>NW_025333640.1:2870000-5740000 GCF_019186645.2 Phyllostomus hastatus | reverse complement strand
TAGATATCTATATGAGCTCAGAAGGAAATAAAAAGTATGGGGGGTCTATAAGTGCTAAATGTATTTTATGCTAGTTGCTTTAAAGCTATTCCAAATTATTTAAGCCCTAGTCATACATGTACAGGTGCCCTTAATAGAACAAAGTGCAGATTTGTGGGTCATATTTTTCTCATTGGCTTCCATTATAGTGTCAGAACTGCTTCCTGTTGGAAAAATATTTAGCCTCTAAGTCTAATAAAACTGCCCTTGTGCAGCAAATCTCTTAAAATTGCAAGGTCAATGGAAAAATATATAACTTTTCCAGTAAAATAGTAGTAAAGCGACATATCCCAGTACGGAAAACAACTTGAAATGCACAATCTTCAGGAACTGATTTCATATAGATAACCAAGCTTCTAACCAAGTGGTTGTGGCCTAAAACCTTTTTCAAAAAATGGAGAGAAAAAATCTCAGTAGAAAGCTTTGCCTTTCCTTTTGTTTCAAGATTAGTATCTGACTAAAATCTGTTCAATCCTGTTCTTTCATGTTTTCTCATAGTGACATAATGAAACATTAGCTTTATTATATTTCCAGTGTCACATTCAAGACCATCTGTGTTATGGACCCACAAAATACCTGCACTTTGCTCATGAAGAGGTACTTAGTACTGAGTACCTCTGAATAGCATCTGTCGTAGGATAGACTGTCCTGTATGTTATGCAGTGGTCACACGGCCCCTCAAGGTGGGTTGGCTGCCATGCCTCAGTCATCTACAAGTTAACCAGTTTCCATACTAATGAACCCTGTTATTTGGGTGAGAATAACGAAAGTACCAAAGTAATTCAGTTTATTTTTTTGTCTTTAGCTCTTTAACACCCACAGGAGCTTAATTCAGAACACTTGCTCAGCAATCATGCTCTTTTTAGTTCTGACATAATTTCAGTCTTTCAGAAAAGTTACAGGAAAAGTAAAAGCCTTTTATTATATCCTTCTCTTAGATTTCCGAGATTTGAACATTTTACCTTCTTAACGACATTCTAACAATTGCATTATTTTAATTTTCCCTGATATTTTCACTCTTCTCCCAAGTATTTTTTTCTTAAAATCAAGGATATTCTCTTATTAAAAGACATTTTTCATGATCAAAATTAGGAAATTAACTTTGCAACAATACTATTATCTAAGTAGCTTTTACTCAGTGTCCTAATGATTTGTCATTTTCCTTATAACAAAGGAAAATGACAAATCATTACAAGGGACTCTTTAGTCTCTTCTAACCTAGAGCATTTGCTCAGTCTGTCTTTCATGACGCTTGCTAGTTGAAGAATTGTTTTGTAGAATGCCCCTCAGCTTGGGCTTGTAGCAGTTGTGTAGGTCAGCCATCCAAACAATTGTCTGTGGTTCTCTTGGCTGTAAGTTAGGTAACTTGGCCGACACAGGGACAGCTTTGTTTTATTTTAATCATTTTAAAAATTACTTTTGTTCTGATTGCAAAAATGACCTGTATATTGTGTGAGAGCAAGCTAGCTAAGGTAACTATGTTAACAGATGTATATCCTTCCGTACATATAAAGAAAATGGATGCATATATTAAAAATATATATATGTGAACATAAATATGCATACTTAATTACATATTCATCTATTGTTTACAAATTGAATCTTATTGTATATGGATATACAAGAATACTGTGGCCCTTTCTTTTTAATGGGTACGTGACATTTTGTTTATGGATATACTATAATATGTTTAACCAGTCTTAATTAGTGTTTAGCTGGTGAAAAGAACATCATGGCTGGATGGAGTATTTAGTTAGCAGGATATACTCCTAGCGGTGACATTGTAGGATCCAAAGGGTATACACATATAGTATTGCCAGGTTGTGCACAGAGAATCTGAAACACTTTTTAGTGTTGTTCCTGCCCTTCTGGCATTTTCATATGCTATGCTAAGGCCTTATGAAGCCAATAAAATGCTCAATGATAGATAAGTATTTCTGTCAACTAGGCAATGCAAACATTCCCTTCAAGATTACTCTCAACTTCTTCCAAGTAATTATGGACTGTAGTCATTATAACTGCTAATCCAAGGAATTAGGAGTTTGCTCCCCAAGAGAGGCAGCCACAATCAGTAACCTAGGGAATGTTTCATTACTGAAGGGACAGGTCATCCTGAGCTCAGCATTTGTAGTGAAAGAGTGCCTGCTCCCTGGCCTTCTGAGTCCCGCCCATGTGTGGCAGTTCTGTGCTCTGGAGTGACAGTCGGCACTCTGCCAGACTAGCCTGGCACCCATCTGGTGTGTCTTACAGATTGAACCCCTGTGACTGTTAATTCAGGAGGTTACATTCAGATGGCATCAACTAAGTTTGGTAGACGAGCTTGGAAACCCATTGCCCAGTTCGGATTTCAATTAGGAAACCTAACTTTCTGTTTGACTCCAGATGGCGCATGCCCACATTAAAACACACTGCCAGTACAGTAAATTCCTAATGTAAGCCATACCAGAACATTCAGTTTGATTTAGGATAGTGGTTCCCAACCCTGACTTAACATCAGAATCACTTGGAAATCTTTTAGAAAACATCAGGGCCTGTCCTCCAGAGATTAGGATTTGGTCAGTCTTAGTGGAGCTGGTGCATAATTAGGGGATTCTGATATGTAATCAGGGTTCAGAGCCAATGATTTAGAAGCTTAAGAGGCATATTTCTTCCCAATGGGACAGGCAGCCCATTATAATTTGCAGCACACCTGGAATATAATTTAATATTGGCCTAATTAAATGATGAAAAATAAAACTTAGCTAAGTCTAGGAGCCTATTTTTAAATGATTGAGGTGAAGGTTGGATTTTTCTCTTTTGAAAATTCTTTTGAAAAAGGCAGAATATAAGACTCAACTGGAATTGCACTGAACTTTACCCAGGAAAGTAGGAAAGTAGCTATTTTTTTTATTATTATTATAAGAGTCAGAAAACTTTTTCTGTTTGGGCCAGATCATAAATATTTTAGACTTGTGAGCCACACTCTATAGCTTATTCTTCCTTGGTTTGCTTTTTTCCAGCCTGCTGAAAATTAAAAAGCATTCTCAGCTCCAGGGCTGTCCACGCACAGGGCTCACTTTGGCCGATGGGCCATCCTTTTTTTGCTGACCCCAAATCTAAGCATTTGTCACCACTTGTTTTTCCCATGACACACTTTTGGTGATGAAATTATCTGACTACTTTTTATTTTTGTTTTGTTTTAGTTAACTCATCTGCTTACACTATTTACATGGGAAAGGATAAATATGAAAGTAAGTTTCCTAAAGCATTTGATTTTGAAATTTCCAGAAGGTAAGTGTCAATTGCCTTTTCCTTCTATGGTTTGTTGGATATGAGTTTTCAACTTACTACTGCTAACTAACCCATTATAAAGAACTCCAGGGGATTAACTTGCCTAGAATTTAGTTATATCAGGTAATATTTGAGCTAATTGGACCACTAATTGCTCATTGGAAGCTTACTTAATGAAAGTTTTGTCATTAGGTTGATATGAGTCAGAGGTTAACCTTTGCCAGTTTAGATCAAATAAAAATAATCTGTGCCTTGGACTCTAAAAAGATCATTTCCTGCCGTTTTCACCACATTTAAGATTAGTGGAAATATGTCTATTGGTTTTCTAAGGCTGAAGATGGCTCTTTTAAGTCAAGGAATGTTAACAGTTTTTGTCTGACTTTGTCGACCCTTGTCTTCAGAATGAAATACATCACTTCATACTGTATACACAATCATATAACTGAACGGTATACACTTTCATATAAAGAAAACAAAAATACCCATATTGTTTGCTATGCCCTCTACTTTCTGTTTTATTTCCTGTTTTAAAAGCTAGTCTCAGCCTGCTAAATTAATTTTTTGACTCACTGATGAAATGAACTAAATTTAAAACTAAAAACATCGCTTGAGGGGTAACCTTTTTGACTGCAGGAGCGAGGAGGGCGGCGGAAGTGAGGTTCAGCTTCCTTGATCAGGCGAGCAGTGGGCTGAGGGCAGTGGGCTGGCAGCGCCGACCCCCAGGGTGTGGAGTACAGAGAAAAGAGCTGCAGTAGTAAGAGCTCTTGGAGGAAGTGCCAGAATTACTCTTCTTCAGTCTTGGAAAACACAGCTGCTTATCTCATGGGCTAGTATAACATTTTGGAAGAGACAGCTCCTAAATCAGGCCAATCTGGGTTAAAATTCCAGCTCTTTAGCAAACTAGCTATAGTGATTTAACCTCTTTGAACCTCAGATTTCTTAGATGTAAGAAGAAGACCATTGGTGGTATTTACTGTGTGAGGTCGTGAAGGTTAATGAAAGAGCCTGGGTGAGGTGTCTGGGCCCTAGTGGGCACTCAGTAAGTAGTAGTTGCCATACTGGAGTTTCTTCAGCTGCCCAAGCGGCCCTTCCCGCAGTGGGAACACTCCAAGTGGGATGACTCTGCCTCCGTAGTGCGGAGAGCTGGGTGATCCGCTAGAGTCACCTTTCAATTCCAGGTATGGCGTTTTTTTCCCTCTCTAAAACCACCAGTGTCTGTTCTAGGTGAGGTTTGAAACTGACCACAGTTTAAACTTGGTCCTTTAAAAGAGGCAAATATAACATTCTTCAGTATGAGACATTGACATTAATGACATAAATAAGGCCAAAAACTAAAAGATGTCAAAGAGCGGTGATGTAATTATATAGGTAGTGTATATATATATACTTATATTTAAAATACTATATATGCATACAATATATAGCATATATGATCTCTAATAATGTGATGTGTAATTGTTATATAAATGTAGTTACAATTCAGATCTACATAAAGTTTAGAACGTTGCTGTAACATGGTTGCTATAAAGCAGAATCAGTATAAGCAAGATTATCACATCCTTGCCAAGAGAGTAAAGCAAAACAGAATAATGTAACTCAATTATAAAATTTTTCCTTTTAATGAATTTATGACATTGATTCTAGATATGACTTAATGGAGAAGCTGCAATATATCAGTTCTAGATTTTTATGTTTCTCTAGTAAGCCATAAATTGTCATAGGTAATATGTATTTTCCTCAGAGCATCCTCCTGATGCATGCAGCTGAAGAGGGGGTGCTACCTTCCTGTATTCCATTGAACAGTAAGGCACAGTTAGGAGCCATAATTGTACCTACAGCAGATGTCAGTTCAAACCTGACCACATCTGCCTTTCTCTCTACCTCATCACACGTGCGAATCCAAGATTGAGGTCACTGAGAGGCTCCTAACACAGAGCTGCTTTGTGAGGTTGTACGAGGGTTTTGCACTGCACAGCTCCGGTTGTGGGTGGGGGCCGGGGGAGTGGGCTTTATGTATTTCTTGCAGCAAAGAGCTGCCTCCGTCCTGGCTCACACTGACTGGCTGCCCGCGGAGCCGGGCGGCCTGAGGCAGCTGTGCGGTAACTCTCCCACCTTGTCTCTCCGGCCTTCCGATTCAGTTACTGTTCGCTGGGTCCCTTTGCGCCAGCCTCTGTGAGTGTCCAGAGAGGGAGGTTCAGTCTTGTGTTTTCACAGTATCCAGGTGGAGGCACTCACCGAAGCAAGTGTGGGTCAGTTTTGCTCTGAACCTAAATTGCTTTAAAAAATAAAGGTTATAAAAAAGTACGGGCACAATAAAATTAATATTAATAGCAAATACTGTGGAAATGGAGGAGGCAGAGAAAGAAAACTGGATTAGGGAAAGCTGAGAAGGCTATGTGGAGGAGTAGCTGAGGATGGGCTAGATTGTGCAATATTTTATGTTTTGTTTTTAATTTTTGGTGTTTTTTTTTGGAATCCTTTAAATGTCCTTTGGAGGAATTTATATCTACAAATATAAATCTAGATATAGAATCTATGTCTGCATATGTCAATCTAGATTCTATCTAGAGTCCACTGGAGTGGTGTTTTGTTGTCATTAAAGTGTATATAAAATAAATACACTTTTCCCCAAGAAATCTTGGAGTCATTTGGAGGTGTCGACTTCCATAGCTGCTTTGTAAGAAAGGTGTAGTGTTTATTAAGCACTCTGTGCTCTGGTGCTCCTAGCACATCGCACTTACCTTCTAATAATAGTCTTGATGACTTTAGACTAAGGGCTGGATGGAATATAAATGAATTTCTATTGACTTGTTTACTTCCACTAAAAAGCGTCTGGTGTGTTCCTTTTCTTAGTCAGCAGGTGTCACCAGGGAGCCGAACATTGCCTGAGGATGAGGTTTTTAGATTTCCCTTTACTTGTTCTGAGTACCTGCTGGCTGTTTGCTCAGCTGCCCACTTAGGCTCCTAGAAAGCCCCTCAGAAACTCATGGTGTCTGCAGTTGCTAAGAGTACCCTCATGCAAGGTTTATCTTCCTTTTGCTTTTCTGGGAAGCAAATACCCCATTAAAGTTAGAGAGATTATATTTTCTTGGGTACATTTAAAATAATCAGATATGTATTATTTTGTGTACTTTACAATTTTTAACTCTGTGTCTAGTACTTTAAATAATGCTTCTGTGTTAAACATAGTTACTAATTGTTCCTATGGCTTCTAGAAGTACAGGGCAGGGCAGAAGTAGGTTTACAGTTGTGAATAGGCAAAACACAGCATTTCTTCTTCTATTATTTATTAATTATTGTATTATTTTCCATACAGACAACTGTGAACCTACGTTTGTCCATACATGGATATAAACTTTCTGTGGTGATACATATCATTAGTCTTAAAAATGTGTATAAATTTTGAATATTCGCCTTTTAGAAATACACCTTAAAGAAATAATCAGGAAAATGGACATACTTATTTAAAAATATTTATTGAAACATTTATAATTAGAGACAACCCAAGTGTCAACATTAGTGAGTTTATCCATCTGATAGAATCAGGGTGTTATTGTTTCCAAATAACTTTTTAAAATCTTGTTTTACTTTTACCTATCATACATAGTTTAAAAATTCTCATAGTGCCCTGGCCAGGTAGCTCAGCTGGTTAGAGCATTGACCCAATATACCACGGTTGTGGGTTTGATCCCTGGTCAGGGCACATAGAAGAATCAATTAGTGAATGCATAAACAGGTGGAGCAATCAGTGTTTCTCTCTCTCCCTCCCACTCTAAAGCCAACTTTTAAAAATTTAAACATTCAACAGAATGCTTGTAATAAAAACATCAGCTCCCTGCCCCATCCTTCCCAGTACCTATGTTCCAGTCTTCTGTTTTATTTTAGGCAATTCTTATTTTCTTTTTTATACTTCTGGTGTTAGTTTCATTCCCTAATTTTCTATAATTTTAAAATTCAGGGTTTTTTTTTTAAGAAGTAAAATGTAGTCCATTGGCTTTAAAATTTTAATAAAACAATTTAAACATATAAATATTATTACAGTGAATCAATTTTCTAAGACATCATCCAAGCTCAGCTGCTCTGTTTTGTCAGTTGTATTATCTTCAAATAGAAATATGTTTGAACTTTCGATTATAAGTATTGTTATAAAAGATTATCACAGTTATAATTGTCAAGTTGTAAAAACTATTTTTACAGAATTTTCAAGCATGAAAGTCTCTCTGAATTACTCTTCATTAAGGGAGGGAAAAAAATTGTGGGAAGGATTGTAGTTCTCCCCTTCCCAATAAACTCTGGCATATCTTCATTTGAAGGTTTTTTGGTTTTGTTGTGTTTTTTTTTTAACTTTTTCTTTGTTCTCTTGTATCTCCTTGCAGATGAGGATCTAATAAAGTATGGCTGGCCTGAAGATATTTGGTAAGTAACAATTTTGGTTCTGCTTTTAGTGGATCATTATTTACTTTTTTACACGTAGTCCACCACCTGACTCCTATGATAAGAACTAGAACTTCATGCTTTGGATGTTGTTTATGAACGTTCAGAGGTAAATAGCTGATGGCTAGTTCCCTTCGTTCATAATTACCGTCCGAACTGGAAATGGCGCCTCAGGATCAGAGCTCAGACCTGCGAAGGCCTCCAGAGCATAGGCTTCCTCTTTGTCCTGTGTGTGTCTCTGACTGCACTGGGGTGGCCAAAAAGTTCATTTAGTTTTTTCCGTACCATGGTGCTAGGAGTGCTTAGTTGTCTTTAACTTCATTTGAAATAATTTTGTTAGATTGTTATTGTGACAGCTGTCATATCAGCATACATTTAAAAAAATATCAAAATTGGTAAATTTTTGTGCAGTCATTTTAATATTGAAGATGGAAGAAGATATAGATTTTTAGCATATCATGGTTTATTATTTCAAGAAAGGTAAAAACGCAACCGAAACACAAATAAGATTTATGCAGTGTATAGAGAAGGTGCTGTGAGTGATTGAACACGTCAAGAGTGGTTTGTGAAGTTTCTTGATACTACTGACATTTTGGCCAAATAATTCTTCGCTGTGGGGCTGTCTTATGCATTGGAAGGTGTTTAGCAGCACCCCTGGCCTCTACCCATTAGAGGCCAATAGCAGGAGATAGCCAGCATACTCACAATATCCAAATCAATAAAGTTATTGGTGAAAAAAAAATGTGTTTCTTATTTTACGGAAAAAACTAAATGGACTTTCTGGCCAGTGCAGTAAGTTTCTGAGGCCACTGCAGCTACACACATTCAGACCACTCTTCCCGAGTGGGTGCGTGAAGGCTTCACAAGAAGCACTGAAGAAAATAGACACACGCTTCCAGGTAGGTGGATTGTGGAGCATCTGACTAGACTGAGCTTTGGAGAAACACGGACTGTGTTCCCTTTGTCCTTGTAACTCCCTCGAGCGTTTAGCGCTGTCTTGATCCAGCCCCTACCCCTTCTTTCTAAAATAATTTGTGGAAATTTAAATAAGACATACTTCCTTAGCCTCTTTCCAAGATAGTTGTGCTGCTCTCAAAACGTAGTCCAAAAAACAACAAAGTAAATGAAGGAAAAAAGACCTCTTTATTCTTATTGAGTTCTACTCTTTATAACTGCCTTAGAGCACCACTTGGGTTTTTCTGCTCTCAGATCCCGGACCTTCCCGTGGTGCACGGACTCTGGCCCTTCATGTTTCTTTCTTGGAATGCTCTCAGCCTCGGTTTGCTCACTCGCTCTGTCTTCAGCGCCCGCCGCTCATTCTGACCCCTGTGAAGGCTCCGCTCCTGGAGCCTAACTCTGCCCGTGGAGTGGGATATGGTCTCCACAGGTCCTAACTCCCTGCCAAATGCTCCCCCTGGAGATAAGCTCATGGACCCGGTTGCTTTGATGAGAGTAATAGTGAACATTTATTGAGCACTGAACTATATGCCAGATACTGTTACGTGTCTACCTCCATTAGTACATTTAGTTCACAGCATCCCTGGGAAATAGTTGCTGATAGTATGCCCATTTTTCAGATGAGGAAACTAAGGCTAAGAGAAACTGAACAGGCCTGCACTGGGTGTCACTGGCCCCTGCAGCTGGCTGTGGCTCTAAGTCACCGCTTCTCCATCCCTCTAGGCTGCTGCCCTTTGGCTGCAGGTCATTTCTTCCCTCAAGCTGTGGCTGTGGTCTCTCTGGACCTCTCTTCTCCAATTGTGGGCCCAGGCCCTTCACTTAAGTCCCTACAGAGAGTGTAGGCTGCCGCTTCTTAGAAGAGTTGATTGATGTTAATGAGGTGCACAGCACCGAACGCTCAGTGGGAAAAACACGACAGAACCTAACTGAAGCTCCCCCTGGACTCTGTTTGCGCCCTTTTTCTGCCCCCAGCCCTGTGTGCAGGCACCGCTGAAGGGCACTTCCTCTCCTGCTCCAGCCCACCCCACACGAAGGGGCTCGTCCATGACCCCAGTGGAAATGCTTTTCTATCTGTCACCCTCTCAGGTCCACCTACCAGGAACCAACAGGCACTAGAAACCTCAGGGATTTTAAAGTTTTTTTTCTTTTTATCTGCCCTGTCCCAGCACAGTGGCCTGTTGTCTGAACTCAAGTATGCTGTCGTGGTAGGTGATGCGTGGTACTCCCTTACCTTGGGTGGGCAGTTTGCACTGCTCAGAGCTTCTGGATTGGGTGCCACCCACCTTCCTAGGACCCTGGACTGTAAGCTCCAGGAGGACAACGATCTGTTTGGTTCACCACCGTATTCCCAGTTCCTAGCATGGGACCTGACTGACACCTAGGTATTCAGCAGTGGTTGGTTGGCTTTCTAATTGACTAGCTCTCTGCCTGTCTAGAAATGACCTCCATGGGCATTTCTTCCCAACAGCTGCAGGTTATCACCATTCTGAGCGCCTGTCACCCCCATCTGGATTATTTCACTTGACCTTGAAGCCCGAAGATCTCTAGACTTTGTCCAGGGAGATCAGAATGGCTGCACCTGTTATGTAGTTACCTTTTTAAAATTTTTAACATGTCAGGTTTGAGGCAGAAATACCTGCATAGAAAAGGGTATATATTCAGATGCACCATGAAAGTCAATTTACCTGACATTTAAGAAAAAAAATAAGTGGAAGAGAAATTTCCATTTTAAAACGCACACCCCATGTATCATGATTTGGGTTTTTGCATTTCATTGACGCTGACTCCTGGAATAGTACGTAACCAAAGTGGTGTCCACGGACACCTAGACACCCCTTGCCCTTTCTGACTCTCTGTAATAGTCCTGAGATTATTGACTATTGTGGAAAGTGAGTGACTGACTTTCAGAAGCTATTTGAGGTTGGAGGAGAGCCGGAAGAGCCCTAAATTCAAGACCTGTCCTGGTGCACTGGTGCATAAATTGTGAGTCTTGGGAACATCCTGGGGTCCCGGGGCGTGCTAGGAAGGATGCAGTTGGTCTGCATTCCAGGGCTGGTTTTCCTGGTTCACTGCCTCACTCTGGTGCATCACCCCCCCCCCCCAATGTCAACATCTGAAGTCACACCAGGGAACCTCCTGAGGTGCCTTTAGACAAAGGATTTTTCTAGCGTTAAATGAGAAGGAAACTAAATTCATCTTTAAACAAAGGAAAGTCGAAAATCTGCTTATTTGCTCCAAACTCCACAATGAGTGGTATTTTCAGAGATTCCACTTGAGGAAGTTAAATGACCCAGCTTCCGGGGCCCTGCGTCTCTTATCCCTAGGGCATTGATTCTTTCCTTGAAGTCTGCAGTCTCTGCACTCGGCAAAGGTGATGGTGATTAAGCAGGAAGAGAAAGAACACAGAAGAGGGAACTAGTGGGCATAATTTAAACTTCGAGTAAGCATTTTGGGAGGTATGGAAAGGCTTTTTTTTTTTAAGGAAACAATGAAAATAGTTTATTTACAGAGCTGGCTTTTTTGTGTGTTTTACATTTGAACCAAAGACCCCTGCTTTTACGCATCCCCCAGCCCTTTAGGTGGAGGTGTGCCTGTGAGCCTGCTGTTTCTGTGTGTATTTCAGTACTTTGACTACTTATGTATGAATCCATTAGATATGTATTGAATTATTTGTGCATTTCTTTTGGTAAAATTTTACATCAAAGGCCTTTAAGAAAAATCAGAATACAATTGGGCCCTTATGGGTACACAGGAGAGTTGTAAATGGAGAAGTGGCTGGAAGCAAGTTGGAATGGGAGAAGTCACTTCTCATTGAGCTTGCTTACTAATGGGGTATTTTCCTAAGATCCTGAGAGTAATGAGATATATAATTTCTAGATTTGCAAAAAAAAAAAAAACCAACAAAAAACCATTTTCTTGGGGGGGGGATGCCTAGCTCAAGATGATAATCTGTAGGACTCTCTTACATGGGAATGCAAATGAGTCAGTGAGGCAGTTAGAAAAAAATAAACTAGATGCTATACTCATTTCTGGTTATCAGTAATGGTTAAGAATAAAACCTGGAGTCATCATAGGCTGCCAAAAATGCATATGTTTCTGTATTCAAAGTGACTAGCAAGATGCTCATCCTCTTTAAAGAGGACATTAGAAACAGCCTAATCTTAACCTTTATATAGAGTCACACTGTGAATGTGTGACCACTGCACTTCTAAAACATGCATTAATGCTAAGGAAGTGCCTGGAGAAGTATATGATGGTGGTAGTGGTGCCCCCTAGAGCTTGACCCCACAGTCTTCAGTCTGGGCAGGTCAGGACTGAGGAGGAGACGGCCAGAGTTAACGGAGCGGCAGTCGCGAGGTGTTGTTTGGTGCTGGGGTTCTGGGGCATCTCTGGGTATTGCAAAGAGATAGTCAACTTCATTTGGTCAATTGTGAGTATGAAAAACTTAATATCCCAAAGTGTTCGACCAAGTGAGAAAGTACATTTTAAAAGAGTTAATGAAATTATTGGTGGATGATAGAGTCTTAGTGAAAGGTAAATTTAGGACATTGGGGCAGGTGGGCATTCAGAATGTTTTTAGGACAGTGTCGTAAAGGGCAGTCACCATGCTGTCCCAGGAGACATGTGCTGGTGCCATCGCTGGGTTTAAGGCTGGTTGCAGCGTTGGGCTGACCCCTTCTGTGATGTGTCTGTTCACTGCTTTCACTCCTCGCCTGCTCTTCCAACTCTGCTTGGCATTCTCTTTGTTTTGCCATCGCTTAGAACTCGGGATGTTGCGTCTCTTTCTCTCAACTGGTGCCGTCTGCAGCTGTGAGGTGTTTCTGTCAGTGGTCCAGCAAGTCTCTCAGGATTGCGGCATTGGAGTCTTGCAGACTGCCCTCCTTCCCCTCTCTTCTCAACTGAAATTCCTTTCCCTGTTTTCTCTAAGTCCTGTGCTTTAGTCAGGGACCCACCAAGTCTGATTGCCAGTGAAGCCTTCGGTCCCTGGCAGGGCTGTCTCACTTAAAACAGCACCCGTCCCAGGGCTGTAACATTGACTGCCTCCTGCACTTGTCTGGACACTTAGTCCCGCCGTAGTCCCGCCCAGCCGCAGGACTTCCCTGTGCATCTTATCTCTCCCAGTGGGTAGTGAGCCCTATGGAGGCAGTGACTGCGTTTCATACTCCCCATGGTGCTTAGGCACTGAGTTAATACTTTCTGGATAGGAATGCTTTAAATGCAAATGGCCCGAGGAGATGGCTGTCTTGTACCTCCTGCTAAAAGTGGTTTTCATTCTTTGTAGGTTTCATGTGGACAAAATCTCTTCGGCTCATGTATACCTTCGATTACATAAGGTAACTGGACTTAAACATGGATTCATGACGTTTTCTTTGGTGATGAGCATCACATCTTGTCCTCTCCTTTTTTCCGCAACTGAATCACTTAAGTAATATGTACAGAAGGCTGAAATTAGATTAAGAACTGTCTTCCCCTGACCCAGAAAATCACTCAGGGAGAGTCTGCTGATTTTTGAGACTTGGACATAGTACTTATTTCCCAGGTAGAAGCACTGCTGTGTCCTGCCAGGTCAAATGTGTTCTCTGTCACCTCTGCTTTCTCTCCCTTTCATTTCAGTTGATACTCCTGTACT
Organism: Phyllostomus hastatus; assembly: GCF_019186645.2. Lineage (NCBI taxonomy): Eukaryota > Metazoa > Chordata > Mammalia > Chiroptera > Phyllostomidae > Phyllostomus > Phyllostomus hastatus. Next base: position 5,726,670 of record NW_025333640.1, on the reverse strand, counting down.
TACTGTCTTCTCCATTGGAGATCGTGCTGCGGTTCCTTTTTTTCAAGCTCATGTGATTTTCCTGCCTCACCAAGGGCAGATGTTCCCAGTTATCAGGGGCTTTGGGAGGTTTAAAGCAGCATTATAATAATAAAGGGAAAAAATGTAATCTTTCCTAGTAAGGCAAAACCACTACTTTTCTAATGTATCTTTATAGTCTTATGGGGTTTTTTTTTTACTATTTTTAAAAATTTTATTTATTTTTAGAGATAGGAAATGGAAGGAGAGAGGGAGAGAAACATCAATGTGTGGTTGCCTCTTGCACACACCCTACTGCGGACCTGGCCCACAACCCAGGCATGTGCCCTGACTGGAAATCAAACTGGCTGGCGACCCTTTGGTTCACAGGCGGGCACTCAATCCACTGTCCACACCGGCCAGGGCATATGTTATATTTTATATAGTTGAATCATAGGGTATATATACTCGTTATATGTATTTTTTTAATGTTTTATTTTGGAGTAATTTTAGATTTACAGAAAAGTTGCAGAGAGAATGCAGAGCTCCCACGTGCCGCATACCCAGTTCCCCACATTGTTAACATCTCACTTCACCATGGGAGATTTGTCAGAACCTAGAAGCCAACACTAGTGCATTGCTATGAACTAAACTACAGGCTCTGTTTTGAGTTCATCAGTTTTCCATTAACTTCCTCTTTCTGTTCTAGGATCCAGTCCAGGGTCCACTTGCATTTAGTTGCCATGTCTGTGTAGTCTTTGGTCTGCGACAGTTTCTCACTCTTTCTGTTTTTCATGACCTTGACAGTTTGAGAAGCATTGGTCAATATTTTCTACTGGGATTTTCTGCTGTTTTTGCCAGGCATAGACTGGAGTTACAGGTTTGGGGGCAAGAATTGCACAGAGGCCCTCTCACCTGACACAGAGTTGGGAGACACTTGTATGTGTACCAGCCGTGCATCCACATCCGAACAGTCCTTTCCATATCTCTCCATCTCCACACCAAGCTACACACAAGCTCATACAAATGTACCTGACAAATCCATTCCAGCCTTTCTGCCTTGCTTATCTGTCGGTTCCTTCTCAGACAGTGAGCCACCTGGCTCCCCCACCGTTTATATGCTTATTTGTTTGACACCCGTATACATGCGAGTGGTTTCAGGTTTGTTAACCCATTTTCCTATATGAAACAACTTTATTAACTAATGTACAGTGTTTGTATGCAGGGGTTTTTTGGGGGGAGGGGTTGCCTTATAGTTTCCAGTCAAAACAATTTTTCAGATTTACTGAAAAGCCCCCTCCCCGCCCCCCCCGCCCCCCCAGACCCCTTCAGTGACACTGTGTCGTACGCTCGTGATACGGCTAGATTCTTCATCTCGGTTGGCATGCCATCCTGGCGTCCCCTGATCAATTGCATTACCTTTTAAAGTGACTGTTTATAAACTTTTTCATGTTACTTTTATTATTTTTATATATATATATATATATATATATATATATATATATATATAGGCTAACTGCTTTGAGTTGGCAATATGCCACAATTAATGAAAGCTTATATCAGTACAACCACTATGGAAAGCAGTGTGGAACTTCCTCAGAAAACTGAAAATGGATCTGCCTTTTGACCCTGCGATTCCACTGCTGGGACTCTATCCGAAGAATACTAAAACACCAATTCAAAAGAACCTATGCATCCCAATGTTCATAGCAGCACAATTTACAATAGCTAGATGCCGGAAGCAACCAAGATGCCCATCAGTAAATGAATGGATCAAAAAACTGTGGTACATTTACACAATGGAATTCTATGCAGCAGAAAGAAAGAAGGAGTTCCTACCCTTTGCAACAGCATGGATGGAACTGGAAAGCATTATGCTAAGCGAAACAAGCCAGGCAGTGAAAGACAAATACCATATGATCTCACCTTTAACAGGGACCTAAACAACAAAACAAAGAAACAAGCAAAATATAACCAAAGACACTGAAATAGTGGTCAGGCTGACAGTGCCCACAGAAGAGGGTAGAGGGAATTTCAGGGGACAGTGGGAAGGGTTCACGGGAACAAACTTAAAGGACACATGGTCATAAACTAAGGGGAGGGTGGTAATGGGAGGGAAGTGGGGAGGGGTGGGAGGGGGGGCTGGATTGGGAGTAAAAAGGAGAAAACTGTATTTGAACAATGATTAAAATAAAAAGAAAGAAAGAAAGCTTATATCAAAATTTAGATGATTTACAGTTTTTAGCATTATGACCCTGCAGTAAGAAATATCTTTTTGTGAACTGCTTTCTGTTTTTCTTTTGAATTATTTTTTACAGTAATTCTCAGAAATGGAAGTACTGGGTCAAAAGGTCTAAACAGTTTGGTAGCTCTTTTTAGGTCAGATTACTCTCTGAAAGTACTCTGCTAATTTAAAATGCTATCTGATAATTATAGGTTTTCCAAACACTTTGGGGAATTCTATAATTTAAAAAAACAACAACCTTTTGACCATTTTAGTAACCACCTGACCCACTTTCATACTTTCATGGTGGTTATAATATTCCTCCCTTAATCTGCTAGCAGGGTGAGCACCACGCCCCACCTTGCACTGTCGCTTTGAGGCCTGCACCGTAAAGGGAAAGACGGAGACCGTGAACTCTGTGCGGCAATAAAATTCTGAATTCCCCTAAGCTACTTCTTGCCATTTTGAACTATTTTAAGTTTAGGAAAAAATAGAGTGTGGTTTTATTACCTTTCCTTTTGGTTCACGTTAAAGATTTTCCTTTGGGTCCTGCCGTGTTAGAAAAATGGAAGTAATGGTGGTTGCCCCAAGTTCACATTAGCACGAGTTGTTACCCTATTTTGCCATGTACAGTGCACACCCACGTTTTGGCGTGCATTATACATGGGATTATTATAACCGTTATTATGCCCGTGGTATGTAATCATCATACCCACGTATAATGTGCATCCTTATTTTTCCTTCAAAAATTTGGGTGAAATGTGCATTATACACAGCAAGATACGGTGCTTATTTGAATAGAAGTTTCACTGTTATTTTCTTTTGGAAGCACACAGTGTGCTCAGTAAAAAATATATTCTCTTTAAGGAACTCTTACATGGTCCATGCCCTGCAGTAAACGGCATAGCCCTTTGTACCTAGCAGGTGCCAAGTAAGTGTTGGGGATGCAGTAGGACTGAGTGGTTCAGAACCCAGACTCTGGGTGTGAACTCCGGCTCTGCTCCTTGCTATGTGACTTGAAGCAAATTACTCAGCTGGGCCCATTGTCATCTGTACACGGGAGCTGACAGTACCTGTGTTACTGGGTCCCTGTGAGGGTGAAATGAGCTTGCCTATCTCAAGGACTTAGAGTAATGCCTGGCACATGCTAAGCACTTATATGTGTTCATCCTTTTCTATTGATGGATTTATCAGTTGGATTCATCCCAAACCTTGAAGATCATAGGTGTTCAGCTGTGCTCTTTCCTAGGCATTTTGATTTTTGAAAACCCATAGAAAATATCTCACTTATCTAGAGGTTTCTTATCTTATTAACATAGATGGCACAAAGCCCACAGTTCAAATTCTGATCTTTACATTTTGAGAGTACCTTAACCTCTCTCCACGTAGTTTGTTTACTCTGATTTTATGCATAATGCTAAGCTGAATGAGTTTTTTTTCCTGCTCATGTTGTTTTAAAAGTTGCAGAACAGGAAGTGGAGAGTGCTTCAGGAGTAGTGACTGCCTCTGGTGGTCAGAGGGATGTTGGAACATGGCCTGACATCAAGGCCAAGAAGCGGTTCCGCAAGAACTCTGTAAGCGCCACACCCTGGGCCTAGTTCCTGGAGCGTGGTTCTAGTCCTGGGTTCATCTCTCAGCTCTGTCACTTAACTACATATTTGGAACCTTGGCCCAGTTTCTTTCCTCACTGGGCTTCATTTTCTTCATTGGTAAAGTGAAGATAATACTTACTATCCATTCATATGTCTATTTACATAGTACTTGGCATGCAGTGGGTATGTAAAAACTGGTAGCTCTTGTTTTGTTTTTGAATTCTTAATTTTGATTTGTTTAGCATAGGGTCAGTCAGCTCCTGTGTATTGTAAAAGGCCCCTGAAGCCATCACTATTACCATATTATAGCCTAGTGTAATGGTTGATATTCATAATGATGACATTGTATTATCCAGATATTAAATTCAGAATCCTCTCTGTGGTTAGGGAATTGCACAAAATGAGATATGCTTTTTTTTTTTTAATTTATTGATTTGAGAGGAGAGAGAGACATCTCTTGTTCCATTCATTTATGGATTGATAGGTTAATTTTTGTATGTGCCCTGACCAGGGATTGAACCCACAACCTTGGCATATTGGGATGACCCTCTAACCAACTGAACTACCCAGTCAGGGCTCAAGATACATCTTTAAAATAGGGACAAATTTTAATCACATAGTTTTGGGTCAAAATTTGTGTATTTGAGAGATTCCTATTTAAAACATTTAATATAAACCAAAAAAACACATGTAGAAGCATAATGAAATACCCGTAATTTATCTAAAATATTTATGTAGGTAGAACATTTCTTTCCCAGACAGAAGTGCTTCTGTAATCTCATGCCTGGTAGGAGTCAATACCGAGTTGATTTCCATTCACTCTTGCCTCAGATATTTTTGTTCTTCTGGGAAGGCTTTGCTTATTCAGCTTTGACTTTGATACAGTATCTGTAGACGAAAGAATCAATATTATTTCTCCCTTACAGTGGATGGTTTTATTTAACACACCAAGAGCTTGCTTCCTGATTAGGACTGAGGATAGATGTTGGAGACTCAAAACTATGTCTTTTTGAGAGGAAAGTCATACGGGACCTCAGCTAAGAACACATCCAGGTGTCTTGAAAGCTTCCCCACAAGGTTTCCAGAAGTAAGAATGAGAAGAAAGAGGGAGAAATTACTCAGACATAATTACAGTTAATATTTTAGTAGTTTTCTTTTATACTCTCTGTTGGTATTTTTCACTTACTTATCAATATTTTCCATATTACTGCCTTCTTAGTTTAAAACACTCCTGTAACAGACTTCATTTTTCAATGCTCTGAAATACAGTTGAAGAGCCCCTGCTTTTAATAACATTGTGGCTGGTGAGGCCACAAAGCCCAGTGAGTGCTCTAGTGTCGATCAGTAACAAAGTCCTGGACCATTTGGTTTACTTTTGTGTTTCAGGGGGAGAAGATAGAAGACATTCCAAAGGAAGTATTAATGGATTGTGCCCATCTTGTGAAGGCCAATAGCATTCAAGGTCAGTTTTCCTAGAAGTGTTTTCAGAATTAGCACTGATTTCTCTGTGTCTGAAGTGGATTACATTGTAGGGGACATGTTTCTGACTTTGGCTTGAGTTGAAGGACTAACATGTTCTTTAAGATGGCAGTTCTGCTTCCTATTAAAGAACTAAAGACTGATCTCCCCTCCCCTCTCATGTTTACGGCCCTATCTCAACTCTTTTTTACCTTGTTTTCTTTATCTCAAATAGTAGGTTGCCCATCCTTAAGGTTATTTGTAGAGAGACTTTTGGAAATCAAGTTATGTTAGTAGCTAAGGAAGAAATGTGTCTCGTGGCTTTATTTTTAATGTTTGATGTCTTCATTTCCACTGTTTGTCATTAGATACTACAGCTCAAATCTCCAAATCACTCTTTCCTGCTTTTCTCCTTCCTTAATCTCCCTAACTTTTGTCTCCCTGTAAACTGAAGGTATCAGCTCAGTTGATCTTTATCTCCCAGAGAGTCTCATTTAACTGATCTGGGGTAACCCGGGAGTATCAGCTGCTGCCAGAGCTCTCCGGCTGATTCTGAGTGCAGAGGGCTTGAGAACCATTGGTGTTAAGTGTTTTAGGAAGGGCCTGTGGTGCTGGGCGTGGTGCTTTATTCCTACTGTACAGGACTTAACCTGTCAGTAGTGTGGGGTGAGAAGGACAGTTACTGAGTGGAGGTGGGAGTTAAAAAGGGGAGCCAGGAGATGGTGTTCTGCTGGGAATGTTTGAGTGAGTAGATTGGATTTTAGGCATAGGACATAGACCTGCATAGGGTAGAGGTAAGTTTGGTTTGAAATGAAGTTGGAGAAGATCCAGAGGGTTGGAAAGAAAGAAGGTCTGGGTAGAAGATAGCATGGGGCAGACACACAGCCAAGAGCAGGCACCAGGGGTTGGTGACTACAAAACAGGAACTGAGGGGTGTACCCTCTTCTCCATCACGTAGACTGTGTTTTCTGAGTCTAACTCAAGCAGCTTTAATGTTTCAGGTACCAAGTCGAAGAAAGTGGAAGTCTTGTCTTGTAGAGCCACTGACTTTCTCTTAACTCCATAAATCATTAAGTTGCAGTTAGTTTTAGGACATTTACTTTTTTAAAATTTTTTAATCCTCACTGAGGATATGTTTATTGATTTTAGAGAGAGAGGAAGGGGGAGAGAGAGAAACATTGATGTGAGAGAGAAACATCTGTCTGTTTCCTCCCATACGTGCCTTGAGCAGGGATCGAACCCACAACCTCGGTATGTTCTCTGACCGGGAACCGAACCCACAACCTTTCGGTGTACTGGAAAACACTCCAACCAACTGAGCCACTTGGCCAGGGTGGGACATTCCATGTTCATGAGTTAGAACAGTGTCTAAGATTTCCAGTTAAGATACTCAGTTATTGACATTAAAAATGGTGTAAATTAAAACCATCATTATCTTCTTTCCTTGTGTGTTGCAACCTCTTCTGCCCTGGCTAGCAGATGTGACTTTCTTAAAGGGGCTTCTTAGCCCAGCCTCTTTCTTCTTAATCTCTTTATAGATGACTAGTTTTAAAGAAAACAAGAAGAGAAGCCTTGACATAGAATTACTCTTCTCTCCTCACTCCCCTTTCACAGCCGTGGCTCACTTAGCAGAAAAAGGAGCTAGGCCTAAGAGTCTCACTGTCGTGAGTGAGTAGCAGAGGATGCCGAGGAGTGAAGAAGAGTGTCTGTGCCAGGAGATTTGCTAAGTGCGCTCCATTTGTGTCACTGTGGAGTTAAAATATTTTCCTCCACGGCTGACCGCCTTCAGCCTTCAGCATCAAGGAAGGTGTGGTTCGACTTGTTTGTCTTCATAGAGTCTGGTGATCCTGTTTTCTATTCATCTTCTACTCTCTTTCCAGATTAAACTTTCTAAAACCTTGGACACTTTTCATGACACCCCACCTTGTCTATACAATTAAGTCCAAACTTCTTACGCTGGCATTTTAAGCATCTTTGATCTGACTACAGAACTCTTTTTCCCTTCACATACTTCACACTCCAGCCAAAGCAAATATTTGCTGTTTTCCCACCTTGTGCCTTTGCTTTTACAGTCATGTGTCGATTAACGATGGGGATACATTCTGAGAAATGCATCGTTAGGCGGTTTTATCGTTGTATAAACACCATGCAGTGAATTTCTACAAACCTAGATGGTGTAGCCTCCTACACATATATCCTATTGCTCCTGGGCTGCAAACCTGTACAACATGTAATGTAGTGTATACTGTAGGCAATTGTAACACAATTGCAAGTATTTGTGTATCTAAACATAAAAAAGGTACAGTAAAAAATGTGGTATAAAGGATAAAAAAGGGCAGACCTGTGTAGGGCACTTAGCGTGAACAGACTGGAAGTTGCCCCAGAGTAAGTCACTGGGTGAGTGAAGACCTAGAAATGCTACTGTGCGCAACTATAGCTTTTATAAATACTGTGCCCTTATGCTGCACCAAGTTCATAAAAAAATATTTTTCTTCAATGTAACCTTGGCTTACTGTAACTTTTTAATTTTTTAACTTTTAACTCTTTGTAATAATAGCTCAAAATACACACTGTACAGCTGTACAAAAATATTTTCTTTTTATATAATTTTATAAGCTTCTTTCCATTTTTAATTTATTAAAGAATTTTTTTTTTTTTTTTACTTTTTAAACTTTTTGTTAAAGACGAAGACACTAATATACATATTGGCCGAGGCCCACACAGAGTCGGGATCGCCAGTGTCACCGTCTCCCATCTCCACGTCTCGTCCCACAGGAGGGTCTCCAGGTGCGATGACACCCACAGAACTGTTGTCTCCTGTGATAACACTGCTTCCCCTGGACCACCTCCTGGAGGGAGGCTCTTCTTAAGATATCACTCTTTTCAGAAAAAGGTCCATGGTGTTTGCTTGGTGTTTTTTTTTTCCAACACAGATTTGCTTATAAGCAGATAAGGCACCGTAAATATCCTTCTCTATTAATGAAAACCTTTCCGTGTTGGGGGTCCATGTTTTCTAACTTTTTAAGGATCTTACTAAAGTTTGCAAAAGCTTCTGCTACAACCTCCTTCATTGCAAATTTTCTTGAGAGTTCTTCATTTTCTTATTCTAAAGTTTCCTATTCTCTTGACTCATCTTCAGCTATGCATCCTGTTCCAGTTCCAATTACCCCTCATTAGTCAGTTCCTCAGGAGCCACCTCTAGGGCTCCTTGATGTCATCCTCATCCACACCCAAGTTGAAGTTGGTTGCCATCTCAACCATAGCCTTGTTGATTTTTTGTGACCTCCTTGTCCTTGACAAACTCTTGGAAGTCATGGATGAACCTCTTGAGCATCTTCTTCCCAATGCCATTTATACATCACTAGGCGATAGAAGTTTTTCAGCTCCATTATAATCTTATGGGACAACCATCATAGGCAGTTTGTCATTGACTGAAACGTTGTTACATGGCACGAGATTGTATTGTTCCCTCTGCTCTCAATTTTGTACTTCTTGTCAATCATCGCAAGTCCAGATCCAAGCTCAGTTTCAAGGTCCACATAATAGTTGTAGTACTCACTAACACTGAATGTTAATTATATTCTTAGCACTTTACAAACTATTCCATTTATCAACCCAGATAAATTAAAGATTATTATTGTCATTTTATAGATAGGGAAGCAGAGCTTAAAGAGAATTAAGGAACTTAGCCCAAGGTGTCAGAGCTCTGCCATGTAGTAGGGGCTGCATTTGAAGTCAAGACAGTCTGACTTGAAAAGTCTGCTGTCTTGCCCACTAAGCTGTATTAACCCTCTCATGGAGCCTTTCCCTTCCTCCCGTTGAGCGCCCACTGCCCCTCTGTACCACCTTAGCACCTTACCTGTAGCTTTCTGACATTTGGTGAGTTCTCTTCCAGTTGCAGTTACTCGGGTACTCTCCTGCCCTCCTTTATAGTCTTAGAAGGCATGATCCCTTGTCTAATCCATGATTGTATCCTCCGTGCATGTTGGAGACTTGCTAAAAACTCTATTTTGAAAAATCTCAAACCTACAGAAAAGTTGCAAGAAAAACACAGCTCTCATATACTCCTCATTTAGATTCAACAATTTTTCCATATTTATTTCCTTTCTCTCTGTAACACACTCATGATTAACTTTTATAGCTGAACCATATAAAAGAAACTGTAGATCACACTCATCATTTCTGTCCTGAGAACAAGGATATTTTCTTCAGTAACTGCATTACAGTGATCCATTAAGGAAATTTGACATGGAGCAAATACTGTTACCTGATACACAGGTACATATGTCTGTACATACGTTTTCCCAGCGTCCCACCTCCTGTCCCTCTGTAGCTTTTTTTCTGATCCAGGATCACGTGTTACCTTTCCTTGTCATGCCTCTAGTCTCTTTTATCTAGAGGCACCTCTTTGTCTTTCAGGACATGGAGCCTGTTAGAGTGCAGACCAGGTATAGGATATGCCAGGATACGGATTAGTCTGGCATTTCCTGTTGCGTAGGATAGCGTCATGAATTTTCAGGCAGGAATACTTCATAAGCGAAGCAAGGTTGTGATCATCAGATTTCTCCCATGTATGGAGTGGTTTAATAAACTATAAAATACACAGGCTTTGCCATCTAATCTCAAAGGGCTTTAAAGAGTGTTGGCCCAGCAGTTAAACTGATCCTGCGAGCTGCCTGGAGGCTGTCGATGTAGAAGGGCTATTGGAGGTGGGGAGGGAGGGGAGAGGAGGAGGAACAAACCGGGCACCTGGCATCCCTTTCATCTGGAGCATCTCTGCTTTGATCACCTTGATATGTAAAAGAGGTTCCACTGCTAAAAGAAAGCTAAAAAAACACACAAAATTTTACTACAGTGTTCAGTTTCCTAATGTTTCAGATGAGATTGTGAGAGCCATGAGGACTTGCCCAAAGTGACGCAGCCTGTGCGTGGCAGGGCCAGGGTAGAGCGCGGGTGTCTTGAATCCCAGGCCATGACTCTGCTTTGTCTTGCTGCTTAACCTTTATTGGATCAAGGACTCCTGTGAGAATCTGAGCAAACCTGTTTGGGCATTTTCTCTGTAACATGCATATAATAAATGTGCATTCAATTTTAGTGAGTCTCAGAAGTCCCTGAAGCAAACCCTGGGCCCCACTGTAGTGCTTTTGCTTGAATTGTGTTTGTCAACTTTACCATTTGCCTTTTGTGGGTTTTTTTTTTTAAGTATTTCATGGTTTGAAGCACTTGATGCCTTGTTCATTCTATGCTGCCCCTTCGTTGGATTTTCACAACTTGCCAGTGGGTAAATTTGACACTTTGTTCAGTGTCATCCTGCCTGCATGTTGACGACCGTCTCTCTCGGCAGGCTGCAAGATGAACAACGTTAGCGTGGTGTATACACCGTGGTCTAACCTGAAGAAGACGGCTGACATGGACGTGGGGCAGATAGGCTTTCACAGGCAGAAGGATGTAAGTGTTCTGTGCCGCCGAGGGAGGCGGGGTCCTGCCCCCGAGTGGAGCAGGTAGTTTCTGTCTGACGTCTCTGTTGTCGGGTTCTCAGCATGTGACGGATGTTTTCTAGAGGGAATTAAGCTGGGTTGCTAAGCCCCTGGAAAGCCTCTCCTCCGTTCTGGGGGATAACCATAGAGTAAAGATTCACTATTATTCCCCTCTCTCCTTCAAAGGTAAAAATTGTGACAGTGGAGAAGAAAGTGAATGAGATCTTGAACCGATTAGAAAAGACTAAAACAGAGCGGTTCCCAGACCTAGCAGCAGAGAAGGAATGCAGAGACCGCGAGGAGAGGAATGAGAAAAAGGCCCAAATTCAGGAAATGAAGAGGAGGGAAAAGGAAGAGATGAAGAAGAAGAGGGAAATGGATGAACTTAGGTACGTTGGAGCTATGGAATTAGTATTGGAATTGGTATTGGAATTGGTATTGACCTTGAAGAGACTTCACTGTGACTCTAATCAAGGATTAGCCTGTAAGAATGATATACTGAAGAAGAAGGAAAAAAAGAATGACATACTGGTGGAGGAATGATATACATATAACAAGCTCAGAGCTTTAAATAACTCAACAAGGCATTTGTACAAATGTGTTGGTCAAGTGAATGGCCCTTCTATAGCGGCAAGATATGAGAGTGTATAAAATAAAATAGCTTATTTTATTCTTGGATAAACAATCGTAAGTAATCCTCAAAGTGTGGTTGGTAAACATCTTCAGGAAAAGAAGGGATGCTATATTAAGTGTTTAACATTGACAAGCTATGATATTTAAATAAAGTTGTTTCAGCTCTAAAGGCCAGTGCAAGTAACTCGGAAAGGTGGTTTTTAAGACCTCTTTTTTACATTTTCAAAGTTTAGAGTAATGAATGCAGTGAGGTCTGCTCCAAAACACCGCATTTTAAAATAATAAATAGTAGTTAAAATATAATTTGGATCTTGAAATTCTAGTGTATATGGCCATGAGAACACTTGACTACATTAGTTTTCTCTTGCTATTATAACAAATTACCACAAATTTAGTGGCTTAAAACAACATAGGTCTATTATTTTATAGTCCTGTATGTTAGAAGTTTGATGTGGTTCTCACTGGGCTCAAATCCAAGCATCGCTGGGCTGTGTTCCTCTCTGGAGCTCGAGGGGAGACTCTGTTTTCTTTTCCAGCCCTTAGAGGCCGCCCTCAGTTCTTGGCTTTCCACCTCTCCTTCCGTCTGCAAAGCCAGCAGCGCCGCATGTCTGGCCTTTCTTCCACGGTCATGGCCCCCTCTTCGATCATAGCTTCTCAGCTTCTAAGTTCCAGCGTGGTGACCTTGCGTTCCCACAGATAATCCATGATAGTATCTCCCCGTCTAAGATCCTAAATCACATCTGCAAAGTAGTCCCTTTGCCGTATGGGGCCACGTGTTCATGGGTCCTGGGCATGAGCCTGTGGACGTCTCTGGGGAGGATCATTGTTCTGCCTTCTTCACTGAGCTGTGTAGGTGTGTATAGTTCTCTGCCTGCAGAGGCCCCTCGTTTTTCTCGGTGAAAGGAGGAGGTTGACCCTGTGACTTCTAGTCACAGCATCCTAGGTTTTCCTACAGTTCCCCATAGATACCTTGTGTTAAGTATACCAAAAAGAAAAAGAGGTTTTGGTGTGTCACTCCCTTGGGTAATGGTGTAGTATCAACATGAGCTGTCCTGCCATGTTCTGACCCAGTTTCCGTGAAACCTGGATTATTCATCATTCCCATTTTCTAAGCTGCATCTAGACGCTTGTAGTTTTTCCCTGTGTTTCTTCAGGCAGATTTTTACATCACTCTGGTGCATGTATATAAAAAGGAAAATGTAAGTGGAACTGAAGTCACTTTTCTAGCCCATGTTTTCCTATGCAGTGTTATCCCTTCTGCTTCATTTTAAATAAATTATCGTGGGCCTCAGAAAACCAGAGCCAGTTGGTGTGTTTACTTCTGTGAAACATGTGCCGCAGACATGACTTCCACGTGCTGCCCAAGGTAGGAGACCGTGAAGCAGAACTGCAGCGTGAGGGACCGAGGCGCTGCGACGCACCGAAGGTGTGCTTGGCACGTGCAGAGCTGTGGGCGGCGTGCCGTCTTCTGCAGCTTTTGTGAAATTCCAGCCACACGTTCCAGCCACATCAGGCTTCTCATGTCGTTTAGTCCGTGTTTACATTCCTAGTGCCAGCATCACTTTAGTTTCTGCCTTGGACTCTTCCACCCAAGAGATCAAATGCTATGCCTATAAAATATTCCTGTTCTAAAGTCTTTCACTTGGCTTTTTGACAGTGAAAATACCATTGAATTTCACCAACTATTGATTCTTTTATTTGGACCATCTGGTAAGGAATGTCCGCTTTAGTTGCTGTGATTGCTTAAGAAATTGACTTTTGAATCTTCGGGGGGATTCCACAGATACATCAAGAAAATATTCTCATCCCAGGCAGTACCCCCAGTGTTTCCATGTGATTTCAGTGAAAAAGTACTTAGCCCACTATTCTGAAGAGCTGCATTCCAACTTCTTTCCAAGTCTAACACTATTATTTATACCCTGGACTCCATTCTAACTTTTTGAACAAGGATGACAGAAAGCTTTCTATTTCTAGTTTCTACGAGGGGCAAAAATGGATGGGAGTGTTCTTGTAGAGTCCAGGGTCTTGGAGCTCTAGTCAGGATCGTATCCGTCAGCCCTTTGCCCAGCCGTGAACAGAGCAAAACCCACAGTAAAGAGGGCACTGCCTTCCTTCTTTGCTTAAAAGGGCAGTAGCCCCTGGAGCTCCATTGGGTCCTTGCAAACAAGCGCTTTACTCCTTGTCCTCAGCATGCAGAAATTGTAACGGTCTGATCGTGTAAACTGGTCTGCATACTGCTCATCCTTTTTTAGGTAGTTTTTAGGAATATTTGGGTTGTTGGAAAGTTAGGTAGTAGCCAGTATATTAACACTTTCTGTTAATCATTTTATTCATTTAAACAATAATGAAAATTGTCCCTTCCTTAGACTTAACATTCTCACTTACCCATATTGTTCGTTAGCTCTTTAGCTCCTATTTGCCCTGTCAGCCTAAGAGCTAGTGGGGTGTTAGTTCAGAGAGTCTTTGCTCGGGGCTGGGTGTGGGGAGGAGTGCCTGCTGCACTGGAAGCCACACACAGAGCTCAGAGAGAGTAGCAGAGGAGACCCAGTGCAGAGTTTGAAAGTCCGTGGAGTCTCGGAAGTGGTCTTTCCCAGAGAGTTAGAGAAGCAGGACGTCTTCCCTTTGGTCTGCGTCTGGTTTCGGATAGCGAGCTTTCGGAGAAGCCCTTCAGGCTGGTGCCCACTGGTCTCCCGCAGACGCCGGGAGGGCGTGTGTGTGTGTGTGTGTTTGAGAGTGATCGTTTTTTTGTTCACTCATGTAAGTCGACAGTCAGCTCAGGATCAAGTCACTCCAAGTGTGGCGACAATATCACTGGTGACACAGGCGATGAGTTCAGGTTGCATGTCCCCAGATGTGTTTTAAGAGTTATGTAATTATTTTAATGAGTATTAGAAAAAAACAGCACATCCTACCTGGGATTTGATGGATGTTACTGCTTAGAGCTGGGCAAAGTGTGGAAAAGGAGTGGAAATAAAGTCAGTATAAAGATAAGTGTTCACACTAGTGCAGGTGGTACACAGACACAGCAAACCAGACTTGGAGAGGATACCGTCTCTCCCTGACACGCTGGGAAGAATGCCCGCAGCTCCCTCAGGGAGTCATAGGGATGTCATGTCATCTGAGGAGTTCAATTTGCACAGTACACAGAAGTCCGAAGGATCCTTTTGAGAAATTTAAAAATTTTACTCAGATAATGATTTGCAAACCAGGGAACATAGCCCTCGGTATGAACCAAGAATACACTCCAAGATGGGATGGAGGGGGGAGGGGGGCCTGTGGATAGGGCAGGGTTTCTAAAGACAGAAGTTGCAAGGGGCTGATGATCGAAGAGATGGTTTGCTAGGGGAAAGGAGACCACACTTACATCATGTGTTTTCTGATTGGTGTGGGCAAATGGTTGGCTGACTCCACGGTCAAGCAAGTGGGGTCATGTGATAAGAATAATGGATAATATGTGATGCAGCCTTTCTGAAATCCTAGTTCCAGCCCAGGCATGTTGAACAAAAAGGTTTTTTTAGTCACACAGTTACAGTACAGGGAGTATTATTTACTGACAGTGCAAAGAGTCTGATTTATCAAACAGTACAATTAGCACAGGGGCATTTGCTTGCTCTGCAGGTGGTTTAGGAGCCCAACAAGTTATGATATCAAAGATCTCGTAAGTCCTCAGTGCTTACATCCGGTGATGTAACCCAGTGAAAGCTTACCTGCCCTGTTTTAATTTTGTGATCTCCTACTGGGCTTGTGTGGTGTTGTAGCAAACTTTATTAACATCAGAATCAAGCTCACCATGTGGATATTGAAATAAGAGCCAGGGAAGTGTAGTTGAGAGAGGATCCGTGAGTAACAGATCAGAAAAGACAAAGGGCGGGGCACTGGCTCCCTGACGCAGGGGAGTTTAAAGTGGGCGTCTGGGAAGTCTGCGCTGGGGTCCGAGGCTCCGCTGATTGGAGTCGGAGAAGGACGAGACCCAGGTGAGGTGGTAAGTCCCACAGGTTCACGTGTCATCAGTTCGAACATTGACGTGAACTTGATTTGGGAGCACAGATCACTTCAGCAGGGGGTTTAATGTGTGACAAATAAAAGGTTATAGTTGATAAATGTTAAAGCAGGAATTCAAACTCAAGTCTGTGATTCCAAAGTTCATACTTCTGCTATACTATGCTGCCTGTAAGGCAAGGAATGAACAAGTTGACAAGGCCAGAGTCAAGGCCATGCACAGGGAAATAAAAAGAGTGAAAGGTTTTGTTCAGTCCAAAATTTCACGCTGTAAGTCATAAGGAGCCATTATTAATGGTTTCTTGGTCTGTCAGGAAGAAGTGGGCTTGTAAGGATCATGAGTTTAGTGGCAACACATAGGAAGAGGTAATGGTGAGACCACGGATTAAAAGGATGACATAGTCTGATGTGGAAATGACCGTTTTAATGGTGCCTCCCTTTGTTCTCTCTGACACACTACTACTGCTGCCTTCTATAAACAATGCTGGGTACCATAGTGACGCGGACACTGGCCTGCAGTGTCTGCAGCGTTATGGATGAGATGAAATAAATTCACACGGACTACCGAGTCCTGTGGAAGAAAAGGGATGGCTGGTCTCCTCTCTCAAGGGAAGAGCAAGCCTTGGAGCGCCTCGGCCACCCTCTCAAGAGGAGAGCGCCCGACCCTTGCCTCAACTGGCTTTTATTGGATTCAATTCGCATAGGAATACAGGGCATATATGTAAAGCTCATTAATCATTATAAGGCAGTAAAGATCAAACAATAGCTAACATACGAAGAACTCCGAGGGCCTATTTTGAGTCAGGGTCAGATAGTTAAATGGCCATAAAATTTTGGGGAACAAACTCACTCCCTGCTTGGACCCTTATCATTTCACTGAGAGCATTCTAAACAAAGCAGGCTTCACGGGATTTTACATATTCTTTCTTAGGCCTGATTGACCTAGGGAACCTGCCCTTTCCAGGACAGGGCTGCACCCAACACCGGCATTGTTTCAGGCTTAGGGCATTGTCTCTGGCTTAAGTCAGGCAGGGGAAGTAAGACAGCCAGGAGATTAGAAGACTTCTCACAGACAGAATGAGGACTCAGGCTATGTCAAAGCCGAGGGGCAAGGGTCCATCACCCCTTTTCTGTAGCCCCCAAGTCCTTCCCTGGGGGTCCCCATGATCATACCTGTCTTAGGTCATCCCTCCCTTGAGGAATCTTATCCATCATTGGCTAACTGATCAAACACTGGGGGCCAGGCAGGGTGAAGTAAAAGGAGTAGAGGCGGCACCCCTGCCAGGAAGATAAGCTTTGTCTCCTCAGTGGCTTATGGTCCGAAGGTCGAAGGTCGCTCACTCAGCCTTAGCCATGGGGGGGTTACAGCTCCTGAAACCAGGCAGGGCAGTTCCCAACACCATAGCTCTTCATCTTGATGATAAGCTCCTTCAAACAAACACATATTTGCATCCTGTATCCCCTTATATGTGACCCAGTGCTTTGCATATGCAGTGAGTGCGTAGTCAGCATGTTATGGATGAATAAGTAACGGAAATTAGCTTCTCTGGTAGTCAGTGGTTCTTGCACCAAATCCACACTACTAGTTGAGGGGTGTGGGGGCGGGATGGGAAGGGTGCTCTAAGCAGAGGGAACTCCGTGTGCAGGACCCCGTGCGGGAGGGAGCAAGGCAGACAGGACTGAAAGTAGGCCCACGTGTCTGGGGCAGCTGGCCTGCGGGATGGCACCAGTCTGTGCAGGGCCTCACTGACCGTGTTCATCTTCATCCGGAGAGTTTGATGAGGTCATTAAGCAAGGGGTAGCATGATAAGGTTTGTGGTTTGGAAAGGTTACTTCTTTGACCTGAATGGAAAGGGAAACAGGTGGGTGTGGCTAGGCCAGTTAGGAAGCTGTTGCCATTGTCCAGGTGAAAGGCAGTGCTGCCTAGGACTGTGGTGGCCATGTGGAGGTGGAGCAACGTGGATTGATGACAAGTAATTCTGTAGATAAAAGGGCAGGGTTTGAATGAAGATAGATTGGATGGAGGGGAGAGGCAGGGAAGGAATGACCCCTGGGTCTCTGGTTGTGACGTGGAGTAGAAAGCTATGCAGTTCTCTGAGCTGGCAGGGTGCTGGGAGGGGTACTGGGAAGAACCGGACCGTCCTTGGTAGCAGGAAAGACCATGAATTGGGTGTGGGTATGTGAATCCGAAAATAGCCTTGAGGCATCCAAAAAATGTCAGACAGGCCCTTGGACTAATGGGATGGATGGGAGTCAGAGGAAGTGCTAAAGGAGGGTGAATTGTGTGTTGCCTTCATTACGTGGGAATTTAGTTTAGACCCAGTGGTCCTTGAACGAAGGTTATAGATGCCCACAGTGGGGCATCTGAATATATTTTAACCTTCACGGGTGATTTTAAAGTGCAGCCCGTGTTGGGATTTCCTGTTCTAACCACTTTTTAATCAACATATCTTTCTCTTTCCTCTCAAGCAGCTTATTGATCTTAATCCGTTTACTTATTTCTCACAGATACCACTTACTGCTGCTAATATCTCCCTCTGGATGCCTTCCCGCAGCTCGTTGTCTGTCTCTCACTGTGACAGTTCTCCTGCCCTCCAGTCCTCAGTGTTCAGTTTTTACAGTTCATGTTTGCTTACGTGTCTCACCATTACTTCAAGAGTGACTTGTCCCAAACCAAGCACATCTTCTTTGCAACACTTTCTCATTTCTCTCAGTTGTAGCATTATTTCACCCAAGCTAGAAACCCTGATGCCATGGTCAGTTCCTCCCAGATCTGCCCCTTCTTATCGCACGACTGTTAACTCTGCAGATTCACTCCCTTGGGCCAGGATATTGCAGTAGACTGAGTGGACCATGAAGGCAAGGGCGCGAGTGACCTGGGAGGCAGACCTGGGTTCCAAGCTTTTCCACTTGTTAGCTGTGGGACCTTGGATAACTTCCCTGCCTCTGCCTGCTGTGCCTGCAGGGGACATGACGCACTGCCTTAGAAGGTGGTTGTGGGGGTTGCCAGTAACTTATGAAACACGTAGCAGTGGCCCTAGCAAACAAAGGATACTTAGTAAATGGTAAATACTGTGGCTATTAACTGATCTTTGCTTTAATCTCCTTTCCTCTCTTCTCTCTGCTACAGATTGTTCTTTTTAAAACACTAGTATTATTGTCTCTTGTTTCTTTGTGTATCTTTAATAGAAACTTTGTGTATGTCTATTGTTGAATAGATCTTATTTCCCCTCCTGATAAATTCTTTGGGTGTGAGGCTTTGTTTTAGTCATCTTTTTCTATTTTCTTCCCATCCCATCCTCCACCCAGGCTCAGCACAGCATCTTCTATCTCATGGATATTTAATACTTTTCAAATCTCACATGTCTCCCCTCTGCTGTGCTGTGTATTGTGGCTTCTTGCTGGTCACACTGTGCCAGCTCACACAGTTAGGACGACACAGTCGGGCCCCACACATCTAGCCTCATTTCCCCTACTTGGCTTTCAGACCCCACTTGAGTGGGTTTGAAATGTCCTCATAGATACCATGTATGTACCTTTGTTCTTACAATCCTCTGGATCGCTCCCCCTCACCCATCCCCATGCACTGGGCTCAGTTTCGGTCCTACCCCACCTGAGAACAGTGCCCCCACAACCACACCCACTTCGGTGCATTTCCTCCCTTGAGTCCCTGCATCTGCAGTTTGGCCGGTGTACTGCAGCTGTGAGTCATGTCTGCTCTTGGCCTTAGAAGAATTCCCTCGTTTGAATAGTGCCACACAGTTGTGGAGGGGACCTGAAATGAGTATTAGTGAGCGGTTCATAACCTATGAAGTGCTATGCATGTCCTATTGTTTATAGATACTTATCCTTTCTATATTGCAGTCTCCCTGAGGTCAGGGACTTTTTTCTTTGAAAGACCCTCAGTGGTGCTGGATACATGTAATGTTCACCTAATACTTGCCAGCCGTATAACCTTATTTAATTTTTTTTTCTTCCAGGAGCTATTCTTCACTAATGAAAGCTGAGAATATGTCTTCAAATCAGGTATGCTCAAGTTATTTGCTTTTACGTTGTACCTTGAAATAATTCACTGCGAGTGTTTGGCAGTTGAGCTGCTGGCCAGTCCTGACCGACATGTGGCACGTGGCTCGATGTGAGTTAGCAGCAGCAATGGGGCTCTTGGGCCTCTCCTTCCTGTGGACTTCCTCGTGTTTGTCTTTAAGTAGGTCCCCTGGTGTCATGTGTTGTCTGTTGTGACGTGTGGGTCTGTTAGTCCTCACAGGACTTTCCCAGGCCTCCTTTCCCGCCGTTCTAGCTGCAGACATGCCAGAGTGCCTGTATGGGTCAGTGTTCTGTATTAATGTGACCGTGGAATCTATATTACAAATGAGTGACAACAAACTTACCACCTTCGATTAAAAAATAAAGCAGAAGTACGAACCCTAAGATCTTACCTGTAGTCCAGCGACTGCACCGGCGGTGTCCATATCCCTGGGACCTGTGGTAAAGAGAAACGGTGGTCAGTGCTGTGGTGCTGAAAGGGTCTTCCTGGCGTCAGCACCTGGTTATGCTAAACTGTTCTCTGCACAGAACTGAGACCGAGTGGACGCATGTGCTATATTGAATGTCTTATAGTATAGTTTACAAATATGTGCTGTAGATCTGTTTTCTCCAATGCACCAGGCACTGATTGCATGTGGCTATTAAATTTAAGTTCATTAAAATTTCATTTGATTCATAGATTCAGTTTCTTAGTCATACTTACTGCTTGTAGCCAGGGACTACGATATTAATGCATAAATAGAACATTTCCATCATTGCAGAAAGTACTATTAAATAGCACTGCTTTAATACTTGGAAATAATTAACAGAATTCAAAGTCTCTTAAAGGTCATCCAGTCAAACCCCATATTTAAATAATGCATGAATTGAAATTGTTGATAGGATTTTATATCTTGTTCATGTTATATACCCTTCTAAACTGAATAAGAACAATATCTTTATCTTTGTGAAGAACTAAATTTAATGAGGCTTCTTTATGAGTCAGAAATGTATCTTTATAATTTATTCCTGAAAAATTGTAGAGCATCATCATGTCACTAAATACAGCCTTGAATTTGAAGTTTAGAGACTTAAACTGTTGTTCACTAACTCAGCAAGCCTAGTGAAGTTACTGGACCTCTCCGAGGGGTGTGCATCCGCAGTGGGGAGGAGCCACTGCCTCTCGGGCGCTCCAGAGTCAAACGCGGGCACCCGCGGGAGCGCTCCTCAGGCTCAATCACCGCGAGCGCAAGCCGTCATCACTGTTTCCTGTTCCTGTCACCCCACCAAATACCAGCATTAAAACAGGAGATGGGTTTAATCTCCTCTGGAAGCCACTGGGTTCCTTGGAACCCACAGAGTAGTTGAACAGAGAGACAGCAGTCTTCACCACGCCTCAAGTCTCCTGACCTTGCTGTGGCGGTTGTGGCTCATCAAAGGTCTCTGCTATTTAGGGGCAGCTTTCCAGCAGAAGCCTGGCACCTACGTTATGTTACAGTTTTAAGCATCTTCATTCCTATTGTTATGGATTTTTTAAGTTGTAATGTTGTCCTAGAATTATGAAGTCAACACACAGCATACACACATATGAATACACATATATATGCAAACACCATCTTATTTCAGCAGATATTAAAAATTTCAGGATTAGGAAATCAGATTTGCTAACCACAGGATTACTAATCCTTCTGCTTTCCTTCTCCTGCTGTTGCTGCTACCCCTGTTCCTGACCCGGGTTTGAATCCAGTTCAAGTTTCCAAGGAACCTTTGCACTGGGTGCTCTGATTCTTTCTTGCCGGAAGGGCTCTCTGAGCTTTTTCCCTACCTCAAAAGGAAAAGCTGTAATTCTCCTTGTAACTATCTTCGGTAACAATCAGTGGATTTTTCAGCTAAATGCTGGTGTTTATGTAAGATAATTTTTAATTTAGCTTTTACCAGTGAGAAAACTATTAGTCTTTCAGTCTGAAGCTGGTTTTAATTTTGTTTCTGCTCTCCTATTTAGATTAGTTCTCTTCAATCTAATTTCTTTCTAGTCTTTCTAAATCTGGTATCAGGAATCATAAACAACTCCTGTGAACATTTTATTTGCTTATCATTTTATAAGTGGATGACAAGACACCTATTTTTGCTATATTGAAAAACATATTGACTCTTAAAGTGAATCTGAAATATAAAAATTGTCCTGATCTCAGGTATATATTTAAAAGTTACCGTAATCCCAAATTGCAGATTCTCAGACACACAGGAACTCTTTGCGAATGTATCGCACAACCTTTATGGGGAGTGTTGCATTTTCGTTGCCCCAGCCTAAATTATCTCGGGGAGTTCTTCGCTCTCGGTGTTCGGGATCTAAAGCCAGCCTTCAGAGAGGCGGGTGGCTCAGCCTCTCTGTGCTCTTCAGTTTAGCGCTCGGGGCAGTCGCAGTTTTAGTGCTTGCACAGAAGACCACCACTGGTGTGCTGTGGCCTCGTTCCTTGTGCTAATCGAAGAGACTCTCACACAAAACTGCTGAATGAAACTGGAGGTTGAGCCAGACTTCACAGAAACCATTGTTTTCTACCTGGCTCTCATATTTGCCCACACACCTCAAATAAGGCTGCTAAGAAGGAGAAAAGTATGTCTACCCATAAGCCCACATCCTCTCTTCCTCTAACAACTCACTGTCCTGCAGTGGGAAAGGGAGAGACACGGGAACAAGTGGCGTGTTCCAGCTGGGACGTCTTCGGTCGGATGGACCAGAACTTGCACTGCCAGCGGGTGCCGGCCTTCAGAGCAGGTTTTTCTCCGCGTGCACAGTGTCTCAGAGAGGATTCTAGGCTGTGCTTTTATACTTGTTCTTCAGGACTCGTTTGAAAACCACATAATCAAATCAGTCCATTTAAACTATGTAAGGTTTTTTATCAAAAACTTGGCAAGCCAGGTAACTTAGCAACTAGTCTGTGGCTTCCTAATGACTTTCCCAAGTTTAAAAAAAAAATCAAAGCCATCTGTGAAGTCACAAATATGTGACAACCTTTGCAGCTCAACATAGTTGAATTTAGGACAAATTCCTAAATTTTTGCAAATTCCCGATATTTTTGCATACCAGCACATCGTTGGCATGTGGTGTTATGTGGCGGATCTGTCGAAGGAACACTCGAGTTTTCTCGCCGCACCCTGTATTCCCTCGGCCGGGCCTTTGTTCACAGTTAGGGCATCGCTGGTGCCTGTTGTGCGATCTGGGCCACGTAATGCGTGATTGCACCTTAGGGCGTGTAGCTGCTCACCGCCTTTCTGAACAATTGACAGTTTAAGGTAGAAAAGTTGTGAGTGAATTTAATTATTTTACTCTTATTTCTGAACTTGACAATTAGGCATAAGGAGGCTTGTTACTTAACACTTAGTTATAAACTTTACAGACTGAGTTATTTATTTTGAAGGCTTTTATGGTTTCACTTTTTTGTTTCCTACAGGACGGCAACGATTCAGATGAATTCATGTGAATGGAGAAAAGGACTTTGCAAAGATGTGAATTTAGGGACGTTTTGATTTCATCCGTGTTCTGAGTTATAAAAAACAACCAACCAAAATTCTACCTTCAGTCTACACAAATATCAACTTGGGATTTTCTTTTAATTGTTCCGCTTTTTGCTGACAGAAAGGATCAGATACCTATGTATCAAATACAGTTGGACTTGAAGACAGCATGTAACACTAGGAAAGTGAAAATATATGTGCCAGAACATGTCTTGTTAGCTCACAGAAGTTGGCTGTCCTTGTTCTTGGGATAGGCTTTAGAACAAACCAGCTCGGAAAAGCATTTCTGGTATGTGGTCTGCCTCTGAAAACAGATGTCTTGAAAAGCTTTTTATATTCTTAAAATAGCTTCACTTCTGTGAAGAAGGTGTTGGTGAGCAATATATAGGAATGTTCCTTCCACCCTTGATTTCCTGATTAGAAAAAGAAGCATGCGGGTTCTGAGGATGGTGACAATGCGTCCAGAAGATGGCTGGCCCCATCGTCCACGTTCCGCTGTGTTGTCTGATGCCACGGACAGAGTTGTCCTTGCCTCTGAGCTCACCTTAGCTTCTGCATTCGACACCCGCACTGTCCCTGAGCGATGCCTCCACCGAGGCACTGTCAGACTTAGAGGAGCAGTTGGTGTTAGTCAAGGGCGGGGCTTGAGGCAGTCTTTGCCTGGCTGAGCACCAGTGACTCTGCTCCGCCCCCCCCACGCCCCTCCCCCCACGCCCCGCCCGGGACTGCAACGTCCAGGCCCTGGAGTGGTTTCTCAGCACTGAGGGGAGAAGCAGGGAGGGATGCTCCGTGAGCCATTGTGAGGACGTAGGCTACCTGATTTTTGTCTTGGAACGTAGCATAAAGCGAAAGTCCAGGTCGTAATTACGATTTTAAGAAAATTAAGCATTTCCTTAGCCAGCCAAATGTTTATTTACCTCGAAATAATATTTATTTCGAGTTGTAACCCCAGAGTTCAGATTTATCAATTGTAGGCTCAGTGACTTAATATATAACTGTGCATACTCATTCAAACTACCTGCTCTCTGGTGTGATTCTGACTAGAAGATACATTTTTATTGAAACTGTAAGGCAACCCCTGTAGAGAAAAACAAAGCTACACAATTAAAGGGAAAGAGGTCACAGCCCACAGGTCAGGAGGCACGTGGAGTCACCCTTGAACCACACCCAGAGTTGTGCACGCATCCTTCCGGTTGCGTCAGAATGAGTTCTGACCCGGCAACAATGGCCCCCAACAAATCGTCTGTCTGTAATAGCACTTCGGGACAATGGCTGAAACCAAAAGACTTCCACGTTTCTTTTTATTTCAAGTTGGTGTATGGGGTTGAACTGGAAACTTTCCCTGAGGTATAGGCCAAATTTTGAGACAGTGTGGTAGACAACTCCAGAAATTAATAATTGTGTGTGTGTCTCTCTAATGATATTTAGCCCAGAGTTCTGTGATTTAAAAATATAATAAAGACTTTTTTATTTGGAAGGACATTGATATATAAATTCTTACAACTTGCTTATTATCCCTACCCTCAGCTGGCTTTGTGGGGGCTCTGGCTGTAGAAAACAGAAAACCCTACCATCATTTATAGGTTCAGTCGGCCGGTTCTGTGGACATGCCATCTCTCCCACTGATAAGTGCGTCTCTCCCCAGCTGCCCCCGGGTCGAAGTGGGTGACCTCAGCAGCTGTGCTCTCCTGCCTGGTTACTGGAACCACTCCTTTAACACTCGGCTGCCAACATCTAAAACAGGGAGGCTTTTCCCCAGCAGCACCCGTGCCGCCTCAGCGTTCTAGTCCCTCTGAAAAGCTCCTCTGCACCCAGCAGGACAACACACCGGATGGAGCTTTGGAAGACTACATCTGCCTTTACTGTAGTGTAGGAGATCCGAGGGTCCACCTTTTAAACATGTTACAATTCAGCTTTCGCTGGTTTAAATGTCACAGCCTCCCTTCTGAGTTCTCCCAGCTGAAGTCCAGGCTCTCAAAGCGCTCCAGCTGCTCCGTGCTGCTTCCCTCCTTCCCCGCCCGTGTGTCGGGCCGTGTTTCCCACAGCTCTCTTGGGCCCGGAGAACGCAAGCATCTTTCCCTTGGAGAACATTGATTCAGTGCCAGTAGGTCAGGCTGTTGGCACTGATGTCGCCTCGTTTCTTGCTGTTGGCATGTTTCATAAAGTGCCTATAGGAAAATTCCAAATTATTGGTATTTTTATGAGCTGTGCCCTTGATCAAATGTGTGCGTCCTGAGGATTTCTCTTTCCAGTTCTGCCTCCAGTTTTCCCTGCTCTGCTCGCTCTGCATGTGGGTGAGGTTCACCATGCCATTTAATTTCCTTCCCATACTACTATGTTATATTTCTATAGCTTTAGAGTTCTTTTCTTTTCCACCTTTGTGGATCTAGGGTCACAGTCCTCAGGCAAGAGAGCTTTGTCATGGTGCTGGGGAAGTTCGCCACGTGTGGGAGGTTTGCACGCTAGCAGGCAGCGATGGGCTTTGGTCGAACCCTTTCAATATCCTTTGTTAATTGTTTCTTTCTCGAAGCATGGGTTTTGGTGAGCTTTATTAGTGCCCACAGTTTCCGCTGCTTAGGGCGGGGCAGGGCACACGTACAGCAAGGTCAGAGAGGGAGTGCTCGGCTCTGGCCTCCAGTGTAAGAACAAAGCCCTTCCTTCCACTCCCGCATCCCTCTGAGAAGGGGACGCTCCGGATCTCCAGGCTGGAAGAAATGGGACACTTTTCCAGTCTTTCCTGAGCTGTGACCTTGAAACCAGCTCTCTGCTCGATTTCAGTATGGCATCATGTGTAACACATCCCATCCTCAGACTGAGTGCAGGAGGAGTGGGTGAACTTTGGATTGTAAAGGAGACTATAAAACAATCAAACTAATTAAAAATGTAAAATTAGAAACTCAAAGTCCAAGCCAAGTGTCAGTCTCGACCCCTTGAACACCAGCAGGTCTGCGACAGCTCAGACGTGAGGACAGCTCTGCTGGTGCCCCACAGGCTCACGTTCAAGTTGCGCTGAGAGAGAGTCTGCCGGGCACGTGTGGGCCTCACATGGGGCAGGAGACTGCATGTGCATTCTGCCATTTCGTGACTGAGACGGCAAGTGCATACTCATCATGTGCTGGGTGGATGATGAGTCGAGTATAATAAAGCTTATAGTTCAAGTAGAACCATGTGTGTGTGTGTGATTTCCTTTCTCCTTTCTCCTCCAAGACTCAGTCTCAGGAATGTGCAAGCAGTGAGAAGGAGGTCCTTAGCTACCCGAGATGATGCTTTCACACTGGGTTTTGCTCCTTAGCAGGAGGAAAAAGAGCAGAGCAGAGCAAAAGGCAGATTACTCAAGGATTCCAGGAAGAGAACATAGAGCCTGGACCTCAAGGACCATGGGTTTGAGCTCGTGCTCGACGTTTACGTCACCGCCCACCCCACCGCCGGGTTCCTAGGATTCTGCCTGAGATCTTGACCACGCGAGGCTGCCGGCGTGAAGACTTGTGGGAGCCGTGTCACTGCTGAGGGCAGCGGCTCTGGACCCAGGTCCTGTTTGTGATTCACCCCTTCTGTGGTGGCACCTGTGCTGAGCTCACTCATCAGTACATCCGCAGAGAGGTCCTGGGGTGGAGGGAGCCACAGACACACATTCCAGGGTCTCTCCCAGCGCGAAGGCATATCCGAATGTTGGTGGGCGTTTCTCACCAGTCAGGGCAGTACCTGCGTCCTTGTGTGTTTAACGGCCTTGGCTGCTGGAATTCTGGGGTTTACGTTTTTGGGTAAATCAGCCTGTACGGGGAATGCAGGCTGAAGCCAGAATGTTCACCGAAAAGAAGGCAGAGGTCCATGCATGTACTTGGTGGACTCGGGAGTGCACTGAAAATGCAAACACCTATCAAATGCGGTATAGTAACTATGGTTTGTCATTCGAATGGATAGACCTGTGGTTTTTTGTCTCCCCTTGATTGCTTCATTTTGTCTCTGATTTCATGGGTGTGTCGATTATTGGAGGAACCCTGGGCTTTCTACCTTCGTGGTGTGACCGTGGCTCTGCACCGTAGCCGGAGGGAATTAGAGACACGTCCCTGCCGTTGGCGGGTTCCGGTGGGTGCTGACTGGGCACTTTCTGCCTTGTTGGCAGCCGGGCGAGGAGGCCTGGGAAAGGAGTGCTCGCTGTGTCGCTTGTGCTGGCTCCCAGACCTGGTGAGTGGGCGTCAGTGCTTAAAGCTGAAGAAGAAGGAGGAATTCTCCTGAGTCAGTATTATTTTCCGTTCCCACATCAACCCCATCCTGCAACCGCTGCAGTGAAAATACAAGACGAATGGCCTGACATTTCACATCCTGCCTAGACGAGGCCGAGCTGCCTGCGCTCCTGGTGGTGTTTTGCTTCCTGCCTCAGCAGTTTGCCTTGCACGGAGAGGACTGAAACCTTGCACGGAGAGGACTGACGTTTGCTGATCGTTTCAGGACACGCTCTTGAGAACAGGCTCGCTCAGGTGTCCCAGGCTGGCCTGTTGGTCTTGCACCTTCTTTAGCTCTTTGTCACATTCAGGGTAACAGGTCAAAATTACAGACTGAAAAAGGTAAAGAGAAGCAGTAGAGACAGTGCCTTTTTATCCAGCTCTGCCTGGCCAAATGATTGTCTTCATTTGTGACGCTCTTAGCTTCCTTACATCCCTGCGAAACTCTGAAATTTTTGTGTTATGGTTAGTGTACTCGGCATCAGTGAGGCTCACATAACTTTCCAAGACTTCAAGACCCTTTAGAAAGGGTTAGAAGGTCTGAAAGAGACAAAGCTTCAGTTTGGTCACAAACTGCTTTACTGCTGCCTGTGGTTTCCTCTTCCAACAAGAAGGGAGGAGCTGGTCCACATTCCTGCCCCAGCCGCCCAAAGGGAAGCCCCTGCTGCTTGGTCCCTCTGCCATGGTGGGAAGCGTTGTGCTGGTGTGTTTAAAACCAGTTGTCGACTGGGCCTTTGTAACAGCGAAACCCTGGTGAGCAGAACGGCACCTGGGCTGCTTTCCTCCCTCACGTCTATCCCGACAGCTGCTCATGTATCGGGACTAAAGAGGGTAAAGAGAATGCAAGCCTGCCCTCGCTCAGCTCAGCATGCGGGTCCTCCCTCCACGCAGCTCTGTGCTCCACCGAGTGGTCTCCGGATCTCCCAGGGTGCTGCCTGAAATGTTCTTGCTTAGAACAGGCACAGATTTCCAAGGCAGTGGAACTATTCTGTATGAGGCTGTGATGGTGGGTGCGTGCCAGTAAACATTTGTCCAGACTCATGGCATGCCCAACACCGCGTGGCCCTAATGTAAACTGGACTCTGCGTGATTACAGTGTGTCCGTGTAGGGTCGTAAGTCCTAACAAATGCACCCCTCTGGTGGGCGGTTTGATGACGGAGGGGGCTGTGTGGGTGTGTGGAGGGGTAAATGGGAAATCTCTGTACTTCTGCTCAATTTTGCAGTGAACCTAAAACTGGCCCCCCAAAATAAAGCCTTCTTGAAAGAAGAAAAGGGTTTATAAGAGTGATCGGTGTTTGCAGCTTCCCTTCTTGGAGGCAGTTAACCTTACCTGTTTTTTGTTTTGTTTTTAATTAGAGTGTAGCTCTAGGTCTGGACTCAGTGACCTGGGCATCCTGCCAGCTTTATGGCCTGGGTGTGCCAGGGGCTCAGCTGCAGAATGGGGGCAGCGGGGTTTCTCTCTTCCTTTGTATCCTGGGGCATTTAGTCCAAGAAAAAATGTCCAGCCACTTCCCACACCTCACACCTGGCTGCCGGGGCTTAGGGAAGGTAATGAATTCAAAAGTGGAGAGGATCAAGAGGCTTAGGAGTGTCTGGGTGTCCCACCCACTCACAACCTCTGCTTGTAAACCAAGTTACAGGACAGGCTGTCTGTGACTCAGCTCCTGTGTTCCAATTAAAATCTGAGCTCTAGACAGTGAACCAAGGGCAGGAAGAATGCCACCTGCTTTCATCTCAGGTTTGTGCTTCAGGGGGGAGGGAGGTGGTAGGGACAGGACTGGCCTCAGGCAACTGAAGATCTCAGCACCCCAGCTCCCCCTTGGTTTGTTCTCTCTCCCACCCCCAACCTGCTACCCCGGCTACCCAGGCCTTAGTGCCTCCTCTTTCCATGTCAGAAGGAAGGGAGAAAGGCGTGGTGTGGGTGAGGATGTGCTCAGCATGATGAAGCAAAGGGAGCCGTCCACCTTTCCCACCCCTAGATTTTACCTTTAGGAGTGTGGGTTTGGAATACAACTGAGCTACTTGGGCATGTGCCTTTGACAAATCAGTTGTCCCCTCTGGGCCTCCTTGTGCCCACTGGAAAACGTGGAATAGGGCTAGAGCAAGGGTTATAAATTCCAGTGCTATGGGGTCAGGCAAGTGGTGGAAAAGAGGCCTGGGGAGGCGAGGTGAGCATGTACTCCCACACGCCGTGTGTGAGCGCCCAGCCCCGCTGGAGAGGACAGCTGCTCCTCTGCTCCCGCTGAGAAAGGCCACGGGAGAATGAAGTTTGTCGTAGAAACCAGTGAGTAACTGATTCACTGCAGGGGCTGGACTTGGTGGGGCAAGAGAAAAAGGAAATGGCTTTTTTTCTTCCAGTCACTTTCTTCACTAATGCACTAATTTCTCTTCCCCACCCTTTGGTGACATCTTGGATGAATAGACCAGATTCTGTGACTTTCTGATCCTTTCTCAATACAGGAACAGTTCCATTTTAAAATTACAGCTTCCTTTTATGTATTAAAAACCCCAGTCTTGTTTAAGTCAAATTTGTAATCACAATTATAGTCCAACATGTCAACTCACCTCCTAGTTCAGGTCTGATTCTTCATTCTGCCTCTCCTAGCTCAACCCCACGCTTCCCTCTTCTCCAGCCGCTGGCTTCTCCAGAAGCGGGCAGAGGCTAGAAAGGGGGATTTCGGGAAGCTTACCGCTCAGCTCTCCACTGGGGCCGAGCGTCGGGGTCTTCTGTGACAGGCACTGTGGTAAGGGGTGTGTCTCGAGATTAGAATGTGGGTGTACTCAACCACTTAACTGCTCTCAGCTTTGACACTTGTGAATAGCCAGCAGCAAATTACATTACAAATCTGAGTTTAAAGTCCAATTTTCCAATTTTTACATGTTAGCTCAAAATTAGTCGCCACTGCTGGACCACGCCAGGCCTGTCCATGGTCTGGACATGGCCACAGGCTATCAGTTTGAGGGCTCTGGGTGAGAGTGGGTTCCAAGGTCTCTGGCAGTCCTCATTACCTGTGAATTTATGGTTTTCATAGATTTAGCAAGAACCACCTGGAAGTCATCCATGATTTACCCTTTTAGACAGCACCCTCCCCCCACACACACACACCCGGGAATTCTGGGTGGCAGAGGCCTCCTGGAAATGCGTTATCCTGAGTGCCTGCCTCCTGTGTCCTGAGAAACAGACGAAAGGCAGGGCCAGCAGGTGGCAGGAGAGAATAGCACGGGTCTCAGCTTCCGTGTTCTTGGGAGTCTATTGTGTTCTTGCAGTTGGACGGGAGGCTGAACACAGGACCTAGGTCCCCTCTGGCGCTAAAAATCTTAAAGCACATCTGGAAAAGCTATACTTCTGGGGGTAGGACATGGCTTTCAAAGCTCTTTGCCACTGAAATCTTAGAATTGTGAGGTAGACGATGCCTAAAACCTCTAAACCAATACCATGTAAATGATTTTAAAAGAAAATGGCTGTCAAAATATAATGCTTAAATTTAAAACCAAATGTCTTTTGTTTCAGAAGCAGTTTCTAGCTTCACTTTGCAGGCATAAGGCATGGGTTTCTGGAATCGCAGTCTGGGGAGGCCGGGAGGGACTGGAAGGTCACCTAAGCCAAGCAAGCACTCTTCACCCGTTACAACATCCGGAGACAGAATTGCTCCGGTCTCAGCGCGAATGCCTCCAGCGATGGGAAACACATGGCTTCATACAGCCACTGGCTATTTGAAAGTGATTCTACCGAGCCAGAGGCGGCCCCACCATGACTTCTGCCCATCACTCTGTCTCCTGGAGCCACATGGGGCAAGTCGAATTCTTCCACCTAACAGCCTTGAAACGTCTGAGGGCAGCAGCCCATTGCCACCTGTGACCACTTCTGAACGCCCATTGGCAAAAAGGGCAGGCGTCTGAGGACAGAAGGCGGCTCCTCACACCTCACGGGCCAGGTCCCCCCAGCTCTCCTGTCTTCCTAACTCCCGAGAAAGGGCAGCTCCCCGACAGTGCACAGGCCCACGTGACCCCAGGGGCTCACACAGGGCAGGCGGGTGCGGACCATTTTCCCCACAAGTGGCCCGGACCGCCCGACTCTTTGACTGTGGGCTAAATCCTTGAAGTCTCCTCCTCATGTCACAGTGATTGGACTGCCGTTGGGACTTTAGGGGGTTTTTTGAACCAGAGGACTTGAGATTTATTCCTTTTCATTTTTTTAACTGTAAAATATAACGAACACCCAAAAGAGTACATGGAAATATATCTTCATCTTCAAGGGTAATAATACGAACACTGTATTCTTTCCCCGAGCTAAGAAACAGGACAGGCTACCCCACCAGCCTCCCTCGCTCCCTCCTGATGGCCTGACTTCTGTGATGACGGTTCTCTCTCCTTCCTGGCTATTGTCCCCTACATGCATTTCTCAGAACAATGCACTGTTTGGTTCTGCCTGTTTGAACTTTATATGAATGGAATCTGATTGTAGGGTTTTTTTTGTTCAATTACTTGTTTCCTTCACTCAGTATTGTGTGTTTAATGAATTTCCCTATTAAAGATATGTTGTGAGAGTCTATTGAGTTCATTCTGGCTTTAATTATTTTCTCTAGCATAATCCCCTCTACAAATGCTACCTACATATTCATGAACATTCCCTCTGTACTGTCATCCACAAACACTGGAAAAACACTGAGAGGGGTAGGTCTCAGGGTAGTGCTTTCAGCAAGTTTCTAGAAACATTCTAAGAAGACTCAGTTATTCAGCCCTCTTTGGGCACACTTATTCAGTGCTTAATCCTCCATATTTTATTTTAGTCCAGATTATATTATTTCCTCAGTTATCAAAACACCCCTTGCTTGAAATCCAGGTAAAATATATTTATGGCATTTTCCTGACCTACCAGTCCAGCAATCTGGTTAAAATGAGGCTTGGAGATCTCGTGATGGCTCCTGGTCATTGCTGCAGCGCTTTCCAAACGACAGAGCAGCCTCTGGTTTCTGTAATTTTGCCTGAGATTGATGGCAAGCTCACCAAGCCTACAGTTGTGGGAAACAGGCCTTTCAAAAGCCAGAACTACACTTTGCTTGCCATGATTTCTGAAAATTCACAACACTTGCTTCCCTTCGCAAGTTTTCAATACCTGGAGGGTCCTTTTTCTGGGCCAGGAAGTTATGACTCAGAGAAAACGAGAGGCAGCTAATCCACTGAGACAAGAAAGGCATTTTTAGTGCCGAGAAGGGAACAGGACAAAGCTCTTAATGACTGGCTTCCAGAAAGTCACAGCTACAGTAATTTTAAGAAATTGGCCGTGGAAGTGGGTTTAAGAATTTGAGGGCGCAGGGGCAAGGTCGAGATAGTCGCTGGAGTGATGAAAAGCACACTGTTACGAGAGGTGAATCAGATTGCCAAGGAGTTGGCAGAGTTGGAATGATTTTGTAGTCGGTCCATTTAGCATGGAATAACTTTCTCCACCAGCCAAGGAACAGGAGAGGCGAAAGAAGACAGAATACTCCAGGGCCGAGGGCGTAGCACTTAAGGGAGAAATTTGGCTGAGTGTAGGCCGTTTGTGAGGGCAGCTTCAAAGGGGCTAAGGAGCTCCAGGCTCCAGGGGTGGAATCAGATGGAGCAAAAGGAGGTGTGGACTGGGAAAATGGGGGCACACTACGTGACTGGTGACCTGAGGACAGGTGAGTGGGTTCTGGTTCTGGTTGGAAAGGGAAGGCACAGAGTGTGACACTGGGTGAATGGACATGAAGTAGGGTGACAGCGTGGCCTGGGAAAGTGGAGTACATGCTGCTGATGTCAGGAGGGCGGAGCAGGCCCAGGTGAGGCGTCCCTGTGCAGGTGAGCCCCACTGGCCGTCAGGGCAGCCCACATGCCAGGAGCCCGAGTCACTGGAGTTGAAGGGGAAAGTACCCGAACCAGATGTGAACTTCGGAGCAGCAGGGAGACAGCAAGGGTCGTGGTCTTGAGGCAGCAGGAGGGAGGGAACACAGCAGTTTCCCACATGACCGTGAAATGCGATGGCAGTGGGAGACATCCCCTCAGGACAGGGGCAAGCCACTTTGGCCGAGGAGATGGGCGAAGGAGAAAAGGGGATTCACAATGATAAATCCAGAATGTCTGGGTTTACATCAGGGCCCAAGGCTTTGTGACAGGAGCTCTGGGAGTCAGACTTTTGGGAGTGGGGCTGAAGCTGATTGGAGAGCTGCTGGACCTGGTAGGGGGGCTCGTGAGTGGTTTTCCGAGGAGAGATCTGCGGGTAATAGGGATGAAGGCACAAAGAGTTGGGAGGTGTGTGTGAGGGCCGGCGGCGAACTTGTTGAAGCCTCAGACTTCCCTAGGGGGTGAATGCGTTCCACTTCTCATAGATGCAGAAGCCCGGAGTAGATGAGAACACAGGCAGTGAGTGCCCTGAGCGCAGGGGCTGCCCGGGCCTTTATCCTCACGTCCACGGGAGCACCTGCCCACCCAGCGTGGGGAGTTCGTGGCAAGATGGGTTATCCCCTCGACGCAAGACATGCGAGCCTTTCCAGGACACGCAGAAATGGGAGGTCTTTGAAAATACACAATGGCTTCCAAAACCAAATTAGAGACCGGCACGATCTAACACATGCTTGGCTCATATCTACAAATGCATTACTGCTGTGCCATCCTTGTGTTTGCGTTTAGCACGCGCGAGGCATTTCATGCTATTTTACACTTGTAAGCTAGCGGTGCGCATCGCTTGCTGAGGCATCTCAAACATCTGTAACATGAGCCAATCAAGGCCAAACAACATCTGGACCATCTCTGCGTAAGGCTGAGCCCGAGTCCTGCGTGTTCCTGGCAAGGCCCCAGCTGCACTAGCTTTATCTTAGCGAGGGCCACCAGGGCTAATCTTGTGTTCTCAATCATTGCCAGAGGCCAGAACACTGCAACCCCAGGGTTTCCTGAGTAGTAATCCAGCCCTGCTCTCATTCTTGCTTTATTTTTTAGTTAAAACATTTTTTTCTTGCTTTATTTTTCTCTATAGCATGTATCTGCCATACTACATGTTTTTTTGTGTATCTACTTGTTCCCACACAGGCTCCACAAGGGCAGGGGCTTTTGTTAACCCTGTACCCCAACACTCAGAGGTGCTGGCTCATAGTAGGCATGAATTTCGTGGGAAACAGGGAAGCGTTCTAGACCACAGGTGGCAAACACAAGGCCCGCGGGCCAAATCCCGCCCTTCACCTTGTTGTATCTGGCCTGGTACCTTGTTTTTACCCGGAGGGAGCACCGAGCTCTCACTTAACAGTTAAGGACTAGTTACCTGTATACAGTCCTAAAATTACATACAGCCCTTTGAAGGCAACTGTGAGGCTGATGTGGCCCCCAGTGAAAATGAGTTTGACACCCCTGGAGAGGGAGGGAGACTGAAGAACATGACAGTTGAAGGCGACACAGGATTATGAGTTAGATTTTTGTTGTTGAGGCCATGACAACGACGGGAAAGTGGTGTGACTGTGACATGGTGGTGAAGCATCAGTGCTCCTTCCCGATTTTCCTGGTTCTTCTGTGCGTGTGGAGGAAAATGTTTTTGCTCATTGGAAACACAACTGAAGTATTTGAGAGTTGCGGGCGTGCGTGCCAGTGCTTCACCAACACGTGGTTTGGGGGGAATGTTCTTGGTGCTTCCCTTGCAACTTTTTCATAAGTTTGATTTTTTTTTCCAAAACTACAATGATACCATTAAAGAATGTGTATTTCCTAGGCCTGTCCATTAAAGAGACTCAGAGGCTGTGATTAACCAGCAGCAACAAGTGTCTCCTCTGCCCCAACTGTCATTCCTAAGCACCACTCCCCGCCGAAAGGACTCGGAGGTTCTGAAAGCACGTTGGATCAGAGGTCCAAAACAGGGAACATACGAGACAAGCCAAGAACATTTTATCACTCCTGAAAGCTAGGAAACTACCAAAGACTACTGAGTTTGGGTCAAAAGGATTTAGGGGATAATCTAAAGAAGACAAAGATGGAACTATTTGAGCAGGAATGAAAATCAGTGCAATAGATTGAAACACATCAAAATCCTTAAAACCCATGAGTTCATAATAGTAATAGAAAGAATTTATGCGTCAGCTTGGGATGATACAGTGTGGGAACCAACTCATTCTGAAAACTGGAAAACAAAAAAGAATTCACTCTACCTTCCCTGCAGGAACTGTACTCATTATTGGAGGAGGAAGTTTCTCTTTCAACCAATTCCAGCTGGTAAGGGAATATGCAATGCTAGAATCGCCATTTTGTGAAGCTTTTATGAGCTAATGGACCGAGATAACGATCCTCAGTATCCACTAACATCACAGAAAGAGAGACCAGTAGACGTGTACTCCCTAATGGTACAACGTCATGTGACCATAAAGTATTGTTGCTCAGAATCACACCTCACATCTGTACGTCTCACTATCCATTTACAGGAAACACCTGGGACAAGAACATGAGTTAAGAACGTGACCAGCACACTTCAGAATATGGGATACCCTAGGGAAAATGTCCCAGCTTCTGTAACAAATGAAGTTTACAAGAAAAAAGGAAAAAGAGGGAGCAGGAACTTACAGATTCAAAGAAACTTAAGAGATGTATCAACCAAATGCTATGTGAACAGTTGGGGGGAATCTGAACACCGAGCATTTAATGATAGTGCGGATCTGCTTCAGAGCAACCCACTTGTAGAGGTGGGGAGTGGAGCGGGGAATGATGCAGTCAAAGGAAGTGTGGCTGTGAGTTGCTCTTTTTAAAAAAAAAATCTGCGTGATCCACCCATTGCTCTCTACTTTTGTTATGCCTTAAGTTACCCTTAGTACTTCTAAATGTCATTAAACTCAATTGCCCATTGATTTCTGCCGAGGTTTTCCGGCTAGGGTGCCTCCCAACTTGTCCAAGGGGAGCAGCAGGTCCTCCCACACGATGTGTTAATAGCATCCCCTTTGAAAAAGCAAAAAACCTTCCCTCTCCCTCCACCCAACGGTGAGGAAACAGAAACGAGAGAAGAGGTCGAGGCCCCTCTCTCAGGTGGTGGAAGGTGTTCGGTTTCCAGCCCGGAACAACGGCTGTACAGAGGGATCTCGAGACTCAAATGTCTGAGATAATATACGTGAAAGAGCTCGTATGTAGAAAATGACTTGCGAATGTAAGGCGAGATAGTTTTTGTTTTCAGTTCTTTCTCCCGAAGAGGGTTTTTCTTGGCCCCAAGCTATAGGAAAAAGGAGTATGGGGGAAGTATTCAAGCCTAAGAGAAGTCTCTCTTTGATTTTCTGCAACCACACACCACTGACTGAATTTGCTGACCTAGGGATCCTGACATCTGCGTCCTAGGGCAAGGGCTGCCTAGGCCGGCGGGGAAGGAGGTCCGCAGGGAGGGAGGGGAGGAAGGAGGGGCAGTGGGTGAAGTATATGAATCAGAGTCAGCTGGAGCCAGGCATCGGCACTAGGTTGGCCGTGCAAATGACACAGCTGGATTTCCTGGTTCCAGCCCTGGGCTGGCCTCCACACCTCTGGGCACAGAGGGCATTTGGAAAAGCCAAGCAGCTGCCCGCTTAGCAAAGGGGCTCCACTGGTCAGGGGGAATCTGAGGTTGGGCAGGTGACTCTGAGCTGGCATCCACGGGACTTGAAGCGTCCCCTCAACCACTCCCCCGCCCCAGCCCTGAATCCCAGCACTATCCAAAGAGATGCATGGTTGAAGTTTCTTGGACCCAGTGGGGTGCATTAAGGGGAAAACCACGATGGCATGGAGGCCTAGGCGGGTGTGCGGAGGCCACAGCGTTGTGGGCGGGATGCTGGGGCCTTGCTCCAGTCCTGGTTTTGCCTGGCCTGGTCACTTACCCCTCCTCCCTAGGTCCAAGTTACCCCAGGTCTTGAGTAGGCCCCAGAAATCTTATAAAATCTCATTTTCTTCAGCCCTGGCACCCGGAGAAACTCAGGCTGAGGATGTTTTGTGGGGGGTGGCGAGTGGGATGTGTGAGGGAGGCAGCGTATTGGTGAACTCACTAAGGGCTCCCTTAATGAGCCAGGGTGTGAGTTCCGTTTTGGACAAGCCCAGAGGACACTGCCCTCTGGGGAGAAGTCGGGGCTGAAAGTTCAGATTATTTTACAGCTTTTGAAGCAAACATCCACTCAGAAAATATGATGTCACCAAGCATGATTTGATTACCCTGCGGGGCGCTGGCAGCAGACACCTCGCTCCCACCTCCAGCTCGTCCTCCTCAGGAGAGAGGCGAGAAGAGCCTCTTTCCAAAGCCAGAACGATGCTTCTGCAGGGGGTTGGCCCAGCGTCTTCTGGCTCTGTGTGTGTGTGTGTGTGTGTGTGTGTGTGTGTGTGTGTGTGTGTGCATATGTGAGAGAGAATGAGAGAGACCCCCAAACCGAAGGAGTGAACCTAAGCCCACACACGGGTTCTGGAAATGCTCTGAACTCTCCTCACGGCCAGAACCACAGCTAGTTCAGGAAGCTTCCCTCCAGGCCAGCCTAGCCCAGGGTCTATAATAGTGACCCTAAGGACAGCGAGGGGACACTTGACCGATACTTCTTTCACTGTCCCTAAGGCCTTACTCTCTGAGAAGGCCACACGGAGCCCCAGGAATCCGTGAGGAGAGTATTCACTCAACATCCATACAAGTCTTTCACCCTTTCCTCTCCCACCCTGTTCTTTTTGGCTTTGATTCTTTCCACATGTTGGGTGTTCCTCTCCCTTTCTTCCCCTTTCCTCCTCCTTCCTCTTCTCATCTTCTCACTATAAGCTGATACCCTTATTTATCTTTTATTCTATACCAGCCCCTCATTCTTCTAAACATGTTACGTGCAGTGTGTCATTTAATACAAGTTTTTCCCCTCACATATTTTATACAAGTAATTCTCACTCATTCTTAAAAAAAAAAAAAAAAAGGACATTCAGGTGAAAAACAACAAAAAACTTACGAACAATTAAAGCCACCCCCTAATCATTGTTGATGTTTTGGTGTATGTTTTCCCAGTTTTCTCT
The DNA here is from genome assembly GCF_019186645.2 of Phyllostomus hastatus. Classification (NCBI taxonomy): domain Eukaryota; kingdom Metazoa; phylum Chordata; class Mammalia; order Chiroptera; family Phyllostomidae; genus Phyllostomus; species Phyllostomus hastatus. Next base: position 5,688,547 of record NW_025333640.1, on the reverse strand, counting down.
GTAAGAATAATCCCTTCAAAACCTTCTAGAAGATTCTTTGGAAGTCAGAAGTCCTGGGTTTGTGACTGAAGCTCCACCTTGAGCAAGTCACAGCCCTCCCACCCCCACCCGCAGCCTGGACCTCAGCTTCCTCAGGCCGCACCTGCCCACAGGGGAGAGGTGAGATTTTCCTCTCAAGGAAGCCCCGGCCAGTTGCCTTTTGCCACCATTTTAAGGGTCAGACCTGGATTCTCGGCCCAACCACACACTCTTCCATCCCCTCCGGCCTCGCCCCTGACTTCTCAGCTCACTTTTCTGCTGGCACCGTGGAAATTGCTCCTGTTTCCCTTCACCTATACTAACAGACGCAAAGCGCTGCCCCAAGCACTTCTCCCACGCTCTGAGTGTCCTGGGCCAGGCACAGGTGCTGCCCCAGTGGGATGGGTGCTAAGTGTTCCTGGGCTTGGCCCCTTCCTCCGCTGATGTCCCCACCCGGCGGGGCACTCGGGAGGCTCCTCTCCCGTGTGGCCTGGGGCTGTTTTTCCCTCTGGAGGATCCCGGCCAAGTTTCCATGGCCCCGCGTTCAGGGACCCTGGGCCAGGGCTGTGGTGTGGGTAGCTTTCGGTTCCATGTGGGTTCTCAGCAGGAAGAGCTTTCATGTGGGTGCCAGCTGGACTCCCGGGCCCAGCCTCGGGGCCTGGCAGGGCCTGAGGAGGGAGAGCTGTGAGCGTGATAAACACTCTCTGTTTGGGAGCCGGTTGTTGGGAAGGAAAGACAAGAGGATTGGGGGGCTGGGGACAGCAGGTCACAGTGTCCAGGCCGAGAGGAGAGGGACCATCATGACCCTGTGGCAATAATACAATGTGGCCTTTTCCACCCATGAAGAGGCCTTGGCAGAAACATGAGGAAGCACAGTCCACTGGGTGGGGATGGAAAACAGTTTCTCAAGCCTGCCTTTGCTCCCTCTCTCTCCCCAGGCTCACTGAGCCTAATCAGGTCAAGCCTGCAGCTCCCGCAGCCAGACACAGTGGCATTGTTTTAACAGCCCCAGCCTCCCCCCATACCCCGTCCCACTGAGAACTGAGTTCCGACAAAGGAGGCCCTGAGGGATGGGCCTGAGAGGACAGAAGCCCGAGGTCTGGGGAGACAGGGTCACTCCCTCCGTCACCCTCTCCTCCCTCCCACTGGTTATTTTTCTACCAGAGACCTGAAAGGGAAAACAAGCCAGCCAGCCTCTGGAAAACCTGAAGTCTGTTTTTGTTTACCTAAGGGCACTTTCCGAGCAAACTGCTCCCTGAAAGGTCAGCACTAGTCCCAGGCAGCCCTGGGGCTGGGGACCGGGGCTGGGGGGTGGGGGTAGAGAGAAAACCCTGGGCCACTTTGGGTCAGATGACTTCACCGGAGCCAGGGAAGTGGCAGGCCAGGCGGCAGGGAGGGGAGCTTCCTGCAGATGAGGCTCTGGGAGCCCTTGGCTGCTACAGAAAACTTGAACGGGGCTTGTTTATCTGCCTTCCAGAACACCCAAGAGCATGGCTGAGAGGCGGGAGCCATGAACCCTGGGCAGGACACAACCTCTTGCCATCTGGGCCTGGGTCTGCCACTACCTCTGGCTCCACCGCCCTGGGCCTCAGTCTGTGTGAAGGCACCAGGGTAGCACAGCCTTGAGGTGTCTCCTAACCCACATACTGCAGACTTCCAGCAAACATTTACTAGGCATACACCGTGTACCTGTTGCGTTACCAAACCCAAGGTCCCAGATAAGGTGACCCATAGCCCCAGTTTGCCTGGGACTCTCCCACTTCGAGTACTGGAAACCTAGACGGTTGCCCATGCCAGCCCTAGCCCTCAAGCAGCTTAAGACCTGAGAATGGTGGCAGATGTGTGGTGGAAAGCATGCAACACGTGGTCTAAGAGAGGGTGTGCCAAGGCATGGAGCTCAGAGCAGGCAGAGTGGCTCTTGGCTGGGGAGCTGAGAAATTTCACCATGCTGACACTTGTGGGGAACAATGGGTAGATGTTTTTAAAAAACCAACTGTATTGAGGTATCAATTCTATACAATACAGTGTGCAGTTCAATGAATTTTGACAAATGCGTTTACTCACGGAACTGTGACCAATCAGGATATTTATCTCAGCCCCAAAACTTCCCTAGGGCTCCTTTGTAGTCAGTCCCAACCTAACCATTCCATCCCAGGTGACCACTTACCTGGTTTCTGTAGCTATAGATTAGTTTCACCTGTCCTAGAACGTCACGGAAGTGGTGTCATACAATCTGTGCTCTTTAGAGCCTGACTTCCTTTGCTCAGCATAGTGTTTTTGAGATTCACCAAAGATACCGTGTGCATCAATAGTTTATTCCTTTTTTGTACTTCATTCAGAGTATGAATATAACCACGATTTGTTTATCCATTTATCTGTGGATGAACATTCGAGTTGTTCCCCGTTTGGCGTTTTTTTGCTATTATGAAAACGCTGTTGTAAATATTACATACAACTCTTCGTTTGGATGTATGTTTTCATTTCTCTTGGGTAAATTCTTAGAAGTGGAATGCTGGGTCATTGGTTAAGTAAATGTTCAATTTGATAGGAAATTGCCTAACTTTTCCAAAGTGGTTGTACCATTTTACAACCGTACAGTCAATGTATGTGTGTTCTGGTGGCTCTACATGCTTGTCAACATTTAATATTATCAGTTTTTAACATTTTGGCCATTCTAATGACCCTTCATAGTTTAATTTGAATGTCCCTGGTCTTTAGTGAAGTTGAACACTTTTCATTCATATATGTCATTCATATATCTTCTTTTGGAAAATGTCTATTCAGGTCTTTCCCCTATTTTAAAATTGGTCTGTATGTCCTTTTAAAAATGACTTTTAAGAGTTTTTTATATATCCTGAGTGTATGTCCCTTGTTTGATATATATATAGCAAATATTTTCTCTTAGTCTGTGGTTTGCCTTTTTATTTTCTTTTTTACAATTTTTAAATTTTTTTAATCTTCACCCAAGGATATGGTTTTTATTCATTTTAGAGAGAGAAAGAGAATGAGAGAGAGAGAGAGAGAGAAACATCAATGTGATAGAGAAACATCAATTGGTTACCTCCCAGACAGGCCCCAGCTGGGGCTCTAACCGCAACCGTGGTTAGCTCCCTGAGTGGGAATGAACCCGTGACCTTTTGGTGTATGGGACGATGCTCCAACCAACTGAGCCACTTGGCCAGGACACCTTTTTATTTTCTTAAAGGTATGTTTTGAAGAACAAAAAGTTATAATTTTGATGAAGTCCAATTTATCAAGATTTTTGTTTTATGGCTTTTGACTTTTATATACTAAGAAATCTTTGCCTATCATAAGGTCATGAAAATGATCTCCTATGTTTCCTTTGAGGAGTTTTATAGATTTGCTTCTTACATTTAGGTCTGTGGTCTATATCAGATAAATATGTTCAAAGAACTAAAGGAAAATATGCTCAGATGACTGACAAAATAGGGAATCTCAAAAGAGAAGTGGAAGTTATAAACAAGAATGAATGGAAATTTTAAAGTGAAAATTATAATAAACTGAAATGAAGTATTCACTGGATGAAATTAACAGGATGTTGAAAATGGAGAAGAAAAGGTCAGTAAACTTGAGGACAAATCAATAGAAATTATCCAAATTGAAGAATGAAGATACAGCAGAAAAATGAGCAGACCCTCAAGAGCGTATGGAAAAATACCAAATAGTCCAACAACATTTATGAAATTGGAGAGCAAGACAAAAAATGGAGGATAAATACAAAGGAAACCACACCCATGCACCTACCAAAGGGCTCAAAACCAAAGAGAGAGAAAAAATTGGAAACACCCAGAGAATAGAAGACACACTGTATACAGAGGAACAGTGATATGAAACATCACTGACTTCTTATGAAAAGCAATAGAGACAAGACAACAGAATGAAATCTGTCTACAGAATTTTATATCCAGTAAAAATGTCCTGCAAAAATGAGGGGCAAACAAAATATTTTCAGAAAAATGAAAGCTCATAGAATTCAGAGCCAGAATATCTGCATTATAAAAATTGCTAAAGGTTACTTGTTTATGCTAACAGGAAATACCAGATAGAAATGTGGATTGGTAGGGAAAAGTGAAGAGTAGCAGAAAAGGTAAATGAGTGGATAAGTATTAAAATTTGTGGGATTTTTATCTTTGAATTTTCTTAAGAAACACCTCACTGCTTAAGAAAAATTATAAGGTTATAGGGCATTTACAGTATATCAGGAAGATATTATAACAATAGCACATTAGATAAATGAAACTGTGCTGTTATAAGGTTATTAGTGAAGTGGGAATGTCAGGTGTGAAATGAGAAATAGGAAATGTGGCCCTGGCTGGTGTGGCTCAGTGGATTGAGTGCCGGCCTGCGAACCAAAGGGTTGTTGCCTTGATTCCCAGTCAGGGCACATGTCTGGGTTGCAGCCCAGGTTCCCTAGATGGGGGCATGTGAGAGGCAACCACACATTGATGTTTAACAAAATAAATAGGAAATGTGAAGTCAAAATTATGAATTATAAAATGTGAAGGGGTGCAATATTGATCCTAAATACACTTTAATAAGTTAAAATACATATTACTAACCTAGAGAAAGCACTAAAATGTAACATCTATAGTTAAGCCTTTAGAAAAAATAAAATGGAATATTAAATTTTTTTAATTAACAGTTTTTTAAGACTTTATTTATTTTTAGACAGAGGGGAAGGGAAGAAGAAATAGAGGAAGAGAAACATCAATATGTGGTTGCCTCTCGTGTGCCCCCTACTGGGGACCTGGTCTGCAACTCAGGCATGTGCCCTGACCAGGAATCAAACTGGCGACCCTTTGATTGGCAGGCCACACTCAATCCACTGAGCCACACCAGCCAGGGCAGAATATTATTTTTTTAATTAATCCTGAGAAGACAGCAAAGGAACTACAGAAGAATAGAAAACAGAAGGAACAGACTTCTGGCAAGATGGAGGAATAGGTGGACGCACCGTACCTCCTCGCACAACCAAGATTAGAACAACAATAATTTACAGATAGAATAACACTCAGAACTGATAGAGGACTTATCTGAATGGAAGTCAGACAGCCAAGAAGTTGAAGTAGACCCGTACATCCAGACTGGTAGGGGACCACGAGCCGGGCGGGCGTGGGGCTGGTGCAGGTCGGCAGCGCACAGAGGTCGGGGAAAATTTGGTACGAAATCGGCGTGACAGCCATCCAGGTAGCAAGAACACAGCGGGGATCCCTAAGTATGCAAGCTGCAGCTGGCGGACCCAGTGAGGCAGCGATTGTGGACCAGGGCAGAGCTCGCAGCCCAGGATCCCAGAGAAGAGTCTGAGCCCAGGAGAACGGAACTACCGCCATTGTTCCCCCCCGCCCCCGCCCCCGCCCCCCGCCCCCGCCCCCGCCCCCGCCCCCGCCCCCCCCCCCCGCCCCCGCCCCCACATATAACGTCACAATCTAGCGACTGGGTTGCCCCGCCCCGGTGAACACCTAAGGCTCCGCCCCCCACCGTAACAAGGAGAGACAGGGAAAGACATAAGACATGTTTCCAACAGAACAGATCAGTCCCCCAGGACTCATCCTTTTGAGTGACCAAGAAATAGCCAATCTATCAGATGCACAGTTCAAAACACTGGTGACCAGAAAGCTCACGGAATTGGTTGATTTTGGGAGCAATTTAGATGAAAGGATGCAGGTTACCATAAAACAGATGCAGGAAGATACGCGGAGGAGAGCCAATAGTGAAAGGAAGGAATCTGAGTCTCAAAACAATACAGTGGACCAGAAGGAAGATAGAATCAACCAAGCAGGAAAGCATGATGAAATAAGAATTCAAAAAATCGAGGAAAAGCTTAAGAGCATACAGGACACCTTTAAACATTCTAACATCCGAATTATAGGGGTACCAGAATGGGAAGGGGGAAAGCAACAGATGGAGCACGTATTTGAACAAATAATAAAGGAGAACTTCCCCAATCTGGTAAAGGGAACAGTCTTCCAAGAAATCCAAGAAGCTCAGAGAGCCCCAAAGAAGTTGGACCCAAGAAGAAACACACCAAGACACATCATAATTACATTAGCCAAGGTAAAAACGAAGGAGAGAATCCTAGAAGCAGCAAGAGATAAGGGGACAGTAACCTACAAAGGAGTTCCCATCAGACTGTCAGCTGATTTCTCCAAAGAGACCTTACAGGCAAGAAGGGACTGGAAAGAAATATTCCAAGTCATGAAAGACAAGGACCTACATCCCAGATTGCTCTATCCAGCAAAGCTCTCATTTAGAATGGAAGGGAAGATAAAGTGCTTTTCAGATAAGGTCAAGTTAAAGGAGTTCATCATCACCAACCCCTTATATTATGAAATGCTAAAGGGACTTATCTAAGAAAAGAAGATAAAGAAAAGATGTGTATAGTAAAAGGACAGCAAACTCACAATTATTAACAACCACACCTAAAGCAAAACCAAAAGAAACTAAGTAAACAACTAGAACAGGAACAGAACCACAGAAATGGAGGGCACATGGAGGGCTAGCAGCAGGGGGGGGGGTGGGAGGAGGAGAGGGGGGAAAGGTATAGAGAATAAGTAGCATAGAATGTAGGTTGAAAATAGATAGGGGAGGGCAAGAATAGTATGGGAAATGTAGAAGCTAAAGAACTCATAAGTATGACACATGGACATGAACTAAAGGGGGGGAACGTGGGTGGGAGAGGGGGTACAGGGTGGAGGGGAGAGAATGGGGGAAATGGGACAACTGTAATAGCATAATCAATAAAATATATTTTAAAAAATGTAAAAAAAAAAACAGAAGGGACAAAGGAAAAACAAATACGAAACAGTAGACTTACAGCCTAACATACTGAGTGTTACATTCAGTGTTGAAGCACTAAACACTCTAATTAAAATTCAGAGATTGTTGGGCTAGATTTTTTAAAAACACCCAACAAGGTACTGCTTACATATGAGGCACTTTAAATGCAAGGGTAGGCAGGAAGTACACATGATAGGACGGCAGAAGAGGTAGGACAGCGACAGTGTGTGCGGGAAAGCTGGCACCTGTAGGAATAACAAAACGGGGAAAGCAGACTTCAAGACATGGCAAGACATAAAGAGGGAAAAAAGAGGTAAAGAGGGATGTGTCAGAATAAAAGATATTAATTTAACAAATTATGCTTATATAAGTTGAATAACAGAGCCTCAAAATTATGAAGCAAAAATAACAGAGTCAATGAAAGAAATAGACAAACTCGCAGTCATAGGTGGGTATTTTAACCCCCCTCAGTCAGTAAATGATGGAATAAATAGACCAAAAACAAGCAAATCAGTTAGGATATAGAAGATCTGGAGCAACTCGAACTAATGGATAATTATAGAACATTACATCAAATGCAGCATAGTAAACATTTCTTTCAAAAATGTGGGTCATCAAAATAGAATATATATTGGAACACAAATTGTCTCAATAAATTTTAATAGATTGGAATCTTACATAATATGGTTTCCAATTACAATGAAAATAAATTAGAAATCTATGAAAATAAAATATCTAGAAAATCAAAAATCCCTCCAAAATTTGTCAAAAATTGATGTTTTCAATTAAACATCATTCTACAAATAACACCACTTTAGAAGGAAGGAAAGAAGGAAGGAAAGAAGGAAGGAAGGAAGGAAGATGCTATGTCTATTACAGAAATTTAATTTTTAATTTTTGTGTATAGTGTGAAGTAATATCAAGGTTTATTTTTTCCCTATAAAAAAGTCATTTGTTGATAAGACTCTTCTCTCCTTACTGAAATTCTTTGGTGCCTTTGAGGGAAATCAGTTGATAATATATGAATGGGTCCCTCCCAACAGGCAGTAAATAGGCACCGCTCTCTCTCTCTCTGTGGCCAGCTTCCGTTCCTCCTCTGTGTCTCCGGTTATCCTGGACAGGTCAGATTCACAAATGAAATCGTCAGTAACCTGTGCTCACCGAGCTGGTGTGGAGGTAAGCTTCATACTGATCCGAGCTCCACTTACCTCTCATTCCCACACGTTCCCTTCCCTTCCCTTCTCAGCGGTTCATTTCTTCAACTCTCTGCTCATTCCTTGTTTTTTTTTATACATGCTTTGTCTCTACTTCCTTTCCTGTTTAAAAAAATATTTGTCTCTTGGGTCATAGGAATATGATCTATATCTTTGTCAATTTATATGTATATAAACCAATATATAGGTGGAAATCCATTTACACTTAATATTACACATTTATATATATTACATATGACTGACCTACACGAGTTGACTCTCATGTATGTGCCCGGTGAGGGGCATTGCTGCACATGTTGGTGAGAGTGTACGTGACACGGTTTCCGTGGAATTAGTTGACAAAACGGAGCTGGAGAACATCCAGGGGAGAGAACTTAATGCACTATAAGCACTGGCACTAAAATACACCCTTTACATACAAATTTAATTTGATCCTCATTACTGCTCTATGAAGTCAGGAGTCTTACACTTATTTTTCAGAAGAAAAGCTGGGGCTCAGTGAGGTAAAAGTAACTTGCCCAAGATACAGGTGGTAAACATCACAGCAAGAGTTCAAACCAACATCTTTCTGGTTCAAATGCGGACTCCTTTTACTCTACAGGACTTTTCTTCCCAGACAGATGCCCAGAAGTGTAATCAAAGGGCACACAGTTCCCGGACTCAGGAGTTTGGAGCGAAGGGAAGACGATATATGGGCAGTAGACCCATGGGCCAGCATTGCCTTGATGGGAGTCATCGCATCACAGGGCTCCTGTATTACGGTCTCCCACCGGAACCTGAGTGGTCTGGGACGGTTTGCGATCAGGCCCGGGAGAATGAGAAGTGGTCAGGGAGAACTTACCCATGGGGATCAGAGATTTAAGTAACTGAAAATCGCAGAAAGGGAATCAATTACAGGACTCCTAAAGAGATAGGCCCAAGATCCAGGGGGAGGGACAGAACCCTCAGGTAATAACAGGGTTATTTGGTGCAGAAATTTACGGGAACCCGCAGTGGGCAGAGTTAATGAAGCAGACTGAGCTAATCTTCCCAGAAGTCACTCCCATGTGGAGCAACAGGAACTGGGTGAGCACCATGGGCCCCCTCCTCTCAGCAGGGGGCGCCGGCATCACTTACCGTCAGTATGAAACCAGTGGTCAAGTTGGAAATGTCAGCTGGTTATGACTCGGAGAGTCTTGACAAGCACAAGGAGAAGGGAAGGTGTGGGAGAGTTTGAAGAGAACAAAAATATAGGGAAGAAAGAATCTCAGAGATTGTGCCACTCTGGCCAAGAAGAGAGACTGAGCTGGGGATTTTTTAAAAATGCGCTCCCTAGAAAGCTACAGCCTCCAATGAATGTAATGATTTGCTAAACTTTCCCCAGTCTGGTTACGTGTCAATACACCTTGCTTTAGAAAGGCGGCCTGGCTTCTTTGCTTTTTAAAGTTTTATGGTAAAAACAATTGCTCAAAACAGTCGCAAAATCCAAAAGAGGCAAAAGAATATACAGGAAAACCTAGGTCTGCCTCCTACGTCCGTGGCCCGGTTCCTCAGTTCGCTGTCCCAGAGGCAGCTTCTGTCACCCAGTGTCTGCGCAGCCCCCAGAGACATCCTCAGAAAACAGCTGTGTGTATATGTACGGTTTTCACACAAGTGACAGCACTCTGGACACTCCTCTAGCTCCTTGCTTTCTGTAAGTTTTAACTTTTACAGTATATTTTGGAATTTATTCCTTATCAGTACATAGAAAACTCCCTTATTACTTTTTAACATCCTTGAACATAGTTCATTTTGAGAGAGAGAGAGAGTGAGTACAAGAATGGACGTGGACCGTCAAAGGATATGTGTGTTTCAAAATATAGAGAATGGTTGTCTCCATTCATGAAATGCGTGCTGGCTGCTTGTTTGCAAACAGGTGCAGCTGGCCTGTGAACGATCTGACGGATGGGAGGAAACCGAGCAAAGGTACCCTCACATATGCTATTCGTCCCAGTTGTTCCGACGATGCTGTGAGGTGTGAGGTTAAGTAATTCCTGTGTTTTGTCCAAGAAAGTCAAGCTCAGCAAGGTGCCGACAATTCCACATTAACTGGGTAACTTCTGATCAGCCTGTCAGGTACTCTAACACAGGGGAAGGTTGCATCTCTCTGGGTAAAGGATGGAGGTCATTTGATTTCTGCAAGTATGTACATACGCTTCATGATAAATACCCTAAATCAGCTTTCTTATCCAGGTTGGTCTCAGGTGTGGGCCCGGGCTTCTGAGCCTGAGCAGAGCTGAGACAGCACAACCGGTCTGTTCCCGTCCCACCAGGTGCAGCGGTGCCCTGGGGCCCCGAGGTGACCCGGTGGAGCCACCCCAAACACAGTGTTCCCAAGATGCTGGAGCAATTAGGTGTCTTCTTCGTGCCCACACACCCACATCCGAACACAAGGACTTTTGTTTCCAAAAACAGGGCCTTGGGAAGCCTGCTCCACCCACCCGCCGAGTTCCTCCTAGGCGGTGTGGGAAGATACCGAGATAGGAACGAGACACGGCTCAGTGCATCCATGACATCGCACTGGGTCACTTGCTTTAGCTCGGAGCTGTCGCGCAGAAATCACGCCTTTGATCAGCAGCTCCTGTTTCATTTCCTCGTTCCTCGGAAGTTTCTGCCTCCAGCCTGGCCTAAAGCCCTTCCCCACTCAGCTTTCCAGATTCCCAGGCAGCCAAAGCTGTTCCCACTGTCCCCACTGTCCCCCAGGTCAGTCCTTCGGTTGGAACCTGGGGAGTCTGTAGACCCTCAAACCCAGAGAGTGGCTCCCTGGACACTTCTGGAACTGGCTCATCAAATTTTTCTCTCAGGACCCTCTGGGCTGTCTGGACACACTCCTTTCAGGGGCTGCTCCTGGTTTTCAGGCTTTTCTGATGGACTGGTTTGGTCACTGGTGTTTTCAGAGAATTCCCCACGGAGTTCCAGGTTTTAAGGAGGTGCCTTGGGTGTTAAGGAGAGCCCTTTAACCACACGGGTTTCCCACCTTTAAAAAAAAACTGTGAACTTTATATCCTATATTCAGAAAAGTACCAAAACAGATATGTACAGTTTAAAAAGAATTATTTGTTAAAAATTTAAAAAGATTTTATTTGTGTATTTTTAGAGAGAAGGGAAGGGAGGGAGAAAGAGAAGGAGATAAACATCAATGTGTGGTTGCCTCTCGCTCGCCCCATACTGGGGACCTGGTCTGCAACCCAGGCATGTGCCCTGACTGGGAATCAAACTGGTGACCCTTTGGTTTGCAGGCCAGCAAGTACTCAATCCACTGAGCCACACCAGCCAGGGCTAAAAATAACTATAAAGCCAATACCCATGTAACCTCTACCAGGTGAAGAAATAGAACATTGCCAGTGCCCCACAAGTCCCCTTTGTGGACCTCTCTAGTCAATTTTATGACTGACATTCAGGGAAGATGTCTCCTCCTAACAAGTCTGAAAAACAGTGAGTTAGTGTCCTTCCCAAGTGCCCCTCCAGCCACATTCACGGCATCTAATCAAACATCTTGCTGTCTTCTCTCTAGGTCTCTGAGGCTCCGAAACTCGGCTCTCACCTGACCCCTGCCTTCGACCCCACTACCCAACCGGGTTAGGAATAAGTGTTAGTAGGTAAAAATACCTAACAAAGCATATAGGTGAGGGAGAAGTTGTTTGCTATGGTAAATCCTCCCTTTGCCTTTTCTTTTTTTTAAAGAAGTATTTTTGGGGTTTTTTAGTCACTATCAAGGACTTTGGCACTTTTTCCCTTTAACTAGGGGGTCCTTTTTATCCCTGTCTCCCTTTCCTCCAAATCCTAAGTCATGGCTGGCCAGTCAGTCATGAGTACAGCAAAACATTCTAATTTTGGGGCACAAACCATGCACAGGTCACCAACTGCAGGTGCAGTGACCGGCATGGAATCTGTTTCTGTCCATCATTCTTAGTGAGACAACCTGCAGTACAGGAGGCATTCAGTCAACAGTTTTGAACAAATACAACTTTTCTCGGACCAGTTCCTATTGTCCAGGCTTATCCCAGGCTCAGGGTTTCCTTCTACCTGAAACCAGCCAGATTCCTGGTTGTTCCTGGTTCCTCTTTGTTGTCTGAGCTGAGTGCCCTCCTGGCCTCTTCACCGAGGCCTTGACAGACGGTCTGATCTCTTACTCTGTACTTCCTGGTTTGCTGTATGTTCAGCATCCACTCGGGGGCAGAAGCCACACCAGTTATCCAATAGAGAGGAATGGGTACAAAGAAGTGCTGACTGGCATAAAGTCAATCAGAGAAAAGGCAAGGTGAGAACCCCAGTATACATGGAGCTAACCACTGCAGGCAGCAGCTGCCACCTCCAGGGCTGGGGAACAAAGGGATGAGGTGAATTATCAAAACTCCAAAACTTGGAGGAGGGGCCCATGAAGCTAAGGGTGGGGGCTTGGCTCAGCTAGTGCTGGGGTCTTTGAGCTTGGAAGAGAGGATCGAGCCCTCTGAGAAGGGGCACCTGGCAACCGGTGCTGGGATCCCCCACAGAAGCGGGTGCAATGAGGCCGTTTCTGTGTTGGACACACTTAGAACTGGATTCAGTTGCTGTCACTGGTAAGGAAGGGAGGTCTGGCTGATGCTCACAAGAACAAAGGTTTCCAGGAGGCAGACAGGAAGGAGGGAGCCCCTTCCCCCCCTCCAGTCTTGCCCTTTGCACCTAGTGCCCGCTCTGGGCAGAGCAGAACCTGGAGCCAGGTGGGTAAGAGAACTGAGGCCAGCATCATAAAGCAGGTGTAGAGGACTGCAGAGGTCAGGACTGAGAGACGATAGCTTAACAATAGTGGGCACTGATGGTCCGACAGGTAACTGGCTCCTCTGAAAGCACCAGCTGAAGGGCTGCATTTGGTCTGTTCCAGCCCACACGGAGGGAGCACCTGATTCTGGGGAAGCAGAGATGAACGAAGGAAGCACAGTGCCTGCCCTGAAGGACGGCCAGTTGGGCGGCAGAGCACGTCTTCATACAGATTATTACGGTTCGAGCAGTCAGTGCGAAATGCTCCCGTCTGTGGCTCACCCGTCCCCATGCTCTTGATTTCTCCCCCTGGTCTTGAAGATTCCTCAGGGAAGGGCCCCCTGAAGAGAGGACATTTGAATGGAGCTCTGAAGGATGAGGGGGAGTCAGCCAGGGGAAGGCCATGGGGAAGAGAGTTCTGGGTGATGAAATCCACAGGTGTCTCTACCCTGAGAAGGGAACGTGCTGGCCTGTTTCAGGCAGATCAAGGCCACCGTGTTTGGGGGAGTGAGTGAGAGGCGGAGGGACAGGTCAGAGAAATCAGCGGGGTGTGGAGCAGGCAGAGCCTCATGAGCCCTGTTAAAGAGTTTGGATTTTTTCCCAAGTGTGATGGGAAACTGCTGGAAAGGCTGAAGGCACAGAATAGATGTGGCCTGCTTTACACCAAAATAAAACCCAGAATCCTGGTTGCTCTAAAGACAGCAGCACCACGAATGGAAGAAGAAAGACCAGTGTGCTGCGAAGTCGGCTGTGCACCGCACACCCAGGAGGTCACCTCCATCTCCGCAGCCCTGCGGAGGGCTTTTATTATCCTCACTTCACAGACACGAAAGTGAGGCTCAGTAGGTCCCACAGCTGGTCGGAGCTGAGATCCAAATCTGGACGCCAGACACGTGCTCCATCCATGTGCTGCCAGCCCGGAGCTTGTTCTTCTGTTCCCCGTTCATCGGGGAAGTGAAGGGGCCCAAGAACATCTTCCCCAACTGTCTGGAGGCCCAGAGGAGGAGAGGGTTAGAAGCCTCTGACTGGCAGGCATGTAATCACGTGAAAGCCAGGTTATTAAGTTCGTGGTGAAAGGTGAATGGCAAAATAGAGGGTGTTGACTGAATTAGCTCATCGTCGTAGAAAATAGCAGGCAAAAAATACCTCAGACACCATGTGCCTTTTACGTTTTATTACCATGTGTCATCTCCTATGCCTTTTACCATTTACTTCTTTTTCTTTATTGAAATTTACAGGCCCCCCCAGTTCAGTGTTGAATACAAGTGACCATAGCAGCAGACACCTTGTTGGTTGGGGTTTTTTTTTTAGCATTTAAATTTTTTTTTAAATTACAGTTGGCATACAATATATTAGTTTCAGGCAGATACCCCTGTTCCTGATCCTAAAGAGAATGCATATTCTCTCTCTGTCTCCATCTCTCTCTCCCACCCTCCCTCCTTCCTTCTTTTCCTCCCTCACTCTCAAGCGTATTTTATTAATTAATGTAGTGGAAGATGGCGGGAAGGCTGGTTTGAGGGGAGGAAGTGTGGCTGTATTCAGGGTCTATTAGTGTTGTCATCAGGCTGTGAGTCTGCTTTCTTATTGTGGCTCCTTTCTGAGACAGGGTCTTATCTCACTTTTAGGCAAATGGCCACAGCCATTCCAGGCTCTCGGTCTCCTGAGTTGCTTACCCCATACAGAGAAAGCGCCTCTTTTCTAATATTTCTAGCAAAAGTCTGGAGGTAACACTCTTTGGCTAATTGGATAACATGCCCATTGCCACAATTAGTGTGGCCAGACCTGAGTCACTGGTCCACCTCTGGGGGGATGTGGGTGGTGAGGTCAACCACATTTGAACAACATGAAGTGATTATAGGGCTTTATACAAAGGGAAATAGGGGTGCTGTTACATGGAGACGAGGGAGTGCATGCTCGGTAAACTAACAACAGCTGTAGATAGGGTTTGAGCCGGGTTGGCAGGACACACAGGACTTGAGCCTGGAGATACATCATCACACATAATAATTTCTTAATGTGGTCTAATAACAAACCTGTGTTCCAATTTCTATGATTTCCAAAAACGAATGTCTTTATAACTGGGTTTGTTTCCATTAAAATCCAAACAAAGTCCACACATTGCATCTCTTAAGTCTCTCTCATCAATAAACTTTTACTTGAAGATAGTTTCAATGAGCATACATTATATTAGTTGCAGGTGTACATCATGATTCAATATTTGTATATATTGTGAAATTATCACCACAGTGAGTCTAGTTAGTGTCTGTCACCATATAGTTACAAACATATTTCTTGTGATGAAAAATTTTAAGATTTACTCCTTAGCAACTTTCAAATATGCAAAACAGCATTAATTAATGCTGTCACCATGCTGTGCATTACATGCTCATGACTTACTTATTTAGAACTGGAAGTTTGTACCTTTTGACTCCCTTCACCTCTTTTGCCCCCACCCCCATTCCCTGTCTGTTCTCTGTATCTATGAACTTTAAAAAAAATTCTGGGGTGGGGGATGGGCTGGGATGGGAGTAAAGGGCAGAAAATGTACTTGAACAACAATTAAAATAAAATAAAATAAAATAATTCCACATATATATGAGATTATATGGTATTTGTCTTTTTCTGTCTGGGTTATTTTACTTACGTAATATCCCCAAGGTCCATCCATGCTATTGCAAATAGCAAGAATTTCCTCTTTCTTATGGTTGGGTAATATTCCCCTATATGCATGTACTACATCTTTATCCATTTACCCATCAGTGAACACTTGGGTTATTTTCACATCTTGGCCATTGTAAAGAATGCCACAGATAACATGGGGGTGTAGATACCCTCTTCTTCTAGAAACACTATCCTAGTGTTTTTATTGTCTTCAGACAAATACCCAGAAGTGGAATGCAAGTCTCTTGTAATCTGTAATATCTCCTTTACTCTTTATTTTTCCCATGGTGTTTATTTGTTGAAAAAACTGAATCATTCTGGGTTTGCCTGGCCCATCTCCAGATCAGGAAGATGATGTTAATGTGTTTCTCTCTCTGGAGCTGTTGTATGTAAACTGCAGGACTGATCTAGAGACTTGATTACAGTTAGGGTCAATTTTCTTTCTTTTTTTTGGCAAGTCTACGTAGGTGGTGCTGTGTACTTTCTATTGCATCATATCAGGAGGTATGTAATGTCTGGTTTTATTAAAAGAAATGATTTCATTTTTTCACCTTTATGAAAGATGTTTGCTGTGGGCTTTTTTGGTAGATATTATATTTTTATGTTTAAAAATTTCCTTCTATTGTTAGTTTGATAAGATTTTTTAAAGTCATGAATGGATGCTTAATTTACTAAGTGCTTTTTTTTGCATCTATTTATCTATTGTCTTTTCTGGTCTTGGTAACAAGGGTTTGTATCCTCATAGAATAAGTTGGGGTATACTCCCTCTTTTTTCTCTTCTTTGGAAGAGTTTGTGTTAGATTGGAATTGTATCTTTTTTTTAATATTTTGGTAGAATTTACCTATAAGTCTGTACATGGACCTGGTGGGGAGTTTTTTGTTTGTTTGTTGGAATATTTTAAAACACTCATTCAGTTTCTTTAATTATTTCAGAATATTCATGGTTTCTATTTCTTGAGTCAGTTTGGATGAGTTACATTGTCCTGGGAATTTGTTTGTTCCATCTAAGCTCACAAATTTATTGATATCAAATGTTCTTAACATTTCCTTTTAAGGTCACCTTTTTCATTTCTAAAAATCTCTATTTTTGCCTTCTCTCATTTTTCTTGATTGATATTGCCTACAGCTTATCAATCTTATTAGTCTTTTAAAAGAACCAACTTTTGGCTTTCCTGATCCTCTCTATCAAAACCTCCTTTTCCCATTTTGTTCATTTCTGCCCTTTATTATTTTCTTCTTTCTGCTTTCTTCATGTGTGTTCTGGTGCACTCCTTCACACTTTTTAAGTCGGGTACTTAACTCTTTAATTTTAGCCTTTCTTCTTTTTTTAATGTAAATGTTTTCTCCCCAACTCCTGCCTTGGCCACATTCCTGGACTTCTGAAATTTACTCTTTTCCTTATAAAATAGCTTAAAAGTATTTTCTATATTTCAACTTCCTTTTTATTGTAATTTCGCTTTTGACTCATGAGCATTTGGAAGTGAATTTCTATTTTTTATGAGTTTTAAAAAGTGATTGTTGATTTACACTCAGTGAAATGTGCAGGTCAAGTGTACAGTTGGATGACTGTCATCGAAAGCATGAGTCTCTGTAAATCACACATCTGCCAATACACAGGCCATCTCCAGGCCGGCTGAAACTTGTCTCCTGCTCTCTCCGTCCACTCCTGCCCTGCCCCTGCCCAACCTGATGCAGCAGCTGTTCTGACCTTCAGCATGGTAGCGTCGCCTCTTCTAAACTTTAATATCAACGGAGTCATCCTGGGCATGCTGTGTACTCTTATATCTAGCTCTTCTTCAGTGTCGTGTTTTGACACTAACAAACAATTTTTTGTTGTTATCCTCTCTCTTCCTCTCCTTCTCCATCCTCCTCTCCCCCTTTCCCTTTGTCCTTTCCCTTCCTTTTCTTCTTTCTGAGAAGTTCATATTTCATTGCATGAAATACCGTAATTTATTTATCCCTTCCTCTGTTGATGGATAGTTGGGTTGCTTCCAGTGTGGGGCAATTATGATGATGAAAGTCATTATGAATGTTTTTGTACAAGTCATTTTGTGGAATATGTTTTTACTTCTCTTGGGTAAATACCTCGGAGTGGAAGTGCTGAGTTACAGGGTAGGTGCCTGTTTACTTTTATAAGAAATTGCCAAACAGTTTTCCAAAAAAGTTCTACCATTTTATACTCCCATCAGGAACATCCTCACTAGCACTGGACATTTGAAGTCTTTTTCAATTTAATTACTCTAGTGAGTAAAATGTGATATCCTATTTGTTTTTATAATCAATTTTACAGAGGTATAAATTACATACAATAAAATACACACACATTTTAAATGTATAATATGGTGAATTTTGACAAATGTCTACGCCTGCACAATCTACCATCTCTAATCAAGGTATAGAACATTCCCATCACCTCAGGAAATTCTCTCATGGCCCTTTACAGTTAAGTACACCCCGCTTGTGCTCCAGGTAACCCTGATCATATTTCTACCACTTTTGGTTTGTTTTGCCTGTTCTAGAATTTCATGTAAATGGAATCATACACTTTGTACTGTTCATTTGGTATGGCTTCTTTCATTCAGCATAATTATTTTAAGATACACCCATACTTTTGTGTGTTAGCATTAACATTTGCTTTTTAAAATTTATTTTTAGAGAGAGGAAAAGGGAGGGAGAAAGAGAGAGAGAGAGAGAGAAACATCAGTGTATGGTTGCCTCTCACGCACACCCTACTGGGGATGGCCTGCAACCCAGGCATGTGCCCTGACTCGGAATTGAACAAGCGACCTTTTGGTTCCCAGGCCAGCACTCAATCCACTGAGCCACACCAGCCAGGGCAACATTTTCCTTTTCATTGCTGAATGGTATTCCATGGTAGAGCTGTACCACAACTTGTTTATCCATTCTTCTGATGATGGATATTTGGATTGTTTTTACTTTTTGACTATTATGAATAAATCTTTTATGAATATTCTTGCACAAATATTTTTTGGATACATGTTTTTGTTTCTCTTGGATACATTCCTAGAGTGCAATGGCTGAACCAAGTGATAGGTATATGCTGAGCTTTTAAAGAAACTACCAAACTGTTTACCAGTAGTATGTGAGTTTCAGTTGCTTCATATCCTAATACTCAATGGTTGGTCTTCTTGACTTTCGTTATTCTAATAGGTGTGCAGTGATATCTCACTGTGGTTTCAGTTTGTATTTCCCTGATTGCTAATGACGTTGACCATCTTCTCATACACGATTGTCCTTTGTGAAGTGTTTTTTGAAGCATTTCCTAAATTTTATGGGTTGTTTTTATTCTTATTACTGAGTTGCAAGAGATATATATTCTATTTATAAATTATTTGTCAAGTATTTTCTTCCAATTGTGTAACATACCTTATATACTAACTGAATCACTTAGTGTGCAGATTTGAATTTTATGAAGTCTAGTTTATCAATTTTTTTTTCTTTTATGGTTAATGTTTCTTTTATTTTAGCTGCAAACCCTCTGCTATCCCAAGATCATGAAGATATTTCCCTGTGTTTTTGTCTAGAAGCTCTATAACTTTAGCTTTTGTATTTACGCATCTTGAATTAATTATTGTTTATAGTGTGAGGTGGGCGCCAAGATCTGTTTTTTCCCACATGGATGTCCAAATGTTCCAGCGCCTTTCTGATGTTGTTCACATTTATATGCTAATTTATTGTTAGGGGAGCAAGAGTAAAACGGAAAGTGAGCTAGGAGGAGGAAACACAAATACCAAATGGTGTGTTTCTGAGTCAACTACCCTTGCACAAGAAAACAGCTGGCTCCACAAACACGGGGACATCTGTAATGCGCAAGCTGGGAGCAGCTACCGCCTGATTCTTGCTGTCCACTCTCTTGCAGTTCTTAATCCCTTCACTTTTTTCACCCCATCTGCCAAACTCCCTCCCCTCTGGCAGCCCTCTGTTTTCTGTATCTATGAGTCTATTTCCATTTTGTTCATTTATTTTGTTCTTTAGAGTCCCCATATAAATGAAATAAATTTCATTTACTCCAATCAATCAATTTACTCCTCTTTCTCATTTATTTTTTTAAATAAATGAATTTTAGATTTTTTAAATGTCTTTCTCTATCTAACTTATATCACTTAGCATCATACCCTCTAAGTCCATCCATGCTGTTGTGAATGTTAAGATTTCATTCTTTTTTATGGCCAAGAGTATGTCCCACAATGGTTTTTGTCTCCTCATCTATTGACGGTACATGACTTACTTCCCTATCTCTGCCTTGTAACTGGAGTGGTTAGCTCACTTCCATTTAATGTAATTATATAATTAGTTTAAGCTTATATTTTTTTTCCGGTTTTTTATTGGTCCTACTTTTTGTTCATTTACTCCTCTTTCTCATTTATTTTTAGATCAATTGACTATTTATAGCATTTCATTTTATCTTCTATATTTGCTTTCCAACTGTAGCTCTTGGCCTTATTTTTTAGTGGTTGCTTTAAGAATTATAATATACATGCTCAGTTAATCATAAGCTGATCTCAAATAAAGACAGTTTTACTTCTTCTTTTTAATCTGGGTATTTTTTTTTTTACTGCTTTATTGCATTGGCTAGGATCACCAACACATGGGTAACTTAGAGGGTACAAGCACATATCCTTGACTCTTTTCAGATTTCAGAAAAAGCACTAAGTATTTCACCCTTAACTATGATGTTAACTGTAGGTTTTTGTCTTTTTAGGGTGTTCTTTATCTGAGTGAGAAAGGTGCATTCTAGTCCTAGTATGATGAGTTTTTTTAAATAAATGAATTTTAGATTTTTTAAAATGTTCTTACTTATCTATAGAGATGACCATTTTGGCTTATTTTCTATTAATGTGGTGAGTTATACTGATCTTGAGTGTTAAAACAACTTTGCATACCTGAAATAAGACTCATTCATGATATATTATCCTTCTTGGGTATTGTGGATTCAATCTGCTAAAATTTTGTTAGGAAATTTTGCTTCTGTATTCTAAAGGTACTGATCTGTAGTTTTCATCAAATGGCTTTCTTTTCCTGTAACATGTACCAGGTTTTGTTATTAAGGTAATGCTGGACTCAGAATGAGTGGCAAGTGTTCCCTCTTCTTCTATTTTCTTAAAGATTTTGTGAGAATTTGTATTTTTTTTCTTTAAATGTTTGGCAGAATTTATCAGTGAGCTCATTTGGGTCTGGAATTTTCTCTGTGGGAAGGTTTTTATATTAAAATTTCATTTTTTATGAGTTATGGAGCTGTCCACATGTATTATCTGATTTTCCTTGAGTGAGCTGTGGTAGCTGTGTTTTCAAGAGAGTTCTCTATTTCATCTAAGTTGACTACCTTATTGGCTTAAAGTTGCTCATAATATGGCCTGACTGTTCTTGTCATGTTTGGAGGATATGTAGTGATGTCCCCACTCTTGTCATTGATGTTAGTAATTTGTGTCTTCTCACTGTTATTTCTGATCACTGTCAAAGAGGTTTATTCATTTATTGATCTCAAAGAATGAGCTTTTTGTCTTAGGAACTTTTCTCTACATTTTTATTTTCCTTTTTCTTTTATTTTTCTCTTTAGTGTCTCTTTTCTTCCATTTATTTTGCATTTAGTTTGCTCTTTTCTCCTAGTTTTTTACAGTTGAAGTTTAGGTTATTGATTTGAGAGCTTTTTTCTTTTCTAACATGTGCTCGATTCTATAAATTTCTCTCTAAGCACTGCTTTAGCCATATCACACAAATTTTGACATATTATGCTTCCATTTTAATGAAGTCCCAAATATTTTTCAATTTGTCTTGTGATTTTTTTTGACCCAAGGACAAATATAAGTGTGTTGTTTAGTTTCCATTAATTCGGAGACTTCACAGGTATCTTTCTGTGTTCATTTCTAATTTAATTCCATCTGGTCAGAGAAAATACTCTGAATGGCTTGAATTCTTTTGAGTTGATTGTTACTTGTTTTATGGCCCCCACTATGCTCTGTCTTGGTAAATATTTTGTCTGCACTTGAAAAGGTTGACTATACACCTCTTGTTGGGTGAAGCGTTCTTTTCTCACCATCTGTTGATAGTATTATTCAAATCTCCCATATCCTTACTGCTCTTCTGTTGAGTTATTCTATCAGTTATTGAGCAGGGCTGCTGTTTTCAGGCTTTGTTTCTCTGGGTCTAGAGTCAGCTCCCAGTTAGCTCACCGACACCCGTGGATTCTTACCCTGCGCAGTTGAGCCAACCGCCTGGGGAACTCCGTGCAGACTCCTGGAGCTCCTTTTCTGCACAGCTCCCTCTGCCCAGTGCCCTGTCTGGCATGTAATTCCAGCTGCTTCGGCAGCCTCCAACTCTGACCCCTGGTCTCTCCACGCAACAAGCCCATTGCTCTCTATTTGGGCCCTGCTTCCCTGTGAGGTGGTTCGAACAGTGGTTCCTGGGCAGGGAGCTCACGTGAATCTGGAGCTCGCCTCTTCTGCACCAAGTACGTACGTGGCAGCTCGTTGCACGTCAATTCACTATCTGTTAAATGAGTGGCCAAATGCAGTGGGATCCCCACACTGTCTATTAAGTTGTTAAATGTTTCTATGTTTGAAACAAGGGAGGCCTGCAAGGGACAAAGATGGATAGTGGGGAGCAAGCAAGCTCCCAGTTACAAACCTGGTGGGGGGAGGCCAAGCATCTAGGGCATTTGCAGGTTCTGGGAGTTCAGAAGAAGAAGGAGCCATCACATGACCAACCTGGGTAAAACCATCCTGTGCAGATTCTTCCTCCCTTTCCACATGAAGTTCTGCCTGATCCAACAGAGAGTGTCTGAAGCAGTGGAGTTGGCTTAGGACAACGGTGTTCAAATATTTCAATCACACCTCCATTAGTAAAAAATGTGTGTTTATTTTTTAATCTAACATATATACATTTATTTATGTATAAATTATTTTCCACATTTCTATTATTGGCTAATGTCTTAGGGCATAATTGCACTTAGGGTGATATTATCATTAAGGATAGTAAGTAAACATTCATTCATTTTCAATACGTGTGCTTCATTATTCCAAACTTCGGGTCAGATCTCATTGTGTGAAAACAACGTGTGGCCTGGAATGGATGAAACACAATGCAAAGGCGTTTAAATATGCAACAGTTTGTTTCTTGCCCTGGAGGGCTGGTTTAGTTGGGCGCCCACCTGGACACCTGGGGTTTAAGGAAAAGGCCCCGGGGAGGTTAGCGCCCTGGCTGAGGGCAGCACCTGGCTTTCCTTCTCCTCCACGGAGCCTCCAGCTATCACAGCGGGAAGCATGCTTCTGCCTCTAACTCCTGCACTGCTCTCTCAGTAATCCCTGGTTACCTTTAGTGACAGGGCAGCCAGGATGGGGGACGCTCTGAGGTGAGGGGCCTGGTTATCGCTGTGTCACTAGCTTACTCTGGGAGCTTCAGCAAGTCCGTTTCTGCGGTTCTCAGCTTTCTCAGGTATGAAACACAGGCTCCCTCAATTCCCAGCCCCAGCCATTCTGTAAGAAGTGGTTCGGGGCAGCTGGCTTCCCTAAACCCTGGGTTCAAATCCATGTAACATCTACGTGGCCTTCAATGAATCACTTTACTTTTCTGAGCTTTATTGTTCGAGCTATAAAATGAAAATACACTGAGTTTGTAAGGATCAAATGAGACAGTATACACTCCAAAACTAATATTTTCCTTTCTTCATCTCCTACACCTGTGGTTCTCAAATTTTATATGAGACATAGGAATTCCTTGAGGAATCCTCCCCTGACTCCTCCTACTCCACCCACCCCTTCTCTGTGATTCTGAAGCAGTGGGTCTGGGCGGAGGCCCGTAGTCTGCATTTTTATGGGCTCTAGGTGGTTGTTCCTGCCGAGAGCACAACCCCAGGCACTGCAGGTCTCCTGCCACATCAGACGCGAAGCCTTGCAGCTTGAAGTGTTGAAAAGAAAACAAAGGACTGGACAGGTGAGGGCGAGGAAAACACATGCCTTATGCCTCTGCCAGTCCAGCGTCCCCAGGGACCACTCAGTGGGCCGCCTGAGGTGTGTCCCCTGTCGGCCCAGCCAAGCCCCACCCTGCTGGAAAGGACGCAAGGTCAGACCTTGTTTGTCAGCCCTTTGCTCTCCGCTCCCCTGGCTCTGTTTTGACAGGTGCGTCCAGGGCTGGCGCGGCAGAGGTCGCCAGCTCAGCCCCTGCCAGGGAAGAGTGGCTGGAGGAAGAGGGTAGTGAGGCTGTTGTGGAAGAAGGATGGGGAGGCCTGGGGTTTTAAGGGGTGTCCACAAATGTACCTGAGGCCTTGTGGCCTGCAGGAAGCCCTCTTGCTCCCTTAGAAGGAGTCCCAGGAGCTCGTTGAAGGCTTTGTGGATCCGGCTGGGATTAAACACCCAATGGTGAAGGCCCTGATTTTAATCCAGTAACTAAACCCTTGAGCCATCACCCCTTGGTATGGGGCCAGGCTTTATGGCCTTGGCCCTGGCAAGTTCCAGGAAAGTCACCAAGCCAGGCAGGAGGAACAGCACTTGGTTAGAATTGCCGACCAGAGGAATCCAGCACATTCCATGGGACTCCCAGAAGGAGTCAAGACCAGGCCACCCTCTCTTTCCTGATAAAGAAACCAGCGGTCAGAGCAGAGCAGCGCTGGGCCTGTGGCCGCACGATGAACAAAGGGCCAGCACAGAGGAAGCGCAGCCTGCCCTGGTTCCGTGTCCACAGAGGGACTGCACTGAGGAGCCCACCAGTCTCCTCGCCCAGATGCGGTCGGGCCCGTTTCACCAAGGTCATGCCCCGGGCAGCATACTGACTCAGAGTGTTTGCTACAAGAGGTTCTGGCTGCTCGTCCCACCAACCCCCATGGTCCGCAGTGCCCATGAGGGCCCAGGCACTCTGAAGGGCCACATTAGTTCCAGGGGGCCTTTGATGAGGTGGGGCAGAAGGATTGGGGTGGGGTCCTTCTGGAGGAACGTGCAGCAGGAGCTGCTCAGTGGTCCTCCCCAACAGTGAAGTGGCCTGAGAACTAGAACAGCAGCCACACCAGGGACGTGAGAAATTGCATTGACAAGGAACCAAGAGACCTGAGCTCTAGTCCCGGACGGGTGGCAAACCCCTCCGCTGCTCTCAGCCTTTGGCTTGTCACTTGCAAAGTAAAGCATTTGAGCCTGGTGGTTCTCCAGCTTGGTCCTAGCTCGAACCACGAAGGGAATGTGGGAGTGGAGCATGCAGGGCCACCGGTTCTGGCCGCTCATCTGCAGAGGAGACTGGCAGCCCCGCAGTTCAAGCAGCTCTGGATCTGGGTGGCGAGGACCACTGTGATAGCACCTGAGGCTTACAGAAGGGCAACCCCTGCCAGGGACTGTGGGCAAGTCCGAATGTTGAAGCTCTGATCCCCAATGTGACTATCTGGGAACGGGGTCTCAGGAGGTAATAAAGGTTAAATGAAGTCATAAGGTCATCCAATAGGACTATGACCTTCTAAAAAGAGGAAGAAAAGCCCTCTCCCTCTTTCTTTTTTTTAAACTAAAGAAAATGTTTTTATACATTTATCTGTTTTGAGAGAGAGAGAGAGAGAGAGAAACGCCGATCAGTGGCCTTCCATATGTGCCCCTACCGGGTAGGACCCCAACCTAAGTAAGCGCCCTGACCAGGAATCAAACCCATAACCTTTTGATGCATGGACAACAGAGCCACACAGGCCAGGGCAGCTGTCTCTCTTCCCCCCACATTCCCCTCAACTGTCTCCTTCAGCCAGGTGAGCAGAGGGCAAGGAGGCAGCCGTCTGCAGGCCAAAAGAGCTGGAACCCTGGTCTTGGGTTCCAGCCTCCAAGAAAGTGAATTTTTGTCATTTGGGCCGCCCAGCCTGTGGTGTCTGGTTACGGCAGCCGGTGCTGACTAACACCCTGGGCAGCCGGACAAAAGAACCATCTTCCGCCAACCTCGAGGGGTAGGTTCAGTGAGAATTCCCACTTCACAAGACAGGAACAGAAATGCTCAGAGGTTAACTCACAAGGCAGAGTTTTAACAGAGATATGTCTGAAAATGTCATTATGTGACGGCGGGAAGTTAAGTAATCTTTCCAAGCCTCAGTTTCCCTATTGGCAAAATGGGAATAATAATAGTACATGCAGAGACAGACAGACAGACAGACTGCCATGGATGTATGGAGATATGTAGCTATGTAGATATACCAGCTACATCGTACACTGTGGTGAGGATTTAATGAGTTAATGTACGTACAGCGCTGAGAACGGTGTTCTGTGGCACAGACGCTCTCCCGTTGGTGTCTATAATTGTGGCTGGTGTTACTCTCCTGATCCTATGTTGCCAGTTGCAGATTTCATGCACAGCTTTGCTCATGTTTACTCTTGCTCTAGCCTCTAATTCTACCACATGGCCCCTCTGCCTCTGCTTCTGTGGCCACAGCCCATTGGACCAAGTGTAGAGCCCCGACCCGAGGGGTTAGCCATCTAGGATTGCTCTCCTAGCGCTGGGAAGCAGAAATGGTGGGCTGAGTCCTCTGGTGGTGAGCAGCAGCCCCATTATGCTGCGTCTTGGGCAAACAGAGGATGCTGGTTAAGAGAAAGGAGACAAGAGTAGCAGAGAAGAGAGATCGAAGCCACTAAGAGAAGAGAGATGAGCCCTCAAAGGCACCACACCCCCAGTCGAGCAGAAAGGACCAGAAGACACCCCTCTTGGAAACAACTCTTTACTGAGTCTGTAATGCTATGTTGCCAATATCATACATAGACAGAATTAAATGACAGTGGGACAGGCGGGTGTGCAAACCAGTTGCACATCTCTTGCAAGTGGGGAGGTGGCGTCAAGGCAGTCGGAAGGGAGAGGGGGCTAGTCTCTGAGTCAGGCTGGGAGGAGACAGCTCCACGCCCACACCAGGGGCGGGCGGGCTCTGCTGGAACACGAAGGCAGGGCCGCTTCACCATGCGCTGAGCCTGTGGGGGACTTCCCGGCACTCCTCTCTGCCAGGGCGTACAGCGAGTCAGAGGTGAGCGAGGGGTGACGTCCAAATGAAGCCTCTTGTGGACGCTCAGGCTGGTCCCTCCTCGTTCAGGTGTGTTTCTCATAGAGAGGTCGTGGGCCATCCTGGGGCACGGGGCGGGGGCGTGGTGAGGTCACTGGGCAGTGGAGAGCTGGGTGTGGAAGGGAGAGCTGTCCTGTCATCAGGGGTCCATCCGCCCCCAGCCACCACAGAAGGGCCCACCCCAGGAACAGACAGCAACGGGGACAGATTTCTGGGCAGCCCAGTGACCACAGCCTTCGCCACCCCTCCCCCACCATCCACGGGCTGGGCGCCACTCTGGCAGAATGCTCCCAAGCCTGGCGAGTGTCCCCGCACAGATGAAACTCCTGCTTAGATTTCTTCTGGAATTCCTTGCAAGGATGAAGCAAGGAATTTTCTGGAGATGTGGAAGAAACTGCTGAACTCCTGGGGACCCAGTGCGCAGGGCCAGAGAGTGCCGGCCGCAGTGGACTCCTCTGTCCTCTGCGAGACAGGGCGGCCCCCCGGACTCTGCTCCCACAGTTAGGGGGAGGGTCTGTGGGCTGCCAGTGCTCCTTGGCCCCAGGGTTGGCACCATAATCTCCTGTAAAGGTTTCCCTGGGTCTTTTCAACCACGGGGAGCCCCAGGAAACTACGGGCCAGGATGGGTGTGGAGATGCTGGAAGGGCTGACATTGGTCACCCACTCAGGGATAGATTCCAGACCCCCTCCCGAGGTAGCCGCCTCCCTGGCTGGCTCAGTCACAGGAGACGGAGGCCTTCTGCCCTCTCCTCCCGTCCAGCCAGGGACACCCAGCTGGCCCCCCTGGCCAGCAGGGAACTGTGTGTGTGTGCGTGCACATGTGTGTGCACAGTGTATGTGTGTGTGTGTGTGTGTGTGTGTGTGTGTGTGTGAGGGGCTGTTTTCCATGGTGTAGTCACTACTAGGGAGCCCAAGGGTGCAGGGGCAGGCCTGGGGACCACCCCCTTCGGGATCAAAGGAGCACAGTTGCCTGTAGATGAGGCTTTCTGGGGGCTCGCTCTGCCCTGAGCCCCCTTCCTGGCATTCTATGTGGCAGTGTCTGGAACTGGGGACCCTCCTCAGTAGCGGATCTGGCTTCCTGGTGGGCCTGGGGGCCCAGGAAGGCCAGGGGGACCCTGGATCCCTGGCTCACCCTTAGGTCCCGTGGGCCCCCGCTGGCCTGGTGAACCTGTCTTCCCAGCAATCCCTGGTTTTCCCTGAGGCCCCTCTGGTCCCGGAGACCCTGGGGGCCCCTCTGGCCCTGGGGGTCCCACATCCCCTTTGGGGCCTGGCTGTCCCCTCGGGCCTCCGGTTCCAAAACTGCCCTTCGAGCCTTTGAGGCCTGGGAAACCTCGCAAGCCAACCGGCCCCCTTTCCCCCACAGGTCCTATTTCCCCGGGCTGGCCCTGGGGGCCCTGGGGGCCCGGGGGGCCCAAGCTGCCAGGGTCTCCTTTTGGTCCTCGGCCACCAACAGGCCCTTTCACGCCCACATCTCCCTTGAGTCCTCTTGGTCCTGGAGGGCCAGGGGCACCTAGGGGTAGAGAGAAGAGGGGAGAGGTCAGTCCAGGAGGCGCAGGTCTCCAAGGTTTTCTCGGGAAGTTGGTGCAGTGCACGAGGCCTGCGACTCGACCTCTCTGAGTTGGCTCTACCGTCTGTGAGGAAGGGATGAGAATACCCGTGAATTCTGAGATAATGCGTGCAAGTGCCCAGCATGAGGCCTGGTGCACGGCGGGCACCCTTTGTCCTACTCCAGCGCTTGTCCATAGCTCCCCACGTGCACTCAAGTTGGGGACCGACAGCTGCCCTGCTCCGGAGGCTGGCCTGGCCTTCTACACCGCCTCGTGGTCCTCGTTCCTGCACTCGCCCCTGCCACACCCCACACCCCAATCCCAAGGCCAGGCTTCGAGTATTACCTGTTAGGGTCTGGGACCAGGAATGAAGCCAGGGGTTATGGAGGACAAGGCCAATATGTGAAGCATGAGAAGCAGATGCCTCCCACTGTAAGCAGCCAGTGTCCAGAAAAAGGACAGCTCCTCCAGGAAGCATACCCTGACTACTCCAGCCTCTTCCTGGAGCTCTTGGGGCTACTGCTTCCTGAATACTTTAGTTGGCATGTCGAGAGAGAAGCCACAGGACAGAGAAGGCAAACCCTTGGAGCCTATCTGGTGGGTCTTGCTGGACTGTGGAACCCCAGAAAGAGAGTGAGGGCCTGGGCTTACATCCTCCATCCTGGGCCGGGAGGCTGGCACACGGCAGGGAGAGCTCAGTATACGCTTGGAGGGGATGATTCACCAAACAGCTGTGAACCCTTGCTCCCACCCAGCTCTGGCCTGGGGCCTGGGGGAAACGCCAAGACGAAGACATGGCCCTTCCTTGAAGAGCCCAGTCTAGTGCCCGAGCCAGGGCTCAGAGGACCTTAATATCCTTCTAGCTGCACAGGCCTGCAAGTTACCGTCTCTCAGAGCTGTGCCGACCCTGAGCACATGAAGCGGAGGGTGGCCATCCCTTTGCCCAAGGCACGCCGGAGTGCTCGGGGCAGAGGAAAGAGGGCTGCCTGGCCTAGTGATAGGGACAGCAGTGTGGAGGACGGCGTTCACCCTCTGAGGCCAGGGCTCAGCCTGGCTTTCTTCAGCAGCCTCGGCGTAGAAGCGCGGGGGGAGCCGTGGACCCCAGGGCTGGCCTGGAAGAGAGAGTCCAGTGCCCACAGTCAGCTCTCTTTGGGAACTCTGCTGTTACATCATCCCCTGGCGAAGAGAGCGCTAGAGTTCTTGAGCTGGGCAGGAGCCAGTCCAACTCCTTCACTTCACAGAGGAGGCAACCAAAGCCCAGAGAGGCGAAGCGATATCCCCAGAGGTCCCCGAGGGGAAGCCAGAACCCAGGTGGCCTCTCAGAGAGAAGGGATCCTGTATGCCAGGGGCTGGGAGCCCTCCCGCTGGCTGCGGTCCAGCTCCGTGTCAGGGCTCCTTCCCTGGCTGACGCTGCTGCCACCAACCCGCCCTCCCCCACGCTCCCCACGCCGGCTGGTCCCCTCCTGTCTCCTTCCCAGAGTGTGTCGGAGTAGCACAAAGTGTCCGTGAATATCGTCCTCTATTGCCATCTAAACTGGAAACAAGAACCTAGAGCGAGTCAGCCCCACCAGGGCCAAGGAAAACCTTCCAGCCGTTCCCTGCACCGCCTGCAATGCCCGCCTCCCACGCACAGCGGGGATGTGGCCCTGCGTGGGCTCAGCTCTCGTGGCCTGCCAGCAGCAGGCTGGCTGGAGGCAGGGGTGAGCACTGCCCTGGCCAGGGAGCGGCTGAAGGCAGGACCTGCCCTCTGGTCCAGAGCAAGCCCCACCCCCACCCCAGCGAGGCAGCCAGAACAACACAGAACA
This sequence comes from Phyllostomus hastatus, assembly GCF_019186645.2. Taxonomy (NCBI): domain Eukaryota; kingdom Metazoa; phylum Chordata; class Mammalia; order Chiroptera; family Phyllostomidae; genus Phyllostomus; species Phyllostomus hastatus. The sequence goes on along the minus strand of NW_025333640.1, from coordinate 5,658,732 downwards.
ACAGGGGCACAGGGAGATGCTTGAGCAGGGACCGCCCTCCCACCCAGCCTGGCAGGACAGTCTGGGAACTGGCAAAGCCACCGCCCTGTCTTCACCCCAACTCTGCTCTTGGCACCTGGGCCAGCTGAGGCTGGGCAAGCAGAGCGTTCAGAGCGGACGCAGCCCTGGAGGCTGTGTGGCCAACGAGAGTCGGGAGGCCATGCGGGGACATCCTGAGCTCACGCCCTCACCTATAAAAGTGAGTCACACCAGCTCCTCGGCCCCATGGCTCCTCGGTCCCTGCTCGTTGGCCGGCGCCTTTAGGCTCATGCTCTGCCCGCTCTAGGGCCTGGCTCCCGGGCTCGCCCCAGCCCCCCAGTTCTTCACTCCCTCTCCTTACAGCCACTTCTGTGGACTCTGCTCTTGTCCTCCAGACGAATGGTCCACAACCTCCATCTCTAGCCTCGCCTCGGGAAGAGCCTGAGAAGTTTCCGTCCCACAAGGATGCCCTGCCCGGCGCCAGGTCCAACTGGAGACCCTCCCCTCCCCTCACCCTCACCGGTTCCGTTCCATTCCACTGTTTTCAGTCCACAGCCGCTCCTCCCTGGCCCCTGAAAGGCGCAGAAGCCAGACACAGGACTTCTAAGGGTTTTATGTCCTCTCACTCCTCCCCACCAGGCCCCCAGCTCCCCTCTCTAGAGAAGCTCTCGTATCTTCTCTGGATGGGGAAGGCCGGGTGCCCAGGTGCCCTGGGTAAATGTTTGTGCAGAAGCCTGGGTCACAACTCCACCTCATTTTCCCAGGAGCTGCAGCCCCCAGCGTGAGTGGAAGGACAATGAGGAAGGGGTGACTTCCCTCTCCATGCACGCACCACGGCTGCAGCCGCTGACCCATCTCTGAGAACCCAGATGGGGGTCCCAGGAAGCAGCCTGGAGCACATCAAGTGGGGCAGCTTCACCTGAGGCTACGGACAGGTGCCCCGGTTGCAGACGTCCTTGCTGCCTATGTCTCAGGCCGGTGGGTGGGGCCTGCACCGGGCAGTGCACCCCCCAGCCGCCCTGCCCTATTCAGCCCCGGCTTCACTCTCCAACCTCTCCGTGACCTGCCTGCTCTCGGAGAGGGGCAGGGTGATGAGAACAGTGAACGTTTGTACACTGGCCTCTCCGATGCCCCCAGCACTGTATACAGATCACAGCCCCACCTTACAGATGAGAAACCATGGAGCAAAGAGTGGCAACTTGCCCAAGATCACCAACCAGTAAGGGGCAGAAGCAGGATTCAAACCCAGGCCTGAGAAGCTCTGAAACCCGTCTTCTTTCTCCCTACCCTGCTGCCTGTGCTCCTGGTCACACTGTGGCTGGGGCTCCTGGCCCTTCCCCTAACCGCCCCACCCTCCTGCCCTGGTGCTGCCCAGAGGAGGAGGAGGGTTCCCCCAGGGAGGGGAAGGGGTAACCAGAAGGACTGTGTTACTTAGGTGAGCCCCGCCTCCGCCTGTCCCTCCTGGACCAGCCATGAATCATGCGGTCAGAGAGTGGAGAGGGGGCAGGACCTGGGTCTGGCCAGAAGGAAGTCAACAACCGTAGCTCAGTGGTTAGCACAGTTGGCGGAAGGCATGTGGACGCAGGCTGACCAACACACTCTCCAGGACAGGGCACTCCTGACGTGGCCGGGAATGAGGTCTTGGTATCAGCAGAGCCGAAGGGCGAAGGACGGGAGGCCTGAGTGCTGCTCTGCTCTGAGCAGCGGGCGGCACTTCAGGCCCAGGGGGCGAGGGGCGCAGCAGAGGCTGAGCAGTGCAGCTGGGGGCGGGAGCAGAGCACCCTGGCGTCCCGGGGAGGCCCGTCATTAGCAGGAAGCCAGAGGCTGTAATTAGGCCATCCTGGCCCATTAGGGCACAGCCACAGCTGACTGCATGTCTGGGACAGATAGGTGGTCTGGCCCGTCTGCACTGGGAGCAGAGAGGGGCTGGGAAGGTGCTCGGCAGGAGGGGCCAGAGAAACCGCCAGCTTACAAGGGCAGAGGGACATGGAGGCGCAAGGGGTGCCTCTCGGGGAACCGGCCTGGTGCCAGGAAAGGCACGCCGCCCTGGAGCTCAGGGGCCTCGGGCTGCAGTCCCAGCTCTCCTATCAGCACGCTGGGTGGCTGGGTAAGGCTCTGTCCCTCTGTTCTCTGAGAACAGTGGCCTGGGTATGGAATGCTCAACCCCGGCTTTTGTCACCTGAGGAGCGCTGAAAAAAAAAAAAACACCAGTGGGCTTCCACTTCTGCCTCTAATGGCCTAGTTTGTAACAGACTCAACCTCCCACCAAGTGCAACCGGAATCATTAGATAAAAATACCAGGACAGCTTTGTGCAGGCTTTGGAGAGAGTTCACAGACCAAAAATCCCAGGGGGAAGGGAGACCCACTGAACTAAGCCCCGAGTTTGTTGATTAGTAACGGGCTTCGGCCGAGAGGCTGGGAGGCCCGACGGAAGGCTGCAGCTGTCGGCTGAGAAGCTGAGTAGGGCTTTCAGCAGCTTCGGTGGGGCTGCAGCTCAGGCTGCCCGCGCTCCGGGCTGAGATTCAGGACCAGAGAAGAAAAGGAAACAACGATGAGTGCATTTGCTCGAAGAACCGAAGAACCACCGGGCCGAGAAGCCGAGCAGAGCATTCAGCTCCATTTATTCAGTCCTGTGGGCCGGTGGGAGTTCAAGGCCGGCAACATGGTAGGGCCCTCCAGGACCATGCCCTAGAAGTAAGTCTGTATCAGAAATCGGCCAAAGGTCAGGGTCAGGTCCCCCGAAGGCACCCACCGAAGCTTACACGGTCCTCCTTCCCATCAACCCCCTGTGCCGCTCAGCAACAAGCAAGCCCCCCCTGCCGGCACGTTCCCCACTGCCCCCTCCCCAGTGGCTCCTCTGCCGTGAACAACAAAATGCTGCAACATTCTCCGTTCCCCCTTTTTAACATGTGACCCCCTAAACCCTTTGGGTGTGGGAGAAGGATGGAGGGCAGTGCCTATGGAACAAGATTGCAAATTTAATCCCTCTGCACCTCGCCCTTCTCACCCACCCTCGGCTTCCGCCCTCTATTCGTGCCACCCTGTGTGCGTTCACCGAACACACAAACGTTTCCCGAGCGCCTTCCCAGGGCCGGGCACGCCACGCCGCTGGGTGCCTGAGCGGGGAGGCAAGGAGCCCGCCGTCAAGCCAATCACAGTCAGACTCATCCCTTCCGTTAGGACACCTTATATATTTTACACAAACGTGTTCACATTGATACAACTACCCCACAGGATACAGGTATTTAATTTGTGGATGAGGAAACTGAGTTGAAAGTAACCAAGAGCTTTGTCCAAGGTCATTGGCCTAATAAGCAGTGATATTGATATAGGTGGTTTCCCGTCTCCAGTTCCCGATCCCCAAAAACCCTGTCTAGCACAGACACAGAAATCACCCTACAGGGTAGGAAGAGAGAAGCAGTCTGAGAGGCACAAACACTGTGGAAATACCACAGGCTTTCTGCTGAGCCAATGGAGGTTCAGAATGCATCACAGAGCTGGAAGAGGTCTGAGAACAGCTGGTCTTAGCCCTTCATTTATAGATGAAAACAGACAAACAAACAGCAGAGGCTCAGGAAGAGTAAGTGATTCTCCTAAAGACCCAGAGCAAGTTACAAGCCAGGCTCCTGTGCCCCACAGTTTGAGAGCCTGGCCCTGCCATCGGCACCTGGCACCTTCCTCTCTGGCCGCGGCCATGGCTGTCCCCACTGTCTTTATTTTGGCCTGGAGAGCAGCTCGGCTCCAGCCACCGGGAGACCCCCTGCCAGAGCCTGTTGGCACCTAGGTCTGCATTACGGAGTGAGTGACAAGTTCTGTGGGAAGGCAGGGACATTTTGTCCTTAGAATTTTCTTTCAGATATGAGTCATTTTACATGTGGCGACTTAATAACCAAGAGGAATGTTGACTAGTAAGAACTATAAGCAAACGGGCAGAGGCTGAACTAAGAGGCAGAAGCAGCTCAAACAGGTGTCCCACCACACCCTGCAGCGAATATGAGGTCCCTCCCTGGGTGAGAACGCTGCTGTAACCGGGACCCCAGCAGACGTGACCTCCCACGACTAGGGTGAGGTTATACTTAGCGTGAGGTGCTGGAGCAGCTCCCCTGCCAACACTTCTGGTCTCCCATCTCCCCCTCCTCCTCCACTCTCTGCCCCACACCTTCCACCTCCCTAAACGGGACCGAGCAGAAACGCCGTTTGGGTATTCGCAAGCTCATGCTCTGAGGGTCTCCTCTTCTGCCTGGGCACTAGGCGTGTGCCTCTCAGAGCCATGGCAAGGGGTCAGGGTTTTAAACTACTGTGTGACCTTGAGCCCATTCCTTACCCTTTCCCAGTCTCAGGTCACCTCTCTGTAAAGTAAAAGCACCAGCGCCTTGTCCATGGTACAAAGCTGCCTCAAAGCCACAATGAAACAAAGTATGTGAACAGGCTTTGTCTGTCCTGGGAAAGCTCTCTACTGCCTTTGTTCTTAGCTTGACTGCAACAAAGATGCAAATTCCTAGAAGATGAACCAAAAGAGCTATCTACTAGTGCCTGGATTGCAACACTGTGTTCTGGACTTCCCACCGATCCACGTTCTAGGGGAATTCTGTGGGAAGAGTTCAGTTGCCAAGGAAATACTCAGTAACTGCTTTTGTTACAAAAAATATGACAATAGGCAAACAAAATCTGCTCTCGCATGAGCTCCTTCAAACCTCCAATCTAGATTAAAGAAGAAATTATCCCTAGTGGCGGTAGAAATGCTCAATGATGCAAAAATGGAGGCAGCACAGGTTGGATACTAAGTGCATAAACAGAACCGGAGAACAAGAGAAGTGGGGTGTAAGTCTGGGCTCTGCAGAGAGAACAGAGCTGCCTGGGGGAGCGGGGGCCTCCCTCATTCCTCCTGGAGCTCCCTGGTGTGTGTGACTGGGCCCAGATATGCGGCACACACACCCCCACCCCCGCCACAAATGTCAACTACACGCTCCGGAATGGCCAGATCTGCATGGCTACTTATCCTAATCTCCAGAGCCGAGAGCTGCTCTGGTTTTAGGTTGAACATTCTTCCCACAGACATACATGTCCTGGGGGAAGGGTCTGGGGGATCCGGTTACAGCCACACCAATTCCTCATGAGAGGGAATTCTGATTAGGAGTCTTTGGGGCCATTTCCAGGAGAAAAACTGTTGGCACTCTTGCTGTGAAGGACTAGAATGAAAAAGTAATGGTGTTTGTTCAGGGCTGAATTGGGTCCCCTCAAAATTCACATGCCGAAGCACGAACCCACAGCACCTCTGAAGACGACCTTTCTTGGAAATTGGGTCTTTGGAGGTAATTGCGTTTAAATGCAGTGGTTAGGGTGGCCCCTCATCCCATACGGCTGGTGTTTTCATGAAAAGGGGAAATTTGGATCCAGAGACAGACACACGCAAAGAAAGGGAAGGTGATACGCATCTGAAGGTGCCTCCTGGGGAGCCGGGAAGGGCTCTGACGGTTTGGTGGTGGGCGGGCCGACACAGGGGCCTGCAGGAGACCCACGGAGAGCGAGTGAGAAATCTGTGCCTCGTGGGGCTGGTGTAGGGAGAGGAAGGGCTTCAAACACTTCGGGGGGGGGGGATTGGAATGTCGGAGTGGGTTTGTCGTTCGAGACCGAGTCGCCCACCCTGGGAAGACACGGCTGTGAGGGCATGAATTTGCGAGGGGGGGACCCAGCGTCCTGGGGGAGCCGGGATCGCTCTTCTCTGCGGGCCAGACCTCGCGGTGGGAGCGGCAGGCACTGAATTCGGAAACTGAGTGCAGTGGGGTAAGTGGGTCCCCGGGGGTAGGGACAGGTGATGGCACTCAGCCACCAGAGGCAAATTGGCTGTGGTCACTGAAGGGACCGAGACACCACCAAATATTCACACGGCGACTCTTCCTCCAGCCTTCCCTAAAGGGACCTCCAGCCAGTCCCCGGGGTCACCGAGTTGGGGAAGAGGAAATAATCAGCCTTGGGGGGCTGCTGGACCCCGGCCCTGAGCTGACACTGACCCCGGGACATCCACCGTCACTGTGCCCCCAGGCAGGGTAGGGGTCACGGAGATCAGGTGACTGTGGAGCATGGCCTCAAGTCCATCTGACAGTGGCCCGTGAGTCCCCACTGTCACCCTGGGTGACTCCCCCCGTTCTGCACCTCGTGTAACTGGGACAGACATGCCGAGCAGCTGGCAGAATCCCCACACTGGTCCCCTGGCTGGCGGCAGGAGGGATGTTATGTGGGAAAGGCCATGGGGGAGGCCGAACCGCCCCCACCCAGGAGACCGGTGAACGAAAGTGACAGCACGTTCCGGGCGGGGCCGCAGAGCTCAGTGCCACCATTGGGACCTGACGACACAGAGGCGCAGTGACCCACCCACCTCTCCTCTCTGGCCTGGGCCGGAGAGTGACGGGGCTCTGAGGACCACAGAGGGTTTCTGGAGCTTCACCCGGCAGTGAGCCGCACTGCAGCTGCTGTGCCAGGGGCGGCTTCACGGCTTGAGCAAATGACCATGTCCCCTGGTGCTCAGTTACTTTTAACTGATGCCCTTTTGCTCCTTTCATCCTTGCCCGCAAGGCCCACCGGGAGCAGTGCGCTCTCTGCCGGCACGGCCCCTCACCGTCCGCCGACCTCTCAGGACAACTGACCATCGCTGCAGGCCTCTGTCATGATGAGATCACAGGGGCCTTGTTCTCCTCTCCTCCCCCAGACACCGCACCGCTCCGTCACACTGACGGCATCATGCTGAGTGCACCGCGTGGGCACGCAAACAGCCCCTCGCTCTGGTTCTGCTCTGTTTGTAAGACACGGACGTGTCAGAGGGTGGGGAACAAACCTGACAGGTTTCAGGGTCCTGCCACATCGGTAGAATCCCCAGGGGCCCCTTGGAGGGGGCGTATTCAGAGACCCCTCCAAAATCGAGGAATAAAGGTTGCATCGGGCCTCTCCTGCAATCAAAAAGCAGGCACCACACCCAGTGGGCCCCTTCGGGTTTGGGAGGCAGCATTTTCCGCATGCGGGTGTCAGACTCCGGCCCATTCGCTGAGGGACCCAGGAAGCTGCTGGCCTTGGGTGGGGCCCAGGACAACAGCAGGCTCTGCAGCGGGTCCGGCCGCCCCACAAGCCGGCCTGCCACTTGGGTCATCCGACCCAGCAGGTGCGTCTGTGCTTGAAGTGGCCGTGGCAGACAGCGGTGCTGTTTGAAGCCTTTGGCAGGTCCCTACAAGCAAACTGCCGTGCAGGCCCTTGAGATCTGGGGCAAAGCACCGTTACCCTCTGCAGATGGCTGCTCTCCTTTTGAGAAATAGTTCTCGCCTGCTGCTGGGCCTGGGGAGAGACTGAGTGCTCAGCCGTGGGCCACATCACCGTCGACCTGAGCTGCCCGTGGTGACCTGGGTGTCACCTGACCCTAAAGCTGGGCGTGCAGAGACGCAGTCCATCCAGACAGACAATGCACGCAGGCGACGGGGGTAGAGCAGGCCCTGAAGGCACAGAAGCAAGTCGTGTGAAGAAGTGGCCCGACTGTCCGTGGCCCCCACTCCTGTGCCACTGCCTTCGCTCAGTGGCGTCATGGGGAGAGCCCTGGGATCAGCAGATGGCGGGGTGGTGGGGGATGACCCGGTCCAGATTCTGCACAACGTGCAGGCGTCACCCAAAGCGGACCTCCGCAGCCCCGCAGCCCCGCTCTGGGACACCCCTGAAGGACAGCGGGAAGGGACATCCTCCAGGGTCAGGACTTTTGGTCGTGAACCTGACTGTTCTGTCTGCTTGGAAGGAGGAATGGTTAGACAGGCTCTTGGTTCACGTAGTTTTGTTATAATGTTGACGAGAGAGAAAAAGTCAGGTCCCGGCCAGGGCCACTGTCCGTGTGGGGTGGGCACGTTCTGCCCGGGTCTGCGTGGACTTCCTCCGGGGGCCCCGGGTTCCTCCCACGCCCTGAAGGCGTGCACGGTAGGTGACTGGCGTCTCCACGTGGTCCCAGTCCGCGTGGGTGTGGGGGTGTGGGTGGTTCTGCTGTGGAAGCGGGTTCTGTCCAGGGTGGGGTCCCACTTCACTCCCAGAGCCTCAGGGGGAGGCTCCGGCCACCGGAAATCCTGGACTGGACTCAGCAGGCCTGGACTGATCATTTTCTTACTTGATTTTATTTGTGTTTCTCAAATGTATGTAGAGCTCACATTTACTTCAGCGTTTAATATTAGAAATGTTTTGGGTCTTCATTTAGAAGTTTGGTGATGCTTTTGTGACCAGAAATATGCTGCGGGAACTTAGCTCTTGTTTATATCAATTAGCTTGTAGGAAAAATGGTTTCATTATACATCATTTTGTTCAAAGTTGCCGTTTCCAGAAACCTATCGACAACATTAAGTGAGGCCCTACTGTAGATCAGTTCCTAGTCTGTGGCCAGTGATTTGGCTGGATGGTCAGGGATCGGAAGGAACACAACTGGACAACTGGTTGAAATGATATCTGGGGAAGAGGTATGTGAATAGATCTCTTTGAATGGGCAAAAACACTTGAAGATTTGTGTTCAATGTGAATGCTCATCAAAGGGTGACCGACCTCAGCAGAGGAGGATTTTAGTCATCAGGAGGGTCGGACAGCCTCATCTGAGGGTTCTAGTCCGCCTCTTCCCCCAGCCCCCCGCCAGCACCTGTGGGCTCAGGAACAAAGTGGCCACGGTGACAGGGCTGGAGGTCATTCTCGGTTGTAGCAACACAGATGTCCAGTCACCAAGGCTGACCGTGCGGGGACCCCGACCTGTCAGCAGACGGGACCTGTCAACGGACGGGACCAACAGTGGACCCCCGACATGGCACCATTCCCCAGGGGGACCCGCCAGTTGCCTGGTGGCAGGTTGGTTACGCTGGACGACTTCCCTCCTGGAAGGGGGTGTGTTTTGTTCTTAATGGAAGAGGCACTTGCTCTGCATGTGGATATGCCTTCCCTGCGTGCAATGTGTCTGCCGACTGTGGCATCCCTGTGCTCACAGAATGTGTTACCTGCCATCCTGGCATTGCACACAGCACGGCTTCTGATCAAGAAACTCACTTCACAGCAACTGTCGTGTGACAACGGGCCCCTGATCGTGGCATTCTCTGGCGTTTCCATGTTTCCCATCATCTCGAGGCAGCTGGCTTGGTGAACCGCGGAACGACCTTTTGAAGACTCAGGTAGGGTGCCGGTTAGGGGGCTGGCGCTTTCAGGGCTGTGTATGCTGAGTTGTGTCCAACCTGTGTTGCTGTTTCTCTCACAGCCAGACTCACAGGTCCAGGGGCCGGGGCGGAAACAGGAGTGGTACCTCCTACTGCTTTCCTGAGTGACCCACGGGCAACATTCTCACTTCTTGTCCCTACAACCTTACACTCTGCTGGCTTGGAGACCTTGGTTCCAAAGGGAGGGATGCTTCTGCCAGGAGACACAACAACAATTCCGTTGAATGGGAAGTTGAGACGGCCGCCCAGGCACCCTGGGCTCCTCATGCCGCAGAAGTGACAGGTAAAGAAGTCGCTGGGCTGCTCGGGTGACGGGCCTGACTCCCGAGGGGAGGCTGGATGGCTGCCCCACAGGAGCTGTGTGTCTGGGGTACAGGAGGTTGCTCAGGACGTCTCTTAGCAGCTCCATCCCTGCGATTAAGGTCGCCGGGAAACTACGACCACCCAGTCCAGGCAGGACTGCTAATGGGCCTTGGAGAATGAAGGTTTGGGTCACCCGGGAGTCACGGCCGGCCGAGGGCTTGCTGAGGACAAGGGGAACATGGAGCGGGTGGTGGAGGAGGGAGTTAGTTATACACGCCAGCTGTGAACGTGTGACCCGTTACAGAAACGAGGGCTGCAGTTGCCAAGAGCATTTCTTCCTTATCGTGTTGTTAATATAGGAATATATGTAATGCATGCAATATCTTTGTTTCTTTCCTCTCTTATTCCCTTATCATGTAACATAAATTATAAGGTGTATTGAATTTATATCACAGCATTTAAATATCATTAACTTTATATCATAGTATTTAAGTTATGAGATATTAAGGCGAAGAGTTGGGTGAGAGGGGTAGGCTGGGTGGACAGGAACAGAAGGAAAAAAGAAGCTGGGACAGTTGTAATAGACTAAGTGATTTAAAAAGGAGAAGGGTGGACGTGACTGAATTACTCTACCTCCTCCCCTGAGGCGGGGTGAGTGTGATTTCGGGCGTACCCACGAGAGCGGTGTCATGCACGTCAGGTGGAAAGACAGCCTGGTCACTGTCTGCATTCGGGGACTAGGCATGACTTAAGGGCGTGTGTAGGAGAGCCAGGCTGAGAAGGGGTGGGACTGTGATGGTTAACTTCAGGTGTCAACTTGACTGGGCCGCAGGGTGGCCAGATATCTCGGTCACACATTATTCTGGGTGTGTCTGTGGGGGTATTTAGGACGAGTTTAGCACTTAAATCAATACTGAGTAAAGCAGGTTGCTCTTCCCGGTGTGAGTGGGCCTCGTCCGATCGGCTGAGGGTCTGAATAGAGCAACAGGCTGACGGTCCCCCGAGAAAGAGGACTCTCCGCCCCCCCCACCCCGCCGACCCAGCGGTCTTCATGCTCACACATCACCCCTCCCTGGTTCCGCAGCGGCTTCCCGTCTCTGGAGACGGACCGGGACATCAGCCGGGCAGATTTTGGACCTCCCAGCCTCCACAATCCTACGAGCCAGTTCCTTACACTCTCCCCCATTGGCTGTGTTTCTCTGGAGAACGCCGACTAACGGGCGGGGGCGGGGGGGGGGTGAGTCAGGAGAAGGCAGCACCAGAACGGTGGGCGTCTGAAGGGCACATGGATGCCAGCACCGGCGAGGGGGTGGGAAGGGAGGAAACAAGAGGAGACAGAGTTTCCCAAGACAAGGCCTGCCTATTCCTCTCTGTGCATCAGTCACACAAACCTGTGTGTGAAAACCTAGATACGTATGACAGGCCGAGCTAGGAATCACAACACCTTTACAGAAGAGGTTTGCAAGTGCATTAAAACCACCAGTTGCCTAGGCATTTGCTACAGGATCGGATTATCCCACTAGGATTTTTGCCTGAAATCAGGCACTTCTGGGTCTGCCAAGGCGACCCAGGCCCTCTGGGAGCTCTGCGGCGGCCCAGCCCACATCTCGCTCTCACCTCGTACGATGGTGACGTTGCGCAGGATTTCTCCGTGGTGCGTGTCCACGGCCTTCATCTCCTCCACGATCATGGACAGGTTGCGGACGTTGAAGTCCAGGCGGGCGCTGAGCAGGCTGAAGCGCTCCCGCAGCAGGTCTGTGGTGCCCAGCATGAGGGAGACGGACTTGTTCAGGTAGTAGAGCTCCTCGGCGTGGGTGTGGAAGCCGAGCGTGCAGGACAGCCGCACGTCGTCCAGGTACTTGAGCATGCTGTGCACGTGGCTGTCGGTGGCATTGATGTTGGTGAAGATGGTGCCAATCTCGATCTCGTGAGAGGCCATGCGTCCCTCCAGCGTCTCGAACCGCTCCACCGTGCGGTTCTGGGCATAGCGAGTGTGGTACTGCAGGTCGTGCATGTTCTCCTCGTGGTCGTCCAGGAAGGTTGAGATATTGTCCAGCTGCAGCTGCAGACCCATGACCTGCATCATCAGGTCGTGCATGCTCTCCGAGTTCTGGCTGATGCGCTGGGACGAGGTCCCCAGGGTGGCCTGGATGTTCTTGACCGCTTCTCCGGTCTTGGCTGACGTGGTGCGCAGGCTGCCGAAGAGCCGGGTATAGTTCTGCCAGTCAGTGACAATCTTCTGGAGGGTCAGGGTCTCCTCGTCTGTCTTCCGGCGAATCCCGTGGATCCATTCTGAAGTCTGCCCCACGGTGAAGTTCATCTGGTGCACTGCAGCTTTGACTTCATAGCACTCCTGCGTGAGGTCCTTCAGAGAGAGGTCCAGGCCTGCTGTGGTGGCCTGCCAGCCTCTCACCTGGGTCAGAAAGAGCCCCAGAGTCTGATTGACCTGGTGGACGGAGAAGGAACAATTGCCCATCTCCTGGGAGATTTGACTGCTGGTGGTGGAGAGCAGTTCATGGGTCTGAGAGGTCTGGTCCAGCTGGACCTCCTGAGCCAGAAGCATCTTCTGAATTCCCTCCAGCTCCTCCTGCAGTTTTCTGATCTCTTGCCCCAGCTGCCCAGCCTCGTGGCAGAAAGAGCAGTTGTTTGGGGCTTTCGGATCTTCGGGAGAAAGAAATACCATTTTAGTTGCTAAAGGATCATGGGACAATGGTGGCTTCTTTAAATGCAATGTTTCAGTGCAGAATGAAGTGGCAAATGGCTTTCCGATTTTTCTTCCTGTCCTAACTCCTTCTATGGATTGTATCTGGAAGAGTCTTGCCATCTCTATAAAATCATTTTTATCAAATGACCTGCAAGGTAGGATCTAGGATATTTTCTCCATCTCGCCACCAGATTCTTGGGAAAGCACTTCCTAACTTTTTGGAGGTTGCCAAGAGCCTCCCATTTACATTTTATTTTAAAATGCCTCCAAATATTTTTACATGTTATCTGATCTGATCCTCTCACAATAACATTGTGGAGAAAACAGGGCAGGGGTGTTTCTGCTGTGACCGATAAGAAATGAGGCACAGAGAACTGGCTTGGCAAGTGTCCCTGTGCGTCTGGAGACAGTGGCAGAGCAGGGCTTCCTCTTTCCATGGCCACAGACCACCTCTGACCCCTTCTGCTATGGCTCCTCCCTGCTCGCTGTCAGCATGAGAACGTCCCTCATTACAGCAGGAGATAAAGAGTAACACAAGCCATGAACACTTTACGCAGTGACGAGAAAAGGGCTGGCTTATCAAGCAAGAAGCTTTGGAAGGCCTTAAAAATAACTGCAGGTACCTGAGGACAGTGGGGTACATTGAACGGTCTTGGACTTCCTCCCCACCCTGCAGGCTCTGTATGCAGGCTCTGCAGGCTCTGCACCGCACACAGAACTCCAGCCCCAGGGCAGCCGCCCTCCTCCAGCAGGTGGCTCTCCAGCAGGACAAGGAGCAGAGAGCCGTGGCTGTCCTTCCTCACACCTAGGTTGGGGAAGGCTGGCCTGCTCCAGGTCCCATGCCAGGGAGGGCACACGGCACGGGGGGACCCTCGCCCTACCTCAGTGACGTTAGTCCCCCGTGACAGTCATCAGCACATCTGGACGCTGGACACTTACCAAGTCCCTGGAGATTTTCCTGCACAGACACAAGCTTCTTGTCATAAATGGCCTGCGCCAGGGAGATGTCTTCTGAGAGAGAGTCTACCTTCCTGAAAACTGTAGGGCAAACACAGATGAGAAACTGGGGCAGGGTGCTGGCTCAGGGAAAGGCATTTTTATCAGTCCTCCTGCAGCCACAACCATTCCCCCTGCTTCCACGGGGCTCCCCAGTGGGGGCGAGGGAAAGTTCTTCTTATGACCAGTGGTAGCAAGTCCCTTAAAAATACGTATCTAGGTAACTGTATCTGCCTATGAACATAGATAGACAGATAGATATATCTGTTTATTATCCCCCTTAAGTATGTATATCTGTCAGATACATGTATGTATGTATTATAATGTCTAACCTATAATTATATACATAAATACTCTCTTCCCTAGAACTAGGACCTGACCACAATATAGAATAGGGAAAATTAGGGAAAAAATATAAAAAGAAATATTCTTAATCCTACCACTAATAACTGCCATCAACAACTCTGTGTAGCTCTTATAATCTTACTTATCTCCACAACCATTCTATAGCTACATAAATATATACATTTTTAGAAAACAATAACACAGACAATTGGGATGTTCTGAATATCTCATTTCTCTCATTTTGCATTATTGGTATCATGTTATGAACATTTTCTCCCTGAGATATAAATTGTTTTAAAATCATTACTTTTTTCAAAATAAGATTTTATTTATTTATTTTCAGAAAGAGGAGAAGGGAGGGAGAAAGAGAGAGAAACATTGATGTATGAGAGAAACAACTGGTTGTCTCATGCACGCCCCCTACTGGGGACCTGGCCTGCAACCCAGGCATGTGCCTGGACCAGGAATCCAACCAACGACCTTCGGTTGGCAGGCCGTCACTGAATCCACTGAGCCACACCAGCCAGGGCTAAAATCATCACTTTTATCATCTGTTAACACACTCTATATAATTGATTCAACACTTATAAAAGTCCCTTAATTTGGGGGACATTTAAGGCATCTCTCCTTCTGAGCCTACAAATAAGATGAGTAATTCTAGACATTAAAGGTAATCCCTGGATAAGGTGGTTGTGTGTATATGGCTTATCTCGTAGGATAAATTGCTACAGTTAGAATGAATACGTCGAAGGGTGTTAAGGGTTTTGAAGTCGTTGATACATGTTGCCAAGTCGCTCCTGGAGAAGTCATGCCAGTTCCCACCACACGGGCAGCCTCGCACTCTGCTGCGGGCTCAGCACCAGCCGGTGGGCAGAGCGCACCCGGGCAGCACCAGGGTCCCTGGCTTTCTTCATCGGGTGCCTGGCTGGGCCTCGTAGTGAGAGACAGGCACAGATTGGACAGGGGTGGACAGAGAAGGGCACGGATTGGACAGAGAGTGGACAAGATATTTCCCACAGACCCTATGAAGGTCAAGTGTTAGGGGGTGGAATTAGCCCCACCAAGGGATTCGCCTCATGTGTCGGTGACTTCAGGCAAGTCATTAATCTGTCTGGAGCTCAACTGGATTATCTGTAAAAAGAAAGTCTGAAGCTACTCATAAATGATTTCTAAGGTTCTTACCAGCTCCAAAATTCTATTATTCCAAATTTTTTTTTTTAATCTCTGGGCTTTAATTACCATTGAATAGGTCAGACCTGTCAAGGTTTAACTAGTAGCAGTGCCCCGTTGAGCGAGCCGAGGAGCTCCGAGTGTGGATGTGTGCGGAGCGCCTGGGACGGAAGGACGTCCCGTCCCGGGCGGGTTCCCTCCACACACCCGGGCTGCGGGGAGAGGCCTGGCCACCCACAGCCCTGACCTGGAATCGTCGGGTTGGAAAATCTCACCTGGTCTTACTCGTCTTTCTTAAATGTATGTATAGCTCACATTTAGTTCAATGTTTAATATTGTAAGTGTTTTGGGTCTTTATTTAGGAGTGTGGTGATATTTTTGTGACCAGAAATATAATATAGGAACTTAATTCTTGTTTATATGAATCAGTCTGTGGTGGAGCTGGTTTCAGTTTGTGCTGTTCCTCTTCAAGTCTCAGTTTCTGAGGACCGACTGATGACTTTAGGTGAGGCCTCACTGCCCCTCCAGCCCCTCCAGCCCGGGCCGGAGCCAGTCCTCCCCATCAAGGGCTGGACAAGTGCGGGGTCAGTGCCTGGCGTGAGCACCTCGCCGTCTCACTCTAGTCCCACTCGTGTCTCCAGCGTCCAGTCCATTCGGGCAAACGCACTTACTGCCTCCCTCAGCAGAGAAGTCTGGAGTTTTAAAATCAGAAGCTGTGAATGGCATGGGCTTGCAGTAAGAAGCCATCAAATTTGTGTTCATCAGCTTACCAGAAACTGGTAGCGTCCAGAAGGCGAAGGTTCCCAGAATCTAACTGCACGCCCTCACCTGCCTCAGCCGCCACTCCCATAAACCACAGTGCCTAACGGAAGCCCCAAACGTCAGATCCCTGGGCTTCGCCTGTGGGGCTCGGAGCCAGTAACTCGGGGCCGGAATCTGCACTTGGGCACCTGCAGACTTGACGGGACGCAGGCAGCCATCCAACCTCACCCAGAGACAGTCACTGAGACCACGGAAGGGGTTTAGAAACTGCCCGGTCCAGCGACCTCAGCTCTGGGTAGACAACAGAACCACCTTTAAGCTGTTTAAACACAAGCTTAAAGATATGAATTAATTCCATCATCCAGGGCAGGGCCCAAGCATCAATATTTTTTAAAGCTCCCAGGTGATTCTAACACGGAGCTAAAACTGGGAACCACTGATCTAGTCCTAGCCTCCTGTTGTGCCAATGGGGAAACGGAGGTCTGGGAGGGGAGGGGCCTCGCTCCCAGCCACACAGCCAATTACCAACCAGAGTTAGGAGCCAGGCTTTGCAGTTTAAGCCAGGCGTTGATGCTCCCTGGCTCTGGCCCAGCCGCAGAGATCTGTGTGTGCCTGTGTGGGGGAGCCTTGGTGCTGGAGACCTGATCAGAAACCCACTGTGTGCAGGAGGGCGTGGGGTGGGAGGAGCCCTGGGCTAAGCCAGAGGCTGCTGGGGTCTGCACTCACCCAGAGAGGCCAGCACGACCACGGCCACCAAGAGCAGGGCCAGGAAGAGGTACAGAATCCGCACCGACGTGTGCAAAGACAGGTTTTTCTGGCAGCGGCTGCAGCGGGGCCCCAGCTGGCCTGTGGGGGGACAGAAGGAGGACAGTGTCTGAGGCTAGTGGCTGAGGCTGCAGCTAGAAGGCCAGTTGCACGTTCCTGCTCTGGCCCGTCTCATTGCATTTCACGTTCTAGAGCCTCATTCTTTGCCCCCCTCACCACCACCTTTCCTCTAGGCCCTAGAGCTTTCGGGAATGGGAGAAGCCAGAGTCAGGGTCTTCCAAGAACACCCATCACTACCTCGCTGTATGGCGTCATCATTTGGCCTGGACTGGGGGCAAACAGGTCTTCCTGACTCACTGGCCTTACAACCACCCACACAACGTGGGCAGCCAGTACACGCTTCACCCCTGCGTGACCAACCCATCCCGCTTTGCCTGGGACGTTCCTGGTTTCAGCACTGAGTGTCTCATGTCACAGGCACTCCTCGATGCGGAACAACCAGGATAGTTTGCCAAGACCAAAAGTCACACACCCGGGGCAACCCCTTCGGTCCCAGGCAAACCAGAAGGTTGGTCACCAGTCTCCAAACTTCTCAGGTAACCAACAACCCTTATGGAAACCAAAGGAACTGCTCCAGCCCCCCAGGTGGTGCCTGGTACAGAGGAAGGAGAGCCAGGTATTCCTGGCGACTCTGACAGGTGGCTGATGCCCAGTGGGAAGGCAGTAGTGTTCCCAGCCATGGAATCTCTAGGTTTGTTCAATTTCAGCGGCACACTAGGCGTACCGGGAATGTCTAAAAATCCCGATGCCCCATTACACTCCAGACCGAAGGACATCAGCGTTCCTGAGGGCTGGCCTCAGGCATCCCGGGTGATGACGATGTACAACAGCCAAGGCTGGGAACAGCGGCTCTGATCTGTGCTGAAACCCATCAGGAAACCCTGCTCCGAGTAACAGCTCAGGTGAGCCAGCTGCCAGGCTGGATCCTGCGGGCCTCAGAAGGACAGGCTACTTGGCCGGCATGGGATACAGTGGCAGGGGGTGGGTCTGGGCCAGCTGAAGGACAGGCCCTGCGGGGCTTGGCCGAGGTCCCTGACAGGTCTCACAAAGATCCCTGGAGACAGACAGCACTTGTGTCAAACTCTGATTTCGCCTGTACTGCATAACACAGGCCCATGTCACTCCGACTTTTTACCCCCACCCCAGGAAGCAGAGGGCAGAAGGACAGCCAGGATTTTGAAGCCGTGTAGAGAGGCAAGTGACCAGCCCGAGGATGGGAGCACGGAGGGACTCTGAGCACAGAGAGGAGATCAGACGGCAGCCCGCAGAGCCCTTACCCTCCTGCGTGCACGGGAAGGACGGCATGTCCTCGTCACCAGCCAGCTCCTCTTCTGAAACACACAACGCATCTCCGTCGCCACCAGCCGACCTCACTGTGAGGGAGCCAAGCACCGTCAGATGCCAGGCTGGGACCCTGAGCCACACCCACCCCTCTCCAGCCACCCCACTCATTAACGGCCCCCACATTTTGTGCCCACCCCCTCCCACCCTGGGTCCAAGGCAGGCCACTTGAGCTCCAGGTGACCTGACAGGAAGCAGAGAAAACAGGAACAGGGGGAAGAGTCAAAGCGGCCGAGGAAGTGGGGTGTCCCAACACATCGGGTAAAAAGATGCCATGCCCTCCCACACACTGGAGAAGACACACAGGCCAGTTCGGTTGCCTGCTCCACGAGCACCTTGCTCAGCCGCCTCTGGGACTGAGAAGAAATAAGAGCCAGTCACTCAATCTGGCTGAGTGTCCTTCTGCTCCCGGTCACCTGGGGGCTGAAGCAGGCGCGTCTTCCCCTCGCCTCTTGCCCTTGCTCCCCTTTTCTCAAGGAGCAGACTGGCTGGGCTGAGACTCAAAATCTTCCATCACAGGTAGGGGTGCTGACCAGTCAGTGGGAAGACTGACCAATTAGGGGAGAATGGGGCACCCCCCAAACCCAGGCTGTCTTAGGGTGATGCAGTGTGGCGGGGCCTGGGGCAGGGGCTTTACGTTGGGGTCTTCGGTCCAGCTGCCCGCCGGGCCACTCTAATTATTGTATTAGTTATTTGTATTGCAACTGTTAACCCCCTGTTGTCTGCCCCCATGCATGTACTCCGAGAAATCGGCCTTCTGGGGCCCGCGCTGCGTCCTCGGCAGCTATCCCACCCCTCGTCACTCTGCCGGCCGTGCACAGGGCACGTTTGCCCGGGAGGTTACAGGATCACCGTGCCTTCCCCATAAACAGGGGCCTCGGGTGGGCCTGCTAGGATTCCTGGGCTCCTCCGGCTTCATCTGCCCCACACCGCAGGCCCTCGGGCCCCAGCTGATCTCAGCTGGAACGACGGCGACAACGCTGCATCCGCCTGTTGGACCCACTGCCAACTCAGGCCTCCGCAGGGAGATGTTCCTTCCCCTCGTTGGAGCAGAAACGCCTCCTAGGCCTTCCTGCCGAGTGCCTCATCTCTCCCCACCCCGATGGTGTGCTCTGCCCTCCCTCGTGACCAGGCCTCCTCCCAGCGCTGGCTCCAGCGCTCATTTCATTGCTTCCCTGTTTATAACCTTCGCAGGGAATCTGGGAAGACTTAAATCAAGCGCAGCTGACACCCACCTTCAGCAAACACCCTGTTGAAAAGCACACAGCCTTGTCGTAGCCTTGCTCTCCCTCCAAGAGTCCCCTACACTGGCAATCATTAGCAAGTGGGAAGTAATAAAGACCCTGCTCTGGTGCTCTGCGGAGCAGCCCGCGGGAAGGGAAATGACAGCAGCCAGCGTGGGTCTCGGCTCTCTCCAGGCGAGAGGCTCACAAGCATTTGGCCCTGCTTCCTTTGCTGACATCTCAGCTCCATAACTCACAGCCCTCCCTAGTCCCCAAGGAGCTCTCTTCTCTTTCTAATCCTTCGGATTTCCTGTTCTCCAGGGCTGAGCCTCGAACCTTGGGGACCCCTCACTTGCCTATGTCTGGAAAACTACAGCAACTCCCCACTTTCGCCTTGTTCATTTTAGTGAGAACACGGTCCAAAGCATTTGTGAGGCTTTTCTAAGCCAAGCCCTTTGCGAGCACGGGCTCATTACGTTCACATCACCTCAGGACTGTTCCGGTCAGAGGATGGAGGGAGAGACAAACGCAGAGAACTGGGAAAAGCTTGGCTTGGGGACACAGAGTCTACGATTGATTAGGAGATGATTGATTAGACAGGAACCTGTGCACTCCCCTTGCCTTGGGCCAAGCAGGCTTGACAGAGAGACAGGAAAAGGATGTTCGTCCCTCCCTGCACCTCCACGCCTGCCCCCCCACCCCGCCCCACGCCTGCTGGGGTGATCCAGCTTCGTGCCGGCCGTCCCGGCTTTCTGAAGTGTTTGCAGAGGTAGGGAGTGTGCACAAAAAGGGGGCCACACACTCAACCTGACGAGCTCAGGGGAGGCCTGCGTGGCGGCCATACAAACTCAGAGACCGGAAGTACCCACAAGGGATGGTCTGAACACGAAAGCTCCTAACTAAAAGCAGGTCATGGCAGGCAGTCATGTCCCAGGCCCATAGCTTCCTTGACAGAGGTCAGTCTTCACTGTGAGTGAGCCCGTCTATGGTCTAAGATAATATCCGCTTGGCAAATCAGAGTAACCCCCCTTTACCGGACCCCTCGAAGCACAGCCAGCACCGGAACAGGGACCACAGAACCCTTCATTGTTACCTTGCTCCCCAAATACCACCCCTAAGCGCTGTAAATGTTAACTGCCCTGTGCCCACCAGTGCAAAAGACGGACGTGTCTCTCTATCCAATTGCAGAGGTTGCTCTGCTTTCTCCCACCTCCCTAATCTATCACCGCTGGGTTTCATGCAGCCCTCCTTGTGTCTCCTCCTGTGACCCTAATGTATAAAATAAGCTGTAAAACTGACACTCCCTGGAGCATTTTCTCAATCCACGGAGATTTTGTTTCCCAGCGATTGTTATCAGTTTGGCTCGAATAAACTCATAAAAATCTCTACAGGTTCGGATGTTTCTTATGTCAACGGGAGTAGGAAGGGAACATGTCAGTCACAGAACCCGCCTGCCATGTTACAAGGGTTCAGAGAGGCAATGGGACCTGTCGCTAGCGATTGGTTTGTGAGTGAATGCCCAGGAGCCTGATGCAAGATGAGAAGAACACACACGCAGAACTGCACGCACTGAACCCAGGCGGGCCTCGGAGCTGGGCCGAGTCCTCCCAACCAGGCCTGGCCTCTGTGTACATGTCCGCCCCCCCAGCAGTTCGTCATCTGCTGGAGGTCAGGACATCTTCCCACCACGCGGGGCTGACCACAGAGCTCGCATTTAAAATAGATGGGTTTACTGACCCTTTGCCTCCCTGGTTGATGGTTAACTTCTGCTGTTTCAATGAAGGGTATATCTTTGTTCAAAAATAAAGGTTAACGACTTAAAATGCAGTTTAAATAGGGCTCATCTTTAGAGTTCTCCACGGCTGGGGTGTGTTGGGGAGCGCTGATGCGCTGAGGAGGCAAAGGCTTTAAGCAGCAGAGACTGAAGATGAACACACGGAAGCCTGATGCCTAAACTGAACAGGAATGAACTGCGGGGAGGGTGCAGCCAAATCCAGGATCTGCCTCTCCCTTTCTCAGACCTAGAACAAGGGATATAATATTCCTCCCCCAAAGCTAAAAGGCTTCTCTTGTGGGGTTTTTTTGTGTGTGTGTGAGGGGTTCCATTAGTGTCCCAGTTAATTACCTTAGAATGCCCCTTGCATTTTTACGGCCCTCTGAAATAAGGCCCCGGTTCTTCCCGGAGTCACACACACACACACACACACACACACACTATCCGTGGGAAACTGAGGACTTCCGACTTGCTGACATGGAGGAGCACCTGAGTATCACACACTGTGGGCGGCCAGGTGTCTGGAACAATTAGGGAAGGTGCCGCACAGTAGGCCACAGTGTCTGCAGACAGGCCAAGTTTCCGCAGCCTCTGTGGCCCTCTGCCTCTCTCTTTTCTTCCTTTTTATTTTTTCATTTTGCTAAATCCCAGATAAAGGCTATTGTGGCAGGAAGGGGTGAGCTCAAGGAAGGACGCTGGAGAAGACGTGGCAATGCCTGGGCTGGGGGCAAGCCCCTGTCTCGGGGGAAGGCGAGGACAAGTGGGGACAGCACGCTGCTCTGAGCAGCAAACACTAAGACCCTATAGGCTGGCTCCTGCCTCCGCTGTCCCAGAGGCCCCGAGCGATGGATGCTGTCATGAAGGGGCATCCCGATCCCTGTTCTAGAGAGGCCAGGCCCATGAATTACCCACCAAAGACACAGCCAGGTCCCACTCTTCATGCAGCAATCTCTACCCAATTACAGGCAGTATCTTAAAAAAAAAATCAAATAGCCTTCAAAGCCAGTGTTGTAAGCTCAGACTCGTAAAGCAGTGGCAACCACTGGAGATCTGAAAGAGCCTCTGTTCCTCTCCTACCTAAGGTCATAACATCCAACGCAAACACCAGGATGGCCACGAGAGGAACTCCTTTCTTTTTTTAAGCCTCAGCTCCCACAGAGCCACGTGGAAGGTTTGATTGAAGGTGCGTTGTTGGCACATGGCGAGGCGGGACTGCTGACGCGGTGGGGTTGCGCCCGGTTCCCGGCCACTTCTGGAGGCGGACGAGAGCCCGGACCTGTTAACCTACTGCTCACTCAACTGCGGTCGCCGGCTCCAGCTTGCTTTTGGCTGACCAAAAATGTGGAGTTAATTCACTCCTTAGCCTTTCTGCAATCTTCCATCAGAGTCAGCAAGGGGGAGAGATTCGAGGAACTGAATAAAAGGTCTTTCTTTGGGAACTTCAAGGAACATATTTTGATGATTATCTCCTACTACGGAGTTCACAAGAGTGGGTTTTTCAAAACAGCCAATTGGGTCAGTAAAAATAAAGATTTGAGAGTCTTCTCAGGAGCCAATGCTATATTTAAAATTGCAGAACAGCAATAGTGGAAGCTTGGAGAACGCTATAATTAAGGTTGCAAAATTGTTTTCATTAGAACCCCCCCTGCTATTACCCCCTCCCCAGAGGCTTCCTCTGTGGATGCGCCTATATTCGGGCAGGAGCCCGCCAGCCCGTCTGGGCTCCAGTGAATCTGGTCCTTCCCTTTCAGACTCTACTGCTCAACAAATTGTCGTGATCGGCTGTCCTGGAGCCCTCGCCTCCTCTCTGCTCCTTCGTTCCTAAAACCCACACTGGATGCTCCGGGACGGGCATTTCCTTCCCCCGCCACTTCTACCTGAATCCCGGCCAGCCGCAGCCTCCCACCGCCTACTGCCTTCCACTCTGCTCCTGGCAACCACAGAGCTCGTGGGCAGATTCCCCCTTCCCCCCAAGCCCTCTTTATCCTGCATGACCTTCGTCCCCTTCCTTGCCCTGAGTGTTTCTCCCCGGAGCCCTAGTGGGGTCTGGGCGGCACAAGGCCTCACTGGGTGGGATCTCCCCACAGCTCCTCGCACACTGGGCATCCCGGCCCACCGACTCTGAGTAGGATCCCTGGTCCTTGTGGTAACTCCCAGTGGCCACCCCATCTCCAAATACCCCTTCAGGGGGTGGTATGGCCTCTAGTTGAGAAGAGAACCCAGGGTATTCACTCAATACAACAGACTCCAGCCCTCCCCCATCACATGCGCACTGGTCTCCGCTGCGCAGAGAGCAACTCCTCCCCTGGTCCCCACAAATCCGGGGGGGATGGGAAGGGTAGAGGGGTCTCGATGTCTATCGGCACCTCTCAGCCTTCAAACCCTGCTTGAGGCCCATGCTGTCTCCTGCATGGGAAGCTCCCTTCCCGTCCCCGAGTTTCATGTGCAAACACAGTGGGAATACCATCTACTTTACAGAGCTGCTGGAAATTCGATGAGGCAACATGTGAGAAGTTCCTGGCACATAGTAAACACCTGATAAATGGTAGTAACAGTCATTTTTACAGGACTGTTCTTCTGCCCCACTGGAACTGCAGCTGTCATTTGCCCCCTTGTCTGTCACTTTCAGGACCAATTTCCAACTTTTGACAAATCCATTTTCTAAAATACGTCCTACACACCCTGACTGATGTGGCCAGGTGAATGAGTGCCAGCCTGCGAACCAAAAGGTCGCCAGTTCGATTCCCGGTCAGGGCACATGCCTGGGTTGCTGGCCAGATCCCCACTTGGGCATGTGAGAGGCAATGGCACATCAGTGTTTCTCTCCCCTTCTTCCTCCTTCCCTTCCCCCTTCTCAATAAACCAACCAACAAACAAACAAATAAGTATAACCCATAGAATGCTAGTTACAAAATATTCTTTGAAAAAAAGTTCTTTGGTCAAGTTAGTCTGGAAAATGCTGCATACTTTCACCATCTTAGAAACTCATAGTAATACGCTAAAACATTTTTAGTCCTTTAAAAAAATAAGCCTATTGCAATCTGCGTGTAATTTGATATTTCTCAAACTTATCTGACCAAAGAACTTGCTGCCACTCGCGGAGAAAAGTGACCTATAGGGTGTCGGGGGGTGGGCAGTGGGAGGGGTAAATGCAGACAACTGTACTTGAACAACAATAAAATAATTTTTTAAAAAGTGACCTATAGCCCTGGCTGGCGCAGATCAGTGGATTGAGCGCGGGCTGCGAACCAAGGCATCGCAGGTTTGATTCCCAGTCAGGGTACATGCCTGGGTTGCAGGCCACGGCCCCCAGCAACCGCACATTGGTGTTTCTCTCTCCCTCTCTCTCTTCCTCCCTCCCTTCCCTCTCTACAAATAAATAAAAATAAAATCTAAAAAAGTGACCTATAAAACCCCATGGAAACGGTACCCAAAGGCACACCTGCTTCAGGGAACCCTGTGCTGGGCCAGTCCTCACCTGGACTGGGTGATTCCTTCATCTTGTCTCTGGCCATCAACCATCATGGAGGCATCATTATGTTTAAAGCCCATGGGCCCTCCGGACCTCAGGGCCCCATGACCTGGAATCTGTAGGTCTCATCTCCCTGGTGGCCGTAGCTCAGCCTGACCACCTACTGCGGCCCTCCTGCACGGTCTCAGCTCCTTTCCTCCCCCTCTCCTGCTGTGCTGCCAACCCTGCTGCACTAAGCCTTTACACTCCGTCCTCTGCCCGGGCTATCCTCAGAGACCCCAGGATCCACTTCCACCCCCTGGGGCCTTGAGCTTCCTCTCCTGTGCTTGTGGCCCACCTTCCTCAGCCTGTTTCTGCTGCTCTGCCCTGGGACAACCCAGCCGGGCGAAAGTGCGTCAGTGAGTGGTACGGGACTGGCCCCAGGCAAGTCCTGCCATCCGGGTCCTCCCTCCATATCCCTCCTGTTCTCCAAAGATGTGCTCACCTCCTCCCTCTCTGGAAAGACCAAAACCATTAGGTTTAAGGTCTTCACCATCCCCTGACTCCTCCGGCCGTGTCACCGCAAACCCAGTGTAAGCACAGGCGTGTGGAAACGGGCCCTCTTGTGCACTGGGAGCACAGAGTGGCACGCGTCTCCACGCTTCACACGAGCCTGCCTTTGGATGCAGCAACCCGCCTTCTACCCATCTTCCCCCGCAGGGAACACGAATTCACTAGGCTGAGGTGGAGGTGTGCAGACTGTCACTGGAGGCTATGATGAACCTGAGGGAAAGTGTAAATAGCCCAAATGCCCATCAATAAGGGGTTGGTTAAATAAATCATTGTGAAGTTGTATCATGGGATAGCATGCAACCATTGACAAAATAATGCAGCTCTGTACTTATTGCCCAGGAAAGATGTCTGTGCTCTATCACTGAATTTTAAAACACATGTGATAGTGTAATCTTACGTACGTAAAAAGTCTGTGTGCAGGTACATGAGGAAACAGTTCTGGGAGAAAGCTCATCTAGATCTTGTCGATTATCTCTGAGGGCTAAGAGTCCATGTGAGGGCTGTTATTTTTTCCTTTTCTGAATTTTTCAAAAGTTTCCATAATGAGTATATATCATAAAAAGATTAAATGGGCCTTGGTTGGTGTGGCTCCATTGGTTGGAGCATCTTCCCGTAACTGAAAAGTTGCGGGTTCAATTCCAGATCAGGGCACACAATGAGGCTGCAGGTTTATCCCCAGTCCAGGCGCCTATCCCTGGTCCTGGCACATACCAGAGGCAACCAATCAATGCTTCTCATCACATTGATATTTCTCTCTCTCCTTTCCTCTCTCTCTAAAAAGCAATGGAAAAAAAAAGATGTCCTCAGGTGAGGATTAAAAAAAGATTAAATGCAACTAGTGATGCAAAAAGTCTGTGTCCATATTCTTCCCCGGGGACCTCTAGAGACAGCCTCTCTTCTTTCCATGGCAAAGTCACCCGCTCCTGCCTTCTCTGCCACCGCGTCCCCGCCCCTCCTCTCTTCTCTTCCCCTCTGCCTTCCAATGAGCACCTAGGAAGACCCTTATGCCCGGCCCTGTTCCTTACTGTAAGGATTCGGTTCCCTTTTTCTGAAACTTGTCGGACCCCAGGCCTCCCCGCCCCTCTGCATCAGCGCTAGCCATGCCCCTCCTGCCCGTGCGGCCTGGCCCCCTCTGGACCCAGGAAGCCTGCACTGGCCCTGCTGACTGACGGCCAGCTTCACTGACGCTGTTGACTTCTCCCTCGGAGTGTTCCCCTCCCGATTTCCAATGATGACAGGGCCATCACACATCTCTGCACGAGCTCTGGCCACTCCCTCTGGTTCCCTCACAAGTTCATTTTCTTCCTCTCATTCTCCAAAAGGAGAGATTCCCCAGCGTCTCCAGGGAGAAGCAGCGATCAATCTATCTCCTGACAAACCCTTCCAAATCCTCCCCAGTGTCAACAGCACACATTTGGAAGTCCTTAGCATGGCACTCAAAGCCTTCTGGTCTGGTGACTCCCTGTGTCTCTCAGCCAGTTCTCAACTCCAGACAAATCTCTACCCGCCACCCCTAAACACATCTGCCCAATGACATGATGCCCAGCTTTCCCCAGCACAGCTACCTGCCTCTTCTGACGGTCCCGCGAGTGACCCCATCCAAATCTTGCCCACCCTTAACCCCTCCCTAAAGTCTTCCTGAGCCACCCCAACTTGAAATGCTCTCTTTATCTCAGGTAATTCTTATCAGACCTACCAGAGACACCCCCACTTGTTCTTTTGCGTCTTCTCCCTGGATCGTCCGGTTTTCTCAAGGGTCTCTGCCTGCGGGCAGGAACCACCCTTGTTTGCCTTTAAATTTGCATGCCTCCTCCCTAAAGCAGGTGCTCAACACATGCTTGCTGACTGAAAGGCATGGGACAACATCCCAGAATAACCAACATTGTGGTTTGGGGTCAGGCGGATATACAGGCGTCTCCCCTGGGCCTTGCAGGAGGTGTCTGCAGCTCTGCGCCGGGAGATGTTCGGGACTCTGGCGGAAAGATGAGTCTGGAGCTCAGAGAGGCATCGTCAACCTATTCCCGGGACACATCTACGACCCTGGGCGAGACTGTTCAAAGAATGGGTGTCCAGGAAGGAGCAAGGAGTGCACAGCTGAAACCACAGACTCGTCCAGAAGACAAGCAGTGGTGTCCAGCAGCGGACGAGAGACGGGGAAAGAACCAATACCACCCGAATGGCTTCCTGGGACTTCTCTTATGACACCACTGTTAGTCTTTTTTGAATAATTTGGGCACACACCTTAAGTGTCCTAGCAAAGGGTAAGCTCCTTGCGAGAAAGAGCAGCGTCTGAGCTCTTCTTTGCTTGCATCTTTCTCGAGCATTAGGCACACGTGGGCATACAAGCCCTGGCACTTAGCAGTTGCTCAATAAATGCTTGTTAAATAGAAGCATGAATCTTCACTGAAAACCTACATTAGATGCGGGGATACCATGGTGTGACACTTGCTTGCCTTTAAGGATTCCAGTGGGTGGGGGACGCAGGTGTACCCACCGAGCAAATGTAGTGGGCACCTCCCACGTGCCAGGCACTGTGCAGGAGGGAGCTCGGAAAGGGGCAGACAGGGACCCCATGTTCATGAACTCACATTCTCATACTACCCTGTGGGCACTACAGCTCTGTTCTGGGGGGAAATTTGTGTGTGTGTGTGTGTGTGTGTGTGTGCACCCCCATTGAAGGCAAAACAATAGAGTAGAATGTTAACGCTGGAAAGAACCTCAAAGATCATCCCGCCCACTTGCAGATGAGGAGACTAAGGCTCAGGGAGGACCAGTGGCTTCCTCATCGTTACATAGTTATAAAGCTGGTCTGGGACAGGGATAGGCCTAACCTAGGGCTTTGGTGCTCACAATACTCACACACACTTGCTAAATTCAACGCTATGAGCATGGGCAGTGTATACATGGCTGGCACCACGTGTCATGCTGCTATACTTGCCAATTCCGGCACCCAGCACAGCTGCCTGCCCTTCATGAAAACTGCCACGCTATCCACGAACATCTACTGAGAAGCAGGATTTTTTTCCTCTCTCTGAAATTAGCTATGGGATGTGAATCTTCCGTTATTAAAGGTACCCCAGCTGGATGGCGAGGTGGCTGGTGTGTGTGTGAGAGAGAGTTTGGAGCTGATCCCCAACATTGAAGCCCCTCCCCACTCCCCTGACATGGGCCATTTAACAGGTCTTTGCACCTGTGCCACATCTGCTCCTTTTCCTCTAGTCTCAGCCTCCTTCTAGTGCCCCGGGGCCTGGGGATGGAGGTCAGGCTTCCAAAGGGGACCAGTCTGCTGGCTCATGAGTGCATATGATCCCCCCTCACTGAGCTGTGGGAGGTGGGTCTTCCTGGAACCACACTGCTGTGTTCCGCAGCCCCCTCCTGCCCCTGCCTGCCCTTTGCCCACAGGCAGTGGACACTGCTCTCTGATTGGGGGGGGGGCTATTCCTCCCCTGCTTGAAGAATGGTGGGGTATGTCTCTGCCCTGTCCTCCGTGGCAGCTGAGGACAAGTGTCCCAGGGGCGTAGAGTGGCCCATGCAGCAGGCCTGCTTCCAAACAGTTTTCCACCAAGTCACTTTCGCTCCCAGTGCATCAAAGTGGGATGGCCTCAGGGACACCCAGGAGACGGAGACCCAGAGAGGAAAACACTGCGAATGCAGGGCCAGGCTGCTTCTGGGGGTGGGGGGGGGGCTCCCAGAGCTGGGAGGGCTCCCATGGCAGGACCCTCTCATCAGAGCCGTGGAAACAATCCCACAGGTGGCTCTTAAGGGCTCAGACAAGCCATTGGGAAGCTCTGAGGTGGGCTCACCACCAGGGGGCTGGAGGCAGCTGTGTGGCCCTCAGGTGTGCATGGGGCTACACCTGGGGCCAGATGCCAGCTTGCATCAAAAGATGCGGTTGCCTGGGAGGCCTGGCTGGCAGGCAGGCGGGAGGGGCCTCAGGGTGGAAACAGCTCGGCTGGCAGAGTCGGCCCTGGCGCCTGGCCACTGGTGGCAGTGCTCCTCAGAGAACGTGTTTTCTTGTGTAAGTGCCATCCCTGCCAAAACCCCTCTCCCCCACGAAACATAACATCACCATGTTTTGCTTTGAGCAGGCACGGTGAGCCTTCGTCAACAGATGTAACTCTCCGAGCGAGCGGTGGGCCCTGGGAGAAGCCAGCCGCCCCTCCAGGAAGGGCTGCTCTGGAAGGGGCCGCCCTGCTCCACCGGGCACTTTACTTTTTCCATGTGGGTGAAAAAAGTCCTGATTTTTCATACTCCACCGATCCCAAAGGCCAAATATTTGCTGTCTGCCCTGCCTTTTCCATCTCGGGCCGAGGTGGCGGCAAGTCCTGGCTCCCGGGGAGGACTATGGAAGACCCTGCAGGGAGGTGCGCTGGGCTGCACCCCTCGTTCCCCCCGCAGCCCCGCAGCCCCGCAGCCCCGCAGCCCAGGTCCCGGTTCGTTACAGGAGAACGCGGGAAGGTTTCCCAGAGACTGGAGGAAAAGTACGTGACCGCTGCCCTGAAGGCCCCAGTGGGCAGGAAAGGGCCCCACATGGCGCTGAGGCTGCTGGACGAGAGCAGGAAAAGGATGTGAGAGGGGCAGGCCGCAACGTCTTTCTGAGCCTCCCAGTCAGCCAGCCAGGGGGACCCTGAAGCCTGACCATGTGATGGCACATTTCAGTGGGCCCTCCTCAGGGACCTCCTCTAAATACTGTCATGCCGGCTCGTTTCTCCTCCACTCAGAGGAGTGGAATTGCTGCACTAAGTTTCAGAAAGGTGGGTCATGTGTTCCTGACCCCATCTTCCTTGGGAGCTGGGTGTCTCCTCCATTTCGGAGGATTGTGGACGAGCCTGCCTTTTCGGCACTGTGTTTTCCCTCACAGCGCTTGTCTGGGTGGTTGGTGGAGCCAAACTGCTCTGCAATTGTGCAGCATCTCAGCAGCATCACTAAGGCTGAGAGCAGCATGGGCCCCAGGCCTGTGGTGAGATGTGGTCTAAGACCTTTCCAGAGGCTTCTGGGTAATGACCTGCCCCCGCCGCCTCACTGCAGAGGGTATGGCTCCATAGGCGTGGTAGCTGAGGGCAGAAACTTTCAGGGTGAGGCTCCTCCCTGCTGCCACTCAAACTCCCTGAGGTTGATTATAACTTGCTTGCCTTACCCTAGACAGCCCAAGACGTGGTGAGGCCGCCAGGAGACCAGGGGACGCAGGGAAGGCAGGGCTCTGGCCTGGAAGTCAGGAGCCCTGGGCTCTACTGTCCCTGACTGGCTGTGAATCTTAAGCAAATCCTTTCTCCTGCCCATAGGACCAGCAACATAATTTGCAGAGCCCAGTGCAACATGAAAGTGTGGGGGTCCCTTGTTTAAAAAATTATTGAGAAGTCCAAGACAGCGGCAGCAGGGCATTAACCTAGTGTGAGGCCTTCCGCGTGCAGGGCCCCGTGGGAAAGCACAGGCTGTGTGGCCGTGGAGCTGGTCCTACCTGTCCGGGCCTCAGTTTCCTCACCCATGGAGGCTGTTTTCAATCAGAGAAGCCCTCAGATCTCTACGTGTAAAGGATGCAAACTGAGCCGCTTCTTCGGCATCCCCTGAGAGTATAATTCCAAGCCCTGCAGCTGACCTTACAAGTCCTTTTCAGCTTCAGCATTCACTAAGTCGCAGAGGCAGTGAGGTTCACGCTGCTAGGAGCACAGGCGTCTGCCCTGGGTGCTAAGGAAGGAGTAATGAAAAGCACGGGAGACGGCACGCGAAAACACCGGTGGTTCCTCGCCCCATACATAGCCTGCCTCTCTCTTAGCCTGAAAATGAGCGTGAAGACCAAGCACGCGCTTCCCAGGCCTCACGAAAGCCCAGCCCAGGTAGGAGCACCTGGGGCCAAGTCTGATTCTTGTTTCCATCCCAAGAAGTGGCTGCAACAGCCACCATCTGATGACCCCACTGCCCTGAGGGTGGCTCAGGTCTGGACCACTGATCTTTTCCAGGTGCTTTGTCCCCAGGAGGTCAGAGGGCAGGGCAGGGCAGGGCAGGGCAGCCAGGGTTCTGAGGCTGGGAAGGGCAGAGCCTGGACTGAGGGACTCAGACACCGCAGGGCTCTCCTGAAGAAGGGGTTGACTTTCTGGAGGAAAACCCTTGGCCTGGCACTGGGCAGAAAGCTAGGTGGGGGCTGCTGGAGCTGAGGTGGGGATTTACACAGCTGGAGGGCCGGGCTGGTGACATCTTTCCACGCTGGCCGGTTAAAGGGATCAGAAACCTCTCTGGGATGTAAAGCAGATTTTTAGAGCTAGAGCGATGAACAGGACAGGACTGTAGAAACTTCCTCCACGTTCCTTCTGCTCTCCCGTTCTTCTTGACTTCAGGGCGCTTAATACCTTCTCCAAAGGGGTCTGTCAGGCAGGGAGAAGACCCCTGATGCCCCTGCCCGGGGAGTCCCCCTCTCCTCAGCCCCGCTGGGTGTGGTGGTCCCTACAGGGTCTCGTCTGGGAACTCGAGCGCCGGAGGCTTACCTTTCATGGTCCCTTGCGTGGGGGCCTCCGGAGGGCCTCGCTCCTGGCGGTTCAACGGCGGGGTGACCGGGGTGAAGCCGGCAGCTCCTCGAGGGGTACCCGATCACTGCCCTACGCGCCGCCCGCGGAAGCCGGGCTGGGAGTCGGAGTTCTGCGGCAGCACCGGGGCGCAGAGGCGGTGCGCATAGGGGAGGGTTCGCGGGGTCGCAGCCTGGGGGCGCCGGGCCCGCCGCCCATCCCGCCGCCCGCGCGCTCCCCGCTGGAGGCCGGCGAGCTCTGCGGCCGCCCGATCCCCGCGCTCCCGCCCTCGCTCCCTCCCTCTTCGTCACTTCTTGGGCCCTGGCCCAGATCAACTTCTGGTATTTTCAAAACTGCCGCGGCCAGGCCTCTTTGTGCCGCCGTGGGTCCCTGCGCCCGCGCCCACGCCTCGGCCAGGATCTCGGCGCAGCCAGCCGACCTCCCTGCCCGGCGGTGCTGGGGGAGCGCACCCCTGTGCTCTCTCCCAGAGCAGTCGTTTGCCTGTGGGGGCCGCCTGGCGGCGGGGGCGGGGGTGGGGCTGCAAGCAGTTCGAAATGGACATCGTCTCACCCCTCCAAAGGGTAGCGGGACTGAAAGCAAGAAGGATCCTTGAGATCCAGCCCCAGCCCTCGCCGTCCTGGTTTGCTGGGGACTGTCCCCGTGTCAGCGCTGCAAATCCCGCATTCCTAGAAGCCCCTCAGTCCTGGGCAGACGGGATGGTTGGTCATTCTAGCTCTGCCACCCTAGCTGAGTGACTGGCCAGTCACTTCATGTCTACAAACTTTGGTTTTCTTTATGAGAGAACTGGGCCCCAGCGCTCCCACATGCTGCGATTTTGTGCCTGGAAAGGCCCCTGGTGTCAACAGTGATGTCTGAGGGAACCTCCAACAAGTTGCGCCTCTTGTCGCGGGCACTCCTCTAAGATCTTCCCACGCACGTCATTCTTCACTGGTGGAATAATTACTTAATTTACTGAGCACCTACTAGGTACCAAATGCTGCCCCGATCTCCAGGAGTGCGGGAAACGCGTCGTACAGCACTGTCTCCGTGAGGAAGGCAGGCGGTGAGACAAGTAACGGTGCGGTGGTGTGTGTGCTGCGCAGGGCAGTTCAGCGAGAGAAGGGACCTCAGAGTGCGGACAGCCTGCCTGGTCTCTGCGGATCGCTGCTGGCGGTCCCTGTGCCACACCCTCCGGCGTCTCCGGCCGACCCCCATCTGGCCCTTGAAGTATAAAGTACCAGGGGCCTAAGGGGCAGAGAAGCTTTCTCCCACCCACTCGGAAAGGGTGATGTTCAGCTAGCTCTCATCTCCTCCACTTTGCAGTAAGTGTCAGTTCTCAAAGTGAGGTTCAGTTCTCAACAGAACTTCAAGGCAACCTTGAGAGTGAGGCCAGGAACCACGGTACCGGTTTCGGAGACCAGGGCTCAGGGATAAGGATGAAAAAGGAACACTGATAAATCTAACCAAAAGTAACCACATTGACCTGACCATAAATTCCTGACTGAGTGGGGCATGGTGGGTAGTCATGCCTAGAACCTGTAGCTTCCCTAGAAAAAGGGACGCCTCTGCCTGACGCAAGCCCTACCCATTGTTTTGTGCATCCAGGTTAGCACACTTCAGAAACGCCTCCTTTTCAGACCCCTCAGCAGCACAGCCACCCTCAAGAAGGCACATGATCTTGTTAACTCTCTTGTAATCCGATTCCTGCCTTCCTTTTTCCTACCTACCTTCCTTCCTTCCATCCAAATGTATAAAAGAAACTGCCAACGGTCATTCTCCAGAGCACTTGAGATCTTACTGATAAGCGTCAGGTTGGCTCAGATACATGCATAACAATCCTCTGCAGGTTTGGCCATTTCTTACATGCACACGGAGAGGATGTTGCCCCTTTGCGATTGGAGAATTTATGTGCCTGTGGTGTTGCTACAGTAGCGCAGGTGAATCAGCAAAGCGATGAAAGATATCAGTGCCTGGTCGTAGGTGAGCCTTGGATGAGCAGAGCTGGTCCCCAGCCCTGAAGACGTTCAGAGGACGAACTCCAGTTCCAAAGGACTCCGGGGAGAGGAAACCCAGACCTGTGGACTGGCCGGCCGGAAAGGGCTGGAGACAAGTTGGCAAGACACCAGAGGCCAAAGCACCAGAATAGCTCAGAGAGGGAAGAGGCAGAAAGAGGAGCGTAAGGGAAGACGGCAGATCACAGATCCCGAAGGAAGGAGACAGGGTTTCCTGGTTACTACAGCAGCCTTTGGACAAGCTTTCAGTGGCCATTCCTACCAACAACCAGAGGGATGGACTCAGGGTCGACTGGACCCACTCCTCCTGGGAGACCACATTGTGGGACCACTAGGATATGGCTCAGCTGGGCCCACGGTGCAGAGGCCCAGACGGCAGCAGTCAGGGTGGGGCTGGGTGCGATGGGGTTGGGGCAGTGGTTTAACACAGTTTTTAACTTGAGCTGGGGTGGGCATGGAGGGGGGCCATTGACAGAGGCACATAAGCCAGGCTTTTGTTGAAAGTCAAAGGAAATAGCTAAAGAGCAGAGGTCATTTAGCAGGAGGGCGGTGGGGGGGGGACAGACAGAATCACTAATGGTGGAACCTGCCAGGTGTTCATGAAGGGAGAGAGTCCCATCTCCTTGTTCTTGAGCCACTGCTGTAATTTGCTCAGAATAAAACCTCCCAGGGAGCACCACAGACTTTCCTTTCTGTTTTCAAGTTCAGACAAACAAACAACAAACAAAAAACCCACCTCCCTTTCTCCTAGAGCTTAGTGCCCCCACCTGTGCTCTGAGGCTTCCTTCCCCACCCACGCTCCTCTCCAGCATCAGGACGTTACCTCCGTTTTCCTTCTCAGGATGTAGCTTCAGCCCGCCGTGCTCATGCTCGTGCTCATGCTGGGTGAAATTGCTCCCTTCCTCCTACTTGCCAAGTACCATAGCCTTTTCAAAATCTGTATCCCTTCAACCGCCTTGTAGAGTCAACACTGTATCAGTCAGTTTCTCCAGAGACACAGGAGCAATGACCAGCAGGCTGGATACCCAGGAGAGAGTTGGTGTTGCGCTAACTGCAAAGCCAGGCTGCTGGGGAAGTTCTCTTTCTCTGGGGAGGGCAGCCTTTTTCTAGTAAGTCTTTGGCTGCTTGGACAAGGCCCACCACATGATGGTGGGTAATCTGCTCTATTCAAAGTCTGCTGATTTAAATGTGAATCTCACATAAAAAGTACCTTCCCATCTAAAAGCATCCAGAATAACATTTGACCAAATATCCGGGTGCTATAGCCTAGCCAAGTTGACACAGAGAATTAACCATCACAAATACCATTGGTGACTACTTGAACTTCTCTTCCTTGGTTTATTAGATTCTATACACTTCTATTTCTCCTAAACTTCTTTGACTTCTTCTCAAATGACTCCTCCTATTTGGTATATTTTGTAAATATAGGCATTGCTTAGCCTTATATCAATTAGTGAAAGTAACTTCACTGGTGTAGCAACAACCCCCACACCCCACTGTCTTAACACAACAAAGGTCTATTTCTCATTCACAAGACAATCAAATGGTGACTCAGGGACCCAGGGGTCTTCCATCTTGCATCACCACCATCTTCAATGTGTAGCGTTAAAATCGCTGCAAAATGGAAGAGAGAATGTCTTGAGCTCCAAGTCCAAGGCCTCAAGGTGCTCCCTGTGAGGCGATGCTGTCCTTTCTGCAGGTGGGGAAGTGACTCTGGTCACAGACGGAGGCGTGTGGACCGGAGCACCACAACAAACAAGCCCGTCCGGGAAAGGGAAGGAACAAAGGGTGCAGGAGCTGTCGGTCTGTGGGGATACTGAGGCCCCTCAGACAATGTACTAACAAAAAATAAAGATGTTCAGGTTCCTCACACCCTGCTGCTCGACTGCTAAGCTCACGCCACATATTTATGTTTTCATTCCAGTGGCATCCCATTTCAAGATAATTTCTATAGTAGTTAGAGTAAGTCACACTAGCTTTATTAATAAAGCAGGATTCTCAGGACGGTACAGTAATAGTCTATTTCTCATTCAAATCACAATCCATTGCAGGTTGGTTGTTTCTTTTAAAAATGTTGACTCACACCCTGGCTGGTGTAGGTCAGTGGATTGAGTGCCAACCTGTGAATGAAGGGTCGCCAGTTCAATCCCAGGTCAGGGCACATGCCTGGGTTGCAGGCCAGGTCCCCAGTTGGGGGCATGCAAGAAACAACCACACATTGATATTTCTCTCCCTCTTTCTCCCTTCTTTCCCTTCTCTCTAAAAATAAATAAACAAAATCTTTTTTAAAATCTTGACTCGGGGATCCAGGGCTCTTCCCCCCTGTGGTGCCACCTTCTTCAATAAGTAGCCTCCAAGTTTGTTGTAGACGAGGAAGGAGACTGGAGCTTTGTGGGTTGGGGATTATCATGGGACAGGCCTAGAAGAGGCATGTAATGACTATGGGCCCCATTCCATGGGCCAGAACTCAGTCACATGGCCCCAACCAAAGGCCGGGGGCTGGGATACACCCCTTAGCTGCATCACCACAAGGAAAGGGGGACACGTGGATGCTGGCAAGCCCCACCACTCCTTAACATACCCCTCTCCAACCCAGACCTTTGCCGGGTTTTTGCCCTTTCTCCTCAATAAGCTCTCCAGTGCCATGGATTCAAAGTCCGTGCAGCATTACTGTCTTGTTGACGCCAGTGTTGCCCCCAAAATGATCAATCCCTTGGAAGTGAAGGGGCAGTGTATGTTTGGAAGGCAGCTGTGCTCTACTATCAACACTGCCCAGGATGGAACTTTTTCAAAGGACACAGATTGCCAGTCCAGGGTGTTTTGCGGCAGTTTCCAGAAAAGTTGGCTCCAAGGGAAAATCTAAATCCCATTTTCCTACTGGCTTCCATTTAAAATAAGTAACAAAATTCCCTGGTTAAAATAAGCAAGAGGATTCCCTGGGAAAGAATCCATCAACATTCTCTATCGGAGATGTTTGTCCGAAACGATATTAAGTTGTCTTTTTTTTAGCCCAGTCTCCAAACTATATTTTCACAGTGCTTAAGTTTCCCATCTTTTATTGTTTCCTCCCAGAAATTCACCTGAAATTTCTCCCATGTCTACAGATTCTTACCTTGCATTACATCAACCAGTACTGGAATTTATTCATACAGTAGCTCATCCTTGTCCACGGAGGATACATTCCAAGATCCCTCAGTGGACTTCTGAAAGCATGGATTGTACTGAACCTACGTATACTGTGGACTTTCTACACACACGTACCTGTGATAAAGTTTAATTTATGAATTAGGCCCAGCGACAGATTAGCACAGTAACCAATAAAATAGAACAGTTATAAAAATGCAGTGCAACAAACAGTACGCACATGTGGACTCTCTCACTATCTGACGGCGCCCCGTGTACAGCGCGGGCACACCGAGCAACAGAAGGATGGCAGCACCCAGGCAGGATGGAGCGGGACAGCGTGAGATTTTGCACTGCTTGGAACGAAGTGCAGTTTAAAACATATGAACTGTTTGTTTCTGACTTTTTCCCTTTAACATGTTACACTGTGGTTGACCATGGGTAACTGAAATGACGAAAGCAAAATTGTGGGTAACGGAGAGCCCGCTCATCTACGGCCAAGCAGCGCCTTGCAATACCACTCTTTACCAGTGGGTGATGCTATGTAATATGACTTCTAGCCTGAGAAATCCTTCAGGGGGCTTCGTATTGTCAAATTAACACCTTATTTGATGAACTCTGTAAGGGTGAAGTTCTGAGAAAAGCAGTGTAATTACAAACCTTCCTGATTACTATCATGAAGTCTTAGCAAAGACAAACTACTTAGATAGTTCATCCAAATAAGTTACATGTTCAGGACGAAAGTGGCTGACTTCATTTGGGGCTGGATGTAGATGAAAAAGGAGGATCCTTGATGATCTGTAGGAAGCAGAGGCTCTTTTAGCCAAGCTATCTCCTGGACAGTGCAAAGGGCTCCTCTCGGGAATCCCTTTCCAATTTCAGGATGGCAAATAGGGCCAGAAAATCCCTGTATCCAGGCAGCCAGGAACTACACACATCAAAATAAAAAGACCAGAGGGAAAGGGGCATGAATGCTTTTGAGGAAGATATTCTCCAAAGGATTTGGTACATGTGAGGTTCTTTATAGCAAGCTTTCAAGAGGCTGGACTTTAAAACTGATCAGAAGAGCCCGACTGGACATTTCTATCTATACTCCGGATGGAGACCCCAAAGCCATACTTAGTTCTTTGCAAGGTTTTGTTTCTCATTCAAAACTGGGGAAACAAAATTCAGAACAATGTGGACGGGTGTATACAGTGCATTTATAAGATAAAATTCCAGAGAAATAAAGTTAAACCCTACATTCAGATTCATCATCCGTTGCAAGGATGAAGCTTAGCGATCCAGAAAGATCCACTTGGTACTGGGGGCCATTCATGGCTCTCCCTCCTTGACTGAGCAAGTCCGTGGCCAAGAGCCATGTGGTGCTGAAGGTGGGTCCCCAGCCTCACGGACATTACGGTTTTGATACGAATACAAAATGAGGTGAGATTACTAAAAAAATGGGATCTTAAATTGCACTCATTGAAAAATTAATGCAGGTTGTCCAACAGGAAGTTATTAAACACCTATTAGGCCACAGCTTGGAGACTGGGAGCACAGAGCCGAGTGAGAGAGGGGAAACATTGGAACGATAGTCTGCGGTCTTTTGGGACGATATGCATGGTCAGGATTTCTTCCATTTCCCCCTGCCATAATGACAGAAGTAGCAAACATCTGAAGTCTTTCCTTTTATTTTAAAAAAATATATCAAAATTGCATGCCATAGCATAATGAAAAAATTATTTTAATATGAAACTAATAGTCTTCCTGGATCGGGGGTGGGGGAGGTGACAGGGTGGTGGACTGGTGGGTTTTGTGGCAGAGGTCTGCTACATCGGGACTTCTTTGTAGTATTTATTTTTAGTAAGCTGTAATGCTTTATTTTAAGTACTATTTGATAGTGTAAAATTATATGCACATCTTACTTCAATAAAAGAAAAATTCATTTAAAAATAAAAATAGTATTTTAAATTATTTCTAGACATGTTTCTAAATAAAAAGAACATAAAAATTGCATGTTCTTCCAAAACTAATGTGTGCATTTAGTGCAACTATAACTACAATAGCATTTTTTAACTGGACACAATTAATTTAAATTTTATATGGAATAATTAATGTCCATGACTAGCCAAGAAAACTTGCAAGACACGAGTGAGGGCAATTACATTCTCAAAATTAAATATTGTTTTAAATCTATGTAATGAAAATAACACATGAATAAAGATATAACTCAGAGGGATAAACTGGAAAGTCCTCAAACAGATCCAAGTTCATCTGGGAAACTTCCCAGATGACAGACCGGCACTTCAGCTCCGCCTGAATAGGGTAGTTTATTTGATAAATGACGTTGGCACACTTGGCTCCATATCTGGAAGAAATACAGTTAGATCCTTGCTTTACCCCCCACCTTCACAAACTCACACAGGCACGCACACACACGGTCCATTGGGATTATCTGAATACAAAATTAACCCAGTAGAAAACGAGAGGGAACTCGGAGAGTCACTGTTCACATTTCAGTGGGAGGACGACACTCTTTAACAAGACAGGAGGCCTAGAAACTATGAAGGGAAAGCTGAACAAATCTTGCTACACAAAGAATCGTAAAGCCTCCGTAGTCAAAAGGTAAAAGATACATGCTAGCTTGGTAAAAAAATAGTTTCAACACATATAGGGTTACTTTATTTTTTTAAAGTGTTTCCATAAATTGATAGAAAACAAGGATGAATAACTCAGTAAAACAAGCAGACAATATGAGTTGGCAAATCACAAAAGAGGTGTTTTAAGGAGACAAAATTATGCTCAGAGACTGAGACCATCTTTGATGACAGCTTAATGACACTTCCCTGCAGGAATTACAGTAATTTCACAAGCCTAAAGCATACAGGAAAATGTCTCTTAATAAGCCAATAAAGAAGTAACATATTCCAAAGCACTAGTGGATTAATCACAGTATTGTTCCAGGCAAGGGGAGATGAAGGAATGAGCTCCGAATTTAGTTGCGGTATGCCTTTATATGACTTGGTACTTGGGAGAGATGGCTTAGCTGATGGAGAGCTGGCGCTCAGCTGCCAGCACCAAAGCAAAAGTCCCTTGTTGCTAGAGCACCTGCTAGGCAACGAGGGCTGCAGTGTTGACAGGCAAGCTGATCTCTTTCATGGGTCCACTGGACGGTTTCCACCACTGCGGGTAAGGGTGGCCCTTGTCCAGGCAGCAGTTAGTGCCCCGGATGTCTTCAGAGAGCTGTTTAGATCAGCACGCATAGCCGTGCCCGGACTGAATGCCCTCAGGGAGGCCTCACAAACTCTTGATACTTGAAGTCTAAATGTCCCCTTGATGTCGCTGCTTTTCCACGTGTTTTATTGATAAGCCCCCATCTGTGCCCCTCATCAGCTGAGCTACTGAATGCTTCTTGGTGACAACTGACCGTCATGACAATATCCAGACACAGCCTCCTTGTGAACTGGGTTACTTAGGTCACAAACAAATAGATCAAAGCAACTGCACCCACATCACAAATACCATATTTTGCCGTGTACAATGTGCACTATTTTCCCCAAATTTTTGAGGGAAAAATAAGGACACACATTATACATGGGTAGCGCCTGAAATACCTTATATCTGTTCTTATGTTTTGTAATCATTTTTTGTTTTGTCACATAAAATTTCTTGTACCATAATATGTTCAGAAATAAATGTTCAAATTCCTTTATAATACAAAATAATAAATATTTAAATACAAATAAATAAAAATTGAATTAAAACATTAAAGTCAAAGATTTTTTTCTGAAACTTTGGGCCAAAAATGTGGGTGTGCATTATACATGGCAAAATACGGTAAGTGGATTTGAAATCCTGTCAAATCAACACACAACAAGTCACAGCAGGTGTGTCTCAGTTGGTCAGAACATCGCCCAGTCCGGTAAACTGAAAGGTCATGCGTTTGATTCCTGGTCAGGCAGGGAACACGCCTGGGTTTCGAGCATGGAAAGGCAATCAACAGATGTTTCTCTCACATCCGTGTTCCTCTCCCTTCCTTCCCCCTCTCCAAAACCAGTAAGCAGGTCTTCGGTGAGGATTTAAAAAAAATCAATACACAACAAGGGGAAGCTTTATTTAAAGATGAATAGTTGAAAACAGTAATCAGATGAAGAGATTAAGAAGGAAGCAAAATACTTTACCCACTAGATTGGCAAAAATTCAACAGGGCAACAATGTCCAGCAATCTCAACTTGAGACTCTACCTTATAAGTAAAGGCACCACCACACCACAGAGGAAGCTGAAATAGGAGAATGACTTAATAAAATATGTAACGACTAAAAAAGTATAGGCTAGGTCTACATGTTGACCGAGAGGGATGTTTATAACATTTTATTTAGTGGAAAAGAACAAATTGCAAAGCAATATATATAATATGATTTTATATTTATTTTTAAAGAGAAAAGACAAAGGCAAAATCTCTTATAGATTTATATATGTAATATATATTATGCATATACATATTATATGCCTACATTCTAAATATAAATGTATGTATAAATAAACACCCATTAGAAGCATGAGATTTAGTGAGGATTTGAAAAAAGATGAAAGGAAGAGAGAAGGAAGACTGATTTCTCATTAAATATGAACTTCTCTCCCTAAATCTTTGAGTGGAACTGCAGCTGGCTGCTTCTGTCTTCGTGGACTCCTAGTGCGCCACCACCTGCCTCAGGGTCGGCATAGACCCGTTTGGGGAGCAATGTGTAAAATTCAGCAGACGGTGCCTTGTGGGTGCAGAGGCTTCATATCAAATCACACGCAGAGTCCCACCACCGTCTCACCGGAGGGGGGGGCCCAAGCTGGTATTTGCTCCTAAAGCCACACAAGAGGGACAAGGACAAAAGGGAGGACCCTGGGGTCAGGCATGAGCTCAGTGAGGAATCTGCCAACCTCACTCTGTGAGAGGAGGGCAGAGGACCCGTAAAAAGATACACATCTGAGATGGAATTATTTGCTTTTCGATGTTTGAAGGGCTGTGCTGTGAAGAGGGAACAATGTAACACACAGTGCCGCAGAAGTGCGGTAGAGGAAAGAGATGAAGGTATACCGAGGCCGATTTCAGCTCAGTGTAAGCAGAAACCTGCTAACTGAGAGTCCCTTGACCCCCAGTTTCCTCTTGTATAAAATGAGAATACTACATACTTTTAACAAGAACATAGAGATGCATTAGGATCAAATGGGCAAACTGTAAGCCAGCAACGTGTCAGCTGGAAAGCAGTGGTTCTTAACTCTGGCTGCGTATTAAAATTACTTGGAAAAACACCCATCAAAACAACTTACTTGGAGAGTTGAAAAAATCCTGATGCGCTATTTGGCTTCCGTCGCAGCCTCTGGAGGTGGGACTCAGGCACTGGTCATTTCTAAAGCTCTTCTCAAGTAATTCCACTGAATAGTTCCCCTGAGAACCACTGATCCAAAATAATTAGTAGTTGCATTCCCAGTGGGTGTGAAAAAAAGTGGATTTAACCTCAGGCAGATCTGGGGGCCAATTAAAAAAAATGCCCATTAATCTATGAATTGGAGCAAAGGTTAGAGCTGAGAGGTCAAGAGCGTGATTAACAGTGAAGGCTGTTTGGTGACACTTGTCTCCGTACGGGTCCGTGCTAAGCAGCGCAGGAGGGCCTCGCCTCGCCCGTTTTCCCAGGCAGACCCCAGCTGGGAAGACAAGGGAAACACACGGATGAAGTGACAGTTTGTGGACTTCAGCATCCCCTCGAAAAGCACTTGGGATTCCTCTGCACCAGCTGTGGGCTGATTTTACTGTGTATGCTTTTATTCTCTGTGCTTTTTGGCATGACCCTGTAATTGACTGAATACACCCATTGAATAATTAGAGCCTG
The DNA here is from genome assembly GCF_019186645.2 of Phyllostomus hastatus. Taxonomy (NCBI): domain Eukaryota; kingdom Metazoa; phylum Chordata; class Mammalia; order Chiroptera; family Phyllostomidae; genus Phyllostomus; species Phyllostomus hastatus. Next base: position 5,616,540 of record NW_025333640.1, on the reverse strand, counting down.
GAGACAGATTCTTAATTATAGGCCACTGAGTGCTGCTCTCAGCCACTTCTACTTGTTCCAGTTATATCGGCGATGGTTAAGCTGTCACGCTGGTGGCACTGAGCCTGACATTGGTGGGGAGGGGGACACTAACAAGGCCAAGCAGAGAGACGGATCAGTGTAAAGCTCCTTACTTTCCCCTCCCCTCTGCCCGATTGAGAACCACTCCCCTACCCTCCCCCAACCCCCTCAAAGAAAAGAGATCAAGCTAAGAACCCCAAACTTGTTGCCTGACTGCACACGGAGGAGAGTGATTTAAAAGCAGCATTGCCAAAAAGACGGATTCTAATGAATCAGCCAAGTGACTCAGCAGCTCAGAAGAGCTAATCCGGAGAGAGTGGGTGAGGGCTGGTGGTCCTGCCCTGTGCTGCGGTCAGTCCTCTCTGGCTCGAGCAGGCCAGGACTGAGCCCAAGGCTTCAAGGAGGCAAGGTCCAAAAGGCCAAAGGGCAAGCAATGAAGGTGGGGAGGTTAGGAATCAAGTATTGTGTGAGGGTTGACCCAGTGACCTCTGGGCCTTACTTAGAATAGTCACAATCCAGCGACGCATTTACGGTGCTTTCAAAATCCACATGTCTCCCCTGGAGTAATCAAGCCATGGTGCCCAGGGAACCACAGCCTTGGCTGGGATCAGGTTACTTTCTCCCAGTCCCCACTTCCCCTCCTCCCTCCCCTGCTTCAGCTGACGAAGGCAGATCTTGCCTGTCCTCCAAAGTTCGATTTTTTAAAATATAATTATCACAGATGTACGCGTCCCGTGCCAGATGCTGGGGGAGCCATAGAACAGAAAAGTTACAGAAGCATGCTCAGAAACAATTCTTCTGCTTTTCCTCCAGTATTCGTACACTAAGGAGGAGGTGAGAGGAGGCAGTTTCCATAAAAAATGTAGCTGTTACTGATAATTAAACTTTTTTTTTTAAAGAAAAAGCCTCTGGGGAGAAATACTGCTCCAAATTTCACTAGATTTTTGTTATTTTCCGGGCTGAGGATTTTCTTACACTTGGCATTGTCTCAAGTTAGGGTGCAGGGAGGACCTTAGAGATGATACAAAACAGAGTCCTTACTGTCTGGAAGAAATCCAGAGGACAGAGCGACTGCCCCAAGGTTACCCAGCTCCTCCGTGCAGCCCCGAGGCTGTGGTCAGAATCCCAGGCACTCAGCTCTGGGTGCTTCCTTCGCAGGCCTGGAAGCTTTCCCCAGACCCCCTCTGGAAGAGGACCCAGTCCTAGTTGCTTCTGAACTTCCATCAACCAGGGCCTGGGCCTCAAGCTGTACCTTGAAACTAGTGAACAGGAAAATAGCCAGGGCCCATAGTTCCTCTCAACCCTTTCACCTCGCGTGGTTTTCAAAGCCGCCCCCTACCCCAACTAGGCTGCCCACACCTGCCCAGCGTCCCCAGCGCCCCCAGCCCCGCGAGATAACAACCTTCCAGGCTCTTGTCCCTTCTCCCGGTACTTCAGCATCCTGGTGGTCCGCAGTGTGTGGCTCTGCTTCCCCGTGAAGTAGATAGACCTGAGGAGCTTCTGGGTTGGTCCCCTCCCTGCCAGGGGGCGCCGCTGTGATGGCTCCCATCCCTGGATCACGTCCAAGCTCCTGGACAAAAGGAATCCAGGAAAAGCTTCCTCCCGGGATGCAGAGGGAACTTGGGACCAAGTGAGCCCCTTTCATGCTGCAGGGCGGGTAGCATCCTGTTCCAGGTGTGGTGCACAGTGGGAATGTGGAGCCCTGACTCACGAACTGCTCCGTTTCAAGGCTGCAACAACCGCGCACCACACCGGGCGCGGGGCTGCGGAGTCCGCGCCCGCCAAGCGCACCCTGCTTGGCTGGGCCCCAGTGGATGGGGACGACACTCACTTAAGGTCCGGAATCAAGGAGCCCGGAAGGCCTGGTTCCACAAATACGTGCTACGATCATCCTCATAAACATATTTCTGTCTCCTCTCGGTCACTGGGAGGATTTGGGAAGTCACTTCATGTTTTCTTCTCTAGAGCAACACCCTCCCTCCCCATCCCACTCTCATTATTTTTCTACTTAAATGAAACAGGAGTGGCATGTGTTCAATAGGGCTGCGGAACTGTGAAGTTTAATTTGGACTGAGAGGGCAAGGAGCGCAGTGGACCCCGTGAACCCTGAGGAACTCAGGCTCGCCCCCCTCCAGGGTCGCCGTCCCCCATCTGTGAGCCCCGGGGGAGCGGTGCGCGGCGCACCCCAGGGCTTGCCTTCTCCGACGATAGCGCGGCCTTTCGCGGTGCAGCTGCGCCTCCCCGTGCCCCCCGCCCGGCGCTGCACCGGATCCCCGCACCCCCTCCCGCGCCAGCTTCCAGAAAGCTCCGGGTCTATTCCCCAGCATTCTTTGGGCGTGAGTCATGCAGGTTTGCAGCCAGCCCTAAAGGGGGTGTATACGAGGCAGAGCGCTATAAATACGGGCGCCACACGCTCACCACGCCGCGTCGCCAGGAGGAGCCCACGGGCATCACTGACCGGTGAGAGGTCCCCACCTTTCCTACCCCAGCGCAGATCCTCGCCAGGACCGATGGGCGGGCGGGTGACAGGCAGGCAAGAGAGGTCGATCGCTAGTAATCGTAGGGCTGTCAGGGGCGCGCCAGGATGGAGTGGGGGGGGGGAGCCTGGGAAGGTAGGTAGCCCGATCACCAGGCAGCGGAGCAGAGGGCCAGATCGCGGAGTGGGGGGGGGGCGGTGCTCAGGCTGCGACTCCGCTCATCAGCTGCAACCACACTTCTGTGGGTAAATAGGACAGATGTAACGATCCTCTTTCTGCAAAGACTGGGGAAACCGAGACGTAGAAAACTGGCGTCTGTTGCCAGAGGCCCAGGTTAATGAGTGGCCGAGTCCGCCAGCACGTAGGGCCCTTCTGCAGCATCTTCCTTGTCAAGGCACCACCTCCCCAGTGGTGGTTGTCAGCTTGCGTGCGTGAGTCATTTTGTTTGCCTCAGAATTTTCTAGTTCTCTGGATAGTGTGTTTACAGATGTTTTAAATATATGTTGCAAACACTTAATCCTACTCTTTCTGCCTCCTGCTGCACCGGGGCACATCAGAGGGAAGTCACACCGCCTCCATCAGGCACCAGGCGTCAGGCGTCTGCCTCACCCGTCTCAGTTCCCAGATGAGCATCTGAGGCCTGCAGAGGACGTCTCCAAATATAAACAGCAAGTAGGTGTCAGACACGAGATTAGAACCAGAGCCTCTGGACCTTCCAGAATTTCTGGACCTAATAATAAAAAAAAAAAGAAGCTGATTATTGTTATTAAAAGAGAAAGGAATCTTAAAAGGATGCTCATGACAATGTTCATTATGATAGTGGGAACTTACGATTTAGATGTCTAGCCCTGTGGGATAGCAAAATAGCATATATCAGAAAATGGACCATATTATTACAAATGTGCTTTTAAAGAATGGTTGATAGAGTGGATACGAGGAATCTGGTTGTATACAAATGCACAGGAAATAGAAGGAAATATACCACAGTGGTAATATTTGCCTCTAGATGGTGTGAGTTACAGGTGAATTGTTTTCTTCATGGTTTAGTTTTCTACATCTGAGGAGGAAGCAGGGAAGGAGCTTTAAACCCTGCAGTTTATAAGCTGTGTGACGGCTTGTTCAGGTTCCCGAGTCCTCCCCAGGCTCCCTCTGCGCAGTGGAAGCCCTCCTGGGGGGAAAGGCTGCCCAGCGATGGTCGGAAGGGGAGGGCCTTGGCTTGGCTGCTCTAATCAGGGCAGCTGCCAGCCGGGCACCCAGGCCAGCGGCTGGGAGGGGAGACAAATCAGTGCAAAGCTGCTGTGCTAGTGCTGCCCTGGGACTGGCGGTGTCAATGTCACCTGCAAGCTGGTTAGGAAAGCAGGTTCTGGATCAGAATCAGCATTTTCACGAAACCCATTCCCTCCCGCACCCCACCCCCTCCACCCAGTGATTCATAGGCGCTTCACAGTAGCCGGTCAGTTCACTAAGACAGAGCCACCTGGTCAGGGAGGGACCACAGGTGGCCTCTGTGTGCCTGCTTCTGTCCCTCTGCCCCTCCCCACACCTGCCACCTGCTCCCACTTCCCCGAGGGATACTGCCAATGCCCACGCTTGGTCCTACATCAAATTGTGAAGTAGTCAGAAGTCACCATGACCCTGCGTTTACAGAACACACCCACGTCTCGAGGTCTATGTCACATCTATTTCACAGATGAAGAAACTGAGGCTCAGAGCCTTAAGTGACTTGGTGTCGAGGAAAAACCCTGGACAAGGAGATTGGGAGAGCTGGGTTGTCACCCTGGAGTTGCCATGAGCCTTGGGGAGCCCCACCCTGTGTCTGGATTCTGCACCCCTCTGGAGTGGAGGGACTGAGCAGAAGACTGGTCTTTCTTCTGGCTCTGAGGTCAATGGCTCCCCATGAACCCAGGTTCTTGGTGAGAGACCCTGTGCTGGCTGCTGGGCTTCCAGGCTCCTCAGCTAGTGCTCTCGCCTTCAGCTGCCCTCCCTCCCCTTTCCTTGGGGCCAAATACCCTGTCTTCTGAATATCTCTGAGGTCAGTGCTACGAGGGACCTCATCCAGAATGGTATATTTTGCTGGCTTTCTCTCTGGCGTGACAAAGGCTCTGTTCGAGTTTGAGGTGTTCCAGGCCTCAGTGAGCAGCTGGGGCAGAACTTTCTAGACCGGGACCTTCTGACCAGTCTGAAATAGTGCCTGGGCTCAGCTGCCCACCCAGTCTTTGGGGAAGGCGATGATCTGCTCTTTCTTCCAAGCTGCTAATCTGCTCTGTGCAGTTGGTGCGGGAACCACACAATTGGGCTGCCTTGCTGATTACTTTCACAGAGAGGCTTGCTTATTAAGGTTCTATCAAGCATCCAGATGGGCCTGCTGAGCTGAGAGCAGTTTTCGGATGTGCACAACTTCAGGAAGGGGGCACCCCGCTCCCTGTTCTGTCATGGGAAATGGGTGACTTCAGATACGCAGTTGGGGTGGGGGAGGGGTGGGCTACAGTGGGAGGGGTTTCTGTTTTATGTAACAACTCTGGCTTCTGGGAAAGGGTCTGTTGTGTAAGACCAGGCTGTCCCCAGGCGCAGGGCAGGCAGCCCAGAGTGGTGGCAGGAACACCTTGGCAGGGCACCCTGCTGTGGATGTGGAGGGAGTCGGCCATGTGAGAGGGACCTGGCAGGCCCGTGTCCTCCGGGAGGGACGGCTCCTAGGGAGGCACCGTAGCCCAAGTGCCCCTTGCTCCCAATGTCAACCTTTTGACTTGGCCCCTCCCTTTCTGCTTCCTGAAGACAAACGTCTTTTCCTCTGGCTCTGCTCTCTATGTCTACCCCTAATCCATGCAGCCTGGTGCAAGTCCCACATGGGGGCTGACAAAGGGGTTTATTTTCCTGTGCCAGCCCCAAGGGTTGGCTGCCGTGCTCAGACCCTCGGAACCAGTTTCCGGTGGTGCTGAGGCCCATGGGGAGAAGTGCCTGACTGATTCAGGGCACAGCGGTGGGCGGGGTCAGTGATGCGTGTGGGGTAGGGGTGAGCTCTGGGGTGCAGTCCCCCCTGACGGAGGGGCAGGAGAGGGCCAGGCGAGTGATCCAAGAGAGGTGTCTCCAGGGTTTGTCTGATATGAGCAGGTGTGATCAGGTAGATCCCTTTCTGGAGGCGGAAAGTGCGTGCACCTTGCTCAGGCACATCGAGCTGTTGTGGGAGTGCGGGGGGAGGAAGGCTTGGACCTGAGCCCAGCGCTCTGACTCCAGAACTCTTGTTTCTTTTGCATTAGGCTGCTGTCCTGTGGTCCTTCCCTGTACCCACTGCCTCTACTTTCTTTCGAAAGTGTCTACTGTCAAGTCTGATATTTTCTCCCAACTTCCACGGGGATAAAAAGGCCGTGATGCCAGCGGAGAGGGGGTAGCAAGGGCTCCGCAGGGCTCCTGGGCAGCTACTGCAGGCAGGCAGGCTGGGCGGGGAACCAGCAGGCTGTCCAGCTGTTACCATGACAGCATCCTGCTCTCTACAAACAGAAGCGTGCGAGGACTCCAGAATCACAGGACACAAAATGAAGACGCTACTGCTGGTGGTGGGGCTGCTGATGACCTGGGAGGATGGGCAGGTGCTGGGCGACAAGGCAGTCTCAGACAGAGAGCTCCAGGGTAAGTAGACAAGAGCACCCCTCTGCCCACACTTCCTCCATGTCAGGCCCCGAGGACTAGAGGCCACGTGAACCTGTGTGTGAAGTCATGTTGGCCCCGCCGTGCCCCTCTCTGAGCCTCTTCTCCGAGGCTCCTGTGGCCAGTTTGGCTGCCAGGCATTTCCGGGGGCATCAAAGCCTCTGCTGGCTGCTGTGTCTCACCTACTGCTTCCCTTCCAGCCCCTGCAGCCTGATGCCCACACCTCCCCCATGAAGGTGCATGAAGCCTGGACCGGTGGAGCCTTTATGGAGCTCCCCTTTTTTTTGAGTTCCCATAGCATTTAAAATCTGCATCCCCACCTTCCCACCCAGGAAACCATGCTCCGTCTCCTCTGCTCATGGGGACAGGAGAAATACCTTTCAGTATGAGGCTTGGCATCCTTCAGAGCCCAGCTGGTGGTCCCCTCTTCTGCCGGGCTGGGCCTAAAACCCATCCTCCCTCCGAGCCACTCTCACCCTACTAGCTGACCCACCCTCCGGGTGGGACTTAGAAACCCAACTTTGAGATCAGACCTGGGTACGAGTCTGGCCCTGCCACTGTCCCACTGTGTGACCCTGGGTGAGTGTCTTGACCTGTCTGTGCTCCTTCATCCCCCTTTGCACAGTGGGGACGATGGTGGTGCCAGGAGTGTGAAGGAAAGTGCACGTGAGGTGTCTGGCTCCGCGCTGGGCCCTGAGAAGCATCGGCTGCATCTGTCACATGGTGTGTGTCCTGGTCACAGCGTTCTTGGGGAGCCGTGCTATTACCTCATTTTTGTGTCTCCATCACTGTGAATGGAAGGAAGAAAAGAAGTTCAGATGTTTGGTTACACTGAATCCCAGAAAGACTTGTATCCAAAAGAATAACACTTCCTATTTTGATGCTTAAGTGCTGACTCTTCCAGGATGGTTTTCCCCTCGAAAATTTTCTTCTGGGGCTGGGCAGGCCTGGCATCCAGCCGGTAGGGGCGTAGTGCCGCTGTCCCTCTTCTGGGGTTTGCCTTTCTGAGCAGCTGGTGCAGTCGATTCTTGGACTCTGGGCCCACAATGAGCCCTGTGACAGGAACCTGTGTCAGGGCATCGCCGGGGCCCCGAGGCTGCCTGCCAGGGGGTTCCCAGCCTTGATGGCCCCTGGACCACTGCCTTTCTGACCATCCCAACTGGTTCCAGGGTCACGCTGCCAGCGCCATCCCTTCCTCTCACCGTGTTCCACCTCCCTGCCCTTCTCTTGCAGAAATGTCCACTGAGGGGACTAAGTACATTAACAAGGAAATTAAAAATGCCTTCAAGGGAGTGAAACAGATAAAGAGCCTCATAGAACATACGAACGATGAGCGCAAATCACTGCTCATCAGCTTAGAGGAAGCCAAGAAGAAGAAAGAGGTGAGGAGAGCCGGGCGCCCAGCCACGGCCTGCTGTGACCCTCCCTGCTGCAGGGCGGGGAGGGAGCGGTCCTGGCTCCTCCTGCGGTGTCCTGCTGGGTTGCCACGTTGACCCTCTGTCTTTCCAGGGCTGTGTCACCTGACCCTGGGGCTACAGTTAAGAAACAGGGAGAGTGTATTTGCTTTTGAAAGTTTCAAAGGGTGAGATCTTAGACTTGCTTCTGTTAGCCTGGCCCAGGGCCTGATACCCAGGTTCACTTCAATAGATTTTTTCAAACTGTGGCTATGGGCAAGTTCCAAGGTAGGCGTTGGATAGGGTCTGCCCTGGGTGGGACACCCTATCCCACCCAGTGTGTGTGCACGCCCTACTTTCAGAAAGCTCATCTAGCAGGGGTGATACCCTTGGTTTAGGGCAAGCACACACTGTCCCATGTCTTTCTAGGGGTCTGGTCAACTTCATAAAGAGACACCCAAGTCCAAGAGAGAGCATGGTGGCTCCAGGCTGTGCTTAATGATTCAGGAAATCGAAAACACTATAATTCCATTAACAATTTATTTAAAAAAGTGAACAGTTATTTTAAGGGTATCCTCAAAACCTACTCCCGTTGCACCCCTCCCCCTAATGAAGGAGATGCTAAGGCGGGGCCACCTGCCTCCTTCAGGGCCCGTGACGCACAGTCAAACCTGTTACAGACCCTGAGAAGTCCTGCAGCAAAGACACCTGGGCAACCTCATTTAGCCCCGTGTTTTCCGAATCAAAATGACCAGGGAACCATTTCTGTGTTTCCTTATAGCTTCTAGCGCAGTTTCCCGGAAGCCACTTAAGGAAATGCTGGCCTGGGCGCAGCGCTAACTGTCTTTGAGACTTTCTGTCCCCCCTGGGTGTCGATGTTAGTGCTTCCCACTCTGTGAGAACCCGCAGGTAGCTCTCGTCCTCCCGTGTGTGTGGCGAAGGTTGGAGTCTGGTATTTGACAATCCAGATTTTACAACAAAGCTCATCAAGGTTGGAAAAAGACTCCACTTACTTCTTAGCTGAGGCCTCCGAGAACCTGAAAGGAAGGAGCTGGCCCTGGCGTGGGCACTGGTGCGCGGGCTCTGTAGGTGGCCCTTCCCTGGCACAGAGCAGGGCACGGAGCGCCAGGCGAAGATCGCCTGACCTGAACTCCTCCTGGTCGGATCTTCACGGTGTCTTCGTGGTCCACCTCATTCTTCTCTGAAGAGGAATGTACCCATGCATCAAGATTTTAATACACAAAAGTGGAGGTGGAAGGTTTTCCATCATCCTTATAACTTAAGGACAATTCACTGTTCACGTGAGATATATTTCTTACAACTTTTTTTCCTGATTTTGACAAATCATGAATTTTTAACATAAAAATGCTTACTATAATAGTGAAACTTATTAAAACTATCCTTTGTAATCCTTTGTGTGTGCCACAATCTGCTTAACTGGTCCCCTAGTTTTGAGCACCTGAATTAATTCTAGTGTTTTGTTGTTGTTGTTGTTGTTGCCGTACACGCATAGGGGAACAAATATCTTCAGGCATAAGGATTTGTCCTTTGTTGCAGGAATTTCTTGGCATAGATTCTTATAGAATTATTGGTTCAGACGACATGGGCACGTCAGAAAGCTTGGGTGGTTTTGGTGACTTTGATTTTGAAAGCTTGCCTATTCCTGGTGTGTGCCAGGGACCATGTTCCAATAGAAACATGAGATTCAGGGAGCTGCAGAAGCAGCTTTGGGAGACGACCCCTGAACACCAGGAGCTGAGCATAGGAAGTGAGGTCTAGATGAGAGGTAACTGTTGAGGCGTGTGAGAGAAGGGGATGTCCGTGTGGGCTCGGGGCTGGGGACTAGGAACAGTTGGGTCTTGAGGATGAAAGGATGTTGAGAGCTAAGTGGGCAGGGAGTTCCACGTGGGCAGCAGAGGGAACACACGAGCCAGGGCGGAGGTGGACACTGGCACACTGTGTGGCCGGACGTGGGAAGGTCTGCCTGGGCGGCAGGGGGCCCGGTGCACTGTGTGTGCTGGGGAAGGGTAGAGCCTGTGACTTCTCTGGGGCTAACCCCGCCTCGTGCCCTGCTGTAGGACGCCCTGACCAACACGAAGGACACTGAAATGAAGCTGAAGGCGTCCCAGGAGGTGTGCAACGACACCATGATGGCCCTCTGGGAGGAGTGCAAGCCCTGCCTGAAACAGACCTGCATGAAGTTCTACGCGCGCGTCTGCAGAAGCGGCTCGGGGATGGTTGGCCACCAGGTGAGAAGCAGAAATGTGGCTCGAGGGCAGCCTAGGCTCTGAGTGGGAGTGAGGAGACCCGGATGAAGTGCGCTTCTGCTATTCTGCACCCAGTTCCAGTGTGTGGGAGTTCTCGGGCACCAGCTGGGTGTCCTGCACTTCAACCCAATTCTGACACCGCCTCTCTGGAGATAATGTCAGATCCCACAGGTGAAGGGCCCAGTCCCACAAGACTGCCCCACACCCCCTTTACATGCCATCACAAGCCCAGGTTGTCACCTGTGTTCTGACTGTTAGGCTATAGATCAGCAGTTCCAACAACGCTCTCCTCAATTAATTGGCTAAAGCCACTCACTGAACTTAGAGAAACACTTTGCTTGTGTATATTATAAAAGGAACAGCCAGATGGAAGAGACACATAGGGCAAAGTACGGGGAAGGGCAGGTAGCTCCCACACTCTCTCCAGGTGCACCTCTCTCCCCAAGTCTCCCCATGCTCACCAACCCCACAAACTCTCCGAACCCTGTTTTTGGGGGGTTTTATGGAGGCTTCATTAACACAAGCATGATTGATGAAATCATTGGTCATTGGAGATGGATTCAACCTCCAGCTCCTCTCCCCTCCTAGGAAATCAGGGTATGGAACTAAAAGTTCCAACCCTCTATTCATGGTTGGTTTCCCTAACAACCAGACTCCATCCTTCAGTGTTTTCCAGAAGTCACCTCATTAATATCATCAAAGACACCTTTATTGTTCTCATCACAGGAAATTCACGGGATTTTAGGAGCTCTTTATTAGAAAGGGTCAAAGACCAAATATATATTTCTTATGAGTATCATAAATCACAATATTGCAGCTTCATTTCACAGATGCAGTTGATTAGTTCTGGCTGCATTTGGGCCCAGAGTGCCAGTATCAACTGGTGATGTCTGCTGCAAGTGCAAAAACGGGGGCGGGGGGGGGCGTCATGAAAAACACCTGTGCCGGGTATTTGCCACCTCTTAGAAGACGTATCCAGCAGTTCCTTGCTGGATTATGTAAACTGCTTCATGGTATGGTGGAAGGAATTGAGAATTTTTAGTGCATTAGTATGGATCCCATCCTTCCCCGTGGGTCTTGGTAATTGGGGCTCATGAATTTTGCTGCTCACTGAAGACATATCACTTGAGCCTTGGCTGAGCAGGAGTGGGGACCACTCACTGGTGGCCAAAGAAGACAGCAAACTAGGGAGGGGCCTTGTGACTCTCAGGGCCTCGTGGGTCTTCCTAAACTGTTCCCTGTTGGGATGGATAGACTGGCAGGGCACGGCCCAGCAGTGCAGAGACCAGGGAGCCAGCCCGGCAGTGGGGGGGGCCTCGGTCAAGAGCTCTCACACCGTGTGACTCTGAGGAGACCGAAGGGCAGCAAGGAGCCGGGCCCGTCCCGTCCTAGCAGGGGACAGGTGCAGGAGGTCAGGGCTCGAGTAAGCCTCTGCTACCTGTTCCCCACTCTGCCCGTCACAGCTGGAGGAGTTCCTGAACCAGAGCTCTCCTTTCTACTTCTGGATGAACGGCGACCGCATCGACTCCCTGCTGGAGAACGACCGGCAGCAGACCCACATCCTGGACACCATGGAGGACAGGTTCAGCCGGGCCAGCCGAATCATGGATGAGCTTTTCCACAACAGATTCTTCACCCGGGACCCCCTGGATTCCTACCACCCGTCACGCTTCGGCTCATCCCCGGGCAGGCCTCTGTACATCAACTCCAAGTCCCGCTTTGCCCGAAACATAATGCGTTTCCCCATGTTTGGGCCCCCGAGCTTCCAGGACATGTTCCAGCCCTTCTTCGACATGATACACCAGGCTCAGGAGGCCATGGACGTCCACATCCACAGACCTCTCTTCCAGTTCCCGATGGAGGAACTCACAGCAGGTGAGGACGGTGTCTCGCCCTCCTAAGAAGGGATGGGACTAAAGATTTGCCGAGAAACCCATTCGACGCTAAGACCTATCGTGGGACTCGGCTTGTGCCATCTTGACTTCCCCCAGCAGCCCTGTGAGGGCGGCATCAGCCCCATTTAGGGAGGGAAAACAGTGGCGGAGAGCTAAAGGAGCGCATCCAAGGTTTTGCAGCTGATAGTTGGAACCAGTCAAGTCTAGCCTCGAAGGATTTGGAGTTAGTTTCCCACGCCCCTTGCAGCAGCTGGTGGGCATCACATGGGCCCTCCCTCTAGAGAACCAGAACCCTCTCACTTGGAACTCAGCTGGTTTTCTGTGGACGTTGTGTGTATATTGGCAACAAATTATATAATCTCAAGAAAGCTGTTCATGGTGGTAACCTTACAGCCTGGTAGGGAGTGGACACACAATGTATATTTCTTGAATGAATGAGGTCTAATATGAACATGAACAGCCAATCCCTTCAGAAGTGATTTCCTTTACGGAACCAGTAGACAGACATTGGCTGGCCAACACCACCTCCTAAATGCTCTAGTTTGACTGGCCCCGGGGTTTGGCCTCAGATGGACTGGAAACAGAGGAGGGTGTTGAACTGAACCAGCATCCGCTGCATATCCATAATGCGGGAGCCCTGGGTTACAAGGAGGCTGTAAGGAGGACCCCATTCCTGCCTTCAAGGGGCTTGTTGACTGGCTAGGGGGAGAGAAATGAGTCAGGTAAAACGCAGAGCAAAATGGGTAGCGATGCCAAAGACAGGTGCAAATAGTTAGGGGAGAGGCAGGACAGGGCTCATCATGGGGGGAGATGGTGGGAGGGAAGATGGTGGGAGGGGAGGTCACACCCAGCTGCGCGAACCAGCTGCGGGAACCCCAGGAACCACCGCATAGCGCCTCTGCAGGGAGCCCTGATCAGAGGCCTGGGTCTGTGGGCCGGTCGGACCTACTCTGCCTGCAGAGCCACCTCCAAAGGCCAGACAGTGGTGCGAAGGGGTTGGGGAGATCGGGGAGACCGGCCCGTCACTGCATCGCTTCTTATGGTCGCTCCGCATGACCCTCTTCCCCTGTGTCTCCATAAGGCAACGATAACCGCACCGTGTGCAAGGAGATCCGTCACAACTCCACGGGATGCCTGCGGATGAAGGACCAGTGTGCCAAGTGCCAGGAGATCTTGTCAGTGGGTGAGTCTGGGAGCCGTGGGTCCTGGTGCCTCAGCGGGGCTGCCTTACGGTCAGACAGATGGGCATTCCAGTTCCACCTCTGCTGCTCTCTAGCGGTGGCACCGGAGCAGGCCCTCTGCCTCCTTCTGCCGGGGCCCCTTATCTGCGGACAAGGCTTCGGAGGCAGGGCTTTCCCTGAAGTCAGGAAACAGTGTGTAAGGTACCTGCCCAGTCCCCCAGCACACGGTCCACAGGAAGTCGTGGGAGGGGCTGCTGTGCTGTTTCAAACAGCCACCATCTTTGAGTTCCTTGTTATTCTTTCCCAAGGGCCAAGCAGAGTAAGCATCTTCATTTCTTCCTGCAGGCGATGACATCCTAAACAGTGTGTTTTCTGTTTAGCAAACACTTACCATGGGCCAGGCACCATTCTGAATACTTTGCAAACAGCTACTTATTTCCTCAGAATGACCCTGAGTTGGGAACAATTACTGTCCTTTTCTTACAGAGCTAGAAACTCAGTCAAGGGAAGGTGAAGCGACTCCCCGAGATTACAGGACACCCGCACAGGCACCCAGGTGTTCTGTCCCCGGCACGCACGGTCACTGACAGTGGTCCCTTACCCTCCCAGCAATACGGCCTTTGGTCGGTTAGTCCCCAAGGCCAAGGAAACACTTCCTCTGAACTTAATCCGATCTGGACATTGGCTAGTTTCTTCCAATTCTGAGACAGCAGCTCTAAACACATCTAGAACACTCCCTGGCCCACAACAGTCTATGGTCAGAAAGAGTTCCTTGTTTCCCTCATAAATTAAGAATCAAACTCATGGCTTTGCTCTATTTAATATGTTTGGGTTTGCCAGGGCAGGTCTTCGGGGTCTGGTCACATATTCTAGCCTCATTTCTATAACGTCAGGAGCCACTTAAAAGTAAATCCAAGGGTCATAGTACAGGAGGCTGATGGGCGAGAAAGCAGATGAGCACCCAGCCAGGCCCCTTGGGCTGTTTCCATAAAATGGCTCGGTTAGACGGGCATGGGTGTGTAGTGTCTCACCACAGCAAAGCCGTGAAGGCCGGAAGGGGAGACATACAGCTGCCTGGGCTCAGACCGGCACCCCTGGCCCTGCCCCGAATGGTCTCTGGTCACAGCTGACCTTCGCTGTCGACATTGAGGGACACTCACAGCCCCTTATTTAAGGTTCCTGCGGCCATATAATGGGCCCTGCCCTGGAACTCCAGACTGGAATTTCCCAGCTTCCTCACTGTGGACATTTTGGGCCAGATCGCCCTTTGTCATTAGGGGCTGTCTTGTGCCCTGTAGGGTGTCTGGCAGCCTTCCTGGCCTCCGCCCACCCAGTGCCAGTAAGCTGCCCCTCTCAGGTGTGACAACCCAAAATGTGTGCGGACCCGGCCACATACCCCCTGGGGGCAGCACCCCCTGCCCTGGAGATGCCCCCAGACTGAGTCTCTGTTCTCAATGACTGCTCGTTTTTTAGGTTATTTCCTGGTAAAAAAAAATTTAAGGTTATTCATTATCTGTTTTTTTCCATCCTGGCTTCTTGCTAGTAATTCTATTTCTTGCCCCTCCTAAAATTTATTTTAATACAAATGATTGCATTTAATAGAGTCACTGAGTACAAATGATTACATGTAACCATTTAATAGAAATGATTATCATTCTTTGGTGTGAAAAGATCTGCTTTCCCCTGAGTTGTTTGGGCTTGACGTGCCCTCCTTGGAAGATTTTTGAAAAATTTAAGGGGAGAAAAAAAACCGTAGTTTTTAGAGATAGTGGGTAGTTTCCAGCTCTTATCAATCTGACAGCCCACAGTGGGCATTCAGGGACCACAGGGAATGAACCCTGTCTCCCTGCCCTCCTGGTGAGCTTGGTGACCAGCCGTGGTGGGTCGATAGGACACCAGGACCCACAGCCACCAGGCTGCTGTGCTTTGTGACCTGAGGGTCCTGGCCAGCTCTCGTGCAGAATGAACCCTGGGGGCCAGAATTTCCAACTCTGCAGCTATGCCCACAAGACAAGCTTGGAGAACTTTCCAGACCCACAGACGGTGGATAGGAACAGTCTAAGTTTAGAAGTTAAAGCCCTAGATTCAGTCCCAGGCCTGTGAACTGTTTATGACTTTAGGCTTGTGATTTACTATTGTGGGCCTCAGTTTCATCACTGGTAGAAAAAAAATCATTATTGGGGGTTCTTAGAACATATCTGATTATTACAGGTAATGGGTATCCAAAGCACTTGTGTGGCAGCTGGTCCATTGCAGGTGCCACACGAACAGTAGCTGTGGGTCACTTCCCCATCTTTGGAAATGACTCACCAGGGGGCTGGGACAGCTGGAGCGGCTGCTGCTCTGGGCACACAGAGCGCTGAGACTCACGCTGCCCCAAGTGTGGTCGGCACTGTGCACCACCACTCTCCCACGCGGTCACGAAGCACGCTGTTCAGTTCAGCTGACGCTGTTTTCCAGAACGAGACTTTCTCCAAGAAGGAAGCCATGTGTTGAGTGACGTTCATGCCCTGATGGCAAACAGTCTGGGCCCCAACACTGGCCCTGTGTTAGGTCATGGCTGTGGGAACTGATTTGCATCCCGGTCTCTTTTCTTTTTACCGTGCCCGGGCAGACTGTTCATCCAGCGACCCTGCCCAGACCCTGCTGCGGCAGGAGCTGAACAACTCCCTGCAGCTGGCGGAGATGTTCACCAAGAAGTACGACGAGCTGCTGCAGTCCTACCAGCAAACGATGCTCAACACCTCCGCTCTGCTGAAGCAGCTCAACGAGCAGTTCAACTGGGTTTCCCAGCTGGCTAATCTCACTCAGAATGAAGAAGACTTCTCTCTCCAGGTCACCACGGTGAGTCTTGTCCTAAAGCTGGGGCCCCAACGTGCAATCTGGGGGCGAAATAGGATGAAGATACAAAGGGGGCACTTGTGTTGTTCGTGGAGCATTTGTCCTGCGGCAGGAAGCATGAGACTTCCACCTGCACCGTTGCACGGAAGCCTCACCACCCTCGGGTGCAATGTCATGACCCCATGCTATGGGTGAGGAGAGTGAGAGAGGTTCAACACTTGCCCGAGGTCGAATGACTAGGCGTTGGAACCCGTTTGCCTGCCTGCGGACCCTGTGCTGTCTCCACAAGCTGCCTTGCTGCCCTGTAACTGTGTGGGGTGGCTCAGAATTAGTGCATCCTTCTCTGCCAGCGATAAAGAAGCTTCTCTCTTTGTGTTTTCTTTCCCCGATTCCTTTGCGTTGCAGCCAGGCCAGTGGCTGCCCAAAGAAAACACGGTAGCTAGGAACCCACTTTCTGTTCCACGGGGCTCCCCCTGGGGCTGGTCACTTGTGGTGACATTTACACTGACCAAGTGTCCCTGCATTCGGGCATTTCTTTTCAGCGAGTTGTCCACATGTCGAGATCAGTAAAAGCCAAGGGGTCAACGGCCCAGGTTGAAGCCTGACTTTTGTTTCCCAGTGAGTCCAGTGGTTCAGCCCTTCTCTTACCTTTGCTGCTTCCAGGTGGCTACCCACAGTTCCGACTCCAGCGTTCCCTCTGGCTTCACAAAGGTGGTCTTGAAGCTCTTTGATTCCGACCCCATCATGGTGACTGTCCCAGAAGAAGTCTCCAGGAACAATCCTAAGTTTATGGAGACGGTGGCAGAGAAAGCTCTGCGGGAATATCGCCAAAAGTACCAGTGAGTGTGCGGTCCCCCCAGGCCCAGCAGGTCCCTGGGAGGGGGAAAAGGGCTGAGTAGCCAGCCTGGGAGTGACCGCCAGAGCCCAGACACAAAGCCCGGAAACTGCTGGGGCTTTTAATTTCCCTTTGGAGGATGTTTTTTCTTGGTTGATAAGAATTTGAGTGTCGGTTGTGGCATCTCAGTGAATATGGAACCCTCACCTTCTCCCCACCTCCACTATTTTTTTTCAGGGAGGAGGTCAGGGAGGAGTGAACCTTGCTTTTCCAAGAATGGGGGTGTCTGAATCCAGTGCCTCCCCGCCGCCCCAGCAAGAGCTCTGCATGTCACCCAGTGACCAGGCCCTGGCCTCCAGGCCCTCTGGACCCCACCCAGCCTCTCCTCCCTCTGGACCCTGCGCTCTAACGCCCACTCTTGCTGATCACGGGACGGACCTCCCCCACACGCCACTAATTCAATAAAGCTGCCTGTGTGCTCTGCAGTGTCCTCTTCTTCGGCTGGGTTTTCCCGCCTCCCATACACCTTTGTTTTGTTACAGAGGAAGCAGCAGCCACTAAAATGGTATAGGGTGTCATGGCGTTGAGAAGAAAAGGAGTGTGATGATTAAGCTGGCCCAATTCAAGCATTTCCTTTTTCCAGAAAGAGATATGTTCCAACAGCCCACTAAAGTAAATTTCCGAAAAGGGAGCCTTTTCCATGCCATTATAGAACTGCCGCTGTGTTCTCCTGGGGTGAGGGGAATCTCCGGGAGGAATAGAGTGAAAATTACTGTGAAGAAGGGGTGATGGTAACACATACTGAGTACTTCAATGCACAATCGGTGTTCTCCTTGTGGACACTGTAGTCCCCAAAAGGAGACATGAGGCAGTTTGTATTGTGGTTCTAAGAGGTTGGAATCCCTGCGGCATCTTTTTGACTGTGGTGTTGTTTGTCCACTGTCAGTCCCAGCAACCTTTATATCTTTCCCTCAACCACAGGAATTTCTGCTCTGCTAGGGTTTTTCCCCAAATGACAAATGCACCACTTTCTGAAATATAGCTGAGCTGCAGTACCCCATGTAGCCAGCAGGTGGCCCTGATGACCCATGGAGTTGATCTCAAAATCTAATCAGCAAGCTTTTCCATTTAGGAATTTGTGATCTTTGACTTCAGGAGGGTTTGGGCTCCTGACCCCCACATCATTCAAGGATGAACTGAATTCTCTAATTAGAGAATCCTGTTCATCAAATATACTTCAAGTGGAAATCAGTCTGGCTGCATCTCAATTTTCTCAGTTTCGTTGCCAAGGCCACCACCTGTAGATTGACAGCTATAACAAATTTAGGTTGCCACCCCTTGTGTCTCTCCGTTAGGTTACAGGCACCTCTACCACACAGGCACCAAACTCTAAACCTCAGGGGTTTGCCATATGCATGTTCAAAGACACTAGTATTTTAGCATTTCTAACATGGAAATTCAGAGTAAAGTTAATACAATTACTTAATGACATACATACATTAGGATTATGTGTTCAGAAGGCATTTTTTTAAAAGACCATGATTGTAAATTATATGTTACATTAATGTCACACATTATGTTTCAGAAGTTGTTTTCTGTTTTTCACTGTGTTGCTAGGTTCTGCCAGCCACTACATACGCACTTGTTCCTTCTTTCTCTGAACCTCCTTTAAACTATCCCTGACTAACATCTGAAAAGACCAAGCAGACCCCAAGGTTCCCCGGGACCCTCTCCCCACCCTTTTCCCTCTGTTGCTCAGTGGCCTGGTTTGAGGTCTTGGTTTGAGGACCTTTGGATGCTCCTCCAGCCCTGACAGAAGCTCCAGCCCGAGGTGCTAGAGAGGCTGAGGCAGGACCATGAGGTCACCAGGGAAAGGGGACACGCGGTGGATGCTCCTGGCGGATCGTATCCAAGGTGGGATCGTGAATACAGAGCCCTTGGTTCCCGGCTTCTGGATGCTGGCGGCAGAGTGGGTGCAGGGAAGAGAGGGCTTGGCGCCTGCCCGGCGGCTCCAGCCCGGCTGTGAGCGCCTGTGTTGACACTTGATTGTCCTCTGCCAGACGATTGCGGTCACATACCACCTCTGACGACTGAAAGGGGACATGGCACCGGGGTTGTGCAGTGCGCAGTTTGCGTAATTGCCACCAGCAGCCTTGACCAGCCGGAGCGCTCTAACACCTGGGCTAATTGCTTCCTGTAATCCCTGTAGGTCCCCACGGGTGTCCTCCAGGAAGGGGGCACTTACCTCGTGTTACAAAGGCTCCAGGAGTAGCCTTCACTAGAGCAGGGTGGCCTGGATGGGAAAACACCCAACCCTAGTTCCCGTGAAAGAAACCTCTGGTTGCCGGTCCTACACCGTGAAACAGCGGGGAATGGGGGGCGGGGAGGGAGGGGGACCAAGGAAGCTGCGCATGCGTGCACGGAGCAGCACTCACCGTGGGGGATAGGGTTGGGGATGGTCCGAGGGCTCTTTGTCTCAGACTTCACGCTCCCCAAGAGCCTCCCATTAGGCTTGTGACATTCTGTCCACTGGGATTAGACCGAGAGCAGGGAGGCAAACTCACAGGATCGAGGAAAATGCTCACAGCGTCCTGGGGATGCACAGTGCCGTGTGGGGAGCACAGTCGGTGACAGAGTGTAACTCTGTGTGGGCCAGGCGGGGCCGGAAACATCGCGGGGTGGGGGTCACTTTGTAAAGCATGTGGTCATCTCGCCACTGTGCGGCACACCTGAAACTAAGGCAGAATAATAGTGAATGCAAACTGTACTTGAAAAATAAAATTTTAAAAATAAAAATGAGGGGAGAGGACTGCTGAGGATGAAACAATCAAGCGAACCGACCGACAAATGTAGTGTTTGCCACATCCGGGGCTTTCACCTCCGAAATGCAGCCCCGTCTGGGAGCTCTAATTTGGGTGAATATGTTGTAAAACACTCGGAGGCCAACACCAGTTTTCAGAAGACAGTCACATGTACATTTGAAAAGAGGACTTTCCAAGCAAAACTTCAAAAACATGAAATTTCCAAGTGCAAACACCTCTTTACCCCTCAGTATTTCTGTTTAAATAATAAATGTGTCAGGTAAAATGTTTCAGAGGACGGTCTTAATGTGTAAAATGTTAAAAAGCTATGCATTGTATCATTTGTGGTTATTAAGTGTAATAAGTTAAAATGGTCTCCATTAAAAAAAAAAAAGAAAATGCTCACTATATAACCATGCCTTTGTCCTGCCCAGAGGGGTCTGGAGCTGGGGCTGTGGCACCTAAGGAGCACACAGGTGCCGCTCTCTTGAGGGCGCCCGAGTGAAGTTCAAGGCCTGTCCAGGGAAACCGTCCTCCTGTCTGGAGAAGGCTGCCTGGCATAGCAATCCCAGTCACCAGGCCGAGCAAGACACCCCTCGCCTCAGATAACCTCAACCAGAGGGAGGGGAGGCCAGGAGGGACCTCCAGGAGAGACCCTGTCACCCCCTGGTCCAGAGTTGACCCAGGCCCCTTTGCTGCTCCGCTCTGGGGGCCTCAGAACAGGAGGGGAGTGCGAGGGTAGAGTTGATGCCACTCACCCCGACCCTTCCTCCTCGGATGCAGGAGGGGAAGAGCTCTGGATATGAGATGGATGGATGGCCTAAGGGAAGCTGGTTGTTTGCTGACTGCTTTCAGGAGCAAAACAGTCTGCTGAAGGTGTTATCAAGTGATGGGAACGGTGGTCAGAATGACTAAAATGGGTTCAAGTTTGTACCTCTAAAAGAGCTGAAATTGCCCAATAAACAGATTCAGGAACTGTTATTCACAATTGGGCATGAAGTTTAGATGTAAAGTGTACCAGGAGAGGGAACTGAGAGTGAGGTTGTAGAAACAGCAGGGACTGTGTGGGCAGGCAGCTGGTAAGTGGTGAAGTTGGGATTCAACCCAGGCCTGATTCCGGGCCCCACGGGGCCCTTGGTCCCACCTCATTATCTTATCTAAACCCAGCATTTGCCTGGTATATTCTAGCTGTAACAGAATAGCTTGGCGAACCCAGGGCATATTAAATATTTCATTCTAAAGACACGTGAAAAGGACTTGGGTCTGCAGGTCTTATTAACAGCACTGATGATTCCCAGATCGACCCATATGATGACAGTAGATGCCAGAGTGCATGGAACAAATTTACAAGGTTAATAATGAACTTTCTGTTTGCCCCTGAAATATTCTCAACCCTTCAGTCGTAACCCTCCTGGCTGATGCCATTGTGCACTGCGGGGTGGGCAGCGGTGGAGCTCGCCCCGCCCCTCCTGCCCGTCCCCACCACAGACGGCTCACTCATGGTCAACAGTTGCCTTCAGTCTGTTCGCGTTCATGTTCATGTTCACGTATACAAGATCATGGAGATGCACTGGCAGCATCGAAGGAAGATGCTCGTTCTCCAAATTCATACCTGTGTCCCATCACCTGCCTTCAGTAAACATGGTATTCGTCTGTAAAACAACACCCTGCACTTATCCGGAGCACAGCATAACATTATCTCACCCTGTGTGTGAGGGCATTCTTTTGTGGATGTCAAACAATTAAAACAAACTAACATTTTGATCATTCTATTTGGGAATTTTCTGGAAATGTCTGGGACTTTCTTGACCTCTGAGAAGCCCTACCACACTGGAGAAAAGGCCAGGGTAAACCAAGATCAGCCAAGGTCATGTATTTAGAGCAACTTTGCGCAGACACTGCCTAGCATGTTTCCCTTTGGCGCACGGGTTCCTCAAGGACCCTTTGGGACTGAGGTCCTTGCAGCTATTTTCCTGGTTTGCACTCCTCCGTCCTTGGAACAGCTCCTGCTATTGGCTTCACTTCAGAAGCTGGAGACCTACAGGTAAGATCTTCCTTGCAGGGGACCCAGACTCATCCCTGCTAAATTAGAAACGTACTGAGGCATAGAGGTCTCTTTCCTTCCAGCAGCTCGCTGTAGCACCCCCTTCGGGATTTGCCGCCTTCTCCGTGGTGTCCTGCCCACTTGGCAGTTTGGGACTAGCAGCTACACACACGCAGTGGGCCCCTGTTTCTGCCTGTGTCCTTCAGCTGCGTCGGCCCAGCTGCCACCAGGGGGCGCCTCGAGCCCCACTTCTGGGGCTGACTGTGGTGCTGCCTTCACTCCGAGTACACGCCTCCCTTCATCTAGCCCCTGGGCCCAGCCCGGGAAGGGGGCCAGGCTGACTCGGACAATTTGGGATTGGTTATACATTCTCTCCACTGGGATTTGCCCGTGAAGTGAGAAGACATCTGTCTCAAGTTGAACGTCCCAAATCCTTGCATTTTGGAAGGCCTCCCTTTCCACCACGCACCTGTGGAGTGTAGGTGCCCGGGGCCACGCTGAGTGGAGAAGCTGCCCACGGTTCACCTTCTCTCCTTGCTGAACACTTCACATCTCCCTTCGGTGTGTGATTTCTCACCCCAAATTCAACTTCGAGAGGCGCTCATAGCACCGCAGCCCCGATGCCGCGCTCTGATTAGCGTCCCACTGGACACCGCTCCTCCTCCTTCCACCTCATTTCTTCTTAGAGGCGACTGCCCACTGTTAGAAGTCCAGTCCGAGGGCTGCAGGCTCCAGGCCCGCCACCACGACTCTCCGGGTCTCCTGAGGTGAGGAGGCTGTTTGTCTGAGGGGGTGGAAGGGGGGGCACAGCTGGGCCATGCACCCTGAGGCTTGGACATTAGGGCGGTGCTGGCAGGGAAGAGACGCCCACCAGGGGGAACCCGGGACAGAAGTAGCAAGAAGGCAGCGACGAGGCAGGAGAGAAAAAGGGATCCCACTTTATGGGCTCAGCACACACCACTCAGCATCAAAAAGATTCTGCAGTGAGAACTTTTGGGAAGTGGTGACCTTCATGCATCCAAGGACCCCACATCAAAGGAAGGGTAAGTTACCTTCATCAAAACCCTGGACCGGAAAGGGCCCCTGGGTTCTGCGATGATTAGAAAGTCTGATTCCAGAACATCCTTCTGCCCCAGCATTCCAGGCACTGAAGCTGTACTGAACGTCAGGGCTCCAGACTTCAGTTGTGGCGGTGCGCCCCTCAATGCCTGTCCTTCGCCCCAGGGCGGATGGGAGGTGCGGGGACCACTGAACAAGCAGGGCACTCCTTCCTAGAGCGGACGTGCCATTCAAAGGTTTTGAAAACAAAACACCACTCAGAAGTTTAGAACCCCATTACATAATGGAACAGAACCTCAAATTAATAGATTTTGGAAGTTAAATTTCAGCTATCAAACATACGGGGCTGTGGGGCATTCTCTGGTTGACAATGGGGAGGCACTGCCTTTCCTACTTGCTGTGTGACACCTGCGGCCAGGTCCCCAGCTGGGCGTGCGCACGAGGTAACCGCACATGGATGTTTCTGTCTCTCTCTCTCCCTCCCTTCCCCTCTGTCTAAAAGTAAATAAATGAATAAAATCTTTTCAAAAAATGTATTACCAAAGTCTCCATTCACGTTACCATCAGGCAGTGTGGCAGTGGAGAGGCCTCTGACCCCAATTTTATTGCTAATTAGTAAGTCCCATCACCTCTGACAGACCCTCAGTTTCTTCTCTGTTACATGGATTCCCTGACCCCTCCCTGCCTTACCCTGATCACAGGGTTTCTGTAAGAATCAAATAAAGGGAAAGAGAAGGAATTTCTCCGACAGCTCAGAGGGAATTAGAGTCCCGCGCTGCTGGAACATGAGCGCGGAGGGAACCTGGACACGGGCGCGGTGGTGGAGCCCTCCTGCTCCTGACCTGCTCTGCACCTTTCCCCAGCACCCCAGCCTTGGGCAGGCCGAGGAACAGAGGAACAGAGGAACAGAGAGGAGAGCGCCCTCTGGTGGAACTCCGCACTCACAGCCGCTCCCCGGCAGACACCCCCGGATGTTCTGACTGGCGTGTCCTGCCTTGGCCCAGTGGGGCCGGCTCACACCCTTCTTCATGACGTCCTCATAGACCAGCCGTTAGTCCTGGCACTGCACGGCCTTGCCTAAGGACCTGGGGTCGGGGCAGAAGGAAATGAGGCCCTTTCCCTGCTCAAACCGCCCCGGTTACCTGGCACCTTCCCTGAGCTACACCGGAACTTGGCGGGTGACATGGAGGTTAGTGAAGACCTGGCTTTGCCCGCAGGACACTGATGGCCGTGACCCAGCAACTTGAGGGTCTTTGCTCGCCGCTCAGCCCGGAAGGATTTGGAAAGGGTTTGCATCCTCTCCACATTCTTCCATTGAGATCAGAAAGGTATCGTGAGTTTAAGTAATTTCAAAGAACTGTGTGTACAGATACACACAGTATATATTATGTAATTGTATATTCATAAGTATATATTACATATTTATAATTGTAACTTTTGGATTTTTTTCTGGATTCCAGGATTTCCCTCCAGAACAGTGCACTCCTGAAGGGTCTCTTGGGAATCTTATAAACTTGGGGGTTTTTATATGCTGAAGACATATACCATATAAGGTTCAGCCTGGGTAAGAGGTGTGTCTTTCTTTTGCAACATATATTATTATATTATATATTATATATATATTATAAAAAATACATATATCACCATAGATAGCATTCCGACAAAGCCCAGGAATTTCGGCCTCACCGCATTCGATGTGCAGAGACCATGGCTGCATCCCCTAGTCGGTCAGTCACCGCCCAGCCCACCAGCCAAGTCAGACTCACTAACAGAAAAAGTGTAAGTCAGAATTCTTAAAAATTCAAAAAGTACACGTTAAGATGCAGTCCCGTCACTCCCCTCGCTGCTCCCACTCCCATCCGGACAGCGTGGTGAGCTGTGGCCACGGGGCTCTCGCGTGGGGAGCCTCGGGGTGCGGCTGATTTTCCCCTTGGGAGACAGGGGACGCAGCCCGGTGGCTCGGCCTGCAGGGTGGGGCCGGGACACTGGGGAGCAGGACGCACGCATCTCCTCATGTGTGGGCCCCGGGCCAGCCCACTGCGTCGCCCGGAATCCTGGCAGTGACTGTAAAGTGTAATGTAAAGCACCTGTCCTCCGCCCTGGTCTCGACCAGCCTGATGCACGACCAGCTTCCCACCCAGAGTGGGGCGCCGCCAGTCACCTCCAGGATCATGGGCTGGGCCTCCCTCCTGCCATCTATCCTTTCTTGTGCCCCCTGCATCACAGGACAAAGCATGCCCCCTGCCCCCCGCCCCCCACCGCCATGCTGAACTGTAAGCTTCTGGAGGCACGAACCACCCTGATCTGGCTCTGTACCCTCCAGCTCCCAACTCGGCACGGAGCCGCCACTGAATGAGGGAACCACCCGGGTCTCGTTCCATCGTGAACCAAACTCTCCCGGGGACCCGCAGAGAGTCCACTCTGGGAAGGATAGTCTCTAGGGTCGTGAGTGTCGGTGGACCTGACTCGTGTTCCCAGGAGCACTGTCGAAGGAGTCTGGGCCCCAGAGGAGCCTCTCCCAGAAGCAGAGAAGAGAAGGGCCCAGAACAGCAGAGGCCTGCGGGCAGAAGGACATCGGTCTTCACCGCGGGCACTCAGAGCATCATTCCATGATCTGGGGGAGCGCCCGCAGCACGGCGCGGTCCGCGTACCCCGCACCAGGCAGAAGGCGGAAGGCTTTTGGGACCCTGCTCAGAGTGAACGGGGCCTCGATCAGCCCCTCAGCTCTGTCTGGGGCTTGTGGCTGGTGGGGGTCCCACCCCGCCCCCACGGGGCCCCCTGGCTTAGCCACACCTTGTCACTGCCAAACAGCTCCACCATACGTCCTTGTCCTGAACGTATCCTACATGCTTGGCCGCAGCATCAGGCAGCTCCTTTGCCAGTACAGGCCCGGGCAGGCCTGGCATTGGTCCTGCAGAATCAGTGCCAAATGCCCTGGAGCCGCGGCTCCGCTCTGCCAGGCTCCAGCTGTGAGCGCCGGGGAGTTTCCTCCAAGCACCGCTCCTCTGCGCAGGGCCCTTCCGGGCCTCAGGCCTGGGCCTTGTGGTTTAATGTGTCAGACGCTCTAATGGTAGGGATTGTAGACCAGGTTCTAGGTAACAAACTTTCCCTTTATGACTGACTATGTGTCGTGGGGGCCATATTTTAGTACTGAACTAGACACTTTGTGTGTGTCTGATTTAATCCTCATATTCGATACTTTAAAACAGACATTATCAACTCTCTTTTATAAATGGGGAAACTACGTGTCAGCCAGGGCAACTGACTGGTGCGAGGCAAAGCCAGCGTCTAAGGCAAAGAAAGTATGACCCCGAAGCCCACCTTACGCATGTTGGGTCAGTGGTGGTCACGTCACTGCCAACTTCAGCTGTGCAGGGGGTCTGCTCATTCTGAATGACCAGGTGACGGGGAGGAGCTCCAACTCCAAGGAACTTGGAAACATAAATTCGAGTCCTATAGCCTAGGGGTTACCAGGGATAGATCCAGGCCCGCCAGGCATTTCAGGACTGCTGGACGCTATCCATCCATCCTTCCATCCATCCTTCCATCCATCCACCATCCTTCCATCCATCCATCCATCCAGCTGACATGGGTTTTTATTCATTCTAAAAACACTGCTATCGATCAGAAGCCAACCTTTCTGCTTCTTCCACCAACTCCTAGATCCAAGTCCTCAGGCACACAGCGAGCCCGAGAGTTGCCCCACCCACCAGCTGTCAGAAGCCACTGTAAAGGAAACCCTGGATGTACCCTGTGGCTCAGCGCAGTTGAGGGTCAACGCCTTCCAAGGAGCAGTCAGCTCGGCCAGCACCATACCTCTCGTGGCCAGCCTCTACCCAACCTCCTTTCCTGCCCTCCCCTACCCAGCCCCCAACAATTCCTCTGAGCTTCACTGACCTGCTCAGAGAGGGTTCTGGCCACAGCATTCCTAGGGCCCAGGAGGGGCTGGTGAGGTCAGCACACTCCTCCATTCAGGGGGCTCGCAGTGGCGCATGGCCCGCCGGCCGGTGTTCTCCATTTGTTTTCTGAGGCTGGGTGGCAGCAAGCAAGGGTCCAGCGCCTCTCTCAGGGCGGAGGGGAAGGAGTTGCCCTGCAAGGGGAACTGGGGCATACCCTGCAGGGTGACGGTGAGGACGACCCCCAGGCAGCCCAGGTGCGCCCACAGGGCCTGGGATGCCTCCACGTTGCCCTATGCAGAGCATTCCAGAACAGTCCCGTAGGCCATCGGCAGGTCAGCGCCGCCACCTGGCACTGGGGGCAGGGCCACGCTTCAGAATCCTGGTGGGCACTTCACCATACACGTTGGGCAAAGCCCTCCCTTTCCTGTTTGTCCTTGGAAGTGAGGCCAGGTATCACCTGTTCCCGCGAGATCACTGTCATCTGGCGAAAGGGGGCTTTGCCGTCCGGGTCTAGAGTCACAGCCTGAAGACAGTCTCGGTCTCGGGGGAGGGAGGGAGGGGAAAAGGGCAGAGGGAGGCTGAGTCTCGGTGGCATCGCTCTCAGTAGGGAGGGGGCCCATCCATCACGTGAGGTCCTGTGGGACCCCGGGCTCGTCCTTCCTTGCTGCCTGGTCCTTCCGTGGGCATCGCAGCTGGGAGGCGGCAAGCTTGTCTCTTGCCTGGGGGAGGCCTAAGGAGCCCCAACAAGCATGAGGTCCTGGGTGGGCTGCCTTGGGGGGGTGTGTGTGTCTGGGGTGGGGCCAGCTCTGCTGTCCCAGCATGCAGCCCGGCACCGGGGTCCCCTGAAGTGTCTTCTGCTGTGGCTCCCCCTGGGCACCGTCTCTGCCAGGCTGAGTCTGTCCTCTCACTGGGGGCCCACACTTCCCGGGAACCAGACTCTCCTACTCAGCTGCACCCCGCTGAAACCTCTGGGTTTCTACAAAGAATAGGGCACTCACTGGAAACAGATGATTAGCTCTAGAATCCTCCCCCTTTGCCCTCATTTGCAGAGAACTCCTCTTTCATCGCCCGTGGAAGCACTTCTCCATAGCCCGCCGCCTGCTAATGTGGATGCAAATTGCTTCTGACATGTGTAGTGGGTGGCTGGGTGCTCTGGGTGAGAGAACGGATAACGCTGAACTAATTCTGATTTACGGTGACCGAGACCAGAGAGGAGAAACTGGCAGAAACAGGACAGGATGGCAGTGAGGGCGTCAGAAGGACTTTAGTGAAACCAGATTTTGTGTGAGACCCAGAGCAGTGAACGAGAGCTGGCCGGTGGAACACTCCAGCAGACCCCAGCAACGAATACAGGTTGGGCCCCGATTTACTAGCTGTGTGACCTTGGCCGTGTTACCTAACCTCTCTGTTCCCTCACCTGTAAAATGAGGGTAACTCTCTCAGAGTGTGTGAAGCATCCGGCCTGGTGTACAGTGGGCATCAGAGACAGCAGCCCCCCCGCCCCCCGCTCCCCGCCGTGTGGCCTGGTGTCTAAAACACAACATTGGGGTCTCCCGCCTCTGTCCACAGGCTGGTCCTGCTCAGCCAGGCATTCCAAGAGAAGGGGCCGGTAGCTCTCATGCGTATTTTGTTCTGTGGCCACCCAGAATAATTTTCGTACTCTGCTGATCCTTTTGAGAAACTGAGGCAATCAGTGTGCTATCAACCCTAGAAGGTCGACTAGGACCAGGACCAAATCTTGGGGGAGGGCAGTGCTGTCGTGTCGTCTGTCATTCACGGTCACCAGTGGACCCTCCTGGGTAGTGAGGGCAGCTCTCACTGCCCAGGAGGGAGTGATGACATGTCCGTCTGGGGCTCTGAGTCCCTAGGATCAGACCCCACAAAATCTATCTGCTTCGGCTGCACCAGCTCTTACCTATAGGGGGCGCTGAGTAACACAAGGCCCTCAGCCAGCCCTCCTACCCCCGCGCACACTCCCAGTGCCTGTTGGAGGCAGGTTTTGAACTCAGGTCTAAGTCTAGAATCTGTGCTTGTAACCAGTCCCCCAAAATGGACTCCTGAGAAGTTTAAGACATGCCTTTCTATGAAGGTCAGGTGTGGGTCCCAAGCCCTTAGGTGCTGGGCTCCGCCCCAAGTGGCTCTGGCTTCTGTCCTGGCCCTTTCATGACTTGCTACCCTGGAAAGGCCCCTTGTCCTGCCTGACTGCAGGTTTCGATGGCGAGAGAACCGCTTGCCCTTCTGGACCTTTTCCACAGGATGGCCAGGAGGCTCCTGAGGGGCAGAGGTGCATCACCGAGCACGAGGGCTCCTTCGTCCCTGTGTGTGTCAGGGACAGACCAGGTTTGGAGGAGATGCTGTTCCTGGAGGGCACCCGCCAAGTCTCCACCAGAGGGAGAGATGGGGCGGGGGGCTCTGAGGCCCACACCGAGCTGAGCAGACACGCGCGAGTGAGGACCATGTGACTTCCTAGGAGTCAGTGGAGTGCAGAGAAGCCCGTGGACTCACCCGAGTGGCCAGGATGCCGTGCTTGCCCCCCATGCTGTGCGTCCCGCACCCAATGACACCAGCTGCAGGTGTGTCCGACACAGCTCCCAGGCCGGGCTCAGTCAGAGGGAGGAGAGAAACCCAAGGGACCAGTGAGGCTTCTCGGGGACAATGCACCCTCAGGTGGTGGGGTGAGGCCCCTCAGAGCAGAACAGTACATTTACACCCGCCTGGGTTCCCGTCCCCCGCTTCCCATGACTGAGCTTGTCTGGTGGGCGGTCCTTCTCCTTCCTCTCTGAGTCTCAGTTTCCTCACCTCAGCGGCCTGTCTGAAGAGCTGGCAGGGGCACGGTTCAGCCCTGAGGGGAGGCCTGCCTGGCTCTGGGGTGTCCACAGCCTAGAACCTTCTCTTCCTCTGTCCTCCATCTCTCCACGGTGTCTTCTCCAGCAAACCAAGGCCCAGGTACTCCTGCTAAGACTTCTCCAGCCCAGCCTGTTGAGGCCTGGGAAGTCCGGGGGGCCCATTCAAATGGTGCACACAGAGGCCCCAGGCAGGTGAGGAGGTGTAGCCTCCCTGAGCCTTGGGGAAAGAGGGGGAGACCAAGTCAGCCCCCTGCTCAGACCCTTCAGGGCTCCCAGCACTCCAGAACAGAGCCCACCTTCCACAGCTCAGCGATGCAGGCCCTGGAGTGCATAGAAGATTCTATGTGCACAAGAGGGCCAGATTCCCAAAGGGGGGCAGTTCCCAGCACCCCCCCTCCAGAGCGCACACCCTCCAGAGGTGTGCACCTTGGGGGCAGGAATTAGGAAGATGTGCCCAGATTCTGGGGCCACGGAAAAAGAGCAGGTCAGAGGTGTAAGAGGCCTGCTTCTCAGGAGCTCTCTCT
The DNA here is from genome assembly GCF_019186645.2 of Phyllostomus hastatus. Taxonomy (NCBI): domain Eukaryota; kingdom Metazoa; phylum Chordata; class Mammalia; order Chiroptera; family Phyllostomidae; genus Phyllostomus; species Phyllostomus hastatus. Next base: position 5,586,775 of record NW_025333640.1, on the reverse strand, counting down.
GAGGCACCCCAGCACCAGCTTAAAGGGGAAGGACACCAATACTTACCCAGGGTCTACTGGGTGCCAAGGTAGCTGGAGCCTTACCTGGTACACAGGGGTTTCATGTATAGAAATGGGCTTGGCATGGGGGCAGGGACTTGACAGGGCCCTGACCCTCAGCACGGAGGGGGCCCCGAGGCGCCTTGGCCCCCAAAGACACAGGCTGCAGTAGCACAGACCCAGTAGCATAGACCCATAGACCCAGTAGCTCTGCTCTGCTTTCAGTGCGAGTGGACGGTGAGTATGAGTCTAGCCTCAGTCTCCCACAGAGGCGAGCAGGTTTTCCCGGGGGCTGTCCTGGCAGGACAGGAAGAGGGCGGAAGGAACCAGAGCCTTTTCCAGCCTTCCCTGCCCCTGCCCCACCCTGTGTCTGCTGTGGTCTCTGTCCCCCTTCACTGGACTACCTGGTGATCCTGCCGCCTCTGGAAAGACCAGAATGTTAGAAGAGGTTTGTAGACAACCCGCCCCAGGGGAAGGCGGAGAGGCACAGCTCAGAGATGGTCAACACGGAATCATGTTTAACAGTGAAAAACCGAGATCAGCCTGAATGCCACAAAGCAGGTGGTTGGTCCAACTGCAATCTATCTGCTCTTCTCTGTAAGTTTATTAAGGTAAACAAACAGCCCTGGCTGGCATGGCTCAGTGGACTGAGTGCTGGCCTGCAAACCAAAGGGTCACCAGTGTGATTCCCAGTCAGGGCACAGGCCTGGGTTGCAGGCCAGGTCCCCAATAGGGGGCGTGCAAGAAGCAACCACACGTTAATGTTTTTCTCCCTCTCTTTCTCCTTGTCTTCCCCTCTCTCTAAAAATAAATAAATAAAATCTTTAAAAAAGATGAAAGAACAATACAGAAGCATGCTTGCGACAATGTTCAAAGAAATAAACCGTGGCCAGGTTCCTTGTGAGTTTGAGCCTGTCTGTCCCCGTCTGCAGTCAGGTCAAGCCACCTCCGACTGCCAGCAGCCAAAGGGGCTGTGGGAAGACCTGGGGCTTCAGGAATATTCTGTGCAACCTCTTTTTTTTTCCACAGCAGAAAGAGAGGAGCAGGGAAGAGAAGGGATTTGCTCGTGGTCACTGGCAGAGCTGGGACTAGTGTTCAGGGCTCCTAACTGCCACCTCTGTGCTCCCCCCCACCAGACTATGAAGGTGGGGTTCCTTGTGTAACTGCGGGGAGTCTCACCCACCAGGGAGGGCCTACTCCTGGGTGGGGCTTGGCTTTGCTAGACAGAGTTTAAATTCTCACTTACTCTCACCTTGGGGGGACTTAGGCCAAGACGACAGCTGGACAGGGAGGGCGAGGAGAAGCAATGCCTGTTTAGCTCCTTGCCACGGGCCAGAAAGGTGCCATGTCCCCAGATTCTCATGGCAGCCCCGGGAGGGAAGAAGAGTCTCCCTCTTTTCCACAGGGAGGAGACGAAGCTCGGGGACGTAAGCCACTTGCTCAAGGTCACATCAAGGTCAGAAGGGAACTGAGGTGAGGGTCCACACCTGCGTGACTCCAGAGAACAAGCTTGTTCCACGGACCCCGAGGACAAAGCTTGGCAAAATCAACTGCCGGAGCCCAGCCTCACTAATTAGCAATCAGAGTTAATTACTGCCGTGACGGACATCTTGACTGGAACATTTTGTATGAGGTGCAAACTGTCAGCCTGGGCAAATAAGGCAATAGTAGGGAGGAACTCAGCACCTCTGGAGCAGGGCAGGGTGGAGAGGAGGTAGGTTATCTGGCAAAAATTACTGCTCAGGGGAGCTGTCAGGTGAGAACAGGAGTCTCGGGGACATTCCTGTCCGGCTCCCGGACTCCCGGGCAGGCCTCTGGCGGTCCCCGAGGGCTGGCTGAATTGCAAGGACAGTATCCCAGCCCACATTTGTCACTCCAAAATACGCCTTTTGGGATAGTGCCTATTTTAAGCTGTTTTATTAAGTTGCTTTTAAGAGAAGGGAGACTCAGGAAAAAGCCTTGACCTTGCCCCTAACTGCCGAAAAAGATTTAGACAGAGGATCTGCCCCAGGAAGGGGGCTCCCATCATGGAGAACTAGGTGCGACCCACAGTGGGACCTAGCAAGGCCATTTTAGTCAAAGTCCTCTTTCGCCCCCGCTGGTAAAGGTGGAGCAGCAAGCCGGTATTTACTGAACATCTGCTTTTCCATCTGCACGTGAATGGCCTTCCTGTCTGTTCAAGTCCAAGTCCAACACATGGACAAAGCCAAAGGGGGTGGGATCGAGGGTGGGAGGTGGGGATGGCTGGAGTGTGGGGAGTGGGGGGCGGAAATGGAGACAAATGTACTTGAACAACAATAAAAAATAGAAAAATAAATAAATAACAAGTCCAAGTCCCAAACGTCCACTCACCCCTCCTCCTCAGCTCGAGATGGCACAGGCACCTTGACTACCCGGTATGTCCCTGGGGCTCCTATTTTTATGGAACCCCTGCAGGTATACGGAATAAATGTGTAAATCTTTTTTGGTAAAATTGTTTTCGAAAATGTGTATGTAAATATGTCACCTTCTCCTATGAACCTATTTCATGTTGGTTGACTTTGAGTCCAGACAGAAAAACTTAGAAGGGTAGAAGAAAAATTATTTCTCTTCCCCCCACAATGCCAGACTGCCACCGCCGCAGTTGAGAGAACAGGGTACCAGGGGCGGTGGCACCGAGGGTGAAGGACTCTAGGCTCTGCCCCCGTGCTCTGCTGACTGCCTCTGTGAACCTGTCCATGGAAGAAATGCCCAAACCTGCAGAGAATGCATAGGAGTCTACTTGAGCCAAACTGATGACATACGCCAGGGAGCAAGATCTCAAATGCTCCCAAGAATAACAGTTTTGCAGTTTCTTTTACGCATTAAAATTTGGGAGGAAGGGCAAGGAGGTGGGGGGCAGCACAGTGGGAACTGAATTACAGGGTAGTTACCAAGATTCTGTGCTCTCTTGGGGGTGGTGATCTCACAGGTGTGTGGACCAGGTGCGCACAGGCAAGGGACAGGACTTGCTTCGGGCGAACATGAGCTTTTCCCTAAAGAAGTCGTGTCCCTGGGATGTGGCTGCCCACCCTGACCTGACAGTGAGGGGTTTGCAATCAGATCGCCCTGTGAGGCTACTTTCTACAGAACCCTTCTTTCGTCCACAAACCTTCAGGAAGGTGGGGCATTTTGGCCTACGCCTCTGGGTCAGTAGCAGGGGTGTCCAACCATCTGGCATCCCTGGGCCACACTGGAAGAAGAAGAGTTGTCTTGGGCCACACATTAAGTACATTGCAAAGTGTAATCACAAAAAAATCTCATGTTTTAAGTACATTTACGACTTTGTGTTGGGATGCAATCGCAGCCATCCTGAGCGGCATGCAGCCTGTGGCGCCCCTGGTGGCTGCAGAAGGCATGTGCACAGCATAGGGACACGACTGGAGCCTGGAATGGCAGCAGGCTCTCGCAGGGCCCCCAGCTGCAAGCTTACTGGGCAGGATCCCGGGACACTACTGCTGTGTCACTGTCCCTCAGCTCAGTGCCTGACTCAGAGCCAGCGCCCGAAGCACGCTTGTGCGACAGATTGGCTTAGCAGATCTCTCCAGGCCGAGACCTGGCGTTTGTCTGGTGGGAATGGGAGCAACAGCCCTGGAGTCTGGGGAGAAGAAAGGCGGGGCTGGAGAAGCGGGGCTGGGGCCGGACATGCACATGGGAAGTCGTGGGACAAGGTCGGGGGGGAGGAGATCAGAGCCACACCTGGGTCCCCAAACCCCAAGTCCCCAAACCACAAATCCCCAAGGATTTCTGCTGAGCTGCCAAGTGTGTTTGTGTGTTTGTGTGAGCACAGAAATGCACCCGCAACGCAAATGTGCTAGCAGTGACGTGCAGATGGCGGCCACACGCCCCCTACAGGGAATCCCGGCGAGTGGACAGGATTGCTGAGGCAGCTCGGTCCCAGAGAGGGGCGTCCCAGAGACAGGTGAGGGGTCTGTGGAGCCCCTGATCACAGGACAGAGCCAGCCTGGGTGGAAGAGCTGTGTTCCCTGAACTGGGCGCCCCCAAATTCCTCAAATGTGACCACATTTAGCATTAGGGCCTTGAAAGAGGTAATTCAGTTAAAATGAGGGCATTGGGATGGGTCCTGACCCAACAGGACTGGTGTCAAACGAGAGATTCGGACACAGACACTCACAGAGGAAAGGCCGTGTGAGGATGCAGGGGACACAGCCATTTACAAGCCAAGGATGGAGGCCTTGGGTGAAGCCGACCCTGCCAACACCTTGATCTTGGCCTTCCAGCCCCCAGAACTGTGAGAAATTAAATCTCTGGGCACTTTGTCCTGGATACCTCTGCTGAGTAACACCCCGTGTCTGCAAGCCCTGGGCTGGGGTCTCCAGTGAGGCCTCTGCGAGAGAGAAGAGCGAGGCTGGCCCTCTTGCCTCTGCGCCTGCTTCCTTTGGGCTGAGCCTAGTGCAGGAGGCAGGGTCCGTGCACCCCAGGGCCGCCAGCCCCAGCGCCCAAGGGAAGAGCGCTCCCCACAGAACCGCGGGCCTTCCGCCTGGGAGGGGCGGGGCTTGGCGCAGGGAGGCCTCGGGGCGGAGGGACGCAGAAAGCACCCATCGGGCTGGCTGCTGTTCCTTCTCCACACTCGCCCGGCCCAAAGCCCTAGAAGCGGGTCCAGGAGCTTGGCCAACAGGCGGGAGAGCATCGGGTCCAGGGGATGGGAGAGGCCCATGGCGGGGGCGGGGGAGTACTGAGGGGCAGCCCGGGCCGTCCCAAATAACTCGTTTTCCGCTCCCCCTCAAGCCCTGTCCCTACAACTCCGGGGAGAGTATGTCCTCCTGCCCGCCAAGGCCGTTTTCAGTGATAGTCAGACCCCAGGGTTCTCCGTTTGGTGAAGGCACTCCGCCCTGGGACAGTTTGGAGGCCGGATCCGTGGGTGTGGGTGGGCCGGGGAGGGGCCCCCTGCCCTCCCTGCTGAGAGTTCCCAGCGTCTGGAGCCACACACCGGGTTTCCTGTCTCTTCACCCTGAACTGTTGCCCTCGGACGGCATGCTTCCTCCCCCAACCCCAAGTCAGTCACATCAGTTTTATAAATTGCCTTTACTGAAAGTCAATTACATGAAAAGAAATTTACAAATCAGCAAAAAAACAATGTGTATCAGTTCATTCAATCTGCGTTGCTATCCTCCCGTGGCTGAGGTTGATAATTTACTGCTTATTTCTTCTTGTCCGAAGGACTCGGCTGTTCAGTAATTGCTGAGTCTTAACTTTTTCCACGCAGTTGTTGGCAAGGGAGATCAATGTTGCCATTCTCACGGCCACGGAAGCTTGTTTTGATCTCTTCCCTTCTGTACTTGTGAATCAGTGAGAAGGAGCATTTTCGTGCACAATTTGTACGTGGTAACGCAACTCTTATTTCTTTGAAACACGGGGGACATTTGGGAGAGTGCTTAAGGATTTCTGATCTGCAGGTCTTACGTCCTCGTCCCGCTCGGCCGACTCATTCCCTTTAAAATACGACGCAGGGCATAAGGTTCACTCAGCCCCCGACCTGAAGTGAGACGGCACTGCAGGAGTGCAGGACGAGTCACCCAAAGACACGGCTCTGTGGTAGGTGGGTGGTTTTGAGCCCTGAGAGCTCAAGAGAAACTCCTGCCGCTACTCTCTTAACCACCTAGAAGAACTTGAACTGGGGGCCTTGCCTGGAATGAGAGATTATCAGAGACAGTGTTTTACGACCTGTCCCTGTGGCAGAGCAAACCTGACTGCTGAATTGATCGTCCTTCAAGGACCTTCCTCCCTCTGACGCCCCCAGGTGGCCCTTTGCTCGGGAATGTCTTACACACCCACGTTCCCCTTCCGCCCTGGGTCCTCTCGAGCATGTGGGGTCTCCGACTCTCTCACATATGTGGGGCTCCCACACACATTATATGTTTGTATTCAACCTGGTTATTTTCTCCTGCTAACCTGTCTCGTGTCCATTTGAGTACTGGGCCAGCCACAGGAGCCCAGAGTCGAGGAAAGCGTCCCCCTCCCCTACTCCCCCACGGCACTGTCTGAAGTACCCCCCAGTCTCTCATGGCTGTTTCCGCACGTGACTCCAGGAAAACGGGCGGAGGCGATGACCAAATGTCCGCCCCTCACCCCATTCAAGGGGCAGCAAACACCACGGTCTGGGGCTTCCTCTGGAATTGTCTTACTTCAGGTTGCACAAACAAAGAATTGTTTCTGCCTCCCAAATTCTGACACAAGCCAGGGAGCCACACAGGGTCCCCGAGGCCGACACATTCTGCCCCTGTCCTGGCACCCACATCACGGAAAACAGCGACAAACGCATGGGAAACAGGGGTTAGGTCCGAACCCAGGACCTTCTGACCATGGAAGTGAGTTGTCCATTGACTAAGAAGTGAGCTTACAACATGCAGACCAGGGGAAAATATTTGCAGATCATATGCCTTGGGAGAGATTAATATCCACATTATATAAAGAAGTCCTACAACTCAACAAGGAAAAAACAACCTGATTTATACATGGACAAGGGACTTGCACAGACATTTCTCCAAAGAAGATGTGGAAATGGCCAATAAGTCCACGAAACGATGCTCAACGTTGCAAAGTATTGGGGAAATGAAAATCCAAACTACAAGGAGATGCCACTTGCACCCATTAGGATGGCCCTTCTCAAAACTCGAAGACGGAACAACCAGTGCTGGCGAGGACGAGGAGGCGGAGCCCTCTGCATGGCTGGTGGGGGTGTAAACGGTGCAGCTGCTACGAAAACCGTGGGTGGTTCCTCAGAAGATTAAACACAGGATTCCCACATGATCCAGCAATTCCATTTTGGGGTATTTCCCAGAGGAACTAAAACCAGAGACCCAGAGAGAGATTCGCGCACCCACATTCGCGGCAGCATTACTCACAACAGCCGAAGGACGGAAGCAACCCGAGTGTCCACCCACGGATGACTGCAAACCGATGGGGCCTGTCCACATGCTGGAATGTCGCTGAGTTTTCACAAGAAGTTCCGACGCACGCTCCAACACGAGGGGCCTTGAGGACCTTATACTAAGTGAAATGAGCCGGTTCTGGAAAGACAACTACTGTATGACTCCACGTGCGTGACGCGGCAACGGCGGTCAGACTCAGACAGGCGGACGTAGGAGGGGGCTTCCCAAGGGCGGGACGGGATGGAGGAGGCGGAGTCGCTGTCTGGGGGGCGGGGAGGTTTGGGAGATGGTGGAGGTGGTTGCACAGCACTGCGAATAACACCACTGAGCTGTACACTTAACAACTGTTCAGGTGGTAACACTTATGTCATGTATCTTGTGCCACAAGGAAAAGGAGGCGCGCTGACCGGAGTAGGAACATCGCCGGCACTCTTCCCAAAGCAGCTGAAGAGCCTCGGGACCCTCACGTGTGAATAGGACACCGTGTATTTAGGCAAACGGACAGAGTGACTCCACCGATAACACGGCAGCTGTGAGCCACAGTAGCTGGAAACACTTCGGCCGTGTCACTACAATAACTATCGCAGCGGCGGCCCCGCAGCACAAACCCACGAGCGCGCGCGGCAGTCGGCCCCAGGAACCCCCCGGGGACTCACGGATGTCTGGAGCCTGGGCGCCACGTTCTTCCGAACGCCTGGCAGCAGACAGGCCCGAGGTCTCCAGGAGAGATCCACCAAGGCTTGGAATAGTGACAAAGTCACACACTGGGCCATCCATCCAGCTCCCCCAGCAGGACATCGAAGTCAAGAATGAGAACAAACACATTTTTCCGTTCATTTGTGTATGCTTCCGTTCTCGGATTTAGTCGGCAGGTAGCTGGTGAGCATCTGCGGAATGCCGGGCAGGGCTGGGTTGGCGATATTGATGTGAAAAGTGTGAGGCACTTCAAGCCTGAAACCGTTACATCCCGAGAAAGGGAAGAACTATTCTAACAGACTCGCTTTGAAAAGGTGTTTCTCCTGGAAACCTTGGGCTGCTGGCTGACAGCCACTAAGTGTGGGCACAGAACCTGTGGGCGATGTCGGCTCCCTCTGGTGTGTGCGTGCATGAGAGAGATCGTGGGTCTGCCATGCCTCTGTTCAAAAAGGCTATTTCCCTCAGCAGAGGTGGATACATTTGCTGTTTACGACTTTTGTGGTCGTGAAAAAGAGGAACATTTTATAAGTGAATCCATTTGAACACTCTCAGCAAGCTGTACTGAAACTGGCATCTGAAAACCGTCCCCGTCCCCTTGGCCACCACAACTGCAGCTGTGGCGTGCAGCCTGGAGCGGCCCCAGCAGGCGGGGAAGCACAGCTCCGGACACTCCCGGTGTTTTCTTGACTACGCCGAAGCCCTCGTGCAGTCCAGCCTCTTTACGGGCCCACACCCTGCAAGCCTGGTGGTATTTTTGTTGCAGTGCTGTGGACTTGATGCATTTGGCCCTTATTTGCCCAAAGAGTGGAATTTCCGAGGCATTTTTGATGGTTTATGGGGATACCTGGAGAGAATATTTGGCGCTGAGGTAGGGCAAAGGCGTTTGCTTATTTGTGCTTCTCCCAAGGAAGGGTGTTCTAAGATTTCTCTTTCCTCTCCTTCAACTGCTCCCTTACAAACCAGCCTGGACATACTATTTTTTCAAATGTTAGTAAAATAACATCATCTGGCTTGTGTAGCCATTGCCCAGGTCACATATCTGCCTTTGAAACGGGCGCTTCCATCCTCCAATGCACAGGAGCGAGGTGGTGGCAGTGTGGCTGGACACAGACAGCATGGCAGGCCTCGTCCTGAGAGGACGTCAGGGCTGCACTTCCGCAGCGCCCCCTCCGGGCCAGGCACGTGTCTAGGGCCCCGCCTGCAGGGACTCATTTGACACTCACGACCAGCTATGAGTTTGGCGCAATCAATGTCCCCTTCCACAGGTGAGGGGCCTGAGGCACAGGAAACCCTTCCTCAGGTAACCCTTACAGTAGTAAGTGGCAGGCCGGGAGCCTGATTTAGACAGTCTGACTCCGGACTTAGAGACTTTCGATAGGAGGGGCTCAGCCTTTGCAACCAGACAGCCTGTGTCTGAATCCAGGCTCTGTCTCTCACGAGCCAAGTGACCTTGGCCGAGTCCTGTGCACCTTAACTTCCCCATCTGTTAACAGGAGGGTAGAGATCGTGTAAGTAAGGTCCCAGGCACACAGGGGCACTCAGTGACAGCTGCAGACAGCTCTAACCTTCCCTTTGTTTTCTACGCACACGGGACACACGTGTCCTTGTGCCTGGTTAATCCATACTCATCATAATTCACAGCTCAAGCTTTCCCTGTGGAAAGTACAGCAAGGGAGGGTGCACCCGTTTGGAAGTATCCCAAGCTGAGGGGCAGGGGCCAGGGCACAGGACCCCACCTGGGGACTTGGTGCAGGAGACAGAAGGTGGGAACACTACAGGCAAAAGGACCCGTTAGCTGAGGTGAACAACAAGGAGAGTCAGTGTGGTGCGGCAGAGACTCAAGATCAGCGACACTGGAGGGCAACCAGGAGTCAGGGAGTGATGGGGGTCAGGCTGGGGGAGGGGCCAGGCAGTGCATGGGCTTTCTGGGGGGCCAGCAGGAGGCCCTGCCACGTTCAGACCAGACCTGGTGCAGGCGGCCGGCCGGTCGGGAGGCTGGCTCAGCAGCACTCCGCGTAGGGGAGGAGGAGGACTCGAAGCATGGTGGGCGGGCGGGCGACGCCACCAGGCGACATACCCGCAGGCACAGCTTCTGGGCGAGGCTGGAGGGAAGTTCCTAGAACAGCCACGCGGCCCTCCTCCCCAGGACACGAACAGCACCTCACAGCAGTCTTAGCTTTATTGAACAAGAGTTCCAATCTCTGGAAATGCTTCAAAATTAACTGTCAATTTTGCTGCGAAAGCTACGAATTGATTAGTCAAAAAGAAATCAGCCCCTGGCCGTCCCACTCTGTCCCCCCACGGGACACTAATCATCCTTAGACACAAAGCGATGCACTGATATCCAGAGAATTAGTCACACACGATTCCTCCCGTATCTAAAAACTAGGTCGGATTCGAATCACTGCACTTAAAGAAAATCACCCTTCAGAACAAGGCCGCCGGTTCTGAGAGGCATGGTAGGGTCCCATCTTGGCGCTGAGAGCAGCAGCCCGAAGGGCACATGTCACACCCTAAAGCTTCGCGGCCACTGGCAGGTCCCTGGCGTCGGTTTCCAGCCACTGGACAAGGATCCGATTCACCTCGGCGGGCCTGGAAAGGAAACGCCAGGCTGCTCACCCCGTCTGCACCCACTCGGCCCGCACTAAGTGAACCGCTCACCCGGGAAAAGCTTTACTGAAGGTGAGCGGGAAGTCCCAATGTCCCCCACCCAGAGACCCCCAGCTCCTTACTTCTCTATCTGTGTGAAGTGTCCACAATCCTTAATGTGTCCCCTTTTCAGGTGGGGGATCTGGAAGAAAACACAACCCAGAAAAGTAAATGACAGAACGCAAACGGGCCTGGTTTCAGGTTGGTGCAGAGTGTCACACGGAGCCCTGTGACGAGGCGCCTTCCTCTCGGCAACTCACAGGCCACCCTCCTTTCTGAAAAGCTCTGCATTATTTAGGGGAGGAACGACCATTTACTGAGCAACTACTATGTGCTATGTGCTCTGCATGCATTGCCTATTTAACCTTACCCACAATCCTGTGGGTAATCGGAAAGCCCAGAGAGGTTAGGTAAGCTGCCCAAGGCCAGAGCGGCTGAGCTGAGATTTGCATTCAGGGCCGACCTATACTCATCACAACCATCTCCCTTCAGAATCATTCACTCTCAGCCCCTTTGCTCCTTGGAAACTGCTCAGTAGCTGTTTGGCTCTCGCCATGCAGTCGCAGCTGCATTCCCTTCTCAGGCTTCCCGGCTGGTGGTCTGCATTCAGGGCTGTTTGGCTTCCCCTCTGGAACCTGAACTCTCACAGTGGGTCACAGCCACAGGCGCTGAGGACTGCGGACCTAGAGGGAGCAGCAGTGCAGCAGCTTAGCATACGTGCGTTTCTTCCTGCACCGCCTTGAACCTTGACAGGATGTGGAAAAGGCTGGGGGGAGGCAGAGGCTGCCACTCCCAAGCATGGTAAGCCTCAGTGAGGTTAGCAGTCAGTTACAAGGGGCTGGAAAGGACCAGCTGAAGAACCTGAATTTCTGCAGAAACCCTCGAGGGTCTAGACCAGAGAGACAAGGCCCGTGGGCTCAGAGCTCTCTGGAGCCCCTTCCTCGGCTGGATCCAGAGCCCGCAAGGGGCACTGTGGCAGCATCCCAAAGCACATCCTCCCCGCCGTGCCTGGCGGTGCTAACGAAGCCCAAGCCCAAGGCGGATGAGCTGCTGTGGGCAGCTAGCGAGCCCACGGTCACCCCTCCTGAGAGCTCCCCACTCACCACCAACTTCTACACTTGGAACAGAGTGAGCTTCCAGCCACTGAAGGGGGTTTGCTGCCCGTCACCCCCTTCAGTGGCTCTCACGGCTGTGGGCCCGCACAGCCCAGCCTGGCCAGAGTTTTCAGCAAGACTCTGCGGCCTCATCGAGCTCCGCCGCTCTCCAAGCATGCATGCTCCTCGCTTCTCAACACCCTGTCTGCTCCCGTGTTCTCTCTCTGCCTGCGTTGAGTGCGGGAGTAACTGCAGGGCAGGCAGCTCCTGGAGGGCGGGGTCTGTGTCTTACTCATCTTAACCTTCTCGGTACCTAGCACAGTCCCAACACATTTAAGTGCACAGTAAAAGCCCACGAAATGAATAAATGAATGAGTGAGTGAATGAAGGGCAGACTCCATCAGTACGAGGAGGAGGAAGCATCAGTCATGTTTCTGGCTCCCAAGAGGTGACAGTGATGCTCCTGATGAAGCCCCTTGTCAAGCAAGTGGCTCACCTGAAGATCCCACTCTGTCCTCAGCTGCCGTCTGCCCTCTGGGACCCCTGCCTCCTCCCAGAAGCACCGACGGCCCCAGTGCAGCACCGCCCTTACCCAGTCCTCCATGTGCTTAGACATCGCAGGAGTGAGCACAAAGTCCTTTTCTGCCGTCACCATCAGGGCTGGAATCAGGATCTGGGGAGGGGTGACAGGGAACAGGTGCAGCCACAGAGGGAAGGAATGTCTTCTCTTGTGCCCTCCACAGCTTAGGTCTCCCCTCCCCTGGGGCAAGGAGACGGGCTTCGTTTCCATGCTATGTGGCTCCCTTCACCACTACTCCCTCAAAGGACCCCCAGCAGCTCCACCGTGGCCCTGGCCTTGTGTCTGGCATGCACTGCAAGAAGGTGGCATCACCCTTGCTGCAGGTCCGGAAGGGTGCAGGGAGATAGTAGAAAATGCACACGTCGGTCCCTGCATCCGGGTCCTGGCACAGAGCCCCCGAAACCCCTGGACACTCCTAAGTGACAAGAGCTCTGGGAGCACCTTCCGGTCTAAGGAGGCAACTCGGTGTTTCCTGGGCGGGGCTGGTCCCCCGAAAAACCAAGCCATGATCAGGGGCGCGAAATTTTCAGCCCACCCCCCACTTCTCTAGAGAGGGGAGAGGGCCTGGAAATGGAGTTAACAATTGATCACGGCCCCGTGAGGAAGCTCCATAAAAATCCTAGTACTACGGGGTTCGGAGCGTGTCCACACGCCCATGTGCCCGGGAGGGTGACGCCCTCAGCTCCACAGGGACAGAAGCTCCTGCTCTCGGGACCTTCCCAGACCTCGTCCTGTATATTTCTCCACGTGGCTCCTCACCGGTGTCCTGGATCACACTTTTTGCGCAGTTGGTAAGCGCGAGGAAGGGTTTCCCTGAGTTCTGTGAGCCACTCTAGCAAAGACTGATCAGACCCCAGGAGAGGGTTGTGGGGGCCTCAGATCTGTAGCCAGAGGAGGGTTGGAAGCACAGGTGACAACCAGACTTGCTACCGGTGTCTGAATTGTGTGGTGCCAGGAGGTGGGCAGCCTCATAGGACTGAGTCCTTAACGCGTGGGATCTGACGCTGTCTTCAGGTGGATAGCGTTAGAACTGAGTTAAATCATAGGACACCCGCTGATGTTGCAGGAACTGCTTGGTGGGGGAAAAGCCCTCACACATTTCGTGACCAGGAGTGTCAGAAACAAAGTGTTTCGTGTGAAAGTGGAGGAGGAAAAGACTGGGATTTTCCAACGCAGATGAACTTAGCGCCGTGACCAGCCTGGGTGAGCGTGCACACGCATGTTTAAGTAAGAATGCACGGGCTGGTGCGCTCTGTGCCATGGAACTGAACGGGTGGCCCCAGAAAGGAAAAGAGATACCCTGGAATGGAGATCGATACTCCTTTTCTTTGAATTAGATGAACGCTTCCAACAGACAGCCAAGACCCTCGTGAGTGGCTGGTCAGCCACAACTGTCGTCAGCCTGACACCAGAGGCAGCGAACATGACTTTCCTTTTATCTACCGACGCCTGGGGCACAGAGAGGCCACGCAGCCTCCACGCAGCCTCTGTGCTCACTCCACCGTTATAATTTTCAAACAGCTTCAATTTCTCCCTGACGAGGGAATTTGCACTATTTTATTTTATTTTTTTTGCCTACATGCAGAACCACGTGCTTCTCACTGCACCCGGTCCTCCAAATAATGAAGGACCAGAGCACGTTCCAAAGTGCCTTTGCTGCTGAAACTCACCCTGAGGCTGCTGTTGTGTAAACTCTAGAATGTTCCAGGTCAAAATGCAACCTGGTGGTGGGTGTATGGGAGGGAGTGGGGGAGGAAGAGCACCCAAAAGAAAACTGCAAAAAAGGGGGAGTTCCCAACTTAGATGCCCTCAGGGTTCACCTCCCCAAAGACTGTGTCATTATGTCCCTCCACGCTCAGAATTTGCCCATCAAACTGCAGTTCTGCCATTTTTGTCCATCTAAGATTAGAGTGACGATAAGGATAATGACCATTAATTCAACTACTACTATGTGCTGGGTACTGTTCTAAGCATTTTATGTGCATTCACCCCTGACATCCTTACACAGCTCTATAAGGTGGGCACCATTCTTACAGGGTAGTTAACTGTCTCAGCCAAGGTCACACAGGGATCAGATCCCAGGCTGAATTGCCATCCAGCCCGCCCTTAACCACACTGCCTCCGGACCTAATCCATGAGGCTGAGACCTCATCTGTTTTATGCACCTGGTACCTCCACGGCCCAGCACAGTGCCTGACACATAGAGAGAGGGTGTTCACATTTGAGCAGGTCCACAAGATAACCAGGGCTCCCATGTGAGCTGGGGACTGTGAAAAAGCAATTTTCCATAAGCTTTTCATGTAAGCTGGGACCCCAGGACTCCTATTGCAGACCCAGAGATTGGAAACCACCTTCTGCTCGACAAACAAGGAAACTGAGACTCAGACTGACTTGGTCATGTGATGCAGCCAGAGGCAAGGCCCCATCTCTCTGAGAACACCCAGTGCTCCTACTGCGAACCAGGAGCTCCACGACCTCGGCCACATTTGGGAGTCGCCCTAGACCATCTGCTTCCTGGAGCTGGGGCAGCATCAGGAGACCCGGGCCTTGCAGACTGATGCTGTGGTCACCCAGGCAGACCCCTGCTCTGGCTGTAGCACCACCTTCTGCCGTTTCAAGAGAAGCCTCAGCAAGAGGTCCTAGGGGAGACTCTTGATTGGAGGCACTTCGGGAAGCCCAGAGGAAAAGGACAGAAGGGAGGAAGCTGGCAGGTCAGTCTGTCCACGCCCAGCTCTGACCCAAGGGCATATCAGTTGGTCAGTGGGAAGGGGGCAGGGGAGCCACGCTGCACCAGCACTCACCTTCCTTCCCCTGCCTTTGCAGCCCCACTTCCAGTTCCTGTCTATGTTTCGATACCAGTTCAGGGGACCCCTGGGGGGCAGATCAGGGAATAAAAACAGGAAAGCTTTTAGTCAATGACTATGCTATAGACCCCACCTGGAACCAGCTTCACAGAGAGACGATCTTCTCAGGAGGAGCAAAGTTTCCACAGGGGAAAGAGAACAGAGCCCAGGAGCCAGGTCTCTTGCCCTGCACAAGAGCGTTACACAGAGCAAGGCCTAGTGAGCACAGAGCTCACGGGGCAGCTGCCATGCAGGAGCCAGCCCACAGCATTCCCCACGTTAGCTCGGGGCTGTCATGTAACAGGGCGCGGATCTTGGCTCAGCCCCTCTCCGTCCAGAGGCCACTCCCCTTCCCTGGGAAACCCACTGAAAAGGGACATCAGTGGGTGGTGCAGAGGGGTCTCCTCCAGGACAGGTAAGGCTGGCCGTAGGGCTGGACCTAGAACACTCTCCCGGTCCTCAGGCAAGGTCAGGGTTGGTGCCCTCAGGCCCTCCCGGCTCCCCCTGTGGCCCCAGACCCTGGGAATACTGTGCACAAGCCACATGCCCTTTAGGGACTTTTACCTTTTCCTCCTAAACAAGGAGGAGGTCAGACCAGAGTATCTCTGTGCTCCCTTTCAGAGCAAATCTGTCCCCAAATCTGACTCTCAAATGGTCTCTGCTTGAAGAAGAAGGAGGAGGAAGAGGAGGAGGAGAAGGAAAAGAAAAAAAAAAGAGCCTTAGGGAAGAGCTGTAGGTGGCGGTGGTACAGGAGAAGCTGGGGGCTAAAGGGCTGCAGCCACAGGCGTTCACGGGCAAGGCTGCAGTGTCCCGGGCTTCCGGGGCGGGGCTGACCAGGCCGTGAGTGAGTGACCATGGTTTGGCTCTTTCTGCGTCCTTGGGTTTGAGTGAAGGATGGAAGTGTCAAGAGAGAGGCATAAGGGAGAGAGGAAGGATGGAAATGTGGTGAACTGCAGTGTCCTTGAAGAAACCATGAGCTTCGAGGATTTGCGATATTTAAATATTTGAGGAGCTATGCAAAAAAGGGGCTGTTGGAGCAATTCTTTGTGGTTCCAGAGCAGGGCCCTGAACTTCGGCATAAAAACAGATCTGAGAGAAAGGCATGGAGTAGCTGCACCTGCTGCAACACGGGTGAACCCTGAGAACACCAGCTAAGTGAGAGAAGCCGGAGAACCACAGAGAACCACGTAAGACACTCCATTTACATGCAGTATCAGTACAGGCAAACCCATGGAGACAGAAGGAAGACTGGTGATCACCTTCAAGGACTGGGGCGGGGGCGGGGGGGATGGCACTGCGGGTTGGGAGGGTAGAGGGGAAGTGGGGGCGGGTTGGCTGCAAAGGAAATGGAGTTTCTTTTGGGGGTAATGAAAACGTCCTAAAATGGAACATGGGGACGGCTGCACAGCTTTGTGACTAGACTAAAGACCACTGAGTTTCAGAGAGTGAGTTTTGTGGTGAGACAAAGCTCGCTAAAGCTGTTGAGAGAGAGAGAGAGAGAGAGAGAGAGAGAGAGGGAGGTCTACAACACCCCTAAAAACTTAAGCAATTTTTGAGTCTCTGTGTTTTCCTGGAGAAAGAACTCAGAGCTGTTGTTGGGTTCTCACAGGGGTCATGACTGAAAACAGGTAAAGACATCTGCTCTGAAGGGGCCCCTAAGCATAAAGCAAAACCAGGTGATCTATTCCAAACTAGAGCGGGCAGAGCATTGTAAGGTAGTGAGCCTTCGAACACTGGAGACATGTATGCAGAGGCAGGACAGGCATTCATGGGGCTGTGGTAAAGGGGAACTGGGCCTTACCCTGCACCCTGAGAGCACAGCAGCCCCTCTTTGGGGACAATCTCTCTTCTGTGTTTTGGGTACCCTTCTGTTTACCTGAAACCAGACTTCTTGAACTGCTGCACATAGTACTGAATGTCCTCCTCAGACAGGAGCTTGCTGAGGCTGGGCTCTTTGGGGGCTTTGCGTAAGAGTCCTCCTGCAAAAAGATACTTCTTTTCAATCCCATCCCTGGGCCAGGCGTCCCAGCAACAAACTCTGGCCTTCTGCACTGAGGTTGAGAAGCTCCTAATTGTCTCTCATGTGCCCTGGTGCTCCTTCATTCATTCTCTCTTAACCACGATAAGCCCATCTCCTCTCAGGCTCCAAGTCTGTGCCGTCTCTGTCATTCTGGAATGCAACAATATCACACACACACACACACACGCGCGCGCGGGCCTCAACTTCCAGGAAACGCTCTAGGACTGAGCGTCCCCCTCCTGTCCTGCGGAAACATGCAACCCAGTTCCGGGATGACACCTGTCTTCCCCTGTCTCCCAGCCCTGCCAGCCCCCCAGCTCCCCTCTTCGCCTAGACGAAGCCTTTTCTACACAGCTTAATGAATTACGCCCCTCTTCAGATGTCTCCACTGAGAGCCTTGGAATTTTCACAAGATCTTGACTCCCAAGTTCCCTGAAGGAAAGGAACCCGAGGCCCCGCGGTCAGCCCAGGGCTCAGGCGGGCGGTGTTCCCCTGCGGGGACCCTACGTCGCACAAGTCACAGTTCAGAGCCGGCGGCTGGCTATCGCTGCTCAGAGGAGGTAGATGGAGAAACCCTCATTTAACGCCCAGCGGGCCCCTGCCACGGCCTCCTGTCTCCCTTCCCTCAGAACCTGAGAGCATCTCTTACCGACTTTACGGATGTTGTACATGATGGAAAGAGCCTGCAGGGAGAAGAGTGAGAAATTATGTTACGGGTGAAGTAAAGAAAACAGACTGAGGCAGGTCATCTGAAAACCCTGTCACGCCGAAGACCTACGAGTGCCAGGAGGCTGTTACAAACGTGCCAAACTCCCAAGAGAGACAGGCAAGCCCTCCGGGGCCAAAGCAGAAGCAGCCAGCAACCCAAGCTCTGGGCCGAGGCTGCCCCGCCGAGCGTGCGCAGATCTTGGTGATGTGAGAGGACTCGGGTTCCCCAGCCCCTGGGAGCAAGAGATAGGCCTCAGGTCTGTGGCAGACGGGAAGTCAAAAACGGGACCCTCCCCAGCCTTCCACCGGAAACCTAGTAAGTCTGTGGTCCTTGGCTGAAGGGTGGGCTGGGGAAAAAAAAAACCCACCCGTCATGACAGAGAGATGTCAGAGGACTTGGTCCATTCGGTTTGGTACTAAGAGGAAACCCAAAAGTGTTCACCAAGAAATTCATAGCAGCTGCCTTCACAAGTTTGGAATTACACTGTCTCTATGATTTCAAAACCTCCAAGGTGCAAAGTCAACAACAAAAGCAACCACAAAGTGAGGCTGGGCTGGCGGCACCCCCAGGACGCCTTACAGCAGCAGCAGGAGCTACAGCACAGTAGGGTCGCTTCTTCAACGCTGACTAAGCACACCGGTGCACACTCGGTGCTGCTGAGGCTGAGTTCACAACCAAAGTTACCACACTTCTCTCCCCTCTCCTCTCTCCTGCACATGCACACCCCAGAATCCCACCGCAAGGGACAGCAGACATCAAACCGTGAAATAAGACTTCCCAAGAGCATCAAATAACAGACCTTGCAAGAGAGGGAAGGGGGAAGAGAATGAAAACATAGTATGCTTAAAAGTATTAGACACAGGAAAGAACCTGAAAAACAAGAACAGAACAAGAGATCCAAATGATTGGGGGAAAAAAACAAATACAATTTTCATCAATTAAAAAAAGTTTCCTTGAAATTAAAAAAGAAGACTTCAGAGATGGGTTAAACTGCAGATTAGACGCCCCTAAAAGACCAATAATGGGGCAGACCCAAGGCCAGGTTCTCCCAAGCAGTAACAGGAGTCTCTAAAAGAAAAAAAAAAAATGTCAACCTCGAGTTCCATACTCAAACCATTCTTCAAGACTGAATAGCTATGAGTTCACGACTGCCCGACTGCCGGCAGAACCGCAGAAGAAGGCCCTTCGGGAAGAAGCAAGTGAACCCCGTAGGAAACAGTGAGCCGCTCGAAGTGAGGGAGGCGCAGAGACAGCGGCAGACACGCGGAAGGCCGGGCAGGCGCTGCCCCGTGAGACGAGGCAGTCGGCTGACCTCTAGCGCCTGAGACCGGAGGGGGGCGGTGGTCACGGAGACAAACCATGATGAGCCACTTTGTTTGTGCACGAAAAGATTTAGGGATAGAACTTAATTTTGAGCTTTGATAAACAATTATGCATGCTGAAATGGCAAGGTAAAAATGGTCTAATTTCTCAAGCGCCACTATTATGTAATAGTTCTTTCATTTCAGTTTCAAAGCTTTCGTGACCTTTCCTCCTTAACTCGACTGGTAGAGTGCGAGTCCCAACCCTGCCGACTGCAGCAGTCAGAGGACAGAAGGCCAGAGGGCTGGTGCCCGGACACTTGAGCCCCTCCCCCATCCTCGTAGGGAGGCCACCCAGCGACCTCGCACCACCGCAGCCCCCGCCCCGCTGCCCAGCCCACTCCGACCCTCCGCCTGGTGCCCCTCACCTCATCATGTGCTCTTAATATGCTTTTGAAAGTCCGATCCAGGTTCTCTTCCAGTTCAGCCTCAGCCACTCCCTAAAATAATCAAGAAAGCAAAATGACGGACTCCACAGAAATCTTGGCCACTGCACCCCTCCCCAGTCTGACTGAAAGCAGGACGCCCCACAGTCCATCCCCTCCAGCCCACGTTCCATTAGAAGCGCATTCATCGTGATTTTCATACTGAAACACATTTTTTTAAAAAGGTTCAAATTAAATAACAAGATGCTAACGGCGGCTCCTCCCCTGGGAGGTGGGTTTATAGGTGTGGCTTTCTTTTGTTTTCCAAAATCCCTACCACGAGAAGTATTGCTTGTAATAACCCCTTTAAGGGAACAGGGGGTGGGGGGCGGGGAGCTGGCACAGGAGGAGGTGGGGGACCGAAGGGTGGTGAGAAGAGAAGAGGATTCCAAGGACTCTGAGGAGCCAAGTGGAAAAGCCAAACACTGTTCCGATCACGCATCTCTTTTTGCTGCAATAACTTCAAATCCGACTCCTTCGATTTGGGCGTAAATTTTTATGGCCCATCAGACGCCCATGGATTGCCTCCCTGAGGGCAGCAAGGTTCCTTGTTAAAGAGCTGGGACACAGACCCTTCGTGCTGGCAAATTCCCAGGTCTTCCAGCCTCACAGGAGCCTCCTTACATTTAATTGCCTTATCTACACCTGGTTGTTTGGCCATTTCCAGGAAAACAGGCTAAGGGGTGCAGACAGACAAAACTGAGGTCCTAAGGGTGGGGTGATGGCTAGACGAGGACCGAAGGAAAGTGCCCTAGTTCTGGGGCTGGGGAAGAGATTCTTGCTGGAAATGAAGGGTCTGGATTCATCTTCCCACCACCTCTCCTTCTCACTCAATTCCCTGTCCAGGAGCATTTCCAGACACAAAGAGCAGGGGGGCAGGTGGCATGGGGCTTTAAGATCCATCAGTGGATCGTAACCTACTGGCTCAGGTCTCCTGGCTCCAAGATTTTTAGGGCAGAAAAAGAAAATGTTAACACAATCTGTATTTTCCAGGAATTGAAAGCCCTTGGACCTGAGAGCTGTCACAGAATCAGTGTAAAGAAAGTCAGCTGTCCCTGAGGCACAGATCCGCTGGGGCAGCTGCTCAGAAACAAGAGATCCTTCCTGGACAGTCCCCGAGGGGATCAGTGTTATGGGAAGAAACTGGGTAAGAGTACGGTGGTGTCTTAGTCCATTCAGGCTGCTGGAAGAGAACTGTAAGTTGTGTAGCTTATAAACACAGACATGTATTTCTCACACTCTGCAGGCTGGGACTCCAAGGTCAAGGCACCAGCGAGAGCCCACTTCCTGAGTCACAGATGATATCTTCTTGCTGTGTCCTCACATGGTGGAAGGGGGAAGGGGGCTCTCTGGGGTCTCTGTTATAAGGGCATTAATTCCATTTACGAGGGCTCCACCCCCAAGACTTGATCATCTCCCAAAGGACCCACCCCCTATTAACACCACATCGGGGTTACCATTTCAACATATGAATTTGCAGGTTGGTGGTAGGGAGGGGTAAACACAAACATTCGGTCTACAATAGATCAACAGTAACTTGTCGATCTATTCTTCTCCTCCTTTCTGCTGCTCGCCCGAACGTACCTGGGAACAACTAAACTGGATTGCAGAATGTTTTCTGAAAGGATGCCCTGCTTCCCCACCTCTCTTACTTACTATATTGTAACATCCACCAAGAACACTCGCATCCTTCAGACTGCCTTCAAGAAGCCTTCTGCACCTGTCCCAAATGCTGCCTTCTCCCTGAAGTCCTGCCTTCCCCTATCACTGTAAAATCCCTCTGCTCTCCTTGGACCCCAGGGGACCTTTCATGTGCTCCCCCCTGAGCACCCGGAGAGCAGGAAGTATCCACTCATCTTATCCCCAAGATTATCTGTGACTGGCAGAGTAGAGGCTGACATTATGTTTGTTTCTCTCCCCCTAGTAATGTTCCCGGAGAGAAGGATCCTAGAAGTGAGGTCAATAAAGCGTTATAGTGACCGGCGGCCCTCTGTCCCTGCATGCTCTAAGAGGTCCCCCTCCACTGCACTTCATTTGTTCTGCACATTGCAAAGCACGAGAGCACTGGATCTACGAGCTGCCAGCACGGGATGCATCTGTCATCAGGCAGTGCTGGGACTGCAGTCTGAGACTTGCTGAGGAAATTGATGTTGGTGTGTTAATTACAATCCCCTCATACGTGTAAGATTCAATTATGATGGAGAATCAATCACGACCTTCTGCTACGAGATGAATGCAGAGGCAAAAAATAGCTACGGAAGGAAGCACGTTTTAAGAGGTCGATGGCAGCCGCAGTCCGCCCAGCACGTCGCCGTGGTCATCACTCTGATTTACAGAGAGCAGCCCCCATCCATCCCAGAACCACGGCGGTTCATGAGCTCAGGGCGCATCTCAGTGTGTGCAGGCCTCTCCGTAGGTCCAGAGGTCTGGACAGGGCTTTGGCCCTCAAAGGGTCCTTGAAAGAGCAAACAGATGCCAAAAGAATCAGTAAAAAAATCAAAGGGGGCCAAAGGTAACTAAGTCTGCGCACCCACAGGAGAGTGCGTCCGGTGGGCAGAGCATGAAGACTCAGGTCAGGGCAGAAAGGGAGAAGCCAGTAATGTTTGTGCTCTGGCTGCGTGCCCCACTAATGGCGTCAGCTCTCTGTAACTTACAAAAATTCTTTTTCAAGTTTTACAGAACAATGTCAAGGCAGCAGGATGGGGAACCTCCCTCTGTGCCACCAAGCATAGGACTTAAACAAAAGACTTTAGAATTCTACAAACATGGCTTCAAGCCCCAGTTCTGAGAGTTATTAACTGGGTGACTTAATCTTCCAGAGCCTCAGTTTCCTCATCTATACAATGGGAGTTTTATTTCCTATAATGCCTGACATATAAGAGGAATGCCAATAAGTGGTTATCATTGTCATCATAATTATTATCTCCATCACTAAAGTTACCGAATTGCATCAGAATTGTCTACTTTTGGTCCTGGATCCCTCGCTGGCCTGCTAATTTCTTAGGGACAACACAGTGTACCTTCTTCACATTCTCATTCCCGCCACCATAGCATGGTAAGAGGAAGTAGCCAACCAAGGCTAGATGGGTGGGAAGGAGAGAGGGGAGAAGGGAGGACAAAAGGGAAGGAATGTGCAATGAAGACTTGGGAGGGAGTATCTTCTAAATGACCACGTGAGTTGTGGCTTCATTTTTCTGCACTCCACTGCACACCCATATTCACCAAACAAGGTAATTCACCTCCAGCTCTGAGGTGGAGCTGAGCACCGACCCCCAGAACAACACCACATAAAGGCGTTTGATCTACCATCGCCCAAAGGCTACCACCTGGGGCAGGGAAGCTGAAGAAAGTTCTAGGTCCTAAAAGAAACTCCTTAGAAAGAAAGCCTTTGGAATTCCATGAATCCTGGAGCTGTCTCAGAGTACTCTGAGGGTGTTTAAGAATAAAGATTTCCTGCTAGGCAACTTAGAAATGGTGTGAATGACTTGAAGAAGAAGAAATCCACCTTAGAGAATTCATCAGAATCTCTTAGCCGTTCTTACTAACCACATCCACTTCTCTCCCTGCTTCTTTATTTTACACTTGACATCACAGACACTCCCAGTGACAAGGAAACATCTAATTCTGTCCTCCTTGGTTTCTGTGGCTTCCAGACCAGCACCTCCAGCTTTGCCCTTACTCCTGAGACACATTTCCACATGTCCATGGGGATATCATGCCTCACTCTTCAACGTGATCATTACAATGAACATTAAAAACCAATAAAGAAAACGCAGCACTTGGTGAAATACATTTTTCATGCATACCCCAGTGTCATCACACGTCACCCTACTGGTTTGAAGAGTGACCCCAAAGGATAGGCCAAGACCAAACGCCCAGGACCTGTGAACCCGACCTTACTTGGAAATGGGGTCTTGGTGGATGTAGTTAAGTTAGGATCTCAGGATGAGGGGTGGACGGCCAAGTCCAGGAGCAGTGAGGGTTTCTGGCAGTCAGCAGAGGGTGGGAGAGAGGCATGGACAGAATTCTCCCCCAGAGCCCCCTGAAGGAACCAAACCTGCTGAGGCCTAAATTCGGACTTTCATCCACCAGCACTGTGAGTGAACACATTTCTGTTGTTTGAAGTTCTGGCCGTGTGTTACGGCAGCCTCGGAAAACTGATCTACCACTTCGAGGGGTCTCTTGATGTGAGGGGTAGGGAAGGAAGGACAAGGCTGAAGGTCTGCAGAGCCTCTGAGTCCCCTGGGGCCCACTGAGCAGCCGGAAGACACGGGTGCTGACCACAGGGTGGAGGAGGCAGGGGTTCCCAGGAGCCAAAGCACCCAGACTTCTCCTTACACCCCGTCTTTATTCCCATGCATATACTCAACTCACTGTCAGAGGAGCCCCAGAAAACTAGAGTATGATAAGCCCAAGTTCGTTTGGACTTTTCACCCGAGTGCTGGCAGGGACAGAGGTCTTGACTGCCTTATCTATCAGGGAGGTTCCTGCAGCCGGGAGGACACAGCGGGCCGCCTTCTCCAGCTCAGATTCCGACAGGCACCTCCTCCCTCTTCACCAGCCCAGGGGGACTTCCCTTTCACCTTCCCTTGTGTTCTTTCCAGGACGCAGACTAGGCCTGCTGCAGAAGATGCCCTTAATTGGGCCTATTGTTTCACGGCTAAGACAGTAGGGACGGCCACTTAAATCTAATGGCAGCTCATGCCAAGCGGGAGCCCAGGCAGCTGGTGCAGCTCTACGGCTGAGACCACAAGACACCAACTCAGGGCAGAGATGGGCGGGTCCCTGGAGCTGGTGGGCTGGGGCCAGCCAATCTGACTCGGGCTCTGGCTACCCCGATAATTACTTGAATTCCTCTGAAACTCGGGGCAGAGTTCTCTCAAAACAGGCCAGAAAACATGGCTGGGTGGCTGTCCCTGGGGCTGAGGATGCCAGTGGGTGGAGGCGTCTGACACCCGGGCAAAAAGTGGAAACTGTTTATTATTACTCTCTGCAGCTTGGCGGGGCAGGGGGTGGGGGGGTCAGGTCTCAGAGGGGCTGTGAAAAGGCCTGAGACACTGTGACGCCGCCTCCCCTGGGAGGCCCCTTCTGCTCGTCACGATGGCACCGGGTCGGGAAGGCCATCCTGAGGAGAGAGAGCCCGCAGGCTGGGGTGTGATCTTGTTCGGAGGTGGGTTACAAATGGTTAGGCTGGAAGTGAGGACTCCAGTGTGAGGCCCATCAGTATATGGTTCTTCCCACTAGAACATAATACAACCCACATCAGAAAACAAAAACGAAATGCCAACAGTTCCTCCCAGGGAAGGCACCAAAACAAAACCATGACAAAGACTGGTGAGGGGGGCAGCTCACGGTGGCACGTTCTTTCCCAGTGTGTGATTCCATCAAAGTCGTATTCCTCAATGGAAGGTTGGTTACGTGAATGATTACGGTCCATCTTGATTATGAAGCACCAAGCAGCCATTAAAAGGGATGGAGTAAATCTTGCCCTGGCTGGTGTGGCTCAGTGGATTGAGTCCCAGCCTGAGAACCAAAGGGTCACCAGTTCAATTCCCAGTCAGGGCACATGCCTGGGTTATGGGCCAGGTCCCCAGTGGGGGCGTGTGAGACGCAACCACACATTGGTGTTTCCCTCTCTCCCTCTCTTCCCCTCTCTCTAAAAATAAATAAATAACATCTTTTAAAAAAACAGGAATGAGGTAAATCTCTATGTACTGCAGGAAAGTCTAAGATCTATCAAATGAAAAAGCAGAATGACTCAAATTATATCAAAAGTTATGTATACCCTCATGTACATGTGCACTGAAATATTCTTTAAAAATGGGAAGTACCAAATTATTTATAGTAGCTAGTTCTAGATGAGTGAAGGGGGATTTAACTTTTTATTTTACATGACTAAGTGTTTTCTTTAAAGTAGCAAGCATAAATTGCCTAAAAAATACAGGATGTAACAAATCACCAGCTGTCCCTGTAGCCTGAGGGAGGGAGTTAGGGTGCTCCAGGGATTAAGGAGGACTTGAGGCTGTGAGGGAGAAAGATCATTTGTGGAAGTACCCTTCAGCCAGGCAAAACCCTCTGCCATGACCAAGACCTAAAATTTCCTTTCCCTACATTTTCTCTCTATTCCCTAGTTTCTCAGCTGGTTAAATACCTAAAAGTAAGTTTTGGTGCTTGAAATCTGACTATAGTTTGTTTTATGGTTCCATACACATGTGTGCATGGGTACGTGAACACGCACATGTGGGTACCATACACCACACAACCCAAATAAAAATGCACCTGTACTTCTTCCCATCTAGGGGGCACTTCCTATCTAGGAAGAAACGAAGATGAACCAGCACTGGGAGATGGGAGAGGGCAGAATTAATAGGACACACTAGACACGTTCTGATTTGGGGCGGGACAAAGAGGCTCTGAGATGTCCCCAGCTAAGCAAGACATGAAGAATCTTAAGATTTAAAAAACTGGAACAGGTCCTACTAAAATTACTCAGCTGATTCTTAGTCTTTGCTGCCCAGAGCTGCCTCCTTGTCCTTCCTTTCTTACTAATACAAATGCAAAGCCTATTATCCCTTCTCTGGGAAGCAAAGAAAAAGACACCTTTTTTTTTTTTTAAGATTTTATTTATTTGTGTTTGGAGAGGGAAGGGAGAGAGATAGAGAGAGAGAGAGAGACATCAATGTGCGGTTGCTGGGGGTTATGGCCTGCAACCCAGGAATGTACCCTGGCTGGGAATCAAACCTGCGGCACTTTGGTTCGCAAGCCTGTGCTCAATCCACTGAGCTACGCCAGCCAGGGCGCAAAAAGACACCTTTTAATAGTGGTTCCCACCAGATTTGGCAAATTCCCAGGACAAGACAGTGAACACATGGGCTAAGGGTTCAAAGGGCTGGGGGTGGGGCATTGGATCTAAACCTGGAATTTGTCTAAGCCGCACCCTGCAGCGTGCTCTGCAAATAGGAGCAAGAGGTGGGCGGGCTGGAAGCCTGCACAGACTGGAGCCTTCCTGAGGCCAGATGAGTCAGGAGTGACCTTGAGTCCTCAAGGATGACTCCTCCAGGCTGGAGCAGTGGGGACTGGGTTGGGGGAAAAGAGGCAGAAAGTAAGGGCTGGCTATCAACACCCATCCCTGAAAGCAAAGAGTTGCTGTACACTTTATGTTTTACTTATTGGCCAGAATAGGTTTGCAGCTACAATCTGCTTGAAAACCATCCAGTGAGGCCATCCTTTATCAGAAGAGGAAACCCAAAGGCCAGAGATAGGAAGGGACTTGTCCTGCTACTGAGTAGGTAACAGACACACTGGCAGAACCCAGGCAAATGGCTTCTCCGTGAGACCCGGCTGTGTGCCTACCCAGACCACCCTGTCACCCCATCAGGGCTCCTGGGTTCCTTCGGTGGCCAGATCGCTAATTTGAATATCTAACTTTTCCCTGACAAGAGGCTTTGCTTGAGAACAAAACCATCCCCCACTCTCCATCCAGTACTTAAAACGAGCTGTCGCAGCAGAACAGCAGAGGCACTGTTTTTGCAAGGATGATGCCAACCTTTGAAACCAAAACCTTTGTCCCACTGGGACTGCAATAAGCTCTCATCTTTCCCCTGGGGCCGCTTTTTCAATCAGGACTTTGAGCTCAGCCTGGTTTGCTTCTCCCCTTTCTGCTGAGACGTGCAAGACATAACCAACCCCAAGCTCCCTCCCAGTGTGGCCTAAGGGGAGGCACACGGACTTTGAAGTCAAACAACACCAGGTCAACACCCCCACACAGGCATGAACCCAGTGTCGGGCCAGTTAGGGAGCCTGTCGCAGAGTCCCTGCTTGCTCAGCTGAGAGGGCAGGATGGATGCCAGAGTGCAGTTGCGAACAGAGCTAACTGGCATACCGCACTCAAACACAGCAATAGTTGCAGCCCAACTGCCCATCGACAGATGACCGAAGAAACAAAATGTCGTCTACACATACAGTAGGATATTATTCAGCCTTAAAGAGGAAGGAGCCCTGGATGGCGTAGCTCAGTGGATTGAGCGCAGGCTGCAAACCAAAGGGTCACAGGTTCAATTCCCAGTCAGGGTACATGCCTGGATTGCAGGCCACGGCCCCCAGCAACCACACATTGATGTTTCTCTCTCTCTCTCTTTCTCCCTCCCTTCCCTCTCTAAAAATAAGTAAATAAAAATCTTTAAAAAAAAAGATTCCTCTTAGAGAAGTCAATTTCGTAGAGACAGGAAGCAGAACAGGGGTTGCCAGGGTCTGGGGGAGCAGTGAGAGGGTAGTTAGTGTTTAGTGGGGATAGAGTTTCCGTTCTGCAAGATAAAAAGAGTTCTGGAGCTGGACGGTGGGGCGGCCGCACAGCAGTGGGAGTGCCCTTAACGCCATCGCACTGCACGCCGGAAAGGGTAAATTTACATCGTGTGCATTTCACAATTTAAAAACAAATGAAGGAAATAATTTAAATGAGTTAAATCCCATTGATAAATACTCTAACTACTGAAATTTGATCAAAACACAATATATAGTGAAACTACTGTTCCCTTTTTCTAGCTCCTATCATTACATTAATGCAACTTTTTAAAGAAGCAGCATTTTTCAAAGGTCTGTCTGGAGGAAACCTGGGGAGCCCTGAGAGCAGCGTGCCGCCTGTCCCTCTCTCTCTCTCTCTCTCTCTCTCTCTCTCTCTCTCTCTCTCTGTCTCTCTCTCTCGTGCTCTCGGAGGCAGCTGTGCGGGTCCCGAAGGTTCCGTGTGTGCTCTTGCACAGCTGGCTGCAGAAGCAGTGCAGACAACCAGCTGAGTCCCTTAGGCCAAACACAAAAGGGATCTGAAAGATGTAAAACAATGCTACTCACTCACTAAATTGTTTAAGGAAAGTTTGTTTAAAAATAAAAATGTTCTGTACACTAACGTGGGAGCGTTATTTTTAAATGAATTAATATTTTTAACTTTCAATTTCTACTAGGGTAAATATCCATAGAGATATAATCCACATGAACTAAAACCCTGAAGTCCTTAGTGTCTTTTAAGAGTGCAAGGGAACCTGAACCTAGAAACCTGAGAATCATTGCAGTTAAAGGCACCCTAGTGCACGCGACAGCCAAGGCCCACCCCCCAGCCCCTCCCCGTGGTCCGCTCCAGCAGTCCTTACTGGAACCAGCGGCTCAGAGGTCTCTAATCCCCGCCCCCCCCCCCACCATGCCCCCTCTCTCCCCTCAGAGAAGGATGGCTATCAGCCCAACATTGCCTGGGGAATGGCTGGATTAGCTCCTCCCTTGGGGCTACAGCCTGGTTCTCAAACCTTGCTTGCGGGACCAGAAGTATCAGCCTCACCCAAGAGCCTGTTAGAAATGTGAATCCTTTGGCCCCGACAAAACCTACTCTATCAGGGCTCTGGGGCTGGGGTCCAGGAATCTAGCCTCCCACTCTGGTGACATCTGAGAATCATTGGGCTAGAGACCATGAGCAGTAGAAGCTGGGAGGACCTCCTCCGGCAGTCAAGGAGCAAATGAGTCACTTGGAGGTCCTCGTTAAAGCGCAGCTTCTCACTGGGGAGATGGCAGAGGGCCTGTGAGTCTGGATTTCCAGCAAGCTCCCAGGTGATGCTGGGGCTGCTGCTCCCTGCTCCTCACCTGAAGCACCAAGCCCATCCTGTCCAGCAGCTCTTAGCCTTTACAGAGTTATTAAGGTTCTGATGAAAGTCAGGGACTCTTTCTTTCCCTGGAAACATGTGGGAATACATTAAATTCTGTGGGCAATTTCAAGATGCTGCAGACCTTACAAAACTCACCTTAAGGATCACTGACAATTTCATTAGAAACTCTCATCTCCCGTGATATTTATCCTGGGTTAAACAACTTCTACATGCAAATTCAGCCATGTGTCCCTCAGACTAGAATATCCTTCTCACTCACATCCACCGTTCCAAATCTTACTCATCGTCCCGGGCCAGGTTCCAATGCTCTCTCCTTTAAATGAGTAAAAATTGACTGTTTTCTTACGGACTCCCAGAACAGGCTGTA
This sequence comes from Phyllostomus hastatus, assembly GCF_019186645.2. Classification (NCBI taxonomy): domain Eukaryota; kingdom Metazoa; phylum Chordata; class Mammalia; order Chiroptera; family Phyllostomidae; genus Phyllostomus; species Phyllostomus hastatus. The sequence goes on along the minus strand of NW_025333640.1, from coordinate 5,557,437 downwards.
CCTCATTACAGTGATTTATGCTACCTCGTCCTCCTGGCCCTCGTCCCCTGCCTGTCCTCCCAGGAATTGTTGAAGCCCTCAGAGGTTGCTACTCATGTCTAGACCCACTCCTGAAATTGTTGCATAATAGAAAATGCATAAGTATTTGCTAGATGAAATAATGAACATTAATTCTTCACAGGTAAAACTCGTCAAAACGTTTCGACATTTGAACGTGGTCTGTAACGCTCGATCCCTCATACACGTTACAGGGCACCTTTGCTTCGCAGCAGATGGAGTCTTCTTACAAATATTCAATTCAAAAGGATGAAAAAGAGAAAAAGGAAAAAGGAGGTGGAAGAAAAAACAGTAGGCACGACACCCCATGCCCACCCTCTCCCTCTGGATCACCCACACGGGGCACCCAGCGGTGGGGCCAGGTGTCGGGGACCTGTTGGAACCGACCCACAGGGCATGGGGGCTGCGCTGGGGGAGAGGGGTGAGAAGTGACTGAGATGCTCGAGGCATTTGGGGTGATGGAAGAGACCTGTGGGGCGGCGCCCTCTGGGAGGGGAGCTCTGGGCACACAGAGGGCAGTGGGAAGGGGTTGGACACTTGGGGTGGGGCCAAGCAGAGCCAGAGCTTGAGAATGAGGTCAGATAAGAGGTGAGAGGGACCCAAACCTCAGCTTCCTAATTTTGTGGGGGACTCTGCTCCCTCCTCAGTTCCCAAAGGCCAAGGAGCTGCCACTCAAGAACCCAGAACCAGCACTTTGCTTCTCGCCCTCTCACCAGATACTTCTCCAGCGTGAGCTATGCCCGGGTGGGGCAAACACCTGGGAAAGGGTGGCAGGTGGAGCATCACACCTGAGACTGGGCTTCTGATTTCTAGTCCGGCTGAAAGGATTTTCACGCAGCCATCTCTGATGGGGTGACTAACCTATAACGGTTTTCCACCACTGCTGACACCAGCTGCGACTGGGGGCTTACTTTCCAGCCTTTGCACAAGGGTCCCTAGGTCCTTCCGGTCCCACTCGCCCAGATCTCATTCCCAATATGCCAGCCTCTCACAGTCCCCACTCTTCACCCTCACTGCCCGCCTCCTGTTATCATCCTCCTGTTTCTTTCACAAGGGACACTGTCCCTTTTTTCTTTTACCCATCTGTTGTGGGCCGAACCCTGTCTCCCAGAAATGCCTATGAAGTTCTGATCCCTAGTAGCCCAGAGTGTAATGGTATTGGGAGGTAGGATCTTTAAAGAGGTCATTAAAATGAAGTCTTTAGGGTGGGTCCTACTTCGCTGGGAAGAGGAAATCTGCCGTTGCTGGTGTGGCTCAGTGGATTGAGCACTGGCCTGCAAACCAAAGGGTCACTGGTTCGGTTCCCAGTCAGGGCACATGCCTGGGTTGTGGGCCAGGTCCCCAGTGGGGGAGCATACAAGAGGCAACCACACATAGATGTTTCTCTCCCTCTCTTTCTCTCTCCCTTCCTCTCTCTAAAAATAAATAAATAAAATCTGTTAAAAGAAAGACAGAGAATGGAAAGAAAAAAAAGTTTTTAAAGAAGAGGAAATATGGACACACAGGCATGAGGAAGTGCCATGTGAGGACAGTTCAAAGAGGGGACCATCTACAAACAAAGCAGACTTTAGAACTAGCCATGCAGACACCTTGATCTCTGACTTCCGGTCTCCAGAACTGCGAGATAATCCACGTCGTTATTTAAGCCCCAGTCCGTGGTACTTCGTTACGGCGGCCCTAACTGACTAACATACCGTTTAATCATATCCATCCTTCAAGACCAAGACTGCTTCAAACTAATTCAAGCCATTTTGATTTAATTCAAGCTAAAGGACGCTCACTCTTCCCACACTCTGGGCTGGGGCCTGGACGGGCACGGGCTGCAAAGGATGTGATCCACTGAGTATCTTTTCACGATGTTTGTTGTTGGAGGCTTCTGGTGTCTTTCTGAGTGAGTCAGGTTATTGCTGGAATCAAAAACTTCCTCTTTTGAGGCACCATCTTATCTAATAAGGTCGTTCTTAGAGAAAAGTTACTTGCCCAATCAGAACTGGGGTGGTTGTGACCCTCGCTGGAAATGTGCCACCTTCAAGCAATGCTCTTGTGCTCTTCATTAATTAATTTAATCCACTCTTCTCTCTTCAGAGTGTTAATGAAAGCTTTTATCCTTTCTGAATTACCCAGATGTAGCTGGACATTGGGGTCCAGAGCCCACAAATGAATGAGTAGCAGGTGCACCACAGCTAAGGTCAGCCTCGGGGCAGGCCAGTGACTCTGACTCCTGATGCCGCTCCCGGTGAATCCCAGTGACGTGTGGCAGTTATACCCCAGCACACACGTCACCTGAGCTCCAAGGGGCATCTTGGGTTTTATGGCACATCGGGTGACGCCTAGAAACACCCCACGTCTCCAAAGCACACCAGAGGTCCCTGCAGGGCTTTTAGGCTCTGCCACTCCCTGTGATCATAAACCTTCCTTCTCAAGAAGTCAGGTCCCGGGCAAGAGGCCAGGAGCTGTCACCAGCAAGGGATGGGTTCTACCACCCTCCCAATCAGAGAACTAAGAGGGGGCAGCTCCAAACTAGCACTCAGCCCCCACTCCACAGTTTGGGGGAGCAGGAGAAGCCGGTGTGCCATCGCCCCCACTCCCGTTCCCCTCACCACCCCAAATACACACACAGAGAAATGCGTCGTCACCCAGAAAGGACAGCTGAGCTCCAGAGTCAGTCTCACCCGAGCCCGTCTGTAAAGTCATTTCTGAGTCACGCCAGGGGACAGAGATGCATCGAGTCAGCGAGAAGGAGAGAGAATGGGGAAAGGAGAGCCATACCTTGCTGGGCCCCGAACTTACCGGTTCTTGGAAATAGAGCTGGTACTCAAAAACAGGGTTGGCTTTGATTTTCTCCATCATGTGCACATTGGGGTCTGCCGGCATGAAAGGAGTATTCAAACTTGCCACGGCCCTATGGAAGGAAGAGGCACCAAGACACAGACCCTGAAGACAGTCTGCAAGAACCAGGCAGGACCTTGCATGTCCAACCAAGGCCGGAGGCGGGCACGTGATGTGCACAGGCTCTCGCCCAGCAGCGTGCGGTAGGAAGGGATCCACACTCAGACCTTCTCACGCCCAGCCCAGTGGTCTTTTCCCTCATCAAACTGCAGTATTTCCCACTCGCCTTAGATGAAGACAGACAGACAACCCCTGACCACACACACACACTCCACTTGCAGTGTGTCAACTTTGATTAGGGTATGTGAACAGTACATACAATCCCTCCCTGGTTTTTAGCATTCATTTATTCCTTCCTTCCTTCATTACTGTGTCTCTTCTGTGCTGAGTATAATTCTACACTATACACAAGGGGAGAGGAAATAGAAAGTCAACCCTCAAGAAGCTTCTCACAATTTAATAAGGAAGGCCATAAGAATAGCACAGAATACCATGGGCGTTCAAGAAGATAAGATGTTTCTGGGTTTGGGCTTCATGGAAACCCTGATGGAAACTTGAACTTGGCATCTAATACAGCAAGTAGAGTAGCCTTTTGGGGAAGCCAGTTATTAAGAACTGAGCTCTTATTTTGCTTTTGAATGAGAGAGAAGACAGGGATAAAAGCTAAAGAGATCAGAATAAGAGCATGAACAAATCTTAAGATATTTTAGAAAATGTTTGATTCTTGTTAGTGTTTGATACCATTCTACCACTTGAGCTGTGGTGGAGTTGAACCAAGTTCTCCAGTGTTTCCATTGTTATAAACTTAGCCAAATAAAAAGTAACTCCAGCAGTCAGGGAAACACAGATGGCTGCTAAAGGCAATGTTTATTTAACTTTGCTAAGACCCCAGGCCGAAATGGGAGGTCAGACAAGTTCTAGCTTGGGTTGCCAGTGCCAACGGAGTGTGGCTGCAAAAATACACCTGACTCTCTGGGCTCCAGACCCGCCACCTGCAGCCCCTGCCGGTGCTCCAAAATGCCCTTCTAAGAGCGGTTGTGCCTGACGTGAGGGTGATCGTGAAATGCGTGCCAACCTGACACCTGTACAGCCGCGTGCAGGGTATGTAGTCGGGTAGGAAGGAGTTCGCGGCACCACTTTGTGGTTGAGGAAACCAAGGCCTAAAAGTGCTCGTTCAGGGCAAAACTGGAAGCCACACTTTCCAGTCCTGACTCTCCGTCCGGGACTAGTCTCTCCTTGTGCTCAGTTCTATAAACCCAGCACCCCTGCTGCTTCCCCACTCCCCTCCATGTCTGCCGTGATTCCCCTGCATGCCCACTGAATACTCAGTCCCTGAATTAATTGTGCTACCAGTAACAGGGGCAGGCCTCGCTGTCTAAGACATTAGCTCACTAGGTCTTCCTTGTTGGTGTGCCAACAGGCACTGAGGACTTAAGGGGGTACCTTCCCAGATAACCTGTTTGTCTTCAAGAAGTTTCGGGTTCAAGACCCGAGGAAGGATTTGATGGGAATGCAGCCCCCATCTTACCCAAACCCTCACTGCTCTCGGCCTGATTACCTCACTCTCTCAGGGTAGAAGAGAGCCATGCTCCACACCAGCATGCCTCCCCAGTCGTGGCCGATGAACACCGCCTGAAGGATACCCTAGCGAAGGGGAAAGAAGGCAGGCGAATGTGGGCGGGCTTCTGGGCTGAGGCGCCGAGACCCCCAGGCCCCGAGTTCTCCTTAGGCCCAGCCCTGAGACGCAGTCTTCCCGTTCACTTCCCAGGGACTCCTCCATGGGCCGTGTGGCAACAAGGTCATTACAGCATCAGGACGGGGCAGCCACACCAGGCCATGCCCTCTCAGATGTCCCCAGCATACTCAAAGTTCCAAGGCCAATTCCACGGGACTGAGAATCCTCAGAGGTCAGGGACCGGGACGTTTTCGCCTCCTTCACTAGTGCCTGGCACCGTGCCTGGCTGTCGTTCTGGGACCCCTGAGTCATGTCAGATTCCTCCCTTGGCAATCACAGCCACTCACAGGTGACCCATCCCACCACTCTGAGGCTCCCGTAGCCATCCCTCCCCTGCCAGTGCTTCCACTCCGCACCAGGACCAGCTGAGAGGGGGGCAGCGCGCCACTGAGCCGCAGCCTCAGGAGTGGCACGGGGCTCTGCGAAAGCGTATTCACAGATCCTCCTTGAGTGGTTTCGAGTTTGACATTCCAAATGAAGTTAAATGAAGGCATTCGATTTTAGATATTTCAAAAGATATTTTAAAAGTTGTGAAATATTAGCCTATAGCATATTTTCCAAACTTCTTGACTCAAGCCCACAAAGGTATCCTATTCCCTGAAAGATGCTTTTCATGAAACAAACAAAAAACCAAACTATCTCTACACGGTTCTCCAACATCTCTGCCATCTCTGTCTTTATAATCCCTTCTGCTCCCCCCACCCCCACCCCCGCATCCCACTGTCCCCGAGTGGGCCTTTCTGGGCCCCTGGAGAGCTCCTCAGCCGACACCTTGAAGGCACCATATTGTCTTTAACTGCCCAAACAGAATTCTCCAAAAAGTTCGGTTCAAAATTATTACTTACCAACTTATCCAGGAAGGTTACCATATCCTAAGAAAGAAAACACACACAAAAATCAGGAACTATATCCACCCACCTCAGCCACTTCAAGATGAGAATGACTGTGTTGCCTTTGTTATCGACTAAATTTTGTCTCCCTAAAACTCACAGGTGACGCCCTAACCCTCAGTGCCTCCAAAGGTGACTGTATTTGAGAAGACAGGGTCACTAAAGAGATGACAAAGTTAAAATGAGGTCATCAGGGCGGGCCCTCATCCAATCCGGCAGGTGTCTGTATAAGGAGAGGAGATCTGGGCGCATGAAGACGCAGGGAGAAGATGGCTATCTCCGAGCCTCGCCTGGAAGCCTCAGACAAAAACCTGCTAGCACCTTAATCCCAGACCTCTAGCCTCCAGAATGGCAAGAGAATAAACCTGTTGCTGTAGCCACCGAGTCAGGGGTACTCTGTCATGGCAGCCCAAGCACACCGACACAACGTTCACGCATTCCACTAGCTTTGGAGTTCTCTCCCTTCCCTTTCCAGCATGCTCTCGGGAGCGGCAGAGTGGAAGAGGCAAAGGCTTGGAAACCAAGGGAGGAGACACAGACCCGACTGGAAACCAGGCTTCTACCTGCGCTGCCCTTATAAGATGCAGAGGCTGCGTGGGGGGCTGGTGGGGGGGGGGTGCTCCAGAGCTGTGACACTGAGATGGAGGCTCTTTGTAATTTTAGTGTAAGCAGCAGTGTTGCTAGTTTTCTGTCCCCCCTCTTGACCCCTCCAGCCTTTGCTTTTGTTCTAAGGAGGTTTGGATCGCAGACTCTCCTCACCTTTGCCCCATCCTCCCCCTTAAGCTCTGAGATGAGGGTCCCCCTCTGCGACGGTGCTTATGCCTGTCTTAGAATAGTCACTGACCCACACACTAACTCTTAGGTCTGGCCACCAACATCTGTACCAAAATATAGTGGTTTTTAAAGCTCCCAGGATGAAAAGACAATATGGGGGAGCGGCTAAGGGGAGAACTGTGGGAGCTAACGTAGGGTTCAGACCTGGCTCTACTGGCTGTTCCCCTCAGGCAATTACCCTCAGGTGATCACCTGAGACTCAGTTTCCTCTCCCATCAAATGCTGAGAGCAGTACTTGAGACACAGCAAACTTTCAGTAAGAATTAAACCTAAATGTTGTGAAATGATATTTTCCTGAGATTGAAGTGAACACCCACACTTCTGTCCTATATTGGTAAAAACACCAAGATGAAAAAGATGTTAACAGATGTTTCCCAAAGATCCTTCTTACCTTGCATAACACTTCCAAGGAATATTCTTCTATTTCTGCAATTAAAAAGAAAAGAAATGCATTCAATATGCAGGGCTAAAATTTAGCAACAGCTGAGAGGACCCTTTTACCAAAACAGAAGTTCATGTTCAACCCTCAGATTGATGCAGCCCACTTGTTTCCGCTTTTGTTGCCTGTGCTTTTGGTGTCGGACCCATGAAATCATTGCCAAGACCAAGGTCACAAGGCTTTTCCCCTATTTTTCTTATGGCATTTTTAGTTTCAGGTCTTACATTTAAGTCTTTAATCTATTTTTGAGTTAATTTTTTGTAAGATAATGGTCCAATTTCATTCTTTTTATGTGAATAGCTCATTTTCTCAGTGTTTTCCTTATTGCGTGTTCTTGGCACCCTTGCCAAAGGGTCAGTTGACCATATGCGTGTAGAATATGTGTGAATTTATTTCTGGGCTCCATATTCTGTCTTTATGCCAGTGCCATACTGTTTTGATTACTGTGGCTTTGTAAAATATTTTGAAATCAGAATGTGTGAGTCCTCCAGCTTTGTTCTTTCTCCAGATTGATTTGACTATGGTCTATTGTAGATTCATATGAATTATAGAATTGTGTCTTCTTTTTCTGTAAAAAAATGCTACTGGGATTTTAATCAAGGTTGCATTAACTCTGTAGATTGTTTTGAGTAGTATGAATACTTTAACAATAAATGCAATTCCAGAAAGAAAAAGAAAAAAACAGAATTACCACAGAAGTAATTCAAGAAAATTTCCAAGAACCAAAAGATAAATGTATCCAGCAAAGTCGATGAAAAAAGACCTATGTCACAGCACAAGATCATAAAATTTTAGAATACAACAAATAAAGAAAAGACCCTAGTGTCAAGGGTAAGAAAGGAAAAAACAAATGGTCACATAGACAGGTTTGTGGATCAGAATGGCATGGGATTTCTTAGTAGCGACAAGGAAAACTAGAAGATAGTGAGACAAGGTCTTCAAAATTTTAGAAAAAATAATTTGTTATTTAAAACCTATTAACAAATGGTTTGAAACTCATACCCAAATGATCTGAACTGGATGTGTATGTATTCCAAATCATGCTTGGCTTTAGAATTCATAGTATATAAAAACTTCAATGATAGTTAACGTGTAAATTATGGTTTCCTTAAAAGTTAAAATTAGGGTATGACCGTAAGTTCCGGTTCCAGTGTCAATGTGCTATTAGTAACAGTGCCCCTTTTTACCTTTAATAGTGTTTGGGTTTGAGTGAAAATCTGTGTTACTAAGTTATGCCTAGGGGAATCAGGGAACATTGCAGTATAGATGAATAAAAAGACATTTTAATGATTAAATTTGTTTAAAAACCTTGGACACCTTTCCCAGGTTTTTGAACTGAAGGATGTCCTTCTGTCTAAAATGCTTCCGCATCATTCAACATCATAAGCAGCTGCTGAATCAACACCTCAACACTCAGGGGAAAATCACGGAGGCGCTCTCCTGCTACGACAATCTGAGGGGCCTGGTCGGTGGGTCACCTGAGTGACCCAGGGCCTCAGTCCACTGCTGCTGGCTTTAGACTCAACACAACAGGCCGAATGTGAACATGGGGGAAGCAGCTCAGAAAAGGGGTGCTGAGCAGCCGGCTGGCTCACTGGGCCCACACTCACTGAGCAATGCTAACAGCATCGCTGACACCTGAAGGCACCAGGGGTTTGCTGCATGCCTGGCTGCTGCTTCATGTTGCCGCCTCCATACCTGGGATTCTTAAATAGTTTTGGGCTGAGGACCCCTCTGAAACTGATCAAAACAATGAAAACATGCTCATAAACCCACATGTGGCCTCGGGGGTTCATAGGCCCCCTGATACCCATTCATGGATAGACTCCCACTGGGGTCCATGGACACTGGGTTAAAGATCCGGCCTATAAATTACCTTATGATCTAACAGTTTGACTTCTGGTTATATAACCTAAATAAATGAAAAGAGGGCCTCAGATATTTGTGCACCCATGTCCACAGCAGCATTATTCACAATAGTCAAAAGGTGGAGACAACCCAAGTGTCCATCAATGGGTCAACAGATAAATGTGGTATATCCATTCAATGAAATATTATTCAGCCTTAAAAAAAGAAGGAAATCATGATGCAACATGAATGAACCTCGAAGACATTATGCTAACTGAAATAAACCAGTCACAAAAGGATAAATACTGTTTGATCCACTTATGTGAGGTCCCTAGTATAGTCAAATTCATAGAGGCAGAAAACAGAAGGGTAGTTGCTAGGAACTGGAGGGAAAGGAAATGAAAAGTTATTGTTTAATGGGTACAGTTTCAGCTCTGCAGGATGAATTATGTTCTGGAGCTGGACGGTACGTCCCACACTCTACAGCCCCATCAACCAGCAGGAGACACACTCAGGGCACAGACCATTGGGCCTCATTCAGAGTATGAGGAGCAGAGGCATCTGGGACCCAAACTGCATAGACAGAGGACACTGCAGGAGGGAGGAGATGCAGACTCAGACCCCCTTGAAGGACTGCCTGCTCTGACCTGGGACCAGGGGAAGGCAGTGCAGCTGGAGAGCTCGGACAGTCCGAAAGCATGACCAACAGAGAACAGCAGTAAGCCAGCCAACCCACCAGGAGGAGCAGACGACTCTCCATAGCCTTTCAGGTCCACAGCCAGTACCCGGAAACCTGCCTGGGCCAGAGCAGGAATCTAGAAAACAAACAATTCAAGTGCATTCAGTGCAGTCTTATAACTGTTTGACTGACACTCCCTCTGTGTTTCCTCTCTCCCCCTCCTCTTTGTAAATGGCTCCATCCCAAGTGCCACGTGACATTACCTGGTATCTTCTCCATGGGAGTGGAACGAGCCCACCTGGATAGGGCTGCCATGGACAGTGGTAGGGTCTGTGCACTGCATCTAATGCTGCATCTAAGAGTACCTTTCTTAACAAAGACCTTGCAGATTTCTACAATCATTACAAAGACTTCCGGCAGGTGGCACAGAGTGAAGGAGTCTGCCTTTTTTTAATCTGCAAAGGTAGCGTATGGGCTAGCACAGCTCTGAGGTCTCAAGAAATCTCCACACCCAACATTTCTGAGGTATCACAGCCAGACTTTGGTTTGGGTTTCTTAATGACATTCAGGCTGGGGCACACCATCTCGACAGGCTCCTTGCCTCACCCTGACTGGGGCATGCCTTCACCCAGTTTTCCTTACCTGGTACTTCCAAGAGAACCAGCTCTCAGGAAATCCATGGCAGAGGCACACGGCAGGGCCGGAGCCCATCTCCACGAAGTGCAGATGCACCCCGGGCTGCAGGGGAGAGAGGTGAGCAGGAAGGGGCCGCTGCGCCAGGCTGGGCAGAACAGGCCCCTCTTCTGCCACGGTCCGGGCCGCCTCAGTGTATCTCCAGATCTTGCACAACCCACATTTCTCAGCCTAAGACCCCATTGCTAGAAGATGTCTAAAAAGAGACAACTAGCCAAGCTGTGCAATAAAAATGCGGTTTTTATTGTAACTTATTTAAGAAGCTTGAAAAGAGTATAATGTTGGGAGAAAAAACCCAAAACAAAACAATTTTGTCTCCTCCCTAAAAGGCCCTTATACTATCAGAGTTTCTGGCGTGGTTTGTCATATTTTCCATATTAAAACTTGGGATTAATTTTGTGCAGAGCATAATATTCATGCTGACATGCAGAATACCTAATTATTTTATTGAAAAGCTGTTTATCTCTTTGAATATGAATTTTTTCAAGTTTGCTATATTTCTAGTACTTTCTGGGCTACAGGGGTATGGCAGAGACTGCTAGAGCTCAACATCCGTGTTCCTCTCTTCTCCCTGGAACATGGCGGCATTTTCCAGACCTCCCCCCCCCCCACTTCCCGGCAGTGGATGTGGCCACATGACTGAGTTCTGGCCAATGGCATGTGAGTGGAGGAAGTGTGTGCTGTCTCCAGGGCCTCTGCACTGGCCCTCCCTCTCTTTTTCCATCTGTATCGGAATGGATTGAGCCTTGAGAAAGAGGGAATCAGCAGAAAGAAGGAGCCTGGGTGCCTGAATGCTCACGTGGAGAGGGCCTACTGTCCAGCTGTCCAAGAAACAGACTCGGTGTTAAGCCACCGAAAGCTGGGGTTGGTCGTGAGGGCACTGAGCCTCCTCTGACCACAGTGGGGTCTAAGCGAACCAACCGAAGCTACATGTGGTCACAATACAGACTACTTTCCCCACATGCACCCACCTCCAGCTTTCTAGTGGAAATGAAGGAGAAAAATGAGTTTCCCATTACGGAAATTCACTTGAAACAATTCTGTTTCACTGCATCTCAGACTTCACCAAGCTGGTGTCCCAAACTGGACGTCTCACTCAATCAGGACTCCCAACAAGCTGTTTTGCCCAGGGAAATGTCAGGCTGACCTTTCACAAACCCTTTCACGGACTATAATCTTTTTTATCAGAATATGTTCCACAATCTTCCCTTTAGTATTTGGTAAAGGGAGGGAATTTAACTTTAAATGTCATACTCTTTATATTGAAAATGTTACACTGCCAAGGTCCAATTCAATGATCTCATCCACCTCTGTTCTAAGTGGATCCTAATTAAAGCATCGTTCTGCTGCTTCATATTTGAACCAGCTGAGTAACTCAGCAAATACATGTGCTTCCCCCCCTTAAGTATGTTAATAAAATTGCCATAAAGCTGGAAAATAAGAAAGATCTATTACAACCCAGTTTGGGTTGCATTAGCTGCCAGTGGAGATAAATGCACGAGCACCCCCAAGCTTGGTCTCTGCTGGGCTTCCCCAGAGGTCACTGCCCCAGCTGCTGAATTTGGAGTGGTGGCAGGGGGGTAGCAAGCAGCTCTGACCACCTTCCTTCCAAGTCAAATGAGGAATCTATTGAAATTGGCTGGATATGCAAACATGGAGAGGATGACAAGAATAACCCTGTCCATGGGATGGAAAACACCAGGTTACAGCCCAGATCCCAGGCCCACGCCAAGAGCCCCTCACTCTTCATCAATATAGAGGTGAGGTCTGAAGGGTTATGAAATGCTCACCCCCCACCCACCGCCAGTTTAGGACCACCCAGAGTTATAGGAGGGGCTGCACTGATGCTGACCTGTAGCTTCTACTACCACTTTCTTACACTCCCGCTCATCCGTTGATGCCCACTTTGCCATGCCGGCTGAGCCATCCACTGGCATTCAGGGTGCTGTGTGCCCCTCACAGAGCCCGTTCTCAGTGCACCGGGCTGTCAGGCCCAGACCTCATCCTCTGACGTAACCGCAGGGCTTCGAATGTTTCTCTCAGTGGACTGTAAAGTTCCTCAGGCGATGGAAGACCCTCCGCTCACCTCGGCATTTCTCCCCATGCCCAGCCCATAGCAAATGCTCAATGAAAATCTGCAGGGATCTCCTTCGGGACAGCAGGTCTCACATGATCTGCACACCTGTTCAGATCAGGCCAGCGCCCCTCTTCATCCGCTACCATGCCTGTGGTCTGCCTGTGGTATTTTGATTAGCTTTTACAAGAACATTGAGGGAAGGACAATTGACCCTTGAACCACACAGGCTTGAACTGTGTGCATAAGTAGCCCGTTGTTTCCTGAGCTCTCACAGTATCGGCCACACCCTTTTGCATATCCCAAGGCATGGTCTGTGTCTTTTGATTTTTGAGAAATGATACTCGTGGGAAATGCGATTTCCTTATAAATAGTGACTATTTGACTATCTTTGATATTTAACAAATGTCTCTGTGAGTTACTTTAGTGATCTGGTTAGAGAGCACTCGGCTGACCGAGAAAGAGCTCACTTACCTTTATCGGCACGTACCCGTGGCTCACATCGCTTGGGTGGCACAGGGCTGGGGGAGGGGCCACTGCTTCGAGAAGCTGCAAGTGGAAGACACAGTGAGAGGTACACCGAGGGAGGTACCTGCAGCTTCCTTCCATGAGGGGTTCTCAGAGTTTCCAGAACTCCAGCGTGCTGGCACCAGAGGTGAGCTCACAGATGCCCTCTGCCATGGCCTCCTGAGTCCTTTCGGTGACTCACCAACCCACCATCCTCTCCTGTAGTATCGATCTCATGATAAAGTTGTGGATGCTGAGATTCAGAGTGGTAAAAATTGTACCTACACTTGCCATCTTGGTAAATGCCAGGATTCAGAATGGTTCTGTTGGATTAGAACCCCGCTGGACTTCATCTCACCTTTTTCCTGTCAGTTCCTCAGAGGCCTCTGGGTTCTGACCAGTGACATGCAGACAGAAGAGTATGGCCTGTCATCTTGGCCCATGGAGATCCCCACCCAATCCTCTCCATTCTCTTTTCCCTACTTTCCAGCTGAGTGTCTGGTGTGACCTATAGGAGGTGTTGACCTGTCAGTCTAGCCTGGGAAAAAGATAGGATTGGCTGGGGAGTTGGACCCTTCTGGAGTGTGCGGAATTTGGAGCCAGGAGATTTAAACAGAGGGACAGGCAGAAACATGCCCCTTCTTCCCCTCCTTGGCCCTGTTGGGGCTTGCTCATGCCCAGGTGGAGCTGTGCACATTGGGCAACACCCCAGAGGACACATGCCCCAGCGGTGACCTGCGGGACACAGCGTCATCTTCCAAAGCTGCATGGATGGTCCCAGACAATGCTCCTCTTTTCCTCTGAGTTGCTCAGCACAAACAGGTGGGCCAGAGCACTTGCAGACAGGCGGGCCCTGGAAGCCACATGGCCAGTGGGCAGGTGACAGGCTCCTGGAGTAAAAAGCTGTGGCATAGCATGGTGATATGTGCCCTGTGTGCAGACTCCAGGGAGACTGAGGGCAATCCACCCGGCAGCCTGTGCTCCAAAGAACAGAAAGGATGGAGCAAGACTTCTGGGTATGGTTTTGGGTGTGAGTCTTTGGGAGAGCCAGGGAATTCTCTGGTCCCCCAAATTGTGCCACATTTTAATAAAGACCCTTTTCCTTCCCCACCACCCTTTCTCTTTGGAATATACCTGTGTTTGGTGGTGGGCAGCCAATTCCATGTTTGCTCAGTAATACTTGGGCAAGGTTCTTTAAGGTTATGAAGTCATTAGATACACATTTTTATTTATTTGTTAAAGACAAAAAGTCAGTTATTCTGAGCAAAACTGTACCTCCTTCTGTTGAAATCTTAACCCTCAGGACCTCAGAATGCAACTACATTTGACAATGAGGTCTTTAAACAGGGGATTAGGGTAAAAGAGATCACTGGGGTGGATGATGGGAGTCAGAATCTAATTTGACTGCATCCTTATAAGTAGAGATTAGGAGCCACACAGGGGTAGACCATGTGAAGACCCAGGGAGAAGGTAGCCATCTACAAGCCCAGGAGAGATGCCTCGTATGCTGCCAACACCCTAAGCTTGGGTTCCTAGCCTCCTGGTGAGGCTGTTGTCTCAGACACCCGGTCTGTGCTATGTTATGGCAGCCCTAGGAAATGATAGCATTCCCTCTGAGAAAATGGTTGACACCTTTGCAATCCATCTAGCTCAATCAAGTGTATGGATTCCCTGCTCTCTCCTATCCCATCACACTGACAGCCCTGAGCAAAGCACGGCATCACTGCAAAATGTCTGTAACTGTCACCCCTGGACTCAGTGGGATGGGTGATCTCAGGTAAGCTCAAAAGAACAAAAGGTGCCTTGGCTTTGGCAGAGCAGGCTAATTCCCACGCAGCACCCCCAGGAGTATCATTAAGGAAATCCCATTCTTAATAAGAGGAACAGTTTTTACTCAAAAGCCTTCCTGCAGGCTGGCACAAGGGGTGTGCACCAGGAGAAGCCTAACAGCCACACCTGAGTGCCAGCGGCATGACCAGGCACACCAGGTGAGGACTGGGCTCCCCACTGGGGTAGACCTAGCAGCTACACTCTGAACATTCACTCTGAAAAGGACTGGTTGGCTCGGAGAGCCTGACTCTGACTAGTATAGATTCTCACTCCCAGAGCATTGTTTCTCTGTTCATTGACTGCAGAAAAAGGAACCAGGTGTTCGTCAAGGACACCATGATGACGGCACAACAGGTAATGAACTCCCACCCGAGAGATCTGCGCCTGAGCACCACGCCTGGAGCAATGAACTGCTTGAGCGCCAGAGTCTCCTCTTCTTTCATCTTGGGTGCCTGCACACAGACGAGTGGCAGGAAGTCTGGCTCAGCACATACACACACAGTTACCTGCATCCCTGTTACTTTCTCCAGCTCTTGCAGGGCGACGTGGCTGTCTCGAACGAGGATGGTGACCATTCCTAAATTACGGGCTGGCTTCAGATTAGTCCCCATGTCATCCAAGAAAACAACCTGAATCCAAATAGCATGGACACTAGCATTACTTCGACCAAAGCAAACCTCATGTGCCAAGGACAACACCAGAAAGAAACACATTAAAATATGAATAGAGGTGCCCTGGCCAATGCGGCTCAGTCGACTGGAGCATCGTTCAGTAAACCAAAAGGTTGCAGGTTTGATTCCTGTTCAGGGCACATGCCTGGGTTTCGGGTTTGGTCCCACTTAGGCACATGCGAGAGACAACCGATAGATATTTCTCTCTCTCCCCCCTTCCCCTCTCTAACACCAATAAACATGTCCACGGGTGAGGATTAAAAAATGTGAATAGTGGCTATTTTATGAGATGAAATTAAAAATGATCTTTATTTTCATGGAACTGTTTATTCTTAAAATTAAAAACATTTAATTATGTAAGTATCACATAGACACACAGATATCCATGTTCCTACATATACCTATTGGTTTCAGCCTGAATTCTGAAACTGTGAGATTAAGAAAGAGTATAAATTACCAAAATGACATTAAAATTTATCTAGAAAAATCAACATTTATGAATTGACAAAAAACACGTCTGGAAAAGAACCATAATAAACACAGATAAGAAAACTGCATAAAGGACTTCCGGCCAAGATGGGGGCGTAGGTAGACACATTGTGCCTCCTCACACAACCAAAAGAAGGACAACAATTTAAAAACAAAAACAACCAGAACTGACAGGAAATTGAACTGTATGGAAGTCCAACAACCAAGGAGTTAAAGATGACACACTCATTCAGACCATAGGAGGGGCAGAGACGGGGAGCCAGGCAGAGAGGACTCATGGCAAGGTGGTGGCTGGAGGACCCAGTGAGGTGGCAGATTATGGAACGGGGAGCACAAGCCAGTGGCTGGCAGACCAAGCGGTCCCACATTTGAGCACAGATAAACCAGGAGAAACAACTGGGGAACTGGATGGACTGCACAACCCAGGGTCCCAGTGCAGAGAAATAAAGCATCAAAACACCAACTGAAAACACCTGTGGGGGTTGAGGTGCCAGGAGAAACCCCCAGCCTCACAGGAGAGCTCGTTGGAGAGACCCATAGAGTCCTAGAATGTACACAAGCCCACCCCCCAGGAACCAGCACCAGAAGGGCCCAATTTGCTTGTGGGAAGTGGGAGAAGTGACTAAAACTCAGCAGAGAGCAGAGCAAGCGCCATTGTTCCCTTTCCACCCCTTCCTTACATACAGTATCACAACCCAGCAACGTGGGTTGCCCCGCCCTGGTGCACACCTAAGGCTCCGCCCTCCATATGTAACAGGCATGTCAAGACAAAAAAAAAATGGTCCAAATGAAAGAACAGATCAAAACTCCAGAAAAAATACAACTAAGCAATGAAGAGGTAGCCAACCCATCAGATGCACAGTTCAAAACACTGGTGATCAAGATGCTCACAGAACTGTTGAATTTGGTCACAAATTAGATGAGAAAATGAAGCCTATGCTAAGTGAAATAAAGAAAAATGTACAGGGAATCAATGATGATGGGAAGAAAACTGGGACTCAAATCAACAGTGTGGACCAGAAGGAAGAAAGAAACATCCAATCAGAAAAGAATGAAGAAACAAGAATTCAAAAAAATGAGGAGAGGCTTAGGAACCTCCAGGATATCTTTAAATGTTCCAACATCTGAATTATAGGGGTACCAGAAGGAGAAGAAGAGCAACAGGTGGAAAAGTTATTTGAACAAATAATGAAGGAGAACTTCCCCGATCTAGCAAAGGAAATAGACTTCCAGGAAGTCCAGGAAGCTCAGAGAGTCCCAAAGAACTTGGACCCAAGGAGGAACACACCAAGACACATCATAATTACATTAGTCAAGATTAAAGATAAGGAGAGAATCCTAGAAGCAGCAAGAGACAAGGAGGCAGTTACCTACAAAGGAGTTCCCATCAGACTGTCAGCTGATTTCCCAAGAGAACTTACAGGCAAGAAGGGGCTGGAAAGAAGTATTCTAAGTCATGAAAGGCAAGACCTACATCCTAGATTGCTCTATCCAGTAAAGCTTTCATTTAGAGTGGAAGGGCAGATAAAGTGCTTTTCCAATAAGGTCAAATTAAAGGAGTTCATCATCACCAAGCCTTTATTATATGAAATGTTAAAGGGATTTATCTAAGAAAAAGAAGATAAAAAATATGTACAGTAAAATGACAGCAAACTCATAATTATTAACAACCACACCTAAAACAAAAACAAAAACAAACTAAGCAAACAACTAGAACAGGAACAGAACCACAGAAATGGAGATCACATGGAGGGTTATCGATAAGGGAGTGGGAGGGGGAGAGAGGAGGAAAAGGTATGGAGAATAAGTAGCATAGATGATAGGTAGAAAATAGACAGGGTGAGGGTAAGAATAGTATGGGAAGAGTAGAAGCCAAAGAACTTATATGTATGACACATGGACATGAACTAAAGGTGGGGAATGTGGGTGGGAGGGGTGTGCAGGGTGGAGGGGAGTGAAAGGGGGAAAATGGGACAACTGCAATGGCACAATCAATAAAATATATTAAAAAAGAAAAAGAAAACTGCATAAAGCCACAAAAGGTAAAAAAAAATGTTTGGTACTAAAAAAAGAAATAGACAAAAAAGACATATCAATGAGATAGAAGAGAGTCAAGAAATAGACCCAAATACAAATTATAGTTTAGTTTCTAATAAAGGTGTCATGTCTAATCAATGAGGGAAAAGATTATTAAAAAGATTATTTATTTTATCAATTTGAGGGAAAAAGTGGATCCTTCATATCTTACTTCCAAAAAAATTTTGAATGGATCAAAGGTTTAAATTTCAATAAAAATAAAAGGTTCTTAAAGGTGTAAAAGAAAACATGGTGTTTTTATTTACAGTCTTGGATTAGGGCAGGCCTAGACTTCTAAAGCAGCTCATCCAACCCAAAAGCCCTCTGTGAAAAGACATTCATTTATATGCATACTAAAGTTGAGAGTGTTGTTACAGTGCTTAACCTGGGTGTCGAGGAGAGCAGAAGCAAAGTTCTAGAGGAGAAGGCAAGGGTCCTGGGAGTATGGAGCCTGGCAAGGATTCCCAATGACGGGGCTCAGGATTCCATCTGATCAGGTGTGGGTGCGGTAGGGCCAGTGAAAGGGTTAGAAACGGCAGGGGAAGGAATTTAATCTTGGTTCCAATTGCCCTTTTGAAGATGACAGGAAGGGAACACAATGAAACAAGTGCTTTAGAATAGGCCATCTAGAGACAGTATGGAGACAGAATGTAGGGGTGCTGGAGTGCTAGAAGACCGCTGTGATATTGCAGCCCATTCCTGCTCACCCTTTGGAGTGGCGATCCCAACTAGCCTTGTGGTCTTGGGAAAATCTCTGAGTTGCAGTGTTTTTACAGGCAAACTGAGGCAGCTGGTCTAAAAGCTTTCAACAATACCTGTTTTGATCAAGGTCCTGTAAGAGCCACAGAGAGCAGTCAGATGCCCACCTCTGGTAGAACTTTCTAGAAGGGATGGGTAAAAGTCTACAGAAGTCCTGGCCTGAGAGAAGTGGAACCTGCCACTGGACCTAGAGCCATCTGCCAGGCCCCAGATATCCCCCACTTGCTTACTCCTCCTAGATTTTTCTTGATTACCATATCTCTAGAACAGCGTTCTCCACTGCAAGACAGCATCTACTACGCACCTCATTGGGGCTGGCCTTCAAGGTGTCCAGCACAAACTTATAGATCTGAGGATCAGGCTTGGCCATTCCGATCCGACATGACTCTATCAGCAGGTCAAAGTGTGGCTTCAGTTCACACGTCAGCTGGGCCCAGCAGCTTCTCTGGGTGCTGTCATCCAGCCAGTTGTTGGTGAGGATGCAGGTTGTCAATCCTGAGTGAGAAGTAACCCGTGAACAGACCAGCCACAGAACTTTGCTCTAAGAAGCTCTGGATGGAGCCAAGTAGGGTTCTGCTCACTTATATCAGTTTCCTGATGCTTGACACCTAAATTGACAAACTGGAAAAGAATCATCTTTACCCTTAAGCACCTCCTGAACAGAGGCATGAGAGCGAGCCCATTGTGTTCACTAGGGCTTTCAGAAGCCAAGATGGAGACGCTGCATGCCTTACTTCCTTGCAGTTGTAGAGCAAGTGGTTGTGACATTTGTCAGTTCATTCGATCCTCACCCCATTTGCAGTGGGCAGGTCAGATCTCACCATCCTACTTCTACTGATGAGCAAGCCAGAAGCTTGGAGAGTTGACAAGCTGTGCCACTCACATGGGGAAGGCAGCACCACACGGGACCCGAATCCTGCCTTCAGGGTGCCACTCCACTGCACCTCCTGGTCTACGCTATTGCGGACTCTGCGCCTGTGTTTCAAACCACCTGCTTTGGCTTTCAGGGACTGCATTCCCATGTCAAAACTAGAGAAATGTAACTAGACATAGCAGTCCCCTCAGGCTTTCTCTGTCTAAACAGGGAGAGCAAGACCCAGGAGATAATGGCAACGAGACAGCTAAGTCAAGGGTGTGACACTTCCCATGTAATATGAGTGACAAATATGGACATGGATGGCTCAGCCACAGTCAGGGAAGTCTACTGATAAGTGGATGGGAATGACTCCAGATACGCCTGTGGAGAAGAGCTGGGCTCTGACACCAAATGAATGGCTGTTGAACGAGCATGAGCTCAAGTCAGACCATTTGACACCATCTCAGTCCAGGTCAGCCAACTCAGAGCTCATCACTGTGCCAACCAGAGGTTGGAAAAATCATAATTGCTGAAAACACCTTATTTTTAAATTATTGTGGCAAGATGTTGGGTCACTTGGGTCATTACTAGTGTCATCAGAGGGACAGAAGTTTGCTCACAAGGCAGGCTCTGGCATAAATCGCTTGGTTATGTAAAACGCTTTCATTTTCCCAGCCATTCTGAGGGTGTTGCTTTTTGCCATTGGGTATAACTAACTCTGGGGCTATGTTTTAAGAACAGCTTTCCATCAAGGTCTGGAAGATTTGTGATCTCAAAACACATTTAGATGTATTCTGACCTACTCCTGCCAGAGGTCCTGGTGTGGCTGGCTCAGAAGACAGCCAGGACCGGATCCTTACCCTTCTTCCTGAGAGTGAGGGCTGCCTGGAACATGGGGCGGTTGATCTTCCTTTCTGAAATCGCCTTGCAAAAGACTTGATTCATGGAGAAATTCTCAGGGAGGGCAATTCCGGAATCCTCAGAGTGTCTCCTGCAGTCTTCTTCTATGAGTGATATCCACTGTAGAAGGAAATTGCCAAGGGACCGTCAATTGGTACAATCGCTTGGAAAAGCTTTTGGCAGCATTTACTAAAATCTGAACATATGCATTCCGCGTGATCCAGTAATTTTACTCCTGGACACATACCCAATGGAAATGTCTACAAATGTTCACTGCTACATGCACAAAAATGTTCACAGCAGCATTATTCCTTAGAGCCCCATGCAGGAAAGTACTCAAGTGTCCCTCGTATGGGCTGAATTGTGCCACGCCCCCCAATTCCTGGTGAAGAAGTCCTAACCCCCAGGACCTCAGAACTTGACTATCGTTACAGACAAGGTCTTTAAGAAGTGATGAGGGTAAAACGAGGTAAATGGTTTGGCCCTAATCCAATCTGACTGGTGTCCTCAGAAAAACAGAGACTAGGACACAGACCCTGGCAGAGGGGAGACCTTGTGAGGACACAGAGAGAAGATGGACATCTGCATGCCCAGGAGAGAGGGCTCAGAAGAGGCCAACCCTGTGGACGTCTTCATCTTGGGCTATCAGCCTCCAGAGCTATGCTATACATAGTCTTCTAACCCTTTGCTCCCATTCTGTCTTGAACACACTCTATCAAACTTCCATCTCCGCATTCCAGAGACTTCTCTCGTCAGGGTTACCAGTGATGTTCTCATTGTGTTGCTGTGTCTGACGGGCACTCACCAGTCTTCATTTTACTCGACTATCAGCTGCATCTAACACAGTTGATCATACTCTTCATCTAAAGCTTGATCACCTTGTGGCTTTCAGGACTGCACTCTGTCTTGGTCTTCCTCTTACACATTCCCTGTCTCTGAAAGCTGGGTCCTCCTCACCAACCTGACCTTTAACATCAGAGTACCCAGGACTCTGACCCCTTCTCTTCTCCATTTACATTCCCTTTCTCCATGATCATATTGAGTCCAATGGTGTTAAAAAATACCATTTACCTGCTGAAAATATATATACATTAATCCACCCTTGACCTCTTCCTTGAACTCTGGGTTTGTATATCCAGCTGCCTATTCCACACTCTACTTGGATATCACTAAGCATGTCAGATTAAAATATCCCAATCTGAGTACCTGACTTCCCAAACCCTGCAGCCGTCATGCCTGTTTCATTTAAGAGCAACACCTACTTCCTGTTTGCTTTGGCCAGAAGCCTGAGTCATCCTTAACTTCTCTCTCCTGCCTCTCACTCAATCCGTCAGGAAAACCTATTGAACCAGCCATCAAAATAGTCCCAGAACGTGATCACTTTTTACTACTCCTACCAATATTACCTTAGTGTAAGCCGCCATCCTCTCTCTCCTGGACTTTCCAATAGCTGTCTTAACTAGTCTCTGTACGACTGTCCTTGCCTTCTTAGTCTTATCACACAGCAGCCAGAGTGAGGTTTGAAAAATGTAAGTCAGATAACATCACTTTGCTGCTCAAAAATCTCCCAATGCCTTTCCATCTCACTCAGGATGAAAAAAAAAAGAAAAAGAAACAGAATGGAAAAAGAGATTGTAGTATATCCACATAATAAAAGACCACAGAGCAAAAAAATAAAACTATCTACAACTTCACATGATAACATCTATAATTCTCCTAAATATAATGTTGAGGAAAAGAAACCAGATACAAAAGAGCGTGTCTGCATGAACACTTCCATGAAGAGCAAAGTCGGCAGGAGCGATCTAAAAAAGGTGGGAGTCGGAACGGTGGTCGCTCTTGGCGGGCTAGCGTGCGGAAGGGGCATCAGAGGTGACTGTGGTTCCGATAATGTTTTACTTCTTGATCAAGGTGCTGGTGATAAGGTGTCTTCAGTTTGAAAATTCATCAAGCTATACACTTTGTTTCTTTTTATTCATACAGTATATATGAAAGTTAAAAGATGAATTCATTCCTAAGGTGTAACTCTTTAAAAGACTAAGGAACCCAAGTAGCCTTTATCATAGTATAATTAGGTTTTTCAGACCTCTTCCTCTAACCTATTAGAGTTTCACAGAAGCTACACAAAGGCTAAAGAAGTCTGAATGGGTACAGGATTTTCATAGCAAGTACTGAAAATTCTCTCTATCATTCCTATGTTCATTGAAAATATACAGGGTCCAGCAGAAGTAAGGCCTGCTTGAGTGTGGTTGGTAGGGTAATAATATGGGTGTAATAATTTACAGTTTTAATTTGAACATTTCACCTAAAATGTCACACGGTATGCTTGAGTGTGCTATTGTTATGTTACAGAATTACATGCTTATGATTTTCCAGTAAAAGATTTTGTCATTAACAAAGGCGTTATTTGTGCCGGATCCTGTATAGTATTTCCTTCTTTCATTATCTTCCAACAATATTACTGCAGATTTTTTATTGATTCAAGCTTACTAACATTTATTCCCAATAATATCATTCCAATTTTTATTCACCTGTGTGTGCACGAGAGAGAGAGTTTTAAAGTGACTACAATTAATTACACCTCCCACACTAAGCCCCAACTTGCCTTCTCAGGAAAAGTGGGCTCTTGATTCCCACTACAGCAGTCGTCAAACTCTCTGGCTGACCTACAGGTGACTGTCATTCATAAAAAATTTTAAATGTATAGATGGGTTTCTCTGTGTACTTACAGAGTACATTCTCAATAGTCTTTCTTCCTTGAGGCACTAAAGAGAATTCAAATGGTTTTCAATCCTGATTACTTTGTTAGAAAGTAACTGAGGTTATAGTAAAAATAATAACTATTACTTTTCAAGCACTTACTATGTGCCAGGCACCGTAATAAGCACTTTTCCAGCTTTATAACAACCTATGAAATGGATACTATTATCACTCTCATTTGATAGATGGCAAAACTGAAACTTAACACCCCTCCTCCCCAGTGGCCCTGTCTAAAAATAGCTATTCCAATAAAAACGTGAAAAAAGGGGAACCCTTGGACACTGCTGGGGAAATATAAAATGGCGCAGCAGCTATAGAACACAGTATGGAGGTTCCTCAAAAAATTAAAACTAGAACTATCATATGACCCAGCAGTTTCACTTTGGTGTATATGCCCAGAAGAACTGAAAGCAAAGTCTCAGATATTTACACCCATATTCTTAACAGCATTATTCACAATAACCAAAGCTAGAAGTAACCCAAGTGTCCATCAATGGATGAATGGATAAACCAAAGGCGGTATATACATTCATAGACAAATGGAATCCAAGTAGCATTTATCACAGTGTAATTTCATTCCTCTGAGGAAGGACATCCTGTCATATGCTACACCCTGGATGAACCCTGAAGACATAATGCTAAGTGAAATAAGCAGTTCCACAAATATTGCACAATCCCTCTTACATAAGAGCAGTTACCTAGAGCACAGAGACAGAAAGTCTCGGTAGAGACAGAAAGTGCAAATCGGTGATTGGGTGGGAGAGGTGAACAGGAAGTTATTGTTTAATAAGTATAGAATTTCAGCTTTGCAAGAAGAAAAGAGTTCTGGAGATGGATGATGTGCAGTGTGAATATACTTAACACCACTGAATTGTATACTTAACAACAAAGTTGGTAAGTTTTATGCAATGTGTATTTTACCATAATTTAAATTAAAAAAAAAAAAACACTACTCTGGCTATTGTAACTCCCTGGCCTAGATCTTCAAAGGTTTGAAAATTTCCTAGTCATTGGGGTATGTCCCTCTGCTTGTCCCAAAAAGACAACAAACCAGTCCAAGATGTCTCTCTGGGTCACCAGCCCGTCCTGTGAGTTAAATGCTGTAAAGGGGAAGTGGGTAAAGCAGACACAGCCCTGCCCTCACCAGGCAATGGTCAGTGCAAGAGATGTCTTCTCAAGGGAGTCGACAAGGTGTCCCCTCACCTGGGAAAATGTGATCTCTCCCCTCATGACACGGTCAATGGAACCATCCGACTCTCCTTTCTGGAAAACTCCATTCAGAAAGCCTCTGGAAGACACAATGTCATGAACATTCCAAAGACTTCATCACAGCGGCATATGGGGACAGACACTATCGATGGTAGGTGGTTAGACAGACATGAGCAGAACAAGGACAATAGGCTGGGTATAGAATGAAGATCACCAGGGTGGAAAGCCTTGGGTGCTAGCAAGAGGCAAAAATGGGGAAAACATGAACCTCAAGCACCCAGGGTAACCTTCCCTCCCCTATCACTGGCCATGTACAGTGGTCCCTCACCTATCGCAGGAGTTACGTTCCAGAGACCCCTGCAATAGGTGAGAATCCGCGAAGTAGTGTTATAGTTATTTTATTATTTATATATATTTTAAGGCTTTATAAACCCTTCCCACACTCCTATAAACCCTTCCCACACTCCTATAAACCCTTCCCACTCTCTTGTTAACCTTTCCCACACTCTTATAAACACTTCATATGCTCTTAAACACTTTCTACACTCTTAAACCTATGTAATTTTAACAACATATAAAATTTTATACCGCAAAATCCTGCAATATAGCGAAAACTCCACAATATAGAATTAAATATATTTTTTTAAAAACCCGCGATACAGTGAAGCCGCAATAAGTGAAGCGCCATATAGCGAGGGACCACTCTAGTTTGGCCCCGCCCCTTACCTTCCATATCACTGGTCATGGGGCTCGGACCTTCCCCTGGTCTTTCCTCCCCTGGCATGTCGCTAGTCATGCAGTAGACCCCCATAGAGGAGGAACAAGGGGCAGGAGAATAGCTTCATATGACCTCCATATAAGCCCTTGCACAACCACTCCCTTCAGCATTAACCCCCAGGGACAACCACTGTCCCTCACAGCTACCCCTCAGTTGTGTTTCAGCTCCAGACCCAGAAAAGCAACAAAACCAGACAAGCGATGTCATGGCTGACCTCAGGACCAGCTGCAATGACTACTAACCCTGATGCTGACCAATCAGTGGAGACCATGACCCTAAAAGGAGCCCCTGCAAAAGCTGATGAATATTCTATGAGATCCTCCCCTAGAACTCCCCTAAAATCTCCACCCTTAAAAGCCCTTACTTAGGATGGAGGACCCTCTCGGTAGCACACCTGCAACTTTCTCACTCTCCCCTCCAACCCACTCCCACGTGTTACATTTACCTTCTATCTCCTAAGTTCCAAAGGACCCCTTTTGCCTCTGTAACTTGTTTCCTGAGCCCATATCTTCTGCTTTTGTGACTTCCTAAATAAGTTCTCCCCTATAGTTTGAGTCTTGGCTCTGAATTCTTTCTTAGCCAAAACTCAAGTACCAAGGTTGTTGACCAAGGTCTGGTCTGACTCTCCCAATAAAACACCTGGTGCCATTTTCTCTTTATCAATATGTCCACGGACAAACTGCTTTTAGAAGGCATTCTGCCACGGACGGAATGGAGCTGAGTATTCTGAAGACGACTTCCTTTTCTGAGTTCCTTCTATCTCATGCCAACATTTAAAAATTGGACTGTATTTTGAGTGATGTCAGAATAAGCCTAACATTTTAAATATCTGTTAGTATGGATACCATTTAATATAATTTTAAAAGTTAGTGATTCTGTAAATTGTGTTATTGGAGTTAAATTGTGCTGTATGATGAACTGGTGTTTTCTTTGAGGTAGGAAAAAAATCCTTCCCAATACCAACCACCAAATGCTCCTCATGCCCACAACACTTTAATAAGAACTGTAGAGGAGACAGGAAAGAAATGAAATCTGGTCCTATTCACTAAGATATTTAATTTGATAGAAAGCATCAAACTGTTGTCTGACAGTTAGAAAACAATCTGACTTTATTAGCAGCCAGCACTTGTTTTTGTTGATGTATTGATGGCAGAAGGCAGCCATTCGGAGAGATGGGAGGTGGTATCTCATGGTGGTTTTAATTCGCCTCTCTGATCATTAGTGATATTAAGCTTTTTTTCATTTGTGTATCGGCCATCTGTATGCCCTTTTTGGAGAAATGTCTATTCAGGTCCTCCGCCCATTTTTAAATTGGATTGTTTGCCTTCCTGGCATTGAGTTGTATGAGTTCTTCATATATCTTGGAAATTAAATTCTTACCAGATGTATCATTAGCAAATATGTTCTCCCATTCAGTGGGTCCCCTTTCCATTTTGTTGATGATTTCTTTCACTGTGTAAAAGCTTTTTAGTTTGATGTAGTCACATTTGTTTATTTTCCCCTTTGTTTCCCTTGCCCTAGAAGATACAATGGCAAAGATATTATTTCAAGAGATGTCTGAACTTTTACCATCTATGTTTTCTAGGATTTTTATGGTTTCATGACTCACATTTAAGTCTTCTTATCTATTTTGAGTTTATTCTAGTGTGTGGTGTAAGTTGGTGGTCTAGTTTCATTTTTTTGCATGTACCTGTCCAGTTTTTCCAACATCATTTATTGAACAGACTGTCTTTACTTCATTGTATGCCTTTGTCTCCTTTGTCAAATATTGACTATAAAGGTATGGGTTTATTTCTGGGCTCTCTGTTCCATTTAATTGACCTATGTGCCTGTTCTTATGCCAGTACCATTTTGATGACAGTGGCCTTGCGGTATAATTTGTTATCAGGTATTGTGAGCCCTCCAACCTTATTCTTCTTTCTCAAGATAGTTGAAGTTATTTGGGGTCTTTTTTGGTTCCATATAAATTTCTGGAATATTTGTTTTAGATCTGTGAAATATGCTGTTGGTATTTTAATAGGAATTGAGTTGAATCTACAGATTGTTTTGGGTAGTATGTTAATTCTTCCAATCCATAAATACAGTATATATTTCCACTTATTTGTATCTTCTTCAGTTTCTTTCTTCAATGTCCTATATTTTTCCAAGTACAGATTTTTAACCTTCTTGGTTAAGTTTATTCCTAGGTATCTTATTTTTGTTGTTGTTGTTGCAATAGTAAATGGGATTGTTTTTTTAAATTTCTCTTTCTGATAGTTCATTATTGATACATAAAAATGCCACCAATTTTTTAATATTGAGTTTTATCCCATTACTTTGCCCAATTCCCTTATTAGATGGAGTAGTTTTTGGTGGAGCATATAGGGTTTTCTATGTACACTATCATGTTGTCTGTGAATAATGACAGTTTTACTTCCTCCTTTCCAAGTCGGATGCCTTTTATCTCTTCTTGTCTAATTGCTGTGGCTTTGACTTCCAGTAGTCTGATGAATAAGTGTGGTGAAAGCGGACACCTTGTCTTGTTCCTGATTTTTAGGGAATTGCTTTTAGTTTTTGCCCTTTGAATATGACTTTGGCTGCAGGTTTGTTATTTATGGCCTTTATTATGTTCAAGTATGCTCCCTCTATTCCCACTTTGCTGAGTGTTTTTATCATAAATGGGTGCTGGATTTTACCAAATGCATTTTCTGCATCTATTGATATGATTATGTGATTTTTATTCTTTATTTTGTTTATGTGATATATCATGTTTATTGATTTGCAAATATTATACCAGCCCTGCATTCCTGGAATATAACCCACTTGATCATGGTGTATAATCTTTTTTATGTATTGCTGGATCCAGTTTGCTATTTTAGCATCTATGTTCATCGGAGATATTGGCTTATAATTTTCTTTCTTTATAGTGTCTTTATCTGCTCTTGAAATTAGGATAATAGTAGTCTCATAAAAAGAGCTTAGAAGAGAGAAAGGTTAGTAGGAACTTACATTTTCTCTTTACATA
Source organism: Phyllostomus hastatus (assembly GCF_019186645.2). Lineage (NCBI taxonomy): Eukaryota > Metazoa > Chordata > Mammalia > Chiroptera > Phyllostomidae > Phyllostomus > Phyllostomus hastatus. Next base: position 5,529,460 of record NW_025333640.1, on the reverse strand, counting down.
ATTCTGTTCATTTGAATATTTTCATGGTAAGAATATGCTTATGTATTAGTTGTGTGATTAAGACCCACATGAAAATTTTTAAAAAATATAGGAAAGATACTTTAAAGAGTACAGAAGAGCTCAGAAGTGCCAAACAGCAACTGCAATCCAGAAACTGCCCTAGGAGCTCCTGGAAGTATTGAATACATGTTTCCTGTATGTACACAGGACATGAAGAGCAAGAAGTTCTAGTCCTCAAATTCTCTTTGTTTGCTGATCCCTTGTTTATTTACTCAAACAAAATGTTTACTCAGCATTGCATATTGAAAGTACCTCAGATTCTAAAGTATACAGTTTTGAAAGAAATTGACACTATTTTCTTTCAAATTTTTTTTGTTTTTCAATTGCAGTTTACATTCAATATTATTTTGTATTAGTTTCAAGTGGCAGCACAATGGACAGACTACCCCACACTTCACAAAGTGCTCCCTCAATATGTCCACTACCCACTTGGCACCCACACAGCTATTACAATGTTGTTGACTATATTCCCTATGTTGTAGTTTAGATCCCTGTAACAATTTTGTAACTACCAATCTGTACCTCTTAATCCCTTCACCTTTTTCACCCAGCTTCCCAACCCTGCACCCTTCTGGCAACCATCAGTCTGTTCTCTGTATCTATAAACCTGTTTGGTCAGTTACATTGTTCTTTAGATTCCACATATAAGTGACATCATATGGCATTTGTCTTTCTCTGAGTGACTTAAGAAAGTGACACTTGCTCCTTCCCTGGTGTTCAGTCCAGTGGCAGGGGGCAGACCTTCCACGATGAAGCTGTGCCGGAAGGTAATAAATGGAGCATACACATCACCTCTGGGTCTCAGGGACCCATCCCTGCTCCTTCAGATCACATCAGCCTACTTGCTGAGGTGACCACCCTCTCTAGCAGCCTAACCCTCAGAGGACCCTGTTCTGGATGACCACACCGAGAGTGGAGTTTGCCCCTCCGTCCTTCGATCTATGGCATCAGAAGTTGCATCTTCCCGGTCCCCCCTGGGTATTCAACAATCTCCACTTCTGGACTTCCCAATGGCCACTTGGGCTCCTGTCACTTTGTCCCTGAGCAGGTATTTACAGATGTCCAGGACCTTCATCCCTTCCACCCCTCACAGTTTCAACACCAGGCTCACAAGATTCCTTTGCCCTCCTCCAGGCCCGGTAGCCCAGGCTTTTCATCTTCCATGCCAGTGACCCTACAAACTCCTAGCTCAAGGTCTTGTTCACTTTAATTCCAACCTCCATCAGGCTTACTGTAAGTGGCATCTCTTTCTCCTTACCAATGCACTTGATCCATCACCCCAACATCAGCTACCTTGAGTTAGAACATTGATTATTTTACTCCTTTTCACCCCATCTCAAAACCCCTCAGTCACCAGCTATCAAAGCAGGTACATGCTTAGCCTGACTTTCATGTCACATTTCAATGCAGGCCCAGTCAACACCCTCACTTCTCTTTTGTGACTCCCCTCCTCTGGCTACATTTGAGTATTGAATGTTATTATGCAGTCACCTTCCAGCCTTTGCTCATGCTGTTCCCTCACCTGGGAAGCTCTCCCTTCACATCTCTCCCCATCAACCTCCTATCAGTCTTCTCAAGGTCTGACTCCATTCAGGCTTTCTTGATTCTCCAGGTCAGAGCTAATCTCTCCCTTCCTTGAAACACCTAAGAACTTTGTTGTGCCTCTTATCGCACTGCCTTCATCTTGAACTTGGGCAATCTGTGGATGTTTGAGCTTTCATATTTTATGCCAAGCATGTTGAAATAGGCCCTTCAGGGTCACCCTCTGAATTAATGTCTTCATGGTTCCTACACAGACTCCACAGGCCAAGATCAAGGCCAGGGGCTCTGATCTCCTGGAGTTAGTTTTGCTATGACCTGCTTTTTTTTTTCTTTGGGGCAGGGGACTGGGTGTTTGTTTATTTATTTTTGCTGTTGGGAACAACCCTAACCACGGTCAGAAGGAGTGTGTGAGTCAGTGCAACACTAGGTAAATGGTAGATGGCCCAACGATCACCTTGGATATACATGAGATTTTTGTAAATAAGTGTACTAGGAACACAGCTGTGCATCCAACTTGCATGTTATTTAATTTTACCCTCACAAAAATGTCTAGGGGAAGGTATTTTCTTATTTTAATATGAAGACTATGGTTTTAGATGGTAGATGTTAAGAACTGAGATTTTTAATCTGGGTTTGACTCAGAAACCCATGCTCTTTTAAATACCCTACATTTGCGCCCTGACCAGTGTGGCTCAGTTGGTTGGAGTGTCATCCCATAGACCAAAGGGTTGCAGGTTCAATTCCCTGTCAGGGCACATACCCAGGTTGTGGGTTTGAGTCCTGGTCAGGGTACCTACAGGAAGGCAACCACTTGATGTGTATCTAGTTTGAAGTTCTTTCTCTAGTTTGCTGTTACAAGAAGTATATCTGCAAGACACAGAACTTTTTTTCTCTTCAAAAATCTCAAAACAGTCTTTAAAATCCATTCCAGCCCTGGCTGGTGTAGCTCTGTTGGTTGGAGTGTGGGCTGAGGTGTGGACTGTTGGTTCAATTTCTGGTTAGAACGTATACCCAGGTTTCATTTCAGGTGAAGATGGGAGGCAACCATGTTGCCTCTTATATCGATGTTTCTCTTATATGGATGTTTCCCTCTCTTTCTTCCTTCCTCTCTCTGTCTATGGAAAAAGTGGCCCCGAGTAAGGATTAAAAATCTACATAAATAAAATAAAATTCTTTCCATTACACAGAATTAGGCGGGCAGTAGCTAGCTCAGAGAACAATTCCTCTCATTTGAGGAAAAGCTTTCCCTATAGAGGGCAATTTTGGACTTCTTGGAGAGGTTTAATCACTTAAGATTTTGAGAGACACTGTATCTACTTACGCAGGCTGGTGTTTTATGGCCAGGTAATTATTTTAACCTTTCGTAAGGCTCTCAAACAAAGGCAATCTGAAACCTGGGCTGAAAGGCAACTTCTAGGCAGGAATCCCACCCTGTACCGCACTGACGCACCCGCCCAGGCCGGGCCCCGGTTCCCCTTACCTGGGCAGTGCCAACTCTTCCTCGGTGCGGTCAAGGGCTCCGGCGACCGATGGCAGCGCCAGGACCCCATCCAAGTCGAACACGACCGCACGCAACGCCATGGTGGCCTGAGCCTCCGCCAAACCTCAGGGCACAAGCGCTCTGAGGCTGGACTGGGGCTGCCGAAGGAGCACTCCCAGATCCAGTCCCTCCTTGCTCCTGCTGAGCTGCCTAAACCTCAGCCTCCGCCCCGCCCCCTGTCCTGGGACTGGTCACGCCCACTGGCCTCTGCCTGAGTCCGGCCCCCTTTTCTGATAAGTTCCTGCCTCGCCCCTTCTGACTTGGTCACGCCCCGTCAGCCTCTTCCTTGACCCTAGGCGGCCTCTGCCCAAGTAGCTGCCCTGGTTTTGCTCGAGTCACGCCCCCTCCCGAGCTTCTTTTGTGTCCCCTGCGCTTGCACGGACTCCGTTTCCATCGCTTCTGGACTATTTATGACTTTTTTGGTACATTTCACTTGTACTAATGCCACCTAAAAATGTGTGGTCTTTGTTTTAAATCACAGCGTTCACACTATTGGCTCATTTGTGTTTCTGGAAAACCTAAAGCTTTGCTTAGGAGTGCCTGAGTGGCGCTTTCATAGGGGCTGTTAGCACCCCCACACCTTTGCAGTGCAGCTCCATGAATTAAAATACGCTTCAGCCCAGTGTTCCACCTTACTGAGAGCTGGGCTCAGGCCACGGACGCTGGAGACCTCCCTCTTGAATGTGTCATCCGTGAATTTATATGAGACTCTCCCCTACTTAAATGTGTGTGAGAGGTTGTTAAGTACCTTACTGAAATCAACAGGTACTTACTTGATCTACAACATTCTTACCAGTCATCAGTCTGATTAACAAGAGATATGAATCTATTGCCGGGTATTTTGTTCTGACAAACCGTGTTCATGCTTACTTCCCTTGCTTCATAACCTCTTCTAGAATCTTACCCAAGACAGTTATTAATGTTTTCTGAGAACAGAAAATGTTTTCTAATTTGCTAATGTTTCCTAATTTCTGAGGTGTTCTCTGAGAGTCTTTCTGAAAGGCCACACCTGGAGCCCACTCCTCCATCCCTTTCAAAGGTTTTGTAAGCTCCTAATTTCCTGCATTAAATCTCTATTTAAAATAACTAGAGTGATTTCTGTTGCCTGACTGGTACAGAACTGTTTATGAATACATACACATGCTTGTAAAAGTAGCAAAGCAAAGAGGAAGGAAGACACATCTACAGAACTGGGTTTTATAGATCCTCTTTTTGAGAAGGAAAATAAGAAACTTAGATGATGAGACTTTATGTTAAGATGGGAATTATCTTTGGGGAAGAAGAAAGTATAAAACCGTCGCATGGACTTTTGTTTATTCAGGAGTCGTAAATCAATAGATTGATCTAGTCTGGAATATTTTACAATAAATACCTTGTGAGTTACAGAGCTTCTTGGCTGAATTGCTAGATGAAGGATCCGGGGTTTCAGTTGCATTCTGTGCTCTGTGCTCCCTCATGGCTCACAGTTCTGTGTTTGCTGCCACCCGAGGTGCAGGAAGGTAGGAGCTCACTCAGCTGGGCTGGGGAAACTGGATATCTTTTTGAAATGTAAATCCTAATGCTTACGTCTGCTAATTTTAATATTTATCAAACATATTTTAGGTCAGCAATTTTCAATCAGTGTGCCACAGCAGTACCTGACTATTTATTTAGTTCAGGGGCACTGGCCACTCTTCCCTTAGACTGTCAAATTAAAAAATCACAACCGCCATCACAATTGCCATCTGGTGTGAATTAATCGAAATTATACCTATTGTTCTATCAGATTGGCAAAAATATATTTTTGCTGTGCTGCAGAATTTTAGTAATTAGTTTATGTGTGCCATGAGATGAAAAAGATTGAAGATCACCATTTTAGGTGAGAGCATAAAATCATAAAACAGGCTAATGTAGTAGTGAAAACTGAGATGTCAGTCATAAGATTTGGGAGAACGTACGGTGAACTCATGAGGTTTGGTCTGGGATGTCCTGCCTCTACCACCGCGTCCCCACCTCCTGCAAGACCTTGATTATTCCAACCCTAGTTTAAAACTGTTTAATTCCTAATGGTTGAGAGAGGATTTCACGCTGCTTCTTTTCCTGCTGTCAGTGTTTGAATCAACCTTAAACTAAAGTTGTCTGTTTTTTGAACCCACATTCCAACTAAGCTTTTTCTTTCTTTAGTGCAGCAAATAAATGTCCTTAAATTATTCAACAAATATATATTAAGTACCTGCTATTTGCCAGGCACTTTGTTAGGATTCAGTGGTGACCAAAGAAAGAAAGAAAGAAAGAAAGGGAGAGAGGGAAGGAGGGAAAGAGAGGGAGAGAGGGAGGGAGGGGGAGGGAGAGAGAAAGAGAGAAAGGAAGAGAGAGAAAGGAAGAGAGGAAAGAGAGAAAGAAAGAAAGAAAGAAAGAAAGAAAGAAAGAAAGAAAGAAAGAAAGAAAGAAAGAAAGAAAGAAAAGAGAGAGAGAGAGAGAGGGAGAAAGGGAGAAAGGAAGAAAGGAAGGAAGATGGTGCAGGCCTTGTGGCCCTCAGCAGCCTGAGTTGGCGGCAGAGGCAGCAGCTGTGTCCTCACTAGTCTGGTTCTGTGCTACAGTTTTGGTGTTGGTCTTCTCTATGCTTGTTTTCCCAACTTGGTTCTCCAGCCTCCCAGAGGGCCTTGTTAATGTGCTGTCATTAAATATATTATCTGCTTAATTCAGCCAGAGTAGCCACCTCTTACTCCTTCCCAATTCCTGAAACCCTTTATTGTGCCCTGCTGGACATTCTGGAACTCACCAATGCCCTCTGGAACTTCGGTTTATCATCAGTAAAATCTCTTTCTATTCTCTTTCCTTTCTTGCTCTGTCTGAAATCTGGTTCTACCCTGGGGCACCTGCTTCTGCTGTTCTCCCCTCCTGCCCTTGTACCACTGGGCAGGGAAAGGGATAGATGTCCCTTGGAGACTTCACCACTGCCAGATGCTCCCTGAACATTCATAACATTAATCTTGCTTCACCAGACTGCACTGCTCTCCACCTAACGACTCCATTACACTTCTCTAGTCTGCTCTCTCTCCTAATCTCTCAGAAGACTGTACACTAAATGTATTTCTTTCCTCAGTTTCCAGTACTTTCCCCCCATTGTCACTCTCAGCCAGTATCTTGGCTTTTTGTTTTACTGAGAACATTGAAGCAACCAATAAACTTCCACAAACTCTCACCCCTACTTGTACCTGTGGCCATTTCTACTCCACCTTTTCTCTAGCTACACTGATCAGCTGCATCTCTTCCAGCCTAAGGCCAACTCTTTTTGTAAGGCACTAGGTGTGGTACCCTTCTTGTAAGGCACTAGGTAGGCACGGGAACAATCTCTCCTCCCCTATCATCACTTATCTACTCTACTCAGTCATCCCATTCACATACCACCTGTAATGGACTGAATGTTTGAGCCTCCCCTTCCTGCACTGAAGCCCTAATCCCCATTGTGATGGTATTTGGAGATAGGGCCGCAGATTGGCTGGTTTAAATTTATTTCTCACAGTTCTGGAGTCTGGGGAGTCCAAGATTAAGGTGCAGGCCAGGGAGGTTTCATCCTGAGGCCTTTTCTCTTGGCTTGTAGGACTGTGTGCTCATGTGACCTCTTCTTTGTGTACACACAGGCAAGAGAGCAAACTCTGGTGTGTCTTCTTGTAAAAGCACTAATCCCATCACGAGGAATCCATCCTTAAGACCACAACCCCACTAATCACAGCACCCTCACCTGCAGGATTTATCACACACCAGGTAGCTACCTTTCTTCACTCCCCATCCTAACCACCTCTCCCTGCCTCTGGACTTGAACCAGGGTCAGGTCCCCACATGCCCCAGTAAGCAGCTTCCAGGGACAAACTTGAGAGGAGACACAAACACATCCCAAACTTCAAGATTCTGCTCATTTTTGTCCACAATCTGGTAAACATGCATAGAAATGGATTCTTGAGGTACTAGACCAAGGACAGAAAATCACTGTCAATCTCTTTCTTAAAGTCCTCCAAGATTTTCTTTATATATTTAGGTGCTCCTATATTGGGTGTGATTATGTCTACAAGGGTTATAGCCTCTTGTTGGACTACCCTCTTAAGTATTATGTAGTGACCTTCTTTGTCTCTTGTTATGGCCTTTGTTTTGAAGTCTACTTTGTCTGATATAAGTATTGCTACCCCAGCTTTTTTTGTGTGTCCATTTGCATGGAATACTTTTTTCCATCCTTTCACTCTCAGCCTGTGTAAATCTTTTTTTCTGAGGTGGGCCTTTTGTAGACAGCATATGTGCAGGTCATGTTTTCTTATCCATTCAGCTACCCCAAATCTTTTGATTGGAGCATTTAATCTATTTACATTTAAGGTCATTATTAATAGGCACATACTTATTGGTTGCCATTTTCCCCTTTGTACCTGTGTTCCCCTCTCTATTTCTTCTCCTTAAAGCAGTCCCTTTAGCATCTCTTGCAATGTCAGTTTGTTGGAGATGTACTCCCTTGGCCTTTTTTTTTTTTTTTAATCTGGGAAGCTCTTTTATTTTACTTCATCTTCCATTTTAAGTGAGATCCTTACTGGATAGAGTAGTCTTGGTTGTAGGTCCTTGTTTTTCATTACTTGGAGTATTTTGTGCCAATCCCTTCTGGCTTGTAGTGTTTCTGTTAAGAAATCAACTGATAGCCTTATCAGAGAGCTCTTGTTTGTTACTAGCTGTTTCTCCCTTATTGCCTTTAAGATTCTCTCTTTATCTTTAAATTTTGCCATTTTAATTGTGATGTGTCTTGGAGTGGGCCTCTTTGGGTTCATCTTGCTTGGGACTGTCTGTGCTTCCTGAACTTGCATGGCTTTTTCCATCACCAATTTAGGGAAGTTTTCTGTCATTTTTTCATATCCTTTGCTCCCTTTCTTCTGCTTCTGGTATCCCTATGATGCAAATATGTGGGAGAGCTTTGCCTGCAGAGCCCCTCATCTGCCATGGATGAGAATAAGTCTACCAAGACATGCTCTGCTTGGGGAGGAAAGGTGGCTGATCTCTCAAAGGAGAAGGGCCAGGAGCCTTTTCCTCAATGGGCTTTTATTAGGTTCGTTTGCACAAGAATACAGGTAAAGCTCATTAATCATTGTCAGGCAGTAAGGATCAAACAATAGATAAAACAAAGAACTCTGAGGGCCTATTTTGAGTCAGGTTCAGATGACTAAAGAGCTATAAAACTTTGAGGAATAAACTCACTTCTTGCTTGGACTCTTATTTAATTTAGAGCATTCTCAACAAAGCAGGTTTTACAGGATTTTACATATTCTTTCTTAGGCCTGATTGCCCTAGGGAACCCACCCTTTCCAACACAGGGCGGTACCCACCACCAGCATTGTTTCAGGCTTAAGGCATTGTCTCAGGCTTAAGTCAGGCAGGGAAAGTAAGGCAGCCAAAAGATTAGGAGACTTCTTGCAGGCAGAATGAAGACTCAGGCCATGTCATAGCCAAGGGGAGAGGGTCCATCATCCCCTTTTGCTGCAGCCCCCCAAGTCCTTCCTTGGGGCCTCCACGTGATTGTGCCTGTCTTAGGTCATCCCTCCCTTGGGGAATCTTACCCATCACTGGCTAACAGGTCAAGCATTGGGGGCCAGTTATGGATAGAGAAAAAGCACAAGTGGTGCCCCTGCCAGGGAGATAAGCCTTGTCTCCTTAGTGGCTTACAGTCCAAAGGTCGCTTTCTCAGCCTTAGCCATGGGACAGTTTCTGAAACCAGGCAGGGCAGTTCCCAACACAAATATTGTTAGGTTTCATGTTGTTCCAAAGCTCTTTTAAACTATCCTCATTATTTTTAAGTCTTTTTTCATTTTGTTGCTTTTACTAGGTATTTTTTTCTACCTTGCTTTCCAACTCGCTAACTTGATCCTCTGCTTCATCTAGCCTGCTTTGAATTCCTTTTAGTGTATTCTTCATTGAAGATATTGTAGTCTTCATTGCCACCTGGTTCTTATTCACAGTTTCTATGTCCTTTTTCATGCTCATGTAGTTCCCAGTAAGTTCCTTATAGTTCTCATTCAGTTCCTTGAGCATTCTTGTAAGCATTACTTTGAACTCTATGTCTGATAAATCACTTGCCTCAATTTTTTAGCTCTTTTTCTGGGGATTTCTCCTTGCCTTTCGATTGGGGGTTCTTTCTTTGTCTCCCCATTTTAGCTGACTCTTTTAGCTTGTTTCTACATATTAGCATATTAGATCAATCTGCTTTGACCCCCTGTCTTCATGTGGTGGCCTTCTGTGGTAGGAGGTCTGTGAGGCTTAGTGGTGCAGTCTCCCTGATCTCCTGAGGGGGGTGCTCTAGGGATACCCTTTACGCAGTGTATGTGGGATCTGCTGTCGTATTTGGGTTTTGATTATTGGTGGCCCATTCATTGATGGGTTCTCCTCTACAGCTGGCTGACTGCGAGGCTCAACCCCCACCACATCTCGTATTCTGTTGTACAGGTGCCAACAGAACAGAACAAAACAACACAGAAAACAAAACCCACACAAGCAAAAATACCTGCCAACCACAACAGCAATATCAATGACAAATGAGCAAAGATTAATAAAGATGGAAAGAGAATAAGATTGCAAGAAAGAAAAAAAGAATATGAGATGACAAAAGGAAAGAAAAACGATTGTTAAGAGGATAAATGGAGGAGAAATAATAAGAATAAGGAATAGAAACAAGGTATCACCACAAAAGGTGAAAGAAAGGGAAAAAATAAAATTTTAAAATGAAAAATAAGAAAGGGAAGGAGAAGGCAAAATAGAGTAAAAAAGGAAAAAGTAAAATATGAGATTTGAAATAAAAATAGTGAAAAAATAAGAACAAAATTAAAGAAACAGAAAAATGTTAAAAAGCTATGTGAAAGAAAAATAATGTAAATAATGAAAAAGAACAGAGTGGAATCTGTCCCAGCAGAGTTTAGTGCTTACCTGCTGGGTTCTCCTTCTGGATACTACTTTGGAGTTGCCTGAGACTGATGAAAGCCAGGGTCAGACTCTGTCCCCATGTAGCTCTAGGCAGCCTGTTCGAAGCTACAAGTGATCCATAGTCTGTGGCTGTCTTCTTAAGGCTTGGCTGCATCCAGGATGGTCATCACTGCTCTCTACTACTGGATTTTTATCAGCACAAGTCTCAGGGGTGGGCCAATTAACAACCAAAAGCAACACAGGTACTTCTCCACCAGCCTCTATCTGCAGTCCTGCCATTAGTTTTAGCCTAGCCACCGACCCATCTGTTTCCGAGAGGTCTTCTGGTACAATCGGGATGATGGGACCCCTGGATCTACGTTGGGAGGATCTGTTCAGACTTCAAGGAAGATGGTGGGTGTGTTCCCCTGACCCTGTGCCACATGTCTTGTCTGTCCCAGATTATTTCCAGTAGTGAGCAGTTTCTAAAGAGTTAGCAGTCCATTATATGTGAGTGACCAATCTGTGTAAAAGGGTCAGCTCTTTCCTGCTTGGAGCTGATAGTAGCTCTATGTAAGAACCAAGTTTCCCTGGGGTTGGCCTCCCTCCTTCAGCCTCTTCACCCTTCCCTGTGGCCACCTGGTTTCTCTCCAGAGCTTTTTGATGAGGGTCTGTAAGCTGAAACCAGGTCTGTTGAAATAGGGCTGGCAGATTTCCACTTTGTTGGAATTGCAGACTGTAGGGCACTCAGTGAGGGGAGAGTAGCCTGTACTCAGAGTCAACCCCTTCAGTCTTTGCCAGAGATTCAGGCTCTTGCTTCCTCAGTAGAGCTCACTGTTGGGTGAGGATGGGCACATTCAACTTTCCTCTTTGTAGGAGTGAGCTCAGCAGCTCTAGACTTCAGGGGATAGATCAAAAGAGCCTTCCAAGGGGGTTAGGGCAAGACCAGACCGTGGATGGGATCTAAACTTTCTTTCTCAATCCCAGTAGGATGCTAAGCTCTCTGTCCTACTCCCAGGTGATGTCCTCCAAAATTCGCACACTTTGAGAGTCCCCATTTGAAGTTTATTTTTATTTCTCCTTTGGAAATGCACCCTTTAGGAGAATCTTGGATCTGGCAGTGCTGTTCTGCAGAGTTTCACCCTTGGAGGTGGTGCCTGCAACCCTGCAGGTGGTGCCTGCAACCCTGCAGAAGGATGGGTACACCTTTCCCTTCCCAGAGGGCTGTATTCCATGCGGGAGGTTTGCATCACTGCCAAGGATCTCAGGTGCTCAACTCTTGCCCATCTAATTCTCAGCCCACAGCCTTTGCAGGAGACACAGTCCAGAACTCTCTGTTCCACACAGCACCTGGTTTGCTTGTAAGCTGAGCTGGACAGAGCCCAGAAAACCCCTTGTGCAAATTTCTGATCTCTCTGCCCAGCTGGTTTCAATGGGATAGGACCTGAAGAACCAGCGTGGCTTGACACAGCTGAGGAAAGTTCAGAATGGCCCTGTTTGGAGCTTCTTTCTTCCCCCTTTGGAATGCACCCAGTGAGGGGATCCTGGACCTGGCAGGACTGCTCTGCAGAGTTTCCCCCTTGGAGGTGGTGCCTGCAACCCTGCAGGAGGGGGATGGGCACACCTTTCCCTTCCCAGAGGATTGTGCTCTGCTAGGAGTTTGCCTGGCTGCAAAGAATCCGAGGTGCTCAACTCTCACCCATCTCGTTCCTAGCCCACAGCCTTTGCAGGAGACACAGTCCAGAACTCTTTGATCTGTGCATCCACCAGCTTGCTTGCAAGCCAAGCTGGATGGGGCCCAGCAAACCCCTCATTGTGCAAATTCCTGATCCCCCTTCCTAGCTGAACTCAGTGGGAAAGGACCCAGAGATCCAACATGGCTTGGCACAACTGAGAAAAGTTCAGAACAGATCCAAAAAGCAAATTTTCCCATTCCACTAGGTTCTTCTCTTAGTCTGAACTCATATAGTGAACGCTTCAGTCTGATGTCCAAACCACAGAAGCACTTCACGCTGAATTGCAACCTCTGATTTTCACAGGTGTGGTAGAACTTCACCATATCCCACTGCCAGAGACCCAACAGCCTCCCCTCCCCTCTCTATTGCTACAAGTATCCTTACAGCATGCAGTTCAAAGGGGAAGGAGCCCCACTGCTGCGATTTCAACCTGGTCTCTGCTGGCAGGGCAGCTGCACATGGGATCCTTGTCTGTCACGTTTCAGTTCCTTTTAAAAAGTCTCTACGCTCTACCCATAGCGCAGTACTGAGTCAGTGTCTGAATCTCCGCACATACAACCTCTGCAAAAAATGGGATGTCTCTCGCAGTCGTGGCTGGCTGCAGCCTCTAGGTGCCTCTGACACAACCAGCTGCAGCAAGCTGGTCACCTCAGTAGTCTGAGCCCCTGTCTGGAGCTCTCTATGTTGGTACCTCAGCTATGCGAGCACTGCTTGCTGTGTGGTCTGTGTAGCCTGGGTCTCGAAGGCTCAGTGGATCCTCCCAAGTTACCCCCAATTAGGACTGGGGACCCCTGTGTGGAACTAAGACCCCTTGCTCTGAGGAAGGAGGGAGCTCCAAAGCTGTGAATTCTGTCTGGTCTCTCAGCTGCAACAGCAGCCGTGCACAGCAGTTCTGCTTCCACTTATGAGATCCCCCTATCAGATGGTACAAAGCACGTTCTGTACTCCTTGGCTTCAGAGCTTCATATCTACTAAGATTTCATTGATTGTTCAGGTTGGTTGTCAGAAGATCAGCTAAAAATCACAGTTAGGGGCAGGAGCAAGTGAGCTCAGCTTCCAAATCGGCTGCCATCTTTGGAATTCTGGGTACAGATTTTTAGAGCAGCGATGTGTAAGCAATTTTTGCAAAGTGTAATTATGGAAAGTTGAGTGTGTTTAAACTTCTTTTAAATATCTTGGGAACATCCCCACCTCGAAGGTGGCACAACCACTTTCCACATAGAAGCTCAAACATCAGATCTTGCTTTCTCAGCCTTCCTTCTGTCTAGTTCATGGGCACATGACTAATCACATACGTCTGTCCTGACCGTTGTATTGGGGGCTGGTGACAGAAGCAGGGACAGAGGAGAATTAATTCTGGCAGCAGTGGCAGCAGCACGAACGGCTAGTGTCCAGGCGCAGCAGTTATGGCAGCACCAGTGACAGTACAAGGCTTTGCAGCCAACTCTGCAGTGGCAGGTGCCACCATGCAGGTGATGGCTTGGGATTTTGGCTCCAGTATGGCTGTTTCCCCGTTCTCACCTGTGCTCCTAGTGGGCTCTCCAGCTTTCTAAATGCTTCTGTGAACTCCCCATTGTCCTTGGATAAAATCACGTGCTGCTTAAAGTTAATCAATAGGTTTTTATTTGCTTGTAACCAAGAACTCTGATTAATACGATCTATGATTATTCTCTTTCTTTCCTTATTTCCCTCCCTCCCTTCCTTCCTTCCTTCCTTCCTTGCTTCCTTCCTTCCTTCCTTCCCTCATCTTCCTGGTTTTGTTGTTGTTGTTGTTACAATTGTTCTATTTTGTTATTAGGTATTGTTATTAATCTCTTACTGGGCCCAATTTATAAATTCAGCTTTATCCACAGGTGTTTGGCACTGTCTAGAGTCTCAGGTATGCACTGGGGGTCTTGGCACATTTGCCTGTGAATAAAGGGAGAACTACTGTAGTATTAGCCCTGTTTTATGGGTAACCTAAGGTGTGGTCACTCAGCCAGGGTCAATCATAAAGAATCCAGATCTGAATAACCCTTAACCAGGTCCTTGAGTCTCACCCTGCACCTGTCAAACTAAGCAAGGAATGTAACTTTCTTAGCAAACAGTAATGATTAATAAATATCCACCCTCATTCAGAGGGGCTGTGGGGGCATACTGGCGAGAAACTGGTGGGGAATAGGAGACCAGTCCCACCACATCCCATTGTGACCTCAGGAAGGGGCCACTTTCCTCTCTGGGCCTCAGCCATCCGATCCGTACCTGGAGAAGCCTGGAGTGCCCAGCCCCAGAGGCTGTTCCCATTCAAACTGTTTTTAAGGGCCCGTCCAACAATGGGAGGTCAGCCGACCCCTTACTTCACCTGGCGGGCCCTGCTCATCCTTCCAGAGTTGACTGGATGTCCACAAGCTGGGGGTCCTGCCTGTCTTCTGATGTCATCTCCTCACGGCCGCCCCTCCCTCTGAACTTCTGTGCTCTGCTCTCTTCCCTCGGGATCTCTGCACCGGCTGTGCTCTCGCTGCGAGCACTTGCTTGGCTCACTCCCTCTGGTTTTTCAGTTCCAAGGCTACGTTCTCTGAGTCCCTCACAGCCCTCAGCAGGTGAAGAAGCCTCCCCACCCCCTACTCCCTCACTGTTTCACAACCTGTTTATTTTCTTCACAGTGCTCATCACTGTCTGAAATTAACTTAAAGACTCTATGGTCTAGCTCTTCCCTACAACTGAGCTCCAGGAGGCAAGACCTTGTGCGGTTCACTGCTGTTTCCCCAGCACCTGGACCCACGCCTGCTATAGAAGATGCTCAATAAATATTTGTTGGTGGAGAAAAAAACAGGATTGAATGCCACCTTCTCCAGAAATTCTTCACAGTCATGCTGCCCAAGGCATGGGTAGGTAGCCTCCTCCGCTCCCACAGCCCTTGCATTTGCCTTCACGCTACACCAGCTGGGACCCTGTGTATGTCTATCTGTTAACACAACCATCACCCCACACACTGGATGCTCTATGAAAGCAAAAACTAGACCAGATTCATCTGTGTATTCTAGCAACTAGCCCTGGGCCTGGCAGGCAGTCAGGCTAAGAAAATGTTTGTTGAATGAATGAGCGTGCTTCTGCACCTCTCCCCCTTCCTGACTCTGCTTTCTCCTTTTCCGCCTTGACAGATGCCAAGAAACCAGCACCTGAGTGGGCTGAAAAGAAAGGCCACTGTGGCAGGAACTTCCTAGAACAGGGGCGGCCCCTTTCTTCTCCCACCAGGAACTACTACTGGCCAGTGAAGGGACAAAGCCCAAGGCTAGCACTGCCTTTGTCACAGGAGTCATCTGGGTCCTGGCCTGGCAAAGCCAACAGGACAGTGATTTCCCCCCATACTTAGTTCTCGCTGATGGAATGAGGAGGTTGGCCGGCTACCTTGGAGCCTCAGAGGGAGGCCTCACACAGCCAGCTCTGCTAGGCCAGGGGCCAGTTGGAAAACATTTGATTATTCAAATCATGTAGCTACCCAGCAGGAAAATATCCATTCCTCTGCGAAGAGGAAGTGAGGCCAGCCCAGGGATTTGGATATTGAAGGAGGACATTTCAGAGCAAAACTGTCCACACAAGCCAGCACTTTGAGATTTCCCACCCCGGGAAGACACGGGAGCCTGAGACAGAAACCCAGGAGAGCCAGGCCCAAGGCCAGAGGTTGCTGAGCTAGCAGCAGCTTCAGCCAGGCCAACTGCTCTGGCCTCCCCCCGACCCTGGTCCTGGAGACACAAGGGCTGCCCTGCTGCACTCACTCCCACCTCCAACTCCCGCTTATCCCAGGGATCGAGGCTCACAGGGGACAGATGAACTCCGCACTTCTCAGCTCAGGGGGCCAGGAAGTGCCACATACTCAATTCCTGCCTCATATCCCCTCCCTGAGTCTGGCTCCAGAAAACCATCAGGTTCAAGAAGAGTTTACATATCTGGCCTGCAGAGATTTTTCTAAGTGATTATAGACCTACACTCTGAAGCCAGGCTGCCCAGGTTCAGATCCACCGCTTATGAGCTGCATGACCTTGGGCAAGTCCTATCCCCTCTCTGTGCCTCTATTCCTTTGTAAAAACAGCAATTCAAGTACCTACCCTGTGAGAGGTTACGAGGACCAAATAAACAAGGGTACAGAAAACACTTACTTATCAGGCCATATACAGAGAGTCAGTGAGTAACAGCTCTTACTATTAATTAAAGAAATTACAATTGTGTGGAGCCAGGCCTAGCTCTCTGGACCATACATCCCCAAGACAGACACATCCTCCCTCATCAGAGCCAAAACTAGTCTGCTCAGCAGACTGGGAGGCAGAGGGAAAAGACTTCAGGCTCTGGGTCCAAATCCAGACTCCACCACCCACCAGCTCTGCAACCCTGAGCCCATTACTTAACCACACTGAGCCCTGTTTCTGGCTCTGTGCACTAGAGATCACAGCAGTATCTCCCTCAGGGATGTCATATTCCTTTCCCACCTGCAGGGGTGCTAGCCCATGCTTCGGGGCAGTGCCAGAGCTGCCCCAGACAGGGGTGAGGCCATAGGTCGGTTTCCCTTCCTGGAAACCAGCCTCAAGGTGTGGTGTACAAGTAGTCATTCCCTCACCAATTATGGATTAAGTATTGTGCACCCAGAGGCATGGTACATACAGATTTGTTATTCTATGTAGGGCCTTGCTATTATTGTTATTAAAGAAATTAAGGTTTGGCACTGAGGATACATCTGTGGAAAAAAATGGACAAAAAGACTGGGCCGAGGTGTGATGTTGGGGGAACCCACACCTGACTAAGGACCTGAGACATCAATCGGGACACTGACCAGTCCTGCTCCCAATCACTAACAAGCCATCTGTGAGCTGGTGTCATCGGTGGGGAGATGATACCAACGGAGACCTCGGAGGGGCAGCCGAGCTCACCCTGGGGCAGCTCTGGTGTCAGAGCCAGCAGGACAAACCTCGCAGGTCAGCATTCCCATGGTCACGTGGCTATTTCTGAGCGCTGGTTCTCAGCCCAGCTTGCTCCCTCTCCCGGCAAGGTTCTCGTTGAGCTCTGGAGTTTGTATTAATAACTCCAGTTTCTATTTCAAGGTGAGAACTCCAGGCTATGCCGCTGGGTCCTGCCCCTGGGTTAAGAGGCCTGATCCACAGAGGTGGGTACAACATAGAGATCACTAGGCTTGGAAATCTAGACACCCAGGCTCCACCCAGCCCCAGCTCCCCTGCCAGTGTGTGTGTGTCCTTGGACACGCTGTTTCTCCTTTCCAAGACCTGCTTCTTCAACTGTAAAGTTCGGACTACATCTAGCTTGCAGGCAATGTTGGGTATATAAGCCATAGAACAGGTAGGACTTGCATCTGGGTTCCCCCATTTCCAAGCTGGGACACGTCAGGGCCCAAGAACGGGCAGAGGGGACAAGCTCTGCGGACATAGCAGCCTCAGGTCCGTTCCCAACATGGAGTCCAGGCTCCTGGACAAGGCTGTGTTCAGGACAGCAGGCATCTGAGTGTGAGCAAGGAGGGTCCAGGCCACCCTATGGCGCAGCCCATCAGGGAACGAGCAGAGCCTGGACGAAAGTGGGCGATGGGTTTCCGGGGCTCAGGGGCAGTGACAGAACCATACACCCAGTCTCAGCGCTGCATTTTCTGCCGAGATTAGAGCTGACGACAGCCAATAGTCTCTTAAACACAAGCACCAACTAACGCTTGGCATGCACTCATCGAGACCCCACCACCTGATGGGGACTAGTCATTGACCTCCTCAGCCTAAAGGAGGAGACAGGGAATAGAACTCATTCCAGGTCACACAGCTAGGTCACCCTGTCTATGAGTGAGGACCAAATACTGACTGATCAATTTTATATGCATTACTGCATTTTTTAAAACTCATTTATTGATTTGAGAGAGAGAGAGAGAAACATCCATCTGCGGCCCCACCTACCCATGCACTCACTGTTTGATTGGCACACGCCACCACGGGCCCCACGGCAGCCTGGGCACACAGCCTCCTGGCTCCATTCTCCGGAGCCTCCCGGCCAGGGCTGTTACTGCATTTTAATCCCTTTCCTCATGAATTGTTTGATTCCAGCTCTAAGATGTGAGTTTCAGAGCCTGAAAATTTGTTATGCTAATGTCTGAATGTCTACTCCGGGAACAGGGCATTTGTGTGCTTCCTCCACTGCTGTATTCTCAGCACAAAAAACAAGGCTGTTAAATTTTGTTCTGGTACCAATTCAGTTGCGTCCCCTACAATAGCAGCCACACTGGAGAGGCTTGGTCCCCGTTTTACAGGTGGGGCCATAGACATAGACACCCAAGGTTGTGTCGCTCCAGGGGCCTCTTCTGCTTAGGGAATCCGGAGACACAGAGCTCTGAAGGAAAAAGGAGGCAGAGGGGCAAGGCGGGGATATGGGGTAGAGTGGGTGGGGTGGGGACCACACAGGTGGGGAGGACGGGAGATTTGAAAAGGGCAGGTCTGGGGGGTGGCAGGAGGCAGGACTGAGCCCTGGAAGGACCTGTAGGAGGAATCAGGTTTCAGCTCATCTCCTGGGCGTTAGAGTGGGAAGTAGGAGGCTGAGGTTGTAGGGTTTAGAGTCTGGATTCAAATCCTGGTTCCTACTTGATTAACTTCTTAACTACTTGGTCAATTTCTCTAAGCCTCACTTGCCCCCGTTTGTAAACAGTATGAGGCATGTAGGGTGTTGGAAAGGGTCTGGGGCGCAGTGGGCTCTCCAACAGTTGGGTCGCCTTCACTGGGGTGGGAGCCAACTCCCGTCTCCCAGGGAGACCCGCCCACCTGCGGCGGCCCTGGGACCCTGAGGGCCCTTCCCGGCAGAGAACACGCAGGCTTTGGCCCTCCAGGGTTCCCCTCCCCCAGCCCCACCAAGTGCTGAGAAGTGGCAGAAACAGACAATGTCGGGGAAGACGGGGCTTTTCCTCAGCTTTCCACCTGGCTGTTGCTTTATGCGTTTAACACTTTCTTACCAAAACTGGGCACAGGAAGCAGCCCTGAGCAACCCACTCTCCTGCGCACACGCCCAGGGGTGGGTCGCAGGCTTCCTCGGCTTGGGGAGCCCCGGAGCTTTGACCCACGGCTGCTGTGAGCAGCCCCACGCCCAACCACACGCCCGGGTGGTCCCCTTTCTTCTCCCCGGGGGTTCCGACCCCCTCCCTCCCTCTACTGCTCCCCGCCCCGCTATGGCCCAAACTACTTTAGACCCCAAGGGGGCAGGCCAGCCCCCTCCCCTGGTGGTTGTGGTGAGGTCTGGAGGGTGTTAAGTGGGAGGCAGGAGAGGGCGCCAGGCAGGGGGCTGAGGCTGGCAGCCTGAGTCTCTAGATCTCGGACCAATGGGACACCTCAGGGGCTGCGCAGTCCCCGGGCACAGGGCGGGGGTGCCGGGAGTGAGGACAGCGGTCCAGGAGGCAGCAGAGCCCAGGACTGCATCAGCTCGCGGGCTCCGCGGGAGCCAAGTCCGTCCGACCGCCCCGGCGCGCGCACCAGAGCAGAACAAGTGGCTGAAGGTCCCGAATGGGCTGCCATGGGTGGTGTGGGGCGCGGAGGTCCCTGCCCTGCCATTTATACCCAACTCGCTGCCCTGCGGAGGACGTGGGAGGGGCTGGGTAATAACCAAGGTCCCGGGGTCCCGCGAGCCAGGGGCAGCGCGGAGAACTGACCTGCGCAGAGTCTGTCCTGGCAAAGCGACGTGGGGTCGGCGCGCGGGGCCTGAGGGTGCGGAGGGGCGCGGGCGTGACGCTCCTCTGCCTTCTTCTTTGGGGAATGTATGCATTTAATAGTTGCACGATTTTAAATAAACACACACATAGAAAGAGCGATGTATATGCATGTACACACACATACATACGTATCAAGTGAAAGTAAATATGGTGAAATAGTAACAGTCGTTAACTATGGGTAGTGAGAATATGGATATTTTATGAATTTTTGTATTTCAAGTATTTTAATTTCCTCAAAAGCTAATATTAGCCATCACACATGTGTAAATGTATACATAGTACTCTTCCACTATTCTGAGCCTTTTATTTATACCAACCATTTACCCCTCGTAGCAAGCCCGTGAAGCGGGAACCATTGTTTACGTCCTCCCGTTACCGGTGAGAAAACGGGGACGTGGAGAGGGGACGGGGGCGCCCCAGATCACACGGCTCTTCGGGGGCAGAGCCAGAGACCAGCCCCTGGCAGCCGTGTCCAGGGCTCCCCCTTGCTTTCGCCAAAATAAGGGATGAAAAGGCAAGTAGTTTAAGGGGGAGGCGGAAGCCACAGTATTTTCGGGGCGGAGGATGAACTTAATTACGCGCTGAGGGGAAGAAACCAGCGGAGAGGGAGAAGAAGAGGCGAGAAGGCCTGGGGACATTTACTGGCGGGGCCACTAGGCAGATCCCAGGCGCTAACTCGGCCCTGCCTGGGACCAGAAACAGGGCTCCCGGTTTTTACTGAGGAAGGCAGAGAGGGGTCTGTTTATGGTGCGGTGGAGGGTGACCTTGCTTCTCTGGGCAATGGACGGCAAGCTCGCCAGCAGGGAGGCTGAGAGGCAGCCGGCAAGCTGCAGCCGAGCCAGGTGGCGGCAACGGTGGCCTGGTGTTCCCACAGGAGGCTGGCAGGGGGCAGATGGGTGCTCCTCCAGGGGAGAGGGGCAAGGAGAGAACTGGAGGCTGGCTGTCCCGTGACTCTGTCCTCTGTCTTCTGTTACTCGGAACTCTACTGTTCTGTTGACAGAACAGGGCCCAGGACCCAGGACCCAGGAGATTCTCCACCTGTGGGTGGGTCAGGGTCCCAGACAGTGACCCAGGAGCATGGGGTCCTTCAGAGCAAAGAGCAAAGCATCCTAGTAACTGGGAACCAAATCTGTTGTCTGTCCCCACTGGACACAGACTGCATAGTCACAGGCTCCTCCCCCGCCCCTCCAGAGAGAGAGAGAGAGAGAGAGAGAGAGTGTGTGTGTGTGTGTGAGAGAGAGAGAGAGAGAGAGGGAGGGAGAGGGAGGGAGAGGGAGAGAGAGAGGGAGGGAGAAGGAGAGAGGGAGGGAGAGGGAGGGAGAGGGGGAGAGAGAGGGAGGATGAGAGGGCGAGCCTGTGCTTGCCAAGCTAGTGGCCCCTCCTGTGGACTGGCTGGCCTCTTACCTGCACAGACCTTTGTGACACCCTCCTCAGCAACACCTGCACGAAGCTTCGCAAGCAGCCAGAGTGGGGAGCCCCAAGCAAACCGACGTGTCTGCAGAACTTGTCCAGCCCTCCCCAGGACGCCGACTGGACTCTCAGAATCAGGTCTTCCTCATCTGCCAAGGTGTGTCCTTCCCTGGCCTCTTTTTGGCAATGAAATGCAGTCGCCCGGCTCTGCTCTGCACCTGTCTCTCTGTTTCGGGGGAGACTTTTGTCAGCAAACCAGCGTCTACTAGCTAGGCTGGTGTTCGGCATTCTTTGAATGGCCTGTCTTCTTCTGTGGTCGCAGGTAAGAAGGGTGCCTCCCCAGACTTGAGTTGGGGACATTGTGGATGTGGGGACACTGTGGGGGTGAGGACGTTGTGAGAGTGAGGTCAAAGGGTACTTAGGAGGGGGTGTGTCTGAATGGGAGATGCTGCCTGCTCCTAGAAAAATGTTAGTCTCCTGGGTGTCCCTGCCAGGGCTGTTCAGGGCACGGTGGCCGTCAGCCCTTCCCACTGGTAAGGGCAGCTTAGTGTCAGGGGTTATCGCTTCACTGTATTGAATCTGCTTCAACGTCATTATTGTTTTATCCTCCTTCTCTTGTCATTTATTGGTCCATTCAGTAGATACTCTGTCTCCTTCAATAACAGCTAACAGACATCAGTGATGTTCTCTGACTCGGAAGGTGGCAAGCTCTTCATCGCTGGGGTTTTTCTGAGGCTGGCATTTGTCAAGGGGATTCCTAGATCAGCTGGTGTGGTGATCCAGATGACCTTTGAGATTCACGCAACCTTGAGATGTTAAGCTTCTGCAACTGATCGATTTCTTGGGCAGAGCAGATATCAAAGCTATGGATATGTTCTCTCTTCCCTGAGCACCTTTAGTGAAATGATTTGGAAGAAGAAACAGTATCATTTCCTTTAACCAAGGGGCTTTCTTTGGGGTATTGACGGCTGTGGGAGAGCTGGGACTCCCGCACTGGAGGGCAGTGGGGATGCCGATAGCAAGGGGTGGCTGGTGGGATCTGAGCAGGCTTTCCGGAGAAGTCTGTGCTCGGGGAAAGAATCGAATGTGGCCTGGTGGGTGAGAAGTTGAAAACCAGCTTAGGGAGGTGGACAAAGAAGCAACCCAGAAAACCTTCACTTCAGTGGGGCCAGGATTCAAGAGGTGGGGGAGGGAGGCTGCCATGAGTTGGAGTGGGAGTGGGGGATGGTCCGGGCACCCTTGTTCATCAGCAGCGACACAAGCCCGATAGGGACGTTGGCATCAGAGCCCTTCACGTGTACCACGTTTCTGTGTTGGTTTCTCTTGCACCCCAGTCACCTGGACCCGCTTTACAAACCGGGACCTCACCCCACAGCCACCTCCCCCCAGGCCTGCCCATCCAGCCACTTCCAGAGTCAAGGGGTCTAGGGCTCTTTCTCTTTTAATGTCTTTCTAATGAGAGGTAGAAGGTTACCCTGGTTACTGTCAATTACCTGGAACAATTTCTCCTTTGGTTTCCAGTGACAAATTAGTGAAATTATTACAGTGGACTAATTACAAGGGTTGCAAATTGGAGGCACTTTGCAGGGATATGTCCTCCAGAATCAATTGAATTCTTTTTGCACATTCTTCCGGAGGGTCTCAGATTCCTCTCCTTGGATATTTTATATGATGCAATTTTAGCATGCCTGGATTTCTATTTTTCCCCTTTATTTTCACAAATGGGGGGAAAATCTTTTATAGAGTGCACTTGGCTGAAAGGTGAAACAAATCATAACCTTCAGATCTGTGGCCATGACATTGGTTGGAAAGAGGGGGAGTAAATTTGCACACAGAAAAACCTCCTAGAACCTTGGTCCTTGGTGAATGAGGGTGCCCTCACCTTTTGGCTATCATAAACAGTGCCCAAATTCTTCTTCTGGCCACCCTTCTCATTGTGTTTATCCTCATTTTACACATGCAACACTGAGGCCAGAAAGATGGGCGTTTCGGTATCATCGGTGCCCTCCTCTGTCCACCGGGTCAGGGATCCTCTTAGGGCAGAGTGGCTCACTGGAGCACCTGTGTGCAGTGCGAGGACAAAGGCACATCCGAGTCAAGGATACACGCCCCTGAGACCCTCTACCGGCCTTGCCCAGGTGCAGCGCCGAGGGGGCCTGTGCGGAATCCAGCCGGAGCTCTGCCGTGTCAGCAACGTGCGGCCCTGCTGGGTAGGCAGTTGCAGTTCAACCCACAGCAAAGCCCTGGCCCAGCCACTTCCCCATCAGCAGCCAGGCCCACCTCTGAAGCCATGGGCCTCGCCCACCCTGCGCTCCAGCCCATGACAAAGCTTGGCCTGTTGTGGCTCCTTCTGATCCCAGCAGGTGAGTGAATGACATCACCAGGACAACATGTCACACCCGTAAGCTCACATGTGGTGGAGGAAACTCCTGCAGCTGAGCTCATGGCGACCGCCAAAGCTGCAGGGTACTCCGAGTAGCTCATCCCACAGTGAGATGGGGGCAGGGCACTTGCAGCTCTGACATGGGCAGCAGCGCCACCTTGAACCTGCCCTAGCTTCGGTGTTCCTCGTCTGTGAATGCCGATTGTGTGCTGAACCTCCCAGGTCTATTGTGAGGATCACATGACAGGAGAGTGTGTGACCAGCACCTGGAATACAGTAGGTGCTCCGTGCACACCAGCTGTTGCTACCGATGTGCCTTTCTGGGTGTCAGACCAGCAGTGCCCACCTGCCCAAGCCCCAGAGCCCTAGGAGGTGACGATGATGTTTGCAGAACAGACGTAAGCGGTTCCCTCAGACAGTTGTGGGACACTTTTTAGGAAAAGTGTCCTAGGCTGAAACTCGTCTCTAGGTCTC
Source organism: Phyllostomus hastatus (assembly GCF_019186645.2). NCBI lineage: Eukaryota > Metazoa > Chordata > Mammalia > Chiroptera > Phyllostomidae > Phyllostomus > Phyllostomus hastatus. The sequence continues at coordinate 5,505,695 of NW_025333640.1, read as the reverse complement.
ACTTCTTCCCCACTCCTCTGCCTCGGCAGCCTCCCCACACTTACTCCCTCGCCAACTTAGCGAATGGTGCCAGGGCAACGGACATGTCCTGAGCTCCGACCACGTGCTGGTTGCTTTGTTAGGTTCTCACACACGCTATTCTGTTTACTCCTCACCAGTGTTGTGAGATAGGTCCTGGATAGTGTCCCCACTTTACAGACAAGGAAACTGAGGCTCAGCGAGTTTGAGTGGCTTTGCTGGGAGAGGGAGTTGAACACCCACCACCCTGGGTTCCTGGAGACCCCATTCTTCCTTCCTGTCCCCCAGTGCTGGCACGGCGAGCCCCCCACGCCCAAGCCGAGGATCGCCTCTTCAAACACCTCTTCAGGGGCTACAACCGCTGGGCACGACCGGTGCCCAACACCTCAGATGTGGTCATCGTGCGCTTCGGGCTGTCCATCGCCCAGCTCATCGACGTGGTAGGCCTGTCCCACCACCCTCTGAGCCCATGGGATCAGCCCCAGGCACCAGCCCTTTTCCCAGGGTCCCTCCTCCCTCCCCAGCCCCAGTCCTTCTCCTTTCGGACCCCCCCACCCCAGCCCACCTCGATCGAGCTCCCTCCCCGCTCCCTCCCCGCTCCCTCCCAGCCCTGGAGGCCCTCCTAGGGGGACCCTGATTTAGCAGGGGGGCTTCTAGATGCTTTGCTTGTTCCACTGGACACGGGCCCAGAGGACCCCAGTGGCCTGTGTGACCCTAAAAATCTGAGCAAGGGGTACAGTGTCAGGAGGGGTGTTGGCTGGGCCGGGTTTGCTGTATCATATAAGAGGGTCTTCTGCTGAGTGAGGGCCTTGAGCCAGCCTGTCCCATGTCCCCCTGTCTTCTGGGGCTGGTTCCCTCACTCTGACTACTGTTACCCTCTCTCCCGCTGCCTGCTGGCCAGGACGAGAAGAACCAAATGATGACCACCAATGTCTGGCTAAAGCAGGTGAGCACCTCCCCCCCAAGTAAGGCAGGAGTGGCGGCAATGCGTTTGCTCTTACGTGCCTGCTTCTCCCCACCCCCGGGATCCCCACCCAGGCTGATGCATTTGTGTAAACGTTACCCGACTATTCCTGGAGGGGAAGAGGCACCATTTTAGTGCGAATGCATAAAAGCAAAATGGCCCTTGGACCTAGGGCAGGCCTAGAGTTGGGGAGGCAGGGTCCAAGCCCCAGTGCTGCCACTTACTGGCCATACCCTGCTTCGGCTTCCTCACCCTAACTCATTGGATTGCTGTGAAGATTAGAATAAAGAATCCAAAGGGCACTACCACCAATGGTGGTGGTTACTGTTTTAACGATTATAGGTCCCTACAGGGCAAAGGACAGGCTTGGGTGCCAACACCAGTCATTCTCTGTGGGGGGTAGTTAGGTCTAAAAGGGACAGGGGAAACCATCCTGGAAATGTGACCGTACAACTCTGGAGTTTTCTTGTTGCTGGGACACTCATTTTCTGAGCATCCACCAGGGGCCTGGTGCCAGCCGTGCAGGTGCTGTCCTCAGCCTCACAGGCTTTACAGACGCATTACATCAGCCACTGTGCACATCTGCGTGTAATCACCATTTGTGATAATGCCATAGAGGAAACTTCAGGGACTGAACAATTCTAACCTGGTTTGGGGGAGAAAACAATAAATCACGTGGACCTGCTGGTGTGAGCCCTGGTGGCACTCCTAGGGGGTGCTCTGAAGCACAGTTTGAAAGTCACTGGTTCACTCCCCTTTCTCAGCTGTATATTCTGGAAGGCTTTTACCTCTCTGGTTCTCAGTTCCTTATCTGTTAAGTGGAGAAATATTTGCACCCGCATGGCATTCTCTGTCTGGCTTTCCCATTAAGGGTGCAAATAACTTTGTAAATTGTGATGCATTAGAAAAAAAAGTTAACCCTGGCTGGTGTGGCAGAAAAAAAAAGTTAAACCTGGCAGTAGATTTAGAGCCAGCCTGAGAACCTAAAGGTCCCTGGTTCAATCCCCAGTCAGGACATATGCCTGGGTTGCGGGCCAAAGCCCCAGTAGGGGGCATGTGAGAGACAACCAACTGATGTATACCTCTTGCATATCGATATTTCTCTCTTTCTTTTCTTCCTCCCTTCCCTTCTAAAAATAACTAAATACACCCTTTTTAAAAATATATTATTACACACGGGTGAGGTGGCTCCCCAGAGCCGTCCAGCTGGGGAGTGGCAGGATGAGGCCTAGAGTCGGGACTAGGGTGACAAGGACTAAGTGTGTCCAGGGCTCTAAGTACTAGACCCGAGGCAAAGCCAGGGGGTTGGCCATGTCAGACCAGACCTCTGATTCCCAGTCCAGAGCCCTCTCCCTCCGTGGGGCTGGATGAGCTCCGTGGTGATCGTGAACCCGGCTGCTGGGGCATCCCCAGGCTGCCTGTTGGCCCCGAGACCCCTCCCCAGGCAGCACCAGGTGACCGGACTCCCCTCCCCACGCACAGGAGTGGAGTGACCACAAGCTGCGCTGGAACCCCTCCGAGTTTGGCAACATCACATCCCTCCGAGTCCCTTCAGAGATGATCTGGATCCCCGACATTGTCCTCTACAACAAGTAGGGAGCCGCTGGGGTCCTGGGGAGGCCTCTGGGAGGCAACTTGGGAGAGGTTTCCGGGTTGGATTTGGGAAGCGCGCCCCCTTATGTCTCACCCTCGTTGCTCCCCAAGTCCTGCTCTGCTACCACCCACCCTACCCCGAGCTTTTGTATTGATTCCTTTATTTCTTTCATTTTGTTCTCTTATGCATACACGGAAATTTATTGAGCACCCCCTATGTGTTGGTGCCTGGGGCCGTGCTAATGGGACACAGATTTGCCAACGCTATTATTTCAAAACGCGGCTGGTGCAGGCTGTGGAAACAATGTCTGCGGGCTGGAGTTTTGCAGCAAGGTGGTGGTGCGGCTGGAGCAGGGAGCAAGCTCACCTGGTGAGGGTGTTTATAAAACCATATTACTTGTCATTGCCTTGTCTTCAAGACCAGAAAGGACCAGTCTTTGAGCATAACGACCAGAAGCCAGTAAAGGCAGAGGAGTCTAAAGAGAGCCCAGCGGGGCAGGGAGGTGGGGCGGGGAGGTGGGTTGATAGAAGAAATAGAGATCTATAATTTTATGTATGATGTTTGGTAGCGGGTAGTTCTTCATTCAGAAGTGCTTACAATTAAAAGATATTTGAGACTATGTTCATCTAAAATATGTTCTAAAGTGGGGCTCTAAGGAATTCTTAGAGATGTGAATGGACGTGGAAAACGGCCCTGAGGTCAAATGATCCTGGGTGGCGCTGCACGCGACACCCCCCGCCCCGCCCCCCGGGCCTGCCTTCAGAAGCCGTCAGAACGCGGCAGCATTCCAGCGGTGTTGGAAGTTGTGCAGCCAAGAAACCCATTCAGCCCAGCATTTCCCAAGCCTTTAGATCCAGCTTTGGAGAAGCCATTAAAACAAACAAACAAACAAACAAAGGGGAAAGGTCCACTTTTGGAGTCTGGGTGCCTCCAACCAGGTCAGAGGGGAATGACAATGGTTGCCTGTCATTGGAGCCCTTTCTTCTTTCCTATGAAGTGTTATGGTTCACTGAATCACTGGAAGTGTGATTTAAATGTATTTGCTGGAGGATCTTCCCGTGTATTTTCCTTTTAGAACTATAGGGTTTTGAATCATTGGAGCCGTTTCTATATGCACAGTCAGCAGGGGTTACCTGGAAGGTCCAACCCGCAGGTGCCTGGTGTTGGCTGCTGCCACCAGAATCACTGCCACCTGGCCCCTGTGTCTATTCCCCTGAGCCAGTACCCAAACACCACCTAGTTTCTGGTTCCTGCGCATCTGGCAGAAGTCAGAAGCAAAGTCCTTCCTTAGCATCAGGTAAGACCTGGAGTTTTAGGGTGACCAGTAAGGCTCCAGCCAGTGTTACTTGAATGTAATAGGTAATTCTTATAGACAGTTCAAGCCAAATTCTTGCCTTTAAAGAAGGGTCTCCTTCCACCCAAACACTCCGTGCCAGGTTTACAGGAAGATCAAAGGAATCGCACGTTCCTTCCTCACAACAGGGCACATCTTGCCATCTAGCGGTGATTGTGTGTGCTGACAAAAATGCCTTCTGCAAACTTCCGCCCTGATCTGTTCCTCTCCTTCCAAGTTCCCATTCCCGACCTTTTCTTTAAAAGATTCCCGTTTTCCAGCCTCTAGCCTGGAACCGCTCCATGGGAAATAAGTCTCTTCCTGGTATTCTTCTGGTTCTCGGGCCTTTAGAATTGACCTTGAGAACTGGAGAGGGAGGGACAGCTTGTTAAAGACTCAGGTGGGGAACACTCTGCGTCGCCCCCCAGGTCACACTCCCAGGGCAAATCAGGGGCTCGGGCTCCCGGGAAGCCTGACGGGTCACCCCTACTTCAGTGTCCCTAGAAGCCCTCAAGGAAGCCCTTGTAAGCCCTCAGATGCTTAGTGGCTCCGTGAGGAGACCGGACCTGCCCCTCTAATCTAGGCACGCCCTGTGAACTTTGTCCTTCCCCTCCTCTGTCCCTCGTTCTGGAGGACGCTCTCCCCACCCCTTCTCTCCGCCAAACCCTGCCATCAGTCAAGGCGACACTCAAATGGCAACTTTCACGGGACCCAGTCACTCCAGCCAGGAGGGAGTTTCCCTCCATCTCTGTGGAGGAGCGCGGTGGGCCCTCAGAGCGCTGCTGTGGAACTGCCTCCCCCACGTGGCAGGTGTCTGGGGCTGCCTTTCCCTTCCCCCTGCTTCCCCCTGCTTCCTCCTTCCTCCGCAGGGGCAGGCCGGGTCACAGCCCCCATGTAGGCTCTGGAGGGTGAGTCTGGCTCAGAAACGCACGGGGAATGGGTGCATCAAGGGATTATCAGTCTTTATTAGCAAAAATTTTGGGTCTCTTCTCAACAAGACACTGATGGAGGTCCCAGGTGGAAAGACCTGACCCCCAGGTGAGGGCCTGATTCACCATTTGCTGGGGACAGAAAATACACTCATAAATAATCACTCTAAACTATCAAATAATCACAGATATGTATGTGATTTATAGGACATCAAATATACATGACATACATATGTCAGAATGTTAATAGTGGCTGTTTTTGATTTGACATTCTTGGATATTTTTATATTCTTCAAAATTCCTACTTCTGTAATTAAAAAAGATGAGCTTGAAAAGACAGCACCAGTAGCCGTCGATGCCCATGTGCTGGGAGAGTCTCTTGCACTGGCGTGGCCCCCAGCCACCCGGCCGGGTCTGGCTTTGGTACTGGGGTCCCTGCTGCCGGTCATCTGGAGCAGCCCGGCGTGCGCAGGGGGGTGGCGTGCGGGCCCTCCAACCCCTCTCCTCTCCCCAGTGCAGATGGGGAGTTCGTGGTGAACCACATGACCAAGGCCCTCGTCTTCTCCACGGGCACCGTGCACTGGGTGCCCCCGGCCATCTACAAGAGCTCCTGCAGCATCGACGTCACCTTCTTCCCCTTTGACCAGCAGAACTGCAAGATGAAGTTCGGCTCCTGGACGTACGACAAGACGAAGTTCGACCTGGAGCCGATGGAGCAGACGGTGGACCTGAAGGACTACTGGGAGAGTGGCGAGTGGGCCATTGTCAACGCCACGGGCACCTACAACAGCAAGAAGTATGACTGCTGCGCGGAGATCTACCCTGACGTCACCTACTACTTTGTCATCCGGCGCCTGCCCCTCTTCTACACCATCAACCTCATCATCCCCTGCCTGCTCATCTCCTGCCTGACCGTGCTCGTCTTCTACCTGCCCTCCGACTGCGGGGAGAAGATCACCCTGTGCATTTCCGTGCTGCTCTCGCTCACCGTCTTCCTCCTGCTCATCACCGAGATCATCCCGTCCACCTCCCTGGTCATCCCGCTCATCGGAGAGTACCTGCTCTTCACCATGATCTTCGTCACTCTGTCCATTGTCATCACGGTCTTCGTCCTCAATGTCCACCACCGCTCCCCCAGCACCCACAACATGCCCTCCTGGGTGCGGGTGGCCTTTCTCAGCTGCGTGCCACGGTGGCTTCTGATGAAACGGCCTCTGCTGCCCTTGGATCTCCACGGCCCCCCAGATCTGCAGCTCAGCCCCTCCCATCACTGGCTAGAGACCAACCTGGATGTGCAAGAGAGGGAGGAGGAAGAGGAGGAAGAGGAAGAGAGGTGGGTGTCATCCCCCTCCATGCGTGTCCTCCATGGCCACGCTGATCTGCACCAAGGGGCCTTGGGCCCCCAGGGGGAGGCCCGGCTGCAGAAGGGAGGGCTCCTGCTGTCGCTTCGCATGCAGAAGGCACTGGACGGCGTGCACTATATCGCTGATCACCTGCGGTCTGAGGATGCCGACTCTTCGGTGAGCTGGGGCTGGGCTCCTCCCCTACGTGACTCTATCAGCCTAGCAGGGAACCTCCTTACCCCAGGGTGTTTGGTTGGGCCAACCCAGTCTCTTTCACGTGAGAACCCATCTCCCTCAGTCATGGTGGCCCTTGGGAGTCTGGAATAAATAGTGGTGGAGATCGTCCAGCTGGCAAATCTGAAGACATGAAGGGGCAGGTGGCAGACCAGCAATCAGGAACGCCCTGGCTGCCCTGGCCATGTGGCTCGGTTGGTTGGAGCACCATCCTATAAACTGAAGGGTCATGGATTTGACCCCCAGTCAGGACACCTGCCTGGGCCGCGGGTTCTGTCCCCAGTCAGGGCGCATGCGAGAGGCAGCTGATCGATGTCTCTCTCTCACATCGATGTGTCTCTCCCTCCCTCTCTCCTCCCTTTTCCTCTCTCTAAAATCAATAAGCATGTCCTCAGGTGAGGGTCCTAAAAAATTAAACAATTAAAAAAGAGAGAGAGAATGCCCTAGCTAAGCCTAACTGGAAGACAGCAAGACAGAGCTTCGCACGCCATCCTCACCACCATTTCTCCCAATTGCCTGTTGGCCGGGGAAGGGATGAAGGGAGGTGGGGGGAGTGTCATCAGGAGAGACCATACGTCAGGCTGCTGTGGTGTCGGCCTTCCTCCTTTGCCCTGATGGTCTCCCCCTCCTCCTCCTCATTTGCGAGTCCTGGGTATTTTGTGAACTTCGCTGTTCGCACACAAACCCTGAGGAAGCTTGGTTGTACCGGGTGGATGCCCCTCCTTGGCCTCGGCCATGTCTGGCATTATCAGGTGAGCGGGCCACTGCTCAGCATCTCGGAATCCTTCTTAACAACTGAGGAAAGCGTGAAGGGCAGGGAGGTTATTACCGGGTGACCCTGATGAGTAGATACAAAACATTCTCATTATCTAATCTGGGCACAGCTAGGAGTTCCGACCCACTTGCCTGGACTGTGAGCCCAAATCCCACCAAGTCCCCCCTGCAACCCCCCAGCCTTCCCAGGGCCGTGCCTGCCCTCACCTACACCCTCTCCATCTCCTAGAGCGGTGATGGGTGAATGGGGGTTGGGAGGCAACATGGGGGCAGCAAAGTCTTCACCGGTTTATAAGTACTGGGTAGTGTGTTTAAACCACTGTGGGTCCCTGGGTGTTCTAGAACCTTCTTGTGTCCCTCTAGCCTCTCTTATCTGGAACTTGAGGGCCTTGGGAAAGGCCTTAGGCTGTGTCAGGGGTAGAACAGGATGGGAATCACGTAGGAAAGCATTGTTTGAGTTTTGAGACAACCCCTTACCCCCCGACCCCTGCTTGTGCTTCTCAAGGTCTCAATGGGGTCCCCTTGCCCCCATGACATGGTGGGGCCCCTCCCCTTTCCCAAGCCCTGCCCCCTGTCACTGTGAGCCCTCTTGCACCTGCAGGTGAAGGAAGACTGGAAGTATGTGGCCATGGTGATTGACAGGATATTCCTCTGGCTGTTTATCATCGTCTGCTTCCTGGGGACCGTGGGACTCTTCCTTCCCCCGTTCCTGGCCGGAATGATCTGATTTCACAGCCCTGGCTTTGGCCCAAAGGTGGCACTGCTGATCATCCTTGCTGCTGCCTCCACATCCCACCTTTGGGGTCAGTACCATGTGACCGCAGGTGCCCCACCCTGGAGTCCCTACACTGGCCCGGTCCTCGCAGACTTCCTGACCCCGCTCACTTAGCAGTGCTGTGCTCTCGCTGAGCCTGCACTGGGCGCAGAGCCCGGCTTTGGGTGCTGAGGAGCAGGAAAGGGAGGAACTTGCTCTGCAGAAGGTTACGATGAGGTGGTGACACTGTGGAGCATATGAGATGCTCCTGAAGGAGATATACAGACACTGGGTGACAGGAGTGTCACTCGGGGGAGCAGAAGGCAGGGGCGAGGCCAGGTGAAGGGGAACACAACACCGGCCTCAAAGAAAGGGTGTGGGGGAGAGGGGAGAGGGTGCCACAAGGGGCAGGAGGACTATGAGTGATGTTTTGGATTCAGGAATGAGCCCGAAGTGTTAGAACAGCCAGGCCAAGGTGGAGCTCTGGTGCGGGGAGCACTGGCTGGCAGGTGGGGTGTCTTTGAATGAGGTGGAGAAAGAAGTTCAGAGTCTGAGACCACGAATCTAAGGGCAGAGTGGGAAAGGCTTTCGGGGAGGGGAGGAGGGGGAGGCAGGCTACGGGTGGGGCAGAACTGCAGGGCAGACCCTCAGGCAGAAGGAGGAGGGTTAGCACCTCTTGCCCCCCGCTGCAAACTGGCTCAGCAGCAGCCTACCCGCAGAGGCCTGGCAGCATTGAGCGTCCCTGCTACGGGCATACCCTCTGCCCTTCAACTCCTGTGGACAAACCAGAAGGTCAGCCTGAGCCACTCTTGATCCAGCGTGCTCCCTCCCCGCCTCCCTTCCCGGGACTAGTGGTGGTTGGCACTCGGGAGTGAGTGGTCCACTTTGGACCTCAAGACTGCTGTGTAGGTGCCAACACTGCAGGACCCAGGACCACTCCCCTTCCCAGCCTGCCCGGCCTGTCCTTCCCAAGGCCCCATGGTGTGCCTGAGCTGCCCGTGCGGTCTGTGTTCGAACCTTGGAATGCAGCCATCGATGGCCGTCAGTTGCAGCGGGAGCCCAGAGGAGTTCCAGCCAGGGAATCAGGCCTCACCCCTGCCCCAGCTAGTCCCGCTTCCTCAGGGTGGAACCCCAGCAGCTAAAAGATGTGGACACTGGGTTCTTGGGTCAGCGTGGGGACCCCAGACAGGACGCTGATCAGGACAAGCTTCCAATTCCCCTTCGATCTTTGGGGTCCTCTCCTTCCAAACTCCCAGGCCCAGCCTCTGCTCCTTGGTTCTCTCCCAAGACCCCCGACTCAGTGGCCCATTCTGGTTTCTGGCCCCTCCCTGTTTCTGTGCACGTGGTCCCCAGCCTCCCTCCTCCCTCCTGGACCGACCAGCCCGGGTCTCCTGGTGCACTGATGCCCCCTTATGTCAGTCCGTCTCCCCTCTATCTTGCAAGTTTGTAGAGAAATCAAATAAAATCGAGGCCGCCATTCATCTAGCTGTGCAACCCTCTGCGGCATCCCCAGGACCACCAGAGTCTCCCCCAGAGCCCTGGTTGTTTGGGTGTCAGCGGGGAGTGCCATTCTGCTGACATCCCTCCCATGGCCACGTCGGGGGCTGCCCTGGGTCCCCACTGGAAAACGCCCCCTTGGTCAGGTGCGGAGTGAAGGGGCTGAGGCTCATAGCTGACCCCACTGCATGGGTGTCACCAGGCCCCCCTGGGCTGAGCCGAGCATCAGCCCTTGGTCTGCGCCCAGCTGAGTGAAATCAGTTTCTTCTAGAGATGTGACTAGAAGCCAAAGTTTCCCCCCAATGGCAGTTCAAGCAAATGAAGTGATCAAACCATAAAGCAAATAGTACAATTTTAATTCATCCACAAGTCAAATAGAAAGAAGGGAAAGAGTGTTCTGCACAAACACGAGAGAGAAGGAGGGCAGGAACCGATGAGAAAGGGGGAGAGAAAGGGAGAGGAGCAAGAAAAGAGGAAGAAAGGAAGAGGGGGCAAAGTAGGGGGGGAAAGGTGGGAGTGAGGAAGGAAGGGTACTGCGACCTAAGTCCCATTTGGCCTCGACTCCCCTTCTCCTCGACACTTGGCGTGTTGACAACACAGTGTCCCGCGCCCAGTCTCCCAATAACGTGTTGCTGGACCGTGGCCCAGGTTCCCCCTCCAGGGGGCCCATGGCTGTCAGTCCAGACCAAACTCACATTAAATAAATTCCAATATACACTGTACAAGAAAGCCAGGTCCACCCCTCATCTCACCAACTGTCCACCTTGTGAAAGGAAGCTGCTCTCCGACCCCTCTGCATCCGTGGGCAGAAGAGCAAGAAGGAATAGCTTGGTTTCCCCGTGGCCTGCTATGTCCATGCAGAAAGCCATCGTGGCCACTGGGGGCATTGGCGTGACCCCCAACAGGCCAGGCAGGTGTGAGGAGGGAATGGCCAGTGGCAGCTGTGCTCCCTCTGAGCCCTCCTTGTCACCCCCTGGAATCTACAGCCCTGAGTCCCCTCTGTCCAGCTGTAGCCTGAACAGCACCGTCTGGGGGCCGAGGTGGGGGGAGGGGGTCGTGCAAAGTGGCAAGGGAAGAACTCCCCTCGGCCTTCCCCCTGAGAAGACCCACATGACCGAAGGCAAGGCAGGGGCCGGAGGCAAGGAAGGTACACGACAGGCGGGGGTGGAAGACGCGGACAGGTGACTCCCACCCTCTGTCACTCTGCAGGCGGGTGAGCCAGGTTGGCCAGAACCTTGGCCTGGTCCACGGCATCAAGCAGGTTCTTGGCATCCACGGCCAGGGTGTGGGAGGCTGTGAGCATCTGCCGCTTGCACTCCTCGCTCAGGGAGGTCACGGCGTTTTGCTGGGCCAGTCGCATCTTATTGATGAGCTCTGCCAGGTCCTTGTTGAGCAGTTTTTGGGTCCCTTCAATCTGGAGGAAGAGTGAACAGGGGAGGTTGGAACCCGTGCCACACAAGTGTCCACTTTGGTGTTGGCCGAGGTAGTCAGAATTTCTCTGGGGGGCAAGTCAGACCCAGGCCAGGGCTGAGTCTGAGGCCCTGAACAGGCTGGAGCCCAGCCACCAAGGACAGACACCGCAGACGTCCCGGCCCCAGCGCACCCCATGCCAGCCCAGTCTGATCCACCCCCACTGGCCCTCCCTTTATCACATATCATCTTCTTGTGCTGGCCCCATGTTCGAGTGGATGGTCCGAGGTCAAGTGCATTTACTCATTCATTAGCTGTCTGCCATGAAATCAAGAGCTCTGGGGCTGTGGTTTGAGCTGTAGGGTTTTGTTTACTGCCATAGGCCCAGAGCTGAGCACACTTCTGAGCACGCACTCAGCACTCAAGAGCACTGAGCAGGTGAAACGAATGGCTGGGCCATCATGCCCAGGGCAAGATGCTCTCACGTCAGACAGGACAGCCCGGCCTGGGGCTCCTCTGCGGGCTACCACTGCTGCCACAGAGAGGGATGCTGGGAACCCCCCACCCCCGCACTGTCTTTTCTTGAGCAGTCACAGACAGTGAGGATTCGGTGGTCACCTGTGCCACGTCACTGACCACGGCAGATGCCACATCAAACAGCAGCCTGGCCAGGGCTGTGGGGTTCCCAGACAGAGAGGCAACAAATGCACAGAGGCACTGTACAAGTTGCCTGTTGCTGCAGTGACTTAAAACAACACACAGATCCTCTTATAGTTCTGGAGGTCGGAAGTCTGGAGTGGGCCAACGGGGCTAAGTCAGGGAGACGGCGGGGCCGAGCTCCTGCTGCAGGCTCTAGGGGAGAATCTGTCCGCTGCCTTCTCCCGCTCCGAAAGGCTGCGGCCTTCCTTGGCTTGCGGAGCCTTCCAGCCCAGGCCGAAATAATCTCAGCCTCTGCTTCTGTCATCACACCCCCTCTCTGACTCTTATGAGAGCTGTGCTTCTGCCTCCCTCTTGTGACTACATCAGACCGCCGTGGATGATCCAGTGTCCTCTCCCCACAGCAAGATCCTCAACTTAACCACATCTGCTGAGACCCCTTTGCCACGCAAGGCAACACAGCGACAGGCGCTGGGGGTTGGCACGAGGCCCTCTCTGAGGAGCTGTCCTGCCCGCCACAGGCTCCCACGTGAACACGGAGCACCGAGACTCCTGTGTTAGTGTTCAGTAGTTGTTTCTCACTCAAATAAAGAAAATTAGATTAAATGGTCCACAAGAGGCACCTTAACTGCTATGTCCGTAACAGCTTGCCTTTAGTGTGGAGGGAGACTAGACGAGGGGTCACAGGAGGGCCAGAAGGGAAGGGGTGTCCTCCCTGGCATGTCTGCACACAGTAAGGCATCTCTGCAACTACCTGAGACGGAAACTAGGAAACCAGCCCTAGGAGGCTGGCCAGGTCCCCAGGTGCCAGCTCAGCCCCCTTGCAGCACCTGCACAGACGCGCTATGCAGGGCCACCTGCAGCAGGCTCGGCGGGCAGAAATGAGACTGCCCAGGTGGCCCCGCTGAGCCCCCGCGTGGAACACAGCTGGGCAGGTGCAGGGGAAGGGGAGCTGGTGGCACTGTCTGAGGCCAGGACGCTCACCTCTGTCCGCGACGACGACGGCAAGGAAGGCAGGATGTTGTCTACGCTCCCGATGAGCTTCCGCAGGGTCAGGCCCACATTCTGCAGAGAAAGGGCGGGGCGACTGCACCTTCCGCTCTCTGAGAAAGCCATGCTTCCCTCAGAAGGAGCGCTCCTGGTTGGCATCTGCTTTCTGAGCCTACTTGGGACTAAATATCCTCTGCCACCTTGCTGTAATGGGGTCTTCCCAGGAAAGACACCAGGCATGTGGGGCTGACCAGGAAGCCCAGCCCCACCCCATGTGCTTGCAGGGCTGGGATGAGCGGCCTCCACCTCCCCGTCCTGGTTCTGGCCCTGGCGCTCACCTTCACCACCACCACGTAGGCCTCAGGGGGCAGCTGACAGAGCTCATTCTTGAGGTCCAGCACAGCCCGCACCAGCTCCATGACATTGAGGTACACCATGTCGTCGGTCCGATCCAGGTTGGCTGTGGGCTGGATGGACTGGTAGGGGTTGGGGGTCTCAAGTCAGGGGGATGCTGCGATTCTTTCCTGGGAGGCACTACTGGTGCCAACTCAGCCCCCAGCCCGATTTGAAAAGGTCTCCAAGATAACAGTGCCCTGCGTTGGGGGTGCACCCCTCCCTTCTGCATCTGGGGCAGTGGTTCTCACACTGGAATCTGCTGGGGGCCTTCGAGCAGACTGGTGGCCAGCTTCACACCAGACCAACTCAACCATCACCCTGGCACGGAGGCCAGGGGTTTCCAAAAGCACCTCGAGCAATTCTAATGGGCAGCCAAGGCTGAGAACACTGTTTCAGAGTGAGGAAAACTGGCGCCCATCCCAGGCTACCGCAAGAACGAGGTGGGTGCTGACACCCAAGGGGGTGCACCCAAGAGAGGAGGGGGCCCCAACTCCTGCTCCCAGGGCAGGACCAATGAGCTTTCCTTCAGGTTGGGGAGAGAGGAGGCCGGCCGTCCCCTTGCTTTTTCGGGGCTCAGCTGTGTGGCCTTAGACAGGGCGCTGCCCTTCTCTGGGCCTCAGCTACAGCATGAGGGGGCTGGACGAGGTTATTTCCGAAGGCCTGTGAACTCTTCACAGCCCATGGTCTTCAGTCTTGGGCAGCCCTGGTTCAAATTCATTACCAGCTTCGGCAGAGCCAACACATACCTGTGCACCCAGCCGAGGCGGTTTCTGTGGGGGGCCTGTGAACTCTGCTGCAAAAGGAGGGAGAGTGAGGGGGGCAGTTCTCAGCACCCTGGCCCTTCCCTGTGCGTCTGCTGATAACCAAGCCAATCCCCTCTCTGCTACCAGGAGACACAGGAAATGAAACCCTAATTCCAGGTGGCAGAGAAAGAAAGTGACCTCCCTGGCCCTCCCGGAGCCAGGGACAGTCCTGTAGTCCACCTCTTGGAAGGATAAAGCCAAAGTTATAGCAGCGCTGGAGGGACTGCAGAGGTGAACCAGCCCCCGAAAGCCCGTGTGTCCAGCCCTGAGGGACAGCACACCCTCTGGCCTTGACAGTCCCCAGGAACAAGCTTCACTCTGTGAAGGCGGTGAGGAGGTGGCTGTGGTGTCAGTCCCCAGCCCCGTGACCCTGCGGCTAGCAGGGTGGGTTTGTGTGTGTTCCCCAGGGGTCCGCTCTGAGCACTGGGGGAGTTGAGAAAGTGGAGCAGCAGCAGAACCGCACTCCTCTTGCCCCACTTTGATAAGCAAATGCGCACTCGGCCCGTGGGCTGCGGGAAGAGCCCACTCAGAGCGGAAGTCACAAGGCCCAATTCTACTCTCAGCTCCTCCACCAAAGGGCCATGTGACACAGACAGGGCAGCTCAACTTATGCTCCCTGGGCCTTGATTTTCATCAGTCAGATAAGGGGGCTGCTCAGAAGGGTCCCGGGAGCCAGGCTGCCTGGGCTCAAAGCTGAGCTCTGCCAGTTACCAGCTGGGTGACTTTGGATAAGTCACCCTTCCCGTGCCTTGCTTTCATGACCTTTGTAAAGTGGGTGCCATAACAAATTGTCTTATGTCACAGAGTTGCCTCGAGATGAAACCAGTTGACATCTGTAAGTGACTTGGGCCTGTGTGTGGCTTGTGTCAAGTTCTCTGGGATGGTGTCATCATCACAACTGTCACTGTCATCCTCACCATCATCAGCCCCACCCTTCCAGGAGGATAAATATGCACCCAGTGTGCTGCTGGCTCCTCCCCTCACTGCAGCAGGGGCCTTTGGAGAGACTCTGAGGGCTCGGCCACCCCCTTTCTCCCTTCCGTCCCCCAGGCCCAGGGAAGATGAGCATCAGCGAGGAGAGGCCAGGGGAACCACCTATTTTCCTCCATGAGGAGCCTCCAAAAGAATGAGTGGGGGGTAGGAAGGGAGAGTCAAGCCCTCCTCCAAATAAATGCAAAGAGGGGATAAACTGGGAAGAGGACTCAGGACCCCAGGACTGAGAGAGAAAGAGAGAGAGAGAGAGAGAGATGGGAAAAGGCACTGGACCGGGAGAGTGTGGGGTGGCAGACGGGGTGGAAGGGCAGACACCAACTCCAAGACAGAGCCCCTCTGCACACTCTGAGGGAAAACAAGGCAGACGTTTCTTAAAACTGCAAGTACACTCTACAGCTCTCTCCAGCGGGCAGGGAGCAAGGGCAGTGGCTCAACACCAGAGGTCAAGTGCAAACTCCCACTGAGAGGAAGGGCGTGGACACTTACTGTAGCCGGCCTCCTTCTCTGGGGTCTGGAAGGAAGGAAAAAGAACACATCACTGATGTAGCTCTGGGGACAACCCACGTGCCCTCTGACCTGTTGTCCACCCCCTCAACATGGTGTTTAGAGGGTTAGAGATCACGGGCATGGGGGCATAGAGTCTGGGGGTTCCTGACAAAAAGCGAGCAGGAGGCACATCCCTCTTTTCTAAAAAGCAGAGGGGGCTGGGGCAGAAGAAGCAGTGCTGTGGGTATAGATCAAGTGAGAGCTCAGGAAAAGGGCCTCTCAGAGGTCAGAGGAGAGAGAAGAGACTCGCTGCCAAGGTGAGAGAGAGGCAGGAGGGAAGAGACAGGCAGGCCCGGGGCCACAGCTAGGGTCCTGCTGTCTGTGAGGACGTCCCAGCCTTCACTCTAAGGCAGAGGCCTTTCCCAGAGACTTACCATTGGGGACTTGTCATTCATGTGAACCATGGGGTCCTGCAGAGGAGAAAACCAAAGCAGAGGACTTAGAATTCCAGAACTAGGAACCTCAAGAACGCACAGAGAATGTGCACTGTGGTCAGCTGTGGGGGGCAGAGGAGGACACACCAACGTGACGTGATGGCGTGGACGTCTCTCCCATGCAAGCACATTTATCAGAGTGTCCTCACCAGGCTTCTGAGAACAGTGTCCCATCCCACCCACGGCTCCACGGCTGCTCACCAGGGATTTCTCCTCCTGCCTCAGCCACTGGTAATCTTCCACCATCTGCTTCTGCTGCTTGTCCAGGATCTGCCGCATCTTGGCCCTCTCAGCCTCCCAGAGCTGCTGGGCCTCTTCTCGGCTGCTGGGCTGGATGAAGTCCTCCTCCTGGGAGGACAGCGGGGAGAGAGGGGAGGACACAGTGAGCCTAGTCCCCAGACTCAGAGGAGGGACAGTCCTCTGAAGAGCCTCGTGGCGGCCACAAGACTTGGCCTCATGACGGCCACAAGACTTGGCCTCATGACGCTGCTCTTAAATCCACAGTCACACATGCAGACAGTTACAATTGGGCCCGTCAGCCCTACACACATGCCTGTGTTGCAATGGAATGCCAAGCTCAGAACGCGGTGTTTAACCTGCATTGTATTCAAATGATTACATGATCTGTCAGACAATTTAATTTTCGAATTACTGCCCTAATGTTATTTTCTCAGTTGATTATCTGTCATGGTTGCTGTCCCTTAATCAATTTAGAAGTGCAAAGCCAACCCCCTAGAAAAGCCTTGGGCACTGTCTTCCAGCCCAGCACCACTGCACAGGTCTGCAAGCTTCAAGGGGCCGCGGTGCTGCCTGCAGCCCCACAGTGGGGTGAGGCCTGAGAGAAGGAGCAACAGCGGGCACCCATGGATCATGCCTTTTTACTGAAACAAGCTCTTTATCAAGATGGTAGCTGGGGTTGTTTAACCAAAAGAAATGCATGAGCTAAGAAACAAAGTGAAGAACAAAATTTAAAGAAATACAGATGTGTAGACATGCAATACATGCTTCCTCTCCCAGCTTTATGAATCCAACCCTTGTTTTAACTCATTTGGGGGACTTGGAACCTACTCATCGCTTTACCAGCTATTTCCCAGAAAGAAGGCGTTGCATGTTTTCTTACCACCTGATTTCCCCTCAGGCTTCTCAAGGACTCATTTGTATAATTATCTGCTCAGTCCCTTCAAACTGTTTTTGCATTCTTTTCTGCTGCCCAACTTTGCACCTGGACTCCTGGACCTGCACTAACACTCCAGGAGTGTTACTGGCATTTTTTGGACTGCATAAAGCCAAGGACAGCCTTTGCCAGGGGCAAGACCTCCCTGTGGCACCCAGGCCAGCAGGCCCCTCCAATTGCTTCCTTTGAAGTGGCCAGTTTCCATACAAGCCACTTGTCTAAAATGCCAAAAATCATTTTCTATCCACTTCAGCAAGCCATAATCTTCGCCAATCCTCTGAAGCTATTTTCCCCACTAAACTCCCTAAACACACTTGACTATAACAAGACAGTTAAATATTGAGCTTTTTTCCTAGTGCTCATTCAGTTTCAGTTACTGCTCTCAATTTCTAACAATACTTTTTCCCACTTCTCAGATTTCTCAGTGAACTATTCTTTGTTCATTATTTTATTCAACGACCATATATTAAGCCACTGCTGTGTGGCAGGCACAGGGGTGGGTGCAGGGAGGGCAGCGATGGTGTCAAGTGCAATGTCCCTGTTTACATGGGGCTGTGTGAGCAACAGCCAGACCAGGCGTCGCAGCCTCAGCACCATGGACACTTGGGACCAGATAATTCTCTGCTGGCGGAAGATGCCCTGACCTTGCAGGACGCTTAGCTGCAACTCTGCCCTCCAGATGCCTCAGCACCTCCCCAGCTGAAATAACATGCCCCCAGGCAAAATCACCAAATGGGGCAAAATCTCCAAATGGCGCAAAATCAGCCTCAGTTGAGAGTTACTGAGTTAGACCTTATTTTAAGAAGACAGATTTCAGAACATAAAGAGTATTTTGTAATTGTAGAATCATAAAAATAAATAAGATTATTTCACAGAGGACAATGCTCCAACATGAGGGAATTTTAAGGTTAGAGACAGCCCCACTTACACGTCTGCACCTGCAAACACAATGGTGGGGCTGCCCCAGGCTCCCGGCAGACAGTGGCCAACAGGAGCCAAGGGTCAAACACTTTGGATACAGAGTTAGGAACCTCCAGGCATAAGGAAAGCATGTGGACTGCAGAAGACTGGAGGTGGTACTGGGAGGAGGAGTCACCAGAGTCAAGTAAACACTACGTAACTTGTAAGTGCTAAAAAAAGGTTCCTACCACTCAAATGTCTAGTACGCCCCAGGTCTGATCAGCATCTCACAAAGTATTTTAAGATGCATTCACAGATTTGTTCCTACATCTTCCAATTTCATAATCAAATCCAAGGAGAAAGTGAGATTTTTAAAAAATTGAATCACTTTCAGGCTTCCTGGTCTGAAAAGTACCTCTGATATTCTTATCAGGTAATAAATTCTTACCTGGCTGGTCACTCTTAGCAGGGATCAGGTCTTTGTGGTGCTGTAAGTGACCCACAAGCTGTGACCATTCCAGAGTTTTTGCTCCCTGCTCCTCCCCTCCCGTCCTCACATCTGTCCTTACACGCACTCTTCCTCATTCCAGCCAAACAGCTCCTGTGGTTTCCCAGCACTCATGCCTCTGCCCCTTTCACCCCCCTCAACCCAGTTCCTTCCTGTCCAAATCTTACCCATCCTTCCCAGCCCAGCTGACGAAAAGAAAGCTGGAAGGAGTTGTTCTCTCTGCACTCTCACTGCACTTTTGCTGTATTTTGCTGAAATGTGTGTGCCACTCACGGCTTTCTGGCTTGCATTACAGGTAGGTGTGCATCTTGCCTGTCTCTCCAGGCCAACTGTAAGCGCACTGAAGGCAGAATCACCTGGGCCTCCCGTCAGCACCTAGGACAGCTCCCAGCAAAGCACTCCTGCAAAATGTACTGAATTTATTTTAAGCCTCAGTTGTGAGATTGCTGCCTTACGAGTCTGGTGTGGCATCCCACAGATGCCCAAATGAGCCAGGCAATACCGGAGTCAGTCACTAACAAGGGTGTTTTTATGGGAAAAACATCTCCGATTTGTGTTCAACGCTTTGCAGGGAGCCTAGGCCTTTTCAGCATTCTACCTGGAAAAGGCTTTATCCACATTTCTGATGTACACCACAAAGTGGAGTTTTATTTTTAACCTTTTTTGATTTATTTTAAGAAATGTTCATTATGTTCTTTTAGGCAGACTTTCCTTTCGGAAGGTACTTCTAAACCCCGGACACAAAAGGTCTTTTTTCCCTGCAGCACAGCCCGTC
The DNA here is from genome assembly GCF_019186645.2 of Phyllostomus hastatus. Taxonomy (NCBI): domain Eukaryota; kingdom Metazoa; phylum Chordata; class Mammalia; order Chiroptera; family Phyllostomidae; genus Phyllostomus; species Phyllostomus hastatus. Next base: position 5,486,669 of record NW_025333640.1, on the reverse strand, counting down.
TCTATGGAGCTGAACAAAGTCCTCACGGGAAGCAGGGATTAGACAAAGGCGATGCCACCCCCCACACATGCAAAACAGCTTCCATCTGAAAGGTCACATTGTAAAGCAAAACTCACTAAAACTCAATTAATTACGAATAAAGAGTCAAGGGCAGGAGGGTGGAGGAACTGAATACTGCCTAAATTATAGTGCAGGCTTCAAAATGCAGCTTTGTTATTGTTAAGTATATGCTAAGATATAAATTGTTTAAATGATAAATGGGGAAATTTATTACACAATAGATCTCGATGCTTAGAATTCTAAGTTATATTACTCATTTTAAAATTTTACTAAGTTAAGAACAAGGGCACAGAATATATCAACCAATGTACTTTCCTACATCTTCTAAATCTCCTGGAATAATCATGTAGTTTTTCCAAAAAATTTTAGAGGCATGTACACTGAACATGAAATATCATGCATGTATATGGAGTTAAAGCTAAAACAATAAGGGCTTCAGTCTGTTTTGTCACATGGCAAGGCTCAGTTTAGTAAAATATATTAAATATTCATGGCAACCACAGGAGCTATTTGTCCTGAAGGAGAAATGGGTGCTGACAAATGACAAGTGGGCAAGCAAAGGTGCTTTTATTTATTTCATTATTTTTTGATTATCACTCAAAGACTCGGTGATTGGTTTTAGAGACAGAGGGGAGGGAGAGGGAGAAACATCAAAGTGAGCGAGAAACATCCATCGGCTGCCTCTTACATGTGCCTGACTGGGGATCAAACCCACAATCTTGGTTTGTGCTGTGACCGGGGATGGAACCCACAACCTTTCAGTTATAGGACGATGCTCCAACCAACCGAGCCACCTGGCCAAGGCTGTTTATTTATTTATTTTATAAGCCATGACAACCAGATGCTAAATCCATGAAGTACTCAGGGCCTCATATTGGCAGTTACGACAAAGAGGTGACTGGAGAGGCTGTAGCCCCCCAGCTCCTTCCCAAACAGCAGCAACTTTTACAAAAGCAGCAGGAACGGAAGCCACAAAGAAGCCTTCCCCTGACTGGAGAGAGACTGGACACCCAAAGCAACCAGGCAGGAAGGGCAGGGCAGAGCAGAACCTCCAGGGCCTTTGTTCTCCAGCACCGACAGGCTTAGTTGCCTCTCCCCACAAGACTCCTCACTACACCCAGAGCTCACGAAAGGGGGACATTGCGCATCACTCGCCACAGCACCAGAGTGTGGACAGGGCAGGTCCGGGTCCAGCTGGTGTCCTTGGGAGCAAAGCCTGGCTTGGCCGTCAGCCTCTGATATGTTCGCAAAGGAGGGAGTCACAGAGCCCCTCAGTGGCCGGACTAGCACATGGACGCATGGAGGGCACCTCCTGAGCCTGAGGTGGTGGGGTTCCCGGTGTCCCAGGCACCTCCCCTCCATTAGCCTCCTCAGTCCGGGCTGGGACCCAGCATGCAGAGTCCTCTTACCCGCATGCTGTGGCGCTTGAAGACATTGTGCCGGTGGAGAGGCGGGGTGTGCAGCGAGTTTACGGGAGATGGGTACTCCATAGGGCTGGTGAGCGTAGGCGAGCTGGCACACAGACCCTCGGGGACCTATTCAGGAGAAGCAAAGAAGCACCACGCACAGGGACAAGGCGAGAAGGTAGACAATTAGCTGCTACAAACTTAGCACAAAGAAACGATACATGAGCACGACGGGAGAAACAGGACTTGGTCTCTAGGAGCCAATAAAGAATATAATATCAGCATTTCATGGGCCCTGTTGGGAAGACATGGCGGAGCAGCATACACAGACAGCTCTTGGCTAGGACTGGGCACTGCCCCCGCGGCCAGCGGCCCTCCATGCCCTGCCAACGACGGGCCCACACGTGCGACTGACCGGCCGAGCGCGCGTCCCCTCCCTCGGGACTCTTCAGAAGAGAGTTCTGTTCCGTAGTCAGATATAATTAACACACAGATGTGTGTGTGTTTGATCGCTGAGTTCAGCATCCCAAAAGCCATGTTTGGTTTTAGTGGCATTGCTTCTATCTTCTTCATCAAGTTTTTTTCTTCAAACGAAGAGGATTTATGTTAGCTCTTGGGTGGGCTTGGCTGGGCACTGGGCAGGACTCTGAGCCGAGGGGTGTAAGGGAACAGACGAGGGGGACCGGGGCTCCCTCTGACCAAGATGCGAGAGACAGACGCAGGGCAGAGGCCCAGGCTCGGGCGGGGAGACCCCGTGGTTGGTGATGACGAAGGCGGGACAGAGCTCAGATGAAACGCTTCTCTCTCTTCACTGGCCACCTCTTCGGGGAGCCCCAGAGGGAGCCCCAGGAAGCAACTCCATTTTCTGGGGAACATCAACTGTCCCCAACTTCCTTGGAGCCCTCCTCAGAAGGCTCTGCTCAGGGAGGCTTTGGACACGGACGGGCAGCTGTGGGCAGGCACCCGCAGCAGCAGCAGATGCCGTGGACAGACGGGCCGGGCGTATAAAGTGTGCCTTCGCTGAGGACAGCCCGGTGGGACTGCATTGGGTTTCTTTTGACCTCTGGGACTCTGAGTTCAAATTCTTTTCTGGGTGCCAAAGCAGGCCCTCTCTGTTACCTGAGCAGTGGGCTGCCGCTCCACAAGGCATGAGAATGGAATTTCAGGAGGGACCAAGACGGCCCTGAACTTCCCAGCCCCTGGTTATGCTTACCTGGAACTGCAGCTTGGGAGCCAGAAGGTTGGTTTGTGGCGGGGGCCTGTACTTGGGTCGGCTGGGCTGCAGAGAGAGCACAGAGAGCAGTCAGCCTGGTGTCCCTCCCTGCGTGAGCACTAGAGGGGAATCAGGTCAGGGACAGGTCCAGCTTGCTCAGAATGGAGAAGATGAGGGACACAGTTTCCATTGCATTTACCTCCTGAGCACCCATTACATGCTGAGTGATGGGCGGGTACACAGAGCCAGGCTCTCTGTCCTGCTGGGGGCCGTCGCTAGGTGAGGGGGCACTGGGCCCTGGGTATGCAGCTTCTTTGGGTGGGGGAGCACCTGTCAAGCGGCAGCCGAGAGCCACAGACATCCTCAGGCAGGAGGTCATGGGGCTCCTGCTCTTACAGCAGCTTCACGTGGGAGGTGAAAACTGAGCTGAACCCTGACTCAGGGAAGCGGGGAGGCACCCCGGGCCAGAGGGACACTGAGAAAAGGCCCTGCTCCAGACAGGGCTTTGTTGTGGACAAACGTCTGTGTCCCCACCAGAGCTGTATGGTGAAGCCCGGCCACCCATCCCCGCAGTGTGACAGCCTTTGAAGGCAGGGCCTTGGGAGGTACGGGTTGGATCAAGATGTGAGGGCAGGCCCCAATGTGGATCTGCATCCTTATAGCACTAAGGAGAGAACCCGGAGCGCCCACTCTCTCGGCCCTGTGAGGGCACAGTGAGAAGGTGGCCGTCTGCAAGACAGGCAGAGTCCTCACCAGACACTGGGTCTGCTAGAACCTTGATCTTGGACTTCCCAGCCCCCATGAACATCTGCTGTTCAAGCCAGCCGGTCTATGACATTTGGTTACAGCAGCCCGAGCTGCCTAGTGCAGGCGCTGTCACTCACAACCCACACACCCACAGACAGGGCATGGGGCACTAGACCCTGAGCCCAGAGGCGTCATGGAGCATGTGGACACGAAGGCTGGACCTAAGGGGCCCAGACACACTCCTCATTCACGTGCCCTCGTGGGGATCTAATTGTCCTTAGAAAACACCAGAAAGAAAGTGCTCAAGCTTCTCAAGGAGAGTGTTTCCAGGTGACTCCCTGCCCCAGCTGCCCCATGGGCAGGTGCCGTCTTGCTGTCTCCGATGCTGTCTCGCTGCCAGGGCACCGAGGGGGCAGGGACTGAGCTCAGTGCTGATGGAGGGTTGCCTCTAGGGGCTGGGAGAACTGTAGGGGCACACTCCGTCTGTGCTGTGAGGGCCATGCAGTCGGGCCAGCAGTAGGCCAGATGGGGACCCAGTCCTGCTGTGACTCAGGGGACCAGTGAGGCCAGGGCTTGGCTTACCTTGGGTGGCGGCTCCTGGAAGGCTGGGGGCTCCAAGATTTTGGGAGGTCGGTAGCGAGCGTTCCTCTCCTGCTCTATAGCAATGTCCTTCTCCATCTGATAAATGTCACTGCCAAGGGGTCAGGTCAGATAGGGAGAGAGAAACAAGGTCAAAAATGCTCCCATGGGCTCCTCTCTGCACTCTGCAGCCCAGAGAGGCCCAAGGACGACCACCGGGGCCCACTTTTATCTCCTCTGCAGAGCGTGCTAGGGAGATCCCTCCAAGACAGGCTGGGACACGGGTCCAAGGTCGCTTCCACACCAAGGCTGGGAGGATTTCAGAAACAGATCCACAGAGGGGAAACCCCCTTGGAGAGACAATATCTAGCCCACTTCCCCGTGCCTCTTGCCTTCCTGTGCCTGCTGTTGGCCCTGATGCCCTATGTAGGTTTCTGGCGTCCCAGTCAATGTCAGGACCACGGCCCGGCTTCCGTATCTCCTGTTTCTCACTGAATGTCCCATCAGCACACTGCTGGTGTGTGGGTCACTGCCATACCAGCCATGTGCATGCTTCCAGCTCTCTCACCCCATCCAGTGGTTTCCAACCTGGGGATCGAAAACCCCCAAGGATTCTAGAATAATTGCAGGGGTCTGTAAATCCACATGCTCACAGGTGTACTATATATTGTCTGCAGACCAAGTATTACATATGATTGAAATAAATTTCTGGCCCTGACTGGAGTGGCATCATTCTCAAAAGCGAGAGGGCACGGGTTCCGTGACCAGTAACCCAGGGCACACACCTGGGTTGCGGGTTCGGTCCCGGGTCAGGGCACATATGAGAAGTAACTGACCAAAGTTTCTCTCTCACATCGATGTTTCTCTTTCTCTTTCTCCTCCCTTCCCCTCTCTCTAAAAATAAATAAAGTCTTTATTTAAAAGAAAGAAAATGATTTTCTAGGCCCAAGATAGAGTCACTCAGGGGTGCCACATGAGCAAGCCAAAACTTAAGACAGCTTTTGTGTCCCTCTAGATGCTTTGCTTGACCAGAAATGCAACCCCTCCAGCCGGCCCATCCCCAAACGCCCAGACAGCGCTGGGATGCATACGTACTTCCTCGTTCCCAGTTCATTTCCTGCTTTCCTCTCCCTCGTTCCTTGTTCCTTATCACACTAAAGCTTCTATTTTCTTCTCCATTTTACAATTCTCTGACCCTTTGGGAATGGAGGCTGCATGCTTCACAGAGTGTTAAATAAACTTTATAGCACCTAAACTGTCTTCTTTAATCACTTTCAATACCGGTACTACTGAATATAACATAGCTGATACTGTGTTTTCAGATTTATATGCATTATATTGTGTGAAATAAAGAATGCATCATACAGCTTACTACATTTTGTCAATCAACAGATTCTAAAAGTATAACTGACATCACATGGAGGAATTCTCAAAATTTGATATTAAAAGGGCCCTTCTTACCCCCAAAAGATTGGGAAACACTCATCACATCCTTTTTTAGCTCTAACGGAGGACTGCCAAGCTGCGGCTTAGGGGAGGCAGCCTGGGTCACTGGGGCCTTTGGGTGCCCTTCCGATCACAGCAAAAGAGGCCACCTCCTTACTCCACCCACACCGGGGGCCAGCCCGGCGCCTCGGCCCAGGGAGGGGCACCCAGCCACTGCCCCCCTTGGTCCTCAAGCCCCAGGATGAAGTAAGACCCCACTGCCACCTCATCACCCCAGAGCTTTTGCTCTCTTGGGCTACATCTTTCAAATACTTTTCTCTTAGAATCCTTCAGTTGCCCAAATCTCCTTTCTAAGGGACCAAGAAATGAGTCTGGAATTAACCAGGGGTGTCACTGAGGGGGGAGACAGGAGCAGAGCGGCCTTCAAAGCCGGGGGTCTCCCACACTGCGTTGCCACCCCTGCCCCTACACACAAACACAGCATCACCCCCAGTGCCCCAGCCTGGGCCTTCCCAGCATCCTGCCCAGGGGGCCTCCTGCAGCGGTTTCCAGGGGCTATTTTCTTGCCCCGGAAACATGCCATCATGGTGGCTACAGGGTGTAGGGCGCACTATTTAACGTGAACTAAGCACCAGACGCCCTAAAGCGGGGTCAGCACACACCACCCACAGGCCAGCTCTGGCACCGCCTATTTTTGTATGGCCCCAAACTAAGGATGGTTTTTAAATGTTTTAATGACTGGAAAAAAAGTATTTCAGGACAAGGGAAAATGACATGAAATTCGCATTTCGGTGTCCACAAATGCAGTCTTGTTGAAACCCAGCTACACCCACGCATTGCCTGCTGTCCACGGCTGCTCTAAGACTCAGAGGCAGAGCTGAGTAGTTTCAGCAGAGACCATGTGGCCATAAAGCCCGAAGTATTTGCTATCCAGCCCTTTACAGGAGAGGTTCGCCTTCAAAGGCGCCAAAAGAAGTGAGATCACCCAAGGAGGAACTGATGTCAGAGAGGCCCCCAAGGAAACAGGGACCCCCCTTAAATATGCTCCAACAGCACCCTTCACCAGGCACCTCCCAGGGGTGACAGCCCCGGGCACCTGATAAGGATCAGACCCCAGGCCACCACTGCTCCATTCAGAGGGGAGAGGTGACCCCTCGGTCACTGTCTTCACAGCCCACACTGACCCTCCTCCCTGTAATCTGGGAGGAACAAACGAAGGGTCCGCACTTCTGCTGGGGGATCAGCTAATTCCACCTGGACACGGAGGTCTGAGTAGGTCAGAGGGGCGGTCCTGGCACTCGTCCCAGCCTGCCTGTCACTGCCTTAGGCGAGTCACCAGCAGTGAACCTCTCTGACCCACAGGACAAGGACACCGTGGGTCTGGTTTAGGGAAGCACACTGTAAACCCGCAGGCGCTGCTGCAGAGAGGCCTGGCTCCCTCGGGGCCCTGTGCCCGCAGCCCCCACCCCTCTGTAGGGGCTGTCTGTCCGCTCACCTGAGGCTGCACGCAAGCTCGGTGAAGCGGGGCCGCTCACTGGGGTCGTAGTCCCAGCATCGGGTCATGAGGGTGTAGAGGACGGGCGGACAGAGGTCGGGCTTGGGCAGCCGGTCGCCCTTCTCGAGCACCCCGATGACATCCTTGTTCTCCAGCCAGAAGAAGGGCTGCTTGCCGAAGCTCAGGATCTCCCACAGGCACACGGCTGCGAGCAGGAGGAGGCGGCTCAGGACCCATGCCGGCGCCAGGACTCGCCTGGGGGGGTCAGTGCGCCCCCTCCAGGCGCAGCCACAGTCATTGGCTCTCGGTCCCTGTGGGGAGGAGCTTCCGTGTTCCCTCGCCTCCCCCTTGGGCATCCCCAGGGTCGTGTTCACCAGAGTGGTCACGGAGGGCCCAGTCACTGCATCTGTAAATGAATAAGGCCCCCTCTCTGCGTCCCCTCCACATGCAGCTATCACGGTTCTGTGGGGTGGGGTGGGGTGGGCACGTCGTTGGGACCACGGGCACCTTCCCTTAGGAAGGAGTGCGGCCTCCATCAGAAAGGCAGGGTTTGGAGCCAATACGTGCGCCTCTGTGATCGAGGGGAAGCCCCTGGCCTGCCTGAGGCTCGGCTTCTGTATCTGGAGACTGGGAATACTAACGACGAGACTTCACTGGTGGGCCGTGGACTGCTGAGAGGGGTAATCTACGAGGCCATGTGCTCTGTAGGGGCGGCCTGTCTGTCTGTCCTCACCTGGGCTTGTCCTCACCTCTCCCTGAACCTCCTTCTCGGAAAAAACCTCTGTTTACCTTGGAGGATCCCTCCCTGGTGTCCCACACTGGTGCCTGGGGCTGGCTGGTGGTGCACACGCCCACCTCGAGAGCCATTTCCAGGACGACTGGCCCACACTGCCCCGGCTGGCCCTGAGCCCCTGTCACCCCCCCACCACTGGCCTCTCACTTCTGACGCTTCCCAGCGGCTGGCCGCAGCAAACCAGAGCCCTGCCACCCAGCAGGGGGCCAGAGCCAGAGCCCCGCTCCTGCACCTCCCCTTAGCTTGCTCATGGGGGGAGGGGGGTCGAAACCCTTCCGAGATGCAGCTCACCAAACATCCAGACGTCACTGGCCGTGGTGAAGCGGCGGAAGTTAATGGACTCGGGTGACATCCATTTGATGGGCAGACGCGTCACAGAGGCTTGGAGTGGCAGAGAGGTTTACAGGCAGCGTTTAGGGAAGAAAGATCCAGAATTATCAAAAAATACAGCCTATTCCCTGGAGGCCCAGGACCCACAGACCGCTGACCATAGCTTCTCTCCTGGGACTCTGGCTTCCGCAGCCCGTGGGGTTGGGGGGAAGCAGAGGCCGAGCGCCCCTCACCTTTGTAGTAGTCCTCATCCTCGATGTAGCGGGACAGGCCGAAGTCCCCCAGCTTCACACACTCCGGGGAGGCCACCAGGATGTTCCGGACAGCGATGTCCCTGGAAAAGGGATATAAAGACGAGGGTAAGGTGGTTCAGAATGCTTCAGACAGACAGACAGATGGATGAACAGAGAGACAAAGGAGAGTGCTGGGGACCTGGCCTCAGGGCAGAGTCTGGCAGCTCCCACGGGTCAGCCCTTCCCTGGCCCACTGAGTCATCTTACTGGAGCCCACCCCATCCCCGCCACACAACGGGCCCTTCGTCACCCCCTTTCACCTCACCATTGAGCCTCCACTCCCATCACCACTTCTCCTGTGTCTCCACCACGAAGCCCGTTTCGGGCTCTCAGGACTTGCTCCCTACACCTCCTATGCCCTGCTGCCTGCATTGTCCCTCTGCCAGGGGTGCTGTCGCCGTGCTGATCTCCAGCCAGGAACCCCGACCATGCGACCAGGCACAGTTGTTCTGTCCTCATGCTTGCAGAGGACTACGCATGGCTGAGAGCAGCGGCAGCTCGTGCTGACAGGGAGACCCCTGCACCCACAGCAGAGGAGGAGCTGGCCCAGTGGGGTGCTGGCAGCAAAGGAGGCCGCCTCACCCTCACAGGGCTGTACTTGCTGACACGGTTTACCCCGTGTTCCTGCATCACGTCTGGCCCCAGACTGGCTGGTCAGCTTGCTTCTCACAGGCAGGCTCCCTCCCGGCCATTTGTCTTTATTATTGAAAAGATGTCACACAAACAGAGGAACCAAATCTATTATCCCACCATCTTCACCCCACGACTCTTTCTGTCTCATTTTAGTCTCGTGCTAGAAGGTAAGCTCCACAAGAAAGGGATTTTTTTTTTCTGTTTTGATTATGACTTTCACCCAAAGCCCAGGACAGCACCAGGAGGCACAGGGTGAGAGTTCCAGAGTATTGTTGAATGAGTGAATGAATGAATGAATGAGTGATGAGTGAATGAATGAGTGAATGTTTATAGCCCCCAACATTGTTTTGCATAACATCACTCACAAGGCCACATAGCTGACACCCATGGTGCGGGACTGAAGAAGTCACCCGTATACCTTAGTGCTCTGGGAGCACCCTTCTCCTTCCTCTGGGGGATCATGTCCCCCGTGGTGGGGGCCTCCTTTTAGGGAGGGAGCAATGCCAGGAGAAGGGGCTGGTGGCACAGACAGGGAGGACTGGACTTGGTATTCCGTGGGTGCCGGGCAGCGCTAGCCACTCTGGCGGGAAGGGCCCAGACCCCAGGATCTTCCTAGCGCTGCCCTAGCCCTGTCCCTCCTGCCTGGGTTCTGTGTCACCCAATGGGCTACAGGGAGGACAGCAAGTGGGAAGCGATTTCCTGGAACCCACAGGGAAGCAGACTAGGATGCACCCAGCTGCCATCAGGCACCTAGGACTTACTTTATTTTCGTCCTTAATAGCAGCCCTGTGAGGTACATATTCCTACTTCCACTTATCAGAGAAGGAAACAGGTTCACAAAAGGTGCTCAAGGTGTCACCTTGGAGCTGGGGTTCTGACACGGTCTGTGTGACACCAAGGCCCTGCTCTACCCTGAGCTCTGCGGGATCAGATCGAGGGGCCCAGCTCCCACCCCAGCCGCACCTGTGGACACAGTTGATGCTCTCCAGGTAGGCCATGGCCTTACAAATCTGTAGCGAGTACAGGACGAGAGTGAGCACCTTCAGGGAGTTCTTGTTTCGCTCCAGGTAGTGGCCCAGCTGCCAGAAGGGGAAAGGTGCCATCAAGAGTGGGCATGGACCTTGGCCTGAGCCAGGGAGCCAGGTCAAAGGGTGCAGGCAGGGGTGGTGGGGGGAAGGGCCGACCCAGGCTGCAGAAGGTCCCAGGGATTTCGTCTACAAATGGTCTCTGGGTGGTCTCAGCTGAATACAGAAGGTAGGAAGCTGGGAGTTAAGGGCCCCTCCTTCTAACCTCATGCCACCCGGCTCCACTGCGGCACAGCTGCCACCACAGGGCTCCCCTACTGCCACCTCCCACTCACCTCCCCGTAGGAATACAGTTCCATTATGATCCAGGTGGGCTCCTCTTCGATGATGCCTATCAACTTCACAATGTGCGGGTGGTCCAGATTCTTCATTATCACTGAAATCGGGGGTGAGAGGGACGGATGGAAGTGGCTCTAAGGTCCACGGTGAGAAACATGCTTTGCTGTCCCAACCGGGAGAAACAGGGAGGGACGCCCCTCCTCCCATGTGGGTCCCAGCACTGCTCACACCACTCCCTTCCCGAATTCCGGGGCCCCCCTCTCGTGTGGGGGGCCTGTGTCACCTCGGGGTCTTCTCCAGCTCTCGGTGCCGTGTCCCTCCTCAGGGGACACCTACCTGCCTCACTCATGAACTTCTCTTTGTTGTCCAGAGTGCAGTCTTTCTTGCAAGTCTTCACAGCTACATTGACCTTCTCCCCTTTCTGCAATGAGAATGAGTTCAGGGCCCCTCGGTCCAGCCCAAAGCCCAAAAGAAAGTGTCCCTTCCAGGTGCCACCATCATCTCCCCACAGGCTTCACAGCCTGCCACGGGAAGGCCGGTGACCTCTGGCCTCTGGGTCTCTGCACAGCGCATTCCTGCCCTTGCTTCCTCGTCTCGTCCCTGCTCCTCTCTTCTCCGCCTGTCCTCTCCTCCCTACTCTTTCTTCCTGCACAGGGTGCACAACAACTAGAGTGACTTTGAAGGCCTGGTTCCTCAAGTCCCTGGCTGTGCAGATGGGGAAACGGAGGCAGAGGGGCCAAGGGCCCTGCCCCAGGTTAGCGGGCATCTGTGGAGCAGGTGTGAGGCCACCACCATCAGACCCGGCCTGCAGGTGTATTTCTCCCCTTATTGTTAGTTTTTGCATTTCTCTGCCCCTTTCCTTCAGCTCTGCCCGTCCCCCAGGCCTGGTGGGAGCACAACCACAAATGATGCCCCACCCCACTGGCGGCCTCAGCACTAACGCCTGCTCAGATCCCCCGGCCCTTCCTCAGAACTGCGTGGTATCGTGCCTCCCCGCTCGCATTCCCCCACCAAGGGTCAGTCACCCCTCTCCCGGAGCTGCCCCTGTTTTGAACCTGGCATCACTATCCTTGGAAATGACTCTTGTTTCCGTCATGCCCTGGGAACTTCATAAATACTGCAGTTGCCAAGTGCACGGAGACCTACGCAGCACGACTGCCGCCTCCAGCCCTGCAAGGTTCGAGCCCCTCCCCCACCCAACACACACTGGAAGCCGGGCGTTGGGGAAGAGTTGGAACTCACGTGATTTGTGTAGACACCTTCGTAGACCTCTCCAAAAAAGCCTTCCCCAAGAATTCGATTCAGAATCACATCTTCCCGGGCGATGCCATACTGTGGGCCTGCACACAGGGACAGAGCGGAGACCCAGAGCTCAGAAACCAGCTGACACCCAGAAATCTGCGTGTCCACAGGCTGTAACGCCAGGCTCTGCTCCCCTTCTGCTCAGGCATGCCCAGACCCCTTGCAACACCGCAGCCAAGAACCAGGGGCGGGGCTGGTAAAGGGGTACTAGAATGTTCTGTTGTCTCAGACCCGGGGGAGAGCCATTGCCCCACTCCCTCTGAAAGCAGCTGCATGACCATACTCTGAGGAGCCCCAGATCAAGGGTGCCTTGCTCAGGCTGTCCCTGTCTGAATCCCACGTGGGAGAGGATAGAGAAAGAAAGAAAATCCCCCTTTGGTGTCACATGAGTCCCCGCACAGGGCCCCAGCTGTGGCCTACACCGTGGGGTCAAGGACCTACCTCCTGGCCTTCGCAGAGTCTCGTCAGGAATCTCGGCATAGATGTCAGACTCTGCAATGACAGGAAAGGACACCCCATGGGCATGATGCCCCCACTCCGACGGCACCTCTAGGACCCAGGGGTGTGGCTCCCATATCAGGCCGGGGGAACCAAGGCTGACCACACTGGGGGGTGGGGGGTGGTAAGGTGACAACCAGGGCTCGGGCACAGGTTTCCAGTGGCCACGGAGCCCAGGGCGCCTAGCTGGAGTCCCTGCTCGCTGCTGCCCGCTTGCCTTATTTAGGGCAAGTTGGTTAGTCTCCCCTAATCTCAGCTTCCTTTTCTGTAAAATGAATGTTTCTGGGGAATGTCCCAAAGGTCAGGTAAAATAACATCTCCAATGTATTTAATGCTATTAGAGATTGAACATTTGTGATGCCCCTCGCCAAATTCACATGTGGAAGCCCTGAGCCCCAGTGCGATCATACTTGGGGGTGGGGCCTTTGGGGGTGGGTAGGGTTACATGAGGTCACGAGGGGGAGCTCCCGTGATGGGAAGAGCACCCTTATCAGAAGAGGAAGAGTCCAGAGCTCTCCATCTGCCCATCACGTGAGGACACAGAGAAGGCAGCTGTCTGCAAACCAGGGAGAACGTGCTCACCAGGACCTGACCATGCCGGACGTGGCTCTTACACGCCCAGCCTCCGGGGCTGTGAGAAATAAATGTCTGCTGTGTGAGCCGCCCAGTCTGCAGTGTTTCATTATGGTGGCCTGAGCTGAGACAGACATGGTTTCACATACTAACTATTCAAAACAGGTTTGCTATTGTGACGGATGAACGTTTTACGCCATCACTGAGACGTCCTAGGGAAAGTTCGTGCTTGTGTAATTCTGAGGGGATCCTTGACAATCTCACAGGAGCAAGCAGAAGAGAGGCTCTGGGTGCAGGCAGTGGGCAGCAGGTGGGCAGCGGGTGGGCAAGCTTACCGATGCTGCAGCTCTCTGAGAGGCAGGGCCGCTGAGCCTCCAGGTTTCTGCAGGAGGAGATGAGGGGGCAGGAGCCAAGTGAGCTCAGAGCCTAGCAATGCTCCCCCAGGGCAGCTGTGGCCCACCCTGTCCCACCATCCCACCTGGAAGGCCAGCAACACTGTGTCCACAGCCTGTAACCTGGGAGCATGTCCAGGTTATTCTAACCTGGGGACAGCAGGGAAGGGACAACATTCCCTTGGATTAAATGCCAGGTGGCATTAGAATACATGATTATCCCCATAAGAATTTACTGGGAGAAATTTACTGACAAAAATATTGCCACTCATGACATGCTGGGGTTCCAGCGTTCTCCCCTGGGGACCGGAAACCACGGGGCTGGAGGCTCCCTGTTTGTTCTGCCTTCTCCCGGGGAGACAGGCTGAGGGCAGGGCCCATTCCCTGCCGTCTGGCTGTACTCACAGCTCAGGGATCTGGGGCAGGCTGTTCCGCTTCTCACCATCTGGGAAGAGGGGAGGAAGGAAAGGAGATGGAGCCAGGGACACAGGTCCTGCTGGCCAGCTGACCGCACAGCTGCTACGAGCCGGCAGAAGGGAGACCCTCCTCGCCATTCCGTGCCCTCTGAAAGCGTGAGTAGAAGCTGGGCGGCCTTGGTCCTGAATTGGAACCCTCTTCATAGAAGAAATTATTGGGCTTCCTCCAGCCCAGGACCCTGCTTCCTGATCCCATCCCAAAGCAGGGGCACCCACACAAGAGAAACCGGCCAGGTTCTAGCTACAGCCTTGGTCTTTCTAGGGCTACCATGACTTTTCCTCCAGAAGTTGGCCTCTAGGCTGCCACTGACCAGTGGGGCCGGGGTCTGCTGCTTGGGACTCAGGTGGGACCACAGGGGCCAGGTAAGCACCTCCACACACCACCACAGCCACTTCTTTCACACGTTAGTCAATGGCTTAGCTTCCCCTGCTTTCTCCCAGGGGTGGGGTGGGGCTGAGGGAGGCGGCCTGGCTCCGCCGTGCCACCAGATGCTCACTGGGCCAGTCTGCCTGTGAGTGGAAACGCACCTTTCTTGGGATGAATGATGAGAGAGGCTTTATGCTCCCCCTGCAGCCGGCAGTAACCGTCTATGAGGTCAGCCATGTTCTCGGCCTCTGCCAGAGAGGAGGTTTTGATGGACAAGGACTGCAGAGAAGAGACCAGCCAAGTATGAGACCCCAGAGCCTAGGCTGCAGTCTATCCGACAGGAAAGAGAAGAAATTGCATATTCCTGCCATCCACCCCCAGCCAAAATCCATCCGCGCCCCTCCTGCGGCTTAGCTTGCATTTCCCCGGGAGCCACCAGGGGGCGCTCTTGCCATCTCTCCCAACTGACTGCCTTAAACTAGGAAGGCCAGTTCCAGGTCCGGTTTATCTTAGTCTCTCAATGGTAGGTACAAAATACCCAACAGCACAAACAAAAAAGGGAAGAAGGAACGAGGGGGCAGGGGATACATGAATGAAAGGAGAGATAGAAATCTGTTTTCCTCTGAGGTCTCTGATTCTCACACCCACGCAAAAGCCTGGGTCTTTGAGTCTTAATTCTGAGTCACTGTTCACTTGCGTAAAGTGAGGCGTCTGATTGGTGCCAGATTTCTGGTCACCTTTACTCCCCCCACCCTCATCCCTGGCCCGGAAAACTCCCCAGCTTTTTTTTTTTTTTGACACTTTTGACAACAGCGTGGATCCTGAGCTATCTTCCGTATAATGTATCATCGTACTGGTACTTTGTCTGAGAACTAGGTCCAGGTTTTTTCAGCAGGATCTCAGAAGCTGGAGAATCCCCAGCTTCCTGACTACCTGTGCAAGAACACCCAACTTGCCGTTGTACTCCCATATTTTGGAGCTTCCCGATTCCCAGAGACGCTCACCTGGGGGGCACCCTCAATGCCCAGCTGCAGCGCCGCCTGGCCGTCCTCCAGCAGGAGGCACCTGATGGACCTGATCTGCTTGAACTCAGCCAGGCAGGTGGGCTGTGGGGGAGGAAGGGAGGGGCCATCAGACCACCCCGCTGCTGGGATTGGGCCATGGAAACTGGTCAGTATGGGGGTCACAAGGAAAAAGTGGGATTTGGGAGTCTCTCATTGGGGTGAAGAGAGGATCAAAGACCATTAATGCTGGAAGGATCATCTAGTCCAAGCCCCTGGCTTTGAAAATGAGAATGAGTCTTGGAGAAAGCTAGGACTTGCCCAAGGTCATATGCCAAGTCGGCGGGAGAGCCAGGACTGGACCCAGGCCTTCTGACTCCCAGGGGAGGGAGGGCCCCATCTGGCCACGGAAAGAGCAACTCTCCTATCTGAGCCAGAAGAGCCAAAATAGCGTCCTTCCCTCTGCTCCATACCCTCAAGCCCTCCCTGCACCCCCCTCTAGCCTCTGTACAGAGGATAGTTACAGGGCAACAAAGAACCATCAGCCCTATGCTGTTATGCCAAACACTCACTACCGCTGCTCATGCCCATGGGCAGGAAGAATGGATGGGGCAGGCCAGGGTAGGAGGCAGCAGAGTGGGGGGTGGGGGGGGGGCGGGGGGGGGGCAGCTCAGCCCAGGGTGGGATGGGGCCTGGCCCCGGTGTCTTTCTACCTTTGCATCTTGACTGGTAAGCTGGCGGATGCCTTTAGGGCCGATGACCAGGTCCACAGTAATGTTCCATCCTTGCTGGAATAAAGGGAAAGAATGGTTACCCAAGCCCTGCCCTCCTATTGCAGAAACTTGGGCGGGGGTGGGGGGGACCCATTACACTAGACACAGGCTACTGTCTCCTGGGCCCTCCAGCTCCTTCCACTCTTAAACTCCTGCTACAGAGATTGTCCCCTCCACAAACCCTGCCCATCTCCCAGAGTTGGAGCCAAGATTTCAGTTCCTTTCCCAAGGCAAGTAGATTAACATTTGATGCATTTTAGGGCAGGTCAGTACAAGCAAGCAAAGCCCCTTCCTGCCCCCGGCCCCCCTTGATGGCCACCTGGCTCCCTCTCCCGAGAGGCCCAGAATTCAGGTGGAAGAGAGAATTACAATGAGTTCACAGCGATAGGTCTCCTGGTCAATGCTGGCAAAGCCGGCGAGGGTGTTGAAGAACTTCATGATGCACTCCTCCTCCCTGAGCGAGGCATACTGCTGGAACGTCTGCTGGATCATCTTCCGGAACTGCTTGGGCTGGGGGGGGGAAGGGCAGGGTGAGCAGGCCCCTCCCGGCTCTGGTTCCTCCCCTCAGGGTCTCGCCTAGAGCCTGCCTGCTGCACTAAGACGGTCCCCCGGCCTCTGCCACGAGAACCCTGGTGGTCTCTTACCTAGAGCACACACCTGTTGTCTCCAGCGGGGCTCACCACAGCCCTGGAAGGGAGGCAGGGGAGGCCAGTGCTCAGGGGCACAGCTAATTGGCCTCGGATGTGGAAATAGAGCCAGTTTTCCTGACCCCCTGCCGTGGAAAGGGCCCACTGGATGCATTTTGTTGTCCTATGTCCAGGTGGCCCCAAATGACACAGGTATCCTGGATGTGTCCCTGGTATTCCCCAGCCCAATATCTTTAGCTCTAGTCCTGGCAACCAGCGTCAGACCCCTGACAAAGGGGTCTTTCTGGGCCCCTTGCCTACTGACCTTTAAGTTCTCCTGCATCTGCTTTGGGAAAAACAGATCAAGCCCCACTTCCTTCCTGAAAGAAGAAAAAGAAAAGCATCATTTGACACCCCCTGTCCCCCAGCCCAGGACTTCTGGCCTATCAGGCAGAGGTGAGAGGGCTCAAGGATGGGGTGGGTGGGGCTTGCTTCCTGTCTCTGGTCTGGGGGTGAGAGGAGTAGGGGATGAGCAGGAAAAGCAGAGCAGCGAGAAGGGAGGGGAGGCCGGCCCATCTAGGCACTTACTCCAGGAGCTCGAAGTTGGACTTTTTGTCAAGTGCATTGTGGGGCATGTCCTTGAAGAACCGCCTGGAGAGAGAGAAGCCATGGAGAGTCTGATGGCCAGAGCACAGAGCCACCACAGCCAGGTCGCCTGATGCCCTACACGTCGGCCTAGAAGCCCCCCTCCCCTGCCACGTGTGGGAACCACTGGGAGGGAGCAAGTTAGGAGAGTCAAAAAGTTTGATACCTAGAAAACCAGGAAAACCCAAAAACAGAGCAGCCCTACAGCTCCGTTCGGGGACTGCCCCGCTGCGGGCAGAGGACGAACACGAATGGCCCGGGGCCACCAGCACCGCAGCTGTGGGTTCAGGGACACCAGCCTGCCTCCGCCTGCCTCCACCTGCAGGGGCGCGCTGCCCTGGGCAGTTTCCTTCTCCCTCTTCGGCTCTCCCTGAAATATTGTGTGTATGTGTGTGTGTGTGTTGGTGTGTCCACTTAAATAATTATTAAATGCAGTACATAGGAAAATTTTAGAACTTATGGAATAGAAGAAGGAAAAAAAAGAAAAAGAATCCTAGGGCCAGGGGTGACATTTATTAATTTTTAAATATATGTAGTCTTTAAGCCCCATTAAGTGTATGTCTTGATGGGGATTTTTATGTATTATTTATGCATAGCAATTGTTGTTTAAGTCAAGATCAAACGGCCACTGTCCCCACTTGTGTCTCCACCCTGCTCCGCCTGCACCACCAGGTCTAGAAACTTCTTCGACTGGTGCTGACACTGTCACACTGTAATCTGACACGAGAGTGGCTCTGCTCCTTCGGCCCCGCCGTCTGCACACGCAGCTGAGGACGGCTGGCTGCGAAACTATAAGCAGGCAGAGGCGGTAACTTCTGACCCCAAAGACGTGAATCTAGACAACTAACTATGGCTAGAAAATGTTAAGATTAGATCTTCATCTCACACTTTATTTTAAACATTTATTCTAGATGGGCTAAAGGGGTAAATGTAACAATAAAATTGTCATCAAACTACAAGAAAATCTAGGAAAATACTCCCCAGTCATGGGATTGGAAAGAACATTGAAAGCATGAAATCATAGAAGAAATCCCCAGTTAAAACATGTAATGTTGTATCTTTAACAATTCTTAATAAATGGCATGTTTTTGTCTTGTTTTTAATTTCTTTTTAATTTAATTATAGTTTGTATACTATCCTCTATTGGTTATATTAGCTTCAGGGGTACAACATAGTGATTTGACATTTTTATACTTTACAGTGTGATCACCCCACTAACTCTACCGATCATCGGCCATCTTGTAAACTTATCACGATATTATTAACTATATTTAGTTAATAATATTAACCTTCTCACCCATCCCCTCCACCCTTCCCTCTGGTAACCATCCCTTGGGTCTCTGTCTCTAGGAGTCTGTTTTGTTTTACTTGTCTGTTTTGTTTTTAGGTTCCGCACATCAGTGGGACCACACTGCATTTGTCTCTCCCTGTCTGACTCATTCCACTGAGCATAATACCCTTTAGGTCCTCCGTGTTGTTCCAAATGGCAAGGTTTCATTCTTTTTCATTGCTGCATAATAGTTCATTGTATATGTGTCTGTGTGTGTATTTATTTCGTAATTTTTAATAATTGGTGTTTTTAAACGGATAAAAACAGATACTACATTTGATCTTAGCCAAAAGGCCAAAAAGCAATAATAATAATTGGTGTTTTTAAAACTTAATTTAACTGCTCTCTCTTCCCAGCCCCTGGCACACGCACACACCGGGTCACCGTCCTCAGCTCCTTCGACTGCCTCACCCGGAGGAGAACAGACAGGGGGTGCAAATGAGGAAGAGGGGAAGGTCTGTGTGGGGAGCAGGGCCCAGTAACGCTAGGGGCTCTTTCTAGCTGGGGCAGGTCGAGTTGTGTCCAACGCCAGTAGCTGGAATGAAGGGAAAGCAAAAGCTATAGTCTTTGATATAAAAGTAAAAAGTTTTACTTTTCAGTGACCTTTTACACTCAATACCATTGCATCCCAGTCACAGCGCGGGAAGCCCCTGCACTCTCGCCCCGCCCCGCACTGCCCCAAGCGCTCCGCCGACCGGCGCCACACCACCTCGCGGTGTCGACCGCGCTCCCCACGCTGCAATCCACATCTCTGTGCAGCCACCAACGTGAACTGCTTAATCCCTTCACCTTAATAAATGGTGGGTTTGAATATATTGTCGAGCATGTTAAGTAACTATGTTTTAATAAATATGGTTTCAATTTTAGAAAAAAATGCACTGGAAACCATCAGACTGGATCGACCTTGTTAATGGAAATTAGCTCTGGTTAATGAAATTGCAGGTGACTTTAGTCAATTTTTTCTTCCTTTCCTACATGCTCCAAATATTCCATATTGAACGAGTATTACTCCCTTTACTTGAAGAAATTAAGGCGGCGAGGTTGTTCAGCCCGTCATGATGCAAGCAGTCTGGGCCCGCTACCTGCGGAGGCAGCCCCTCCGGAGCTCCGCGTCTACTCTGCAGAAAGTGCTGTGTTCCTTTCCCTGCCCCTCTCTGGGCCCCTGGAGCTACAAGTGTTAAATCTAATTCCCTTCTTAGGTGCCATAGGTTTCAAAGCAGTTATTTTATCCTGATCTCTGTTCTCATTATGGTCCCCTCTCTCTTCCCAGCCCCTGACACACGCACACACCGGGTCACCGTCCTCAGCTCCTTCGACTGCCTCACCCGGAGGAGAACAGACAGGGGGATGCAAATGAGGAAGAGGGGAAGGTCTGTGTGGCGAGCAGGGCCCAGTAATGCTAGGGGCTCTTTCTAGCTGGGGCAGGTCGAGTTGTGTCCAACGCCAGTAGCTGGAATGAAGGGAAAGCAAAAGCTATAGTCTTTGATATAAAATTCATCTTATAGAACCCAAAATGGGGACAGTCAAATGAGCATTAAAGAATAATTATTTAATGATGGCTCAGTGAATATTGCTAAATAATATCTTACAATACTGAGATGCATTTCTAGCCTATATCTCTCCAAGGAAAGATGCAAGGACACACAGTTTACATATTTAAACAAAGCAGGCCTAGAAAGAAACCAGGCAATGAGATAAATGAGCCAAAGAATATGGCAAACTTGTGGTTTGGGGTTCACTTGTCCAGGAAGCCAGGATATTGGATAGAAGACCTCATTAAGTGTATAATTCCCCAAAAGAAAACATTTACCATGAAATAGAGATTGCATTGCTTAAAATAAAAAGTTTGAAAAACTGTTTATTGAAAGAAAATTAATATTCTCAATATTTATTTTACCACCCAAAATGAGAAGGCAATATATATCCCTTTTTCTCCTGTTGCAATTTTGGTAAACCGCAATGATATAACATGAAAGCCCAGTTCCATCAATGTGGGGGCTGGTGGGTCTAACGTTCAGTAGTGCAAGTATATGGACTTCCAACGGTCTAACTCAGTGGTTCTCAACCAGAGGCAGCGGTGACCTCCTCCCCAGCCTGGAGACATTTGGCAATGTAGGGGATCTTTACAATTGTCACACCTGGTTGTTTCACTACCAGCAGCCAGTGTGTAGAGGCCAGGGAGGCTGCTAAGTGTCCTAAAAAGCACAGGATGGCCTCTATGACAAAGAGCTACACAGCTCAAAATGCCCCGACTGCTGAGGCTGAGAAGCCCCAGCAGCTTGATTCAATGCAAGGACTTAGGGAACTGGGAAGTGTGGCTCTTCTCCAACACTTCTCTCTACCAGGTATCTGACAGAACAAGATAGCAGAGGCTAGTGAAGTATTCCAGCTGATTGGGGCAAGTCTGATTCTTGGAAACCAGACAACAGGTAACAGGGAAGACAATCAGTTACAGAACATAAAAATGCTATAAATCCATATGTTTATTGCAGCATTATTTACAATAGCCAGGCTATGGAAGCCACCTAAGTGTCCACCAGTAGGTGAGTGGGTAAAGAAGAAGTGGTGCATATATACAATGGAATATGATCCAGCCATTAAAAAAATGAAATCTTGCCACCTGCAACAACATGGGTGGACCTACAGGGTATTCTGCTGAGTGAAATAAGTCAGACAGGGAAAGACAAATGCCAGATGATTTCACTTATATATGGAATCTAAAACAAAACAAAACAAAACAAAATAAATGAACAAGCAGAGTAGAAACAGACTCATAGACACAGAGACCATTTTGACAGTTGCCAGATGGGAGAGCAGCTGGGGGCAGGGTGAAAAAGGTGAAGGGATTTAGGAGTACAAAGTGGTAGTTACAGACTAGTCATGGGGGTGCAAAGTACAGCACAGGGGGTACATCAGTAATATTGTAAAGACTGTGCGTGGTATCAGATGGGCACTGGATTTATCAGGGCAGTCACTTCACGAGTTACACGAATGTCTAATTATGGGGTTGTCTGAGACAAGATCGTGTGTCAACTGCAATTTAAAAAAAAACATGAACCTTATCCAGGATTTCCCCTGGGAGGAAAATCATGTCATCATACTTCTACCTGAGGTGCTTGTGGTTAAGATCCCAAATTTCCACACAGCCAATGATGACAGATTTAGAAAGTATTCTGAGTCAGTGTCACCTGCCCTCCACTTTCACAGAAAACCTCAGAGCACTCCTGTAAGGCGCCGATTCCAAGCACCAGGTGACCATCCACGATTCCCACTGGCTGAGTGAGCTACAAAATGAACTCTTAGGAGACTGAACAAATTGGCTTGCCGTACGCAATTATTTAATGAATGTTGGCAAATGTGCACCAGGGAAGAGGAATTTAGATCTTTCAGGGTTATCCATTCATTCAAATATGGACTGTGCCCTCATTGGGTGCTAGGTGAAGGGAATGCCAACCCTGACCTCAAGGATCTGACAAGATTTCACAGTCTAGTGCACAGGAGCCAACCGGTGCTTCGGGCAGGCAGGTGGGGTGGGCAGGGTGAGGAGAGGCTTCAAGATGGAGAAATCCCTGAGCTGGCTTTGCAGGAAGAGCCTGTGGCCACCAAATTGCTTATTATCGACACCTCACAGGTATGCCCTGAGGTTTCCTATGAATGCAGAGAGCACGCAGGCAATACTGGCTTAGTAAATTTTCTAAAGCTTCCAAAACGAAGAATAATTTACCAGGCTGAAAAGGGGAATGAGAAGAGTATGCCAGACAGAGGGGGTGCATTACTCACTAAGGGGGTGAGAGTAGCTTCCTAGTCCCTGACACCGGGTCCCTTAATGTCATTCCTGGTTTATGATAATTGTTGAATGGATGAATGAGAATTGAGACTAGGGGTGGATAAAAGAATTTTGAGGACTAGAATATTTAAATAAGCCTTAGCAAAACAAAAGCTGGGGTTGGTTAAGTGGAAGGGTAAACAAAGTTTGAAGTGAACACTGAGGAATTAAAACATATGAAAATGATAGCAATTTTAAAGTGATTAAGGGGGTGGTGAATGGAAAAATGTTTAATTAGGGAAAGGTAACTCAGTAACATACCGAAGTTACCCCGATCTGTTGAAATCAGCACACTCCCTACATCACTGATGGCCCCTCTCCCATGCACCGAAGATCAGCTCTTGTGTTTATTTTTTCTTGACCACGGCCCCCAGTCACTCAGGTGTGCCGTGATCTGTGTGTTTCGAACATTTGGACAGTTGGACATCACTGGGGTGTCTGAGAGAGCCCGTCGCCACTGCTAATCAGACGTGTTGCTTTTTCCAGAGATTGAGCTCCACAGTCGTCTGGACTGAGCCCCATCTCAGCTGCTGTCAGTGAGCAGCACCCAGTGATCCCTGACCTGCCTCAGCTGCCTTCTCTGAATGAGGGTGTGCCTGCTGGGAGCGCCCTCTAGTGCCCGGCTGGGTCTCCCCAGCCCAGGGCTGCCATTGTGACAGGCCAACACACCAGAGGGCCAGGGGGCCCAAGGGCAGGCACAAGTCCATGACTTTTCCCCAGGTGATGACAGCAGAAAGTAAAGAAACATCTTTGAAAATCCAGTGGGTTATGTTTTCCTTCTAAAAAGCGATAGAAATATTGATTCATCACAAACATTTGCTAACTATGGAACAAAATGCCTTTTGAAGCCAGCTGAGTGGTCTTTGTCTGATCTTTACTTACTATTAGTTACAAGCTAACTATTATTGGGGCTCTACGTTCACTCCGAGCTTTCAGGTCAGTGTCTGGAGCTCTGCCGGGGGCTGGCAGCTGTCCTGACGTCTCAGGTGAAGGGGAAGCCATCTGGCTCCTCACACTGGGCAGGTACTGATTCATGGCATGTGGGCCATGAATTTCACATTTTAACGTATGGGGGGCATGTAGATAAAATAACACATTTGGCATTTATAAAGCACCTCCAATAAATTCATAAAATTGATTAGGGATGATTTCAACAATATGAAATTCTGGAAAAAGCAAAACTGTGAAGTCAGTGACAACATCATTGGCTGCCAGGGGGTGGAGGGAAGGAGGAATACATAGGTGGAACATGGATTTTTAGGACAGTGAGATTATTTTGGATGATATTATGATGGTGGCCACATGTCAGTATACACTTGTTAAGACCCATAGAATCTACAACATCAACAGTGAGCCTGGATGTAAACTATGGACTTCGGGTGATAAGGGTGTCTCGGTGTGGGTTCGGAGACAGTAACAACTGTAGCGCTCTGGTGGGCGTGCTGGTAAGAGGGGAGGAGGGGCCTGTGTGGGGAGGGGGCATACAGGAAATCTCTGTACCTGCCCCTTAATTTTGCTGTGAACCTAATACTGCTCTATGAAATAAAGTCTATTAAAATAAGTTTTAAAATAATGAATAAGGGTAAAGAGAAAAATAATTAGTACAAATAATAAGTAATTATTGGGTATTTTGGTCCCTATCATTGTTCTAAGTACTTTAAATGCACAAATTCATTTATTCCTCAGAACAATCCTATATGGTTGCTACTATAACTATCATTCTCATTTTGCAGATGGAAGAACTGAGGCACAAACAGCTGAAGCGACTCGCCCAGGAAACAGAAGACCCAGGACCTCCCGGGCAGCCCAGCTCCAGCCCCTGGGGTCGTCCTCATTATGCCCAGTCGCTCCTTGATGTGAACTGAATCCACGGAGGATTCATCTTGCTAACCTCTTATCTTGTGCGTATATCATACTCCTTTTGTAAGCCAGGAAAGAAATTTTTTCTGGAGACACATACTTTTTTTCCCTAGGTGATACCATCAACGATGTTAATAGGACAAGGAAAGAGCTGCCTGTGGTCTGTGGGTAGACCGCATGCTGGAACCTTTGCAGGGGAAAAATCCCAGCCCTGGAAAATTCTGCCTTATGGCCCAGTTTTCAGAAATGTATCCATTTCTCTTGGTGAGGAATAGCTAAAACTTGATTTTATATGGTAAAATCATATAGACCATATGATATATGGTATATGGTAAGCTGTAGCTTTGTATTCAACTTTAAAAATCATAGGTTTTTAAATCTTCTATTAAACTTACAAAAGTAGGCATTTTCCCCATTCTCTTCCGAATATCCTGTAACCTGTAACTCAAAGATCAACCTGTAGGAATAGGAACATCTCTCTGACTCTGTCCTCAGACCCGGGAGACAGGACACAGTGTGCTGCTGTCATTCAACAAACACAGAATGAGCCTGAGTTGCTAAGGCAGCAGACACTGCGAAACCTGACGAGAGCTCACTGTGTGCTCCAGTGCGTCTGGTTCAGTGCCTGGCGCTAGACAATAATAATAGCTATTATTATTATTGTTGTTGTTAATAGTATTATATAATAGCTATTATTATTACTATTACCAATAATAATTTGGGAATGAGTCAAGGAAATAACAACAAAACAAGAATAAAATAGAATACTAAAGGGTCTTCTCATCACTGTTACGTTACGCCTAAGCGATGATATTTGGAGAGGTGACTTAAAGGATTGACGTCTCAAACTGAATGCAGGGTCCTGGTGTGAGCGCCACAGATGAAAAGGGAAAGGTAAGCTTTTCTCAGGCATCTAATTTCGGAGGAGATAAGACTGTGTAAGCTGAATGCAGGTTATAGGAGCTGTCATGGTTTCGGAAGGTATAAAAGGGCACACATAATAAAGTAAACTTCACAGACAACTCCCGACCCACCAACAGAGGACCCCCAGGGCCACCGCCAGCTGTGGCCAGGTGGTCTGTCCTCCGATTAGCACCACAGGCTGCAGACTTCCTCTGCACAGAGGACCCTTGTGTCCCCCGGCTTGTCGAGACAGAGTCACCAAGTGGGAAACCAATGAGGAGCCCTCCAAGGCTCTCCTTGGCCTATTCTGGCACAAACGCCAACAGTCTCAGATGCAGAGACAAAAGTGGGGTCCTCCCCTTTCCATCCCATGGCCCTCCCTAGGGGACAGCTCAGCACCCTCTCTGAGACCCAGGATGGGAGCCCGAATTCCTGCATGGCCCCCAGAAGAAGCAGCAGGGTCACATTCTCTGTAACTTCAATGTCACAGACAGGGTCAGGACTCTTCCTACAACCACATTTTGAGGTCACCAAAAGTCACCCTTTGCCAAAGGTTTCCCTGGCAATGGTCTTGGAAGTCCCTCCATCCACTCAAGAGGCTAACCATGTTCAAGTCATCTCAGGGGTGGGGCGGGGACAGGGGAAGTTGTCAAAAATGCATACCCTAAAGTCCCACCCAACTCTACTAAACCAGGGTTTCCAAGGGTTGGGTTAGGGTTATTCTACTTTAATAAGCTCCCAGGTGATTATGATTTGCAACCAGATTCCAGAACCACTGTTGTAAGACAGATAAGGGGGTTACAGAAAAAGCAGTGGGAGTGTAGAAGGGGCAGATGGATGATGACGGGTGGTGAACTCAGTGGTGTTGCTTTGGGCAAGAATGTACTAGAACACAGGTTTAACCACATCCCCCTCCTTGGCCCAACAGCCAAGAGTAAGACCTACTTCTTAGACTGTCATTCAGAGTCTTCCACCATCAGCCCCAGCCCACCTCCCACAACTCATCTGCCTCTGTCCTCCAGTCTGGCCTTGTCCTCCCACCAGTCACTGAGTCCAGCATGCACACTCCCCTGCCCCCGCCTGCCCCAGTGTCTCCTGATAGGAGGCTCTCTCTTCCTTCCCGGAGCAGTTCCAATCTCCTCCTCCTGGTGCCCTAAGGCAGCATTAATGGCTCCTGTATGTACATCTGGCTGGCATGTATTTCATCCTGCCTTGTGTTATGATCAATTGCAGACACACCTGTCACTTCCTAAACACCGTAAGTTTAAGGACCTGTCTGGATGATTCTCTAATTTCGTACATACTTAGCAGTGCCTGTGGGAGCTGGGGACATGGCAGAGAGCGACACAGATGGGATTCCCAACATTTGAATACCTCCCAGATTCTCACCTAAGGCTCAGAGAAACGTTTACTGAATCACTTGGATGGCAGCCAGAGGGAAGAAGCAGGCATCCAGGAGGCAAGTGCTGTGGCAGCCAAAGGAAGACGGGGACACCAGCCCGAGAGGACTTGGCACTTACTTCTATCCCAGGGTCCAGACGGCAAGCACCCAGGGCCAAAGCCCTGTCAGCCACCGCTTGTCCCCTCCCGGCTCACATATCCACTCTTGCTTCCCACCCTGGAGGACAGCCGAGCTGGCCGGGAGCCCAGTACAGGAGGGGAGACACAGGCATCTTCCCTGGAGAGGCCACAAGGCCACCTACCTGAGCTCCAGACAGCCCAGCTGCAGGGCCATGCCCTCGCTGACCTTGCTGGCATAGCGTTGCATGTAGTCAATCCGGAGCTGGGAGTGGGGAGAAAGGCCAAGGTTGAGACTTTCGCCCTCGTTCCCTGTTTTCCTGAGCAGAGGCCCCAGGAGCTGGTGGGTGCCTTGAACACAGTCCCGTCCCCCTGGGCTGTCTCTCTCACACACCCGCCATGCACAAATGCACAACAGGAGATGAAGAGCAGAAAGGGGCCACCCACCCTCTGCTCTGCCTCAGCCTCCCTCCAGAACCCCGGCAGGGCTGACCAAGCCTCCACAGGATGGGGCCTTCAGGTCGTTGAAGTGCTTTGGACATGTTACCGTGAGCTCCATGAGGCAGGAAATTCAGAGTCCCCTCCCCCACTCCTTATTTTGGAGATACGAAAACTGGGATCTGGGGGAGGGGTCAGTAATTTATCCAAAGCCTTGTTGGTAAGTAGTAACAGGTGTCATCCACTGTACAAAAAAAGTCCAGCTTGGTCTCCAGCAAACCAGGAGAGACACGGGAGGGAGCGAAGGTCAGCAGAACAGAGTGACGTCATTCACTCAGTGCCAAGTCCTGCGTGAGGCACCTCACATGTACTGCATCAGTGTGTTGGAGAAGCTCCAAACAGCTCATGAGAGCTGGTTATTAAATTTTTTGAAATGTTGCAAGCTGGCTGATAACACATCAGTAGCTTAAAACAGGCCTATTTACACCATGGGAATTGGAAGTTCTACAAATCAGGTATTGTTGCTTCAGGGAGCTGGCTTGCCAGCGCAGCATCGCTAATGATATCATCTGGTCCTCACAACAACCCCATAAAGTAGGTGTTGTTATTACTATTATCATCCACATGTTATTCAAGAAGAAACAGCTTCAGGCAGGTGGAGTCCCCGAGGGCACTGGGTTAGTAAGTGGCAGAGCTGGACCAGAAAGCAGGTGACTCAGGCAGCAGAGCCTGTGTGTCTAAAACGACAGCCTTCTTCCTGGACCTGCTCCGCCTGGTTCCCCAGCCAGGTCTCCTGGGCAGTAAACAGCCACCAGGAGGAAAGTTCCAGGAGGAGCCGTGAGCACGTGGAGCAGGGTTCGCTGCACTTAACTAGCTGTGAGGGAGGCAGAGCTGGACAACTAACCAGGGGCTAAGGACCGTCCCCAAGTGAAGTTTCCTTGACTGGGACCTTCAGGGCTTTGTCCTTCCATCTCCTAGGAGAGCATGGGTAATACGTGCATTTACAGTGCAATACAACCCCGGGCATAAGAATTCTCTTTTACCTGTTGGTAAAAATAAAGCAGTGTAGTCCTGTCTTTTTTCAGACTCTCCATGAAGTCTTCTGGCAAGTAGCGGATTTGAAGGTCATACCTGGGACAGGAAATTGAGACTCTCTTGTATTTAAATGAGTGGGACCAGGCAAGGGAAGAAGCAACCTCATCCATCACACGCAAGGGGCTACTCGTACAGTTCCTGGCCACTCTGTTAGGACTTTTGGGTGGAGGACCACAGAGGGCAGAGGGGTGGCCAGCAGGTGGTGGTCAGCTCTAGAGCTGACTTCCCACACTTGCTCTCCCTGGCAACGGTTTGCCTTGGACCAGCCACTGGCCTGGCTCACCTTCCTCCCGGCACTTCTGTTCCCCCTCCATCGCACCAGTGCCCTGGCAGGGGATGTGCTGGGAGCCCGTGTTAGGCCTTGGCAAATGCGTGCATTAGACACTACAGGAGGACTAAGCCTAAAAGGTCACTTAGATGTTCTAGAAGATTCTCAGAGGGTGGGAAGTGCTCCCAGGTCCTCCCCACCCCACACTCATCTGCCCCCATCTGAGAGCCCAGGGCCCCTCTCCTACCTCCACTCGGCTTCCATGTGCAGACACGCGTACTTGTCCTGCACCTCGCCCACTGTCATCTGCGGGTGCAGCCAGTGGATCTCGTCCGACTTCATGTGCTTCAGCCTCAGCCCATAGCACTCAGCCAGCTGGATGTTGGGCCCGATCCGCCCGCTCAGCAGGATGGAGGCAATGACCTCCTGCAGAGGAGAAGACAGGGACACGACTCAGAGGTGCCTCCTTCCAGACTCCCACCATCCTCATGCAGCCCCGGAAGAGTAACTCTCCAGGGTGAGCTTTCGTCTTAGTGTTTTATTCATCTGCGATTCTCTAGCTCTCAGTGCAAGGCCCTGTACACAGTGGGTTCTGTCTGATGGATGAACAACCTGGCAAAATGAGGTAGAGACGGAGGAACTGAGAGAAGAGAGCACAAGCAAAGGGGAAAATGCAGTGATGCAAAGAGCATGAATTCCGTGCTTCTGCATTTCAGTCCAACTAGACCAGCTAATAGTTATCAAGCACCCACTATGCAAAAAGCACCGCTGAATGGTTTCCAGTTTAGCCAGTATTACTCAGGGTCTGCAGGAAGTACTCTAGGCACTTGGCATTCACTCTTTCATTAAATCCATACAACACAGAGAAGCAGGTGCTACATACCCATTTGCATGGGAAGAAAACTGATAGAGGCCACACAGCTCATGGAATTGAGCTGGGATTTTCAACCCTGGTCCACTGGACTCTGAGGGTTTCGACTAGACCAAGCTGCTCTGTGGGATGGTGGGGCTGGGCAAGACAGAAGGACAGGACTTGCATTAAGGGATTAAGCGGCACAGTCCCCACACAAGAAGCATGACCACGGGACATAGAGTACTCATCGGAAACTAGGTGCCCTCCTTACTCCTGCTTTCTTGACCAGAAGTCGGCCTGCCCGACATCCTGATGCCATAGCTCCCTGGCCTGGAGCCGGAGCTGGAGCCGGAGCCAAATGAAGAGGAGGGTAGGCAGGCAGCCGCCTGGAAGCCCATGTAGAAGGCCATGCCTGGTCCCGAATCACACGGGTTCCAGTGTAACTCAGGTTTCTCATGTGGTTCCACACGTAACTGGTGAACCGAGCCTGCTCCTGGTGGGGCAGAGAGGACCCTCGAAGATAGATTTTGAAACTCTCAGGCACTGTGGAGTATCTGTGGAGTATCTTTGCAATGTGTCTGTCCCCAAGCCTACACACGACCATTTATAACACGGAGAAAATAACAGCACCTATTTTAAATGATTTTATGAAGATTAAATTAGGCAAAACTCCTTAGGACAAAACCCAGCATGAGGTAAATATTGGGAAAAAAATGCTAGCATTATTTTATCACAGCAATCCGGTGGCAATTCTGGTGCTTTTGCAAAAACAGAGTGAAAAAAAAAAAGAAACAAAAGTCTGCTTTCTTCTTCTTCACCTTCTTAATCTTTTTTTTTCTTCTCTTGGGGATGATGGGGTGGCCACAGGTCACAGTAGCGAGGCTGAGGGGTGGCTGTAAAGCCAGAATCGGAGCAAAGTAGGAGATGGGACTGGGCGGAGGTGGCTGGAGTGGTCAAGCGATTGGTTACATACAGGGAGACTGAGCAAAGGAGTGAATGTATTGAAGACGGTGGGAAATAGGTTTCTTGCCATTGGAGAAAGCACTTGAAATATGCAGAGGGGAAGGACAGAGAGAACCCTTGGTGAGGGATTGGAATTGGAAGTACTGGCGAGAACTCACAGGGAGAGAGAAAGAGAGAGACCACCGCAGCACTTTGCTTATTGAAGGAGCCAGAATCAATGATACCCTGATTGTCATTTGCACACCAGACACTGAGTCTTAGTTTCCAAATATCCTTCCGCACTACAAGGGTCCAGGGCTCCTGGAAGAAAGGGCTGGTTCCAGGGATGGGGCAAATAAAGTACAAGATGAGCCTGGAATATCTTTTTGTGCTGGGGGAAAAAGGGAGAGTTCAGAGAATGTTGGGGCTATACATCAAGGAAATAGATCAACTCAAAAGGGCTGGCACTGGCCACATCTGGGACAACCTGAGTATTAAAATATACAAGCGAGGGATAGATCACACCCCACTGAATAAAACAGAATCTGAGATGGACAGATAAAGAAAGGAGGGAAAGGGAACGCTCTTCCTCACAGCGGCCTGCCACCCAGCAACGGCTGGCCCGGGCGTGATTCATCAGCGGGTGATAAAGCTGGAGGGTGGGGCTCTGATGATACATGGGAGAGTGACGTGGTCTCAGCAGGTCTTCCCTCAGACACTAATCATACGCCCAGGAAGACCTGGCAGACGCAAATGACCAGGTCACCCACGCTAACATCATCGTCACCAGGAGGACAGATAAACAGAGTGTGTCTCTCACCTGGATCCACCAAGAAGAACACAGCACCATTTCTGAGATATTTCTGCCAAAAGTTCATGACCGCCAGGGCGAGGGGTCTTCTCAGAGATGGAGAGAATAAAAGCCTGCCCTCTTTCAGACTCGTGAACTCTGTCAGACTGCAGGAGACCGAAGAGATAGGACAACCAAGTGCAGTGTGTGGTCCTAGACCCGAGAACCCTTAAGTTTGTAGCCAATTAGGCAGACTTGTGGGTGGCCTGGGAACCCTGGAGTTTGAGACTGGGGTCCCGGCAGGGGTGTCTGTCAGGGCACCGTGCGCTCAACCCGGGAAGCCTGTGCTGGCTCCAGAGCTGCACCGCCAGGCGCACCAGTCCTTCCGGTGGGCTTCACAGTGGGGAGCAGCGAGATCGACCACCACAGACAACCACAGAAGGAGCACTCGCTTAGGAGTCACATGGTCCCAGAGTCTGGCCCCAGTTCCGACTCGAACCTCCAGCAGGATGACTCGCTCCCTGAACCCCGGCCTCCACCCCTGTCACGTGAAGCTGAGGCGTTTCCTTCACTCAAACCATCGGCGACGGTCTATGACAGACTCACCGCGCAGAGCACCCCCAGGGGCCCCAGGGCACACGGAGCCCTCACTGCAAGGAGCTTCTATTAGCGAATGCTCAGGAGAAAGCAGCTTAAATTGAGGGGCTCCCAGAGTGGGGTAAGGGATCAGTTTAAACAAAGAAAACATTTGAGGTTTGACATGATCTCACGGTGGAGGCTTTTGGGTTGGCCCTGCCTCCCTCACCCTTTAATGCCGCTCCCCAAACCTTCACACGGCTCCCCAGGCCACGGATGGGAGCAGCAAACCCAGCCCTCTGCCCACGGCTCACCGGTCGTCATTAAGGAGTCAGTATTTCTTTCTCTATTAACAAATCACTTTTTAAAAACACCAGTATAAGATGTCTACTTACTCACTACGTTCCTATCAATAACATGGTAGGGAAAAAAAGAGCTGTCTTAGTTTTATCAGTCACTGTTTTGATAAGACCAGGATTCTTTTTTGCTGCAGGAGAAACTTCACTTCTGCTCACAGGAGAGCCACGGACAACCGGAGGGCCTGATTTTCCGTGCTTCCCTGCGAACGGTGGGGTTGCTACGGCTTTTCTTCCGGCGCGGCTGACTGATTTACTCTCTTTATCCAACAGTGTGAAGCCCCTGACGGCCGGCCGCTGCCGCTGTCCCTCTCCTCTGGCATTTCCTCTTACAGGTCAGAAACAAAGGACTGGATGCTTATCTCTGTGCCCACGGTAAATTCTTTCCAAAACAGAAAAAGGTCACCCGAGCAGTCAGTCACTCAGTCTACTTTCTCTTCCTTTATCGGGACTCAGTCACATTTTTAACCCCCATTGGAAATTGATGTTTGTGTATCACGTGGTTTAAAGTTGATTTGTTTTTGCAAGGCTGTCTAACATTAGGTGACGTATGTGTAAGGCTGTTTCTCGTCTCTTTCTCGGTCCCCTTCATCTGATAGTCTGTCCCTGTACCTCAGCCACATTGTATAATTTCTGTAGTAATCTCTGCAGCCTCATGATTTTCTTAGGCCCGCCTTTTTCTACAAATAAAACACCTAAAACTTTTTTTAAATTCCTGAGTTAAAAAAACATTTCATGTTAGTGACTGGGTTTTTAGAAGCATCATGATAACTGAGAGCCCTCCACCCCTTCCATTAGAATTGGCCTCACCTTCGCTAAAGTCCCGCCTCTTGCTGGGGGCAGCCTGCATCTGGTGACTGGTCACTTCAGGGGTGTAAAGACTCTGTCCTTTCATCCCAATCTGGGACAGTTCTGCTGGGCCATCCCAGCTTCAGAGTCCCCTGGGTCGAGACTGCATCACAGCCCACCTTCCCCCTCTGCCCACCCTGCGTCCCTCACTCCGCCCAGGCGAGTCTCACGAGAGAATCCAGGACTCGATCTGTGCACGCGGACCGCCTTCTCAGCCTGCTTTCCTGGGACCCAGCCGCAGGCGCTGGCCCTCAGTCTGCTTGCAGGCTTGATTGAACTCACCCTCCTTACCTTTTGCTCTATGCAGTCAAAATGCCCCTCTCTTTAGACGTGACAGAATTTAAAATTTTTAATAAATCGAAGCCTTCGTTCCAAAAAGTCTTGCCTGTTTTCTATTTAAAAAGGTGTCAAGTTGAGATTGAGGGCATTTTCAAACAGGTGACTTTCTACCGAAAATCCTCATTGGTTCATTTTCCACACGCTGGGATAAGACCCAGACTCGGTAGCAGGAGGCAGAAACACCCTTTGGAGTTTTCCTGCGTGTTTCTCCCCGGTCTCAGTTCCCACTCCCATCCTCACGGCGCTCTAAGCCCCAGCCTCCCAGGCACTCTTCTCCAAGCACAGCATGCTCCTCTCGCCTGGAGGACGCCTGGTGCCCTGCTCCCTCCTGTCCTCTCGTCCAGGGGAGCTTCCGGTCACCCTTTAAGCCCAATCAGCACTGTGAGGTCCTCTGGAAAGCTTCCCCACCGCCACTCCTCTTGAAGGGTTTGTTTCCTCCTCTGGATTCCCAAAGATCTTTAAACACACATCCAGCAAGATACTATTATGGGTTAAATTGTGTCTCTCAGCCGTGGCTGGGTGACTCACTGGATTAAGCACCAGCCTGCAAACCAAAGTGTCCTCAGTTCAATTCCCAGTCAGGAGACATGCAAGAAGCAACCACACATTGATGTTTCTCTCCCTCTCTTTCTCCTTCCCTTCCCCTCTGTCTAAAAATAAATAATAAATAATTTTTAAAAACATCGTGTCCCTCAAAAAAGATAAGTTGAAATCCTCACAGCCAGTGCCTTACAACGTGACCTTATTTGGGAATATGGTCTTTATAGAATAACAAAATTACATGAAGTCACTGGGGTGGCCCCAATCCCATGACCGATGTCCTAACAACAAGGGGGAAACTGAACAGAGAGGGAGACGTGCACACACGGAGGATGTCATGTGAGCATGGAGGATCTGAGTGTCACATCTACAAGCCAAGGAATGCTCAAGATCGCCAGCAAGCTAGTGCAAAAGATGGCCAGCAGCTGGTAAGAGGCAAGGAAGCACCCTTCCCCTCCAGGTTTCAGAGGGAGCATGGCCTTGCCGACACCTTGATCTTGGACTTCCAGCCTCCAGAACAGCAAGAGAATGAATTTCTGTTGTTTGGAGTCACCCCATCTGTGGTCCTTTGTTATGGCACCCCTAAGAAACTAATATAGACATTTACCAATTAGAACTAAGACCATTGTCCATATTTGTCTTCCTAACCTTGCAAATCAGGGTCAGAAGCCAAACCTTACATAAAATGTCATCCCCAACCCCAGTGCCTGGCACAGGGAAGGTCCTCAACTCCTGGAGGACGTAAGTAGTGGCCAGCTCCGTGGATAACAAGTTGGGGTCATGAAGGATGGCGACCTACCATCAAAAATGTTCAAAGCATCAGGAGTGTGGTGATTAACCCACCGCAGTCTTCAGAGTCTGAAGGATCTGGGCGCCTAAGCCCCATTTCCTTATCTATAAAAGGGGCGGGATTAGACAGCATGTGGTATAAATAAAAAGAGCAGATATTCAATTATAAGCACGGGGCACTGGCCCCCCTCCACCTTCTAAGGGGGTTTCCGCACATCACTCAACTCTCCGACTTCTTGTTTGTGTAATGATAAGGTGCTGCAGCGACAGAAGCAGAAACACACAAATCCAGAATAGAATGTGGCTGAAGGGGAACAGCCTGGTCTTGGGTTGGTGCAATTGTATACATGCAGATTTTTGCTCTTGCAGGTTTCCTGTGCTTGAACTTTTGTATATAATGTTGCAGTTAAGAGAATGGCCTCAGAGTCCGAAACTGTTTCATCTCTGATGTGCTTTATGACTTTGGGTAAATTAACTTCTCCAACTGGTCATTTGTAAAATGTAAAAACATTCTTCTCTTGTTGGGTTTATTTGATGATTCAATGAGATGATACGAGTAAGGAGCTTACCATGGGGCTTTGTGGATAGCAGCGCTAAAGGAAGGTACCATTATTATTCAATAAACATGTATTCATTTTATATATTGTTGAATTCAACTTGCTAATATTTTGTTAAGGATTTTTGTGTCTGTGTTCATGAGCAGTACTGTAGTTTTCCTTTCGGGTGTAGCATTCATATATTCATTTGATAATTATAAAAATATCTCTTCTTATGCCCTGGCTGGCATAGCTCAGTGGATTGAATGCGGGCTGCAAACCAAAGCATCGCAGGTTCAATTCCCAGTCAGGGCACATGCCTGGGTTGCAGGCCACAGCCCCCAGCAACTGCACATTGATGTTTCTCTCTCTCTCTCTCTCTCTCTCTCTCTCTCCCTCCCTTCCCTCTCTAAAAATAAATAAATAAAATCTTTTAAAAAATAACTATGATAAAAGACTTTTTAAAAATATATCTTCTAAAATAAATGCTTAAGTTTAGCTATTACAAGCTTGGTTTTGCAGACTAGACATAAAATAGTCAAAGCAAAATCACGGAAGCAGACCTTGCCTTCCAGCATGAGACAAACGCCACAGCTCACGCCAGTGTGTTTGGCTCATGTGCTGCCAAGTGGGGACCTCACTCCCCACTGGTAAAGCTCAGCTTTTAAGAGGTGACCAAATTCGCTGTAAAATATGCAACTCTAAAACAAATGTGCTGACCGGGCAGTCAATGTCACAGGGCCACAGAGCAAAAGAACAGCCAAAATTCACTCGGGTCCTGATGAAGGCTGGGCTGCGCAGATAATTTGCCTTCTTCAGCCTCGTAGCTCCGCTGTGAGAGCAGACCTTGCCAGCAGAGCCACAGAAGTGACACCTACAGCTCCACTGCTACTCAAACGTTCAAATGTTTATTTAGCTCATAAAACTTAAGACTGGAATTTTACAGCCCTAAGTAAATTTAGAGATCATTTAAATTGACTCTGTCTTTATACAAGGAAACCGAGACCTAGGGGGGGCCGGGGACTTGCTCAAGGATACACAGGGAACGTTATTTTAAACCGGCTGAAACTCTCTTAACCTCCCACACTTTATCACTTACAAATGCTAATGTTGCCTCCAGGCAGCTTCCTGTTCGGTCTTCCTA
Source organism: Phyllostomus hastatus (assembly GCF_019186645.2). NCBI lineage: Eukaryota > Metazoa > Chordata > Mammalia > Chiroptera > Phyllostomidae > Phyllostomus > Phyllostomus hastatus. The sequence goes on along the minus strand of NW_025333640.1, from coordinate 5,450,705 downwards.
TCAAGTGATCTAGCAGATGACTGGCCTCGCATGAGCACCCTCCAGGTGTCAGTCCATTCATTCATTCTACAAACATCCACTGCGTGTCTACTTCGTGTTGGGCTCTGCGTGCGCACTGGGGATCCAATGGAGAACAAGGCAGAGCCCTGCCCTCCAGGAGGCGGCCTCTGCGTGGAGACCGACGAGTGCTGGGCGGGCGAACACGGAAGAGCCCTGGCACCCCCTCTGACCAGCCACGTGCACTACGGACTCCCCTCCCCCTCCATGTGGCCCTCCTCGGCCACCTTGTCACAGACCCTTTCAGACTCAGTGTCCCGTGGGTTCTCAGACTCTGTAATGATGACCTCACTCCCTGGGGCTCCCCCCACCCCTGATTGCTGATAATTATCTCCCGGGCCCGGGGGAGCCAGCTGGGCATCCTGCAGGCAGGCGTGGGGCCTTTGCAGCCGCGATGGCTCCCAGTGCTCTGGAGCCTGTGATTCAGTGAATTTGTGACGGGACTTGGAAACCTAGTACTTTAAAAACTTTCTGGCCCTGGCTGTTGTGGCTCAGTTGGTTGGGGCATCATCCCGTAAACCAGAAGGTTGGAGGTTTGATTTCCGGTCAGGGCACAGGCCTGGGTTGCAGGTTTGGTCCCCACTGGGGGTGCATACAAGAGGCAACCTGATCAATATTTCTCTCTCACAACATGGTGTTTCTCCCTCTCTCTCTCCCTCTGTTCCCCTCAAAACACAGGTCAGACCACCTGCCTCATCTGGGAGCACGGATGGAGCGTTACAGAAACTCTATTCACAGCCCCTCTTGGGCATTTGCTGCCACAGACCCAAGGTGCCACCCTGCACACCCCAGGTCACTGAGAAACTCTTTCTCCTCCTCTGGAACTCAGAATTGAGATAGGAGTTCTAGGCAGCTGCTGTTGGTTTTAGGACTAAAATTGACCCATCCATCCATCCATCATTAAATAATTGCTCATTGATGAATTCCACAAATTGGGAAATAAAAGCAAAGCCCTCCTCTCATGGGTTTATTTTCTACTGCGAAGGAGGCTAAACAGTAACAAATATGCATAACATTATCTCAGGTTCTGACAAGTGCTAAGAAGTCACACAAAGCAGGCCAAGGCCCCAGAATGACAGGGGGCTGCTATTTTAACAAGGTGGCCAGCAAAGTCCTCTCTGATAATGCGGCATTGGCGTAGGTCCCCAAAGGAAGTAAGGGAGAGATGGTGGCCTTGTGGGGAAAGGGTCCTTCAGGGAAAAGGACCAGCGAGCACAGAAGCCCCAAGGTCGGCATGTGGGAGGCCCCAGGGTGCTTGGTGCATCTGAGCAGTTCAGCAGAGGCTGGTGGGGCTGGGGAGGAGAGGGCATAAAGGGAGTGATGGGAGAAAACTAGGCCAGGCCTGTTTTTTTGTAAAGGGTCAGGAAGTAAATATTTTCGGCTTGTGGGTGATATGGCTCCTGTCACAACTACCCAGCTCTGCTGTTGTAGCTCAAAGGCAGGCATAGCCAATATGTAAACAAGTGAGCGTGGCTGTGTTCCAATAAAACTTTATTTACAACAATAAGTCATGGGCCATCTTTGGCCTGCAAGCCATTGTTAGCTGATCCTTGTTGTAGACCAAGGTAAGGACTTTAGATTTTATTTTGAGTGACACAGGACCACTGGAGAGTTTAAAGTAGAGTAACGATATGATCTACGGCTTCGATCTAAGCTATACCTCAAATATATCCCTCTAACTGACCTGCGTTTTAAAAATTCACCATGGCTGCTACCTGTAGAATGCACAGGGGCATAAGGGCAGAAGCAGTTAGGAGGCAAAAGGTAAGAGATGCTGATGGCCTGGACCAGAGTAGAGGCAGTGCAGATGGTGAGAATAAAGTGGTCAGAATTCAGATCTTTTTTTTTTACTCCTTACCCGAGGACACATTATTGATTTTAGAGAGAAAGAGAGATAAACATCGATGTGAGAGAGAAACATCAGTTGGTTGCCTCCCATATACCCTGACTGGGGATCGAACCCACAACCTATGTATGTTTTCTGACTTAGGAATGAACCCCCAACATTTTGGTATACGGGATGATGCTCCAACCAGCTGAACCACCTGGCCAGGGCCAGATACGTTTTGACGGTAGGGTTGGCAGCATTTCCCGGAGGATTAAGTACAGAGTGTGAGAGAAAAAAGAATCCGAGAATGACTCTGACACACCTGAGCGAACGGAGCTGCGATGAACGGAACTAGGAAAGGCTGGGAGAGAAGGAGACTTTCAGGAGCAGATTATAAGTCTGGGCCTTTGCGTGGCAGTTAGACGCCCCGTGGAGCTGGCGAGGAGGCAGGCGGAGAGCGAGCTGGAGTCACGGCAGGAGATCAGAGCCAGCACTACAAATTTGGGCACCGCTGGTCAAAATCAGAATTTCAGGCTATGTGACTGGATGAGATCACCTGAAGAGTGACAAGGGGCCAGCCTGTGGCATCACATAGCCTGACAACGTCACGGGAAATACTGTGCCAGGGCGCAGGCCGGCCACAGGCTGCCTGGCCACTGAGAACCCCGGGCGGCAGCAGGAAAAGAGGCTTTCACCAGTCTGCGCTCCGTGGCCACTTCCTGACTGGGCTCTGAGCCTCAGCGTGGGTGTGCCTGTATGTGCAAATTGCTCACGGGCACCTGCACACTGTGTACACGGGTGTGTGTGCAGCTGAATGGGGGCACCAGTGACAGACACTGTGATCCCAGCTGATGGCCATAGTGGGCTGAATGGTGGCCCCCAAAAGATACGACCACATCCTGACCCCTGGAACCTCACTGGGAAAAAGGGGTTCGCACAGGTGCTTAAGTCAAAGATCTCAAGACGAGATCATTCTGGACTATCTGAGTGGCTCCTAAATCTAATGACGTGTCCTTGTAAAAGGCACACAGAGAGGAGAGGAGAAGGGGACGTGGAGACAGGCAGAGACAGGAGTCACGCGGCCATAAAGCCGAGGCAGCCCGGAGCCACCAGAAGCTGGAGGAGGCAAGGGAGCTTCCTCCCCTCGAGCCTTTAGAGGTGGCGCCACCCCGCCAGCCTACAGAAGCGTGAGAGAACATGGTTCCCTTGTTTCAAACCACCTTTTTCGGGGGAGGGGGATGGTTTTGTGGTAATTTGTTAGAGCAGCCCTAGAAACCAAGAACAATAGCTGCACAAGTTCCAAGGTCTCAATACACCTAAGGGATCATTTTTTTTCAAAAAGTGATTGATGAACAAAATAATAAAAGTGAACATAACATCCCACTCTGAATGCATTCATTTTGATGTGATAAAAGCCTCTCTCTAACCGGGACATTCAGAAATGCAACCACCAGAGCAAAAATAGAAATGAAACCACAGGCACCTGACTGCTAATCTGCCGATATAATGGATGCAGTCATACAGATAAATAAAGAGAGGCCCAGAGCCCTGCGCGCTGGAGCCCCCACCTGCAGACGGCTGTGGTAGGGGCGGCTGGCCTGGTGCGCACACGCAGGAAGTGAGGGGGGTGCAGAAAGGAGAAGGTCCTTGTGAATGTACCTCTTTTTTCGTCGCTGTGAGTGTCTCTGTGGTAACAGTTTGTGGTTTCCTGGCTGAACCCTTTCCTCTCAGGTTTCCAGGGACTGTTCTCACATACGGGGGGTGGTGGGGGTCAGTGGGCCTTGTCCGGCTTTGCTCACTCTCTGTAGGGTAACCTTTCTGTTAGAAACAGCAACTTCCCAGGACAGGCAACCCTGCCTTCTGCCCTTCTTGCGCCTCAACCTTGTGCTCTTCCCCCTAGAGGCACCTGAAGGCAGGCAGCGGGGATTGTTCTGGAAACAAAGAACCTGAGCGGATGAACCGTGGGCTGGAGGCTCCTCCTCTGCTCACACGGAGCAGCCGGCTGCTGAAACAGAACACCAGCCGCTGGGTGGCCTCGACGACAGACATTGACTTCTCATAGTTCGTTTGGCTTTGGGGTGAGAGCCCTCTTCCTCTTTTGCAGATGGCCACCTTCTCGCCGTGTCCCCACATAGCAGGGAGAGAGCTCGGGTCTCTCCACCTTCTGACAAGGACACGAATCCCATCACGGGAGCCCTCGTGACCTCATCTAAACCTCGAGACTTCCCAGAGGCTTCACCTCCTAACACCTCCCCTTTGGGGGTCAGGGCTTGGGCACAGGAATTCGGGGGTGGGAGACACGCAGCCCATAACACCCTGCGTCCGGTTCAGTGTAGGTAGAAACTCCGAACTAACTGGGATGCTCTTCTGATTAGGAAAGAGCAGAATGGACCACGATATCCGAAGTCTGCTTCTCTGGGAACACTCTGGGGTGAGCTGTGTGGCCACTGGACTCGCTGGGGAAGACAGTGAGCACCAGCATGTGGGGAGCAGGCTGTATGGGACTGGACTCCGCCCTCCTCACACATCAGACAAGTGGCACCCACGGGCCACCCTGCAGCCTGAGAGCCTTGTTCTGAGGGGAGGGGACACACCTGGACCTGGTGGGAAGGGCACAGGATGGCTCTGCCTCTGTGCCTCCCGGGGATGCAGATGTGGATTCGAAGCGGGGTGATGCTCTGAGAAAAAAACAAGCGTGAATCTTGAACATGGCTTTTCAGCGTCGCAGAGGCTGGCTGAGGGAGAGGCGCTTGGAAGTGGGGGCCCTCTCTGCACCCTGGGAACCACACCACATCACTGACAAGTGCCTGCTCTTCTGCTTAAGGTCCGCCTTTGAGATACGGATGGCCCAATGGTGGACAGAGATGGGCCCAGGCAGAGAGCGTGTCATCTGGGATTAGCCAGAGAGAGAAAACACACTTTCAGCAAGTCAGTGTGTGGCAGAGAGAGGAACAAATATGGCACTTAGCAGTAGGCGACCAGACAGATGACTTATCCCAAGAATCACGATGTTCTTGAGATTGGCAGGGACAGTGTCGCCTGTCACCCCTGGGCACAGTGGGCAGACTGGGATGGTGTGAGGCAGACCAGGGCATACAGTCAACATATCCAACGTACCCTAGTGCGCAAAAAGGAGAAGGAGAAAGGAGAGGGGGTGGGGAGGAGTGAGCAGGGGGGCAGAAAGAGAGAGCGAGGGAGAGGGAGAGAATATGAAAGAGAGGCTGTAAGAGTCAGAGAGATGCCCTGTGTGGGCACGTCTGGGTGGCACTGTGCTGGGTGTTTACAAAGTGTTATCTTAACCCCTTTCCCAGACAAGCAAATTAGCATGTTAGAGAAATATACAATGATATAAGCCTCCACTTGCTGCAGAGATTCAGAGCTCCTAAACAAACACAATTTCCAACAAATGTCAAACAAAAGGGAAACGGAAAATCAGGGGGAGCAAAACTCAGCTTGTTGCTCAGTTCTCTTCAACACCTACCTAATGTCTGCTGGGCCCTACGCCCAAGGGCCTGCTCTTATTCACACAGCTCTTAACAACACAGAGAAAGCATCATGAGGCTATTGTATTCACACAGAAAGAAGTGGAGAATAAAAAGAAACACATGAATTCATCAAGTACGCATGGATTGACTATGATTTGGAAATGTGCCAGCAATGGACTGCGCCAAGGTGGTTCTGGATTGTGTCTGTTTGACCAGACGCAGCTAGACGGGGGTGCTGGGACTTGAGGAGTGTTTCTAGGGAAGGACAAGAGCTTGGCAAGTTTGAAAGGGCTGGCAGCATTTTGGGCACGGGGAAGGATGGTGAAAGAAACTATGGAGCTGAAAGTAGAAAAACCCATCAAAGGACAAAACCCAGCTAGGGCAGGAAAGTGCAAGAAGAGGTCGGGAAGCAGAGGGTGGGAGGGGCCACTCCAGGAGGGTCTCAGGCAGGGACACTCGGTCTGGACCGACGAGGCTGGATGCAGCGTCCACAAACAGGCCCTGAATAGCAAAGCTGTTTCTCGATGTTTGAGCCAAGATCTTTTGTACTGTACTCTCACAGAACCTCTTTCTTCCTGCCAGGGTACCTGCCTCCACTTGTAAAGTTTCATTCATTAGTGTGAGTCAGTGCCAGGTTCACCCTTGGCCTGGAAGCTCCATGAACGCAGGGAGGACGTCTGAGTTTTGAGGTGTGATGGTATTTCCCAGGCCACAGCAAGCACGGTGCAGGTACCTGGAGCACGCAACAAACATTTGTGGAGTAGATGATGAACCCATTCGGGGCTCTTTCATTAATGATCTCACCCACTGCCACGGCTCCCACTGCCACAGCTCCCACTGCCACTCGGAGGCCAACAGCACTCAAACATCTGTGTCCAGCCCAGGTCTCTCCTCTAGAACCGTGTCTCAAACAGTCTACCCAGCATTTTCACATGAAAACGTCAGAACCTCTCAATTGCCCTTGACAGGCTCAAAACTGGACTGCGACCTCCACACTCCCCAGTTAGCTTCTCCTCATGTGTTCTCCATTTTAGGGAGTGGGACCCTGTCCACCTGAGGCAGGGCTGCCGGTCTCGACACCTCCTTCTTCCCTGCTCCTGCACCTCCCGTCCTTCAGCAGAACCTTTCATTTCCATCTCCTAAATTCTTCGCGTTATAATTACTTCTCTCCACACACCATGGTGGTTAAGAGTGCAGGCTCCGGAGGTGGATTGACTGGGTTTGCAAATAGGCTCTGCCACTTACTAGCAATTTGCTTAACTCCTCTAGACCTTACTTCCTTATACACAGAGTGGAGACGGTAACACTATGTGCTTCATAGGGTTCTTTTGAGAAGTCAGTAGGATAATGCATATGCTGTGCTTTCAAAAGTGCTAGCTGCTATCATCAGCCTACCACCTTGGCCTTCAGCAGCAGCAGCATCACCATCATCGTCACCACCATCCTCATCACTATCATCAGCAGCAGCAGCCTCCATCCCCACCATCATCACTGTCATCATCACCACCACCATCACCATCAGCACCATCACCATTCCCACCACCTTCATTATCACCACCATCACCATCAGCACCATCACAAATGTCATTATCACTACCACCATCATTACCGTCAACACTATCATCACCATGACTACAACCCTAATCTAAGATACCATCACCTGTCTTCTGGATTACTTCAATAGCCACCTAACACCTCCCCACACTCATTCTTGCCTTCCTCAAAGTTTGAGTCACCCTGTCCCCAGTCTATTTCCTCCAATCTCAGGTCATTGCTGTGCTTCAACTAAATCAGTAACTTCCCACAAGAGAGCAGGTAATATCCAAAATTGTTAATGTGGTCTAAATAGCTACCCTTGGCCATTCGTTAGCCTCAAACCTGTCCTGTGCATTTCCACTTCACGACCTTCTCATATGCTTTTCCTTCTGCTGGTGACACCGTTTCTCTCGCCTTCTCTTCCCTGCCCCCCTGATCGTAATCTCTCTGAAATGCTGCCCGTGCTCACTGGCCCCACTCTCTGACCACCTGCAGGGTGCCTTTACCCCCGTCTCCCCACTGAGACTTTCCATCAAAGAGTCATCATGTTACCTGTGGCTGAAACCAGTAAATCTATCTTTAGCCTTATCTGACTTGATCTTTGTGACACTGCTACCTCTCTTTCCTCAAAGTATCTTCTTCCATTGTCTCCTCTGCCTGTTCTTTTGTTTCTTTTGATCTTTCTCTGGATGATTCATCTTTTTCCTTCATTTGTTCTTCTTTCTCTACCAGCCCCTCAGAAGTTGGTTTCCCAAGATTTCCTAATTCTTTTCACTGGCTCCACTCATTCTCTGTGGATGATTCTATCCGTTCACATGGTGTGCATTGCACAATGACTCCAAAATCCTCAGGTCTGGGTCCCTTCTCCCTCCTGAACTCCAGGCCCACTTCCCTCCACGGGGCTGTTTCATAAACACGATATGTGGACAGCTGAAATCTCAGAAGTCCCCTTCTTTCTCTGGTGTTAGGTTAATGAATGGTATCAACACCCATTCAACTGTCCAAGCAAAAGTTTGAGTCATCCTGTCCCCTACCTCTCTCCCTCCCCGTATCTAGTTAATCATCAATTCTGTTGATTCTGCCTCCTCGGATGCATTCAGATCTATTGACGACTTGTCTTTGCTCCCTTAGTTCAGGTCCTCATCATTTCCCACCAGCATTTCGGCCACAGCTTCCTCATCCATCTCCCACTTGCTAGCCTTTCCTCTCTCCTTCCCTTTTTGCACTGCTGTCAGAGTTTAGGGATCCCTAAATGATTTTCCATAGAACTAGTAGTCCAACTTTCAAAGAAGGGTTTCTTAGGCAATTAAGAAGTGGATTGTGTAAGAAAACATCCCCTTTGGGGCCCTGCTCTTAGTGACCCGCAATGTATAGCCGCACATTGAAGGTTCTGATAAGTCCTGTTGCAAAGAAATCTGTTCGGAATCAACTACCCAGGCATTTCTCAAACTTCTTGACCATAAAACCCCTTCTCCATGAAACACCTCTTAACATCTTGCAGGATACTATGTACTGCTTCAAAACACAAATCTGATCATCTTACTTCTCTATTTGAAAATATGATGAATGCATGGGTAAACATTAAGAAAAGACAATTTGAACTTTATTCTATGAGTAATTAGAAAACCGTGGAGATTCCTGAGCGGGGTAACAATCTAATACCTATACAATCAATAGCTTCCAAAGATTGAGCTCCTGCTATATGTAGCCACTTCTCATCTATCATCTCTAATCCTTACAATAGGCTACCTATGGGCATGATACCCAATGAGGAGGCTGAAGCCAGGATGGTTAGGTATTAGGTCTATAAGGCCATATAACCTACAGGTAGAAAGCAGTATTTGGCTCAAGGTCTAGTTGGCTTTAAAACCATGGCTATTGGCAATAAACAGGTGATCTTTGCCTGAAGGATTAGAAACAGGAAAACCCAGAAGGCTTGGACATAAATTCCTAGAAGGCCATCACATCTTTCTTCGTTCTCCATCTCTGTTCTCATACCCCTCCAGATAACACCTTGGGTGCTGGCCATTCTTCTTAGACTTGGGCCTCATTGCCCTTGCTGGAGCCTGTTGTGTTTGTTCCCCTTAAACACCCAGCAAGACATCAGACAGCTCCAGGAAAGCCTCTCCCCGGCTTACAAACCATACACCTGAACAGGTCCAAACTCCTCAGCCTGGTGTTCTGGGCCCTCCCTTACCTGCTGTCACCTTCCCCTTCTGATCTCTACTGTAGGCACTTTTCTAATGTAAGCCACACTGCAGCCCAACCAAACCACTCACCGCTGAGCAGCCTCCCTGCCTTTGTTCTCGCTGCCCCTCCGCATGGAAAGCCCTCTGCTCCCCTCAGAGTGGCTGCTTCAGATTGGCCTGTCCTCCAGGTCCCTTTTCACTGACTCCACAGAACACACCCTGATCCAGGCCATCCAGGCGCTCTCTGGTTTTCAGCAAAAAGGCAGGGAGGTGCCCCCAAACTTGGAAGTCAGGTTAACCTCTGAAAGTTACACCAGCTAAACCCACAATGGATGGCATCAGCTATCTGTAAAGATGATACACCCAAAGGAAGACTCCAGAAGCAGAGGGTTAAAGAGATGAAAAGACCCTCCTGGAAGAAGGTACCCGGGGCTTAGTCTAAGTACACGATTGTACCTACATTTCCGGGACCATGAGATGAGCAAATAAGGCCCCAATCAAATCAGTTACAGGAAACAGAGGGAGTAACCAAACCATAATCAATTGTGATAACTCTCCAGGCAGTGACCTAATCAATTACTCCGGTGTGCTGAAGCATAGTGCGTGCTGTAATGGATGGAAGGCAGACAGGAAGACAGATGTGCAGAGGGTGCTGCCAGCACCGACCAGGAGAGACACTCACTGAGTTTGGGCGATACTGACTTTTAGGATGGGGAGGAGTGGTAATGAGAGGACTGGCACTACTTCACCCAGCTTTCTCAGACCCGGTTAGTATTCCCAAAAGTCCCCTGCTTTTCTGCTGTCCAAATTACCATCCCCACGCAACATTTTGAGAACCAGTTTGGCTTTCATTTGCGTCATTACAAAGGAATAGAAAGGGCAGTAAAAGGGGACGTGGTCACGGTTACCTAACCTCATGGGCCTGCTGGGAAAATGCAGTGAGATAATGTATCTAGAGGAATTGATCCGGGCTGTACACAGTAATTGCTCAATAAACATAGGCACTTAAGTCAATCACTGCATTGTAACTCTATTTCTGATGACAAGGTCTTATATATTTGGCTAAGCTGAACTGGCTTCCTGGTGCATAGGTATCCTGACGGTGGTGGGTACCTGGACTTGCAAAACAGATTCTATGACCCTGGGTAGGAATGAGCCAATGTATTGATGTATTGGGCCCTCGGAAAGGGCCTGCCAACCATGCGCCTGCTCTAGGGTGTCTCTAGTGCATTACCATCCTCTAAACACCCCCACCAACTCCCATGTCTGCGCACCCAGCACGTGTCTTATACCATTTTTGCTCCATTTTCAATTTCATCACTTGTGTAGCTCTCTAATTCCAATGCCACCAGGGTGTAAACTCTTTGAGAGTGGGAGCTCTTACAACTCTTACAGAGACTTAAATGTCACATATATTTAAGAAGTGGAAATGAGTTGAATCAAAGACCAAGCAAATGGTCTGGGGTTCTAACGAAAGCTATACAATCTGTCCCCCAGGCCACTAGCGAAGTGGGTTGCAGACTCTTTGAGAGTAGGCCTGGCTCTGCAAGCTGAGAACTTCTCCATTAGTGCCCCCGGCCCAGGGGTGGCTCCAGGGGAGCCTGCTAGGCTGAAGGAGAGCCACTCGGCCGCCCAGGAAGGAGAGGGAGAAACAGACAGACACACGGAGCAGGCACCACCTGCCACACTCACCCGGATCTCGGTCTGCACAGTGCATTTAACCAGTTTGAAGTTCTTCCCAGGGTTGAAGCTGTTGCCATAGAAGCAGACCTTGAGGATCCGCACGTCTTCCTTTTCCACGTCTACTGGCACCACCATGGGCTCAGGGGGGCCTTCCGGCCGACCTAACGTGCCCACCTTCACTCGGCTCAGGGGCTCGGACACCCCAGACATCCTCTCAGACGGCAGCTAGGGCCAGCGCATCGCAGTCCTGCAGAGACAGCAGAGGGACAGCCCTGACGCGAGTCCGTGAAAGCCCACATGCCTCACCCCCTCCCCCTGGGACAGCACGCACCGAGCTGAGACCCACGCAGACAACACATTCTCCCATTCCCAGAAACCTCTCTTAAAGGCACTGGGATTTTTTGACTAGCGGAAGCTGAAGCACAAAGGATCAGTTTGCATAAACATCCAGGTATGAAACCCAGACCTCCAACTCCCAGGCTGTAAGCGCTCTCCTCCACAAGTCCCCTCTCTCCATTCCTTTTCTCCTCCCACACTGGCTCCCAGGCAAGGGGCCCACACTCTGCAAACGAAGCTGTGAGAGGAGGCGGCCACAGCATGCTTCCAAGGCACAGCTGAGCAGAAAAAGCAAACAGGACAGTGGAAAATAGCAGGAGAGAAGCAGGGACACAGAGGAAAAACCAAGAAGAAACAGAACTGAAAACAGGGTGGCCTGGAGGGAGAAGGCAGGAAAGGGCCCAAGTTGGGGGAGAAGGGGCCAGGCTATCATAGCTGCTGGCTGTGTAAGCCCCCACCCGAAGCCGCCAACCCAAAGCTTCCAGGCAGGACGCCTCCGTCCACGGAAACTCATCACACAGCACATCATTCACTGCATGCAGGAGAATTCAAGAGGAACATCACTCTAGCTGCCCAGTTTGGGAAGCTTTTCTGCTGGGACGAAGGGGGCTGGGCAGGGCCCCTAGAAGACCCACCCACCCAGGCCTGATGACAGTTTGGTTGACGCTTATACGGATGATAAGACCCCCTAGGAATATTTAGTTCACCCTGAATCTCAGCAAAACTGGTCCTTGCGATCCAACATGACACTGCTGAGTGTACTCCCTCCACCCACCCGCATCCCCAGCAGGAGGGCCCGAAGGAAGCGATAGTTCCCCAGTCCGATGATGGTTCCCGATGATGTCGACCTCAGCTCTGCATTAAGATCCCCTGGGTGGGTTTTAAAAAAGCCTGGATCCAGGCCCTGTGCTCAGAGATCACCACTGAGTTGGTCTGCAGGGAGGCCTGGCATTGGCATTTTTAAATTTCCAAGGATTTTTCTAACATAAGCCTGGGCTGGGAACCACTGCTCTAGACCAAGCTTCGCTCCCATTCTGAACCCATACTTACAGAAAGATATCTCCCTTCTAACAAAAGCCTGGGGGACACTTAAGGGGATATCCCTAGACCAGACGTTAGGGGCAAAAAGACAGTTAGGATTGTTAAAATACAAATGCAGAGTCAAATACTTTAGAAGCAGAAGCAAAGTCTGTGTTCGTTCATTCACACTTTGCTGGGTGCGAGAACGGAAGATGCACACACACTCAGTCACTAGCTTCGAAGGGTCGTTCCTTCAGGGGGGAAAAGCCATGTGTATTAGGAGACACAAAAAGGGGGCCATGAGGATGAGGAAAGGAGTAGGGCATGTCCCTTCCATTGGGGACAGCCAGACACTGGGCCAAACAGCGGCCTTAGTCCACAGGGCAGCCAAAATTTGGGACAAGACAAATGGAGAAAAGAACCTCCAGTCTGTTTTGTTTTGGAGACTAATATGAACACTGTAGAAGTATCCATCATTTCTCAACAAATGTCTTTCTCAACACATGTCCTGTGTGCCAGTACTCCGCCATGTAAAAGACATGTACTTACACTTCCCCAGACCCTCAACGGGACTCAAGGGGAAGTGGCCTGAGAGGAAAGCCACTGCAGGAGTAGGGGGTGTGTGACAGGGAGGGGACAACGGCCAAAGGAGAGTTACTGATTCAGTTATCGGCACCTGGGCAACTGCGCGGTAATTCCACAGGGCGAGCCACTCCCCCCAGGGAGGAAGGGGCCTGGGCATTTCTATTCCATTTCTCACAGCCATCGTCCCCAGCCTTTTGGCCAGTTCTGCACAAGGACAGAGTAGACTCGGGAGCCAGAGAACGTCCTCAGGCACGAAGACGCAGATGCGAGCGCGGAGAAGAAAACGGGAAGATACAGAAATGACCAGGCCCGAGGGGCTGCCAGGGGGAACAGTGACAGATCTGCTACCTGATGTGAAAATGAGGGAAAGGCGTCCTGCCCCTGAAGAGTGTGCACTCCTCGCTCCACGGTTTATCTTTATAGGGATAACCCGGCACAGTAGACACACAAAGAAGTAACCAACACACACAGATTCGGGATTTGCTGAATCTGCTGAGCCAGGGGCCCCACCATCCCAGCTTCTGTTTGTACAGACTAGTTTCCAGGAAGGGCCTTCATGAAACAGTTTTGCAAAACAGGTATCTGGGGGAGGAAGAAAATGAAGTGGCAGACGGTGTCTATGCCCAGGGACCAATTCCTACTAAGGGAAGCCAGAGGGCCTGCACTCCAAAGGCCATGTGGAAACCGGGGCAGAGTTAGGGCTGCCATATTGGCTGGCGGGAACTCGAACTCAGAGCTGGAAAGAAGAACATTATATTCGCGTCTGCAGGTTATACCACACAGCTTCTGGGCATTCAGAATGAAGGCGGTGGGGGGCTGCCATCTGGGATATGTCCTCCTAGCCCAGGTAATCTTTTCAACCAAACAGTGCTAATGCAATGAGCCAATGGGAGACCCCTCCAGGGACTCCCTGAGACACCAGGGAAGAGTGTGAAGGAGAATAGTTGCATAGAAATAAGACGTCAGTAAAATTCAAGAGATCTGGCTGGTGTTGTCTAAGAAGCCCTGTTTGCACACATCATGTGCATCATTTCCTGAAAACAAGAGTGAGGGAGATGAACCCTTTCGGAAAGGCAGAGTGCAGGAGCGGAGGTAGAGCAGGAGATCAGAAAGAACCCGTGATGTGGGACAGAGGCCAGGGCAGAGTCTCAGGTAGGGAGGGGGTAGAAAGGGATTAGACTCCCACAGTGTTTTTAAACCTGTGCAGCTACAGCCAATGGTGCAGTGAAATGCAGCCCTTTTCTCAACTTGAGGGACCAGGAAGACAAATACACATGTGTAATAAGGATGCGGAGCAACGGGAACTCTCATTCATTGCTGGTGCCAACTCTGAAAGACAGCAGTGCGGTTTCCTACAAAACTAAAGATGTTCTTAGCATACAGCCCAGCAGTCATGCTTCTTGGTATTTACCCAGAGGAGTGGAATACTTGTGTCTACACAGAAATCTGCAGATGGACATTACAGCAGCTTTATTCATAACAATTGCCAAAACTTAGAGGCAACCGAGATGCCCTTCAGTAGGTGGGTAGATAAATAAACTGTGGTGCAGCCAGACAATGGAATAGCACTCATTGCTAAGAAATATGCTCTGGTAAGCCATGAAAAGATGTGGAAGAACCTTAAATGTGTATCACTAAGTAAAAGAAGCCAATCTGAAAGGCGAGGTACTCTCTGATTCTAACCACACGACATTCTGGAAAAGGCAAAACTTCAGAGACAATAAAAAGGCCAGGTGGTTGCCAGGGTTTGGAGGGAGGAGGAACGACTAGGGGAAGCACAGAGGTTTGGGGGGCAATGAACGTAGTCTGAATGATACTGCTGACATCCCCCACCAGAGTGGAACATTTGTTACACCGTGGACCTACCTACTCTGACACGTCAAAATCACCCCAAGTCCATAGTTTATATTAGGGTTGTACGTCCTGTGAGTTTGGACAAATAAATGCATGACACCGAGAGTACAACTCTAAACAATGGACTTCAGGTGGCTGTGGTGTGTCAACATGGTGTAACAAATGTCCCGCTCTGGTGGGGGATGTCAACAGTGGGGGACGCTGTGCGGGGTGAGGGGGCAAGGGGTATGTAGGAAATCTCTGGACCTTCCTTTCAATTTTGTTGTGACCCTACAACTATTCTTTAAAAAAATTATTGAGAAAAAAAATGTAATGCTGAGAAACCACAGCATGAGAGTTGACCCCTGCTCAGCCCGCACAGTGTACGGCCCACTCAGGAGTCAGCCCCGACCCCTCCTGACCGAGGAGAAATGCTCATGTTGTACATCGGGCCGAGCACGGCCCGCCCCGAGTGACGCATGCTGGCCTTCGCCGACGTGCCGGAAGGACGCTGCTTTCTCACACTCATCAGTGTGCCCTGACCCTTGCTCCGGGCACCATCGTTCACGGTGGTCACCAGGGCCCCCCTGAAATATTTTAGCCAAGTCATTTCTGTCCCCCCAAATCTACCTTCACCTGCAGCCTGATGCAAGCTCCTCTCTCTGCCTTCAGTTCCGTGCAACAGTCACCTTGAGCTATTTATTTCCAAAATAATTACGATTTTAAAGCCTTAAAACAAACACACGTTTTTTTGCACCACAATCCTGGGAGATGGGGGGGATGATTATGCCCATGTACGGATGAGAAAACATACTCGAGAAAGTTTAGGCCATCTGGTCCAGGATTCTCACTTCTTGAATAGCAAACTTGGATCCCAAAGCAGATTTGAATCCAAATTCAAAGTTTTTCCCACTTTCCTATCTTTCTTTGAAGAAAGCAGCATCTCTTGATACCACTGAGACCGGCACAAAGGAAGAAAGAAATTGGTCTGGTCCCGGCACTGAGTATTCCCAGCCCGTGAAGAATCCTGAAGTCCTCCTGGCTTAGAGAGCATAACCCCTTCCCAAGCAAGGACTTAGTCATGTGATCACAAATCCTCTGACTCTCAAGCTGTGAGCCAAAAGCCCAGCCCCTTTCTCCAGGCCAGACCTGGACCCCCAGCCCGGCAATCCCTGCTCCCTGCGTCCTGGCCTGTCCTGGACCCCGTGAACGGTGCCAGAGAGTGCGTCCGCCGCAGCAGCAAGAACCCTGGCTCTGAGCCACCGTGGGCCCCAGCTTGCCTCCCAGCCCCCAGATCTGCCTAAGTCCAAGTCAAAGAATAACAAACACAAGGAAATGGGCGCAAATTAAAACAGGAAAAGTTTTGATTGGCCATGAGAACATCTTGGCCCAAATCTGCAATGCATACTAAGAAAGGCTGCACAATCTCCAAAGTTTTCAGGAAGAAAATTAAATGACACTCTTCCTGAACGGTAAGACAATCACCTGCCTGAAGGAGGGGGAACTGAAGCAGAATTTAAGCCCCTTCAGAGTCTCTGGTTTGTCACCGTACCCGGGGCTGTGTTCCTGGCGTGGGAAGATGTCCTATCAGGGTTACAGGGGTCAATATCCCAGAAAAGCACAACCTTGCCCTTGAAGACATTGTGGGGTCACATTACATCTCACTGAACGCATTCTTCGTGCCCAGGAGTGTATGTGAGCAATCTCTCGGTCTCTAAGGAAGTTCTGTAGGGTTGAGAATGTCAGCCTCAGACTGGAAGAGAGGACACTGAGGCCTAGCAAGGTGGCTGTCCCAATCACACCACCAACTCTGAGGTCCTTCCTAAGTAACGCTCCAGCCTGGTATGGCACCGCAGCCCTGAGGACACAAGTTTCAAACCCAGGTCCGATGAGTCAGATGTGCGTGCACCTTCTCCCATGACATCGCGCCACCTCCATGACTAACTGTACCCTTCTCATTCTCCCTTAAATCTAGGGCATAACTTTCTTTTTTTTTTTTTAAAGATTTTATTTATTTATTTTTAGAGAGGGAAGGGAGGGAAAGGAAGGGAGAGAGAGAGAGAGAGAAACATCAATGTGCGGTTGCTGGGGTTTCTGGCCTGCAACCCAGGAATGTACCCTGGCTGGGAATCGAACCTGGGACACTTTGGTTCCCAGCCCGTGCTCAATCCACTGAGCTATGTCAGCCAGGGCTTAGGGCATAACTTTCAATCCTCAAGACAATGTATTTTATCCTCGGGACTCTCAGCATCTGCTCCCACATCAGGTTTCCCAAGAGTCTTTGTTAACTGCCAAAGACCAGACGGCTGGTGCCATGGCTATCCTGCCACCGTGCTTTGGAGTTAGTGCCCAGCTCTGCCACTGACTGGCTCTGGTGCCTTGAGACATGAGGCCAGAGGTGTCAGAGTTCCCAAACAGCAGCAGGTAGGTGGGTGATGGCCTTGGATGACGTTATCCATGCCCATGGCAAAATGGAGAAAATAAGCACATTGTTGAGAATTTACCATAAAGCTCAATGTATTCCAGCTTCAGGGCAGTCTTTCATTCTGACATTATGTCTTCCACATTTTGAGGTGCTTCCAATGTTCGTTCACCAATGAAATGACAACAATAGTCTACGGAAATTGGCGGCGAAGCGTGGCCTCTTGGGGAACCAGACATGAAAGCAGACACTGGGAGCTGAGGCTAAAAACGCATTGTTTCCAGGAGTGAACGTCCTGCCACTTACTGGTTATGTCCTCTGGACCAGGTCACCTCCCAAGGTCTGGGTTTCCTCTCTTGAGGTCTGAGGCTAACATTATCCATTCTACAGAAATTTCTGGAGAATCAAAGATTACTTATGGCAACTCCCTGGCACGTGTATTTTTTAAATGCCTGTAACTTGGCAGAAGAAAGCATCAGAGACCCACACTAGTTCTCACTTGTAAAAAATTAAACTAGCCTGGCAAGCCCAGGATCGGGTGGTCGCGGCAGCCCCTTCTGTCTCGAGTTCTCTGAAGCTGCCTCTCCAACAACGCCCGCCCCCCCATCCACCTGCCCACCTCTGCCTCCTCCTCGCTGCCCACATCTCGGGCCGTTGTCTGCCCCGAGCACACCACAGATGTGTGGAAGGAAGCCTCACAGCACCTTCAGAACACCAGCCCTCTGGATCTCACAGAAGCCAGAATGTCACAAGACACACTTTATTTCCACTCCATTTCTGAGTCACTTCCTCTTGCTGTTTCCACATCAACAAAATGGGGAACACTTGCCTTTCCTCTGCAAAGGCCTGCTGAGAACAGCCACTTAACTCCTTGGCAGTGACCTTGCAGTCTCAGGGAGCCAGGCCTGCATTTCTGGGCAAGCTGAGCCCTAATGGCTCTACACAGCATGCCTTCCCCAGCCCAAGGCCTTTTGGTCCTCAGTTCCCACCAGACTAGCATCCTCCCTGTTCCTGACCCGCCCAATTTATCATTTGGCTAATCCCTCCCATCCTTTCCAAGCACCCCTCCCCATTACCTTCCAAAGGAAGGAACCAGGAAAATGGCAATTATTACCAACTATAATTCAATGTCATTCTAAAACATTTAGTGAGGCTCGAGCAGCCCACCACCCCTCTCAGGCATTGCCCACTCGGGATCGTTCTCTCGCCAGCACCTGCCAGCCCAGAGGTCAGCTGACCTGGGCTGGCTTCCCGGGGCCGGAGGGGAGAAATGGGGATGCATCACTCATCCACCTTTGTTCCCGGAGCCTCGGTTCTCCTCACTAGTTCAAGAAATGTCATCCCCGCAGTTGGGCAGACTTTTCTTACATCCTGTGTGACCTCTGGTCTCCACCATCGCTCCAATCCTCCAGAACAGTCGCTTACCTTCCTCCTTATTTGCCAGTTCCAGAGAGACTTTGGCTGGTCTGTTCTTTCCCTTTCTTCTTTCTCCCTCCCTCAGTCACTCCCCCTCCCTTCCCTTCCTCCTTCCTCTTTCCCCCTCTCCATCCTCCCTCCCTCCTTCTCTCCTTTCTTCCCTCTTTTCTTGCTTTTCTTCTCCTCTTCCCCTCTTTCCACCTTCCCGCTTTCCTCCATGCCCCCCTCGCCCTGCCCTCTATGTCTGGGTGGTGGGGGACATGCCGGACTCCGACCATACGGAGATAAACAGAAGAGGGTCCCTGCCCACCAGAGGCCCATGACCCAGTAAAGAGGAAGAAGAGGAAAACAAAACAGCCTGAATACAACATGGGCTGATAGGGATCTAAGCTCGGTGCCAAAGGAGCTCAGAAGGGAACTTGCAGGAGCCCTGGGAACCCAGGAACAGGCAACCCAGCGAGATGGGGAAACCACATGACTTGATGTAAGGCTGCCGACAAGGGTAGTACAGGGCTGTTGGGAAATGAGACGAGATGGGAACAACATGCTAAAGAATTTGAACTTTACCCTGTGGAGAAGCAGCTTTTCACTTAAAAAAAACACACACACACACAATTCTGGCCATAGGCAGAAGCACAAGCCCGAGCGAGGAGGCAGCAGGAGCAATTCTAGGGAGGCCAGGATGTGTCCCACGACAACCCAGAGCAACTGTGACCTGGTTTGTAGCATTTGCCAATAGCTCTGCAGTAAGTGCTTCCGTGATCGCTAATTTCAAGTTGACCTCACTGCAAGAGGCTCGGGCAGAAATGGGCGCAGCCGGGTCTGTGGGAGCTGGTTCCAGCATACCACTGCCTGAACAGTGAGAGACCCTGGGGCAGGGGACAGACGTCAGAGTCGCTTGCCTCAAGCCTGCCTCTGACCTCGATGTCACCTGGTCCCCGCAGCAGCAGCACCACTCAGCACTTGAAGGCCGCGAGATACAAGGTGCACTAGAGAATCGAAGACATGTGCCTCCCTCCGAGGATCTTCTGTTACTCTCCAATCTCCGAATGGTTGTCATTCTCAAAACCACACTCTATGTCATCTTTAACCCCAAACTAAATCATTCTCCAACTTCTCCACTTGAAGTCGTGGTCTAAAACCACACGGTTTGTCATCTTTAACCCCAAACTGAACCGTTCTCCAACCTCTTCACTTGGAGTCATGGTCTCAAACTTTTCTTTCTCCCCTAGCCTTCAACACCGGTGAGTCTCACTCCCTTCTCTGTGTGAATTACAGAGCCGGCTGGCGAGCAGGGAAATTGGCATCATGATGAATCAACGCTTCATTTGGGCATTTGACAGGGTTCTTCCCCATTTTCCTAAGAGGTTAGTGAGAAGCCAGATGACAAGGAGGTGAATTCACAACTGGTCAAATGGTTTCTCCCCATGGCCGCTGATCAAATGTCCATAGTTGGCCGAGGACTGGCTGTTGTTTTAATTGGCCCTTGTTCACACCTTTTAATTAGGCATTAAGGAGTTTGTGGTTATCAGACAAGAAGCGCCAAGCTGAGCGCAGGATTAGGAGGGACTGTGACTTTCACTGCAGACCACAAAGAACTCCCTAAGTCCACACAGGCTGGCGAGACAAGCCGAGTGTTACGAAACCCAGCTTGTGAAGTAGGATAAATGTGAAGTTCTTCATATAGATTAAAACAAAAATTCTTCCCCAGACTGGGATGAGGAAGATGTGGCTTAGCAATGACACGGGCATTTTAAAACAACGGGGCTTAGGCTAACTGTGAACTCAGAGTTCGTCCCGTGATATGGCCACCGAAGTTCATGCAGTGTCAGGGTTGCCAGCACATCTTCAAAATGAGGACGGTGCTTTCCCGAGGGGCTCTGCACAGATGTGACCACACCGGCCGTAAAAGGTCGTAGGGCTGCCACGCAAAAGATGGACCCAACCTCTTCGTCCAAATCAAAGTTTAAAAGAAGTGCAACAGACGGGAGGGGAGAGGGTCTCTATGCTTGCAGACTGCACGCTCTGCCTCTCTTTCTGGAACGTTGGCCCACTTGCTGCCTTGCTGATGTCTTCAAGGCAGACATAGTCCCATTCGGAGGATAAGGAAAAGTGACCGAGCAGCTTGCCTAGGGTCACCTTTGTTAAGTGGCGGAGGCAGGTCAAGATCTCAGATTTCCCCTCGGAGCCCAGCAGAGCCAGTCTACCAGCGAGCCCCCAAGCACCCTGGGCTTTGAGTTCACACGTCGAGGTTATTTCTGTGCCAAGCAGGGATGCTCGGAACACGGCTTTCCTGCCGTGGCCCCCCGCAGTCCGCTGGAACAGAAACTTACACGTAATAAGCTCAGCAGCTTCCAGCCCTGCAGCGCTGAAAGGAGCACTGGCCTTCTGATTGATTACTATGCATAAGAATGATGGCAACATAGAATTTTAGTTATCTTTTATGATGCACTTAATAAACATGGGAAATGGGAATAAAAAATGTACTCAAGTAGATTTTTTTTCAGCCAGAAAGTACAAACCCACGACTGACGTGCAGCTGTGGCCCCCTCGTCTGCTACCACCCCGAGAACAACTAAACAAGCGTCTCCTCAAGAACAAGCGTCTCCACCTGCCAAACCCCAATCTGCTGCTCTTTGCAAAGCCAGCACATACTACGAATTTGCTTTATGTAAACAGACATTGAAACCGTTAAACATGGTGATGTCCCCATCTGCACACTGCAGCAATCAGTTTCGTTTTCATGTGAATTGGATAAAACAGCACTTTAGACGCCCCATCGAGCAAACAGGGTGTCACCTGTGTGTAAAAAGATGGGAAAAATTAAAAATAGGTGGAAAGATCCTCAGCAATTAAAAATGCTACGGGAAACCACTTTGAGGTAGCGGTACAAACCTATGAAACAAGCCAAGAGGCTGAGATAAAAGTAATAAAATTTTTTGTTTATGGGCTTGAAATGAAACCGGTACAATGGCCAGTTGAGTCAGAACCGGCTCTCCGAAGACCAAGCTTCTCAAATATATGACAACTCACATGTGTTGACCAGGTCACCCCACTTTGGGAGACACCCCCACCTATCTAAACGGGTGGGCATGGGTGGGGCACAGAGATGTTCACAGCTGTATTATTTAAAATTAAATAGTGAAATGAAAACAAAACGCTCAGGAACCATACTAAGCAATATCGATGACAATAAACTCTGATAACAATATGAGTAGTGATAATACATGAAAATGTTATATAAAAATGTTAAAGGAGAATGGAGTTAACATAGTCATTATAACTATGTAAAAATGCTTCTATATTTAGAATTACATGCAATTAAGAGATCTTAAGTTCTCTTACTATTATCAGTTATTCTTGTATACATTTTAAAAATAAGTGGTTTTCACAAGGATAGAAGCCTGCTCTCTTTCTGTTGTCTCCCTCCAGCTCCTCCTCAGACATAGTCTTACTTTCTGGGTTCTCCACGTAGCCCAGAGACTAGCCAGTTTTCTTACCCCAAAGCCAGACTAGAGAGCCAATATGATCCTGAAACTTTGATTTCTGAATCCTACCCAAAATCAGGATTATAGTGAATAGGACAGAAAGACATCGCAGTGGAATCTGCCAAGAGAACCCTGGGACTACAGAACGCTATCCCGACTCTAGACCCTCTTCCCAGAGAACGGATGGACTGGCAGTACTTGCGGGGGGGCGGGGCCTTTGCCCCACTGCAACTTGACTCCCACTCTATCTCTGAGACCCTGAGCACTTGTCCCCCTCCTTCCTCTCACCCTGCATGCCTGTCTGAGGGCTCACCTCTGAGAGCTCACAGCATTTAACACAGAGCTCTTCCCCAGCCCAGCCCCAGAAGTGCAGTCCCGGGTCAGCACTTCTCATGCACAATGGGCCCATTTAATTCTAGTAACAAACCTCCCAGGTAGGTACTGTTACCACCCACCTCACCGATGCGACAGCTGAGGCCGAGTAAAGAGACTTCCCACAGGTCACACAGCAAGTAGAGAGCAGACCCATGATTCAAACAAAGTCAAAGGGGCTCCAGGTGTGGTCTTGACCGCTACACCCTGCAGTAATCTGGAGCCTGGGACTGCCCGAGAAAGGCAGCCTTGGCCCATAGACACCCCAGGGTAATGGCCCCTGGGCTCTGGATTCTCATGGAGAGAAGAGCGGACTGCTGGACCTGGAACATCTCCTCCAATAGCACTTGGTCCTGTGGCTTGCACACCCTGGCGGCACACACGTGTCCACAGAGATACTGACAAAGATTCTCTCCTTGACCAAATTTCAGACTTCTCTGAATTCTCTGCTGGACTAGCCCCAAATCTCAGTTTCCATCTCCGTCCTTGTAGAGTCCCGATCAGGAAGAATCCTGCTCAGTGGGTGCAGCCAGAATTCCCCACTTTCTATGGCTAAGTACACGCGCTATCTGAGCAAACTTCCCACACACACACACACACACACACACACACACACACACACCAGCCCCATCCCCAGGGAATATTTGATCACTTTGGCCTGCCTTCAGCAAGAATCTGGTTAGGCCAATTTTGCAAAGGATCACCCTACTGTCTCAGTAATTTTTCATCCACTCACCCCACCCTGCTCCGTGGCTGTAAACCCCCACTTTCCCTGTTTTAGTTCTATTTCTTTCCCCTAGCAGGGGTACCAGACTCATTTTCACTGGGGCCCACATCAGCCTCGAGGTTGCCTTCAAAGGGCCGAAATAATTTTAGGACTGTATAAATGTAACCACTCCTTAACTGTTAAGGAACTGAAATTACATTCGGCCCTTTGAAGGCAACCGCGAAGCTGCTGTGGCCCCCGGTGAAAATGAGTCCGGCATCCCTGCCCTACTGAAAAACCCCCTTGTGGTAGTCCTGCCAATAACATCTGCTTTACTGTTTTGTTTTGTTTTAACGTGTCTGAATAATTTTTTAACACTACATACATATGTATGTGGCCATATCTCAAGCCTTAGTCCCGCCCTCATGAATGGAGACCTCAGGAGTGGAGGCGCAGCCATCTGTATTTTTAAATAACAGCCAGGCAATTCTGACACACACGCAGGGACGGCGGAGAACAGCTGGGTGAGCCGTCGTCTCACTGGGGAGTACTGGGCTTCAGAGGCACCGAAGTGTGAGGACTCTGAGCGGGAACCCAGGCCCCCCACCCCCAGCGTGGTGACTGACAAACACTTGGCGGAGTGACCTTTGTCCGTGAATTTCCATTTTTAAAGTCAGGACCTTCCTGGGTATCTTTGAATCTCTGACTTCATAGCACAGTCGTGGTTTCTGTTTTCATTTGCTGATGTTACCCAAGCCCATTATGGGGAAATAGAGAAGAAACAGGTGGTTTCAGTTTTTCAGAGGGAAAATCAGAAAATTGGGGGGAACTCTGGTTGTTTACAACACCAGCCAAGGTAGTTCCGAGGTCGGGCAACCCCGGGTGCAGTGTCGAGAAAGTCCCCCGCTCAGGGCCCTTCTCCCTCAACTTTCCCAACCACTACTCAAGCTTCCCTGGTCAGAAAAACAAAAACCAATACAATTGAGAAAACCCAACCCAAAATTTCCAGAGCCCAGAAAGTAGCAAAATTAGTTATTCTTTGAAAAGGGCTATGGAAGAGAAAGGTCTCACGGACCCAAGGTCAGGCACACAAACTCAGGGCCAGGCGGCCAGACTAGGCCAGGAAAAGACTCATCCTTAGGGGCCCCAGTTTGAGTAGGAGGCCCCAAGAATGAGAGGTTGTGGGCAGACAGCTCAGCAATGTGCATGCAAAAAAAAAAAAGAAAGAAAGAAAATGGCAGGAAGGAAAGGAGGGAGGGAGGGAGAGAGGAAAAGAAGCATAATGTTTCTGCATAATTCTGTCCTTCTCACCCAGGTAAAAAACTCCCCCAATAATTAATTCCTGTCAGTCCTAAAAGGTAATCGATAAGGAGACTACTTAGGCACATGCAATTAAAGTCATATAAAAACTCTAAAGATTACATACATTTTGCTACACAAATATGCTCCCATGGTTACAACTGGGTCATATGCAGAAGAGGCACAGAACATTCTAACAGTTGTAGTAGAGAGGCAATTAAGTTTTCCTTTTCATGGGTTTGGTTTCAACGATAAATACTTCTCAAGAACCACTTTGGCCATCTCTATAGGTACATTCGACCCAAGTCTGAGAATGACCAGACCCCCGCTACCTACTTCCAACCCCAAGCATTATATTCCCCAGGAGCCAGACTGGGGTGGGGGGGAGGGGCGGGGGCGTGGTATCAGAGCCCTGGGCTTTAGTTCTATAAAAATCATGAATTCAGCTTCCCCCATGTCGGACAGAAGTCTATGTTTGGCATAATGGTCCTTGGCCCTTTTTACTTGAGCTCTTCTTTCATTGAGGTTTCTGAAGCACACAGGAAGTCTGAAAAAAACTAACAGCAACCCATTTCTCCACAGCTTCACCGCAGACAGGCCCGAGGGGGAGAGAGCACAGCAGAACCCAGAATGCCCGCTGCCGCAGCAGAGCAGCCACATGGGGTGAGCGGGCCGGGCCAGCAGAAGCGGGTGAGAGGGCGGCGAGGGGGGCTGCCCCCACGTCCAGGTCTCCGAGAGCCCCCAGAGGAACCGGGTCGACGGCTCCTCTCCTTCCATGGACTGAGAATTTGCTTTTGAAGCACATCCAAATTCAATGCCAGAAAGATACTCAGCTAACTGGGCCACGCCACCTCACCTGTCCAGACCTCAGTTTTCTCGTGGAAAAAGTAAGGAATTAGGTGAGAGGAATGGGTGTGCAACAAAGTCTTAAGCATGGATATTCCCTCCCAGCTGTTCAAAGTGATCGCCTGCTTCCTGGGGTGGTTTAATTCTTCATGTTTGGCTGAAAAAGCTTCAGGGTTTGCAGAACCCCCCAGAACACCTTTCAGTGACCCTAAATTTCAGATTTAAGCCACTGGACCAGGGTAGATGCTTCTCAAAGTGCCCTCTTGGATTTAAAATTCTGGGAGCTAAAATCATAAGCCCCAATGAGAGACCCTGGGTCCTTGAGCGAGATGTGAGGGCTGCGAGAGAAAAAAAAAGAGGACAGGAAGTAGATAGGAAGGAAACAAAAAGGATGTAGCATATTGACAAGTGAGAAAATATAACAGCTAAGATACAGGTGGTGAGAACCGGAGGTGAGGGGACTTATAAATTATCTGTTTTTACTTCCTTTGTTTTACGGATGAGAACACCGGGGTCAGAGTCATCAAAGCAGACATCTTCACTGTGGGGAACAGAGAGAGCGGCCCCTTTGATGGCGCGTAACCACAGAGCTAAAGGACCTGAATCCTCGTCAGGAGGCCTGGCTGGCCCAGAGCAAATCCCCCAGTACATGCTGGCGTCCCCGTGACCTGTATGGACTAACTGTGATGCCAGCCAGCTACAGAGTCAAACAGAGGAGTCCTCTGTCTTCTGGAACCTTCTGCACCTGCATCCAACACCTCCCTGGTCTTTACCTCCCCCTGCACACCGGGAACTGGCCTATTGGGAGAGGCATCCCCCAGCCTGAGCCACTGTGCTCACCTTCCCAGAAGTGGAGCCCACGTGGTGACAGGGGTCTAAAGCAGACACACTCTCCTACTACGCATGCTGTAACAAGCAGCAAGCTCCCAAAGTGCTGGTCCCTTCTCCTTCCTCCTCTCTCTGGAGGCGTCGCTGGCCCTTTATAGGGGAGGGGACACTGGCTCAGAAATGCACAGATCATTCCATGCCAGGACCACCAGCCACTCCTACACACTTTAACGTCAACTCAAGAAGCCCATAGAAATCATTTTGGATGAGCTACCCAGACATCAGTGATGCAGACACCTCCAGGGGCCATGCAGCCTCCCAGCAGCAGACTGGGGGTGGGGGCGTGGCTGGCGGTCAAGCCTCTAGGGCCTGCCCGGCTTGTCTGACCAGAGCCTGGCCTGAAGTTCTCAGTTCTCTGGGTCTAGACTTCGGTTCTTAGGATTTTAGAGCTGCATGTGGACCCTGAAGGTCTCACACCCCTGGACCTTCTCCCATGGCCTTGTAGTCACAGTGTTGGCTCCTGCTCAGTGCTCAGTCCAAACTGTGGTCCCTGCTCATCCTTGAGCTGAGGTGGCAACCACAACCCCCTTGGTCCCACAGCACCAGCTGAGCAGACTAACCTCCCACTCACGGGTTCTATTCTGGGCTGTCAACATCGCCATCACATCGCCATCATTTGTCAAGAGCCTAACTGAGCATGGCTGTGCGCCAGGTCAGGGGAATAAAGAATCCGGAACACAGGCTTCCCTGCTTTCCGCGGCAGCCCACAGCCCTTCTGGGAACAAACCGGCCATAGGAACAAATGCTGAGCCAGACGTGGATGGACATGATACACTTAGTATGTGCCCTGGGCTCACTCAGGTCGGAGCAGCGCTAAGTGCATAACTGGGGGAGGGAGAGGCAACCACGGAAGAGGCAGGCAGAGCAGAGGGAGGAACACAGCCCAGGAGGCAGGGTTGCAGACTGCCAGTGCTGACGCCCTGACCCCCAGCACCTCATAATGGGACTGCATCTAGAGACCGGCCTTTAAAGTGGTGATTAAAGGTAAAATGAGGCCGTTAGGGTGGGTCCTGACCCAATCTGACTGGTGTCTTCATGAGAAGAGGCTACTTGGACACCCCAGGACAGCAGCTGCAAGCAGAGAAAAGATCACGTGAGGATAACAAGAAGGCAGCCCTCTGGAGGCAAAAAGAGGCCTCAGAAGAAGCCACCCCTGCTGACACCTTGGTCTTTGACTTCCAGCCTCTAAAACAGTGAGACATAAATGTCCGCTGTTCCAGCCCCCCAATCTGCGGCCAGACTGCCACGGGCAGGGGTACGGGGTTCTGGTCTCCACCCATTCCCTCCCCAGTAGCTGTCACCTTAAGAAGTTAGTCATTTTGGCTCTCTAGTCCTTCCTCCACGGCCTCGGCAGTGAGGTGCTAATGAATTACCCAGGTGGACCAGCCCAGAGGACCTGAACAATGTGTGTTTAGTCTCGAAGTGGGTTTCCCAGGTGATCCGCTCTGGTGGTTTCCAGTCTTGTGGAGACCCCTCAGGCGAAGGCCGGGATGGGTGGCCGGCCTACCCTGAGACTGTTGATCAGAATGAGCAGGTGGGGCAAAGGGACAGGAATGGTTGTTTTAATAGGAAGGATGACATACGGCAAGTTGGGGAAGACTGGGTCTCAGCTGGCAAGGCTGATGCCAGGGAGGGAAATGGGCTGTCCGAGCCAGACACATGGTGCTGGGCGGTGCTGGGCAGAGCTGGGCCCTGCATCAGGTCTTCTCGTCCCAGGCTGCGTGGAGCTCTAAGACCTGGGCTCTAAGTCTCCCTTGCATGTGTAGAGCAGAGCAGGGGGAGCCGGGAGAGATGTTCTGGCAGGGACAGCACTTTTAACCCCAGTCTTCCTACTGTCCTGGGAACCCTGGAGGCAGCAGGTAGAGGCCTTTCCTAGGTCAGGTAACCCTACAGTGAACTCGCATGGATGAAGACCCCATGCACGCTACCTCCAGTCCCTTCCAACTGCACAAATGACCGAGAGCGCGCTGGGTTCCAGGTCCTGCTCTGAACCTTACTCTGAGCTATTGACCCAGTCAGTTCACCTCTCTGGGGCCAGCTTCCTCTCTGACAAAGAGGGAGTGAGTCTGGACCCTCGGGCCACTTCCGGCTTGAATGTGCTATCTGGTTACAGCACCTCAGGGCCAGAAGGAGGTGTAGACAATGCTGGGTGTAGCGTGTGGAGAAACAGATCTCAACCCTCAGGCATGTGGGCAGGACCTTGTAATAACCATGTTTTCTAATTTCTTCTGTACTTGCTTCTTTGGCCTCTGGAGCCATGCTGACTCTGGACTATTCCTCCCAGGGCTAGCCAGTTGTTGAGAGGGTGCCTTTCATGTAAGAACCAGCCAATCCAGAGCTCACACCCCCACCCTCACTCCCACCCCACCTCCTTTACCTGCTCTTACACTTGGAGGCCACCATTCTCCTGCCTGATCACCCCAAGGCCACCAGGTACCAGACAACTGGGGACAGACCCTGTGCCCCCTGACCCACCAAAATGATCCCAACTAGTCTATCCTAAACCTGTGAACCCTGCCTCACCAGTTCCTTCCCAAGAAAACCACACTAAAGACTCTTGCCCACATTCCTCCCTCGCTCCCTCTGCCTCCTGACTGACCAGGTGTGTCCCCACAGGGCCCCGCATAGTGTCCTGTGCCTCCTGTTTCCAGGGACCTGTGAGCACAAACTGCTTCCTTCATGAGAGTCATCTCCGAGTCTGCATGTCTTACCATATCTGCTTAAGATACATTCTGGGCCCCCTCACACAGGCCTGCCAAGGCCTGAACCTCTGGAACTGTGGGCAACCCCTTTGGGGGTTCAGATCCCCTCCAGCCTACCTGTATTTTCGTTGTCTGTGTGTACCTCACATGACAAAGGTTTGGAACTCCTGATCCAGCCTACCTTCCACCCAATCTTCAAACCCCCTCTCTAGCCCCCACTGCCTCCCAGCCATGGGGCCCTACTGACTTATGCACCAGGCCTTTCTATTTCTGAGGCACTGGCATTGCTGGAAAAGTCTGCATCATGCTCGCCAGAGACCTGCCTTTTCACAGCTACTAGTCCCCCGTTGGACTCCTGCCCACTGGGGACTTTCACAATGGGTTCAAACCTGCAGCTCTTGGTGCCCCAAGAGGTGTTTCTTCTCCTGTCTAAACACCCCCACTTCCTTCACTGTGCCTCACTGTACATCGTGATTTTCATGATTCTGTGGTTCCAGAAGTTTCCATCTCAACACTCATGTCTGAAGGTCAAGACTGAAAGAAAAGAAAAGGCACCCTGACCTGGA
The DNA here is from genome assembly GCF_019186645.2 of Phyllostomus hastatus. NCBI lineage: Eukaryota > Metazoa > Chordata > Mammalia > Chiroptera > Phyllostomidae > Phyllostomus > Phyllostomus hastatus. The sequence continues at coordinate 5,421,448 of NW_025333640.1, read as the reverse complement.
AAGATGCCTGGTCTCCATGCAACCGCTTCTAGTATTTCATGAGATTTTGAATGTGAAGCCTCTCATTTTTAAATGTTGGCACAAACGTACAGAACACAATAAGCAGAGAGAAGCTGCTGGTCCTCCCCCAGCCACTTGTGCAAGACTAAGTCTGCTGGATGGCTTGGCTGTTCCTTAGGTGGAGGAGACAGAGCTCTTCACCCCTGCTTAAAGCCCCTCCCCGTCAAAGAGCCCCAGAAGGTCTGCGATCCTGGGGGGTACGTTAGCAGAAACTTGTCAGAGAAGCTTGTAGTGTCCCAGGGGCAAGATCATGGGTGTGTGCTTTGAACACAGCCTCACACTGCCCCCACCCCACTCTCGCCAGAGAAACACAGCTTGCAGTGGACACACTCCCCCCTGGGACGGGGGGCGGGGGGGCCTGATGCTCAGGTCTGCTCTCCAGAAGCAGGGGAGTGGCACCGAGCAGGAGTGCGGTGCGTCGGGCTCGGGTGCTGCAGGCTAAGCCAACAGGACAGCCAGCCTGGCTCCTGACCTCCACGTGACCACTGCTTCAGATTTTTCATGAGAAGTGAGAAATTCAGATTTTAGTGTGAACTCTTAGATTTTTAAGTGTTGGCACAAACTTATAAAACAATGTAAACTAATGAAAACAAATCTTTGGATTGGACTGAGCCCCAGGACTGCTAGGCTGAACCTCGTCCTGACCTCAGCCAGGGGTCCCCTCCCCTTCAGGGCAGGATGGGCACTCAGCTCTTCCCCCAGGGCTTTCTCAGCCACAGCATCCTCCAACTGCCGGGCCCTGTGCTCGTTAAGTGTACATGCCAACTTGCCTGGACCACAGGGTGCCCAGATAGTCAGTCAGAGCTTCTTCTGGGTGTTTCCGTAAGGTGTTTTGGGGTAAAGGTGTTTCCGTAAAGGTGTTTTGGTTTGAATGGGTAGACTGAGTGAAGCAGATTGCCTTTCCCCATGTGGGTGGGCCTCATCCAATCAGGTGAAGGCCCAATAGAACAAAAAGGAGGGCCTTCTCTGGAATAAGAAAGAATTCTTCCTGACCAATGGCCTTTGAAGTAAGACACTGGCTTTGTCCTGCCTGTCAAGCTCGAGTCCCAAGCCTGCCAGCCTTCATCCGGGAACCATGCCCTCACCTCCTCTGGGTCTCCGGCTGGCCTACCGCCGATCCTGGGAACCGCCAGCCTCCATTACCATGTGAGCCAACTCCTTATAATAAATGTCCTTGTACATATACACATATATATATATATGCATCATATATATGTATCATATATTTAGGCTGTATATGCATATTTATATGCATATGCATAAGACATATGCATCTATATCCTATTGGTTCTGTTTCTCTGGGAAACCTTGACAAATATGCTCTCTTTAACCGAAAAGGAGCTATAAATCTAAAGAAGAAACTAAACATTTTATAGAGTGGAAGCACATGTTCTGGTGCTCCACCTGACTATTTATACCACATTTTTGATGTTGAACATAATGACAATTACAACTTATCAAGCACTTTTGTGCATCATCATGGCGTTAAGTCAGGGTTCTGTTCCCTTGTCAGAACACAGGAGTGTCATAAGGACAGGCACTGGCTGGGCCTTCCCGCCACCATGTGGGGTCACACCTGGGCCAGGGCTTGGTTAGGAGAAAATGCTCAATTAATTATGCATAGAATTAAAGAATGGACTGTTCTTCAAAATAGATACTGTTAATACTTCCCTATTACAGATGAGGAAATAGAATCCCAAATACACTTAAATAACCAGCCCAAGGTCACGGGGCTAAGAAATAATAGAGCTGAGACACAATCTCAAGTTCATTTGAATTCAAAACCCACATTCCTGACCCTCTGCCCCCTCCCAGGGTGCGTGGAAGAGCCAGGCTGTCTCCAGTGCCTGACCTTGACATTCACACCTACAACTCTCTCAGCCAGTGGGGGTGCTCCGGGTGCAGGCCCTTCACAGCTCAGCCCGGCTCAGCAGAAGCTCCACTACTGGTGGTCCACTGAAGTTTCCCAGGACTAATATGAGAGCTTAACCACAGTTTCATCTTTTAAAAATGAAACAAAAGCAAGAAAGGAAACCCACTGCAGCGGCCTTGGCTTGCCCCCTTTTCTCTTCTGTCTCTGTGACCCCATGTGGGCCAGGCTGCGCTGCAGGCTGCAGATACGGGGCTGGCGGTGTGGGGAGTCAAGGAGAGCTCGCGAAAGGGAAAATGCAGCAAGCACAGGGAAGAGGCAGGAGAGGGAAAGGACAAAGGCAGTGAAGGAAGGGCTCCCGCTAGACCAGAGCAGGTAGTAAGAGGCTTGTACAGCCAGGGGTGCGCCGTCAGACCCACTTCAGGTGGAATGCACGATGGGGGGCGATGAGAAACTTGGTCTTGAGTGTGGCCACACACACAAGCCTCTTCCTTCTCTCCTTGCTGACCAGACCCTCCAACCTCTAGAAAGTATCCCGACGGCCTTCGTCCCTCATGGAAGCCATGTCAGTCCACAAATTCACAGAGTGCCCTCACATCTGTGGTGTCCCAAACAACAGTCAGACTTCCCTTCCTGTCCCTGCAGCGGCAAGCTCCCATTTCAATCTCAGGAACACACAGCTGTTCTGATAACGACACAGAAAAGTATGAGGACAACTTCATGGTCAGGGTGTCACTGCTCCTACCTTAACCCCCAGGAGCTCTGAGACCCTGAGTACCGCACGCCCCCAGTGGGGACCTCAGCTGCTTCATCTAAGCGTGAAGGGCTGGACCAGCTCTTAGATCCTTTGGCTTAAACCTTGAATATATGAACTCCTGTATAACTAGACGTTGAGTTCTACACAAGCCCTGGAGCCCCACGCCTAGCAAGGGCCTGGCCATCGCAGGGCCCTCACGCCTGGGAGGGGAGCCTGGGACTGATTATAAGAGGGTAGAAGAAAAGCTACAAGGCAGGGGTGAGGTGGAAGGGGTCCAAGGGCAAGGCCCTTAAAAAGAGAGACATGGAGGTTGGAAAACATTGGGAAGAGGGAGGGCATGGAGAGGAGATAATATGTCTTTCTTCTTTTATCCCAATATCACAGCTCTGTTTATTCTGAGAAGCAACCAGCTGCAGCTCCAAAATAGATATGCCGAGAACCGCCTCTAATGACAGAGAAATCTGTGGGAACCAAGGTTAGAACAGGCCTTTCCAAGGGATGGGAGCAGAGAAGAGCCTGGAAGGGAGACACCCTTGGGTGCTCTTTCCACTCCCACCCTGCTGGCTCCCCTCCTCCCCCCACCTCCCAGCCCACAGCCCAAGTGGTTCTTTCCACAGCCTTGTGGACACAGAGCTGAAAGGCTGCAGAGCAGGGCACGGCCTGCAGGCACGCACAGGCCCTGGCGCGAGCGACCAGCCCCTCGCTGGCAGGGGTGGCGTGGACAGGTGTGACAGACGGCTTTCTCCTTCCCATACCTGAATATCCTTTCCCCGAAGCTTTTCTGAGCACAGGAGAGAGCATAAGACAGCCCAAGAGAACCCAGGGAGTTTGTTAATCGTGCTGTGTTAAGAATGTGTGTGTGTGCACACACAGGCACAAAGGAAAATGGTGCGAGATGGAGTTCAATGCGCAAAGCAGACTGTATCCAAAACTACTGCAATAAGGGAGAGTCTTGAAGGCGTTTCCAGGCACAGCAGGGGCAGCTGGGAGTTTATAGCCCATGGGCAAGGCGAGGGAATCAGTGGTTGGAAATCACTAGGAGGAACTAGGCTAGGTGTCAAGGGTAAGGGGATTCTTGCTGAACTGAGCTTGTCAGACCAAGGATGGCAGGCAAAGGGTGAGGCCTGGTCGAGAAGAGGGCTCAGGGGAGCCTCAGTAAAATTTGGTCAAGGAGAGAAAACTTATCGGTAAAGCAGAGAGGTCAGGAGTTGGAGGAGAGACACCAGGGCTTTGGCAGGCCCCTGGTCTTGCTACATTGTTTCTTTTCCCACAGAAAGCACACGCTGCACTGCTTTGTGCCACCGGTAAGTTCTGTGTCTGTGCAGCAGCTTCCCCAGGGTCCCTCCTGCCCTCCCTCAGCCCGGGGCTACGATTAGAATCAACTCAACAAGGTCACTAAGCCCCCACCAAGTGGGCGGACAGGAGAGAGAATACCAAGGAGGCAACGTGTGATGCAGGAACTTAAAACCAAGCTGGGCAGACAGATGTGTCCACAAATCAAATTGTACCCGGGAAGCAACCAAACAGAAAGGGGTTGACGTCACCTGATTGGGCAGGGCAGCCTCCAGGCTGGGCCTTCAAGGGTAGTAGGACTGTAAACAAAGGAGGTGGATGTGGAAAGTTGTCAGCAAAGCTCAGAATGAATGTGGACAAGACAGCAGAAAAGCGAAGGCGTGATAAGGATTTGGTAGGGGGCTCAAGAGTTGAACATTTTCAGTTTAAGGTAAATAGTTATAAGCTTAGTAAGTAATGCATATGTTAAACCTTTTGTTTCAGAACCTACAGATAAGGCCCATCCTGGCTCCTGGCAGAGACAGCCGACCCCCTGGGGCCCTGCTAAAGATACGCCTAGGGGCAAGTGGAGGCTGGTTGTGTTCCAGGGAGAGACAGATGACCACCCGCCCCTGGGAACAGCTAACTGCCCAGGGCGAGAATACAGCAGTTTTTAAATCTAATTTTCCCTGAATTTCAAAATGCCTCACCACACCTTGCTTATTCCCTGCTATAAAAACATTGGCCCGGAAAGAAAATGTAAGATGGTTTGTTTTAGGGTGTGAACCTGCAGTCTTCTCAGATAACCGGCCATCTGAATAAAGTGCCTGTAAAGATTCAATCCCCATCTCTGTTTACTGGCTTTGGCAAGTGACAGGTAGCATGAGCTCCAGTGTCTTTTCTGGTTTCAGATTCAAAGTGCCAAGGCTTCTTTATGAAGGTGGCTCTACCCAACAGCCATGCCTAAGATACTGTTGATTTGGGGCAGCAATTTCGTGGTCAATGCATTCATTTAAGCAAGAAGAATTAGTCTCACCCCAAATGGGGGCAGCAATAAGGGACGGATACAGGAAGGTTTCTAGAATCCTCAGGAATTTGTACCCAGTTGGAGGAGGAGCCCAAGTCATCTACAACCTTCTCCAGCATGTGGGACCACGGTGAGGCCATTCATTAAGTCAGAGGATGAGAAGGTGGGCTGGAAAGTCGTGTTTGGGACTGGGGCCATCCATGGATGGGTAGAGGAAAGTGGGAGAGCCAAGCAGGCTTGCCTGATAATAACTCAAGAATTCAGGGGCCCAATTCCATTTGGTCCCCTGAACTGAACATGATGTCTCCCAGCCCCATGCCCCTGTATGTCTGCCTGTCTAAGGCTTTTTACAAAGTCCACTTCTAGTTCCCCTCTCTATCATAAAGCTTTCCTTCCCATCCTTTAATAAGATCAACTCTTGCTCTGTATTAGGCACATCATGTTTATTGTAAACATGTTAGGCTCAGTGGTTTGGACTACAGGATTCTCGCAAGCTAGGAACAGTACTTTACACACGTTGTTCCCCAGTTGCACTTAGCACAGGACCTGGAACATATGAAGCAGGCCACCACTCACCTGGGAGTATGAAATTCAATGGCCACGGCCAGTCAGTCCCCTGGTGTACATTCTGCAGCTGCCCAGGCCCCCCTTCCTGCGTGTTCGGAACTGTCCCTTGCAGCTCCAGTGGAGGAGCTAACAGCATAGCTGCATCCCTTACTAACGGTGTCCCAGGCATAGTTCCAATGCCTCGGAGCCTTGGTCTCCTCCTCTGTAAAATGGGGCAATAGTACAGCTGTTTCAGAGCTGCACTAGGATTCCGCTCGAGGCTGTACACAGAGCGCACAGACACACCCCCAGGCACTCCACAAACGGCGCCGGGAACTGGAGGGCAGAGTCCGGGTCTAATCTTAGCCCCGCAGTGGCCTGGGTATTTCCTTACTTCCTCATCTGCAGCACTTGGCAGAGTAATCTTGACCCACAGGACTGGGGTGGCTGAGATGACCAGTAAGAATTCACAGAAACATGCCCCAGAAACGCTTAGGGACTGTACCAGCTCTGCATGTGGCAGACCCTCCTGGGACTTCTGCCAAGAGCCGTCACAGAGCCCCAGCCCAGGCACTGGCAGAGGCCAGACCGGGTGTCTCTGGCTTGCTCAAGGAAGGAGGCCTGCAACGAGAGAGGCGGAGATAGGCTGCGGGAGCCTTGTGGAGTGGGAGGGAAGGGCAGCGCTGGAGCCGAATCAGAGACTCCTCACAGAGGCTTAGAGTGGGAAGAGATGTAAGAGTTCGTGCAGTCCAAACTCCAGCCTGGTGCAGGAGTTCCCTCCTGGCCACCTGCTGCTTGGATCCTTCTCATGATAAGGGCCTCACTACCTCAAAATGTTAGCAGCCTGTTCCATTGCTCAGACCTCTAAGGATAAGAAAGCCTTGTTATATTTATATTCAGCCCGATTACACTTTTCTGTCACTTCCTGGGTCTGCCATACACAGCGCAGAACTCATTTCACGTCCACCTAACAACGTTTCTGTACAGAAAACAGCTCACCTGCTCCTCCAGCTTCTCCAGTCTAAACTGCCTTGTGTCCTTCAAACAGCCTCACAAAACTCATTCTTCAGATCCTTCACCTCCCCAGAGGAACACTCCCAGGAAGCTCTTTCCCACAAGCTCAAATCGGGGCCCTCAGAACCAGGCCCGGGACCAGAGGAGTACCAACAGGATGTGCTGGCTCTTCTCTAGTCCCTGCCCCGACAGGGAGGTTTTCCCAGGCCCCGTGGGACACCTGCGCTTTTTCCCTTTTCCCACCGTGAGGGGAGCGCGATGGCTGCTGTCCTCAGAAGCCCTGACTCAGGCGCCAGTATCGTAAGAATTCCCAGCCGACTCGGGCCACGCGGGTCTCTCCGAGACAATGCTGGCAAAGCAGTTTTGACAATACCAGCTCTTACTAAATGAACCTCATTTCCACCCAGTGGTTATCAATTTCACATGGGAATGGTTCTTTGCCTGCACGCTGATTCTCTCTCATCCCGGTCTGACAGAGAAGCACTAACCAGGTCAGCCTGGGATGGACATGGCTAGTGATGGACTTGTGATGCTGGGTCCCTCCTGCCCAATCACAGGACTCAGTATCACCCCCACTAGCCTCGCCAGTGAGGGTCAGGATGCTACTGAGACAGGATAGAGAGAAGCTAGGAAATTCCTTGGGAAGTGAAATAAGGAAACTGATAAGGTAGCTGAACACCATGGCAGAGCAATCCACAGCCAGGGGCAGATGGTCGCCGGGGCAGAGGGCCCAGTGCCTGGCAGGGGGTAAGGCTAGGAAAATGAGGACCTCACCCCCAGGGTAACCTCTCCTCCCCTGGCCTTTCCTCCATGCAGAGACCATCTAGGCCTCAGGTGTACTTCAGCTCCAGGCCCAGAAAAGCAGCAAAACAAGGCAGGCCAGCCAAGACCAACTGCCATGACCAGAGACTCCCTGCCCTGCCACTGACCAATCAGTGGATACTGTGACCCTAACAGATCACTTCTGGAAAACTAATGAATGTTCTACTGGAACCCTCCCCAAGACTTCCCCTAAGATTACCACCTGCAAGGGGGAGAGAAAAGCCTCGAGACAAAGGACCCAGCCACAATCAGCCCTCCCCAGCCCTCTGGGGAGCAGCCAGATGCATTTCCTTTCACTTCTTCTTCCCCCACTTCTTCCCCCAGGAGCACATGTGTCTCCTAAACTCTAAGGCAGTGGGCGGCTGGCAGCTCGTCCCAGGTTGATCCCCTGAACCTGTCCCCAAGACCCTCTCCTCTCTGACCGCCCAGTGAGCTGAGGCGGCCCAGCCCGGGCTCTCCCGTTGCTTCCTCCATGCTACGCCCTTCCTTGTTTTACCGTCCCCGCTTTAATAAATGCACCTTGCCCTGGCCTGTGCACCAAAAGGTTCCTGGTTTGACTCCCAGTCAGGGCACATGCCTGTGTTGTGGGCCAGGTCCCCGGTTGGGGGTGTGTAAGAGGCAGTCAGTCCATGTATCTCTCACACATCAACGGTTTGTTCTCGTCCTCTGTTTCTCCCTCCCTTCCCTTCTCTCTAAAAATCAAGAAATGAAATCTTAAAATAAGTACATAAATACATGTACCCTCACAGTCACCTGGCCTGGTGTAGTGAAATCTTTCCTATGCGAAGTTGAGAACCCACACACTAGCGACTGGACCTGGAAAGACGGGCCCTCTCAGGGCCAGGCCTCTGTCTGGGAGCACTACCAAGGGGCTTCCCGCAAAGCCAAAGGACCCCGGAAGAGTTGGGGTGGAGCATAGGTAAGGGGAAAGTGGAGCAGTTCGGGGGATGGCAGTGGGGCTGGGGACAGAGACAGGGGTGGCAGGAAACAGGATGAGACAGGCTGTCCCAGCCTCCTGTGTCTCCCAAACACCCCTCCGGGAACACACAGAAAGCCTCCCACAGGGGATGAATTCACCCCAATAATAAATCTTCACCAGGACCTGTTATGCTGTGGCCTCCGGGGCCAACCCCTTCATCCCTTTCCACCAGACCGAGTCGGTCCCGGGAAGGAGGAACACTGAAAGACTGAAAGTCTCGTCTCACCAGCACAAGGAAATGACACATACCTGCCATGCTGAGAGGGAGCCCCTGGGTGAGTCACGCCCAGGAAGTGAAAAAGAGAGAACACATCGTCCCAGAAAAGGGTGGGGAAAGGGGAGGAGGGCCCAGGCCCTGGGCAATGCTGGCTCCTGGCAGTGCCACAGGCGCTAACTTTTCACCGACTTTACAACTCTATTGGCCCTGCCTCCAGGGTCACAGACTGGGTCAGCAAAACGATGGGAGGCTCTAGGCCAGACCTGGATTAGAGCAGACCTGCCAGCGATTGGTCAGCAGTCTGTGTCCATAAAAGGAAGTTCCAAAGGGAGACCTGGGCCTTCCCTTCCCACCGGCCCAGCCCAGGCAGGTTAGTAAACACCAAGGAGGCACACACTCAGCTCACCGCTCCGGGACACAGAGGTTGTGTGTTCTTGGCACAACTGGGCAGAGCTGTCTGCTCAGATGGATTTGAGGATGAGAAACGTTCCTGATAGAGCATGTTGGATCCCCCAGGTTATCAGTGACGGGAAGTGGGGGTGGGGAGGTGGGCAGGAAAGCTGCTCTAAAGCCCAGAGAACCTGGGTCTTGAGGCCCAAGGAACCGCTGCTCATTGGGAACCCTGGAAATGCAGGGCGGCTGGGGCCTCAGCTGTACCCCGTCTCCCCTGGAGACCATCTGGGCTACCAGAGGAAGAAGGGTCCTCCTAATTTTACATAGAAGGGGCCTGGCTCCCATGTGCCCCTGACCCATGCTCCCACCAGGGAGTCGGAGGGAGAGCTGGGCCGTGGCTCTCCCTGCCCAGGGGTCTTTCCTTTAAGAAACCAAATCTTCCCCACCCTTCCCTTCATCACCCCGCCAGCTATTTGAATGACCAAAACATTTTATTTAGAAAATAATTGAGGGCTCTTTTTCCTGGTTATCATCTGGAAGGAGAAGAAATCCCCAACTCTAGACCCAGAAGGCAAAAGAAATACAGTTCTGGCTTGTTTTTTTCTCCATCCTGCTAGTCAAAATATACCAGGTGCAATGTTCTATAGACAAGTTTCTCACATCCTTTTTTTTATAGCATACATGGCATTATTTGGGGGCAGTTCGCAGCATTTTAGGGCATCATGCCGGGGGAAATCCTGCCACTGCCACCCCCACCACTGGGTTTAACCACCCTGAGCCCCTTCCACCAAGCGAGGACACAGAAAAAAGAAAACTGTCTATGAACCAGGATGCGGGTCCTTATCAGACACCAAACCTCCCAGTGTCTTCGTCTTGGACTTCCCAGCCTCCAGAACTGTTGTTTAAGCTGCCCAGTCTATAGTTTTTCTGCAGCAGCAGCCTAAAGAAAGGCACCTGCTTGAATAAATGAACGAATTCAGATAATACTTCAAGCCTGTGTGTTTGCCATTATGCCAGAGCACCTCCTCGCTCTCTGTCTCTTCACTTCACTCAAATCTCCCCTTCAACAAAGGCTGGTCCTCCCTGTAGCCCGTTTACAGGCTATTTCCGGTCCCTCATCCAGCGTTGGTCAAGGAGGGAGAAGAAAGCGGGGCTCTCACAGCACGTCCAGGATGTCTCACAAACACAGCCCACCTCCTCACAGGTGGGTGGCTGGGACACGGTGCTCCCGATGGCTGTTGAGGGGAGGGCAGGCACGAGGGCGCCTAGTGCCCCACAGATTTGGGAAGGAATCCTCTGCTGTCAGTTGCTGGCATTCCCTTTCTGTCTCATGTGGCCATGAGCAGAGCCTGGAAATGATGGGGGGACCATGAGGTATGTCAACACCAATTGAGATGGACCTGGAACTATCTGACAGGTGCAGAAATTCTTGGGGACAGAAGAAGTGTCACCAAGCAGAGAAATTTTAGTCTGCGGCTATTTAGTTTTTCATGAATCTCTATAGTTTTATCAGGACAAAAACTGACAGCGTGGTGTGAGGTTTACATTTAAACAAAGTTTTCACGAAACCTAACACATGTCCAGAAAGACTCCACAGTGGAGCTCCAGATGCGAGTCTGGATGACGTCAAGAGCTGATGGGTCTCATGAGTCAAGGCAGCACTTTGGGTGTTAGTTAATTCTTGGGATTAAAAATTTTTTTTTGTTTTGTGTTTTACATGAACCACTGGCCCAGTATAAAAGTTTAAACTTCTCCTGAGACCAGGGCTCTTGAGATAATCCAATCCTTGGATCGATTCAATGAACTTGTGCTGTCGGTGACTGAACCCACCACCAGTGGTTTCAGAGTTCGGAGTTCAAATTTCAAAAACCAGAAAGCTTATTTTGAAATCATTATAGATTCACAGGAAATTGCAAAACTAGGACAGAGAGTCTTGTGTACCCTGACCCACCTCCCCCCTAAACAGTGACATCTTGTAGTTTAATAGCAAACCCAGGAAACTGACATTGATACAATACTGTGATGAGACAACAGTTCTAATTCCATTTTCACAATTTTTAACATGAACTTGTGTGTGTTTCAATGCAATTTTATCCCATCTACATGATTTCGTAACTACTTCAGAGTCAAGATACAGAACTGCTCTACCACCATGAAAGAACTGCCCTGTGTTACCTCTTTACAGCCACACTTGCCTCCCCCTTTTCTGCAACTATAGCCCCAAGCCACATAACAATGGTCCAGTCAACGACGGACCACACATGTGGTAGTGATCCCATAAGACTACAGTGGGGCTAAAAAGGCTCTACCACGTAGGGATGGCATAGCCTTCTAGCAGCGTAGAGCGACGCATTCCTCACCTGTTTATGGCAATGCTGGTGTAAAACACCTACTACTCTGCCCTTTTCTACGACTGTATGAAAGGGTAGCACACACGATTATGTACAGTGCCTAATATTTGATAAGGATGACTAATGACTATATCACAGGTTTATGTGTTTACTGTACTATTTTTATTCTTATTTCAAAGTGTATTCTTTCCTTTTTTAAGTATATTTTATTGATTATGTTATTACAGTTGTCTCAGTTTATCCCCTTCGCTCTTCTCTGCCCAGTACCCGCTTCTCTCCAGCAATCCCCACCTTAGCTCACGTCCATGGGTGATCCATGTACGTTTTTTGGCTTCTCCGTTTCCTATACTATTCTCAACATCCCCCTGTCTATTTTGTACCTGCCAATTATGGTTTTTTATATATTTTATGGATTATGCTATTACATTTATCCCAATTTACTCCCTTAGCCCCCGTCCACTCAGTACCCTCCTTCTCTCCAGCAATCCCCCCACCCCTTAGTTCATGTCTATGAGTCATGCTTATAAGTTCTTTGGCTTCCCTATTTCCTATACTGTTCTTAACATGCCCCTGTCTATTTTCTACCTCCCAATTATGCTTCTTAATCCCTGCACCTTTCTCCCCATTCTTTCCCCTACCCCTCCCAGCTGATAACCCTCCATGTGATCTCCATTTCTGTGATTCTGTTCCTGTTCTGCTTAGTTTGTTTTTTTAGATTCAGTTGTTGATAGTTGTGAATTTGTTGTCCTTTTAATGTTCATAGTTTTGATCTTCTTCTTTTTCTTAAATAAGTCCCTTTAACATTTCATGTGATAATGTCTTCGTGATGATGAACACCTTTATCTTTGCTTTGTCTGGGAAGCATTTCATCTGCCCTTCCATTCTAAATGAAAGCTTTGCTGGATACAGTAATCTAGGCTGAGGTCCTTGCTTTTCATCACCTTGAATACTTTTTCCCAGTCCCTTCTTGCCTGCGAAGTTTCTTTTGAGAAATCAGCAGTAGTCTTATGGGAACTCCTTTATATGTAACTCTCTGCTTTTCTCTTGCTGTTTTTTAGATTCTCTCTTTATCGCCCTGGCTGATGTAGCTCAGTGGATTGAGCACAGGCCTACAAACCAAAGGGTTGCCAGTTCAATTCCCAGTCAGGACACATGCCAGGGTTGCAGGCCAGGTCTCCAGTTGGGGGCACATGAGGAGCAACCACACACTGATGTTTCTCTTCCTCTCTTTCTCCTTCCCTTCCCCCCCTCTCTAAAAAATACACAAATAAAATCTTTTTTAAAAATCCTCTTTTTATCTTTAACCTTTGGCATTTTTATTATGATATGTCTTGGTGTGGTCCTTTTTGGATCCAATTTATTTGGGACTCTCTGTGCTTTCTGGATTTGTATGTCTATTTCCTTTGCCAAATTTTTTTCATTGCTTTTTCAAATAAGTTTTCAATTTCTGGCTCTTGCTCTTCCCCTTGTGGCATCCCTATGATTTGGATGTTGGTACATTTGGAGATGTCCCAGTGTCTTCTCATACTATCCTTATTTTTTTGAATTCTTATTTCTTCTTTCTGTTCTGGTTGAATGTTTATTTCTTCCTTATGTTCCAAATCGTTGTTTTGAATCCTGGATTCCTTGCCTTCACTCTTGGTACCCTGTAGATTTTTCTTTATTTCACTCAGTGTTAACCTTCATCTCTTCCTTCATGTTGTTGCCATACTCCATGAGTTCTTTCAGTATCCTGATCACCAATGTTTTGAACTCTGCATCTGATAGGTTGGCTATCTCTGTTTCATTTAGTTCTTTTTCTGGGTTTTTGTCCTGTTCTGTCATTTGGGCCATATTTCTCTGTCTCCTTAATTTGGCAGCCTCCCTGTGTTTGTTTCTGTGTATTAGGTAGAGTTGCTTTGGCTCCCTGTAAAAGGCACCAGTAAACCATGTGGGGTGGAGCGTTAGGTAATCACCAGGGTAGGGCAACCCACTTCATGGCTTTGTGGCTCTGTGTGTGGGGAGGACTCGGAGAGGGGACTGTGCTACTGCCTGGCTTCTGGGGTTTGCCTGGCACTCACCCCATTTCCAGCCACTTCACCCACTCCCCGTATGTGACTGGCACCCTTCCAGCTGTTGCCCTGGTGTTAAATCCCAGAATAGGTGGGTATGCGTATGTTTTAAGACTATGTGGGCCCTTTAAGTGAAGTTTTCTGAAAATCTGGCAGTGTTTTCCCACTGCTCCAACCCCCACTGATTTTTACAGCCAGAATTATGGAGATTCATTTTCCTGGTACTGGAATACTGGACTATGCAGTCTGGCCTGGGGCTGGGATCACTCACTCCCAAGGTATCCTGCCAGATTTTTATCCACCACATGTGAATGAGGGACTCCCCATGCACGTTCCACTGCCACCGTTGCCTCACCACCCCACGCCACACCTCCTTGCCTCTCCACCTTGTCTCCATCTCTGCCCCTCCTACCCATCTAGATGAATGTGACTTCTTTAAATCCTTGGTTGTCAGACTTCCATACAGTTCAATTTTCTGACAGTCTGGGTGTTATTTGTTTTGAGATTTAGCTGTAATTCCTTTTTGTGTTGTGCAAAGAGGGGAAGCATATCTACCTATGCCTCCATCTTGACTGGAAGTCAGAGTATACTCTTTCTACTTATAAAAATGAGTTTTATAACAGTATTACACCTGCAGCAGCCTCATACATCTCATGTTTACTGTTGGTTGCACCAATTTATCTTGTGCTTGATTTAATCTTATGTTGTTTTGTATACTAACATGCTATATAGGCTTGTAACCTAAGAGCAATAGGCTATACCATATAGCCTAGGTGTGTAGTAGGCTATGCCACCCACGTGTTTTTTTTTAAGTGCATTCTATGATGTTCGTACAACAAAACTTCCTAACAACACAGTTCTTAGAACATATCCCATTGTTAAGCAATGCATGGCTATACTAATTTATTCTCTATCTCTGTAGTTTTTTCCTTTTAAGAATGTTACAGAAATGGAATCATACAGTATGAAACCTTTTGAGATTGACTTGTTTTCACAACACATAATGCCCTTGAGATCTATCCAGGTTACTGCATGTATCAATAGTCCATTCTTTTTTATTGCTGAGTAGTATTTCATATCATGGCTATACCAGTCACACACTGAAAGTTATCTAGGTTGTTCCCAGCTTTTTTCTGTAGCTCTTTAACAAAAAGGAAACTAGCTCTGCTTCACACTGCAGAACCTTCTGAATTCCTGATGAGCAGTACACTTTCAGGTGCTGTGCATGCATAGCATGGGGAAATGACTGCAGTCTATGAGCTGGCTTTTCCCTTGCAGCTCATTCCTGCTGATCCTTCAGGTTTTAAGGGGAATGTCACCTTTCCTGAGTAGACTTTCTGTTGATAACCATCCCTCTGGCCAGGATCCTACAGCTCCCATAATCTCGTGTGTCCATGGTCCCTGTATACCACCCCCCACCAGCACAGGTCTCAGTATTTGTCGAATCAGTAGATTAACAGCAATACTGTCATCATGGTCATTTTCTAGCACAGGCCATCCCCACGTATGATTACAACACACCCTCGAAGCAACATCTTAAAGGAGGATGGCCATGATCCAGTGGGCCATGTTTTCTTACTTGAACAATGTTGTGCCTGAAATAAAGATAAGACCACCGGTAGGGTCTTCAGGTGGTTCCAGGGTTTTGTTATTATAAATAATATTGTCATGAATCTCTTAATAGATAAGAGGTACATTTCTGCATATCTGATTGTTTCATTGGGAGAGAGTCCAAGAAGTAGAATGACTGAGTTGGAAGCATAAACTCTTACATCTTATAGAATATGTTGCCAAGTTGCTTTCCAGAAAGGTAGTTGTATTAGTTTTCTACTGTTGCTGTACCAAATTACCACAAACTTCACAGCTTAAAACAATGCAAATTTGTCTTACAGTTTGGGGGGTCAGAAGTCCCAAAATTAAGGTGCCATCAAGGTCATGTTCTTTCTGGAGGCTCTAGGGGAGAATCTTTTTCTTTGCTTTTTTCAGCCCTCTAGAAACTGTATTCCTTGGCTCATGGTCCCTTCCCCCATCTTCAAATACAACAGAGTAACATCTTCAACTGGTTCTTTCTGTCTAACTTCTGCTTCCATTGTCACATTTCCTTCTGCCCTCACCTGCTCTGACCCTCCTGTCTCATTCTTACAAGGACCTTGTGATAACATTAGGTCCACCCCAATAATCCAGGATAATCTCCCCAATTCCAAATTTTCTTAATTTAATCACACCTGCAAAGTCTCTTTTGCCATATAAATTAACATATTCACAGGTTTTTGGATGAGACACAGATTTCTGTGGAAGGCCATTATTCTGTACCCACCCGTATTAAAACATTAAGACTCCCTTTGAACAAGAGTAAAGTACAGTCTGAAGAGTTAAGAGGCAGAATGAAAAATAGCCATTTACTCTAAGAACACCAGTCACTCAAGATGGAAGGGCAAGGTCGTTTTTCAATTTCAGATACATACAGTACAATAAAAAACCAGGGATGATGCTGTGGGAAGACTGTCCCTAATATTGACATTGCGTTCAAGCCCAGGAAAGAAAGAACAACCTGTAAACATGTGACTTGGTCTGTTAAATCTTATAAATAGGCCAACCCGACCAGGAAGGCAAGCTCAGTTATCTCTTTTATATATTGTCAAACCGTCTAGCAGTATGTAAATGATTTATTGACATATAAATCATGAGCTTGCTGCCTGTTCTTTCTGCAAAGTTTCATTTAGGTTCTAGCCATAACACAATTATACATCACCAATTCCCAAGCACTTTAGATGTTACCGTTTCTCAAATTTAACTGCCCTCCCAGCAGATTCACATATCTGCTCACCACAGATCACAAACTGCTACATTGCCAAAGCTTGCAAATTTATTGCTGGGGACCACAGTTGTTTTGTCTGCCTGCAACACGTCTTCCCCCTTCACAGAAATTTCACTCACAGTCTTTGCAGGGAAGTATTCCTCCTCCCATGGCAACTGGCTAGTTCTCAAGGAGGCTGCCATCAAGGTAGACCCTCTCTCCTACCTCTTCCCTGTAGTCTGGACCACAGGATGTGAGGCATTACTCAAACTAGGGCAAACATGGCTCCCCACCCTCCTGGCCAGGAGGATTGGTCCAACCTGGACACATGATCTTAGCTAAACCAATCACAGTTCTTTTTTGGCATTTTAAAACTTTAGCTTACGGGAAAGCTCTTTCCTGTGGTTGAGAAGGCTGTGGATGAGAGCCTGAATGCCATTAGCAGCTATGCCTCCCACCTTTTACAAAAGCTGTCCTAAAAGAATGAAGCCAACATGCAGAGAGGACCAAAGAGGCAAAGGGATTACACACAGAGACACTTGGCCGAGTCTAAGCTTCTAGCTGCAGGGATCCCTGAGTTCAGCTGCTTCCCGAATCTTCCTTTAGTTTGAGTTTGTAGCCAGCAAACCCCCTCTTTGGGGTTCCTGTCACCTGCAACTCTAAGAGTACTGACTATGACAGTAACAGGGGTGTGGTGCCTTCCTTTTCTCACTTCATCCTCAGGAGCAGGCTTGTATCTGCTGATGTTGTATTTCTCCTGTTCTTGGGGAAAGTCTTCCAAAGTCACCCTTGGTCAGATCGCAGTGACTGACAAGCTAAATGAGTTGGCATTCCCAGGCTACTCCTCCTGGAGCAGCTGGACCGTGGGAGAGCACACCCCCAAAGCAGCATCTGCCTAGAACAACCCAACCACTAATGTGCCTCATTGGTTTCAAAGCTGGTCTTAGTATGATCTGCCACTAAGGGTAGGATGGGGGTGTGTTGTGGTGTCCAAAGTGTGAGTGTGTGTGTGTGTGTGTGAGAGAGAGAGAGAGAGAGAACTCACCTGTGAACAAATGCATCAGGGACTTTGCTTCCTCATACTCAGAAGTCACCGAGTAAAATTAGGCCAAGATGGGCCCTTCCTATCCCATGAGAAGAAAGTGGAAGGAAGGAGAGAAATCCTACCACAGATGGGCAAGCAATGGCCACTCCACCCAAGATGTCCTGGCAAACAGCAGAACCTTCTTAGACAGAGCACGGCATCCCCCAAACTCAGGGTGACTCCCTGAGCTTGACACAGTAACCCCTCTGCCTTTTTCTCAGGCATCGGATAGAGCACGGCCCCATTCATGCTCACGGCAAATGTGTGCTGTAGACCTTCTGGGCCTCTTGCACAGTGGCTGCTACAGAAATATTTTGGCATTAAATCCCCTTTAATCCTGAGCCTAGATCAGCAACCCCAGGCACAGGCAGGGCGCGACCTCTCTCTCCTTGAAGTGACTGTGGCCTCAGTGGCTTAGGAAAAGGAGACCCCATGCTTCTTATTGAATGCTTTTTGTTATTTTTGTTATAGAAAATGCTGAGACATTTTACTGTTCCCCTAAGTTCAAAATAAAGTGCCTGCAAATCAATTGAAATTCCTACCTTGACGCTTCCAGCCACAACAAGTTCACAAGTGTGGGCTGGCCCAGGTGACCCATCCTCTAGCCACACTGAGCATATCATGTTCTTGCTCTAACAGGCATTTACAAGAAGAGAGGTGATTGGGAGGCTTTCCTGTCTTTTGTTTGCCTTGTGCACAGGAACACATTTTGACCTTTACTTGGCCTTCTGGCTATCGAGCATATGCTGAAGACTACAAATTTTATAGGTGAGTAGGTGGGTGACAAAAGCACTTTGGCAGTTTGTCAAGATAAGTGCACAGCACTTTTTTTTTAAATGGGATGGTGGGGGTGACACCATCCTATATTAACCGGTGCTTTGAAAGCGGGGAAGGGTGCAGGATCTCAGGGCTCAGACCAGCAGAAGGGAGTCTGGTCAGCTGGGGAGCTGCAAGGCAGCTCGACCCGTGGGCCCCCTGCGTCGCCTGTGGTGGGCACAGCAGAGCACAGGGAAGGCGGAGCCCAAACAGCAGACTGAGTCATATTTATGGACAAGACCACAGAACAAAAGCTGTAGACAGGAGCTGTGCGGGGGACGGCACTCACGGCATTCCGCCCGCCCCGTTAGCCATGTTCCTCTTTCCTGAAGTGATGGGCCACGTGGGATGTGGGATAAGGAAACCAAACACGGGTTCCATTTCCACATCATCCCTCGGCGGGCGGTTCTAACCCTCAGAACCAGGTGTGGGCTGAGAGATTTGCTTACAACTGATGTTTTATTTTTAACTTTTCCTGTAAAATAAGCCTGTGTTTTATTCAGAAGAAAAGGTTTATAAAAATTATCCCGGAAATTTTAAGATATGGATAATTTACAGTTAAATTTTAAACGGGGAAGACTAATGGACAGCATGATTACAGTCTTATGGTAAAAGATCTTCTTAGAAGGGCCGTTCTAGTCTCAGACAGACCCCCCTACCCCCTTCCCCTTGAGACCATGAATAAGAGTCAGCAGATTTGGGGGCCAGGTGCTGCCCCCACGTTGCTACAGGGCCTTAGGCAAGTCACTTCCCTGTTTTCTCACTTTTGTATTTTTATTTAAAAAGTAAAAGAAACGACCTACAAAATAACAATCACCCACATTTCCAAAACTCCCAACTGGCCACTGTTAACACATTGGCAATCATTTTTTTATTTGTTACAAAAAGGGTTGGACTTGGTGATCTCCAAGGACCTTTCCAATTTAACTTTCTCTAATTCTGATCATTATTCCATGGACCCAGTCATAGCATAGACCACATCTGTCTCTCCACTGCTCCCTCACCAAACAACCATATTTCTAAGGAGTTAGTGGTACCGTGGTTAACCATTGACACTTGTATTATATCTGACCTCTTACAACCTTACTGTACAGCAGGAGTTCCCAACTTTTTAACAGAAGGCTCTTTTCAGCTTCCCCCTGACGTCATGGGACTAGAGGGTGGGTGGCAGCACCGCCCCTGAGGGAAGCTGCGCCCTCCTTCTAAACCAAGCCAGAGCTTCAAGGACGGCTGGCATCACCGGTCTTTCCTGCTGGGGTCCTCTTTATGAAGAGACTCTACAACTGCCTGGAGGAAATCTCACCGAAGAGAATGCAAATGTCTCTGGAATGTTTGTTCATCCTTGGCCAGCCTCCCCATCTTCAAGACTTCAATAATATCCAAATTCTATTTGTTGGTCCTACTTTACTTAATTACTGTAAACCACTGATGTTATATATGTTACCATCTCTTGTTTCAAGTATTTGCAAATTCAGCTCTTTTTCAGGCCACTACTAAGCACATCACCACCGAGGAAGGACCGAGACACAAACTTCACACACCTACACCAGTGGTTGCTTCCCTGGTACCTCTGTCACCCCGTGGGCATGTTCGGACTCACTCATCTTCCTCATTGAAAGGACAGGGCCATGTGCATTCCCAAGCCAGAACTATAAGAAGCCTCCAGAACGTTTCTGGGTGCGGTTTTGACTGTGTGATAACCAGCCATCTTGCTCACAGGACCCGAGGAGTTAGGGAGTGGAGAGATCGATGCAAATGATTCTCACAGCCACAAGACAAATGCTGTGTCTCTGAAGGAGGATTCAGTTCTGTCCGCCGAGGCCTCTGGAGGGCTGGTGGCTGTCGCCTCTCAGTGTGCTGCAGTGAGAGAGCTTCCGGGCGCTCGAGACACGTGCGCCTCCCATTCTCTCATTTTACAAGTGGGGGGATGGGACCCGGTTTGTCCAAGAGAACTCTTATCTCTAAATTTGTAAAAGACCTTGACATGTGTAAAAGACATTAACAGACATTATTATCTTTTTTGAGCCTTACAGCAACTCTGTGCCTTAGACAAGTCAGGCGTTCTTAGTCCCATTTCACAGGTGAGCAAAAGGAACCTCGGGGCTGTTGAGTGCAGGACCCAAGGCCAGAGGTACTAAAGGGTAGACCTCGAGCTGACCCTCTGCCTCCCGGCCCAGTGTCTTGTCATGACATGTCACTGCCTCTGCCAACCAGAAGACTAGTTTTTGCTTAAGGAAGGGCAGGTGCCAAAGGAAGAATAAGGAAGTAGAGGTGGAAGGACAGAAAGGGACTGGAGATCTCCAGCTGTGTGCTGTGTGTTTTGCTGGGTTCTTTCTATTTGTTAGTTTATATAATTGTCATAATAGCTTAGTGAGGTAAATACTCCCATCCCCTTTGAAAACAAAGATTTAGAGAAGTTAGAAAAACTTGACCTAAATCATATAGTCAAGACAAAAGAAAAAAAGGAACCTAAAATTGAAATATATGTTTTCAGATTCTAGACTCTCTAGTCTTCTCGACTGTTTCATGCTAGACAACATCTGGGAATTCCCTCATCGGGACACCAACAGAGAGCAGGTGGGCCTCAGATGCCACCTGTGTGGCATCCAGCCCGGTGGTCTGAGGCTGGGATGTAAGGAATGTAAGGGACAGAGATGGGGGGGGGGACATGGGTGGTCTGAGGAGCTGGGGGATGTTCGGCAGTGTGGAGAAGCATCCAAAGACAGAGGAACCAGGGACCGAAGCACAGAGGGCTGCAAGAAGGGGGCTAGGGCAGAGCGGTGCCAGAGCATTGCGGTACAACCTCCAAATGGAAAAGACTGCAGGAAACGCAGTGGCTGGTGGGACACGGGCTTGGTGCAGGGCAAGGCTGCGTGGGAGCAGAGAGGATTCTGCAAGCTGCCCTTCTGCATCACAGGCATCCTGAGAACAAGTGCAAGAAGAGAGATCCGGTCCTTCAAGAACCACCTACCCAGCCACCCCCACAAAGACATTACCCAATGCCAAGTAAAAGCAAAGCAACAACCAATTTGGGCCCCCTGGATGATGAGCCAGTATCTCTGGAGCATAATGCTGGCCACCTCTGACAGCTACCTCCCTCTAGTTGCAGAGAGAAGCCAGGGAACTGTTTGTATTGTCTGCTGTGTTCCATGGACAGTGCTAGGAGGTGCTATCACACTTCCCTTACTGGTTGCTAAGCAACAGCATTAAGATGATATACAAGGCTGAAGCTCTAAGAGGGGTGTGTGTGTGTGTGTGTTGGAGTGCATGCATGCTGGGGTGGAACTGCAGAGTTGAGTAGAGAGAAAAGTAGGCTTCGTTGCTTTTGTTTTGACTGAGGGATCTTGGCAGGTCAAGTTTAGGAGAGCCCTGTCCTGCAGAGGGAATGTGGATGGCAATACTCCTGAAGTGCAGAGAACCAATTAAGAAACGTTTGGGTGCTCACAACATAGAAAGAGGACCAGGTTCTGGGCAAGACTGCCCGCCAAGAACAGTATCTCAGAATAAACAGGTTCCAGGCATCTAGCTTCACTAGTTTTCAATTTCTGGGATATTTCAGATTTATTTCCCCCATGCTGCTCAGCTCTCATTTTATCTGGAGATTTTTTTTTAATTGAGAGATCATTTTATCTGAATTGGAAAGAAGAGCACCTTTGGTTTGTGAAACGCGAGGCCTTTCTGGGTCTATGTTGCTAGAATGGAATGCTGTCTGAGCCAGCAGAATGGGCTGGTTCAGGGGGAAGGGAATTCTCCATCTTTGTGGGTCTAAACAGGCTGGACAACCACTTGGCATGAAAGCTTCTTGGAAGACTGGCCTAGAAGGAGAAGTAGGTGCAGCAGGGCAAGAGGCAGAGAAACAGAGGCAAAGGAACTAAAAATAAAGGCTATGTTCTAAGAAGACAAGGTAAAATCAGCTTAACTGGACAAAGGTAAGGTAGAGAATGTTACGGGCAGAATTGTGTCCTCCCAAATTCCTGTGTTAAAGTCCTAACCTCCAGTACTGCAGAATGTGACTGTGTTTGGAGATAGGAACTTGAATGAGATAACTAAGGTAGAATAAGGTTATTAGGGTGGTCCCTAATCTAATACGACCAATATCCCTATAAGAAGAGAAAATGTGGTCCAGGACAAGGACATGAACAGATGGGAGACCATGTGAAGACACAGGGAGAAGTCAGCCATCTACAAGCCAGAGACACAGGCCTCAGAAGAAACCGACCTTGCTGACACCCTAACCTTGGACTTCCAGTCTCCAGAATCATGAGGAAAAGATGTCTTTGGTTTAAGCCACCCAGTTGGTGCTATTTGTTACAGCAGCCTGTGCTGACCAACACAAGAATGATAAGGAACGAGGCTGGAAGAGCAAACCAGACACCAACTGCAGAGGAACCCGGGGCTGTGAAAGCCCAGCTGAAGAATTCCAGCACAATGGGATTTGGAG
The DNA here is from genome assembly GCF_019186645.2 of Phyllostomus hastatus. NCBI lineage: Eukaryota > Metazoa > Chordata > Mammalia > Chiroptera > Phyllostomidae > Phyllostomus > Phyllostomus hastatus. The sequence goes on along the minus strand of NW_025333640.1, from coordinate 5,398,951 downwards.
ATGGGTTTTACTTAGCAAGATTAATTAGCAGAGTATTTCCAAACAGAAGGCCCATTGGAGAGGGGAAAGACTGAAGCCCCCAGTGATGCGGTCTGGGAACCACCAGCTAAGAGGTCTCGTTTCTTGTGGAGTGTTATGTGCATTGCTGGCCGTGACATTTTAAGATGGTGACAAATGATGTATGCAGAAGTGGAGGGCCAGAAAGGCAGGGCATCCAAAAACCACATCACATAAGGAAGGGGTGGGAGATCACTCTTCATGTTAGGTCTGGATCAGAGATTAATGGAGGGTGGCCCCTCTCTTTGAGGGCTGTCATCCAGAGGACCGGCCAGCATTCCGGGCTGCCGCAGAGGGCCATTCCTGCTCCAGCAGGTGTGTTTTAGAGGGTTCAGCCCTGTGGAAATAAGAACCTCCCAGCAATAAGACTTTTCCCACAATGATGAGCTCTCTGGAGAGGCATTTTCCACAGGTGCTCAAAAGAAAGAAGACCTTTCTCCAAGGGATGGAGTTTAGACTGGCTGACTTTGCAGTCTATTCACTCCTTCCCCCAATAATTCTTGTTCTGGGGCTGGGGGGAGCATTTCTGGCCCTTTAAGATGCTCCACTTTTCTGTGATTGAAGAAAATTCTCCATCACTTTCCCCATTAGTCACAGCAGCATGGCGAGCAGAAAGCAAGTAGTTCTATGAGAACAGAGTACAAGTAAGGATTCACAGAACCCCTTTCTTGAGCTTTTTCTTCCTCATCCACTAGGGGAAAATGGAAATTCCAAGGGGGCAACTGCCTGTAATAAATACCATTGTCTGGAGTGACCAGACTTGTAGGTGAATGAGGTTCTCCATAACTTCGGAATCACAGTGAATGGATTTTTAAAAGATACGTGGAGCCCTGGCCAGTGACTCAGTTGGTTGGAGCATCATCCCACACACCAAAAGGTTGCAGGTTCGATCCCGTTGGGGGCATGTATGAGAGGCAAGCAATCAAAGTCTCTGTCTCACATTGATGTCTCCCTCTCTCTCTCTCTCTCCCTCTCTCTCTCTCTCTCTCTCTCTCCCTCTCTCTCTCTCTCCCCCCCCACTTTCTCTCCAATAAGCATGTCCTCTGGCAAAGATTTAAAAAATGATACGTGGAGAATTTATTGTATGCCAGACACTGCCTAAGCCACCAGATAGGGCTGGGAGTGGATTTGAGGGTAGGTGAGACGGCCTTACACAGCTCCCGAGAGTCCAAAGGAGAAAGTGTCCATTGCCACCTAAGGCCACGTGCTGCGAACACAGTAAGAACAGGGCCAGTCATTCTGACTACAGGCCAGAGGAGATCAGGAAGGCAGAGGTGCAGCCAAAAGCTGAGGAGGGTTTCAAGGGGAGAATAGAAAGAATGAGGAAGCCAGAGACATTGAGGAGCACTTGGGTAGAAGAAACAGCTCTTCTGACAAAGGTGTGAGACGTGAACACCATTTCGAGAAACGAGGAGTGCGGACACCTTTGGGAACGACAGGTCCAAAAGGCCAGTCGCTTGCAGCCGGTGGCATGAGCCTCCTCTCCTGCTCCCCAAACTTCTGCCACAGCCCAGAGCCTCACCATGGCCCCCAGGGCGATGAGCTCCTGGTCTCCTCCGTGGCAGCGCATGTACATTTTCCCCTGAGTCATCTTCCCGTACGTGTCGACCCTGTCATAGGTCTTATTTATTTTTCATGCCTGAATCAACCCTGTGTAATATAATTTGTCTACTTCTTACAGTTTTGATGGGTTACAAAGTCCCATTGCCAGAAAGTCAGATCTGCAGTCTGGGGAAGGCAACCGCTTCCTCCCCAAGCTGTACAGAACCCAGCCCTGGCTAGGCGCGCCTCTGCTGGGGGGCGGGCGTCCGCTCCCACAGGCAGTGTCCTCCGAGCCCTCACCTCCACCTCCCCGCTCGCCACTCGGGCTCGCCCCGGCGTCCACATAGGCTGTCCTGCCCCAAGGGCGTAGCATCTTTGTTTAAACATGAATAAAAGATGGTGATGTTTCTATTTCCTTAGGAGAGGGTAACAGAATTCCTGAAGGAAGAAAACTGTATGTGTTCAGACACATACCTGCTATGGATTGAATAGCTGGATTCCCCTCGAATTCCCATGTGGAAATCCTAACCCCCACCTGGATGGTATTAGGAGGTAAGGCCTTTGGGAGGTGGCTAGGTCATGAGGGGGAGCCCTGTGATAGGACTTGTGTGCTTCTAAAGGAGGCTCCAGAGAGACTCCTCCCCCTTTCCACCGGGCGAGGACACAGTGAGAAGACTGTCTATGGACCAGAAAGCAGGTCCCCCCAGACAAGGAGTCTGCCAGGGCCTCGATCTTGGACCGTCCAGCCTCCACAGCTGTGAAAAAGAAAGGTTGTTTATCAGCTACCCAGGCCTCAGTGTTTGGTGATAGCAGCCCAGATGCCTAAGATAACGCTCCGCTAAATCACAGCAGTTAGATGAGGCTCAGGGAGGCCGGGCAGGTATCCCGTGTTCATTGCTCAGGAGAAGCAAAGGAAGGAGGAGGGGAAGGGGGGCAGAAAAAGAGATGAAAGCCGCCGGACCTGAACCTCTCGATGACACTCTTCCTCCTCCCTCCAGTTCTTCAGTGAAACCACAACATCACACGTCTTGTGGGTTTGGACTTCTTGGGTCACGGGTGAATGGTCTGAGTTCTGTGCCTTGGGGTGATGAGACCAAACAATATCTCATAGCACAGAGGTGGCCAGGGCACAAGGAAGTGAGTCTAGAACTGGCGAGAGCCTGGGGCAAGACCTTGGGCTGCCACAGCCTGCGGGGCCGAGGTGTCTGCCAAGTGTGACAGACAAGGGGCAGGGGGCAGGGGACATATCAGTGACTATGTTCTAACAGTGTGTGCCATTGATTAAAATAATTGTTAAATGTATTGAGTACTTATGTGCAATGTACCAATGCTAAGTGCTTTATGCGCATAAATATATAACCTCTTTTTAATCTTTGCACTATCTCTCTAAGGAAAGCACTACTGTTATCGCCATTTGGCTGTAGGAAAGCTGAGGGCTGGCGGGGGGCGGGGGGGTGGTTAAGAATGCACTTGAAGCCACATCTCCAGGAAGCGAGGAGCCACACCTTGAGTGTGAGGGCTTGCTCCCAACCGTTATGAACGCTACCTGCTGATGGATTGTGAGTTGTTTGCTTGAAGGCAGATGTTCCCTTGACTCCACTGGGAGATGGGATTGCTCCATGTTTAAAGGATCAATAATATCAGGCCCAAGCTTGTGCTGGGAGGGGCGGGGCGGGAGAGGGAGGGTATGGAGTGGGGGGACGCATACCAAGAAGTAAGCTTGCCATTTGCCTAAGGAATTAAGGAGGGGGTCAAGAACTTAGTCTCGGGGTCTTTTTTCCAAACATAGGGCATGTTTCTATTCTTTTTCCTTTAGCCAGGAGACTTGGACAAATAGGAGAAAAAGAAAAAATAGGGAAAAGGCCAGAAGGCAAGGGACAAGGTTCATGAATAAGGTAGAGACTGGTGGAGAAAATAAGCTATGACCAGTTCAAGGCACATTCTGTGAGTCTCCCCCAGGGTGACCTTGTCATTAAACCATTGTAAATAGGCAGCAAAGGGCAGTAGTTCCCAAAAATGTGTCTGGGCCTCTTGGGCTTCTAGCATTCGTGAGGGTCCTCAGGCCAGAGGATACCACGAGCCTGGGGAACCTCGGAGGTTTCATTGGAGAGGAACAAGGCAAAACAGTAAGAACTAAAAGACAGTCTTCAGGAAAGGCACCAAGTTTGGAAGTTATTCAAGTGTTGAAGAGGGCAGAACGAGGGCTTGGCTATCTGGAGAGACTGAGAATCAGAAGGTACAGATCTGGGGGAAGTGCAGGAAGGAGCAAAAAAAGAGAAGGATCTGTCATAAAATGAGATTCCCGAGGCGGACTTGGATGCCAACGGCCTCGCTTTTTGCCTGAGGAAAACATTCTTAATACAGATCTGGGGGTGGTAGTTCCCTGACTGATACAGATTAGTAATCACAGTATATTCAAAGCTGACGAGCCCACTGACAGCTCTGGCACGCAGCCACGCCACCTCACAGACGGAGCACAGCCAGCCCCTTCTTGTGCATCTCCTTGGCCTTTGCGGATACATTTCGAGAACTAAGGGCCAGTAAGGGCCAAAGTAAACAAACAGGCCTTGGCTTGTTTTGATCTGTTTTTCAAACCTTCTCAGTGATTAAGCAGACACTGATGGACCAACTCCCACCATAGCCACTGAGGGCAGACACAGGCACCATGACGGTGACCACCAAGAGTCACAGTCTCACTGGGAGGGACAGCACTCTGGACGGAACATTTTTATCCCTCCAAGACCCAAATGTTGCAGCCCTAACCACCATGACTGTACCTGGAGGTGGTGTGGGCCCTGACCCGATAGATTGAGTGTCCCTGTAAGAAAAGGAAGAATGACCAGAGCATTCTCTCGCATTCTCTCTCTCTCTCTCTCTCTCTCTCTCTCTCTCTCTCTCTCTCGACTTGGCGCGCACACCGAGGAAAGGTCAGGAGAGGACGCAGCAAGAAGGCCAAGGCCCATGAGCTGAGAAGACAGCCTGCACCAGAGACTGACCGTGCTGCGCCCTGGTCTGACTTCCAGCTGCCAAGCTGCAAGAAATCAATGTCTTTTGTTTAACCACGTGCTCGATGGTGTTTTGTTATGGCAGCCCACACAGACTAAGACAGAGGCACACATATGAGCAGCAATAACATAAGGCAGAGGGAAAGTCCTGTCAGGGCCAGGAAGGGGGTTGAAGAAACAGAGAGGATGAGGGAGGAAGAGAGACTGAGGGCACGCGAAGTTGGCGCTAAGGCTCAGGCCTGGAGGGGCCTGAGAGGTGGGAACTCAGGAAGCCCCGGAGAGGCATTCCTGGTGGACAGAAGACCACGGACAAAGGCCAGAGCAGGGAAGGTCCACCAAGCCCTCAGGAGCCTTGGGCAGATGAAAGGTGGGGCTCAATGGCAGAGTCCATGGAGCTAGCTGTGTGTTCCAACCAGGGTGGGCATCAAAACCATGTTTGGAGTGTTAGGAACAAAACAAAGCACCCCTGGTTGGTATGGCTCAGTGGAGTGAGTGAACTGAAAGGGCGCCGGTTCAATTCCCAGTCAGGGCATGTGCCTGGGTTGTGGGCTAGGTCCCCAGTTGGGAGTGTGCAAGAGGCAACCAATTGATGTATCTCTCACACATCAGTGTTTCTCTCCCTCTCACTCTCTTTCTCCCTCCCTAACCCTCTCTCTAAAAAGAAAGAAAGAAAGGAAGGAAGGAAGGAAGGAAGAAAGAAAGAAAGAAAGAAAGAAAGAAAGAAAGAAAGAAAGAAAGAAAGAAAGAAAGAAAGAAAGAAAGAAAGAAAGAAAGAAAAGCAAAACCAAAAAAGGAAGACGTGGTTGCCTGGGTCTGACTGCAGAAGTGGGGGTGCGTCCAGGGTGTTCTAAGCACTTGCCCCTGAGTGACAGAGCTGGCTCCGCACCAGTGGTTCTCAGCATGTGGCTCCGGGCCAGCAGAATTCACCTCACCTGCAGGACTGCCAGAAATGTAGGTTCCCAGGCCCCCGCCCAGACAAAATGCAGCAGAGACCCTACAGTTGGAGCTGGCAGTCTGTGCTGTCAAATGCCCTCCCAGTGACTGATGGCATTGACCTTCGAGAAGCTCCACTCTGTGCTACACTGGAAGGCCCAGGCTGCTCCCACTCAGAATGTCCCCCAAGTGCGCTCGTCCTGAGACTGGGAAGCCCCCTGCTCCCAGGTCTTTTTTAGCAGCTGATGAAACTGTGTGTGTCTCGTTTTCCTGTAAGTCCCTCTGACACCCCTCACTTCCACAGGTGTCCGAGACCAGCGCTAAATTGCACTTCCTCCTCAGCTCGTTTCCCTAAAAGCTCAGATCCCAACAAATGTTGGCTGAGTACAAGGTTCACATCCTGACATTTGCTAGAAAACGTCTGGGAGGCAAAGGGGCACGAGACAAGGTCCCTGCCTTCCGCCGCTCTGTTTACCAAGGCATGCACTTGTGAAAAATAATTTCATCTCCAGGCAGCGTGTGCCTGGCCCAAACAGCTGGTACAGCCGAGAGCCCTGGCAGGAATGGTGTGGAAGGCGGCACGGTAGCCTCTGTCCCACGCCCCGTCCCTTTCCCTCCACCAGAGCCTTCCGGTCCCGGGCATCCCATGTGCTCCGCAGCTCCGGCAGAACACTCTATCCCTAGTGTTGGGCAAACATTCACTATCTGTCCACCCCTCGCTCTGCAGCAGGTGACGTCTTCGCAGATTCCCAGTTCCTGTAGAGGCTGTACCATCCCACCCGCGGCACTTCCCCACTGGATCCGGGCTCATCTGGACAAGCCCGGCTCTGTTCTCTCTGCCCCACTCCCCTCTGCTCACAGACGCGAAGGGGAAGAAGGCAGCAAGCTGGTTCCTCTCCCGAGCCAGCCCTGTGGGCCAGCCCTTGCCGCCGTCCTCTCTGGCCAGCCAGCAGCGTGGGTAGCGGAGACACCCAAGCCGACAGCAGAACTCCAGGCCACAGACATGGCAGCCTTTGTCCGAGCCCCAGAAATACCTGTCTCCGAGTCTCCAGTCCAGAGCCTTCTCTGTGTTTGGCCCCAGAGCTGCTCGGACCTGGGGCCAGAGTCTTCTTTTCCAAAATACAAATCTGACTCTCTACCTTGTTAAAAACTCCCATAGCGATATAGCCTATGTATGTGATTATCTTATACGTCCTATAGGTTCCTGTTGTTAGAAAATAACGTCCAAGGCCGAGAGACCATGACCAAGGGCGACTCCTCGGTCCTGCGGGATTCAGCTCCCTGAGCGGTTCACAGCTTCCCAAACAGGCCATGCTCTCCTTATCTTTAAACACGCTGTGCTCTGCCCTTGGAAGAGCATCTCCTGCCCTTTATCCTCCTGGTGCACTCCTATCCATTCTTCAAAACCCTTCCCGGGAGCACCTCGTTTGTCAAGCCCTTGGAGCCTCCCCCAGGTGAGGGTGCCGCCCTGCCTGTGGCATGTGCCCACCCTCCCACAACACGGCTGGTTCCCCTGGGACTGCTCGCGCTGCTCAGGACTTCGAACAGGACGGTCTCTCGTTCACATGTGTCTCCCCGAGCCTGGCACGCACCTGGCCCACAGCAGGTGCTGAGGAACAGGGACCTGGGAGGGGTCTCGGGCTCACCACATCAGAGCCACTGAGCCCACGTCCTCAAAAAAAGAAGCAGGACTGCAAGGAGGAAGACTGGGCACTCTCCGTCCTGGCAGAGGTGTGAAAACCAAGGGAAACCCCCATTTGGGGGGACAGTTTAGACTCAGTCTTGCTGTGGCCCAGAAGGAAAGGCTAGCAGTCCCCACCCCTGGGATCCCATCTAGGAACGGACCCAAAGCCTGTGGAACAGACCCAGAGGCTTGTCTGGCACACACAGACCTGAACCCCTGATTTCTGCACAGGCCACCGTTGGTAAAGGAAGGGGTCCCGGCCGTGTCCCCATGTGCTTCCCCTGCCCCTTGCCCCCTGCCCTCAGTTCCAACCACACACACTGCAGAGTAAGTGCCACAGGGGCCTGTCCTTCTGTCGCTGCCATGGAGGTCTCTCCAGAGAGCAATAGCAACTGTCACATATTCCCCCTCCAGAGTCTGTGCCTGCAGCTTTCACCCAGGTCCCTGTCACTTCATATGTCTGGCCACAGCTTCCGTTTTTGCCCCTTTACTTGCTGTTCTTTCTCTCTTCTTTCCTCACTCTACCCCAGAATCCAGAGTCCTATTCTCCAGGTTGCATGTGTCTTCTGAAGAGAAGACCGAAGGGGGAGGCTGGACGGGGCAGTGTGTGGGACTCGCTGGTGAACCGCAAGTGAGCGTGGTTTGGAGAAGGATGAGACGGCCCCGCCGCAGAGGAGGGAGAAGGTAAAGGCCGTGGAGGGAGGCACCAGCAGCCCTGACGCCCTCCGGCCGGTGGAAGGGCAGCAGTGGACCCGGGGCCTGAACAAGGCGAACCCTAAGAGAATCCTGGCATCATGTCACAGCCCTGAAGGCCCTGCTCCAGCAACGGGACCCCTGAGTCAGTCCTGCAGTCCTGCTACTCGGTCATCGGGCGTTCTGGTCACCTGCAGGAAACTGGGCCGACGCAGGGTCTCCCCTTTCAAAAGAAGATGATGAAGATATTCCAGACAACAGAAAATACAGTGTTTCGTTTCTAACTTGTGACTGCAAACCTGTTTTCTACACAATTTTAAATACGATTCCGTAGAGTGTAAGCCAAAGACCAATGCTGGTTTTCCGGGTAGGAATCGAGAGGGAATAAGGAGAGTCGGGTTCGTGTGGTTGCCTGGTGGGCTGGCTTGCCGGCTTGCATTCCCTCCTTCCTCCGCTCATCCATTCACGCCGAAAGTCGTCTGTCCATCTGTCCATCCACCACCCATCTCTAAGTACCATACATGTTTAAATGTAAGGTAAAGCTCTCCGCCTCCCCCAAATTATCTGTCAGTAAAGAGGAAGTTTATACTCTAGCCCTGACAGAATTCTTTCTCAATTTCTCTGTTTTGAACCAAAATGCACTGTTTGTGGAAAAATACTAATTAACCTGACACCACCTCGGTCAATGCAAGTCTCGGATGCCGACAAAGGTCACGGGGTGGAGCGGTCGGGTGTTCAGCACGGGGCTCTAATGCAGGGTTAGTGACTTCCCTTGGGGGTCTAGCCTCAAAGGTACAAGTACTGAATTTCATTATAAACAAATATTTAAAAGATCATTTAAAAGCAATATACTAGCCCTGGCTGGCATAGCTCAGTGGATTGAGCACGGGCTGCGAACCAAAGTGTCGCAGGTCAGGCCACATGCCTGGGTTGCAGGCCACAGCCCCCAGCAACCGCACATTGATGTTTCTCTCTCTCTCTCTCTCTTTCTCTCTCCCTTCCCTCTCTAAAAATAAATAACTAAAATCTTTTTTAAAAAAAGCAATATACTAAGTGGTATACTGTGGATATCTAAAAGAAATACCTTCTAAAGGATTTGATTAGACATTTCTCCACGGCAGACATACAAGTGGCCAGTAAGTACATGGGAACATGCTCAACGTCATCAGTCATAAGGGACATGCAAGTTAAAACCACAATGAGATACCACTCCGTGCCCACTAGAATGGCCATAATCAAAATTACAGACAATGACAAGGTGTCGGTGAGAACGGGGAGAAACTGGAACCGCCACGCGTTGGTAGCGGGAGTGTAGCATGGCTCCGCTGCTGTGGAAAGCAGCTCAGCAATTACTCAGAACATGAAACATGGAGTTATCACACGGCCCCACAATTCTACTCCAAGGTATAAAACTAAGAGGAATGAAAACATATGTCCACACCAAAACCTGTACACCAGTGCTCACAGCAACATTATTTATGATGGTCAAAAAGTAGAAACAACTCAAATCGTCATCAACAAATAAATGGATAAACAACATGTTACACAGCCACACGATGGAATATTATTTGGCAATAAAAAAGGAATGATAGGCTAATACAGGCTACGGCATGAGTGAACCTTGAAAACATTATGCAAAGTGAAAGAAACTAGTCACAAAAGGTCACGACGTTGCACAATTCCGTTAATACGAAATGTCCCGAATAGGCAAATCCTATTTAAAGTAGATCAGTGGTTGCCAGGAACCGAGGGGAGGGGAGAGTGAGGAGTGACCGCTAATGGTTTCTCCCGGGGGTGATGAAACGTTCTTCAAAGACACAGCGGTGATGGTTGCACAACTCTGTGAATTCACCAAACTGTACATTTTTAAGGATGAATTTTATAGTATGTGAATTATATCTCAAAAAAAGCCATTATTAAAAAAACATTGGTGGGGTGATCCCATTGTAAGGTATAAAAATGCTGAATCGCTATATTGTACACCTGAAATGAACATAATCGATGTAAGAGTGTATGCTGACTACACTTTAATTCATTCATTCATTAACTGAACGAGCACCTTCTGGCCTAACGAGAAACAGCCAGCTCTGCTCGGGACAAGGACGTGGGCAGAACGCAGGCGGCCGAGTCAAAGAGAGGCTCTGGGAGGCGGAGGACAGTGACGTCAGAGGCGTGAGAGAAGCGTCTGGACGTTGTACCCACGGGGAGGGTTGGAGAACGCCGTAATTTTTAATTTGATGTATCATTTTATATAGTCTGTTATTTAAAACGTGTGTCACCAAAACAAAGTGTTAAACATCACCGTGAAACATTCACACAGTCACTTTTTTCAACAACCCTCCTCCCGGGAGGCACTGGCTGTGCTCATCGCATGCCTACTGTGTGCTGGGTGCTGGCTGCGGCCTGGAGTCATGACCTTGACCCCCAGTGCCGAGAGGGTTCTGGCCTCGGTGGAGCTTGCACCACCGAGTTCTAGTGCTTCTGAATGGGAATGAGACGAGCCTGGGGCGACTACTATGAAAAGTGTGTAAAAATGGTAAAGCCTCGTGCGTCGTTCTGCATGTGTGGCGCTCAGAGGAGGAAGCCGCCCTGGACTTCCCTCCCAGGGACACCTGCACCGGCTGCCAGGTGCACGCTGGGCATCTCTTCTCCGAGCGTGCATGTGTGCACCGCCCCTGGCCCCAGTACATGCACCTGCCGTGGCCCAGGCGGGATTCCTCCCCTGAGATCATTCTTTGCTGAACTCACTTGAATCCTGACCCACCCTCGAGCCCCTGTCACACATAAGCAATGACGACCTCATGACTGGAGACCTGAGAAAGAGCCAGGATGATGGGGGCCCAGGGACTGCCACAGGCAAGGTTCCAGTGTCTGGCAGGCACTGCCCTGCCCACACCAACCCTGGGAGGACCTTCTGTGACCCGGTTTATTTACTGGGCTTTCCCCCAACATCCTTTTGGAAGAAAACTCTCCACTTGTTCACAAGTCCATCTCCCCTCCCCCCTTGCCGTATGTGCAAAGGAAAACCCTGAGGCTTGACCAGGCTTACCCGGGTGACTCAGTCAAGGTCATGTGGTGGGACAGTGACAGAGCCTCCGGCGACCAGACCCAGGGATCCCCAGGACTCCCCAGGACTCCCTGTTGCAGGGCAGTGCCCTCTCTGTCCCTCACACCTTTTTCTGGGAGTGAACACAGGTGGGTGGCTAAGTGTTGGACAAACAGGTGTGGGAAGGATTTTTCTGCACAGACAAGTAAACAAAGAGGCACTCTGGGGACAACAGAGGACCACCCGCTGGAGACGAAAGAGTCAATGTGGACTAAGTATCTTCAGAGCTTCGGAACACAAAACCCAGAAAGCTCCACATGCAATTCCTAAAGGTCAAAGTCCAGATTACTGAAACTGCCAGCTTCTGCCCGGCACATCTCTCTCTGGGACCTCGACAGCGAGTTCACCCTCTACAAAGGCGCCCTGTCTTTTTTCCTACTCTTTTCTTTGTTTTGTCATTTATCCTGGCCTAGACGGGCTCGATAAGCTGGAGGATGAGGGAGAAGGGAAGGCAGGGGTGTGATGGGTTAGAGAGACACGGAGGAGTTTAGCAGAGGGATCATCAAGCCCCCGCTCTACACACTGCCTCCCTCTCGGGGCTCTGGGAAACCTCCACCTTCCGGAGCCGCAGGGAATGCATCCCGATCTCGAGGGAGAGTGTGGTCCCTATGCTGGTCACTGGCTGTCGTGTCACCCAGCACCGGCAGTGACGAAGATCACATCCGGTGCAGGCGAATCAGGCATGAGTGTGTAGACAAAGAGGGAGATGGAACTCCTATTCTTGGAATCTGAGGGAGTGTGGAAGGAGATTCAAGGGAAAAGCACCTCCTTGCCCTGAGGAATTTCACACCCCAAAGCCCAAGCCCAGAGACTGCAGGAGGTTTCCCAGGTCTGGAGCTGAGCCAAGGGCGTCAGGCTGGGGCAGGCGTTCTGGGCAGGACACGGGACTTGAGCAAAGGTTTCATGGGGACCAGAGAGCAGATGGGGAGAGTATGGGGAGAAATCAGGTGAGCAGGGGAGACAAGGCTGCATTAGGGAGGGCACCAGGCAGTAAACCTAAGGGGTTTGTGTTCGCCCAGAGGTACTGTGGGAGCTAGAGCTGGGAAGGGGAGGGGCTCTTGGGTAATGTTGGGTGGTATTAGGTAACAGGCTTGGCCAGGGAAAAGGGAAGGAAGGAATGAGAGGCACGTAGAATCTGTAGGACCCATCAGTGAGGGGGAAGACAGGAATGGAGAAAAGCAGAGAAGAAGAGAAGGGGAAGACGACTCCAAGGTTTTTGACCCGAGGACCTAAGAGAACAGCGAAGGCATGAACACAGGGAAGAACTCCAAAAGGAAAAGATGGTTTGGTGTGAGAAAATGATGAATTCAGTTCCCGACACGCTGTGTTTCAGATGGGTTACTTGAGTGGCAGTGTCTTGCAGACTCTTGCAAGTGGAAGGCTGCAGCAAGGGAGGAGGGTGAGGCTAGAGGTGGAGCCCAGGAGTGGTCTGAACTGATGAGGGTGGGTGGGGGCCGATCCAAGTGCGTGTTCCTCCTCGATTCTGGAAGAGACCTCCATTAGCCCTCTACACAGGCTGACACTTAGCATGTACCCAGCAGGACGAGGTCTGAGGGAAAAGACTTATCTGTGATTCCAGAACACGAAAGGAAGGAGAATGGAAAATTACGCACATAGCCTAGACAACGTGATGCTCTCATACCCTACGTCTTTTACATTCATCTAAGGACCGACTTCAACCCAGAGGACGTAGAGGCTCCGAGTGACCGGCAGATCCTCTCCAGGACCTCCAAATGATCCTGAATTCCACAATTCATTCAGCCTCCTAAGACCTAAACTGTTCATGATAATGGCCTACCTGCTTCCCTTGCAAGCTCTCTTCATTCTGATCTACTTTACACACTGCTGCCCAAATCCAGTCAAGTTCTCCTCACCCAAGACAGTATCTTGACAGCTCCCTGAAGTCTTCTCAGTGAAGTTCAACAGCTCCCCTTGGCCTGCGGAGTGATGTCAAAACTCTTCAGCTGCCACAGTCAAGCTTTATCTTCCTTTCTGCCCTTACACCTTATCTTCATTGTCCTTCAGTACCCTTGGCCCCACCCAAAATGAGTCATGGGAACAAGGACTTCCCACTCACATGCTTCTATTATTATTTACACTCTTCTTTGACACAACCACCATCCCAAATTTCTATGGCCATACCCTACCCAACCTTCCAGAGCTCTTCCAAATGTCACTTCCTGCAGGAAGCACTCCTAGATTACCCAGACAGAAGTAATCTCTCCACCCTCACACCTCATTGCACTTTATAAGTACCTCTCTTATGTCATCATAAGTCTCCGTCTTGTCTGACAGCTATTCATCTTTACGTATGACCTCCCCTACCAGACTATAAACTCATTGAGGACAGATACAGTCCTTCAAATGTGGGGAAATAAGAGCATGACGGGGGTGAAGAGGCGAAGAACTAGTAAACAAATGCCCAGCACAAGCTACAAAGAGGAGAATCACGACTCAGATGAATCACACGACTTGGTAATGCCACCGTGGTAGAGAGTGAGAGCAAAGACTCGGACCCACCCCTTTCTGGCCCCAAATGCCTTCTCTCTCCAGGGACCATGCCCGGTGGGAGTTTACAGGGCATTTTCACACGAGGCAAAATGTCTCTCAGTGCCCCTTTGAGGGATGCCGCACCATTTCTTTATTTTCAAGTGAGAAAAGTGAGGCGTGGGAGAGTGAAGAGACTCACCCAAAGGCACCCAGCCAGCAAAGGGCAGACTGTAACCGAGGGGCCTATCCCCCGACTCCAGATCGCCCCCCACCGCCCAGGCTGACCACCGCCTGAGCAAGCAGGGATGCTGCCTGCCTTGCGCTGGGGGCCGGGGACCGGGACCATGACTGGTAGGAGCACTTTTAGCTGTACCTGTGGATCATCTGCAACCTGCTTAGAGCAGGAACTGGGGGTGGGGAGAGTGTGAACTTGAGCTGCAGGGAGAGCAGCCAGGCCCTGGCTCCAAACGCTCCGGGAGAACAAAGAGACACGCCTGAGGTTAGGGAGGGACAAACTGCATTAATTTAGAAACCAGGAAAAGAGGTGATGTTTCCAGTGGCCAGGACCAGAGGAAGGATCGGCTGGAAAAGGGAACCACCCAGAAGAGCAAAGCCCAAACTCAGGGCAGAATTCCCAGCAGGTCTTCGAGGAGCCTCAGGGGCCTACCTGCGACACGGTGGGATCGCAACAGCTGGGCGAGTCTGGGAGTCTGGTGCAAGACCCTCAGAGAAAGAAGGGGCTGGAAGAAGCAGGACAGCGGTCCTGGTGCCCACCCTCAAGAGCTGCTGGGAGAAGTGCCCCCACTGAAAGGAAGACTAGTGCATAAGACAAGAACTGAAGCCAGCCCCAAGTTCTAAATCCCGGGCCAGGTGCACCCCTCTGAATCCCCTCTCCAGGGATTTCAGAACATAAAAGGGAAGCAGGGGATTGGCGAGGAGGAAAATGTTAGTGAACTGTAGCCAAGACAGAAAAGGGGAAGGCTCACCCTTCCATGGGTCGTGGCCGTCGCTGGTCTTAGTTCCAATCACGTTGACTGGCTGCCTCGTAAGAGCAGCGGGAGCCTTAGCGCTGGGAGAAGGTGGGAACTGGGGGAGACCCGGAACACCAGGGGACCATCCCCTCCTGCAGCCTGCAGCCTGCTCACAGTGTGCCTGCGGGGCCCTCGAAGATAAAACCCTGCAATCCTAGCTCTCCAACCACGAGTCTAGGTAAAAAGTGCATGGGAACACACAGTTTCCAGTGCACTCTCTTAATCAAACTGTCATCGTGAGTAATAATTTATGCCTTGAGAAATAGCAGAGTGACTCAAAAAGCTGCCCCCACCCCCTCGCACAGCTCAGCTCTGCTGAGAACCCTGGAGGGGGAAGCCACCATTTTCTCCTGCCCATCGCTCCCTCCGCGCCTCACACGACCACTTGGAGTCCCGTGTCTGATGGGCAGCCGGAGAAGTCTCTGTGCTGGCTGAAGAGCTGAGAGCTGAGCAGGCCGGCTGCTCAGCAAACACAGTGAACTGAGGGGCAGGGAGGGAGCAAGAAACAAAGACTGTTGTCCACGCAACACATGTCCACCAGACGGCACTCTCAGGACACCTGCCCCTCGGAAACCGGCCTCTGTCCTGGGGGGGGGTGGGGGGGGCAGTGTTTCCCCATCAGCTCAGACTAACCATGAGTTAAAAACAGAATGAAGGCCTACTGTGTGCTGCCTGTTAGAGGACTGGATGTTTTAGGTACAGACGAGGCTATTTTTAAGCTGGTGCATGTGGCAATCTGGGAGGTTCAAATACTGAAATAGGCTACAGGGGGGGTACATGTCTGCCACCCAGCCCCTGGCTGCCTGACTCCTCCAGCCCCCATGCCCCGACCCGGGGGTCTCGCTGACCCCACCCAGAGCGATGGCTCCTGTTGGTTCTGTGAAGTGCCTGCCCATGCTTTTGAGGCTACTCATATTTTACATCTGACTCCCGGCGTACAGTCCCACTGTACCCTCGCATGAAGCCCTGTTATCATCTTTGTCTTGCAGTCAAGGAAGACAGGGCTCAGGGACTTGCCTAGGGTCGCACACTGAGTGCAGAGCTGGAGTTGGAACCCAGATGACTTGACCACCCAACCACCAGCCATGTTCGTGCTGCAGAGACGGCTGCCCCTCTCCTTGCTCTCCCCCTTTACCGCAGAACTGAGGCAGGGCCTCAGGGAAACTCTCGGTCACCAGGCCAACAAGAACTCCTCTTCAGCCCTGGCTGGTGTGGCTCAGTAGACTGAGCACCGGCCTGCAAACCAAAGTTCAATTTCCGGTTCGATTCCCAGCTGGGGCACATGCCTGGGTTGCAGGCTGGGTGCCCAGGTGGGGGCATGTGAGAGGCAACCGATCAATGTACAGTATCTCTTGCACATTGATGTTTCTCTCCCTCTCTTTCTCCCTCCCTTCCCCTCTCTCTACAAATAAATAAATAATATCTTTAAAAAAAAGAACTCCTCTTTGTTCCCATCCTTTCAGCCATGAGCACACCAGCAGGTACATAACTGTGCTCCAGCCACCCCTGGGTGGCCCCCTCAGAGCACCATTCATCAGCCCACAACCCCTAGGCAGGGGAACACTAGAGGCAGAGGCCTGTGACTTGGGGTCCACCCCAGGTATGCCTCTTCCTCTGCTTCTATCAACCATCCTTGCCTCAGCAGAATTCAGGACACACGGAGCTACTGCCCCCACCAAGGAGGGCTATGGGCCAAGGGGCATCTTTTCCTGGGTCTTCTGACTAATGGGAAGGGGTGTAAGTTGCAGTAGGAAGATTAAGGCTGACGGGGGAGGAGTCTGTGTTCGTGGGGCAGGTGTGAGGCTGGCACCCTGGCACTCAAGTGCTCAGTCTCTCAGGATCTTCTGTAAGTGGGACCCCGCCAGGTCTGGGTCCATTCTGGCTAGAAGGACAGGATGAGTGATGACCCCTGAAAGACAGGCTTGGTCCCAGAACTGCCCGACAGTCACTGTGCAGGGAACACTATTGTCCTTAGTACAGACCAGGTGTCCCCCTCATGCCCCTGCACGGGCTGTACAGTCAGATTTAGGGAACACCAGTAAGCCCAGTGATACAGGCATCTTTTCTGCAGGACTTGCCATGACCTTGACAGTGCAAACACAGATGACAAATCTCCCAGAGGGCGCATCCGGACATTTCACCAATGGAGCACAAGAACTACCTCATGGCACAGAGCTTCTACCGAACACCATTTGGCAAATGCTGCTCTCAAGAACGGGTGACAAAGGGCTTATCACTGGGCAGGGGGATGGGAAGATTTAGCCACTGGAAAGAGGGACCATTTCTAACCCAGCAGTTCCCACAAGAGAAACACACTTTCCACTTCCTCTTTCTCTTACCAATTCTTAACTCCCTTCTGGTTCCCTTTCAGGAAGCCCCAACTGTGGTTCTAGAAATGCCCCCAACTGACGTCCAACCATGGTTCCCAGGGCACCCTGCTTCACTTACAGACCCCTGAGTCTATTCTTCTAATAAAGCACTCATTATAAAAATGGAAGGATGCCAGCCAAACTTTAAGGAGCATTCATCTGTGTCATGCACTGTGTTTTCTGTGGCAGGCTTGGTTTTTCTGTGGGTTCTCTCTTTCAGTTCATTCATTCACATTTCCCTTCAGTTAATTCTCCTTCAAGCTACTTCCTCTCCCCCCACCCACTGCCCTCCAGCGGGAGGGCTGGACATCTCCTCCCCATGAAGCCTGTCGGTCCTCTGGGAAGGGAAGAGCAAAGCTGAAAAAATGATTCTGACTCTCCCTCTCTGCACAGGAGCTAACCTGCTCTCTCAAGGGAAGCAAGACCCCCCTTCACCTGTTCCCCCTGGGACCTCTGAGTGCTCCATAAATGGAAATGGAAATACATGAGCCCTGAGCACTTCGCGGTTGCTACTCTGGTGGCCTCGAGAAGGTGTTACAGAAATTAATATCACAACTCTTTCTTTTGTACTCACTAGGCAATTTACATACATTATCACCGATCCTCCCAACAAACCCAACAGACAAGGAGTCTTGTCCTCATTTCAGAGACAAGATTCTGGGCTCAGAGAAGCTAAGTGGCTTCTGTGAAGCCTCACAGCAGGCAAGTGGCCAGGCTGGGATTCGAGCCCAGGTCCAACCCAAAGCCCAATTTCTTTCTGAGGGTACCATCCTCCTTCAGCTGTGGAGATAAACGAGCTGACCGAGGAATTATTATATTATTTCTTGTTTGTTTGTTTTTGTTTTTAAGAAATAACGTTGTCAGTCAGTGAAGTCCCAGCCTGGAATCCAGGAACACTGATTACAAGGTGAATCTCTCCTGAAACTCTTCTACTGGCCCCTGGGCACCACCCACCCTTCCCTTCCCATCGTTCTTCTAGAGAAGAGTCACCTGATAAAACACCCGTCACCCAGTTCAACTTGAGTGTCAGATAAACAATGAATGATAGCTAAATATAAGTATACCCCCAAATACTGCATGGGACATACTTATAGCTGAAAAATATTCATTGCTTACCAGAAATTCAAATCTGAGTATCCTGTATTTTTATTTGCTAAATCTGGCAGCCCACCCTAGAGTGGGAGGCATTCTGGGAAGTCTCAGGCCTGGCTCCAGGTCCCAAGTGTTGCTCCAAGCCGAGTTGCCATGGCAGCCTGAGCAGGCCGTTCTGGAGCTGTCTCCACTTACCTCTCCTGCTTCACCTCGCCCCTGCACCCTCCATGTGCTGAACACTCTGAGCTGCTTTCAGTTTCCTCTGATGCGTCATGCTGCTTCTGGCCTACTGTCTCAGCATTCGCTGTGCTCCATGCCCGCTCTCCTCCCCTCTTCCCCCTCCCTGGCTAATTCCTATGGATCCTTTAGGTCTCCACTTAGCATCACTTTTTGCCAGGAAGCCTTCCTGGGGTGCATCCCTGACCCTCTGCCCCCACAATCCTCCAGCACTGGGTTAGTTAGCACCCTGCCCCTTCCTATCCAGACCCTCGGCATCTACTACATTGCTCTAGGGAGCAGGGGCTGGGTCACCTGCATTGCTGTCTCTCCCCACCCAGCCTGGCCTCAAGTAGGAAGTCGGTAAATGCTTATCGAATGAATGAATGAATGAATGAATGCAGGCAGAACGTCCTGCCAGAGCTTAGTCTCTTAAATGCGACTACTTCCTTCCTCCCTTCCATCTTGTCTTACTTTTTCATTTCTGCCTGCTCTTCTCCCTCCCCTAGAGGGACTGTGAAAGGCTAGGCTTAGGTCCACAGCAGCATTTCTTGGCCAGGACTCAGGTGAGGACAGCCACGGTGGCACAGAGGGGCCTCCTCATGTCCCCTAGCTGATCAGGCCAACCAACTGCCCCTGTTGGCTCAAGTCCCGCTGCAGGTCAGCAGAAAGCTCAGCTCTTCCTCCTCTGAGTTACAAACCCTCCTGTAAATGCCCCCACCGTGTCCCAACTTCTGCTCTCCTTGCCCCCTGACCCTTTGAGAAGAGTCTAACTGGATTGAGCTCCAAGTTGGTGTGAGGAGATGCCAGTGTCAGATGGCGGAGGGTTAGGGCAGGTGGTGGGGCTCGGTGGGCTCAGAACATCACCCATATGTTCCCTGCTCACCCACCCGAGGCTTTGCCCACGCACAGCCTGACAGGAGAAGGCAGCACAGAACTTAACCCTTTAGTGGCATCCAGGAGGTAGTTTCACAAAGAACCAGCGCGGTGGTTGGTGGTAACTTTAGCCCCCACAAAACACACACACACACACACACACACACACACACACACACACCCCGGAGCTCTGCCTCTTCCCCCTTGCAGACTCCTGCTTGCTCCCAGTGTGGGCTTGATTGGGAAGATGCCCTCTCAGAGAGGAAGAAGTGGATACAAGTGCAGCGAGGTGCGCATGGGAGCCTGACCAGGGTGGGGGTCCGAGGGCATGGGGAAAGGGGAGAAGGCGGGCGCAGGGAGCTGCTCAAAGGCAGGATTCTGAAAAGCCCTGCGTGAGGCTCTCTGACCTCACCTTTAGAGGCTGATCGCCTTTCCGTGCCTTCTCGTCCTGGCCCCCAGTCCCCCCTCCGAGTATGTTAAGATGAAAATGAGGGAGAAACACCTTTTAGTCTCAAATTAACTCCGAAAAAGACTCCTTCTCCCCCTGCGGAAGATTAGCAAGCCCGGAGGACAGCGTACTCGCAGCTCCGCCTGCTGGGTCCCAGGCTGCTTTACCAGGAACTCGGTCCCGTCTAGGTACTCACATTTCCAAAGCACCCACCTCCACCCCTTCCACCTGTCCAGCCAACTTCTCGCTGGTGCTCAGCCCCAATCGCGGCAGAGGACTCACGCGGAGGGAAGCGCCGGCTCCAGCGGTGGCTCTCTGCGCGGCCAGGTGAGGCGGGGCTGAGGAGGTGCAGGTGAGTCCGTCAGGGCTGTGGCAGGTATGGGGCTCCGGAGGCTCCGGAGGCCTCCGCTGAGTAAGAGGTTTGTGTTTTCCCCTCTCCTCCTCCTAGTTAACCACACCCCTACTGCTCTCCTCCCCACTTCCTTAAAGGGTGGGGTGTGTTGTCTGTGGTGCTGAGTGTGCCTGCTCCAGCCTCTTACCATAAACTCTGAAATAGACGCCGCCTTCATTCCCTGAGCTGCACGTGCTCACCCACCTCAGACGCCGTCTGCTGCCATGTGCCCTCTCGGGGCATGTGCCCCCATATCCCTACCACTCCTCCCTCCTCCTTCCACTCCACCTGCAGACTTTTGCAGGGCACACTCAGAGGTTGCCATTTCCTCTCTAGCCTCCAGACATGTGTCAGAGCCAGAGACTGTACCTGCCTCCTATACTCTCAGCACCTGTTTCTCCATGTCCTAAAGTGCTAGCCCCTTTTCAGGGCACCGGTTATCAGGTGACTATTACCAGGGGCTTAGCAGAACTCAGGCCAGGTCCCTGTACTGTGGTAGGGCAGGACCAGAGGGTGGCACCAGAATGCTCACAGAAGCTACCAGCCTTTCCCTTTTCATTGCCCAAGTGAAGAAGCTGCTTCAACTCTTGACTCAGGCCAGTAGGGCAGTAAGATTCAAGGCAGTCACCCAAGGGCACTGAGCGACCTCTTCCCCGTGTTGCTAACAAGATTCCAGACTTTGTCCCGAATAGAAAGAGGTGACCTGGGCTTAGTGTAAGGTCAAAAACTCAGTGTGTGCTCAGTGTGCCCCACATCCTTAAAGCTCCTCTCCAGGGTCCCCACCCAAACGTCTTCACTCTGTGTCCTGTGAAGGACTGGGACCTCACACGGCTGGAGGACGCTCTTCGGAAGGCCGGCCCTGAGGACGGCAACTCCTGCAGTGGCGCAGCCACATGTGACAGCCCAGCAATACACAACTGCCCCCATGACACGTCCTGACCCCGTGACACGTCCTGACCCCCATCTCCAAGCCCAGCTGCACAGCTCCCCCAGAAGAACAGCAGGAAACATCAGTATTTGGTGAGAATGTCTAAATGCCAACCACTGTTCTAAGGAAGCACCCAGATTACACAATTTTATTTAATTCTCCCCATTTTCCGCAAAGAAAATGGAGACTTAGCTAATACATCTGGCCACCAAGCCAGAAAGTCTATGTTTCCCAAAGTATGATCAGTGGAATTCCTGTAGCTTTTAAAGCGCAGATACCTAGGGGCCACCCCAGGTCTACTGAAAATCAGCGTCACTGAGCCTGGGGCCTACCTGTCCCAAAGAGGTAACTTACAAACCATCTGATGGGAGCTCATGGCCACAACTGTCCTTTTTCACCCATCCATCGTGGTCCCAGCACTCACTTGGAACCTTGGGAGTAATGCTGGTGACCACACAGCATTCAGAAGGTGGCCAAGTGGGTGTCCAGGAGGATCTTGGCCAGGGCTTGGTGAGACAGGGCAAGTCAGAGTAAACTGGAGAAAGCAGGGAAAGTGTGGGACAGGTGGCTAACTGACCACACTGCAAGGAAGTTGTCAGATGGCTTCAGAAAGTGAGTGTCCCCTTTGTATTCCTGTGCATGGAATGAGGTGAGGAAGTGCTAGTGGTGTGAGGGTTAGACACCTACGTGAAGTGTGCAGGGTCTATGCTAGGGTGGTGATGGTTGGAACTAAGTGCACAATGAAGCCATACTGGCTTAAGAAAAGGTGTGTGTGTGTACTGCCTCCATGTGGCCAAGTCCATGAACTACAACCTCGTTAGGCCCCGATTCCAGAAAGAAAAGTTATCAAATAATTCAAAATTTTCAGAGGTTGTTGAATTCTTCAGAGATTTTTTGAAGCTCCAAAACTTAGCTCCTAGGCTAGTAGAATCATAGGTTTAGTTGTTAGAAATGCCTACAGGAGCCTAGAAATCCACGTAGGTGCTCTAAAAATTTTCTATCGATGGCTCATTGTGGGTTGGGATAGTGCTATACCCCAGTGGAGAAGCGAAACTATTTTCTTTCAGTCTGCTTCTGGCTGTGTCCAAGCAGAGACGGTGCTTCTGTGCAGGCCTGGCTGGAGGTGGAGGGAAATGTGTGGGTGATTCAGCAGGCAGAGGAAACAGTAGGAAAAAATACTGACTTTTCCATTTAAATGCTTCACCTTTACCCCTCATTCAGGTCTTTGACTGTCCACAGTACTGCTAGATCCCAGTCTTCCCTGAGAGTGTCAACATCACCCCCAAACGCCAAACGCTAAAATCTTAGAGTCACCTTTGACTGTCTCTCCTCCTTCATTACCTCATAGCCATTCACTCCCAAGCCCTGGGGATCCTTCCCAGCACCTTTCCTACTCGCCATTCTCTCACCCTGTAGCCTCTCTGGTTCACTTTGTCTTACAACCAGACTCTTGTGAAAAGGGCTCTGCTACCCTGTCCTCCACTTTCACTTCAAGAGTAATTAGGACTGGAGCTCAGAAAACTGGCCTGACTGGGTGATGAACTTTTGGGAGGGCATCTGAAACCACAGGAATGGATGAGATTGTCTGGGGCCGGAGTAAGAGGAAGCAGAGACCTGAAGGTCAGGCTCTTGCCAGAAGCGAATTCAATGAAGAGGCCTAAGTCAAATCGGGTGGGTTGATGAGCAAAACGGAAGTGAAGACGTAGAGGCAGTATGTGCCAACTACTGTTGAAAAGTTTAGCTGAAAGGGGAATCAAGAAATAGGTGGTGGAGGAGGGCATTGTGGGCCAAAAGAGGGCTGTTTTGTCATTGGTTTAACATGGTAGCTAGTGGAGCAGGTTAAATGCACTAGCAGGATCCAATTAAGAGAGAAGACATGACCTTGGCCAAGCAAATCCATCGCTCTGAGTTTGTATTTCCTAAGCAGGAAAAGTAGAAGCATAAGTATTAGTGGCTCTAGGTATTTCACAGGGTACAAGTGAGATCTATCACTAGGGTAAGTGATGGGTATGAAAATGCTGTAATTATTACTTTTAGAAATCATAGGAATTAAGTAGAACAGGACTGTGAGGAGACACCACATATGTATCTGTTACATGGACATCATTTGTTGAGTGTTCACTGTGAGCCAAGAACTTCCATCTAGCATCTAGTTAGTCTGCACAACTGAGGTTGTAAGAGTTTTTCTGTTTTGTAGAAAGGAAAAGGAGACTTGAAGAAGGTAAATAATTTATCTGCAGCCCAGCTAGGTGTTAAAGAGTAGAGCTGAATCTAAAACCATCATTGGCAGTGCTGTGATGGTATATAATTGGGGTCTTTCCATTCTGGATAATAGAATTAAATCACATAATATAAATTTACTATTAAAGTAAATTTCATTTTTAAAGAATAGTATGGTTATAAGTGTTCTAAATACAACAAAGGAACTAAAAACAATCTTATGAGCACAGAACTAAATAATTGAAGTCCTTCATCACCAAAGGATATCCATGTCTAATTTAATCAGGTACTACTAGGTTTACTAAATGGACCACAGTTGAAGTCAAAATGAAGCACTCAAAACCATACACTTGACTTCAAAAAACCCTTTATTCCATCTATGAAAGCACTCCTGGTTGTCCCCCTTCCTTCCCTTGTAATAGAATCCCTGGTTTTTTGTTGGGCTTAGGCTGCCCAAAATAAAGACTACATTTCCCAGTGTTCCTTACGGGTGTAACCATGTGGTTAAGTTCTGGGCAACAGTTGGTGAGAAGTGGCTTGTGCAACTTCAGGATGGTGCCCTTCAGGGGAACAGGCACACACTCTGCTGTTCCCTGTTCCACGCCAGCTGATGGCGGGGACCGGAGCAGCCATCATGATCTGTGCTGCTGAGAAGAGCTGAACATGGTGAGACGAAGTCCAGGTTTCTGTTGCCACCAAACCACCGAGCCTGTCCTTGAAACAGTCTGGACCTGGGTGAACCTGTACATGAAAAAGACATGCTTAGGTTATTCGGGCTATTGTATTTTGGCCTTTTTTGTTACCATAGCCTAGACTGCACGCACCCTAACTAATGTGCCACCATCTGGCCCGTTTTCTTTCATACACAAATTAAGACAGAACCTCAATTTCCTCATCTATAAAATGGGAATAATTTACCTTACAGGGTTGTTGGAAGGACTGGAAATAATACTTCTAAATTTCCTTGCTGGTGCTATGGCTCATGGCTGATAAAAGATGGAAGGTATTCTATCCTATTATTTTATTGTAAAAAAATGCATCCCGGAAATAAAAATAATCACTATTTTAAAATACTCCACGACCCCCAGCCCATGTGGAGAGGAGCACTGAAACAAAAATAGCAAAGCTGATAACTGATGTGAGCTGAATGATAGGTATATGGAGGTTAATTACACTGTGTCTCCAATACTGTCTTTAAAACTGTTCATAGAGGGAGAAAAAAAAAGTTACGACAAAGAAAATCTTTCCAGAGAGAAAAAAATAATTCCTAGACATAATCCAAAGTGAATTTTCTTGGGAAAAATAAAATTGTATTCAATCTTTTGAGAAATTAATTTGGGTACTCAAGGGGGAGGACAGATGGAGAAGGCCAAAGAATGTTTTTATTTTTCCACTACAGCACCACCGGCAGAGCCTCCGCGCCCCTGAAGCCAGGCGTCTCTACAGCCCCGGACTCTGCTGTCAGGCCTGCAGCGCGCTCCCGTGGGCTGCCTCCACGGACACAGGGCCTGCCCTGCTGCCTTGCCCATTCCGAGTCAGCTCCACGCTGCTGCGACTACAGCCTTCCTGGCTTTCAGTCCCTTACTCCCACCTGAGTGAGCTCACCGGGTTCCTGCAGCCTGTGACTAAGCTCTAAAGCAATGGATTGACTGTGTGAACCTTTTCTTGCCATTGTTGAACTATGCAATTCTAACTAATGTGGCTCTCTGCTCCCAGACCACACTGTGCTGAAAGCATCAGCTAGGAAGTGAGAGTAAATTGCTACAGGCATCATTGTGAGTACAAGAGGAAACTCCTAAAAAGAAACAAAAAAATGCCCTAGCAAATGCAAGAACCCTCCAATCTCAGGCATCTGCAGGTATCTATACACACGGAACAGACAGTCCTCCATGCTTCACTCCCTCCCGAGCATACCCCTTTATCACTCAGCGCAGCACAGTAATCACTGCCTGTTTTGAACACCGTGAAGAAAACTTTAAATTATGTTCCGCATCCTGTATTTTAGAGAGAGAAAAAAAGCACACATTTCAGGAAAACTTTATTCAGATGTTTGCAATAAAATAATTGGGTGGTTCTAGATAAATTTCAGGAACATGGGAAATCAGCTTCGATTTCACTTTTTTCAAGTTGCTAAGTTGCCTTGTCTGTACCAGAGTATCTTACCACCCTAGCTTCTCAATGAATCGCAGCAGTGTGTGGCCCTCACTGGGGACATCGGAACAAGGGGTCCAAAACCCACGTGCCTGCAGAAGCAAAGCAGGGAATGTGAGGAAGGCTAGCGGTACAGAGACTGGAAAACAGACATCCCGCCTACAGGAAGCAACTGCTCTTCAGCTCCAAAGTCTCCTGGCATGCAGGAGGGGAAGCTTAATATAACAATGTGACCAGGCCTTTCTTTCTTCCTTCCTTCCTTTCTCTCTTTTTTTTTAAGAAAAAGTAGATGACTATCCAAAAAGGCAATTAGGAACTGCATTTACAGTAGTATCAAAAAATAATAAAATACTTAGGAATGCACTTAACCAAAGACATGTAAGACTTGTAGACTGAAAACTATAAAACATTACTGAAAGAAGTTAATAGGATGCAAATAAATGGAAAGCTATCCTGTGTTCATGAATTAGAAGACAATATTGTTAAGATGTCAGGACTACCCAAAATGATCTACAGATTTAATGCAACCCCAACAGTATTTAATGCATAAATAGAAAAAAAATCCATCCTAAAATTCATATGGAATCTCTCAGGAACCCCAATGGTTAAGCTCCAAGCAGGGGAGCCATGAATCATGTTAAGAAACACTGCAGAAGGCAAAAAAAATTAATGGTATTCATCCCCTCAGCATTGTGGAGAAAGGATTATTCTGAGGAAAAGTTTGGAAGAAAATTGTCAAGAACTATAAAAGGTAGGACATTTCAGCCTACTTGCAAACTGAATTAGCCTGCCAGTTTTATGAGTTCTGGCAGATGAGACTCCAAGGCCAGAGACAAAGGACAGTTTATTCCCAACAGCAACAGCAGTAGTCAGATCATCATTTGGGCCAGTTTCCTGCGCCTTAATTCCCACAAGCCCATGAGATGAAGGCCACAGGAGGTTGCACTACAGGAGGACTCAAAAGGCCTGAAGCTGAAGGAACCTGGTATTTCATAGTTGTGAGATCGCCAGACTTTTTTCTGGAGACATTATTTTTGCCTTCCAAGGCTATTTACCATAGAAACGGCCTTGGAAAGACAGCCCAGAAAAGGTACTGGATGTCTCCACTCCATACAGAAACATGAGACGTGTGGAAATCGTCTTCCAACGGAAACCAGGAATGCAAGCGTTTCATACCAAATCAGGAGAAAGGACTCCTACCTCTGAAGGCTGTAAAGTGATCAGAAATCAAGGGGGCAGAAATAGGGAGTTGGGGAGGTTCGGGCCTGCAGTACAAGAATGGATCCTAGTTCCCAGGGCTAACTTTGGAGAAGTCCCGACTCTGTTTTAATGAGCGCCTGCCTAATGTCATGAGCACTTTCCATACTTATTTCACTTTAATCCTCACGACTCATGGAGAGACGAGATAATAGCGTCCCTTTATACACACGGAAATAGATTTTGAAAGGTTGTGACTTGCCCACATACTGAATCAGGAAACAAGAATGGCGTCTTCCTTCACCTGTTTCCTCCCTACCCCAGAGGATAAGACTGGCCAAAATTAAGTAAACAACTAATGCAAGAGTGGCCACAGATCTTTGAAAGGGCACTATAAATCCTAAGTGGTGAAAACACGAACCGCGCTTTCAGACTCACTCTATTTCGGACCCAAGAAGTGGGGAGCTCTCGCTTTTCCTACCTCGCGGGCCTGACATTTAGGGGATTGGTTAAGGAAGGGGGCCCTAGTCTTCATTTCCCATTTCAAATCGGAAGTACCTTTCCAGTGACACGGAAGCCCTACGGTTTGGCAGTAGAGTTTCTTCCTCCCTAAATCCAGACAGCCCGTCAGGTGGGCGGGGACAGAAGAGCCGACCAGCACAGCCTCGCTCTTCCGGGGTTTTCCCCCCGCGCAGACCGGAAGTGAGGCGGAGCCTGAAGCACGCTCCACACGATTGGTCAGCGCCGCTGTCGTTCAGATCTCCGAGGGAAAGGGGCTGAGTGCAGCTCACCCAGGGGTCTGTGGAGACCCGAGGTGGGTGGAAGTGGGGAAAGCGAAAGTTGCGGTCTGTAGTTGCCATGGAGCCGGGCCCTGCCGTGTCCCCCGGGCCTTTCCGCTCCTTCAAGGAGGAACTGCTGTGCGCGGTCTGCTACGACCCGTTCCGCGATGCTGTGACTCTGCGATGCGGCCACAACTTCTGCCGCGAGTGCGTGACCAGCTGCTGGGAGGCTCAGGTGTCGCCTTCCTGCCCCGTATGCAAGGACCGCGCGGCCTCCGCCGACCTGCGCACCAACCACACCCTCAACAACCTGGTGGAAAAGCTGCTGCGCGAAGAGGCCGAAGGCCCGCGCTGGAAGGGCCACCGCTTCCCACGCCTCTGCCGCCTACACCGCGGCCAGTTCAACCTATTCTGCATCGATGACAAGGAGCTACTGTGCTGCTCGTGCCAGGCCGACCCCCGGCACCAGGGACACCGCGTGCAGACAGTGAAGGACACTGCCCAAGATTTTCGGGTAAGCGCGAATGTGTGAGGGAGGTAGTCCAGCGCGCACGTGGTGGCCGAGTCAGCACTGGAACCCAGCACCCTTGAGCCCGCTATTCCTGCCACTCCAACGTGCCAGAGCTGAGTACGCTCAGTCCCTCCCTTCTTCCTGCGGCCAGCTTGATGGTGTCGCCTCGGGGCCCCCACCTGGATGATTCTGTAACCTATGGAGGCTACCTTTGTCATCAAAACCTCCCAGGGGGCCTGAGATGGGAGAACAGAGAATGTACACAGTGTACAAACCGAGTTTACGCGAGGTTCTCAAGATAGCCCCACCCACTTCTTAGGCCACGCACCCTTTCTGCCAGTAGGGTGTGGCCCTTGCCTCTTTGAGAAGCACACGTGTGGAGGAAACTCAGGAAACCTGGAGCTCGGCACACTCAGGTTAGAGATGCAGGAGCCCAAGGCCTGGCCGTGGTACGGAGCCTTGAGATCCCCCATGTAGTCACCGGCTTCCCCAGCTGGCCCGTGTGTTGTGTAGCTACGGGGAGGCTTCTGGCCCTGGACATCTGGCTCTTTCTGGATCACTTTCTCAACCTCCCAATGCCTAGAGTGCCAGTAGCTATAAATAAAGTAAGGGGCAGCTTAAAACGACGACCTTGTCTCACAGGAGTGAGGGATCACAGGGGGCTGTCTTAGAGGCTGCCTACCAGGTTCTTATTCTGCCACATAGTAGCTATGTGCCCTTGGGCTTGTCACTTCCCGCTTCTGTGCTTCAGTTGTTTTCATCTGTAAAATGAGGCTAATAATATTTCTTGACCTAATAGGGATAATGTGATGATTAAGTGATATAATCTGTAAAGTAATTAGTGCAGTCCCTGGCAAATAATAAAAGCTCAATAAATGGTAGTCATTTGTAATTATTGTTATTAGAATTGTGATTTTTTAATTATTTTTCCAAAGAAAAGCACTCGAAAAGCTTTCTCAGAATGTAGTGAGAAATAGGTAAAGACAGAGAAAATGCTAGGCCTTAGATACAAAAGGTGGGAATTCGATATAAAACTAGTCCTGCCCTGGCTGGTATGGCTCAGTGGATTGAGTGCTGCCCTGTGAACCAAAAAGTTGCCAGTTCTATTCCCAGTCAGGGCACATAGGTTGTGGGCCAGGTTCCCTTGTGGGGTGTTGGGGATGTGTGAGAGGCAACAGATTGATGTATCTCTCACACACTGATGTTTCTCTCCCTCACTTTCTCCCTCCCTTGCTCCCTGTCTAAAAGTAAATAAATAAAATCTTAAAAAAAAAAAAACTAGTCCCAGTTCTTCAAGGAGTCCAAAGAGATTAGAGCAGTGGTTAAAGTTTAAAAAACAAAAACTGTTAAACAAAAAGGTATTTGAATTTGCTGACTAAAGTATTTCACATGATCCAAGCAAAATGAGAATGTCAGGATGCGGGGAGACGTGTGGTTTAGATAAGGGCGCATGGGAATAAGTGGGTGAACCCTGTGGTCAGTCCTGTTGGTTAGTGATTGCAGGCCAGTCCAGGTTAGAAGGCTGCAAGGGAGCCTGTGGGCACATCGTCTTTACAGTTCTATGCACGGTTCAGGATGCATGGCCGAGCCTGGACCGGCTTTAGGCCTGAGCGGGGTGCAGTCCCTCTTTTCTGCACTGTGACCAGCTTGAGAGGGACTAGGCCCCTGGACCTCCTCAGCCCTCTCTCCCTGTCTGTAGTGGGAATAAAACGACAGTGTTGGGTTAGAGGATATCTGAGGGCCCTTTATGCTGTAGAGGTCAGGTTCAAAGTCAGGGCTATACTTCCTGCTGTTCCTTGCTGTCTGTGAATGGACTGGGCTCAGTAATTGTGCTTGAGTGGAACTTCCTTGTGGAAGTGGAACTCCAGTTGTAAATGTGTTGTCCTCCCTGCCTGGCCTCCACCCCTCACCTGCCTTCTTGCCTCCCTCTCATTCCTCCCATCAGGCCAAGTGCAGGAACATGGAGCACTCGCTTCGGGAGAAAGCCAAGGCTTCCTTGGTCATACAGCACTCCTACCAGGCCATTGCCAAGCACAATCAGGTAAGTGAGTGCTCAGGCTGGGCTGAAGACCAGGGCCACATAGGGCCATCTGGAGGGTAGGTGAGGGTGGGTTGGCCCTGGCCGAGGCTATGGATGCAGAGTCAGCCTTCCCCAGTCTGAGGGTCTGGCATAGCCATGCTCTTGAACACTGATTGTGGCTGTCATGCCAGGGCTTCTTTGAATACCTGGGCATGGTCATGCCAGCAGCCACAAAAGTGGCTTTAAAAGCCACCTGCACCCTGGCCGGGTGGCTCAGTTGGTTAGAACATTGTCCTGTTCACCTAAAGGTTGTGGGTTTTATCCCAGTCAGAGTGCATATGTACCTAGGCTGGGGGTTTGGTCCCGGCCCGGGCACATGGGGGAAGCAACCGATTGATGTTTGTCTCTCTTTCCCCCCACCCTCTAAAATCAATGAACGTATCCTTGAGTGAGGATGTTTTTAAAAAACCACCTTCACCATCTGCACTATGGTTTCAGACTAACTTAAGTGCCACACTTCTCCATCTACCTGAGTGCTCAAGCCAGTGATGACCGGGGGTCATTAGTTATTCCTCTTTCCCGCTCACTCCCCATGTCCACTCCATCAGCAGTCTCGTCCCCAGGTCACTATCTCTTCTCACCTGCCCTGCTACCTGGGCCCCGTGCTTCCTCCCCGTGCTTCCTCATTCTGCAACCCTGTCTCCACGGAGTAGACTGCTCTTCTAGAAAAATGCATCCATTATGTCACTTCTCTGCTTAAAACTGTCCGGCGACTCCCATGAGACACAATGCAATCCCGATCCCTCACCATGGCCTCCGAGGCCCTCACCCAACCCCTGCCCACCCTCACCTTCATCTCCTCCCAGGCTGGGCTGCACTCTCTGTTTCGGCCACACTGGCCTTTCTGTCCCTTCAGCGAGCTAAGTCTTCTGGCTGGTTTTTCCTGCCTGCTGTTTTCTATCTTCCTGGGTGACAAGAATCACCCCAGATTTCACTCTCCCTCCCACCCTACAAATATCAATCTTTTTAGCTTGATATTTCAACAGTGCCATCTCTGCTCATTTGCATTTCTCAGATTATTAGTAAGTTTGAACAGCCTTTCACAAGTGTAATAACCATTTACGTTTCTTCCGGGAATGCCAATTCAGTCATTTGTTCTTGGTATATTTATCTTTTCTCCTTGTGCACCATAAGAGCACCTTGCATATTAAGAAAAATATGTTCTTATATATATTCACATATATATGTATGTCGGAGATATTCTTCCTAGTTTTGTCATTTCTTTTTCAGTGAATCATTTTCACTTTTTTAGGCATTTTCACTTGGTCAGTGAATCATTTTATCATCATATTGTCAGCGCCATAAACATACATTGAATTTTCAGTCCAGAGGTGTGTGTTCCTAACCTGCCATTACTGGAGCACACATTTCGAGGTGTTTTTCCGATAGTCATCATGAAATATACAATTTGTATATTTCCATAAATATGTATTTACCTGTATTAGTGGTCTCCTGCCATACAAAACTTCTTATTTTTATATGTATTCAGTTACTTCAGTTCTTTCTTTGAGGCTTCTCAATCGCATAGTAAGAAAGGTCTTTCTCATTGCAAGAGGAGAGATATTTTTCTGCTTTTTCTTTTAGTATATTTATAGTTTTAACTTTTTTAAAGCTTTTTGTAGCTAGGATTAAGAGTATGCATGTTATTAATGATTCTGTTTTAAAATAAATACTCCTACTCCTCTTTTGGTAAGCCTCTTGATCAAACAAATTTTAAGTCCTAAGATTGGAAGGCAGATAATTTTTTAAAAATAGTCACTGTTTGCAATGATTCTTTTCGTGATTCAGGATTTCTTTTGCTGTCATGCAGCGTAAACAGGATACAGAATATTGTATGTGGAGGAGGCTACAAGGCTAGATTGGTCATGTATAAGCAGCAATTTCAACTTTTAAAAAATCGAAACAACTTCATTATGCTGTTTGACTGATTTTGAAATTTAAACTGGTAAATTGTGCTAACAAAGCTGCATTTTATTTTATCCATTTGGGTTCTACAACTGATTTCTTTTGAAAGTAGAGCTCCTTTGCTAAAAACCTGAGAGCCACTGGGGTAGGCGATGGCTGAGATTCCCTCCATGCCTGACCCTCTGCGCCTCCTTCCCACTCTGCTGCAGGAGAAGTCTGCCTGGCTAGAAAAGCGGATCCGGCAGGAGTTCGATAAGCTTCGAGAGTTCTTAAGAGTGGAGGAGCAGGCCATCCTGGATGCCGTCGCCGAGGAGACCAGGCAGAAGCAGCTTCTGGCAGAGGAGAAGATGAAGCAGCTCAGGGAAAACACAAAGACTCTGATGCACGAGACCGAGCGGCTGCAGATGGAAATGAAGGAAGATGATGTTTCTTTTCTCATGGTGAGGAGCTCGTTATCTTCATTCAGTGACCGAGGCTGGACATTCAGGAACCAGTGGGCAGCCAGAGACCAGCAGCCCCAAGCAACCCAGTCTTTCTGCAGCTTCCAGATACTGGGTTGGAGGAGCTCACAGACCACATCTTCTGCTTGGGTCAAGAGGTTGAAAAGATTTTAATCAGAGCAGAGTTCCTTAGGAACTACCAGGCTGTCTTCCAGGAGACTGCAGCATTTCGCGTTCCCACTAGCAGTGTGTGAGGATCGCAGAGTCTCCTCATCCTTGCCAACACTTACGTCTTTTTGATTATAGCCATCATAACGGGTGTGAAATTGTATCTCTTAGGGTTTTGATTTGCATTTCCCTGATGGCTGGTGATGCTGAGCATCTTTTTTTATGTAGTTGTTGGCTGTTTGTGTAACTTCTTTGGAGAAATGTACATTCAAGTCCTTTAGCCGTATTAAAAATTGGGCTGCCTGTCCTTTTTTGTTGAATGGTAAGATTTTTTTATATATTATGGATACTAGACCTTGATTAGCTAAGTGATTTATAAATATCTTCTTCCTTTCTGAGTCATTTTTTCGGTTTCTTGATGGCATCCTTTGAAGCACAAATGTTTTTCATTTTGACGAAGTGCTACTTACCTATGTTTGCTGCTTGTGTGTCCTTTTGGTGTCGTATCTAAGAAACCATAGCCTAATTCAGGGCGTGAGTCTTAGAGTTTTCTCTCTACATGGAAGTCTTTGACCCTTTCGGAGTTAGTTTTTGTATGTGGTGCAAGGTAGGAACCCACCCTGGTGCCTTCACATGTGGGCGCCCAATTGCCCCAGCGCCGTTGTTACAGACCGTTCTCCTTCTACCCAGCAGTCTCGGCACCTTCATAATAACCGATCGCCAGTAAACGTGCGGGTTTGCTTCTAGACTCTGCACGTCCTCTGACCCCTACGTCTGTCTTTAATGCTAGTACCGTGCTGACTTGTTTACTGTTGCTTTTAATAATCTTTAAAATAGGGAGGATGGTGAGCCACCAACTTTGTTCTTTTCCAAGATTGTTTTGGCTATTCTGGAGCCCTTGAACTTACAGATGAATTTTAGGATAAGCTTAGCAGTTTCTCCAAGCAGTCCAGCTGGAATTTTGACAGAAATTGCATTGAATCTGTGGTTAATGGAGGGGGGGGCACAGCCATCTTCACACGGGCTGTGTGGCTCCTTCTGAGGTCAGAAACTTACACGTTTTCTCTGTGTCTTTTTTGTCTGATTTTTTCTCTTTCAGAAACACAAGAGCCGAAAACGCCGGTAAGTTGCCAAGGCTGATGTAGGGGAGGGAAAGAGCAGGCAGAAATACCAGGGGTGCAAAGTCCAGTGGCTCCAGGGCCAGGCAGGTAAAAAGCCAGCTGGGTGTAATACAGAGGGAGCAGTGGGGACTGGCCGATGCAGAGAGGTCCTCTTTCCAGGTATCCCACTGGTACAGTGTTTTCCTGAGCGTGGGGTGTTCCCATCTTCCCTGAGGGTGGGGAGAGAGAGAGCCATCCTGCATGTGGCTCACAGTTCCCAGCAGGTCACCCCAACATGTAAGCTTGTTTCTTGGTCATCCCCACCTTCTTAGAGCCTTGGGACACATGCTGGTTTGTGTTGATGGTTGTACACAGGGATGGGTAAGGAAGACCTGTGTCGCAGTCAGAGCTGTACAAAGATGGAAGAGAGTGCTTTGGGCAATAGTGAGTTCCCTGTCACTGTAGGTGTGCAAGCAAAGGCCAATGTCATCTTCATACTGTTGGACTAGAGGACCTTTATTTTTTTTTTTAAGATTTTATTTATTTTTTAGAGAGAGGGAAAGGGAAGGAGAAAGAGAGGGAGAGAAACATCAATGTATGGTTGCCTCTCACGTGCCCCCAACTGGGGAACTGGCCTGCAACCCAGGCATGTGCCCTGATTGGGAATTGAACCAGCAACCCTTTAGTTTGCAGGCCCGCACTCAATCCACTGAGCTATACCAGCCAGGGCTAGAGGACCTTTAAAGGTCCCTTTCAACTCAGACATCCTATGAGCAGATGTGTAAGTGTGATCTCTACCCGCAAGGATGGGACCCATCCTTGAGGATTCATCCCTGAGAAAGTCCTACGTATATGTATCTCAGCTTGGGCAGGGGGAGCCCTCGGACTGAATCCTGAAGCGGTATGAGCTGCCCATTGTCTCCTGGCTCATCCTCCATCAGAGCCCTGTCTGGGTTTGTCCTGGGTGGGTGGTGGGGAAGTTAGGCCTGTGACACGTGAAGCAGTCCTATTGTTTGTTCAATTCAGTTGATCTGGGTAGGCCCAGGATGCATGGCCCTGGCCCTGCCCACTAGGCCCAGTTCTCCTTCCCCAGCCTCTTCTGCACCATGGAGCCAGAACCCATACAGCCCGGCATGCTCATCGACATCTGCAAGTACCTGGACTCCCTACAGTACCGCGTCTGGAGGAAGATGGTTATGTCTGTTGAATCTGGTGAGTGGGGGTGTGGGCAGGTGACACAGGTCATGCGGGGTGGGGGGGGGCACTTCATGCAGGACAGAGAACCAGCCTCGTTCAGAGAGGCCCCAGTGCCCTGCCCCTCCTCTACTCCTTGCCCCGCTGCTCAGACCCCTCCCAGCAGAACTCCTTCCTCTTTGAGTCCTGACACTTAGCCACTGCTTCAGAAAAAGAAACCCACCGTCCTCTCTGTTCACAACGGTATCGTGTCCACAGTGAGAGACCTCCTCAGTTCAGGACTGCCTCCCTCGAGGGGGCTCCAGCCCACGGATCACTGTGCCGGGTGCAGTGGGCTGAACATTTGTCTCCCCTCAACCACCACCAAATTCTTGTGTTGAAGTCCTAACCTTCAGAGCGATGGTGTTTGGAGGCAGGGCCTTTGGGAAGTGATTCAGATCAGATGAGATCATAAGGGTGGGGCCCTCTGATGAGAGTTCAAACTCGTGAAAAGAGACATGAGAGCTGGCTTCCTCTCTCTCCATTTTGTGAGGACACAGCAAAAAAGTAGCCATCTGTAAACCATAAAGAGGACCCTCACCAGCACCTGGCCGTGGGGGTACTCTGATCTTGGACTTCAGCCTCCAGAACTGGGAGAAATAAACTGTTGTTTAGGCCACCCATCCTGTGGTACTCTTTTTGTAGCTGCCCAAACTGACAGACTCATGATTTCACTGGGGGAAATGTCAGTGACCCGGGGAATGTCACATGCGTTTCTGAGAGGGCACAGGAGTTGTGTGAGCATCAGGCTCCCTAACTCTGCTAGCTTCCTCTGGCTGTCATAACCAAAGACTGCAAACCAGATGCCTCAGAATGACAGAAATTGATTCTCACACTGCCAGAAGCTGGAAGTCCAAAATCCAGGTGTCAGCGGGGCCGTGCACCCTCTGAATGCTGCAGGGGAAGATCCTTCTTTGTCTCTTCCTAACTCCTGGTGTCCACAGACCATCTGTGGTTCGGGCTGCAGCCCTGGTGGCTCCACCTCTGTGGCTGCGTGGCCTTCTCCCCTCACTGTGTTGCTTCTCTTTCTGTAAGGACAAGCCTTTGCTTTACGGCCCCACTCTGTTCCAGTCTAATGACATCTGAAACAAATAAGGCCATCGGAGGTACTGGGGGTTAGGGCTCCCAAATACCTTTCTTGGCGAAGCACATTTCAAACCATAGCACTGCCCCTCAGCCCAAGGCAGCTCCCTCCCTGGACTGGGGCCACGTGGGACACCATTGGTCAGTCCGGGGGACGGGCCTCAGCTGGTGGGGCAGAAGGGCCGGAGGGGAGGTTCTCTGATTTCACCCTGCTCTTCCTCTCTACTCTCAGTGCCCTTCAGCTTTGATCCCAACACCGCGGCCGGCTGGCTGTCCGTGTCCGATGACCTCACCAGTGTCACCAACCACGGCTACCGAGTGCAGGTGGAGAACCCGGAGCGCTTCTCCTCAGCACCCTGCCTGCTGGGTTCACGCACCTTCTCCCAGGGCTCCCACGCCTGGGAGGTGGACCTGGGGACGCTGCCCAGCTGGCGGGTGGGCGTGGCGCGCATGCGCCAGGATACCGGCACCGGGGGCCACTCCCACAGCTGCTACCAGGACACTCGCTCCGGCTTCTGGTACTTGTGCCGCACGCAGGGGGTGGAGGGTGACCACTGCGTGACCTCAGACCCGACCACGTCACCGCTGGTCCCCTCCATCCCGCGTCGCCTGCGTGTGGAGCTGGAGTGTGAGGAGGGCGAGCTGTCCTTCTACGATGCTGAGCGCCACAACCACCTCTACACCTTCCATGCCCGCTTTGGGGAGGTGCGGCCCTACTTCTACCTGGGGGGCACACGGGGGGACGGGCCCCCCAAACCTATGCGCATCTGCCCCCTGCGCATCACCGTCAAGGAGGAGCTGGATGGCTGAGCCCGCCAGAGGCTGCCCAGGTGTATGCCGCGGTCCTGCTTTCTTTCGGCCCCTCTTCCTACAGCCCCTCGCTTGGGCACCGTTACCTCCTGCTTTCTTGCCGGGATCTTGCTCCTGCCTCGGATCCCTCTCCATGGCTCCGGGCCCCACGTCTCCCTCCTCATTCTTGGTCTTTATCCTCCACGGCTTGCTGGCCAGGCTCTCCCCAGAGTCGTGGCGAGATGTGAATTTTCTGAACCTTGACATCCCTATTTCTGGGGTGATGTTTGCCTCTAGAGTAGACCTGTTTTAAAATTTTTAAATGTAGGTTTTATTATTATTCAGCTGTGGTGAGGCCAACAGACCAGGAGAACACTGCTGTTGAAAAGAGTGTGTTACTTAGAGTTCCCAAGAGGGGCCCTGCGATTTGGGGATGGGAGTGGGGGGCACACACAGGGAAGCACCAGGTCTCCTGGGAGGCAGAGCGGGTGAGGGGAGAGCACAGGCGGGGGACTGCTGTGGTTTTCAGAGGAAGGAGCAGGTGAGGCACGTACAGGGTGGACAGGTATAGGACCGGATAGTTCAGCCAGCACCGGGAGGGGCAGCCCCGTGACCGGTGAGCTCCGCGTTTCAGTATCGAGAATACAGAAAACGGGAGTACAGTTAGCGCAGGGCCGCGGCTGTGGCTGAGGGGCAGGACCAGGGCCTGGCTTATCTGTCGCTTTTTACCAGTATTTTAAAGCTGCCTCACAGAGCTTCCCTGGGGTCGCTCAAGGCAAGGCTGCCCATCAGATCAACTCTGATTTATCTCTCGACACTTTTTGGGTGATTTCCTCTGAACAGAGGGTTTCAGAGTGCTTAAAAAACACAATTTTAAAACCATGGTTTAGACTGGTTTCCTGTCTGGTCCTCAGTTTCTTCATCTGTAAGTGACACAGCAGGACTGGAAGGCGATGCGCTTCTGTAGCTGCTCTGGAGGAAACCCCCCCATCCCCCCCCCTCCACCCCCGGGCTCTGTCACACAGGCCTGGGAAGGGAGGGAAGAGGGTATTGTTGGGGGCGGGGCATGAGAAGCGAGGGAGGTGGGTCTTAGCCAGCCTCCGGCTGCTTATGCGTGCTCTGCTGCCTTTTGCGTTTTTATCCCAATTTCTTCTCCCTCGGCCATGCCCGCCAGAGTTGGACCTCTACCTTTTTACCTCACGCACACCTCCAGGTGGTTTTTAATGCTCGAATCCCCGTGTCCTGGGGACGGCGTTGTAAAAGGAGATATTTTTCTATAGTAGCAACATTCTCGTTGGGGGAGGCACGATCCTGACCAAGGATTCAAGTCCTTTCTCCTGCCTGTACCCCCGGTTCACAGAAACGAACATTTTAAACAAATGATTTTTTAAAAACTGTAAATTGGTTATAAACATGGTGCATACTTTGGTAGGGGCCCCGGAGGGACTTGGTAGGACATGCCACTGAGTGGAGGCAACCAGGTCGGCAGTGGGAGGATGTTGGTGAGTGGGCCCCTTGACAGGCACTCAGAACAGCTCAGCACACTTTGATACCAAACCCGCCCGTGGCCGGTGGGCACGCTCTCAAATCAAGTACTTATCTAGCCCTTCTAATGTAATTCTTACATAGTTATCTTGACCAGAAGTTATTTTGTTAGTTACAATGAACTTCTTAAAGTGTTTTATATTTCCACCTTAGATGTTGGAAGAGGTTGTTTTTTTTTTACAGAATAATTTGCATAGCCTAGACCCCTTTTTACAAAAAAATAAAAATATTTGGGATAAAACCCACCTTTTTTTTTTACATTTCCCTTTTAGTGTTCTCGTAAGCAAAAGTTCATGTTGTAGCATGTATTCAGCTTTATTCCTTTTTATTACTGGGTAATATTCTGTTGTGTGCATAGACTAGTTTGTATTTATCCATTCGGTTGGTGGGCATGTGGATTGTTCCCACTTTTTTGGCCATTATGAAAACGCTGCTCTGAACTTAGGTGTGGACATGTTTTCCATTCTCTTGGGCATATACCTAGGAATAGATTGGCTGGATTGTGTGGTGACTGTTTAACTGTTGGAGGGACTGCCGGTCTGTTTTCCAACGTGGCCGCCCCACTTTATATTCTTACCAGCCTTGTATGAGGATTTCACTGCGCCAGTATCCTTGTTAACACTTGTTATTGCATGTCTTTCAACTTAGCCGTGCTGGTGGGGGAGGGGACTGTAATCTCATTGTGGTTTCAATTTGCATTTCCCTGATGCCTAATGATACTCGGCATCTTTTCATGGGCCTGTTTGCCACTTGCATGCCTTTTCAGGAGAAATGACTCCAGATCCTTTACCCATTTTAATTAGGTTATTTGTATTTTTAGTTATCGAGTTGTACAAGTTCTTTATACATTCTAGATACAAGTCCCGTATCAGATACACGATTTACAAAAATTTTCTGTTAGTCTGTGTGTTGTCTTTTCTCTTTCTCAACGATGCCCTTTGAAGCACAAAAGTTTTAAATTTTGACGATGCCTAGTTTGTTTACTTTTTCTTCTGCTGTTTATATATTCAGACCCTCTTGTACATTTCTTTCATTGCTGCTGTTGCGGTGATGAGTAAGAAACAAACAGAGGCAGCGTTTGGATAGGGTGGCGGAGGACAGGTTGTTGCTTATGTGTGTGCTCATCTGTTTCTCCCCATCTGTCTCCTCATAACTGTTAACAAAGACCTTACCAAACCTTCCCTCTCTCCCAAACTCTCTGTTTTTGCTTCACAGGTTTATTACTATTATAATAAGCGGTACTCACCTCAGTCTACTGTTTGAAGCGTGTTCTGTCTTGGGTATTTGAAATGTGCCAGGAAGGTGTTTAGCCTCATCTTTCCCTCCATCTCACTCAGTTTAATTTAACTATCTTGTACTTTAAGCACAAGCATCTGTGTGGGATTTTTAATAATATTTTGCAGTTCAAATATCTGTATCCTATAGTTATATTGCTTCACCTGTAGCCACTCTTCTCACTTTTATGCCCTGGAGTTCATTCCTCGAAACAAGGACACGTCTACCAAGTCCCCGATACATATTATGCTATTCGCTTTTTATCTGCGTGTTGGCGCTTGCAGGAGCGGTGAGGAATCGCGGGACCTTATTGGGCCTCGCAAGCTCCATAGCGCTGCGCTTCAATGCCAGATGTTGGAGGAGGGTAGTCTTTGTAGCCCTCTCTGTTGCTTTCTCATGATTCTCAAATGGAGTTGTGTGATCATGAAATGATGGAAAATACTCATTTGATTGTGTTTTGTCGTTTTGAACATCAGGTATTTAGACCTTCCCTGCCTTCTGCGCTTTGCGCTTGCCGTTTATGCTTCCAGATTCTGGCGCCATGACCAAACCTCAGGCGTCGTGGTTTTCTATATCTTGTTTTTGCTCTCAATCGTGTACATCTAACCACCTGCCAGGTTTGCTTTCAGACATAAGTAGCGTGGCGTCTATAAAAAATCACTTGCAAACGCCGTCAGCATCAGTTATTCAGTCGCTTGAAAGCTGTTCTTGTTTTTCTATCTCTCTTACATAAGGACGACGAAATATGTTGCTTCATGAAGGTTGGTTTCTGCAGCCCTGTGGTAAGTGAGTGTGTGTGCTGGGGGTCAGGAAGCTGTCCCTGACAATCCCACAGGACTGGCAGCATCAGAACCTGAAATCCGGATTCCTGGTCCCAAATACCAACTGTATTATTTACGAGCTGCCTATACTTTTTGAACCTCTGCTCTCTCATCTAAACTGAGGATTATGATTTCTACCTCAGGCTGTTGGGGGATTAAAATGAGGTAATTTTTTGGTGCAAATGCCATGTACCTAAACATAGACTTTCTACATGTTGGCTAATTCTTTGGAAAGTGGGAGGTTCTGAATGTTGATGTTATGATTCACATTAATGAAGAATCCCAAAGGCAATTGAGAAATCTAAGTTAACTGTATTGGAAGTACCCAGATTTCTTGAGATTTTTAACAAGGATGTGTACATGAAAATTATGTTTATGAAAAATTTCAATGACATGGGAACATGGTTATGTTGTAATCGAGGAAAATAGGGTTCAGAGTTATGTGTACAGACCAGCAACACACACAAAAAGACAAGCAAGATCCTGTCTCGGATTTTTTTTGTATTGTTTGATTAGATAATCTATTCACATGGCAGTCAATTCCAAAGGTACAGAAAGTACTAGAACAGTCTCTCCCACTTTTTCCCCGCTTAGCCTCTCCTTGTGGACAATCACAGTACCATTAAAAAACAATCCTTCCAGCCCTGGCTAGTGTGGCTCAGTGGAGTGAGCACCTGCCTTCGAACCAAATTACTGGTTCGATTCCCAGTCAGGGCACATGCCTGGGTTGCAGGCCAGGTCCCTAGTGGGGGCCATGTGAGGGGCAACCACACACGATGTTTCTCTTCCTCTCTCCTTCCCTTCCCCTCTCTCTAAAAATAATAAATGAAATTTTTTTAAAAATCCTTCCAGAGATATTCTGTGTGCAGCAATATCCTGTTTGTGACTATATCTGGCTTTCCCAATACACTGTAATTTAAGAGCAGATACTCTAGATTTGTGTCTCTGCGCAACCCAACAAGAGGAGAAAAATAAAGGATATTACTAAAATAATTTCCTTCCCTCAAGGGGGCAGTTCGTCATGAGTGTGTTCATGCAGTCAGTTCAACTACTGGATTTATTTTTTTGTCCTTGTCCAAATATTTCACCCTAGGATTTTAAAATGGGGAAAAAACTAAGTGGAATTTAGTTGCTCCTGACATTAGAAGATAAACCT
The DNA here is from genome assembly GCF_019186645.2 of Phyllostomus hastatus. Classification (NCBI taxonomy): domain Eukaryota; kingdom Metazoa; phylum Chordata; class Mammalia; order Chiroptera; family Phyllostomidae; genus Phyllostomus; species Phyllostomus hastatus. The sequence continues at coordinate 5,357,637 of NW_025333640.1, read as the reverse complement.
CAAACGTGAGACCTCAAGATACATTTGAAAAATCTCAGTCCTCACAAAGGCATCTATCTAGTGATGTAAATAGCCTAGCGATTAAGAGGTTGGGATGTGGGATTGGAGAGGCTGGGTTCAAACTCCAGCTCATCTACTGTGTGACCTTGGGAGATTTGCTTAACCTCTCAGTGCCTCAGTTCCATCCTGTGAAAGATGGAGAGAGTATGATAGTTTAAGATTAATGGAGATAACCTACCCCATAAGGTGGTTACGAGATTAAATGGGCAAACGTGTGAAACACTTAGAATAGGGTCTGGCACATACTTGCAATTGAGAGCCTACTCCTGTGTTGCCTGGCCCTGCTATTGAAGAGCTGTGAGACTTAGATAAACTTCTGAAAGCAGGGAAACTGGGACACTTGCATATTTTTTTCAAGGTCTTTTCCAATTCTAATGTCCTGTGATCCATAATTTGTGTCACTAGCAAAAGCCTAGTGCCTTGCAGGTAGCAGGGACCGCTGCCCACCAGTAACCCACCAGTCCCACCAGAAGGGGAACCTGGGTGCAGTTCCAGGAGCTTTGCCTTGGGTTTTGAGTCTGGAGACAAGACCAAAGAGTCATAATATCTGAAGTATAGAAAAGGTTATTCTAGGGAGGAGCAGGTCTTGAAAAATTGTTCCTAAAATGACTGATCAGTCATGCACAATAAAATTATACTGTCACGTTCCAGTGATGGGTCACTTATGTCCTTGTATGTGCCAGACTGAAGATGATGTCAAACACTGACTCACATCCACCATGAATATGATCTCAGCCACAGCAGAGCTGTTTGGATTGGGCAAAAGATAATTGTTCATGGAGGGGGTTGAAGCATCTCCCTTCAAGGTTTCCAAAGGAAAAAAAAAATGCAGCTTCTTGCACTGGACTGTGCCACCCATTCCTTTCCCCAGCAACAATTGGAGGACCAGGCGAGAGAGAGCCAGTGGCCCCCAGGCAGAAGGAAGCCCCCGCTTCAAAGCATCCTGCTCTGGATGCTTTGTCCTTGTTGCTGGGTGTCACTTGGGTGGGTTTCTTTTGCTAGGGAACAGGCTGAGGAAGATGGGAGATTTTGGTTTCTATGGATACTGGGCTGGCTGGGATTTGCATAATACATTTCAGAGAACAGACAGTCTGGGAACAACATGGACCCAGGAGGAACATAAAGGCACATGGAAACGAGTTGGAGGGTCTGGGTAGTCAGTCATAAATCAAAATTCCTAGCTGTTTGGTTTTGAAATTAGACAAAGTTATTTTAATTTAATTTGGAATAGCAAGGAGGGTTAAACCAAATATTTTTTGGTGGTGGGGGAATGATCATACCCCTCAGATTTCATCTTGAGGAAATATTCAGATATTGGGACAATTTATGTACAATTTATGTTCATCACAGAATTATTTAGAATAGGGAACAGCCAGAAATAATCTAAATATACAAGAGAAGGGGAACAGTAAATTATTCCATATGCTGAAATACTACAAAGCCACTAAATAAATAAAAGAATATTTAAAGACAAGAGGAAATACTTGACAAAAGCCAAATTAAGTAACAAAAAATAATCAGAGCAATTTCAATTTTGTAAATCTACTGTATATTAGAAACAAATACCCAATATTGTTTACCATGGCTTGTGTTTGGATGAGGTGTTTGTACAGGAGACTTTTTTCCCTCCTCCTCCTCCTTCCCGGCCCCTCCTGTTTTCTAAAGAGAGAAAGCATTACACTTACAAAGGTAACATTAAGAAAACAAGAGTGTTAAATGTGGCTATTAAGTGGTTACTGGTGCCCTTGAAGAAGGGTTATTTTCTGAACGGTGAGGTTAGGAGGGGAAGCCTTAACAGAGACAAGGGAGGGAGATAACCGCAGGGCTGGGTCCCCAGAGACAGGATGGGTGACCACAAGGGGACAAACGGAAACATTTGCATTGACTCATTGTGAATCCTGCGTGTTTCCAGCCGGACGCTAGTGGCAGGGGTACTCAGAAAAAAAGTGAAGTTCTGGGACAGAGGGGCTGAGAGACGGAGCCTGAGAGCACAAAGGCCAGAACCCTTTTGGAGATGACCCCAGGGTGGCGCGTGCCTGGAGAACCGGCTGATCCAGGTCCGCAGGGCGTGGCCACGATGTTCTACGGCCACGTCTAGAGTGGAAGTGTCTGGGGAGCTGGTCCAGATGCCTCATTGAGGCATCCGGGTCTTAACGAAACTTCCTCAGCAGGTACGCTACTATTGGCTACTGCTACTGACATGATGTCACCATCATCCAATCTGAAGTCAATTGCTCTTCCCAGGTTAGGAGTTAATTAACTCTTCTAAACCGTAGGAGCCTGCAAAAACAGTGCCCCTCATCCGTTTTTGACTCTACTTTTCCAGGGTAGGGAAGTGAGGAGGTGGCGATGGAAATAAACCAAAAAGAACAGACATGCCAGATTTTATAGATATAGATATAATTTTTATGGTATAAAAGTAATGCATGTTCATTCTGAAAATTGTAAAAAGAATCACAGAATTCCATTACCCAAAGTTAATACTATTAAGCTTTTTGATTCAGTTTCTTTCTATATTTTTAATATGAGAGTTATTGGAAATTAACTTATTATATTTCTGCAGCATTTTTAAAAAATTTACTTATGAATTTTAATTAATTAAATTATTGCTATATAATTAGTTAAATTATTAGATTAATACTCTTCAGCCCTGGTTGGTGTGGGTCAGTGGATAGAGTGCCAGCCTGTAAACCAAAGGGTCATTGGTTCCATTCCCAGTCAGAGAATGGATGTCTGGGTTGTGGGTCAAGTCCCCAATAGTGGGCATGTGAGAGGCAACCTGGCACTGATGTTTCTCTCCCTCTCTCCCTCCCTTCCCATCTCTCTAAAAGTAAACAAAAAAAATTTTTTTTTAAATCTTCAAATGCATAGTAGTTAAGGGCTGCATAACTTTTCAACTAAATGGCCATTTAATAAGTGTATCATTTTCCAGTATTAAATCTCAACTCTCATTTTTACTGGGTATCAGGAATTATATGAATATATCATAACTTATTTTAAAAGTGCCCAAGTCACCGCTGCTGTAAGCGCTACTGTATATACATTGTATTGTATGACCCTTGACCAGTCCATTCCTTAGGATAAATTCCTAGAAGAAAAATTCCAGTGTCCAAGATTAGAATACATATTGCCAGATTGCTCTCCAAAAATGTTGTAGACAGGCTATGAGAGTGTCCAGTTCTGCCTAAACAAACTTGGGTGTCTAAGCGTTTACATCTTTAATAATCCAGTACAAAAAGGGAGCTCATGAATCTTCCCCTGCCCATTTCTTTCATTACTAGTGATATTGCCCACGATTGTATCCAATGCCTCATAACTCCTTTCTGAATTGCCTGTATCTGTCTCCTCTGCCCATTTTTATATCAGGAAGTTTGTCGCCTTCTAATCCATTTGCAAGATTTTTCATTTCAACCTGACAGTATTTTGTTGAATCTTTTTTCATAGGTACATAAGTAAATATATAGGTTTTTCATTACACTATTTTTGCCAGGTTTTAGGTTCAGTGTTCCATCGTTTCAGTACTGTACCCAGACAGCTTTCCTCTTCTTCTGCGTGTGGAATGGTTTACATAGTAGGGTCATGGAAAGTTTAAAGAACCAGAACCATCACTGGAGGTCATTTTTGACCACTTTTAAAATATCTTACAGTTAGTCTATTCTTTATTAAATATTTAAAACTTAATTATTTTGGGTAAAATAATTAAAGTTTTAATTAGAACTTTATTAAACTTTATTAAAATTTTTTAAGTTAATAATATACACTTGGGTACAAATATAAAATTCAAAAGGAAGACAGGGCAGGGTAAGTTTCTCTCTCCTCTCTGCCCCCAGTCATCTACCTTCTCTGCCTGGAAGCAGCCATATTACTGGTTTGTTATGGATCTTTCCAGAAGCATACTGAAAATAAGCACATTCTTTTCACAGACTATACATATTTTTATCTTGAGTTTTAAAACATGGCACATTTCAAAGATTGTCTTATTTAATATATATAAAGTTACCTCATTCTTTTTAAGAACTGTGTAGTGTCCCTTGTATAGAAATTATAATTTACCTAGCCACCTCACTTCTGAGAGAAATTAAGGTTATTTCTAATACTCACTATTACAAATAATGTGACAATAACTATCCTTACACGTAAGTATCAAATCTGTGGGCTGTTTTTTAATTAAGCAAGCTTAGTCCATTTGCAATCATTTTCATGACAGATATGCTTAGACTTAATTCTGTCATTAATTTCAGATTATGAATTCTGTTTTTATGTCTTCTGAATTTTAAATATTTCACTATTGCTCTGGCTGGTGTGGCTCAGTGGACTGAGTGCCAGCCTGTGACCAAAGGGTCTTGGGTTCAGTTCTCAGTCAGGGTACATGCTTGTGTTGCAGGCCAGGTCTCCAGTAGGGGGCACACAAAAGGCAACCATACATTGATGTTTCTCTCTCTCTCTTTCCCTCCCTTCCCCTCTCTAAAAGTAAATACACAAAATCTTTTTAAAATAAATAAATAAATGTTTCACTATGTATCTGTGTGCATGTATATATTGCTTCTGATAATCTAGAAGGTTTTTCTCTTCGGTCTGGTGGTTACCCTTATAATATAAATCTTAAGCTGTTTTTATTTATTGAAGTCAATGAATGCAGCCTGTGTCATTTCTGCTGTTTGTAATTGTGGGCGCTTCCTTTGGGGTTTTGTGTATAACCATTTTTAAATATGTTCTATGTTCCACATAGTGGTTTAAAAAAATATGTTCAGAAATTCTCTGATGCTCCTACTTTGAGGGGAGAGATCTAATTCCTCTCTCCCTAAGCTTGGGTTGACTCAGCAGCTCATGCTCAGGAACAGAATGAGGCAGAAGTGGCGGTGTGCGACTTAGAGAAGTAGGTCACAGAGAGGGGCTGCAGCTGCCGTCGCAGCTGCTCTTTCTCTTTCCCTCTGGCGTCATAACCCCGCTGCATCTTGAGCACATCTTCCGAAGCAGCTCCTCCAGCCCCAGGCAGGCCTTTTGAGGACCACAGCCCTGGCCAGCATCTTGGCTGCAGCCCTGTGACAGGCCGAGAGCCACAGCTGGGTTACCCACCCTCAGAAACGGATGATGCATGTTTGTCATTTTACGTTTTGAAGTACGCAGTATTTCTGCAGCAGTAAATAACGAATGCACTCTGTGTTGCCTCTCGCACCCTGTTTTATCTGGCGTGACAGTGCTGCTCTCATCATCTCGTGCCCGTTTGTCTGCTGTGTGTTGGTCCGTCCTTTCAGTGTTAACTCCCTGTGGCATTGTTTTAGATACACCTGTAGTAGAACTGTGAGATGAGGTATGTTTCAGATGTTGTTTTTCATGGAAAAATCTGAAACTTACTTTTACTGTCATTCTGTTTTATGTATTTTATGCTTCCCTGAGTCATCCCACACACACACATTTTGCTCTGTAAAGTGTATTTTCTTTGCATTTTTTTCTTTAAAAATTTGGTAAGTACTTATACTATTTGTAGTTTCAATAGTTATTATCTTAGTTTTATGAGATAACACAAATAATACTCCCTATTTTATGAAATTAGCATTACAAATCAAAACTGGAGAGAAACATTATAAGAATGATAATTATAGACCAGTTTTTTTCAAAACCAAAGATCCTTAAGAAAAAAGCACTAAACAAATAGGGAACCAAATCTTAAAGCATTTAAAAAGAGTATATATCCAGGTTAAGTTTATTTCAAGAATTTATTTTAGGCTTTTTTTAAAGTAAATTATTTTATTGGGGAAATATAAGTTACTCAAATGTTAACTGGTTGTAGGCAAAGGAAAGAAACATTAAAAGTTGGCGCATTAGTAAAGGACACAGAGTCTTTGTTAGGTTCTGCCCAACAAATATCCCGAATCCAGGGTTTCCGTGTTTCTCCCTGGCTCAGTTTCTTAGAGGTCCCTTGCTATTCAAACGATTCTGAAGACCAAAGGAAATAGAATTCTTTTGGTTATCGACCAAGAGTCTTTAGGTCTTCTCTCAGCCAAGGCATCCAGTGAAATTATAATTTACGTTTCAGATGCATCTGGAGAAGTAAGAAGTCTCTTTCACATTGCCTTGCCATGCTCCGTGCCCCTGTCCTCTCTTCCAGGTACTCATTCTCCAAGCATTTGCTCCTCTCCCAATCAAGGTCATTGCAGTGACCAGAAATTTCAGAGTGCTGCGATTCCTGTGACAATCCTTAAGTTCATCAGGACATTTCATTCTTCAGTGTGCAGGTGTGGAAACAAGTCAGGATGCATCTTTAGGGGCATTGGAGCCCAGCGTAGCAACCAGACTGGTGCCCGGAGGGCTGAAGGGATATTCACTGGCAAACACTCACCAGCCAAAGGCCAGCCTGCCTGGGCGCCAGAGCCTGGTGAGCTCCAGGCGGGGAACGCTCCCACGGCCTCCACAGCTGACCTACTCAGCTGGCCCCTAGTCTTTGTTTTTAAAGTTCAAAATCAATCAATTATTTCATCACATTAAAAGAGAAGAAAGTATATGATCACCTCAGTAGATGCAGAATAATTGTCTGATCAAATTCAAAAACATTCATTTAAAAAAATTCTTTGGAAGCTGGGGATAGAAGAAAACTTTCTGAATCTGAGAATCGGTATGTACAAAAAATCAGAGAAAACAATACATTTAATAACGATGAAATGTTGAAAGTTTTTCCCTTGAAATCAGGCCCAAGACAGCATGTCCACAATCACTGCTTTTATCCACCATCTTTTTGGAGTCCCTAACCAATAACTTAGGACAAAATAAAGAAGTAAAAACTATTAGTATTGAAAAGGAAGAACTAAAAGTATCATTATTTGCAGATGATACAATTATTTGTATAAGTAAATCTATATACAAATTGTTACTAATAAATGAGTCTAGCAAGAAACTAGAATATAAAAGTCAACAAAAGGTATTTTCTAAATATTTTTCAAAAATACTAAAAAAACCTGGCTGGCGTAGCTCAGTGGACTGAGCGCAGGCTGCAAACCAAAGTGTCGCAGGTTCGATTCCCAGCCAGGGTACATGCCTGGGTTGCAGGCCATAACCCCCAGCAACCGCACATTGATCTCTCTCTCTCTCTCTCTCTCCCCCCTTCCCTCTCTAAAAATAAATAAATAAAATCTTTTAAAAAATACTAAGAAATTAAATATTTAGGAATAAATATAATATTTACAGGACCCTACACAGGCAATTATCAAACATTTCTGAAAAAATTAGAGAAAGCCCCTGGCTGGTGTAGCTCAGTGGATTGAGTGCGGGCTGTGAACCAAAGTGTCGCAGGTTCAATTCCCAGCCAGGGCACATGCCTGGGTTGCTGGCCATAACCCCGAGCAACCGCACATTGATGTTTCTCTCTCTCTCTCTCTATCTCCCTCCCTTCACTCTCTAAAAATAAATAAATAAAATCTTTAAAAAATAATAATAATACTTAAAAAAATTAAATAAAAAATTAGAGAAAGCCTAAATAAATGAGAGATATACCATTTCATGGATTATAATGATCAATATTGCTAAAATGTCAGCTCTTTTCTAATTGATCTATAGATGCAACACCATTCCAGTCAAAATTCCACATGGTTTACAAAAACAATCCTGGGTAGATTTGTAGATCCAAATGTAAAAGGCAAATAATGCTTCTAGAAGATTAAATATGTAAATATTTTCATGACCTTGGTTAGCAAAATGAAGCACACATGAAAACCTAACTATAATGAGGAGATCAATGAACGTGACTACATACAGATTAAGAACTTCTGTTCATCGAGAGAAGTCATTAAGAGACTAGTGGTACAAGCCACAGATGAAGAGAAAATGTTTGCAATTCTTGCATCTGCCAAAGGACTCAGATTCAGAATACTGTATGTGACATAATCCTTTATGTCATAAAGGATTCCGGTATAGTTTTCTGCCTAGATCCCAGGCCAAAATAAAGAGCAAAAAGAAACATTTTTATTGACTATAGATGTTCTTTCCCAGTTCAGAGAACCGAAAGGGTTGAGATGACTATGAGGGAGGAGCTGGAGCCCTGGTCAGCCACACCCCGAGTTCTGGTTCTGAAGTGCTGCGGTGTTGCTTCTCTGCATTTTGCGGGGCTGCCCTCATCAGGAACAAGCCAAGGCTGTTGGGACTGCTCACCTCTCTCCAGGGTGCTGCACTGCTTGACTTGTGTGGAGGGCCTATGGACCCCCCCAAGCGTTGGCCCCCTGGTAAACCTTGGGGGCAAAGCAGCCCCCCAAGGGACAGGGTACAGACTACCTGAGGGTGAGGCCCCCAGCAAGCTGCTACCTCCATTCAGAAGGTGTCACACACCCAAAGCCAATTCCTCTCCAATCTCCCAGGGGTGGCCCAGGAGGACCACAAACAAGGACCGTGTCCCAGAGAGCAGATACTAGCTAATGAAGGACCTCTTCCAGGTGCCCACTGGAGTCACCACACAAAGGCCACGAGCTTTGTCAGGTACCCAGCGATCATTTTCTCTATCACGTGGGATACAGATGGCAGATTTTATTATCCCTCCATCAACTGGACCAGCTGGAGACTGACTTGGAGGAAAAATGGACATGACCTGGGATCAGGGCTCCTGTGGGGTAAAACATGGCGATCCCACCACCTCAGACAGGGGCTGGCCAGGGAGCCCCCAGCCAGAAGGAATGTGTGTGTTCGGAGAATGGATTGTAACTCCCTCTGTATCTCCTTTTGGGAGTGGTGTCTTGTCCCGTGACTGCTTCTTGACCTTTCCTTCTGCACCGCACACCGATGTGATGTAGCTCCGGGCCACGCTTAGGTTCCTGTAACATGGACCCGTGCTGCCTTTGTCTGGGACCCCTTATAATGAGCCTCAGACCGGAGGAGGTGCAGTCTCTCTTGCACTGACCCGCCACTGTTGGTGCACCACCCTGTAGTGAGAGTAAGAAACTCCATGTCCACACATCACTAACACTTGAGCAGCTCCCTGTTTTGGGGCTCCTGTGTTACAGCCTCAATGAGGGGTGGCGAAGGTGTTTAGGTTGGCAGACACATCTGTGCTGTGTGAGTGGCCCCACTGCCATGGGGCAAGGCACAGGCTCCCGGCTCGCATAGGATGTTTTCCTGGGAATTTTGAATTGAATCAAGGAAAAAAATCAATGGATTTATCTGTGTGATTCAATAAAGGAGTCCAGCACTACCAGGTGGCAATGGGGTTCTTCACTGCTGAGAGGCAGCCATGTGCAAAGAGCAGCAGGGATGGCGGTCTACAGCAGGGACGGCGGTCTACAGCAGGAACAGTCGTCTACAGCAGGGACAGAGGTCTACAGCAGGGACAGAGGTCTACAGCAGGGACAGTCACTACAGCAGGGACAGTCACTACAGCAGGGACAGTCATCTGCAGCAGGGACAGAGGTCTACAGCAGGGACGGCAGTCTACAGCAGGGGCGGAGGTCTTCAGCAGGGACAGAGGTCTAAGCAGGAACAGTCACTACAGCGGGGACAGTCACTACAGCAGGGACAGTCACTACAGCAGGGACAGTCATCTGCAGCAGGGACAGAGGTCTACAGCAGGGGCTGAGGTCTACAAAGAGAGGAAGGAAGCAACATTTCAAAGAGGCTGGGGTGGGTAGGGGAGCACTTGGATTGTTTCCAGTTTGGGGCTTTTGCACACAAAGCTGCTGTGAGCATTTGTAAACAGGTTTTTTTGCAAACATGTTTTTATTTCTCTGGGAATAATGCCCAGGAGTGCAATTGCTACATAGATTGTGAGTATACGTTGGAAATGACAGACTCTTTTCAGGAGTGGCTGCACCATTTTACATTCACACCATCTGTGGGTGAGAGTTCCAGTGTCTCTGCTCCCTCGCCAGCAGCTGGTGTTGCCATTTTTCATTCCACCTGTTCCAGTGCAGTGATATCTCACTGTCAGCTTAAAGTACATTTTCTTTATTGCTAGTAATGTTGAACTTTTTTTTTCATGTGTAGCTGGTTGTCTGTGTGTCCTCATTGATGAAATATTCCTTCATATCGTGGCCCATCTTCTCACTAGGGTGTGTGTGTGTGTGTGTGTTTACTGTCAAGTTTTAATATATCTGGTTTTGTTAACAAGTTTGAAATGGGCTTCTGTTACTTGCAGACTCCTGGGTGTTCTACTTTTGTCTTCAGTGACCGTCACAATAATGGCTGACGTTTGCTGATCACACACTTCGTGATGGGCATGTAAGTGACTTACAGGATCTAGCTCGCTGTCTGTGTATTGTTTTTGTAAGCATCGGATCTCAGACTTCTATTGACTAACTGCCTTTACCACTTGGCTCATCTGTACTTAGCACAGACAAACGGCTCCGGCCACCCAGCACTGCCAAGCTCAAGCTGACCGAGCCTGCGTGCCCGTTGGTTGAGGAATAGCTAAGCCGCTGATGTCACGAGAGGGCTCAAGTCAGGGCGGTTGCTCATCAAGAGAAATAACAGCCGTCACCGTCAAAATCACAGCATAGCGCACACGTTTTCACTTATTTTCAGAAAATACCTGCCAATGTTCAGTTCAACACATTCTACAGAAAAAATCCCTCAAGCTGTAGTCTCCTAAAATAAAAGCTGAAAATCAATGGCCCATTTATATTACATAGTTTTTTAACCCTAACTGGAGGATATGTTTATTGATTTTTAGAGAGATAGAGGAAGGGAGATAAGAGAAACATTGATGTGAGAGGGAAACATCGATCGGTTGCCTCCTATAGGCAACCCCACCAGGGACTGAACCCACAACCTAGGCATGTGCCCTGACCAGGAGTCATACCTGCAATCTTTCGGCATACAGGATCACATTCCAACCTACTTCACCACCTGCCAGGGCTACATTATATAATTTATAAAAACCACGTCAGTGTGAAAGAAGCAGATACACATGCAGTGTTCAGCTATTCTGAGTTTCTGTGTGAGGCTAGGACTGTATTCCCTGAGGCCTGGAAAGAGAACGGAGGTTTTCGGAGGGTCCCCAAGGAGACTGTGCAGTTGGCCCTACAGCAGAACCACCTCTGTGACGGGCAGGGTCCCTTTGGGGTCTGGGCACTGTCCCCTGTGGCCCAGGGGCTGTACGTGTAAGTTATTGTGAGTTGAGCTGAGTCAATGCCTGGCTTCCGGATAATCAATCATCTATTGACCGTGCTTGCAGCTGCCTTTTTCCACACTTGGAAATTGACAAGAGTCCCCATTCCCACGCATTAGACAGTCGTATTTCCGACCTTGGAAGAGGTAAATGATGGCAGCCCCACGGTGCAGCCAGGCGGCTTGTGGGCATTCAGGGAGTGGCCACGCCTGCCTCACTCCCACGTCATTGCCACAGTGCACCCTGTGCTGTGAAGGTGGTATCAGCAGAGCAAAGTCACAGGTCTGTGCACCATGGCCCCCACGTCCCCTTGACCGATGTCTAGCCACTGCATGTAGATTGAGTGATCACAGAGAAGACCCGGCCCACAGCGGACTCAGCGGGTCCAAATACAGCCTATGCCTGCCCACCGTCCTCAGCGAGCCTCACGCCAGCTTTGGACACTGAGCTGTAAGGAGCGCACGCCCGTCCGCCTTTCCCCCATCTGTTCCCTGACTTCAGCCCACCCCTCTGAACCCCGCAAGTATGGTTCACCTTTGACCTTGCCGATTTCTCTCCTGGTTTTGGTCTCTTCTCACCCTTTATCCTTTGGACTTGGTGCTTGGCATATCTTCCTACCAAAATCATGTTTCTTTCCTTGTTCAATATCACTAGATTGCTTTATGCTACCTCAAGGAAGCCCAGGACCGCTCCCATCCAGGGACGCCCCAGGGGCTGTGGTTCCACCTCCTCCCCTTCCTCCCAATGATATTTCCCCTCCCCAACAGAAGTTCAACTCCAGCCTCACCACTCAACAGCCAGGCTGTTTGCAATTCACCTGTCCTCTCTCTCTCTGGGATGGAAGGTGATGCCCTTTCTCGAAAGGCTGTTGGGAGATTTGCTGGTTAAATATTTCCAGGAAGAAGGAGTTTCTTGTTTCATGGCACATAGTTTTTAGTCTGGGAAGGCGAAAAGTTCTGGGTGGTGATGACAGTAGCCCAACACTATGGGGGGAAATATAAATCCATCTCTCCCCATCATAGCTTAGTACCCAGATGGTAGCTAGCTACTTTCAGAAATGGGGCCGCCGTCCCAATGACCCTTTGCCCCCTATCCTGGGCTCTGCTCTCCGGTCCTGAGGTCCTGTCCCTTCCGTTCCCCACCCTGTCCCAGCCCCACCCTCCTGTCAGTCAGTCAGGGGGACGCAGACAGAGTGCTCCCCTCCCTTAGTAGCACAGGATCTCTCATTGGCTGCCATCACCATGGCAACTCACTGTCTCCTTCCCCCATCCCCTCACTCTCCCTGGGGCCAGCCGCAGATTTGTGGAGTTCCAGACCTCTCAGGGTTGGGAGGGAAGCAGAAAGAGAAAAAGGGGAGGGGAGAGAGGCTCTCGGGTTCAGGTTGGCCGGGACTCCGATTCCAGCCCTGCGCACCGTGCAGCCCCTTTTGTCTCCCTGTGTGGAGGAGCCATCCCGACATCCTGAGGCACGCCCCATGCCCTCCGATGTTCCTGCTGGGGGACAACACCAGGGCCCAGTGTGGCTGGGCTCTGAACCCCCAAAGGCTGTCACAGTCATTCATTATTCTGGCCACCCGTGGGTGTGGTTGGTCAGAGGGGGCAGCCTAGCAGGCACTCTCTCCGCGTGATGTAAAGTGGGGGGTTAGGAGATACACGCCCACATGGGCCACCCGCCGGGGAACCACACAAGACATCGGATGACCAGTGGGTCCCAGCTGCAGGGTGCAGCCAGGGTCAGTGCCTGGGCCTGAGAGCCTGCTGCTTCCCCAGCCACCCGTAGTGACCCCACGACACGTGTTCACGCCCAGCCTGCAGCGTGCAAATGCTCTCGTAGTTTAAACACATAGATGAAAAGCCTGGGCTGAATTCAAGGTAACCTTTTGTCATCATGCGTACTCTCAGTCAGGGGCGTCACGGTAGAGGGTGAGGGTCCATGAAATTGATTGTACTTGAACAAACCCTCCCGGAAAAGGGCGAAGCCACAAAAGTCTGACACACGTTACAACATGGATGAGCCTTGAGAACGTGAAGCTCAGTGAGATAAGCCAGACACAAAAGGACGAACACTGTAGGATTCCGCCTACATGAGGTAATACATGAGGTCATGAGTTTGCTAGAACAGGCAAATTCGTTGAGACAAAAAGCAGATTGGAGGTCGGGGCAGGGCGGGGGGAGTGCGGGAGGACGGATGGGGAGCGAGTGTTGAGTGGCTGCAGGAGGGTCCGTCTGGGAAGATACAGGAGCTCTGGAGGTGGCTGGGGGAGACGGAAGCACCGCAGTGTGCATGCACTTAATGCCCCTGAGCTGTACATGTGGAAATGATTAAAGTAACAATGTTTATGTTATGTATATTTTACTACAATAAAAAATGTACCCCTCTCCCAGAAAAAAGGGAGCGAGGCCAGGCTGGGCGGTGGGGCATCATTCCCGCCCTGGGAGCTCCGGAAAGAGGACACACCCAGGGAGGCTCCAGGGGAGAAGCATCCTGGAGAAGGGGGGCTCTCTCCACAGTCTCCCCTCAGCTGCCTCACCCTGCCCCCTCCAGCTGCCTGGCTCGGGTGAGCAGTTGGGGAAGGTTACATCAGAGGCTCCCCGCCCCCATTCCCCGAGGGAACTGAGGGAGCCGCCTGGGATGGCCCACTGCCTCTCCACGGGGTTCCTCCTCATTTACAAACCCCCAGGTCAGCCCCAACCCATAGCTTCCATCCTGATAGGGAAGACCAGGCACAGAGGGCCCACGTGGGCTAGCTGGGCAGTAAGGACCCACCAGCTCCTGTTACCATGTAGCCACAGCACAGGGGTGGCCAACACCACAGCGAGGTGGTGAGAGAGAAGCCCTGCTCTCCTGGGACCCCTGTGCTGCGCTTGCCCCGCCTCAGGGTCTGGGGTACCTGCAGCCCCTCTTGCCTTCTGAGTCTCTGTTCAAACCCACCATCCTGGCTGACAGAACTGGAAACAGGCACCAAGCCCTCCGGGAAGCTATTTTTAGGATTCATCTGTGATTTCTGATTTCTCCTCTAAATTCCATATTCTCCCACCCCCAGATCTGAAAGAGCTAAGAATTCTGGAGATCATTCATCAGTCCCCCTCTCCAGGTTCTCTCGCTCACTACTTGCAAGCTGTGTCCTCACCCCCACCTTCCCCTACCACTCCCTCTTTCTTTCTTTATCCCCACCCTCACCCTCTGGTCCTTCGGCTCCACAGGCGGCATGGAAAGCAGGCTATTTGTCTGACATCATCTTCCACTCCCTGGCCTGCTAAGAGTTACTCACTCAGGCAATCCCTGCTCCGCCAGAGGAGACTATCCAATTGCCAAGCAACCCACTGTTGGCCAATCACAGAGCTCAAAGGTGATGTCATGGCGAGAGCCGAGCAGTGGTGCTGATGTGGAGAGAAGCCCAGGGTACCACTAATTGAGGGAGTGAGGAAGGGAGCAGCTCGCTTCTAACTGGACTGCAGGTGAGTAGAAATAAAATGCAAATTATTTGAGGCTTTTCAGATTAAAGAAAAAGTAAACCAGCACCTGCAAAGAGGAGAAGCAACAAGGGGCCTGGCACCCATTGTATTGCCTTTCGGTTTCGCTCAATCAATTAAACTTTGTTGAATCCTGGGGGAAACTGGGTGAGGAGAAAAGAATGGCCTTGGCAGAGGGGTGAGGGTGGGCTGCGGGTGTTCCTTCCATGCCGGAGCTCAGGAGAGAGCGGATGGGCGGGAATTGTCTGGGTCAGTTGCCCATGGTGACTTTTTTCCTGCATAAAAATGTTTGGTGCTGGGGAGAAAGGTTTTGCTCAGAGTCCAGCTCCCCTGGAGCTGGCTGTGACCCCCAGGCCCCTTTCAAGCTAGAAGCTGTCCTGAGTTTTACATTTCCTTTCTCAGCCCAGCTTTTCTCCTCTCCCTTCCCCTTGGTATCATCCATTTCTTTCTCCTCTAGCTGCACTGAGTTACTTTTTTCTCTCGGTCCTAAGGATACAATGAGATCACCAGCTCCTCCTTGCCCCGCCCCACCCTGAGGTCAGCCGGATCCCACCTGGGCAGGGTGGCTGCTGTAAAGCCGCACACTGCCACGCCCTGGTCCCTGCCGTCGGCTGCCGGCCCTGGCTCACTCAGCCCACCACCCTCGCCTGGAGTTTAGGCGCTGTCCTCTTCTCACACAGGGCCCAGGGATTTGACACCCAGTGGCCAGCTACCCCCACGTGGCGGTGCTGTCTTTGTTTAATTCCTCTCAGTGAGACAGTCAGGTGTGGAGGAGTCCCATTGTCCTGAAAAAGGGCAGGTCTCCAGAACTGTTCGGGGACTCGGAAATATGCAGGCAGCCCATGTCTGAACAGCGGGGCACGGATACCCCGTGTTTCAAGACCAAGAGAATAACAGGAGGGACGGGCAGGAGTGGCCTGCTGGGGTCCTGCAGGAAGGGCGGGAGCTGGAGACGGGAGGTGGGGAGTCTGTCTCTGCTGAGGCTGAGGCCCCCTCTAGGGAGAGGGAACCCCTCCCACAGGCAGGGAGTCAGGGTGCTGGGAGAGTGAGATCATCTGTCAGGTGAGGAAATAATCACAGTGCTGGAGCAGGCAATCAGGAGGCAGAAGTGAAAGGTCTAATCAGCAGACCTCGAGTCTCTCAGACACCCTGCTCTATCCTCCAGGGCCAGCCAATCTCCCTCTCCTCCACTCGCCCCAAACCCCCACCCTGCTCTCTGGAACTATGCCTTCACCCCTCCTTGAAGCTCACCTGTCATCACCAGCACCTAAGCACCTGTCAGCAGGTCCGAGCCTTTCTGGGACAGATTTGGAGTGGGTGAAAATCTTTAATTGCTAGATGGATCCACCCTAGAGCTTTGTAGGGAGTGAGTTCCCCATCACAAAAGGCATTCAAGCAGATGTGGGATGACCACCAGCAGGGTGGCTATAGAGGAGATTTCTGCATTGTGTTGGAAACTGGTCTAAATTAATGTTTTTCAAACTGTAGGTTGAGACCCATTAGTGGATTGTAAAATCATTTGTGGATTGTAACTCGTATTTCTTTTAATAAAATAAGATAAAAGAGTGTAAAAAAAATTCAGAATACTTCCCATATAGTAGAGTAAATAATGTTTCCTGTACCATTTTTTGTTATATATTTTCAATTATGTATATATTTATAAATATAAGCATATATTTATAAATATAAGCATATACATATAAATATAAGTATATTTATAAATATAAAGATTATAAGTATATTTATAAATATAGATATTGATATATTTATGCTTGTATTTCAATTATATAAACATGGATGGGCCTGCCTGTCTTTACATACATGTGTATATCCATGACTATGTGTGTATGTATACATATGTATATGTGTGTATACACATGTATGTGTGTATACAATATACACACGTATATATCAACGGCATGGCATGCACATGCTGGGCCACACTATATGATGTTGAACTTTACTGTGGACCCCAGTAAGGAAAAGGTTTAAGTAACACTGGGCTGAGAAACCTGTAATTCCTTTTTTCTAACTGTAAGACTGTAAGCCTATGGATAACTCTTACTAGACTATAAAGTTCTTTTTAAATTTTTTTTATTTTTAATGTTTGTAAAATACACATAATGTCAAACGTCCCATTTTAGTCACCTTTAAGCGTGCGGCTCAGGGCAGCAAGCGCACCCCCGATGCTGTGGACCACCAGCACCGTCCATCTTCACAGCGCTTCCGTCTTCCAGACTGAGACTGTGTCCCCCTGACACAATCCCCAGCCACCCCTGCCCCGTGCATGGCCACCATCACTGCACACTCTGTCGTGTGAGGGGGATCACACAGTAGTTGTCTTCTGTGACTGCGTTATTTCACTTGGCATAACGTCCTCAAGGTCCACCCGTGCTGTAGACTTAGCCCCTCGCACAGAGAACTGTCTTGTTCCTATGTGTCCCTAAGACCAGGTACAAAATAAGTGCCCAGAGGCAAAACCAAGTGGAAAAAGTTATGTCTCTTTAGGGAGGTACTTTGTTCTAAGCCTCCATGAAAGACAGAGAGGTCCTGGGTCCTGAGCTGCAGGACTGTCGAGCAGACACACTATTGGTGATGGGTTAGTGGGAGTGTCTTGCATTTTTGACTAATGTCTAGATTTCATTTGACTCCATAAAAGAAATCCAAGAGCTGCCCTGGCTGGCATGGCACAGTGGATTGAGCACCGGCCTGCAAATCCAAAGGTCGCTGGTTCAATTCCCAGTCAGGGCACATGCCCGGGTTGTGGGCCAAGTCCCCATTAGGGTCATGTGAGAGGCAACTGATCTATTGATGTATCAGTCACACATCAATGTTTCTTCCCTCTCTCTCTCCCTCCCTCCATCCCCTTCTCTAAAATAAATAAAATCTTAAAAAAGGAAATCCAAGAGCTAAGTGAGGTTGGCTGCCTTCTCTCAGCTGACCAGGCGGCCAGGCCATTTGACCCACATTCGCCCTCTGGGACAGCAGTGGGGCGGCTGAGAGGGTTCAAAACAGAGCAGCAAAGGTGGATGAACCAGGACCCAGGGAGAAACGAGGGCCAGGAGGGGAAGAAGGAGAGGGGAGGGGGGAGAGGAGAGTGTCTTCATCGACCCAACCACACAGAAAGGGCAAGAAAGGTCAGGTCTTTTATATTCTTGATTTTAAATAATTGGATACTTAAAAAATAAAGACCATAACCAAAAAAAGGCTTATTTTTTCCTGAACCCCCTAAGATCTTCTCCCTCCCTAGGCCTCTTTGATATTTTTATATTATTTTCTACTTATCTGGAGATTCCCATTTGAAGGCATTAAATCCCTAGAAATTTTGAAGCCATGGGTAGTTAGAAATGAGGCTTTATGACAGAGGGGTATAAACTAGAGGGAAATTATAAAATATGCAAAATGTAATTTTTATAATGCCTTATAACTTTTTAAATGTAACTTTTATAATTTTTGTAAGAACCAAATTCTCTCCCTCTCTCGGCTTATACAATTTAGTGTGCCTATAAAGTTGGAATTGGCTATATTTAGAGATGTGATAGCCTGGGAAATGTTACTTTTTCAGTTTTCCTTTGGGGAGGAGTAAAGACAAAAAAAAATCTTGCCTGCCACTGTAAAAAGCATTTTGGGTTACTTTGCATTTTTAGTCCCACTAGAAAGACAGACAGATGTAGGCACATTAACCCCCGCCTCCGTACCCCCTCCCCATCTTCCCCACCGAAGCTCACTGGCCTTTTCCATCCATGAAAGCTGACAGCTGTGTGTCCTCCTGCTTGGGGTCGTGCGGTCAGAGGTGGGTGGTGGGAAGCAGGAGCACAGAACAGATGAGAAAAGGCAGGAGTGTGGGCTGCTCGGCCTAATTTATGACAGGGCAGTGGCAACCTGGGAGTTCAGAGAACAAATCGGGGAAAGTGAACCAGAAAAAAGCTCTGAGCCCAGACTCTAGGGTGAAAGACCCAGTGGGGAAGAGGGGTGAGCGAGTTCCAGTGGACAGTTTGGGTGACAGCACCCAGCAATCCAGACTAGGTAGGGAGCAAGGCTCAAACTGAGTACAGCCATCCCCGCGCCTTATCCGCAGTTTCACTTTCCACGGTTTCGGTTACCCGCGGTCGGCAGTAGTCTGGAAATATTGAGTGGAAAATTCCAGAAATAAGCAATTCTTAAACTTTAATTGGCATGCTGTTCTGAGTAGCGTGATGCAGTCTCACCCTGTCCTGCTCTGTCCCACCCAGGAGGTCCGGGGTCTCCGCACTGCACCCATTCTCCACCCCCAGGTCACCCAGAACCATCTCGGTCATGAGACCGCCCGCCATGACACCGCAGCGCTGCTGCCCAAGTCACCCTCATTTTACTTAGCAATGGCCCCGAAGCGCGAGGTTGGTGCTGCTGGCAGTGCAGGCGTGTCAAAGAAACCGCCAGGTGCTTCCTTTAAGTGAGAAGTGATATTTTCCCTATACATTCATTTCCTCTGAATGTATATTCATTTCCCCTGAATGTACAGGGAAAAACATAGTGTGTATAGTTCAGTGCTAGCCGCAGTTTCAGGCACTGAGTAGGGTCTCAGACTTGCCCCCGCAGTTGGGGGCGGACCAGTGCATGTGGAAGCAGGTGGAAAGGCTCTGTCTGCAGACAGGACAGACACACCTTGACTATTGACACGGGGACAGGTCTGTCTGTCTTCTGCTCCTGCCACCAAACAAGACACATGAGGACTCAACAAGCATTTCATGAGTCCTTCCTAGAAATAAATTACTCCAGGAGTAGTCTAGCTAATTTTTTAATCCATGATTTTTTTATCAAATTAGAGAACTCTAGTACCAAAAGGATATTGATCATGGTCATAAACAAAGAAAACACTAGAAGTTAGGGTCATGGTCTAATTGTAATCGACACATTTATAAAGCAGCATGCAACTGTCAGATATCTTGAGGCTGGGAAAGATGTCTGTTAAATTCACCATTGTGTTCCTTCCTAGTAGCTCACACAGCGCTCACAGTAGTTTCTCAATAAATAAATCAGTAATGGTAGTTCACAACTGAAAACCCAGATTATTCTGAAAAAACTATGTCACATGAAGAAAACCATTAGATACTGTTTTATTCTCAATGCAGTGAAATATAAGTATAAATGACATTAACTTAAAGATAGAACAAGATATAAAACTTACAAAGCCCTGGAGAATGAGAGAACAAAGAAAACAAGAGTATTATCGCAAAAGGTGTCTCCCTTTAGCGCATCCCAGTGCAGGCCCTAGCCCTGGCTGTTACTCCTGCTTAGTCTTGGGTAACACCCTGGGTCTCCTGGGCCCTCTGTCTCCTCATCTGAAAAAGGGCGGGAAATGAAAACGCCAGAAACCTCCATGGCTCCTCCCATCCATGAGCAGAGAGCTTGACTTCTGGAAATGTCTACATGTTCTATTGCCCACGCTCTGCTGATAGGGAGATGGTTTAATTTACTACACTTGGCAGGTCGCGTGTGCGCATTTCACCAGGAGCTTTCGGAGGCAGTGCCTGACTCAAGGGAGAGCTGAGCAGTGAGAATTCGAAGCACTAGGCGCCCCCAGGTGAGAGGCAGATCTGGGGAAAATGAGCCGCTCTGCACCCTTCCGCCTCATACTCCAGGCAGCCATGTCTCTCGCTTCCATTCATGCTTGGCCTTGCATTCGAGGAAGCCCCATGGAGTTTACTAGAAACAACAACAACTAGAAACAAGCCTTTGAGAGAAGACTTAGGTTTAAATCCCGTCTTCATTATTTTTTACTTGTACGACTTCTGGGCAAATCAAGTCACTTATCTGAACTATCTGTAGAATGGATATAAAAGTATCTATTTCATAGGATTTGGGGAAAAAGAAATGATAAAACAAACATACCCAGATTGCAGACAACAAACACAAGAAAAATACACAGAAATGCTAATAGCAAAAAGTAGCAAGGTGCCAGCAATTTTTCTTTTCTCTGTAACATAGATGGTCTGAAATATGATGCTAACATGCTTGTTATTAAAACAGTGCATATAAAATGCATATATGCATACCTATGCGTATGGAAGTGCCTGGTAAACTGGAAAACACTGCAAAATACTCCTAAAGTTGAGACTAGAGTAAGAATACACAGGCCCGTTCCACGCGCCGATCCCTCCCATAACGCCGCCGCCCCACCTCGTCCCGGGGAACTCCACGCATCTCCCGGATCGCAAAGCCCCGCCCCCCATCCAGCAGCTCTGAATGGAATCAGTGCCCCTGAACTTAACTTTTAATATGTCACTTCTTCCATATATATTGACTCAAAGTAAAAATAGCCCAGAAGGTGCCACCACTGTGTGGATTATTTGGTGCTGTCGGTCACCCAGCCTTAGTTTTCCTTCTCTGGCTTGCCTCCCGATATAAACACGGACCCCAGAGCTCCGTGTGCGCCAACAGGTGGCACCGCCTCATTTCCTAGCAGCACAACCTAAGCGGCGTTGCTCAGCCTCTTAGGTACTGGCTGGCGTCTCTTCCTCTCGAAGCCGAGCCTGCGGAGGGGGGGGGGTGTGGTCACACAAACACCAGCCCCTAAAACCAGTGAATCGCACGCTATTCTGCTTAGACAGGTTTCCCTTGGAGTGTCTTGCTAGCCCTCCTTGGCCTGCGCTCTCTAATGCCCACTCCTCTCGCGTTATAACGTGTCCCACGTGACAGCGGGGATCTGCCCGAGGCCCGCGGAGCGCCCGGGAAACTTCCAGAGGCTCCAAACTCCCACCCAGGGGACGTGTGTCATGTTTCATCATCAAAAACCCCTGTGGTTATAGTTTAGGACCTAGCCGAGGGCTTGGCATAGACTTAAATATTCAATGATAATTGTGGAAAGAATGAAAACCACATTCATGAAAAAAATAATTTATCTTCTTTTTTGTTTTAACCGAAATAAAATAAGGCTGCCAATCAGGGCCTCTGATCGGCAGGAAAGAACCAGGGTTACAGCACCGAGATGATATGACTCCGAGATAGTTAGGTGGCTTGTGCGCTCATTTCAGGGAAACACGTGACTTCAGCGGGGCCCTTACACACACTGGGTGCTGGCACGGACCTGAAGAGCCGCGTGCCCATACTGCGTGTGGTCCCAGCCCAGGTCAGAACTCACGGCTGCCATGCCCTAGTTCTGTGCTGAGTCCTTACAGTCTCTGAACACCCTCGCCAGAAACTGCTCTATTCAAACCACTTAGATTTGCATTAGCTTCTTCTCTCTCAAAAGCAATCCACATGGGAATTGACACATCCTGATGGCATTCTCCAGGCATTTCTTGAGGTGACAAATAAAATGCTTGCTCACTCTGGCCGTGCAGGGGGGTGGGGGGGGGGCCATCAGAGACACCTGAGAATGGCAGGCGTGCACCCAATCAATGGATGTTTGGCTTCTGAGAACTGGTTGCTCTTCTCTGTCAGCTGCTGGTCATTGACCGCATTACAAAGAGCCTGCGAGTGTGGGTCACCATGTCTGGTCATGTGAATGAGTCTACCTGCTACGGTGTCCCTTATACATCCCCATCTTTGTATTGCGGCTCTGGCGGCCCCCGTGTGGGCTGTTCACTGGCATCCTGGTCTGGGAGAGAGAAGGGAACAGTACGAAGGGGAGGGTCCTGACAGTGTGATCCAGAAGCTTGGACTCTTGTCTTACCTCTGCCACCAACTCAGTGTGACCTCAGGATCTTTGGTCCCCAGGAGAAGGGCATCAGGATCTCAGAAGGGACAGTCGTAGGTTGTGTGGGATTGTTGCGTGCAATGAAGGAAACTGAACCTACCTGGCCCCTGCCCACTAAATGCCTCCAAGTACCACCCCCAGTCTAGTGACCATCAGAAAGTCCCATGTACTTCCTGGGAGTGAGGCTGCCCCCTGCTGAGAACCGCCGGCCAGTGATGGCCTGGTCTCTCCAGCTGGGACATTCCGACGTGCTGGGGGAAGCTGGGGGATCCAGGAGATCCCCCTCCAGCCAGCGGCCTGATTCTAGACCTTTGCTGTCAGCCACTCTCACCCCCCATCAACACTTGCTCATTCTGCATCTTACCTCCTGATGGCCCCGGATCTCTGCCTGGTGGGGCTATCACTAATAATTTTACCAATCATGCTAATGGTTCAGTCCATCAGGGGGGGAAATGTGTGATGACTTGCCTTTCCATACAGACCCTTAGACGCTGGAGCTGGGGGTCATGTATGGATCGGTTTGCAGGCAGGAAAGCAGTGCTGGGTGGACTGCCAACAGTCAAGGGTTTAACTTGTTCTAGGCAGGTCCTCGATGATTCCCGCCCAGTCTTAGCCTCTAGCCTTCCCCTCCCCATCTTTCCCTGAAGGTCATGCTGCCAGATGAATCTTCTTGCACCAGTAGTATAACCTAAAGATAGAGCCAGGCTTCAGAATGAAAATCCCAGCTCTGCTCCTTACTCCACGGAGGATGTGATGCCATGAACTTGGCTCCCCTGAGCGTCCATCTCCTCATTACAAAAGAACCTCAGGGAATAATCTGTGATATTGTCTGTGGTTTTCCTGGTACGAATCAGGTGCTCAAGGAATGGTAGCCATTGTCACGGCTGTTATCGGCATCACCATTTCCTCTCCCCTTCTTCAGAAGATGTCAGTGGCTTCCCACTGAGTAGAAGATAAAGCACAAACTCTTTCCCCGGTCTGGAGATCTCTGATCCTCCCCTTCCTGTTCTGGCAATCAGCCCCAGTGCACCCTGCATGCAGCCCAATGGGCCCCCCTCACCCTCATGAAACTCAGTCACACGGCCATCACATGGTCAAGTTCCAAAGCCATTGCAAGATTAGAAGCACTGCCAAAACTAAATTGCATAATAACCCCATCACACTCCCACCTTTCACATCCAAAGCTTGAGTCGCTCTCACCAGCTGCTATGCTAGATCATAACTGACAGCCCAGGGTGGCCCTGCCTCTTGTCTGTGTCCATCAGAATTGCCTGGGAGTGAGCACGGGGCAGGAGACAGGAGGCCACCCTCCTGAGCTCGAGCTCTGGTTCTGTAGTTACCACCTGAGGCATTGTGACACATCCACCCTCAGGTGGGGGCCCCTTTGGTCCCTGCTACCATCCAGTGCATCCAGTCAGTTTGCAGCCTTCCTCAGGGGCTACACAAGGCCTAGGATCAGCCTCTGCCTTAACAGAAAACACAGCAAGGAGCCCCTAGGAGGGCCAGGGGTTTGCCTCGGCATGGAGTTTTGCTTTATGGTGCTCAGATGTCTGATGCCCTTCCTAGAATCTCCCACTGACAGGCCTGACCTCATGGCCTCATGCCCACTCTTTTCTCTCTCTGTCTTGCCTGCTGGAATTCCTGGCATTCTGTTCTGTCTGCCCTTGGGCAACAGCCCCCGAACTGCCCCCAGGACAGACCTGGTGGCCCCACTGCATTTCGAGAGTTACAGGCATGAAAGCATGACCCAGACCTGCAAGCCATTTCACAGATCCCACGGCTCCGTGAGAAGCTTGTCAGGCCCTGGCCCATAGGACTACAGCTGCTTGGTGGGCCCTAGGGTTGACTGGACGTGCCCAGGAGAACGGCCTGGGTGGTAGGTGTCTAAGAGAGGGAAACAGAGGCCTAAGAGCCATTCTGAAGGGCCTCCTGGCCAGAGGTCAGCATCACCAGATCTTCCAGGTGGTGTGCCTTCAATCAGGTGCAACCCACATGGCAGCCTGGAATTCTCACAGCCAGGCTGAGTGCTAGAGAGGCGGTGTAACCGGCCCTACCCAACACTGGCGCCGCAGGTGACCTGGGGTAAAGTCAGGCTCCCTGCTGCGACTGCCACCAGCCAATGGCTTAGGGCCCCTTTGCACTGCTGGGCCCTTCAAAAGAGCCATGTCCTCCTCACGGCCCCCTTATATCCTCTCTCAGAATGTCCCACGGGCAGCAACATCTTTTGGGTGTTGAGCACAATAGAAATGACATGACTATTGGCACAAAGATTGGTAAGGGTCCCATGTACCCACAGGGACACGCACACAGAGGAGAATACCAGACCATGTGAAAACACTGGTAGACGAGAGAAGGATCATGGGTGTGAACCTGGCTCTGTCACTTCCTGAGTGTGTTAGTTTCCTAGGGCTGCTGGAACAGATTGCCACAAACTTAGTGGCTTAAAACAATAGACATTCATTCTCTCGCAGCTCTGGTGCCCAGAAGTCCAACATCAAGGTCATACTCCCTCCAACACCTCTGGTGGCCTCAGGCATTCCTTGGCTTATGGCAGCATCTCTCCAGTCTCTGCCTCCATCTTTACACGCTCTTCTCCCTGGGCGTCTCTCCTTTGTACGTCTCTTACAAGGACACTTGTCATTAGATTGAGGTGCCTGCCACCCAGATAACAAAGAATGAGCTCATCTTGAAATCCTTAACTTAATGAAATCTGCAAAGACTCTTTCCAAATGAAGTTACATTCACAAGTTGCCGGAGCTAGGATTAGGCTATACGTGACTGGAGGACGCCTCAGCCCACTACACCGACGACCTTAGAGACGCCACGGCCTCCCTGAGCCTCCACGCCCGCATCTGTGAGACGGGGACAGCAGTCCCTCTGTCACCAGGTTGTTATGAAAATTAAAGTGAATGCATCTGTCACAGAGTAGATGCTTTACAAGCACACATTTTTAATTATGCAGATTCCAGCCCTGTGAAACTGAGTGCTCTCAGTGACAAACCCCTTGGCCATGCCTACCTCTGTCCATCTCCAGGGAGCTCCTGTCCCCTGACCTGGTCTCCTTCTCTGCCTCTCTGCCCTGAGTCCTCTACCTGGTTCTGCCTGCTCCTAAAACTCTGAGGACAGTAGCATCATAGAGGTCTAGAAATATATATATATGGAACTATATGTATGGTATAATATATATACCACCTACGTGGTATATATATTATAATACACACATGATTAAATATAATATATAATTAAATCATACATCATTAAATCATGCCCTCAGGCCAGACTGGCTTTTCCTGAGCCCCCCGCACCATGGAAGAATGACCAGTCAGCACCTAGGCCCGCCACGGCCCACGAGGAGGGGTTAACAAGTCAGAAGACCTGGATCTTAGAACCAGCTCTACCTCCAGCTGGCTGTGCGACCTTAGCCTAAGCCGTACCTTCTCCGAGCCCCAGATTCTCCAACTGAAAGTGCAGTTGATGATGCCTGCCTTGTCAGCCTGGCCCAGCATCGTGCAAAGGCCACCTGGGATAGCGCAGGTGACAGAACCTGTGACCTGCAATGTGTTTCACAAGCGCAGGGTCTTAGTGCCCATTCTCAGCTCACACCCAGGGGCACACTCCCTGACTCCGGGTACCTGCCCCTATACAAAAAGCCCAGCTCAGTCCCCCTTCTTTCTCAGAGTGTCCTTCTCTGTACCTACTTCATCTCTTTGGTCCCCCACTTCTGATCCATCACCCAGGGTCAAGTCCAAGGCCACTCCCTCTCCTGGCAAGGGCTCACTCACTCCACCAGTTGCCTTCACAGTCGGGGGGTCATGAGCAGAGACTGTGTAGAGAGGAGGCCCATGGCCAAGGACATTGTGTCCAGGCACTCAGGCCTGCCTCCCTGCTCAGGGACCCACTGGCACTGTCGGGAGCAGCTTGACCTCGAGCAAGCTGCTCCCGATGTGCTGCCCCGTTGTGCTGCACTGGGATGGGCAGGGCACAGGGAGACGCTGTGAGAGGAGTGCATTTTGCAGCCAGCTGACCTGGCTTCAAATCTCCATTCTTTTGCTTTCCAGCCACATAAACCCACTGCACCTCCATTTCCTCATCTGCAAATGGGGGCTACAGTCCTCGCAGGGCGGTGAGAACCAGAGGCCGTGACTGTGGAGCAGGCGTGGCACCGGGTAACCACGCTGCTGGGAAAGGCCGAGGAAGGGAAACTAACGTTTGTCACGCACCTCATTTTGCTGGGTGCAGTGCCTGTGCTTTTCTCCGCTAATCTGCACCGTCCAGTGAGGAATTCAGGTGCAGAAAGCAAGGTCGGAGGTGTAGGGTGACGAGTGAGAGCTAGTGAGGAGGTGGAGTCTGTGTTTGACTCCTCGCAGGTTGAGCCCTGAAGCTGGAACTGAGCCCACCGCACCACTGGCCCCCTGCCCATCCCTGGCCCATGCAGACCCTGGGCCCCAGAGGCAAAACACCTCATGCAGTGGGGAAAGGGCTCTAAGTCTGTCTCAGTGTCCTTTGTCTTCTGAGGGTGCTGGCGGGGAAGCTGTTGGCCCATGCCACCCTCCGCTGGCACAGCGACCACTGAGTGGGGCTGCATCAGTCAGGGCTCCTCAGAGAAACAGAACCAGCAGGATTGACACAGATGCACAGGAAGACAGTGATTATGAGGGACCAGTGCGTGCAGTTATGGAGGCCAACAAGGCCCACGATCAGGAAAGCCGGCAACGTAATCCAGTCCAGCCAGAAAGCGTGAGAACCAGGAGCTCCCATGACCAAAGGCAGGAGGATATGGGTGTCCCAACTCTAGCAGAGGGAACAAATGCACCTCCTCTCCATCTTTTTGTTCTGTGCAGGCCCTCAAGGGGTTGGATGAAGCTCGCCTTCCGTGGTGGGGTCCATCTTTACTCCGTCTCTCAACTCACAGGCTCATTTCTTTCTGACATCCTCACAGACATGCCCAGAAACCATGCTTACCAGCGACGTGGGCATCCCTTAGCCCAGTCTGGCTGACCAGAAGCTAACCATCACAACGTCCAAGGGACAAGTGGTCCCCATGACGGCCACCCGCTGTTGGTTATTTCTCACTCCATGCAGCAGTCTCCTTCAGGGGAGCCCTGTCACCTGCCGTCCCCAGACACTCCCCTGTCCGCTCCCTCCCTGCCTCTCCTGTTTCACCACTCCCTCCTCCCTCGCACCTTCTGGTCCATCGTCAACCATCTGAGACCAAGCTTCCTCGGCCCCGCCCTTCGCCCTTCGAGTGTGTGCCGTTCGTGGCAGAACGCCCTCCTGGCCCTCTCCCGACCGACTCTGACTTACCATTTAAGGCTCTTTGTGTGCTGCTGACACCAGGGGGCCCTACCTGGCTCTCCAGGCCTCACGCAGGGCACAGAGCTCCATCTCGGCTCGCACAGTGAGCCTGCGCGCCGCTTACCGTCTCTGCACGAACTACGGTTTTATGACATTGTCTCTTAATGAGGTGTGCTCTTCTGGTACCCTGGGGTTGTCTTAAGTGAGGTCAAGGAGGGCTGAGTCAGGTGCTTCCTGTGGGGAGGGAGTGAGAGGGCGCCTGGGGAGGCGTTTGGGCATCTTGTGGCCGATTCTCTCTCCCCCACATCAGAACGGGGCCCTGGAAAGCTCTGTGTAGATTCAAGAAGAAATTCACAACAGTTGTTTTGTGACTGTCTCCCAGATAATTCTGATTCAGGCTTTGTCTCTCACCCTAACCTTTGCTCTGGGCCAGGCCAGCGAGTGGCTCAGAGAGACAGATGAACACCCCTTGATCCCTACGGTTTAGGGAAACCCACTTCTGCATACTCAGGGGGCTGGAAAACCAGTTCCAAAGCCACTAGGAGTGTCTGGAAACTGAGCTTGACCAGGGTGATGTGGGCAAGGTGGTCGGAGTTTGCGAAAGGGAGAGTCAGTGTGCAGAGGGCCCGGAGGTGGGAGTGGATGGGGCTCCTGCTGGAGTCCCCTCCCTGCTTCAGTGAAGACCTTCCTCAGCCAAATATCCTGTCAGTGGTAACACACTCTCTTTTTCTCAGATTTGTGACAGCGTCCTGAGCTGGTGACAGACCTACTCTGTGACTTGCGGCCAGATTCAGCTCTCACATTCCAGAAAACATGACTCTCGCTGGTAGGTGCAACACTATTTATTGTGTGAAGGGGGCCCCTCAGCACAGGCTGTCTCTGTATTCACACAGAGGTGCTTCCGTGCGCACAAAAAAAGATGAAAGAATGGCACCCAGGATTAAAAGAGGTCACCTCCAGATGGTGGGGCGGGGATGGGGTTCACAGCCAAGCTCTGCTTCCCGTGGCTCTTCTGCGTGTGCTTTAAAAACTGTCTATAATGCACATGTGTTATCTTTGCAGTCAACTACGTTTTCAACTTGTAAAAGGAAAGGAGGAAGAGAGTGCCCAGGCATGGCATCGCACTGGGCGTTAGTCAAGAGAGCCTGAGCGTGCCTGGGCTTAGAACCAGGCCCGTAGTCCCGAGGCGGGGGCAGAAGGGGTGCCCGGAGCATGTGCCACACCAGGGGGGAGTGGGCTCTGATTCGTGACCTTCTGGTTTTCAAACGCCCCCAGACACAGAGAGACCAGACAGGGGTGGGGGTACCACTCTAGCTGTCGTGGATGCAGCCCCTCTGGCCTTGACCCCTAGGCTGGGAAGGTAAGGAAGGCTCACAGCCTGACCTGGCCACCCTCTGAGGGCCAAGAGCAGAGGGATGGGAGTGAGCTGCCTTACCTACTTCTTTACCTCCGGGTCCCCAGGAAAACACTGCCTGGAGCCAAAAAAAAAAAAGGAGAATCCTGGACAAGCATGGGGAGTTAGAGAGCTTGGGCCAGGGTGCGCAGCTGGGGTGGTTGCAGATACTGGTGCTCACGATCTTCACCTGAGAGCATTTTGTGTGCAGCACGAGTAAAGGAGACGACCTATCGGGGAGCAGACGGGGTCACCTGAGAGCTCTGGAAGGCTCAGGGTCTAGTCGGTGGACAGGATGGGGTCTGCCTCACACACAGGAATCCTAACCAGGGCCATCTGGGGCACAGGGGACTGGATCCCCGGCCAAGGGGAGGGTCTGGTGCCTCTGCAGAGCCCAGGGCCCCGGCTGCTTGGGCATGCAGACTCCCATGGGTGCCGGCTCCGAGTCTAGGAGAGGGTGACCATCTCCACCTGCTGGGTGTTTCCGCAGCCTACAAAGAGAAGATGAAGGAGCTCCCACTGGTGTCATTGTTTTGCTCCTGTTTCCTGGCCGATCCCCTCAATAAGTCCTCCTATAAATATGAAGGTAAGAGAGGGCCGCAGTCGGGAAAGAAGTGGGTTGAGAGTTTCTGTGGCTTGTACCCTCGAGGACAGCACCCCACCCCAGCCCGGCTTTCTGAAGCTCTCTTCCCCGTGTCACCTGCCCTTTCCCAGAGCCCGCCACATCGCCCCAGCTGACTCTGAGGGTCTGGGCGCCGTGCGTGAGGCTGGGCCTGGCGGGGTGGACCGCAGCTGGAGGTCTGACTCAGACCCTGGGCAGAGAGTGTTCTAGATCTTAGCTTTCATTCACTCATTGAACTAATGATGCCATGGAGGATGCAGGGCGGAAGCAGAGACTACGCCTCGGGGACGCCTAGACCAGAGAGGAAGCAAGACAGGGGTAAATCACAGAACCCGTGGTCACCAAGGCTCCTCCGGGGAGGGCAGAAAATGGCCCGAGAGAGTGCAGAGCTGGGAAGAGGGCTTTCGCCTGCAGCCACTCGAGGAGGCTCTGTGATAGCCGCACGGACAGCTCCCAGGACACCGTGTCCCAGGATGCTGGCCTGGAGCGCCCGATGGCCACATACTGATGGGGGGTGGTCAGGGCATAGGTCACCTCTTAATTTCCTGGGGGTTAAAAGGAAGGGATGGGTTTGGTCTGGAAATGAGAGATGGGGGTGTTTGGGTTACCTGAGATTGTTTTTTTCTGTTGTTTAGGCTGGTGTGGGAGACAGTGTAGGAGAAAAGATGAAAGCCAGCGGAAAGACAGTGCTGACTGGAGAGAAAGAAGAGAGCAGGGTAGGAGGGAGAGGGGGAGAGGCGTCCGCAGGCCGAGCCATCAGACTGGTAGTGGGACGAGGACTGGAGGAGTGGCTGGGCGGTGGGCAGTGGGTGAGCGCCATGGTGGCTGCCAGAGATGACACCCTGAGCAAGAGCTCAACCACGGGAGGAGCCTGGTGGCAGGAGAAAAAGCAGGTCCTACAGGCCTTGTTAGAAATCACACAGCCTGGGACCTTACATTTGGAGCCTGAGACCTCACTGTGGCCACCAACTCCTCTGGCCCCATCCCACCCTTTGAACTTAGGTGCCATGCTGGAGGCAGGCCCAGACCCCGGTCAGTGGTTTGCCATGGGCACCCAGGCCCCCCACGTATGTGTGCGTGTGTGTGTATGCTTTATGGGGGCCCACGCAGCCTTCAGAGTGTGAGCAGCTCCTTGTCTTCTGCCTGCAGCAGACACGGTGGACCTGAACTGGTGTGTCATTTCTGACATGGAAGTCATCGAACTGAACAAATGCACCTCCGGCCAGTCCTTCGAAGTCATCCTGAAGCCGCCTTCCTTCGACGGGGTGCCCGAGTTCAACGCCTCCCTGCCCAGGCGGAGAGACCCGTCTCTGGAAGAGATACAGAAGAAACTAGAAGCAGCTGAAGAGCGAAGGAAGGTAAGTGCTGTCCTTTCTCCCCGCCACCTCAGCAGCAGGGGGAGGAGCTCGAGAAGATAGGTGGTGGCTCTGAGCTGGGGTCAAGTCTCCACCGACCTAAAAATATTTAGGCAGCACTTCCCATATGCGGGACAGAGAAGGGGGCGTCGCTGAGAGGAGCCAAGGGCAAGTCCCTGGTCTGCAGGAGCTTACACTCTGGTCAGGGGGACAAGGCACTGCGTCAGACACCCAAGAGGTAGCCTTGTATTCACAGCGACAAGAGTAAGACATTGAGAAACACTAAGGATTTAGGGAAAAACTAGACAAGTGAAAAAACTGGAGGGAGCTCCTTAATTTGGGAGGGGGAAGGTCACGACGTGGTATACTTCAGCCCCACCCCCCAGCGTGCCTGCTGTGTTTCCTATCAATTCTTGTGGCCCAACTCTGATGTCATTTCTGTGTAAGTTTTTCTTCATCTTCCAAGTAGAAAATAACCTCTTCTTCCCGTGAGTCCCTACGGCACTTCCTCTCCGCCTCTGAAGGCAAATGTCACGCGCTAGTCTGGGTTCAAGTTCTTTAAGTATGTGTGACCTCTAATAGCCTTTTGTCTTTCCCAAGTTTCTAGAGTAGTGCCTGGCACATAGTATACGGTCATTTAGTATTCGTGAGTGAATGAGTGAGTGAGTGAATGAATGAATGAATGAATGAATGATGGGCATGTGGAACAGAGAACTGAGGGTACAGTGGGCAAATCCAGGAAACATCCTGCTTCCTGCCAGCAGGCCAGGACCAGGCTCGGGGAGTCATCTGACCTGGATGTGGAGCTTTAAGTCATGCTGATAAAAATATCCCTGGCCCGCTCACCTTCAAGGGTCTCTTTCTCCCTCTGTGCATCCCTAGTATCAGGAAGCTGAGCTCCTGAAGCACCTGGCGGAGAAACGGGAACACGAGCGGGAAGTGATCCAAAAAGCCATTGAGGAAAACAACAACTTCATCAAGATGGCTAAAGAAAAACTGGCCCAGAAGATGGAGTCCAATAAGGAGAACCGAGAGGCCCACCTCGCTGCCATGTTGGAACGGCTGCAAGAGAAGGTAAGTGGTCTGGACTCGGAAAGGAGGCTCCTGGGATGCTCTCTTCCTTCCCTCGGCAAGTATGATGAGCCTGTATATCGTTGCAGGGAGCAAGCAGCCTCAGGCAGGAGTGGGGATATTTCTGTTAGGCTGGGTCCTTAAAGAGTTTCAAGGGATGATTTGGGAAGTCACAGGCAGGAAACACACACTGAGCTTTGGAATTCCTTGGGGGAGCGCTGCAGAGCTACACAGTCGAAATTTCTCATTGTCTCCTGGAGATTAGACCTCTTGCCATCTGGAGGACACCCACCTAGTGCAAGGGAGGAGGGACGCGCAAGCAGCTGCACACTCCTGGCTTCACCCTTGAACGGACCAGTTTGACTCCATGAAAGACGCTGACTTGAGTTCTTGGCTCTGAGCCAAGGGCGTGGTGGCCAGAGCTGCCCTTTAAGCAGGAAACGCGATTCTTTCCCACTCTCTTGATATGGACCGAGGCAGTCACCGGTCTTTGCAACACGCTGCCTTTCATCAATAAACCAAACGGTGTCACCTAAATATGAGGAGCGCAAGAGGCTGGGGTTGGTCCCACGTGTGAGCAGAATAACAGCGCATTCTGCTGAGGACACGCTGGCCTCGTTTCCTGAGTCTCGAGGCTGCCCCCGTTTCTCCTGCAGCCCCTGGGAGAGCTCTAGCTCTGTGTTTTATTTCCAGGAGCCGCCTGCTGCGCGGTGACTCCCTGGACCCGATCGGTGGCCTCGTCCCATGGTGAGCAGCGTGGTCCCCGCTCCTTCCTGCCCATCGACCTAGAGTCGCAGGCCCCTTCACAACAGCTACTAGAAAGACAGGGGACCTGAGTGTCGCCTAGTCCCTGCAGCTGGCCAGCATGCACACAGCCCCTCCACAGTTTTACTCCATCCTTCTGGGGGCAGCTAGGCCTCTGCCAAGTACCAGATAGGAGGGAAGTGACCTTGTCCAATGTCAGGCCTCCCCAGCTATTGAGGGACGGCTAGGAGCAAGCTCTCACAGGCAAAATCTGGGATTGAGTTAGGATGGGGCATGGGCTCCCAGACCAAACCCAGAGGAAGTCATTGAGTCCAGGGCATGATACGGTATTTGGAAGAGGGCCCAAAACTTCTGATTCTTCACACCCCTATCTGCACAACCAGTCCGTGTGGTAAGAAGGGGAGGTGTTACCCTTACTGCACCGATGAGGAAACCATGTCCAGGAAGGTCAGATGACCTGCCCAGGGCACACCGCCACTAAGCCGTGGAGCTGGGACCAGAACCCAGTTCTTTGATTACATATCCAGGAGGCTCTTTCAACAGCTTGTTTCAGGGAAGCCAGGACCTGGTTGTCCTACTGGCCTTTTGTTAGAGAGGAGAACACTGGGGGCCAAGGAAAGGGAGTCCAGAAACCTAGGGCTCTGCCCAGTGAGCTCAGCCGGGCATGGAGGTAGATTCTGAGAGACTGGGGAGGCCCAGGCCCTGGGCTAACAGCTCGGAGGTCAGGTATAACTCAAAGAAACAAGCTGTTGGAGCAGACGTTCGAGCGGGCCTCGCTCCTCTGGGGTCTCGGCCTCTGTTCCCCCTTGCCCACCAATGAAGCAGGAGATGGGTATGTGGGTTCTGCCCTGGCTCAGGCCAGGGACACTTTCGACGAGGCGTGTCAGTACCTGTGTGGGTCACAGACCACCTGCACCAGAGTCACGTGGTATCAGGTTTCACACTACAGATACATGGATCCCCTCCTAGACCTACTCATGCAGGCTATCTAGGGATGGGGCCCGAGGACCTGCCATTTAACAAGCACCCTAGGTCGTGGTGATACACGTAGCAAGGCTGAGGACCACTGTCTTAGATCCACCGCTCCCCATACTTTCCCCAGGGCCAGGAAAAGTTCTAGGACCTCTGCAGGGACAGATGTATGGTTTAAGGTGGTATATCCTGGGGACCTGGACTGCCTCTGTGTGCCTGCTCAGGGCTGGTTCTTGGTATCTGGATGTGATGATATCTGGATGTGATGATGCCAGGGTCCGGCAGCCACGATATTTATTGAGTGCCTAGCATGTCCAAGGTGCCTTAGGAGGATCTGGGAGATACAAAAAAGAACAAGGCACGCTCGCTGCCCGTGGGGAAGTCTCCCGATGGAGGACCTGGATCTCCGCACAATGAATGAGCTGTAATGATAAGTCCGAGGGGTGGACACTCGAAATGCAGAATTCTAGAAGCACATGAGCTTCCCATGCACACCCGCTCTTCAAAGACCAGAGAAGTGAGGCCTGATCAGTGAAGACAGTTGGTCAAGGCCACACAGCTGATGGGCCTTTGAAGCCAGATCCCGTCATTTGGCTGGACGATGCTGTGAGGCAAAAGAGGGCTCTCGTAGTGCACTTGTAAGAATCCTCACCTTTCGGGGTTGGACAACCTTTCCAAAAATTCTTCAGTTCATTTGTACTTTAAGAGCCCTCATTTCTTACTAAGGCAGGTCGGACGACTCTCGTAAGGAGAGTCCTGACTCTCCATAAGGAGACAGACAGGATGTCGAAGCAGCAGTCAGGTTGCACGCGTGTCGGGGGGACACCTGCCGTGAGGCCTGCCTGCTCTGCCTGCTCCTCTGGCAGCTACACTGAGTGGCTCCTTGTATAAGCCAAGCAGCATATTCACTGCAAACCCCAGGACGGCCAGGTGAGGGACGCAGAGGCTGGTGGGCACTGGGGTCACTGTGAGGTGGGTCCCCTGGGAGCTTGGCCCCAGTCAGCAAGCCCCCTGGGGCCACACCAGCAGACACACTCACCTGCCTCCTGCCAGGCTCACCTGCCACCTTCTGTCCCTTCTCAGGACTCCTTGAGACCCTGCTCTTCACTTCCGGCGATGGCCATTCTTTGGGCTCTCTTGTCCCTCCCTTCATCCCCCAGGTGTGACCTGCCCTTTTCCCTCCCTTCCTTCCCAGGACAAGCACGCAGAAGAGGTGCGGAAAAACAAGGAGCTGAAGGAAGAGGCCTCTAGGTAAAGCCCAGAGGCCAAAGAAGTTTCCAGAACAGCCGGACAGCTGCAGCAGCTCCGCAGTTCCTGAGGCAGCCTCACCCGCCGCTGGCTGCCCTCGCAGCACTGGGGATTGGGGGGAGGGGGGTGGCCAGGGTGTTCCCTCTGCTTTTGGTGTTTGTACATGTAAAGAATTGACCAGTGAAGCCATCCTATTTGTTTCTGGGGAACAATGATGGGGTGGGAGAGGGGCGAGGAGAGAAGCGGGGAAAGAGAGATGAAGAAGGACTCGTGGTCACTGCAACCCTGCCCACCGCAGACTCAGGTCAAGTCCTCGACTCTTCTTGACCGTGAGCATCCAGGCACCGTGTCGAGAGAAGGTGAAAGTGGAGCAGAAGTCCGAGTGAAGGACAGAGTCCTGGGTGGGGCAGTGGCTGCAGGGTGTGGCCAGAGAAGCCCAGTGAGGGGGTGGGGGGCCCAGAGGTGTTGCTTCAGCCCTGCACGGGTGGGATGAGGTCTGAGTGTGTATGTGTTCGCCGTCATCTTTTGATCATCACGACCAATGAAACATTTACTCCAAGTCTCCGGTTCTTTATTTCCTGAAGCGGTCCTTTGAGTGATTGAGAGGATGTTCATGAATTTGGTTCCCACCCACCAGGTGGCAGAGGCCCCTGTTGGTCCTTACTCTGACCGTCAGAGTTCCTGCCTGAGATGGCGAGGTGGGTTGGACCATGCCGGCCTTTGGCATAACCAAAACGTGTGTTGCTGCTCTTCCCCTCCTCCCTCCCCAGTCCCTCCCCTCCTCCTCCTTGTGGGTTGTCCCTTATGGGAATCCGTGCACTGAACTGATGGGAAAAGAAGTCCAATCTGTCTTTCTGTGGATCAGCTTTCTAATGTGCTCCCTGGATGCCTGGGACCAAGGAAGTTCTCCTCACTTGGGGGGTGTGGGGTTACAGGTGGCCGCAAAAAGCAAGTGAGGAAATAAAGCGTGTATTAGTGAAAAAGAGGGGTCGTTGAAGACCCAGAAGTCACCGCACCCAGAACGCCCACTGTGGCTGGTAAAGGAGGTCCGTTCACCAGCAGTGGGGGTCCTCTCCCCTGCAAAGAGGAGAGTGGTGGGAGGCGGCCTGTGGGGGCTGGTCCGGGGGCATCTCCCCACCTTGCCCCACGCACTGAAGTTTTGAATAGATTTGTAAATAAACTGTTTGCTGTTGCTTTTGCCCCCACCGGTGGTACTGCAGCTTAGCTTCATCTTAGGATGCAATAGCAGAGGGGTCAAAGATGATGATGAAAATAATGATGAATAATAATAATAGCAGCTGACACTTAGGAAGCACTTACTGTATGCCCGGCAATTGTCTGGAAATACACATACACACACACACACACACACACACACACACACACACGACTTAATTGTCTGGCGATATATATAATGGGAGATATTAATATATATATATAAATGGGAGATATAGAGAGAGAGATACATATCTCTCTCTGTATATACGTGACATGTTCACAACAACCCCACAGCGTAGGTGCCGTCACACTCCCATACTTAAGACAAGGAAACTGAGGTACGGAAAGGCTCCATCAGTACCTTGCCCAAGGCCACACAGGTGGCCAGTGAGAGAACGAGGAGTCCCGTTCCACAGTGTTCCCGAGTGTGAGTTCTTAGCCATGTCACGGCGCTGGGTCCTGACACTCTCAGACTAGGGTGTGTTTCCTGGGACAGCGTTTCTCAAACCATGAGCTGTAACTCATTGCATTGTGAAATAACTTAATGGGTGCCACCAAACTTTAAATTTTTTTTAATGGAATAGAGTAGAAAACAAAATATCAAAGTAATCACAGGCAATAAGGAAAGGATTACTTTATGAAAATCGTGTGCCAGTGTTATATTTGTGTAAGTAAGTTCTAGGTCACAGCATAAAGTGTACTTCTTCCTGGGGGCTGCGATCGAACCCTTTGAAAGTCAGTGCATGACAGTGAGTGTGGGACCAGAGCGACAGCCCCAGGGGCTTCCGGAACCTGATGTGCTAGGGAAAGGGAGGAGTTGTGGCCACACCTTCGAGAACTATCTGCTCCTGAGTGAAAGGAGATGCTAATGCCCTGAGGGGTATAGTCCCACAAGTCTACCCCATCAGGGTCTCCCTCCTCCCCGGGGGAATACCCAAGGCCCAGAGGAAGGTCCATTCCCACCACTCTCCATCACCAACTCCTACACTTACCATTCGTCCCCTGATTAACTGTGCGGATGCAAACCTCCCTCCTTCGCACATGCAGTTCCCTTGCTTGGGTTCATCTTCCATGCCTGCTTGGATTCATTCTTATGCATTCCTTTAAACTCCTGATAAAGTTCCCTGACTCGGCCAATAAATTTGTACCTCTTTTTTTTAAAGATTTAATTTATTTTTAAAGAGAGAGGAAGGGAGGGAGAGAGAAATAGAGGAAGAGAAACAGCAATGAGAGAGAAAAACATCTATCAGCTGTCTCTCGAACACACCCCAGCTGGGGACGGAACCGCAACCCAGGCATGTGCCCTGACAGGGAACCGAACCAGTGACCTTTTGCTTTGTGAGAACAATGCCCGAACAACTGAACCATATTGGTCAAGGCCTTTTGTACCTCTTATATGTATATGAGTACCATGTAATTATTTGTTTACCCATCTCTCTCCCTACAAAGAAGAACCATCTTTCTTCATCTTTGTGTCCCAGGCTGTGGGTGCTCCAGAGTTTCTGTATAGGATGGCATTAGGGACAGCAGTCTGGTCGAAGGGAAGTCCAGGGTACTGATGTTAAAGCGTCATTTGTATAGGTCTTCGCTGACGCACTGTATCCAAGACCCAGAAAGCACTATCAATCACACGTATCGAAGAATGGAGGTGGCTGGTCCAGTTTATGCCGGAGACTAACACCCACCACCAAGGCACCCCCTGGACCCCACTAACCCCCAGTGCCTGGCTCTGAAAACTGAAAACTCCGATGACGTGCTCGGCACGGGGCTAGCTCCCACTGATGAAAAAGCAGGCCCTACGTCGGAAGGGTTTGTGCACCGGCTTGGAAACTCATGCAGTGAAAAGTCCAAGGCGCTGGTTCTTAGATTTTCAGTTTCTATCAAAATCCTTCTGAGAGTTTTTAAAGTGTACATTTCTTACCTTCAGGTATTTATAAATGGAAATAATTGACCAGACTTACTAAAATATTCTTTTTTGTGGATGTTGCTTGAAACCTTCTTTTTAACAAGCCATTGTCCAGGATTTTAGGGGCCGATCCTGACTCCCGTTTGAGGAGTTCTGTACAATTCAGAACTAAACTGTAGGCAGTACCTCCAAGGGCAAAAGGAAGAATAGTCATCGGAGAAGCCTTCACAGAGTGGGCAGCACTTGCTCTGAGCCTTTAAGGAGGAGCAGACTTCGAACAGAAGAGGCAGGAGCCGGAAGGAGGGCTGGAGATGTGTTGGGAGCCAAGAGCAGTGGGCAGTAGCTGCAGCCACAGAAGGGATGAATTCGTCACCCAGGAAGAACATGCAAAGCAAAGGGCTCTGGGATTCTCTCGATGATGTGGCAAGATGAGGAACTGGGGCCAAGGAAGGGCAGAGTGTGAGAGAGGCGTGCTTTAAATCCTAGGATCCCAAGCCTGTGTTCCTCAGTAGGGGCAATATCGCCCTCTATAAGGCATTTTGGACATGCGCAGCAGCGATTTTGGTTAACACAAGGGGCAGGCTCAGCCTGGTTATGCTATGGGAAAGTGAAATGTAACATCACAAGGCACAAAAGACTGGAGACACAAAATAGAAATGCACTATCGTGAGGGTCTTACACGGTAGCTAAAGTGGCATGCTGTTGTTTGAAGACAGGCTGAGGTAAGTTGAGGGTGTGATTCTAAGTCTGAGGGCAACACTTAAAATAGCAGCGACCACAGGGGAGATGACAACTATAAAAACAAACAGGTGCAGTTGACGAGCCAAGACTGGAGATACGTGGAATATTTTTAAAATTCCAATCCAAAATAAGACAGGAGAAAAGGAACAAAAAACAAATGAGACAAATACAAAACAAATAGCAAAATGGTAGTTACACCTAACCATACTGATAATTTTCTTTCCAGTTTTATTGAGATAAAACTGGCACACAACCCTGTAAAAGGTGTACAGCATGCTGACTTGACTTATGATTACCATGATAAGTTTCCCTAACAGCCATCATCTCGTATAGATACATAAAAAGGTTTTTCCCTTGTGATGAGAGCTTTAGGATTTACTTGCTTAAACACTTTTTTTTACCATTTTTGTAATTACATTAATGTAAATGGTGTAAACATTCCAATTAAAAGGCATACACTGTTATACTGAGCAAAAAAGCAAGACCCAGTTTTTTTGCCAGTTATAAGTTGCCCACTTTAAATGTAAATACAACAATAGGTTAAAAGGAAAAGAATGAATAAAGATGTTTCATTCAAGCACTAATCAAAAAAAAAAGCCAGAGTGTCATATTCATATCAGACAAAATAGATTTCAGAACAAGGATTATAATCAGGCATAAAGGGGACAATATATAATGATAAAGGAGTTGATTTAATAAGAGAAAGCGTGAATTCTAAATACATGTGCACCTAATAACAGAGCTTAGAATACATAAGGCAAAACAATAGAACTGAAAGGAGAAACAGTTGACCAACTAGAACATTATATCCAACAATAACAGAATAGATGTTCTTTTTGAAGTGCACCTGGAATTCATCAAGGTGCCCTATATTCTGGGCTATAAAACAAGTGTCAAAAAACTTAAGAAGATGGAAACCATACAAAACAAGTTCTCCCACCATGATGGAAGTAAGCTAGTAATTAGTAACAGAAATATATCTGGAAAATCCCCAACCATTTGGGAATTAAACCACACAACCTAAATAAAGCCATGAGGAAAAAAATAAGTCACAAGGAAAATCATAAATATTTTGAATTGAATGAAAACAAAACTGCAACCTATCAAAAATTATAGGATACAAAGAAAAATTTACAGAGAAATTTTTAAGTGCCTATAATTAGAAAATTTTTCAGTATCTTTAAGTGTCTATATTAGAAAAGAAGGAAGATGTCAGATCAATAGTATAAGGATTTGGAAAAGAAAAAACAAACCCAAAGTAGCCGGAAGGAAACCATAAAGATTAAAGCAGAAATCAATGAAACGAAAAACAGAAAGAAAGCAGTTCATTGCTCCTATGGGTGAAGATGTAAAAACTGCAGCACCTCACGGAGGGTGTTGGGTTTGGCTTCCTTGGATGTGTAATGCATGGTCACGCCTCTCGAATGGGGCACATGACATGCAGAGATATGCAAAGTCAGAAGAAAAAAATGCACGTCTTCCTAGAGAATTATGTTTATCGATAAGTCAGGGGAAAACATTGTTATGATAATATAAAAATCAAATACAATACAAATAGGTACCTAGGTTTATTTTATTGTAGTAAAAAGATATGACAAAATTTACCATCTTTTCCATTTTAAGTATATACAGTTCATAATGCTAATTATATTCACATGGTTGTGAAACAGATTTACAGAACTCTTCCATCTCGCAAAACCTAAATCTCCCGCCATTAAACAACTCCCCTTTCCCCTTCTCTGCAGCTCCTGGTAACCACCATTCTACTCTCTGTTTCTGGGTTTAACTGCTCTAAGTAAATAATATTGGTGAACCCATATAGTATTTGTCTTTTTATGAATGATTTATTTCACTTACATAAAGTCATCAAGGTTCATCCATGTTGTAACCTGTAACAGTATTCCCTTCCTTTGTTTTTTTTTTTGTTTGTTTGATTGTTTGATTGTTTGTTTAGAGAGGGGAAAGGAGGGAGGGAGGGAGGGACAGGGGGACATTGATGTGAGAGAGAAACATCAGTCAGATGCCTCTCACACATGGCCCAATAGGGGACCAAGCCCACAACCCAGGCATGTGCCCTGACTGGGAATTGAACCGGCAACCTTTCACTTTGCAGGATGATGCCCAAACAACTGAGCCACATCTGTCAGGGTCATTCTCTTCCTTTTTAAAACTGAATACCATTCCATTGTATGTACATATCACATACATCCATACATCCACTGATGGACGTGTGGGTTGCTTCCACTCTTGGCTAACGTGAATAATGCTGAAATGAGCACAGATGTACACACATCTCTTCAAGATCTTTCCTTCAATTCTTTTGCACAAATATCCAGATATGGAATTGCTCAACCAAAGGTTAATTTTTTTTGAGAAACTGCCCTACTGTTTTCCACAGTAGTTGCAAAAATGTGTGTAGATATTTTAAGAAAAACACAGGCTTCTAGGAATTCACTGGCTTATAGAGGGCTAGCTCTGCCATACCCAACATACCACTAGGACCGGCTTTCACTCTTATCTGCCATTAGGCTCACTTGGGTGGAGAAGTTCAGGAAACCCTCGGGCAGTGGTTAAAAACTTGTGTGATCTGTTTAGAACTAGTGAAACCTAGACTTACAAATACCAGATCTCCTATTAATTACCTCTGTGACTCTTGCTAAGTGACTAAACTTTGTGAAGTCTTAGTTCTCTACCTGTAAAATGAAGATTCAATAACTGGTATAGCTAAACTGCTTAGTATAATGCCTGGCATGTAGCTAATGCTCAGTAAATGGTGGTAGTGATATTCTATCGCTGCTCCCTGTAACAACACTGAAGTCTTTTCCTATTCCTCATGACAGTGTTTTCCCAATATCTTCCTCGTGATAGATAGATCATGTCCAACATCACTTTAGGCAAACTTTCCATGTATCTCCAATAATTATTTGCATGGGATGGTTACAAATTTGTATTTCATTCTATTATAGATGCTTTCTAATTCACCTACATCTCTTAATATGTGATGCTCAGTCTCATGCACTACTTTTGTGAATCCAAGTGGGTTTGGACACTTTATTTTATTTATTTATTTTTAATATGTTTATTGATTTTAAAGAGAGAGAGAAACATCGATGTGAGAGCGAAACATCAGTTGGTTGCCTCCCACATGCACCCCGACCGGAGACTGAACCCACAACGTAGGTGTGTGCCCTGGCAGGGAATCGAAGCCCCAACCTTTCCATGTGCAGGATGACACTGCCGACAACTGAGCCATCCAGTCAGGGCAGTTCGGCCGTTTTAACAAACCACTGGGCAGTGTGTGACACAGCCCTTAACGTGTCCAGGCCCACCATTGATTGAGTTACTTTCTTTCTAGGAATTTATTCCAAAGAAATATTGTGAAGTACAGAGATTTATGGACAATAATGTTCACCAAAATGTTAAATGTAATAGAAAATGTAACTATTGTGAATGTCCATCAATGGGAAAATAATCTTTAAGGTATGGGACAGTCAGTCATACAATGGAGGTTTGTAAAAAAGTTAGCATTATCTTCCGGCAAGATGGAGGAATAGGTGGACGCACCATACCTCCTCGCACAACCAAGATTAGAACAACAATAATTTACAGATAGAATAACATTCAGAACTGATAGAGGATTTATCTGAATGGAAGTCGGACAGCCAAGAAGTTGAAGTAGACCCGTACATCCAGACTGGTAGGGGACCACAAGCCAGGCGGGCGTGGGGCTGGTGTGGGTCGGCGGCGCATGGAGGTCAGGGAAAATTTGGCGAGAAATCAGCGCGACAGCCATCCGGGGCACAAGAACGCAGCAGTGATCCCTGAGTACTCAAGCTGCAGCTGGTGGACCCAGTGGGGCAGCGATTGTGGACCAGGGCAGAGCTCGCAGCCCAGGATCTCAAGGAAGGGTCTGAGCCCAGGAGAACGGAACTACCGCCATTGTTCCCTCCCGTCCCTGCTCCCGCCCCCACCCCTGCTCTCACATATAATGTCACAATCTAGCGACTGGGGTGCCCAGCCCCGGTGAACACCTAAGGCTCCGCCCCCCACCATAACAGGAGCAACCAGACTGGGGAAAAAAAAAGGAGAGAC
This sequence comes from Phyllostomus hastatus, assembly GCF_019186645.2. NCBI lineage: Eukaryota > Metazoa > Chordata > Mammalia > Chiroptera > Phyllostomidae > Phyllostomus > Phyllostomus hastatus. The sequence goes on along the minus strand of NW_025333640.1, from coordinate 5,314,665 downwards.
AGGGAAAGACATAAGATATGTTTCCAACAGAACAGATCAGTCCCCCAGGACTCATCCTTTTGAGTGACTAAGAAATAGCCAATCTATAGCCCTGGCTGGCGTAGCTCAGTGGATTGAGCGCGGGCTGGGAACCAAAGTGTCCCAGGTTCGATTCCCAGCCAGGGTACATTCCTGGGTTGCAGGCCATAGCCCCCAGCAACCGCACATTGATGTTTCTCTCTCTCTATCTCCCTCCCTTCCCTCTCTAAAAATAAATAAATTAATTAAAAAAAACCCTACGTAATAAAAAAAAAGAAAAAAGAAATAGCCAATCTATCAGATGCACAGTTCAAAACACTGGTGATCAGAAAGCTCACGGAAGTGGTTGATTTTGGGCGCAATTTAGATGAAAGGATGCAGGTTACCATAAAAGAGATGCAGGAAGATACGCGGAGGAGAGCCAATAGTGAAAGGAAGGAATCTGAGTCTCAAAACAATACAGTGGACCAGAAGGAAGATAGAATCAACCAAGCAGGAAAGCATGATGAAAGAAGAATTCAAAAAAATCGAGGAAAAGCTTAAGAGCATCCAGGACACCTTTAAACATTCCAACATCCGAATTATAGGGGTACCAGAATGGGAAGGGGAAAAGCAACAGATGGAGCACGTATTTGAACAAATAATAAAGGAGAACTTCCCTAATCTGGCAAAGGGAACAGTCTTCCAAGAAATCCAAGAAGCTCAGAGAGCCCCAAAGAAGTTGGGCCCAAGAAGAAACACACCAAGGCACATCATAATTACATTAGCCAAGGTAAAAACAAAGGAGAGAATCCTAGAAGCAGCAAGAGATAAGGGGACAGTAACCCACAAAGGAGTTCCCATTAGACTGTCAGCTGATTTCTCCAAAGAGACCTTACAGGCAAGAAGGGGCTGGCAAGAAATATTGCAAGTCATGAAAGACAAGGACCTACATCCCAGATTGCTCTATCCAGCAAAGCTTTCATTTAGAATGGAAGGGAAGATAAAGTGCTTTTCAGATAAGGTCAAGTTAAAGGACTTCATCATCACCAAGCCCTTATTTTATGAAATGCTAAAGGGACTTATCTAAGAAAAGATAAAGAAAAGACATGTATAGTAAAAGGACAGCAAACTCACAATTATTAACAACCACACCTAAAGCAAAACCAAAAGAAACTAAGTAAACAACTAGAACAGGAACAGAACCACAGAAATGGAGGGCACATGGAGGGCTAGCAGCAGGGGGGGTGGGAGGAGGGAGGGGGGGAAAAGGTATAGAGAATAAGTAGCATAGAATGTAGGTTGAAAATAGATAGGGGGAGGGCAAGAATAGTACGGGAAATGTAGAAGCTAAAGAACTCATAAGAATGACACATGGACATGAACTAAAGGGGGGGAATGTGGGTGGGAGAGGGGGTACAGGGTGGAGGGGAGAGAAGGAGGGAAATGGGACAACTGTAATAGCATAATCAATAAAATACATTAAAAAACTTTTAATTAAAAAAGTTAGCATTATAAGGAGCTTGATTCAGCAGATCATTTGAAATAAAAGTAACATTATTACATAATTTTTAGTAGAAAAAACAGGATGTCAAGTTATAGATAATTCTGTAATTCACAACCACAGTACATAGGCAAAAATACACCAACATGCTAATTTATATGTTTAGTTTTCATTCTGTTGAGATCTTATTATGTATTAGGTATTGTGCAAAGTTTTGAAGATACAAATATAAACACAGTTAAAATTCTCATTCTGAAATGTCTTACAATCTAGATGAAATAGAGTTCTGATATTATGATAATTTCTTCTTTTAAATATTTTAATTATTTATTTTTAGAGAGAGGACAAGGGAGGGAGAAAAACATCCATCGGTTGCCTCTCACACACACCGCAGCCGGGGACTGAACCCACAACCCAGGCACATGCCCTGACCAGAAATCAAACCAGCAACCTTCTGCTTTGCAGGATGATGTGAACCAACTGAGCCACAGCAGTTAGGGTGTTGTGATAATTTCTATGATGAAAGTGGTGTATGTTTTGTGTGGATGGAACAGAGGGACAGCCCCACTCCTCAGTCAGTGGAGTGGGAGGAGGGTGCGGGGGCAGAGACGGTTGCACAGAAGAATGCTGTCTGAGCCGACTTTGGGAGGGTGCTGGGAGAAGGTCCAACAGGCAGAGGATGGGGAGAAAAGGGTGGGGGAATCGAATGGAGAGAACAGCATGTTCAAAGGGGGGAACATCACATGGCATTCTGGATGTGACAAGGGGCTCCCTAAAGCAAGGATTCATGGTAATAAGGAGAGGTGGCAGGAGTTGGAGCCAGAAGGATTGGCAGGGTCCAGATGCTTCTTGAGGCTGGTGGGGCGGGAGTTGGGGATTGCAGGCGTGGCCCTGTGAGCCTTAAGGTAGATTGAAAGCAGGGGAACAACACATCTATGATTAGGAAAGTCGCTCTGACCGCACAGGGGCACAGGGGAGGGTGGTGACCAGATGCAGAGGGTTGGCTGGGAAAGGTGCGGATTGGAGGGGCCGGCCAGGTGAGAGCCGGAACTAAGAGTGTGATGGTGAGGGGCTAGAGGGAAGAACGGAAACAGGGAGAATCAACACAATACGGTAACTGAATAGAGACATTTCCAGGTTCTTGGCTTGATCAAGTGTGCAGATAGTGGTGCTATGATTAAGATGAGAATATGAAAGGACAGGAAATTTCCATAAGGAAGGATTCAGTTTGGGGCATTAATTTTTTAAAGATTTTATTACTTTATTTTTTAGAGAGCGGGGAAGGGAGGGAGAAAGAGAGGGAGAGAAACATCAGTGTGTGGTTGCCTCTCACACACCCCCAGCTGGGGACCTGGCCCACAACCCAGGCATATGCCCTGACTGGGAAGTGAACCAGTGACCTTTGTCAGCAGGCGGGCACTCAATCCACTGAGCCACACCAGCCAGGGCTTGGGCATTCAATTTAAGATGTGATTTCTTTAAATAATGTAAGCAAGCTGATTTCTTGACTACAATTAAAGTTACACAACTTGCTTATGAGCTGTTTTTCATTAACACCATTAGGGAATAATGAGGCTCTGTGTTTAATAACCCAAGCCGGGCAGAGCAATCCTGCTAACAGTGGACGTGGGCAATCTCAGAGGCAGTGACTGCAATAATATATAACCCACGAGTGAGTTAAATGGAAGTGCTAGCTGTAATGCATGTGAAAATCTATGCTTGAATTAGAGTAACAAACAATCGACTGCGCATTGATTTGCCTGCAGCACATTAAGTTATCATGAGTCTCGGCAGCTGCAGGAAGTCTACTTCAGGCGTGTGGGTCTTGTCTGCACAGTGAAACTTCAGGTGGAGACTCTGCTCTCCCCAGCCTCCCCCGCTTCGAGGAGTTGTCAGTCCGCTAACTCCTGGCCAGGAAACGGAAACAGTGCACAGTGCATGTGGCTTCCAGGAAGTGTTTCTAACTGCAGGAGTGTGCCCTTTTTCTTCCCTTTGCATCTCTGGCTGGATTGCCTGTGAGCATGATGGGTGGAGCTGCAGCACCCAATCTGCATCCTGAGTGAGGAAGACAAGAGCGTGCCTGGGGCCTTGGCAGGGCGGCCGAAGCCTGGCCTTCACACTGTGGGCACGAACCTACTTCACATGCGTAAAAGGCAAATAAATTTCGTTTCTGAGAATTTTTTTTCCTGTCAGTCACAATTGAATATAATCACATTGGATTTAATTTCTGTCTGCAACAGTAAAGCTTATATAAAATTTTTGTTCTGCCCATATCCTGAGATCATAATAATGCCCCGAAAGCACTGGCATATGGACATAAATAAAAGGACCTTGAAACTGTGTTTCAGGGAGGATGCAGCACAACTCACCAACCAAAACAACAGGTGGTAGGTTCCATGGCTGCTGTTTGCTGGGGACACGGGAGAGGGGTCATTAGCCCAGGCTGAGGGAGAGGGACCTTTAAGGTGAAGCCTCAGCATGAGGAGTGCATTGCCAGGCATGGGAGGAATGTGGGGAGAGGGCATTCCAAGGAACATCCAGTGTGGTAAAGGCGATGGTGTGAACAACTTCTAGGCAATGTTCTCTGGAAGGCTAGTGTGTTTAGGGAACACCATATGCAATGGGACTGGCAGAAGAGGAGCCTGGGGTGATTGGGCCATTGGCAAGGGCTCTGATGATCAAACTGAGTCATTTGGACTTGGTCCACAGGTCCTTAGGAGCCGTCACAGGGTCTGCGAAGGTAAGTCCCTCCGTGGCCTGCCAGGCCGTGATCACACCGTTCCACACGCAGAACATCGTTCTGTGGCCAACAAAACAGTGAAGGGGCTCCCCGCAGAAATACTGTGTCATTGCAGTTTTCTCCAAGGGACTCAGACAACTTTGGGAGCAAGAGGTGGGAGTTGGGAAAAGGAAAGGAAGGAGGTAGAGGAGGAGAGAGGTAGGGAGACACACAGAGACAGACAGACAGAATGTACACGTGTGCAGGTTTAATAGCTGTTCCAGCAGTACCTGAGGGGAAAGAAAGCCTGGAGACTTGTAACAGAATAGATTTCAAAGGACTGGAAAGAAGAATCAAAATGAACTTTGAAACATTTAATTAAGACCACGAAACACTTACTGTCTTCGGAAAAGAGAAAAGTGTCTCTAAATGTATTTATAATGGGATCTTCACACTTTCTCCCTTGGTCTGTTTTTGTGGCTTCTCTGACGGTTAATGGTACTAGATGTTAAATGTATTTTTTGTTAAATATTGTTTTGATATATTGACCTTCTAGAAATATTACATGGCATTTATTTAATTTTAGATTTTTTTCTTTATAAATACCCAAGGGAAATTTTATAATCTTAACGTTGTATTTCAGGAGAAGAAGACAGACGTGAAGGGCTTATGATGTGCCTGCTGTGTGGCTGGCACTGTGCCCACATTACCAGATCTGGTTTACTCAGCACCGTGACCCCACACGGAAGGCATGGTTCATGCACCCATTTCCCAGAGCAAGCTGAGGGTCTCAGAGACAGGATAGAGGATAGTGCCCAGGTTCCTTCTCAGAGGCAGAGCCAAGATCTGAATTTTAAACAGCTTGACAACAGAACCCATAATCTTTCCAAAACACCAAGAACATTCTAGCTCTGCCTTTCTTGAAGAGTTTATTTATTTATTTTTAGAGACAGGAAGGGAGGGAGAAAGAGAGAAAAACATCGATGTGAGAGAGAAACATTGATCAGTTGCCTCCCACATGCACCCCAACAGGGGACCAGGCCACAGCCCAAGCATGTACCCTGACTGGGAATCAAACCTGTGACCTTTTGTTTTGTGGGACAACACCCAACTCTCTGAGAGACATCAGTCAGTGCTGGCTCTGCCTCTCACAGGCTGAGAAAACTTGGGTATGTTGTGCAGCCTTTATGAGGCAAAGTAAGTTATACTTTGTCACTCTGCCATGATGCTGACATCACTCATCCTAAGTTACACTTCGAATTCCGAAGGAAATGCTCCTGGGAACCTTAAAATGAAGCACACTAGTTATTGGGTAAAGGAGGGCTACCGTGTGTATCTTTTTCTCTGACTGCCTTCAAGATCTTCTCTTATTTATCTACTTAGGTTCTCGGATCTTGAACCTGCAGTTTGATGTTTTCTGTTATTCTTGGGGAAAATGTCCGTTATTTTTCCCTTCATCCTGTATGCTGCCTATAAGAAACACACTTTAAATATAAAGGCATAAAAAGATTTAGAGTAAAAGGATGAAAATATTGATGTGTACAAGAATGCTTGGTTTTATTTTGAGAAATATTTATTATCATGAGATAGAGAAATAAATTTTAAATAGCGACTGCTTTGTCCCTCAATAAAATTCAAGAAGTTATGAACCAAATCAAAGATTTTAAAAAATGATAAGAAAACAGAGTAACATGAAATGGACTGAGAAGAGAAAGGAAGAAATATGGAGATCTATGATACTGGGAAGTATTGAAGGAAAATAAAAATGCGTATTAGAATAGGACATGTACTAAAATTGGTGAGATAAATAAGTGAATAACTCACTATATATAGTTTAAGCCAAGTGTAATACAAGCTTGAAATTTTCTCCCCGAATGCAGAGGACAAAAGAGAAATAAAAAATTTAAAGTGAACAATAAATAGAACATGCAATGTATTAATCTATATTCTCTTGGTACGGATCACAGAAATTTATCTCAAACCAATGGAAGCATCAAAGGGAATTTATGGGCCCACATAATAGGGAGGGCTCAGCGCACTCTAGGCTGCAAGCGTGTCTATATACTGCTGTTTAACAGCTGTCTGTCCTAAGCCATTCCTACAGTGGCTTCCAACAGTTTTTCTTTGTTTGCTTGCTTGTTAATGGCACTGGCTGCACACTCATTTTAAAGAGAACATTCATTTACTTATTTACTCATTTCTCATTGACGGTATTAAATGCAGTTAAGGTAGATCCTCGGGAAAGAGTCTATGGGAGACTTACTTTATAGACATTCACTTAAAAACCAAATATGGTTTGATTTCCACCTTCTAGTTTCTACTTTTCTGCCTTGGCTTTCTATTTGGCTTTGAGAATTCAACAAAACATTTGTCATTAAGTCCCACTGGGTCTGGAACGTTTTTCCATTGAGATGAGAATGGGAGTTTATTACTGTGCAAATTCTGTGTGATCACGCCGAATTTCTTCCTGGAAATGGGGAAGGTACTTGAGGTGGGCAGATCTTGACGTTCTGATTGCCTGGCATTGCATCGCAAACCAGCCTGGAGCATGCAGGAGAGGGGATAAGCCACCAGGTGGTGCTCTTGGCTCTTGCTGGTTTCACTCTGGGATCTTGGGCAACAGTTTTGCAAAAACAGAGGTTGCTAAGCCAGAGCTCTGCACTTTGGTAATTAGGAACAGGTTGCTATGGTGATAGAGGATGTTTATGCCTTTGTAAGAGCCAATGTCTATAAACTATCAGATTGCTTCCTTTAATGATAATGGCTGGCATAACAAGGTCATGAAAATCCCCTAAGATTGTGCAAATTTCTTTTTTTAATATATTTTATTGATTATGCTATTACATTTGTCCTATTCCCCCCTTCACTCCCCTCCATCCTGTACACCCTCTCCCACCCACTTCCCCCCCTTTAGTTCAAGTCCATGTGTCATACTTATAAGTTTTTCAGCTTTTACATTTCTCGTACTATCCTTACCCTCCCCCTGTCTATTTCCTACCTACAATCTATGCTACTTATTCTCAGTACCTTTTCCCCCTCTCTCCTCCTCCCACTCCCCTGTTGCTAACCCTCCATGTGATCTCCATTTCTGTGGTTCTGTTCCTGTTCTAGTTGTTGGCTTAGTTTCTTTTGGTTTTGCTTTAGGTGTGGTTGTTAATCATTGTGAGTTTGCTGTCCTTTTACTATACATATTTTTTTATCTTTTTTTCTTAGAAAAGTCCTTTTAACATTTCATAAAATAAGGGCTTGGTGATGAACTCCTTTAACTTGACCTTATCTGAGAAGTACTTTATCTTCCCTTCCATTCTAAATGAAAGCTTTGCTGGATAGAGTAATCTGGGATATAGGTCCTTGTCTTTCATGACTTGGAATACTTCTTTCCAGCCCCTTCTTGCCTGTAAGGTCCCTTTTGAGAAATCAGCTGACAGTCTGATAGGAACTCCTTTGTAGGTCACTGTCCCCTTATCTCTTGCTGCTTCTAGGATTCTCTCCTTCATTTTGACCTTGGCTAATGTAATTATGATGTGCCTTGGTGTGTTTCTTCTTGGGTCCAACTTCTTTGGGATTCTCTGAGCTTCCTGGACTTCCTGGAAGTCTATTTCCTTTGCCAGAATGGGGAAGTTCTCCTTTATTATTTGTTCAAATACATTTTCAATCTGTTGCTCTACCTCTTTCCCTTCTGGTACCCCTATAATTCGGATGTTGGAACGTTTAAAGATGTCCTGGAGGTTCCTAAGCTTCTCCTCATTTTTTTGAATTCTTATTTCTTCACTCTTTCCTGTTTCATTGTTTCTTTCTTCCTTCTGGTCCACTCTATTGTTTTGAGTCCCAGTTTCCTTCCCATCACTGTTGGCTCCCTATGCATTTTTCTTCATTTCTTTTATGGTAACCTGCATTTTTTCATCTAATTTGCGACCAAAATCAACCAATTCTTTGAGCTTCCTGATCACCAGTGTTTTGAACTGTGCATCTGATAAGTTAGCTATCTCTTGGTCACTCAAAATGATGAGTTCTGGGGCACTGATTTATGCTTCTATTTGAGCCATATCTCTTTCTCTCTCTCTCTCTCTTTTTTTTTTTTTGGTCTGGTCGCTCCTGTTATGGTGAGGGGTGGAGCCTTAGGTGTTCACCAGGGTTGGGCACCCCAGTCGCTAGATTGTGACATTATATGTGAGGGTGGGGGTAGGAGGGAACAATGGCGGTAGCTCCATTCTCCGTGGGACCTCAGTCCCTTCCCTGGGATCCTTGGTTGTGCGCTCTGCCCTGCTCCACAATCACCACCTCACTGGGTCCGCCAGCTGCCACTTGCGTACTCAGGGTCCACCCGCTGCGATCTTATGTACCCCAGATGCCTTACACACTCCTGGCTGCCTTATGTGCCCAGTTCTCCCTGTTCTCCGCTCTGCGACCCCGCGCCTGGCTGCTTGTCTCCGCCCCTCCTACCGGTCTGAATGAACAGGTCTACTTCAACTTCTTGGCTGTCCGACTTCTATTCAGATAAATTTTCTGTCAGTTCTGGGTGTTATTCTGCCTCTAAATTGTTATTGTTCCAATCTTGGTTGCGCGTGGAGGTACGGTGTGTCCACCTATGCCTCCATCTTGCTGGAAGTCTGACAAAGAGAGCAGATTGTGCAAATTTCATTGGTTGCTTCTCTTTATAGGTTCTTCTGTGACTCATGGGCTGTAACTAGGGGGAGTCAAAGTGACAGAATGTACTTCTTTTAACACATTTATCTTCTTCCACATTGGATTTCAGACATTCCCATATCTGTTTTCTCCTCCTCATCAGAATGTCTCAATGTGTTTTTCATCAAAATACTCCATTAAGAAAGATAACATGGTCTAACAGGTTTGGGAAAGACTGCATACTACTGCTCTCAGAGATTCCCAGTACATACCAGCATATTAAAATCTATGCAAAATCCTGTTTTATTTCCAAAATGTCATATAACAATTGAACCCATTTTAGTAGAATAGTCATTAACACTTAGGGAATCTACCCTCATTTCATTCCTAAGATGTTAATGAATATCCTATGAAGAATGAGTTCAGTTATGACTGAACGTGTTTATGTAGAGCTGACCAACAGGTGTTGAGCTCCTTTCTGCAGCACAGGCCCAGCCAAGGCTTAGTGCACTGTGGAGGCTCAATAAATTGTTCCTTCTTGGAGATCCCAGATGGTGGCAGTTTAGGTGGAAGCTACGCTAACCTCCTCACAGGACCAAACTGGAATTACAACTGATTTATAGGAAAATCATCTTGAATAATCAGCTGAATACTAGCTGGAGAGAGGCCTTAAAATCAAGGACTTACAGAAGAAGCCACATTGAGGCTGACAGGAAATGCAGCAGCGTGAGAAGGCTGGCTGGGCTCCCACAGGTGGCAGCTTAAGTTCTGGAGGGATGCTTCAGCTGTGGGGGGTTCTCCTTGGGGAGTGAGAGGTCTAAACCCCAAGCTGGGCTCCCAAGCCTAGAGCACCAGAACTGAGAAAGGCACCCGCATGACATCCAGCTGTGAAAAGCAGTGAGGTTTCTGTCCACCAGGGAGAGCCAGCTAGAGACGCAGCCACACTCTTAAAGGGCCAATGCACAAAATTTTGTTTGCAGTCACTTACCCTGGGTTCCAGTGAAGGGGGAACAGAGAGGACTAGAGCCATGTGAGGAAAACCTGAGGTTGGTGGCTCTGGGAAGAGACCTGAAGGATCAGCTGCCAGGACCGCTGTGCTGAGTGATTTCCCGTACTGCAGAAGCATCTTGCTCTAGCAGAGCAATCTCCTCCATGCAGCATCAGCCTTGGGGGCAGCAATAGTCCCATCTGCAGGAATCCCTCTCACCCTACCTTATGGTGTAAAACCTGCTTAAGAGTACAGCTGGAGGCTCTTTCAGTGGCTAAGCCTAACAGGCAGACTCCAGGTAGAGGTGGATATCTGAGTACTTTGAGACTTTTGATGACCTGCCTCTGGGCCTAGTGCTGGTAAAAGCCAGGCTTGGTGCACAGTTTGGTCCTTTCCACATGCACCCAAGCCCAGCAGAGGGAGCCACAAGCTGTGGATCACAGATAGCTCCAAACAGATTGCCCACGGCCAGTCACAGGCAGCGTCTGTCAGAGGTCTGCACCAGAGTCTTTCTGAAGAGGCCCAGAATGAACATACCCAGTGGCCAGCTTCAGAATAACAAAGCAGGATCCAATAAGCTCCGCAAGCAGCATATCCACAGGGAGATCTCTGTGGGCACCAAACCCCGCCAAGGTGAATTCTGCTTCACGTGATCAGCACCTGCACAGCAGCTTGCACGCTGTGTTGGGGGCTTAGCCTCACAGTCATCCTGCCTAAGGGTTGATGCCAAGCATGAATGAGCCAACAGCAATCAGGACTCAATTACAACAGGAGGGCTCACACGACAGGCACAAGGGACACTCCCAGCGTTACCAGCTCCTTGACCAAGGAGACTCAACCACTGGGTCCCACAGGACACCTGCTACATTAGGCCACTCTGCCAACACTGGGAGTCATAGCAGATCTACCTAATACATACAAACACAAAAAGAAGCCAACATGGGGAGACAGGCAGGCCCCAAATGAAAGAATAAGAGAATTCTCCGAAAGAAGAATGAATGAAATGGAGGCAAGCAATTTATCGGATAGAGAGTTCAAAGGAATGAGTATTAGGATGCTCAACAGCGTGAAAAAGGGCTTGGAAACCATAAAAAGGGAACAGTCAGAAATGAAGAATGCAATATCTAAAATAAAGAATACACCGAAAGGAATAAACAATAGATTAGATGAAGCAGATCAGATCAGTCATTTGGAAGACAAGGTAGGAAAAAACACCCAATCAGAGCAGCAAAAAGAAAAAATAATTTTTAAAAAATGATAGTTTAAGAGACCTTTGGCATCGAGGACACTGAGCAGCACCCTGTCCTCTGCACTCAAGCCAGCAGCAGCATCTGCATCACGTTAGTTCATCAGCCTTTTCAGCCACCCCCTGAAGCAGGTGCCTCCTCCCTTCACGAGTCTGAAGCCTGTTTCTGACTCATGAGGAAACCTGGGGACAAGCAACTTGCCCCAAGTCATCCCATCAAATGTGTTCAGCTGCCTCCTGCTTTTTCACCCTTGGCCTCTCCTCTTCCTCCTTAAAGACCTCAGCAGACAGCTACTCAGAAATGTCTGAAACAATTGCCCATTTCCAAAGTGGATTGAAAAGCTACAGTGTTTACATTGGGATGAAACACAATTCTAAAATGTGTCTCTTCAAACGCCCACTATCACCCTCTGCCCCATTAGTAGACTAAACATTTCCTCAGAACCACGAACGTTTCTTTCTTTCTTTCTTTCTTTCTTTCTTTCTTTCTTTCTTTCTTTCTTTCTTTCTTTCTTTCTTTCTTTCTTTCTTTTTTCTTGCATTCCCCCCCACGCCACGTCAATGAGTCCAAAAGAGCAGTAAATGGCACAGACAAGGTGTCGAGACAGTTACTGTTTTGCCCACTAAAACCAAAACATTAGAGCTTTCAAATGTGTAAAATCTTTCCACATTTGAAAATGTGGTAGAAAAAAATAATTTACCTTCATTGTAGCAACACATTCCATAAAATACCCAGGGGTAAGTATGACAAGAAAATGTATCCATCTATATATACATGTGTACATGTGTGTTTTTGTGGCTACATGTATATTTACATGTATGTGTGTACTCATATGTGTGTGCACATAGATCACATTACTAAAGAATGGTGAATGGAAGCATGCACTATTACAAATCTACCAATTCTCCCCAAATTAATCTATAAATGCTATACACTGCTAGCCCAAATTTGAAGTATTTATTCTAACATTTAACGAGCTATTTGTGCAGACAAGATGAAAGAGCAACTCAGCATTAACAGCCTCGAGAACACTGCAAAAGGCAAAATGAAGGAAGAAATGTGCTCCAAGCTGCCAAAACGCACCAAAGAGGAAGGCATAGTAAAAGTATAGTATTTGTTAAAGAGAGAAAAACAAATGAAAAGGAGGGGCTTTAGAAACGGATTTGCATGTAGGAATTTAGTATTTTAAAAAACGACATTTTCAATTGCTGGAACATTAAGGAATATTCCATAAATGCTCTTGGGTCATTATGTAAACACGGCCAGATGAATAGAGAGGAAGTTTCATGGTGTCCACCAGGCAAATGAGAAAGAAGCAAAGTAAGTGAGAACAACAGAAGACGGCATCAGGTGAACACTACAAACACAGCCGAAGCAGGAATGGCAGGACCAGTTAGCAGGTTTCGGGGAGGAATCCACGTGCAGTCGAAGGCGGTAAAGGAGGGTGACCAAGAGGCAAAGAGCCCCTGGCATTCTATGAGAAACCGTGGGAGTCACTTGTTCACCAAAGACAGGCAATCACCTATGGTCACCTAATGTCTGGTACAAGAATGGCGCCACTCTGTCTTCTGTGCATGTTAGGAAACATAGGAGTTAAAACTTAAAAGGGTAATTGCTCCCAGGAGGTGTTTTGTCCCTTTGCCTATGCAGAGGGTTGCTATCTGGCCTTAACAAAATAATGTAACCCTTTGGGTCAGAGGCGCAGCCCAGTGGCCCGACACTGGGCCCTTGTTGCACAGGATGAGGAGGTGGCCATGCTCAGAGTGTGCCCCTGTTTCAATGAGTCGGGGGAGCTTCCCAGCCAGACTCCATGGAGGATTGGTTGGATCAGGGAGCAGATGGGAATGATGGAGTCAGGTGCCCCTGACACCATCCACCTCCTTATCCTGGTCCCTGGTGCAGTGGTCTTGAAAGTCAGAGCCACAGTAACAGTTTTGGCAGAGACTGTGGAAACAGATGCAATAAAAACTCCAAAGGTCACCTGTGGAAGAATGAGGGTGGCTGTGTTAGGACGGCTGATGGAGACTAAGGAGCAGCGGAAACAGAAAGCCAGGGAGATGGGCAGCACATAGCTGAGAGCCCGAGTATTGGCCTTGACAGTGAGCGTGCCTCGGTGCTTCACAAAGACCCCAAGGACTGCACGGTGACAACAGAGAAGCCAACAGCTGTGCAAGCCTAAGGAAGCGTCAAATGCCAGGAATGTCACAGCCTTCAGCAAGCCGTGGTCTCTCTCACAGCATGCACTGGCTTGCTGGGCACACTCTATAGGTCGGTCACTACCTGAAAAGAAACAAAGTCTCAGTGTTTCGGGGTTAGCCACTCTTCCCTCTTCCCAACACACGCACACAAATACAAGCTTTCTTCTGATGTGGTTATCAGACACTTCACATCAATAAACGCCCATGTTAAAACACCATAGTTTTATATCAGAATGCATTCAGCTTCAAGTAAGAGATAATTCAACTTCAAAAAGTCCAGTATTTGGTTGGTATGTTAGTTGTAGTTTTCCAGAAACTTGAGCATTCCAGGGCAAATCATTTCCGCGGCAGGCAGTTTCCCAGCACCCCAGAGATGGGGCGGAGGAAAGACGGGGAAGGGAAGGCAGCGCATCGTGGGCGTCGAGCATTGGAGCGCTGTGGCCAGCCAGAGCTTACTGGACTGGGGGGACTCCCATGAGCCGAGCCGGGAAGAGCACATTCCTCAGAGTCATCTGGGCAGAGAGGGAGGCAGCTGCCGTAGGAGTGCCACAGCACCTGTCAGCTGTCATTCCCGGCTGTGCCCAGGGCTATGAATCCTCTGTGTCAGCATTTCTCACTTTTTTCTGTAGAGGGGCAAAGAGTAAATATTCTAGGTCCTGTGGGCCATGTGGTCTCTGTCTGGACTCCTCAGCTCTGAGCTTGCAGCACCAAGCAGCCTTTGTTGAAAACGGGCGTGCTTTTCTCATTCCTATTTCTAAAAACAATATTAAAATAACACGTACCCTAACTGTAGCTAGTCACTTCAAATTGTTCTTCTATAGAAATCCCATTCTTTGATTTGCCTAACTTGATTTTTATGTTTCTGCATAACATGTTTACTTTGAAAGTAAATTTCTCTGATAAATGGTTGGAATTGCATTAAAGTAAAAATTATTTAGGAAAGTGATGGTGGAAAAACTAAAACACTACCAGCATTGCTAAGAGAGAGACTTACAATAGAGTCCAGAGGCCATTAGGGGAGTGGAGCCGTTTGCAGGTCTCGTGCCTCAGTTTGCAAAGCTGCTGTTAAGTGGCTACCCTGCTGCTCACCCCAGCTCAGTGCTGAGTGTGCACGTCCTGGAACACCAGCTGCCGCCCGGACACACGTGGCCCCAACCACCTCCTTGTAGGTTTCACCCTCTTGTTAAAGGTTGAAGCTAACCAAGCCCTTGTTACCTAGCTAGCAATCCCTCCTCTGCAGGGAGGAATTCTGCTGAGTGCTCTTTACCTTTACAGACCCTGCCTTCCTTTGTGCTCTCTGGCCACGGTGTAGTGGTTACCTGAATCTGTGTCTCCCAGCTTGCAACGTTCTTTTGCTCAAATAAATGTGTTTTGTTCTGTGTTACAGCCTGAACCTTTTCATTGGTTAACAAAAGAATACAGACTTCCAGAGTATTCAGATATTCCATTTTAGAAAAAAATTAATATAGCTAGGTTTCTTTATTTTCTTTTACATTTCTCAAACACAATTTCAGCCAAAATTAAAATCATTCTGTGCACAATAGACACAAACTGCCTGCTCAATATCCTTCTTCTCTTTTAACTAGCTATTAGAACCCCTACCTTGATTGACCGAAGCAAACTGTGACGAAGGTAAGCTAACCTTTGTCAGAGTGCACTCTGCCTCCCTCGCGGGGTGATGAGTCATGTGACCTAGATCAGGGGCAATTTGATTGTGTGTTCTTTTCCTCGCACTAAAGAAAACCCGCACATAATAAAATGCCACAGCTGACTCTCCCACCTCCCTTCCTGTCTTGAATGTGGATGGTGTGTGTTGTCAGATACTTGTACAAACATAATCCCACACAGTAAGTATATTAAACAAAAATTACATAGAGCCCTGGTCTCTTCTATCAGTAGGCTGAGAAAAGAGGGGAAAAAAAGCCTTTTATCTATTTTTGGAATCCTTTTAACAATACCAAATGTCAAGATTTTAGCTGCTGTTAGGTTCTCTGTCACTTTTCAGCTGAACACAACTAAAGAATTCTGTTCGTTATATTTTCATGTTTTGTGACTGAGCAATTAGTTTAACATTGTATCAACACATTATTACTGATATGTAGGAAAATCATTACTAATGATCTGGGGTTTTTAAAGATTTTATTTATTTATTTCTAGAGAGATGGGACCAGAGAGAGAAAGAGAAGGAAAGAAACATCCATGTGTGAGAGACACATCAACCAGTTGCTTCTCACATGTCCCCAACCAGGGACCTGACCTGAAACCCAGGCATGTGCCCTGACTGGGAACCAAACCAGCAACCCCTGGTTCGCAGGCCGGCACTCAATCCACTGAGCCATACCAGCCAGGACTGATCTGTTATTTTCACATCCCACTAATGAATCAGCTGTCCTTGCACTCCCATTTAGAATATTTTTTTGCATTATGTAAGTATATAGCAGCAGATCCCACTGGTTGCCTACCCAATAGCCATTCTGTCTCCTACCTAACCGTCATGGAGTTGTGCTTAGATGTTCAACTTCTTCCACGTAGCCACGTGTTTGAGGGGAGGGCCACAGGTCTAAACCGCTTTGGCTGGCCCCCGCTTCAAAGAGGTCTTTTGGTTGGACTGTCATAAAACCATAACAACTAGGTGCCCATACGCACTCATTATTCTGTTCACTTGCCTTGATGTGATGTTTGAAATAGCTGAGGCTTTGAGACCATGAGGAACCCAGCATGTAGACAAAGCTGAGGTCCCAAGAAGACAGAGCAAAACACCATGCATGCTTGATTGTATTTTTGAGCTCAGGTGCTAAACTCTCTAATCCTGGGGTCATCCTATCTCTTGCGGGGGGGGGGGGGGGTTGGGGGGATTGTAAGTAACAGAATGAAATGCATTTCCTCCTCCATCTTTATAACACAACAACTGTGCATTTTTTCCTGGCACAGAGAATCCTTATAGGCACTTGCTCTGGTCTCTTTGATGGAAGACGAGAAATGGCTTTTATTTTTTTAAGACATACTCAGTTTGTTTTTCTATACTTGTCCAGAAGCATCCTAAAGATAAACATACTTTATAAATATTTTCTCTCTTCCAGACCATCGCTCACTTCTGCAACATGATATTTCACTGGCAGAACATTTAGCAATATAAATAAATGAATCTGGTAAGAAGCAGTCATGAATTGCTCATTTTTTTATTTGGTAAGACTGGAGGAATGTACTTTAAATAAGATAAGGTTTTCTAAAATTATTTATCTATTCCATCATCATGGATGATCAGTCTTTCGACATTTCGTTCCAGAGATATTAATCTTATTCCAAATCTCTAAGTATGCCTCACAGAAGTATTTTTAAAGAGCTTTACCGAGTTCTGACTGGTATACAAAAGGCGTTATGTATTTAACATCTACACCCTGGTGTGTTCGGGGATAAGTATGCACCAGCCACTGCACGCAAACCCTTAAACCTGGTCATCACCTCCCAAAGCTTCCTCCTGCTGTGTTTGTTTTTACAGTTTACTTTTATTTTTTTCTTTTGTGCCAGAAACACCCCAAGATCTACCCTGCTAGCAAATTTTCAAGTATACGGTGCAGTACTGCTAACTGCAGGCCCGTGTTGTACAGGAGACCTCCAGAACCTAGTCTTATGAAACTTTCGTTGTTTCAGCTTCCATTGTTGAGAATTCCCTCTGTATTTTAACTGACAAATGCCCTCTTATTTTTTAAAAGCCCAACCCAAATATCACCTTTCCATAAAGAATTGTCTGCTTTAGCCACATAAGGCTGTTTTCTCACTTTTGTTCACTTTGCTGACTTCTAAGCCTCTTTATTCCGGTGCTTTTCCAGTTGCCCTGTTATCATTACGATACACGTCCTCACCGTGGATTCTGGAGGGCAGGACCTTTACATACTCAAGTCTGCACGCTCAGTTCATGGTTATATATATATATTTTTAAATAGTAAGAGTAGTTGACTTACACAGCTATGTTAGTTTCAGATGTATAGCACAACTTAGTGATTCAACCTTCATGTACCTCATGATGTGATCACCACAGTAAGTGCAGTAACCGTGGCCACCATGCTTAGGTATTATGACATTATTGACTGTGAATTGTACACTTTAAACCTATATCATTTTCTAAAGATTTTAGTTATTTATTTTTAGAGAGGGGGGAAGGGAAGGAGAGGAGAGAAATATCAATGTGTGGTTGCCTCTCACGTGCCCCCTACTGGGGACCTGGCCCAAAATCCAGGCCTGTGCCCTGACTGGGAATCGAACCAGTGACCCTTTGGTTCACAGGTGGGTACTCAGTCCACTGAGTCACACCAGCCAGGGTTAAACCTATATATTTTATCCATCAATAATATAACTGCAATAACTTCAATTTTTAAAAAGGATATTACTGACCGCATGCTCTGAGCTGTGCACTGTGCACTGGCTTCCTCATTTTATACCTGGAGGTCTGTGCCTCTCATTCACCTCCAGCTTTCTCACCCCGCCCCCAGGGCCCCCTCTGCTCCGACAGCCGGGTCTGTGGGGTTCTCTGGGTCTGTGGGGTTACTTTCCTGCTTTGTTTGTTCATTTTAGTTTCTTCAGGTTCCACACATTAGGGAACTTATACAGTATTTGTCTTTCTCTGACTTGTTTCACTTAACATAATACCCTCTAGGTCCGTCCATGTTGCTGACAATGGCAAGATTTATTCTTCTTTATTGCAGAGTAATGTTTCTATCTTGTACTAAAGTAAAATAGTGGACTATACCTGTTCACTTACTGAATCATTAGTTTGGGATTTTGTGCACCTACTATGTGTAAGGTACAGTGCTTGTTGCCTTGGGCATAGAAATATGAATAGAGGGCATGCTTTCAAGGCAGCCCCATTTTATTTTCATTGCAATTTTATGTACTGTATTCTACGAGCAAGGGAGGTATGCAGTGGCAGTAAAGCACTGAGTGTGTGTGCCTAACACAACACATGGCATTAAGGAATGTGGTCCCATGAGAACAGCAACTTCAGCAGAACCTAAGGTGAGTATAAAGAGGCCAGACTGAGGTCATGCCCAAAAAATAAATAAGTTACATATATCACATTCAAACTTG
The DNA here is from genome assembly GCF_019186645.2 of Phyllostomus hastatus. Lineage (NCBI taxonomy): Eukaryota > Metazoa > Chordata > Mammalia > Chiroptera > Phyllostomidae > Phyllostomus > Phyllostomus hastatus. The sequence continues at coordinate 5,296,301 of NW_025333640.1, read as the reverse complement.
TTTAAGACAGAATAAAGAAATACTCTTAACAGTAAAACCCATGTTTTACAGCTGTTCCGTTTTAGTAGCCGGTATTTATAACCACCTTCTTTCCTTACCCATTTCACACCCACCCTCTTTGTCCACAGCAAGCACCTCGGCTGGTCACAGGGTTCTTTGCCTTGTGGGAGGCCCTGAACTCTCACTCCTGAAAGGCTTGAGCCATTAGTTGTCCTGCCTGGGTTGGTTTCTTACAGCCTTTATTGACTTTAATCACAAAGCATGATGATAAAAAGATATATCTTAAGGCATATTCCAAATCTCTAACATAGGCTGGCCTGCCTCCCTTGTGGGGCAGCGGGCCAATTTCCTCTTGATAATCAGGGTCAGTCACCCCAGCCAGTACCAAAATGTGATTCAGAGGCATTAGGTGACCAAAGTGCTGGGGACAGGCTTAACTTGCAAATCAATAGAATTAAAGCGTCTCCTGGTTCACAACCAGCTCGCTAGGAAATAAGAACTCTGAACCAGCAGAGCACAAAGTCACATGGACACACAACCAAAATTCTACTAGTGGGTGCCTGGGGGCAATAGCGGTCATATGAGTGGCGCACTCCCACTTCCACCCTTGATTACACCCCACATTACAATACTGTCTTCCACCCATGGCATGGCATGTCCTCCCAGTTATTTACAGTGTGTTTCTTTCATTTCTTCCAGCATTATTGTGTAGTTTTCAGAGGACAAGTCTTTCACCTCATTGGTTAAGTTTATTCCTAAGAATTTTATTCTTTATGATGCTACTGTAAACAGAATTATTTTCTTAATTTCTTTTTTGATTTCTTCATTGTTAATGTACAGAAATATGAATAATTTTTCCATTTTGATCTTGTATCCTGCAACTGTGCTGAATTCATTTATTAGCTGTCATATGTTTACATGTGTTTATGTGTGCACATGCATGTATGATCTTTAGAAGTTCCTACATATAAGAGCATGTCATCTGCAAACACAAATGATTTTACTTTCTCCTTTCCAATTTAGGTGACTTTCAATTTCTTTTTTCTGCTCTTTTCTCTCTTTTTTTTCCTGTTTTGGCTAGGACTTCCAATACTATGCTGACTAGAAGTGGCAAAAGCATCCTGCTCTTGTTCCCAATCTTAAGGGGAAAGTTTTCACACTTTTACCACGGAGTCTGAGGATAGATGTGGATTCTTCATATATGGCTCTTATTATGTTGAGGAAATTTGCTGTTATTCCCACTTTGTTGAGTGTTCTTATCATAAAAGGGTGTTTTTTTCAAATGCTTTTTCTCATCAATGCAGATGAGCATGCGCTTCTGCCTACCATCGCTCTGTCACTGTGGCGTGTTACATCGGTCACTGTCCATGTGTTGGGCCATCCTGGGACTCCAACAATCAGTCCCATTTGCTTATGGTGTGTGATCCTTTTCCTGAGCTACTAAATGTGGTTTGCTAGCTTTTTTGAGAATAAAAATATGAATGAATATTCATAAATGATATTGATCTGTAGCTTTCTTTTCTTGTATTGTCTTTGTTAGACTTTGGTATTAGGGTAATACTAGCTTCACAGAAGAGAAAGTGTTTCCTCCTCTTCAGATTTTGGAACCACTTGAGAAGGATTAGTGTTAACCATTTTTATATATTTGATAGAATTCAACAGTGAAGTCATGTGGTTGCTATATTTAACTATGTCAGAAAACTGTGGCTTTATTAGTTTTTTACATACTCTTTGCTTATGTGTTAAAATGGTGCACATTATGTTAATAAAAAGAAAATTCAATAAACAATTTAAAAATATCTTTCTAGACAGTAAGAACTTTTCTTTGTTGGAAAGTTTTTGATTACTGGTTCAATCCTCTTACTAATTATAGGAATATTCAGATTTTCTATTTCTTTGTGATTCCACTTTGGTAAGCTGTGTTTCTAGGAATTTGTCCATTTCTGGTGTCTCAGGCACCCAGCAAGGACTTTGTTATGGCAGCCCCAGCAAACTAATAAGGTTTTAAGGACCTTCTAATGTTTACCAATTAAGAAATGTCTTCTCATTCTGTGAATTATATATTAGAAATGAGTATTGTATTTTTTTTTCCTGTGGCAAAAAAAACTCCCCACACAAACCACAAAATTCACCCTGCCAACAATTTCACATGTATGTCGCAGTGCTGTTGACCACGTGCATGAGTGTGCAACAGGTTCTCAGAACCACACCACACCCTGAATGACTACAACTTTCCCCTCACACTGAACCCTCCCACCACCTCTGCCCCAGCTCTTTGCAGCCAACGTTCTACTTTGTTTAAATGCTTTTGATACCTCATCTAAGTAGAATCGCCCCATATTTGTCCTTCCGTGGCTGGCTGATTTCACTCATCAGGTACATGCCTATTGCAACATATGACAAGATTCCCTTCTTTTTTAAAGCTGAGTAATAGTTAATTGTGTGTGTGTACATATGCTTTTATACATATACATATACATATACACACATTTCCTTTTATAGCATTTTTGCTTACCCTTCCATCCATCAGCTTTCATTTAGGCTGTTCCCAACTCTTGGCTATTATGAATAATGTCGAAATGCATTTTCCCAAATGTTTTCCTGGCACTTAGTAAAATTTAAAAAACTTTCTATATCCACTAATATAATAATTTACCTTTCTAAATTTCTAAAATTTTAACATTTTCCTAGTTAGGATTTGCATGGATATCAGCTAATAATTTAAAGTTATCATATCAAATATTTTGGCTTGTAATGGTACTTGTGTATGTGTTCAGGAAATTTTCATATTTGGGAATAGTCTGATTCTTGAATATTTAGTAGAGTTTTTAGTAAACCTTTAGAATAGGATGTATCTTCCTAGATGTAAGGCAGACAATAGTAAAATAATAAAGTGATCGCTATATTTAAAGTGATCGCTATGTCAGAAAACTGGAGCTTTATTAGTTTTTTACATACTCTTTGCTTATGTGTTAAAATGGTACACATTATGTTGTTAATAAAAAGAAGATTCAATAAACAATTTAAAAATATCTTTTTAGACAGTAAGTAACCAGAGCAGGGGCGAGAGGGATAATGGGGGAAAACAGGGGAAGGGCCATGTACAAGGGCCAAGGAACTTGTATAAAGGACACATGGACAAAGCCAAGTGGGGTAGGATTGAGGGTAGGAGGCGGGAATGGGTGGGGCAGGGGGTGTGGTGGGGTGAAAATGGAGACAACTGTACTTGCACAACAATAAAAAATAAATAAAGCATAAAAAACCTGAAGCATCTTCTTGGAAGTTCTGTGTAATATGAACATTTTAGCAATATGCCACCAGCAACTTCCTCTACTGTAAAATATGATAGGTAATAGCCTGTTCCTTATGAGTCACTGTGAAAAAACTTAGAAATAACATATGTAAAATGGTTATCATCATGTACATTGGGAAGTAACACCCATTCATTTTTTCCACCAAAACGATCACAGATTTTTACTTTTATTCTTGAATTGTGCCATTTTCAAGATATATTCCATTGTTGCAAAGTGAATCATTTTTATAAATTCCTCTTAGAATTGATGACCCCTTTGAAACACAACTTCAGGTCTCCCTCCACATTCATCTCAACTAATACTTCAAGTCTTATAATGAAAGCCTTATAGCTGCCCCACTGCTTATTCAGACTTCCAGAAACAACTTCATTTTTCTGGTTGTAACCCTATTTTCTACATTAGCTACATGTACATCTTTTCCATTTTTTCAGCTTTTAACTTTTTCTCATGCTTTCCTTCTCTGAAAAAAAAATTAGCATGTACTTCTCTTACAGAATTTAAAACATAATTTACCTTGCCCAGTATAATTATTTAAAGAATTTCAAAAAATCAAAATTCAGTATTTATTATTAAACATTTACCATTTTATGACATGAATCTTATCCAGAGAAGTGCCATCAGGATAATATGAACACATTTTCTTCCTAATTTTTTCTTTTGACCTTTAAAATGCTAAACTTCCCTTGTTGCTTTGTTTTCTTCCTATCAATTCATCACTGGTTCATCACTCTGCACTAGAAATATAAATCTGTTTTCAGTGGACTCATATGCATGAGACAATTTACCAGCTTCAATTTTTTTCCTTGGGGACACCACTATATTTATCTGGAAGGACAGAGGCGAAAAGGATGTTTACACCTGGGTGTAGGGGAACTTATTTAGACATGCAGTATGTCTCCAGCAGTAAAGGCACCTGGAAAAGGTTGGACTCTCTGTGTTTAACCTTCTGCAACTGTTTAATTCTCTGCAGCCTGAGGTTTAGCTGACTACCCAGAAAGCCAGAACGCCACCCAGAGATAATTGTCAAGCCCCAGGAAATGGGTAATGAATGTATAGAGCTTGGATAACGTCTTGATGTTAACATAGAAATGCATTCATTGTTCTTGCAGGTGGTCTGCAGTGACTCCCCACCATATGGTTTTACTATTAACCCCTATAAAAAGGAGACCTTGTCCTGGGAGGGGGGTGGATTTATTCCCAGCAGCCACCACTGGAAACAAGCAGTTGCTTTACCCATGTAAGTTTCCCCTATCAAGGCTGCTCTGAATTTAATAAAGCTCCTACGAATTCGAGTAAGGCTATGTGTCAGTTCTTCGGAATTCATCCTGAATTTAGACTTTGGGGGATTTCCCCCAACACTGGGTAAAAGGACTGGGAGACAGTGGTGGGAGTAAGAATATTCTACTGACTCTGTGGCCATTTTTGAAGTGTTACTATGTTTATCTATGATGTAGTCCCTCCCCGTCAAAAAAAAACAAACATTTTTTAAAAATAAAACAGCGACAGTGTTAGATCCCTCTCTATTCGTTTGGGACAGCAAGTTGTAGAGAAATGTGAATATATGGTACGCTTTTACAAAGAAATTAAGAATAAAACTCCGCACAAAAATTTAAAATCATAAACATGAGCTTGTCATCCTATTAGGCTTTGTGAGGCTGTGTGAACCTGGTGGAAAAAGTGAGGAAAGATTTGTGGTTACCCTTCCTGTTACCTGTACAGTCTAGGGATCCTGGTAAAGCCCCACCATCAGCCTCGCCCTTAGAGCCGATTTTTTTCCCACTGTCCAACCCGCCTACTGTATTCCAGCCCCGTCCCTGCCTCATCCCCATCTCTGGAATTGGTCTTTCCCACCGTTCGTCGTACCTTCTACTCCAGCCTCGCCCCCAGGTCTGGTACCCACCCGCAATCTTAACCACAAATCTGGTTCCACGCCCAAAACCAGGTCCACTGCGCCTGGTCCCGCCTACATCCTGGTCCCCTCGACTGCGGGCAGAAAGGATCTCCACCCACGACCACGCCCCCTGGACCTAGTGCCACCCACAGCCTGGTCCCTGCCGAACCCGCCCTCTGAGAACTGGCCTTAGCTCACGGCCCTGCGGTCTGTGTCTGGAGTCGCCAGAGCCTAGCTAGCCCCGGACGCCAGCTGGACGCCAGAAACTAGCGTCCGCTCACGAACCGCCCATGGGTCTCCTCCCGCCCCCGCTCTCTCCGATCACCGCCTCCGCCCCTAGACCCCGGCATTCTCGCTCTCCGCGGTGGCCAGCCCATGACCGGAAACTTCCGTGTGGAGCCGCCAGCCCGAGACCGGAAGTAGAAGCCCAGGGAGGCGCCGTGGACGCAGTCGTGGGTGGCTGGCTGCGCGGTACGTGTTCGGTCTTCTCTGGGTGGGACGTGTTCACGTGGTACGTGTGGCCGCAGTGCGAGGGGCGGACTAGGTGAGCCGCGGGTAGTCCGGGGCGGTGCAGGGAGGGGCATGGGGTTAGGGCACCTCCGTCGCGGCCCAGGGATTCTCCGCCCCTCCCGGGACCCAGTTTCCTCCTCTGGGCTGGTCCTTCAGGTCGGCCGGAAGCTGCTGTTACCTCCCTGCTCTGGATGGCGCTGTCGCTCCTGGAGAGCTTCCCCCGACCATCATCACCCTCACTGGGTGTAATTCTGGCCCCCCAAGGGACTTTTAGCGGTGTCTAGTGGCATTGTTTGGGTTATTACAAATGGCTGGGGGTGGGGGGGTCCGCTATTGGCATCTAGAGGGTGGAGGCCAGGGCTGCTGCTCAGCGACCTCCAGTGCTCAGCCATCACAACAGTTAGTTATCCAGCCCCAAATGTCAGTAGGGCCGAGGATGGGAAACCCTGCCCGAGGGCCTTGAAATCTGAATCCCTGAATGAACTGTGAGAATTCTTTACAAGTCAGCTGAGTCACTTACAGGGACCCCCAAGTGACAAGCCATATTTAAAGTGTCTGGAGTCACCAACAACTAACCATCCGGCCAAATGAGTTGAGCAAGCCAACTGCACACAGCACGAACCCGCTTTCTCCCACTCGGGGAGCAGGTGGCTGGATGGGATCCGGAAAATCCAGTCACAGCCAACAATTACACGTTAATCAGTAAATAGGGGAAAGAAAAATGAATGGGATGCTTTTCCATTCAACAACCGAATTATGCCCTATAAAAGGACTCAAGAGCAATCTGCTGTTTCTTTGCGCCCCAGACAAGACAAGCACCGCCACAGCTCAGGTCTGAGTTGAAACCAGCCTTGATCAAGGCCCACCTTTCCTCACTGGTGGAAGATTTCTCTGTGAGCAGGTGAGGGCTGTGTGAAACTTGAAACAACAGGTTCCAGCTGCCTCTGCTGTGCAGAAAACAGCTACTGGGCTCTACCAAGCTCAGATTATAAACCCAGGGAGCCACTAACAGTGAGAGAATCTTAAGAAAAATGATTTATGTTTGGTGGATTATATTCAAGGAAACAGGTGTGTGTGACTATGTATGTATAAATCAGTAAATACAGTTATATGCAAAAAGTATGTATATATGTACTTATATATAGACAAGTACACACTAAAATAAAATGTGTAACTTTAGAAATGTGTATTTACTCACATTGCATAAGACTAAAAATGTTAGGGTATACTGTATAAGTATAAATATTTAATTTTACCTGTATATGAAGGATGACAGGTCATCCAACTCAAGACCAGCAGGACTACTTAGCAGCATTCCTCAGGCCTATTGAATTGGACTTCTAAAGCTCTATAAATATTCTACAAACGTTCAAAATATGGGCATGTTGGGAGGAAAAATTATTTGAGCGTATATCAATAACAGAAATTTATGGGGGGTTTTATTGAATGTATTGGGGTGACACTGGCTAATGAAATTATACAGGTTTCAGGTGCACAGTTCTACAACACAACATCTGTACATTGTATTGTGTGCTCACACCCTGAGTCAAGTCTGATCCATCACAATTTACCCCTCCTTTACCCTCCTCCCCCTCCCTCTTCCCCCTCCCTCCACCCCGCAAACACCCCACTGTTGTCCATGCCCATGAGTTCTTCCTCTCTTTTATCAATCTCTCCCCTCCATCCAGCCCCATCCCCATAATAGACATTTACACTAACTAGCAACCAGATGTATTTTGAGCAAGTGCATTTTTTTTCTTAATGAGATTTGAAATCATTTGGAGGATCAAGCAACAATTTACAGATTGAAGGGTAGGACACCAGTTTCTAAGGACTGACCTCCACAATTGCCTTCTAATGGAAATTAACTTTGTTTCTTAAAACTGCCCTGAAATAACAGTCTGGTGATTCATATTGCAGAGATGCATGTTAAGTAATTTTATATTCAATGGTTGGGCTTTACTAATGTTGTATGTGAGTGCACTCCCACGCATGCCTTTTCCATCAGCTTTCCTGTAGCATTCTTGAGGGGAATATTTGCTTGTTATGCAGTGGATAGTATGACCAGCCATCCATCCTTATTTATTCGGTGCTGAGGGATTTGCCAGGGTACAGGACAGTCAGTGTTCAAACCAGTGCAGTCAAAGGCAAACCAGGACAGTTCATCATCTGCATGGGCCAGACTCTAGGCCAGATGCATGGGGAGAACCAAGCGGACCTTGTCTTCCTCCATGCAGTTTGCATTCTAAATAATCAATCACATAATTGATGTGGGAGCTTGGCACAGAGGACTCAACCTCAAGGAATAGGGAAGCCAGCCATCTTGAAAAGGACTGATATTTAGCTTGAGAGCTGAGGTTGGGACTGGGTTTAGCTGGTCCTAGGACTAGACTGGAGTGAAGGTGTGGGGGTACCTTCGAGAGAGTGCCGAGGTGGAGAGAACTGACTGAGAGCAACGCCAAAAGTGCACGTGTTCTGGTGCGCTCCCTGAACTGGGGAGACAGGGATGGCTGAAGTCAAGACAGCGACATGGGGAAGGCACATGAGCCAAGCTGATCAGCTAGGCAGGCAGGACCAGACCAGGCATTGCCCTGGACTCTGTTCCAGGGCCCATGAGCAGGCACCGAAGAGGCCGTGTGATTTTGGCTTTTGCACAATGGAATGGTTAAAATGGAATTCGGGGTTAAGAATAAGGACTTAAGAGGGAGGATAGGAGGTGTTAGGAAGAAGTTTAAGATTAAGATGGTTGTTCCCTAACCCTGGAATCATGGCTGTGGAGGAGGAAACAAGTAAGGAATGAGAGACCTTGGAGTTTAGAACTAAGAGAATGTAATGAATGCATGCACTTGTCAGAAGGCACAGGACACCCACTATGCTCCTAGTGCCCGTCCACCTGAACCTGCAGGCCTCACCCTCACCCAGGTCTATGTTTTCACCCTGCTCTGCCACTCACATGCCCCTCCTCCACATCCTAAAGAAAACCATGCCTGAGAATGTCTACAGCTTCTCTGTCCACCATGGTGGCCACTGGCCACATGTAGCCATTGCAATTAAACCAATGAAAAATACAATTAAAAATTCATTTTCTCAATCCCAGTGGCCACATTTCAAGTGCTCAGTAGCCTCCTGTGGCTAGTGGCTGCCATATTGAACACAGCAGAATTACAGAACATTTCTGCCATTACTGAAGGTTCTGTGGGGCACCAGTGGTATTGGGTGGCCCTTTCTCTGTTGTGACCCTCCCAGCACCAACATATCCAAGAGGGGACAGAAGTCTCTGAATCTGTAAACCAAACAGAGCCCCCTTCTGTCCTCATGTGAGACTTTAGCTGCCAAAACACCTTGAAGGGGTATTTGGGTTCTGAAATTCCCAGGCACCTTGTCAGCCGCCTTTTCTCGTGGGGCTCTGTGAGGTGGCTGGATTCTGGCTCTTCCTTCTCCTCAGCTCAGTGACTGTGCCGATTCGTAACTGCAAACAGGGTCCCTGGTGGGGAGAAAGGAGCCATCCTCCACCTGCAGCAGGTAGGGAAATTCTGCCACAGCTGTGTGGGTCTGCTGGACTGGCACCGAGGCTCAGGGAGGGTTTGATGTGAGAAGCTGTATTAGTTTGCTATAGCTGCTGTAACAAATTATCATAAACTTTGTGGCTTAAAGTATTGCAGGCTTATTTTCCTGCAGTTCTGGGCTTCAGAAATCCTAAATGGGTTGGCAGGGCTGCATTCCCCCTGGAGTCTAGGGGAGAATCCGTTCCCTTGCCTTGTCCTTCTTATAGAGCCTCCTGCATTCATTCCTTGTCTCAGTGCCCCTCTTTTCAAATTCAGAGCTAGCAGCAGAGCATCTCCCACCTCCCTCTCACCCTCTGACCTCTGCTTTCATCATCACATCTCTTTTGCTGACCCTGACCCTCCTGCCTCCCTTTTATAGGGGCCTTTGTGATGACACTGGGCCCACCTGGATAATCCAGGATCATCTCCCCACCTCAGTATCTTTACCTTAATCACATCTGCAAAACTCTTTGCCGGGTAAGGTAGCACAGCCACAGCTTCTGAGCGGAATGCGGTGTCTTTGAAGTGGGAGCGTTATCTGGGGTCACACGAGCCCAGGAGGCAGCGACTCCCTACAAGTCTTTCGCACCTGGCCACACTCACTTATGGGTCTAATGTTCCCCTCCCTGCACACACTCACACCCCCTATCACTTTCATCTTTTAGGTATCTGGAGGACACACACAGAGACCTCAAGAAGCTACTTTTATGGAATTACATTTTATTCTGTAACTACAGGGAGAGGAGGTAGGTGTTCCCTTCTCATAAAAAGGAAATATTCTATATATGCCACTTGGTACCTTGATTTTTTCTTCACTTAAGTTTATTGGAGCTAAGACTCTATCAATACCTAAAAAGCATATTTTTCTTTGCTTTGGCTGCTTATTTCTTCATGATGTGGGTATCCCATGGTTTATTGAACTGACTCCCTATTGGTGACCATTTGTGTTGTTTCTAACCCTTTGATGTTGTCAATAAGGCCACAGTGAATACTCTCACTGTTTTGGACTGATCTCAGTCTATTAATAACTGACATGACTACATCAGCCCTTGTGGGTTTGATTATGATTGCAAGATGCCTTTCACCAGTAACCATCAGGAAACTGAAAAGATACAGGTTCATTGCTTACAAGACCTGGAAAGCACAGCTTGGGCCCCACAGGGAGGTCACAGGTAGAGAGAGCATGGGTCTGGGGTTCCCCTTTTATGGGCGTATAGGGTAGGGGCCTAAGGTTTCATGGGTTCCCTCTTTATTGGTGAATTTAAAACATAAAAACAGGAATTTAAAGTGCAGGAAGAGAAAACACATGGGCAGCCCAAAGGGTCGGTATTGAAATCCACCACAATCTCTAAAATAGGAGGCTCAGTGGTGTGGAGGCACTTGGAAAGACAACGACCATTAGGGTGGACTTACGTCACTACTGAGAATACTGCATTAGGTTTGAATGATGTGCAGTTGAGTTCAGTAGAGTGGGGGAGCTTCAAGGGAAAGGTAAACGAGAGACCATCAGTAGCGTACAGCTCCTGAAGGCAGGCGGCGTGGGACACAGAACAAAGCTGTGGAATCTGGCCTTACAGAGAAGGGAAGACAGCTCCTGGTTTGTAACAGAAGACACGGAGGATGCCCTGTTCAGATTGTCATTTTGGTGGCAAGACAAGAAGGTAGATTCCTCTTGTGATGATCACTCTGAGAAGTAGGGTGCAGGGTCATCCATCTGCTGAAAGTGAGGGTGTATTCCTTATCTGCTGCTGCTAACCTTAGTCGCTTAAAACAACAAACATTTCCTGTCTCTTACAGTTTTTGTTATTCAGGAATTCATCTTAGCTTCAAGGTTCTGGCTCAGGCACTTTTGTGATTTCTTAGCCAGATACCAGCTGGGACTGCAGTCATCTGAAGGCTGCACTGATGCTGAAGGATTCACTTCCCACGTGGCGCACTCACGTGCCGGCATCTCGTGCTGGCTGTCAGAGAGGGGCATGAGCTTCTCTCCAAGTAGCTGTCTCCACAGGACTGCTTGAGTGTCCTCGCAACATGGCTTCCCCAGAGCAAGCAGTGCCAGAGACCCAGGTAGAAGCTGCAGTGTCTATTATGACCCAACCTTGGAAGTCACCTCCACAGTATTTTATTTGTCACGCAGCTCAGCCCTAATGAAATGCAGGTGTGAATATCAGGAGGCTTGAATCATTGTCCATCTAGGAAGCTGATTACTGTAAGGGGAAAAGGTGAGGATGTATGAGATTTAAAGAGATTAGAGAAGGCGTGATGTGTAGGAAGCTCCATCAGCTTATCGGAGTGATTGTCCTGCAGGATTAAGGGCCCTTTCCACGCTGGTGACCATGTTTATCTAGAGGTGACAGTAGCTCAGGTCTCCTGCAGGCTGGCCTGCCCCAGTGCTGCCACAGAGCAGCAGGTGACTGCAGTCACCTGGTTGGAGTGCTGCTGGAGCGCTGGGAAGGGCGGGTGAGGGGTAAGGACATTTGTGGAAATGAGGGACATTGTAATCCAAGCTCGATACACAGGAAATGAGGAGAGAAAGTAACTGGTAAGTAGCAAGAAAGTAGGATAGTAGGTGGACTGTTCTTTATGTGGTAGAAGGGCACATGTGGGGAGAAAAAAAAAGACTGAATAGAGGAGAAATTTGGGAGGTTTTGTTCAAAGAGAGGGGACTTTCTGAACTGTTGTCCTGGACAGCGGGACAGTGTTGGGTGGAGACTAAGCCTGAGGCGGTGCCCATGGAAGTGTGTGGCCCAGGTGGAGTGAGGCCTGACACCATCCGGGTGAGGTGGGGCCGCAGTCTCCAGTGAATAGGGATTGAGGTTGGGGGCGTGATTGTGACCACTACGTGGATGGGAAGAACGTGCCCAGAGACTTAGTGAAGCTGAGATGTAAAATGGGATGGAGCGGTAATAGTACGTTGATCGTACCATGGTGGACAGAAGACCAGTTTTGCCCTCACACGGCTCTGGGTCTGTCACCTGCTAGGCAAAATACAGGCCCAATAACAAAGACCCTGCATTTTGCAGGAGGACATGATGGACAGGCTAAGCCACAGTCGTCCTTGGTAATCCGGAGAGGGAGAGAGGTTATGGATCTTCATTATTTTCTCATTTATTCCATAGAGCACTGTGGGAGTCCTCGGAGGAGCGCCCTGGTTCTCCCACTGCCCTGTGGTTCGGGAAAATTTACCATCTGAATCACAGGATCATGGCCATGGTTCTGTTCCCCACGTGTGGTAAGCTGTGGGGTCGTGGAGGCTCTCAGAGTCCAGGCGTTAAAAGCCCCTGTACCACAGAGCGGGGAGGGGGAGGGGGCTGAGCAGATGAGGCGGGAGTGGAGCCCAGAGGTCACTGGTACCTAATTTGGTTTTGGTATTTGGGACTTCAGTGGTGTGAGTGTCCAGGGAGATGTCACCTGTATAGTAAATGTGCCGGAGCTTTTGAATTTTACCTCTAATTCTTTTTACCAACTTGACAAAATAATGATGATGTCCCTTGGATTTCCAGTTTCCTCATCTGTGAAATGGGAACAGTCTCTTCCTCAGTGCACTCTGACTCTTGAGCCCTGTGTTCTGACCCTGATGAGACAGGGCCCTGCACTGGTTTCTTAATGAAAGGGCGGGTGTGTTGGGGGATGTTTACTCTCAGGGAGGAGGGGAGTTTGTGAGTGCCGGGTCCTTGTGACTCACCTGTGACTCATTTCTTCTTCTCCAGTTCAGTCTCCCCTGTGCCCAGCATCTCCTCAGAAAGGCTGCACAGAGGAGGAAGGGTTTGTTCATGGCTTCCTGACAGGCTGGTTACCGGTGAGTCAGGTTTTCCTTTTTCCAAATCATTCCTTTTTTTGGCCAAAAGCTGAACTTGTCACCTTCAGTGACCTGGAGCCTCACAGCCAGACCAGGTCTGAGGGGCTGCCCGAACAAGGTCAGCAGATGTCAATACTGACTGCATTGCAAAGTTTCCTGCAAGGTCACTGTCTACATCATGTTCTGCTGATAGTTCTTAAGGGGATGCTAAGGAAAGACGTGACTGCTTCCTAAACTCAAGCAATTGATGGTGGCCATTAGGAAAATCATTTATACACTTACCAAGTATTTCCTGATTTCTGCAATGTCCCAGGCCTATGCTCAACCTTTGAGGTTGAGGGCTGAACCCAGAAGCAAATGAGAGTCGAGCCCAGAACTCGGATGTACACCTGCTTTGGACTCCCTGCCACCACTCTTGTCACCCTTGGCCCTTTTCCTGTGTGGCCTCAGTGGGGTGGTCCTCGGCTAAGCCTTAAGGGTTTTGTTGGTTGTAGGACATGGTGACCTTTGAGGATGTGCGTGTAGAGTTTACCCAGGAAGAGTGGGCACTGCTGGACCCTTCTCAAAAAACACTGTACAAAGATGTGATGCTGGAGAACTGCAGGAACCTGGCGTCGCTTGGTAAGCCCGACATCATTCCTGCACTTATTTACTGACTCTGGTAACAAGTCTTTCCTTCTTTTTCTTTTTCAAATTGAAGTAACGTTCATATAACATAAAATTGACTGTCTTAACCACTTCAGAGTATACAACTCAGTGGCTTTGGTGTGTTCAGAGTGGTGTGCAACCATCAGTTTCAGAACCTTGTCATCACCATTAAGTCGTCAATTCCCATACATCCCCCACTCCCTCCCAGTGGCTGGCAACCACTCCTTTGCTTTCTGTCTCTGAATTTGCCTATTTAGAACAGTTCATATTATTGGATCATAAAATATGTGATCTTTTGTGTCTGATTTATTTCAGGCAGTATAATATATAAAGGTTTAGCTGTGTTATAGAATGTATTTCAGTTCTTTATTCCTTTTTATACTGAATAATATTTCCTTTTATGAAGATAGCACTTTTTGCTTACCCATTCAATGGTTGATAGACATTTGGGTTTGTTTCTACATCCAGGCTGTTATAAATAATGCTGCTATGCATTTTCGTATACAAGTTTTACCTAACCCTGTACTTCTAGTTCTCTTGGGTATTTATTTAGGAATGGGATGCTGGGATCCATATATTACCATGTTTAGCTTTTTAAGAAACGGCCAACTGTTTTGCCCAGCATCTTCGCCATTGTATGCAGGAGGGTTCAGGCTCCTCTGCAGCTTCCCCAACATTTGTTTTTCGAGTATAGCCATTCTTGTGGGTATAAGTGGTATCTCATTGTTTTGATTTGCATTTTCGTCATGACTAATGATCTTGAGCATTTTTCTGTGTACTTGTTGACTATTTGTATATCTTCTTTGGAGAAATGCCTGTTTAAGTCCTTTGTCAATTTTTTAATTTGGTGGTTTATCTTTTTGTTCCTGGGTTATAAAAGTTAATTATATATTCTGAATACACCTTTATTCAAAATATGATTCAGAAATAATTTCTTCCATTCTGTGGTGTCTTTCCATTTTCTTAATTTGTTAAATTTAAGTGCAGTTGGTATACAGTATTATGTTGGTTGTATTAATTTCAGATGTACAATATAATGATTCAACATTTCTATAGCTTACAGTGTGATCACCCCTCTAATTCTAGTAATCATCTGTCACCATGCAAACCTATCACAATATTATTGACTATGTTGCCCTTTTTTACCCAGCCCCCACTCCCTCCATTCTGGTAACCATCCCTTTGGTCTGTTTCTATGAGTCTATTTTTGTTTTGTTTGTTCCTTTGTTTTGTTTTTTAGATTCCACATATAAGTGTAACCATACAATATTTCTCTTTCTCTGCCTGATTTATTTAATATAGCGTAATACCTCCTAGATCCATCCATGTTGTCACAAATGGCAAGGTTTCACTCTTTTTATTGCTGCATAACATTCCATTGTACATATGTACTTCATCTTCATTATTCATTCATCTATTGATGTATACCTAGGTTGCTTCCATAGCTTGGCTATTGTAAATAATGCTGTAATAAACATAAGGGTGCATATATCTGTTCAAATTCATGTTTTTGTTTTCTTTGGCTAAATACCCAGAAGTGGAATTTCTGGGTTTTATGGTATATCATATTTAGTTTTTTGAGGAATCTCCATACTGTTGTCCATAGGAGCTGCATCAGTTTGCAGTCCCACCAAGTGCACAAGGTTCCCTTTTATCCACATCCTCGCCAGCACTTGTTGATTTATTGATGATAGCCATTCTGACAGGTATGCCCTGATGTCTCATTGTGGTTTTAATTTGCATTTCTCTGATGATTCGTGACGTTGAGCATCTTTTCATATGTCTATTGGCCATTTGTATGTCCTAGGAGGAGAAGTGCCTATTTAGGTCCTTTGCCCATTTTTTAATTGGATTATTTGGCCTTTTTGGTGTTGGGTTGCATGAGTTGTTTATGCATTTTAGATACCAACCCCTTACCAGATGTATCATTGACAGAGACATTCTCCCATTTGGTGGGTTGTCTGTTCATCAGTTGATAGTTTCCTGTACTGTGCAAACATTTCTTAGTTTGACATGGTCCTACTTATTTATTTTTCTTTTGTTTCCTTTTCCTGAGCAGATATATCAGAAAAAAAATATATTGCTATGAGAAATGTCTAAGATTTTACTGCCTATGTTTTCTCCTAAAATTTTTATGGTTTCATGGCTTCCATGTAAATCTTCAGTCCATTTTTTGAGTTTATCATTGTGTATAGTGTAAGAAGGTGGTCTAGTCTCATTTTTTTTTGCATGTATTTGTCCACTTTTCTCAACACCATTTATTGAATACACTGTCTTAACCCCTTTGTATGTTTTTGTCTCCTTTGCCAAATATTAATTGACCATATAGGTGTTGACTTATTTCTGGGCTCTCTATTCTATTCCATTGATCTATGTATCTGTTTTTATGCCAGTACCATGCTGTTTTGACTACTATATAGCCTTGTAGTATAGTTTGATATCAGGTATCATGGTACCTCTAACTTTGTTCTTCTTTCTCAAGATTGCTGTGGCTATTTGGGGTCTTTCATGGTTCCATGTAAATTATTGGATTATTTGTTGTAGTTCTATGAAATATGCCATTGGTATTTTGATAGGAATTTTGGTAGGTATTTTGATAGGTGTTTGATTTATGGATTGCTTTAGGTAGCATGGACATTTTAACTATTCTTTCTATCCATGAGAATGGTGTATGCTTCCATTTATTTATATCTTCTTCAATTTCTCTCTTTAGTGTCTTACAATTTTCTTGGCACAGGTCTTTTGCCTCCTCAGTTAAATTTATTCCTAGGTATTGTTTTTTTGGTGCAGTTGTAAATGAGACTGTTTTCTTAGTTTCCCTTTCTGATTGTCCATTATTGGAGCATAAAAGTGCAACTGATTTCTGGATATTTATTTTGTATACTGCCACTTCAGCGAATTCATTTATCAATTCTAGTGGTTTTTTGATGGAATCTTTAGAGTTCTGTATATACAGTATTATGTCACTTTCAAATGATGGCAGCTTTACTTCTTCCTTTACAATTTGCATGCCTTTTATTTCTTCTTATCTGATTGCTATGTCTAGGACTTCTGGTGCTATGTTAAATAAGGGTGGTTAAAGTGGACGTCCCTTTGTACATGGTTTCCTTTGGGTCTTTAACCATATTTAAAATAATTTAAATTTTTTACCTAGTAAGTTTAATATTTAGGTTTTCTTGGGGACTATTCTAATTTTTTTTCCTATAACAGGCCATACATTTGTATCTTTGCCTGCCTCATAATTTCATTTGCTGAAAACTGGACATTTGGAATAGTATAATATGGCAATTCTGGAATAATATTTTTCCATTCCCCAGAGTTTGTTGTTGTTGCTTGTTGTAGTTGATGCTGTATGTATGTTTAGTGATGTTTGTGAACTAACTTTATAATGTCTAAATTTGTTGTGCATGGACACGGAAGGCTCTGCTGTGTTAAGAAATCTCCTTGAATGCCTGGAACAAAAACAAACAAGCGAACAAACAAAAAACTAGTCTCTGCAGATGGGCTCTGAATATATAAAAGGGGTTTACACTCTGCCATAGCCTTCCCATCCTGCTTATGTAGAGCCTAAAGGTCAGCCAGAGTTGAAGGCATGGTGTCTTTTCAGGTCTTTTCATGCCTTTTCAGGTTTTTTTCTGAGCATGTGCCCAAACTTGGGAATGCATGACGCTATTATATTAAAATTGTCACTGTAAAAAAAAGTCCAAAACCTATACAAAAATTTTATAAGAGTTTAAGCAAAACCAAAGACAGTTGCCAGGAATCAAGACCTCAAATGCTCCAGAGAATGCCAGTTTTGTGGTTTCTTTTATGTATTTGAAATTAGGGAGGGAACACAAGGAAGATTACAGAAAGGTGTGAAAAAGCAAGGTGTAGAACAAATTACAGGAGAGTTAAGATTGTGTTCTCTTGAGGATGGTTGTGCCTTCAAGAGGTATTACTTCTGGCATTTCAAAAGTGTGTGAACATATATGCCTAAAACCAATGGGCAGGACTTGCTTTAAAAAACCTTTCCCTAAAGAAATTATGTTATGTGACTAACAACCATGACCTGCCCAGTTAGGAATTTATGATTTATTACAGCACCCCTTTTTTCCCCACAATATGAGCATTTCAAAAATTCCCCAGAATATCTTATTCCACACTTTTCCTTCTAAGTTTCTGGCCAGTCTTTTGTTTTCTTCTGCTGTTTTCCCTTGCTTCAGGTGGTGGTTGTTGATAGATTTGCCTCTAAATGTGTTTAGTGCATACCCGCTGGGTAGCCAGCTCAGCCCTTGTCCAGCTTAGGATTGGATCAATGAAATCAAGCCCTTTGAGCTAGACCTTCAGAAAGGTCAAAACTATCACAGTTCCTTGAGGTAATGGTCCATTCTGCTCCTTCCAGTAGTAGGAATGTGGCATGTTGTCTTCAAGGTCACAGACAAAGGAGGGAATACAGGGTGGATCAAGGATCAGTTAAAATGTCATTTGTCGTGGTGGGTTTTTTTTCTTGATTAAGCATTCTCCTAGTTGCGGTAATCTTGTGATAAGTTTCCAGAGCTCTAATAAAGTTCATTCTGATAGTTTTTGCCAGTTTATTCACAGTTTTTGTGCAGGATGGGCTTTTGAAGTTTAATATTCCTCATTTTCGAAGTCATTACTTCTCACAAGTCTTTCTTAAGCACTTCTGTGTTCCTGGGTCTGTGCTTGGTTTAGGAGTATGGTGATGAATGAGACAGACGTGTTCTCTACCCTTGCAGAGCTTACCGACTGATGTCTCCACTATGAACTGAATGTGTCTGCTTCCTACCCTGTCTTTATGTCTCCATGGTTAAAGCTTTTAGAGCTTCTGAAGTGTGCACTTAAACTTTGTCATGGGCTTTGGGACTAAATTGACCCTTGGATAACACAGGTTTGAACTGGGTGGGTCCATTTATATGTGGATTTTTTCAATAAATATACAGATGGCCCTTCATATCCCAGGCCTCATATCTGAAGATTCAGCCAACCACAGATCAAAAGTAGTTTTCAATTCATGGGTTGGGAATTTGTGAATGTAAAGGGACAACTGTATGTGTTGTTCCATCCCATTTTATATAAGGGACTTGAGCATCTGTGGATTTTCATTTCACAGGGGACCCTTGACTCAGTCTCCCATGGATACCAAGGGACAACTAAAGTTTTGGGGGAGTCAAATTAAGTGTAGATTTTTCACTATGCAGGTGGTCAGCGCCACTAAACCCCTCATCCCAGTGTCAACAGTATTTATGCCGTCACCTAGATATGAGTGAGGATGCTTGTATTTTTGTTCCTTGAGAGTCATAATATTCAAAAGAATTTAGGTATAATTAGTCACTGTTCCAAAAGTCACACTTGGTCATCTCTATAATTGTTGGCTTCAGTTTCATGGAGTTGCTTGTCACCTGCATAGTCCCCCTTCAACATGTCTTTTCTACATGATTAGGGTATCATGTTGATAAACTCAGCCTAATCTCTCCGTTGGAGCCAGAAGACAAGGTGATGGCAGAGGGGAGAGGAGTTCTCCCTGACATTTGTCCAGGTGAGCACCACATGGATATGAGCCCTTGTGAGGAATAGCTGTGGCCAGTGATTGGGGATGTGGGATTATTACAGTAAGAAATATCAGAGAACATTAGAAAATGTCTTTTTTTTTTCCTAATGGAGATGGCCAAGAACATTTGGTTTTAACTTTCTTTTTTCTTTTTTAAACTTCTGTTCAACATCTCATACTTTACTTTGTACTCAGAGGTTAAAAAAAAGACATCTCCTTCTTAAAATAAAAGTCTCATATGAGCTTTTTGTCCTATTTCTTTATACTTTGCATCCTTGATAATTCCTTCTTTTGTAAATCTCTGATAAATCTTAATCCTTCCAGAATCCTTTTTTAAAACCTGCAGTTTTCATACTCATATCCCTCTCACTGCAGACCTCCTCAAAAACCCTAATCCCTCTGAGTCTAGCTTCACTCATGTATGCGCTTTACTATTTCTTTTCTTTATCAATTTAAATTTCTTTTCAATCTGTTTCAGATTTGGAGACTATACTTAAAGCCAAATGGTTAACTCCTAAGAAGCATGTTTTTAGAAAAAAACGTTCTAGTGGCGTAAAAGCGGTAAGACTAACATGTGTGATTCTTAGTTTTTCACAGTAGGAGAATTCTAAAAGTTAAAAAAAAAAAAAAAGAGTCATTAAAAGAAAGTATCATTTACACAAAAGAAAATAGTGTCTCTGGAGTGATGCTGTGAAAAAATGGTGAATTCGGAGGAAATTATGTTAGCTCCAAACTTTTTTCACTGAGAGTTTCCACAAGTAAATATTTCCTTAAATGTGACTAAGATTTTTAAATGTGTCTCTGATACTGTCTGTTGAATCATAAAGTGGTCTTAAATTAGTAAAAATGCTCTGTGAGCATGGTAAGGACTTGAGGCAAAGCATGTATTGTTTTGAATTTCTAAGAGTTCACACCGGGCAGAAGTCATGTACAAGCACTAAAACAGTGAAAACATCAGTGATAATAATGTAATAAATTCCTAGGAGAGAGAATTTATGACAAAACCGAATATGGAAAATATTACAAATTATAGTTTTCATTCATCTCTTTATCAACAGGAAAGAAATCATGTTGGAGTGAAACTCAATGAATGTAATCAGTGTTTTAAAGTTTTCAGCACAAAATCTAACCTTACTCAGCACAAGAGAATTCATACTGGAGAAAAACCCTATGACTGTAACCAATGTGGAAAATCCTTCAGCAGTAGATCGTATCTTACTATTCATAAGAGAATACATAATGGGGAGAAACCCTATGAATGCAATGACTGTGGGAAAGCCTTCAATGATCCCTCATCCCTCAGACTGCATGTAAGAATTCATACTGGAGAAAAACCTTACGAATGTAACCAGTGTTTTCATGTTTTCCGTACCAGCTGTAACCTCAAAAGCCACAAGAGAATTCATACGAGAGAGAATCATCATGAGTGTAATCAGTGTGGAAAGGCCTTCAGCACAAGGTCCTCCCTTACTGGGCACAACAGTATTCATACAGGGGAGAAACCTTACGAGTGCCATGATTGTGGGAAGACCTTTAGGAAGAGCTCCTATCTGACACAGCATATGAGAACTCATACTGGAGAAAAACCCTATATGTGTGCTCAGTGTGGCAAATCCTTCAGTAGTAGCTTTTCCCTCACTGTGCACAGGAGAATTCATACCGGGGAGAAACCCTATGAGTGCAGTAACTGTGGGAAAGCTTTTAATAACCTCTCAGCTGTTAAGAAACATGTGAGAACTCACACTGGAGAAAAACCCTATGAATGTAATCATTGTGGAAAATCTTTCACCACTAACTCTTACCTTTCTGTGCATAAGAAAATACATAACAGGTGGATTTGAATGCAATAACTGGGGAAGCATTCATTGATTTCTTGTCCCTCAGACGACTTGTGGTAACTCATCCTAGGTGTATGAGTTACCTGTTGCTGCATAACAAATGTCCCTGTAAAACATAGTGGCTTCTAACAACAGACATTTATTATCTCTCAATTTCTGTAGGTCACAAGTTCATAAATGGCTTAA
Source organism: Phyllostomus hastatus (assembly GCF_019186645.2). Classification (NCBI taxonomy): domain Eukaryota; kingdom Metazoa; phylum Chordata; class Mammalia; order Chiroptera; family Phyllostomidae; genus Phyllostomus; species Phyllostomus hastatus. The sequence continues at coordinate 5,275,019 of NW_025333640.1, read as the reverse complement.
CTTTGTAGTTCTGGCTTAGGATCTGTTATGAGGGCTCAGTCAAGATTGTCAGCAGGAGCTACAATTAATCTGCATTTTCACTACTGAGGAGCTTGTTTCCAGAATGGCTCACTCACATGCCTGGAAAGTTAGTGCTGGATGTTGGCAGGGAACTTTCATTTCCTCACCATCTAGGCATCTCCGCAGGGTCTAAGTATTTTTGTAAGATAGCAGCAGGTTCCCTCTAGAGCATTGGTCTAAGGGAGAGCTAGTGCTGAAGCCATGTTGTCTTTTATGGCTGACCTGTGGAAGGACATAATATTACTTCCGTATTGTGTTGGACATACAGACCAGTCCTGATACACTGTGGAAGGAGACTAACAGGAATGTATACCAGGAGAGAGATCATTGGGAACCATCTGAGAAGCTTGCCATGAAATCAATGGAGAAAGGCCTTCGGCCTTTCAATCTGTTTGATGTGAAGGATTATTCAGAAACTCTCATGTTAATTAACTCTGGAGAAAAAACTCATGAGTGCAGTCTTTGTGGTAAGCTTTCAGCTCAAAATCACCTTAATGGGCACAAAACATGTGCTGGGGAGAAACCCAAGGAATGTAATAGCTATAGGAAGGCTTTCAGTGATACCACTACAGAGTCACGTGACAATTCACACTGAGGGTAAAACTTTACAAGTATCAGAATGCAGAAAACTTGAGGAGCACTCATCCCTTAGAACACACATGAGAAATCACTGCAGCGAAACACTCATATAAAGGATGTGAAAACCCTACAGCACAAGCATTCACATTACTGAGCAAAAGGTGAGATATTCTGAATGCAATGGAAAAGCCTTGATGTTCTCTCAATTTTTGAGAAATGTGAGGATTTATTCTGGAGAGAAAGACTGATTAAATGTTATCAGTACTGGAAAGTCTTCCATTTTTCCCATTCTTAGAAAACAGAACTCACTGCAAAGAAACCTATGAATATAAAGATTGAGGGAATGCCTTTAATAATAGCTTCTACATTAAAAAAAACAAACATGAAATTCTCCCTGGATGCAAAACCTGTCAGCATATTAATTTTGGAAGATCTTTCTGTGATTCCAGTCTTTGTTGACCTGTGAGAACTCACACTGGAGGGAGACACTAGGAATGCAGTCAGTGCAACGATGCCTCAGCCTCACTGCTTCACTGAGCAGCCACAAAATAACTTCACTGGGAATGGAAAACATCAACCCTATGAGTGTGGTATTGTCTTTAACAGTGTCTAATCCTTAGGTTGGTCGGTTAGCTCATGAATTTTCAGTTGTTTTGTTTTAGTATAAACATTTATGTCTATAGCTATACCATAAACCTAAAGTTATGTTCTATAGTTTGGTATCTAATATGTTCATCATCATTTACACTTTTAAAATAGCAGTATGCTACAAATGTATTTCTGAATATCTGCTGAGTGATTTAGTTTATCATAATGAAATATTATATAGACTATACACTTTTAATTTAACTACATTTTTGTCAACTAAGTGGACTTTGTGATGTCGATTCATTTTTATCTTTATATCCTAGTATAGCAGTTACTTTTAGCTTCTTCCCCAATGCCCATTCTCCCCTACTTACTCACTTAACGAAAAAAACATTTTGTTCAAGTTGTCAAACAATATTGAAAATACTCAATATGTAAAGCTTCCCTAAAGCTCAGAGGTGTGTGGACCTGCTGTGCTGGCTGTAAGAAGTAGGCAGAAGTCACTGGGGGTCCCTCATCTGCTTGTTCACCTTTCTTATATTCTATGCATCTTAACTAAGTTTTCCCTTGAAAGTGGGCTCAAGACCTGGAATTGGAAGAGCTATGTTTTGATTATGATGACAAAAAAAAATAATTTTAAAAAGTCACACTGATATAGGCTCCCCAGAAGCTTCTTTGGCTGTATCAACTCTGAATGACTTATTCCTAGGCTTCATATGTGATTAAAAGTAACCTCTGAGAGACTGGAGCCAAAGTGATTTGGGGGGTTTGTTTTTAAGGAGGTGTTGTGCTAATGTCCAGCTGAATTCAACATCTAACTGGTAAAGCTGTTATTGGTCAAACTTTATAAATGTGCCATGTTTGTTTGAAAACATTATGCATTCAATAAATTTTAAATACAGATTATATATACACCCATTAACTCACATTCATTGTTTTTTGATACAGTATACAGATTCAGAGTATTTTTGCTCAAACTTGTTTATATTTAGTGATAGATGTGTGTTCAGGTCTTTCACTTTGGTTATAAATTAACATTCAGTTTTGTAATTCTGTCCTTTTTATTTATATATTTTGATGTACCATAACTAAGCAACAGGATTAATTATTTTCTTGTGAATTGTTTCCTTTTATCATAGGGACCATATTTTTATAGCCAGGTATTTCAATACATTAATAAATGATCAAGCTTTTAAATAGCACTTTCCATATACTAGATACTCTCCTGAATGCCTTATGAATGTCAACTTACTGAGTATTCAATATAAGCTTCCAAAAGTATGTACCATTAATATCCCCCTTTTGCATATGAGAAAACTAGTATGGGACACTTACATTACTTACCTGAGTGCAGTGGCTAGTAAGCGGTAGAGCCCAGGTTTGAACCCACACAGTCTGTGCAGTTAACCACTGGCCTCTTTATTGAATGTATTCTATACGCCAAACTGTTAGAGACACTGGTATCTGTAACAATGAATGAAATTCAAGTTTTGCCATTGAAATACACCCCAGTAGGAGAAAGACGGGTTATAGAAAAATTGAGAACATATAATAACATTGTTATTATAAGTGTTATATGAGAAACTGAAGTACTGTAAGATAGTTAAGGGAGTTTCGGATCTTGCTATTTTATAGAGAATTAGAAAGGAAAGCCTCTTAGTTAAGGGGCCCTTGAACAGAGATTTTAATGAGTTGGGACAGCGAGTCATGTGAATTTGTGTGGCAAGAGTGGTGTTGATGTGGAAAGGCCAACCACATGAAGGCCAGTGTGAACAGAGCAGGACAAGTGGGGGACGTTCAGAGACCAGTAGAGGTAGAAGGTAATGTGGTCAGATTTGGTGGATTCTTGTCCCACTGGGTTTTATGGGTCATTGTTAGGACTTTTCCTTACACTTTCAGTGAGTTGGCATATCAGTCAGAGTCCCAGCAGGAAACAAATATCTGAGTAGAGTGTTTGTAAAGGGTCTGTTCATACTGTTGTAGATAGGGTAGAGAAGAACCACAAAAGGTGAGTGGTACACAGTAGATGGTAAGGGCAGGGCTCTGTTAATACCCCTAAACCTGAAGGGGCGAGGGGAGGGGACAATTTATTGAAAACTGGAGACGAGAGAGGTGCATACTGGGAGTTAAGAGGAAGTCAGGAATAGTACCCAGCCCCAATTCTGCAAGAAGTAGCCAGAGCAAGACTTCATTTTCTTTCATTTTTTTATTTAATGCCTAAGCTCTCCATTGACCAAACCCAACCAGAAACTATAAGGTAAGAAAGCCCATGGATGTGATTTATCTCGACTAACCCTGGGTACAGAAGATAGAGAAGGGGATCCTTTGGGGCTAATGAAAAATGTCCAGAAATGTTTATTCCTTTCGCTTCTTGGAATCTACTCTTGTGAATCACCTGAGTGGGAACTTTAGACCCCTGCCCAGAAATTCCATCAGCTATTGTACTGTCCTGAGTGCTGCCAAAGTATTGCTGTTCCTACCTGCAGTCTACAGTGGTCGCCGCCTCCTTCACGTATGATGGGCCATGGGGCTTTTGGGAAGAAACATACAATATTAATATAAATATATATAAATAAAATTAACCACCAAATAGATATATATAATATAAATATATATAATATATAAATATAATATGTATGTAAATAAAATTAACCACCCTGGCCAGTGTGGCTAAGTTGGAGTGTCGTCTCATGGCCAAAGACTTGTGGGTTCATACCCAGTAGAGGTGCATGCCTGGGTTGCAGGTTTGATTCCTGATGTGGGTATGTATGATCCCCAGCCCCGGCGCAAATGATCCCCGGTCCAATGCCCATTCTGGGCGAGTATCCTTGGGTGAGGATAAAAATAAATAATTAACCTAAAGATCCTGGCTTCCAGAGGGGGACCCTTCCACAAGCAGACAGACTGAGAGCCCCACTGAACATTACGACTGCTATGAGACAAGCCAGTAGGAAAGGAGTCACCAAGGCTTCTGCCACCGTGACTTAGCCACCTGGAGGATATGGGACTTATGTTAGGCATTGAAGACAGACGAAACATCTGGCACTCTGGCAGTCTGCTGGGATATCTCTTGATATCTTTCCCAAATTTGGGTGATAAGCAAGTGTAGCAGCTGTGCCCTGAGACGGACAGGGTGACCAGGTGTTTCTGGATCATCCCCCCTAGTAAGCCACCTAAAGCAGCTGAGGTGCATCTGAAGTGGATAGCAGAGGACTGTGATGAGAGTTATCAGTTGCAACCCTGAGAAAAGCTGCTGTCAAGAGCTGTCAGTCTGTCCCAGTGATCCTCCTCTTGCAAGCTTCTCTAGGCAACCAGACCAACCATAACTCAATGTTCACTTATGTTAAAAAGCACGTGCATCTGAGCAAAGTAAGTGGTGGATCAAAATGGAGGAGGTGGTATATTTCTCAGATTCTTTTTTTCAGGACTAAGTCATTTACTGCCCCAGCTGCCAGAAGTGTTGGCTGCTGATAGCTTATGCTGCCATCCTCTGTGACTTCCCTGGGCCAAGGAAAGTGCCACACCTAAGATTGCAGCCCTTCCAGTGACTGGTTACAAAGGCCCAGTTCCTTTGCATCGACTTGAGACACGTTTGGAAAACCACCCCAGCTCCAGAGCTCCCTATGGAATCAAGTAAACTCTGTTTAACTTACTACAGTTCAGTCGCTTACTCTTCCCAATCCCGGTTCCTCCTTTACAGATACTCCTCAATAAAGTCCCTTAAGCAAAAATCTCCCCCAGACCAAAACTCACACTATCAAGTAATGAACCCCATTCTGATGAGGATCCCACAGAGACAAGGGGCACATGAAATGAGCGGTGAGGGAAGGCTGCCAGGCCAGGTGCAGAAGCAGCAACAGAAGGCAGCTATATTTTTAGTTAATTGTTCATTTTTCCCACCTATCCCCCTGGGCCTTCTTTCCTCCTTCTGTCTTACGTTAGAAACAAAAAACGTGTACCAAAAGCCTCAGGTATCTAGTGTGAGTGTGATCTAATTGATACTACCCTAAAGTAACACAGTTGATGGGCTTCCTTTGTATCTTTTAGGAGAACACAGACTTATCACTAGATGAAGGACACGAGTTGATGTCAAGAAGCTGAAGGGAGTAAACAGTGTTGAATGTCCTCTGTTCTTCCAGATCCACTCTTTGCCACCTTGCTCTGTGACTGAGAGGTTAGCCTGGGCAGCCTGCTTTAATAGGCCCATTGCCTTAGCGCTGCTATTTAAGTTGGTCAGTGGGGAGCCCAGGTGGGAGATTGGAGGGATGGAGCAGAGTGCGGCCGTGTGCTGTCCTTGTCCCTGCAGCAGAACTGGAGTCCGGAAGCTACCCTCGGCCTCTTCTCAGCCCCTGTAGTGCAGTTATTTCTGTCTGTTGTGTCCTCAGATTTCAGTAATAGGTCCTTCACCTCACCTGTTCTTCCTTGCTCTTCTTCCAGTCACCAAATGCGCAGCATCCCTATTTGTTTTTCCGACTCCCTGGTCCCAGCAACATGTGTTGTTCCGATTCAGTACATGTACTGAGTACAATGAGACCATTTCCCAGAAGGCCCCACACAGTCAGGGTCTGCTGCACTGCTGACCTGGAGTTCCAACTCTCCTGTGTTCTTCCTCCACTGCACTCGCACTGATCTCACTGTTGTCCCGTTGCCCCAGCACCACTCGGCATCAGGGTCCCTATCCTGCCCAGGCTGATACTCTCACAGAGCCACTGGGATGGCTCTCACAACTTCCTTAGGTCTCTGCTCAAATGTCCTCTGAGCTGAGAGGCTTTCCCACCTCAATAAATGAATGTCCCCAGTTCCCACATTTCTTGCCACATTTATGGGGAATCATTTTCTCAATGGCACTTACTATATGATCGACTCTCTTTATTAATTGTTTGACTAGTAGTCCCCATCCCAAAGCACAAGGATGTGAACACCGTGAAGGCAAGCACCATCTGATCCGTCGCTGTGGACCTTCTGCTGCACGCTGTGCCTGGCGCAGAAGCAGCGTCCTGTAGCACGGGAGTTAAGAGTGTTCATCTGGAGGGAGACTAGACTTTACCAGTCATCTCAGGCAAGTAACAAACTTTGTGCCCAAGTTTCTTCATCTGTAAAATAGGCACAATGAAAGTGCCTACTTCCTAGACTAGTATTGAGAGTTTAGTAAGTTAATCTGTGTAAAGCACTTATGAGACTTCCTGGTACATAGGAACATATTTAATCTTGTATCGTGAATTACATAAATTTATTGTAGGATTATACCAAGAAATATAAGATACAAAGGAGTAAATATTGTATGATTCTATTTGTATAAACATCAAGGACAGGAAAAAAGTAATCTGTGATAGGCACTGACCGGTGTGGCTCAGTTGGTTGGGCATCATCCCTCAAAGCAAAGGTCTCCTGTTCGATTCCTGGTCAGGGCACATGCCTGGGTTGTGGGTTTGGTTCCTGGTTGGGGTGCATTTAAGGGGTAACCGATCAGTGTTTCTCTCTCACATCGGTGCTTTTCTCTCTCTGTCTCCCTTCCCCTCTCTCTAGAAATAAATCTTTTTTTAAGTGATCTGTGATAGGAAAAAGAAAAATGAGAACAATGGTTCCAGCTGAACCCAGGTTGGGAGGAAGAAGTGAGGTGGGAGCAGGACTGGAGGAACTTTGTGGGGCGAGGAGAATGCTCTGTACTTTGAAAGGAGTGTAGGTCACATACGTGCGTGCATCAGAATATGCTAAGATCTGTACATTGAGCTGTATGTACCTTCCACTTCAATTTAAATCAGACCCATTTTGATAAGGAAGCCAGAGACCAAAAGACATTTATTTATTATATGATTCTGTTATATGATGTTCTGGAAATGGCTACAACTTCAGGGAAGAATAACAAATCAGTGGCTTCCAGGGGTGAGGAGTGAGGGGGCGGGGCACTACAATACAGAGCGGCAGCACGAAGGAATCTGGGGTGAAGGAATTGTGCGTCATGACTGTGTTGATGTTCACGTGTGTGTGTCACATTTGATCGTGACTGTGTTGATGGATATACAACCCTGTGTATTTGTCAAAACCTACAGAATTGTACACCACAGAGTGGATATTAACACAGGTTACACAACAGTGCACCAGGCAGTGGAGGGAATGCAAAATGGAACACAAACCACAACAAACAAACCTAACCGTGTTACAAGTGAGTGACATAACCACAATGAGGGGGTGAGAAGGAAACCAAATTACTGTAGAAAACTATACTTTGGCAAGATACTATAAGGCTGTATACAAAGAACTGTCCCCAAATCCTGTACTCTAGTTCAAAAATATGTTGTCCATAATTGACATGGGTTAACAATTCTGAAACAACAGGCGTAGTGGGATTCAGCAACTCAGTAAATACCATGTAGGTCATGAGCCAGTTCTTCACCATCAGAGAAAAACATGACACGCTAGGAGAGAAGGCCAGAACGAACACTGTGGTGTCGGATGGACTCAGAGGCGTTGGGATACATTCATACTTTCTGACAGACGGATCAGAGGACAGACAGGTAGATCGATGGAGGTGTGTGAATGAACAGGGCAATACACATTTTATATCTCCAAGGCCGGTCAGCTCCAAAAGCCTGGAAGTAATGAGAATACCTATTGTTCGTCCAGATCATGGTTTCTAATAAAATACCATCTGCAGAAACAACAAAACCAAACCAGGGCTCTTTGGAGAAAGAAGAGATTTCAGGTCCGGCACAGGGCAACTACAGTGTGAGCCTAAACTATCTCTGAAGGATCTTCTAATGGAAAATAAATATTTACCAAAAATAAGCCCCGAAAATCTGCCTAAAATTTTCCCTTAGGTTCTTGAATAACCTAAGCTGTGCGTTTTCAGGGAAGAACTCTAGGAAGCTTAGAAGAGGTCACACACACGAGGGCTTGCAGCTTGGTTTTTGGACTCATCTGGAGTAGGATCACCTTGACAGGACAAAGCAAAACCTGGGCTCCCATCACAGTCCTAGAAATGTCACACCTAAGAGTAAGCGTCATGCAGGAAGAGTAAGGACTGCGTCTTGAAGTCTCTACAAAGCAAATAGAGCCTTCCTCATAGAGAAAAGCCTAGCCTTGATGTCTCAAGGTGATCCATCCGTACTATCACTGCCTGCCATGTAACAAAACCTGACCTGCAGCGTAAAGCAACAGTTTTCAACCTGTGTGCCCCAAGGACATTTAAACACGCTATACCTGACTGCTTAGTCAGGGGGACTGACCCCTTTTCCCTTAGATTGTCAAATTAAAAAAATAACAGCCAACACAGCAGTACCCATCCAGTGTGAATGAATCAAATTTATACCTATTTTTTTGTCATTTTGGCAAAAAATATAATTTGGTTCTTGTGCTACAGAATTGTAGTAATTAGTTTATGTGTGCTGTGAGAAGAAAAAGGTTGAAGATCGCTGGACTAAAGTAACATAGTTAAGAGCCTCTACAAAGTGTTGTTCACAGGCTCCAGCACTCGAGAAAAGAGGGCTGGTAATGCAAAGCAGCAGGAAAATGTTCTTCATTATTAATATGAAAGTCAACAGAAGGAGAACCAGAGGAAATCCAGATACTGGACTTAGCTGACAGGGCCTCAGAATAACTGAATAAACCCTGGCTGGTGTGGCTCAGTGGATTGAGTGCCAGCCTGTGAACAAAATGGTTGCCAGTTCGATTCCCAGTCAGGGCACGTGCCTGGGTTGCAGGCCAGGTCCCCAGGAGGGAGCACATGAGAGGCAACCACACACTGATGTTTCTCGCCCTCTCCCTTCCTGCCCCTCTCTAAAAATAAAGAAATAAAATCTTTTTAATGTATTTTATTGATTATGCTATTACAGTTGTCCCATTTCCCCCCTTCTCTCCCCTCCACTCTGTACCCCCTCTCCCACCCACATTCCCCCCCTTTAGTTCATGTCCATGTGTCATGAGTTCTTTAGCTTCTACATTTCCCGTACTATTCTTGCCCTCCCCCTGTCTATTTTCAACCTACATTCTATGCTACTTATTCTCTATACCTTTTCCCCCCTCTCTCCTCCTTCCACCCCCCTGCTGCTAGCCCTCCATGTGCCCTCCATTTCTGTGGTTCTGTTCCTGTTCTAGTTGTTTACTTAGTTTCTTTTGGTTTTGCTTTAGGTGTGGTTGTTAATAATTGTGAGTTTGCTGTCCTTTTACTATATATGTCTTTTCTTTATCTTCTTTTCTTAGATAAGTCCCTTTAGCATTTCATAAAATAAGGGCTTGGTGATGATGAAGTCCTTTAACTTGACCTTATCTGAAAAGCACTTTATCTTCCCTTCCATTCTAAATGAAAGCTTTGCTGGATAGAGCAATCTGGGATGTAGGTCCTTGTCTTTCATGACTTGGAATATTTCTTGCCAGCCCCTTCTTGCCTGTAAGGTCTCTTTGGAGAAATCAGCTGACAGTCTAATGGGAACTCCTTTGTAGGTGACTGTCCCCTTATCTCTTGCTGCTTCTAGGATTCTCTCCTTTGTTTTTACCTTGGCTAATGTAATTATGATGTGCCTTGGTGTGTTTCTTCTTGGGCCCAACTTCTTTGGGGCTCTCTGAGCTTCTTGGATTTCTTGGAAGTCTATTTCCTTTGCCAGATTAGGGAAGTTCTCCTTTATTATTTGTTCAAATACGTGCTCCATCTGTTGCTTTTCTCCTTCCCATTCTGGTACCCCTATAATTCGGATGTTGGAACGTTTAAAGGTGTCCTGGATGCTCTTAAGCTTTTCCTCGATTTTTTGAATTCTTCTTTCATCATGCTTTCCTGCTTGGTTGATTCTATCTTCCTTCTGGTCCACTGTATTGTTTTGAGACTCAGATTCCTTCCTTTCACTATTGGCTCTCCTCCGCGTATCTTCCTGCATCTCTTTTATGGTAACCTGCATCCTTTCATCTAAATTGCGCCCAAAATCAACCACTTCCGTGAGCTTTCTGATCACCAGTGTTTTGAACTGTGCATCTGATAGATTGGCTATTTCTTGGTCGCTCAAAAGGACAAGTCCTGGGGGACTGATCTGTTCTGTTGGAAACATGTCTTATGTCTTTCCCTGTCTCTCCTTTTTTTTTCCCCCAGTCTGGTTGCTCTTGTTACGGTGGGGGGCGGAGCCTTAGGTGTTCACCGGGGCTGGGCACCCCAGTCGCTAGATTGTGACGTTATATGTGGGGGCGGGAGCGGGAGGGAACAATGGCGGTAGTTCCGTTCTCCTGGGCTCAGGCCCTTCCTTGGGATCCTGGGCTACGAGCTCTGCCCTGGTCCACAATCGCTGCCTCACTGGGTCCACCAGCCGCAGCTTGCGTACTCAGGGATCCCCGCTGCGTTCTTGCACCCCAGATGGCTGTCGCGCCAATTTCACACCAAATTTTCCCCGACCTCTGCGCGCCGCTGACCCACGCCAGCCCCACGCCCGCCTGGCTCATTGTCTCCTACCAGTCTGGATGTACAGGTCTACTTCAACTTCTTGGCTGTCCGACTTCCATTCAGATAAATCCTCTATCAGTTCTGAGTGATATGCTATCTGTAAATTATTGTTGTTCTAATCTTGGTTGTGCGAGGAGGCATGGTGCATCCACCTATTCCTCCATCTTTCCGGAAGTAAGAAATAAAATCTTAAAAAGTAACTGAATAATATGTTATGGAAAATGAAGAAAACAAATTGTAGAAAATGAAAGACAAACCTAAAATCTTCACAGCAACCAAAGAAAAAGGATGCATTGCTTTTAAACAAGTAAGATGAAAACTTTTCAAAAAAACAAACTGGAAATTAGAAGACAATGAATGACATCTGACATCTAAAGGGGTGAATGAAATAAAAAACAACTGCCAACCTGAAATTCTATGACCTAAGAAAAATAGTCTTCAAAAATAAAAACAAAGCTGTTTTCCACTGGTTTTCTTTTAAGCTGAAAAAAATTAGCAGAGCTGCCGCTTAAGAAACACTAAACAGAGTTCCTGAAGTGAAGGAGAATGATACCATGTCCAGACACAATTTAGGAATGAAGATCAGCATGAAGTAAAATATGAGTCACTATAAATAAAAATGGACCATATATAACAGCCCTGTATAGTTTTACAACTTCCGTGTAAGTCGAAACTCTTTCCAAATGAAATGCTTTTAGAAACACCCCCAAAACCAGAGAGGATGGAAGTCACTACAAGGGCTTCCCCAGCCTCCCCCCAAGACGAGAGATCCCGGGAGCCCCAGCAAGTTGTGCTGGCACTCCAACCCCGCAGTAGCCCTAGCAAGCGACCGGCAGTCCCCTCAGTGTCAGAGAGCAGCTGTCATCCCAGACACAAGTGATGGGTCTGAGTGAGCAAGACCTCCATCCTGACACTAAAAATGGTGGAAATTAGTGTTGACAATAAAAATAAAGTTTAGAAAAATAAAAAGGAAAAAAATTATTTAAAAATGACGGAATTTCCAGCAAGCAACCCCAGTCACTTATGATTATGGAAATGACGGCAGCCACAGGAGTGACACCCTCAGCTGCTTCTCAACACTAGAACATAAGGAACCCCAGCCTAGTGACCCACCTAGTAGAAGGGGAGACACAGAAAGGGACACATTTAATCCCCCCAACACTAGTTGAAAGGAGCTATACGGAGGTCCCGCTAGTCCCCCTGACTAGCAATAAGTGGAACCCCATGAAATTACCACCCCCCACCCAGTCTTCTCCCCAAATTTGAGACAATAGGACTGCCCACAGGGAACCCTGCCCTGACACCACATCACTTGAAAAGTGGGAGCCCCAGGCAGGCAGTGGCCCTCCAGTTCCTCAGCACCAGAGACAACAGGAACCCCAGTCTCATACCCCCCACCTTCCCCCAACAGCATGAGAGCTCCATCACATGATGGAAGCTTCAAGTGATCCCCCATATTCCTCCACTACTCAAGAAGACGAATACACTGAAAGCAATTTGCAAACCCCTATATACTGAAGAAAGAAGCCCAGCAAATGCTACAACATTCTCACCCAACGCAATTCTCAACTGGCTCCTGTGACTACAGGAGAGTCCAGATGACCCTGATGGCCCCCCGTGTTCCTGGCAGAGCCCTGGAGGGGATCCTGGCAATGCTGGTGGATTCAGGTTTCCCTGAAGAACGCTGGTGTTCCTTGTAGATTTTGGTGACCCTGATGGGTCCAAGGGTCCCTGGTGTAACCTGGTGTCATTGGTGATTCCTCATGTCCCTGATGTGCCCCTGTGTGCTGGTGGGTCCAATGCCCTGAAGGACATAAGTGTCCCTGGTGGACACCAGTGTCCCTGACGATCCAAGTGTCCCTGGAATACCCCAGTTTTACTAAAGGACCATTGTGCTCCTGGTAGGCGTTGGTGTCCCTGGTGGGTCTCTGCATCTCTAGTGAATCCCCATGTCCATGGAGGGCCCTGGTGTCCCCGGTAGTCCTCAGTGTATCTGGTGGGACCATCTGTCCATGTTAGAACCAGACGTCCCTGGCTGACCCTGATTTTCCTGGTATATTTAAATGTCCCTGGAGGCTACCAGTGTCACTGGTAGATCCAGGTGTTTGGGGAAGCCTGGTGGCTTTGGAAGACCCTAGTGTCCCTAAATAATACAAGTGTCCCTGGAGTTCCCCCAGTGTTCCTAGAGGGTTACCATATCTCTTGGGGACCCTGGTGTCCCTGTTGGATACCAGGGTCTCTGGTGTTTCCAAATACCCCTGGTGGGTCCCATTGTTCCCGGTGAATGCAGACCCTGGGAGAACCCCAGTGTCCCTGGGGGATCCTGATTCCTCTGGTGGACTTACGTGTCCCTGGAAGACCTCAGTGTCCCTAGATAATACATGTGTCCCTGGGTTTTCCCCATTGTCTGTGGAGGATCAGAGTGTCCCTTGTAAATACTGGTATCCCTGTTAGATACCAAAATGCCTGTTGGGTCCCAGAGTCCCTGGTGGATCCCAGTGTTCCTGGTGGATCCAGGTGTCCCAGTAGAACCACAGTGTCCCCAGCAGGTCACATTGCCCCTGTTGGGTTCTGTGTCTTTTGTGCATCAAACTGTCCGTGGTGGAGCCCAGCGTCTCTGGTTGACACTGTTGTCACCGGTATATTCAAGTGTGTTCAGAGGATCCCAGTGTCACAGGCGGATTATGGTGTTTCTGATGGACCCCAGTGTCCCTAGAGGACCACAGCGAGTTGTTGGACCCTCTTGTCCCTCGTATATACAAATGTCCCTGGAGCACCAGAGTGATTCTGGTGAACCCTAGATTCCCTCGTGGTCTCCAGTATCCCTTGTGGCCCTTGGTGTACCTGGTGATCCAGGTATCCCTAGAACACTCTAGTGTCCCTAGTGGTCCCCAGTGTCTCTGTTGAATCAAACTGTCCCTGGAAGACTCTATCCCTCACAGCATGGTGGCCCTGGATGATCCCAATGTCCCTGGAGAAACCTAATGTCCCTTGTGGATTATCGTGTTCCTTGTTTATCCCAGTGTCTCTGGAAAACACTGACGTCCCTGGTGATCTAAGTGTTACCTGCGGACCCCAGTGTCCCTGTAGCACCTCAATGTCCCTGGACAAACTCACATTCCCTGGCACATTTTGGTGTCTCTGGTGAACCACACTGTACTTTGAGGAACCCTGTGTCCCTTCTGCATTTCAGGATTTCTGGTGCATCTAAGAGATGGACCCCAGTGTCCCAAGTGAGTCCCAGCAGCCTTCACAACCCTTTGAACCGGGAAAACCCTGTGTCCCTAGAGGATCCATATAAGCTTGGAGGATCTCAATTTCCCTAAAGGACCCCCAGATTCCTAATGGATCCTGGTATCCCTTGAGGGTCTTGGTATCTGTGGCAGAATTAACTTTTCCTTGTGTATCCCAGTGTCTGGTATACCCAGGTGTTCTGGAAGGACACCATGAAGGTTTACAAAGGTTATATCCTTTTGCTGGTAAGCAGTGTTCCGTTCCAGGCTACCGCAGATTTAGATTTTGCCGTGTTGGGGAAGGGCTTAGGAAAGATGGCACCTGCCTGGTGGCTGTGTGGGAAGATGGCTCAACGCAGGGACAATGGTGGCTGTCCCTCCAGCCCTCACCCTGAAGCCTGTTTCAGAGTCTGTTTCTCCCTGTATGTCTCTGGCACCCCCTGAGCTGCTGTCCTTTCCCTGGAGCCCAGGATAAGTGCTTGGGAGCGAGTGTGTCTTCTGGGGTCACCTGGGTTTCCAGCAACGTTCTGTCTCACCTGCGTGAATGGAGTCCCTGCCGATCTTCACAGCCGGATGTTGGGGGAGTTCTTCCCAGAACCGGTGCTCCAGGCTGGTGAGCACAGTGTGGGACCGGGGCCCCCAGCTCCTCGGAGGGAGCTCTGCGGCTGAGGTACCCCAGTTCTCAACTGCCGCACGTGGTGTGGAGCCAACCCACTTTGCATTTCTCTTCCTCCCACGTCTTGACCAATTGTTCTTTATGTCCTTAGTTATAGCACATAACTGCTCGGCTGGTCCTTAGATGGTTCTCCAGGTTGGTTGTTTTATAATTTAGTTGCAACTTTGATGTGGTCATGGGAGAAGGCAACCACAGCATTTACCTCCTCTGCCACCTTCACTGGAACCCCTACTCCTGATTAGCGATTGAGCATCTTCTCCTGCATCTGGCGGCCATCTGTAGGTCCTCTTTGGAGAAATGTCCATTCCAATATTCTGCCCATTTTTACATCAGATTGGTTAGGTGTTTTTTTTATGTTGATCTGTATGAGTTCTTCACATATTTTTGACATTAAACCCTTATAGGATATATCATTTGCAAATATATTCTCCCATTTATAGATGGCCTTTTTTAAAAAACCCTTAGTATTTTTTAAAGAATTTTATTTATTTTATTTTTTTAGACAGAGGGGAAGGGAGGGAGACAGAGAGTGAAACAATGTGTGGTTGCCTCTTGAGTGTCCCCTACTGGGGACCTGGCCTGCAACCCAGGCATGTGCTCTGACTGGGAATCGAACTGGCAACCTTTTGGTTTGTAGGACAGCACTCAATCCACTGAGCCACACCAGCCAGGAATAGATGGCCTTTTTGTTTTGTTGATGGTTTCCCTCAAGGTGCACAAGCTTTTTAGTTTGATGTAATCTCATTTGTTTATTTTTGCTTTTTTTTGTCTTTGCCCAGGAAGACATATCCAAAAAATAAATATTGCTAAGACCAATGTCAAAGAATTTATTGCCTCTGTTTTCTTCTAGAAGTTTTATAATTTTACATCTTACATTTAAATCTTTAACCCATTTGTTTATATTTTGTATATGATGTAACAAAATGGTCTAATCTCATTGTTTGCATATATTTAACCAACAAGGTTTTTCCAATCTGTTATTGAAACAACTTTCTTTACACTATTGGATTTTCTTACCTCCTTTGTCATAGATTAATTGACTACATAAGCATGGGGTTTTTTTCTCTTCTCTTTATTCTGTTCCATTGATATACATGTCTGGTTTTATTCCAGTAGAGTGCTGTGCTGACTACTGTAGCTGTGTAATATAGTTTGATGTCAAGGAGTGTGATGCCTCCAGCTTTGTTCTTTCTGAAGATTGCTTTGGCTATTCAGGGATTTTTGTGATTCATATAAATTTTTGGATTATTCTAGTTCTATGGAAAAATGTCTTTGGTATTTGATAGGTATTTTATTGAATCTGTAGACTGCTTTGGGAATTTTAATTATGTTAATTCTTTCTACCCAAGGGCATGATGTATCCTTTCATTTGTGTCTTCATTTCGTATCTTCAATGTCTTATCATTTCTAAGTACCTGTATGTTACCTCATTGATTAAATTTATTTCTAGGTATTCTTTTAAACAAATTTTAAGATTTTACTTATTTTTAGAGAGAGGGAAGGGAGGAAGGGAAAGAATGTGTGATTGCCTCTCATGCACCCCTCAATGAGGACCTGGCCCACAACCCAGGCATGTGCCCTGACTGGGAATCGAACCAGTGAACATTTTGGCTCGCAAGCCGTCACTCAACCCACTGAGCCACACCAGCCAGGACTATTTTATTCTTTTGATGCACTTGTAAGTGGAATGGTTTTGTTTTTTCTGAGTTTATTTTTATATTAAATTGCAACTGATTCCTGAATATTAATTTTGTATTGTTACTTTACTGAATTTATTTACCAGTTACACTAGTTTTTGATGAACTCTTTAGGGATATATATATATAATGTCATCTGCAAATAAGTTTTATTTTTCCCATTCCAATTTGAATGTCTTCTTTTTCTCATGATTGCTGTGGCTTGGACTTCCATTATTATGTTAAATAAAAGTGGTTTATCACATTAATTGATTTGCAGATATTGAACCTACCTTGCATTCTAAGAAGAATCCCACTTGATCATGGTGTATGATCTTTTTAATGTATTGATAAATTTGGTTTGCTATTTATTAAAGATTTTTGCATCTATGTTCATCAGGGATATTGGCCTATATTTTCATTTTTTTTTTGGTAGTGTCTTTGTCTGGTTATTGTATCAGAGTAATGCTAACTTTGCTTGGGTATTCTTAAGTGACTAAGCAACCTTGTAGGTCTGCCTGAGGAGGAATTTCCGGTGGGGTACGAAGCAGTTCTGTAGAGGTACCCACCACAGCTAGCTCATCTAGAGACAGGCACAGTGGCTGTTTTCCCCCAGACGTTTATTCAGACGGCAGATCTCAAATAAAGACAGGAAACCATGCCTCTAAGGCCAACGAGTCCCATGAAGAATCAGTCTCCCATTAACACTAAGATTCCCAAAATGAGGGTCTTTTGATACTTCTAAATTAGTTTTTGTGTGCACAATTAGAAAGAGCTGGCTATACAATTTGGCAGTATAAATAGAAAATATATTTAATTAGCCTCTTGAAGTTTCAAAGAGAATTTAAATAACTGGATCAACTTACGATGTTTAGATATCAACCCAATTCCTGAGGTATTATAAATGGCTGCCTTTATTTTAAAAGAGAAGAGGTCATTTGGAACTTGACTTGTCAAGAACATAAATTATGAAAGGTCTTCCAAACAAAATTTGGATCCAACTGTTCCCTTTGTGTCTGTTTATATATGTACGTTGTGAGTGAAATAATTTTCTACCATCAGATATTGCTAAAATTAATTTAAAGGCAAGCACTTGTAAGCATTAAGTATTCTAAAATATAGAAATTAACACAAATGCTTTTTCAAGTTTAAATGATCTAAAATTAATCTTTAGTAAATAAAAGTAGGTTTAAATTTTTGGTTTAAGTAGAACAGGTAATGAATGTCTTTTAAATCATTGATATTAAATGTAAATTTACATTTTACCCAGGTTTTACAAAAATAAGCTCATGTTAATCATTGACTTTGATGTCTCTGAAATGTTCCTAGAGGTTATGAAATGTCTTAAGTATATTTGCCAGTTAGAAACCTGTTTCTAGAGGTTATAGAATGTCCAATATAAAGAATTCAATTGCTTCTTAGTTTGCATTAGAAGTTGAAGTTTTTAGGGTTAAAGTATCCATATATGTAGAAATAAGTTTGCGGTATTCCAGAAGGACCTCTGGAACCTCTCAAAAGATGTCTTTTATGTTGCATTTTATGGGGAGCACTGTAAAGTAAGTGATGAAGCACTCTGGGGACACTGTGCGGGCAACCAACGGTTGTCAGTTAGGCAGCCAGGACTGGGAAACCCAAGACAGCTGCCTGGTTCTTCCAAGGATCCCTGGCTCACCAAATCTGTTTTTGCATTCCTTCCAGCATCGTCATGCATTTAAGTTGCCTTAAATCAGATGAAGGAGCTTATGAGCTGAGATTATTGAAAAAAGACATTTTACACCATTGGCAAGGGTTGATATAGTCGCTTTAAGAAAATGCCAAGTTGGTAATTAGTCACTTCCTTTCACAAAAAAGGTTCCCGGGAGACAAGGACTTTAGGTACTGGCTTTTGGAAAGGAAACCAGACTCTCCAACCTCATCGGAAGGGACCTTATCAGATGTCTCCCTGCAACTGAACACCTACCCTGGTCTCTGACACTCCAGGAGGCACATCAGAGACTTTCAGGAGAGATGCTCCTGACGTCAGAGGTGGACAGCTGTACTTATGGACCAGTGCTGAACTCAAAATCAGTTTTGTCTGATTGTCTTTACCAGTGAAGCCAGGCCAAGTCCTCATCTCAAAACCAATCCTAACCCAAAGATATAATTTCATTCCTAAACTTAATTTTATCATGAATCTTAACATCAAACCTAACCTTAACCCTGTACCTAACCCTAAACCTAATCATAACCATAATCCTACCCTAAAATTTATACCAGCTGTAACACTGTTGTAACCCTCTGTATGCCTAGTGTATGACCTCAAACCTAACTCTAACCATAAACCCAACCTAAATACTAATCTTAAATGCTATACCTAACCTCAACCCAAACCCTAAACCTTTAGTTAACCTCAACCCTAAGCTTAACCTTAAATCTAAACCTAAGGGTCTCCCTCTGCACCTGGAAGAGATTGAGAATCTCAAGACTCATCACCAAAGGCCTTGACTTAAAACCTACTAGTGCCTTTGTTTTCTGTTTTGCTGGATAATCGGCCTTAACTGGCTTCCCCCTCCCCCAACATCTTTGTTTTGTTTTTAGCTCCAGATGATCCCTAAGGTGATGACTTGGGCTATTACAGGGAGCTACTCAGTTTCCCTCTCATGTTTCTGTACGAGATATACATGTTATTAAACTTGTTTTCCTCCCGTTAATCTGTCTTGATTACAGGGGAGCCTCGGCCAAAACCCTAGAAGAATAGAGGGGAATCATTTCCCTCCCCTGCACAAGCAATGGAGCCCAAGTCAGCAGTAGAAAGGAATGCACCGTCGACCTGTGGGAGCAGAACAGGCCCTGCCTAGTCACCTCCCAGGGAAATCTGAGCACGCATTCCTAACTATGAAGGTCATGGTGGGTGGTTAGGCCTCAGGCACACAAGTTTTTTATTTTTATTATTTCTTAATCCTCACCTAAGGATATATTTACTGATTTGAGAAAGGGAAAAACCAGCCACCTAGGCATGTGCCCTGACCAGGAATTGAACCTGCAACCTTTTGCTGTACAGGACAACGCTCCAGCCAACTGAGCCACCCAGCCAGGGCACTCGTTTTTTAGTAAGAGATTTTCATCTTTGCCTGAAGCAAGCCCTGCCCATTGTTTTTGTGCACCCAGGTTAATACACCTTTGAAATAAGCATAACTGCCCTTGGCAGAGCATGTAATCCTGTTAACTCTCCTGTAATCCAACCCCTGCCTTGCTCTCTCTCGCCCTTCACTTCATCTTCCTTACATTCCCTCTTAATTCCAAATGCAGAGAAGCTGCAAAACGGCTGTTCGCAGATACACTCGAGATCTTAAGTAAACAAACCCACACGAGGCCGTGGATGAATCTTACCAGTATAGTTAGTGCTAAGTAGAAGAATCCTGTACAAAGAGGCTACATACCGTATGGCCTCATTTTCAGCCTTCTGGAAAAGGCAGAGCTAGAGATGGTGAATCACGGTGCGGGCTGAAGTGCTGCTCCGCAGGGTACCTGAGGGACGGCATCCACCGTTGTGCATTTGTGAAACCCAGTTAGTTCTTCACAGCCCAAAGGGCAAATCATAATCCATTCATATTAAGTTATTTAGGATGTGGGAATATCACAGAATGGAATACAGAACGTGTCAAAGAATGTGACTATATTAGAAATGCGTGGAAAAAAAACCTCACTGTAGGTGGTAGAGGCTAAAGTTACTGACCTGTGTGACAGAAAACGAGCAGAATCTCAGACTAAATCAACGTGTACTGTGCATACACAGCAGGCTCTATTTTATAAAGTTATTTCCCTCGAGGGTCGTGTACAGCTCTGAAACCACTCTTGACAGAATCCGGAGTGGAGCAACGAATGAAATCAGTGGCCGGTGGGAGGAGCCAGGTCTCCCAGCTGTGGGAGGGGCAGGGTACGGAGGAAGAGCACCAGGGCAGGTCACAGGGCCCGAGCAAAGAGCAACAGCCAGCTGGGCTGGAGACAGTGGCATAAGTCCTTCTTTAGCTGAATGTGGACACAGTTCCCCGTAGAAACCTTTATAACTAGGTGTGCACACAGAGGCCAGAACACACACTACATTTCCCTGCCTGGTCAAATGAGCACACTGGGGCACACGTGATGTTAAGTTTTTAATACCATTCTGCAGTAAAAGGAACCAGAGCCCTTTGAAGAAACGGCCAATTAAAGGCATGGCTGTTACTTTCATTTGGCTTGTTGGCTTCACCAACTACTCCAACACCTGAGCTCAGCTGAGCGTCCGACCAGGGAGGGTCACCCCTTTGCTGTTCTCAGAATGGCCAGAAGAACAGAGAGGTGCTGATAACATTCTGCGAGCAAATGCCCTATTTTACTAAGAATCCACATATACATTACATTTTACAAGACAGTATTTATCTAGATCTCTTGGTCCCTTCCCTTACCCAACAAAAGAAGGGTACTGAGGGAGCTCTATTCATAATGGAGGCATAAGGGCCCCCATCCAAAGGGCTACCCTGGCCAATCCCAGACCCCTTGTCCAGTGCAAAGGAGGTTGGCTTCATAGAACCCCTCTGTGAACCAACCCGTAGCACCTGGAGCCTGTCCAGACCATCCCAGGTGAGGGCCCTGCCAGGGACCTACCGACCCACACACAGCCTGAGGCCCAGCTGCAGGCACGCATGGGCCCAGCCTGGGCGGCTTCCAGCCTCAGGAGTTGGAGGCTGGGTACCCATAGTGGTTGCGGTCAGCCTCGCCCAGAGTCAGTGTCAGAGACAGGCTGGGCTTCCGTTCCAGCTCCTCTTCCAGGCAGCGCTGTGGGGGCCGGGTTTTGAAGAAGTCAGAGATGTAGCGAACCTGGGTGAGGAAAGGAGGCAAAAGCTGGCTGGGCAGCAGTAGGGATGGGACCCAGGTAGGGGTGGGGAATGGGAACCCTGGGAAGGAGGTTGGGGGTGAGGGGTGGTAGAACCCAAGAGGGAGTGGGCATCGTGGGAGGGGGCATTGAGAAAAGCAGAACCGAGGATGGGAACACTGGGTTCTTAGCGGGGAAACAGGAGTAGGGAGGACTAGGGACCTGGAAAAGGAAGAAAGGGTAAGAGGGTCCCAGGAGCTCACAGTGAGGCCGGCCACCAGGGCGCCCTGCAGGAGGCCCACGAGAACATCACTCCAGTGGTGCTTGTGGTCAGATACACGGGTGTAGCCCACATACAGGGCAAAGGCCACCAGGAAGAACTGCACCGTGGGCCGCAGCAGCCGCGCCCACTTCCAGCAGAGCCGCGCCTGCACATAGAGCTGAGGGCCAGAGGGCGGCTATGAGCCCAGGAGCCTGCCAGGTTCCCCCCACGGCCAATGCACAGACAGTAGCTCTGAGGCCGAAAGCACAGAACCAAGAGACCTACGGCCTCTAGGTTTTATGGACAAACCACATAGCCTGACCAATCACCACCTCCACCCACCCAGCTTTACAGATGCAGAAACTGAGGCCTGGAGAAGGGGCCACGGTTTCACACCAAGCAAGGAACAGAAAAACCAACTCACCGCCAAGAACATCATGCAGTACATCCCAAAGGAGGAGTGTCCGGAGTAGAAAGATAGTCTAAGGAAGGAGAGGGCAGAAGCATCAGGAGGGCTGCGCAGAGGACAGAGCCCCAGAGCCCAGATCAGGCAGCTCACTCAGCCTCTCTACCTTCACCACCCCCGGTCCCCAGTCCCCAGTCCCCTTCTGCTGAGCTTCCCACAACCTGAGGGAGAATTTCACATGGAAACATGGCTGGTGTTAGACATAAGGAGAGCCCCAAAAGGAGAGGACAAAGAGAAGGGGACAGTTATGAAGAAGAAACTAACACATTCCCAGAGAAAGAAAGATCCAGATAACTCGACGCATGTACACCTGCCCTATGAGAAATGCTGACA
Source organism: Phyllostomus hastatus (assembly GCF_019186645.2). Classification (NCBI taxonomy): domain Eukaryota; kingdom Metazoa; phylum Chordata; class Mammalia; order Chiroptera; family Phyllostomidae; genus Phyllostomus; species Phyllostomus hastatus. The sequence continues at coordinate 5,252,894 of NW_025333640.1, read as the reverse complement.
GGCGTCTCTCAGGAGAAATGAAGGATATAGGACAGAAACTCCAATCCACACAAAGACATAAAAAACACCAATGAAGGTGGTTACAAAATATAAACATCAGTATCAATGTACTTTTGGTTTATAGTTCCTGTTTTTCCTGTACGATTAAAAAGAAACAACTGCATGTGTGCGAACAGTGTAAACTAGACTCCCTGCGCGGACCACTTATTTCCCAGTAAACACAACTGTCAGTGAATTCACCGCACAGTGCACCTGGAACCAGCACACAGTCACTGCAGGGCAACTTAAAGAACTGCTTCCGACAGTAAATAGAAATCTATGTTGATAGCACATGATGTATAAAGATACAATGTATGCTAATAACTTCAAAGGGGGTGTGCAATATAGTATATACACATGTATATATACAGTGATATACCACTATATATCTGCAAACATTCTGCATAAGAAATACCTATTTAACAGAAAAGAAGGAAGTAATGGAGAAATTTAAAAACAACGTAAAACAAAAATATATATATATGTGAATAACAAATTATAGAAGTCTTTCCTTATTAGCAATCACATTAATGTGAATGTATTAAATTCTCTAAAAGGCAGAGATCAGAGAATGAATTTTTTAAATATTCAATTTTATGATGTACCTAACTCACTTTAGATTCTAAGACACAAATAGGTTGAAAGTACAAAAATGAAAAAAAAAAATCCATGCAAACAGTAATCAAAAGTCAGTCAGAATGGCTATGCTATACTATCAGGCAAAACAGACATTAAGGTAAAAAAAAAAAAAATGTTAGGAGAGCCCTGGCTGGTGTGGCTCAGTGGATTGAGTGCTAGCCTGCAAACCAAAGGGTCACCAGTTCAATTCTCAGTCAGAACACATGTGAGGCAACCACATGTTGATGTTTCTCTCCCTCTCTTCCTCCCTCCCCCTCTAAAAATAAATAAGTAAAATCTTCTTTTAAAATGTTAGGAGAAAGAAAGGACATTCAGCCCTGGCTGGCATAGCTCAGTGGATTGAGCATGGGCTGCAAATCAAAGTGTCGCAGGTTCGATTCCCAGTCAGGGTACATGCCTGGGTTGCAAGCCATGACCCCCAGCAACTGCACATTGATGTTTCTCTCCCTCTCTCTCTCTCTCTCTCTCTCTCTCTCTCTCTCTCTCTCCTTTCCCTCTCTAAAAATAAATAAAATCTTTAAAAAAAAAAAAGAAAGGACATTCATTACATAGTGATAAAAAGGTCAATCAATCAAGAAGATACAACAATCACAAAGATATATGCACCTAACAACAGAACCCCAATACTTGAAGCAAAAATGAACAGAAGCTACAATATGGGTGACCTTTAAGACATTAAAGAAGTCAAGCAAGAAAGGCCACAGAGTATATGATTCTGTGTATATGAAATGTCCAAAACAGGTAAATCCACAGGGACAGAAAGTGGGTTAGCGGTGGCAAGGGCTGGGCGGGGGGAAGAGAGCTGATGGACAGGAGTTCCTTTCTGGTGTGATGAACATGTTCTGGGATAAGGCCGTGGAGAGGGCTGCACCGCATCGTGAGTGTACTAAAAATTAATGAATTGTCTGCATTAAAATGGTTGATTAGTGAATTTATGCTACGTGAATTTTATTGCAAGTTTTTAAAAAGAAAAATAAGGACGTCAATTAAGTGAAAAGTGTATCAGCAGAGATGATGAGAGGGCGGAAGAAAAGCATGAGAGCGGGGCCCGAAATTCAGGGGAGGTGGGACCCCCTCCTCACAGGACTGCTCTGCTCCAGGGCCGGACACCCCCAGCCCCACCTTGCCGCTGTCTATGGGACCCAGGGCCACAAGCACCGCCCAGCCAACTCCCACCCTGTCCTCTGCCCATTGAGGTACCTCTCTACCCTTCTCCATCTGGCAATTCATTCGTCAATATTTAGCTTCTCCAGCCCCCACTTTCCCCCAGGAGTGGGAGTGTCTATGGCTTGGGATCCCCCAGCATCACCCAGAGTGAGGGCTGCTAATCCAACACCCACCTGGACTCGGTAACATTGGCAGGGCTTCCCCTGCACACCTTCTCCACCTGCACATAGACGGAGCAGTTCACGCGGCTCCAATCCGGGTCACACACTGCCAGGAAGTTGGGCCGCAGCCGGCCGATCATGTACTTGGCCAGGTCTGTCAGGGACTGGCTCACTGCAGCCCCGAACAGGAATGTCCCCAGGACCTTGTAGACGGCAGCCACGTAGTTGTTGAAGTCGGAGCGGGAATAGAGGCGGTCCGTGTATACCAAGTAGGCCTCTCCAGCTGAGACCTGCAAAGCGATCAGCCAAGAAGCTTCAGGGCGATGCTGCAGCAGCATAGGTAGGGTCTCCACCAGGCACTGGCTTCCCTGAGGCCACTGGGAAACTGGGAGTGCCGAAGGGGGCCCTCTTCCCCACAAATACTACCCAGGGCAGATCCCTGACCCCCAGCCCTACGGGCCCCTCCTGCCTTACAAGGATGACGGTGGCGGTGATTGTGACCCCGGCCATGAGCCCGTGGGTAATGGTGTCTGGACGGTAGGGGTACCGGATGGAGTCATCACCACAGTAGAACCCTCGCTTGTACGGGGCGTTCACGAGCGTCAGTATGGCGAAAGGCAGAGCGGCTGGGGGAGGGGGAGAGGAGCCATGTAACCGCAAGTTTCTTCCCAGGCCCATACAGACCAGCCTTCTTCTGGAACTTGCACACCTGCCTCAGTCTCCCCCAACACCCACCATTAAAACCCTCCCGGGGTTCCCCACCACCCCCAGATGAACACCGAAGTCCCCGCCAGGCCCGCCGTCTCACCCCCACCCCACATCTCCTACTCTTTCCCCTCACTCATTTCCCCCTGCCCCCCTTTATGCACCTTGAACAAACCCAGAAAGCACCCACTCCAGGACCTGTGAGCATGTTCTCCCTACCCAAAACACCTTTACCTCCCCCCTAGCCTCAGCTTCACTGCCCCGACTGTGCCACCCAAGTAATCCCTCTCCTAGAAGGAAGTTTCAACTCTTCCTGTCTCTTATCCGTGTAACTCTGTAATCACTGATACTGGATTGGATCCCCTCCTCCACCACCTGTGAGCACCTGGAGGGCACTGAGGTGCTCAGGGCTGAGCCCCAAGAGCTTAGACGGCATTAATAAGCATCTGTTAAAAGAGAGGGCTTCCTGTTTTTAAGCTGAAATGTTTGCATTCTCATTTGGCCCTGAGCTGGCCACACAGTGACCCAGGCAGACCAGGCCCGGGAGCTCAGTGTGAAGAAGACACATTCAGAAGCCAAATTAAGAAAGGTTAAGTCACCCAGGCACTGGAGCCCTGCTGAACCAAAACCCTTCCCCCTCCCCACAGAGGACTCCCAGCTCAATGAGGTAAGTACAGAGACAAACTCCAGCAGGGTGTCCTTTGCCCCAAGCACAGCAGGTGACAAGAGTAAAAGGGCGTGGCTTTTCTGTGGCCTGAATGCCAGAGGAGGGGGACAGTGCGGCCAACTCCTTTGAAAGCCAAACTCAAGGGCCCCGGGGACCCTTTACTGATGGTGTTGGGCATCTTCAGATGCTGAGTCTGGGGAAAGACCTAGTGAAGAAAACAGAGGTTGGCCTCAGGCAGTGGGGGGGAGTTAGAATAAAGAACAAGTGAATGAAGACTGGAATGGGGGCGGGGCAGCTGCAGCTTTGACAGGGACAGTAGAGCAGGCCACAGAGAAGGTGACCTGGAAGGGATGAGGAAGTCCAGGGGAGATCTGGGGAAGAGTGCCAGGCACCCGGGCCAGCCAGTGCAAAGGTCTGGAGGTGTGACCACGTCTGGGCCCTAGGAGCACTGGGAAGAAGAGCTGGGTTGGGGGTTGGGGGGTGGAGGGCATCAGAAGAACGGGGATCTTGCTGGGAGTGAGACAGCAGGCCCGGGAGGGCTGGAAGCAGAGGAATGGAGCACGTGTTCACAGGATCCCTCCTGCTGCTGTGAGTGAGGGCCAGGGTGGAGGCAGAGAGACCGAAAAGGAGACCCCCAAAGCTGTGTGTGCATGAGTGGGGGTCAGGGCTAGAAGGTGCTGGGAAGTCAAGTCACGCTGAATGCCTGGGAGGGGAGGTCAGCCTCCCTACTCCTGTCCCCGGTCCCTTCCACTGGAGACGCAGGCACCCCAGCTTCAGCGGGCTTTCCTGGGATTTGGGAAGGAGAGCTCAGGGCGCTGAAGTCAAGGCCTCACATCATCCCTCAGGGTCCTTGTCACCATTTAAAACCGAGCTGTTGTGTTGAATCTTCTAGAACAGGGAGTGTGATCTGCTTGAGCCACCAACTCCTGGCACACAGCCAGCCAGCAGCAACATACAACTTAATCTCGGTTCTGCCTCCCCGGTGACCTCTCTGGGATGAAACGGGATTATTAACAGCTCACCCCTCACAGGCTGTTTGGAGGAAAAGGTCCAGTTATTTGCATGTTGCTTACAGTCTAGCATACGATAAATGCCACACAAATATTTAAATAAATAAAAACGGAGGTGCTCAGAATATGGTGCCCAGGGGTCTTCTTCCTGCCACCACCTAGCCCATCCTATTAGGGGTCTTATCTGGGACATGGGAGGAGGGCCTGGCCTCTGCCAACGCTCAGCACAGAACCCTCCATCCCTTGGTCCCTCAGGCCCCTCTGTGCTGGTCTGATCTGAAAGACAAGAACCAGATTGGGGGGCGGGGGAATTTTTGCCCGAGGGGCCCCTCCCCCTGCCCGGGCTAGAATTCCGAGGCCATTGCCCTCACAGCCCCAGAGCAAACACTCAGCCATTGTTCCTGGGACCCTGGGAGAGGGGAGGGGAGGGGCCTCGGGCTGCCCCCTCTTCCAACCTGGCCCAAAAAGTCGCCCAACAGGTTTAGTCGCGCTGCCCGGCAGCCCGCGGTTCACCCGCAGCCTGGGGCCCAGCTTTCCCTAGGTGTTTACCCGCTTGCGCGAGTTCAAATCCCACCTACCAGCTGTGCGCCCCAGGCCAGGCCTCAGCTCTCCCCAAACCCACTCGGAAAGCCGACCCTGGGCCCGGGGCGTGAGGGTCCTCCCGGCGGGCCCCGTACTGCAGCCCCTGCCCCGGCCCGCCCAGCCTCGGCCGCCGCCCGTGTGAATCACCGCCCGGGCAGGGCGCGGCGGGAAAGGGGGACGCGGCAGGAGTGGGGGCGCCCGCGGCCCTGGCGGCGACTTCCTGCTGCCCCGGGCGGGGGTGCGAACTCGAGCGCCGTTTATGACCCACTCCTGAACCCGGCTCGAATGGGGTAAACTGAGGCTAGAGGGGCGCACGCCGGGAAAGGTGCGCCGAGGGACCTCCCCTGGGACACCTGAGAAGGGCCCTCCCCCACCATCCCGGCTTCCCGCGGTTCTTACCGACCAGCACGCAGAGCATGTCGAGCAGCACGAAGACCCACCTCCGCTCCATGCCGCCTCCGCCCCGGGCAGCGCCCGCGACCCCCGACGCCTGTCCAAGCGCGTCCCGTCGCGTCCAGGCCCGGCCACAGAGTCACATGGCCGCCAAGCCAGGCCTAACGAAGGAGGGGAGGGGAGCGGAGCGACGGGCGGGGCGGGGCAGCCCCAGGGGAGGGGGCGGACTCTGCCCCCGCCCCGCCCGCGGCGCGCAGGAAGAAGCCTGGTAGCGAGTGCGAGCGAGCGGCTGCGGGGGACCCCGGGAGTGGAGGAGGGGGTGGGGTCTCCGAGCTGGTAGGGATGATCAGCGCGCAGTCCCCCGACCCCCACCACCAGGCCTGGAGGCTACAGCTCTGGGACAACGAGTCCTGGGTCACCCAGAACGTCTGTGCCCCGGCGAATGCCCGGGTCTCACGGATCCCGCCGGCAGAGTCGGGGGCATGGGGTAGGGAGAGGTGACACGGAAAGAACGAGTGAGTGAGGGGTGAATGGGCAGCCCCAGCAGAACTGCGGCGTGTAGAGGAGTTCTGGCTGCGCAGGCCACTCTCTGAGTCTAGGTCTCCCCACTGGAGACTGGTATTCATGCCGTATCTCAATATTCTGAATCAGTAAATGTCTAAAAGTTGACGGAACGGTTACTGAGGCTTAACTGCAGAGGTTTTTATGAGGTCCTGCCAGCCTTGACAGCTTAGAAGATCGGATTCCTCAACACCTACCCTGGAGGCTGTGCACTGTGCAGGGCCGGCACTGTTGCTATGTGGCATTTATTGTCTCCGTTGGACAGCTGAGGAGCCAAGAGGTAGGAACTAGCTCAACACCTGGAAATGGTTAAGAGTTTGGTTCTGTGCCCTGCATCCGGATCCCAGGGAGCCCTGAGCTGGGAGGCCCCTGGGGGTCACAAGCACCCAAACCTGGGAAACTGAGGCCAGAAGGGTGAGTTACATCCATTTTCAGTGTCCACACACCCACATTGGATCCTTTTGGCTGGAACCCCCTGAGAGGCTTTGGGGAGTGTGACCACCTCCTGGAGAGCCTGCTTTGATCTGGCCAAAACACTTGACAGGCCAGAGGTTCTGTCACCCTCAAGGTCACACAATGGGAAGGGGGCTGGGACTGGAACCCAGGTGGTATGGCTCCAAGGTCCCATGCCCCTGACCTCCAAACCACATTCACCACCCCATCACCTCCAATGATCCGGCGGAGGATATTCTGGGCCCTTTTCAGACCTGAAGGGAGCCAGGTTCATAGACAGGCAGCCCCTGGCCCAAAGTCAAGCAGCTGGGACTTGAACTCAGAGCCCCCTCGACCCTGCTTCCTGGAAGGATGAACAGACCTCTGCACCTTGGCCACTGTCCAGAAGGCTAGGTTGGGGGGGCCAAATGTCTCTGGGTCAAGTCCCCTGCGCACCGGTCAACTTCCTGAAGCGGGCTGAGACACTCCTCCACTACTCCCACACACACTCACATAACTCAGCCCATCCCCAGGGCATGACAAGGTCCTGCTTGGAAACTTCTGCACTGCATTTTCCGTCTGCGGTGTGGCAGAGACAGTTTGGGAGGTATGTCACCAGCAGCCAACCCCCTCTTTGCAACCGCACTCCCCGAAAAGTTTAAGTCGCCCCCAGACTTCCTCTAAGGCAGCCCGGATTATCAGATGTAATTGCCTGGAGGGTATTCCTAGCGTCAGGATAGAGGTGCCCTGGCAGGGTCGTTTCAGGCTCAGCTGGTTCCAGGGCGTACTCCTCTCCTCCTAGCGTGACCCCGCCCTGCATTTGCTCGGGCTCTGCTTATTGGCTACTCCTGCTGCCACTCACAGGGGGTGGGCCCCAGGGAAAGGACGCCGGAGGCTCTAATTCCTGTCGTTCGTTCATTCATTCATGCAACAGAAATTGAATTAGGGGTGTTGTGAGAATTACCTGACAAAATACTGAAGCCTGGCAAAAAATGTTACACAAATGTTAGCTGGTACCATTATTATTACCGCAATTTTTTTTAAACTTTAATCTCACTTTAATGGGGTGACTGACTACCGCACTCTGGGTGTTGACAGCCCAACACTTTTAGGTAATGTAGAGATTCAGCATTGCATTAGATCAAGAAAATTCAGGGTTCTTTATTGAATACCTACTGTCTGCTGCGAGGATGGGGGTAAGCTGTGGGTGGGGCACCTGCCCAAGCAGGGCATGCTGGTGGAGACAACCTGGGTGGGTGCTGCAAGGTCAGACCCAGGCGAGTCTCCAGGGCAAGGCTCCTGCAGGCAGAGGCCTTGGGTGGGAGAGTGTAGCCTGATCCATTGAGCCAGGAGAGTGGCTGGACAGAGGGCAGGAGGCTGGAGCTGCTGTGCCCATTGGCCCCTCCCCACTGACCTCAATCTCATCCTGTTCTTAAAATATCCAGGCAGGGTCAGGATTAAAATACAGGAATTAGGATTAGTGTTAGGATTGGGGTCAGGGCTTCTATACTTGCTAGCTGGGGTCTCCCACACTTCAAGTTTTCACACCTGGTCCTCTACAGAGAAACTGAACCAGCGAGGCCTGCTCAGGGGACAGAGCCTGGGCTGGGAGCCAGGGCTGGATGGCTTCTCCCTCACCTGCAGATGGCACAGCTGGAAGGAGACTGAAGGTACTGGGCCTTACCCATCTACCCTAGAGATCCCACCAACTCTGTGGCGCCTGACCGCTCCCAGGCAAGTGACATTCTGGGCTCAGGTTATCAGTTCTCATGACCCCATTGTCTCGGCAGAACCTGAGAGACTCCAAGTTTGCTTCCAAAAGGAATATTGCGAAGAAAAAAGCTTGCCAGGTTGGTGGGTTGCCTGGCACACAATAGGTGCCATCTGAGGGCAGCCAATACTCCCACCTTTCTATACTTCTCTCAGGGATCAGAAAGACCACACTGGGAGCTGTCTCCCAGACGGAGGGCTTTACCTCTGGGTGGCTGAGAGGAGGTCCAGAAGGAGAAGAGAGAAGGGGGTAGCAGCAGACACATCTGAAGAAATGATAGCCAAGATGCCTTGACACCAACGCAAGGCCACCCTCAAGCCCAAGAAGCTCCATGTGGAAATCTACACCTTGCACATCACACTCAGTTGCTGGTGTCCAGACAGAAAGGAAATCACAGAGAAAAAGGAGAGGCCTCGTCTAGGAAAACACAAGAATGACCGCTTTCTCATTAGAAACCAGGAGTCTAATGGAACATCTTAAAATGCTGATCCCTCCCTGACCAGTGGGGCTCAGTTGGTTGGGCATTGTTCCACAGGGTATGTGGACGTCGGTTTGATTCCCAGTCAGGAAACAGGCCTGGGTTGCGGGCCAGGTCCTCAGTTGAGGCACGTGAGAGAGGCAACCACACATTGATGTTTTTCTCCCTTTCTTCCTCCCTCCCTTCCCCTCTCTCTAAAAATAAATAAAACATTAAAATGCTGATCCTGCCAAAAAAAGGAAAAAGTGTTTCAAAAATGAAGGAGGAATCTTCGAGGATCTCTTTGGCCAGGGAGAGGGAGTGAAGAACATTTGTGGGAAGAAATGAGGGCCCATCTCTGAAGGTACCACCACACGCCTGTCAGAACAGGCGACACCCAAAGCAAGCATGACACACAGTGCCGGCAAGGACAGGAGCCACGGGGACCCTCCGCTACCACCAGTGGAAATCCCAACGGGGCAGCTCTTTGGAAGACAGTTGGTGGTTTCTGACAAAACTAAAAACTCTTACTGTAAGATTCAGCTCCTGGGTATTTACCCAAATGAGCTGAGAACTTGTGTCCAAACAAAAACCTGTGTAAGTGTTCACAGCAGCTTCATCTGTAAGTGCCCAAACCTGAAAGCAGCCGAGAATTCCTTCGGCAGGTGAGTCCATCTGGTGGAATGCTGCTCAGCGATACAAAGAATGAGTGATGGGGCCACGAGATGTAGGAGGGGCCTTAGGTGCGCATCACCAAGTGAAGGGAGCCCGCCTGGAAAGGCTACGCGCCAAATGGTTCAAAACCAGGGAGAAAAACCGTTATACTACACACCTGAAACTAATACAAACAGTGAACGTGAACTGACAAACTAAATTTTAAAAAACCAGGGAGAAAGGCACAAATCTTAGCAGTCAGAGTAAACACACACACAGATAAGGACAATGGCAGCTTTCTCGGAAGCAGAGCAAACCAGAATGCAGTAGAGCAAGAGCTTTAAAAGTCATTGTATAGTCCCTGGCATCCCACCCCCAAGGGCCCCGGCTCCCAGTGCTGCCACACCAGCTCTGAAGGACTAAGCCCCAAATTCCGGGAGACACCTGACTTTCCCACACACCTGGACACAACCGGCCCGACCCATCTGGCCTTGGCCTCCACTCCCTGGGCCCAGGCCCCTCCCTTCCAGGCGTGCCCCGTGCCCCTGTCCAGCCTGTCCACACAACCACTAAAGGAGCTTTGAAAATTTCACATCTTGGCCCAGCCCCTGCTCACCCCCTGAAGGGCTTCAGGACTAAACCTGCTGGCTTGCCCACCTAGCCCCTCTGCTACTTCCCCTCCCGCCCTCCACCTCTTTCCTGGGACTCAGGGCCCTGCCTTCCTCTGTGTTGGCGGTAACCTTGGCCTGACTCACACGGCCCTCACTGAAACAGGGTGATTCACCTTCAGGTTCCAGATTAAATGTCCCCTCCATTTAATTCACCACCTCCCTCCTATCGGCGACTATGTGACTCGGGTGACCTGTGGTTTCCCTGAACCTCCTCGAATCCTGCCCAATCCACTACAAGGCTTCAAATCAAGTTTAATTAATAAATCAAATCAGGCCTGGCTGATGTGACTGTGGATTAAGCACCAGCCTGTGAACCAAAGGGTCACTAGTTCGATTCCCAGTCAGGGCACAAGCCTGGGTTGCAGGCCAGGTCCCCGGTGTGGGGCACATGAGAGGCAACCACACACTGATGATTCTCTCCCACTCTTTCTCCCTCCCTTCCCCTCTCTCTAAAAATAAATGAATAAAATCTTTAAAATCAATCAATCAATCAAATCAAATCAAGGGTTTCAAATCAAGTTTAATAAATAAAACAGCAAGGGGTTCAAGGCAGTTGTCACTTCACAGTGTGGTCCTTGTTGGGGTGACAGGAAAGGCCGAGTCCAACTCTGCAGACGGGCTCGAGCCAAAACTCTCCTGGTGACACCCAGGGCCTAGGGAGAGCTGCCCTGTCCCCCTGAGGACCCCACTCCAATTTGTAAACAGAAACATAAATAAAACAAGGGCGGTGGGGGAAGAGAAGGACCAGGACCCCAAACCATCTTGCTGGGGAGCTTCAACAGAAACACGACCTGCACAGTCAGGAGAACAGGCTGGAACCCGGCCCCTCGGCATTGCAGGCAACAGGGGGGATGTCAGCCACCTGTCTCTTGGAACCCATGCCCGCACAAGGCTGCTGAGAGGCCCTGGGGCAGATAGAGAGAGGAGGCAGATGGGCATAAAGTGCGGCTTTTCCTGAAGTGGACAGAGTGGGTGAGGTCAAGGGAGGGGCGGGGCCAACGTCGAGGTATATGGCTCTGTGCCCCGTGGGGTTTGGCACCGAGTAGCAGCTGCCCACCGACCCCCCGGGCTGGGGCAGCCCATGGCCCTGCTAGGTGCGGGGAGACAGAGCCAAGCAGAGTGCTGGGGGCTCCCTGGGTGGAGACTGCTGGTGGGGGGAGGGCATCACCCTGCCCTGTCTCCCCCTGACAGGCAGGGATGCCTTTCCTGGCCTCCGCTGGCTAGAGGGGACCCGGCCCTCTGCACCCAGCTGCCCAACGGGTCCCACGGTGAGTGGCAGCCTAGAGCCAGGCGGTGGTGCCCAGCCCTGAGGGTGCCGGTCTGCATGTGGGGAGGGGCAGGGCTGGTAGCCCTGCCACTGCTCACCCCAGTCCTTGAAGTGTTCTGAAGCAGAGAAGGCGTTACCCGAGGCCCACGAGGAAAAGGGTCGGGAAGACTGACGGGCAGAGGCAGGCCCCACAGTGGCCTCAAGTCCAGTCTAGGCCACGCACACCTGCCTGTAGCCAGGAATCAACAGGTCATCACGTTACAGCTGCAGTGAGGGGAGAGACCGAGAGAGAGACCAAGAGAGGGTCAGTCCGGTCCCATGTGCCACACAGCTCGAGCACTGAGGGCCAAACGCGTGGCCCCCAGCCTCGCTCCCCCAGCAGACCGTGTTTTCACGTGAGCCTGGGAGGGCTGCTGGTTGGGGTGGGGGTGAGAGGAGACTCGCACTGGCCCCACTGGTACCTTTTTGGATTTTGAACCATATGAATGTATTACCTAGTCAAAAAATAAATAAGCCAAATTAAAAGTAGAAAATAAAACTAGAGAAACAAACAGAGCCTTCTCCACAGGGCGGTGCCACCCGCAGGCCCTCAAGCCAGACCCCTCCCACCCTCCTCAGTTCAGCCCGAGGCTGGGGCCCCAGGGTGGGGGCTGCACTCACTGTGACAGGGGCTCCGAGTGCAGCCCAGGGCCCGGGCACGCTGGGTGGGCAGCCAGGAAAGGATTCACGTCCCCAATGCCAATGAGTCCAAACTCAGTGACCGACAAGGCCACCTGTGCAGGGGCCACAGCCTCCTCAGGCTCTCCGTCCATATCCACGTGGCTGGAGACCAGGGGCAGCTCCTCAGGGAGGGCCTCGGGGAGGGCCGTGGGCAGGGCCAAGTCCACAGGCAGTCTCGAGCTGGCGCCGGGCTCTGAAGCCGCTGCAGCGGAGGGGCAGAAGGCCGGCTCGTCCAGGGCCGGGGGCTGCTGGGGCAGGGGCACAGTGGGGGAAGCGTCCAGCTGTTGCAACAGACAGGGCCCTGGCTCCGAGGATGGGAGGCTGTTGGAGCCCTCCTCAGGCTCACCAAGACTGCCAGCCATGCTGTCCACACTCAGTGGCTCTGCAGGGAGAGAGAACACAGCTGCGGCCAGGCCCCCAGCGACACCTGGTGCCCAGCCCTCCCCTCCCAGGACCGACAACAAGGCACACTCGCTTAAAGCCACACTTCTGCCTGGACACCACAACCTATGCAGGCTCTGGCCAAATCTGTCGGGGATGGCAAAGCTTACAGACCCCTCTTCACAAATGTTTTCACACCAATGCAGAAAATGCACATGAACACAAGGAAACTACTTATACTCAACTGTGCAACCAGTCTAAGGCTCTGCCTCAAAAGGCTGTGACTCCTGCTTCTCAGGACAGATCACACCAGATTCAAAATGACAAAATGATGCTTAAGTGCATTGCACAGTCGGGGCAAGCGTGGGACCTCTGGGACTCTGCACTCAGAGGCACGGCAGGCAACTTTGGACGGTTAGCTGTGGGTGTCCTTCTAGGCAAACCACAAAGCCAACCACATTCTGGAACTGGGGGTAATATAAACCAGAGTCCCGCAGACCTAGAGAATGAAGAACCTCGTCCTTCCTTCCGTGGTCACCTTCAGAAACTGAAATCGCGAACCAGGCCTGCTTTGCTCTGGCGTGGCCCTGGGCTGGGTCACCGGGAGGGCTCAGGCACTCCCAGTTCTCCCGCATGGTGGCTGGAGCTAAGCAGTCACCATCAGGGCCCAGAAAGAAGCCCCCTGACCTGGGGCCAAAAGGGGGCCCCCCAGACACCTGGCACCCAGAGAGGAGCCCCTACTTTGGGCTGCAGGACACACACGGTTCCCTCCATGTGGAAAGCCCCTATGGCATCTCATGTGTGTGACACCTCATGGAGTGGAGTGACAGTGGCTCCCAAACACCTGCTCCTTAGTGTCCACTGACACAGGTCAGGGTGCTAGTTACGAGAGGGCCCCCAAGGGTAGGGCCTACTCTACATTCTTACCCATGTGCATCCGTGCCACGGGGTCCTGCTCAGGGCCTAGGCTGTCAGCGGCAGGGGGCAGGGGTGGTGAGGAGCGAGGACGGGCAAGGCCATCAGGGTCACTGCTATCTAGGTCCTGGTCTGTGTCCCTGAGAAAAGAGGGCGACATGGAGGGCTGCAGGAAGACAGGCACCTCAGGTAGGAGGTGCTCCCCGGGACTCCCGGTGCTCCCCTGCCCCCAGGGCCTGCTGGAAGCTCGCTGCACGTACGTGGTTCCCGACGGGCCATACTTCCTCCGTCCCAGCCGTGTCTGCTGGGAGAAGTAGTCGTAGCGCTCTGACTTCTTCCACAGGTAGTAGTACTCCACGCACTCGCCCACAGACCTCGTACGCACCTGAGGGGCAGCGCAGTGTCATCTGGGCCCCACATGCCCAGCCACCTCCACTTCCCAGGATAGTGGCAACAGGTCACGGCAACTGTGGCTCTCAAAGACCCTGCCTGTACCCCCATGTCCTCTGCATCCACCTCCAGCCTCCATCTAAGGCCCACAGGCCACCTCCATGTCTAGGGTTCATCCCTTTGACCTAAACATGATGGCACCCCAATCTCAGAGAGATCCCCCACCTGCTGGCATGGGACCCCCATTCTTCTTCACTCTGGGTCCACGTGTCCAGTGCCCACCGCCCTCACCCCAGACCTCTCCAGGCTCCCAAGGACTGCAGTGTCCACCTCATTCCCCGTTCATGCCAGGCCCAGTAGAGGGGAACGAGCAGTGCGGGTGCCAGGCACAGAGCCCCCACTCAGAGAGCGTGGACTGCAACCTGGCTAAGCCTGCTTTCCCCTGGGAACATCATTAGCACCCCAAGGGGGAGCCATCCCTGAGCACAGGAGATGCCATCACGAACCCCAGACTCAGATCGCACACACAAGCGCCCCCAAAATAAGGGCAACACAGTGTGAACAAAGGTCCAGCATGGGCCTAGATGCCCCCGGCAACACCTCTTGGGGAATCTTCATTTGGAGAAGCCCCCACAGCAAGGCCGCAGCTGCGCTGCAGCTACAGCGTGTGAGAACCACTGCTGCTCCCCAGGATGAGGGACAGACACCAGAGCCCCGTGAGGCTGGGGAACCAGGCGGACAGGCCCAGCGAACACAAGCTGTCTCCTCTTCCCAGTGACCCCTTCTGCATCAGGGGTCCGAATGGGAATGAAGGGCGGCGTGTGGAAGACAACACATGAAGTTCTGCTCACAGAAGCAGCCTCGGCTGCAGTGGAAATGCAGTGAACAGCGTGCCGCATCAGGCCAGCAGGAGCTGATCCACCTGGAGGATCTCGTGCTGCCTGGAACAACACTGGGAAGGTCAGCTGAGCACAGGCCTGTCCCTACGGCGGCCCAGCAGAGGCATCTCATTGAGTCCAACCTCCAAAGAGAGGACAGAGGCCCCAAACGTGAGTTAGGTTTCACTAGGCCCTGCTTTTCCACATGCTGTGTCACCATGAGTAGCCGGAAGGGGCAAGGGCTGCTTCCCCAGATGGGCAGAAAAAGCACTGGGAGAAGGGGGGAGGCGGGGGAGCTGAGATGAGAAAGACAAAGGGAAGTTCGGGCTCTGAGACAGAGTCATGGAGCACATCCAGCCAGACATCGGGGGAGAGTGACTGAGGTCTAAGAAAGACAGGGGACTCAGGTCCAGGGGAAGATGGACTCAAGCCTAGGGTAGGGCAGGGACCTGGCACCAGCAGCCCCTCCGGTCATGAGCAGTTGCCACAGGTGGCAGGGGAGACCTATTTCCTCAATTTGATCGACCTAGGAGACCTATGACCCCCATGGCTACGGGCTGAGGGTGGATGGTGAATACAGGCATGACTCCTACAATTCACCTTTAGGCCAACTGTTTCCCATGTTGGAGCCTTCTTTGGGGGAAGAAAGTGGCCTGGCACAGGCCAGAGTGAGACAACAGGCACGTGAGGGTGAAAGGCAGAAACCAGAGCTTTAGCCCTCGGCTCAGAGGAGCCACAGGAACCTGGTGAGGGGAGCTGTGACCTCATGCTGTGGGGTATAGGGTGCCATGTGCTCAGGCTCGTAAGACCTTCCCAGCTCCAAAGAGGCCATGGTGCAGCCGTGTCCTCACCTTGTTGGCCTGGATCAGGTGGAAGTTCTTCCCGTGCACGCGGAAGCCATGCTCGAAGTTCCTGCACTCCTCCTCACTCCAAGCACAGAGCCCGTCTACAGACAGGAGAAGCCAGCCGCATCAGCAGTGCCCAGACCAGGACAGCCAGCAAGGGTGGGGCGGACCGGTGGGGAGCTCACCTCGGATCACCTTCACGTTGAACCGTAGTCTCCGCAGAGCCTCCTCCACATTAAAACTGCATTTCACCAGCTCATACAGCGCCTGGGGGAGCAAAAGCCTCTTCCCACCTGCTCACCAGCAGCAATAGCAGGATTCACTTCACTCTCGGGGCAGGGAGATGGGGGGCATGTACCTCACCATCAGTCGGGGGGTATGGGTGGTGTTTAACCCTGCCATCGGGGCAGGGATATGGAGCCCATCACACCGCCATCAGGACAAGGGTATTGGGGGCGTTTGCCCGGCCATCAGAGAGGGGATGTGGGGGCATCATACCGCCATCGGGGTACGGATGTGGGGAGTATTTACAACACCGCCGTTCACACCACCATTGGGGTGGGGACATCAGAGGCATTTACCCCATCGCGGTGGGACTGTCGGGGTCGTCTGCGTCGCTGTCGGGGCAGGGCTATCGAGAGCATTCATACCGTCGGAGTGAGGACAGCAGGGGGCGTTTACCTCACCATCGGGATGGAGACATGGGAGGCATGTTCGCCGCCTTCGAGACAGGGATATGGGGGTGTTCACAGGACCGCAGGGGCGTGAACACGAGTGTGTTCACACCACCATCAGGATGGGACATCAGGGTGCACTTACTCCACCGTCAGGGCTGGGATGTGAGGGTGCTTCTACCACCATCGGGGCAGGGATATAGGGGTGTTTGCACCACCACGGGGGGGTGAGGTCGGGGGTTGTGTACACCACCACCAGAGTAGGGATTTGGGGGTATTGTACCACCCAGCACACTGCCTACCTGCTCGCTATCTTTCACTGTTTCTCCCTCCGGGAGCTGAGACCCAGCCGTCTCGTGCCATCTCCGCTTGACTGCCCGGTACAAGAACTCCTCCACCTCCCTCTCAGGGAGGATGTTGGGGTCCCATAGCAGCTGGTCTTCGTTCTCATAGACTGTTCAGAAGGGCGGCCAGGGTCAGCTGTGGGCACGTGGCCCACACCCACACCTCGAAGAGCACATGCTCCCTCCCACAGGCACCCACCAGGCTGGCCACCACAGCACCTCCAAAGAATAGCTACCACCTGGAGGAGGTGGCAACTGGCCTGGCTGAGGAAAGAGGGACTTCTGAACATGGCCTTTGGGGAGGGAGTTGTGGGTAATGGGTTCAGGGAGGATGAACCCATTTGCACAGTTTACAAGCCTTGAAAAAGAGTCCTGAGGAAGCAGAGCGAAGAGCCTGGACCTGTTACCGGCAGTGAGACCTGGGTCCCAGTGGTCTGGCTTAAGCCACAGCCACTCTAACCAGAGCACTGTGCCAGCCACATACGAATGTACTTCGCTCAGGGAAGGGGAGTCCTGCCCCACAGCTGCAGGGACGGCAGCCTCCAGCCGGGGAGGCACGCAATGAGGAAGAGACTGAAGGCAGCGCTCAGGGCCAGGTCCGGGAAGCCCCCAGAGCCAGCACCTCTTAATTATCGCGGGAGGCACAAAGACTGAAAAGCAAACAATACAAACAAACAACCCAATGCAATGGCCAGAAAGAGAAAAACACACTTGGGAAAACAGCTCCTACACTGGAATCCTTCTGGCTGAAAAACTGCCTGGGAACAAACAACTCTTGGGTTGGTGCCAAAAACCACAGGGGCAGTGGCCTCGCCTGGTGCGAAAGCCCCTGTGGGCCTGGAGCTACCCCTCCACACTGACGCAAGTCCAGCCTGGACCAGAGTGGCCAGCCTGAGAGGACAAGAGGCCCCTCTCTGGGGAAAAACATCATCCCATAACCTTAACCCTCCATCTACCGAGTGTGTGAATGTGACAGAAAAACTGTGGAACAACAGAAGTAAATCCACTAATGGCTGAAAACCAGAATTAACAGACAGGACTTCAAAGAATCACATGAATTTTCCAGGACTGGAAAATACCACTTGTGAATTTATGAACCCACTGAACAACCCTACAGCAGCCTGGACATAGCAGAAGACATGATTAGTAAAATCAAAAAGAATTCAATAAAAATCAAAGAGAAGGAACCAAACTGAATTTAGCGAGAACACAGGGGAGGCAGAAGACAGTCACGTGTGTAACTGAGAGACGGAAGAAACGAACGAAGAATGGGCAGGAGGAAATCTGAAGAGACAACAGCCAGGAAGTCTCCAAACTGACACATGGTACAAAACTACACACCCAAGAAACTCAGGACAGACACAACGAAAACCTGGGCAAATCTGGGCAAAATGCTAGAAGACTAAAGAAAAATGTAATCAGCCTGCAGGGAAACAGTGAACAAGAATTTCAACAGAAACAGTAAGACAGACATCTGACTTTTTTGCAGAAACAACAGATGCCAAAGACAATGGAATGAAATGGTTTACACGTAAGAAGAAAACAGCTGGCAAATCTAGAATCCAGACCCATAAAAATACTCTTCAAAAGTGAAATCAAGGTTAGGACTTTCCAGGCAACCAAAAGCTGAAAGAATTCATCAACATCACCAGAAACTGTAAAGAGCAAGTTCTTCAGGCAGAAGGAAGCGATCCTAAATGGAAGCTGGAGGGAGTGGACAACACCGTCCAGGCGGCTGTGCCTGAACTGGGGACCGTCCCGCCCACAGCACAGCACCGCCACCGTGGCACCCGCAGACCCTGCAGCACAGGAGGCAGCAGGAGCGCGTGGACAGGAGGTGCAGAGACTAGGACGCGCTTATCTAAAGCGGTGATTTCCAACCTTTTTCATCTCGCGGCACACACAAACTAATTACCAAAATTCTGTGGCACACCAAAAAATGTATTTCTTTGTCATCTGACAAAAAAAATAGGTATAATCTTGATTCACTCACACTAGATGGCTATTATTGTGTTGGCTGTCTTTTTTACAATCCTCACTTGAGAATATGTATTTATTGATTTTAAAGAGAGAAGAAGGGAGAGAGAAAGAGAAAAACATCAATGTGAGAGAGAAACATCAATCGGTTGCTTCCCATACGCGCCCAGCCCCGGGGTCAAACACAACACACGTATGAGCCCTGACCGGAGATCAAGCCCGCACACGTTCGGTGCACGGCACAACATTCCAACCAACTGAGCCACCCAGCCAGGACAACTGTCGTTTTTTCACTTGACAATCTAAGGGAAAAGAGGTCAGTGTTCCTGATTAACCAGTCAGGTACTGCATGCTGTAAAACTTCTCGTGGCACATGGGTGGACCTGAAAATCACTGATCTAAACTAGGATAATCACTGAGGAGGTAATATGAAAATTAAAACTTATTATCTCAAAGAGGAGGAAAAAATAGAATAAAACTACTTAATTAATCAAAATGAAGACAAGCCCTGGCCAGCGTGGCTCAGTTGGTTGGAGCATCATTCCGTAAAACGAAAGGTCGTGGGTTCGGTCCCCGTTTGGGACGCACACAAGAAACCACCAATGGATATTTCTCCCTCACACCAGCATTTCCCTCTCTTTCTCCTTCCCGTCTCCTCTCTCTAACATCAACCAGTGTGTCGCTGGGTGAGGATAAAAAAAAAAACATTTTAAGTAGACAAGAGAAAATAAAGGAAAAAAGAATGCATGAAACAAGGAGAAAACAAAACATGGTGACCTATCCCAACTGTTTTCACAACTACAAGAAAAACAGCCCAAAATGGAACGGGGCTACGTACTCTCTATTAAAAGGCAAAGGAGTATGAGACTGGATAAAAAGTTAGGTAGAAAAATACACTATTTACAGAAAACACAACCTGAAATATGAAAACACAGAAAGCGGCATTTACAAAATACACTAAACACTGGTCATAAAACAAGGCTAATTTCAAAGGACTAAAACCACAGAGTATATTCTCTGGAATTCAACTAGAAATCAGTAACAGTTAGGATAACAAGAACTCCCCAACACCTGGAAATTAAACAGAATGCTTCTAAGTCAGAGAAGTTACCACAAAGTGAACGAAAGAATGCCAAACCAAAATGAAATAAACTAGGAGGAAAGAAATGAAGATAAAAGTAAAATCAATTAAATAGCAATCAGACAACAGAGAAAAATCAATAAGCCAAAAGTTAGTTC
Source organism: Phyllostomus hastatus (assembly GCF_019186645.2). Lineage (NCBI taxonomy): Eukaryota > Metazoa > Chordata > Mammalia > Chiroptera > Phyllostomidae > Phyllostomus > Phyllostomus hastatus. The sequence goes on along the minus strand of NW_025333640.1, from coordinate 5,233,355 downwards.
CTTGTAAAGGGTAATAAAAGTAACAAACCCCTAACAAGACTGATCAATGAGGACTAAAAAGGAGAAAATGCAAAACATCAATATCGGGACTCAAAGTGGGACATCACTCTAGACTCTACAGATATTAGGAAGATAAAGGGACATTATGATCTTTTTTACAATAAAATTAGCAACTTATTAATGTGATAAACACCTCAAAAATGCAACTTAGAACTCTATTATTAAATATACTGAATTTATAATTAAAAATCTTCCAAAAACATGAAGCCAAAGTAAACACCAGGCCCAGAGAGCTTCACTGAGAAACTCTTCCAAACATGTAAACAAGAAACGGTAACAATCTCACACAAATTCTCCCAGATGTTAGTAAAAGGCACTTGCCATACATGACCCCAAAGCAACACACATGACCCCAAAGCCTGGCAAGGACAATCACAAAGTAGACATGACAGGCAGGGTCACGGCAACAAACAAGGTAATCTACAAGCTTACATGGATGTGCTGTGATACTTCGAGGCTGAAGGCCCTGCACTCGTCCAGACGCTGTGGAAGCAGAAGCCCAGAAACAGCCCATGCACCACCAGCGGCGGGCTTGCCATACAGGCACCACCTCGGTTCAGTGGAGGAAGGATGCCTTTCAGTATGTGGTGCCAGAACAAGTGAACACTCACATGGGGCAAAAGCGGATCCACACCCCAACCCCCAACCACAATACAAAAACCAAATTAAGTCACATCACAGCCTTAAATGAAATAGAGAAAACAAAGGAGTTTATCTCCAGACCTGTAGGCTCCTTCGACAGCCTCCACAGCGGGTTAAAATGCAGACCGGTAAGCTGGACTTTGGGAGGAAGTGGGCAGTGCATGGCGCCCACACAGGACTTGTATCCAGAACACAGGTAGAACCCCACAAGTAAGAAAGACCACCCAATTTAAAAATGGGGAGCCCTGACCAGGTGGCTCAGTTGGTTGGAGCATCATCCTGTACACCAAAAGGTTGTGAGTCCAATTCCCCATCAGGGCACATACCTAGGTTATAGACTCTGTCCCCCGTCAGGGTGTGTACAGGAGGTAACTGCCTGATGTTTCTCTCTCACATCAGCACCTGTCTGTCTCTCTCCTTCTAAAAGCCATGAAAAAATGTCCTCCGGTGAGGATGGGGGGTGGGGCATTGAGCAGGCACTTCACAAGAGATAGCTGAGTAGAGATATCCACCAGTAGAGATATTATTACTCACCAGAGAAATGCAAATAAAAGCCACTATGAGACACCACTCAACCCAACCGAAGGGCTAAGATCAGTCAGACAGACCATATCCAGTGTTGCTGAGGATACGGAGCACTGGGGCCCTGCATGCTGCTGGCAGGACCCCCTAAGCAATACCCACAGACCTAACGTAGGCCACCAGATGCCTCCCAGCCATCTATCCACTAAGACACACCTGAGGACGTGCATAACCACAATTGCAAACGACTGCAATATCGCTCAATAGAAGGGATGACCAATGTAGCAATAGCACATTCATACAGGGAACGTGACACCACAGTATACAAGATGCATCCGCCACACGGGGGATCTAATCTCACAGTGTGACATGAGTGAGAGGCCAACTCCCACCCCTATAGTACCAAAGAGCTGCTCCATGCAGGGCTGGCTTGGGGGAGAGGACAGAAGGACAGACCTCATGGCTGGGCTCCAGACCAAGACTGGTACAGGCTCCAGCCCCTCTGGGGGTGTAGCTAAGGTGCGTGCACAGATGCCTCTCTCTGAGAGAGGGTTCCAGGACTGTCTCTTGGGACCCAGCCCAGCTAGGACTTTCCTACGTCCCACCCTTTGTCCAAACTGCTCACAACAGAGCAAGTACATCCCATCACACCCATGTCCTAGCCTCTGGCCCCAGGAGGACTTACTCTTTACTCAGGGTCCCTGTCTTCCTTGTCTGCCCTGCCCCACCCCCAATCCCCGCTGCAGAGTCATCTGGGAAAAGCCTCCTGGGCCAAGAGCACCAGCCCAGGACCTGAGGAGGTTTTCGGGCAACAAAAACAAGACTCAGTAGGCACATGACTTCATACTGCTTTCTTCACCTCTAAATGGAGGCAACAATTCCTATCTCAAAGAACAGGGGCCAGTACACATGGTAGGGGGTCGGCACACGAATCAAGTCCAGGTCAGGGAGTACCCTGAAGGACGGAGCATGGAGAAGGACACAGGCTTCTAGAAGACTCTGGCACAGGACACAGACGACGTAAGGAAAAGGTCTGAGGGCTAAGCAGGGAAGAACATGAATGCCCAGAGGACAGGTGCAGCACCCTGGGCAAGAGGCAAGTCTCCCTGCTTCCTCCCACCCACAGAGCGCCCTGCAAACCTGCTGCCCATAGCTGGTGCAGGGCAGCACCCGACCCAGGCTGAGTCCCTCAGATTCCCTTGAGGATCTGGGAAGTGGCTATGGCTGGATGTGCAACAAGTTCCTTCTTGTCTGGAGTGGAGTTTTCATATCTTCTCCCCTCTGTCCCCACCATGATCCAGGCCCCACTTACTCTTCTCACCGAGGCGATTCAAGTGCAGGTTGCTGAGGTCAGCTTGGAACTGAGGCCCAACCATGATCTCCTGCAAAGGCAAAGGCCCAGGAAAGTCAGGGCAGATGCGAGGCCCAGCCATGCCCCAGAGCCCAGAGCGGCGTCAATCTGTGCAATCTTCCTGCAGGTACCAAGTCCTATGGTCTGAGAATGGGAGGCAGAGACCTGGGGATATGTGGGCATGTGAGCAACTGCATGTCTCCACCTACTTGCCTGTCTGTTCAGTCTAGCCAGTCATGTGACAAGGGGGCGAGGCCTGAGGACCTGGTGTCCTGATGGCTAGCCCTGAACACCAGGACAGGGCCTTGGGGCCACATCCCTGGGTCAGCTGATGCCGCAGCAGCACAGGCTCGAGGTCCTGACACCACAGTCAAGTCCCAGTGCAGCCCACCTCTCGGATGCCACGCGCTTGTCTCTGTAGAGGGACACGCACCTTCTTACACTTGTTGGAAGGAAGAGGGTCCTCCTCATTGTCAGACGAGGTGGAAGAGCCCAGCTCCTTGTCTGTGCCAGTCAGGAAGTGGGCTTTGGGAAAAGGGGAGCAGGTAAGACACATCTGTGGCACTGGGTGGCCCCCCAGGCTAGTGGATCCCAGGGTCTTCACTGCTGCAGCCCCCTCTACACCCACCTGACCACCCCCCGCCCCCTACTATGCCACTCCTGACAAGAAGCGTGTCCCAGGCCCTGGCCAGATGATAGGTTCGCAATGGACAAAGGAGAGGAAATGTGCTGATCGTGGGCCCTGGGGCCCCAACCACCTCACGCTGCCAGGACACTCCCCATATCTGACGGCTGCAGGAACCAACACATTCCCTCCTCGTGTAAACCAAAGCCACTCAGTCTCAGCTCACAGGCCAGAGAGATGGGAACCCCAAAGAGGCTCGGATGGAGAACAGGACACCCCTGAGGCATTAATGCCTGAGTTCTTTGCCCCCCAAACAGCCCAGGGCCCCTCCGTCTGCATCATTAGAGCCTTGCTCGACCCAGCCCAAGCTGAGGAGCAGGCAGGACACCTACATCCATTCTGGCTAGGGAAAAGGTCGGAGGTCTCGTGGGAGGTCACGGAGGGGGTGAGGTCATCAGCAGAGGACTGTGTCTCTTCTTCTTCTTCCCCTGAAAGCAAATCCTTCGCTATTTGTTCCTTTTAACAAAAAGTAAAGAACATTTTTGCAGTCTGTTTGACAAGCTTAAGATAACACTAACAATAACAGTGACACTAACTTGATGGACCTCCCTCTGGGAGCTGCAAGGGCTCCAGTTCTTCCCACTTTGCAGATGAGGAGACCACGCACCAGAGCAGGGCAGCCAGGGCGCCAGCATGGATACATGTGGTCCCCAAGCCCACACCCCTGCAGCATGGAAAAGGACATCACCTATACCTGGCTAGGGACAGTCAGAGCCCCCAGTCACTGCTCTCTCTTCTTCTGCATTTGGTTTTCAACTTTGGCAATAAAGCCCTCCTCCTGGCACTACCTCTGACCCAGGCAGGACCCCAGGGGTCAGGACCTCCCTGGTTCTTCTCCTTCCCAGCCATGTTTCTCCAGGACAGGTTCCACTCTGCCCCTCCTTCGGCCAGTAGCCAGGGTCTCTCTGTCTCAGCCCTCCCCGTGGCCACGCTAATGCTGGGTGGGTGGCCACAGGCGGCTGCATCAGCTATGACTCAGGAACAAGAGAGTAGGGCCCTCTATGAAGTTGTCCAGGCCTTACACTTACTGAAAGCACGTCTGCTTTTCCAAGGCCTTCATGCCTGGCCTCCCTAAATCCTCCCACCACTTCCAGGGACAGACCCCTCTCACCTTGTCCAGAGTCATGTCCGGGAGGTTGGTTGTGGCATCGCTGCCCTCACTGTCCCGTTCTGAGATGGGATCTGATGTCTCATAGCCATAGAGAGCAAGCAGCTCGTCAAGGGGCATGTCACTGCTCTGAGAGGGGACAGGGCTCTGTCAGGAGGGACTGTTTTAGGGGTTCTGTTCCCCCCTCCTTCTGTCTGAGCCCCATCTGCCACAACCAGGGCCAGTTTGTCACATTCACAGCAACTCACCCCAGCCTGACCCCAAGCCCAGTCCTTGACCCAATGACTCCCTTATGAGCCCCAGGAGAGGCACAAATGAGACACCAGAGCCCGGAGAGGTCAGGTATGTGCCCAGGGTCACCAGCCTTGAGGGGTGGAGCCAGGACTGGCTCTCAGGCCACGCTGCACTGCCCAGAATAGCTTCCCTACTCAAACTGGTACAGGCTTGATTCCAGGAAAGCAAGGATGGTGTGCTATCTGGAAATCTACCACAACTCATGACATCACTATATCAGGAGAGCAAAGACCTATGACCGGATAAATGTGGAAAAAGGCATCTGGTAAAATCTAATGCCCACCTGATTTCACAAAGCCCTCAGTTCACTGAATAAAGAGACGGGTGCTCTGTCGTTGTAGCAGAGGTGCTGTGAGCACTGGCTGGCACAACACATGGCCAGAGCAACCCTGTCACTCTCAGAACAGAAAGGCAGGACTGGGAACACCAGAACTACTCACATTGTTTTGACACTTCGAACCCATCCAACAGACCAGAAATGGAAATAAGGTATTTCATTACTGGGAAGGATGAGACAAAAACTACCACTGCCTTCCTCTGCAACACTGCTTTCAAATCACTGTTTCTCACCCTCCTGTGAGCCTCCGCTCCTCTGAGACCAGTGCCTTCTGACCATACTCTGTCCTAACCCCAGGGTCACCGTCATCCTCTAGCCTCTTAAGCACTCTCTCAGGAGCCAGCATCTGCCACCCCTCCCCCAACTCCTGCCCTCATGCGGGGACTTCCATTGCTGTAGAAGACTGAACAGCCTCCTTCCAGCCCTTCCTCTCAAGGGGCATCATCCCTCCTCCCAACCAAGTTCTCACAGGACACAGGACTGAAAACATTCATTTTGTCCATCACGGTTTCTAATCATGCATTTGTTGGAGGGGTTCACACAGTGGCCCAAAGATGCCTGGGTTCCCTGGGACTTTCACAACACTGATGCCATATAGTCTTCCACTACACTGGCACTTGCACTAATGGAGCAGTCAGCGGTCCATGGACAGCGCCCTCTGTTGGAGGCAGGAGCACAAAGTGCGTGAGTCCCCAATGCACATTCCTTGCAGACACACCGTTTGGGGGTTTTTTTAGATTTTATTTATTTATTTTTAGAGAGGGGAAGGGAGGGAGAAAGAGAGGGAGCGATACATCAGTGTGTGGCTGCCTTTCATGCGCCCTCCACTGGGGACCTGGCCTGAAACCCAGGCATGTGCCCCAATGGGGAATCCAACAGGCGACCCTTTGGTTCACAGGCCGGCACTCAATCCCCTGAGCCACACCAGGCAGGGCCACACTCAGTTTTTAAAAAATGCCTGTTTCACTTAAGAATATCCTGCATAAGATGATGGATTTTAACTTACATCCTGTGCAGATGTCATTTTAATTTTCTGTGTGAGGAAATGGGAAGCATGTAGGAAGTGCTAGCCACATCCCAAAGTGAGGTGGTGACTGTGAAGAAGCGCACTGGTAACTGTGAAGTTGTGAGGTGAGCAAGCCGCCTCCATCACGCAGCACCATCTTAAATAAAATGGCGGGCAACCCTGGCCAAGTGGCTCAGCTGATGCGAGTGTTGTCCCCATATGCCAAAGTTGCAGGTTCGATCCCTAGTCAGGGCACACACCAAAAACAACCAATGAATGAATGACTAAGTGGAACAGCAAAAATCGACATATCCCTCTCTCCTACTGCCCCACCTGAAATGAATCGATACATTTTTTTAAAAAATGGTGGGCAGAAAACCAGTGTCAGCAGGTAACCAGGCAGACATTGTCTCAGACATGAAATAAGTGGCTGGTTACTTTCAAAGACATGACTGACTGTGGTTGCTGTGAGGGTAAAACAAGCTTTTAAGCAAGCAATTCTAATTTTGGGAAACAAGAATCTGACAATGTGAACTTGCTAAGATTTCACAGCCTCTGGTAAGGTAACACAAAATGGATGGCTTGCTGTTTTACATAGGATATTACAGTCTTTTTTTTCTTGTTTTTTAAGAAAATACAGACCTAAGTATTAATTAGCTGATTTATGTTTGAGAGTTTTAAGAAGTTATAAATTCATGTTGAACTTTTTTACATTGCTTTTTCTTTTTTGAAGACATTTGTTTTGGTCATCAGACCAAATTGGCACCAAGTGATCCATCACACGCATCTAAACAAATGCCCTGTGGTTAGTCCCTAAAATCAATCAATCAATCAATCAATCCCAATACTTAAAAGACATCTGGTAAGATCAGGGTTGATGTTGTCTCTTATAGACTAAATGTTTATATGCCCCTCCAAATTCATATGTTGGGTCCCTAATCCCCAACCTGACTGCCTGTATTTGGAAATGGGCGTTTAATGGGTCATGAGGGTAGAGACCCGATCTCTGATTCAATAAGGCAGCTCTCTCCCCTCCATATAAAGACCCCATAAAAAGGCAGCATCTGCACACCAGGAAGGGAGCTCTCCACAAACAGTTCTAAAAGACCTTGATCTGGGACTTTCGGCCTCCAGAACTGTGACAAAATAAATGCCTGGTGGGTAAGTGCCCCCAGTCTATGAGATTGACAAATGTGTGTTTTTAGATTTTATATTGTGAACTCTGTCAACATGTGGAAGATGTTGAGGAACCAGGGTTTTGCAAACATGTCACCAGTGTAGAGGTGACAAGCTCACACCTGGGTTAAGATCCACACCAAGTTCAAGACCATTGGACTGCAATGTAACCAAGTACAGGAAGCTCACTAGATGTGGCTACAGAATCCACTGGGTAATCACCCTTTATAAAATGACTAGTTGCTGAATTTTGGTCTAGAATGAAAGAATAATGGCAACTCTCTGAAAAGGTTGTTAAATACGCCACCCTTTTTTCCACAATAGATCTGTATGAGGCCAGATTCACACTTCAATCAGAAGAACACATAACAATGCCAGCTAGATTCTCTCAGCTGTTCCTGTATTCAGAGATTTACAAAACTGGTTACTCCACTCTTGCCCTGACCTGGGTGTGGTTAGGTTGGTTGGGCACTGTCCTACAAAGTAAAAGGTCGCCAGTTTGATCCCCAGTCAGGGCACAGGCAACCAACTGATGACCAATTGATGTTTCTTTCCCTCTCGTTTCTTTCCCTCTCTTTCTCCCACCCTTCCCTTCTCTCTAAAGATTAAAACAAAAAAAAAAATCCTATTCCACTCTTCTCTAATTTTTTTAGAGAAGTTAGAGAATTTTTTTAGAGAATTTTGTTTTAGAAGTTATTTTTTTCATTTTCATAAAATTTCCAGCCCCAGCTGGTGTGGCTCAGTGGATTGAGTGCTGGCCTGTGAACCAAAGTGTTGCCAGTTCGATTCCCAGTCAGGGTACATGCCTCCCAGTTGCAGGCCAGGTCCCCAGTTGGGGGCATGAAAGAGGCAGCCGGTCACTGTTTCTCTTGTACATCATGTTTCTCTCCCTCTCTTTCTACCTCCTTTCCTCTCTAAAAATAAATAAATAAAATCTTTTAAAATATCTATTATTTCCATTAACAATTAACTTACTGTATATACACTGCATCAATAAAGCTGCTTGAAATCCTCAATAACTTTTAAGAGGATAAGGGGGTTCTGAGGCCAAAAGTCTGAGAATGGTAAGTCTAGCCACTGCTCTGGTCTGCAGCCCTAGAGCCCCTTGAAGGCAAGTCCGGGTCTGACCTCTCCCCTGTGACCTCAGCTCCTAGCATAGGACCTGCAGCTTTGCGAGCAGATGTGCAAGCAGAACTTACTGTAGAATCTGAGCAGCCTGCAGACCAATTTAACCGAAAAAGAAACCGTGAGCTTGCCCAGCAGGGCTCCACCCACATGGAGTGAAGGGCTCAGCTCAGCCAAGTACCTGGGAGATGAAGTCCTTGTCCAGCTCCTCCTCAGGTGGCTCTGGGCGTCTCGCAGTCCCTTCACACTCCTCCCGGATGCCGTAGTTCTGTGACAGGATCTCTGCGAGGTTGAACTGCTGGTCTGCAGAGCCCATGGACACACCTACGGAGGGGACACCACCTGGGTGAGCTCCTCACCCCACCCATCCCCATCACTACACTGCGACTGAACACGGCTAGGGTAGAAAAAGGAACAGTGGCCCAACTGCCACCAGGGACAGAGCCCACAGCACGTAGCCACGTGTGCATGTGCATACATGAAAGTGCATGCATGTGTGAGTGGGTGACCACATATGGGTGGGTGTGTGCACCGGACTGTACATATATGCGTGTGTGTGCATGCAGCTGTTTTTTATGTAATGTGCATACATACATGCATGCATGCACGTGCACAGCGGTGTGTGCTTACATACACTTTTTCACCTAAATTAAGTGTGCAGCTGTGTGTATATTATGAGGCTGTGTGTGTGTGAGGCTGTATGGCAGTACACGCTGGTGGTCAGCAATGTCAGTCTACTGTGTGAGAACTCCCAATAGAAGGATTCCTGACAGAAGAGCACATCTGGCTAACTGCACACGAATTCTGGGCATTTTAGGGATGGGTTTTCCTGGGGGACTGTTTGGTCTCCCTGACCATAGACGCCTACACAGAAGGGTCTGGAGAGACAGCAAGTGGACAAGGAAGAGATGAGCCCCAGGTGAGTCTGTGTGATCACAGCACTGGGACTCAATGGAGCTGGCTACACACCTGGTCCCCAGTACCTGCATGGTTTGAGCAAGGTCCTTGGCTCCAGAAACACAGGGGTGATGCTGTACACCCACCTCCATAAGTGACTGCAGGCACAGTGCAGGGAGTAGGCCAAGGAACAGCACACAGTAGGCCCAACAAATGCCAGTCCCTTCTTCTCCCTCAGCAGGGCCACGGCAGTGTCCCATGCACAGCCCAATGGGTAGTAAATGTTACCAGATTGGGGGTTTTTCCAAAAGAGCCAGGAGAGAGCTCACTGCTCTCTCCATGACTGGTCTTTGTAAGTTGAAAACTTTTTAAAGATTTTACTTATTTTTAGAGAGAAGGGAAGGGAGGGAGAAAGAGGGGGAGAAAAACATCGATGTGAGAGAGAAACATCGATCAGTTGCCTCTCACATGCACCATGACTGGGGACCAGGCCTACAACCCAGGCATGTGCCCCAACCAGGAATCAAAATGACGACCTTTTGCTTTGCAGAATGATGCCCAACCAAATGAGCCATGCCGGCCAGGGCAGTAAGTTGAATCTTAAAAGAAACAAACAAACAAAAAAATAGCTCAGTCTCAATCAACCCAAGCTAGGAAGCCATGAAGGAGAAGGCTGGCCCTCCACGTGGGTCCAAAGCACTTCAGCGGCAGGAGGAACTGCAGGGGCCAAGTGGAAAGAGGCCAAGTGACCAGCTCAGGGAAGGTGCAGGCACCTAGGAAGGGTGCCCACATAGCACCCATTCCACCTCCACAGCCCCCATTTTTCCTTCAGCCTCAGCACAGACACCAGCAGGAACCCCAGCCTCACCCCCGGACAAGGCACTCCGGTCCTCCCCTGGAACGAGGAACAAGGCCCTGACCACTCTGCCTACACGCCTGTCCCTGGACTCGGGGGCCAGCATGCCATCTCTGTCTCACCAGGCAGAGCAAGGTTCTATCTCTTACAACTGCAGTGGCCCTGACAGCTCTGGGCAGGAGGGAGGTAGGGCAAGGAGGCACCTGCTGTTGTCGGCAATCCAGGCTCCCCGGTGCACAGGCTATGAGTGAGGCAGGAGACCACTTGAGGGCTCTGCCTCTCCAGCGAGGAGGCCTGCAAAGGAAGAGAAGCAGGGTTAGGTCAGCCAGCCCAGAACCCACTGAGAGCAAGCACGGTCAGAGCCTGGTTCCCCATGTGGCTTCAGAAAGTGGACTCATCTAGACTCCAGGGGTGATGCACATGAGCTGTCTCCAAGGTTTGAGGAGGGAGCACCAGACATGCAGCAGCTAGAAAAGTTACTCCCTTGCTCCTAGGTCAAGCACCCAGAGGATGCACAGATGCAGGTTTACACATCAGCTCCAACAACCTTGGAACCTCAATGTCCTCATCTCCAAGTGGAAAAACAACACCCACAGGGACTGTGACGAGCCTGGCACAGCCAGGAGCCGATGGCAATTATTACCCACCCAGGACACAGGGACCAGGTAACTCAGGCCCACACACAGCCCTGCTCCACACACCCAACAGGTGTTCACTGACAGCCATGCCCAACACGACAGCCCATTTCACTAGGGTCCCAGCCTTCAAAAGACAAAATAGCCACTTTAGGGAAATCTGGTAAGTCCTCCAAAAGTAAACATAGAGTCATCAAATAAGCCAGCATTTCATCTACTCCTAGGTACATACCCAAGAGAACTGCAAATATACATCTACACTAAACACACATGTGCACAGCAGCAGGATTCACAAAGGCCAAAAGGTGAAACCACCCAGGAGTCCTTCAGCAGACGGCTGGATAAATAAGAGGTTGCCCATTCTCACACTGGAATATTACTCAGCCATGAAAAGAAGTGAACACTGACACGTGGATAAACCTTGAAAACCATGACTGTCCAACACAGCCCTGGAAGTTCTAGTCAGGGTAAGAAAATGGAATAAAAGGAATACAAAATGCAAAGGAAAAAGTGAAACTATTCTTTTTTGCAGATGAAGTAATCTTTGCACAAACGATACTAAAAAATCTCCTAAAAAAAATACTGGAACTAGCCTTGGCCGGTGTGGTTCAGTTGGTTGGAGTGTCAGCCAGTAACCATACAGGTTGCAGGTTCAATTCCTGCTCTCTCTCCTAGAATGGTCTTCGTAAGTTAAAAATTTTTTAAAGGTTTTATTTACTTATTTTTAGAGAGAAGGGAAGGGAGGAAGGAAGGGGGAGAGAAACACTGATGTGAGAGAGAAAAACATCGATCGGTTGCCTCTCATGTGCACAACTGGGAACCAGGCGTACAACCCAGGCATGTGCCCCAACCAGGAATCAAAATGGCAACCTTTTGCTTTGCAGAATGACGCCCAACCAAATGAGCCATGTGGGGTTCAATTTCTGGTCTGGGCGCATGCGATCGCTGGTATGAGTCATACAATCCCCGGTCCACATGTACGCACAGGAGGCAACCAATCAATGCTTCTCTCTCACATCGATGTTTCTCTTTCCCTTCCTCTCTCTCTAAAAAGCAATGAAAAAATGTCTTCAGGTAAGGGGGAAAAATATCTACCTATCTATCTATATATACATATCTGAACTCATAAGTGAGTTCAGCAAGGTAGCAGAATACAAAGTCAACATATAAAAATCAACTTTATTCCCATATACTAGCAATTAACAACCCCCACACCCCCAAAATTAAGAGAACAATTACAGAGGAATGAAGATGGAAGCAAAGGTAAACATGCCTCACCTCCTTGCACAACTATAGCAAAAATTACAACCAGACTACAAAACAAGTATCACCCACAAATGTCAGAAAATCAAGCTGTATGGAGGTCCGACAACCAAGGATTTAAAGAAGCCATATTCCTCCAGGCACAGAGGGGCAGAGAGGTACGGAGAGGCACGGAGAGGTGCAGAGACCGAACAGGCAGTACTACATACATGTGTGGTGTGTAAATACCAGCAGGGATACCTCGGGAGTGAGAGACCCCAGCCTCAGACCAGATCACTCAGCCCAGGGTTCCAGCGCCAAAAGGATAAGTCCCCATAACTTCTGGATGTAAAAACCAGTGGGGATAGAGGCAGCAGAAAAAACTGCAAGATTCTTAAGAGATTCCTCTTAAAGGGCCCACAGTGGACTTATGACTCACACAGATCCACCTCTCTGGGATTCAGCACCAGGGCACCAGGATGCAGCTGGTAGGGCACCAGTGGCACATGGGGAGAAAGTGAAGAGACTGGCAAGGCAAGTGCTGGGAGATAGCTTCCCCCGAGGCAAAACTCCAGAGACTAGGCAGCAGCACTGTTCCCTCTGCAGGCCCTCCCCCACACAGAGCCACAGAGAGGTGACATGGGTGGCCTCACCCTGGCAATTACCTAAGGTAAGGCTCTGCCCCATACAACTTACAGGTGTGCTCTTCTACAATAGGCCATGCTACTAAGACAGAGAGTCAAAGCAGCTCTACCTAATACACAGAAACAAACACAGGGAGGCTGCCAAAATGAGGAGGCAAAGAAGTGTGGCCCAAATGAAAGAAGAGATCAAAACTCCAGAAAATGAGCCCTGGCTGGTGTGGATCAGCGGACTACATGGTAGCCTGCAAACCAAAGGGCTGCCCGTTCGATTGCCAGTCAGGGCACATGCCTGGGCTGCAGGCCAGGTATCCAGCGGGGGGTGCACAAGAGGCAACCACACACTGATGTTTCTCTCCCACTCTTTCTCCCTCCCTTCCCCCCCTCTCTAAAAATGAATAAATACTTTTTTAAAGAAAAACAAACAAAAAAAAACCCTCCAGAAAACAAACTAAATGAAGTAGAGACAAGCAAACTATCAGATGCAGAGTTCAAAACACTGGTTATCAGGATGCTCCAGGAATTCATTGAGTACTTCAACAGCATAAAAAAGACCCAGGCAGAAATAAAGATTACATTAAGTGAAATTTTAAAAAGCTACAGGAAGGGGATGAAGCTCAGAATCAAATTAATGATTTGGAACACAAGGAAGAAGCAGCATTCAAAAAGAAAAAAGAATTTAAAAAAAAATTAGTAGAGGCTAAGGAGTCTCTGTGACATCTCCAAATGTGCCAACATCTGAATCATAGGGGTGCCAGAAGGAGAAGGGGAAGAACAAGAAACTGAAAACTTATTTGAAAAAATAATGAAAGAAAACTTCCCTAATTTTGTGAAGGAAATAGCCACATGAGTCCAGGAAGCACAGAGAGTCCCAAACAAGATGAACCCAAAGAAGCCCACACCAAGACACATCATAATTAAAATGCCAAAGGTTAAGGATAAACAGAATCTTAAAAGCAGCAAGAGAAAAGCAGATAGTTACCTACAAAGAAGTTCCCATAAGACTGTCAGCTGATTTCTCAAAAGAAACGTTTCAGGCTAGAAGGGACTGGCAAGAAGTATTCAAAGTGATGAAAAGCAAGGACCTACAACCTAGATTATCCTATCCAGCAAAGCTATCATTTAGAATTGAAGACACATAAAGTGCTTCCCAGACAAGTAAACTAAAGGAGTTCATCACCACCAAGCCATTATATGAAATGCTAAAGGAAATTATTTAAGAAAAAGATCAAAATGACGAACATTAAAATGGCAATAAAATTACAACTATCAATAATTGAATCTGAATAACAAACTAAATAAACAAGCAGAATAGGAGCAGAATCATAGATATGGAGATCATTTGGAGGGTTATCAGTGGGGAGGGGGAGGAGGGAGAAAAGGGGGAAATGTGCAGGGATTAAGAAGCACAGATGGGTACATACAAAATAGATAGGGGAATGTTAAGAACAGTATAGGAAATGGAGTAGCCAAAGAACTTACACGCATGACCCATGGACATGAACTAAGGAGGGTACTGCTGAAGGAAATGGGGGTCCTGGGCAGAAAGGAGGAAAGGAGGAAAAACTATGATAACTGTAATAGCATAATCAATAAAACATATTCTTTTAAAAAAATAAAAACAAATCAATTTATAATAGCATCAAAAAGAATAAAATACTCAGGAATAAATTTAGCAAAAGAAGTTCAAAACTTATATTCTAAAAGGTGTAAAACAGGATAAAAATAATTAATTAAAAAGTAACAAGTGCAAAACATGTTGAAAGGAATTAAAGACCTAAATAAGTGGAAAGACATCCTACATTCATGGTTTAGAAGAATTAATACTGTTAAGATGTTAATACTCTTCAGCTCAGGAGTATTAACATCAGTGCAGTGCCTATCAGAATCTCAGCTGGCTTCTATGCACACACTGACAAACAGATTCCAAAGACATCAATATGAAAACTCAAGGGGCCCAGAACAGCCAAAATAATCTTGAACGAGAACACTTCCTGGTTTCAAAATCACTACAAAGCTACGGTAATCAAAACAGTGTGGTACTGGCATAAGGCTAGGCATTTAAATAAAAGAAATAGAATTGGAAATCCAAAAATAAGCCCGCACATTTACAATCAATTGAATTTTGGCAAAGGTGAAGAAAAAAATTCAATGGGGAATAAATAGTCTTTTCAACAATGATGCTAGGACAACTGGATATTCACATGAAAAAAAATAAAGTTGAACATCTATCTCATGCCATATACAAAATTAACTTAAAAACGATCAAAGACCTTAAATATAAGAGCTAAAGCTATAAAACTTAGAAGGAAATTAGGGATAAACCTTTGTTACACTGGACTAGGTGATGACTTCTGAGATGAGACACCAAAAGAAAAACCAGACAAACTGGACTTCGTCAAAATGAGAAAGAACAACATCAAGAAAGTGAAAAGACAACTCACAGAATGGGAAAAGATATTTTCAAATCATATAGCAGAAAAAGGGCTTGCGCCTAGAATATATAAAGAATTCTTACAATGCATTAATAATAAGATAACCTAATTTCAAAACAGGCAAAGGATCTAAACAGACATTTCTCCAGAGATGCACAAATGGCCAGCCAATAAGCACATGAAAAAATGCTCAACATCAAGTGAAATCTAATCAAAAACACAAACAACAGTTTGTAAGCACAGAACGACTATGACCAAAAAGACATAACAAGTATGTCAGGACGAACACGGACGACCCAGGTGGGAATGTAAGATGGCGCAGCCACTTTGGGATGGAGCAGTTCCTCCAAAAGTTAGCACAGCATTACCATGTGACCTGGGAATTTCACTCCTAGGTATACGCTGAAGGGGTTCAGAGTACGCCACCCCAAAATACACCACTGTGGTAAGGATTATTTTAAGCTGAAGGTAACTGAGAAAACCCAACACAGGTTGAGTTCTCTGTCCCTATTTGCCTGAAAGCAAAGCATAAACTCCTGTGAGGGTGCCCCCAAACCAGGAAGGAAGCCCCCTTATCAATGGAGGCAAGAAGGCACCAAGACTCTGCGCACACACAGACCTTACTAAATCACCCGGTCTTTCACCAATTCCCCCAGGTTTACCTTCCCACAATTTGATGCCCTTAGGAACTTGGTCCCTTTCCTTTGTCACTCCTCTAAGATTTATTGTTCTTTTGTTTCAGATACTACTTAAGGCCAAATCCTCACCACCCAGCTACTCTTCACCTAGTTACCCCATGTGACGTGAGCCTGCCTTTTGTCATTCTAAATCACAGGGCTGCAGCAGAGAACCTAGGAGAGCAGAGGGGGAAAGATAGGCTCCTCCTTCCCTGTGATCTCCAGGAGAAAAGAAAATGCACATCTACACTGAAACTTGCACAGGAGTGTTCACAGCAGGATTGTTCACAACAGCCAAAAGTGAAAAGAACCCTAGTGTCCATCAGCTGATGGACAAACTAAAACAAACCAATAAAATATTACTCAGCCATGAAAGAGAACAAGGCACTGACACTCGCCGCAACATGGATGGACTTTGAACACGTGATGGTCAGTGAGAGAAGCCAGATGCAAAAGGCCACAAAATGCCTCATTCCATTTATGTGAAATGCTCAGAACAGGGAAATCCACTGAGACAGGCAGTGGGTTCAAAGGTGCCGGGGAATGGGGAAGGAGGACGGGAAGTGGCAACCAATGGGGTTTCTTTAGGGGTAATGAAAATATTCTAAAATTGACTGGTAACAATTGCACAACTCTGTGAATACAAGTATAGGTACTGGAATTGTACACATTAAAACAAATGCATCATATACCAGTATAGCACTTTGCAAAAAAAATAAAATATTTACCAAAATAAAGTTTAAAAATTTAGAAAAAAAAGTTTAGCAAGAACTTCCATGCTGATTTCCTCACTGGGTCCTCAAGAAAATGTCAAGAGGTTGTGTAATCATTCTCTTCATAAGAGAAAGAGGGAATCAAAGCTCAGAGAAGTCAAGTCACTTACCCAAGCTCACACAGCAAGTAAGTGGTACAATTAGAAACTCACACTCAGGCTCTGTGACTCAAAAACCCTTCATAGATTCACAGGGGCAGGGCCTCTCACCTGGTGCTCTGGCTCGAGTCTGTGGCCTACCAGAAGCAGCCTCACCAGGTGGCCATCAGCCTGCAGGCCACCCTGCAGGGCCAGCCCCCTAAGTGTCCTCTGAAACCACCACAGCCCTCCCTAGAACACACCTAACTGCTCAGGTACACCAGCCTCCCTGGGCTCCCCTCCTGCCTTGGCCAGGACTGGCTTTTTGTGTCCTGCCACCAAAAGCCTTGATTGGGGGAGGAAACCAGAAGAGGACAGAGTATGGATGGCTCTTTTCCCAGAAACAGTGAGGGAGGACAGCTCTGCTCCAAGGCTACCTCAAGTGCACAGCCCCCAGGAAGGGGCTGAGGAGAACTTGGCCCATGTCTGACTTGCCATCTGACATGGGAGCTCAGGCAGGGGAGCAGTGACAGCAGCTGGAGTGACAGTGGAGCAACAAGGAGGCAGCCTCTCCCAGGAGGCACTGAGCAGCATGCTCCCAAGAGGCTTCAGGGGCCTCGGATCCCCAAGGTCATTTCCAAGTGACTCCAAGTTCCTCAAAACTTACCAAGGAATACAGACTTCATGGATTTCTTCCTTCTCCCTGCCCTGATTTCCAGTTCAAGCCCACCCTCAAGGGTGGGATTCCCACAGGCTGTATCCTCTAGTTCACAACAGTCCAAGTGCCAGCAGTCACTGCTCCATTTGTCAAAATGGAAAAAAGAGAATGGGGAGCTGGCTAAGAGAATTCTGGGTAAAAACAGTGAGGGGAGGAAAACAAGGAAGACAGCACTGTAGAGACCTGATCCCAAACAAAAGTGGGCCGCAGGACCTGGTGTCCAGACCAGGTCTTTTAGGCACAAAGGAGGTATGAGCTTACCAGCAGGAAGACTGCCCCGTCCAGTCTCACCAGGAGGATAAGGGCCTTGACCTCTCAGGAGCAGAATAACCCTTCTTCCAGGGCTGCATCTAATTGCTACCTTACCCCCCTCCAGGTTTAACCTCAGTGATACTCCAGGGACACTGTGGCAGATCCAGTTCTCCAAGATGGTGCATCCGTATGCTCTTCTCCATGTGACACTGATATGCCTGCCTCCCTTCAAGAGGTAGAGCTCTTTGACCCTGCCTGTCCATCTGGCTGGGCCTGTAACTTGGGTGGGAGGGATTCTATGTGACTTCTAGACTAAATCATAAAATGCAATTCAGATTGCAACTGGAATCTTCTGAGACAGTCACTGTTATATCCAGCTGCCATGTTGTGAGGAAGCCCAAGCCACACAGACAAGCTACATTCAGGTGCCCCAGCCAGCAGCTAGCACCAGCAGCCACACCTGAGCAAGGAAGCTTTCCTCCAGCTCCGGCTGCAACCTAATTGCAACTCAATGACTGACCCTGAGTGAAAACTGCCTGGCTGAGCTCAGTCAACCCTCAGAACTATGAAAGACAAAAATAAACTAATTGTTGTTTTAAAAAACTGAGTTTCCAGGTTACACTGGAACACCCTTTGCCCACACCCGTGGAGGTGGTCAGTCCCACTGGGCTGCTCCAGCGCTGCACTACTCCATTTGACCAGTGTGTATTGAGCGCTCCCCCTGGGCCAGATGAGGCAGTAGGCACTGCGCGCAGAGCAGTCAATCCAGAAACAGGTTCCTCCTATCTCCACCCACAAGTCACCAGTCCAGCTGGTGACACAGGTCTCAAACAAGTGGATATGTACAGGGCTGAGGGAGAGAACAGGGTAGGGGGGGACCTGTACAACTGGGCTTGGGAAAAACCCTTGAGGGCTTCTCTAGGCAGGGAGTGCTGGAACAGCAAGGGCACTGAGTCCCTCCAGGGTACAGAGCACAAAGAAAAGGAAGGAGCCCAGGGAGCTGGCGAGGTGATAGGCAGATGTGTGCGGGGCCACACCAACAGTCAAGAGATCGCAGGGAGGAGGTGCACCACACCCAAGGACAAGAGCCACTGAGGGCTGTAAGCACACGGCAGAGCCCATGCACGTCAGTATCGGTGAGGAAAATACTATAAAGCACCCCCTCTCCTCTCACAGTACTGACCTGGTGCTGATGGCTACTCTGGTGATGACAAAAAGCAGTCAACTAATCCTCATCAACCACTTATGCTAGGTAACGAATCACTGTTTTCGTTCGGCAGACAGCTGGTTACCAGTGATTTTGTCAGGCTCCATTTCTCTCTGCAAAGCCCTGAACCCAGATCTCATGTGACCTCTTGCTCCCATCTCTTCCCATTTCAGAGATGAGGAAATTGTGGCTCTGAGACATTCAGCAACCTGCCCGAAGTCACACAAAATTAGAGGGTCCAGAGCCACAAGTCTCCTGGGCAGAGGCTGGCCATGGCTCATCATATGTGACATTTGCACACCTGTTGGTCCTTTACTGAGAAACAGCTGCTAAAGGCCCTTTAGTTTACTGTTGGATTTCTACTCACGGCCAGACCCTCAGGGCCTCGCACGGAGCCAGGCACACAGGGGACCTCGCATGTAGACTTTCTCAAGAAACCAACTCAAATTCACTCAAAAGGGCACCACCCCAAACTGTCAGCAGGGGTAACAGGAGCACCCAGGACAAATGGCTGCTGTGAGGTTCCAGAGGCTCAGCATTGGGCAAGGCAAAGTCAGCAGCAATCAAGGGAGGCTGGCTAGGGAGTCTGGCCCTTCCATCCACGACACATAGCTACCTTCCAGGCCAATAGTGCTGCCCAAACAACACCTGGTGCCCAGGAAGAACACCACACACGACCCTGGGCCATAGGGAGACCTGGCTTCTGCCTCCAACCTATAAGGCCAGCCACTGTCCCCGTGATGCCTCAGTTCCCCTAAATGCGCTGTTAAAAAAAGAGAGAATTAACTCTCTAAGAACCCTCTGGATCCAGGCACCCAGCAAAAGGTCAGGCCCAAATTGGCTGGTGAGTTCTAGTTTTGCACCCAGATGCCCACACCTTCTTTGGCACAAATGCAGAGCCTGTTGCTACCTCTGAGAAAGCCACTGGTGGGAGAGAATGGCCAGTCCTGCCCTCCACAACACCTACCCAGGTCCTGCTAAGGGAAAGACTCAACGTGACGCCATGACCAGGCCGAATACCCCACGAACCTGCTGAGCCTCACTGGATGAGTACCTTCTGCCCTGGTGGCCTCAGTGGCACCACCGACCCATTTGATGAGGACCACTTGCAGAGTCTATGAACTGGTTTCACGGTGGCCTTATGTCCTGCGTCCCCAGACTGAATCCTCATGCAATAAGCGTCACATATACTGAGCCCCTAGCAGATGCACTACCTCATTTCACCCTCACTAGAGCCCTGGAAGGTGAGAGCAGGTCCTACTCAATATTCCAAAGTCAAGAAACCCCAAAAGTGAAAGTTTTTCATCCCAGGTTTGACCTGACAAGAAGCTATTAAGCGTCTTTCTTTACTCCAGATGGTCCTAGAGTTTGATCAAGCATCACAGTTCCAAACCCCACAATTACCCAAATCGAAAAAACTTTGAATCCCAAAATTTATCAGGCCTCACGGATATCGGGTAAGGGGTCTTGGGCCTGCTTTACCGACAGAAGAGTTTCCAAGAAGTAACTTCGAGCCCCCGGTTAAGGCTAGTCGAAATCTGCCTACCCTGAGGAAACCCCAATGCACCCCACACCTCGTGCCGAGTTCAAATCCCGCCCGGCATCTGGCGGGAGGGCTAATCTGCGGTGCCCGGCACCTGAAGGCTAGAGAGCGGGATGCGGCGCTGGGTCCCACGCTGGATCTGGGCGGTGTGAGCGCGCGGCGCTGCGACCGGAGGACCAGAGAGCGCTCTGCAAAGTTGGTCAAGGATGAGGAGGGGCGGCATGAGCACCGCCGGGCTGGTGACTGGCGAGGAGCCACCGGAGCGCCCCTAACCCAGCGTGTGCCCGCCCCCTGGCCCCTCCCCACGCCGCGGCCCCCGCCAAGCCCCCGCCCCCGCACATGCGCACTGTAGCCCGCGATGTGGCAGCCGGGGAACCGGGGGGGGGGGGCCAGGGCCGGGGGCGGCCGCCGACGGAGCCCCGCGCCCCTCAGGTTCCCACGGGCGCGGCTTTCCGGGCACTGCCTCGGATTCTCGGGGCGGAGGAGTCTCGTTCCCAGAGCTCTGACGTGGCCGAGGCCGGGCGACGGGTAACGCGGGTGCGCGGGGGTGGGGGGCCGGCTCCCCCAGCCCGCTCACTCACCTCCGCCATGGCCGTGTGTGTGCGCGGGAGGCGGTGGCCGCGCCGGGATCCCCGGATGCGAGGCCGCGGGCTCATTGGCTGCGGAGCCCTGAAAGGCGGGGCCTGTGGAGGGCGTGGCCTTCGAGGGCGGGGCGCGGGCGGGGCATAGTAGGTGCGCCGACTGGGATGCGCGGGATGAGCGAGGGGGCGGGGCGGGCTCGAGAAGCAAGGGTTCGAGGGTCTTGGCAGGACCATGGCCTTGGTCTTGGTCTTAGCTTGGGAGATGAAGGATGCTGCTAATAAAAATACTGATTCTTGATAATCACACCTGCGTAGGGAACTTTTGCCCCATTTCCTCCTTCCAATAGGTTGGCTAAATGTTATTAGTACCCCGGTATTAACTGATAAGGAAACTAAAGCCTGGAATGAATGGCCACCCAATGCATAAGTGGTAGAGCCAGGACTGAAGTCTGGGCAGCGTGGTTCTTGAACTTTAGTTTTGCACTAGTGGTGATCCATCCAATGTGCCAAAGTACCAACTGGGATGCTTGCGAGATGCAACTTACAAGCTTTGAGCAGCATGGTGACCCTGTACCAAGGAGCCAGAGTGCTGTCTGGGTGACTGGAGAGGTGAATTCAAACCCCCCAACATTTGGCTCTGAATTCATTAAATATTTATGGACCACTTGCACATTGTAAGCAGGTGGTGGGTGCTGGGGGAGAGTTTGAACAGGACAGTCCTAACAGGGATTCGCTACATTTTAAATTTCAGACTGACAAGTGTGAGCTTCAGAGGTTTATAGAGAGCAAGTAAGGAAGCTGGGAGGCAGTAAGCAGGCACAGGTACCCAACAGGACTCAAGTGGTAGCAGGGAACAGAGAAGTGGAGAGAGCTGGGAAGGTACCACTCACAAAATCCCTGATGGAGTGAAGGGGGAGAGGGTATGAAGGCCAGCTCCCAGACTTGCACAATGAGTGGATGGTGGTTCCTACTGAGACTGGGACAAATGGAATTGGGGAAGTGGGGGACTCAAGAACCCCATTCTTTTTCCAGCTGTCAGCCAGCAGAATACTGCTGGGGTCATGGTGACAAGGTGCTCCTCTTAGACCAGCAGGAGGGAAAGGAGGCCACAGAGTCAGAGAGGGGGGCTGGTTTAATTGTGGAGATCACACTGAGTCTGCAGTCTTTGTGGGCACCCAGCATGTAGTTAGATAAACAAGTCTGGACCTAAGACATTCTGGGGGGAAATTGTGAAGTTGTGGGAGGCTGAAGTGTGACATCAGAGAAACTCAAGACAGTGGAGGAAAGTGATTTGGGAAATAAAGGGCTGTACAAATCACAGGTGGATATGAACATAAATATTATTATTTTCTTCCTACAATCCTTTGGCCTTCCAGCTTGCCCTCCCTCCTACAGGCCAAAATTCTTAGAGCCAGCCACACACAAGGTTAGATGCACTTGGGTGTTTACTGGGAACGGGGCCTTGGAGGCCAGGCCTGAGTCACTCAAACTTTCTTGGTGATGCTTTTGGGGGTGGCGAGCTCATACAAGCGAGGGGATGCCCGAGCAGCCAGGGAAGCCGGGGAAATGTAATAGGGGTCATAGCCCTCGTTGAGGTCCTTGCGCACTTTGGGCTGGGCCAGGGAGATGATCCGGGGACTGGCCACCGCCTTCTTGGTGACGTCCAGCACCTCCCAGCGTGGATTTCGGTCAGGAATACACTTCTCTGACTGGACCTTGGGCACTAGAGAGGGCAGGAGAGAGTGGCAGCATAAGGCACCAGAGCCTTAGGCATGCAGCCACTCCCCTTACAGAGATCAACCTGCTAGGTCAAAGTTCCCAAGTTCAGTGGCCTCTCTGTTAACAAAGGAATAAAAAAACATGTCCCATCCACACACTGGGATATTACTGAGCTATAAAAAGGAATGAAGCAATGACAAAGGTCACGATATAGATGAACCTTGAACACATGAAGCTCAATGAGAGGAGCCAGACACAAAAGGCCACACACAGTGTGTGATTCCATTCATGTGAAACGCCCAGAACAGGCAAATCCATAAAGGCAGGAAGTGGATTAGTGGGTGCCAGGGGCTGGTAACAAGATGGAGAAGGACTGCCAATGGTCGTTAGGTTTCTCTTTGTGGTGACGAAAATGTTCTAAAATCCATTGTGATGATGGGTACACAACTCTGTGAGTATACTAAAAAGCAATGAATATACACTTTATTTTTTAGGGGGGTATAATGAATTGTACATTTCTCTTAAAGGGTGAATTGTAAAAAAATAAACAAAAAAAGTATGAGTGAATTGTAAAGAAAAAAAGTATTTCAAATGCCCACATCCCAGACAGGGGGACTCAGAGGGCTGGCCAAAAGTGTCCTTGTGGCTAGGGTTAGGTGAGGGTTCAGCAGGCCCTTTCACATTCTCCTCCCTGCTCTGATGTCATGGCGGCGAGAAGGGGTGAGCAATGGGAAGCATCTCCCCTTGGTGGGCCCTGCAGGCCTGCTGAGTGGACCCAAGGGCAGCTCCCTGGATGCACAGGCACTTGCAGGACTCAGCCTTCCACCACATTCTTCTAGGCTCCTTCCCTCACTGTCCAACAAGACTGTAGCCTCAGCCAGGCCCTCTCAGAAGTGCTGGCGATGCGGCTCCTACCAGCCTCATGTGAGAGCACCTGATATGGACTGGAGTTCTCTTCTACTTAATTTTAATGAAATCAATTTATTTAGATCAACTGATTGATTGGTTTTAATTTCACTGAAGCAGCCATACGTGGCCTGTGGCTGCTGCCAGGGACAGACAGATCTCAGGAGCAGAGACCCATGGCTCAGCCAGGCTCCCTCCTTGCCGCTGCTCTGCCACCCCTTCCTTTACAGCGAACTGCAGTGCGTGGCTTAGGGACTGGAAGGGAGGGGGGATCACCACTGATCACTGCCTTAGGCTTCGTTGTCTGGGAGCCTCAGGATCCTCGGCTTTCAGGAGTGCTGCAGCCTCCTTTCTAAACCCCTTTGTTTAGAGCCTCTGTGCAAACGGAAAAGGCCACCCCAGCCCTCTTCTCAGGAGACAGGCAGTGGCTCAGGGGAGGGGCCCTTGATGACAGAGACTGTGGTCCCTTCCTCTGGGCAGCCACAAGCCCACACAGGCCCACTGCTGGACAAGGCCATAGAGCCTATTCCAGAGATTTGCCAGGCAGATGGCCATTCCTTCCAAAGGGGAAGAGAGACTCAGTGGTCCCCTGGGGGGCTGGGAAGACCCTGCCCAGAACTCAGCCTTCTCTGAACTCTTCTGTGAGAATTCTGGAACATTTCCACCATTGTAGTAAGTCTGGGCTTTTAAACTCTGTTGACTGAGTCCACTGCCACACAGCACATATGTGGACACACAGAGAAACATGGACTCACACCCTCCTACACAGTTCATGCTCTTCATGTGTCATCATTTCATTTTTTAAAATGTTGGTCACACCCATTAGCAGGTAGGAGTTTGCTGTTTGAAAAGCACACTCTGACACCATTCTTATAAACACATGAACGTGCATTTATAGGTACATCTGAGACATGGACGCATATGTACACAAGTGTGTCTGCACAAATGTGTGTATGTTTATGTCCCAGGTATGTGTGAGAGAGAAACAGAATGGTCTAATGCAGCAGTGCATATGTGCGCATATGTTTTCATTCATTTATCCAATCATCTAATAAGTATTAAGGAAATGGATACGTGAATAAATTAAACAAACAAAAGATCCTGTAAACACAGTTAAAAGAAAAGAGATGGACTGGGGAGAAGTTATTTTGCAATGTTCTCAACAAAGGATTAGTGATCATCTTATATATATATTAAAAAATTGCTCCAGCCCGGGATTGAGCACCAGCCTATGAACCAAAGGGCCACCGGTTCAGTTCCCATTGGGGGCCCATGCCTAGGTTGTGGGCCAGGTCCTTAATGGGGGATGCTCAAGAGGCAACCACACACTGATATTTCTCTTTCTCCCTCCCTTCCCCTCTGTAAAAAAATAAATAAAATCTTTTTTTTTTTTAGTGCTCCAAATGAATAACCAAAAACACAGAAAGTAGGAAACTGGGAAAATGATAGAGCAGAGTAAACCAGAATGGCCAGTTACGCTCTCCAGTGGCTATGGTTACTCTCTCCAGCGGCTATGTGCCAGGAGCGGGGACACACAGGATCTCCAAAGCCTCTGACATCGCAGGCCTCGCGTATAACAGACCATGAAGGATAAATAGACACATAAATATATGGTAAGCACATATGTTCGAAACTTGACAGGTGCTACAGACAAAGAGTACAGAGAGCAGCCCAGGTGCACACGGGTGTCCAGAGGCAGGCACAGCTCATGGGTTAAGTGGGGAGCTCAGACAGGCCCCGCTGAGAGGACAGATTGGAGCACCACCGTACAGAAGGCAGAGGAGTGAGACTGCAGGTGTCTGTGGTCAGGGTTCCAGGCAGCAGGAGTGGACCCAGGTCAGGGAGGCAGAGGGGCAGAGGGGCACAGATCCCGAGGGCCCGTGGGCCTCACGGAGTGAGACGGGGGCCCTGGGAGAGTCATGAGCAGGGAAGGGTGGTGCCCAACTTAAATTCAGCAAGACCTCTGTGGCTGTCACATGGGAAATGGACAAGGGTGGCACCAGGGACAAGGGTGGAGGCAACTGCTCTGGCCCAGGAGCAGATGAGCGTGGATGAGCGCGAGTTCTCCATATGCTCAGAAGGCCAAGCCCACAGGAGTTCTCAGGGCACTGGACGTGGGGCGTGACAGGAGGGGACTAGTAGGGAGAGCACTTGGAAGGTGCACACTCACAGGCACACATGCCACTGCATGCATTCGTGGCTCTGCATGTAACTCTGTGTTACACCCAGAATGCAACACGCCGAACTGCATTGTCTTTGGGTGGGATTCTTTGCTCCTTTAGGCTCTCCCGCATTTTCCCAGTCCCCCACAGTTAGTTCATCACTGTTGTCATGAGGGGACCGGGAATTTCATTTGTTTTAAAGGACAGAGAAGAATCAGGCCAACGCCAGTTCCAAGCTACCCTTCACCTCAGCTTGGCTCCTTGTCCCTGGCCCTGTCCCACAACTATCTCTTCTGCACCCACTCATCCTTCTGGTAGACCCACTCCAACAGCACTCAGCTGAATGACCACAATCCCTTCTAACTTCTGCCTCTTTTCCTCTGGGAACCTGCACAGTAGGACTTGTCCACAGTAATCTGACAGCTGGTCTGCAGCTAAGGGAGGAGATGAAGGAAGAGGGAAGCACATATCTGGCAGAAGTGAACCTAAAGTCCATGTCTTCTGACTGCTCCCCTCCCTGCCTCTGTCCAGTGGGGACAAACATGAGGACCTACTTACTGGCCAAGTAAAGGAGCCGGTTATAGTCTGACACACGTGGCTTGGGTTTTGGAACAGGGTCCCATTCGTCCAGCAGAGTGGCTGGAGCTCTGGGCTTTGCCAGCTGGAGGATCCTCGAACTGGGGGTGGCAACCTGGGCTGCCCTGGACACTTGGGACACCTGGAAACAGAATGAGTGGGGAAGGAGTAAAACAGCCCGTGATTCCTCAGAGTCCCTGGATCAAAGAGATCTCATAAGCAACACCAAGAGACAGATGAGTGAATGGAAAGAAGTTAGTTTGCAATGTGTTCAGCAAAAGGCTTGGTAGCTATCACATGTAAAGAGCACCTCTAAATCAATGACCCAAAAATCCATAGGGTGCTAGGCTAATCATACAGGACAGTAAACCTAAATGGTCAACAATCCTCTCTGTTGACCAGGGAGATGTAAATTAAAACAACACAATATCACTGCAGGCAAACAAATGTGGCAAAAATCAAAGAGTCTGACAGTGTCAAGCCCTGGGGAGTGGGGGTAGAGACATCCTCATGCATGGCTGGTGGTAGAGTAAATGAGTACAAGCACTTTGGAGAGAAGTTTGTCCATCTCAGGTGAGGCTGAGCATATGCACAGCCTGTATGGTGATGACCGCCATACAGAGAAATGCCTGGGGGAGGGGCATGGGGGTTTGATCGTACTGGTGCGCACTGCAGCTGCAGACAACCTAGTGTCCCTCAGTAGGGACTGGGAAAGCTAACTGTGGTGTATTCATGGGACAGAACGAGATCCCGCAGTTAAAGTGTTGCTTCTATATAAATCAGCATGAAATGCTCTAGAAAACAAATATTGAGAGGGAAAGCAAGAATTAAGACACCACATATATACGTTAAAAATACGAAGGTTGTGGTTTATGGGTCCATGTACATGGTAAAGTATAAAATGAAACTAACACAGCTGGTCAAAGTCACACACCTATTGCTCTGGAGTCTGTTCCCGCTTGTCCGTCCAAGGCCCCTGACCCCAGCCCACTGACTGGGGTCAGTGCCCTGACTGTTGAGGCAAGGGTCTCAGGAGTGTGAAGCACCTACCTCAGACATGTTTATGCTCCAAATGTTATTCCGGATCCTCGGGGTGGCCAGTTCTATCAAGCGACTAGATGATCGGTAGTCCAAGGTAGACCGAGGAGTGGGATGAATGGGGGTAATCCTAGGGGACATCCACATTTGAGACTAGTTCAGCCAAAGGGGGACATGTCTGCACGTTTCTGGGTGTGTCACCTCTTTCTCAGCTCCTCTCTGATTCTTGGGAGAAGGGAGAACCTGGGAAAGTGGAGGGTTTGGAAGACGCCTCCAAGAAGGGATTCATAAAAGAATCCCCAACAGGAGTCCCTGTGTGTTCTCAAAACCAGGCGACACTGTCCCGAGGTCATCCCCCCAGGGCTTTCTCCCCACACCCTGTCACCAGGGCGTGGGTTCAGATGTGAACATGAGGGATAATAGTTTGTGTCCAGCAGCTGTCACAGAAAGCTGGGACAGTGAACTTCCACTGGGTTTGCTGAGCCCACACCTCCTAAAATCAGGTCTCAGCTAGGCCTCTGCTCCAGAAATAAAGCTGTGTCTCCTTGATCTAAGGCAAGCTTCTCATATTATCACATCTCCGAGGTCGGGATGCAGCTTAGACATGCTGCCCGCTGGACATCAGAAGCTCCGAAGTCTCCTCGTCTGTGTGTGGATGTAGCTGTTCTCACTGAAGTAACCTCGGTCAAGCTACATGTGTTCTTGGCTTTAGAGATGTTAAGTCTAATTGCAGTGTAAATTGCCTTCAGATTACACTATGATTCAGCATTAAAGCAAAAAGTTATTTTCACAAAACAGGCTTAAAACAGTGTGTGGAACATGCCGGCATCTCTGAATCAAAAAATGATTCAGACATCCGGTCAAGGTGATGGCATCAGTAAAAGTGGGACTCGCCTCCTCCCACAGCACCATCAAAATTACAACTAAATGACAGAAACACCATCATTCAGAACCACCTGAAATCTGCTGAATGGAAGTCCTACAACGAGGGAATTAAAGGAGCCAAACTGAGATTGGTAGGAGGGGCAGAAATGAGGAAAAGGCTGGCCCCACACCCACTTGTGGCAGATAAAAATTGGGAAGGGTATCTTGGCTGCAGAGGTCCCTCCTGAGTAGTAAAAGGTCCCAGCTCCACCCCAAGTCCCCCAGCCATGGGTTCCAATGCCAGGAAGAGAAATTCCCATAACTTCTGGCTGCAAAACCCAGCAGGGATTGAGGCTGAGAGAGATGGAGGGCTTCCGGAGTCTCAGGAATTCCTCTTAAAGGGCCCATGCACAGACTTACTGAGACTCACTCCCTCTGAGCTCCTGCTCTGGGGCAGCAGGTTGAAAGACACCAGAGACATATGGGGAGGATCTGAATTGTCTGGCATCAGGATGAGAATGAAGAGGAAGGCAGCTTTCTCCCAGAGAGAGGTGCTGGCAGAGGTCATTGTTCCTTTCATGAGCCCTCTTCCCACAGAACCAGCAGGTGGCACCTTACCTGAGATTCTTCCAACCTGGCTCACACTGTTTGCCCCACGCTGGTGATTCCTTGAGACACCACCCAACCCAACTTGTGGGCCCACCCAAGCTGTTTCCAGTGGATTTTTCATGCAAATGACCTATCTTGGTTCCTGCTTCA
This sequence comes from Phyllostomus hastatus, assembly GCF_019186645.2. Classification (NCBI taxonomy): domain Eukaryota; kingdom Metazoa; phylum Chordata; class Mammalia; order Chiroptera; family Phyllostomidae; genus Phyllostomus; species Phyllostomus hastatus. Next base: position 5,204,491 of record NW_025333640.1, on the reverse strand, counting down.
GATTTTCCTAAAATCTCTCAAACAACCAGCATCTGGCCTCAGCGAGCCCCATACCTCACCCTAAGCGTCCCCAGGCCTGACACTAGCAGCAGCCAGCCTTGGTTCACAGCTTGGCCTCACCTAGGCACCTTCAAGCCCAGCACAAGCAGCAGCCATCTGCAAAACACAGATGGTGACTGACTTGGCCCAGAGCACCCAGTGGGTAGTGTCAGACCACACTGAAGGACCACCACCCAACATTGTTCACAAGCGGGCCCCTGCACAGTCCTCGTGGTCGCCAGAAACTGACAGGCCTGGGGATGAATTCCTCCAATAGATGTGCCAACAGCAATCAAGGCACCATGACAAGAGGAGGATGCACAGCCCATATGGGGCAGAGGGCGCACCTCCAGGGCCCAGCTTAGTAACCAGAGCGGCTGCGGCTCTGGCCCCTACAGGACATCTATGACATTAGGCCATGCATCAAGATAAGTAATTAAAAGTTATGTCCAAATAATGCTAAAGATCACTTTTCCTTTTTATTGAATTTATTGGGGTAACACTGGCTAACAAAATTCTACAGGTTTCAGGTGCACAATTCTATAACACATCATCTGTACTGTATGGTGTGTTCACACCCCAAGCCTTTGTCCATCACCATTTATCCCCCCACTTATTCCCCACTCCTCCTGGCAATCACCACACTGTTGTCCGTGTCCATGAGTTTTCTCTCTCTTTTTTTCTTTTTTGCTCAGGCCCTCCACACTCCAACCAACCCCTTTCACCATTGTGACAAGCACGAAAGTTCTAATTAATAACAAAGAATTAATTCACTAGTTGTACATAAACTAACAATCTCTTACAATTACTAGCTTTCAGAGTCAACAAAACCCATGAAGGTGATAAATGACGTTACTCAGCACTTTCTCCAGCAGGCATTGTGCTAAGTATCTTTTGTGTGTTCTCCACGGCCATCTGTTCTGCAGGTGGAGAACAAAGACCCCGAGGGTCAAGGGCCTGTCTGCAGGCATCCAGTGTGGACTTGGGTTATCTAATCCCAGGAGCTGAACACTCCCCCTGCTGTACCCTTTCAATTAAAGGGAAAGGTTTTCTGCCAAACTCTGTCCTCAGCGTGCTCACCCAACCCTCCCCTCCTCACCTTTTGTTGCTGTAATAATCCAAGCAGAACCTTCTAGGTTGAGCCAGCTCCTCCAATCGGCGGGACACTGCTACACAAATGGGAAACAGCCCCAACTTGAAACACATCCACCCCTGTTGGGAACCATGATGCCTGGTTTCAGAAGCTGTAATCCCCCCATGGCTAAGGCTGAGTGGCAGACCTTGGAACCCTAAGCCACTGAGGAGATGAAGCTTATGTCCCTGGCAGGAGCACCACCTCTGCCCACTTTACTCCACCCTGCCTGGTCCCCAGTGCGTGACCAGTTAGCCATTGACGGGTAAGATTTCTCAAGGGAGGGAAGACCTAAGACAGACATGGCCACAAGGGGTCCCTCATGGAAGGACTTGGGAGGCTATAGAAAAAGGGGGTGATAGGCCCTTGCCCCTCAGCTTTGACATAGCCTGAGTCCTCTTTCTGTCTGCAAGAAGTCTCCTAATCACTTGGCTGCCTTACTTCCCCTGGTCAACCTAAGCCTGAAACAATGTCAAAGGTGGGTGCAGCCCTGTGCTGGAAAGAGCAGGTTCCCCGGGGTGATCAGGCCTAAGAAAGTAATACATAAAATCCTATGAAACCTGCTTTGCCAATACCCTCAATTTAAATGATAAGGGTCCAAGCCTGAAATGAGTTTGTTTCCCCAAAATTTTATGGCCCTTTAGCTATCTGACCCTGACTCTAAATAAGCCCTCATAGTTCTTTGAATGTTATCTATTATTTGATCATTACTGCCTGACAATGATTGATGGGCTTAATCTGAGAATGTGGGTCTTTAGAGCCACTGGTTGCTTACTGATTACAATAATGCTCTGTGTACTTTGATGCATTTGCAAATTATTTTCCCAGGGTCATGTGAGAGACCAGCAAGTAGCAAGCTTTGTGGGATATATAGCAGTCCTAACTAACAACAAGGGGGGAAATATAGGAGACCCTACTGCATGGTGTGGGCCCAGCTCCCACTCAGAAAGGTCAATGGAAAGCAAGGTCCAGCACACAGGAGTCACATCCATGGATAGGTTCTCCCATGGGGAATCAGGCCTGTATTGTACCTAGGCTGCTATGAGATTTGCTTTTGCTAAAACTCCCTCACCCTGAATTGAGGCAGCAAACATTTACTGCATATCTTTAAAGTAACTTCCTAAAAACTATGCTAAACCTCCCAAGGATGAGTATAACCAGTTCAACTACTTTTCCCTTTGTATTTGCAAATATCCTGCTTCTGTGATGTAATTAGCAACATCCTCTGCTTTGTTTTCTGTAAAAGGTAACCACCTAAAGCGAACCTGTACATAGTAAATGAGGACCATCTTCAATGTAATGTGCCCAGAAAGGCAATAAAAGCTTGTCAAGGCAAGGGTCAGCTCACTCTCCTCTTGAGAGAGTGGCTATGCCGTCCCTTTTCCTCCACAGGACTCGGTAGTCCGTGTGAATTTGTCTTGTCTCAGCCACAATGCTGCAATGTCCACATCACACCCCCAGGGGTTTTCTTCCTACTGAATTCAGCTTTCCCTGGGCTAGACCAACAGGCATGATGTGAGGAACTATGGGCCCAGACAGCTCAGCACCAGACACTTTGCAGAGGAGTGGCCTTTGCTGTCCCCACTCTGGAAACAACAGCCTCAGAGGCCTGAAGTCCCTTACTCAAGAACACAGGATGAGAGCGGCGGGGCTGGAACAGGAGCTCAGGCCCATTGGTTCCTGGATAGGCTCCCATAACCCCCCAGGTTGGGAAAGTGGATTTCGGTCTGAGGTTTGTGCAGGCCTAGGGTTTCCAGGGCCTTAGTGTTCACTGGGTCCTTTACTTCTCCACAGTAATAATGTTTCTTGAAGTGTTTTATTTGAAGGAGTCCAGTACTCTCAAAAAAGGTAGAAACCATTGTGAGAGGGAAGAAAGAAGACTTTTTGTAAAGTTAATACTAACCCCCTTTTCACGGTGGTGCAAACTGGGATTTCCCCTGGAGGATTTGCCCCACGCCCCTCACCCCTAGGACCAGCTGCCAGCTGGCTCTGGCTTCTCCAGGGGTACAGTCCAGAGATGAGCCCCCCGAACATGGTGGGGGACAGACACTCCTGGGAGACAGAAGAAGGGGAGGAGCCACAAGGACTCCCAGGGGCGTTAGGGCCAGGGGAGTCCCTGAAGTCTCTCCATTCAGAGCAGGGCACTGGTTGGGTGAGGTGGGGATGACCCAGCACCAGGAGGCCAGGAGCAGCATATCAGACAGACTGGCCAGGTGCCATGGCTGGGACAAGGGCCACCTCTGGCCAACCCCTGAGCCATGCAGCCACTAACACAGAGTAGAGATGGAGGATGGGCTCAACCTACCAGGCATCGTGACAGTGAGAGTGGTGTCTTCCAGAAACTTCTCTGTCCAGTACACGGATGGCCTGGAAGGCACCCAGGCGTGGCTCAGGGTGAGGGAAGCCAGGGCAGAGGCTTCCTGCGCCCCGCTCTGAAACAGAACTCAGGGCACCCCATAAACACAGACACACGCGCAGACAGAAAGACAGTGAAGCAGAGGCAGGGCAGCGGGAGGAAGACGGGGTGGAGCGGCCAGCGGGAAGGAAGCAGAGAACGAGGAGGCTCAAGAGAGGAGCAGGTCGGAGAGGGGCACAGGGAGAAAATCGGAGAGTCGTGGGGAAATACAGATTATTTTGAGTGAGGCTGATGTGCAGAGAAGTGGGAAGCTGGGAAAGAAGGCGTAACTAAGGAAAGGGTCCTGGGGCCTGGATGTTCCCCCCAACATGGACAGAAGACGGTGAGAGGAGACACCCTGGGACTTACCAGTAGACACAGAACTGCAAGGTCCTCATGCATGGGGAGATCCAGGCATAGCCCTTACAGCAGCACCCCATCCTGCGGTGAGACAGCCCAGCCCCTGCCTTGCTCTGCAGCTCCCATGTACTCAAATGCCTCTCTCTCCTGGGCCAGCATCCAGAGGCCACCTCTGGCCACTGCATCCCCCCAAGTCCCCACTGTTGGCACCCTGGCTTTTCACCCCAAGTTTACTATGCACATAAATAGATGGGACCCCCAGGGGCTGCTCACCTCTTTTCAGACCCCCATCCCTGCCTCCAGCAAGACTGCCCAAACCCCTCACCTGTCTTTCAGAACTTGCCAGTTGGTCTTGGGTTTTGCCAATTCAAAAAGTCTCCTCCTCTTCTTCCTCCTTCTTACCATGGAGGTGCCAGGGAACCTCTGGGTGATGGACAGCCGGCTTTGGGAAGAGTTGAGTGGTGAGGCTGGAGTTGCTGGTTTTTCTGCACCTCCTGAATCTCCTCACCCTACGAAGGGGCCTCTCTGGGGCCGAATTCTGGCTTCAAAAGATGTGGACTGCAATCTTCACTCCATCAGCAGCCAGATGTGTGACTCTGGCCGGGTGGCCCCGCCCCCTCCTCTGCGCGAGGGAATAGAGACCTGGCCCCACCTCACAGGATGGTCGCAGTAATTACACAAGAGGTTTTCTCATCTCGCGTGTATCCAGGCCCGCAAGCAGGACTGAGCTACAGAGAGGCCCCAGGAAGCCCTCAGACTACGGGAGGGACAGGGCCTTCTCACTCCCTGCAGCCATGGACTCACAGGTCTTCCCTGGGCCCCTGTCCCTGTCCTGCACCATTTCCTCCGCAACACTGCCCGACACGTCACAGGCCATGCCAGCAGATGTCCACCTGCAGCGTAGGAGATGCCGCTCAGGAAGGGGGCTGCCGAAGCAGGGGGACAGCGGCCAGCTCCTGCTAACCCACTGGGCCCCTTCCTGCCTGGACAGTCACAGCCCAGAAGAGCCAGGAACGTGGCCCAGGGGAGGAAGGAGGGAGGGACGCACACGCTGAATCTGCCAGGGGATACCTGGCTGTTTCCAGGGTGCCACTCATTTCCAAAAATCACTCCCACAAAGGCTCAATTCACCAACTTTCAGTCCACCCAGAACATGCTCTCCCAGCCAGTTTAAACATTTCTGCAATTTGAGGTGGTTGGAATACTTGCAGCTTCTGAGCTGGTGATTTTTCCCCATTTCTCTTTCTCTCTAAGTGAGGACCACCCTTCCTGACCTCTCGACTCTGGCATCTGAACCTTTTCCCACTCCAAAATTCTCATTTTTATAGGGTTTTCCACTATAATCCACCTGCAACCTGGACATGTTTGACGACCTAGCCTCAGAGGCCAGTGAGGTGCCACCTGACCCGTCTGACACCCTCACCCTAGAATGACTACCTGGACCCAGGGGAGACCCGCACCAGCAGCAACAAACCAAGGCCACAGGAGCATGGGGTGGGCATGGGGATACTACTCTCTCCCCAGTGCGTGGGCCCCACCCCAGCCTGTGTAAGCCCCACCCCCATGCCTACCTCATCTCAGGTACATCATCCTCCTCGTCTTTCTTCAGAATAGTCTTCAATGCTGGAGGGGCCTCTCCTGGGTCCTGGGCATCCAGGAATTCTTCCTCGGGCACCTCCTCAGGGGGAATTTCCTCTTCTTGGTCTTCAGACCCCAGCTCCCCATTATTTAAGTCCTGGTCTTTGGGATCCTTGGACCCTAGGGTCTCATATCCCACGCTCTGGAGGTTCAGGGCATCGTCATATCGCTCCCCTTCTGACTTGCCCTCAGTCTCCAAGGTACGGCGTTTGTCCACCAAACTTTGCCGATGGTCCCCCATGAATGAGGCCCTTCCCCAGCCTCTCAGCCTTGCTCCCAACACACCCAGTGAGTCTGCAGTCACCGAGCAACAGGAGAATGGCCTACCCACATTCTCAGCATCCACATTCCACTCTACAGGTGCCCATCACCTGGATACAGTGGAAGCTCTGCTCATGGCCCCTCCACAAGGTCCTGTGGGGCCAGTTCGCTCCTGCGGCCCCTCATTTGTCCTCTCCTGTCACTCTGCCCTCCCGGTCCATGAACATTCCAGGTGTGTTCCCCTCTGCAGGGCCTTTGAACTTGTTGGTCCTTCCGCTTGAACCCTTTGCCCACACACATCCCAGGCCAGCTCCTGCTCAGGAAGGCATCTGCGATCCTGGGTCTCTCTGCATCCCAAAATCTTGTTTGACTCCTCTGTGGCATTCAGTAGCAGCTAAAATGACGTTGTTAACTTACTTGTTTTCTACTCTGCTTTGTAGAAAGTCACCTCTCCACACCAGGGCCTGAGACCGCCCCACTCTGCATGTCCTGGCATGCAGAACAGCAGCCACCCACAGAAGGCTCCCAGGAAGAACTGTTGAACGAACAGTCAAGTTAGGAGCAGCGCTCAGAGCTAGAGCAGACCTGACTTTCTCCTTCATTGCTTCTTAGTAAGAGGCCCCTGCTGTGCTCAGATCAATGAGGCAATGCTGGTTGGTGGTCCTAGGTCACCAGGGTTTCTGTCACTTTCTCAGGACTGACTGATGTAGGAGACCTGAGGGGGAAACCACAAGGACACAAAAGGAAGAAGCCTGTCTCTTCTTGTTTTGTTTTGAGACTGTCTGTAATGTCTGGAGCTCAGGCAACTATATCGTGACCATGATACCTGCTAGTCTGAGGATGACAAGCTGAAGATGGGTCTTTGGTGGCATTGCCAAACTTGTGAACTTGGCAACCCTGGAGATTTCTCTGTGGGGGGGAGCTTCCCAAACAATGAGGGAAGAGGCCACTCCAGCGTTCCAGCCTCAGCAGACACCACATTCAGTGAGAGCTAGCTTGCTGAGCCCAGGATCAGGGGGAGTAATGCATCTCCATGATTTTAAGCCACTAATTGGGGGCTGTCTGTTATGCAACGATCCTGCCCTGTGTGTTTGTCAAAGCGTCCCGGTAGTCCCGCAGGGTCCTCGGAGGGAGAACGCCTCACATCCGCTACACTGGCCTCCTGCTGGCCTGTTCAGACCCCGCGTCCCCACCAGGCTCATCTCTCGTCGCTTTGCAGTGAGCCCACCTCTCGATTTTCTTGTGGCCGAGTCATCCAAGATTCACCTTAATCATCACCTCCTCCAAAAACCCTCCCCTGTCTAGGGTATGCGTTTTCCTACCTGAATCTATGGGGACTTTCTGGTGGTGCTTCACAGCGATCTTACTCTATTTTGCATTTGTAACTGTCTTTTTACCGCATTAGAGCATGGGCTTTAGTTGGGCGGGAACCGTACTTGTCTTGCTCCCGCCTGGCATCCCTGCGTCCAGAACGGGTCCGCCCCTCGCAGTTTCAATGAACGCCTCCAATGATTTTTTCTTCCGCTGGCGCCAGGGAGGAACAGCAGTACTGCCGCGCGGCCAAAAGAGGTCGCCCCTCTCAAGGGCATGTAGGCGCCTTTGCTGATGCTTTGCCACGTCGACTTGAAGCCTCCCAAAAGGCCGTCCTTTGAGATGGATTTCGGTATTGCCATCCCTATGGCGCCCAGAGAGGCCAAGTCACTGCCCAAGATTGCACAGCATGGAACGTCTGGCTGCCTCTGGCGAGGCCCCCAGCATTTGCAAATTTCAATATTCGCAAAATTCGGTAATGATGGGAAAGGTCCTTGCTCAGAAGGCATTTTTGTGTGTGTGGCAAAAGCTGAGCTATCCACTGCCCTCCCTGCCTCCGGGAAAAAGATGTTTCAGTGGAGGCAGAAACAAGGACTCAGTACCAGACCCTCCAGGGCTGAATTCCAAGCACAGTCCTGTTCATATGGAAATACAAAGAGTGAACACCACGCGTAAAGCTTCCCTGCCCTCTCTCTGCCTGAGACCAAAGCAGTTCTCCCAAAATGCAAGAGGTGCCCTGGCCAGTGTGGCTCAGTTGATTGGAGCCTCATCTCATAGGCCAAAGGCTGAGGTTTGATCCTTGGTCAGGGCACATACCCAGGTTGCAGGTTCGATCCCCAGTCCCCTGGTCTGGGCACATGCCACCGCAGTCCCGGTGAGTGCAATCCCCGGTTCGGGTGCCTACGGGAGGCAACCAACAGATACTTCTCTCTTGCATCATATTTCTCTCTCTCCCTCTACAAGCAATGAAAAAAATGTCCTCAGGTGGGGAAAAAACAGTGCAAGGGGTGAGGGAGCTGGGAGTGAGTGCACTTGGGGGTCCTGGGAAAGGGGCCTGGGAACCCATCACCTACCCCCCAGGCAGGTGGTAGAGACACAGAGGGGCCCAGCAAGGCCTATGGGGTCTGAGAAGGGGGTGGACAGCGTCTTGCTTCTCAGAAGAGCCCTGGAGGTGGCGTGGGGCCTCTCCATCTGTTGCGTGTTCTTTGATGTATAGCAGGGTTTCTTCATGTAGGCACTGTGGGCAGCTGGATGGTTCTCTGTGGAGGGCCATACTGGGCACTGGGGAGAGCCCAGCAACATCCCTGGCCCCACCCACTTGGTCCCAGGAGCATCCCCAGGGGTGACAACCACAGATGCCCCGGACATCGCCCAGTGTCTCTGAGTGAGAACAACTCACAGAGGTAAGGCCCAGCGTGGTACGTCCAATTAGTAACAGTGGGATGAGATGCACACCATCTGCTCTTGTCTAAAATAGCACATCCCTCTCACTCATTTTTAAGAAACTTCAGCTCTGAAAAGGGCACTATGCTCATGATTGATTTCTCAGACCCTGATGAGGAAACTGTTTTTCTCCCACATAGGCAAGTGGTTTCATGGCTGCAGTGAAGACCCAGGAGAATTTCGTCCTCACAGAAGTCTGGGTACCTGCAGCCCACCCCTGGCCAGTGCGAGACGGAAGGGAGGAGAGGCTGTTCCCCAGCCTCTTGGGAGGTTTTTCCTTTTTGGCGTAGACACCAAGGACCCCAAGTGCAGGACTTTCCACAATAGACCACAGCCACGTGACAGCCCCAAAGCCCCCAGCCCCTCTGCCACCCCTCCCCACTCCCCACAGGGGTGACCACTGTCCTGAACTCACAGAGCATTGTTTACTTTGGCTGACTTCAACTTTATATAAATAGAATTTTTTGGTATCAATGTTTGTTCTGTGTGGTTTCTTTAGTTCAAAACTAGGTGAGCTTCCTCCATGTTCATTGTCACCATTGGGCAGCATTCCACTGAGAGCATACACCATGATTGTTTTAGCCATTCCACTGTCCATTGAATTTGGGTAGTTTCCAGGTTTTGTGCACTTTTCACTTTTGAAGGCACAGCCACTCTTGCCCACATCCCACTGGCTGGAACAGGGTTATGGGGCCATGCTTGGTTGCAAGGCAGCTGGGAAATGTAGTCTTCACACACACACACACACAGAGTGAGAGATAAAGATTGTCATTCTACCTCCAGGGCATCTGAGAGGCAGCTGGCATTCTGCTCTGTAGGTGCCTTTGCAGCAGGCAACTGAAAATCCTGCCAGTAACAGGCTTAAGCAGAGAGACAATGTGTTATGACCTCCAAAAAGAGGCTCCTGGGCTCCACTCTGCTGCTCTGTGATTATTTGGCTCTGCCTACTTTTGCACTGTGTTCATCCTCAGATGGGTACCAATATGGCTGCCGCTGCTCCAGACATCTCATCAAGAAGCTGCAATGGCCACAGGCAGAAAGGGACCATTTTCCCAGGCCTCCCTTTTAGGAACAAAGGAAACTTCTGTAATCAGCAGAATAACAACGCCCAAAGATGTCCACATCCAAATCCCCTGGACCTGTGAATATGTTCTGTTGTGTACCAAGGAGGTACCAAAGTTCCAGATGAAATTAAGGTTGCTGATCGGCTGACTTTGAGATGGGACATGAGCCTGGATTATCTAAATGGTCTCAATATAGCATGAGGGCCTTTATAAGTGGGAGCAGGAGGCAGAAGAGAGAGAACAAGGGATGACAACATGAGGAATGAGTCCACGTTGTGGAAGGGATCATGAGCCACCGAATGCAGAGGTCTCTAGAAGCTGCCTCCATGACTCTCCCTCACATCTCATTGGCCAGGAGGGAGTCACATGTCCATGCATAAACCAATTTCCAGCAAAGGGATGGGACACCAATAAGGATTTTCAGCACTCAGGTGGGATAGACTTCTGGAAAGGCACACACTGTGGGGAGTAGATGCCCAAACAGTAGCCAGGCTTAGTCCTCAAGCAAAAAGGAGGCTGGTGGGCAGGCAATGACCCTGGAAGCATGAGGGATGGAGCAAAGGGAGGTGTCGTCGTGTGCATGGACCAGTCATAGAGGGCCTGCAGGACGAGGGGCAGCTTGGAGATGGCTGACACGGACTTACTGTAACTGCAGATCAGATGCCCACTGCCTTGCCCAGTGCTGATGCGGCTACTATCCAAACCCTATAGCCCCAGGAATTTAGACTCTGCTGGGACTGAGTTAAATTGCATCTCCTCAAAAAGACATATTTTAAGTCCTAATCCTCCCCCCACCCCACCGTTGATCTAAGATGAGCAGAAGGAACTTCACTCTCTGTGGTTCCCAAAGTGCTCTTAACCCTGACCTCCCCCAAGCTTGGTTGGGGTGGCCTCCCCCTTCCCACTGGGCCCCCTCCTCTGAGCAGTTGCCTGCTGATCTGGCTGCCTGCATCTGTTGTCATGGCAACCTGCTGGGGTACCAAGGTCTCCCTAGTCATTGGGTCAGATATGAGTATTGTTTCGATGTGAAATTTCCCGACCTTGATAACTGCATCAGGTTATTGAAGAAAATCTTTTTTTAGAAAATATGTGATTCTGTGTTTGTGGATGAAGAGGCATTGAACCTCCGATGTCATCCTTTATGGTTGACATGGATGGAAATGCATATCAGTATACGTAGTGCACGCAGCTAACCGGCGGAGGGAGGTCCGGGCACAGGCAGATGGAGACACAGAACATGACAAAGCAAATGAAGCAAAATGAATGCAGCCAACTGGGGAATCCGGGCAGGGGTGACAGGAGTTTCTGGTACTTATCTTGAAATTTTCTGTGAGTTTGAAATTATATCAAAAGTTAAAGTTGAGAAGACAACATCCAAGACCCCCAGAGACTTGACTCTGCAGGTCTAAATATGTCTAGGACCCGACTCAACCAGAGACTGAGGACAAGGAGGATGTTGTGGGTTGAATCGTCCCCCAGACAGATATGTTCAAGTCCCAATTCTTGGTACCCATGACTGTGACCTTATTTGAAAATGGGGAGCTTGCAAATGTAATTAAATCAAGATGAGGTCATACTGGAGTAGGGTGGCCCCTAAATCCAATGACTAGTGTCCTTATAAGAAGAGGGAACTATGGCCCTGGCTGGTGTGGCTCAGTGGATTGAGTGCTGGCCCGCAAACCAGAAAGGTCACCTATTTGATTCCCAGTCAGGGCACATACCTGGGTGGTGGGCCTGGTACCGGCGGGGGGTGCGCGAGAAGCAACCGATTGAGGTATCTCTCACATGTTGATATGTCTCGCCCTCTCTTTCTCCCTCCCTTTCCCTCTCTCTGAAAATAAATAAATAAAATATTTTTAAGAGTAAAAAAATAAAAGAGGGAAATATGGACACAGACACGTGGAAGAGAAGGCTGTGGAAGACAGAGGTGGCAATTGGAGACGGGGGACACCAGAAGCCAGGAAAGGGGCCTGGAACGAATTGCCCCCGAGACAGCCCAGAAGGAACAGCCCTATGGACACCTTGATCTTGAACTTCTGGCCTCCAGAGCTGTGAGAAAGTCAGTTGCTGTTGTTGAAGCCACCCAGTGCGCTGTCATTCGATACAGCCACCGGGGAGCTGAGTGCAGGGGGCATCTCCGGAGAGGGGAGGCAGTGGTGGGGCCCCCTTACCCCCTTGGGTCCCACTCAGCCCACTGCTGGCCAGGAAGAGCTCACCGTAAACCTGGACAGACATTCATTCACATACACTTCAAGCATATGTTTGGTATCTGCTCTGTGCTCACTGGCAGAGGGTAAACCCAGAAGTGAAAAAATCTCTGCCCTAGAGCTGGTTTCTTAGCAGGGAGATAACCACACACACGAGAGAAGTGTGTCAGGAGGGGAGAAAGCCAGCAGGGATGCAAGGTGTCATGGGTGCTGGTTGAGTAAGGTGGTCATGGGGGTCCTATCATGAAAGGGACTTTGCACAAAGATGGGAGGGAGGAAGTCTTGGGGCCTGGGGGACAACACTGGCAGGGGGCACAGGCGGAGTAAAGGGCCTGAGGTGAGGGCTGTTGGAGCCCGGAGGGACCCCATGAAAACACTGAGGTCAGAGAAGAGTGAGGGGGTGGGGAAGAGGACACAGGAGACCCCATTACGTCAGTGCTGTGACTTCAGGACCTGCCTGCCACCCTGTGTGTCATCTACCAGGCTACACCTGCACAGAAAGGCTCCTCCAGCCTGCAGAGAGGGGGTGTGAGTGTTATGAAATTTAAGGGATTCATCACTTAGGTTGCTCCATTCAAGAATGAAACATGAGCCTTGGCTAGGTGACTTGGTTGGAGCATCATTCCATGGACCAAAGGATTGCAGGTTCGATTCCCAGTCAGGACACGTGCCTAGATTGCAGGTTTGACCCACAGTTGGGGCGTGTACTGAAGGCAACTGATTGATGTTTCTCTGTCACATCAATGTCTTCCTCATCTCCCCACCCCCTGCCTTTCTCTCTCTCTAAACTCAATAAAACATATCCTCAAGTGAAGATTAAAAGAAAAAGAAAAAAGAATGAGCCGTGGTTATTGTAAAGTAGTTTAATTTACTTCCAGCAAGTAAAAGACACGGGTACATATTCAAAGCTATGTCCTAAAAGGGAGGCTTAGCAAATTTCTTAAATACACTATTTGGTCAATTACATGTTGATTTCTTTTTGTGGTTGTGTGTGACTCTCATCCCAGTGAGTTCTGTCAGCTCTCTCTGTTTACAGATGGTCTGCAAAATACTGTGCTCAATTTTAACATTTAGCAAGAATAACATTTAGTAATAACAGTTAGAACTGTCCTGACCCTGAGGACCCTTGTCCTACCTAACAGGAGGGCAGACATGTGAAGGACCATCAGGGCTGAGCAGGCACCCACAGATCTGTTGCTTGTGCCGGTATAATTTTATGTTGGCTCACCCATCAGCTCACCCTTACTATTGTGCAGTTAAAACACTCAGGTGGAAGATCAGGCAGTAAAAATGAGCCCCTCCCAACCAGCCAGAGAGAGAGCCTGGGAGTGAGAGTTCAGGGTCTGCAACTGCCTCTGGAGGTGGGAGGAGGCCGGCCTTGGCCCCCCTCCCCACCCCTTGCCCACTTCTCAGCAAGACGCAGGACCTTAGCTTCTTGATCGTCGTTCACTGGGTCGTCCTTTCAGCAGATATTTGTCAAGCACCTACCATGTGCCAAGCACTGTTCTAGAGCTGGAAAGACAAGGGCGGAGGTGGCCCTCGGAGAGTGCTAGAAAGAAAATAAAGAAGGCTAAGAAGAAAGGGGGTGGGATGGGCATTTTGGATGGATGCCTGGGGAAGGCCTTTCTGTGGTGAGGGTGCTGTGGAAATGTGGGGAAAGGGAACACCAGGAGGAGAACACAGCCAGTGGGAAGGCCGTGAGGCTGGTCCGGGCTGGCATGTTGAGGAATAGCAGGGAGGCCCGTGTGGCTAGAGCGGGACGAGTGAGGAGGAGAGAGGGAGGAGGTGAGGGCGAGGAGGTGAGGGCAAGGAGGTGACAGGGTAGGCCGTGCAAGGCCCTGTGGGCTCGGGAAGACTTGCGCTTTTACACCAAGGGACACGGGAGCCAGGGAGAACGGAGGGCAGAGCAAGACTGTGCCCTCTCAGCACTCGCTGTCTCCTTCCAGGACAGGCTGTGGGGTCCAAAAACCAAACCTTACTCAGCTGCTCACAGGCGCCCTCTGGTGGTTGTGAGGGAGCACAGCCTGCAGGCAGACCCAGGACAGCCAGGATTGAGGGGACTGTGCTGGTCCAGGAGGGATGGTGGGAGCAGAGTTGAGCCCAATCACAGCAGGGACAGAAAAGAGAGGGGAGCAGGCAGGTGGGACATTTTGATATCCTTTCTATTGAAATATAATTTACAGTAAAATGCATAAATTATAAGTGTATCAAACACAGTAGCCTTTTTAAAAAATTGAAGTCACATAAAATAAAAATGTAAAGTGATTGATTCAGTGTCATTTACCACATTCACAAAGGGCAACCAGCACCCTATCTAATTCAAAGACACTCTTCATCATCCCCAAAAGAAGCCCGGTCCTCATCAGCAGTCGCTCCCCTTCCCCCTTCCCGGCACCCACTAACCCACTTCCTGCCTCTGAGGACTTGCCTGTTCTGGGCATTTCACATGAATGGAATCACACACGGTTTGTGTGGTCTCTTGTGTTTGGCACCTCTCACAGAACATCATGTGTTCGAGGTCCATCCATGTTGAAGCGAGTGTCAGTGCTTCACTCCTTTTCATGGCCGAGTAATATTCCATTACATGACTGTACCGTTTATCCATTCAGCCATTGATGGACATTTGGACTATTGTCCACCTTTTGGCTATTGTGAATAATGCCTTTATGAACATTAATGTACAAGTTTTTGTTTGAGGAACAGTTTTTAATTCTTTTGGGTGTCCTAGGAGTAGAATTGCTGGGTGGTGTGGTAATTCCACGTGGAACTTTTTGAGGAAGGGTCCGTCTGTTTTCCACAGCAGCTGCACCATTTTACATTCCCACCAGTTGTATGTAAGCTCATGGGAATTATTTCCCATCCTCACTAACACTTGTTATTTTTCGGTCTCTTGCTCCCAGCCTCCTGTTGGTGTGAAGTGGCATCTCCTCATGATTTGCATTTCCTTGATGACTGAGGACGTGGGGCACCTTTTCATGGGCCTGGTGGCCAGTTCTCTGTGGAGAAGTGTCTATTCAGGTTCTTTGCCCATTTTGTAAAAGACTTTATTTATTTACTTTTAGAGAGAGAGGAAGGGAAGGAGAAAGAGAGGGAGAGCAACATCAATGTGCGAGTGATACATCGATCAATTGCCTCTCACAAGCCCCCTACTGGGGACCAGGCATGTGCCCTGACTGAGAATCAAACCAGCGACCTTTCCACTCACAGGACAGTGCTTAGTCAACGGAGCCACACCAGCCAGGGTAGCTTTGCCCATTTTTTAACTGGGCTGTTTGGGGTTTTTGTTGTTGTTGTTGTTACTGAGTTGTAAGAACTTTTAAAAGCATATTTCAGGTACTTGACCTTAATGAGCTCAGTGAACATTATAAGTAGACTCACCACAGGGACCACCACCCAGATGGAAATTTTGACAGTGACAGCTTCTCAGAGGCCGTCCTCATGGCCCTCTGGCCGCCACTCCCCAGGTGGCCATCTGATTTCCATCATCATAGATTCGCATTGCCTGTTCTTGAACTTCTCATAAATGAAATTGCATAATGGGTCCTTTGTGACCCGCTTCCTCACCCAACATCAGTGCTGAGGCCCGTCCAGCCCGTCGTGCACAGCAGCCGCTCTTTGCAAGGGCAGTTCAGTGCGTGTTTGACACGCAGAGCCTTCTGAGCTCGCTGAGGGAGTGAGACTGAGCGGGGCTGACATAGAGGAGTGGACGGGCTCCCCCACACCCCACCCTTACTCATCATGCCCCACCCCTCATCTCCCTTACCCAAACCCAGCACCCTGAGATTCTAGCTCCTTAGTCTATGGGCAAGGCCGCATTCTCTACCAGTCAGGGAGTGTAAGGCAGAGCCTCGCCGCACAGCCCTCCGTCGGGCCTGCCGCTCTCCCAGCACCAGGTTTGGGCGCCACGCCAGTGCCAAGTCAGCCCTCACCCACGGTACGGAGTGGGATACAGGGTGCTGGAGAGGAAACTGAGTCACAGAAAAGAGTCAGAATTCAAACTCAGGTGTGCCACCCAGGCAGAGTGTAGAGGGCAGGGCGTCTCAGGGAAGGAGGGGCCTGCAGGGTTATGGGAAGGGAGCGTGAGTGGCTTGAGGGCTTGGGGTCTGCACCAGCCCTGGTTCACATTGTCATCTTGCCACCTGCCAGCTGGGTGGTTTTGGGCGTGTCACTTTGCCTCACTGTGCCTCAGTCTCCCCATGTGTCAATGGGGTCTACAGAGTCCTAGCGCAGTTTCGGTGGGTCATCCTCTCACCAGCACGGCCCTGCAGTGTGGATGCATACCTTATCTAACCCTGGAGGGAAGTGATCGTTGACCAGGGGAAGGTAAACTGAGGCCCAGAGAGCCACGCAGCGGCTGTGAGCAGTGGAGCCAGGACTTGCGCTTTTGCAACTGGTGTCGACCCATGGTCGCTGGTACAAATTCAACACCGGCAGGAGCCTCCAATTTTGAATACAGTGAAGGTAAATTTATTTCATGCAAACAAGCAGCTCAACAGTAGGACCACACCAAAGTAAGGTGGCCATCCTGCAAGGTCACTGTCCAGCTAGACAGCTCTACTCCACCAGCACTGCTTCAGCGTTTCAGACCCAGCCAAGGAAACACAGACCTCCATGGAAAGGGAAAACACGATGCCCAGCTAGAATTAGGCGAGCTGACTTATGTAGACAGAAGTCCCCGCCACTGATCCCCGATTGGTCCATCCTTATGCAAATAGGGACCTTAAACTTCATAGTTTGATTGGTCCTAAAAGCACTATCCTGATTGGTTGGAATGGAGCTGCCCTGATTGGTCAGTAAAGATACTACTTTAGAGCTATTTCGGAGATAATATAGTCTTGTGGCACCAATTGGACAGGGAAAACCTCAATCCTATTGGCCGAAATACACCTCTAGGAACTCCTGTATAAAAGAGTCGGTACCGCTGGCAGGCAGGCCGGTGCAGGTTTCTCCCTGAAGTGCAGTCTATGTGAGAGGCCCGGTTTAGAAATGTTTAGAAATGGCGGCTAAGCTCTGTTTTTCCATCTGAACCCAGTTAGCCACCAGGAGCCTTTCATGGTTCGGTATCTTCTTTCTGCGAGTCAACACTGGACACCTGCCCTGCGCTCCTGACCTCCTTGGGGGTTTACTTCTCTTGGGGAGGGAGGGTGCGCCCATGCAGGTTTCCCTCTGCAGCCGGCTCCTTTTTTATTGAAGTCATTTTTCTCCTCCTGTCAGCAGAACCGGCTGCAAGCAGCCCCTCCCTCCCACTCTCAAAAGAGCTGAGAAGAAAACAAAAGCTTAATTGAATCCCACACTGAGGGAAGGGCGTGCAAGCAGCTGGACAGAGGGACAGGTGCTGGGGAAGAGGCTCTCAGCACAGGAAGGCCAAGAAAGCCCCAGGCCTCAGTGGGTCTGATGGTAGCTTGTAATAATCACCCTAATGTGATTATACCATCATTGCCATATTGTGCCTGCTTCCATGGAACACACCTGTACATAAGCTCTGTCCACACGTGAGTTTGGGCCTCATCTCCAGGGCTGAAGTGTTTTTCGTGGGGAGCCAGAGACCCACACAAGCCACGTGGCTTGCCCAAGGCCACCCTACATTGCGGGGTGGTAAGTCCCAGGCTGGAATTCGATCATGGAACACTCCCCAGGCCTGTCAAGGTTCAGATTTGCAGGCCTCTATATGCTCCAGGGAGGCGGCACCACACAAGCAAGGGCTGCGAGAAGGGGGCGTGGGCCTCAGTATGGGGCATTCACAGTGTGTGAGGCTGTGATGAGCCGTGGAAGGCTTCCAAGCAGGACAGCAGGAGAAGGCAGTGGACAGACAGGGCGGGCAGTGCGGCTGAGGCTGGGGTGGGTGGGATGGAGGCCTTAGAGGGCTGGGTTCCCAAGCCCCTTCCCTCCACCTCTGGAGTGTGCCTGCTGCCTTAATACTTCCTCCCTCTTTCAGTTTCTGCTCCTCCTGCAAAGCCCTCCTTGATTAACGTTCGCTCCCTCACCCCACGGCCGCGTTCTCCAGCTCTCTAGGACGTGCAAACCTCTGCCTTCAGGATGCTGCCTTCCTTCCTGTCAGACCAGGGCACCTAACTCAGTGCTCTTCCTCCTTCCTCATACTGGAGTTTCACTACATCAGTGTTCCTTGGCTACACATTTTGTTTTTAAGTTAAACTGGCTTGATCTAAGAAAGGATTTTATTAGTCCCTCTGAACCAAAATGGTGTGCCATTACAGACTTCAGGCACAGCTAGATCCAGGTGCCCACAAGGTGTCCAGGCATCTAACCCCTCATCTCTTGGCTCTGTTGTCCACTGTGCTGGATCCACTCTGAGAAAGGGACACCATTTTGTGATTTGCACCCAATGGGGTGCTTACTGCTAGGTGTGGCCCTGGGTGCTCATGGCTCTTCCAAAGGTAGGAAGACTCAGGATGGCAGCTGGGCTGGAAGGAGAGTGCCAATGCTGTCTTGTTTGCACCACGGGCTGAGTGCTGGGTGCTGCAGGTGCAAACAACAGTTCATTCTGATTGGAGCGATAGGACAAGACAGTGCATTACACTAACAAGGAGTATAAAGGGGGTCTGACCTGGCCGGGGTGGGGGCTGCCCAGAGGAAAGGCAGTGGGTCGAGGCCCAAAGGCAGAGTGAGAGGATGGTGAGCGAGGGTGTTCCCAGTGAGGAGCCGGCATGGCCAGAGGAGGGAGGGGGGCTTCTTAAGCCACTGGTCCCATTATGTCCTTTTGGGCATTCCGAGGCACTGGGCAGCCACAGCATACACACATGCGCGCATGCACACGCAGTGACACATATGTGCACAGATACGTAGCAACACTCACATCCACATCCACACAGTTACACGTGTAGGTACAAGGATGCACACACAGAAAAACACATGCACATGCAAGCACACCGGCATGCAAGCCCACACACACACTTGCTGACACACACACAGCTACACCTGTATGCACGCATGCACTCACATGGCTTCGCCCACACTGACACCTGTGCACAAACACTACTGTGCTCTCACACGCACATCACTACACTGGCATGCAAACACATGCACATAAGGCAGACACACAGTTACACATTTGCAGAAGCACACGTTACATGGTTCACACGTGCACACACACATAGACACACAATCCCACAAGCACACACACAGGCTGCCCAGTGATGAGTGGCTGGTGGAGAAGAGGCGAGAAGGCGCCTGGTTGCCCTGGCAACACATCCTGGGTCCTGACCAGGCCTTGTTAGCGCAGCTCATCTGGCAGCTGGCAGCAGGTGGAGGGCTGTTCAGGACCCCAACCCTCCCCCCACAAAGGTTCCTGGTGGCTTTGTGACAGCCCTGCCAGTCTGGGCCCCAGGGGGATAAAGACTGAGGAAGGAGAAGGCCTGGGGTCAGAGCAGAAAACGGCCCCTGAACTGGGTGTTCTGGGGGGAGACAGCCTGCCCTGGGGGGTATGAGGGGGACAAAGGGGCGGGGGCTGGCCGCCCAGCTGAAACACTTGCTTTCCGATTCCCTTCGGATCTCGGGGGCTGGGGCAGGCCAGATGAGCATGAAGGTCGGGTCAGTGCAGGGGAAGGGGGCACTCCCGTGTTGGCAGCTGATGGGATCCAAGGGGAGGGTCCCATTAGTGATGTTCCCACATGTCCAGCCTTTGTCCCCAAGAGCCAGGAAGGGACAGATCCCGTCAACCCTCTCCTTGGTGGCTGCAGTGAGGGCACGGGTTCGAGTTCTGGCTGCCATCAACTAGTGAGACGAGGATGTGGGAGGCCTTCTGAGAAGCTGCTGTGAAGGCTGCCCACGTAGCAGAGGGTAAGAGCAGTGCCCACAGACACCTGCTGCGTGAATGTCTGCTGTTGCTGCACTGGGGCCTGGGGGCCGCCGCCGCATCACCCTGTGCGAGCCTGCGTCCTTGCCTCCACCCCAAGCACAGGGCCTGAAAGGTCTGAGGGCTTCACTGACCTTGAAGGCTCCTGCCGCCTTCCTTGGAATTCAAGACAAAATTCCTCTCTTGTTACTAAACAGCAAAGAAGACAGATCTCCACCCCCGCATTCCCGAAACACCTTTATTGCACTAAAAACAGCATTTATAAACAAACACACTTGGGAGGTTCACCCACAGTCAACTTCGAACACAAAGGTATGAAACAGTGCAGGGGCATATAAAAGTGGGGGCCCCAGAGGGAAAGCAGGGGAAGGGCAAGGTCAGGGTCAGAGAGGTGGGGAGGGGTGTGAGCTCTGAGCATCTATGCAGGGCCCTCTGTCACCGCTTTGGCCCACAAGCCTGGCCCTGGTGGTCCTGGGGTTCTAGAGTGAAGGGGGAGCCCCTATGAAGGCAGGAGCAGGAGCATGAAGGAGCAGGCACAGGATGGAGGCCATAGGGGGCATGAAAAGGGACCCCAGTTCTGAGGTCCCCTCCAGCTCAGTCTGCAGGGTGCACTGAGGGGAAATCTGTTTCTTCACTTCTCCCTTTGTGGGATTGGAAACCTGGAATCAGGGGGGACAATGTTTGAGCAGGGAGGGACATCCCAGGATCCCACTGGGCTGCCCTGGTCCACCCACGCACAGCAGGCAGCGCAGGAGAGGTGAAGGAGTAGAGCTGGCCTGGCCGAGCTGGCCCCTGCTTCCAACAGCAAAGAAGGCATATCAGTGCTGTTTCTGTTTCTTTGGACTAGAAAACCTCCACGGAAATCATTCAAGAACCCACATGCTGACACAACAAGCAGACCCATGCAGCCACCCAGCAGCATGAAAAGCCATAACCAGGGACCCCCTTTGCTTGCCCCTTTGTCCCACCCACCCTAACCAAACCTATTTACACGTGCGGAGTAAAAGCCACGGCCATCGGTCACTGGGCATCACTCCCTGGTGTCCAGCTGGCAAGGGTGCTGGGTAGGAGGGGGCAGGGTGGCAGCCTAGGAGGGATGGGGGGCTGCCCTCTGAGCATCCCCTCCAGGGGAGGGAGGCTCTGCCGGAGGTCCCAAGCAGGTGCAGTGGACAAGCCAGGCAGGTCTGTGCCCAAAAAGCAAGCAGGGAAGGTGGAGGAAAGCAGCCCGTGGGAGGGCTGTCTGGCTCCAGGGACAGAAGAGGAACTATTACTCCCATTTTCATCTTTGGGGACTTCCTGCACCAGGAGCTTCACAGCACTGCTGCCTCCCAGAGCCCCACGGGGCAGAACCCTGGGCCTGGCACTGCTTTCTGGAGTCTGGCTGGCTGGCCTGGGGGAGGAGGGCACTCGTGCAACACAGCAAAAGATTCAGCTCAGCCTCAGGACTGGAGACCTCTAGGCCTGTGATCCACCTTGGCCACCTCCTGGCAGATTCCCAGCCACCTGAGAGCCCCTTTCCAGAGCTCTGAAGGGGGTGAGACCACATCAAGGGGCATGGAACTTGGGGCATAGAGGGAATGCTCAGCCCTGCAAATGGCCTTCTCTTACCTGGCAGCCCCCTCTCTTTCTCCTTCAAAAAACCTAATCCATGAAAAGTAGCATCCCGGTCACCATCCAGCAACCCAGGAGAGCCTCAGCTGCAACATCAGGGCCCAGCCCGGCTTTAGTTGAAACCCACCTCCCCCTCCGGGGCTCCTGGCCAGCCAACTGGCCTTCTGCCTCTCAGGATCTGGATGCAGAGGGGAGGTGGGATCTCCCCTCGGCACCTGCGAGAGGAACAGAGGGTGGGCGGCAAGAGGCCTTTACAAAAAGGGGAGCAGGGAGGTCAGGGGCAGCTCCTTCTCCCCCAGCAGCGTGTCCCGCTTGAGGCTGCTACCCTTGTTGACCACCTTGATCCTGAGGGCCAGTTTGCGGACACTGGCCGGCCCGAGGCCATCGAAAAAGAAGTCCTCATTGAAGACGGGGTGGCGGCTGTTCTTAATGATGGTGCTGCGCTGCTTCTGGAGCTTTCCAGGGACCAGGCACAGGCCAACGCAGCAGTTGATGCTTCGGGCATCGCAAAGGTGGTCGTATAGGCCCTCGGCGGCCAGCAGCCGCACGCGCAGGCGCGCCTGTGCCGCCTCGTACTCAGCCAGCAGCCGCACGCTGCCCCGCGTGCCCATGCGCACGGCGTGCTCCGCGCGGGGCACCTGGCCTGGCTCCGAGCCTGGCTCCGGGGCGGCCCTGCGAGTCAGGCGGCGCCGAGCCCCGGGGCTGGTGTCCGGAGTGCTGTCATCGGCCGACAGGGAGCCGTGGCGGACCACGGAGTGCTTGAGCTGGCTCACCTTGGCCTGGCTGTCCTGGGCGAAGCCTTTGAGCAGCGACACAGAGCGCGAGAGCAGAGGGGACCCAAAAGGGGAGGACTCAGCCGAGGACCCCGTATCGCTCTCCCCACCACTGAAGTAGCGGCTGGGGCTCATGAGGGCCCCGCCAGCCTCCCTGGACACCCCGTCGCCCCCATTAGCCTTGACACCCCCACGGCGGCGCCGGGCTCCGGGGGAGCCCACCTGGGCCAGGGCCCCATGCTCGCTGTGGAACAGAGACTCCTTGCGCCGCGTGTGGGGGCTCTCGGCCAGCGTGGTGAAGCCATAGGACGTCTGGGCCTTGGGCACCGAGGGCAGGGACATGGCACCCTGGGCCTGGGGGTCGGAGTTGGTGGTGGCCTCCTCAGCCGGCCAGTCCTCGGCGCTCTCAATCTGGATCACATGCCGGGTGGCCGCCTTCAGCAGGCTCTTGCTCTCGGCTGCCAGCTTGGCGGGCAGCCGAGGGCTGCGGGGGGCTCGGCGGGGCGAGGCGGAGGCTGGGTTCTGCTCCGCAGCCGAGCCCAGCTCGCCCTGCCCCTCAGGCTCCGCGGGGCTGGCAGGAAGCTTGGGGGGGATGAAAAAGTCAGGAATCTTGTCGGGCGTGAGCACGTTGCTGTACAGGGGCCCCTTGGAGGCCTTGTCCCCGGCCTCGCCCCCAGCAGCACCGTTCTCCCCGGACCCCCGAAGCCGCTCCAGAAACCACATGTTGGTTTTCTTCATGGGGGCAGCAGGCAACAGGCTAGGAGGAGCACTGCAGAGCCTAGGGAGAGAGGCAGGGGCCAGGAGCTGCAGGCCCGCATGCACTAGGGCACTGAAAGAGGGGTTCCTGGCACCTGTCTGGGGGAGCCAGAAGGGTGTGGGGTGGGCTCGCCTCTCCCCTCCTTCTCCCTCCCCTCCCCAGAGGGATCGCGCTTAACTTCCAAACACCCAGGCGAAGCCAAAGAGGTGGGTAGGAGGTGCTGTTCCGACTCTAGGGTAGCTCCCAAGGGAGAGTGGCCCCTCTCCCGCCCCCACCCCAGCTTTGAGGATCTCAAAGCGCTTTTTAAAGGGTTTCACGCTCCGTCTACAGAACGACACCTCAGGGTGTGGGTGGACCCCCAGGTGTCCCAGCTCCGCCCCCCCCCTCCGGCTCCCACCCACCTGTGGCTTCTCCCTAGGCTGAGGGTCCAGGCAAGCGGGGTGGAAGAAAGGAGAGGACTGGAGTCTGGGGACCCCTGGCGTAGCCCCCTGGCCCTCCCCTCCGTCTCCCCCACCCCCTGTTAACTCCGCCTGGGGTGGGGGTGGGGTCCTAGCAGCCCCCGCGGTACGCGGCAAGGTCCCTGTACTCACCTGCCCGGGGTGGTGGCCCGAGGCTGAGGCTGTTCCGCGGACTCGCCGGGGTCTGGGCGCGAAGCTCCGGGGCTACGAGTGGGGGGATGCAGCCGCAGCTTCCACAAGGGCGGCGGCAGCAGCGCAGTCGGACTCATTCACCGGCCGCGGCGGGAAACCGCCCAGCCCGGCTGCTGCGCCGCCGTATTCTCCCTAGTACCGCCGCCGCTGGCGCCCCCGCCCCCGGGCCTCGCGGCACGCCCCCACGCCGCCCGGGGTCGGTCGCAGCCAGGATCCTCGCGGGGACCCAAGGGGCTGACACGGGTAGGTGGGAGGGAGCCGGTGGTCGAGGTTTGCTGATGGCCACCCCTAGCGCTCTTGCCTGGGGATGGGAGGGCAGGGGAAGCAGAAACCCCAAACCCTTGCCTCTGTTCACTTGGGATAGGGCGCACACCCATGCTTGCTGCCAGCAGCTTTCCCGACCTACGATGATGAATAAACGCATAGTAATAATAATAGCTGCAGCTAAATTTACTATTGAGGCTTTCTTTGTGCCAGGCCCTAACGTCGTCCCCCCAACTCTCCCCCGTTTGTATACGAGAAAAGCAGAAAGGCAATGGGTTCCTCCTAGAAATAAGGACCCAGCCCCTAAACCTGCTCCTCCTGTTGAATGCACATTACTCAGTGTAGCTACCCCAGCAGCCAGGAGGGGTCTGCTCCTCCATTTTATAGACAGCTGTTTATTGAGCACCTACTGGATGCTGGACAATGACCCAGACGCCAGGAACACAGCTGTGACCAAGGATGTGGCACCCATTTTGTGATGCACCCCAGGGCATTGATGCCAGCAGAGAGGTGAATAAGAATTGTGACAGGAAGATGTGATTGGAGGAGAGAGGGAGAGCACCAGCATGCTGTCCACACAGATGGAGAGACCAAGGCAGCCAATCCCATGCCCTGCAGCTCCTAAGATTTCGGGGTCCCTCTAGGATCCCACCCCCCTGCCGTGTGATCTGCCAGCACCAACCTTCCTGCTCCTCACTCTTTACCTTTCCTCTCAGCCTCAGTTTCCCCTTCTGTGAACTAAGGCTGACCAGTCCCAAGTCCTGTCTCTGTTTGTGAGGAGCCAGCAAGATAATGTGGCCAGATGGAGGGAGCCCCTCCAACACATCCGCTGGACCTTGGAGTGAGGTGGGAGTCCCACCGTCTCCGTGGGGACAGCAAGGCTCAGAGGGGACCATGACTCTAAGAGGCCTGCCCCAGCTTTGCTCACCCGGCAAACCCAGAGGTCCCCTTTGTGTTGGAGCAACTCCACTGTGGCCACGCAGCTTGCACGAGGGGGCAGATTCAATGAACCCATTACCTCGCCACTGCCTGGGCCAGCCCCCGAGGCACAGCCTGGCAGAGCCCCGTGAAAACTGCCCCAGAGCAAGTATCGGGTGATTCCATTGGCCCTGCAGGGCCTGGAGCTGCAGTAGGGAGAGTGAGTGTGGGCTTAGCCCTTCAGTGTCCGCAAGACACTGGGGTCTTCAATGAAAACTGGGAGGACGAATGAACAGAGTATAGGGAGGATGACTCCCGGAACAGCGCTCTTTCCCACGGCAGGGCCTCAACCACCTTCCTCCATTGCCCCACCAGGGACAGTGGGACCCAGGAAAGGGAAGTGACCGGCTAGAATCTGCAAGGAGGGGCAGTGCCAGACTAACCTGAGAATTGGGGGTTTCAATCCCCACTCACCCTTGCCCAGCTGGGGGCAAGGTTTCTCCTCCCAGCTGGGTTGGGAGAGAAGGCAGTGAGTTTATTCTGTGCTGGTTCCTCCTGCACTAAGCAATTCGGACACAGATCTGGAGCTTCTCAGTCAGGGTTCCAAATCCTGGTACAACACTTCCTGCTTTGTGACTTCTGGCAAGTGTCCAAACCTCTCTGCCTTGGTCTCCCCAGTGGACGGTGGGCATCACAGCATCAGCATTACTATTTGCAAAATGCTTAGAACAGGACCTAAACACACGTGATGTAAGCGTCCGTCATCAGGAAGGCTGCTACTGGTCAGGAAGGAGACTCAGCTAGGGGAGGCCTTGCCGGGCCTCAAAGTGAATCCCAGCACATGGACACCACGGCAGCTTAGCTCAGCCATAAGCCCCGCCCCCATTCCCCTACCCCATCACATTTGGGGGGCTGGGGAAACTGAGTACTAGGGGATAGATACCAGAAATCTGCCCTGTGGGCTACCACAGAGCCCACCCTGGAGAGGGCGTGGAGGCAGGGCCACAGGCTTTGGCTACAAACAGGAACCTCTCCATGTCAACAAAACCTTCTGCCTCCTCTGCAGAGCCCTAGGGCTGATAGGTGTGGCAGCCCCACAGGACTCCCCCAAACCCTGAGCTGTAGCTTCCCTGGAACCAGAGATAAGGAGGCTGCAGGCTGCAGGCCCAAGCTCGGGAGGGGGCCCAGACGGTACCCATCAGCCCCACCCCCTAAGTCGTGCCACTTCAAGCTAGGTGGCCTCGGTCCTCATCCCCCCGCCTCACAAGTCCTCACCCTCTCCCCCACCCCCAGGCACGCACTACATGGAAAGGACAAAGTGGCATGTCTCAGAGAAGACACAGGAAGGTGGTGCTTCCTGGGATCCAGGCCTGAGTCATAGGCTGCTCCCCGCGGCATCCGGCAGACGGGTGTGGAGGACACGCAGAGAGGCGGCACAAAGACAAAGAGAAGCCTGAGGGCCCAGCGCCAGGCCTGAGGCGCCACCTCGGGCCGTGCGGCTCTGGGCTCTGCGCTGTCTTCTCCTTTGGGAAAGAGGAGGGAAGGCGTGTCTGCACGCTCTCAAGAAGGGCCCAGACCCAACAACGTTGGAGGGGCATCATCTCCATTTTCTGGATCAGGAAACTGAGGCATGGGGGAATAGCCTGACTCTGCACAGTGCCCAGTTCCGGGAAGGGAAACCACTGGTCTAAGGACGCACAGCAGAACCTGAACCAGCATCTCTATGACCTCCCACCCCAGGGCCCTCCAAGGGTGGGAATGGGGCCGGGAGCATCTGCTAACTGAAAAACTGCAGGTAGAGCAGGCTGGAGACAATGCGGGAACCCATCTAGAGCCAGGCTCCCAGCCCTGGCTTTCCTGGGTCAGGGAGCAAGAAGGGGAGGTGATGAGGTTCAAACCCCAGCTCTGCTTCCTCCCAGTGGTGTGGCCTTGGGAAGCCCTGTGACCCCTCTGAGCCTCTATTTCCTCACCTTTAAAGTGGAGAGAATCTGAGCACCCTGAGTTAGTGCAGTTCTTAGCACATGCCTACAGGGAGTGCTAGGTGAGACTTTGAAGGTGGTGTGCTGGCCCTTGGAGGACCCAGGGCTATGAATGAATGAATGAATGAATGAATGAAGTGCATTTGGACCCCTCTCTCTGGATTCTGACACTTCTTGACACTCCTTGGCCCAGCCTCCGTGCCTCCTCTCAGCCATGCCCACTTCTACCCTGTCCCCACATCATGTTTCCCGTTTGCTTAAAAAGTCCCTAGCGGCTCTCCCTGTCACCCAGCTTTGCCTCACAGTGTCCACTCCACCACCCCTAGCTTCACCTCCAGCCACTGGCCATCCTTCTGCCCCCAAGCAGCTGTGCTCCACACATCACAGGGCCTTTGCAAATGTTGCTCCGCAGCCCAGGACTCTGTCCTACTCAACCTCCAGATCAAAGTCCCTGCGTCATTCCCACACAGAAGCCTCCAGGGTGTCCTGGGATCTCTAAGCTCCAAGACTCCCTCCTTCCCACAGTCGTCATTAGACACTCTGTGGTGATTTGCTAATTAAGATCATTTGACTGTTAATTCCGTGAGGACAAGTCTGTCTTGCTCACTGTTGCATCCTCCTTACCCACCAGAGCTTCCGGCAAATAAGAGAAGTTCGACAAAGGCAATTAAAGGATCTCAGGATGCAGGTGGAGGGGTGTATGGGTGGACTGATGAATGGAATGAATAATAGATGAATGGGGGATGGATGAGTGAGTGGATGGGTGGATGGACAGATGGACAAATAGATGGATGGACTGGTGGCTCAACTCCATGTCTTTGAAGAGGCATGGCATCAGAGTCCCCTTCTGACTCTAGCTTCTGATGCTTTCACCCCTAGTTGGGGTCAGAGCAGAGCGGCTTTTACTCTCCACACCCTTATTGGGTCCCCCAGGCCAGCTGGCTGCAGGGAGAGCACAACCCCTCCCAGAGACCCAGGCCCTGGACAGGGACGTGCCCTGGCGGGGTGTGGGGAGGGCGGGGGAAATCTTTGGAAGAGACGCCTCAGTGTTTTGGGGAGGAATTAGAGGACAGTCCTGGGAGAGTGGAGGTGTCTCTGGGAGGGAGTCTCAGAGTCCACGTGCAGGAAGTTCTGGACGACAGGTGTCAGGTGCTAGAGGAGGGCGCCGGGCATCTGGGTAAGGAGGGGCTCTGAGAGCAACAGAGGCATCTTAAGGAAACAGGGAGGAAAGAAGCTGGGATCCCTGAGAGGTCAGGTCATGTTTAGGGGCAACTTGAAAAAAACAAGGAGCTTTTCATCAGCTGTATCGGGATATCTCAAGAGAGAGGTTTGTAGCATTTGGAAACTAGGTGTTTCCAAAGAAAACTTAGGTGTATTTAATAGAGGAGTTATGGGATACTTCATCTCTAAAAACAGAGGTTCTGAGAGATGTTGGTGGGTTCTGAGAGAGCAGAAACCCCCTACAAACACTCCCCCCACTAGGGGCACACCCACAGCCAGCTCCCTTCTCTCCGTCTCCAGGCCCCTGGGCCCCCACCTCCTCCAGCCCCCAGGAGGCCAACTCTGGTGCCACCTGGCTTTCCACGGGGGAAACTGATTTCAGCCCCCCTACCCCCGCCAACACCGAAGAGGGCCCTTGAATGTGCAGTGGGCTCGTGCTCCTTGTGGTCATTCCCAGATTTAATTACAAACAGATTCCAAATGTCCAGTCCAGGTCAGTACTGCCAAGGCTGCCCCCCATTTCCTCATCAGCATGTGTCCTGGCCGGAGGACCCAAAGCACCTCAATTCTCCCTCAAAAACTAGGCACCAATTCTTTTTAGGTGGGAACATTGAGACCCGCCAGGACAGGACTCCAGCTCCGTGCTGGCGACCTGGGAACCTCCCCCTTCCCGAAAGATGAGCTGAAATCCAGCCCACCAGGCCCTCGCCGGGGCACCAAGGGCTGCTTTTTGATATATTTTCATTAAAGGCGAGAAACGGTTCTGTCTTTGGTACATACAGCCTCACTTCAGGCAGAAGGGAGGAGGCAGGGGGCTTGGTGGGAAAGAGGGGTCTTGGGCCCCCATTTCCTGGCACGATTGACCTGGCCCAGCCAACAGGGGGCTGGAGAAAGGAGATTTGAGGCCCATGTGGAGGAAGGAGAGGCAGCGGCGGTTAGGTCTGACCAGGGTCCTGAGAAAGGCTGTAAGGCCACAACAAGGACGTCTGGGGAGCAGGGACAGGAGCCGGGAGTGAGAACCATCACCTAGAGGAGAAAGCGGAGAAGTCAAGGTCAGCTGAGACAGCAATCAGAGACCTGGGTTCAAGTGCCAGGTGCTCCAACTTCAGTAATACTACAGTAAAGTGACTCAGCAAGGAGACTCAGGCTCAGGGTCCCGGGCTCGAGTCCCGGCTCCTCCATGTTCTTGCTGAGTGACCTAGAGTATTGACTTAACCTCTCTGTGCTTTTTCATCTGCAAAATGAGAATGCCGATAACAGTGCCTGTCTCGGAACCTCATGGGAGTCAGTGGAGATGTGGGGGAGGGAGAGCACAGTCCTTGGACACAGCTGCATTAGCAGCTATTATAAATGTCACCGTGGTTATTTCTCAGGCTACCAACAACTTTAGGGTCAGAAGGAAAGCAGGTCGTGCCCTGGCACACACAAACACACAGCCCCAGAGCACTGCAGATCACCTCAGGCATTCCACAGGACCACCCCCAACCCCTGAAACCCTTTCCAGACCGGGAACCCCACCTCTGCCAGCATCCAGGCCTGTCTGGGGCCCCAGGGAAGGCTGTGCTGAGTGGGGGAGAGGCAGGAAGGAGACCACTGTGATGGTGAGAAGCCCAACCAGGCCCAGAAGCTCCTCTTGCTCAGCTCTTGGGGAAATCTGACAGGCCCCTTCCCCCGAGGTCCCTCCCTCCCTGAGCCCAGGCCCCAGCTCCCAGATCCTGGAATCCCATGTCCTCTCCTGCCTGGACGACCCCCCACTTCACCCCGGGGGCCCTCCTCTCTCACCAGAGAGGTCCTACACCTGCCTGTCCCTCCCCCACTCAAAACCCTCCCGTGGCTCCCCAGCACCAAAATCAAAAGGCCAAGAGTGAACCTTCTCATCTCACCCACCCCACCTGACACGCCCGCCCCGCCGGACCCAGGCCACACTGGCCCCACTTGCAGTGTAGCCAAATGCTGCCTCCTTCTGGAGATTTCTATCACTGATTAAACAGAGTCACCATAATAATGCAGCCATTCCACTCCTAGCTACAGACTCACCCAGGGGCAATGAAAACACACGTCCACACAAAAACCTGTTCACACATGTTCACAGGGGCCAAAAGATGGAAACACCCAAGTGCCCATCAGCAGATGAACAGATAAATACAACGTGGCCCATCCGCATGACGGAATATCACTCAGCCATGAAAAGGAGTGGAGTGCTGACACTCGCTACAACATGCATGAACCTGGAAAACACGATGCTCAGTGAGAAGCCAGACACAAAAGGCCACAGAGTCTGTGGTTCCATTTATGTGACATGTGCAGAACAGGCAAATCCACAGACACAGGAAGTGGTTGTCAGGGGCTAGGGAGCAGATGGGGAGTGACTGCTAAGGGGGACAGGGCTTCTTTCAGGGGTGATGGAATGTTCTGGAATTAGACAGGGGGATGCTGCACAATTCTGTGAAGATACTAAAAACTACTGATGTGTCCACTGTAACAGGTGAATTATGTGGCATGAATTGTGTGGCAATTCTTTCTTAGTTTTTAAAATGAGAAGCATGGCAAATGGCATTTGCTGGAAGTCAGCAGGGCCAGCTACACACCTGGCTCAGGGCTCCCGCTTGACCACGCCGCGCAAGTGCAGCTCACTCTCCGCAGCCACAATGGGCTGTCCGTTCTGCAAGTGATAGTCGATCAGGTGGCTGATGCTCTCGAACAGCACGTCCTTCGTCCGCACCTGCAGGGCCAGAGGCCTCAGCATCAACACCACCAGCAGCTCATCAGAGAGCAAACTCAGGCCAGTCCCAGACCTGCTGGATAGGGACCTACAATTCCACAAGCCTCCTGGTGGCTCTGATGCACACCCAAAGTGTAAGAATCACTGGCTCCAAGACTTACAAAGTTGGCCTCAGAATTCCACAACTAGGTATGGACATGGGCTCCAAGACACCAGGATTCTGGGGCTATACTCCCTAGCAAGTTGAATAGTGGCCCCCAAAAGTCATCTCCATGTCCTAACCCCTAGAACCTGTGAATGGGAACGTATTTGGAAAAAGCATCTTTGCAGACGTGATTAAGTGAAGGTTCCAGAGATGAGCTCTTCCTGGATTACCCAGGTGTCCCAGAATCCAGTGACTCGTGTCCTCAAGAGAAGTGAACAAGCTGGACACAGAGACACAAGAGAATCTATGAGAAGATGGGGGCAGTGATCGGAGTGATGTGTCCACAGGCCGGGGAGCAGCGAGAGCTGCTGGCGACCACGGGAAGCAGCGGTCGGGTCTGGAGCAGACTCTCCTCCCTCAGAGCCCCAGAAGGAACTCGCCCCGCCAGCACCTTGCTTTCTGACTGGCCTCCAGAGCTGAGAGAGGATAAATCTCTGTTGTTTTAAGACGCCCACTTTGTGGGCATTGGGTAGGGCAGCCCTAGGAAACAAACACCCCACTGGAATATCGGAGACATGGATCTGAAAATTAGAATCACCAGATCCCAAAGCCATCTGCACCTCAGAGTGAGAAAATCTTAGCATCCCTGGGTGCTGACGTGGGTACAGCACAGAGACCCTCTGGCCCCCGCACTGCCAGACACTTCACGTGTGATGCCGGGCTCGCGGGGCACATGTCCCCGGGGCAGCAGGCTT
This sequence comes from Phyllostomus hastatus, assembly GCF_019186645.2. Classification (NCBI taxonomy): domain Eukaryota; kingdom Metazoa; phylum Chordata; class Mammalia; order Chiroptera; family Phyllostomidae; genus Phyllostomus; species Phyllostomus hastatus. The sequence goes on along the minus strand of NW_025333640.1, from coordinate 5,173,033 downwards.
AGATGCACATTTCTGGGCTCAGCCACACAACCGCCTTCCACCTGAGCATGCCCCGTACAAAGAGACACGGAGTCCACCAAGGACAGCTGTAAGGGCCAGACCAGTAAGAGCAGTTGGTAAACTCGAAGGCTTTTAACATCCCCGAGCACCTTCTCACCTGGGAAATAACCTGGAAAGCCCAAGGCCCTTGGACACTGGAAAATACTTCACAAACCCTAGAACTACTTGTAAATTGGAAAATATTTTGTAAAGTCTAAAACGCTTTAGAAACTGTCAAAGACCAAATCTCACAGCCTCCAAGCAGCTGTGAGATGCAGCACCATTATTCACGATGGTTGGGGGCAGGGGGAGCCTCCGAATCAAATAATGGTGCTGTTCAAAGATGCGATCGATGGGTACAAAAAAAAAAAAATCCAGGCCTCAGAGATGAGAGGAAAGCAAAGTGTGTGTCAGAGGGCTGAAGCATTCCGTAGCCTGCAGACCCTAAGACTCTTATCAACTGAAACCTGCGTTGGGAACCCTGAAATACATGGGAAACAGAAAAGGCCATGTTTATCTCACATCTGTAAGATGCATTAGTGACAACAGAATGTGAAGAAAGTGCATCTTACAATTGCTGAAATATGCTACTTTGTAAACCCTGAAAGATCTTGAAATTGGAAAAGGTTTGGTAACCCCATAGTGTCTTATAAACTGGGAAATACTTTGTAAACCCCAAAATTCTTAAACTAGAAAACAGTTTGTAATTCTAAAGTGCCTGGTAAACGGAATAGAATCTGTAAACATAGAGCTTTGTAGTGGGGAAAATACTTCATTAAAACTAAAGGGCACTAAGATGGACACGCCGGGCAGAGCGGGGATGCCCACCCCACCCCGGTATTACTTCAGGCCCACCCACGGCGAGCTCCCAAACCCGGCTCAGCCGCGCCCCTCCTAGTCCCCACCCCTTCAGCCCCCGCCACCCGCCACCCAGCCCCTACGGCCCCGCCCCTGTCCCCGCCCCACACCCAGGCCCCGCCCCACTCCACGGCCACCTTACCACGCCCTCAGGGTCCACAAGCAGCAGGTGCTTGGGCTGCCCAGCGTGCATGCCTGTGAGGACGTACTGCCCGGGGTTGGTGACGCTATCGCGCACGAGGAAGTCCCCGTCAGCTCGCAGCAGTTTCTCCGCCGCCCGACGGCTCATCTGGCCGTGGTACCAAGGCTCCTGCCGCAGCTGCTCCTCTGTGGGGGCGATGGGGGCCCTGCGGGTGGGGGGACTGGGCCACTGGTCCTCCAAAGGAAGGGGGGCCGCCGCGCCCGCTGCCATAGAGCACTCGTGCAGCTTCAGAGCATCCTCGAAGGGTCCTGAAGGGGAGGACGGGGTGCGGGAGGCAGGAGGTGGGCAACTGCCTCCTACTGGGAAGGCAGGGGTCGGTCGAATGGGAGGAAGGACCCACCCTGGGATCCCGGGCAACTCTGACTGAGCACCTACCCTACAGCAACCTGCACTAGCCCGCCACAGTGGGTGATTGTCTGTGTGCTGTGTGCGGGCCAGGCGAGAGCATGCTGTGTACTCGGTGTGTTCTGTGTGCTGTGTATGTGCTGTGTACGTTGTGTGTGAGGTATGCTCATGTGTGCTGGTGCTAACGGAAGCCTGGCAGGCAGCAGCTCTGTCCACAGGGGTTCCTGTGATCACCAGGGGGGACCAGCCGACCTCAGGAGGCACTCACGCCCAGCACCTTTCCCCCGGAGGACTGCTGCGGAAGCCAGTGGGGCCGGCTCTCAGTCCGGGGCCTGGAGCACAGCCGGAGCTCGGTAAGTACTAGCGCGTGGCATCATTGCAATGGTGAGCTATCCAGTTGTCGGGCTGCAGGGAACCGGGCTTTGCAAATGTTGTAAAGGAAGAAATTCCCAGCTGGCTCTGGAGGTTCTCAGGGACCTCCAACCAGGGAGGTATCCTGAGGGAGGGGGACCACCTTGCCTGGCCAGGACGGAGCGTGGTCAGGACAGAGCCAACACTCACACAGTGCTGTGGAAGCGGGCAGGGTTGGCGTGAGAAAGAGAAGGCATTTTGGACACAAACCTCCTCCACTACACTGAGCCCTCCCTCAGGCCCAGAGAGAGGGAAGGAAGCTCTGCCATCAGCTAGTCACTCTGTCAGGAGCTGGATTAGGACACCCTCATCGGACTAGGAGTTCCCTCAGGGAGAAGAGAGAGCCTCCCCCATCAAGCTGGGGTTCCTGAGGAAAGGTTTTGGGCCTCCTCCCTCAGACCATGGAGTCAAATGAGGATGGAGTTCCAATTCCCTCCTCAGACCGGGGAGGAGGGAGCGAGGCCTTCCCCGACAGACGGAGGAGCCCTGCGGGGAAGAAGGGCCTGAGCCTTCCCCATGACACTAGCCACTCTTTCAAGATATGAACTCGGCCCCTCCCATCAGACTGGGGACCCCCATAGAGAGAAGGTGGGTTACCCCCAGACTGAGGACTCCCATGGAGGGGGACACCGAGCCTCCCCTACCGGACCAGGGAGTTCCACAGAAAACAGACTTCCCACCCCACCCACATCAACTTGGGAAGTCCCAAGGGGACGAGTCCCCAGGGGAGGAGGCTGGACCTCCCCTATCAGACCACAGGTGGCCTCCCCCCTCAGACTGACTTGTCCCCACATACGCATGTCGAACAGGTCCTTCTTGGGGCTGTCCTCGGGCTGCAGAAGCTCCAGTGCATCCAGACCCTGTGTGTTCACGTACAAGTGGTCCTCGTAATCTCGGGGCCCCTGGGCATCCGCCTGCACGTAGCCGTCCCCCGGTGGGGCTGGGGAGGGCAGGAAGGTAGTGAAGTCAGCTGGGGGAGCCAGGGGAACCCTGAGGCCCTATAGGGTGCAGAGAAGGGCAGTGCAGGACCCCACCTAGAAGCCCCACTCACACCTGTCTCCCTCCAGGAAGGAAGCCTTGTGCCCATGTGAGCAGCACCATCGAGAATGACAAACACCAAAAAAGCCCAACCAATGGTGGTAGGACACCAGAGGTCCATACCTAGGGCAGGGACAGCCACCCACCCAGCCTGTCCCCATCTGCCAGGCAGGAAGGTGGCCCAGGGGGCCAGAGCTTTCCAGTTTCAAAAGAAGCAAAAACTCTCAGAAAAAGAAAAAAGAAAGAAACTGATGTTGTCACATCTCTGAAGAGCTCTGAATACAGTCTTTCAGGCAAACGTGAAAGGGTGCAGGAAGAGAATCTGTGAGGGGGAACCCAGGCACCCAGTGGGGGAGGGGCTGGGGCACCCCTGTGGCCCCAGGGCGTCTGACCCTACCTGAGGGGCCCAGCTCCCAGTGCAGGCCTCGGGTGTCTCTTCGAGGAGGAGATGCTCCCTGAAAAAGAGAGTAAGGGTCCCTTCTGCGACGTGCAAGCCCCTTGCCAGTATTCCTACCCAAACGTCTAAATTGCTGCAGACGTAAGTCAGACGGGAGGCTCAGCTCACACCCCCGCCGGCTTCCCCAAGCCCTGGCTCTCTAACTGCCTGGTACCAGGCCCGGCCTCGCACTTACCGCCCACCTCTGCTATAGCTTCATAGGCCGTCTTCGGCACCCAACACCTCGAACTGTTCCCTCCTTCCCTGCACTGCTCTCCTGGGCGACTCCTATTCACCAGTCAGCGCCCAGCCCAGACACTGCTTCCTCAGGAAAGCCCTCCTGACCACTGACAAGTGGTCTCCCTTCTGCACACTCTTGTTCCCTGCCTTGTCAGCCCTTTTCACGGCATGGATGTGGTTATTTCCCCAGTGTCTGAGGGTAGGACAGAGTGGACCAGATCTGTGCAGTGTGCGGAAGGAAGGAAGAGAAGGGGGTGCAAGAGTCCCTCCTCTAGGATGGAGAACAGGAGCAGAAGGAAAAGCTAGGGACATGCCCAAGGAATCAGCACCGGGGACAGCTGCTACAGTCCCTCCCCTGAGAGTCCCAGGGGCTGACCTGGCTGAGGGCTCCCAGGGCCCCAAGGGCGCAAGGTTGTGTCAGGGTGAGCCTGGAGTCCACCAGCCCGCCCAGGGGCGGCTCCTTCCCTGGGATGCTGTTGTAGTAATTGTGTTCCGTGTCCTCCTCGTCCCCCCAGGCCGACTCCTCCAACCCGGTCAACCTGGCGACAGACAGCAAGCGGAAGCACCGGTGGTGCGTGGCCCCAGCACATAGGGCAGAAGGAACGGGGGCACCCAAGGGATGCCAAGGCCTTGGGGCTTGAGCTTTGAAGGGCGGGTGGAAAAAGCCAGGCCCACGGGGACTCAGACCCCACCTCCTATCAACTGAGCTTTTGCCCGGGAAATGCTTACTGAGCGCTGTGCTTCTCTTCCCTGGTCTGTCAAATGGGACACGGCATAGCTGCCACAGGTCCTCAGAGAAGCTGGTCCCCACTCCTTGCCACCCACTTCTGGCCTGGCCAGGCAGCCAGAACACACCAGACCTGCACCCAGGACCAAGATGCCTTAGGGCGGAACACCCTCTGCATTTAAAATGCCCTCGCACCCTGGCTGGCACAGCTCAGTGGATTGAGAGCTGGCCTGTGAACCAGAAGGTCTCTAGTTCGATTCCCAATCAGGGCACATGCCTGGGCTGTGGGTCAGGTCCCCAGCTGAGGGCGTGGGAGAGGCAACCTATAGATGTATCTCTCGCACATCAGTGTTTCTCTCCCTCTCTCCCTCCCTTCCTCTCTGTAAAAATAAAGAAATAAAAATCTAAAAAAAAATGCCCTTGCCATTTGCCCTGTGGTTGCACCTGTAGAAATTCATCCCACAGGTGATCATTCAGGTGATCATTCATTCATGGTTCCTAAGAGCACAATGGTATAAGCCATTGCCTGCCCCTCAGTCAGGGATGAACCGCAGGTTCCGGTTTGGGCAGCAGAGCAGGACCTTGCGGCCATGGAAGCGGGGGCAGCTCCAGGTGCCCGGCAGCAGCAAGTGAAACACACCATGTGTAGGTGACAGGCGTGCAAACCCGTGAGAAAGGCGACAAAGGCCACCTTACCCTGGGGAAGGGCCTCCTGCTGCACTGTGAATTCCTCTTCCTTCTCATGCATTTATTGAACGTCTAACAATTAACTTAAGTGGCTGAGGTCAGGGGTCAGCCCAGGAGCCATACAACTTTTAAATGGTTAAGAAAACAGCCAAAGAGCAACATTTGGCAACATGGGGAAAGTTAATGCAATGCAGATTTCAGTGTCTATAAATACAGCTTTGCTGGCACGAGGGCCGCCCACAGCTTCAGCGTCCTCCGCAGCTGCTTCCACAGATGACGGCCACGACAGGCAGTCCGGCCACAATGCTGCCACACACTGACCGTGTGGCCCTGTGCAGCAGCGTTGACCTGAGCTAGTGATGGTAATGGCAGCGTTGACTGGCTCCTGGATCCTCACCTCGACCCAGCGAGTCGCGGCTGTCTTTATCTGGGTTTCATAGCCCAGGGAATGGGGGGATCCTGGCAGCTGTGATCTGCTAGCTCATGGGGAGCACGGGCAGCGGGGGCAGAGTGGACCCAAGCCCAGGAGGAGCAGGTGAGAGCTGGTACCTTTCAGGGGGGACGACAACCTTGGGGGGGCTGTGCAGGTACTGTTTGAAGCGCAGCTCAAAGGCTTGGCCCACAGTGCTGATGACGCTCTGGGCGAGGCCCTCGCAGCACTCCAGGATGTGGCAGGCTGGAGGTCGTTTGGTGACACAGCATCAGTGTGGCCTGGCAGCGGGCATGCTCTACACAGGGCCCCCCTACCCCACCCACTGGGCCTCACCTCTCTGGTTGATGGGGTCCTTGGCGACATAGGCCACATAATCTGTCATGTCCTGGGGAGAGAGGGGCGGGTGGAAGGGACCAGCTGGACCTGCCTGGGCCCACTGGCCTGGATTCCTGGCTGCCCACCGCCCGAAAGGCAGGTGACAGAGGAGGCCACGCCCACCCACCCATCCCCTTACCGTGTCACCGCCCGACGCGAAGGAGATGGACTGCATGTGGTGGTTGGCGATGACCTGTCGGAGAGACACACCGGGTCACGACTGTCCTGGGGCCGGGCCCCCAAAGCTCAGGCAGGCACTAGGCCAGGGCCACAAGGAGGGGACTGAGGGGGTGGGGAAGCAGGGATGCACAGACACACAGACACACACTGGATGCCAGAAGCACCCCCAGGGACAGCTGTGGGTGCTGTGAGGGCAGCGGCCGCGTCCCCCCTTGGCTCCAGGGTGGGCCCTCAGTTCGTCTCCAAGCGAACACAACGCATGGAGCCCCGCACCCCCATCCCTCCAGGCTTTACCCGTGTGAGCCCACAGAGCCTGCCCTTCGGGGGCTGAGGACAGGCCACACTGCCCTCGCCTATCGCGCAGCCCTCACCTGGCGCGTGGCGGGCACGGAGAGGTTGAGGCCGTCGGTGGAGATGCTGACAGCAATGCTCATGCCGGCGAAGCGCAAGTTGCTCTTGCCCAGGATGGAGGCCAGCGCCTTGTTGGGGGCCTGAGGGGCAAAGGGCCACAGGGTGGAGGTCCTGGGGGGGCAGAGGGCCATAGGGTGGGGTCTTGGAGGGCCGGCAAAGGGTAGGGGCCTGGTGGGGGTGGGACTGCAGAGAGGCTCCAGCTGGGCAGGGTCTGAGGGAGGCCAAGGCGTCCCCACCAGCCCCACTTGAGGACCACAAGCCCCTCACCAACCTTCTTCTTCCAGGAGCCCCGGACCCCAGGCACAGCCTCATGGAGCCGGTTGATGGCCTCCCTGTGGGGGGATGGGGAGGGGGCTTAGAGAGCTTGGAGAGGAGGGGTCTGGGGAGGGGCAGGAGCTCAGAGAAGGGTGGCAGGCTGACCCACAGAGGGGATGGGATGCAGCGGACCGAGACGGGGAGAGGCTCAGAGGAGGGGAGGGATGAGAGGAGGAGGGGTTCTGGGGGACCTGGGGAGAAGAGGAGGGGACGGGGGCATAGAAGGGGGTGCTCCCAGCCGTCTGGCAGATCCCCCATCACCGGTCTCCCTCTGCGGGTTCAGATTCTGTGGGGCCAGCACAGCCCCTAAACTTAGCCCCAACTTCTGGGTGGCCACAGGCGTTGAGAAGAAGACCTCTACTCGGGGCAGAGCCCATGAGACCAGCTTCTGGACCCCTCGTCCCATCCTGTCCCGCCTTCCACACTGGTCTGGGAGGCTCACCTGGTGACCTGGGTGCGAGTGTTGAAGTCCAGGGAGCGCATGGAGCGTAGGACCTCAATGCAGCCCATGTACTGCAGGAAGACAGGAGGGGTGAGTGGGTGGGGCCCAGCTGGACTGGCAGATGAGCTCTTCACCCTTCTCTCCGGCACCCACTGGGTTCGAGTCCTTCCCTTTGTCCTCGGCAATGTACAGCCAGCAACCTGGGGGCCTTCGCACCTGCTGTCCCCCCCCCTTCTATTTTTGAACTGATTTCTCCTCATCTTCAGACCCAGAGTCACCTCCCCAGAGCCGGCTTCCCTGACTCTACATAAGCTGTTCCACAGAAGTCCACTGACTCCTCCAGGCTCATTTAACTATCTGCTCATTCTCTCTTTCTGCTCCACTGGGACACAAGTCCCGGAGAACCGGGATGGCAGTCATCTTGCCCACTTCTGCATCCCAGAGCCCAGCACACGGCCTGCAAACAGGTAGGATGGAGACCTCCTGGCCTGTGAAGCCCAAAATGCGGACTATCTGTGATCCTTTTCAGGAAAAGCATGTGGCCTCCTGCCTAGACCACCATGTCCACGGAAGAGCAACTCAGAATCTCCAAGGGACAATGCCGAGCGTCAGAGGTGGCAACAGCCCTCAGAGTTCCTGGGCAGCCTCTGCAGCTGCCAAGGGCGGGGGCACAAGGACCAAACGATGGCCAGAGCCACCCTTCCAAATTCCAGGCTGCTGAGAAGTGAACGGTTCCACGGGAGAGCCATGTGGCGGCATCTGTCACACAGCTCCACCAGCACAAAATGTCCAGAATAGGCCAATCCACAGAGACGAGAGAGAGGGTTTGTGGCTGCCAGGGGCTGGGGGTGGGGGGAGGGTGATGGGGAGACTGCTCACTGGGACAGGGCTCCCCATCAGGGAGATGGACCGTTCTGGGACCAGAGAGTGGTGATGGCTCACGACCTTGTGAATGTACTAAATGCCACTGAGTGGTTCACTTTAGGATGATTGATGATTAAATGTGTTATGTGAATTTTACTGCAATTTTTAAGGTGAACTATGGTGATGGAAGCTGGGGTAGTGGGAGTGCTGTGGGGGTGCCAGCCAGGAGGGCACCAGGCACCTGAGGCCTGCTTACACACTGTACTGTATGTGTGTTGTCCCAAGATTTTACAGTCTGACCAAGAAAAACAGTACGTCCCACAGATACGTATTAATTATAAAGGAAACAAATGGTGACTTTACTAGGGACAAATGTCATTTTAACCAATGTGTTGCTTTCCTGGGGCGGCTGTAACAACACACTATAAACTGGGCAGCTTAAAACAACAGGGATGTAGTCTCTCCAGTTCTGGAGACCAGATGTCCAAAGTCAAGGTGTTAGCCAAGCTGCACTCCATCTGAAGGCTTCCTGGAGGGCCACTCCTTGTCTCATGCAGCTCCCAGTGGTGGTGGCCGGCAACCCTTGGCTGGCAGACACATCAGTCCGGTGTCTGCCCCGTCTTCACACGGCCTTCTCCCTAAATGTCTGTGTCCAGATGTCCCTCTTCTTATAAGGGCACCTGTCATTGAATTAGGCCCCCCCTCACTCCAGGATGACCTCATTTTAACTTGACTACATCTACAAAGACCCTGTTTCCAAAGAAGGCTACATTCGCAGGTTCAACAGACATGAATTTGAGGGGAAGTATTCAGCACAGCACCGGAGGAGGAGACTGTGGCAAAGCAGCGAAGGCACAACTAATCACATTCAACTTCCAGGGTGCTGGTAACCCAAAGGCCAGCAGAGATGTGAATTCCGCCATACGGTCAATGACACCTTGGGATGCCTGGTAATTTTCGGACATGAAAGGGTGGACTGTGGGTGTGCAGGACCACTAGCTCGCGAGACCTTGCGCACGCTTCTAACAGCGAAGGTCACGCTCGGGCAACCTCCTAGTGGTTCACCAAACCCTGCACAGGGATAAATTGCCTCCAGACATTTTAACAGTCACGGTTGCAGGCGCACAGGCGATGCATTCGTCCAGCTTTTCCGAGTGTTTGAAAGGTTTATAATAAAAAAGCTAGGATAAAGACCCATCCTTTTACACAATGTTCGAGGTCCCCAGTCTCACATCTCGAATCCTAAGGTCCGACTGGGCGCGGCCCGTTTGCAGATACCCCTTACCGGGAGCCCCCGCCCCCACCTCAAGCCAAAATCTCGGTAGATTCCGATTCTGTCTTCTACGAAGGAGCTTTTAATGGGGGTCTAGGTAGCAGGATGCCCCCACCTTCCTTCCCACCGTCTAAACTCTCCTGCGCTATCGGGATTGGGAGGGGAAATGCTTAACCTGCGCATGCGTGTCCCCCACCCACCTGCAGCCCTCTCCCCGCCTCTAGTCACATGACACCTTGGGAACCCAGACCCCAGCGCTTCCCGGCTGGGGGCGCCCAGCGGAGCTTTGGCTGGAGGTGGGGGTCCAGAGTGGTGGGGAGAGATGGAAGGATGGAAAGGAGATACCTGGTTCTCAGGGTCCGGGACTCAGGGAAGTGAGGGAAGGGAGCCCCGGTCCCCAGGTTGGAGGGTCCGCGGATGGCATCCCAGCGGTCCTGGCCAGCGCACTCACCCGAACGATGTAGGAGACCCCGGGCCCCAGGACCCTGACGTCTGGGTGCAGCCAGCCGTGCGCCGGCTTGTGGATGAAGCTGCCTTTGCGAATCCACTCGTCAGCGACGGAGTCTGGGGGCCCGGCAGCCCCCCGCGTGCCCCGGGACCCCCGCGTCCCGGCAGTTCGGCAGCGGCTGAGAGCCGGCAGGGGGCAGGGTGCGGCGCAGCGCGGCTCGCAGGCACCCAGGACCGCGGCCGCCAGAGCAGGGACGCTAGCCGGGCCGGCCTGCTCCGGCTGGGGATCGGCGCCTCCCGTGGCCCCCGCGCCCCCCGCCGCCCGCGACGCAGCCGGGCCGCGGCCCAGGAAGCCGGCCGGAGCCGCAAACTTCCATTGCGGCATGCGCGGCAGCAGCGCGCAGAAGGTGGTGGGCGCCTCGGGCTCGGGGGGCGCAGGAGGTGCGGGGGGCGCGCGCCCGCCCGGACCCTGCGTCATGGCCGCGGCCGCCGGACCGAGCCCGACCGGGCGCTGAGCCTGGCGCGGAGGAGGCCCTCTGTCTCCCTCTCGTTCCCTCCCCGCCCCCGGCCCGGTGATGTCATCCGCCCGGCCCAGCGCGCAGCCGCGGGGGGCTGCGCCCCTGGGACCCCGGCCCCCGGCATTCCGGCGCCTGGCGGGGTGGCTGGGGAAACTGAGGCCCGCCGAGGGCACCGAGCTGACTCGGAGCGGACAGCCCGGGAGGGAGGTGTTTCCAACCCAGGACCTGAACAGGGATCCCCACTTCGCCCCCCACCCATCGACCAAGTTCCTCGAATGACAGAGGTGGGAGAGACTTAGAAATGACCTCCCTTCCTTCCTCCCTGACTAATGGAGAAACTGAGGCCTGGAGAGGAGTGGAGGCTCGGTCAGGGAAGAGAGCCTTAACCCCAAAATCAGCCACCTCCATTCCCATTGTTTCAGCCGGAAGATACTTGAAAAATCAGGCCCCGATGGGGAAACTGAGGCCCAGAGAGGGGCACACTGCGGAGACTTGGACCCAGGAGTGCCGGGTTGGGCTGGCTGGGTCTGGGAGGTGGGGAGCCTCAGAGCGAAGCATAGTTCCTACTCTGCTGCCTTTCCCTGGGCCTCAGTTTCCCAGGCTGTAAGCCAGGGACAGGGGCTAGAAGGTCATGGGCTGCTCCGTTCCAGGGGAGCCCTGCCCGGCAACAACCCCACTGAGCCCTTGGGCCTCAGCCTCCCCGGCGGCCCCACCGGTCCCAGCGTCTTCGTCCCCACCCAAGCCTCAAGGCTTGATTCCTTCTCTATGGGGGAGCTGGGTGTCACCGTCACCCCAGGACCGAGCTTACTAGTCGGTCTGGACCGATCACCCTCACCCTCCGGCCCCACCCCAGGCAGGGCTGACTGCTGGGAAACAAAAGGAGGGGGCCGGGGCGCGCAGGCAGGTGAGGAAAGAGGGGCGAGGCCCTTGGAGCCGGATCAATAAATCAGAGGGATGAGATCACAGTCCAGCCGGCCGCCGCAAGCCGGTAGGAGGTGGCTCTGGGCTATGGGGGGTGTGGTGGGGGGTTGGGCCGGGCCGCGATTGGCCTGCAAGCGGGAGGAGTGGCGGGGGAGCGAAAGAGTCAGCGCTGCTGCTAGACGCTGTGGGTGCCGCGCTGCAGTCGCTATTGTTCCTCGGGGCCGCGGGGTCTGGGGTGTGTGAGTGCAGAGGGTCGGCCTTTGGGTCTGTGCTGGGGGAGAGGCATGTCGGGGTTGGGAGCCCCGACCTGGACTGTGTGTGCTGTGTGTCTTTTGTGATTTATATATATTTGATCTGTATGAGGGTTGGCTTTGTATGTGTATTGTGTGCAGATATGAACATGTGTGTGCATGTGAGGAGGGGTTCTGGTTCTCCCAGTATATGATTAGGGGGTCCATGTGCATTTCAAGGTGGGTGTGTAGGGGCCTGGTGTGTGTCCGTGCATGTGTGTGGAGATCTTGACGTGTGTCCAAAGGGTGTATGTGCGACTTTGGCATGCCCCGGCTGGGGAAGGGACAGTTAGAAAAGAACTAACACCCCCTCAGGCCCTGTGTGCTGCCCCTGTGGCCACCTTCTCCAGGGAAATGAGTAATGGCCATCTCTCCCTCACAAGTTCCTGAGTTAGAGTCTTTCTGGGTGGCAGTTTTTAAGGCCTGGGCTTAGGTGTCATCACACACAGGGTTTGGTCACATGACACCGTCCCTAGGAAAGAATGGCAGGAGCAGAGCCCAGAGGCCAGAATTCAGATCCTGGCATTAAGCAACACTAGGGCTTATAGTGTGCCCTTAGACCAGCACCCAGTCCCTGAATCCCAACTTCCTCTCAGCAAGCATCACCTACCTTCTGACTTGCTGTGAAGCTTAAATGGCCTTTATCGAAATCTGATGGATATTAGAATACATCAAACTCCTATACATCCTTCAAAACCCAGCTTCAATGTCCCCTCTTCCAAGAAGCCTACCTGACTGCCCCACTCAAAGCTCTGGCTCCACCTCTGCCTTCCCCCAGTTGGATGCCTCCTCTGGTCCCATCCAGACCCCAGGCGGCTACAGATGGGGAGGTTGGCTGTTGAGAGCAGTGTTTCCCATCTTCTGTGATGTAAACAGACCTGGATTAAATGAGCCCCACGTGTGCTGCTGACAGCTCTTGGTGCCACAGAGATTTATTGTCAAGCAGCTAGTGCGTGGGGTGGGGAGAGGGGGGCATCAGGGCTGCTTCCAGCCTGGTTTTGGGCTGGGACCAGGTCAGGAAGCTGTGCTTCCATGAGAAACAGGTTAGAGCCCAAGTTTGGCAGAAACCTGAGCTGTTTGGGGGACCCAGGCCCTAGCAGGGCGGACGCCAAGTTCTAGGACACAGGAAGCTCCATCTCCAGCCAGCCACTGGGGAGGGCCAGGGGTGTCCCTTTCTCTACCTGGCCTTGCTTAGGCTGGCATGACCAGGAGAGAAGAAACTGGGGCGCTGGAAGGAGGCTCACCCTGCAGAGGGCCATGGGGTCACAGCCCCCAGGGACTGGAGGAAGCAGGTGGCCTAGAAGGACCTCAGACAGTGCAGCTTCTCTGAGTTGTCCCACCCCAGTGAAAGCCAGGCCCAGGAGGGGCCTGCCCACACTCTACTTCAGGGTGCAGGAAAACTGGGGCTCAACCCGGGTACTGGCCTGCATCCTGTCCCCCACAGGCGTCAGGGTGTTATGTCTGGGGCCATGGTGGAGGCCCGTTTGGAGTGTCGGATGCCCATGGTGAACGCCGGGGCCCTGGCTTTGGTAATGGTGACCTGTTCGGGGCTGTGGGTGCCAGGGCCAGGCGTCTCATCGGGGGGGCGCGGGGCACGGGGCCGCCCCAGCATGGTGAAGGCGGGCCGGCGCTGACGGTAGGCGTTGGGATCTGGGCTATCATACTGGCCTGGGCCGGGGATCTCAGCAGGGTCTTGTGCAGGGCGGGCAGGGGGTGTGCGGCCCACCACCGTGTAGCTGGGGCTACTGGGCTTGATGAAGATCTGGGCGCCCCAGAGAGAGGGCAAGGTGTAGGCATTGGGGGCAGGGGCTGAGGTGTCCAGAGGCTGTGGACGCAGGCGGGAGCCCAGGGTGAAAGCCGGAGGGGTCCGCTGGCGCACAGGGGCCACCTTCTCTGGGCTGTAGGCCCCAGGCCCGGGTGTCACCTCCAGACCTGTGAAAGCGGGGCAGGAAGGCTGGCAGTGGACAGAGCGTCCGCCTGATCAAGGACAGTGCACGGCGCCCCACTGCCCACATGCGTCCTGGAGCTCACAGCACTTCTGAGAATGCCCCGGGTTAGCTCTCCCCCTTCCCTACCCTGCCACATGGTCTATTCTCTTTCAGGCCTCCGTCTTTGCCCAAGCTCCACCCTCTGCCAGGCAAGCCTTCTGTTTCCCATTCCCACCACCCGGGAGCTGCTTCCTGTCCTCCCAGAGAGCCCCAGCGACCCTCCTCCCTGTTGCCCCCCGCCTCACAGCCCTTCCAGGACGAGTCTACGTCTTCCCCTGTCTCCAGACACGGCCACACGGAAGTGGGATGGGCCCCAACTGGGTCTAACCCCACCGTCCTGGGGCCTCGTACAAAGCAAGGACATATCAAATCTTCTTTGACTCCCATCTGCTGGTCTGTACGTGTTTGGGAGGATGAGAGAGTAGAGGATGGGCGGTGAGTGGTGGGGGAGAGGTGCATGCGGAGATGAACAGCTCCAGGGGTATGTAGCAGATGGATCCTGGGTGGGTGGCTGGGTGGATGCGGCAGTGGCTGGATAAATGGACTAATGGGTGGGTTGGATGATGAACCGGTGGATGGGTTGATAGACTGATGAGTAGACAGATGGGTGGATGGATGGATGGGTCAGTGGGTGAGTGAGTAGCAGATAGAGTAGAGGGGTGAGAGATGGAAAGATGCATGGTGAGCGGATGGGAGACTGGAGTCCGATGATTAAATCAGGTACTTTAGGTGAAAGTAAGCTGTTCACAGCCTGTGAAGGGGATTTCCACATTTGCTACAGTCCCCTCTACTCCCTGTTGTCTCCTGGTGCTGAGGATGAGCCCTAGCTGTCCTCTCGGCCCCGTGTGTGCAGAGTCGCTCGCCATCGCCTTGGCCCACTTCACTCATTCAGGTCCTCTTAGGGCCCCCAGCCCCTCTTCGGAGACCTTGGGTTTTGTCATTCCAACGACACTGACATTCTAAGAACTTGGGGATAGGAGCGGAAGGAGAGGACAGAGGCAGGAGAGCCACTGAGACCCTGAAGGGACAGGGCCCTCAGGGGGTAGCACAGTCACATACTCACCCCGAGGCTTGCCCCGGCCCTGTATGGAGTAGGCAGGGGTGCAGCTTCGACCAAACCGGGTGACTTTGGGGTCCAGGAAGTAGACTGGCCCAGGGCTGGTGTCCTGTGGAGATGCTGGGAAGAGGGGCCCAGGGTCCTGAGTGCCCCTCTGGTGGCCCCACCGCCCCCTCTCGGTGCTGCTGAGTCGTTCCAGCCTCCGGGCAGCCCTCGGCCCCATGCGGGGGAGCAGGGGCCCCAGCCTGCGGAGGCCTGATGGCCCCGACCTGGGACCTGGACCTCTACTTTGACTTTGTCTTAATGAGTGTTTTTGTGCCCACCTCCCCGAAGGAAGCTGTGCCACCCCCCAACCTCTCCTCTGTCACAGGCTGGGGCACCAGCTCTAGAGAAACCAGCTCGCGCGCTAGTTAGAATTGCACAGAAAGTGAGAGTGACTAGACTCCGACGGGGAGTCTGGGGAGGGCCCTTTTAGTGCCTGGGCTTGTGGGCATGGGCGCGCTGAAGGGAGGGGCTTTGAGTCACAGTGAAGTCCCAGCAGGGCCTCTGTGAGCGTGTCCTTGGACCCGTCCACGCCTCCTTTTCTTCAGTAGTGGGATGTGAAGCTTGAAGGATGAGGCCATCCAGGGAAGGGGTGGTCCCATGCCTGGCACTTAGTCATTGGGACCAAGGACTGTGAAGGCCATTGCTATTAGTTATAAGCACATTCAGGTACAAATGTACAGTAAGTTTGACAAGTGTTAATTGATTGACATGTGAACATGTGTGTGCACACACATGACACCAGCACACACATGACACGTGTTCCTGGTAAATGAGCACATCCCGACTCAGCCCGCTTCCCACCTCCAGGCCTTTGTCTACGCTGCAGGCTCTCCTGGAGCCCCTTCTTCTCCCGGGGGCTCCAGTGAACTCCTACTCATCCTACAAAGCCCAGACCCCATGCCTCCACCTCCAGGAAGTTCCTGAGCATTCAGAAAAGTCTACAGCAACCATGCCCACCCTGATTCCTGGTTCCCCATGGGTGTCCTGTGACTAGAATTAGACTTGGGAACTCAGGTTGCTCTGAGCCCTAGGCTAAGTTCCTAACCTTCCTGGTGCCAGGTGTGACATGGATTCCCTCACTTGTCTTCTGGGGCCTCTTGACACTCTCCGAGTTCTCTTTCAGTTGGTTTGGGATTTTTGCTGCTTCTGAAAGCGCCTCTGCCAGCCACTCCCTCCCAACCTCTATCCACGAGAATCAAACTCCACACGCAGGACCCTCGTGGTCCCTGCTCTGGCCTCATTGGGACCTCAGAGCAGCTCTGGAAAATGGGCTGAGGGGGCATGTGGGCATCGATATGAGAAGCACAGGCTTACGGATGAATGGGGATAACTCCACTGATAGCTGCAGGGAGCTGACCGTGGCTAGCGGCCACCCGCATCCCTGTGCCCGGTACTCCCTCACACACATTCTGGCCAGGAGAAAAGCGGACATCACAGAGGTCAGGTCACCCACTGACCAGGCGAGGCCCACAGCCTGCGGTCTCTCCACCCCTGCCTGCCTAAACAACAGGAGTTTTCATTCTACCCTCATCTCATGCTGTGAGGTTGCTGAGGCCTGGGGAGCCACCTGGCTTGTTCATGGAGATACTGGGGCTGACACTCACTCTCCAAGCCCAGTTTTCTGAGCACTGACAAGATACCCAGCATTGCAGCTACTTTTAAGGCATTTAACTTTCATTTAACCCAGACAACTGGGCAAGGAGTGTATTGCTATTGTTTACGGAGGAGGAAACAGAGGCACGGAGCAGTCAAGCGGCAAGAAATGTGCAAAATGCAGGAGGCAAATGCAGGTCCTGACCCCACACTACTCCTTCCACTCTCTCTGGATAAGGAAGCAGAAGACCAGAAAGGCACCATGGCATCCTGAGGTCACAGAGCAAGCCAGGGGTCCAGTGACCCAGCCGGATTCCTGACTCACTCAGTGGAGCCTGGATCTATCAAGTGAGAAAATGCTCCCTGGGAGGAGGACGGAGGTTCAGGAGGCCTCACAGAACCCCCATCCCACCCCCGAGTCCCTGCCCCCAACCAGCCTTACCCTCACTGGGTCTCCGGAGCAGCGAGTAGGCGGGACCGGCCGCCCTGGTGCGGTCATGGTCGATGTAGCCCACAGTGGATGGCAGGGCATACAAGCCCGGCCCAGAGCCTGCAACCAAAGCTCTCTGGTCACAGCCTGGGCCTGAGTCCCCTGAAATGTGATGGGGAGCTCAGGGCCCAGCCCCTGAGCCCCCACCCTGGCCACCAGCCATCCTCCATGGCAGGGGTGGGGGGAGCAGGAGCTGCCCGCTGCCAACAAGCATTGTGTGTCGGACGTGAATCACAGCGGGAGGGGCTGCGGGGCCAGCCTCCTCCTCCCACTTTGAGGCATATGAGATGGGATGACTGAGGCCCAGACGCAGACACGCGCTGTCACAGGTGGGGAAACTGAGGCCCAGACACCAAGACAGTATCACAGCCGCAATGTTTGGTGGCCTCTGCAGGAATGGCAGTGCCACAAGAGGCAGGAAATACTGCCATGGGGCCTGACTCCAGACGTCCTGTTACAGACGGGGAAACTGAGGCGGGGGCCAGGACCATAACTGGGACAGTGCATGTCACAGTTGGGATATTCGGCTCACTGGCTAATACACCACAAACTCTTCCCCCTGGTTCGCCTGGCACCATCCCCCACGGGCCCTGGGCTGCTTGGTTCCTGGCTGTGTGCTCAGCACCGAGAAGGGCACATGGCCCACAAAATGCTCAGTTCCCGCTGGGTGGAGGCACATTCAGGGGCCACAGAAACGCTGTGATCACCCTGTCCTACTGGACAGAACACTGAAGGGCGGACACTCTCCACAGAGGCTCCCGCCTTCCCGCTGGGCTCCCAGAAAGGGCCCCACTGCCGAGGCCCCCCTCCTCCATGGTCTGCATGTACCGTTCTCCAAGGTGGCCATCCTGCAGGTCTTCCTCAGGCCGGTCTCTGGAATCTGGCACTCCGTGGCCCGCCGGCCCAGGGGCACTGTGGTCAGCCGGGAAGCGGGGTTGCAGCTGAGGGTCCCCATGGCGGGCAGGAGCCGGTTGCAGCAGGGAGGACGGGGCTGCTCAGCACCCGCACTGGATGCTGCCTCTTTGGCCACAGTGGCTCTGGGCGGCAAGTTCCGGCACCGTCCCCAGTCCTCGAGGCTCCTGCCTGTGTTGGCAGAGCCCTGGGCTCACCACACCCTCCCGGGGACCTCACAGACGGCCCCTTGTCCTTCAGCAGGGAGTCTTGGGGCCCTGGCCCAAGCAGGCCGGTCGACAGACGCCGGCCTGGAAGTGGGGCTGGGATCGAGTGTCGGCCAGATGGCTGGACAGTCCAGGGAAGAATCCGGTGTCAGCAGAGCGGGTCCCCTGGGAGACGGTGGAGCTGGGCAGCTGGGGCCAGAGCAGGCCCCGGGGGAGCTGGAGCCACAAACACAACACCCACAGCCTTGTAGCAGGAGGGACTGGTGAGGTCACGGGCGGCATGACCCCATTTCTGCAGCCGGGGAAACTGAGGTGCGGCCCCGGGTCCACAGCAAGTTTGCCACTGGGCCAAGAAGCCTGCCTTTCTTTCCTCTTCTCTTCTCTTCTCTTCTCTTCTCTTCTCTTCTCTTCTCTTCTCTTCTCTTCTCTTCCTTCCTTCCCTCCTTCCCTCCTTCCTTCCTTGCTTCCTTACTTCCTTCCTTTGTCCAGTAAGCATTCATGGAGCACCAACTGTGTACTAAGTTGTTTGGGTTGGTGGGGTCACAACATGGGAGACAGGGAGCTGATGTTCTCAGGAGGAGAGAGAGAAAATAAACAAAAAGCAATAAGTGAGCACAGTGTACTACAGGGTGTTAAATGTGCCGTGAAACACAGAGCAGGGTCAGGAGTTCAAGGCAGCAGTGAGAGGACAGCCGAGTGCCAGCGAGGGCAGGATGAGAGGGCACCGCGCTGCTGCGCTGAGAAGGGATGAGAAGAGCAGAAGGGAACGGCTGGGCGAAGGCTCTAGGGCAGGAGCGAGGGTAGCGAGGAGGCAGCACGGTCCTCCAGCACAGCCACCGCCTCCCAGAAGCCAACAGGAATTTGCTCCAGTCCAATCTAGAGTTAATCTAGAGTAACATCCCTGCCTGCACCAAAGGCTACCCCTGGTCAGGCTGCAAAGCCGGGCTCGGAAACCTGGCTGAACAGAATTCAGTCCAGTCCCTTCCATGGTGTCCTTGTTTACAGCTGTATTGCTGGGCCCTTTGGCACTGTAATTTTTTAACAACTGTATTGAATTATAATGCACATGCTGCACCATTCACTCCCCAATCCAATTGTAATTAATTGATTAAATTTAATAAGTTACATTCAGTAACTTTTAAACTTTTTAATCAAAATGTTACAGTCTATGTGAAAGATCATAAAAATGAGCCTTAAATGCTTGTATTAGAAAAGAAGGAAGATCAGCCCTGGCTGGTGTGGCTCAGTGGATTGAGCACCAGCCTGTGAACCAAAGGGTTGCTGATTCAATTCCCACCCAGGGCACACGCCTGGGTTGCGGGCCAGGTCCCCAGTAGGGGGCATGCAATAGGCAACCACACACTGATGTTTCTCTCCCTCTTTTTCTCCCTCCCTTCCCCTCTGTCTAATAATCAATAAATAAAAATCTTTAAAGAAAAAGAAAAAAGGAAGATCAAAGATGAGGGTTGAGGGTCAAAGGTTTCTTCCAGGTTCTAACCCCAACTCAGCTTTCTGGGGACACTGAAAATCTATGGTGGATGCCCACAGCCCTAAGAATAAAAGCCAAGCTCCCACTGTCACACACAGCTCTCTTGAGCCCTCTGCCCTTGCCCCCACCCTCAGGCCTTGCTCACTCTGCTCTGGCCACATCAGCCAACTTGAGCCACCTAGACAGCTCCCGCCTCAGGGTCTGCATCTGCCCTCTCTCCACCCGGATGCCTCTACTTGTCCTCCCTCCACACGGGTACCTTGGACAACAAATGAGCCCACAGTCAGCTCCACCCTCAGTCACCCGTGAGCCCCCAAATTAGACAAGCCATTTTTTTCTAGAAGCAGCAGAAACCCCAGAGCTGTGGACAGAACTGTGCACTGAGGAGGGAGATGACCAGGCGGAGCTTCCCATTGACCAAGACTGGCCAGAAAAGGGCAGGCGCCCAGGGGCCCCACCACTGAGGTCAGCCAGGCACAGGAAAGACAAATGTCCCTCTGGAGGTGGCTGCCCGAACCCAGCCCGCCGCATGCCCAGGCCTCATATGCCAGCTGTGGGGTGCAGACCACTGGAGACACTGGTTCCAGCCTGGACCCGGTCCCAGCCGCCTGCTCCCCCACTGGGGCCTGGGAAGGAAACGGGAGCTAACACAGAGAAGAGCCAGAGTGGATAGGTCGCCTGGGCCGGTGAGGGGCAGCTCTGAGGACCCCAGGGCCAGCCTGCCTCACCAGACAGAGATCAGCCCCCCTCCACAGGTCCCCCACTGGTGGCACCGCTTCTCTGCGTGACTCACATTCAGCTCAGAGCTCTTCCCCAGATGCCAAGTAAATGACATGTAAATGAGCTCCTATTTCATTTAAAGCATATGCAAATAAGCTACGCTTTTAATCCAGCCTGACTCACTGACAGAAGAGAGCAAATCAGAAAAGGGGGGATAGGGGGCTGGATTTGGAGTGACAGTGTAAGGCTCCAGGGGAGGAACGCCGCCTCCCTGGGCCTCAGGATCCTGAAGAATCAATACAGTTGGTGTTCCCTAAATTATAGCCTTCTCCTAGTCACTCGCTCAGCCAGTATTTATCTGTTTTCGCTCTGTGCGCCAGGCACTGACTGGCAGGTGCTGGGTAAACAGGTATGATCAAAACACATAAACTCCCTTCTTCACGTCTCTGTCCGGAGAGGCAAATAAATGAGTTTTACATTACTTTAGAAGGTAAATAGTGCCAAGAAAAAAAGATGGAGGGCAAGGAGGAGTTGGAGGTGCAGGGAGTTTGCAGTTTGCAATGGGGTGGTCAGGGGAAGCCTTGCTGAGAAGGTGACAGTGGAGCAGAGACCTAAAGGGGGTGAGGAGGGAGCCAGGGTGAGGTCTAGGGCAAGGACATGCTAAGCAGAAGTCACAGCACCAGCACCAGCAGAGGCTCAGAGGCTGGACAGTGCCTGGCATGTTGGGGGAACAGCAGGAAGGTGGATGTGACCCGGGAGGGATGAGTGAGGGGGTGAGAGGGAGGAAATGAGAGCAAAGAACTATCAGAGGAGGTCGTGCAGGGTCCTGTGGGAGGACTTGGGCTGTTTACCCTAAGGGGTGTGAGAGCCATGGAGGGCCGTGGGCAGAGCAGGACCAGGCCCACTCGGTGCTCTCTGGCGCCGTCTGGTGGCTACCGCTGGGAGGACAGGCTGTGAGGTCCGAGGGCCAAATCTGATTCAAGGGCTCACGAGCTCCTTTTATTGGCTGCAGGGGTAACAGGCCGTGGGCGGTGCTGGGAGGCCCGGGTGGAGGGGACTGAAGTAGTCCAGAAAGAATAGTGGGTAAGGCTGCGGGGAGGGATGAGGGGACAGGGGGTGGGGGGCTGGGGGAGAATAATGTGGAGAGCTGGTGGGCTCCACCCAGGTGGAGCTGGAGGATGGTGTTGATAAACAGGTTGGTTCTGGGTGTATTTTTAAAACGGATTCCACAAGTTTGGAGTAGATTTAGTACGGAGATTGAGGGAACTAGATGTGTTGAGGCCGCCTCCAGGATTTGGGCCAGAGAACCTGGAGGATGGAGCTTCTGTAAGGAGGAGGGGGAAGATGCAGGAGGGGCAGGTTTTAGGAGAAGATCAGGAGCTTAGCTTTGGCCCCGGCTGGTGTGGTCCAGTGGATTGGAGTGCTGGCCTGTGAATCACAAGATCACAGGTTCCATTCCCAGTCAGGGCGCATGCCAGAGTTGCAGGCCAGGCTCCCAGCTGGGGCGTGTGAGAAGCAACAGATTGATGATCTATCTCTCAACACATTGATGTTTCTCTCCCTCTTCTCTCTCTCCCTTCCCCCTCTCTAAAAATAAAGAATTTTTTTTTAAAAAAAAGTTTATTTTTGGCATTGTGAGTGTGAGGCTGTGGTGGGAGGTGCATGTGGACGCTGGTAGGCAGCCATCCATGCAGGAGGCTGGTTCTCTCTGCTCCATGACAAATTCCCCCAAAAGCAATGGCTTAAAACAACGCATGGTCTTCAGGCCACAGAGCAGGGTTCTCTGCTCAGGCTGCACTGACGGTGTTGGCCAGCACTGGGCCTCATCAGGAGGCTGGACTGGGGAAGGGTCCACTCTCAGCTCCCCCAGATTGTCACAGGATTTATTTTCCTGTTTTTATAGAACTGGGGGTCCCTTTCTTGCTGGCTGTTGGCTTCTGGTCATATGGCCTTCTATCCCAAGTGAGGTGGGGACCATGGAGGGTTTGGGGCAGAGGAGGGGTGTGGTCTGGTATAAGGAGAAGGGGAGAGTCAAAATCACTATTGATTTCTTCGGTTGTTCATTATCCATTTCGTCCATGACCCTCCATAAAACACACAGGTACGCACATGCACAGGAAGAGGCAGAAGCTGTAGCCCTTGTGTCCTGGGGGTCCAGAACATGACTTGCCCACTGCAGGTGCACAACACATACCTGTCGAAAAAGGGAGGGGGCAAAGGGGAGCTGTCACCAGCCTTATTGCTATTGCTGGTTCGAGTTCTCACCACCCCTTTCTAAAACTCATTCAGGGCTGAAAGTGAGGACACACCCCAGGAGGCTGGGTTTATTGGATGACCTGTTGTTTTCTGTCCCTGGTATACGGGAGGCGGCAGGCCAGGTGTTCACAGAGGCTGCCGCCCCATCCAGTGTCAGCTCACGGTTGATATGTTACTTCCCACCTCCCCAGTGCCTCGAAATTGTCCTTTGTCCAGTGGCCAGTCCCCTGACTCAGCCTCACGCGCCTCTGTGGCTGCCTGCCCCTTTTTCCTTGGGGACTCTAACAAGGAAGCCTTGTTCTTCTCAGAGGACAAGAACGCAAAGAACCTGCCTGCCTCCCCCCTCCCTCTATCCCGGAAAAAGCTGGCTCTCTATATGGGACCGAGCAGGGCCTGGAGCAGTTCCGCTGGGTACGCTGCTGTGTTTTACAGATGAGGACAGAGGTTCAGCGAGAAAAAGGGCTCACGTTCAGAAGACTGGGGGACTGGACAGGGGTCCCAGCAGGCCTTCCTGAAGCCCACAAAGTCCCACCCAACCAGGTCCTTTCTCCCCCCTGGCTTCATCCATCCCTCTCGTGCAGCCCCTTTGGCCCCCTTGCGTTTTTTCTTTTTAGAACAATAAACACCTTTATTACATGAGCTAAGACAGGAGGAAGGGGAATTTATTTGCCTTTCTGGGACTTGATTTTCCTCAGCCAGAACTCCAGCCCCTTGCCCTCCAGCACACAGCCACCTGCATGGCCACACTGGCCTGGTCTTGGAGCGATGCACGCACGCAAGGAGCTTGCCCTGCTGGAGAGCTCCTCCAGAGCACTCCAGCAGGGAGTGCACCTCCATGCTCATATTTCTTCCGAATTTTCTTTGATTGTTTTTTGTTTAAAATCTCTTCCTCCTCAAGAGTCAGCCTGGCCTCCTTCTTGTGGGCCAGGGGCACTGCATGGTGAGACTCGTACCGGTGCCGGTATGGTGTGCTGGCAAAGATGCAGCTCCTTACTAGCATCTTGGAGAGGACCAGTTTGTCGGATGCATTTGCAGATGATCTCAATAATCCTTGTTTTGCACATAAACAACTCTCAGAGCCCTGAGAAGTTGCCCACATCCAGGTATTTCTTTTTCTTTTTTTAAAGATTTTATTCATTTTTAGAGAGAGGGGAAGGGAAGGAGAGAGGGAAACATCAATGAAACATCAATGTGCTGTTGCCTCGTGTGCGCCCCCTGCTGGGGACCTGGCCACAACCCAGGCATGAGCCCTGACTGGGAATCAAACCATCAACCTTTCAGTTCGCAGGTCGGCACTCAGTCCACTGAGCCACACCAACCAGCACATCTCATATTTTCACTTCTTGTGGTACGGCTTTCTTTTGTTCCTGGTCTTGTGGTGCTTATGCTAGTTGTCCCAACAGATGCCCCTGGCTCAGCACCCCCTAGAAAGAGGCGGCCCCTTGCTTTTCAAAAACACACCTGGCTGCTGCAACCTTAGGGCCTTCGCACTCACTGCACCTTCTCCCTGGCACATCCTTTCCTACACAGGTGTTTGCTGCATCTCTCCACTTCCTTCAAGTCTTTCCTGAAGCCTCTCCCTCTGAACAAATCTTCCCGACCACCCAACTCGATTCTGCAACGTGCCCAGCTCCCCACTGCCAATCCCCCTTCCACCTTACTTTTTCTTTGTCCCACAGCACTTATCACTAGCTGAGGTCGGGTACATGCTGGTCGCACGGTGGTGGGCTGGACTTTGACAGAGCTGTAAAATGGGCAGTTTTGTGAGCTGGCAGGTGTCCTGTTGGTAGCTGGAAATCAGCTGGATGGGAGTATCAACACCACAGGAATCAGCGTCCACTACAAAGCAGGGCCTTTGCCCTGAAGAGCCCGTTGTTGGGCATTTTTAGCACACAGCTGCCTGTTTACTATGCTGGGGGTCGTGCTCTCTGGTGACCCAGGGCCCCACGAGGATGCAAGTTCCTGGGGTGGGAGTCTGCCCGCCTTGCGCTCTACTGTCACCCTGGTACCTAGAACAATGCTGGGTGTCTAGTAGACACTTGGTAAATTCTTTTTGGATTAAAGAGTGACCCTCCTCCCTAACAATTGCTCATACTCTGAAAGTAAGGCCCTTGTACAAAACCACCCCTCAGCACGCCCCAGTCTCTGGCACCGCATGCCAGTCCCCAGAGGCACCTCTCTCCCTTAAACAAAACAGTGGTGTTCTCCAGCACCCTGACCTTGGCCAGGCAGTAAGACCCTGGAAGCCTCAGCAACACGACTCCATCCAAGCAACACGAACTTATCATCGTAAGCCTCACCCCACAGCAACTCAAAATGCCCAAGCAGCTCCTGGTGTCCCGATGCCAGCCCTGAGGGTGAGACTTCAGTCCCAGGGAAAATCCTCAGCACCTATGTAATGAGCGTCTTCTGTCTGAGTTAAGAGATCATTTTAACTTCCTCGCCATCATCTTGCCTCCCCAGGGACCTGCCCCAAGGCAAAAAAGACTCGCCCTTGCTCTGGTCCCAGACAATGCAATGCAGCTAAGGAACTGGGGGGTGGGGGGTGGGGTGGAGTTCAAGAAGTACCAAGTGCCCTGGTGGGTGGCTCAATTGGTTGGAGCATCCTCCCGTACGCCAGAAGGTTGTGGGTTTTATCCCAGGCCAGGGCATGTACCTAGGTTGCCAGGTTCAATTCCCAGCGTGTAAAGGAAGGCAGCCCATTAATGTTTATTTCTCACATTGATCCCCCCCTCCCTCCTTTCTTCTCTCTCTCTAAAAATCAACAAGCATATCCTTGGGTGAGGACTTTTAAAAAAATAAAAATTAAGCCCTGGCTGGCGTAGTTCAGTGGATTGAGTGCGGGCTGCGAACCAAAGCATCGCAGGTTTTATTCCCAGTCAGGGCAGATGCCTGGGTTGCAGGCCACGGCCCCCAGCAACCACACACTGATGTTTCTCTCTCTCTCTCTCTTTCTCCCTCCCTTCCCTCTCTAAAAATAAATGAATAAAATATTTTTAAAAATTAAAAATTAAAAAGTAGTATGATGTCCTTGCGCCCACTTCCGGAGCTGCGCCGGTAAGGTCTCGCAGGCTTGTGGCACCGAGTGGGGAGAGGGGTATGCTAGAAGGGCCACTCGCTGCTCCTGGCCTGTGGAAATCGAAACTCCTGGACGCAGCCACCACCACTACCACCACCACCACACCACCACCACCACCACCACCACCACCACCACCACCACCACGACACTACCACCACACCACCACCACCACCACCATCGCAGCAAATGGAATTTAAGCTGCACAGGTCACTTAAATTCTCCAGCAGCCTCGTTGAAAAACACAATGAAATGGGTGGCATAAATAAAGTAAAATTAGTTTTATAAAATATAAAATAACATGTACTTTAACCCTTGTTGACCCTGAGAAGAGTATACTGCCAGGAAGGACTCCTTGTGGTTTACTAGGCTCAATTTCATAGCCAGAGTCTAGCGGCCATTGTTTCCAGGGACCTCTCACCTAAGCTGCTCAGAGAAAAGCCACAGATTGGGCCCTCAGCCTCCTAACTGTGCTCCTCGCCCACTGAGTCAGCACTCATAAGAGAACTCCTAGGATTGAAATATGACCAAGGGGACTGAGATGTCCCACATCCAACCGGAGCTGTGCAACTATATCTTCATTTGCATCTTTACTGACCAATGGAAGCATTCCATTTCAACTACTCCATAGTGTTTTTGACCAATCAAACCAAAGATTTTGAATCTTCATTTACATGAGAACCAATCAGGTATGGAACTCTTGTTTATACAGGGCAGCTTTACCCCTGTCTCCAGGGAAGGCACTTTCAGTTTCCATTGAGGACTGTGTTTCCCTGCTTGAAGTTTTCCGGTAACTGACTTGTGTCTACTTTTAAGTTGAAATTTAAGTTAAAAATTACATTTCGGGTGCTCAGTACCTGAAAGTGGCTGGGGGCTGTGCCCTGACCTAAGTTTATTATATGACCCTGGCTTGTTTCTGCTGGGGTCGATTGTCCAGGCTGCAGTCACCTGGTCTGGGGCAGGAAATTGTACACAGCGAGCCCAAAGCTAGCTTTAGTGGTTCCCACGCCAAATCCTCCTATTTGAATTCATCGCCACCACCCGCTCTCTCCAAAATAGACTGCTCTCAGGCCACCCTTCCTTTTCTGTGCCCGCTCCCAGAGCCCCAGTGTCCTTCCACCTCCCAGCACGATCACCTGGCCCTGTGGCCCAACACACACAGGGGTGGGCCCCTGTGCCACCCCCCAGCTCCCCAGCCAGGGCCCCATCAGCAAGGAGCTGCCGCTGAAGGACAGCATGTCTTGAGGTAGCCACAGGGCCTGAGATTGGAGTAGAGCTTCTAGAGCCCCCCGCCCCACCACTTCCTGCTCAGGTCCCCCTGTGTCAGAGTGGGAGAGCCAGCACCCCCAAATCCACTCTCATAAGATGCACCTCTCTGCCCTGTGGGACAGGTGAGGGGCCTGCGCACCTTCAAAGCCCCCCACCCTCGTCTGCCCATCTGCCTTGCTGTTGCTTGCCTGAGCCGTCCTCCCAGGGTTGTAGACCAGCTGCAGTCCCTGGCAGCTCAGGCCTGGTTCCTGGCCTTTCCATCCAGTCTGAATGCAGACGTCACCACTCGGAGCCTCCACTTCCCTGGACGCTCCCGATGACTTACATCTCAGGTCCCCAGATGGCCTGAGGGGCTGGCCGCCACACAGACTCTGTTTTGCCAAACTTCGGTTCAGCTTCACAAACAGATTCATCAAGCAATGTTGTCCTCACAGACATTCCACACTATTTATTCGGGGTCCTGGCTCCCCAACTTGGTACCCTGGGTGTCACTCCTCCTGCCATCCCCCCTGGGGTTAGCTCAAGGGCCAGCAGGAGACCGAAGGCCTTGTGGACCAGAACAGCCCTTCCCACTCCAGAGCTTTCTGTGTGGCTATTTACTAAACAGACCTGCCCAGGCGTCCGCCGTCCCAGAGACCTTCTAAGTCAGGGAGCGGCAATAGGGGGCACGACTTGGGCTGACATTTCCGTTCTGGGGTCCTCCAGCAGCAGAGCTGAATAGGGGACCTGACAGGGGTCCCAAATGACCCAGCCCTACTCGCACAGCTGCAGCCCACCCTAAAGAAAGAGCCTGAGGCCCCCACGTAACAAGGGGTGCCAGCAAGGGGAACTTGCCCAGAGGAGTGGGAAGGGTGTCCCTGGACGGAACAGACGTCTCCAGGACGCTCTCTCCTGGACACCCTCCTTGGCTTGAGTCCCTTGCGGTAGATAGGCGGGGGCGGGGGGGGGGGGCAGGATATTGGGTCTTGAACGGGTGGCGGGGGGAGGGGGGCTGGGACCCTCTGTGGGAGGAAGGCTTCCTGCCAAGGCCGCTGAGGACTTCCTCTAGGGTGGGGACAGTGCCGGGAAGGGGGATCTGAGGGCAGGCTCCGCCGGAAGCCCAGGCCAGGGGTGGGGGTGGGCCAGGGAGCAGTAGAGCAAGGACCTTAGGCCCAAATCGGGCAGCTTCCACGGAGCCAGTCTTCCAGGGACAGGAGCTCGTATCCCAGGCACAGGCGTGACCTTGGTTCAGCCCCAGGCACCGCTGGCCTCAGGCTCCCAGGGGTCCCTCCCTCACCCCGCCCTGGGGTCAACCTGGATCCTCCAGGTGCCTGCCCCATCCCTTTCTTCTCCTCCCTTCTCTCCTCTCCATCTCTTTCTCCACCCCCTTCCTCTCCCCCTTCCCAGGCTTCACCTCTTCCCAGAATCTTCATCTATTCGGCCCACCTGTCCTCAGGGTGGTGGCACCGACTGCCCACCCACCCCCATGATGTGAGAACTCAGGTCTGGGAGCTTGGAATGGGTCCCCGGGGGGGCGGGGGCGCTGCAGGGGAGGCAGGGCCAGAGAGTTGAGTTACACCCTGCAAGGGACCTCAGCTGCCAGGGCAGCAGGAAGTGGGGTCAGGGGCTGGGAAGAGGCCCATTCACCAGACCAGCTGCTCCCTGCCGGGGTTAAGGGCCCAGCTTCCCGAGAAGGGCCCACGCCTCCGGGCTGGGGGGTACTGACCCTCGGAGCCTGCCTTCCTGTGTGGCCTTTCCTGGCACCAGGGGTGGGGGGCTGGGACCAAGGAAGATGGGCTTTGGGTTCACACACATGGACTTTTACCTCTTGAGGCCTCAGTTTCCCTCTTATGCTTCCAGCCCCTCTGAGCCTCAGTGTACCCCTCCTGCTCCTCTTGGGCCTCAGTGTCCGCCTCTGACAAGAGTCTGAGGAGACACCGACAGGCAGGGCAGTGGAGCTTAGAAATCCCACCTCCTGGCTGCCCGAGGGAAACGGGCACGGGCCACGCCCTGAGGCTGGCTAGGGGCACACAGGACACTTCATGTCTTTCCTTCCTGTGTGCCTGCCCTGGTCAGCGCCGGCCACGACAGACACGATCTGGGGGCTGGGATCAGTGAGAGCCACGGCAGACAAGGTCCCCCCAGTACAGGGAAGTTATGGCTTCAGCTACACGGCCTCGTTAAGGTCTGTGAGGAAAATGCACCTGGATCAAGTGAAATAGAGGCAGGGGCTGTGAGAAGGGGGTTGGGGAGGGCTCTGTGGAGGCAACATTCGGGCATAGACTGAACAGGGTGAGGACACAGCTGTGCAAAGGTCCTGAGGCTGCCTGATGCTGAAGGGCTCTGGCCAGCAAGGAGTTGGGGATTTTCCTTTCTGCCACAGGCAGCCTTGGGATGACTGTGTGTTTAGAAGGGTGTTTCTGAAACCACTCTGGGCGCCAAGTGGTGACTGGCTGGGAAGGGCAGACAGTGAAACAGGACCAGGCTAGGGGCACTGAGGACAGGGTGGAGGATTCAGGTGTTGGGAAAGTGAGGCGTTCAGGACTGGCTGACCACTGCTGTGGAGGGGGGAGCCTGGCCAGGGTCCCTTCCCGGGCCTCTCCTGAGGACCCCCGACCCTGGTATCTCTGGAACAGAGTATGGAAGCACCCCCATGCCAGGACCTCCTAGGCTCCCACCAGCCTGCCCCTTTGCCAGAGGGAAGACATGCTCGGTGGTAGGTCCCGATGTGTCCCAGGCAGGGGTGGGACTCAGCTCCATCACCCCAGGAGACTCCACCACCTCCGAAGGACCCTCTCCCCCAGGAGGTTCCAACGCCAGAGACCATCTTCCTCCAGGAGGTCCCACAGCACCGCACAGGAGGGACCCGGGAGGCGCGGCTGCTCCCCTCCGGCAGGCGCATGCGCTCAGGGCAGTGAAGGCTGAGAGGTTCGCCAACCTAGCGCGCACGTGGGTGGAGGGGACTCTAGGTTTTCCATTCACTTGACCTAACAGTCACCCCTCTCTGGCCCCATATTCTGATCTTCCCGTCTCTGAAAGTTAGATCTGGAATCTATCTAGACCTTCCAGCTCCATGTGTTGTGACCTCGGCCCCACCCTCCCATCTCTGGCCCCCAGCCCCTGCCTCTGTGTCGCCTCCAGGGTCGGGGTCAGGGCGGAAACCCCCTCGGGAAACCCCCGAGGAACAGGGGGAGGAGGGGGCAGAGAAGCAGGGTCGCGGGTGGCGGGAAGGAGCCAGAGGCACCACTATTTAAGCCACTTCCCTGCAGGGCCGTGTGGACAGAGCATGGGACCCAGCATGGAACAGGGCCTAGCCTTCCTGCTTCCTTTTTTCATGGGGCTCCTCCAGCAAGGCCGCGGTGCGCAGGGTAAAAGGAGGAGGCAATGTGGAGGGGGTTCGGAAGAGGAGGGGGCTTAGATTTAAAAGGGTGTTCTGAGGGAGGAGGGGCCTTCGGAAAGAGAAGGGGCGCATGTGGAGGGGGTTCGGCGAGGGGAGGTGGGAGAGATTCAGGGAGGGTGATGAGCCTCACACAGGGCGTCCTGTGGAGGAGACAGGGCTGAGTGGTTTGGGGGTTCTGCCAGAGAGGGAGCTCAAGGCAGGGGTCTGAGGCTGAGGGCGAGGGGTGGGAAGAGGGAGGGGCGGGACTAAGAACGCCGTTTGTCCTCAGGTGGGTCCCTGGAGGTGGAGCCCCGCCAGCCTGTGGTGGCGCTGGCCCTGGGTGGTTCGATGCAGCTCACCTGCCGCCTGACCTGTGAGGCAAGGGCCGCCTCGGTGCAGTGGCGGGGCCTGGACACCAGCCTGGGTGCCGTGCAGTCGGGCCCCAACAGCAGCGTCCTATCCGTGCACAACGCCTCGCTCTCTGCTACGGGGACCCGCGTGTGTGTGGGTTCCTGCGGGAACAGCACCTTCCAGAAGACCGTGAAACTCCTGGTGTTTGGTGAGCCCCCACCCCTCCTCTTCTCGCCTTTGCACAAGCCGGACCAACCCTGCAGCCCTGCTTTGGCTCTATCCCTATGCCACCTCTTCCTGGGAGCCCTCCCAGATTTCCTGCCCTACCTCAGCTCAAAGCCTGCTTCGAAGCTTCTGAGTCACTCTGCAATCCATTCCATCCTCTCAACGTTCCCTATCTCCAGGCTTCTCAGGCTTCACTCTCTCCCCCAACCCACCCCCAAACCCTCCATATCTGATGTCCCTGCCCTTCCTGCTTTTGACCCCCTTTCAGCACCTTATATTCTAGCCACACAGGATGCGATCACTGGGTCTCCCCTGTCCCTGTGCACCAACAGTCCCCACTCCCCACTTGGCCTTACGCCCAAGCCCCTTCCTCAGGACCCAGCCTTGATCCTCTCCGTTCAGCCCACCCTCTCCCACCCCTTCCTACACAGCCTTCCCGAACCAGCTGACGGTCTTCCCAGTGGCCCTGGTGACGGGGCGGCCCCAGGAGTTGGCCTGCACGGCCCACAACATCACCAACCCCGAAGCCCTCTCCTTGTCCCTGCTCCTGGGAGACCAGGAACTGGAGGAGGTGCAGGCCCTGGGCCAGGAAGTGGAGGAGGAGCCCGAGGAGGGAGAGGACTCGCTGTTCCGAGTGACAGAGCGCTGGCTGCTGCCCCCACTGTGGACACCTGCCCCACCCGCCCTCCACTGCCAGGCAACCATGAGGCTGCCCGGCTTGGAGCAGAGCCACTCCCAGCCCATTCCAGGTGAGTCTGCAGGGTCCTGACTGCTCTGCACCTTAGTGTCCCCCTGAAAGCGGGAGAAGTCATGCCACCCAGCTCCTATGAGCCGTGATGATGGATGGTTTAGCAGTTCCCCTGGAATCCTGGTTCTGCCCTTCATCTGCTGAGTGCATCTACTGGCAGGTGAGAGAATTGCATTCCATCTGTAGTCTGCCCTCTGGTGGCAGCCAGAGTGATACTCCTCAATCGTTTGTTTATTCAACGGATTTACTGAGCACTTTACCTGTGCCAGGTCCCATGGGTACCTCCAGCTCTTCCCTCCCTCTTGGTCCCTGGCTCTCACCCTCACCCTTCCAGTCTGTCCTCTGCACGGCAGCCACCAGAGGGCGCCTGTGAGCATCTGAGTCAGGGCTCACCCCTCTTCTGTTCACAGCCCTCCAGGGCTCCCACCTCCACCCAAATAAAAACCCAAGGCCCTGCACAACTTATTGGGTCACATCCCTGCCCTCATTTCCTCCCTCCCATCTCTCCCCCCACTTACTCTGCTTCAGCCATACAGGCCTCCTTGTTGTTCTTCCAATGGGCTCGGTCCAGCCTCAGGGTCTTTGTATGTGCTGTGCCCTCCACTGGGAATGCTCTCCCCCCAGCTCTCTCCATAACTCCCTCACTCACCTCCCTCAGGTCACCTTCCCAATGGGGCTTCCCCTGACCTCCCCCTACCCCTCACGCATGCACACACGAGCTCCTTCTCTCCTGGTGTTTCTTGACACCTTTTATCAACATCTGACATCCTGTATGTTCTCTTTATCTTTTTTCCATTAACTGTCTCCCCTGCTCTTGACTTCACCAAGATGGGAATGTTCGTCTTGCTCGCAGCTGTGCTCCCAGTGGCTAAATCAGTGCCTGGGCATGGTTGGTGTTGAGTAGATACACTCTGAATAAATGAGTAACTGTTATCATGGTGCCCAGCACATAGCAGGTAACAATAAATAATTGCTGAATGGTAATACTTAATAACATGGGCCTTGGCACACAGTAGGTGCTCGATTTGTGTGAGATGCATCCTCCCCTCTCTGCACCTCCCAGTCCCATAATAATGAAACCCAGCACCCACTGACCCTGTGCCCTGGATGCATGTGTGGGCCTGGGTGAGGGCTCTCACCTCCTTTACAGCTGAGAAAAGTGAGACAAGAAAATTCAGAAGTCCCCTTCAAGGGGGTGGGGGCGCGGGGTGGAGCACAGCAGACCAACCCAACTCCTACCCACTGGGATACACTGCAATTCACCCAAGGGGCCCGGGTCAGGGCTTGGAGTAGTACTGGGCTGGCCCGGGTCAGGGCTTGGAGTAGTACTGGGCTGACTCCATGATCCAGATAGATAAGCAAGAAAGGGGGCTGAGGCAGCAGGGAGAAAAATCGCCGCCCTCTTTTCCAGTTCTGCACATCCTGACCTCCCAGGAGCCCCCTGTCACAACCTCCCTGGAGGCCACCCTGGAGCAGGACTCTACCCGCAGCCCCTGGAGTCCTGGCCCCAAGCCTGGGAACAGCTCCACCAGGCCTTGCCGCCCTGAGATCCACTGGTCACCAGCACCAGGGGGTCTGGAGCTGCTGTGCGAAGCAGCCTGTGGCCCTGGCACAACTGTGCATTGGACTCAGGCACCTGGCGATCTGGCAGCTTATAAGAGGTGGGGAGCTGGGGCCCAGGCTTGGCTGAGAGTGCTGTGGGCTGGATGCCACCCCAAGGGCTTGTTCCAGTGTCGCCTGGACCCAGGGGGCCAGATGGCCAGTCTGTACCTGCTCCCAGAAGACTGTGAGTTTGGGGGGCTGGGGAGGGCACTAGGGGAGGCTAGGAGGGGGGAAGCCTTGTACAAAGACCTTACACAAGGAGGTGCCCCTGCCCGGCCTCAGTTACCCCAACTGTCCAGGAGGCTTCCCTAACACGATAAGAATACAGTTGCCTGGCATGGCAATCACTATTAATTTCAGGGACTATGTAGATTTCATAGTAGTTTGCAAACCCTGAACTTTACAGACTACAATGGCCTGCAGAATGAAAATGGAATACAGGCACTTATTTCACTTCAAATTTTCTTGTAGCCACATTCAGGGAAAAAGTAAAAATAAGTGAGGTAATACATTTTATTTAACCCAATATAGCTTAAATATCATTTCAACATGTAATCTGTAAGAAGGTATGAGTGATATATTTTATATGCCTGTGACGTGTATTTTACACCAACAGCAAACACTTCTCCACCCAGATAAGCCACATTTCAAGCACAGACGTCCAAGTGGCCACCTCCTTGAACAGCCCACATCTGACTATAAGGCCCCACGTCCCTTTCAAATTTTTGACTCCAAAGTCTTTTGGATATTCCAGTGTTTTTCATACATTTCAAAAGACATTCTAAGCCAGAGATTTTCAACCAGTATACTGCAAGAATTTTTAAAACATGTAATACCTATTTAGTCTGGGGTCCTCACCTCTTTTCCTTTCAATTGTCAAATTTAAATATGACAACCACCAACAGAGCAATAATCATAGCTGTGAGTTAATCAAAATCATACCAATTTTTCGGTCAGATTGGCAAAAATATATAATTTTGGTGTGCTGCAGAATTGTAGCAATTAGTTTACGTGTGCTGTGAGATGAAAAAGGTTGAAAATCACTGTTCTAAGCCATCAAGACCTTTGTTAAATTTTAGGGAACTTGGTAAATTTGGAAGCTCTGCTGAGCTTCTCCCCACAGCCGTCAAAGACGTGTTCAGGCTCCTGACGCTCCTCTCTCTAGGCACCTCACACACGTCTGAAGCCCTGTGGGTTGGCAGCTTGGTGCTAGGGCTGCTCCTCCTGGTGTTCCTCGCCTACCGCCTGTGGAAACGCTGCCAGCCAGCCACCTAACCGCCAGGCTCACCAATGCCTCTGAAGTGGCCTGCCTTTCCTTCAACTCAGTTGTGACTGGAGGACGTTTGCAGGGTTCTGGACAGCGTGAGGGCTGACCGAGGGACCTTCACCCTGATGACCAGCACATCCAGTCTCCCCACCTGGCTGGGTTTCACCTTCGAGGGACCCCTGGGGAGCCGCTCCCCAACTGGAGAATAAAGAGCATCTGGTCTGACCTCAGTGGCTTCGGTTGTGGTACAAGGACTCTGGACCCCTCTGCCCGGGGCGACTCCCTGGGGAGACAGGATGGACAGACACCCCAGGCCCCCTGGCCCTAGGTTGGGGGAGCGTGCACTCTGCCTGGGGAGGGAGAATACAAATGCTGTGCCTTTCCCTGGATGCAGGGACCCTGGTGCTTCAGGAATAACTAAGGAGTCATCAAAAGAAATAGCGAGTATTTGGGGTGGGGGGGCACTGTGGGCAGACACAGAAGAGAGGCGGCTTATTAAGGGAGCTAAAGAGGGGGGAGAGCAGAAACAGAGGCTAGAAATGAGATCAGCAGAGCCTGTGGGCTCTGGGGAGAGCTGAGAACGCTGGAGGATGCGTGTGAGAAAGACCCCTCCAGTGGTGAGGAAAGGTAACAGCTTAGGACAGAGAACCGAGGCCGTGAGTGGTCTACTAATTCCTCGAACGCACACAGGGACCTAGGGACCGTGGGAGGCCAGAGCAGACCCCTAACGCAGCCTGGTGGGTGGCAGGGGCGGGGGTGCGGGGCGGGTCCCCACGAAGTGAGCTATAAACTCAGAGTAAGACCTGAGATCAGAGCAACACCTGGTGAAGGCCAGGCTGAGCCCAAAGTCTCAAAGACGAAAATCAGAAAAATGGGACGGAGCAGCGCTCAATCCTCGAATCTGGGTAGATCCATCCCCCTCTTCAGCGCAGCACGGCTTCTCTGGTAACCGAGGAGACTGGTTGCTAGGGAACCACGCTAAGAAAGGACTCGCCCTCTACCAAGATGGCAAGCAATCCAGCTTCATGCCAGAAACCAAGCCCTTCCTTGAGAGCCATTTTGGAGCCTGGCAAAGTTCAGGTTCTGGGATTAAGACAAGAAAGCCAACCAGTATACGTAAAGAAAACACTGGAGGAAGAATGCCAATTAGAACCTATGAGAAAGAGCGGCCTGTACTAATTATTTTCCTGTCTCCCAGAGGGATTCGGGGTCTTCTGCCCTTAACCAAGATGACCGCCAGGAGGCGCCAGCGCACTGTGGAATATGGCGGGGCTTCCGGTCCCGCTGCCCTCAGCGAAGATGGCGGCAGTGGAGAAGCGGCGGCCAGCCATAGCCCCCGCGGCCGGCTTCACAGACAGCGGCCGGCCGTCGATGTCCCGGGCAGCAGCAACGGCCGAGAACGAAGAGGACTTCCTGCGGCAGGTCGGCGTGACAAAGATGCTGCGCGCAGCCCTGCTGAAGGTACTAGAGGCACGGCCCGAGGAGCCTATCTCCTTCCTGGCGCACTACTTCGAGAACATGGGCCTGAGTACGCCTGCAAACGGCGGCGCCGGGGAGCCCCCGGGCCAGCTCCTGCTGCAGCAGCAGCGCCTGGGTCGCGCGCTTTGGCACCTTCGCTTGGCTCACCACTCCCAGAGGTGCGGGACTGGGCCGGGCCTGGGCGGGTAGGGGCCCCAACCGGACTTCAATTCCCAGCGTGCTCTGCGCGTCTCCTCGCCCCGGGCCGACGCTTGAGCGCGTGGTATGCTGGGAACTGTAGTCCCCAATGCCTCCCTGGCGCGGGACGGACCCGGACCGCGATTGCCTGGAGGTCCCCAGCGTTCCCTGGTGGTTGCATGCGTGCCGTGCGCCGGCGTCCATAGCTCCTGCTGGCCTCATCTTTTGTGATGCCTTTTTGAAAATCATGGAACCCAGAAAGGACTTAACCCAATGTCGCAGAGCAAACCCTGTGAGCCTGGTACCTCCTAGCTAGCTCGTTACAAGTATACCATCCCCGTCCATTCTGCCAGAAAATGAATATTTTATAGGTCTGGACTGTGAAGACAGCAACATAGTCGCCCAAAGCTCCTGTCCTGGAGGGGAGGCTCCCAGTGTGCAGGAGGGGTGTCCAGGAAAAGCCCCTTGTGATTCACAGAAAGAGGTGGTGCCTCAGGTGCACTGACCTGGAGGCTGTACATCTGTGCATTGTGGGGTGCACAGCCTTCTCACAGCTGAAGCATGGTGGGGTGGAGGGAATGGCTCCTACCCACTCCCCAGGCATCCTTCCTTCCTCACAGTTGTGAGCCCATGGAAGGTGGATGAGGAATATGTGTTGTATGCATGGTCTGCATTAGGTGGATTGGAGAGAAGCAGCATCAACTAGACAAAGCCACTGACTAGATGTGGATGGGCTGGGTCTTGGCTAGGGGCATCCCCAGAAGCAGAGCCTGAGGCAAGCATTCATGTAGGGATGATTTTGTAAGGGGGTGCTCCCCTGAGACCTCAGAAAGGGGCGGAAGCCAAACAAGGGAATGTTTCAGTCTGATTCCCCGGGAGTACTCCCAGGTGCTTTTGGGCAGACAGGTTCAGGCCACAGGGAGGAAAGCACAGAGATGCTGGGGACGGAGCTCACCTGTGGGAGGGGTGTGGACGGCAGGCATCCAAGCAGAGCAGCCACATCTCTGCCACAGGAAGGAAGGAAGCAAGATGACAGCCAGACAAGGGAGCAGTGGAGTGTCTAGAGGCTGGAGCCACCCCTGAGATGGGGACCTGGGAAGAGGAGCAGGTTGGTGGGACATATGTGGGCTCAGGACATGCTGTGAAGGCCAAGCTGATGGGTCTTGCGGGGGCCAGGGTGGAAAAGGAGTGTACAAACAGTCCCAGGTGAGCCCATGTGGCTGCCTACTTAGATGGAAGGGCACTGGTTTGTAGGAAGTTCCCAGAGTCCTGTGGGGACTTTAAGTCAGGAGCTGGGAGAAGCTTGCAGAAGGAAAGTGGACAGGCAGGTCTGCAACTGAGATGCGAGAGTGGGACAAGAGGTCAGTGGGAGGGGGTGTAAAGGCCTGAGAAGAGCCCAGGCCCCAGGTCGAGTAGCTGCAACCTCGGAAACCACCCCCCCAAAAAAAGCATGCAAAGGCCAGATGTGAAGGAGGGAACTGGAAGACAGTAGTATCCCAGGACCCCTTTGGAGGAGGAAAGGTGGTGACTGGCAGGGCCACCATGTACAGTTGTTCAGGTCAAGCAATGCACAAGCCACTCGCTCCATAGACATCACAGATGAGAACATTTGTATGAAGGCTTTTTGCAGAGTTTTTCCCTAATTCACACAAAGGCATTTTGTGGGCTGATGGCAGCCCAATGTCCAATGGCCCAGTGGATAAGGGCTGAGAAATGTCAGATTTAGGGTCAACAGGAAATTAAATTAGTTTCTTGTGACTGCTCTAACAAACTACCACAAACTTAGTGGCTGAAAACAACAGAAAAAATATTCCACAGTTCTGGAGGCCAGGAGTCTGAAATCAAGGAACTGCCAGGCTGAGCTGAGCTCCCTCTGGAGGTTCTGAGGGAGGGTTCTTCCTGTCTTTTCCGGCTCCTGGGCATCTTCCGGCTGGTGGAAGCATCACTCCAGCCTCTGCCTCATCGTCATCGCAGGGCCATCTCCTCTGCGTCTCTGTCCTTTCCCATCTCTTCTAAGAACATTTGGCACTGGATTTAGAACCACCTCGCCCTATCTCTAGATCCTGAACTAAT
Source organism: Phyllostomus hastatus (assembly GCF_019186645.2). Lineage (NCBI taxonomy): Eukaryota > Metazoa > Chordata > Mammalia > Chiroptera > Phyllostomidae > Phyllostomus > Phyllostomus hastatus. The sequence continues at coordinate 5,135,200 of NW_025333640.1, read as the reverse complement.
TACATATCAAAGATTCTATTTCCAAATAAGGTCACACTCACAGATTCCAGATGGACATGCAGTTTGTCGGGGCATGAGCTACTGCACTGCAGGGACATTGGGGCCATTGCTGTAGGCAGTTGGGAGTGCACAGTGAGTGCTGGTAGCAGATGCATCTCCCCAGAGACAAGCGAGTGGTAAAGGCAAGAGGCACTTAACCATGCCTACCGGGTCAGGAGCAGAAACCTGGCCAGGCAAGTCCCAGGTGTGGGAGACAGGTGCTTCAAGGTTGAATACTTTCGCCTGATGCTGCAAGGTTGACCAGGTCATCAGGGGGCTGTTCTTGAGCATGTTATCACGAAAGATTTTGGGAGAAGTCAACCTAAACCCTTCCTGCCGGTGTCTCAAGAAGTCAGAATTGCTGGCCTGCTGGAGTGGTAATAGCTGCAACTGCATTCCATCACCCCCTTCCTCCCCCTCCTCGCTGGCCTGAAGACCCTCACTGGCCTGAAGACCCTGGGTGTCATCTGGACGTGTGAGGGCTGCATGACCATAGAGGGACAGAGCCAGAGTCAGGCCCAGGCCCCAAGTGTGGCTCCAAGGCCACCACATTGCTAATAGTAACAGCAAGAGTGCCATCCCCCGCAGGTCCCTGTGACCTGGGAAGACACGCAAAAGGCACCAGCGGGTCTGGGCCAAGGGTTCTCAGCTCCCATCACCTCTGGGGGCCTGTCCTGGGCACTGTGGGGTCCTGAGCATCAGCCCTGGCCCGCACCCCCTCCATGCCTGGAATGTCCTCAGTGTGACCACTACAGATGTCCCTAGATAAGGCCCAGTGAGCCCTGTGAGCAGAATCACCCTTGATGAGAAGCCCTGGTCTAAAATGCGAAGTCTCTGTGGCTCTTTCTGGAGACGTCCCATGTTCTTCCTTTGTTTTAACAAATGCTCACATATTTTGCAAACTGCTAACAGGAATGGAGTAAGTGCCCAGTCCCAATTCACAAATAAGGAACTGAGGCCCAGAGTGCCCCTATGGAGCCAAGATGGAGCCCAGGCCACCAAGTCCAAAGCAGGCTACCTTCTTACCCCTGCTCCCCGTGATTCAGCAGATGGCGTGGGTGCCCCTCGTGGCTGGGAAGCACCAGGGAGCACCCAGGAGGGGCAGTTAGGAGGCCTTAGCCTAGAGGTTGGGTGTTGCTTTCCTCTTGGTTTCTTGCCCAATCCTTGTCAGCTCTGATGTCACAGGCTGCGCTGTAGTTACCCCCTTGTGAGTTGAAGATAAACAGTGTCCGGACAGCCCAGCTGAAACGCAGCCCAGGTTATAGCGAGTGGCATGCGTACATGGGCTGCTCCCATGTGCTGGCACAGTCTTGAGCACTTGGCACAAAATCTACCCTCTGTCCTCACGAGACTCCTGAGGCACAGGAATTACAACCCTCGTTCTCCAGACGAGGAAGGTGAGAGGCAGTGGCTGGGACTCGCGCACAGGTCTGAGTTGGGGGTCTGAGTTGGGGCCAGGGGCACAGGCATGCACAGAGAAGGTGCTCAGTGAACACCGGGATCCAGTGAGCACCCCTCATGGGCCAACCGGTTCCTGGAAGAGAGGCTTCAGGGGCCACAGTTGGATGGATCATGGGCTACCTTTGTGTTCCTCCAAAGGAACACACACCCCTGAAACCTCAGTGGCCTCAGCACAGCAAAGGTGGTGTTGTCTCACGCCACAGGGCTGCAGTGAGCTTGCACATCGAGGCAATGGCGAGTGGGCCATGGGGAACATCGCGGTGGCTCTGAAAACTTCCATCAAGCGTGGCCGGCCCGCACTTCACTCACACTCACATTTCAGGGTCTGAGGCAAGTCACCACTCGGTCACAGGGTGGAGAGAGTTGGACAGCACAGGGGAGACCTTCAGGTCGTCCCTGAGGCCCTCACCTCTTGGTATGCGCACTTGCATGCATTTGTCTTCCACATCCATGGGGCCGGCCTGTGTCAACGCTAGGTGCTATGGACGTGACAGAGAGTGACTTCTTCCCCAGAGCACATGCCCTGGGGGAACAGCAACCATGGGTGGAGGTGCTTAAACCATCCCATAGGGATGGGGGTGCCCAAGGCCAGGAGCCTGGGCCTCCGATTTGAGCCAGCATGTGAAACACCTCTCCTGCCGAGCCTTCAGAGGACCCCGGCTGCAGCCCACACCCTAACCTCAGCCTCACAAGAGAACGGGCTGGAGCCCCCGGCTAAGCTGCCCCCGAGTTCCTGTCACACAGAAACCTCAAAATAATAACTATCACTGCTATTTTAGGCCACTGTGTTTGGGGGTAAGTTGTCATGCAGCAATGGGTAACTGACAGGGGCCCTCACAACCACCACAGTGACACCAGTTCTCCCTGACTTCCTTCTCCCAGGGTAAGGAGTTAATAAAAGCTCCTACAAAGGGCTGTTATGTGGTAACAGTCATAGCCATGAGAACAAATGTTTTTGAGCATGAGGCTGTGTCTGGCACCACCCTCCATGCTTCCCTGGATGGTCTCATTCTCTGCAGAGGACCCAAGATGGGAAGAAAGAGCTTATAGCCAGACAGGTGCAAACCGGATCCCAGCTGGGAGAGCAACCTCCCAGGACACTGCCCTGTCACCTCTGGGCCTCAGCTTCCTCTGTAACGGTGCTTTAACCCACATAGCTCACCAGGTCAGCACACCCGTCTGTGAGCCTTGCACTGGGCAGCAGAGATGACCATAGTGTCCAAGGTTACAGGCACCTGCTGCACACCACCCAGCATTTACTGGGCTCCCACTGCATACTGGCCAGCACTTACTAAGCATCTACTGCACACTGACCCACAGGAAGGTGAAGTAACATGCCCAGGTCACACATGAGATAAGCGTGAAGCTGCAATGTGACCCTTCCCTTACCATGGAGCTGAACTCCCAGAAAGGGTGGATAAGAGGCTTAGGGTCAGCTCCTTACCCCCTGGGATCCTCGACCCAACCATCAGCCTGCCCTGAACCACACTTCCTAGTCATGACTGTGGAACTAGTAAAAAACCACCAGCCACCCAAAGCACTGGGCCACAGGCCAGGGGCTGGGCTGTCGATCTGATGAGGAGAGGGAGACACCAGGTAAGGTGACTAGCCACCCACGCTCACCTGGCAGCCCACACTCCTAACTAGTGCTCCCCTACTCTGCTCAGAAAGCTCACAGCATGGCCAGGGCACATGGGGTAGGACCTCAGGTTCCTCATGAGGCAGGGAACCATACCCACCTCATAGCTCCCACATCACAGCTGACAGGCTTGACAGGCTTCTGTAAAGGTAGCAAGTGCTGTGAGTCTTACAGGCCAGTATATGCTGTGACTGTTGGGCTCTGCTATTACACCAAGAAAGCTGCCAGGAGCAATGTGTCAGTGGTTTGACGTAGCTGTGTGCCAATAAAACTTTATTTACAGAAACAGGCAGTGGGTTGGATTTGACCCATGGCTGTAGTTTGCTGACTCTTGGCCAGAGGGACTCTAGGGGAATGGAGTAAGCTAAGCCATGTTAAGTGGATAGGCACTGTGTTGTCCAAGAGTGACCACCTTGTGAGCGTGAATATCTTCGTCAGGAGGCAGTTGGAGGGTCCCGTGGGGCAGATGCCCGTCTGCTGATGCAGCAGACAGTTATTGAGCAGCTGCTGTGGGCCAGGCACTGGGGCTGTACAGTGACCGACAGATACACCCTGATGTGGGCTCCTGGACATTCAGAGGGTGAAGACAAACTCATAAGCACACCATGTAGTGAATCTGATAGTGGTAACTGCTGCAAAGAAAAACAGGAGGAAAGGGTTAAGGAGGGGAGGGCACCACCAGAAAGGTGACTCAGGGAGCCATGGGGAGAGCTGGGGGAAGGGCATGCCAGGGGGAGGTCACAGCCTATGCAAAGGCCCTGAGGCTGGACCCAGCCTGACGTGTGGGAGGAAGAAGTAGGGGGACAGGAGACTGGGGCTAGGCAGGTGGGCATGGGGGCTGAGGGCTCTGCTGGGCCAGCCCAACACCCCTGTCCACCTGCAGGACAGCCTTCAACAACAACGTCGGTGTGGCCTACGAGTGCCTGAGCGCCAGTGGGCGCAAGAAGAAGCCGGGGCTGGATGGGCGTACCTACAGTGAGCTGCTCAAGCGTATCTGCCGAGATGGGGAAGCCCCAGAGGAGGTTGTGGCACCCCTGCTGCGCAAGATCCAGTGCCGGGACCACGAGGCCGTGCCCCTGGACGTCTTCCGCACTGGCATGCTCACTTGCTTTGTGCTGCTGGAGTTTGTGGCACGAGCCAGCGCCCTTTACCAGCTGCTGGAGGACCCAACCCTGGCTGTTGCTGACCGTCGCATGGGCCAGGCCGTGCTGGACACCCTGGAGGGTGCCCTGCAGGCCAGCAACAGTGCTACTGCTCCTGCCCACTACCTGGAGGCCGGCTCACTCCTGGGGCCTGACAACCTGGCACTGGCCATGGACCGTGCCCTGGTGGCTCGGCGGCCTAGCTCCCCTATGACCCGGGAGGAGTTTCTGGAGAAGGCTGCTGCCCTCTTCATTGCCAAGGTCAAGCCAGTGGGCTGAATGCCCCCCAACCCACCCACCTCACCTGTCTCCTCTACCCAGACAGCTGGGGGGATGCTTTGAGGCCTAGCTCACCTGCTCCTGAGTGGAACATGGGTCTGGAACCAGAACTGGTGTTACTGCATGCAGGGGTGGTGTGCAGGGCCCTCACCCAGATTCAGACCTAGAATGATACTCCAGCCCCCTTCAGGGGGCAGGCCAAGGGCCCCTGGAAGTGGATACCCCTCCCCACACACCTGCAGAGGCCCCTCTCAGCAGTAATAAAGTCTGTGTCCCAGGCAGACCTGACGTGTGTGTGTGCTCCCCACTCCCCAGCCCTGTGCCACGGAAACACTCTCCACTCCCGTGCATGCTGGCCAACCATAGCAGGCCCACTACTGCCCAGAGGCCAGATTTGCCACTGGGAAATGCCAGGTGCCCGTGGACGCAGCTTTATGGAAGCAGAGGTCAATGGGGCATCTAGTGAGGTGCCCTGGACCCAGGAGGCCCTGCCCTGGGGCTGTGGGTCTACACAGTAAACTGCTCTGGAAGACGGAGACCTGGTCCCCAGCCTGCTCTCTACACATCCCCCACCCAAGCAGTTCCTTCTTGGGCCTCGGTCACCAGCTGTGAGACGAAGAGGTCAGTGGCAGGCCCTAATGGCAGTGATGACAGGAACAGCTAACATGTTGAAGCCCTGCGATGTCCTATTTGACTCTCACCATGGCTCTATAGGTAAGTCACAACCCTTGACAGATGGGGAAACCCCGTGGAAAAACCAGGTGCTGTGGCCAGAAAACAGGAAGGCAGAAACCCTAGACAACTACCATCACAGGTTTCAGAGCTTGAGGAACAGACTCCTGAGGGACGAGGCCCCATGTGGGACCAGTCGCAGGAGAGAGGGGGGCAAGAACCTGGTGCCTTCCTTTACGTTTCCGGTACTACCTAGGGATATGGGGTGTACATAGGGAGAGACCTCGAGAAACCTCCCTGCAAAAATACTATTTATTGATGAGCTGCCACATGCCAGTGCTATGACATTGGTTATATGGGCACATAATGAGGGTCAGAACACCCCGACCACGCACCAAAGGTAACAGCCTATTTGGCAGATGAGGGGGCCCACTCCAGGTCCTCAGGGTGCAGGGCAGAGGGCCTGAGAGATGAAGCCTAGAGCTTTATGGCTGAGAAAGCCAAGGCCCAGCACTGGGCAGCCATTTGAGCTGCTGCTGTGCCAGGGCTCTGACTCCTCCATCCCACCCCACGGTTAATGTGTTATTTTCCTTTCCCCAGACAGGTTTGCCTGCCTGTCAGCAAGGGGCCAGGTGCTGGGGCATCACAGACAGGGAGTCACCTCAGTCCAGCCTGGGGTGTTGCAGGTGTTGGCTACCCGGAACACCTGCCAGCAAGACAGGCAGAACCAGAAGCCTGAGCCACAACAACAGGTCACCCTCACGGGGAGCTGTCACCCTGTGGAGGTGGTGGGATTGAGACCAGGGGACCACACCTCACTGTCCTGACCAAGTGTCCTGGCAAGTGGTGTGTGGGTGTCTGGACCTGGGGACTCAACTAGGTCAGAGCTCAGGCAGGTCAGGGTGAAGCCCTGGGTCAGGACTTGGGTGGGGTCAAAGGTCAGCCTGATATTAGGGTCCAGCCAGGGTCAGGAATCGCCTGGGGATTCAGCCAGGATGGGTGCTGAATGAGTGCTGAACAGGGAGTGCACTGATTGCTTCCCCAGTTTCCTGGTGGAGCAGGGGCTTGTCCATCTCTTCTGATTCCAGTTTGTGGATCTGAGTGGTGGCCAAAGTCCTGCTCAGGCCTCCTCCGTCGTGTACGCACTGCCTACCTGGGGCCCTCGCACCTGCCGGGAACTGGGCCCTAGCCTCAGCCCCACCGACAGGAAAATGAGGCACGACCCGTCTAGGAGTGGGTGTGTGGGCTTCAGCGCGGGCTCTCACCTGCCCTCCCACCTCACCATGGGCCCAGTGCCCTTTCTGGTCGCCCTCAGCGACTGGTAAGGGAATCCTCCAGCGCGTCCACTGATGAGGAAACAGAATCAGAGCGGGTCGAGACCACAACACTCCGCCCCCGAGGGTTCCCGCCCCGCCCTGCTCTGGCCCAACTCCCAATTCCTGCCCTGGCCCCGCCCAGCGCCACGGACGTCACAAAAAAGACCCCAAAAGCCCGGCGGGCCGGCCCGCGGCTGCGCAGCCCAGTCCTGCCCGCCTCCCCGCACACAGGCGCCCGGGGTGCCAGTGCCAGCGGGCCGCTGTTACGGCCTCCCTGGAGGTCAGAAGCACCAAGGCGCCTGGGCGTTTGGCCCCCTCCCTCCCGGCTGTCGCGTTCGACGCGCACCCGGCGGCCCGAGGGAGGGGGGAACTCCATTTCCCGACGTGTCCCGCGGGTGAGCACGCAGGTGTGGTCGGGGGCCTGGCCGCGGCGCGCAGGCGCGGTCCGGGCCCGGCAGCTGCGAGTAGGCTCAGCGCGGGGCGGGGCGCGCGGACCCGGCAGAAGGGAGCACCGGTCGGGCGGCGGCGCCAGAGCGAGTGGAGCGCTCAGGCACTCCGGCCAGCGGCGGCGGCGGCGGCGTAGAGGAGGAGGAAGGCGGCGGCCCCAGCGGCGCCCCCCAGGCCGGTGCGCAGCCCGGCCCGTCCCGCGCCCCAGCGGCGGCCTCGCGACCCAGCGCGACCCCGATCCCGGGCCCCTCCGCCGCCGCCGCCATGGCCCGGCCGCTGGTTCCCAGCTCGCAGAAGGCGCTGTTGCTCGAGCTCAAGGGGCTGCAGGAGGAACCAGTGGAGGGCTTCCGGGTGACCCTGGTGGACGAGGGCGATCTGTACAACTGGGAGGTAGCCATTTTCGGGCCCCCCAACACCTACTACGAGGGCGGTTACTTTAAGGTGAGCCCGCAGCCCAGTTAGGACGCCGAGACACGTCTCGCAGGGTGGTCCCCCACTCTCTCTGCCTAGGCCCACCGCTGTCACTCACGGGGTCCTTCTGTCACCCCTTCTCAGGCCTTAGGAGTGCCCAAGAACCTCCCCACTTCCCCTAAGACTGATTCAGGCCCCCCAGAGAGGAGGCCCAGTACACTCCCTGTTTTGTTTAGGTGTATTGCTTACCTCACTCCTGGAAGGGCTCAGCCCTGGTGCCCCCTCCCTCTGCCCCGCCCAGCTGACCCAGCCTTCAGCTCCCTTCCCAGCCCCCTGCCCTGAGGAGACAAAAGAGGCCTCCCCAGAACCAGCCAGCACTATTGTTGGGGCGCATCAGCCTGGGGTGGGGAGGGAGGGAGGGAGGCCAGCAGGGCGGGGGTGGGGGTCTGGCTCTGCCACTTGCTCAGATTCTAACAAAGGCCTGGATGGGGCCTTGGCAGCCAGGACCTGGTTGGAAAGCAGCCACACTTGCCGATAGCTGCGGGCCAAGCCCTCTCGGCTTTATCCAGAGCTTTATGTAACTTGTTCTCTTGGGAAGGTTGAAGTGGGACTGTCACTCCCATCATTTACCCTGTCCCTGGGATCCACACTGCAGAGGTGACCCCATGGACCCCAGACCTCTACCTCCTACCAGCATCCAGACCCTGGCCTTAGAGGCTGGGCTCCTCTCTCATCCCAGCTGGCCTTTCTCGGGTTCCACTGAGCAAATGGCCAGAGTCTTACACTCTAGGCCATTTCTTCTGCCCTCTGTGGTGGTTTGATTTCAAGCAGTTTCCTTTTTCAAGCAGTTGTTGTTGGGGTCAGGAAAGAAAGGTTAGTGCCTTCTCTGGGACTGGTGTGACAAAGAACTCAGGTCAAAAGCCAGGCAGCTTTCTCAACCTCATAATCTCAATCTAGACCATGGCCTTGGAAGGACCCCTTTCAGATCTCAGGACTTGGCTTTTTGAGCCAGAGGGATGAGGCAAGGGGTCTCCCTGTGGGAGAGGTGTGAAATGAGCCCTCAGCATAGGAACACGCCCCGTCACAGCCTGCCAAGATCCTGGCTCGGACCTGCCAGGTTTTGCCTGGCCGGGAGGCCTGGGTGGGGAACAGAAACCACAGCTAGGCCAGGCCTCGGGGGAGGGGTCGGGGCAGTGCTGCCCAGACAGATACCTCTGTTTGCAGGTTTGATGTTTTGGCCTTACTCAGTTGTCTATGAGGGAACAGCCTAGCCTGTCCGTGGGGGGAGGGGAAAGGGGGAGATTCCTTGATGGTGGAGTGGGATAGGGAGAGAAGTGTGAAGAGCCCTGGGCTGAGTTCCGCATTTTGAACCAAGGTACAAATTTGGGGTTGATCAGCCTTTTTATCTGCTTTGGAATCACCAGGCTGTGAAGAGAAGGGCTCTCTCAGAACCAGGATAACCAAGTTCTACCTTTAGGTGAAGCCAGGCCAGGACCCTAAACAAGATTGCAGAACTGGAATGAAAGGATGTAGGTGGCTAGCTGTTACCCACTAAGTGGTTGCAAGGGATTGTGGATAGAACCTCCCTGGCTGTTGTGGGGATAATCCCATTTTTCTAGAAAAGAACGGATTGGGAAAGGGGCCCTGCCAGACTTAGATCACATCTGCCCTGGGCACCATAGGGTCTGTCCTCAAGAAAGCCAGTGTGGGGCCCAAGGCAGTTCTGCCACCCACCTGACCCTCTCGTTCAGGTCTAGTGTGGTTAAGATGGGCGTGGGGGGAAACCTTCGGAAGGAGATGTGGAAATGCAGGGATGGGAAGTACCCCTGGGCCACCATCACTGCCCAGCCGTTTCCTGCAGCACATCCCTCAAGGTCCAGCACAGCTGCTCATTCTCTTCAGGGGCCGCACAGGAGCGTTTGGCCTGGGACAGGCCCCTGGGCAGTGCAGGGTGCCTCAGGGGCGCCTTGCTGTGTGCGCTTGGGCAAGGTGCTTTTCTTCTCGGAGCTTTGGTTTCCAGGGGCGTCCAACCTGCGGTCCATGGGCAAGCCGCATGCATCCCAGGGTGGCTATGAATGCGGCCCAACACAAAGTCGTAAATTTGCTTAAGACGTCATGAGACTTTTTTGTGATTACGTGTTGCAAATGTATTTAACGTGTGGCCCAGGGACGACAAAAGGTTGGACACCCCTGAAAGTAAACATGAGACGAGATGGGACTCGGTGGGTGTTTGGTGCAGGGGAAGCCTCCCCCACTGCTCTGCTGGGGAGGACTCAGCCTTTCTCAGGATTGTCATTTAGAAGCCCAGCACTGGCGTTGGGGGACTGCAGGGCAGGTGGTGAGATACAGGCTCCAGACTTGTTCTGAGGCCATGGCCAGTGGCCTCACCATTCACCCGAGAACAGAGAGACTTGACCCAAATGCCCTGAGTGGCCCCTTCCCAGCAGGGGTGCCCTGCTGTGGCCCTCGGCCTACCACTCTCCCCTGAAAGCCTGAGGCACTGCCAGAATCCCAGGCCGAATGTCCCAAAGCAATGAGCAAATAAATGAAGCTCCCTCATCTACTGAGACTGTGTAGCTCTTGTCACCCAGTCAGGTGGCTCTCAGCTACCTGCCTTGTGACCTTTCTTGCCTGCCTTTCTGATTCCCCAAGATGGACACCTGCAAGCAGAGAGCCCACACACGAGTCAGAGCTCACACAGCACTGACTCATCCCCTTCTGCAAGCCCAGGCCCTGGAGGTGTGGGGAAGGATTGCCAAGTGAACACACATCTATTTTAATGCTCCCTGCAGCCAGGAGCTGAGGCAGGGAGTCCAGCACTGTGCTTCAGATGCACAGCTCTCAGAAGTTGGCTGGTGTGAGCCCACCAGACCCTAGGGCCCAGCCTCCTGACCTTCCTGCAGGCCTGGACCACAGACCTGGGCAGGTGCCCATGCTCCTCAGTAGCAGGGTAGGGATCAGGGTCAGCTCAGGTGACCCCAAAAGAGCCCAAGGCAGCCTGTTATGCGCCTGACCCCAGGCCTGTGAGTGGTGTGGAGAGTGTGCAAGTTTCCTTGTGCACTCACATACATACAAGTACATGTCCTCCCACAAGTGCAAGTGCCGGACAGCCCTCCTGGAGTAGGGGGTGTCCATCCCAGGCCGATGTCCTTGTGTGTTCATGGGCAGAGTCTGTAAGAGGTAGTCTGTCCTGTCCTGTCCAGATACATACACAGCACTGAGGGGACAACAGGGCTGGCCCTGGCTGAGTCCTCTCGTTCTCTGCCCAACCCCCAGGCACGCCTCAAGTTCCCTATCGACTACCCTTACTCCCCGCCAGCCTTTCGGTTCCTGACAAAGATGTGGCACCCCAACATCTATGAGGTGAGCCTGCCTCTCCCATCTTACCCCTCCTGGTCTCTGTAATGGGGGTGGGCAGGGGAGGGGCGTTGTTTGGGCTGATGAGCTGGTGTGGGCACTGATCCCTTTCCCTCCCATCCCTGCAGACAGGTGACGTGTGCATCTCCATTCTCCACCCCCCCGTTGACGACCCCCAGAGTGGTGAGCTGCCCTCGGAGCGGTGGAACCCCACCCAGAACGTCAGGTGAGTCTAGTCAGCAGGTGAGTGCCCCACGCCCAGCATTCCTGACCTCCTTGCTTCAGTCCTAGGAGCACAGGCATGGGGAGACACACCTGTGCTGTCCTCAGGGCCACAGCTCCTTGCAGCACTGTGGCATCTATTGAAACTGGTCTTCCGCCATGGTGGTAAGGCCTCGGGGGCCCTGGGCCATCTCTGCTGGCCTCTCCCCCCATCTCCTGATACCCAGTGCCCCGTCCAGTGGGTATCCTATGTCCGTATCTTTTGCCTACAGGGCCTTCTCTCTGCCTTCACCTGAGGTCTTCCCTCCTTCCTCAGCCCCTGCTGAGCCTAGCCACCTCCATCGTCAGGGGTGAACTCCTCACTATGAGTGGGCCACGCCCCCTCCCCCTCCTCCTGGTACCCAAGTCCCAGGGCCTGGCACCCTGCCTCTACCTTGTCTGCATATCCTTAGTCCAGTCCATGCCATAGTAAGAGATGGTAGCACAGAGAAACCCACTTGCCAGGCAGGGCATTAGGGCATGGGAGAGGCATGTTTCCGGTGGGGAAGGTAGTCCTGGGCTTCGCTGCCCACACATGTCTTGTCCAGGGAGATGGGCATGTGGCAAAGGGCAGAAGGAGGCCAGTAGACAGGCAGGCCAGTGCAAAGTCCAGACAAATGTTGCTCTTGGGGTGGGGGTGGGGGGTTGTGCCAGGGAGTCTCTGGGTGCTTACTGGCTTCAGGGTGTACCCAAGAGCTCCCCCATTGACTCTCAGACCTAAAAGGCTGCAAAGCTGGGTGCATCTTCTCATAAATGGGAGCTGCTGGGGGGCCATGCTTGGCCTGTGGTTCCTGCTGCAGCGGCAGACCTGGCTTCCAGGGTGGGTGGTGCAGCCAGTGAATAAACTCCACACCCTCCACCCAGTAACTCTCTGCTCCCTCCTCCAGGACAATCCTCCTGAGCGTCATCTCCCTCCTCAATGAGCCCAACACCTTCTCCCCGGCTAATGTGGACGCCTCTGTGATGTACAGGAAGTGGAAAGAGAGCAAAGGCAAGGACCGGGAGTACACAGACATCATCCGGTAAGGAAGGGCTCCCAGGTCAGCCTGGCTCCTTATGTCTGCCCACAAGCAGGAGTCACTAATGGGGAAACTTTTTTAGAGAAAGTTCGTTGTTTTTCTTTCTTGAAATATCTGTCATACGAATCTGAAGTCTGTATATTTAATGTAATCCACAGACTTATCATATGCATGTGTACTCACTCGGGTATACATGTGCGTGTTGGGGTGTGAGTGTATCACACATAGGGGCACGGTGGTGTGTCACAGACATAGACACTCAGGTGTCTAACAGCAAGCTCCAGAAGTCCTCCCGGACTTCCTTTGCCCCTTGCTCCCCTCCCTCCCAGGCAGTGCATCTGAGAATGGGGGTTCTCCTGTTACATTTGGCCCGTGTAAGTGTATCCAGCAAATGGTGTGGTTTGCCTGTCCACTTTTAGGTGCCCACAGCCCACATCTGGGCGCACACATGTCCTTCCACCGCTTGCTTCTGTCCCTCATCATGTCCCTCATCAGTTTTTCATGGGCTCATTTATCTCGTTACCGAGACTGTGTCATGTAATGTTTTATTTTTCCATTTAATAATTTGCTGCTGTAAGCATCCCTTAAGTTTGTAATTTTGAGACGTGAGTCATTATCTAAAGGCAGAAAAACTATTAAGGTATCACCATATGTAGAAAGGGGCATTCTTTTCCAAAAAACATCTTTTTTGCCTGGTTATAAGCATAGCATATAACTTAAGGATTTGCCGGAACTGCCTCTCCTCCTTTCCATTCCCGGTGCTCTCCTCTCGAGAGTGAGCGGGCGAACACCCTGCAGCCTTTGTGGAGTGGATCCTCAGCAGTGCAGGTGCCACCTTGGGGACAGGACCTGCACTGCTGAGTGACAGCCTGGGTGTGACACCCTGGGTGTGCAAGCCACCAGCTTTCTCTCCAGGCTGCATGACCCGCTGCTTCTGCCTTGTTCTGTTTACCAAACTCTATGAGTCGCTCTGTCCATTGTCCGTTGTCGCTTTCCATCATGGGGTTTACTGACTTGTTTCAGGACAAACAGCCTTTATTAGGCTTTTTTTTTTCCAAGTAACCTTTTCAGTTTGTAGTTTATCTTTTAATTAGGAAAGTAAATAAGTTAGACACAGTCCTGCCTTATGACCCAGCCATCCCAGGCCTAATTATTTATCCAAGAGATACAGGTGCGCACCAGCATCCATGCAATTACTCAAAACAGGATCAGTTTGCAAAAAAACAAACAACCCAAATAATACATCCTCAGGTGAAGGGTGAGCAAGCCCTGGCCTCTCCACCAGCCAGGTGGACGCGTTTCCAGGCATTAAGTTTCGTGAAGGAAGCCAGGTGGACGTGGGAGTTGATGGCATGTTCCCAGACAGGTGTCCTAGGAAATGCGTCTGCGGCCCTCGGGGATGTGGAATTGAAGAGGCCCCGGGGCTTCTGGTGGTGATGGGTACATTTGTGAGCTCATTTGTGGGGTGCTTTCACAAGGCGTACTTTACGTGGGTGCAGTTTGTGTTAATAAGGCTACGGAATAAGGCAAAAACATTTATGTACAAATAGAAACAAAAACCCTATGATCCTAATACCTAATGGTTAATGTTTGGGTGTGTCCTTCAGATGTTTATCCAAAAATGGACCACACTACATACGCCACTTTGTAACTGGCTTTTTAGTCAGATTTCCTGTGGTGTTAACCTACAGTAAAGCTCGTCCTTTTGGGGCTCGGTTTGGTGAGTTTTGACAGTTAGCGTGACCGCCTCCTCACTGAGGCATAGATCCAGCTCCTCCACCTGCAGCTTCCCTCCTCCTCTGCTGTCCTTTCCTGCCCACGCCACCCCGTCAGCCACTGCTCTTACCTAGAAAGGAGGAAACAGCCTTTTGTAGCTTCCTAGTACCTGCCCTTGGAGGCTGTCCCTGTGCTTACATGTTGTAACCTGCTTTGTTCCTTCCTAATGAACCAGCTCTTCCCTGTCTCTAGATAGCCCTTGGTTCTCTGTTTCACCTCACCCTGCAGTTTGACTGGTCCCCCACCTTACACAGGGGCATAGGCACATGTGAGCAGGCGTGCGTGCACACAGACAGGTGCAGTGTTCTGTTTGGGACACCGGGGGCCCTGCAGTGTCGGGTCTTCTGCTGCTTTCCTAGTGCCCTCTCTCTTTACTTGCGTGTACTTCTCCCTGACTAAATTGAGCGGGCTTCCTTACCTAGGTCTGGCCTGTTTTTGCTGCTTGTTCTGTGGTGTTTTATGTAAGACTTCTCTAAATGACTTTGACACACACACAGCCCCCAGAGGACCTCCGAGCATACAGGGTGTGCCCCTCTCCTATGCGTCCCCCGGTTGTCCCGGGACAGCCGTCCCTGATGCTGGGCAGCCAGTGTTTCGTTTGCAGAGCTGATGAGGAGCTGTGGTGGGTGTCACGACGCTGGTCCCCCAGCAGCCATCCCAGGGGGTGTTTGGCAGACACCTCCTGCTCTGCCAGCCTCTTTGGATTTGCACAGGCCTCAGGGTCACAGGCTGAATGCTGGGTGGCACCTCCAGAGTATCCTGCCCATGTGACCCACTCCTCTGCCAGTTCTTCCTCTCCACCTTCCACGTGGTGCTGAAATAAAAATCCAGACTATTTTTGTCCCTCCAGACTCCCTGCAGGCCGGCTCACATGTGCCCACGTGGGGAGCTGTGACGGCTGCCGTCTGCCTGTGTGCTCACCCCCGTCTGTGCTCCCACACGTTCTGTCAGTGACAAGGCAGAGTGCCTGGTGGGCTTAAGAGGTTTTAGCATCTGCATGTTGGTCCTACGAGGTTCCAGTTTCAGATATACCTGGTGGTGGGGCTAGGGTGTCGGATGGCCAGGTGTGTGGCCTGTGGGGTGTCACCACCCTCTGTCACCTCACTCGTCCTCCCTTTGACTGTAAACAGAAGCATTTCCCCAACCTCACTTGCTGCCTCGTGAACAGCGTAGTGCTGAGTTCGCCCTTCCGCGGTTGAGCCCGCCATATCCTCTCCCCCTCTCCCAGAGCGCTGTCCCCGCCATCCCCTTTTTCTCCCCTGTGCCTGCCTCCCACTCCTCGGCTGGTCAAAGTCCTCCGGTCCTGAACTAACCCCCTTAGGCATTTTCTCGGGAGGGTTAAGTATATGGCTTGCTGGCAGCGCTCTGACCTAGTGTAACAATCTTCTGGAGCCCTGGTCCCTGGCGTGGCCTCGGTCAGGCCCCTCCATGCGGCTTCGTGCACGAATGCCGTCCACACTAAGCTGGGTCACCTCCTTCCCTCCAGAGGCTCCTGGCCGTGGTTTCGGACAAGGCCATAACTCCCTGTCTGTCTCTCCTCCAGGAAGCAGGTCCTGGGGACCAAGGTGGACGCCGAGCGGGATGGCGTGAAGGTGCCCACCACGCTGGCTGAGTACTGCGTGAAGACCAAGGCCCCCGCGCCCAACGAGGGCTCGGACCTCTTCTACGATTATTATTACGAGGATGCCGAGGCCGAGGCCGAGGCCGACAGCTGCTTCGGGGACGACGAAGACGACTCTGGCAATGAGGAGTCCTGACACCGAGTCCTTCGCCGAATAAACTTACAGATTTTACCTCACCAAGCCCAGACTGTGTGGGCTCTCGGGCACCTCCTGACGCCGAGACTACCTCAGGGAGGTGGCTCCGCTGTTGCGTTGTCTCCTTGGTCTCACTTTCCTTTCCTGTGGTTGTTCTGGGTTTTCCTCTGCTTCAGAGAGGATGGGCCACCACACTGTGTCCCCAGGGCTGCACTAGTGCTGGGCACCTGGCAGGCAGGCAGGCCTGGGGGCAGAGGTGGCCTGAGAGGCCCGGACCCCAGTCCTGCCTGCCGCCCTGCTGGTTGGAGCCAGAGACTTGGGGTTCCCGGCTCATGAGTGGATGGATGAACTTGTGGCCACCTCTTCTCTCTGCTTTGGTTTGTTTGGATTCTAAATAAAATGACTTTACAAGAAGCCAGAGAACCAACCTCTCCTTGACCTCCCCAAGGACTGTGGGGGTGCAGTGGCCAGGCCTGGTTCCTGCAGCAGCCAAATGCGTGGGGCCCGAAGGCAGGCCCAGCAGCCAGGGGTATTCTCGAGAGGCTGTGGTTGTGGGCCTGGGTCCTAAGCCCTGGGCTGGAAATGACCTGCAGCCCCCTGGTGGCCCCACACTGCTGCCTGCGGTTACTGCACTGATGTCACCTAGGCCTCTGACAGGTTCTGTGCAGCTGAAAAGCCTGGCGCAAGCTGGATTCAGAGCTGGATAGCGTCATCAGGACAAAGGTCCGAGTGAAACTTGGCCTGACTGGTCACCGAGGCCAGAGCCTGTATGACCCCATCAGGTGGGGGACAGGTGCACCCCAGAGACCAGCCAGAGCCTGCAGAGCCTGCACACCTCGTCTGCCTCCTGCTCCACGAATGCACTGCAGCCTGGGTGCCACAGTACAGCCGTCACGGCCGGCCCAAAATTTTGTTTGTTTTTTTTTAACATGAATGATTTTCCTACATTAAAATGGAAGGTTTCACCCAACTGTCTTAATTTCTGGCTTTCCTTAAACCTGACCTCGGGGAGAGGGGCAGCGCAGGGCCAGTGAGGGGCCACTCAAGATTCTCAACTGGATTTGAGCCCAGTCTACGTGTGGCAAACACACCTGTCCCCTCTCCTGCCTAGGCCTTGTTCCAGGCACCTCATGGCCCCACTGCATTACAGGTGACTCAGCTCAAGAGCATCCCCAGGTGTTCTTGGACCCCCAAGGGTGCGACCCTCCCCAGGCACTTTGCCAGCACCGAGGCCAGGCCACCCGCCTGTGTTTTTAGCTTGTAGGCACCCCCTGCTAAGACCTGGGGATGTGCAGCTTCCCCTCACCTCGTCTTGCAGAAGCATTTCCTGAGGGGGAGGCTGAGAAGCTGCACCTTGAGGGTAATGAGGGAGCAGCTGTCACCCACAGTATAAACCCAGCCTGTGTTTCCTGTTTCCTGCGAGCCCAGCAAGTGGATGGCAGCCTCCAGAATGGCAGTGGAAGGGAAGGGCCTCCTGGGGCCCAGGAGCTACTGGCCTGCACAAGAAGGCCCTGGTGTCAGCAAACCAGGAACTGCTTCTGGCCACGCCCACTTCTTTACCTGTGTCTGGCTGTTTATGAGCTGCAGCTTCAGTACTAATTGCAACCTGGGGCATCTAACCCAAAAAATAAGAAATACTTAGTCTGGTCAACTTCTGTCCTAGTTGTGCTGGCACCCACTGCCACCCTCCTCAGTCTTGTCAGTTCATCCTCTCCTCTCGCTTGGACCTCTTCCCTGTCCTCACTCCACCACTGCTGCCGAACTGTCTGAACTTAGTGACATAGAGCCACTGCCAGTTTATGCTTAGCTTCTGTGGGTCAGGAATCGGGTGGCCTGTCCCCTCTTCACCACATCTAGGTAACTGGAACCGTGGGGCCTGGGGTCGTGTGGAGGCATTCAAGTTGGGTGCCTGGGTTGGGCACATGGCCCCACATCCATCACCAGGGCTTCCTCTCAGTAAGGCGGCATAGGCTCCAAGCTGAGGGTCCCAGGAGCAGAGCCATTTCCGAGCAGCCTTGGAGGTCACACCATGCCACTTTGCTTCACATGACTGGTCAAAATAGGCACCAGCCCAGCGAGATTCAAGGAGAGGGGACACACCCTACCTCTTGATGGGAGCATATCCAAGAACCGGTGGTTCTAAAACCACCACAACCTGCCCTCCTCCTCCTCAGACTGTACTCCACATGATTTTCAAAAGAGGTTTTGCACACATGAATCTGATTATAGTATCTGAGACCTCCAGTTTCACATCATCTCTACTGACCAAGCCAAGGACAAATGGCTTCAACATTCGGAAACCCAGTGCTCCATGTGCTCTCCCTCCCAGGAGCCCGCTCACAGTTTTCCCTGCCCCTCTTCCCCCCACAGGTGTGTATCTCCTAAACTCGAAGGGACCCCACGAGACTTGCAACCAGGGGAGCAATGGGCAGCGGCAGCTCATCCTGGGCTAACTCCCTAACCCTGTATCTCCAAGGCTCACTTCTCTCCGAGTTCTGGAGAGCCAAAGCAGCCCCTCCTGGGCTCTCGCCTGTTGCTTCTTCTATCTTAAGCCCTTCCTTGTTTCATTGGCTCCAGCTTTAATAAATGTACTTTCAAATAAAAATAAAAATAAAAGAACTCCAGTGTTCTAAGCTGCAAATGGAGATAATAGAGCTGTACAGTTAAATTTGAATTTCAGATAAACAACGAAGTGTTTAACTATAGGGGTATCACATGCAACATTTGGGACATACTTATACAAAAAAAATTATTCGTTAACTATCCGAAATGCAAATTTAAACAGGTACACTCAACATTTAGTTGCTAAATCTGACCATCCTGATACTAATAGAATCTACTTTCTGGGATTGTTAGGATTAAACAAAATGGGACCTGTGAACACATGCTATAAATATGATTTTTTTTAACTTCTTGACTCTGAGAAGAATATATCTGCCAAGAAGGACTCCTTGTGGTAAACTGGGCCCAAAATCATAACCAGAGTTGAGCAACCATTGTTTGCGGAAGTCCCTCGTGAATGCTGCATATCCGGAAAAAGCCACAAACTGGACTGCCAGCCTTGTACACTGTACTCCTGCCACTGTGTGAGCTGACCTTATAAGCAAGCTCCTAGGATCAAGATTTCACTGATAGGCTCTGGTTGGTGTGGTTCAGTGGATTGAGCGCTGGCTTGCTAAACCAAAGTTTCGCTGGTTTGATTCCTTGTCAGGGCATGTGCCTGGGTGGCAGGCCAGGCCTCCAGTAGGGAGTGCATGAGAGGCAACCACACAATGTTTCTCTCCCTCTCTTTCTCCTTTCCTTACCCTCTCTCTAAAAATAAGTAAAATCTTTTTAAAAAAATTTTCACCAGTAGGCTGAAGACCTGCCCTCCAATAAGAGCTGTGCAGCTATAATCTCATTTACATATTTACCAACCAATTAGAGTGGCTTCAAGTAATCAGGACAGTGCCTTTTGGGCCAATCAAATTCTGAAGGTTTGGAGTCTCATTTGCATAAAAATGGATGAATCAGGGACCAGGATTGGGAACTTCTCTATATATGGCAGCCTCCCCTGTTTTGATGGAGCTCACTTTCAGTTCCTGATGGAGACTGATTCCCACACTGCAGCTGAACAGAGCTCTCTTGCTAGGGCTGAGAGCTCTGAGCTGGGACACGAGAGCTATAACGTTGGACCACCTCACCCAGTCTGGGCTGGCTGGGCTGTTTCACGGCTGTATTGTATCATAATTTAGTTGTCTCACAGCCAAACCTTCCCGCTGCCATGCTATATCACAATTAAACTGTTTGCTCCAAATAAATTCTCCCTTCACCCCAATTTGGGGATTTCTATTGGTGTTGAATTGGGACAACCTTTGGTAGATAAACTCATCCCTAGCCTCACACACCCGACTGGGTGAAGATAGAACTCCAGAGCCTCATACTGTCAAATCAGAGAATAGGTGGTGACTTGCTTCCAGAGCCCCAACACATGGGTGAATTCGCCTGTCATTTAGTATAAATTTTTCTGCCTCTTCTCTTCTAATTGCCATGATCCCTTCAGTAGCAAAGGACAAAATGCCCAACTCAAAATGACTTAAGCAAAAAGGAAATTCATTGGTTTCTGTGTCTGACAAGGCTGGGGGTTTCAGGCACAGCAGGATCCAGGCATTGGTTCTGTCCAGACTCTGTCTCCCCCAACCTGTGGTCAACAGAATAACAGCCCCAAAGATGTCCATTCCTTGATCCCAGAGTCTATGCCTCTAGAAGCTGGGAAAGGAAGGAACTGATTCTCTCCTGGGCCCCCCAGGGAAATCAGCCCTGCATACACCTGGGTGTGGCCCAGTGAAGCCCACTCACTACTTCTAGCCTCCAGAACTAAGAGGATAAGTCTGTGTGGTTTCAGGCACCGGATGTGAGGCAATTCATTAATGTGTTAAAGCTGCACGAGGAAACTAATGCCCCCAAGCTCAGCTTTCTCTGTGTGGGCCTCATTTTCAGGGGGACTCCTCTCACTTTGGGGCCACCCCCAGGCTGACCAGGCTGACGTCCTTCCAGCTCCAAGTCCAGCTGAGAATGAGGGCTGCTCCAGGCAGGACTCCATGCAGCTGAGCCGGCGAGGGCTCAGATTTGTGGCTGTGCCCCCAGTGTTCATAGCGCACGAGTGTTCGTGCCATCTTTATCCAGAACAACGAAGATTGGAAACAGCCCAAATATCCGTGGAGTGATGAACAGATGAACAAGATGTGGTCCAACCATATAATGGAATATGATTCAGCCTTAAAAAGGAAGGAAATGCTATCACCTGCTATAGTGCGGATGAGCCTTGAGGATATCATGCTCAGTGAAATAAGCCAGACACAGAACAAATACTGTGAGGTTCTACCGGAGAGACAGGAAATAGGTGGTGGGAGCCAGGGGCTGGGGGAGGGCAGTCAGTGTTTACTGGGGTCAGTGTCAGCTTGGGAAGGTGAGAAAGCTCTGGAGATGGATGCTGGGGTTGGCTGTATGACAGTGTGAATGTGCTGAATGCCACTGAGCTACACACTAAAGATGGTTAAGGTGGTACACGTTATGTTATCTGTATTTTGCTACAATAAGAAACAGGGCAAAGAAAACAATCGTGTTAAAACTACACACACACACACGTGTGTGAGATAGGGGTGGAACATGACAGGATATGAGATGAGGAGGAGGAATTTTTGTTGATTTTTCAGGTGTGATGCATAATGTGGTTTTTCTCTCCAGAGAGCCTGTGTCTTTTAGGGGGACTTTTCTGAAATGCTTCTGGGTGAAGTAGAACCAGCCAGGGGTGGCGTGAGTGCTGCGGGGTGTGGAGCTGTGAGGGTTCCCTCCCCCATAGGAAGGGGTGGGTGGGGTGTGGAAGGTGTTGGAGGCCCAGGCAGTATGTGCGGCTCAGCTCCCCAGCACCATGGAGGCCCTCTTCTCTCTGCTGCTGCTGCTGCTGCTGGCCCCGGAGGCCCTTTGGGCAGGTGAGTAGGAGCGAAGCAAGGGGGGAAATGCCCAAAGTTTAGGCCCCTGGACATTCATGGGTGGGTGTCAGAACGGAGATTGGAAATAAGTTCACTGTCCCCAGAAGGGGACCGATGGGAGAAATGTCAGCTGCTCCAAAACGGAGGTGAGGCCCGGGCAGGGGCCCCGAGGAAGAGGTCAGGTCACATCAGGGCAGGCATTTTAAGTTTTTCTCATTTAAAAAAAATTTTTAATTGATTTTAGAGAAGAATGGGGGGAGAGAAATCAATCGATTTGTTGTTCCACTTATTTATGCATTTATTGGTTGCTTCTTGTATGTGCCCTGACTGGAAATTTAAACAACAACCTTGGCTTAACAGGTCGACACTCTAACCACTGTACTACCCAGCCAGGGCCCCTAGATTTCTCAATTGTAAATATGTTGGCCCAGTTGTCTTATCACCCTTGCTGGTCATAAGGGTGGTAACAAATATATATGTTATTTATCAGAGCCAATGGAGAGTAAGCTTCAGGCACACTGCCCCTCATTCCTAAATGCCATGGCATGTTTTCTGCGAACAAGGACATTCTCTACACAATTATAGCAGATTCTCAACATCGTGCATTCATACAGTGCTATTAGCTCATCTACAGCTCTTATTCAAAAGTTCCTGCAGTGTCCTTTGAGGGAACAAACCCAGCGGGGTGCATCTGGTCTCCTCTTTCACCTTAAGGACAGTTTCTTCACTTCCCCCTGGGTGTTGTGACACTGGCGTTTGTGATGCCTGAGGGCCTGCCTGCTGTGCCCCCAAGGTCAGGTTCACCTTGCGTATTTCCTGCCGCACCACTGAGGGTTCACCCCTGCTCCCTAGCGCCATTACCTTGATCACTTGGTGAAGTCTACATTCACCCGATTGCTCCAGGGTAAAAATCACCAATTTCCTCTTGTAGTTGTCTTTAGGGGAGACTTTGGGGCTCTGAGGATATCCTGTGCCCCTCGCACTTCACCCTGGAGCTGGATACGCAGAATACCACAGAACTGGGGCAGATGCAGGCTCTTTGCCTGCTGGCAGCATCCAGGAGGCAGGGTCCTTATATACGTACGTACATAACCCTGGGCTGCAGAGTAGGAAACCATGACCCAGCGAATGAAGTGACCTGTCCGGATTGCCTGGCTGGGAAGCACGGAGCTGGAATTTGAGCCTCTGCTATTGGCCTCCCCAAATCATGCGTACCTGGCCAGGGCTGGATGACTAGGAGCTTGAGCTAGAAGGTGGTGGGTGATGGACATCCCAGAATTTTGGCTAGGCTGGATAAGAATGGCTCTGTGATAAATCAGGGACCCAGCACTGTAAGTATCCAGCCACCTATCCATCAATCTTTCTCTGCCTTCCATCCATCCATCATCCATTCATACATTCATCATTCATCAGTCATCCATCTATTTTCCATCTATCATTTGTTATTTTTCAGCCATCCATCAGTATTTGCTGAGCACATACTGTTCAGGCCTGTTGTAAACAAGACAGGCACAGGGCCCGCCCTCAGGAATTAGCGGGGACGGGCAGTCCATGAGCACGCCTGCCTGCGATACAATGTCACGGAGGGCGAGTGCCAGGAAGAGAACAGAGCAGAGTGGGGGGGCGGGGGGGTTATGTTAAGGAAGTTGGTGGGGTGGGGGTCTCTGGGGAGAGGGCTTTTGAGCAGACACACCCAAGCCAGACATGGGAATGTCTGCAGGAAAGGCTGCCAGAACAGCCTGTGCGAAGCCTTCGTGGCGGCAGTGCAGGCAGCGCAGCGGAGGAGCAGCCAGGAGGCCAGGGGGCGAGAGTGCAGTGGGGAGGCATGAGGAGGAGGCCGCTATTCACGTGGCTCTTGTGGCTCACAGAGAGTTTAGATGTTTAAAGCATGAAGCGGAATTGTAGGAAGATTTTCAACTGATTTACATTTAAAAACATTTTATTAATCTTTTAAAATTTATGATTGATTTTAAAACAATTTTAGAACATTTTTATTGAGATATAATGCAAACACCATACAATTCACCCCTTTAAAGTGTATAATTCAATGGGTTTTAGTACATTCAGAGTGTTAGGCAACCAGCACCTCTATCTAGTTCCAGGAAGTTCCATCATCCCAAAAAGCAATCCCATCCCCGTTCACAACTACTCCCCACTCCCTCCTGTGGCCCCTGGCATCCGTTAAGCAACCCACTTCCTGCCTCTGTGGGTTTCCCTGTTCTGGACATTTCACATAAATGGGATCACACACTATGCAGCCCTTTGTGTCTGATTTCTCTCACTGAGTGTCACGTGTTCAAGGGCCATTGAAGCTGTAGGTAACGACGGTGCTCCACCCCTTTTCGTGGCTGAGTAATATTCCAGTGTGTGAATATATCACCTTTTCTTTATCCATTACCTGTTTCTGGATATGTGGGCTGTTTCCATTATTTGCCATTGTGAATCCAACCACTGTGAATATGTGTGCACAAGATTTTGTGGGTATGTGTTTTCACTCCTCTTGGAGGGTCGTTGCTGGGTCGGTGGTAACTGTTTAACCTTTGAGGAACTGCCAGATTGTTTCCACAGTGGCAGCACCATTTGACATCCCAGGGAAGGGATGTGATGGTCCAGTTTCTCCACCTTAAACAGCTCCTCTAGCTGCTGTAATAGGGGCTGCGCTGTGATGACCAGGGGAGTCCCGGTGGGGCCCAGGAGCGAGGGAGAGGGATGTGTGAATTCGAGCTGGTCACCTGCTGGTGACCAGGACATAGGGTAAAGGATGGAGAAGGATCAAAGACAGTCCCGCTTGCTGACCTGAACATCTCAGGGAACAGAGGGCACTGCATTAAGGTTGAGGCCCCTCGGCCGCAGTGGGGATGGGACACCTGGCCCTAACCTGGAGCTCTGTTCCTCTCCCCAGGAGGTGACACACTGGAGGCCCACATTATTGGGGGTCACGAGGCTGTCCCTCACTCCCGTCCATACATGGTCTTGCTGCAGAAAGATGATGGCTCCTACCTGTGTGGGGCGGTCCTTGTGAACCACTGGTGGGTATTGACAGCTGCTCACTGCATTGTCCATCCGTAAGTAACCCTAACCTGCCCTCCCCCTCTGTCACCCTAAGTGTCCCCGATTCTATCCCAGGTTTCCCATTCTCACCAGGAGGTGGATCCTGACAGACTTAAGCCAATTGTAGGGTACAGGGGTGCCCCCTTCCCTCTCCTGTGATTGCTCTGGTGTGTGTACGTGACATCAACCTTGGGCATGCCTAAGTGCCATTGCACTGAAGGGTTCCTAGGGAAACTTTACTTGCCACAGCAAAGCGCCTTCCACTTGGGCAGAGTTTGGGCCTCTTGGGACACCCAGGAATGTGTCTCTCATTGTGGCCGTGGGAATAGCGCTGGTCTGTGAGGGTGGCAGGACCAACCTAGGAAGCCACGAAATGAATTGATTTTGAAGCTGCCCTCTCTGGACTACACAGTAATAAAGACCCCAGATCAAACTGGTCAAAGTAACCAAAGGCTATCTCTTTGGCTCATGTGAAAGAAAAGTCTAGGAAGACATAACAGGCACAACTTGATCCAGGTGCTTGCCTGAGCTGGTCGGGAGCCTGCCTGTCTCTCAGCTCTTCTGTCATGTCCCATGGCCACATTATCAGGAAGGTTCTCACATGGTGGCCAGTTTGGACCCCCTTAGATCCTGTGGCCATGGGATCTAAAGAAAGAGTTTGTTTCTTTATAGTTCGGGCAAAGCTGTGAGGATCAGTACTGATGGGCCCAGCCTAGGTCACGTGCCAGCCTTAGAACAAATCAGTATGGCTGAGGCATAACATATGCACTGGGTGAGGCTGGAGCCCCGCACAGGGGAGCTCCAGGCTGGAGGTCACCATTTTTGGATACACACAGCCCAGCCTCTGGCCAGAGATAAACTGGAGTCTGGGGCAGGGGTTGGAGCAGGGACAGCTTCCTGGATGAGGTGGGGAGGAGGCAGGTGAAAAGGAGCAAAGGAAGGCCCAGCCATAGAGAGGCCAGGTAAGGGAGCCAGCTGTGGGGCAGGGCTGGGACGGGGGAGCAGTGAAAATCTCTTGACCTTGAGTCAGACTTATGGACCCTGGAGGCAGAGCTTGGGTGTGTGGAGGGGTCCCCAAGCTGCAGGATGGCAGCACACACCCTGATTCTGCTGCCCACAGGATGGAACAGCTGAGACTAAGGCTGGGGATCCATGAGTTTGAAGACGATGTCCTCAGCTTAGAAGTCAAGAAAGCAGTTCTGCACCCTGACTACAAGCCACCCCCCGCTCTGCTGAATGACCTCGCTCTGCTTAAGGTGTTGGGGCAGATGGGAGGAGTGGCAGCTGCACCCAGGCCCCCCTCTCTCACTGTCTGTCTCCCACTGTCCCTCACTCAGCTGTCCCTTCTTGTAGATGGAGCGTAAGGTGACTTTCAACAAGACTGTCAAGGCCCTGGGCTTACCCAGAAAGCACCAGGCAGTGGCGACAGGAGCAAAGTGCAGTGTGGCCGGCTGGGGGCTGACCCAGCTTGGGCACATGGCGGAAGCACTACAAGAGCTGGACATGCGTGTGCTGGATGCCAGGATGTGCAACAACAGTCGTTTCTGGAATGGTAACATCACCCCCAACATGATCTGCCTGGAAGCCAACTCCAAGAACAAGGGCCCCTGCAAGGTAAAGGGGCAGCAGTGGGGCAGGCCAGGACAGATTAGCCTGAGGCGAGGGCATCAGCCTATGTCCAGGACAACCTGGCAAACCCCAACTCTCCCTGGGCCCCAACTCTGCCCATTCTCTGGGGGATCCTGGAGATTGGTACTAGCATTAGTCCATTTCCCAGGTATAGAAACTGAGGCACAGAGAAGTTAAGTGACTTGCCCAGGGCCACATAGTCAGGGAGCAGCAGAGATGGGATTTGAACTCTAGCACCAAAGATGATCACAGCATGTACAAAGGTCCTGGAGTGGAAAGAAGAAGCAGAGTGTTAAAAGGACAGGAAGGAAGGAAGGAAAAAGGGAACGGAAGAGGTTGGGAGGGGAGTAAGGAGATGTGTGTAGGCAGATGTGGGACTGCGGGGGGTCTCTACCCTGGAACCACCCTCCCGGCCCCGGGGATAAAGGCTTTCTTCAGCAGGCACTGAGGGTAACCTGTGCCCCCTGGTCTCCAACAGGGGGACTCAGGCGGGCCCCTGGTGTGCCGCAAAGGCCAGGTGGCTGGAATCCTGTCCTTCAGCTCCAAAACCTGCACTAACGTCTTCAAGCCCCCTGTGGCCACTGCTGTGCCCCCCTATGTGTCCTGGATCAAGAAGATCATCAAGCACTAGCCGGGCTGCGCCTCAGGCCTGATGCTTCAGAGGTGATCCCTACTCCCTTGCTTGTGGGACCCTCCCCCACAGAACTATGGGGAGGAACAGAAAGGGGACTGGCCACAGCTCAGAGGACAAATAAATTGTAATAAAGAAACTGTAGGAGTCCTGCCTGGATTCTGAACCCACTTCTGCCATGCTGCCTGTGAGGCCTTAGGCAAGCCTCAGTTTCCCCACTTATAAAACAGAGGTTGCACTTTTGAGGCTGCTGAAGGCAGCCCAGCAGCAGGCGAGGGCCGGCTTCTCCCAGGAGGGGCTCTGGGGCAAGGCCCAGAGGATGGCAGGGCATGGCTTCAGCCAGGGCTAGGAGCCACAGCCAGAGTTTGGCTGGCAGGCAGGGGATGTGCTGGGTGCTGGGGGATGGGGTGGGGTCACTGAACAGAAACATCCCAGAACCTTCTTCCTTTTATTTTTTTGGTAATATGTTTACAATCTTGGGATATAATTCTCATGCCTTACAATTCATCCATTTAAATTGATTCATCCATTCACCCATTCAGTAGTTTTTAGCATGTTCACAAGGTTATATAACTGTCACCTCTGTCTAATTCCAGAACATCCCATCACCCCAAAGAGCAAGCAGCATTGTCCCCACCAAAAATCACCTCCGGCCCCCTCCCCAGCCCCTGACACCCGTGAATACACCCTCTGTCTCTGCGGATGTGCCTGTTCTGGACACTCCACATAAATGGGTCACATGCCGGTTGCCTTTTGTGTCTGGCTTCTCCGAGCATCACGGACCATCCGCGCTGCAGCGAGTGTCAGCACCTCACTCCTTGTCGTGGCCGAGCGGCATTCCAGTGTATGGACGGCCACGCTCATCCCTTAACGGGCATTTTGGTTGTGTTCACCTTTGGCTATTGTGAATATACTGCCATGGACACAGGTGCACTTGTACTTGTGTGGATGCCATTTCATTTCTCTTGTGCGGGCACCGAGGGTGAAATTGCTCGGCCATACAGTGGCTCTGTGTAACTTTCTGAGACACTGCTGTTTTATAGCAGAACCTTTGTATTATGAAAATTCTGTGCCCTCGCTGGTGTGGATCAGTGGATTGAGTGCCAGCCTGTGAACCAAAATGTCACTGGTTCGATTCCCAGTCAGGGCACCTGCCTGGGTTGAAGGCCAGGTCCCCAGTTGGGGGTGTGTGAGAGGCAACTGATCGCTGTATCTCTTGCATATGGATATTCCTCTTCCTCTCTTTCTCCCTCCCTTCCCTTCTCTCTGAAAATAAATAAATAAAATCTTTTAAAAAAAAATTGAAGAAGAGAGAATACTCCCAAACTCATTTAAAAAGAAAGAGAGAGAGAGGAAGGGAGGAAGGAAGGAAAGGAGGAAGGACGCTAGATCTGTAACACACGGCAGAGTTGAAACAGCGGCACAATGAGCACTTAGGTGACTCACCCCCACTGGTCCTCTGTCCACCTCTCCGTCCAGCTCATCTGCCGATGCATTTGCATTTCGCAGCACAGCTCCACAAACACTTCAACAGGGTTTGGGTCCCCCATCTCCCCTTGTCTCTCCCTGTCTCTCTCTCACATACAATGAAATGCATGTATCTAAGTGGATGACTTGCTGTTTTGACAAGAGCTGACAAATGTTTGTAATCCAAACCCTAGCCCAAGGAGACTCCACTGCCCATTGCAGTCTTGTCTAAAATTTAGTTTTTGCATAGTTATTACTACATATAGGAAGTTTACCCTGGAGAAAGATAGTTTCCCACTGTCACCCATTTTCACCCAGGAGGCAAGTCTTATGTCTTCATCCAAGGCATCTGGGCAACATATTTACAGGTTTGTTTGTTTTTTAAAGATGTTATTGCCCTGGCTGGAGTGGCTCAGTGGGTTGAGCACCTGCCTGTGAACCAAAGGGTCACAGGTTCGATTACCAGTCAGGGCGCATGCCTGCTTTGTGGGCCAGGTTCCCAGTTGGGGGCACAGAAGAGGCAACCACACACTGATGTTTCCCTTGCTAAAAAAAAAAAAGATTTTTTAAAATTTATTTTTAGAGAGAGGGGAAAGGAGGCAGAATGAAAGGGAGTGATACATCACTGTGTGGTTGCTTCTTATGTACCCTCTGTTGGAGACCTGGCCTGCAACCCAGGCATGTGCCCTGAATAGGAGCCGAACCCGTGAACGTTTGGTTTGCAGGCCAGTGCTCAATCTGAAACCAGAAAAGACACGGGAGCTCATGCTGCCTGTCACTACCAAACCCGATAAGCAGAGACAGGGAGTGAATCTTTATGGACACTTCATTCAGATGGCCATTGATCTGAGAAGACAGCAGGTTCTCACCCTAACACAAAATGTCTTACATTTTCTTTCCAGGCCAGACTTTTATAACAGAGAACAAAGTGTGGTGAGGGGTTTTGAAATTCAGGGAAAATTGATTAAAAAATTGCAACTTTCTTGTCCTGGGCTGTTCCCAGGGGTGGGTGGTCATCTGTCTCTCCCTGGAACACAAAGCCCCCACTTGTCCCCAGGCGTATCTTTAGCAGGGCCCCAGGGGGTGGGCTGTCTCTCCCAGGAGACAGGATGGGCCTTATCTGTAGGTTCTGAAACAAAAGCTTTAACATATGCATTACTTGCTAGGCTTATAACTATTTACCTTAAACTAAAATGTTCCAACTCTTAAGTCCCCTATCAAACCCACTGAGCCACACCAGCTGGGCCCCAGGTCTATATCTTGCATAAGCCAGGTACCTATGTCACAGTTAACAAACCAATATTAATACTTCATTCAGTTTCCCCAAATGTCCCTTTTCCGGCCCAGAACTCTGGGCTGTGACATTTCCTCAGACTTTGTTTGTTTGTTTGCTGGTTTGTTTTCATTCTCACCCAAGGATATGTTGATTATTGAGAGAGAGAGAGAGAGAGAGAGAGAGAGAGAGAGAGAGAGAGAGAGGGAGAGAGAGGGAAACATCCACTGGTTGCCCCCCTTATGCACCCCGACTGGGAATGGAACCATAAGCTAGGTATGAGCCCTACTGGAACTGAACCACAACCTTTGGTGTACAGGATGACGCTGCAACCACTGAACACCCCGGCCAGGGCAAGTCAGTGCAGTTTTCATGTTTTACTTTCTGCTGAGGCATCACCTGTGCACGGAACATACTCGGGCCACAAGAGCCTGGCAACTTCTCACAAACCCAACACTAACACTGTGATTTAATGAGAATGTATATTTGGTCTTCGCCCACATTTCTGGTACAGGATTTCTAAAACACTTGGAGTTTCCTGAGTGATAAGACGGGCAAAGGAGTCTCCGCTGCTCAGAACAAGCCCCGCTCAGCCACACCTGGAACAGGGCTAACAGCCTAGAAGACCCAGGGGTTAGAACAGAGATTTTTCAACTCACAGCACGTGTAAACTAATGACTAAAATTCTGTGGCACACCAAAAGCATATTATATTTTGGCAAAAGGAGGTATAGCTTTAATTCATTCACACCAGACAGGTATTGTGTTAGCTGTTGTCATTTTTTTATTTGACAATCTAAGGGGAAATAGGTCAATGCCCCTGACTACATAGTCAGGTATTGCATGTTTTAAATGTTCTTGCAGTACACTGGTTGAAAATCACTGGGTTAACACTTGCTGGTGTGGCTCAGTGGATTGAGTGCCGCCAGCCTGCGAACCGAGGGGTTGCTGGTTCGATTCCCAGTCAGGGCACAGGCCTGGGTTGCAGGCCAGGTCCCTGGTGGAGGGTGAGCAAGAGGCAACTGCACATTGATGTTACTTTCCCTCCTGTTCTCCCTCCTTTCCCTTCTCTAAAAAATCTTTTAAAAATAAATACATAAAATTCCTTCTCTTTAAAAAAAAAAAAAAAGGAAGAAAGAAAATCACTGGGTTAGAAGGTCGGAACTTTCAGGCCCAACCTGGGAAGGCAGCAGTCTGCCAATAGCTCAACACAAGCTCACGCCCCTGTTCCACGGGAACAGAAGTTCCCACACTCAGAACCCTTCTGGGTCTCATCCCGTGTGTCCCATCATCTGCTGTCAATCTGTGCCCTTCATCACTGCACTGCTTATTATTCTTTATAATGAGCAGGTACGTGTAAATACGCCTTTCCCCAAGGTCTGCGAGCAGTCCTAAGCAAATTAATCAAACCCACGGACAGAACTGTGGAAACCTCCAACTCGCAGACGGTCAGGCGGTCAGTCGGTCAGAAGCACTGGTGCAGCCTGCACTCTTGACTGGCCCCTGGAGTGGGGGCAGTCTGGTGGGGCCTTTCCCCCTCCCCCTCCACCTTTTGTGATGTGCGTTTTCTTCTCTTCTTTTTTAACCCTCAACTGAGGGCATGCGTATTGGTTTTTAGAGAGGGGTTGGGGATATGCCTTTCATATGCGCCCAGACAGGGATCAAACCCACAATGCAGTCATGCACCCTGACCCCAGGGAATCATTCCACAACTTTTTGGTGTACGGGATGAGGCTCCAACCACTGAACAACCCATCCAGGGCAAGTAAGTGCATTTTTAGTGTTTAACTTTCTGCTGAGGCATCACCTGTGCACAGAACACACCCAGGTCACAACAGCCTGATGATGACACCCAACCCGCCAGCTGAGCCACACTGGCCAGGGCTCATGATGTACGTTTTCAAGCAGAGAAGTTGGAAGGTTATACAAGCAACTGTATATCCTGCCTCTAGATTGGTTAACAGTTTGCCATATGTGCCTGACCTACCATATATATAATTTGGAGCCTGACCTACCATATATATAATTTGGGGCCTGAGGTATACTGGCCCTGGCCGGTATGGTGCAAGTGGTTGGAGTGTCATCCTGTAACCAGTAGGCTGTGGGTTCGATCCCTGTCTGGTCACATACGGGAAGCAAGTGATCGATGCTTCTCTCTCACATCAATGTTTCTCTCTCCCTGCCTTTTTTTCTAAAAGGAAAAAAAAAATAAAGTCCTCAGGTGAGGATAAAAAAAATAAGTGATTTCTGGCCCTTGTCCCTACGTTATTTTATTTGCCTCTTGTCCCAGTAATGAAATGAGCCCCCGCCCATCTCCCCGAGAGGCCTTCACTAGAGGTCACGGGAGTCCCACCCAGCTTCCAATTTCCACTGCACTTTTAAAAAATCTTTTAAAAGTCATGATGATATTGACACAGCAACCTGTTGGAGATGGGGAGAACTTCCTACTCTGCCCTTCTCTAGTGCTTATAGCTGAACTAGGAATAAAATAATAAAATGTACTCAAGACCAGGCCCAGAGGAGAAACACGGATCCAATGCATGGGCATGGAGGTATCACGATATGACCCTCAGATCATCAGATGGGGCTAAAAACAATGATCGAATCAGGCTCTCTTTATACTTTCTAGACAAAGAAACAGTTCATCTGTGAAAGTAAACAGGACTAAGAGAGTCAGTGCTTGCTGGAGAGGAATCTGGGCAGGGCACGAGCTTTTGGGGAAGTTAGCTAGCAATGTATGTATAGAAGCTCTTCACTCTAGTAATAAGGAAGAGTTATCTCCTGATTTTAGGAGGACAGAGAAGTCAGGGTTTTCTTGTTAAACAGGCAGTTTCTTAAGTACTAACTTTATTTCAAAATAATTAATGTGCCACTGTGGGACATCTTGGGCAGCCTCCCCAGGGCCCCGACAATACTAGTCACCCCTTTAGAGTGTACAGTTGTTTGGCTGCTGTGGACATCATGGCCTTTATTCTCTGCTGGTTTCCTGCACTTAAACTTCCAGAGACTTGCTGTCATCATCCTGCCACCCGCCCCTACCCCCAAACTGGCATGTAGCCCCTGAACGTCTTTGCAGGAAGCTTTGGTTTTTATTGTTCTTCCTCATCCTCAAGGGAGACCGGATTTAGGTGCAGGGAGGCCAGCGAGGAAGCTGGCCTCCCCCAGATGTCAGAGGTCCCCATCTTCTCGGCAGTGTCGTGGCGTGGCTCCAACTGGACAGAGATCACTGGAGGCCAAGCCTGTGTTTGGAGAGGGGGAGCCACCTTAAGGGAGAAAGCTTATCTTGCCTTCTCAGCTGTTTGTTCCTTCCCGGCCTAGCTGAGTCCCCACTTCACCCCCAGGTGAGCTGGGGGTGCTTAAAGGGACAGAATGGGCCACCAGCTCAATGAGGTGCTGCAGCTCCCCCACTCTGGCTGGAGGGCTGGTGAGGCAGGAAGGTGCTGAGGAAGGTCCTTGGCCCTGGGGCCCTGTTCTGCCTGCGAACTCAGAGCTCCTCCTAGCTGGCTTCTGAAGGTGTCAACAGGGAACAACCAGGCAAGTGTCTGTGGCTGAGTGAGCCATGTTCTGGTTTCTGATACTTTTAACTGGACACGTGTGGAGGAGAGTGCGACAATACCACTGAGTGACTGTCCCTGGGTAACCAGAACCAGATGGCTCAGAGCAACAGAAATTTACTCCCCTGCCCTTCTGGGGCCACTCATTGGAAGTCAAGGTGTTGGTAGGGCCAGACTCCCTCCTGAAACTCCAAGGAAGGGATCCTCCTGCCTCTTCCAGCTTCTGGGGGGTCCCATGTCCCTGGGCTTGTGAGAGCCTCCCCCAGTCTCAGCCTTCAGGTGGTTCATCCTCTATGTCTGGGTTTCGTCCTTTGTCTCTTATAAGGACATCAGTCACTGGATTTAGGCCCACCCTAATCCAGGATGACCCCATCTCAAGACCCTTAATTACACCTTCAAAGACCATGTTTCCAAATAAGGTCCCATTCACAGGCTCTGAGGGCTACCATTTGGCCCATGACAGCATCCTGTTCCTTACCCGAGTCCACTCCCGGCCCTCCCCGGCCCCTCTCCCCGTGGCTGCCGAGACATCTCTCTACAACACACATCAGATGACGATGACCTTCCATTCCTCAACATCCCCTGCCCCCCCAGGGCTCCCTAGTGCCCAGAGAATAAAATCCACACTCCCCCACCCACCCATCCCACCCCCTGTCACCACCCCGGGAGGGTTTTTTCAAAGCTCCACCCTTTCAGAAACATGCGTATAGAGAGTTAAGCTAGAACATTTTATGATAGATGGATGTTGTGCATGTGAAGAGAATAAAAACCCTATGCCCTTTTCTCTCCCCGTGTCTGTGAGTTTAAAAGGTTTTATAAGAAAAAATAGGAAGCAAACAAACCAAAGCTGATGCCCTGTGATGGAACAGTGGCTGGTGTCCTAAGTAAGCACTTGAGACAGGATGGCCAGGAGGCGCCTCTGCCGGGAGGCAGCCAGTGTGGCTAAGGAAGGAGCCAGGCAATAACCTGGGAAGAGCATTCCCGGCAGAAGGCACAGCCCAGGCAAAGGCTTGGAGGCAGGAAATGGTGCCCATGAGGCTGGAACCAAAGGTGTGGGAGAGATGGAGGGTGCGTGAGGTCTGACGTGTCGGCGGGCCCAGGCCTGAGGGATGCTGAGAGGACTCTGGCTGCTCCTTTTTCTTTAAGAGTAGGTGGAACACAGAAGGAAAGGCTCCCCTGCCTTCTAACCAAGGGGGACTTGTCTACTGCCCAGAGCAAAGTTGGAGAGACAGGCTAGAAAAGAGAGCTGCTTGCCGTGCCCTCTGTTGGAGGAAGAAGCCCAGATCTGTCTCAGAGAGGGTGCAGGTGTCAAGTGCCAGGGTGTGACAGCGAGTAAGGATCACCCACAGACAAGTAGGGGAAGCTGCTGTGTGCCCGTTGAGGAGCCCAGGTGAGGCCGTGTGTCCCTGACCTCACACAAGGTCAGAGAGTGACCAGTGCAATAAGGGCAATTACAAAGGGGGATGTCGCCGGGCTGCTTTCAACTGGGTGCAAGATGCTAGATGGGATACAGGATGCCCAGTTAAATTTGAATTTCAGACAGAGAACAGATAACATTTTTAGTGTAAGCACATCCCAGGTACTGTGTATATATTTATACTTAAAAATTACTGATTTAAAAAAATCTGATGCTCAAATTTAACTGGGTGTCCTGTATTTTTAATTGCTAAATCTGGACATCCTTGATAAAGCGGTCCTGGAAGCCCTGCCCTTGGAAGCAGAGGGGCCTCAGAACTTCCTGCCCCGGGGTGGGGCCAGGACTAAGCAGAGCAGGAATATGGGTAGTGGGAGGGGACAACGAAGGCTTTCCAGGGAGAGGACCAGAAAACTGGGTCTTCAGTTTTCAGGAGGCTGAGCTTGATTTTGTAAACAAAAGCAAAGGCTATTTCCCAAGACCTCTGTCCTCAGCCCAGCCTAGGGAGGGCAGGGGGTGCAGGATAGGAGAAATTCCACCCGCCCAGGCTGTAGGGGCTCTGAAGCCAGTTGGCTGTCTTCCTCCCTCATTCTGCACGTAGTTCTAGTAGCTCTCCACCCCTATCTGTGTGGCCTTGAGGCCTTGTCAAGCCCTACAGCCACAGGGCTGGGGCTTCTAGTTAGCTCTGAGGCACCCAGGCTCTGACAGTGGGTCCTCCCAGACGTCAAATTCTCACCCTACAGTGCCATTATCAGCAAGTTCTGGCCTTTCTGCTACATCCTTCCAGCCTTTTCCTTGAGCGTCCACTGCAGCTGGGACTCCACAGCTCTGCCCAGCCTCCTTCCTGGATGCTGCCTCCATGTGACAGGCTGTTCTTGGACTGACTTACCGCTCACTCCTTCCCATGGCCTCTGACTCCTCATTCTTGTGTTACCTCATAGGTTGTCGTCTGCAAGGAGCTGGCTGACCCCTTATGAGAGGCAATCCCCCCTTACTCACACCTCCCTATTTTTTAATTGAGATAATTCACATACCATACAATTCACCCATTCAAAGTCTACAGTTTAGTGGGTTTTAGTATATTCACAGAATTAATGCATCCAACACCACAATCAATTTTAGAACATTTTCACACCCCTATTAACCATTATTCCCTATGCTTCTCCCCAGCTCCTGGCAACCACTAACCCACTTTCCATCTCTGTGGAGTTGCCTGTTCTGGACATTTCACAAAAATGGAATCACACACTGTGTTGCCTTTTGCATCTGCCTTCTCTCATTGAGCACCACGTTTTCAAGTTTCATCCACTAGTCACATTGGTGCTTCACGTCTTTTCATGGCTGAGTAGTACTCCAGTGTGTGGATGGCCACGCTGTGTTTGGGCATTTGGGTTGTCCTTCTTTTTGGCTACCATGAATCTTGCTGTTGTGAATGTTCACATGCAAGTGTTGACTCTGAGAAATAAAATACCTTCTAAGAAGGACTCCCTGTGGTTAAGTGTGCCTAATTCAAGGGTTTAGCAGCCCTTGTTTACAGAGGCCTTTCATGCAAGGTGCATAACAGGGAAAAGCCACGGACTGACCCGGCAGCCTCCTGCACTGTGCTCCTTCCTGCTGAGTCACCCTTATAAGAGAGCTCGTAGAATCAAAATTTGACCGACAGGAGACTTTTCCTGTCCAATCAGAGCTGTGCAGCTTTGTACTTGTTTGCATTTTTCCTGACCAATCAAAATATCTTTTTTTTAATAAATTAGTATGGTGCTATTCAGACCAACCAAACTTTGATTATTTGGAGTCCTCATTTGCATGGAAGTTGACCCATCAGGGACCAGGAGTGGAAACTTCTCT
Organism: Phyllostomus hastatus; assembly: GCF_019186645.2. Classification (NCBI taxonomy): domain Eukaryota; kingdom Metazoa; phylum Chordata; class Mammalia; order Chiroptera; family Phyllostomidae; genus Phyllostomus; species Phyllostomus hastatus. Next base: position 5,099,287 of record NW_025333640.1, on the reverse strand, counting down.
CTGTATAAGTCAGTCTACGCTGTGATTTTGTGGAGTGGATTTTCAATTCCCTGTGAATACTATGAATTCCCTGGCCAGAGCTGTGACACCTGAACCACCTCTCTGAGCTGCTTAAGTCTTCTCCCCTTCACCTCTGCTCAGCACCCCAAATTTGGGGTTCCTGGCTGCATTTAATTGGTGGAAATAAACTTTGGACTGTGGATGTGAGTTTGCAGTTCCCATGGTCATATCTTAGGAGTGGACTTGCTGGGCCAGATGGTAACTCTGTGTTTAACAATGGGGTGGTTTCTACAGCAGCTGCACCTTTCCCACCAGCAATGCCTGAGAGCTCTTTCTTTACCTTCTCCATTTATTTATTTATTTATTTATTTATTTATTTATTTTTTATTTATCTTTAGAGAGAGGGGAAGGGAGGGAGAAAGGGAGGGAGAGGGACATAAGTATGTGAGAGATACACCTATCAGTTGCCTCTCACATGCCCCCAACCATGGACCTGGCCTGCAACCCAGGCACGTACCCTGACTGGAAATCGAACCAGTGATCTTTTGGTTTACAGGCCAGTGTTCAATCCAGTGAGCCACACCAGCCAGGGCTATTATCTGCCTTTTATTATAGATATCCCAGTGGTTATGAAGTAGCGTTTCACTGTGGTTTTGATTTTCTTTTCTCCAATGGCTCACGATGTTGAGCACTTTTCATGTTCTTATTGTCTACTTGCATGTCTTGTTGTGATGGGAGAGACCTGGTTCTTCTTGCTGACGCATGTAAAGAATTACATATCAGCAAATCTAGTAGTATATAATCAGTTTATTAGTGGTCCACTTCCATGGAAGAGAACAGGACCGGGTAGAGTAGGGGGTGAAAGGGAAAGTTTCAGAGCAAAGCAAGGTGAGAAAAGCAAGAGAGGCTGGAGACCAGGGTGGCAATCCCCTGGGCAGCCTAAGGCCAGGTGGCCAGAGGCCCTGTGGCCCGACAGCCAAGAGCCCCCTTAGCATGAGAGAGAGAGCCAGAGTCCTTTGTTCTCAGGACTTATATAGTTGGTGGGATAGGAGGGAAAAAAGTTACATATTGATTAAGGGGTAAATGTGGCGCCAGCTTTCCTGGGGAAATGTGACTACCCAAACTTAGGGATGAATGGGGGTCTGTCCACCTGAATTCTTATCTTGCTCCAGACTCCACTTGGTCCTCCTGTTGTAAGACAAATATGTGACTGGAGGCAGTTAATTAAATTTTGGGGCACTTTCCAAAGTTACTTATGGGCTCTTTCTGTAAGCGTCAGAGACTCCCTTGTAAGACAGATAGTGACTAGAGGTAGGCAATTAACCAAACTTGATTTATGGGCTCATTCTTTAGGCACCGGGGACCCTCTCCCACATTCAGGTCTTGGGTTGAAAGCACAGTTTCAAGGCTTTCTTTTCCAGATAGTGGAAATGTTACATAGAATTTCAAGGACTTTCTTTCTTGCTAATATAGTGTTTCTTGTGATATTGAAACACCTGGTAATATTATCAGAACAGGCTTAGGACTGCTGATTTAGCATGTGAGACTTGTCTCCTTCCTCCTCCCTGCCTCGGTTTACTATTTATTCTACCTAATTGGTAAAAGGTGTTTCCTGGCAACCAGGGTGATAAATGCTGGCCAGTGACAGTATTGCAGTCTCAGAGTTCTTCCTATGCTGTCTCTTGTTTCATTGTTTGGAGAAACATGTATTCAGATCCTTTGTTCATTTTTTAAAAATTTTTAAATACGTTTATTGATTTTAGAGGGAAGGAAGGGAGTGAGAGAGAGAGACAGAGGGAGAGAGAGAGACACATCTATGTGAGAGAATAACATAGAGTGATTGCCTCCCATTCACATCCTGACCAGGGGTCACACCTGCAACCTAGACATGTGCCCTGGCCAGGAATCCAACCCTCCCCTCAACCTTTCGGTATAAAGGGATGATGCTCCAACCACTGAACCACACCAGCCAGGGCTCCTTTGTCTGTTTTTTAATTGAGTTATTGTCTTTCTAAATTAAGTTGTAAGTGTTCATTATATATCCTAGGTATAAATTCCTTATCAGATACATGTTAACCAATATTTTCTCCCATACTATAGGCTGTATTTTCATTGTCTTATTGTTCTTGGAAGCACAAAAGGTTTTATTTCGATGAAGTCCAATTTATTTTTGCTTTTGTTGTGTGTGCTGTGGGTGTGATATATAAGAAATTATTGCTTAAGCCAAATTCACAAAGATTATATTACCTGTTTTAGTTTGAAATTATTTTCAAGTATTTCTTGAATACTTTATCAAGTATTAATGTTAATACTTTAACAAGTATTTCTTGAAAAACATTTTGAGACCTCAGAGTAGGTTTTCCAGACAAAATACAGTACTGCCAGTTACATTTGAATTTCAGATAATGAATGAGATAAATAGCGAATACTTGTATTGTATCACTATATGCAAATTGCATGGGCTAGTTACACTGATAAATTACTCATTTCCTGCCTTACATTCACATTTAACAGCCATTCAGGTGTTATTTGCTAATTCTGGCAGCCCCCGCCTGCCCCAGGCGACATATCCCACCTGTTCACAGGGATCCCTATGGCCTCCCTTAATGCTTTTATTTTTGTATTGTGGTAAAATACACATGGTATAAACTGAGCATTTTAACCACTTTAAAGTCAGCTTAGGTCTTGAGTAACACGCTGAACAAATGAAGGCCCTGCCCCAGTTTCCTAGCAACGGGGGCCAAGCCCTAGGTCGCGGGCGTGCTCAAGTCACGTGGTGCCGCCGTCCGGGCTACGGTAGTGCGAGCTTCCCTGGGCTAGCGCGTGTGTACGTGCGTTCTCACGCGTGCGCAGAGAGCGGCCCGCGGACCCTGCGCGCTCCACTCTGCGCGCGCGCTCCCGTCCCGCTTTCCCGGTTCTTATAACCCTGCGGGCGTTGGTTGGCGGCGGAGGCGACGGCGACATGGCGACCATGCTAGTCGTGGTTCTAGGGCTCGCGCTGCTGGGCGCCAAGAGCGGCTCCAGAGCGGGTAAGGACTGGGCCGGGCGGACGCGGGTCCAGCCTCGGGGGTCCCTCCGGCTGGGGCGGAAGCGTTACTACCCAGGAGGTCCAGGGGCGGCAGTACCGGGAGTTAGCAGTCACCCACGGGGCTCCTCGCCGAGGTACTGTGTGGGGAAACCCCGGCATGGGAGGCTGGCGGGGGTCCGACCAGATTCTGGAGGTGAAGTCCCAGGTTTTCGGAGCCCTGGGGAAGGGACGGGGGTCCGGGAGTGGCCTGACCCTGGTGCGGGCACCTGGGGAGAGGATCTGGAGGCGGCCCCCCACCCTTTCCCTGCAGGGAAGGACTATCCGGTTGGGTCCTACAGCGTCCCCTTTGGACGGGAGCCCAGGAGCCTGGGGAGGCAGCTTGAGAGTGGGCCTCTTCCACGCCCCCGCCAGCCCGGGTTGTACTGGGACAAGAGGTGCGGCTGAGGGCCTCCTGGGCTCCTCGGGGCCCTTGGCTCTCATCTGGAAAGGGGGCTTTTCCCCTTAAGTAGACGCTGGAAGGAAGTGCACGTGAGTGTCCCTGCGGCGGGCAGTCTTGGATTTGGCAGGGATTGTCATTCTTGTCGGGATTTAGGTCTCGAGTCTCGCTCTGGGTATGCACCTGCTCCTGGTGTTAGCACAGACATTTAAATTTAAACCCTTGTAGGGAAGCCAACATGCTCTGCCGCCTGTTTTTCTGATTTCCGTGCACAGATGAGATGGCGTATCTAGTTCACCCACCTCCTTTTCCAGGGGTGGAAACAGGCCTAGGAGGGGAGGTAGAATATTCCAAGGTCACTGTGAGATCGCCCTGGCCACCCAGGAAAGAGCTGGAAGTGGAGAAAATGTTTGCAGACCATGAAACAGCATTAAATTTTAGAGCTTTTCTTGGGGGGTGGACAGATGTGATTTAGAGAATGCTCATGAGAAACAGATTAAGGTATAATTTTCCAAGGGAAGACCCGATAGACATTTTCTTCCTGTATTGAGATTTCCCATTTGGTTCTGGGTTAAAGATTTATAGTGACTGGCATGTAGGGAACAAAGTGCAGACCAGAATGACTTGGGGCTCTTCTGGGGAGGTAGCTCCTTGGGGGCTCTGAGCGGCATGTGAACTGCTCTGGGCAGGGGCCTGGAAGGACTGCCTCTTGAACAGGCTTCACTGAGTTACTTCTGATCTACCTTATGATCTCAATGGCATCTCTCTTCTCCCTCATAATCGAGACAGCCATTTATTGAATGCCTCCAGGCAAAGGCCTGTCTGCCTGCTACTGCTGTCTGGAAAGACTCAGGAGCCCATAGGTGAAGTGAGTTTGGGAGTTACACAGCTGCATTTGGCAGCTTGAGCCCTTTAGAAATAGTCCTTGGTGGCTGCAGTTGGCCAACGGGGTGAAAGGGCTTATGCTCTTCCTCTGCTGGGAGCAGTTTCTGAGTTTGTTAATCTCTCCTTAGAGCGGAAGCTCTGGGTGACTCCCCAGAGCTCCTGCCAGGAAGCCTAGAGGATTTGTGCCATTGCACATTTGGGGCTGTTCTTGCACACTTACCTCGTGTCTGACTCTCCAGAGACTCCTGTCTGTTTTGTTCCCCGCCTTCACTTTGGGCAATTCACCTTTCCCAGGGACTCTTGGAAAGATCTGAAAGTCTTTCAGAGAATGTCACCACACGTCCTTTTTTTGCCTGGGAGGGGTGACTTAGTGACAGTGTTTGCCTTTCCTGGCCTGGCCAGGTCAGTGCTCTAGAAATGCTTTGGGAGCTCTTGCCAGGAGCAGGTTCCTCCATCTGACTGTCAGCACCCTGGTCCCCTGAGGCCCAGGGGTGATTCTTCTGCCAGGAGACCCTGGCTGTCCCTGGGATTGCCCAGGGCCCTGTTATCCTGGCCAGACAAGTTGGGAGGGTGCCAGCTTTCCAGCTGGGTCTCTTGGGCTGATGACTTGACCTCTCTGAGCCTCAAGTGAGGGGAGCAGGAGCCACCTCCTGGTGGAATGGAGGGACTGAGGGAGAGATAAGGAGCCCATGGCTGGTATCCCTGAAACATTCTTGGCTCCTATCTGGGCCCTGCAGTGCTGCCATGGGTGGGGAGGAGGGCGGGTAACTTCAGCCTCATCCTACAAGTTTCTTGGCTGTTTACCTCGAGGCCTGCCTGGCCCTGCGCCCCGAGCCTGGCTGCTGAGTGGGCCCTGAGGAGGGGTGGCTGTTTTTAGATGAAGGTGACTTTACTTGGCAATGTGGGTTATAGTCACAGGGCCAGAATCACGGAATAGCGTTTTCACTTTTCTTTCCCCGGTCTCCTGGTGCTCTAGAGATGGAGATTCCTACCTCCTGTCCCTGTGAATTCTGGGGATGTTTCCCCCAAGTCCTGGACATTGAGTTTGGCCAGGGGTTGCTAGAGGATGCGCTTTTCAACTTTTCTCCAACATCACTCTCCAGCCACCCCACCCCTCAGCCTTTTGAGACTTTTTTTCCTAATAGCCCTGTCCCAGTGACATTTTAACATTAGATGTTAACATCACTTACAGCAGCAGGTCTCTGCGTGTGGTGACCCCGGGTTGGGTCACAGCCATTGTAATTCCTAGACACCCGTCCTCTCCCCGGGAGTGATGCGGCCCTGTTGAAGATGCATGAGAGAGATGTGGCGGCATGGTGGCCAGCTCACAGGAGGCTCCCTGGTGAGATGGCTGGCAAGTGGCCCAGGTGGGGCCTTGGTACCATGCTGCTGGTAGCCCTCCAACCAGAGCAGGGACACCTGCCTGAGGGGCTCTAGGCTCACTTTCAAGTCACCTTTTTCTGCCACAGGGAGGCAGGTATGGCCAGGACGAGATCTGACCGACCTTCTCTCTGGCAGCCCCTGGGTCAGGGGGTGAGAGCACAGGTGAGGGTTCGAGGCTCTACGGTAGAGAGGGGCAGCCCTGTCTGGGAGGGCTGCCTGGGCCTCACTTCCTACCCTGACTGCTCCCAGCTTGGCACACAGCTGCTTGTTTTGCAGTCTTGGGAAATTTTAATTCCTGAGAAGTGTGGATTACTGGGTGGCTTCCAGGTCAGGCAGCGGAGCTTCTAGCTTTAACTGTGCCTGTCCTGAACCCTGTGAGTTGCCTTTGGACCACCCCAGGTGGGAGGATGTGAGGTCCACTTGTTACTGGGGCCTTGGAGCCTCCTTGCCCCAGAACAGACAGCCTGGGCCCCCAGGACCTCCTCACCAGCAGCCTGTGCTCTCCTCCGTGCAGCAAGGGCACCGTGATCGGGTGTGCATGTACATGTGCACTCTGTGTGTCCGCATGTGTTTGTGTGTGGGTACATGTCTCTGTGTGTGCGCTCCTACCGTCCACACATGCACACATGTAGGGTATGTGTGTCTGTCTACACACCCTGGGAGCAGACGGGTGCTCCAGCCCCAGAGCCCTCCTTGCATCTCCTGTCTGGCTGTGGTTAAGCTTTTTGTTTCATCCCTGCTTGCCTGGAGTTCTGAGACATCGTGTCTTGTTTTAAAGAAAGAGCCAACAGGTGGCCAGCGGTGGGTCGGTGAGGACTGGCCTGTAAAGGAAGTGGCCCAGCGGCCTGGCTGTGCATGTGTCCTGTCCCCGTCCTCCCAGACTAGAAATGCAGCTGGAAGACTGGGTCTGCATGCCTCAAGTTGACAGTGCAGGGCAGCGGGGGTCCACTGTCTCACTGAGGACCTAAGTGCCAGGACCCTGGGCCGTGGCCCTGGGACCCAGTACAGGTGTAGGGCTGGGGCTGCATGCTTGGTGCACGCCGATCTCAGACTGTCTGAGGAGAGGCCAGGTGTGTACTGCCTGTGGGTCATTCCAGATCTATCCGTGAGGTCTCTTGGATAAAGTTTTTCTGCTGCCCTTTTATGTTTTGAGGTTTAATTTTCTTAATGACTAACTGGGTCTCTGTGGATGGGTAAGGCCAAGCAAGCTTTGCTCATGTGACGAGAGTCCAGTGTGGTGTCCAGTGGATGCAGGAGAATACCTTTCCAGTCATTTCCCTGTGGACTAGGGTGTTAGGTATAAGCCAGAGGTTTGCTGCTTGTGGAATCAATTTATACTGCTGCTGAGTCCTAGGCAGCTAAGATAACCATCCAGACGGGGGTCACCTCTGGTCACTCTGCCCAATTTCCTGCGTTTTGTTCTGTGGTTTCAGAGTTTTGCTTCCAAAGTCACTGGGTGTCCCCAGTGAGGAGGCCGGGGTCTGGGTGGGGCGGGCCTGCTGGGCGGCTGCCAGGCTGCTGGGTTTCTTGTAGCCACTTTGCTAGTATGGTGGCCTCTGAACAGAAGTTGTTCAAAACACAGTCTTGTGTTGTGCTTTTTCATCCAGCTATGCCACAGGCTTCTCTCCACAGACTGAAAGGAGAAGAGGCTCATTGTAAACAGCTCTGGCTGAATTGCTTTATGCTTAATCCTGTGGGCACAGCCTTTTAGAGGGGATGTCTCCAGGGCCCCAGGGTGTGGGTGACCATCCTGGAGAAACAGACACTCCATGTAAAGCTCTGCCTTGGAGTCATCCCAAAGGAGATGAATGGGGGCCAGCATGGGCAGCCTCGTGGTGCCTGAGACCCATAGTGGTGGGGCAGGGGTGTCCACACAACACCTGCCCCCACCCTGGGACAGGGCTCTGGCATGGCTGGGCAGTGGCGGCAGAAGGCTCCATTCCCCTCACTTTTGACCTTGGTCCATGGAACACCTGCCTAGCTTCCTCTGTGAACACTATGGGATTGGGATTCACCTCCCATCTCTGGTCTCTGAAGAGGATCCCTCCTAGCTTACACCCAGTCTCTTGGGTTTCTTACCGGATTCTAAGTGTTTCTCACATTTCTTTCTTTCTTTTTAAGCTTTTGTTTATTTTGAGAGAGAGGGAAAAGGAGGGAGAAAGAGAGGAAGGAAAACATCGATCAGTTGCCCCTTGCATGCCCCCAACTGGGGACCTGGCCCGCAACCCAGGCATGTGCCCTGACTGGGAATTGAACTGGAGACATTTTGTTTTGCAGGCTGGCACTCAATCCACTGAGCCACACAAGCCAGGGCTGATTTTTCACATTTCAGTTCCTCAAGAGAACATCCAAAACTAGTGGGGAGATTTGCCTAAATGGAAATTGAGTTAAAGGACCTTTGCTAATGGGAGTCCACCCTCAGCGCCCTGAGCAGGACAACATACTGTCTCCTGTATGGCGGCTTTATCGCAGTTGTGAATGGGCTGTGGGAACTCCTGACCTTCTGGGAAGAAGTTTCTTTCAAGGATGGGGGCAGCTGGCATGCCCTGGCCCTGTCATTTCCTGTGCTGTCCAGCCCATAAGCCCAGCACACCTGTCCCCATCACGGTGGTTTGCTTTGATGAAGAAGAGGGAATGTGCAAGACTGTGCAGCGAGGGAGTGTTGCCCTGAGCACGGATAGATTTTTTTTTTTTTCCAAAGGAAATTAGGGTCTGTGCTGGGCTGGGCCCATGAGTTGGGACTCCAAGTGGGCATTGGCCTCTCTTCCCACATCTGAGACCCCTGTCTGCTGGCAGAACCCACCTCAAGCCCCTGTCTCACTCAGTAGCTCTTCGGACCCGAGACCTCATTAACTCCAAAGGAGATACTCTTCTTGAATGTGCCAGTGAGGCTCCGGACTTGTCAGCAGGGCTGCGGCTGCTCTGCCCCAAGAGGGCACTGTGACTGTGGAGGTGCCACCGCGGATTTGCTACAGGGACAAGTGGGCAGGAGGCTGTGGGGGTCACAGACTTTGCCCTTCTCTGATCCCTTGGCTAACCTCCTCTCATTCGGCCACACAGAGAGCCAGATCTTGACTTCCATAGACTTTGATGGCTCCAAAACACGCCTCACCTGCATCTTCAATGGCAGTGATACTGAGATCCTGGGCCACCGCTGGATGAAAGGGGACGTCCTGCTGAAGGAGGATGAGCTGCGTAGTAGGACAACACAGTATGAGTGCGTGAGGCCCATGGAGGCACCCAGGCCCTGTGTCCCGCTGGTCCCAGCAGAAGAGGGGTGGGGCCTCTTTTCAGGGAGCTGGTTTCACCCCGGACTCCCTGTTGCCTGTTTGCTCTGATTGGTTCTCACTGTTAATGGCCATGCCATCAGCCAGAGTGAAGGCTGTTGCCCTTGGGCCCACACTGGACAGACATTAGACACAGACTCTGCTCAGATCCCTTGGTTGTGAGAAGCCCAGGAACCAGGGAGGAACCAGTAGTGGCCAGACATCATGGCCTCTAAGACCCTTTTCTCCTTCCTCTGGGCGCTGGCATGTGAGAAGGCCACTACAGGGGTGCCCCCAACCTGCAGTCCCTGAATTCCTGGTTTACTAAGGTCTCAGGCACTCAAGACTGCCCAAGTTAAAGCCTTGTCTTAATCGAAGCCAAGCCAGCTCTGGAAACCCAGAACCCTGTTTTCAAGCTTCTGGGGTTCCTGGATACAAGGGGCTCATCAGTGAGGGTGCCAGGTTGGGAGCAGGGCCAAGCCCATCTGCCATCCCCAAAACACCTCTTCCCTCCTTGATGGGACATGGGCAGTATGCACCCTCCTGACCATCACTGCAGAGGCCGTGCTCTGGCCCCACCTGCAGAGGGCAGCTCACGGCCATGTCTGCTTGCAGGGTGGACACAGATGAGTCCTCGGGACAGTACTTCTGCATGTTCCTCCCGGACCTAGGCAGGAGCAGCGTGGGCGTGAAGGGTGAGTACTGTGGCCCCCAGAGTGTGTCGGAAGGGGCAGGCTCCTCCATCTCTGGGGTGAGAGAAGCCCACACACTGAAGGAGGGTCGGCTCCTCCGGGAGGTAGGGCTCAAGCTCTCCCGTGCTGTTCTCTTGACCAGGGCCCCCCAAGATCAAGGCCAAGAAGAAGTCAGAGCATGCCACTGAGAAGGAGGTGGCTGTGCTGACCTGCGAGTCTGAGTCCTTCCCCCCAGTGACCAAGTGGGTGTGGTACAAGATAACCGAAGCTGGGGATCAGGTGAGGGTTGCACCTGCCTGGGGTTGGGGGATATGGCCTGGGCCTCGGTGTCCTATAAGGTCCACCTGTCCCCAGGTCCTTACCAACAACTCCCAGAACAAGATTGTGGTGTCCTCGGACACCACGACGGAGCTGCACCTACAGAACCTGGACCTGGAGGCCGACCCCGGCCAGTATGTCTGCAACGGCACCAACACAGAGGGCACTGGCCAGGCCATCATCACGCTGCGTGTGCGTAACCACCTTGCCGCCCTCTGGCCCTTCCTGGGCATCGTGGCCGAGGTGCTCGTGCTGGTCACCATCATCTTCATCTATGAGAAGAGGCGGAAGTCGGATGACGTCCTGGATGGTGAGCTGGCCCTGTGCCTTCAAACCAAGGGCTTAGGCACCATCCAGGTTGAGGGACCACCCCCTCATCTGGTCAGGCCCCCAGGGATTGTCCCACCTTCTGAGGCTGGGGATTTGGTGAGCAGCCATCCTCAGATGCTCATTCTCCCCTCATAGCAACTGTTTGGGTCTGAGGGCCATTGTCCAAATGAGCCCATGACTGTACTTGACAAAGCTCAGGAAACTTGAGCTGCCTGAGCCAGGCCAGGGTGCCCGCCTGCCTGCGAGCGGACGAGGAGAGCAGGCAGAGCTCCTGGGACACTCAGGCTGTGACCCCAGATAGCTCATTTTGAGTGCACATGTCCCAGGGATGGGCCTGGCTCCCCACATGTCCAGCTGGGGACACAGGGCAGGGCCCAACAGGACAAGAACCACCCCTGATGCCTGTTCTTCTCTTGCATGTGGCTTGGCTGCGCGTCCACACAGATGAGGACACAGGCTCTGCTCCACTGTGAGTCCTGGCCTCGCGGTGTCGGGTGAGGGGTTGGTGTGGGCAGGGCTGGGGGAGCTGCTGGCCTGGACTTGGACACCTCCATCAGTGACTGGGGGCGAGGGTGACAGGTGGCTATTTTGTCCTTCTGAGTCCTGAAAAGCACACTCCCCCCAATGTCCCCAGGAAGAGCAGTGGGCACCATGTGAATGACAAAGGCAAGAAAGTCCGCCAGAGGAACGCCAACTGAGTGAGTAAAGTGAGGGGCGTGGCTCTGTGCAGGGTATGCCCCACCAGTGCTGGAGTCTGAGTGTCCCGTCCCCCCCCTCCGCAGGTGGCGAGGGGTCTGCACAGGCCCGAGCTGCCGTCCAGAGGAGCCCCATGTCCAGGGTATCCGTGCCATTCCAAGTCCTCTCCTCACGAAGGAAACCTGCCCTGCAGAGTAGACCGTGCTGTGGGTGCAGATCCCATTTTCTCTTATTTTTAAAAAGTCTAAACTTGGGTTTTCTCTATGTAGAATTCCATTCCTTAGGGTTTTTGTTTTTTCTTTTTAAGAGCACTCTAGGGGAGCCTCGAGGTTCTGTGGGAGGCCCCTTCTGCCCACTGCCCATCCCCACCCTGCACCCAAAACCCATACCTTCCGTGTCCCCTGGGCATTGAGCTTTCTAGTCTGTCATGCTGGGGGTCTGTGGAGGGCACATTGGCCTTTTCCTGAGACTCTTGCTGCGGCTCACCTTTGAGGCTGCTGGGCCTTGGTTCTGCCGCTTCCCTGCCATTTTCAGAAGGTCACACACAGGTCACGATGCCTGGCATTCTTCCTGTCTGAAGCCAGCACTGTGGCATCACCACAGGTCTGTGTGACGTGGGACAGGCCACCCCTTGGGATATCTCCCTCACTGCTCCTCCTGTCCCCATGCTTGGGGGCGGTGGAGCAGGCGACCAGCGTGGAGTGGGAGTTACTGTAACTCCTTCTTCCCCATTCGTGCCCACGGTGACTGAAGAAGCCTCCACATCGTCCTGACTGAGATGGGAACCCCCCTGCCCCGCTACCCCCCCGCCCCAACCAATAAAGGCAGATCCACCTCTCCCTGTCCTGGTTCTTGTCTGTGCTGGACCTGGAGCTTACAAGGAGAGCATAGTGGGTGCGGGAGGGGGTTTAGCTTGCAGGGCAAGTGCTAAACTGTGCTGAGGCCCAGAGTAAAGTTACAGTGCAGGGGGCAGGGGTGGGGACAGGACAGGGTGGAATGGAGCTGACCACTTGGCCTGGGAGCTTTGTTCCTGGGACAAAGGGTAATGGCAGGGATGGGTGGAGAGGACTGGGAGGACCTGCAGCAGGTCTGAATGGGGTGGATGGTCACCAGCTGTTTCAGAGGCCCTGGGCAACACCTAGGATCTTTCTCACCGGCTCCACAGTGGGGGGTAAGCACCTTTGACCCATGTGTCCCAGGCAGCACTCTCCCTGTGGTTGGGTGGCCAGGGAGCAGCAGTGGTGGTTGTGGATGGGGACTCGTGGGAGAGCCAAAGGACTGTCTAGGACCCAGGCAGGGGAAGGTGCAAGTGGGGATGTGGGGGCACCTAGAGCCCAGCGTCTTGGGATGGCACCAGCTGAGGTGGGGCTGGGGCCCAGAAAGCATGGGACGGGTGCCTGCTCACCCAGACTGCACCCTGACTGGCAGGGAAGCACAACAGGTTGAAGAGCCAAGCAGCAGGAGGCAGTGTCTTGCTGAACCCTGGGACTGGCAGGTACCATCTAAGCCTCCCACCTGGTGCAGCGGGGGAACTGCGCCAGATGGGAAAGAGCTTGTCCAGGCTTAACCCCCTTTCTACGTCTAGGGAACTCCCCCTTTTGGACATGGGCTCAGACTGTCAGCAGGTCGGGAGGACCTTGGACCAGGTCTCTGGAGAAGCACATTATTTCAGTGTTGGCAAGAGGTCCAGCATAACTGCCACAAAGCTGAAGACAGGCTGTGCCCACCAGACGTCAGGTGCCCCTGCCTGCTGACCAGGCACTTCACTGAGGCCTCCGGGGGCGCACAGCAATCAGCTGGGAGTCTGGTCTCAAGCTGAGGAGAATAGGGGATTCTTCATACGGTTCCCCTCACCCTTTGTCCTGCATCCCACAGCCTGGGAAGAGCCATCCCTCATTTCACAGGAAGGAACTGAGGTTGCTCCATGGCAGAAACCCAAGTCTGGGGTTTGGGGGCTACCCCTGCCCAGTCCTACCCTCTGGCCACCACCAGAGGGTGCCTCATGCACACTGGCGAGTGGGACTGGGTCCAGGGAAGTAAGTCCACAGAGCCCTTTGTTCACTGCCTGGTCTTGTGTGCCTTCCAGCTGAACACACCTGGATCCCAACCTTCCTGAGCCCTGAGGTCCCTAAGAACCCACCACTTTTTCTGTGGCCCTTAAGGTGCACACGCCTACTTGTTGCTCAGCGACATTGAAGGGACACCAAAGGTCTACCTGGGGCTGGGGATTCTTTAGACAGGCCGCAGGTCCAGTGGCCAGAGCCAAACACATGAGGAGGTGACAGTGAAGCTGGACCATCGTTGGGGGTGGCTTGGCCAGGCCTCCTCCTGGGCAGCCCGTCCCTCCTGGGCTTGAGTGGGCGTGTTTGCTTGCTTGGAGTCAGGGGCGGCTGCACTGGGGTCTTCATCAGGACAGGCAGCGCTGTGGGGTCGGAAGTGATCTCACGGAGTGCAGAGCAGCAGATGGGAGTGTGCAGAGTGGAGGGACGAGCAGGAGCCCTCGTGGTAGGTTCGTACAAAGCGCCCTTCCCCGGGGAGGGACACCATTTGCCATGTGTGGATGGACGGCTGTCCGGTTCTTGTGCACACAGGAAAATAAACCTGATTAGCAACTAGGCTGGCAGCCTTTGCCCCTGTTCCTCACACTAAGCATTCGTGTCTGTCCAAACAGTCAACAAGCAGCCCTGTGCCACAGAGGGGTGTGCTTGGGGACAACCCGCTGGAACCTACCTCTTCAGGGGTGGGACAGACAAGCCAAAGCAGCCAAGTATTGGGGTTTACGGGAGCACCTTTGGCAAGTGCTTGCAGGGTTCGGGAACTGAGGTCACAGGGTCTCAGCCTGCTCGGGACAATGGGGCTGTCAGGCCAATGAGGGCCCACTCCCTGGGCTGCCTGGGAACACGCTCCACCTGCTTCTCCAGACCAGACCGTGTGAGGACAGGGCCTGTGGCGGAGGCCTCTGCAGGCCCTCCCAGAGCCCCCTCTGGTGCCGACCCTAAGAGTACTTTTACTTTACCTAAAACAGAAAGTGCCAAAGAGGAGAAAAAACTAAAGAAAGGACTAGAAATGGGGACTGTCAGGCTGGTCCTCCCTCCTCGTCCTGCCCCCACTCCGGGGGACTGGCAGGGAGTGAGCTCAGCAGGGAAAGGAAACCCAGGTGAGTCTAGGTCAGTAAAGCTGGAGGCTCCAACCTATGGCACAGACTGGTGTCCTGAGGAGCAATGCTCTGCTTAAGGTCATGCACCACTGGGTGGACACCAGGGATGTGCTCTGCACAATGCCGTTTGTGCGTGTGACTCAAGAGACATGGGACATGGCGTCCCGTTCCTAGAGGTAAACGTGGGGTCCTGCCTCACATGGTTGATCAGACATTCAGTATTTGAGTGTGGAGTGGATTTTCCAAGCAGGAGTTGAAGCTTAAACTCCAGGGTCCCTCACTGGTCCCCCAGACTATGGACTTAAGGGCTTTGGACCTGGCCCTGCCCCAGCTGCTGAGGATGCTCAGAGGGGTGGGCAGCGGTGACTGGGAGGTCAGGACCAGCTCTGCAGGGCGGCCTCAAGTGAGGGGAACAGTGGGGCAAAGGCCCAGGGCCTGTTGGAGGCTCAGGTTGAGGAGGCCCGTGTGCCCAGGGCTCTGGCTGGTGGGAGGGACCGGAGCTCCTTTCAATGGCAGTGGGGAGTCAGTTTTAGGCAACAGATTTGTAAACTGACTTAGAGTTTAATACCTGTCTGCACAGTCCGGTCCCACGCCGCCATCTCTTGGTGTCATCTACACCCATCCCGTAGGTCCTCAATATCCCTTTTCACACAAGCCAGTCACCATCCTGCCTGAGGGCTTTTGCACAGGCTGTGCCATCTGCTAGACACTCCTCCTGCAGATGTCCATATGACACTGTCCCTCCCCTCCAGGTCTTCCCTCAGATGTCACCCCCTCCTCAAGACCTCCAAATGTCACATGCCACACCTTCCTACCACTTTCCTGGCTTTGAATGGTTGTGTAGCACTTAGCACCTTTTAAAGGATGATATATCTGCTAAACGTAAGGTTGGCACTGTTGGTCATCTGCCGCCTCTGCTTGACTGTCAGCCCTGCCAGGGAGCAGTGGCCCATTAGGTTCCCCCTGAGTCCCAGCCCCTGAACAGATGCTCATAAATATTTTTGGAAGGCATGAATGAGTGAGTGCATTCAGTGCAAAGAATACTTTGCCCTGGCAAGTACTGAGAGTGAGTGGAAGAGATGGGGGAGGCTGGTGGCAGCCTGGCCCAAGATGGAGGCTGTAGTTTGGGAAGGAGTTGCCAGGACTCAGGGACAAGACTCCCAAGTCCCAGAGTCCTCTGACTCACAGGTCCCCTCCAGGTCCCTGGGAAGCAGTTTTGGGTCTGCTTCTCCCTCTGCCAGGCGTGATGGGTTCTCAGGCTGGTACTCAGTTCACTTACCCACTCTCAGCGGGGCGAGCCCCAGGGTCCTGGCGGCCTGCCCAGACTGACATCTTCCCAGGGCGAGCATAAAAGATCCCCCTTCAGCGGGAACACACATCTGCTGGGGGTGGGATGGGGGGAGACAGGCTGGCACTGCCAACTCTACCCAACCTCTCACTGCCTCTGGACAGACAGCAGCCCCGCCTGCCTGCCTGCCCACCCATCTGGCTGAGGGCACCACAGAGGTGGTCCCTGGGCCAGGCCCACCTGGTGAAGGAGTGGGAATTCCTAGGACTCAGAACAGCCTGGTGGGGTGGGGGGCATTGAGAGATGGCCTTACTCGGCTCACCCATGTCCGAATGGGCCTATTTCAATCACTATGGAGCACCTACTGTGTGCAGGGACAAGTCACATCTCCACCCTCATGGCTCTGACATGCTGATGGGTGGAGGCACCCAGTACGACATCAAGGTGAAAAGTGCCATGAAGGTTGGAGGGTCCCAGGAGGCCAGAGCTCCTGTGTGCTAGGCTGGGACGTTCCACGCCTCGAGACCCCTCCTCTTCTCTCCTCCCTCTTTCTCTCCTTTGTGCCCATCTCTGTCTCCATCACCCTTCTCCCAAGAAATGTCCTCCCACTCTCTGGTTCAGCTGAGGGGAAAGTTTGCGGGGGGGGGGGGGTGGATAGGAGTAAAGTCCTGGGCCCCTGTGTCATCTAACACCAACCTGGCTCCAGCCCCAGAAACAGAACCTCAAGTCTTCTCAGAGTTGGGGCAGAGAAATTGGGCAGCATGGTGGGGCATCTGGTGGGAAGGGACAGCAGGCTCTGAGACCCCCTGGGACCCCGGACATTCCTCGAATTTAAAGCCCTCCAGCCTTACAGGAGACCCAGACCCCCACTGTGGTTCAGGGTGCCATTGGAGAGTGTGGGTCGTCCTCGACCTTAGTGGCTCTTCCTGTCAGCCTAAGTTTTCTCATATGCAGGAGGTGGGCGAGAGGGGCGACTGTGGGACGGGCGACATTAACCCCACCTTGCCCCTCCCCACAGAACACATTCCCACTTGAGAGCTTTGTCCAAGGGCCCTCAGGTGAACAAGCCAAAGTCTCCTGTGGCCTGAAAACCAGCGTTTTATTATGAAATCCTCAACCCCGTAGAAAGGAAAGAGGCTGGCACGGGAACGCTCTCACTTCTGTGTGTCCCACCAGCAACGGTTACCGCCCCGCCGGGAGCACTGGACAGAGGAGGATCTAAGGCCCCTTGCCAAGTCAAGGTCGCGCGCAAAGGCTCCGGCCCCGCGACTGAGCTTGGTGACCTTGGGCGCGTCCTTTCGTTTCGTGGGCCTTAGTTGCCACTTCTGGGAAGAGGCCTAAGCGGATCTCTCAGGTCTCCGGCCGCGTGACCTTGGACCGTCCCCGACCCTGGGGGCTCAGTTTCCCGGTCGCGGAGCCTGGGCGAGCAGCGCAGAGGGCGCAGGCAGAGGCGGGACTGCCGCCCCTGCCCAGCCCCTGCGAACCAGGCTCCGCCCCACGCGGCTCCTCCCCGCCCCGCCCCCGCCTCCCCCGCCTCCCTCGGGCTCCGGCCGGCGGCGGCGGCGGCGGCGGCTCCGCTCCGCACTGCCCGGCGCCTCCTCACCATGGACGCGCGCGGGGGCGGCGGGCGGCCCGGGGAAAGCCCGGGCGCGACCCCCACTCCGGGGCCGCCGCCGCCGCTGCCGCCCGCGCCCCCACAGCAGCAGCCGCCGCCGCCGCCGCCGCCCGCGCCCCCTCCTGGCCCCGGGCCCGCGCCCCTCCAGCAGCCTCCCCGTACTGAGGCGGCGCCCCCGGAGGCGGCGGACGAGGGCGGCCCTCGAGCCCGGCTCCGAAGCCGCGACAGCTCGTGCGGCCGTCCGGGCACTCCGGGCGCGGCGAGCACGGCCAAGGGCAGCCCGAACGGCGAGTGCGGGCGCGGCGAGCCGCAGTGCAGCCCCGCGGGGCCCGAGGGCCCGGCGCGGGGACCCAAGGTGTCGTTCTCATGCCGCGGGGCAGCCGCGGGCCCAGCGTCGGGCCCGGCCTCGGGGCCGGGCCCGGCAGACGAGGCGTGCAGCGAGGAGGCGGGCCCGGTTGGAGAGCCTCGCGGCAGCCAGGCCAGCTTCATGCAGCGCCAGTTCGGCGCGCTCCTGCAGCCGGGCGTCAACAAGTTCTCGCTGCGGATGTTCGGCAGCCAGAAGGCCGTGGAGCGCGAGCAGGAGCGCGTCAAGTCGGCCGGGGCCTGGATCATCCACCCGTACAGTGACTTCAGGTACCGCCACCGGGAGGGACGGGCCGGCGCTAAGGGGTCACAGCGAGCGGTTGTGCTGGGACCGTCCTTGGACCGCCTCGCGGAGGTCTGGGCAGTGCGCCCCGCAGGTGACCTCGGGGCCCCTGGGTGACCTCGGGCGCGTCCGGGAACCGCCTGGAATGACCTGAGTGCGCGAGGCTCCGCCCTTGGAGGGGTACTGGGAGGCTCGCGCAGACTCCTGCCGTAACCCTGGCGCTCCCCTCCCACGCACCCAGACATCCCCCGCCCTGCCGGGAGGGCGCACGTCACGAACCGCAGGACCAGGGTCTGAGCGCGGAGGGACGGAGAGGACGAATAGAGGGGAACGTGGGTGCCGGGGAGCCGGCGAAACGGAAGGAAGGAGGAAGGAAGTGCGCCCGGGAAGGACGCGCCCTGGAAAGTCTGGCAGATAAAGGGTTAAGCAGACACGGCCCGCTTCCACGACTTCCACCTGCGCTCCACGCCACAGGGAGGCGCGTCCCTTCCCCGAGGCTGGATACTTCGTGAGGAGGGAACGCTTAGCATCCCGGGGTCCCCGGGCAGGCTGTGTCCTGAGCCTCATCAGTCTCAGCTGCTGTGCACATGTGTCAGTGGGTGTGTAGATTTTGATAGAAATTAAACCGGTTGATTGATGCGTGGAAAGGCGCAGAGCGAGGCCGAGCGCAGGGTCACCATTGTACCCCCACTGCTCTTTCTACAGTCAAGAGGAAACTTAGGGCCACCCAAGACCTGTATTATTGCCCTTCTTGTTCCTGGGCGAGCGCTCTGTGGCTTGTGAGTGTGGACAGTGCATATCACTGCAGATCGTGTGTGCGATCACGAGCATGTGACTGCGGGGAGCGGGGGTCCTGGGGGCGTGGGAGGAGTAATGGGGAGGAGCGTGCTCCTAGGGGAGTGTCTGCGTGGTGGGTCGCTGGTATGTGTTAGAGGAAGATGGGGTATGTGCGCGGGTGCCCGGATGGGTGTGCACAGGTGGGAAGTGTTTGTAAATTGTGTGCACGATATGTTTGAGGTTTTGTGTACGTGAGTGGGGTCCATGTGGGACGCATCCAGGCCGCCCAGCCCCGGCTCTCAGGGAGGGCGCGGTTTCAGCACCACGGACAGCACCCCAGCCGCAGCTCTGAGTCACTAGATCTTGTAGCTCAGAGGTGATCCCACCCCAGCCCACCCCAGCCCTTCCCACCCACCCATCTTTCGCCGCCATATCCGGGGTCTCCACTTGACAGATGGGGAAAATGAGACTCAGGGATACGCACGTCCGAGACAAGGCTCGAAGAAAGTCCAGGATTTCAATTCCTCACCCCTCAGACCTTCCCCGGGAGGTGAATGCATCTTTGATCAGTGACCTGAGTTCTGAGAGAGGCTGCGGAGGAGGGGGAGGGCACCGAGGGGCAACCAAGATGGGATGCATCTGAATGGTCCCAACCTGCATGGGAGTTCAGCATGCCTTTGTAGGTGGTACAAGCTGGGAGAGCCCGGGTCTTGGCTGTGGAGGGTCATGTTCCAGTCTGTAACAGGGAGCTGGTGCCATCTGGCTGGGGAGGTACATCGGGGACATGGTGGTCAGGGGGAGATGGCTGCAGAAAGTAACCATCCCCCATTCCCTCCAGCACGTGGCCACCCCAGGCTCTCTCTTCCTTGCAGAAGGGGTAGAGTGGGGCTTGGCTGAAGGGTGCTGGGAGGAGCAGTTGGCCTCCCCATCCTGTGTCCCTTGAGCACAGCTGCCTGTGGGATCCTGGGCTGGCTATGAGGTTGGGGCTGGTCAGCTAAATTGTAAAATGGGATGAGTTGGTGGGAGGTGGCCTGTAGCTGGGACTAGGGGAGCAACGGTCAAACTGAAAAACTTAGGCTGTTGCCAAGCTGGGGTATAGCAGGACCTCCACAACCACGTGCTTTGGGAATTGTGCCCCTTCTAGACCCTTCTGATTCAAGATGGAGACAGACCTCAAGCATGTGACCAAAACAATGCTACCTGAGCACTCCCTGGGCCAGGTGCTGTGGGAGCACCTTGCAAATACTGATTCAATCCTCATGTCCACTGTGCAGTGGGTACTGCAGCTACCTGCATTTTACACTCGAGAAAGGCGCGGCACAGAGAGGTAAAGTCACTTGCCCAAAGCCACACAGCTAGCCAGGAGCAGAGCAGACATTCACACCTGGGCCAGCTGGCCCCTGTGTCCATGCTGTTGACCTCTGGGCAGCCTGGCCTCTGGCCACATCCCATACAGGCCAAGAGGACATGGGAGGAAAAGGCATTTCAGGGATTGTTCAAGATATAGGGGGCACCAATTGGGGTGCGCCATGGGTTCTCTCTAAGTTTGCATATGTGTGTTTTATAAAAAGCGCTCACAGAACAGTGGGGAGGGGCCTTTCTGGGCCCACTTTTCCACTGCTGCTTCCTTGTGTCCTCAACACCCACGATGCAGACACCATCCCCGTCAGTGTCCGTGTCCACGCACTGTTCCAATTAAAGGGGGAAAGTGGGGTGGTGAGGTGGAGGCTGCTGCCCAGCCCCCAAGGTCCCCACCTAGTGCCACGGAGTCTCCACTTCCTTGAGCTGTGACTTTGTTGCTTGTCAGTGGGGCCTACCCGTGCACACGGGCCTGGAACTCTCCTGGCACCAAGAAAGGGACAGATACCGTGAGGTGCACTGGAACGGCCCTGGCTGTGCCTCATTCTGCAAGGGCTGCTGTGGAGCATCCAGGGAAGAGGGCATTTGCAGAGTTCTGCAGGAGGGAGATGACCCAGCTGAGACCTTACCATGGAGGGTGTCTGCTGCAAGCCCCTGTGCCACCTTGAGTCCTCTCCGGCACCGCTTGCTCAGCTTTCCCAGATGTGATGCGGTGGTGTGAGGGGAAGTGGGTATCTGGCTTTCACAGCCGGGCCAGCATCTCTCCAGGCCTCAAATCTCGCACCTCTCTCCTCTCCTTCCTACGGAGTGACAGCCTCTGTACAAGCTGGTCCCCCTGCCACATGTGTCCTCACCCCAGTGCTTCTGATTTTCAACTCCCAGTTCACAAGCTGCTTCCCCCAGAACCCTGTTCGGCACGAGCACCCTGCTGTTTCCCACCTCTTTTGTGTTTGCTGCTCAGATGCTCAGAGGCTGCCTTTTCGCTGATATTGCCTACTTGCCATGGGCATGAGGGTCTGTAGAGGTCCCTGTTACAGTGGGTGCCCAGGGTGTCTCTGAACCCACTGAAGGACACACTTGGATGCTGAGCAGGTCCAGGGGAGCTCTGGCCTGGGGACGGAGTCCTCATCTCCCTAGAGAGAGTTTGGGCAATTGGCTTCTTTGCTGCCTTTCAACCTATTCTTAAGTCCACCTGTCTCTGAGGTCTGACTTGAGTCTTTCCTGCTGCTGCTGAGTTTCAGTTCAGTGTTTCTGAACTGTCCGCCACTGGAGGTCCTGGCATGAGAGAAAGATGAATTGGCCCCTTTCCTGGCCCTCAGAGGACTTTCTACAAGGCCAGGACCTGTGGATGCTGACCCGTTTCTGCATCACCTCCTCTGGGGTTCCCCAGAATGTGGTGGCAGAGGAGTCTGGCCTGAAGAACCCCACAGGACTAGAGGCCCCCATCCCTTGCCCCCTGTGGTCCAGAGGATCAGTGAGAGTTGAGGACGGGGGGCTCCCTGCAAATCCCTACATTAGGTCACAAAAATAAACCCCACATTATCCGGAGTTGGGGGGTGAGGGTTTCCCTGGCTCCAGACAACCATGAAGGCACTTGGAGTGGGAGTCAGTGGAAAAACCCATTTCCCAGGTGGGAGGCCTGAGGTCCAGACCACCCCGAGCTGGGAGGAAGTGAGCTCCCTGGTCCTTATGACGGGATCAGGGTTGGGCTGGCTGAAGCCTCTCTCTTCGCTCCAGGGCCCTCAGCTAGAATTTCAAATCTCTGGTCTCTGAATTCTCTTCTTTAAAAATCTCAAATCCTCAAACCTCCCTAGGGGAATGCTCTCGGGGTGGGGATCCCTTCCTCAGCCACTCGCTTGCTCAGGCCAGACCCTGCTACACTTTCCCCCATCAGCATATCCACCCGACATCCAGCTGGCACAAGCCACCCATCTCCTGCCTGGATGCTGCCCTCTGCCCACTCCCTGGCCTTACTAGCTGCCAGCAGGGCGTCTCAAGGTACACATGTGTCCCTATTTCCCCCTCACGTAAAATCTCCCCTGGCCAGAGCCCCCAAGGCCCTGTGGAGCCCAGCTCCTGCCCCTTCCTATCATCTCCTCTCACCTCCTTCACTCCTCCTGGTCCAGCCCCAGACTACCCAGCCAACCTTAAAAGGGGAAACCCCATTGCAACCACAGGACGCTTGCACTTGCTGCTCCCTCTGCTGGGGTGCAAGACCTCCCACACTCCACCAAGGGACTCCTTCTCCACTGTCCATTCAAGTACCACCACCTTTAAGAAGCCCTCCCTGACCACTCTGGCTGAAGTGGCACCTCTGGGACATCCCTTTCATGTATCTGTTTGTGTGGAGCACCTGTCTCCTCGCCTGGGCTGGGGGCTCTGAGGGAGGGCAAGTCTGTCTGGTCACTGTGGGTCACAGGGCCTGGCGCGCCACCAGCCCCACAGTCTGCCCTGTCCTGGGATAAGCTGGGAATCCAGGATCTTCCCCAGCAGGAATCTCCCTTTCCTAATCCCTGACACTCACCTCTCCGTGACTCTGCATCCGAGGGCTCAGGCCCTTAATCCTCCGTCCCCACTCACCCTTAATCACGGACCTGGCCCCTAATCCCTCAGATTTGCCGGATCTGTAATTCTCTGGCTTCTGGATTCTCACATGCTGGTGGGGGTGCGGGCAGCCAGCTGCCTTGTTCACCGTGTCCCCGACCAGCAGCTGTGAGGCCTCAGCTGAGCTCCTGCTGGGAAGTCTGGCTGCCTGGGTCCTGTCACTTAACACTTGCTGTGCCTTGGTCTCTCTGTCCGAGACAAGAGAATAGCTGGGCAGCAGCTAGAGGATGACTGAGCTCATGGTGGCGGTGGCCATCAGGGCCCCACTGAGGTCACCAGCCCGTGGGGGTGCCCCTGGGAGAGGGTTCCAGGCTCTCTCCCGTCTACGGGGCACTGGAGCCGAGGAGCCTGGGCCTAGGGGCCAGGGGTCATTGCTGCTGAGCCCTCCACTCCCTGGGACTCCCTGTCCTTGTCCCTGAGTCTTTCTGGCTCTCTTTTCTCTCTCCATGAACAAGGTGTGAACTGGCCAGTCCACCCTCTCCCCTCCTGGATAGAGCAGCCAGGGTCTGGGTCGGGTAAAGGCCCCACTGTTATTTGTTAGGGAAGATTTTATAGCACAGGATGTAATTGTGGTCACTGAAGGTGCTGGGTAGTTGAGGGGCTGACCATGTGCCAGCCCCTGCTGGCTGCCTGACGATGCCCCAGTAGGCCCTGTGTCCTGCTGGTCCCTGGGGTGCCCGATGAGGAAGGGGCCGCCAGGATTGGGTGATGAGGCACTGGGGCTCAGAGAAGAACTATTAGCCCCATTCAACACAGCCCAAGGGGGTGGGCCGGGCGAGGAAAAAGTAGGGGTGCTGGGGCAGATACCCTGGATTCCTTTACCCTCCACCCACTTCCTCTACCCAGCTTCCCCTTGGGGACACGAGCTGGAGAAGATAAGGGTCGAGGGCCCAGGGCAGTTTGGGCATCCCAGTTGGAGCAGGTGAGATGTCCTGTGCATGGCACTGGGTCATGCTGCCCATCATCCTGTCCTCGGTCCCCTGCCCTCTGTTCCAATGCTTCATAAGCCCTGGGGACATCACCCAGGGAAAGACAGTGCACAGCATGTGAGAGGGCTGGGGCTCAGGGCCTGCGGGGGAGCTCCCAGACGGCGGGGCAGTAGACTGAGGACAGGCACCAGGGCAGGGGGCATGCCTGGGTCTCAGTTCCTTGCCCCAACGTCCTGGCTGAGCCACCTCTCTGGTCTGTCAGTGGGGAAGTGTGGTCCCTGTCCCCACTCCTACCCCGGAATAAAAGGAGAGAACACTTGCAAAGTCACCTGTCCAGGGTGCCCTTGTTGCAGGGTGTGTGTGTGTGGAGCGACCGAGGAGAAAAGAATGAATACTCATGGACTTGGACAACAGTGTGGGGATTGCGGGGGTGTGAGGGGGGAGGGGGTGGAGGGGATAAATGACGATGGAACGAGACCCGACCTGGGGTGGTGAACACACAATACAGTGTACAGACAATGTGTTGTGGAACTGTGCGCCTGGAAACTATAATCCTGTTAACCAGTGCCTCCCCAATAAATCCAGTAACAAGGAAAGTCAAGAAGGGTGCCCTCATGCTCTGGGGACTTTTAGATAGTTTCTAGGCCCCCTGGCCTTCGCAGTCACTCTTTCTTGCTTGCCATGTACCAGGACGTGTGCCCCAAGATGGGGGGCACGGGTCTCATTCCAGAGAGGGTGGGCGGGATTGGGAGCTCTGTGGTGAATGCTCTGGGGATTGGAAGTGGGGACTGGAGGCAGGAGGCGGGCAGCAGGGCCCTCAGCTCCACTGGGTGCTGGGCCCTGGGCTCTCAAGGGTGAGTAGATGCCCCAGAGTGGGGGCCTGAGCCCCACACCTTGTCTAGATTCAGGCAAGACATGGTCTGGAATTTCTAGCAGTCATTTGATTTTGCCCTGAACACCCACCCCCAGAGCCCTTTCAGTTCTCTCGAAGTCTTCATCCCCACCTCAGGCAGGTTTGTCCAGGGCTCCCCCACAGGACCAGTCCCCTCCCCATCGTGGCTGGAGTCCCCATGTCCACTTAGAGAAAGTTCCATCACAGGTGGGTGGGACAGTGCCTGGGAGGACCCTCAAAGGCTGCCACTCCCTGGGCTCCTCCTGGATGGACAGAAGAGACTGAGGTTCCCAAGGGCTGGCGGCGGGGGGGGGGGGGGGGGCAGGGGGGCTTGTCCAGAGTCCTGTCTGCCAGTGGGCAGGAGTGCGTGTCGGCCGGGTCTGGCTGCTGCCACCGGTGTTAGACATTGGGTTCCTTCCAGCCTTTGGCTCTCACAGGCTGAACTATTGTGAATATGTTGGTGTAAATAACTTTTTAATTTTTTTCTCTTTCTCTTGGACAGTTTCCTTGAGATCAATTTCCTGGAGTGGAACACCAGCCGGCAGGCATGGTGTTAATAGCTCTCACAGTGCCATCAGGAAGGAGCCAATTTACAGCGGCTACCAAAATAGGGAGCTTACCGCAGCCAAACCAGCGCTGGGGCTTACAGCTGTTTATTACGTGTGCTGGTTTGGGCAAGTCCCCCAACCACTGGGAGCCTCAGTCTCTTCTATCCATCCGGGAGGAGTCCAGGGAGTGGCAGCCTTTCAGGGTCCTCCCAGGCACTGTCCCACCTACATGGGATGGAACCTTCCCTGAGTGGACATGGGGATTCCGGCCATGATGGGGAGGGGACTGGTCCTACAGGAGAGCCCGGCACACACCTGCCTGGCGATTGAAGACCAGAGACCCCTGAAGGGGTTGACGTGATCTGGCGGGGGGGGGGGGGGTGCTCTTTTCTCAGCATTAAAGGCAAAGCCAAATAATTTTCTCTGTTTAAAATTTGAGGACACCCTTTGCCTGAATCTAGACTGCAGGTGTGGGCTCGGACCCCTGTCTGGGGTGCCTGCTTACCGCCAAGACCCCCAGACTTCAGGGTTTTTTCATTTATAATGTTAACGTATATATAAAACATAAACTTCGGTCTTTACTCTTTGAAAGTGTACAGTTGAGTGACACTAAGTACTATCACAATGTGTTATGTGCCCATCACCCCATCCATGTCCAGAATGTTTTCATTTTCCAAAACAGAAACTCCTCAGCCCCTGGCAACCACGAACCCACTTCCTGTCCCTGTGGATGCGCCTGTTGTGGGCCTTTCATGTAATTGGAATTACACTCTGCGTGGCCTTGTGTCTGGCTTCTCTCACTGAGCATCATGGGTTCAAGGTCAATCCATGTTGCAGAAAGTGTCAGCGCTTCCCTCCTTCTCGTGGCTGAGTGTGTGGAGGGACTGCCTTCACCCAGTGGCGGACATTCGGGGTGCTCCCACCTTTTGGGTGTTATGCATTGTGATGCTGTGATTATGGGGGCACCAGCACCTGTTGGACTCCCTGCTTTTAAACCTCTGGGTGCACACCTAAGAGTGGATTGCTGCATTGTATGGCGACGCAGTTTAACTTTTGAGGAGCTGGCCGTTCTCCCTCAGAGTGGTTTCGATTCACATTTTCTTGATTGTTGCGGGGCTGCAGTTTTTCCATGTGGCCTTTAGCTGTGTCTGTGTGTCCTCACGGACACTTTATCCAGGACACCATGCCTGGCCATCAATAGGTATTCCTCGAATGGACAGGCCTTTTTCTGAGAGCACTTTCCAGGTGGAGTTTAGGAATTGACTTTGGGGTCTTGTATTTGGGAAAGCACCTATCATTACTTTTTTGGGCATATTTATCACATTGAATGTCCTGTTGCTCAGGTCACTCCCACAGTCTCAGCCCTCCACACTGCCCCCCCCACCCCTGGCCTGTGCCTCTCTCTCCCTGTGGGACTGGCACCCCTGCGGCCTCCTGTCTGTGGCCTGCAAGGGCGCTTCCTGAAATGGCACTATAGCCAGTGCTGCCCATGGACACCCTGCTGCTCAGGACGGAGGAGTTGGTGCCCTGCACCCCCAGGTGTCAAGCTGCCATGTCCAGTTCCTGCCTGCATTCCCCAGCACCTGGTGTCCCCACTGAACCCCCCACCCATGCTCCTCCCTCCACCCCCACCCCCACCCCACACTCCCCACCACCCTGGCTCCTCTCTGCTTGGCTGCTCTCTGCTGTCTCTCCTCTCCTGTCCCTTGGACTGCACACTTACGCCAGGCACATTGGGTCTGTTTGGTCAAGGGAAACATTTAATCAAATTTTGAGTGACCTCCTAGGTTCTGTGTGGTCTGGAGCTTCTTCACGAAGGGAAGATTAGAACTGGGTCAGCGGTAGGGCCCAGGCTGGGCAGCCCAGCAGGCTGTGAGGTTCTGTCTGGAGGTAGGTGGGCGGACTTCCTGGAGGCAGAGTCCGCAGTAGTCATGACCTGGGGCCAACGTCTCGGATTGAATTTGTGGGAGGAGAGATCTGGGCTGGTCCTTGAAGGCTCATGTGCACAGTGGGGACACACGCGTGGCAGAGTGCGTGACGTGGGTGAGGGCTCTGGGGCTGATGCCCACACCTCCCCCCAGGTTCTACTGGGACTTCACCATGCTGCTTTTCATGGTGGGAAACCTCATCATCATCCCGGTGGGCATCACCTTCTTCAAGGACGAGACCACGGCCCCATGGATTGTGTTTAACGTGGTCTCGGACACGTTCTTCCTCATGGACCTGGTGCTGAACTTCCGCACGGGCATTGTGATCGAGGACAACACGGAGATCATCCTGGACCCCGAGAAGATCAAGAAAAAATACCTGCGCACATGGTTCGTGGTGGACTTCGTGTCCTCCATTCCCGTGGACTATATCTTCCTCATCGTGGAGAAAGGCATCGACTCCGAAGTCTACAAGACAGCACGAGCTCTGCGCATCGTGCGCTTCACCAAGATCCTCAGCCTTCTGCGGCTGCTTCGCCTGTCCCGTCTCATCCGCTACATTCACCAGTGGGAGGAGGTGAGGGTGCAAAAGGGGCTGCATGGGCGGGGCCTAAGGACACTGTGGGAGGAGCCATTGCTGCAGGGGTGGGGCTTGAGGGGGGCTGTGAGCCAGGTCATGGCTGCAGGGGTGGGGCTGTGAGGATACCTGGACCAACCAGGCTGGGCAGTGATGGGAGACTCAGGGTAGGGTTTTGAGGGTCCAGAGGCTGGGCCACAAGGAGAAGGCAGGACTACAGGTACAGGAGAAGGGTCCTGAGGGGGCACCGGGTGGGGTCACAAAGGCTGCAGTGAAGGGCCTATATCATAGGGAACAGAACTTGGGCTTGCTGTGGGGCGGAGCGGTGACGTGGGCTCATGGAGAACACAGCGTGAACCCTTGACACATTGCACCCCTTTCCTTCATTCTGCCCTGTAAGAGGAGGAATCCACAACTCCATTGGCAGTAGGGAAACTGAGGCTCAGGAAAGTGAATTCATGACCCTGTCCCTCAAGTCAGGGCCACCTCTGGACTGCCCATGCCGAGCTATGTCACCCCCAGTTTCCAGAGCAGCGACAAGGCTCCAAGAGGGGAAGCAGGCAGGGACAGGGCTGTAGGTAGGGACAATGACCTTGGGAGACAGGAGTAGGGGTTATCTGGGGCACCAAGCTGGGCAGGGACCACATACTCTCGTTGGGGACATTTCATTACCCAGAAAGGTAGCAGGGCCTCCGGGGAGTGGGGGATGCTGGGAAGGGATTTGGGTCCCGCTGGAGGGGGCGGGGCTCCTTTTTACCTCATGCGCCCGCCCGCCATGCCCCAGATTTTCCACATGACCTACGACCTGGCGAGTGCGGTCATGCGCATCTGCAACCTCATCAGCATGATGCTGCTGCTGTGCCACTGGGACGGCTGCCTGCAGTTCCTGGTGCCCATGCTGCAGGACTTCCCTCGCAACTGCTGGGTGTCGATCAACGGCATGGTGGTGAGCGCCCCGCCCTGTGCCACGCCCAGCCCACGCCCACCTGGGCTCCGCCCCACCTGGCTGTGTCCCGCCCAGTCCTAGGGTAGCTCCCCTCTGGGACCATGAACAGGTAGCTCCTTGATCATTGAAGTGACTATGACAACTTTTGTCACCCAGACAGAGTATCATCTGCTTATTGGGTTATTTTTTTGCGATTGAGTCCACTTTCTTATGTACATAATTTATTCAAAAGACAAATGGAAACGTGGTATCATGGGCCAGAAGAAACAATCTGTGGAGACCCAGTCACCAGTTGCTACCTGGCTCAGATGCTGATGATTAAAAGAAGTCTTGGGTCCCTCTGGCCCATGTGGGGTTGGGATACACTTAGAGTTGGGCAGGAGCAGGGATGGGGGAGGAGTGGAAAGAGAGGAGGGGAGGGGAGGGGGGAGGGAGTTGACGGGCGAAAGACAGTAAATGGAACATCCTCAGGCGCGCGCGTGGCGCCTGGCACAGATGTCCGGCTGAGGCAGCTCATTGTCTGGCCGGACACCCAGGCATGCTGTCCTGTTTCCTGAACGGGGCCCCACTGCTTCCCTCCCCCAGCAGGGTCAACTGAGGACTGGGTTGGGGGGGGTGGTCCTCCTGGCCCTGCCAGATGCCTCCACCCTCTGCCTCTCTGATCAGATTCCGGTGTCCTCAGCTCACCATCCCCAGGGTCCCTGGAACTTTCACATCCTCTTGGCCTTATGGACACTCTTATCAGAGGCTGCAAAGGGCTGGGGGCTCCTGAACACCCAGAGCCACACTCTGTTCCTGCCGCTCCTCAGTTTCTCCAGGAGTAAAGTGGGGAGGCAGATCCAGACCTGCCCCTGCCTCTGACTTGCTGTGACTCATGTACACACTAGGTCACCTGCCTGAGTCTTAGTTTCTTTTGGCTATCTTTGGACACGGGAAGCTCACCACCTCAGATGCCTGGGGGAGGACAAGCAGGTGGGGCCCTTGGGGTCAAGGGGCTCCCTGGGGCTGTGAGCACCTGCCCACCTGCATACCTGTGGCCTTGCAGAATCACTCGTGGAGCGAGCTCTACTCCTTTGCACTCTTCAAGGCCATGAGCCACATGCTCTGTATCGGGTATGGTCGGCAGGCACCTGAGAGCATGACCGACATCTGGCTGACGATGCTGAGTATGATCGTGGGAGCCACCTGCTACGCTATGTTCATCGGACACGCCACTGCCCTCATCCAGTCACTGGACTCCTCGAGGCGCCAGTACCAGGAAAAGGTCTGGGGGCGCCTCCTTTAACATTCCCCCAGCTCCATGGGGGAGGGGGGCGGCGAGGACCCTAGAGGGAAGTCTGGAGCCAGGAGGGGACTCGTGCCAGGGAGGGGGACAGGAGCCATGGCATCCAAACAGGGCAGGGCCAGTCCATGTGTTGCCAGGGAGCTCCCTGGGGGATGGGGATGCATGGGGACCTCTCCAGGAGGTAAACTCATGCTGGGGCTGCTGGACTGGCTCAGGCAGGCACCGAGCAGGGTCCTAGAGGACCAGGGTCACTTGAGGACAAGCTGGTCAGCCATGTCCATGGGGGAGGCCTATGGGGCATCAAGGATGTTTGGCCACTTGCACCTGGCCTGAGGGCTGGGGGAGTCTCCATGGGGCTAATTCAAGGGCCGGGGGACTGGAAAGGGCTGAGGGAGAGTGGCCGCTGGCCCCATAGGCCACCCCTTTCTGGAGTTTGCTCTTGATGTCTCCCCTGTGCCTTAGTTTCTCTCTATAAAGACCAAGGATGAGCTTGTCGTCCCCCCCCCGCATGTTGCCCCTGTCTGTCCTGAACTGCTATTTGATGGCTGACCCTGGCTGGGTAGCTGGGAGCACCCCCAGCAGTACTAGCCGGGTCAGCTGGGTCAGCTGGGCCCAGTGCCAGGTGCACCGGCTGTCCGGAAGCCACAGCCTCACACCCAAACATGAGCTGGTGCTGCCACCCACCCACCATCACGGGTTCCGCTGAGCTCAGGGCAGCTGTGGCCGGGTGGGGCTGGGGCACCCCAGGGGTGCCATCCTGGGGACAGCCGGGCCTGGCACCCCTGCCTGGTGCCCACATTCCCTGGTTTATAGAAAGATCCTAGGGGAGGAGGGCCAGAGTCACAGGCAGAGTTGGGGGCCTCTGAGACAGGAGTCCAGTATCTGTCAGGGATAAGGATGCCAGATACAATTCAGGACACAAGGAGTAACTTGTGTTAGCAGAAGCATGTCCAAAGTATTGCACAGGATTTACTTACATTAAGCACGTTTGCCATTGATGTGAAGTTCAGAGGTAACTGGGCGTGCTGTTTGTTGTGGTTGTGTCTAAGCCTGGGAGCCGCGTTCGGGCTGGGGCCGGGGTTCCCTGAGCAGCTACTGACCTGCCTGCACCTCGCCCCCTTACAGTACAAGCAGGTGGAGCAGTACATGTCCTTCCACAAGTTGCCTGCCGACTTCCGACAGAAAATCCACGACTACTACGAGCACCGCTACCAGGGCAAGATGTTTGATGAGGACAGCATCCTGGGCGAGCTCAACGGGCCCCTGCGGGAGGTGAGGCCAGCCAGGGGACCCTCTGAGTTGGGTGGGGTTTGAGGCAGTCCTGCTACCTGGCCTCCAGTTCCTGAAATGAGGAGGGGCTGGCTCAGCTACAGCATGAAGGACTCAAGCTAGACTTGTACACAGCACCAGCTGCCCCTCCGTGAGCCTCTGTGTTCCACACCCCCACGATGCCCCAGCCATCCTGAGTCCCCGCACCCTCTGTGTGATTCCACGTGCCCTGTTTGGCGTCTGTGTTAGACAGAGGGTGGAGGCAGAGGAAGGGTGGAGTTGGAGCCCATCAGCCCAGGGTGGGTTGTGGGATCAATCCCAGCTCTGCCCCTCACAGCGCCCGTGTGACACTGGGCAAGATTCCTGGGGCAGCCATGACAAATGTTCACACGCTGGATAGCTTAGAACAATGGGAATTTAGTCTCTCACATTGTGGAGGCCAGGCATCCGAGATCAAGGTGTCACAGGGCTGTGCTTCCTACGGAGGCTCCTTCCTGCCTCTTCCGGCTTCTGGTGTAGCCAGCAGTCACTGGTGTCCCTGGGCTTAGAGATGTGTTACCCCGATCTCTGCCTGTCTTCACGTGGCCTGGCCGTCTTCCTGTGTATGTCTGTCCTCTTGTGATAAGGATGCCAATCATTGCATGTGGGCCCACCTACTCCAGTGTGATCCCGTCTTAACTAATGACATCTGCAAAGACCCTGGTCCAACACAAGATCACATTCCCAGGGACCTGGGGTTCAGGACTTCAACATTTCTTTTTGGGGGACATGATTTGACCCACAACACTCCCCAAGCAGTTACGGTGCAAGTCTGTGGGCCCTGTCCTGTGCCCTCAGGGAGGTCCAGAGGGAGGAGCTTTGGGAAGGGCCAGAGTGGGGAGGTGACTGGTGGGAGGACATCTCCTTGAGGTGGTGTGAACCTGTGGGTCCCAGGTGGAGGGTATAGCCAGGAAAAGGCCCTGAGGAGGGGAAGGTGACGTGCAGCCTGAGGAACGGTGGTGAGGATGGGGAGGGGAGGCTGATGGGGGTGGGAAGGGAGGGACCCTGTGCTTGGGGCCAGGGACAGGGGCGCTGTGGGGTGGGGGAACCATTCACTCACTTTGCCACCTAGAAAACAGGTGCTGTGGTTAATGTCATAGAGAGTGTTTAACTGTATTTGATACTTTCATTCATTCATTCATTGATGGAATACACCCCACAGACCCTAAACCGCATACAGTTCAGTGGGTTTGGGAGCATTCAGAGTCCTGCAGCCACCATCACCGTGTCCCAGCAGCCCGAGGGGACACCTGCGCCTGCGAGCCACTGCTTCTCCCTCCCTCCTCAGCCACTGACAGCCTCTGTTAGTCAGTCATTTAAATGTGTACACAGTTCCAAAGTCAAGTTTTACAAACCACATATACCTGGAGGTTTTCTGGCTCCTGTCCTGTGTTTCCACCAGTTCTCTCCTGCTATATACTTCCGTAAAATATTGGGTTGGCCAAAAAGTGTGTTTGGTTTCTTTTTCTCCATAAGATGGCTCTAGTGGCATTTAGCTGTCTTTGACTTCATTTGAAACAATTTTGTTAGATTGTATTGTGACAGCTGTCATTTTAGCGTGCATTTAAAACAATCAAAATTGATGAATTTTTTGTGTAACCATTTTAATACTGAAGATAGAAGAAAATAAGCAACATTTTTGGCATATATTTTTACCTTGCAAGAAAGGTAAAAATGCAATGAAAAAAAAAGATGTGTTCAGTGTACAGAGAAGGTGCTGTGACTGATCGAACATGTCAAAAGTAGTTTGTGAAGTTTTGTGCTGGAGATTTCTTTCTGGATCATGCGCCACAGGTAGAACAGTTGAAGTTGACAGTGATCAAATGTAGACATTAAATTGAGAACCATCAGCTTTATACCATGCGGGAGCTAGCTGACATAGTCAAAATATCCAAATCAATAAAGTTATTAATGAAAGTAAAAAATGTGCTTTTTATTTTATGGACAAAACAAAATGAACTTTTTGGCCAACCCCCAAACAAAGGCACACCCAGAACTATGTCCCATGCTGGCTTTCCTCCCCTTTTCCGGACCCCGTGGGTGCAGCCCCAGGTGCTCTGTCTTGGCAGTTTTGCTTGTGCCTCTGCAGGAGGGACACCTGGCACTGGGCGGGGCGGAGGGCCAAGGGCCTGCATGCTGCTGCACACCCAGTGGCTCCCTGAGGGACACCTGTTCCCAGCGGGGGAATACGCACTGAGCACACCGCCAGTGTGTCTGCAGGCAGCCTCCAGTGTGCTGCTCGTCTGTGGGCTTAGGGGCCGTTTCATTTGTCGTCCTCTGTCTGTGAACTGTCCATCACTTTTGCTAGTTTTTCTCCAGAGCTTTTGGTCTTTTGGGGTTTTTGGTAGGAAGTGTTTACCTGTGGAGGACTTCAACTCTGACATACACATTTCCAGCCCAATGGCCACTGGGATGGCCTTTTAACTCTGCTTACTTTGTTTTTCTCTCTCTCTTTCTTTCTTTCTTTTTTTGACTTGGGGGATTTTTATGCTGTGTACAGCAGGAGCTCTGTGTTTGCTTTCTGTATACTGTAGGCCACACTACCTGCCTGCTGTATGTAGCAGATGCATAATACATGCTTGTTGCACACACCCAGGTTGTAGTAGAACTCATCCATGTTTCCTTCTAATGCTTCTATAGTTTCATTTATTTTTTTTATCCCCATTCCCCACACCCTCCCCCCGGGCAACTATCAGCTTGCTCTCAATATCTGTAGTTCTGCTTCTACTTTTTCTTTTGTTTTATATTCTACATATAAGTGAGGCAATACCGTATCTGTCTCTCTCTGCCTGACTTATTTTACTTAGCACAGCACCCACAATACCATAATACTCACGGACGTACATATCTCTCCATGTTTTGCAAATGGCAAGATTTCATTCTTTTTTATTACTGAGTAATATTTCATTGTATATATGTGCCTCTTCTATATCCATTCATCCATGAATGGACACCTAGGTTGTTTCCATTTGTTTTCTTTGGATAAATACCCAGAAGTGAGATTGTTATATGGCAACTCTATTTTTAATTATTTGAGAAACCTCTGTACTGTTTCTGTAGTGGCTGCACCAGCCTGCATTCACACCAACAGTGCACAAGAGTTCCCTTTTCTCCACATCCTTGCCAGCACTTGTATTCTGGTGTCTTTTCCATAATAGCCATTCTGACAGGTCTGAGGTGATGTCTCATTATGATTTTAATTTGCATTTCTCTGATGTTTAGTGATGTTGAGCTTCTTTTCACATGTCTGTCAGCCATCTGCCATCAGATGGCTGATGGATGCCATGCAGCCATCAGCCATCTGCATGTCCTCTTGGAAGAAATGTCTATTTACGTCCTCTGTCCATTTGTTAGGTGGATTGTTTGGTTATTTATTTATTTACTTATTTATTTTTCAGCGTTAAGTTGCATGAGTTCCTTGCACATATTTTGGGGGTTTTTTTGTTTTTCTTTTCTTTGTTTATTTTCTCATCTATTTTGGATATCAATACCTCATCAGAGGTATCATTTGTGAATATATTTTCACCTTCATTAGGTCCTCTTTTCATTTTGTGGGAGGGTTCCTTCACTGTGCAAACACTTGAGTTTGATGTGGTCCCATCTGTTTTCCTTTTGTTTCCCTTGCCCAAGGAGACATTACCCAAAAAGATATTGCTAAGGCTGATGTCAGAGAGTGTACCACCTGTTTTCCTTCAGGAATTTTATAGTTTCAGAGTCTTATGTTTAAGTCTTTAATCCACTTTGAGTTTATTTTTGTATGTGGTGTAAGCAAGTGGTCCAGTTTCACTTTGGTTTTGATGTGTCCGCCTGGTTTTCCCAACACCACCTATTGAACAGCCTGCCTTTATCCCACTGTGTGTTCTTTTCTCCTTTGTCTTAGATTAACTGACCATATGAGCAGGAATTTACTTCTGGGCTCTCTATTCTGTTCCACTGCCTTGTGTCTGTTTTTAGGCCAGTACTGTGCTATCTTTAAAAAAATTAAATGTTTTGGGGTAACATTGGCTAACAACATTATATAAATTTCAGGTGTACAACTCCATGACATCTGTGTGCTCTACTGAGGGCTCACTACCTGAAACCTCGTCTCCCTTCATTACCATGTATTTGTCCTCTTTGTCTTCCCCCACCCTCCTGCCCATCTGGTAACCGCAGTTCTGTTGTCTGTGTTAATGACTTTGTTTGCTTTATTTGTTCGTTTGTTGCTTTTTTGTTTTACAGCCCACATGAGTGAAAACATATGGTTCTTTTCTTTTTTTTTTTTAAGAGAGGGAAGGGGCCCTGGCTGGTGTAGCTCAGTGGATTGAGTGTGGGCTGCGAACCAGGCATCGCAGGTTCGATTCCCAGTCAGGGCACATGCCTGGGTTGCAGGCCACAGCCCCCAGCAACTGCACATTGATGTCTCTCTCTCTCTTTCTCCCTCCCTTCCCTCTCTCTCTCTTTTTTTTTAGATTTTATTCCCTCTATAAAAATAAATATCTTTTCACCTTCATTAGGTCGTCTTCATTAGGGGCCATGGCCTGCAACCCAGGCATGTACCCTGACTGGGAATCAAACCTGCGACACTTTGGTTTGCAGCCCATGCTCAATCCACTGAGCTATGCCAGCCAGGGCTTAACATATGGTTCTTGTCGGTTTCCATCTGTCATATTGCACTTAGCATGATACTCCCAGGATCCACCCATGTTATTGCAAATGGCCATATTTCATCCTTTTCATGCCTGCATAGTATTCCATACCACATCTTTATCCCATCATCCATTGAAGGACACTTAAGTTGTTTCCATGCCTTGGCTATTGTGGATATGCTACAGTGAACAGTGGCACACATATATTCTTATGACTAAGTGTTTTCAAAATTTTGGACTAGAAACCCAGAACAATTGCTGGCCCATATGGTAGCTCTATTCTTAATTTTTGGAGGCAACTTCACACTATTTTCCTTAGTGACTGTACCAGTTTACATTCCCACCAGCAGTGCATGAGGGTTCCTTTTTCTCTACCTCCTTTCCAACACTCTATTTCTTATCTTATAGAAAACAGCTGTTCTAACAGGCCTGCGGTGGTATCTCATTGTGGGTTTGATTTGCATTTCTCTAACAGCTAATGAAGCTGAGCGAGCATCTTTTCATGTCCTTTGGCCATCTGTATGTCTTCCTTGCATCTACTCAGGTCCTCTGCCCATTTTTCAATTGGATTTTTTTGTCAAGTTGTATGAGTTTTTTAAAAACGTATTTTACCTATTAGCCCCTTACCAGAGGTATCATTTGCAAATACCTTTTCCCATTTGGTTCATTCTTTTATTTTGTTGATAATTTCTTTGGCTGTGCAGAGCTTTTAAGTTTGCTGTAGTCCCATCCATTTATTTTTTGCTTTTACTTGCCTTGCCTCTGGGGTTAAGTTAAAAAAAAGTCTGAGACAAATGTCCATAATTTTAGTGCAAGTCTTTTCTTCCATATATTTTATTGTTTCAGGTCTTATATTCAAGTCTTGAATCCACTTTGAGTTAGATTTTTTGTGTATGGTGTCAGACTGCAGTCTGGCTTCACTCTTGCATTCAGCATCCTGAAACTTTACTATGTTTATTTTTTAATAGTGTTTTAAAGTCTTTGGAATCTCTCTATATAGAACCATGTCATCTGCAAATAGTGACAGTTCTGCTTCTCTGTTCCCCAATTTGGAGGCCTTTTCTTTCTTTCTCTTGTCTGATTGCTCTGGCTAGGATTTCAATTACTATATTGAATAACAGTGGTGAGAGTTGGTACCCTTGCCTTGCTCCTGACCTTAAAGGAAAAGGTTTCAATTTTTCACTATTGAGTATATTAACTGAGAATTTGTCATATATGGCCTTTATTATGTTGAGGTACTTTTCTCCACACTCATTTTATTGAGTGTTTTGATGATAAAAAGATGTTGTATCTTGTCAGATACCTTCTTTGTATATATTGAGGTGACCATACGGTTTTTATCCTTCATTTTGTTAATGCATCACATTGATTCATTTACAGATATTAAACCATACTTGCACCCCTGGTATAAATCCTGCTGGTTGTTGTGTATGATTCTTTTAATGTATTGTTGAATTTGTTTGGCAACATTTTGCTGAGAATTTTTACATCTATGTTCATCAGGGATATTGGCCTATAATTTTATATTTTTTGTAAGTTGTTCATTTTTATCTTTTCAAAGAATAAACTCTAAGTTTTATTGATCTTTTCTATTTTTTAAAAGATTTAATTTATTTTTAGAGAGGGGGGAATGGAAGGAGAAAAAGAGGGGGAGAAGCATCAATGTGTGGTTACCTCGCAAGTGTCCCTTACTGGGGACCTGGCCTGCAACCCAGGCATGTGCCCTGACTGAGAATCGAACTGGTAACACTTTGGTTGGCAGGCCCGTGCTTAATCCACTGAGCTACACCAGCCAGGGCAATCTATTTCTTAAAAAAGTTCTATTTTGTTTCTGCTGTGATCTTAACTATTTCCTTCCTTGTACTTACTATGGATTTGCTTGTTCTTTTTCTAGTTCCTTTAGGTGTAGAGTTAAAATTATTTATTTGAAATTCTTTATTTATTGAGGTCAGCCTGCATGGCTATGAACTTCCCACTTAAAACTGCTTTTGTTACATGCAATACATTTTGTAAAGTTGAGTTTTAATTTTCTTTTGTAAAGGTCATTTTTTCTTGTCTGATTTCATTTTTAATCCATCGTTTAGTACCATATTGTTTAGTCTCTACATATTTGTATTTTTCCCAATTTTCTCTCTATAGGTGATTTCTAATTTCATGCCATTGTGGTCAGAAAAGATACTTGCTGTGATTAGTGTTTGTGAATTTATGGAAGCTTTTTAAAAATTTTTTCTTCTATTTTTAAAAAGATTTTATTCATTTATTTTTAGAGAGAGGGGAAGGGAAGGAGAAAGAGAAATATTAATGTGTGGTTGCCTCCTGCACGCTCTCTACTGGGGACCTGGCCTGCAACCCAGGCATGTGCCCTGATTGGGAATCAAACTGACGACCCTTTGGTTTGCAGCCAGAGCTCAATCCACTGAGCCACACCATCCAGGGCTGGAGGCTTGTTTTGTGGCCTAACGTATCACCTGTCCTAAAGAATGTTCCATGTGCACTTGAAAAAAATTTGTATTCTATAGTTTTTGGATGAAATGATGTATAAATATCTATTAAGTTGACCTCTTCTAATGTGACATTTAAATCCATTATTTCCTTTTCTGTCTGGATTGATTTGAGTGGGGTATTAAAATTCCCTACCATTACTGTGGTATTACTGTGAATTTCTCCTTTTATGTCTACGAATATTTACATTATGTATTTATGTGCTCCTATGTCAGGCATATAGATATTTAGTTATATCCTCTTCTTAAACTGACCTCTTTATGATCATGTAACATCCTTGTCTCTTTTACATTTGTTGTTTTGAAGTATACATGGAAAATATGAGTATTGCTACTCCGGGTTTCTTTCCATTTCTGTTTGCATGGAATATATTTTCCATCTTTTCACTTTTAGTCTATTTGTGTCTTTTAATTTGATGCCTCTAGTAGGCAATATAAAAATACTTCTCATTTTTAATCCATTCAATCACTCTATATCTTTTTATTGTAGAGTTTTAATTTTCCTTTGTAAAGGTCATTTTTTTCTTGTCTGATTCCATTTTTAATCCATTGTTTAGTAGCATATTGTTTAGTCTCTACATATTTGTATTTGTAGATGTGAGGTTTATGTGTATCATTCCACATCTATAATAGTCTATCTTAAGCTAATAGGCACTTAAATTCAAATATATTTTATAAGGACTACACTTGTACTCCCCCTTACACGCTTTATGTTGTTGATATCATGTTGTACATCTTCTTATGTTGTATATCTAGCTACTTATAGTTTAAATGGAGTTTGATCCTTTTTATTTTGAACTTCATAGTAGCTTTTAAATGTCCAATTTGCTATATTTGTTAAAATTTGGCTTTACCTGTGAGATTTCTTTTCCTTTCCCATATTCACTTTATTTTTTTAATTTATGATTTTCTTATATTCTTTAATTTATGATTTTACTTATTCTTAGATGGGAAGGCAGGGAGAGAGGAAGAGAAACATCAATGTGTGAGAGAGATAGCAGTTGGTTGCCTCTCACAAGCCCCCAACCAGGGACCTGGCCCGCAACCCAGGCATGTGCCCTGACTGGCAATCAAACCAGCAACCTTTCAGTTCACAGGCTGCTGCTCAGTTCACTGAGCCACACAAGTCAGGGTTCTTTTCTCATATTTTCTTATTTCTGGTTATGGTCTTTTCTACTTAAAGACCCCTTTAATATCTCTTGTAAAGTTGGTTTAATGGTGATGAATTCCTTTACATTTTGCTTGTCAGGGAAATGCTTTATTTCTCCTTCAATTCTGAATGGTAACTTTGTTGGGTAAATTATTCTAGGCTATAGGTTCCTACTCTCAGCACTTTAGAAGCCCTCCCACTCCCTTCTGCCCTGTCGTTTGTATGTAACTAGCTGGTATCCTCTTGCTCCTTCAAAACTGTCTCTTTAACTTTGCCATTTTAATTACAATTTGTCCTGGTGTGGGTTTCTTTAGGTTCGTTATGATTGGAATTTTC
The DNA here is from genome assembly GCF_019186645.2 of Phyllostomus hastatus. Lineage (NCBI taxonomy): Eukaryota > Metazoa > Chordata > Mammalia > Chiroptera > Phyllostomidae > Phyllostomus > Phyllostomus hastatus. The sequence goes on along the minus strand of NW_025333640.1, from coordinate 5,059,779 downwards.
TGTACCTCCTGAATCTAGATATCTGTTTCCTTTCTTAAGAAAGATTTCAGCCATTATTTCTTGAAGTAAAGTTTCTATTCCTTTTTCTTCTGGGATTCTGGGATCTCTATAATGTGAATGTTTGAGTGTTTGATGTTACCCCAGAATTCCCTTAAACTATCCTCATTTGAAAGAAAAACAAACACGCACACGCGCACACACACACACACACCCCCACCCCCACCCCCACCCCCGCTGGTGTTGCTCAGTGGATTGAGCGCAGGCCTGCGAACCAAAGTGTTGTTAGTTTGATTCCCCAGTAGGGGGCGTGCAGGAGGCAACTACACATTGATGTTTCTTTCCCTCTTTCTCCTTCTCTTGCCCTCTCTCTGAAAATCTTAAAAAGATACAAACAAAAAAAACCACCTTTTCTGCTCTTCTGATTGATTTCCATTGGTTGGTCTTCCAGGTCACTGATTTATTCTTCTGTCCCCTAACCTGTTGATTCCTTATCATGTGTTTTTTCATTTCAGTATTGTACTCTTCAAGTCTACTTTGTTCTTATACTTTCTCTTTGTTGAAGTTCTCCCTAAGCTCCTGTAGTCAACTTAAGTTTGGTGAGCATCCTTATGACCGCCTCTTTAAATTCATTATCAGGCAAATTTTCTTTTTCTTTGGTTTTCTTTATTCATGGAGATTTTTTCTTGTTTCTTCATTTGAAAGATTTTATTTTGATTTCTTTATCTGTTTATACTTCTATGGAAGCAGACTCTGTGCAGGCTGAATGTGCCAGGTGGTTTGGGGAAACTGGTGGGAGCTGAGCAGGTGCCTAAGGCATCTGGAACACTGGCCCACTAAGCTGGAGAAGTCCTTGGTGGTGAGGCCTTGTGGATGTGGTGATGCTGTATTATCCTGTCGGAAGCTAAAGGCTCCAAGTAATAAAACTGGGAACACACAGTGGTGACCTTGCAGGCATGCCAAAGCCCCAGGATAGAGCCCATACAGCCATATCTAAGTAGAGAGGGCCCGTACAATGGTGTTCACCAGCCCCTTTGACCCTGGAGAGTTCCTGTAGCTTCCAGAGAGGTCTTGTGGCTCTAAAGTCCTCAGTTTGGTCTCTCATTGCCAGAAGCTGTTCATTCAGCTCTCAGTTGTCTGAGAGTAATTGTCTATATTGATACGTTTGAGTTTGGAATGGAAGGAGGCAAGTTCAGTAGCCTCCTATGCCACTGCCATTGCAGACCTCATTTTTTACATTTAGATCTTTATCTGTTTGGAATTTATCCTGAAATATGGTGTGAGGAAGGGATGCAGTGTCATCATCTGTTGAAACATCCCACTTTGCCCCTTGATGTAGTGGCCACCCTTACCTTCAAGTTCCATTGTGTTTGGGTCTTTTCTGGACTTATCCTGTAGCCTGTTAGCCTGTGTGCACTGTGTGTGAAGCTTTACAATGTATTTTAATATCTTAGGGGGCTATTCCCACCTCTCTGCTGTTCCCCCCACAAGCGGGTTTCCTGCTATTTTTGCTCATTTGTTCTAAATGAACTTGACTATCTTAAGTTATTAGACAGAAAACCTGATGGAATTTTCATTAGGATCATGAGAAATGTGTAAAGGAACAGGGAAAATGGAAAAAACTCATGTCAGTGGGCACACTTGTTCTATACAATGAAATCCCCATGTAACCATCACTCAGCTCAAACATCACACGGTTCAGTCCTCCAGAAGCTCTTTTTGCCAAGGTTAACTGTCAGCCTGACTTCTACCACATTCACTTAATATTCATTTTTATGTTGATTTATTCTATCACTGCTAGTATGACTAACTTCCTCTATTGCTATAGTTTTCCACTGATTCCTTTGGGTTTTCCAGGTAGTCACATTAAAGGAGACAGTAAAGGGAGATAGTGTTACTTTTCCCTTTCCAGTTCTTGTGTCTACAGTTACTTTTTCTTGTCTAATTGTATTGACCAGCATTGCTAATACAGCATTAAATAGTAAGGAATCAGTGTGCATCTTTTCTAGCTCTTGTCTTTGGTGGCCAAACCTGTAGTGTCTGTCCATTAAATAAGAAACTGGCTTTCAGGCTAAAATGTTAAACCCCTTTCACAAAGAAACTGAGGGTCTGAAAGGTGAAACAGTCCCAAAGGTGGGGTAAGATGGAAGCAAGCGCTCAGCCTGTTCCCAGATGTCACCCCTGCCTATTGCCTCCACAGGAGATTGTGAACTTCAACTGCCGGAAGCTGGTGGCCTCAATGCCACTGTTTGCCAATGCTGACCCCAACTTCGTCACAGCCATGCTGACCAAACTCAAGTTTGAGGTCTTCCAGCCAGGGGACTACATCATCCGTGAGGGTACCATTGGCAAGAAGATGTACTTCATACAGCATGGTGTGGTCAGCGTGCTTACCAAAGGCAACAAGGAGATGAAGCTATCTGATGGCTCCTATTTCGGGGGTTAGTGTCTGCAGGGACCAGGGAGCAGGCAGGCACTAACCTTCCTGGGGATGGAAGGGGAAGGCAGGGAGGCCACAGGGTGACAGTGGGAAGGACCTCTGGCTAGAAGGGCCACACTAGCAGAGGTGTGGGCTGGGCTGCACTCATTGTGGCTAAGAGTACCCACAGGATGAATGGGGCCACTGCCCAGTGTCTGAGGTGCCTTCTTTGGCCACACACAGAGATCTGCCTGCTAACACGGGGCCGGCGCACAGCGAGTGTGCGGGCTGACACCTACTGCCGCCTCTACTCACTGAGTGTGGACCACTTCAATGAGGTGCTGGAGGAGTACCCCATGATGAGGCGGGCCTTCGAGACAGTCGCCATTGACCGCCTGGACCGCATTGGTGAGTGGGCCTGGCTGAGCCCTCTGTGGTCCTGGGGGAAACCCTGCTGAGACGGAACGTGGTGTGGCTTAGCTGACCCGCAGGAAACCAGATTATCTGACTGCCTCTCTCCCCTGGCTTAGCACAGCTCTAGTTTCCAAGGAAGAAAAATTGTGAGGTGTTTCCGGTTGTGCAGAACTCTGCTCACTGGGCAAACAGCTGCTGAGCAGCTACCGTGTGCCCGGAGTGACAGCAGGTGGGCCATGAAGCTGCCTCAGTCACCACCCTCAGGGAGCTTATGTCAGAGAGGACATGTGGTAGTGGTGGGGCTTCCTGGTGATGCCAGCTGGAGACCAGTACTAGTAGGTGCTGTCAGGATGAGAAGGCATGCTTTTGCAATGGATGCTGACTATGCAAAGACCCTCAGGTGAGAAAGAGGTCCAGAGTCTAGAGAGCCAGGGAAGCTAAGAGGAGGGAAGTTAGAGAGGTAGGCAAGGACCCAGGCACACAGGGTCTGTGGGCTGTGTGAGGAGGTGGTTGGACTTTAAATCAGGAGCAATAGGGAGCCACAGACAGTTCTAAGCAGGGGAGGACCTGATCAGACTTGTATTCTACAAGGGTACACAGTGGAGAGACGGTGGCCTGGCCTGGGTGGGACGTGGTAGCCTTGGTTGAAGGGAGAGGTGGAGGGCGTCTCAGGAGTATTTGGGAGATGGAGCCCTCAGGACTTACTGACAAGACATAGGAGCAGGGGGATGGTGGCCCTTGCTGCTATTTGTGGGAACGAAGATAAGGGCTGGAAAATCAGGACTGGGTGGAGTGGACGGGGGCTAGAGGGAGGACTTCCCTGTATGCAGAAAGTGCTCAACACATGTTTATATGCAAAAGGCACTAAACAATGTCTATATAGTAGGTATTCAACATTTTGGGGACAGGTGCTTAGACATATTTGCTATATACGGCCAGTACTCAACACATGCTTGCAGTGTATGTTTCAAGTACTTGGCCCTCTAGCTGTGAATAGGCAGGCGTTCTGGGTGTGTAAGTGTATAGTGCAGGCGCTCAATACATGATTGCTATATGCAGGAAATGCCCCATGGATGCTAGCAGTTTACATAGGTGTTTCATACCTGCTTTATGTATGCAGCAGGTGCTCTTGCTACACACAACAGATGCTCGATTCCTGCTTGTTGTATATAGATCATACACACTTGCTGTATACAGAGGTTCTCAATTGTCTGCTTCCCATACACAGCAGACACTAGATGCCTGGTTGTAGAAAGTAGGTGAGGAGCTGTTGGCTGTGTGTAGAAGGCATGGTTGTGGTAGTATGCACAAGTGTACATATACCAACTATAAAATGTGGATGCTAATGCCTACTTGCTACATGTAGGAGGCACTCAATACACAAAGTTGTATGCAGGAGGCACTCAGTACTACCTGTGGTATATAGGTGTGCTTTGCATACTGGCTGTAGATAGTAGATGCCCAATACATTCTTCGTGTGTACAAGAGGCATTCCAAGTACATCTGTATATATGTACAGGCTGTAGAGAATAAGTGCCTATACCTACTTGCTATATACAGCAGGTATTCAATACATGAAGCGGTATGTGTACTGGTTGTAAAGTAGGTGAAGAGCTGTTGGCTGTGTGTAGAAAGCATGCAGTACGCACAGGTGCATGTATGCTAGCTGTAGAGAGTGGGTGACTTACTGTTTGCTGTGTGCAGGTGTTCTGTGCCTACTGGATGTAGTGGTTCCCAATACTGGGTTGCTGTATGTAGGAGGGACTAGTACATGCAGTGGCCTGCCTACTGGATACAGGCTAACCGTATGCAGGAGATGCTCCCCTGTGCACTGACACCTCCCCCATCCCCAGGCAAGAAGAACTCGATCCTGCTGCACAAGGTGCAACATGACCTCAACTCAGGCGTGTTCAACAACCAGGAGAATGCCATCATCCAGGAGATTGTCAAGTATGACCGTGAGATGGTGCAGCAGGCTGAGCTGGGCCAGCGTGTAGGCCTCTTCCCACCACCACCCCAGCCACAGGTCACCTCAGCCATCGCCACACTGCAGCAGGCTGTGGCCATGAGCTTCTGCCCGCAGGTGGCACGTCCGCTAGTGGGGCCACTAGCTCTCGGCTCACCGCGCCTAGTGCGCCGCCTGCCCCCGGGGCCTGCACCCAATGCCACTGCCTCGCCAGGGCACGTGCCCGCTGCCAGTCCCCCAGGCGCACCCGCCAGTCCCCGGGCACCACGGACTTCGCCTTATGGCGGCGCACCCTGCTCTCCAGCTGCACCCCGTGCTGGGCCTGCACTTCCGGCGCGCCGCTTGAGCCGCGCCTCGCGCCCGCTGTCCGCCTCACAGCCCTCGCTGCCCCATGGCGGTCCTGGCCCTGGCCCTGCGGCCTCCACACGTCCAGCCAGCAGCTCCACACCGCGCCTGGGGCCCACACCCGCCACCAGGGCAGCAGGACCCAGCCCGGACCGCAGGGACTCGGCCTTGCCCAGCGCCACAGGAGGCCTTGACCCGCCTGACTCGGCGCGTTCGCGCCTCTCTTCCAACTTGTGACCCTCGCTGCACCGCCCCATGGGCCTGGGTGGGCCAGGGGCGGGGCCTTCATCCAAACCAAAGCCATGCCATTGCGCGCTGCCCCGGCCACCCACCCCAGAAGCCATAGAGGAGACGTAGGTAGTTGTAGTCAGACAGGCGGGCTCCTGCTGTCCCCCCTCATCACCTTGCGCCCACCCACATTGCCCCCGCCCCCCTTGGCGGTGGCCTCGCGGGCCTGAGAGGGGGCTCCCTTCACCTCGGTGCCTCAGTTCCCCCAACTGTGAAACAGGAAGGGCGCCACCCCGTGGCCGAGAGATGGCTGTGGATTTCCGCCTGCCCCCACCCCCACAGGTGGCCCGCCGTCTGATGAGGATTCTGTTTAAGTGCAATACTTGGCCTGCCGGCTTCCTGCTGCCCCCACCGCACTCACGCAATAACCGGCCCCGCCCCTCTCCACGCGCGCACCCCACGGTGACCTCCCTGGAGTGGGCGTAAGCATCCTCCTCCAGCACTGGGCACCCAGGGGCTGGCAGTCCGGGCCCCACCTGGGCATGGGGGTGAGGCCGGGGAACCCCCGCCTTTGTGACGAATGTACTGACAAGCCGAGGCAGCAATGTCCCCACCACACCCCCACACCCCACTAACTTCCACAACCCCATTCCACGCAATAAACAACAGCATTGGCGCCCAGCCTACCCGCATCTGCTTGCTGGAAGCCCCAAGACAGCAGGGTGGTGCACACCCTCTCCAAGGCAGTACTTCCTTGGGTGGGAAAAGAGCTTTATTTACACTATGGTACAGAGGGTCGCTGGGCCTGCATCAGCTGAAGAAGTACGTTGAGTGCTTCACCTGCTCCAGATTGAAGGTCCCTGCAGAGCAGAGCAGTGAGACCATGAACCTGGGTCCTGGGATAGGTGGGGCCCTGGGACAGTCCAGCTCCCAAATGGCAATTCAGACACCCCTCCCCTGCCCTTGGCCCTACCTGTCTTGGGTACTGACAGTAGCATGTCCAGCAACCTGGCGACTCGGACATTTGTGGACCTGAAGTGGAGGGCAGGGTGTGGAGTGAGGCCCAGGAAGGATGGGGAGGGGATAGTGGAAACTGCACTGAGGGCGAAGTGCCTCACCTGGGGCCAGAGCAGAACCGCTCCACCAGGAACCTAGACAGGTCATGCAGGATGGGCTGGCTGTGCAGGCAGACAAACTGCTCACGGCACACCTGGGAAAGGGGGGTCAGAAGCCAGGAACAAGGGCTTGAGGGGTGGGGTTACCACCCCCTGCCCCAACACCTGGATGAGCACTGGGACCCGCAGGTCAGACAGAGGCTGGGGGTGCAAGGTCCCACATGGAGAGCCATGGGACCAGGGCATCCACTCTTGGGGGCATTGTGGCAGGCACCTGGTTCATGATGGTGACATCAGCTGCATGGGTCCAGAAGCAGTCGTGCACGGAGACAAAGGTCAGGCCTTTCCTGCAGCAGGGGAGGGGCTTCCGTGAGGAGGGACCAGCCCTCTTGGTCCACTCAGGGCCCAGCTTGCAACCACTGGCCTGGGGAGTTCAGGCTCCAGTAATGTACAGCTTCTTCCCTCCTCATGCACCCCACCATTCCTGCACAGTCAGACCCCACAGCGTATGGACAAAACATTCTCATTTTAGAATGAGAATCTGTTCCACATCCTCTCCACCCTGATCCCAATTGTTACCTGGTTGATTCTCAGCTTCCTGTAGGGGCCAGTGGATGCTGACCCCACTTGCACACCCCCAAGCACAGGGCTTCATCCCAGGAGACCCCATACCATGCACAGGGAGCATGGAATTTGCTCCTGACCCCCGGCTCAGTCCAGCCAACGCCCCCCATGTCAAAAGTCACTTCCAACAGAACTGTCCATAACCTGCCCCATCACCACCAGTTTGCTGCCTCTTGTGGGACTCAGGACAGAAAACCAGAGGGTTCTGTCAGCTGCCACAAAGTCCCTGCACCTGTCAGAACTATGTCCGAGCCCCCAGGAACTGGTCACGAATTGTGTGCCTGCATTCAGCTGGATGAACGGGGTCACAGGGACCTTCCAGGGCCAGCTTTACACTCAGAGGAACCACCCCTTCCCTTCATGGCCTAGCACTCACACCTTGCTGCCCTAAGGCAATTGCATGTGCTCACACAGTGGTTTTCTAGGCATCAATCAGGTCCAATGGACTCATGTTGGGGTCCCCCCTGCTGGAGGTCTCTGCCCCAGCCCCCACCTGCAGGTCTTGGCCTCACAAACTATATCCCGGTGACTATAGGGTCACCACCGTGTGCCCAGAACTGGGCCTGCCTGCAGCAGTGGTTAATGAATGTGTGCTGTGCGGATACAGGGCCCACCTGTAGCAGTGCAGGGCTGTAAGCATCATGTGTGAGGAGTCCAGGGAGTGGATGAAGTTGGGCGGGAAGCCATTCTTCTGCTTCAGTATGTTTGGCTTCCTGTGTGCAGAGGGTCGGGTGTGCTGAGGTAGAGGATCCGGTACCTCCACCCTGGCCTGGCCTATGTGGCACCCCCCTGGCCCAGCACTCCCCTTAGTCCTCACCCAGAAGCCCCTTAGTCCAGCTGCCTGACCCCTCCCCCTGCACTCACTGGCTGGTGTCTCCAGTGCTGCTGAAGGTGAGGCTCTGGATCCCTCCATTGATCTGTGGGGTTGGGATGGAAGGGTTATGGGGCGTGAGGCCTGCCCTGGCATTGGGGTAGGGGTGGGCATGGAGGCAGCACATACCAACACCTTGGAGTCGCGGTGGTAGGGCTGGATGATGGGGATGCCCAGGGGCGTAACCCACTCCACAGCCAAGCCAGTGTGAGCAATGAGCCGGGCGCTCTCTGCCAGCCAGTGCTGCAGGGACGGGGACAGGCTTAGTGCAGGAGCTAGTCAGGGAAGCCACGCTGGGGGAGGGAGGAGGAGTACACACCTGGATGGCCCGGGTGCCCGAGAACATCTCCTGAAGGCTATTGAACACCTGGCGTACAAGGTAGTGAGAGGCCTGCCACACAAACTCCTGGGGGTGGGCAGGGCACAGAAATGGCAGTGTAAGCTGGGAGGGGAGGGGCAGCCCACTCCATGCCCACCCCACAGCCCAGGGTCAGGTGACCTCACAGGACTGTCCTACATTCCTGAAGTCCCCACCCCCATTTTTCAGGTGGAGAAACTGAGGCCCAGAGGCCTGAGAAGATAGCTAGCTCCTATGGGCCCCTCCCTCTGCCCTACCCACACCCCATAGGGAAACAAGCCCCTCCCTCAGAGTTGTCAGCTGCCTAGCAGCCGCCTGTTCAGGGGAAGCAGCAAGCTGGATTTGGGGTGAAACTACCCACCTGGGGGAAGTTGCTGATCTCCCGGAGGCGCTTCTCAATCTGCAGGCGGCCCCCGTAGCGGGTGACCCCATACACCACCGTCATCACGGTCTGCTTGACCACCTTGCGACTGATGAAGCCCTCCAGCACCTGGGCCACCTGCACACCCCGCTCAGCGTCCTGCCTGCGGAACACTTCCACCTGGGCAGACACCAATAGTCAGTGAGCCCGCAGACCTCCGCCTGCCTCCCCGTCTGGCTCCACCCACCCTACCCAGTAGTTCCTCCATGAGGCACCTCCTCCATTGACCTCACAACCCCCCCTTCTGACACCCCCCCTGGGAAGCCTACTCTGACTGCCCAGTCACATCACATATGACAGGCAAAGCCAAGGCCATGGGGTGGGCAATACATAGGTAGTCACAGGACAGAGACCCCAGGTAGGCTCTGGGGATGCTAACAGGCTGAAGGGTATGGTGCTTACCTGTGCAGCTACACTGCTGTACACATCCTGCGGCAGGTCTGAGGGCGTCAGGTTGACAGAGGCAGCCCCCACGCTGTCCCGGCCCAGAGCAGCGTAGTGTTGCAGGCCGTTACAAGAGCCATCCTGGGCCAAAGAGGAGGTGGTGAGGGGTCTGGGCAGGACTGGCAGGGTCTCCCCAGGCCATGAGCCACAGCTCTGTCCTTCCCCAGCACTCTGCTCATATCACCAGCTTGCTGGACCCCGATGCTTAGGGACAGGTGTCATTACCCCGCCACAAAAAGGAAACTGAGGCACATGAGGCAAGGAATGTGCCTGCATGAGACCACAGTACAAGGCCAGCCGGACCCACTGGGGCTGGCCCACACACAGGGACACCAGCTAGACTCCCACACGGTCCTGTGGAACCTCAAACTGGAGACACCTTCAGAGAGCCCCACTCCACCTCAGGGTCCCCACTAGCTCACCTGGTGAACAGGGAAATGGGAGACGTAGGCGGTGGGGTCGGGGGCACGCACGGCCTGAGCAATCTCCATGCAGCAGGCCAGGGCTTGCCAGGGCTCATCTGCCTCCATCCACCATTTCTGGCCCTGCAGGAGGGCAGTGTGTGGGTGAGGCTGGGCTGGGGTCAGTGGGACCGAGCTTCCTGGGCATGGATAAGAGCTGAGCTGGCCCAGGTAATGTGAGGACACAGGGAGGCTGGAATAGAGCCCCTGGGACAGTAGGGTGAGGACAGGAATGGTGGACCAGGGTGGGACACAGGGCCCAGCCATGGGACAGGGATGGAATTAGGGTTACCCTGGAGTGGGAGGTGACAGAGCTGCTGATGGACTGGGGCAGGGAAAAGGCCAAAAACAAAGTTTGTCCTGAGGGAAGACTAGGGGGTGCAGGGGTTACTGATTTTGGCCTGGAGGCAGGGACACCTAGAGGGTGTCCCAGGTGGGTGCTGAGGTGGCCAGAGCCAGAGTGGAGACCAGGCTGGGAGAGACAGAGCGAGTGGGAGCAAGGCCCTGGCCGCCCCTACCATCATGGGCTGGTCGGCTGAGTCCAGGATCTTCTCCATCATCTCGTCAGCAAAGGCCAGGCGTGCCTGCAGCGACTCATGCTTTTTGAGCCCAGTGAGGTTGACCAAGTGGATCTTGAGCCAGTCGAGACCATGGGGGCCAAGTGGTCGACCATGGGCAAACTCCAGCAGGGCCCGTGCTAGATCACTGCCCAAATGGTTGAAGTGGGGCGGGCAGGGGTAGGTGCGTCCTCGGAAGTCCATGTTGTGAGGCAACCAGAAGACACGGTGCCGCAGGTGCTGGGCCAATGAGAGGCGGTAGAGTGCATCGGTCCGAAGACTGTGCATCTCCCTGGCAACCTTCAGGCAGCGGGCCAGCTGCCGCCGTAGCTCAGCCTTGCGCTCTGGTGAGGCTTCAGCTGGCAGGCGGTTCTCAGGTGGGCGGGGTGCCTCGGAGGCGGGGGCTGGCACGCCCAGACGGGGGCAGCCCTTCTCATTGAACAGGGTCAGCACCAGGTCCAGCACGCGCCCATTGACACGCCAGGCGCAGTTGCCCAGCTGGGTTAGGGCGTCCAGGGCACCATGCAGGTTGGTGGGCGGGCAGCTCTCCAGCAGGCGTTGGTGCTGCATGGTGCCCTCCACAGAGCGCATCAACTTGGTGGGGCTCAGTAGGAAGGCACCTGAGTGTGGCGAAGTCCAGGGCAGTGGCGGGCACAGCATGGGTACTTCGGCCGCCTCAAAGGTCATTGTGCGCTCGGCTGCAGTTTCCAGCAGCTGTATAAAGGCTGGGTGTGGCTTCAGGATCCCAATCTGGGGGTGGGACGGGCAGATAACCAGTCAGGGGGTCGACTGCCCCAAAGGCAAATAGCAGGCAGAGGGCCCCAAGGTCCCATCAGAAGCCCTTATCCTGAGACTAGGTCATGACCCCCACAGGATTTCACAGTAACCCACCATGGCTCAGCAGTGCCCATACCACCCCAAGCCCCAGCCTCATCTCAAACACTCAGACTCCAAGTGCCTTCTACTGCTGGGAGCCGGGAGGGGTCTCTAGGCCCAGAAGCCAGTTCTATGGCAACTCACCTGGCGGAAGCTCCGGAAGGAGTACACGTGGTAGAGCACAGGGATGAGGTTGTGGGTGCCCTGGTGCTGGGCCAGGTGGCCAGGCATCTTCACCGTCTGCACCAGCACCTCAGCCAGCTGTTTGCCCAGCTGCACCACCACAGCCAAGGGCCATGGCTGCTCGTGGGGGGCCTCAGGTGCCCCCAGTGCTTCCCAGTACTGCCGTGGCAGGTGCGACATTACCATCTGTGGGGAGCATCATAGGTCAGGGAACCAGGGTCTGGGTGCAGAGCTGTACACTCCTCCCAGCCGCCCCCACAGGCGGAAAGTTCAGATGAGGAAATAGGCCATGGGGGGTGGGGGCAAATCCAACTGCCCCAGGGCAGGAGGGAGGGGACTAGGGATGAGACTTCCTCTGAGGGTCTTGGTTTCTCCACCTGAAAACCCACCAAAGCTCCCTAGCCCCAAGGGACCCCCAGATCCCAGGCCTGACAGCAGCTCCCCATTCGGCCCCTTCCAGACCTTACCCGTGTGTCGGATGCCAGCAGACGGAGGTACTTGAAATAGCGCCGCTGCAGTGCCTGTACCTCATCGCTGAGCTGCTTCTTCTGCACCACATGCCGGCTGAAGATGCGCAGGCCCAGCTGTTGCGCCAGGGAGAGAAGCGACTCTCCCTGCAGGGGCAGCACCTGCAAGGTCTGGGGGTGGTGCCATGAGCCCCTTGCCCTGCCAGTGCCCACACTCTATCCATCCCCCACCTAACCCCTATCTCCCAACTGTGCAACCCAGGCCCGGCCCCGTCCCTACATGTCCACTGCCCACCTGCAGCAGCAGCTGTGCTAACTCCCCCTCGCTGAGCAGGCACAGGTAGGGGAAGATGGAGGGGCGGCCCTCACGAGCAGCATGGGCCTCGCTGGCCTTGGTCTGTCGCAGCGCCAGGCACAGCTCCGTCTCCCATGAGGTACGTAGCTTCTTCAATGTCTTTCGCTGTGGTGGTGGGGTACAGACACTGGGTCACCACGGTGTTCCATGGACTCAGTGCTCACAGGCTCCCAAGAGGAGTCCACCAGGAGGTGGTGCCAAGGTGAACCAAGTGGCTGCTGAGCACTCTTCTCCAACAGTGGGAGGGCACCCAGTGACCCCACTCAGTGAAAAGAAAGGACAGCCAAGGGGTAGGAAGAAGGGGCTGCGGCCCAGCAGGTGGCACGCTCAGACCAGGGGGTGCCCAGTTCAGCTGAGTGGGAACCTGAGCACAACGGGTCCCTTACCGCTTGCACGACCTCCCTGGTCAGCGGCGGGGCCTTCTCCACAGAGTCCACCGTGACAGTGGTGGCCATCTCCACGCTGAGCTGCTCCTGGAACAGGCTCTTCAGCGTCTTCAGGGGCAGGTGCTGCCTTGGGTAGGATTTGGGGTGGTTCTGCCGATGGGGACAGGCAGGTGGTGAGGCCCTGGGCGCCTGCCCTCAAGACCTGCGTCCCTGGGAGGGGAAACTGGTCCACACCGGAGGTGGAGAAGCGCAGCTGCCCACCCTGTGCCGCCCAGGACTCCCGCCCCCACAGTCATATGCATTTCTCCAAGTCCCCTGAAAATCATCCGTGTTGCACACCACAGGAAAAAGGCCAGTACAGAACACCGTGTAAAATAGCTATGCTGGTTTAAAAACAAAAAGCTCTGTATTTGCTTGGCCTCCCTGGGCCGGGCGCTGGATAGCCCAGGAAGGCAATTCAAGTCCATGGACACCAAGTTTTTCTTTTAAACCTGGAACTGCGTGAATGTGTGACCCATCACAAAACAGAGAAATTAAAAAAGTAAAACCCAATACTCTGAAAATGAAAAAATATAGGTCCACACAAACTTTTGTACGTGCATACCCACAGCACCATGATTCCCAGCAGCTAAAAAGTTCACAAAAGCCAAGTGCCCGAATGGATAAGCACAATGTGTCCATCCACACACGAGAATACAGGATGAGACGGGACAAAAGTAGGTTTAGAGTTGTGAGTGCACAAAACAGTTTTTATTTTTGTATTACTAATTAATTACTATATTATTTTCCATATGCGCAACTGCAAACCTACTTTTGCCCCACCCTGTATTCCTCAGCCAGGAAAAGGAGCGAAGTGCTGACACTCACTACTACGCGGAGGGACCTCGAACACATGGTGCTCAGAGAGAGGAGCCAGACACAAAAGGCCACAGAGTGTGATCCCGTGTATGTGAAATGCCCAGAACAGGCAAATCCACAGAGACAGGAAATGGGTTAGTGTTTGCCAGGGGCTGCGATTTCTTTTTGGGGTGACTTAATTTCTGGAATTAGAAGTAAACCTACTAAGGAATACTGAATTATACTTCGAAAGGTAGGCTGTATGGTTGGTGGATTATATCCCAATAAAAAGAAACAAAAACCCAAGGCATCTGGGTGGCTGCCCACTCTCAGTGCTGCCCTCTGTTCAGGGAAGCAGTGCTGGGGTCTTGCCCCACCTGCCGCCCCCTGCTGTGGCAGTTGTACCTGGCTCTGCTACCACTCCCGTGCTCAGCTTATAGCTGAATCTCGAGTAGGACAGTGATCGCTGTGGTGCCCGGCATGCGTGTGGCAGGCTTTTCCTTCTGGCAGCACCTTCTAGCTTTAACCCTTAGGGTCGAGGTGCTGCTGGGGACCAGGAGCTTGCCAACACTGAGTTGTTCAACCTCCGAGGAGCAGGGAGATAGTCCCTGAGATGCAGATGGCTCAGCAAGGAGAAAAAGGGCTAAAGCTCCTGGTACCCCATGGAGACGGGATGACTCTGGCTCACCCTGCATGTGACGGAACCACACCTACAGGTACTAGCCCACAGGCTGGAACTCACCTTGTCATAGACATCCCTGAGCAGTGGGGAGGTGTTGACCTGGGGCGAGGGTGGGGACGGCGGCGGAGGTCTGAAGGTGGGCTCAGCCCTGCGCACAGCCTTCAGGAGTGTGGCCTTGTCCTCCCTGCACAGTGGCAAGCTTGTGAAAAGTTCCTGAACCTGCAGCCCATCCTGGGCCATCTGTTTCAGACACCTGTGGGGGACACACGGTAGGTGGTGAATCCCCGACTCCCAGAGTCACTGCTGACCATCTTCGAGGTCTCATGACCAGGAGGCTATCAAGTCCTGCAGGGAGTCCTGGCCCGCAGGGCAGGCCAAGCCAGCCTCCCAGACCCAACACGTTGCTGTGTTCCTGGTAGGACCACCCCCCGACACCTGCTCACCTTTGGATGGTGCTGGCATCCTGGTTCAGCCGCCCCATACACTGCAGGGCGGCCGCATAGGACAGAAGGTCTGGAGCGAGGCCAGCATCTTTCATCATGAAGAACACATAAACCAGCTCTTTGTAGGAGCCCTGGGGACACCAAGCCAGGGTTAAGGTCTGGGGATGGCCCAGCCTGCCGCAATCCCCACCCCCCACCCAAGACCCCTCTCTGCAGTCACGGCATCAGGCCGGAAAGTGCTGCTAGTCAGGAGCGGTAAATTCGGCAGGCAGACAGCCCCCTGACGTTCCTGTGTGCCGTGGAAACGCCGGCATGGTGGTAACACCATGGCTGTGTCACAAAGGAACCCTAGGTGCCAGGGTGGGAAGGGGTGTTAACAGTTTCTGGTTTTGTGGACATGAACATGTGCGATTTCAGGGCAGCTAAAAAGGGACCCCTTTCCAGGTCACTGAGCTCCAAGAGGTTGCTCAAGTTCTGCTACCTTTTCAGAGGACCCACTTTCAGGTTTTGATGGTTTCCTGCTGTTTCTCTTCTCTGTCATAGCATGGCCCCTGGACCTGTTCTGGGATTAGTTTGTTTCTTTCACCTAGTTTCCCAAGGCGGCAGTCGTGTTGCTGGTTGGAGGTGGCTGCCGCCATCCCTCCAAACATGGCTCTCCTGCACCTGTGACCAGCAGTCCAATTCCACAGTCACGAGACACACACAGTCATTTAGTTTAAATTTCAATGAAACGTTCAGTTATTCAAGTGCTCAGTGACTACACAGGCTGATACAGAAGAGAAACATTTCCGGAGGGGCCCGGAGTCTGGGGGTATGGAACTCTCACCCTTCCACCCAGACTCAAATACACACGTGCACAGCAGACACCAGTTACTACTGCCACACAGCTGAGGGCTGAGTGAACGGCTTCCAACAACAAACAAGAGAAAGAGATGAGCAGAAAAGGCTGGGATCTCAGGAGCCCTTTGAGTGGCGGAGCCCCAAGCACCACTGCTCACGTCCCCTCCAGGTCCCTAACGCCACAGGGACCACTGCAGTACTTCCCAGCTACACCGCCCAGAGCCTTCCGCCTCTGAGCAAAGGCACAACAGGACATCACCACACCCACCTGGCCCCCCGCCCCACCACTGTCCCCTGCAACACCTGCTGACTTCCAGGAACCACCCAGCACACGAGGCTTCTGTATCAGGCCGCTTTTTCATGACTAGGGGAGAGAGCTATTTTCTCTAATTCATGTAAACAAATATACAAAGTCAAACAAAATGAACAGAGAGACTCCCTCTCAAATGAAGAAACAAGGTAAATCTTCAAGGAAAGAAACCCTAAGGAAACAGAGATAAGTACTTTGATAAAAAAATGTAAAGAAATGGTCAGAAGGATGCTCACCAAAGCTGAGTGGAACAGAGGAACTTAGGGAGAACTTCAACAAAGAGAAAGTGTGGTGGAACCTCGGTTCTCAAAGTTAATTCACTCCAGAAGGCTGTTCGAGAAGTAATTTGTCTGAAAACCAAATCATTTTTTCCCCAGATATCAACATGAAAGGTTCGTCAGGTCACAAACCAAAGTTTTGTCCAACAACTGAGACATTTTTTCAGTAAACAACTTGGTCAAGAACCGAACTGTTCAAAATGCGACATGTTCAAGAACCGAGGTTTGTATAAGAAAAGCAGGCAAACCTGAAGAACACAACACCAAAATGAAAAACACAATAGGAGGAATCAACAGCACACTAACCAAGAAGAACAGATCAGCAACCTGAAAGACAAACCAGCTGAAATCAACCCATCACAACAGCAGAAAGAAAAAAGTATAGTCTATGGGAATTCTGGAAAAACATCAAGCACTCAAACATTCTCATTATAGAGATCCCAGAAGGAGAAGACAGAAAGGAACAGAAACTTTACTTAGAGAAATAATGGCTGAGAACTTTACTAACCTGGGAAAGGAAACAGACAGTCAAGTCCCAGAAGCAGAGTTCTGAACAAGAGGAACCCAAAGAGACCCACGCCAGGATGTATTGCAGTTAAAATGGCAAAAGTTCAACATAAAGAGACAAACTTGAAGAAAGTACCAGGCGCACAGTGAGTTCCACATAAAGTTCCACAAGGCTGTCAGCTAATTTCTCAGCAGCAGTGTTACTGGTCAGAAGGGAGAGGCAGGACATTTTTCAAGTGCTGAGAGAAAGGCACCCACAGCCTAGAACAATTTACACAGCAAGGTTATGTTTTAAACGTGTGGGACAGATAACTAAAGGTGTTCATGACCCTCAAACCACGTTACAAGAAATGTTAAACATGCCCTGGCTGGTGTAGCTCAGTGGATTGAGCGCGGGCTGGGAACCAAAGTGTCCCAGGTTCGACTCCCAGCCAGGGTACATGCCTGGGTTGCAGGCCATAACCCCCAGCAACCGCACATTGATGTTTCTCTCTCTCTCTCTCTCTATCTCTATCTCTATCTCTCTCCCTTCCCTCTCTAAAAATAAATAAATAAAATCTTTAAAAAAAAAAAAAAGAAATGTTAAACAGTCTGCTTTAAGCAGAGAAGAAAAGGTCATAACAAAAATAAGAAAATATGAATAAAGAAAAAAAACTCACAAGTACAGCCAAATAAATATTTAATAAATACAGCAAATCAAATATTTAAAAATCTACTACAAAGTTCAAAAAAAAGTATCAAACTCAAACTATAATAAGTAGGTAGATACACCACACAAAAAGATCTACAACATGATATTAAAAACATACAGAGTGTGTGGGGGGAGTAGAAATGTCCTTACAGAATGTACTCAAACGTAAATGCCTACCAGCTTCAAACAGACTGCTAGAGATACAGAATGACATTCACAGACCTCATGGTAACCACAAACCAAAACCCACAAAAATGTATAAAGAATAAATAGAGAAAGGAACCCAAACAAAACACTAAACAAAACCAGCAAACCACAGGGAAGAATCAGGAGAAGAAAACAACAAAGAACTAGAGAAAACCTCTCGATAATTGCATGCAATGTAAATAGATTAAATGCTCTAATAAAAAGATATAGGGAGGCTGAATGGACCTCTCTATATGCTGATTACAAGAGACTCACTTCAAATCAAAAGACACTTAAGGACTAAAAGTGAAAGGATGAAAAAAAATATTCCATGCGAATAAAAACAAAAAGAAAGCTGGAGTAGCAATATTCCTATAAGACAAACAGACTTGAAAACAAAAAAATGTAAAAGGAGACACTACATAATTATAAAAAGGTCAATCCAAGAAGAGGATATAACTACCATAAATACTGGCCCTGGCTGGGTGCTTGGCTGGTCAGAGCATCACTCCCAAAGGCCAGAGGTTGTAGGTTCGATCTCTGGTCAGGGAACATAGAAGAAGCAACCAATGAAAATGTATAAATAAGTGGAAAACAAATGATGTTTCTCTCCCTGTGTCTTCCACTCTCTCTAAGAAAATCAATAAATTTTTTTAAAAAGTTTAATTGTAAATATTTACACATAAAACATAGGGGCACCTAAACATATAAAGCAATTTTAATGGACATAAAGGGAGAAATCTACAGTAACACGATAGTAGGGAATTTTAATACCACACTTGCATCAATGAAAAATCATCCAGAAAGAAAATTAACAGGGAATATTGGTCTTAAGTGTCACATTAGATGAGCTAGACTTAAAAGACATTTGTTATTTCATTTCCTCCAAAAACTGCAGAATACATTTTTTTCAAGTGCACATAGAACATTCTCCAGGATAGAGCACACATTATGTCACAAGATAGAAAAAAATTATGTCGATAAACTTAATAAAATTAAAATCATATCAAAAACCTTTTCCAATCATAATGGCATGAAACTAAGAAACTAAAGAAAGGAAACTGGAAAAAACACAAGTACGTGGAGACTAAACACATACTAAACAACCAAAGGATTAAAGAGGAACTCAAACAAGAAATCAACAAACTTGAGATAAATGAAAATAAAAATACAACTTTACAAAGTTTATGGGATGCAGCAAAAGCAATTCTTTTTTTAAAGAAGATCTTATGTATTTATTTTTAGAGAGAGGAAGGGAGGGAGAAAGAGAGAAACATCAATGTGTGCTTGCCTCTCAAGCGCCCCCTACTGGGACCTGGCCTGCAACCCAGTTTTGTGCCCTGACTAAGAATCTAACTGGCAACCCTTTGGTTTGTGGGCTGGAGCTCAATCCACTGAGCCACATTGGCCAGGGCCTAAAAGCAATTCTAAGAGTAAGGTTTATAGCTATATAGGTCAACCTCAAGAAACAAGAAAAATCCCAAATAAATAATCTAACTCTACACCTAAAGCAACTAGAAAAAGCACAAACAAAACCCAAAGTAAACAGAAGGAGGGGGATAGCTAAGACCAGACCAGAAATAAACAAAATAGAAAATGACAAATCTTTGGCCAAACTCATCAAGAAAAAAAAGAGAGCCCAAACAAATAAAATCATAAATGAAAGATGTTACAACTGATACCACATAAATACACAGAGTCATTAAAGAATACTATGAACCATTATATGCCAACAAATTCAACAATCTGCAAGAAACAGAAAATTTTTTAGAAGTGCATAAGCTTCCAAGAACCAGAAAGAAATGCAAAATCTAAAGGGAACAATTACTAGCAATGAGACTGAAGCAGTAATCAAAAAACTCCCAACAAATAAAATTCCAGGACCAGATGACTTATCAGGTAAATTTTATCAAACGTTCAAAGAAGAATAAACACCTATTCTTCTTAAACTATATCAAAAAATTAAAGAGGAGGGAAGGCTTCCAAACTCATCTTATTGAGTCATTATCAAAACCAGACAAAAACACTACAAAATAAGAAAATTACAGACCAAAAAAAAAGAAAAAGAAAATTACAGACCAATATCCTTGATGAACACAGATGTAAAAATTCTCAACAAAATATTTGCAAAATATTTGCATATTTAATGTATTGAAAAATACATTAAAAGGATCACACACCACAACCAAGGGGAATTTATCCCTGGGACTAAGGATGGTTCAATACCCATAAATCAATCAATGTGATACATTAATAAAGTATACCATATGTTCACCTCAATGGATACAGAAAATGTATTCAAAAAAACTCAATCCTTTTATGATAAGAACTCCAAATAAAACATGTATGCAGGTGCCCTGGCTGGTGTGACTCAGTGGATTGAGTGCTGGCCTGAGAACCAAGAGGTCACTGGTTTAATTCCCAGTCAGGGCACATGCCTGGGCTGAGGGCCAGGTCCCCAGTTGGAGGTGTGAGAGAGGCAATCAACTGATGTATTTCTCACATATAAATGTTTCTCTCCCTTTCTCCCTTCCTTCCCCTCTCTAAAAAATAAAATATTTAAAAACTGTATGAAGGAAAGCACCTCAACGTGATAAAGGCCATATATGACAAACTCACAGCTAATATCATGCTCAGTGGTGAAAAGCTGAAAGCTCTTCCTCTGAGACCAGGAACAAGGCAAGGATGCCCACTCTCACCACTCTTATTCAACACAGTATTGGAGTCCTAGCCACAGCAATCAAGCAAGAGAAAGAAATAAGTTGGGAACGAAGAAGTAAAACACATTACTTGCATATGACATGATACTATATAGAGAGAACCCTAAAGAGTCCACCTGAAGGAACTATTGGAACTGATAAATGAATTCAGTAAAGTTGAAGGATATAGAATCAATATACAGAAATCTGTTGCTTCTTATACACCAATAAGGAACGATTAGAAGAAATTAATAAAACAATTCCATTACAACTGCTTCATTACTTAGGAATAAATTTAACCAGAGATAAAAGACCTGTACTCAGAAATCTATAAGACACTGAAGAAAATAAAAATAAGTGGAAGAATATACATTGCTCATGGATTGGAAGGATTAATAGTGTTAAAAACATCTTTACTAAAGCAATATACAGATTCAGTGCAATCCCTAACAAAATACTATGCCATTTTTCTAAGAATTAGAACTCATCTTAAAATTTATGTGAAACCGCCGTGGCTGGCGTAGCTCAGTGGATTGAGCACGGGCTGTGAATCAAAGTGTCACAGGTTCGATTCCCAGCCAGGGTACATGCCTGGGTTGCAGGCCATAACCCCCAGCAACTGCACATTGATGTTTCTCTCTCTCTCTCTATCTTCCTGCCTTGCCTCTCTAAAAATAAATAAATAATTAAAAAAAAAGAAAAAAAATTTATGTGAAACCACAAAACACCCCCAAAGAGCCAAAGAAATTTTGGAAAAGGACAAAGTGCGAGGTATCACACTCCTGACATCAAACTGTATCATGGACTGTGAAGAGACTGTTCCAAGAGTGACTGCTGCCTGCCCCTGAGCTATATCCAGCTAGATTCTAGCTGAAGAGGTTGCTTCCCATAAGCCCCCCAAGACTGTCTGATCCCCACATGCTGGGGGGTGGTCTGTGTGTTGTGTGAGTGTGGAAATGCACCGAAGATGCCGTCTGGCCTCATGCATTTGTTTCCCAGACGTGCTGGTTGCCAGGGCACCTGTGCCCTGCCCTGGGCAAGGAAGGACATAAGGCACTTCCCCCTTATCTAGGGAGGTCACGCCCACGGTACTCCATCCATCCTACCCTGTCCTATATAACCCCTTTGCACCTGCCACATGGCGTAGAGGAAATCTTGCCACCACCCAAGATGCACCTCACATGTAAGTTCTCTTAATAGACTGAAGTGGCACCCTGTTTCTTGGGTCTTAATCGGCCCTCCATGCATGGAGGTAGATTTCCAGTCTCAGTGCTTTTCCCTGGGTCTGTATGTACTGACAATTGGTGAACTACCCAGGAGACAGAAGAAATGGGGTTTGGAAAGGAAGCATCCCAGCAGGAAATCCCAGGCTGTCCATATAGAGGGGAGGTCGGTATGCTAGATACCATGTGAGTATGGGGATGCTCCAAAGACGCATTACACACCAGCATGGAAGGGACGCACAGGGCCACAGTTGGGGGCCAGGCCCTCTTACGAGTGGTGCAGCTGGCCACTGACACCTAAATGGGGGTAGAAGCCAGGGGTAGAAAACTAGAGGAAGAACAGAAACTATGAAAGGACGCAGACTGTCTACAACTCTGTTAGCATTGAGACTGGCTGATAAGAGGTAGGGAACACGGCAATTGCTGGAAATCCTGGCTTGTCACTTTGTCAAACTGGGAGAGCACAAAGGCTCCCACAGCCTAAAGTCCAAGCACTTGTGACGAGGCCAGGGTTGGGCCAAATTTCAGCAAAAGACCAGAGTGTTCTCAACTGGCTCTTGTAGCTGGGGGACTCAGGGACATGGCATTTCTGTGACCCAGCAGGAAGCACAGAAGAGGAGGAGTATCACTACATACTATGAGTGGCCGCACAGTTGCCTGAGCAAGTCACAGCACCCACTCCCTTGTAAGCTGATTCACCCTGCCCTGCAAGATGGCCTGGCCAGACGAGGAACGCCGTCCTGGGCAAGGATGATCCTGGGAGCCAACGGAAGTAGAGCAGATCCTTAGAATGCCAGTCAAGTGCCAGGTGGTCTATAGCAAGGCATTTCAGGGGCCTGACCACGCCACTTCCACAGTAGGAACGGAAACAGATTTTGCAGACATGCACATGGTACCAAGCACATAGTACGGGACACTCATTGGGTAGCGGGATGCAGCATCTGCAACGTCAGGTGATCAATCTGCAGGTCTTGGAGAAACTGTGCGGTCTTAAGACAGGGTCTGAGCTGTGAGGAAGGTGCGAAACTCAGAGAAAGAAAAGGAGAGAAGGTCCTTTGAACAGGATCCACTTGTTTATGGAAGCCGGGCAGGCTCTGCGTCTGTTTGTTTATGTGTCTACATATGTATTGTATTTGTGTGATATTTTCTACCTCCAGATGGTATTGCTAATTTGTAAAAACAACCAACTCTCTTTAATTGACTTAACAACAAACAAGCACTTATAATTGGCTACTCCAAAATTCTCAGAAATATAGTTTTAAGTAAGAAAAAAAGACTGAAATATTAATTACTAGACATAGGTTCACCTACTTTTGTTTCCTTCTTAGAAAGGAAGGAAATTTCTAGCCCTGGCTGGTGTGCCTCAGTGGATAAAGCACTGGCCTGTGAACCGAAGGGTCACTGGTTCAAATCCCAGTCAGGGCACATGCCTGAGTTGCAGGCCAGATCTCCTGTTTGGGGTGTGTGAGAGGCAACCACACACTGATGTTTTTCTTCCTCTCTTTCTCCCTCCCTTCCCCTCTAAAAATAAATAAGTACAATATTTTTTTAAAGAAGAAACCTTTATTTCTAATGACAGCTAAGGGTTAAGAAATCTAATTAAGATGAAAAGAAGTTAGTATATATGTTTTTGGTAATAGCAGGTATAAGGTGTGGAAGTACATTTTTGAGAGAATAAAGGAAGTGGTTTATCCTAAAATAAAGTTGGTTATTTCTGAATGAATAAGAGACAAACTATAAGGGAAAAAAGTTATAGAAGGCTGGTGGAGGAAGGAAACTTTGGAAAGAAATTTTAATGTGTAATCAAGCTAGCTAAGATTGGAATGAATTTAATTCAGTACATGAATTTAAATATCAAATCAAAAGTAAGCTGATCAAAAATTACAGAGTTTAGTTCTCCCTCTGTGTGCTAAACATCTACTGTGCTATTGGTGTGATTCAGGTAACATTATGTAAAAAATTTTCTGCCAAAATGCAAAAACTATGATTTACCAAAATAATTCTCTGTGTTTTATGTTGTCTTCATCAGGTCCTCAATTACTTAAGATATCTGAACCCTAATAGTAAGAGCTAAGTTTTACTAACAATTCAGTTTATTTGGGAAACATTGTCAAATAAAAAATAACATTAAACCTTCTTTGTGTTGTATTTGTATGAGTGTAAGTTTTAAGTGTTCCAGAAATTATGTAAAACTCCTAGAAACCCAAGCTGTCCTGGCATAAAATGTCCGTCACCCAAAGTGAGGCGCACACTCACAGGACTGCACTAGAGCATCAGACGGTGGCACACGTGGATGAAGCCCATTACGCTTCAGCAAAGATGGCCCCTCACTGCCAGACTTTTGCCGCCCTGGTGTCTCTGCCCGTCTGAGGGCAGAAGTCTGCTCCTCGGTCAGAGAAACTGAGATGGGTCACCAGTGGCTGTAAACTGGATGAATAATCAGGACTATGGAAAAACACAAGACGGCCGCTTGGTTCCCTCCAGGCTCCCTGGCAAGCCCCGCTTTTCTGAGTCTGCTTTCCCTCATGCACTGCAGTGCCTTTAAGCTGGACTTTATTCAGGTGCCACACACATCCCCAAGTCAAGGCTGATGCCTTCACAGTATGACAGACTGTTACAAAATGTCTCCCACCTGGGGTATTCTTTCAAGTGCGATCCTTCAAGGCTACTTACCGAGCCCCACCATATCATGGAATGGTGGCTCAGGACGGGTCCCTGTTCTGCCTCCTGATCCCTGTGAAATGGACTCAGTGCCTCGATGACCTCACATTAACCTGTGAGGATCTGCCTCTGCTACAGAGAATCTGCACACTTGACTGGACCACCTACAACAAAGGACGAGCAGTGAATCTGCAGAGAACTAAGGGCCCAGCAGCACAGTTTCTGGCGGTGATGTGGTTAGGGAAGATCTGTGTTGTCCCCAAGGCCACCACAGAGAAAGCACAAGCCTACCCCACACCAAAAAATGTCAAATGTAAAAAGTTCTTATGGGAATCTGGCGTCCTGGTGAACACTCGTATCCCATTTAGCACAAGTCCTTGTCCCAGTTCAGAAGGGGCACACCGCTATACGGGACCAGGGAGCCGAACAACAGGCTCCCTCTGAGAAACAAAAACCCTGGTCAAACATATTAAAGCTCCTGAGCTCTCCTAGGCAGGACTGCCATTTGAGTTAGATGTCTCAGTAACCCCAGAAGGCCTGGGTGGGACTTTGCAGCAGAAACAGCAAAGGGACAGAGTGTCCCTTGTTTTTTGGTCCCAACTATAGAAGAGGCAGAAATCAGATACATCCAGAGAGAACAGCCAGTTACAGTAAGAACTTCCCTCCCCATCAAGGGGTGAACAGACATGTTCCCCCGACCGGCCTCTGCAGGGCCAGACTCCTACACCGACAAAGGTTGCGTGCTCACCTACCGCAGAGGCCTGCTACCCTCCAAGTGCCCCCGCTCCAATCGTACTGGCCCCTGCAACCCACAAAGAAGGTACAGGGGAAATTCCAGCTGGCACTTGGTATACCAATGGCTCAACCTGGAGCAATCTATTTACCTGAGTGGCCACCACATTCAACCATCCACTGACTGTATCTGGATGGAAAAGGGAACAAATCACTGTAGCCATGGGGTGAGTTAAGAACAGACTGGCTGATAATCACATATGAACCTTGGCCACTGACCCTGTGTGCTGACAGCTGAGCTATTCTGACTCTCTGGCTTGGACAATGGGAGGTGACGGTAAACAAATCTTTACGGGGACATAGATATGGAACAGCACCTGGGCTCACTTGCAGAAGCCTGAGGCAGGTCTCACTATCCTCCATGTCCCTACCCACAGGTGTCTAGAGCTCCAGGTAACCAGAAAGCAGACGCCTTGGCAAAATTGTGCACTTCAGCCCTGACTGGTGTGGCTCAGTGCACTGGGCTTCATCCAGCAGACTAAAAGGTTACCAGTTAGATTCCCAGTCAGGGCACATGCCTGGGTTGCAGGCCAGGTCCCCGGTTGGGAACGAGAGGCAACTGATTGATGTTTCTTTCACATACAGATGTTTCTCTCCCTTTCTTTCTCCCTCCCTATCCCTCTCTCTAAAAAGAAGTAAATAAAATCTTTAAAACATAAACATGCAGTACAGCAACTGACCCATCAGTGGGCACTACAGATTGGGGTCATCAGAATAGCGGCTCCTGCAGTCCCAGGGTAAGATGGCGCACAACTAAGGGGGCAGGGCTGCCTTTAAAATACAGCGACCCAGCTACGCAGCTATGTCCAGTCCTGTGTGCTCTAGACAACGCCCTAGACAACTGCCACGGAGACCCAGGGCCGTTTGCCAAAGCTCCCAGCTGGTACGGGACTGCAAATGGACTACACAGGACACCCGCCCCTGGGTGAGGCCCCAGCTCTGTCCTGCTGTACGTCAGCACCACCTCTGGTTTTACTCAGGCACAACGACAAGGGGACCAGAAAATCTGCACACTATGTCTGGGTACTCTCACAGAATAGCGACTGGGGGAGTGCGGATCATGTTTTAGGGTACATCAGTACAAGAATGGGCAAAATACCCCCCCAAAACAAAAAAACACCCCATGGTACTGAATAGACAGTCCACGTCCCATAAAACCCACAGGCAGCTCCCATGGAATGAATGGGAGAATGGAGTCTTTAAGCAACAGATAAAATTATTAACTGGAAAACCTACATTGGCTGGGTGGATAAAGTGCTTTCCCAGGCATTAATACATTTAAATGACCAGCCCATGGGGTCCTTTGCTCCACAAGCCAGGCTCGGAACGCTGACTGAGGCACCCAAAACGGTGAAGGTATGGAAAACAAAGGCCTGAGCAACAGTTCCGATGCTTGTCATAGACCAGCCCTACCGTCCCTGAAACATGGGGCTGCTTACTGGAATCTGCAAAGGGACAACCCACCAGGGTGGGCTGCTTGGTTACTTCCTAGCCCTGGGTGGGGGTTAACGGCTCAGTCTCCAGTGGGACCCTGTCACCCCACTGCAGTCGGGACCTGCGGAGACACACTGCACGTGCGCCGGTGCCTGCGCTGTTGGAAAGGGGAGAGGGCAAGGTCCATGCCTGGCACATTCGCCCTCCTATTCGCCTCGCGCCAGAGAGCACCACTTCCCCCGCCAGCACAGGGTCCCAAGGCCATGGCTACGTTGATATCAAAGGATCAGGCTGTAAGTGCCATTCTCAGAGAAGGCCTACAAATCCAAGCCCCCACTAAACATCTGCCTTTCTGAACTTGGATTTCTACTGTCCCTGTGGTGTCCAGTTAGAGGGGGCACCTGTGCCATCATCCAAACTGAGTGTTATATTTTCTGTGGCAGATGACTATAAAACCTCTTTTGTTAGCAGGTATGAAAACTTAAGGAAGTGCCCTGAGTGGTCTGATTCCAAGACTTGGCGAGTTGTTAACACACGGACCTGGGCCCCAGGAGGCACAGTAGAAAAGTCGGTGCTAATGCTCTGTCTTTGTTCGTGCACTAGTCTATACTGTTGCTGTAGGCTGCGGCTCCAGTGTGGTCAACTGGGGACTAAACTGGCTGCCTCCCGGCTGATGAAGCCCTTGCTGACCTCTCCGGGCACCTTGCAGGAGAGTGAAAGAGACAACCACGAGGGACGGACCACAGAGGAGACACTGTTCCTGATAGGACCACTGGCAGATGTAGCTAGACCTGCAGAACAGGAATGGCTTCCCCTGACCTCCCCCCCAGGAACTGTCCACCCCCTCCCCCGTGCACCAGAGGTGCTGGTCCCTGGGACAGGCCCTGGCCCCACCCTGGACAAGGATGGAAGGCCTTTTCCCTTCATCTGGAAGGGTCTCACCCCAGTAACCCACTACCCTGCCCTGTCCTGTGTAATCTCTTAGTGCCTGTGCGTGGTGTAGAGAACCTTCATGTATCGCTGCTGCCCAAGATGCGCCTCGCACGCACATTCCCTTGATAAACTCAATCACCAGACCGAAGCGGAAACCTCTTTCTTGAGTCTTCACCTGCCAGGGGGTGGGGCTAGATTTTCAGTCTCCAGGCTTTTCCCTGCAGCCGTGTATTCTGACATGAAGCTACAATAATGAAAACAGCATGGTACTGGCATAAAAACAGACACGTATATCAGTGCAACAGAATAGAGAATCCAGAAATAAAACCCACTCCTATATGGTCAGTCAGTCAATGACAAAGGAAACAAGAATATACAATGGGGTAAAGACAGTCTATTCAATAAATGGTGTTGAGAAAACTGGACAGATACAAGCAGAAGAATGAAATTGGGCCACTTTCTTAAACCACACACAGAAAATAAACTAAAAATGGATAAAGACTTAAATGTAAGACCCAAAACCACAAACTCCTGAAAGAAAACACAGGCAGTAAACTCTCTGACATCACTCTTAGCAACATCTTTTTGGACATGTCTCTTTGGGCAAGGGAACAAAGAAAAAAATAAATGAATGAGGCTACATCAAACTAAAAAGTTTTTGCACAGCGAAGGACACCATCAACAGAACAAAGGATGACCTACTGAATGGGAGAACATATTCACCAACACCACACCCAGTAAGGGCTTAATATCCAAAATATATAAGGAACTCATATAACTTAACACCAAAAAACAAACGATCCAATTACAAATTTGGCAGCAGACCCGAAGAGACATTTCTCCAAAGAGGACATTCAGATGGCTGACAGGCATGAAAAGATGTTCCATGTCACTAACCATCAAGGAAATGCAAATTAAAACCACAACGAGATCTCTCCTCATACCTGTCAGAATGGCTACCATCAATAAATCCACAAACAAGTACTCACAAGGATGTGGAGAAAAAAGAACCCTCATGCCCTGCTGGTAGGACTGCAAACTGGTGCAGCCACTATGAAAAATAGTATGGAGGTTCCTGAAGAAACTAAAAATAGAACTACCGTATGACCCAGCAATCTGATTTCTGTGTATTTATCTGAAGAAATCCAAGAGACTACCAGAAAACACATACGCACCCCACATTCAGAGTGGCACTACTTACAACAGCCAAGACACGAAAGCAACCCAACTGTCTGTCAGCAGGCGACTGGACAAAGATGTGGTGTGCACATACGGTGGCATGTTACTTGGCAATAAAAAGAATGAATTCTTACCATTTGCAACAACATGCATGAGCGTAGAGGATATTATGCTAAGTGAAATAAGATGCACCCAGGCAAACAAATACTGTATGATCTCACTTACATGTGGAATATAAAGAACAGAACAACTGCATACACAAAAGAGAAACAGACCCATAGATACAGAGAATAAGGTGATAGTTGCCAAAGGGAAGAGAAGAGAGAGGACAGGAATAAAAATTATAAAATATAAAATGTTAAAAAAAACCCACTTCCAGTGCTACAGACATTTCTATTAGATTGAACTGGCCTAGAATAAGCATGTCTATCCCACTTTTCCAAAACGTTTTTCAGCAGCATCACCGCCCATGTGAAAACACAGTTTTACATCCCATGAACCTTCCCGGCCCTTCCCTACACACACGTGGAGCTGGGAGTCCTGGGTTCAATTCCTCGATCCTCCCAAGAAGCCGGCGGGTTCCCCACTTTACAGATACGAAAACTGGGGCTCACAGGGAAGGGAGTGGCATGAGCACCAAGCCCCACCCTACACAGGCCAGCCACCCAGAAACACTGCTTAGGGAGCCAAAAGAGCCATGTGGCCCTGGGCTAGTAAGACACGTCCTGCGGCCACAGGGCTCTTTGCTGGGGATTCTAGAGCTTGGTGGACTCAGACAGGAGGACAACCCCTTCATTTCCACTCCCTCAAGGAACTGCGTACAACTCCCATAATGACGGACTCGAGACACCTGGGGGGATGTTGGGCATCTCCACATCATGTCATGGTGACGCAGACGGTAGTCACAAGGGTCAGTCAAGTGCATCAAAGTCTCCACCACAGATGTCTTCACAGGTGGGTATGTGTATCTGTTCGAAACTGGCTCCCTTACCCCTAAGCAGTAAGTTTTTCCTGTGGTTCCTTGAATTAGGGCTGCATATAAAGAACATGCTCCCAAACACCCAGAGTAAAAGAAGAACTCACAGGGGAACTGGAAGATAGTCAAAGAAAAAAGGAAAAAACACAGCACCCAGAAGGAAGACCATGGCTGTGACCACTTGTGTTAAAAAAGAAGGGTCTCGAGAAAATCACCTGAACCTAGGAAACTAAAAGAAAAGGAGCAAACTGAACCCAAAGCATGGAAGTCATTACCTGCTGAGGGTCTGCAGGCTGCCCTGAATGCTGAAAGTGTCCTTGAACCACACAGGTTCAGAAGCCTTGGCCCAGCAGACTAGAAGGAAATGCACTAAAACATAAGCAGGATTTCCTCCTCCTTTTTCAGTCATGTTCAAAATTTTTTTTGAGGGCCACATAAGATTTATATCCTTCAAAGCTAAAAGAATTATTAAAACAGTAAAACAAGGCACTTTGGATCTAAAAAACAAGGGTTGGAATCTAAGCACTGCCAGGCAAGTCTTGCCCTCAAGCCTCACCTCCACCTATGACAGCTGGTGATCTCTTTCTCCCTGGCCCCCCCAGCCCCCCCACCCCACTCACCTTGCGAGCCCAGCCAAGCAGGACGGTGTTGTACATGGGCAGGGTGAGCATCCGCCGCTGCCGGGACCTGCTGTGCCGCATGACCAGCACATGGTGGGCGAGGGGCAGCTGGTCCACGAGCACACAGCACTCCAAGAAGGCCAGGAGCCTTTGCTGCTGGCCCTCTCGCCGCATCCTGGAAACGCTGTCTGCTGGGCCATGCTCCTCCTTGCAGCTCAGCCTCCTCGGTGCCTCCTGCAGCAGACGAGCCAGCTGCTCCTTCCAGGGACTCCTGGGGGTGCTGTGCTCCCAACGCTGTAGGCGGTCTGCCAGCTGCCCACTCAGCAGTTGGGGCTCCACACGCAGCTGCTGCTTGCGAGCCTGCCGCTCGGCCCGCTGCCGCAGCTTCATCTCCAGCTGCTGCAGCTTCATCTCCACCTGCGGCTTGCGCTCTTGCATCTCGATCTTCTCCTTGTCCAACTTCTGCGCCCAGCGGCCACTGAGCTCCAGGGCGGTGCCCTCATCACCTGCCTGTATCTTCTTGGGTGGCTGGGAGCCACCAGCCCCTGGGAGTCGAGCCACATCCACCCGCTTTGCCGTCACCTCTGACACGTGGTCAGCCTGCAGCTGCCGCACCCTGGCCTCAAGCACTGTGGAGAGGCAAAGGGCAAGATGTCAGGGGAATTGGTTCAAATCCTAACCTCTCCAGACACCCTGCCAGCAGGGAGGTAGGAGGCAACTAGTCTCACCTGCTCTTGAGGCCTCACTTCTACATATTCACTGACAATTCCCGTATGTCCCTGGACTTCTCATCACATGCACCCCACTCCTCCACTTGGTACTTACCTGCCCCATCCCCTTCACACTCAACATCCCATACAAGCTCCTTGTATCCCTTCTTTGTCTCTGTCACCACAGCTCTGTCTTCCAGGTACTCTGCCCACAACCCGAGGGCTGCCTACACTGTTCTCCCTCCACATGCACTCTGTTGTCATGTCCCCAGGGCTCTGTCATCAAAATCTACTCACGTGCCCCCATGGCCTTCCACTGCCCCCACTACTCACTTTGCTCCTGACATAATGGCCTTTGCACATGCTGCTCTCATTGACTGGAAGACTCTCACTGAGGATTCCCAGCCCAGCCCTGCTCTGCCCTTCCTGAGCACTACCAGCAGCTCTGTTCTCTGCAGTTCTGCTCCCACAGTTGCCAGGACAATGAACTAGTGAACATGGAACCACTACTCCTGGGGAAACACAGGGCTCTTGCAAGCCTCCAGTCACATTTCTGCCAACTAATCAGCACATAATCTTGTTTTATGTGTCTTTCTGTTTAAGAGCCCTTACATATCAGGCCTGTATAATAGACACACTTCCCTTTTCTTCCTTTTCCTTACTTCTTACAAATAATATGAGAGGCCAACCACTCACTATAATGTTATTGTTTCCCCTTTCCCCTTAATTTCTGTCTGGGAAAATAACTGGACACTGGACATCATCTTTAAACACTTCACAGGTCAAAACGTGCAACTACTTACATACATAGTCAGGTTTAATACCTGACAATGTCAGCCCCAGTGAAGGTACCAAATTTGGAAGAATACTTTTCCTTGAGCAGGTATTACAATGAGTTAGAAACTTATCCAACCCTGGCTGGTGTGGCTCAGTGGATTGAGCACCGGCCTGTGAACCAAAGGGTCGCCAGTTTGATCCCCAGTCAGGGCATGTGCCTGGGTTGCAGGCCAGGTCCCTGGTAGAGGATGTGCAAGAAGCAACCATACACTGATGTTTCTCTCCCTCTCTTTCTCCCTCCCTTCCCCTCTGTCTAAAAAAAAAATAAACAAACAGAATCTTTAAAAAGAAACTTATCCAAAACCTTAGAGGAAATTGCTGGTGCTACCACCAAAAAAATAGCCAACAAGGAAAAATCTTTAAGTTCCCTTGCATAAGTTATATTGGACAACAAAATTGCTTTTGACCATATCCTAGCTTAGCAAGATGGTGTTTGCTCTGTCAGTACCTCCTGTTGTACCTGGATAAAACACCTCTGTTAAAACAAAGATCAAACTAGATAAAACCCAGGCACGAGTCAAATGAGTAAAAACAGTGCCAACTGACACCTCATGGTTCCCTAACATCTTCAGTGGACTGCCCTCAGGTATCGCCCCTAGTTCAGATCCATTCTTCACACTGGACTTAGCATTTCATTACAGAGTTTTTGCTGCTACAAATCACTGTTTTGCACAGCTCCATGTTATAAAGCCATCACTTTGATAATGGTTGTTCAATGTTTTGAAATGATCACAAATGCCTATGAGACTTCATATGAGAAATCTCAAAAAACTACAGACGTTTGTCCTTACAAAAATGTGGTGGCAAACATTCCTCCGTCCTCGAAATCTTGTTGCTCAAACGTGGCCTGAGGCTCCTAAAAAACCACCTTCCCTTCTACACGGGACATGACATACCAGGAAAGAGCCTTCCTGGTGACGAGGAATTGACAATGGCATGACATATCCCAAATGAGCCCCCTGACAATGGAGGACCAACAATGGTTTGAATAACTAATCAGTGCTGCTTTTCAGTGGTTGGTCAGCAGTGCTTTCAAGGAGAGATCTTGAACAAAGGGGGAAAATGTCAAAAGAAATTAATAAATGGAGCCACTTTAAAATGGGGCTGAAACTGCCATCCCAGAGGAACTGCCTTGCACATCTCAAGCCTCAAACCTCAGAATGTTAAAACAGGGCAAGATGACCTTTGGACTGGCCCTAAGAACTGTTTGCAAATATAACAGGAAAGCAGATACTATGATTACTGGGCTGATAGCTATCAGACTGAAAATTAAAAACACTGTGCAGGATTAGTGTCACTACATTATGTTATCTGCACCAACAGCAATGCCTTCCTTCCACGGATGTAACTGTTCCTCTTCTCTTTCTCCCAAGTACCCTTTACCTCTGTCTCCTAATTGGAACGCTGGGTTTCTGCCTGAATAAATGACTTCCAAAAAGCTATTCTTATTGGTCTCAAATAAATACTTGTTTGCCTCTCACTTTGAAGTTAACAATCCCAATAGGCACCCAATCTCAGAAAGCCCAGGCAGGGCAACATGCATTAGTTCTGGGTTCTAACCCCGACTATGCAGGTGCAGCCGTGTGGGGCCTTGGGCCAGTCTCTCCGGCCACAATATTGGGCCTCAACTGTCCCCAAAAGTGGAAGCACCTGGTGAGTTTGGGAAAGGAAGGAATTACAAGCCGTCACTGCTTCACCATCACGACGAGGTGGGACCCCATTAGTTAGAGAGCTTTACAGAATGACATCCCTTTTTGTGGAGTCACTGTGAGGAACCAGGGAGGTGACCCCTAGCGGGGAGCCCAAGGAGGGGACAGTGAGGAAGGGGCTTCAGGCCTCAAGCCTGAAGCAGCTCACCCTCCAGCAGCTCTGCATGGCCCCAGTCCCTCCGGCGGTCTTGTTCACAAGGTCTGGCAGATGAGTTCCTTCTGCAGCCCCATATGCCAACCAGGACCCCTGCAGGAGAGAAGGAGAGGTTGAAGGGGGTCGGGCGCCTGTGTGTGAGTTAGGGTGGGGGGGTGGGTCACATGGACAGATACTGCAGGATCCAGGAGCAAAGAAATCCTAAATTATCAGCGGAGACTGTCCGTGTTCACAGGTCTCAGACTGGAAAGAAACCAAAGGATCAAAGTTGAAGGAGACCCCACACACTACGAAAATTGAGGTGAAAGATCAAGGATAAAATGTTCCTCGAACTAAAGGTACTGAGAGTTCAAACGTCAAGAGCCTTAGATAGCAAACGGGGTCAGAAGGCACCAAAGGAAACCAGGAGTCAAAGGTCAAAGTGCCCTGCGACCCCTGTCAGAAGAGTTCGCCAAGGACGAGTGAATGCGGGGTCGTGTCAGTGGGTTCCCCAGAACCGCAAAGAGCAAAGATCGAGGGTGCCTAGATCCCAGGGCCGAAAGGTCATGGCCGGGTGCTGGGAGTTAGGAGTGGCAGCGGCCACAGCGTTGCCCCCTGGCCTCTCCCGCATTACCTTCCTCGGCCAAGAGGCCAGGGCGGCCCGCCGGCCACAAGGCCCACCCGAGCCCCGCAGCGCCGCGGCCCCAGCGTAGG
Organism: Phyllostomus hastatus; assembly: GCF_019186645.2. NCBI lineage: Eukaryota > Metazoa > Chordata > Mammalia > Chiroptera > Phyllostomidae > Phyllostomus > Phyllostomus hastatus. Next base: position 5,025,898 of record NW_025333640.1, on the reverse strand, counting down.
GCGGACATGCCGCCCGCACGCGGACCCTAACAGCCGCCCGCTCCGCGCCGGTGCCTCACACGCCTGCCGGGAGTTGTAGTTTCACGACGTACGGCGGCTGCGAAGGGACTACGCTACTGGAGAAGCGCTCTCGGAACCACAACTCCCAGAGGGCAGCAGGGCCCCGGGGCGCAAGGGCATGCGCAGCTTTCTGATTGGCTCTTCCCTGGGGGAGGGACAGAATGTTGTTCGGGCAATGTGAGGTAACTGTGTCTTCCGGAGGTCCCAGAACCTGGGGGGGGGGTTGTTTTTGTTTTAATTAAAGAATACTTGTATAATAATTAGGACATTATTAGAGGTTTCTGTTAAAAATCTTCTTTAATCCAACGACATCTTTGGGAGCAAGAATTATTACTACCCCCAGTTTAGTGTGGAGGAAGCTGGCGTTCCGCGAAGTCAATCAAGTTGCCCATAGATACAGCGTGAACATAAATTAGAGAGTTGGAATGAAACCCCAGATCTGTCTGACTCCCAGGCAGATGTGCTTGGGACATTTCCCTGGACGTTACAGTCATCCGCTCCTCTGGCCTCGGTTTACCCACTAGTCCCCAAGCTCCTAAGGAGTGGAATGAGCAGAAAGAGTGAACTACATATCAAACTGAGATAACAAATGCAATGAGATACTCCCTAGAGCCTGGAGCTTCCCAGCCCTGGCCTCCAGGGCTAAAGCTTTAGAATCAGACCTGGAAGGCATGCCTACCATCAACCAACCAACCTAAGGTCACTGCTGCCAATTCAACAACAGGGGTCCCTAACTTGGGGGATGGCACAGGAGAGACTTCCTTCGGTAAAAATAGCTCTCCTGAGAGAGATGGCTTGGCTGAGGGAACAGCTCAGGTAAACCAGGTCAGGCGTTACAGCTCAGTTTACAAACAGGGAAAATGTAGCCAGGTGCCCTGCTGAGGCAGAGGTGAGGTGAGGCTGGCTTATATAGAAACGATGCTAGAGGAGTGCTCAGGAGACTCACCACAGTGGACCTAGGGGCCCCAGCTCAAGTTGCTATCAGTTCCCCTATGCTCATACTTTAATTTCCCCACTAGCCCAGAGTGGGGTTCAAACCTGGGCTCTGGAACGGCTGGACTTCTGACCTGGAGACCCCTTGACAGCCCATTCCAGATCAACTGCCCACATGGACATGTGCACTGTGAAGCACAGTGACGTCACCTGCCTGGAATATTTCAGCAGAGGACAGCCATCCTCAACCTGTCCCAGCCCACCCCAAAATGCCCTGAGGGGCACTGACCTCACACTTAACTCAAACCTGGGGTTGCCTTCCTGACTCTGGGTTGGGGGTTGCCAAATCAGCTGGGACTGGTTCCCCTAGACCTAGAGACACACCCTTGCACCCCGGAAGTCTGGCAGAGCCAGGAACCTGGGCTGAAAGCCAAGACTCCTGAATTCTTTTATCTTCTCTTATGCCTCACTTTTCCTTTTATTCTATGCAACATCAGGTGCCCTAAACCAGTATTTCTCCAAGACCTAGATTCCTGGATCTTAGCAGCAAGAAAGCTATTCTTTCAGTCCTGCTACTACATGGGAAGTTTCAGCTCCCTGGCTGCAATCCTACTGATCTGAGAATTTGTGACCTGTTTCTCCTTTTGTTTCTATTTCGTTTTTTAAAGATTTTATTTATTTCTTTTTCGAGAAAGGGGAAGGGAAGAAAGAGAGGGAGAGAAGCATCCATGTGTGAGAGATACATCGATCAGTTGCCTCTCACATGCCCCCAAGTGGGGACCTGGCCCGCAACCCAGACATGTGCCCTAGATGAGAATCAAACCATCAACCTTTCAGTTCACAGGCTGGTGCTCAGTTCACTGAGCCACACCAGCCAGGACTTATTTCTGTTTAAAGTCAATGTGTCAATGTATAGCACTAGCTTTCCTCTCCTCATGATGATACCAAGTTTCCCTGTAAAACTTAAACTGGCAAAACAGTAAGACACGAGACAGGTGGAGGAAGATGTAATCAGGTGGAGAATAGAGTGTCCAGAGGTTGGAGTGTGGGCCATGCCATGTTTTAGAGACTGTTCGTGTACGTCAGGATTGCACCCCAAACATTTTGTCCAAATTGGGCCACGAAACATTCAGATGAACTTGGATAGTGGGTCACTTTATGAGACTTCAGAAGTGTCCTTGTTGCCAGGCCAAGAAAAGGTGGGGATCTCTAGATGGAAGGAGATGACATCTGATTCCTGGGGCTGCTGGTACAAATTATAACAAACTTGGTACCTTAAACAACAGAAATTTATTGTCTCCCAGTTCCATAGGACAGAAATCTAAACTCAAGGTGTGGACAGGGCTGCACTTCTTCCAAAGGCTCCGAGGGAGGGCCCTTCCTGCCTCTTTCAGCTTCTGGAGGCTCCAGGGGTCCCTGGGTTTGTGGCCGCACCCTTCTAGGCTCTACCTCTGTTGTCACTTGTCTTCTCCCTGTGTGTCTGTTAAATCTCCCTCTGTCTCTCTCACATAAGGGTACTTGTGACTGCTTTTAGTGCCCACTAGAATAATCTCCTCATCCAAACATCTTAATTGCATCTGTCAAAACTCTTGATGCAAATAAGGTAAAATTCACAAGCTCCAGGTTTTAGAATGTGGAATATTTTGGGGGGCCATTATTCAGCTGATTCCAGAGACTAAAGGAAAACCAAATGCCCTTTGTGGTTTGGGGTCAGGAAAAGAGGTATCCAAGGACACCATAAGGACACTGGGGGAAATCTGAGCATGGATGGTGGATTAGATTGCAGCTGGGTTACGACAAAGGACCATGCCTTTAGGAGACGCATCTGATGTGCTTACAGGGGAAGCAGCACCATCCCTGTGGCTTGCTCTCAAATATCCACTTATTGCACATAAAAGCATTACACGTGTGTATTTTTTGAGGTGTAATGCAAGCAGTGGACACATCAAGAATACAGCTCAATTCATTTTGACAAATTGAACACACAGGTGTTCCAATGAAAACCCAGCTGCCAAAATCCCCCCAAGCCCAACTCTGTCACTGCTTCCAAGGGTGGCACCCCCACCCTGATGCCTCCCACCATATGTTGGTTTCCCTGTTTTAGAATGTCACAGAAATAGATCTGTTTCGTGTCTGGCTGCTTACTCAATATGATGTCCGAGAGTCATCAGTGTTGTGTGTTTTAGGAGGTTATTCTTTTTCGAGACTACATAGTATTCCCTTGTGTGCATTTGCTGCAGAGTATGACCCATTCTACTGCTGATGGAAGGCAAGAAAAAGATCTGTATTTGGGGACTCCAGGCACAGGGCATTCATTGTGCTTTACCCACTAAGATGGCTATAATCCAACTGACAACCACCAGTGCAGGTGAGGATATGGAGTCACTGAAACCCTCATGCACGGTGGATGGGAGTATAAAATGGTGCAGGTGCTGTGGAAAACAGTTTGGATGTTCTTCAAAAAGCTAACTGTAGAATAATCATATGATCCAGGAATTCTACTCCTAGGTATATACATGAAAGAAATAAAAACATGTGTCTATGCCAACACCTGTACACCATGTCCTCAACAACATGATATACAACAGCCAAAAGGTAAAAATGACCAAGTGCCTATTAACGGGTCAATGGATAAACACAATGTGCCACATCCACGCACTGGAATATCCCTCAGCCATGAAAGGGGCGAGGCACTGGCACGTACTACAACATGGGTGGACCTTGAAAGCACGATGCTCAGTTAGAGAAGCCAGACACCAAAGACCACACAGTGTGTTATTCTATGTATGTGACATGTCCAGGACAGGCAAATCCACAGGCAGGAGGTAGGTTAGTGGGTGACAGGGGCTGAGGGAGCGGGTAGGGACTGGATGCTAATGAGGAAGGGATTTTGTTTGGGGGTGATGGAATATTCTGAAACTAGACAGGGGTGGTGAAAAACTGCATGTACTGAAAACACCGTGTGGCGTGTGAATTCTATTTCTTTTTTTTTTTTTAATTAATTTCAACAAAGCTTTTATTAAACTCCAACAACACCTGGGGCAGGATCAGCTTCCCAGACGTGGGTCCTATCCATTGCACAGGGTGCCCAAAATTACCCTCCTGGGGTTGGGGGGCGGGATGAAAACCCTCTAGGAAGGGAAGGCCAAGTTTCTGGCTGGCTGGCAAGTGGAACGTTATTCCAAGTCTGTATGCTATACCTCTGCCCAGCAAGGCCGTAGAGTATCTTATTCCATCCTTCCAGCCTTCCCTTTCCTGGCCCATTTTCTTTTTCTTATTTTATTTTAGAGAGGGGGAAGAGAGGGAGAAAGAGAGAGAAACATCGATGTGAGAGAAAAGCACCAACTGGTCGCCATCTGTAACCACCTCCAACAAAGGACAGAGTACAAAGCCCACAGCCCAGGCATGTGCCCTGACTGGGGATGGAACCAGCAACCTCTCTGTCTGTGGGACTATGCCCAACCAACTGAGCTACACCAGCCATTTCCTGGCCCATTTTCCAGAGAAGGAACTGAGGCTTGGGGAGGTGATGAACACACAGAAGTCCCTCAGATATTGGCCTTGGGGCCCCTAGTAAGGTGAGATAGGCTGGGCTGGACCCTGGCCATAGAGGCACCTTAACCCCATCTCATGCCTGGGGTCCTGGGGCTTGGAAATTTGCCACAGCTCCTGAATGGCCCTCCTGAGTCCAGGAAGAAGGATCGAGAATCTCCAGAGCTACCAGGAAGGCAAGCCAGCTTTCAGTTGGACCAGTTATCCCTCCAATGTTCCATTAGGACAGGCTTGTCATGTTTTCTTCACCCTGGTGCCATTTAAAGGTGTCACCTGGGGCTGTGGCTGTAGGACTGGGCTGATGGGAGCAGAAGGTCAGGGATTGGAACCCTGGGATGTGTTCTGTGTGGGTCCATGGGGAAGTTGCTGTCCCTCCCAGACCTCAGTTTCCCCACCTATCAATGGTGCCTCTTGGCTCTGAGTCTGTGAGGTTCACTGTACTCACCATTAAGGGCCCACGGCATGGAGTGGCTCCCAGTGAGGCTCAGATGTGGCTGTAAATGATGAGGAGGTGTGCTTATAAACAGGGCCACCCCACTCCTAATGCTTAGGACAGCAGTTCCAGATGCTGGGAATGGAGTGCGGCCTCGGTCACCCCGCTGGCCACAGACATGCCCAGGAGTCCATCCTCCCATCATCTGTCTTTCCACCCACCCACGACACTCCATCCACCCACCTGCCCAAATGCCTGTGTGCACACTGTCCCCCAAATGTTTGTCTGTGCTTGCCCATCCCCATGCCCATCCCTCAGCGAAGCCTCCTGCCCAGAGACCTGGCTCTCAGGAAGCTCCAGTTTGGAGGACAGACAAGTTCCACCTGGGCATGCCCAATCCAGGGCCTGGCCAGTGCAGACAACACTCAGGCCAGGAATTCCAACCCAGCCTCTGACCCCTGAGTAGCTCTTTTCCCCTTCCTCTCTGTCCGACTATCCTCTATCTCGCCCTGTCTCTCTCTGTATCTTTCTCTGCCTCTCTTAGCCATCTCTCCCTGTGTCTCATAATCTCCATTTCTCCAGCTTAGTCTGTTTCTCTTTGAAGCTCTCTCTCAGCCTCTCTTTGTGTCTCGCAGTATCTGTATTTCTGTCTCTTTCCATGTCTCTCAATCCTTTCTCGTCCTCAATCTCACAGTCTCTGTCTCTCAAGTCTCTTTGTCAATGTCCCTCAGTCTGTCTCTAACCCTGTCTCTGTCTTTATCTCTGTGTCTGTCTTTGTTTCTGTCTCTGTTTCTGCGTCTGACTCCCATCTCTCTCTCTGTCTCTGCCTCTGCCTCCCTCCAACTCTGTGGCCCGCCTCTCTCACTATTACACCCCGCAGCCCCTGCAGGCCAACCCGGTGACTCAGACAGGCACCACCGTTCCCACAGAGCAATACAAACACATTCTGAAGCCCAGCGGGTCACCCCTGCCCCGCGCCCACCCTGTTCTGGCCCCATCCGGTTGCCCTGCCCCTGAGTTGACGTCCCCAACACCGAGGCTTCCTATTGGCCCGTGCGGGAAGGTTCCATTCGGGCGCTCCGCCCCCAACTCAGCATTGGCAGACACGATTACTTGCTCTAAGAGGCATGAGCGGGCAGCGAGTGGGCGACGAAGCCATGCGCAGCTGCCTGTGGCTGGGCCTGGCATGGCCGCTGCAAGCACGAGCTCCTGGCGCTGCGGGGACCCCAAGCGGGCTGTGGAGGCCACGCAGCTATGGACACCTAGAGGGCGACGTGTGCTGGCGACGCCTCCTCTCCTCCACCCATTTTTTTCTGCGCGTGGACCCCAGTGGCCTCCTGCAAGGTACCCGCTGGTACCACAGCCCTGGCAGTGAGTCGCGGGGGGCTGCCAGGTGGGGTGACGGGGTTGAGAAGAAGGGAGGTTCTGGCAATAACAACTGCAGCAGTAATCTTAACGATGAGCTGGGTCCTCTTTCAGCGACGGAGTGTCCCAGGGCCTCCTGTGATTGTATGGCCAAGTCATTTTCCTCAACTGTAAAATGGACCAAAGCAAATGTTCACAGAGGAAGCTCCCAGCTCCAGGACTGGCTCAGTAGGAGAGAAGAGTCTTTGCAAAATCGTTGAGTTTGAGGTCACTAGGACCATTCACAGAGGGGAAACTGAGACTCCAGGAAGTTATATAATGCGATGGGGCTAAGCTGGACTCAGAACTCCCACAGCGCAAAACAAAACTCAGGATCTGCCTGGTTGGGGACCCCTGTATTTCTTCCTACGAAACTTCCTATGAAGAGAGGGGAAATGACCTGTCCAGGGTCACACTGCCAGGGGTTGGTGTTGCTAGGGCTCCTTGATGCCCAAGAACCTCATCGAGTTGGAGTCACTGTCCCTGCTGCCCCATCCAGTAAACAACAGGCACTCAATAAGTATTTGTGGAATGCATGAAGCAAGAGGAGATGCAGGGGCCAAGAGAAGCTGAGAACCCTTGGGAGGCCAGGATGGTTGGTGACCCCATGGGCCTGCCTCAGTCTCCTCACAACTCTGAGGTCTGGGCAGGAGGAGCTAGGTGATGGAGCTGACTACTGGCCACTGCCTGAACCACCACCATTGGTGCAGATAATCACCCCTGCCTTCCTAGCTGCTTCTATCCAGGGATCCCAAGGCCCTCATTAGGTTCACCAGACCAAGACCACGGCAGGGATCTGGCTGGGCCGGTTGACTGATGGTGTCCACGGCCAGGCAGGGTGGCCTCAGGCTGGGGGTGAGGCCTGGCTCTGCTGGGTGACCTGATAGTTGCTGCTTTTCTCTGAGCCTTAGTTTCCCTATCTGGGCAGTGATGGGGTGACATGATGAACGGCTTTGTGTGGGTTGGGCTTGGAGATCTTGTATCCTTCATTAATTCAGTGGTTATTAAATGGGCACCTTGCCCTGGCTGTTACGGCTCAGTGGATTGAGCATCGGCCTGCAAACCAAAAGGTCACCAGTTCAATTCCCAGTCAGGGCACATGCCTGGGTTGTGGACCAGGTCCCCATTTGGGGGCATGCAAGGGGCAACCATGCATCTCTCACACATTGAAGTTTCTCTCTCTTTATCCCTCCCCTCCCCTCTCTCAAAAAATGTAAATAAATAAAATCTTTAAAAAATAAAAATAACAAAAATAAATGGGTACTTCTTGTATGCTGTGCTGGGCACCAGGAGAGCTCACCCTCATGGGGTTACAGAGCAAAGGGAAAAACAGTTAAGTACATGAATAAGTAATATAATTTCAGAGAGGACCACATGGGGTACAGAGAGAATGACAACAAGGCAATGTACAAGATGTGACGGGGGGTGGTCTCTCCAAGGAGACAGGCTTGAGTTGAGCCTCATCAAGAGAAGGAGCTGACCACACACAAGAGGAGCCAGGGGCCTGGCTGAGGAAGCAGCAGGTGCAAGGCACTATGGGGATGGGGTGAGCTCCCTGTTGTCTCAGGCATCCAAGTCCAGACTGAAGACCAAAGGGCACAGCCTTGACTCGATTAGACCTCAGTGCACGGGTGGGGCTGAGGGTATGGGTGGTGGTTTGTCCCAAAGTCCTGCTTTGCTGGACAGGAAACACTGGCTCAAAGCCAGGCAGAAATCACCCAGGGTCACCTACAGGTGGATGGATGGGGCCTGACGCTGGCTCTGCTCCTTTCCAGACCTCAGTTTCTGTCTCTGGGAAGTGGGCACAGTCAGCACCTCTCATCCATAGCTGTTGTGTGGGCTTGGTGGGGTACAGTGCTTGGCATACAGTTGGCACTCAAGCAGTGTTAGCAGCTATCAAGTTGAATGCACTTTGCTATAAATACCCCATGTCCCACCCCAGACCTTTGCCTGGGCAGTGCCTCCCTTCGGGAGTTTCATCTCAGCAGAATCATGCAGCTGCAGCTGGCTGCACTGTCAGGGCCAGACATGGCAAAGGCAGTGAGAACCCAGGGAAGCCCCACAGCTGCTCCGTCAGGGCCACATCCTTGGGACAGCTCCTGACAGCCTGTGTGGTCCCCAGTATGTCCCCACACCCAGCAGAGCCTGACACACAGGTGGTGCCTGGTGTTGAATGAATGAACAAATGAATGAATGGGAGCACATGGGGAGATGATGGCTGAGGGCCCTGACTGAGCCCCTCCCAGCAGGCACTATTGAGATCTGCTCCATCTGCATGGGCATCGAGGTGCTCAAGGCTGCGCACATCAGCTTCTCCATGACCATAAACCACTGGGTCCACCTCTACCGGTGCATGGTGGGGGTGGAAGGCGGTGGGCAGACACTGGCAGGAAATGGGGCTCTAGCGGTCACTTCACATGCCCGGCCCCTGCAATGGGTCTGCACTGCCCACGGCAGGTTCCAGGAGCCCATTGAGGAGGACAGCTACAACACCTATGCTTCACTTTGCTGGTGTCACCATGGCACTGGACAAGCAGGGTGCACCACAATGCAGTGGCCAGACCAGGTGGCACCACTATCCACCCACTTCCTGCCTATCATGGTCCCTGAGGCCCTGAGGGGCTGTGAAGACTGGCTAGATGAGATTCCAGAAGACACCTGGGCAGGTGGCTGGGGACCAGAGGCTGGAGGCCACCCAGGCTGTGGCCAAGCCATGACGCCTGGTCACTCATTCATTTCACAAGCATTGAGTGCCTGCTGTGTGCAGGGCTCTGGGGAACCTGCAAGAAACCCCACAGAAGTGGCCCGGCCCTCATTTGAGTCTGACAGGGGGGTGGACACTCACCTGGGCAGGGGCTGGAGGTGTCCAGTCACGAGCTGGGTAGTGAAGAGTCCCCAGCAATGCACCTCCTGGCGTAGAAACAGGATTCAGCTGTGTGGTCACCAGAAGGCCTGAGAAGGGCACCCCAGGCTGGGACACAGCCTGTCAGAGGCTCAGCAGTGGGAACCCATTGGAGTGTTGAGGCAGCAAGGAGTGGGGGAACCAGGGGTAGCGAGGGGGGCCAGAGAGAGGGCAACATGGACATGCTATGGGGTGACAGGTCCTGATGATGTGACAAGGCACAGGGACTCTGCAGGTAGGATTAAGTCAAGGCCTGAGATGGGGATGACCCTGGATTTCCAGGGGGCCTGGTGTCATCACCAGGTCCTCATGAGAGAGGAGGGTCAGAGTCAGAGGTGGAAGAGGCTGCGCTACTGGCTGTGAGGATGGAAGAAGGGGCCACAAGCCAGGGATGTGGCCCCTCTGGAAGCTGGAAAAGGTCAGAAATGGTTCTCCCTGGAGCCTCTGGAAGGACCAGTCCTGCTCACCCCTGGGTTAGCCCATGAGACTTATGTAAGGCTCCTGATCTCAGAACTGTTAGAGAATAAATGTGTGTGGTTTAAGCGACAAAGTTTTGGTGATTTGTCACAGCAGCTGCAGAAACACACACACGGGGTCTGAAATCGAGCAATGTCTTCAGAGCTCCCAAGTTCTTCAGCAGGGCAGGGGTACCATGTGTAGGCGGAGGGACTTCATGGCAGTGGCCTCCACAGGCCTGGGAAGTGAAGGGACATGGGAGTGCTGTGCCTGGAGGAGCACCCACCGACCTCCCAGCACCCCTGAGCCCCTACCCAGGGCTGAGTGAGTTTGGCAGCCTTGGGCCAGGCAGTTCCACTCTGGGACTCAATTTCCCTTTCTATTAAGGGGGGATGATGATACCACTTACCCCATGGAGTTTTATGGGGGGCTAATATGGGAGCCCCTCCCAGCCAAGGTGGAACATTCTTCTTGAGGCAGGTAACAGTCCCTGGGAGTGGGGGTGTAGACTCTCACCCCTCCCAGCCTCCTCCTGCCACTTAAAATACAGAAAACAAAGTTGGGGTCACTTACCTAGGGGTGTAGAGTGGACCCTCACTGTGGTCAGGGCCAGTGGTTCTACCCAGGTGACCCTGCACTCCAAAGTAGCCTTCGTACATGAAGCCCCATCAGCTGCAGAAGGGCGAGCTGGGAAGGCCCCACCTTACAGCTCAGCACACTGGGGTTCCTCAGTTCCACATTTCAGAGGCAGTGACCCCCTGCACCTTTCTTACTGAACCTTGCCAGCTCACTTCCAGGGTTCTGGTTTGGAACAGCGGTGTTGGCAGGTGCCCAAGGGGCACAACCCTAGGGTTCGGCGCAGAAGGAAAACGCCAACCACCTGCTTCTCTTTCTAAGTAGGTGTATTTTTTTAAATAACTTTCAAGATACACGTATTTTTTCCTTTAAAAAAAGTCAGAGCAGTTTTGTTCAGTTTTGTTGCTGGTCATCCTTGTGGTCCCGAGCCCCCCCGCACTCAGGGTAGGGACTGCTGGCCTATCTGGTGGGGCCGAGACCCCGGCTGAGCGGCTCTACCCGGTCTTTACACAGATCATGCAGGGCTGTGTGTAAGCTAATGTCCATTTATTTCAAAGCAGTAATAATTTAAAATTATAAAAACCTTTCCGCTGTTCGACATGTAGAGGGTGAAGTTGGAGACAGATGAGACGGGGGATGCTGGGGACACCTGGGGGCGACATGCGCCCTGCACACCTCTATGCCCAGCCCTTCAAGAGAAGTTCCTGGGGGAGCGCCAGGCTTCCTCCACAACCTGGAGGCAGTGAGTCCTCCGAGCCTCTGCCCACAGGTGGGGGCACAGCTGGCACCAGAGTCCATGGGAACCACGGTGGTATGAGAGCCGAGATGAGTAGGGGGCACCTCCTGGGCTCCAGGACGTCGGTGTCCCCATGCCCGCCAGGCCTGGGCTGGCCGGGGTCCTGTGCTTAATCTGGGGACTGGCAGGGGGGACTCAGGAGTTGCTTGCTGGGTTCTCATTGCTGGGCGAGCTGGAGGAGGAGGAGGACGACGAGGAGGAGAAGCTCACCCCAGTGAGGCCTGGGGGGTTGGTGGCCGTGTTCTGTCCTGTGAGGCTTTTTCGGCAGACGGGGCAGCTGTCATGCTTTGTGAGGACAGAGTGGGGAGAGGGAAGCAGTTCAGAGGCTGGCGGGGGGCAGGGGTGACGCAGGCCCTGTGGCCTTGGCCCCCTGCCTGCTCACCTGCTCCAGCCAGGGCACGATGCAGCCATCATGGAAGAGGTGGTTGCAGGGCAGCTGCCGCACGTGCTCACCCAGCTCATAGTCGTCCTTGCACACGGGGCACTCCAGCCCAGAGCCTGTGGGAAGTGGGGAACCCCTGTGACACCCCCAACCGAAGGTGTCCCACTGGGGAGTCTGCTCCTCCAGGGCCACCTTGGACCCAGGGGAGAGAGGGAGAGAGGCTGTGTCCTGAGTCCCGTGTCCCAGGGGAACAAAGGGGACCCTGATAAAGCCTCCCCTTCAAGCTGACCTTTAGTCCAACAGAAAAGTCTGAAGGAAAGTATCTTGAAAAGAAGCTGGGTGACTAAGGGCCACGTACCTACGTGTTCCTCAGTGACAGGGATGGTGGGGAGGGCCTGGATTTTCTCTTTGTCTGCGGGCGGGGGGCCCGTGTTTTCAAACTGATTGAGGAGCTGAAAGACAAGAGGCCAGAGTGCAGGAGCTCGGTCGGCGGGCGGGGCCCCTCGCCCCGCAGGACTCTGAAATGCAAGGCTGGGTTACCTGCAAAAGCACCGAGGCCGAGTTTGTTCTGGTTCCCCAGAACCCCCACTTGGGGGTCAGAGGTCAGGTACCCCATGAGGCCCATTCGTGGGCCCAGTCCACTGTTTTGCTCATCTAGTCTCATCTCCTCACAGCCAGGGCGGGAAGACTGCACCCTGGGGCTGAGGGTCCCCCCCAGGGGCTCACACAATCCTGCATCCTACGGGGCATCAGCTAGAACCACGGGGCTGATCCCGCCAGAGACACAACACTCAAAGGGATCGTTGGCAAGCAGCTCTGAAAGTGGCAACGTTCCTGCCCCACAAGTACCACTGAGATCACAGCGAACACCCATCTCAGGACAGGCTGGGGAGAACATGGAATACCACATGAGACAAAGCCAAGACCCGCAACACCAGCACAAAGTTTCCTGCTCCACAGTGGTCCTATGCCTGCAGAAAGCGTTTGGCTGGTGTACCCCAGGCCCAGGATGAAGTTACGGGGAGGTGGGGAGCTGGGAAGCAAAGTATTCACGTCAGAGACGCGCTCTACCAGGAACATACTCCACAGTCCTCTCAATGATCCAGCGGGGTGTGGGCCCGTCAAAACCCCTAGTCCCATCTGAAGGGAAGACAAGATGCCCCTAGTACCACCTGGGGAGACCCACCCCATACCTGCGTGATGATCGCATCCAGCCCGTTGGCCCCCCAGGCGTAGTCCATCGGGTTTGAGTGCAGGACACCCCTGAGCAGAGACGTGTGGGGTTCAAGTGGCAGAGGGGCTAGGTAGGGCTTGGGGGACCCGCCCACCTACTCACCAGGGTCCCAAGCCCAGGTTGGGGATGGTGGCTGGAGTGATGATGCCGTTGACCAGCTGCTGGATGATCCTGGAACACACCAAGGCCAAGCATGCGGTTAGCGCTTTCCCGGTGCAAGGGCACCCAGGAGGACACACGGCAGATTGGAGCCCAGCTTCTAAACACACGGCATTTAAAAGGTGTGCTTTCAACCAGTGAGATTTGTGGTGAGAAACAAGAATGAAACATGAGAGGGACCCAGAGAGGCATCTCTCTCTCGATGAATTCCAGGCCAGAATGCCCCAAGGCCAGGATGGCACCTATGGCCATGTCACCATACCCAACTTCATGATACAACCTGGGTAACACCCTGGAGGTCATGAGAGCTGTGGGGTCAGCCCTGCTATCCCCAGAGCCCAGGGTCAGTGGGACCTGGGTGCCACTCAAACATGAGACAGCTGGAACACTAGTGGTGGACTGGGCCTCCAGCTCACAGTGAGGAAAATGGATAAGCTCCATGTGGGTTCAAGCCCATCGCAACACGGGTGCTTCTCCGTGCATAGTCAAGGCCATCTCAGAGACGTGTGAGAAGCCTAGCCCCACCTCCTCTGGAGGGATGAGGACTGCAAGAAATGTTGTTTTTATTCTGAGTCCTTCTCCTGTGCTGTCCACAAGCTAAAATGAAGCCGGTTGTTCTGGTGACAACCTGCACGTGGGAGGGGCTGGGGCGCTGCTACAGGGCAGGGTTTCGAAGAACTGCCCGCCAGCTGCAGCTCTGGGACAAAGACCTGAAGGTGAACCAGCCATGCCCAGGCCAATGAGACCCTGCTCAAAAGGATGATGGAGACACTCAGTGGACACGAGGACCCCTAGCTCTGTCCAGGTCCTTGAGCCACACTTCAGCTCCCTCACCCCCCAGCCCAGCCAGGGCCCCAACCCCCACCTGCACCACCCCATTTTGCACAGTAGCCTTGGCTAGCTCTGCCAGAACCCAAGTGGGAACTACCCTGCCCAGAGACAGCACCCACAGCTCTGCACCAAAAAAATCTAGATGGGCAGGCTATTGCTCTGCCTGAGTGGGGTGCAACAGGCTGGAAGCCCCCAAGAGCAACCCACCCGCCAGCCACACCTAGCCCCCTCACCCTTCCAGCGTGGGGACGCCTTCGTGCCGGCTGGGGGCCCGCCTCGGGGTGAGGCGGGCTCGGGGCTGCCGGGCGCCATACCGGTGCCGAGACTGCTGCTCTCTCTCCCGCCGGCTCTCAGGGTCCCTGCCATTGTCGGCCAGTGCCCCTGGGGGGAACGTGGGGATCTCAAAGCTGTCGTCAAAGATGCCGAAAGCAAACTGCCCGAAGTTCTGAGGCAGCATGAAATGGTACTGGTCCATGTTCTGCAGGAGGAAGGCCGTGACTGTGGGCCCCTTGCATGGGCACCACTGTTCCTCCCCACTGTGGCCACTGTCCTAGGCTCAGCGCTTCGAGGGGACAGGGAGACACCAGGGAAATCTTGGCGCATGTGTGAGACACAGGAGGGCAGAAGGGGCCTAGGAAGGGAAGCTCAGGAGGACCAGGGATCAGGGAGAAGGACAGCCCTGCCTGTTGGGGTACAGGGTCTCCCAGAGAGTAAGCCACCACCTGCAGGACAAGGGACTGAGCCTGTTCATCAGCCATGTGGGGCATGGTCCGTTGTCAGGGGAGGCCAGTCAACTCACCTCGAATGGCTGCCTGCTTTGGTCTGTGGGGGCTGTGGAGGGAGCGGAACCGTTCTCTGTACTCCTGGGTGGACACGGTGCAAGTCAGCAGTGGGGTGACCCGCTAGAGAAGAGGCAGGACCCCTGCCTGACCCCCATGGGCCTCAGGGTCACTCTCTGCCCTTTGCAGTCCCTGCCCTCATCCCAAATAAGGAGAATGGAGACTATCTCAACATCTGGCTGCCCAGGGGCTCCAGGGCACTGCCCAGATCCCACCCCCGCCCACCGAGATGGTTCTGAGCCAGCGCTGGGTGCAGCGCTTGCATGTCCCTTATCACAACTCCAAGTGCTCGCCCTAGTGGCCTGGGTTCTCCCAGTAAGCACCTGGGCCCAAGGCCTCTGTGACCAAGGGGCTGCATTACCTGGTCTCCTCCGGAAGCTCCTCGATGAAACCAGACTCACATCGTGGGCAGATGTAATCCTGCAGGAGGAGAGAGCAGGTGAGCGTGATCTCAGCGTCCCAGCCCCCATGCCATCTGAATCCGGAAGCTCACTGGACACCCCTGCCTGGAGCAGGACACACCTTCAGCCCCAGCCTCGGGCCACAGCAAGCAGCAGAGGGCAGGAGTGAGGCCCAGGATGGACGTCACCTCAAGAAACCCATCTGTAAATGCTCCAGTCCAGGGTCAGGCCCCACAGAGGCCCAGCTGGCGGGCACAAGCAGAGCTCGGGCACGGACACCTGTCAGCCACGGCTACGACATCCACGCCTTGACCTGCTCCTCTGCAGGTGACCTTCCTGCCCGCCTACAGAGTCTTGGGGCTACGGAGCCTCCACTCAGCACATCGGCTGATGAAGGCTCTGACAGGGCCTGCAGCAAGCATAGGCCAGCTAATGTGGGTCCAGCAAGCTGTTCACAAGAATGTTCTGAGTGACACTCCCCACACACGAAGGAGAACTGGCCCCGGTCAGGCACCTGACCCTACACTCCCGGAGGGCTGCGCCAGGAGCCTGTCTTTGGGCCCCCAGGGTTCTCTGGGCCTCAGAGCAGGTCAGCTCCCAGGAAGGCAACCACTGAGGGCAGAGGAATCGGCCCCACAGTGGCATTTCTGGAACATTCTGGCAGTCCTGACACACAACCTGCCACTCTAAGCTGGAGTGTGACCCATCCTCACTGGCCACACCCCTGTACCCCTCCCTCCCCAAGCCCAGTGGCAGAGACTGTGATGTCCTGAGGGGAGAACGCAGGACCTGCCCCTGGCCCAATGTGTGTGAGGCCCAACCAGGCTGATGGGCCTAAAATAAGCCCAGCCCACATCGTGCTCACTGGGCGTGTGCAGGTCAGGGCCAGCAGAGGGGTCCCTAAAGTCACAGACAGGAGACAAGACCTGTGTACAAGGCCTACTTCTGCCCAAGGTGACATTTCAGAAGTACCCTATGTGACAGTGCCCTCTGTAGGAGCAACCCCATGGAGGGGGGAGGTGCCAAGCACCTCCAGTTGCACAGTGGGTGCCACACCACGCAGAGCACACCTGGTCCCTCGCACCTGCCCCACTGCCAGAAACAGAGCTGCTGAAGCAAAGTGGGGAGGGCAGGTGGGGGCTGCACAGAACGTGGGACCTTGTAGCCAAACCAAATTAAGAACTCTTACAATTCAACAATAAAAAAACAAACCACCCATTTAAAAAATGACTAAAGGATCATTTCTTCAGATCCACAGACGGCCACTGCCCATAGAAAGACGCTGGACACCACCAGGCACAAGGAAATGCAGGTCGAGACCAGTGAGATGCACTGTGCACTCACAGGGTGACTACGCCCAGGCCGCAGTGGCAAGTGCTGGCAAGGACGTGGAGGAATCAGACCCTCTGATACGCTGGTGGGAATACACAACAGGCAGTCTCTCTGCAACACAGAGAGCAGTTCTTCCAAAGGTCACGCAGCCGCCACGTGACCCTGCAACGCCACTGCTATGTGTCTGCTCACAAAGAATCCTATACAAGCAAGTCCATGGCTCAGTTTACAAGAGCCACAACATGGTAACAATCCAAATGTCCCCCCATCAATGCACGAATGCCATCACCCGCACACACACTGGAACATCACCCAGCTGTGAAAAGGAGTGAGGCTCTAACACCCACTACAACGTGGGTGGGCCTAGAACGCACAGCGCTTAGTGGGAAAAGCCAGACACAAAAGGCCACACGTTTATGTGCAATCTCCAGAATAGGCAAACCCATAGGGACAGAGCGTGGGCCAGTGGTTGTCAGGGACTGGGGAGGGAGATGAGGTGACTGCTGATGGGGACGGGTTTCTTTTGGGGTAAGGAAATGTTCTGGAATCACATGGAGAGGATGGGTGCAGAGCTGCAGGTATATTGACCGCAGTGAAGTATACACTTTAAACGGGCCATTAACGGTGAGGACAGCCCTCTGTCCTCCTGAAAAGGGGCATGGGGACAAGGCACAGCTCCACCACAGTGAGCGACCATGAGAGTCACAACCCCCCATGGGATTCTCAGCCAGTGGGCTGTCACTCAGGAGCTCCTCCTATCGCCCTCCTGGCAGCAGCAGCCCGTTGTTTACTTCAAGGTTTCACACAGCTACAGACGGCTTTGTGCACAGGCCCGTGGGGGAAACGGGGCTGCAGAGGAGCCTGGCTGGCCGCCGTTGGATGTGGGGAACCAGACATCCCCACAAACACAGCAAGGTCAGACAAACTCTGAACTCTGGTCTGCCCACCACCAGGGGTCTACCCAGGGAAGGGAACCCCTCAGCTCCGGGCCCATGGGAAGGTCTGAGCTCTCACCAAATCCTGGCGGAGCTCCCACCCCACAGATGTACCATGTGGCCTCAGCCTGAACCTCAGTCTGACCTGCCAGAAACAGGCAACCCATTCTCCCACTTCTTAAAAAAATCTGATTTAGTTATTTTTAGAGAGAGGGGAAGGGAGGGAGAAAGAAAGGGAGAGAAACATCAATCAGTTGTCTCTTACATGCCCCCAACCAAGGACCTGGCCTGCAACCCAGGTACGTGCCCTGACCAGGAATCAAACCAGTGACCTTTTGGTTTGTGGGACAACGCCCAACCCACTGAGCCACACCAGTCAGGACTATTTGCCCACTTATGGCTCGCTGAAGCTCCTGGGTACTCAATGCTCTCAGCCTATGTAGCCTGTGCATTATCCTTGTCCTTCAAGGTCCCCACACCTCCCTGAACCCAACTGCTGTGTTCACACATCATTGCCCCCTCTCAGCACGAAGCACAATCAGCAAATGTTCAGCTCCAGAACTATCTGGCCCGGCCACTCCCACAGCTCCACCCTCCACCCCTCTGGACCCCAGTCCAGACTGCCTCAGCCCTCACCCTCTCCCTCTCCCCCTGGCAGCCTTACACCAGCCCCTCTGCAGGAGCGCTCTTCCCCATATATCTACCTGGCTGGCCCCCTCAGGGAAGCTGGGTCTCTGCTCAAACGTCACCTCCTGGCTGCAATCCTCGGTCTCCCCACCTGTAAACGGAGGATGGCCTCAACCCCAGGGCTCTGAAATCCGGCAACCGTTGAGGACCCGAGGGCTGTGGTTTGTCAGTGGGTCACGATCAGGCCCTGCCTCTGCACTCTGTTCCCGAGAGAGCCCATGTCGAGTCCACAGCGGCCTTGTCTGAGCCGTGGGCTGCCCCAGACTTGAGGCAGGCCTCCAGCCTCTGCTTGCAGGCGGTGGGAAAGGAGCCAGAACCAGGGGTCTCCCAGTGTCCTCCTCCGAGAGCACGTCCCAGAGATTTTTACTAAATCAAAGCAGCTAATGGTAGAAACCCACATCCAGCAAGGGGACTGTGAGGTGAAGGAATCCCTGCCACAGGACAGAACCTGCCTCTGGCAGCAGGGCCAAGGCAACTGCTCCCCTTTCAGGCGGTGAGGAACAACCTGCTTGCAGGGTCCTAACTTGTGAGCACCTATTTCCAGCCAATGACTGTGGTAAATTAGTTACTTCTCCCCTCAGAGAGACGGGTGAAAGGTAAGGGGCCCACACCAGCACCAGCACCATGGCAACAGCACTGGCCAGAGCATCAAAGATGACACACAGATGCTAAATTCACTGAGCACTCACTCCTTGCACTAGGTCCCCAGGGCGTGCCCAGGAGGTTCTATCTGGCCTCTCCTTGGGGACAGGGAGGACATGGGGGCTTTGACAGACACGGAAGGCCAAGGTCACCGGGGCCAGGCCTAAGGATGGGCACCAGCCTTTATCTTAACTGTGGCCACACATACACAGAGGGTTCACAGCCAGGGGCATACAGTGAAGTTGAGGAAACTGAGACGGGAGCTGCAGAGATGCCTGGCTCCACATGTTCACCCACTCTACAGTGACATTGGCCTCTGGGGCCCAGGCCCCTCACGGTCACTTGGGAAGGAGCAGAGCTTCAGGCACAGCACAGGCCCCAAGCAGGACAGAGCTGCAGCAGGGGTGCATGGGCTCAGACCCAAATACAGATAATATGAGACCCCTATAGCCCTCAGACTCTAGGGGTACGCTTGCTGCTCCCTTGCCCCACATGGCCCTCCTCAAATGTCACTGGGCAGAGACCTGCCCAGACCCCATGAGAAAGCTGACCCAGTCTCATCCCTGTTCCTCACACCCCAGTCACACCCCATCTGTGCCCCCAAGCCTCCATGAGCCCCACGCACACAGCTGGATGCTGCAGCACAGAGCCCTGCCAGGACCTGGTGTCACCTAAGGCCTACTTCTGCCAGCCACACGTGCATCATACACATATAGACCCCACCATGCAGTTTAACCTGTGGCACCCACCTAACCCAACCTTCCTCCTTCTTCCCAGGCTGCTTCTTACACCATCAATAGACACTGAGATTCCGTCTCCCACAGACACAACAGGTACGCAAGAACCTGCACTGAAGGAGGACTGACCTCTGCACAAGCCCCAAGGGTGCTGGGTGTAGCAGGTACATATCCAGGACCCTGCAGTCATGCACATCCACCACATCCCCAGTACTTCTGCTTCCGGGGAAGGACTGGGTCTGGGCCTGTGCACCAGCCTCAGGGCCTCCGAGCCAGCTGGCCTGTCTGGTTCCTGCTCCCACATGCAGCACTCCAGCTAGGCCACCCGCCTCTCCCTGTACATTCTGGGAGTCAGGCGCTGGACTCCTCTGCACACGTGCACTCCCACTGGACCTCATCGAGCAAGTGCGGATGAGCTCATCAAACCCATCTGACAGTGAGCAGACTGAGGCAGAGGGAGGCTGAACATCTCACCCAGAAACAGACAGCTGAGAAATGGGGCAGCTGGGGGCAGCCTCAGCCTGACCCTACAGCCAAGCCCTGCTGGTAGAGGAAAGTCCAAGTCTAGGGTGCCTGAGAAGGTGCTATGGTGACAACAGCTAGTTCCTGTCACAACAGTAGTAGGAGCTATATAAAAACCAACACAGGCATCTTACAGCAGACACAGTGGGGCTAGTTTCCCACAAACAGAAGTCCCAGTTTCAGGGGGTGAGCGCTAGTTAGGACCTCCCGCTGTTACCAAGCTCCAACTTTCTCTCCCTGACAACAGGTGTGCCCCCTAATGATAAAATCCCTGTCTACTGAGCCTGGTTGAATCCCACTCCAAATACCCTCCCACCACCTGGATGCCTCCTCCCTGTCATATTTGCTCTTACGATGTGTACCAACATTCCTGACTAAATATTTTGACATTCAAGGTTGGCTCCCTGAAGCCTATAAACTCTGAAGGTAAAGGTCATGGCTCCCTTTTCACCACTAGATTCTGTGACTAGAAATGTCCTCATCAGCCCAGTAACCGAAGAGGTCAGGGTCCTTCTGGTCCAAGGCTACATGGCCAGCAAGTGGCCACACCAGGCCAGGACCCAGGCCCTGCGCTGGCCCAGCCCAGCTGTAGCCTCAGCCTCCAGCTTCCTGATGGTTCTAGACAAGGTGTTTTGGGGTGAGCCTAAGACCCGGGACTGATCCTGGGGCTTGCACCACCTGTGAGCGTCTGCATGCAACTAGTCCAGGCTGGTGAGCTATCAAGTGACCAGCCCCTTACTGCTATGGTGGAGAAAGAAAGACCCAGAGTTGGGGCATGCAGGAAACCGGAAGAGGCAAAAGCAGGACTTCCGGGAGACTGGAGTGGGGCAAGTTCTGGCTTCTCCGAGCCCACATGAGGTTTCGTTTTAAATTCCCCTTCCCCTGAGAAGGTGGGGAATCCCCTTGTCTCTGGAAGCCACACCACTCCACCCTTTCTCTGCCCCGGGGCCTAGGCACCACTCTCCAAACCCAGACTCCAGTTCCTTTTTTTTTGTATTTGGCACAATGCAGACAGACTCTTTTTCCTGGCTCTTCCTGGTCCCCTCCCGGTAGCAATTCCTCTTCCCAGGGAACCCCACAGCGGAGCATGGCTCTGAAATCAAAACAGGCTCTTCCACTCCCCAGCCAGGTGACTGTGGGGAAGTCAAGTACAAGGAACGCATCCTGTAGGTGCTCACTAAATCCTCCCCACTCCAGATCCCACACCAGTTTCCCGTGAGCTGGCCCAGTTGCAAATATCAGGATCGTGGCCGGCCTCAGCCACCGTGGGCCTGTTTTTTCACCCGTGAAGTGGGAACAGATCAGCCAGGGGCAAGGGAACACTGGTCCTATTCCAGAGGGCCTGGAAAACTGTCTGTAGCCCTCTCTTGCACCACACAAAACTATTAGGCCATCTTGCGAGACGCTGGCCTAAATAAGCAGGAGGCAATACCGGGCCACAGGTTGGGCTAAAGCCCCAGGGAAGCGCAAGAACGCAGGCTCGCAGCAGCTGTCAGACCTGGGGAGGGCCACAGCCACTCGTCCGGAAAAGCAAGAGCAGGCGAGGGACTTCCACTGGACAGGCTGCAGGGAGGCGCGACGCCGACGACGCGCTCAGGGAACGGCCCCCGATCCCCTCTCCTCCGGCACCCCGCTTCCTCCAGGGCAGCGAGACGGAGAAGGTCACGCGGCCTCTACAGGCCTCCGTTTCCCGTCGGGGACGCGGCGGCCTCACGGGGCAGGAATCCGCGGATCGGGATCACGGGCACCGCTGCGCCACCGGAGACAGGCTCCGCCTCGGAAACCTCCGCGGGGGCCCGGGCCAATGCTGCCCGAGCTATTTCCTTGCCTGGCCAGCCCGTCTCAAGCCCAAGGAGAGGGCCCACCGCCCATTTCAGAACTCACCGGCAGGCGCGGCACGATCTCAACCGAGCAGCAGTGGCAGAAATACCGTCCGGGCTGCGGCGACGCCTCGGCCATGGCCGCCGCCGCCTCCTCCGCGCCGCCCGCCCCCCGCGCGGCGGCGCCGGCCGTTTGCTGCTCCCTAGCCGGCCGACGAGCTCGCGCACGCTCACGCACAGCACGCATAGTACGCACAGACCGTGGGGTGGAGTGGGGAGCGCGGGAGCAAGTCTGGCGGTAAGCCAAATAGGGCTGGCCCAGACGACGGTGGCCGCCGAGGGGCAAACTTGGTGCTGGAACCTCCTGCGCGGAGCAAGAGGGTTGGAGCCTGAGTAGGGTTAGGTCGATCTCCTTTAAACCTCCAAAGGTTCCCACTTTCCTTCGTTATTTCTTCTACCTCAAGTCTCAATATCTCTCCTCACTGTCTTCATTGCTCCTGGGGCGCGACATGCGCGCTCTCACCTCTGGCTGGGCCTTTGCACTGGCTGTGTCTCTGCTGGTGCACGGTTCCCCCAAACACAGGGCGTTCTTCCTCCTGTCTTTCAAGTCTTTCAAATGTCTAACCTATTGAGACTCCCTCCTCAATAGCACTTACTTCCACCTAATAAACTGTCGAGTCAGCTCCACAGCAGATGGGATGTTTGCATTTTGTTCCCTGTTGGATTCATAACTGTGCTTGGTACACAGGCATTCCGTAAACACTCATTGAATGAATGCAGACAGGAGGCTCATTCCTGGATCAAGGGAGGTTCCAGCCCAATCATGCGTTTATTTCTTTATCTACTCCACAAACATTCATTGGGCTCCTGGCTGCAAGGACACAGCAGGGGAAACGACAATGAAAAGGATAATACTCTAAAAACTATGGTACATTTACACAATGGAACACCTCGCCGCAGAGAAAAAGAAGGAGCTCCTACCCTTTGCGACAGCATGGATGGAACTGGAGAGCATTATACTAAGTGAAATAAGCCAGGCGGTGAGGGACAAACACCACATGATCTCACCTTAACTGGAACATAATCAACAAAAGAAAAAAGCAAACAAAATATAAGCAGAGACATTGAAATTAGGAACAATCTGACAGTAACCAGAGGGGAAGAAGGAGGGGATAATGAAAGGAAGGGTTTTCAGGAACTACTTACTATAAAGGACACATGGACAAAACCAAGGGGGAGGGTGGAAGCAAGGGAGGGAGGTGGGTTTGTCTGGGGTGGAGCCGGGAATGGTGGGGGGCGGGGGGAATGCAGACAACTGTAATTGAACAACAATAAAATAATTTTAAAAAAAAGAGAAAAGGGTAATACTGTTCAAAAAGGGAAAATAGTATTGCTGGGGAAACAGAGATGTGTTCAAACACCCCCAAACCCTTGAGGTTGAGCCACAGGATGGGACCTTAGGGTAGCCCTGGCTCTTCCTGGGAAGACAGGCAGCACTTCCTAGGGGAGGGAAAAGCGGAGCCAGGATGTTGAGGAAATAAAAATTGGAGCCTATGATACACGGTCTCGTTTGTCAAGAGGCTAGGGATAGGGACTTGTTTGCCAACCCTCTGACCCTCCTTAAGGCTCAGGGGTGATTCCAGGCCATTCCTACTGTGACCACTAGAGTGCATACCGGCCCCATCCCTGGGAATCCAGGAGCCCTACGGTCTAAGGAGCAATCCTTTGCCTCAAACCCAGCTCCTGGCTCACTTCCCACCATCAATATTCATTCATTCATTCATTCATTTATTCTGCAGAAGTGTATGAGGTACCACCCAAGAGACCTCGGAGCCAACACACTCATGTTCAAATTCTGCACACCACACTGGCTGTGTGACCCTGGGCAAATTGCTTGACCTCTCTGGTCAGGTGGCAGAAACTACCTCCCAAGGTCTTAGGATTAGATGAGGCTTGAGGCACACATGGGTAGCCACAGCATCTCCTCCGTCTTCAGTGGGCCCTGCTGCCTGACTTGAGGTCATCTACCCCTCACCCATTCTCTCACCAGACCAGCCTCATTACCCCCTTGGGTAGGCCAAGCTGAATCTCACCTCAGGACCTTTGCCTGGACATGACCTCTGCTAGGAGTGCCCTTCCCACTGTTCCTCCTCTTTCCCTGCTTCTTGGGAGTTTACCCCCACCCCTTCCTGGGGGAACCCCATCCCCCACTGCATCTTGCTGCCCGGCACCCTGATCTCTTCCACCTCTGCCATTCCCTAATGCAGGGGTTAGCAATGGTGTTTCCCAGTATGTGAGGCCAACACCCAACATACAGTACATGCTCAATAGAGTCTTGAATAAGTAAACATTAATGAGTAGCTTCTGTGTGCCATACACAAGCAAGTCTCTGGTAATGCAGTGGGAACAAGAACACACAGTTTTGTATGTTATAAAACTATGAGCTCAGGAGATACCAGGCCTGCAGTTAAATTCCCTCACAAGAGCCATGAGGTGCAACAATTATGACCTCACTTTACAGATGAGAAGACTGAGGCTCAAATCTCGCCATACTTGAGACCCAGTGGCCCTGAGGTTCTGGGGTCCTCAGGGATTTATTGGCAAGCCTGTTGGGATACACTTGGGAGGCTCTCTGACTACCAGACGTGGCAAGACATGGGTATCTAGGGATGGCTTCCCAGAAAAATATCCTTGAAAAGGCTTTGAAAATGGAGGTGGAGTGTGGCCTGGCCCCTCCAGACTCCCCAGGGACAGGACCCTATCAACCCTTCCAGACTATGCGGGACAGGGCCGAATGCCCCCACCCCTGACTTGGTTGTGCCTTCCTCTTCAAGTACTGCAGGACAAGGACAGATGGCCCTCTGAGCCTCAGTCTTCCACCTGTATAATGCGTCTTCTAGCTGTGCCCAGAGGACTTACAGGGAGTCCACTCTGTAAATGGCTACTATGGCTATAAGTCTCCAGTTCTCTGCACCTCTCAACCTTTGTACAGGTCTTCTGCACTGCCTGGAATGTGTTGGGACCATAAGGACGATGACAGTTACCACTTGGGGGCCACTGCTCATCATTTAATTCAGAGAGAGAAGGGCCCTGAGGGCCCTGTCCTACAACTCAGCACACAGGTGCTGAGAATCGTGATTACCTGGTACTGACTCCAATCCCAACCCTGTGGGACTTGGTGATTCCAGAAATCACTTTCCCTCTTCCAGCCTTAATTGCTCCTCTGTAAATTGGGTGCCTGCCTCATAGCATCATGGTGAGGTGTAAAGAAGACTCATCATGTACCTGCCCCGGCCAAACCACCCATAAGAATCCATGCATACACGTCATACCCTCACTGTGAGTCGGGCACTGTCCCTGGTGTCCTGCCTGCACTCTGCAGTACTGGGATCCATGCCCATTTCAAAGATAAGAAAACAGAGGCCCACGGAGGTCACGTGATCTGGCTGAGGTGGCACAGCTTGTACTGGACACCTCCTCTCTCCTGCCTCAGGGTCACCTCCTCAGAGAACCCACAACCTTCCTGTTCCCAGGGACTCTGTACTACCACCTCTCATCACACCTCATTCACTCCCTTCTTTGTTTCCAGCCCAGCAGGGACCTTGGTGACATACTGAACCCACCCAAACGGGCCCTCCCACCTGTATTGGCCTATTGCTGCTGTATAAATCACGACCAACCTGGTGGCATAAAAAAACCCAAATCTTTCTTTCTTTTGAAGGTCAGAAGTCCAACACGGGTTTTGCAGAACTAAAATCGAGGTATCGGCAGAGCTGCATTCCTTTCAGGAGGCTCCAAGGGAGAATCTGTTCCCATCCTTTTATAGCTTCTGCAGACTGCCCACATTCCTTGGCTCTTGGCCACTTCCTCCGTCTTCACAGCCAGCAATGGCAGGTCACCTCCTCCTCATGTAGCAGCCTGACCACAGAGGGAAGGGTTTCCACTTTTCGGGATCCCGTGATGGCCTGGGCTCACGGGGTAATCCAGGATTTTCTCCCCATCCAAAGGTGCTTACCGTAACCCCATCTGCAGAGTGTCTTTGCCATTGAAGGTGACATAGTTACAGGGTCCAGGGATTAGGATCTGACAGATGTGTCAGGTAAATCTGGGCGTTCTCTTAGTACAAGCATCCCGATACTGCACCTCTGTTATAGCCCCCTCCTTCTCGTGGTTCAGTCCATCTCCCAAGTCTCAATTTATTTTTGTTAAGATTTTATTTACTTAATTAAGACTTTTAAAAAAGATTTTATTTATTTATTTAGAGGGAAAGGAAGGGAGGGAGAAAGAGAGGGAGATAAACATCTGTCCGTTGCCCCTCACTTGCCCCCAGCCAGGGACCAGGCCCACAACCCAGATATGCATCCTGACTGACAATTGAATCGGCCACCTTTCACTTTGCAGTACAATGCCCAACCCTCTGAGCCACACTGACCAGGGCCCAAGTCTCCACTTAAATGTCCTGTTTCTCTGGGAAGTCTTGCTCGGTCTCTCCCAGGCTGGGTCAGGTGTGGCTTTGGATTATTCTCCATCACAGCTCTGACCACGGTCATCACGGCCAGTTTACCTGTGGGGTCTGGGGAAGAGAAGCCTGGGGTGGTGAGCCAGGGCTATTAGGGAGTCGTGGTGGGTGTTTGAGCTGAGAAGGAACCTGGGGCAGCTGAGACTGGAAAGTGGGCTGCAGTGAGGCTGTGGCTGGGTCAGGGTAAAGAAGAAGGTACAAATGGGAGAGATTCAAAAGGGGAGGCAGGGGCTCCTCTGAGGAGGGCCGGTGACTTGCTTGAGGTCACCCAGCATATGGCCTCTGGGTTGGGAAGACACGCCAGGCTAGGGAGCAGGAGGCCACTGGCAGCTGGTCTTCATTTGGAACCCACACTGGGCTGACAATGATCTTTTGATTTGCACAGCCCAGGCCAGGGTGTCTGAGGTCAGGTCTTGGCCAAGGCCACACTGTCCAGCCCCTTCACACCCTTGTGAGAACACAGAGTCCCATAACTGACCCATTCTCCAACCAAGGGAGAGTCCCTTCAGACTGTCAGAGGCTAAGGCCACAGTGAGACAGCTTGGCATCTTCCCCCAATGTCTCTAGGTAGTGACGTGGCCCTTGGCTACTGGCTGGGGGATATGGGTCAGGCTGGGCTGCTCAGGTAGAGGAAGGGTTCTGGGAGTGCCATCTGACAGCAGAAGTTCTTGTGCATGTAGAGCAGGTCTGTGCTGTGTGGCCGGCCACAGGAACCCTCAATTTCCACACCTGGGGAGGGAGCTGATGCAGGAATGGGGGATGAAGAGGCAGAGGCACCCCATGGGAGATATCCAATTGCTCTCCATCTTTTTAATTTTCCTGAAAGCATTTACCACTCTCTGAAGTCATAATGCTAATTTATTTTATTGGCTATGGTCCCTACAAACCATGAGCTCCCTGATGACAAGACTGGGTCTGCCTTGGTCACCCTGGAACCCCAGCACTCCCCAATGGCCCCTGCCACTGACGATCATTGATGATTTCTTAGAAGCACAAATGCAGAGGAGCTGCACAGAACCCATAAGCAGTTTGAGAGAGCTCTAACAATTTGGGATGCTCCCAAGGTAGAAGGAATCAATTCCAAAATAGTAAGAGTGTCTGCCTGCCTGCACCAAAGCCCCCTGGACTCATTTTCCAGGTTTACACTGGTGTTGCCATCATAAACTGCAGGACACCCGAGATTCCAGAGCGCTAAACCCGAGTGGAGAGGAGGAAATCCCCCTAAGACAGTGAGTTCTTCGTGTGGGTGTGGCCCTGGCACAGCGTCTGCAGAGATTTGGCCTCACGCAGTCTCCCAGGCACACAGGCGCTTCAGAAGTCTTGTGGTGTGATTATTGCAGTTGGTGATGTTGTTGGGACCATTTGTGTCCCTGGGTCTCTACCTGTGCCCCGCCCCACAAACGCACACTTTCTCACACCCAACTGTGCCCACCAGCTCCAGCAGCCAGGTGGCTAGGTGGGTGGCCTAGGGTGTGAGCAGCCAGCCTAGGG
This sequence comes from Phyllostomus hastatus, assembly GCF_019186645.2. Taxonomy (NCBI): domain Eukaryota; kingdom Metazoa; phylum Chordata; class Mammalia; order Chiroptera; family Phyllostomidae; genus Phyllostomus; species Phyllostomus hastatus. The sequence goes on along the minus strand of NW_025333640.1, from coordinate 4,998,255 downwards.
CTGAGGGCCCCAGGTGTGGGGCATATAGGAACGGGAGGATCACACGTGAGCCATGCAAGTGACCACACACAATCCACGACACGGTGCATGCTCCCTGTGAGTCACCAGTTGGCTCAGCCACAGCCTTACAGCTGAAGACCTCCAAACACAAGGCAACACCTCGAACTCACACCCCAGGTCACAGATGGACCCCTTGCATCGGCAACAGCCACACCTTCCCGCATAAATTCTCAGGCTCCCAGGTCGGGCTCACCACCCACCAGCTGCCACCCGGGTGGCCAGGCCCGGCCCCTTCACACATCGCGTACGACTCAGCCTCGTGCCCCGCCATTCACGAGCCCCGCCCCAGCCCGGCCCCGCCCCGCCCGCAGCCAGCGGGACCTTTATAGGGAGCGCCGACCGAGGAGCACTGGGAAGTCGGTGCCGCCGCCCTCCCAGACGCCCGCCCTCGGCGCCTGCCGCAGGGGCCACCGCTGCCTTCTCTGCTCTCGCCATGCATCCTGGGGCGCCCGGGCCACTGTGGCCACTGCCCTGGGGGGCCCTGGCTTGGGCTGTGGGCTTCGTGGGCTCTGTGGGCTCGGGGGACCCCGTGCCCGGTGAGTGGGGTGGCCGGAAGGCGCGGGTGTGGTGGGCCACCCACGTGGGTCTGCCTGGAATGCGGGCTGGGGGAATGTTGGGGGTCTAAGGGTAGGTGGCAGCTGGAGGTGGAGGGCGGTGGCCGGAGGCTGCTGCAGATTGAACCCTGGAGGGTTGGGGCTCCCCCAGGCCCAAAGGGCCTGAAGGAGGGTAACCAAGAGGTTAGTAGAACAGATGTGACTCTCAACAACTGTGATCCATAGTAGTCACAATGACTGACATTTACTGAGCCCCTAGTGTCTACCTCTTACCTCCCTAAATCTGTGTAACAGCCCAATGGTGTGGGAACTCTTATTATGCCTATTTTCCACATGGGGAAACTGAGGCACGGGTCACACAGTTTGTAAGTGGCAGAGCCAGAATTGGAACCTGGACCACCTGGGTCTTGACACCACAGAGAGGCAGGGCTGGGTGGCCAGACCCAGGACCTCCAGCAAGGGCCCCAGGCCTTTCCTGGGTCTGGCTTAGGCAGATGGGTCATTAGAATGTCATGCCTGCCACTTATTGGGAGAAGCCAGGCAAGTAACATCCCCACTCTTGGCATCAGTTTCCCCTTTATGAGAGCTGGTCCCTGGGCGGCACTCAGTATAGCACCTGCAAACCAGTGAGCTCTCTGGGATGGGGGCTGTGGCCATTCCTACCCCCATTTAAGGGTGAAGAAACTGAGGTCATCTGCCCCCCTCCCAACCCGGCAGCCCCACCCAGCCCTGCACGGAGGGAGGGGAGAGTGGAGCCCCCTCCTCGAAGGCCGTGTCCCCAGGGAGACAGTGAGCTCATGCAAGGGGAATGTTCCCAAGTTGGAGTGAGTAAGAGGCAGTCCAGGCAATGGGAGGGGGGTGCTGCCAGGAGAGGGGGATTCTGTGTGCCCTCGGGTGCTGTTTAGACAGAGGACAGAGTCAGGAGAGGCAGCTCCAAGGCCTACTGACCCTGACACATACAGGCCTGAATGTTTGACTGATTAAGCAGGATGCCAGGCCTGGGTGGGTAGGGGAGCTGGTGGGAGGGGGGCAGCGGGGAGGGAGGAGAGCTTCTTGGGATGGTTGGGGGTTGGTTAGGGGTTGGTGGCGGAGCAGTGGAGAGGATGGAGCTCAGAGAGGAGAATTTCAGAAGGATCCAGAGTCCCTCCCTCTCTCTTCCTTGGGGATGGAAGCTGGGTGCAAGGTCAAGGCCGGGTGTCAGCAGTGGTACAGAAGGGCACCTCTGATCCCATCGGAACTGTCGCCCCCACTCCCGGGCCCACAGGTGGTGTCTGCTGGCTCCAGCAGGGCAGAGAGGCCATCTGCAGCCTGGTGCTGAAGACCGACGTGAGCCAGGCCGAGTGTTGCGCCTCCGGCAACATCGACACCGCCTGGTCCAACGTCACCTACCCAGGGAACAAGATCAGCCTCCTGGGCTTCTTGGGCCTGGTCCACTGCCTCCCCTGCAAAGGTAAAGGTGAGACCCCAGGTGTCGGCCACAGGCCAGGGTCACTGTGGTTGAAAGTGGACCAGCTGAAAGTGAGCTCCCTGTCTCCGGGGTATGCAGGAGGAAGTCAAGGCCACTGGGAGGAGCAGTTGGGAAGGGGATCCCAGCTTCCCTCCATTGAAGATTCAGGAAGAAGCTCTGACTCCCCAGCTTGGTTTCCAGCCTCTAGGCGGTTGCTTATGCCAAGCCCTCTGCCAGGCTGGCCTTGGCCATCTGCACCCCACTTGCTCCCCACAAGGTGGAAGTACACTCAGCTCACACCTAACTCCTGGCAAAGTGGATTTTCCTGACTGGCCACTCTGGTTTGTGACCCCACACTCAATATTCCCAACAAGCTTATCTGCCCTTAACCCCACAGATTCCAGGGAACTGTGGTGAGCCCCTAGCTGCATGTTTAATAAGCATGTGCCTTCTGAACCATGTTCTGAGAAATGCCGCTGCCTCCAGCAGACAAGGAGCTCTTCAGGGGCTGAATGAATAAGACATATTGTCTGCCCTGTAGAAGGGGTTGAGGGCCCTCCCAGGCCCCTGTGGTCAGGGATCAACCTGCAGGGACCAAGAGGGGACATGACTTGAAGGAGGCAGGCATTAGAGACAGCGTCTTGGCGGGTAATTAGAAGTTTATCAGCTGGAGAAAGTATGTGGGGAGAGAGCATCAGCAGAGGCCTAGGATGAGGTCCTCGTTGTGGGGGTGGGGGGGTAGGGCAGAGGAGCAGGGAGGAGGCTGGAGCTGAGGGCCACAGACCTGAGGGCCAAGCTGAGACTGGCCAGCTCCTGGGTTGTGATTAATCCCAGATCACCCTGGCTGGGTGGTCCTAAACTCATTGCCACATACCCTGGCTCATTCTAGAACCCCCTTTGGCTTCTGGGAGGAGGACAGATTTCAAAAAGTGCCTGACCTGGGCATGAGATGGTCCAGGACACCCCCCTCCCCATTCTGGCCTTGGGGATGGGAAATCAGCACCCCCCTTCTGTTCCCTCTTGCATGAAGCCACACAGGCAGAGCATTTCCAGATGTGCGTGTGGGCGGGAGGCGCCCAGGTGCGGCCCACATGCCCTGGCAGGGACAACCAACATGGCCTATCCCTTCTCCCGTCATTGTCTTAGTAATAGCCACTTATTTTATGCTCACCCTCTAAGGTGGGTTCCCCTATCAACCCCACTTTATACACAGGGAGGCTGAGGCTAGAGTGCAAAAGGCTCAGAGTCTGTCCTCCAGATCCAGAAGCAACAGAGCTGGGTGGAGGGAGGGGGGTCCATCCAGGACATGGCCTGGAGTTATGCTGAGGTACCCCTGGCTCCTCCCCTCCAATCAGGAGTGTTGGGGCCTCAGTTTCCCCCTTTTGTAAAATGTGACAAAACAGCATGACCTTATAGGGTGGTCCGGAGGCCCCAATGAGCCTGGGAAGGCCTGAGGGCAGGAGCAGGCATTAATGGAGTCCGATTTGCATTTCCGAAGGTCCAGGGGCCTGAGTAGTAGACTTCTGGTCAGACCTGTTTTCCTACCTGAGAAATGGGGTTTCAAGGGGGTGGATAACCCTTAGTTCAGATGGCTACGGCTGTGGGAGGTCCGCTCCTCAGGAAATGAGCCTCACGCCAAGCGCCATACTCCGCCCTCCCTGTCCCCTCCTCCCGGGAGGTCCTGGCATGCACCGGGAGCAGACACTGCCAGTCCTTCCTAGACCCGAGCCTGAATGGGGTGGAGCCCCCCACCCTACCCCTGGGCAGACGCAGCCAGGGCTCCCACCGGCCTGCCCAGAAACGCTAGTCAGGGAACAGACGTCAGGGAGAGTGGGATGAGGGGGCTGGCAGCCTGTTCCTGTCCCCACCATTCACAGCAGAGACGCCCTTCCCGCCCACACTGAGCCCCGCCTCCAGACACAGCCCCCAGCCTCAGGCGTCCACCAGGGTAATGACTAAATCTCTCCCACAACAGCCCTCTCACCCAGACCCCAAACCAGTACCTCCCCATGCACCCTCTGGGCAGCCCCCAACTCCTGCCCGGCCTCTATCCCTCAGAACAGGGGGCGAGGAGCAGTGGGCTCAGAAGACCTTTGGTCGCTGCCACGCGCCCCAGCCCACAGGCGCGTATCCTGTGTCCTCAGATTCGTGCGAGGGCGTGGAGTGCGGTCCGGGCAAGGCGTGCAGCATGCTGGGGGGCCGCCCGCACTGCGAGTGCGTGCACGACTGCGTGGAGCTCCCGGCGCGCTTGCAGGTCTGTGGTTCGGACGGCGCCACCTACCGTGATGAGTGTGAGCTGCGTGTTGCACGCTGCCGCGGCCACCCGGACCTGCGTGTCATGTACATGGGCCGCTGTCGCAGTACGTGGGGGCCGGGCCAGCGGGAGGGCGGGGCCCCCAGGCCTGCGTGTCAGTACGGGCGCTGCAGTGCATGAGGGTGGGGCCTGCAGGGCCTCCGATGCAAAGTGCTTAGTAGCATAGGTAAAGGTCTTGGAAGTTGAGGCAGGATTTATGGTAGGCGGGGCCTAGATGGTGAGGTCGTGGGCGGGGTCTAATAAAAGGAGTCTATTGTCTTAAGAGGGCGTCAGTGGATTGGTTCCTTTATGGGTTCGAGAATAAGGAAGACTAGGGTGGAAGTTTGGAAAGTGGGGTTCTGGTTCTCACATGGGGTGTGAGGTATGGGTGTGTGACTCAGAGGGGCTTGTGGGTGCAATCAGAGGGGGCCGGGCTTCAGGGTGAACTTGGGTTGTGGGAGAGGGGTGCAGCATCTGGCACACCCAGAGGAGGCGGGACTCTGTTGTAGGCGGGGTTCGCGATCTCGACCGACCCCCTAACCTAACCTGGCGCCCCGCCCACAGAGTCGTGCGCCCACGTGGTGTGCCAGAGGCCGCAGTCGTGCGTGGTGGACCAGACTGGCAGCGCCCACTGCGTGATGTGCCGCGCAGCGCCCTGCCCTGCGCCCTCCAACCCCGGCCAGGAGCTTTGCGGCAACAATAACATCACCTACATGTCTTCGTGCCATCTGCGCCAGGCCACCTGTTTCCTGGGCCGCTCCATTGGCGTGCGCCACCCGGGCAGCTGCGCAGGTGCGGGGCGGGGCAAGGAGCAGTGGTAGATTGTAGCTCCCAGCCCCATTCTGTACCCCCAATTTCTCTGTTCTTCCCTCCCGCTCAGCAGGCACCCCTGAGCCTTCAGATGCTGAGTCGAAGGAAGAAGAGGAGAACTTCGTGTGACTTAAGGACGGCCTGGGCCTGGCGTTCAAGGCCTCCACCATTTTATTTATTGCCAGAGCAGAGTCTAATTTATGTCCCATGGACACTCCCCAGCCCCAGGACTGGACCACTTAGGGGAGCCCTGGACCCCTTCCCAAAACGGTACCTTGCAGGGATTGGGGACAGAGGGCCTGGGAGCAGTGCTGGTAGGTGGGGCCTCTGCCCCAGACACTCAAGAGGACCCCACTTCTGCTCCCTCCAGGATTACTAGTAATTATGGCTGCCAGCAGGAAGTCTGAGAATTCTCAGCAATTAATGAAAAGTCACCCTGGCCTTCTAGAATAGGGACCAAGGGGTGAGGAGGGGGTCCACAGCCTGGGGGGTGTGTGTATGCATAAGCCTTAGAACATGATCAGACCTCCCAGCAGGCCAAGGATGCAGCCTCAGTCCCTTACCAGCCCCTGAACCCAGGGCTTTCCTTTCCCACTGCCTCCATGTACCTGTGAAGGCCACTGAGAAAAGTCCAGCTTGTCCCCTAATGGGGGAGGCACTCTCTGCCTCCTGACATAGGTCTCAGCTCAGCACCAGCTCAGAAGGGGGTGGGAGCTGGCGGGGCCCAGGAGACCCTGCGTACTCACTGGCCCAGGTGGGCTATACCTGCTAGTGTCCACTGCACACCTGGCCTCCTGGAGCTATGTGTCTGAGCAGCACCTCTAGTGACTGCTGACCTGTCCACAGGTGAGGTTTAGACCCTGAAGCCCTTGGTCCCACGAGGCCCACCCTTGCCAGGCTTCCAGGCCAAGTTCCTAGCCAGCCCCTCTTTACCCACCAGCTAGGCTCAGGGGTCTCGACCCTGCCCAGTGCTAGCCTAGGGCCAATTCCTTCCATTTCATGTGGGCTGTCACTCTGACACCTCTCTGTGCCTTCATACAGACCAGAAGCTCAGACTGGATATGGGGCAAGGAGCGCAGGAGGCATTGTACACACCCTCTCCCAGTCCCCAGGAAGTGCCTTATCCGTGACACCCAGAAAAATACCCTTGAGTAGGTGAATTTGCTTGAGTCCCCCAATAAGGCAATTTCCCCTGCCCTGGGGTCCTGCCTCACCAAAGAAATAAAGATTGTAAAAAGCCACTTTGGGGTCAATTTCTGGTTTGCTCCACTCTCTCTGATCCTCTTTGCCACCCACTTTGGGAGCCTGGAGCCTGGGTTGCTATTAGGGTGGTAAGTGGGGACCTCTGAAAGCATCCAGGGGAGACACGTATGTCCTTGGGGCAGCCACTGTCCACCTCCGAGCCTCAGTGCCCATCTCTGGGCAGTGGGCAGCAGCCAGACAGAGGGCTGAGACAGGTGGGATGGTGGGGGTGAGTGGGAGAGAAAGGAGGCCAAGAAAGTGGCTCAGGGAGGGAGTGGTTCGGCCGGACTCCAGCCACTTTGAGGCCAAGAAAAAGCTCAAGGAATGTGGGTGGACCATCATGTCTGGTTAGTTAGTTAACATTTATTCAGTTATTTTGGCCCTTTTTGTTTGTAACCAATGCCCATACCCCAACCCAAGCTTCCTGGGTTTGGGGGCCCCGTGGACACCCTGCCCCAGGCATGGATGCTGTTTGCACCGGTTTCCCAGGCTGGAGCTGTTTGCACTGGTTGTCATCTCATTTGTGTACTCAGTGCTGCTGTGGTTCAGGCAGCTCCCGTGGGGGCCCCAGTGGTCCTGGGTGGGGAGCTGGGCTGAGGGGTATGCAGGTGCTGCCGAACCACATCCCAAATCCAGGGCACGAAAGTGGATACCTGTGTGTACACATCTGGAGTCTTGGGGTCGCCGCACCAGACGCCGGAGAAGGAAACAAGGCCATGGGCCCGGTTCCTGCACACCAGGGGCCCCCCAGAGTCTGCCTGGAATGGAGGGAGAGACGAGGCCAGGAGTTCTTCTCAGCCTCACTTTGCCTGAAGGGGCCTCTGCATGTAAAGCCCACCAGGACCCTTTCCTGCCCATCAAACCCTTCCATGACACCCTAGTGCCCTTACAGCTGAGGCTACACCCCTCGCCTCAGCCTTCAAGACCCTGCGGATCCCATCCACCTGTTTGCCCTTCTCTCCCTCATTCACCAGCCTTCCTGGCTGTTCCTGGAGCAAGCCAAGCTCCATCCAGCCTCTACCAGGGTGTCCAGCCTGCGACCCATGGGCCTCATGCAGCTCAAGATGGCTATGAATGCGTCCCAACAGAAAATTGTAAATTTACTCAAAACATTATGAGAATTTTTTTGTGATTACATGTCACCATACATTTAATGTGTGGCCTAAGACAGCTCTTCTTACAGTGTGGCCTAGGGGTGCCAAAGGGCTGGACACCCCTGCAAGCTTTTGCTTGTGACCTGTTACTGCCCCCTGCTGGGCATTGCTTGTATAAACAGAGAAGTCTGCAGCTGTTTGTGCAGTACAAACCTGCTTGGATGTGCATGGCAACCCTGTGGTTGTCTCTCCACCTGGCATGCCCTCTCTTAGATCTTAAGGTTTCCTTTATGACTCAGCTCAAAGGTGCTAGCCTTCCTGAATACTCATCCTAAAATTCCTGCCCACTCCCCTCCTGGTCTCACCCCAATTGTCATCTGGAATTACCAGTAGCTCTGGCCCTATGAGGTGGCAGTTCTGTAAATGGAGAAAGATGGAGAGAGGTCCAGAGAAGTGAAGTGACTTTCCCAAGGCCACACATCTGGAAAGTGACATAGTCTGGATTTGGACCAGCTGGGCTCCAGAACCTGTGTTCTGAACCACTGAACTCTCTTGTCTGAAACAAAAGACCCTCCAGGCTAAGTGTCTCCCTCTGCAGTAGGGCCAGGGTTGCCATTATTCCAAACAGGTTATTAGGAGCAGGAGCTCCTTCCTCGAGATCTGCTACTGCCCCCTACTGGCCACTGCTTACAAACACACAAAGGTATAGCTCCGTGCACTGCACAAGCTGCACAGCCATACATGGGAGCCCTGTGACCCTGGGCCCCAGGTGAGGCCCATCTGCTCAAAAGTAAGTTGGGATTGAGTTCCCAAGGCTCTGCCCAGCTCTGACCGTTCTCTGTGGGCCTTGGTTTCCCATATGGTCAGTGGGAGGGACGGGGAATGAGTATCTTACTGAGCAGAAACCTCGTCGCCATCGGTCCCCACTGTGAGTGCAGACCATAGCAGGGGGCAGGTGGCCCCTCCAGGAGCTGTTGCAGATGTCCAAGTCCAGCACACGGACCTCGGCCTCCATCAGCCCAGGTGGCAACTCTTCAAAGTTGGACACAGAGCCCCAGCCGGCCACCCGGCACAGCGCCCCAGCCCTGAGTGGCCTTGAGCCTCTTTTTGGCAGCCGCAGCAGACCCACGGCAGGACCCAGGATGGCAGAGCTGTTCAGCTGCAGAGAGAACGTTGGGTTTTGGACCGCCTAAACTGTCACCACTGCTCCTGTCTCAGTTTACCCATCTGTGGTACCTGGTCTCTTGGCCTTATACAGAGCAAGCAACAACTGTCAGAAGGTCTGCTGCTTTTGCCAAGTGGCGCCGGTCCATCAGGCCCAACTCACTCAGACCTGGACTATGGCTTCCCCTCACCTCTTTAGCTGCCCAGAGGGTCTTCCTAATTATCATCTCTTTCCCTGCTCTAAGCCTTCCCATGGCTCCCCATTGCCCTCAAGATGAAACCTCTTCTCCTCCACCCCCATTCAGCCCTCCCCTCCAGCCTGAATAAATTCCCTGCCACGCCCTGGGCCCAGCTCCACACTTTTGCTCACACTGTAATGCCGACCTGGAGCACCTTTCCTGTCTAGCTTTCAGGTCTCAACTTAGACATGGTCTCCTCCAGGAAGTCTTCCAAGATTCCCAGGCAAGGGCAGACACTTCCTCTGGGCTCCCATCTGCTCCTGTCAAAGCCAGTTTACCCAGCTGCCACCCTCTTAGACTGGCGGCTCTAAGAGGACCAGTCCTAGGGTTTGTTTATGTCTGTGTCCCTGCTGACTGGCACACAGCTGATACTCAATCAACAGTTACGGAATGAACAACTTGGACCCCTGGTTTTGGCATTCCCTGACCTTGGGCACAACCCTGACCACCCCCAACCTCAGTTTCCCCACTCACACAAAGGGATGGGTAAGTCAGAGCAGCAGGTTCTAGGCCTTGGGGTTCCACAAGAGAGTGAAACTCAGGCTGTGGCTGCTAACACTCACTGCTCCCTTTGTATTTGCCAAGAGAACCCCAGATCCTACTGTTCCCAGGGAACTATTCAGGCGTGTTGAGTATCTCTTCACTTTAATTTTTTACCACATTTGGAGAACAAGTTTGGGACATTCTCCCCTTAAAACAGAGGCCCTGAGGATGACTGGAATTGAATTTGGGGTACGTCCGTGGGAGCTGCAGGGAGGGATGGTCTGAAAGGGCACCCCTCATGGCAGGGCAGAGGGAAGCTCACGTTTCTGGGAAGAGATGCCTCCTGGCCAGAAAACCCCAAGCAGGGCCAAGTGGCAGAGTCTTTCATGGTCCTCGTCCCTCACGTGTCCCCCTTTTAGCCTGGACATTGAGCGCCAGCTGTGTGCCATAAATGGTCACAAATGAGGTAAAAATTCCTGCCCTCAGGTCTAGAGGAGACAGTGAAGAATGGTGAAGTAGCGAATGTGCAGCTGCTGCTAGCAGGTGACAGCCTCTCGGGACAAAAGAGAGAGAGAACAGGGAGGAGGGAAGGCAGGACGGGACCAGGGCACAGGATGGGGTGGGTGTCCAGGGATGCCTCCTGCGGAGGCGACGTTTGAGCAAAGACTTAACCTGATGCAGATGTTTTGGGATCCTACAGCTACTTCTAAAGCATGTCCAGTCATCAGAGGGGTGGCTGGGAGAGGCGAGACCTATGTCCAGTGTGTCCCCACCACCACCACAAAGCTCACCTGCAGCAGACAGATGTCATTGGCGTGGGTCGTGGGGTGGTAGTCAGGGTGCCTGATGACAGCAGAGATGCCAAACACCTGCTGGGTGGGCTCTGAGGTGCGAAGAGCGTGGGCCCCCAGCACCACCAGAGCTGTTCGGAGGTCTCTGTAGGAGGGAGGGGTGAAGTAAGTGAGATTGGGGGAGGGCCGCCGGCCACGGTCGTTGGCAGCTCCATCTGCAAAGCCAGTGCACAGCAGTCTATTTCATCCCGATGCCAGCCCTGCGATAATAATGATGTTTGTTACTGTTCCCACCGCAATTATAGCATTAACTCTAATTGTTGCAATATGAATTCTAATAACTATTATAAACTACACTTAGAATGAATAGAATATTTATTTATTATAATTCCCACCTCAATTATATTATTACCTCTACAGGGGTTCAGAACAGGCCTCCCCAAGATGTGTCCCTTCGGCATGTGGATTATTTTGAACCAAAGGCCATCAAGACCTCAAGGGCTCACAAGAAACTGTTACCTCTGCCTTAATCACCTGCCTGAGTCTAAATGGGAGCCTCACCCACTGTGAGCGTTAGCTCCAGAGGTAACCTTTTGTGGTCTACCTGGGGAGCAGGGCAGCCCTCTAATTACTGAGCATCCGCTCTTCTCAAGGCTCGAGGACCCTTCTCGCCACTGATGCCTCAGGCACCTGGCCTCACCGCTAGCTCAGGTGACGTGTGTACCTCATCCGTCCTTTCTGTTCCTGACCCCCTCATGGGTGTGGGGCTCCCATGTGTACGTTTGCATTAAATGGTTATTTTCTCTTGTTAATTTCTCTGTAGCTTGAACTATTAGACCATCTGGAAGAACCTAGAAAAGTGGAGAAAATTTTTTCTTCCAATAACTTTAATATGGTTAATGATTATTATAAAAGTATACTTTGCCCTGACTGGTATGACTCAGTGGGATGAGCGATATACAACAAACTGAAAAGTCGCTGGTTTGATTCCCCGTCAGGGCACATGCCCATGCTGTGGACCAGGTCCCCGGTTGGGGGCGTGTGAGAGGCAACCGAAGGATGTTCCTCTGGCACGTCGATGTTTTTCTCCCTCTCTCCCCCTCCCTTCCCCTTTCTCTAAAAATAAATAAATAGGTAAAAATCTTAAAAACATATACTTAGAACAAGCACAGCGATGATAACATCTATTTATCGTTATGGAGGTTGCTCCTTCGGCACTTCATTTGTGCACTCCACCCTTTCCCCTTCCTTGTCCGGTAAAGCTAACCCCACTGAGATGCCTCTTCCTTCAAGAGCCCCACAGGGGAGGGGTGGGATCTGGCTGTATGAACCATGCCCCTGCCTGGAATGCAGCAATGCCCAACCAGGAATCCCTCTCACCACTCCCGCCATCACCCCCCACCCTGTATCCAGAGCATTCTGGGATTCCAAGTGGCAACAGGCAGGGGGAGGGGGCCCAGGGTGGGCTCACATGTCGCTGAAGCAGTGGGCAGCTGAGACCACCCAGCGGGCGCGGAGCAGGAAGCCCCCGCAGTGATGCTGGCCGTTGAAGCTCACCGATGCCATGTAGGGACGGGAGTGTGGGGTCACCTCTCTGCCCCCAATGATCCTGGCCCCCCAGGAGCCTGCAGAGAGAAGGGGGAGCATGTGGGGCCTGGCAGGAAGAAGAGCTCATGGGAGCAACTCAGGCGCTGGATGGGATGGGGGCCAACCTGGGGGAGAAAGAGCCAGAGCTGGGCAGAGATGGAGCTGGAAAGAGAGCTGCAGAAGGACAAGAGTGACGGGGAGCCCAGAGAAGGCCCGTGAGTGTGCCGGGAGGAGGACCAAAAGCCAGAAACCTGGGTATGGGCCTGTCAAGACCCCAGCTGGGCGCCTGCCCCACTCCCTGCTGAGGCCCCAGAGGGTGACCAGCGAGGGCTGTGTAGCTGCATCAAGTCAGAGCCTTAGGGCACCTGGAGAGTTAACTGGTGGGGCCCCTGTGTAGGGGCACCTGGGGGTCCTCACCTGGAGGCCTCATGGACAGCATCAGGGCAGTAGCCACAGTCAGCAACAGGTGGTCCCAGCAGCCTGCCCCAGGCCCCATGGCTAGTGCAGGCCGGAATCTCCCTGGAGAGCGTTGAGGACTGAGGCCCCCACCCTCATCCAACGGCCCAGAAAGGGGGAACCCAGCTGTGGTCTGTGGTTGGAGGCCCTGCCAGGCCCCATCAGCAACGACCAGATCTGAGCTGGTGGTTCTGGGACACCAATGATTCAACCGCCTTGGGGTTGTTGATCGTAATTGCAGGGGAGGAAACAGGGCAGTGGAGGGGAGCAGGGGGCTGCCTGCCCAGGCAAACCCTGGCTCTGCCAGTCCCTGTACCCCCAGGGGTCACTTATCTTCTCTGTCCCCCAATTTACCCAGCGTCTTGGTCAGTTCTTCCAGCCGCATGCCCTTGCGGGGGGTGGCATAAATATCAACTGACACCGTGGATGTGTGGCTCAGTTGGAAGTGTCATCCCATCACAAAAAGTGGTGGGTTCGATTCCTGGTCAGAGCATATACTGAGATTTCGGGTTTGATCCTGGTCAGAATGCATACAAGAGGCAGCCAATTGATGTTTCTCTCCACATAGATGTGCCCCCCGCCCCTTTCCCTTCCTCTCTCTCTAAAAATCAATTTTTAAAAAACCCATATCTTTGGGTGAGGATTTTTAAAATATATAAATATCAATCAAAGCTTCAGATATGTGGAAATTTATTTAATCCTGGAGTGACCCAAGGATGTATTATTTCTATCCTCATGTCACTGATGGGGATCCTGAGGCAGAGACAGGTTAAGTGCCTTGGCCAAGGTCGCACAGAGAGGGAGTGAGGGGACCAGGGCTCTAGCCTCAGGACAGCTGTTGTCTCTACCAGGGGCCAGTTTTACCCACAGGTGGGCCCATTTCCTTCCCATCTGATAAGCAGTTGTGAAATGGGCAACTGTCCTTTATGGCCCCAACTAACCAAGCTCCCAGCAGCCCTGAGTAATGGGCTGGGTAAGGGCCAGTATTGTCCAACCCCAAACTGGCTTGTTGGGGCTACTCAGAAGATGGTCTTGAACCCAGAACTCCTGGACTATAGTCCTCGATGGGTCTTTTCATGGAGGATTGGGTGGTTTTCTCAGTCAGAGGAGACTCAACAACAATGGAGATGATGATGATGATGATGATGATGATGATGATGATGATGATAGCTCCCTTACTAAACACTTTTTGTTATTGATTTGTTGGAGTTCTTTATATATTGAGGAGATTAACTCATGGTCATATTAATTTCTTTTCTGAGAACTCTTAGGTGCAGAGACACAGCCTCCCTGGGAGGTGAATTTGGGTTCTGCTGATCTGCAGATGGACCAGTGCTGAGCTGGCCAGAACTGGGTAGCCCCATCGGGTCCCCACCCCCCTTACCCATTAAGTCCAGGGCTCCCAGGGCCATGGAGCAAACCAGGAGGATAGCAGGGGTCAGGGCTCTGACATGCTGCTCTGTAAAGGCCCCAACCTGGTCTGGGCCTGAGGTTTGGAGTTATGAAGCTGGCGGGGGAGGAGCTCAAGAACCCCTTCCTTCTGCGATATAGTTCCTTGCATGTCCAGCTTAACCTTTCTTGGTCCCTTTGGGATGGGAGACACAAGGCATGAGCTGGAGTCAGGGCTAGGGAGGAGGTAAAGGGGCCTCTGACTCAGAGACAGAAGAGGAGTGGGCTTCTGGGATCCACTCCCCTGGAGTCCAAGGGCCCCAGAGGATGTCCTGGGGCAGCCACAGATGTGAAGTGGGCTCACAGCAGGGTCAGGGGCTCTGGGGATGGTGACATCCTGGATAAGCAGAGGTGGCCAAGGAGTGAGACGGGAAGGGGAGTCATGGTAGAAACCATGGATGCAAGTGGTCCAGAACGGGGGCAGGGCCCCACACGGATTGGAGCTGCAGCACGCTGAGGGGAGAAGAGGAGGGAGCGGGTGAGGTGGACGCCTCTCTGGAGGGTGAAAGGGTGCAAGGGCTACTCGAGACCACTGCTCTGATGGTCTGAAATGACATAACCTGCCTGGTTCCACCACCGTGCTTTTTCTTTTCTTTTTTAAGATTTTATTTATTTTTTTAGAGAGAGGGTCAGGGAGAAAGAGGAACAGAAACATTGACATGTGAGAAAAACATCTACTGGTTGCCTGTCGCACACCCCCAATTGGGGACCTGACCCGCAACCCAGGCAGGTGCCCTGATCTGGAATCAGACCGATAACTGACCTTTCGGTTCACAGGTGGGCACTGGACCCACTGAGCCACACCAGCCAGGGCACCGTTTCCATGACTTTTTGAGATCTGCCCCTGCTGCCCGGGATGCCTCTCTGCACTATCTGGGCCGGGCCTGACTTCTCCAGCTCATATGTTGCCACCTCCAGCCAGTCTCCTGGAAGTGACTACATGCATGCTTGCATCTGGAGTGTGGATGTTGGGGACCTGGAGTCCCCAGGCAACCACTTGAGAACTTTAAGGAACTTGGCTTTTGGCCTGAGAGAGATGAGAGATGGGAGCCCAGGAAAGTTGGGCTAGCAACGCTGGAGAATGGTTTGTGTGTGGGGGGGGGGCGCTGGGGGGGGGGCGGGTCCCAGCAGTCGATACACACACCTCCTCTTCCTCCTATTTTCTTTTCTTTTCTTTAACGCTTCATGAATTTGCATGTCATCCTCGTGCAGGAGCCATGCTAATCTTCTCTCTATCGTTCCAATTTTAGTATATGTGCTGCCGAAGTGAGCACTCTTCCTATTTTTAAACAAAATGCACCCAGCATCCCTCAAACCTGGAATCATTTACTTAGTAGACAAAAGTCATTTCTCCGAACACAGGGCGTCTGCATCCCGGGCACCTAACACTGCCAGGTGCACAGTAGGTGCTCAAAAAATCTTTTTGGGCTGAATGGACACAGCTCCCTTTTGCTGAGCCATGCGTGTACATATTGCCCCTGGCTGCTTTCATGTTGCAATGGAAGATCTGGGGCTGCAATGCTGCAAATATTTACTATCTGGCCCTTTACAGAAAGAGTTTGTCACACTCTGAGCTCCTGTATGCTGGGCCCTGTTCCAAACCTTCCTGGGTATTCACTCCATTACCTCTTCCAGCTGCCCTTGGAGATGGGGAAGTGAGCTCAGACAGGGTTCTGTTAAGAAACAGACCCAGGGTCACACAGCACACATGGCTCTGAGTTGGAACTCAAGCTCAGGGCCCTGGTGTTTCTCGGGTTCTCTTTCCTTTTCTAACTCTGCTATTTTTTCTCACTGTTTGAGTGCCAAATGAATGCACATTCACCATAAAAAGGGGGAATGAAAAGGCCTGTAAAGAAAGAGGTAGCAGTGTCCCTCCTCCTTTGGGGTGCATCCTGATGCATCTTTCCCTAGAACCCATCGAAAGTTATTTTCCTTTGCACACACACATTTATTAAGCCCATGCTGAGTAGAACCATTTTACTTACAAGAAAATAAAGGCATTTAGAAGAATCTCCCTGTCCTGCCCCTCCCCACAGCCAGACCCCAGTAAGTGTGTTTGGGGCCAGGGGACTAGTATTTTTATGAAAACCTGGGAAGTTAGTGCCACAGTCTACATGTTGGCAGTGACAGGTCCTGCCTGTCTCCTGGTCCATGGGATCCACATGATGATACACGCAGCTTGAAGGACTCCAGAGAGACTGTGAGAAATCAAGGAGAAGGCAGGGGAGCTGGGCGCCTCTGTCTTCTGCCTGTGCCTGATCCCCACATGGCTTATCGAGACTTCCCCTAGGGCGGGCCAGGCTTCGCTGTAAACTCCGACCTGGCCACTGGCTGCCCACCCAATGTCACCCTTTCTTCTCCCCTCAATCCCACCCATGTCTGCAGGTCTTTTCAGCGGTTCAATCTGCAAATGGGGGACCCCAATGCCTGTCATCCCACATCCCATCAGTTCTTCCTTCAAGATCCATACACAATCCACCTGCCCCTCAACCTTATCCAGCCTCAGTGTGTTCTGGGGGGCCCTATCCAGCCTCTTCCAGGCCTCCAAGACTCTCTGCTTTACTGTTGTTAATCCACTCCCCTCCTGGCAGCCAAAGGGCCCTAAACAAAAATAAATGGGCCCTGGCTGGTGTGACTCAGTGAATTGCATGCTGGCCTGTGAAGCAAAGGGTCCTCAGTTGATTCCCAGGTTGCAGGCACACGTCTGGGCTGCTGCCAGGTCCCCAGTTGGGGGTTCATGAGAGGCAACTGATGGATGCTTCTCTCCCTCTCTTTCTCCCTCCCTTCCCCTCCCTCTAAAAGTAAATAAATAAAATAATATATATATATATTATATATATATATATATATATATATATATCTTCCTTTAAAAAGTAAATAAATAAACTGGGTTGGTCCCTCTCCAGCTCTAAACTCTTCCGTGGCTCCCCAGTGCCCTCAGGACAAAGCCTGAGCTCTCCTTGCTCCCTCCTCTACCCACCTCACTCACTCTGGCCACAGGGGCCTGCAGTGTGTGCTGTGGGAGCTGAGGCAGATTGAAATCATTAAACTTCCTCCGACTCCAGGACCAGGACGGGCGCCCAGAAAGCGCTCAGCAACGTCAGGAATTGCTGTATTATCATTTCTCTTCAATGGGCCTGGCTCGGTCCCACCGCCGCGCCTTTGCACTTGCAGTGTCCTCCACCCAAACGGTCCTCTTTCAGACCTCCAGGCTGCAGCGGAGAAGTCGGCTCCTCGGAGCGGCCTCCCGGACCTCCCCTGGGGTCCCATTCGTCCTTCGTCCCTCTCGCCCCACCGCCCCTCCACCCGCTTACCCTCTGGACTAGGAGCAGGGGAGGGGCGGGATTTTGGGAGATCACTGCTAGGGCCAGCGCACAGACCAAGCCTGGCCGCCAGCATCAGGCCTCTCGGACAGGGGATGGGTGACTCCGGGCGGGGAACCCGGCACAGCTCCAAGGTTACAGGCCAGGCCTACGGATTTAGGGGAGGTTGCCGGCAAGGCCCGCGCGCGGGGATGGGGACGCTGCGGCAGCCGCGGCGGCCGGCAGGAGGCGCAGCGCGAACCGCTGCGCGGGGAGGTGGGAGGGGACCAAGCGGGGAGGGGAGAGACAGAGAAACGCTGTGGCGGCGGCGGCGGCGGCGACGCGCGCACTCAGCCCACCCCCCGCGCCCGCCGCCGCCCGGACAATAAACAGCCGCGCGCGGGGCGATGCCCGAGCCGGTGCCTACGCCCCCGCGCCGTGCAGCCCGGGTCGCTAGGCCTTAGCCCGCGCCCCCACCCCCACCCTCCCTCCCTCCCCACCCCTGCGCACCCGCCCGCGTTCGCCCCCGCTCAGCATCACGGACCCACTCGGACCTCTGCTGGGGAAATGGAGTGAGTAGGCGCTCTCGGTCGGGGGCGGGGAGCTCGGGTGGTTGGGGGGACCGAGCAGGTAGTGAGGTTTCCACCCCACCCCGTCCAGAGCGTCGCGGCCCCTCGTGGAGAGGGAGGTGTCGAGGGGCTTCTGGGACTCCAGCTCATCTCGGAAGGACTTGGGCCGGGCAGCGCCCGCCCTGAGGCCTCCCCCTATCCGACCCAGGCGGCCCACCGTCTCAGAGGGACTCAGGAGGCAGCGGCTGGGGGCAGCCCGGGACACTGGGAGGGGGTGGCGCGTGTCTCTGCCTGTGCCCCGCCCGCGTCCTGTTGGCGCCCCCTGGGCTAGCCTGGGCCACCTGTGGACTCCGGAGTGGGCTCCCTGGGGTGATGGAGCAGACCCTCCCCATTGCACCGTCAGGCCTTGAGGTCATCCGCCACCCCCCACCTCACCCCCTCACCCCTCATCCTGAGCTCGCTGTGCCTTGGACGCGCCCACGGGCTAGTACTCCCTCGTCCTGGCAGCCCTCCCCAAGAGCCTCGAGTGCTGTCCAGAGACCCTGCTAAGGCCGGGTGGGCTGCCAGATGCTGTCCCGAGTTACCGCCGGAGAGAGGGGCCTTCTCTCCAGGCTTCCGGTCTGGGATGTGTGAAGTCCAGGTGCTTTCCAACAGGGGAGCTTGGAGCTGAGATCCCCTCCTGGGAAACTGTCCCCTAAATGGGGCCCCAAATGGGGCCCCAAATGGTGTAGCCAAGAGTCCACTGGGCCCAGGCGGGAATAGAATGGGTGGCCTGGGTCTGTGGGGTTTAGGAGGGGAGCTGCTGGGCAACAGATGATTCCTGCATAAGCAGGTGCTGAATGAGTGTGCATAGTCGTTTCAGGCAGAGTCCTTTCTGGAGTCAGGGTGGCCCCACACCTCCATTCCCACAGGTGGGCGCTGAGAGGCTGTGGAGTGTGCTTGCCAGGGCAGGGATGGGAAGCAGGTGTCTGGGGATCCAGCAGCCCGCCCACTATGTGTGTGTTGGGGGTGGGCATCTGCTTCCCTGCTCTGGGCCGGTCCCCATGGGGCTGGAGGCCTGGACCTGGAGGTCCAGCCAGTCCAGCTCCTCTTGCCCTTCCCACTGGGTGTGTTTTCCAAGCATACACCTTCCCTCCAGGGATTCACCCGTGACCCACCACACCCTCAGCTGGGTGGGAGCCTCCGCCTCCCGCCCTCCCCTGAACTCGACACCCAGTGTCCTCTGCTTTTGAAAACTCAGACAAAAGCCCAGCTGCACCCCAACACACCCTGGGAGCCTAGCCAGGGGCTCCGGGGAGCCAGAGCCAAGACTTGTCTGCACTAGGATCCCCACTTGTTTACCTGCTCTGCTCCCTTGGCCGAAGGGGCTCCTCTGGGCCTCCTGACAGCAGACCCTGGGGAGGGGACTGCCTTGGGGGAAGAGGGTGAAAATCTAGGCAAATGCCCACTCAGAGCAGAGAAATGAGGGGATATTTTGGTTGGACCCCATTGTTGTCCTTCCTACCACCCCTTCCTCTCAGTGTGGACACTGAGGCCTGGGGAGGGGCAGCATGCCCCAGAGTCACACGGCACAAGGAGGGTGCCCCTGCCCTGTGCCTTCGTGGTCACAGGCCAGATATGGTGCCATGGCCCCCCATTAAGTGAACCACTGGCTTTGCTGGGTACAGATGTGGGCTGGGCCTTGGTAGTACCTGGCTCAGTTAGCCGTGAGAGAGAGAAAGCCTCCGTGCCTAGTGCTTGGAGTAACGACGGTGGGGAGAGGCTGCCCTGACTGGAACGCCTGCCCCGGCTCTGGCTCCGGGTCCCTTTCCGAGAGGGCAGAGCAGGCCCCAGGCACAGAGGCCACAGCCACTAGAACAAATCACTCACCTCATTCCGTTTCCATGGATTTTGCCATCAGAGTCACGGAAGGTGGTTGTGGCTTAGGGTGGTGCTGGGAAGTTTCTTTTAAAAATAAATTTAAGAATTTGACAAAATTTTGTTAAAGGATTAGACAAATTTTCACTAGTTTAAGAATTTAAGGGTTTATTGAAAAATAGTGAGTAGATAATCACCAAGGCAGTGGGAGAGAGGGCTGAGGCTGCAAAGATGGGACCGGATTTGGGGGGTGGCAGAGCAGGGGCGCACTCCTGGGAGGGGGGCTGGACGCCAGTCCTGCCGTGGAGAAGATGTGCTGTGAGGGCAGGCTGAGGTGCTGCTCCCCTGGGAGCCTCAGGGTCTGGCCGGTAAAAGGAGGATATTTTAGCTCAGTGCAGCCGTTCTCAGGTGCCCAAGCCCTGCCCTGGGACAGGAGCGGGAGGCAGAGCTGGGGCGGGACCTGCCCAGAGGCCGACCCGGCCCTCAGGTGTTGGGTGCTGACTGGGTCCTTAACATTTCTCTCACACTTGCTAATCTCCCTTTTTATAACATGGGTTTGTTTATTTATTTATTTGTAGAGAGGGGGGAGGGAGGGAGAAAGAGAGGGAGAGACACATTGATGTGAGAGGAAAACATCCAGTTTACGAGCCCCATCCAGGGACTGAACCCACAACCCCGAGTCTGTGGGGAATCGAACCAGAGACCTTTCGCTTTCTGGGACGATGCCCAGCCAGTCAGGGTGCTGATCTCCCTTTTTAATGCCAGGCACAGCCAGTTAAAAGGCAAAAGTCTATAGTAATCGTTGAATAACATGCTTTCACTTTCAGTGTCTGTTTCCCAAGGTTTTAACTCCGTGGCCATGGCTTCTTGTTTTCTCGGTCTTGGTAACAATGAAATGTGTCCTTCTAATCTGAAGCGAGGGGGGCCGATTCGAACAGTAAGTGATATGAAGGGAGGGAACATGCAGATAATACTAACGTTGGTGGCAGGAACATGGGAAGGTGGAGAGGCGCTGGCATCATTTATTTACTTAAACATCACTTAGTGAGCACTTGCTGTATACCAGGCCCCGTTCTGAGTGCTTTGTCCCTGTGTATTCTCTTGATCCTTACAGCAGCTCTGTGAGGTGGGGAAACTGAGGCACAGACCAGTGACATGACAAGCCTGAGGTCACACGGCCTGTAAAAGGGTGGGTGGAGGGTCAGGTTGGGGTCAGCAGGGGGAGTCGGGGGTGGGGTGGGGTGGGGTGTGGTGGGTAGGGAATCTTTGTACCTTCCTATTTCCCAGAGGCTCTGGACTACTCTGTAGGGCCCTAGGTATCCCGGCATAGCTTTTCAATCTGGCTGGTGGTCTTTGCCCCTGGGGGCATCTGCCTCCGCGTCCTCCCCCACAAAGACCCTCACTGCGACCGTTGATTCAAGAGTGGGGGCTGAAACGGCAGCGTCCTGACTCCCTGGGAGACTGGGCATGTCACTTGCCTTCCTTGGGCCTCACCCCTCACATTTGGTGAATGGGGATGTGAGCCCACCCAGTCCCCTCTGGGCAGAGTTAGACAGCCCTTCCCAGGCGGGGCGCAGTCAGAAGAGCAGTGGGTGCTATGTGGTCTTGGAGCTTCTGAGTACCACCTGCAGCCCCGTGAGAGACCTGCCCCCTGAGATTGAGGGTCCCAGATTTTGATACTGGGAAATGGGTTGACATTCTGGGGAAAACAAAACAAAACAAAACATTACATCACCTTTCCCAAGTCTGGGACCCTGTTCCCATCCATTCCCCCCTCCACCCAGGAAGTGTCTCCTCTGTTCATTTAAGACATGTTCCCTGCTGCCCTGGCCGGGGGCGTCAGTTGGCTGGAGCAGTGTCCAGGCACCAAAAGGTTGCAGACTCGATTCCTGGTCAGGGCACATACTTAGATCGTGCGTTCAGTCCCCCAGTCGGGGCACGCACGTACGGGAGGCAGCCAATCAGTGTTTCCCTCTCACATCGATATTTCTCTCTTCCTCTCTCTCTAAAGTCCTCTGGTGAGGATTGAAAAAATAAAGTGCTCCCTACTGACTGTCCTAGCCCCACACAGGATCAGAAGGCTTGGGAAAGCCCCCGGAGGGTCTGTTTTGAGGTGTGGAGGAAGGTTCCCTGGTCCTTTTCCCATCGTGGGTCTTTTCTGTGAGAGAGATTTAAGGGTTTACCCTGTAGGCAGAAGGGAGCACCTGGTAGAAAGAGTGGCCCATGCAAAGGCCCGGAGGTGGGAAGGCATTGGAAGAAGGGAGCACTCTCTGGTTTATGCTCTCGGGGCCAGGTCTTAATAGGCCTAGAGTGCCCCTTTGGGGTGTCTGAGTTCTGGAGAAGTGAGAGCAGATGCTGGGCACCAAGAAGGGGCTCTGGCAGCTGAGGGGCCAGATCAATGAGGAGCAAGTCAGGGTTCAGCCTGGACAGGGCCTCTGGGGGCAGCTCAGAGACAAGTGCCAGGGTCAGGGGAGCAGGACCCAATGTCTGGGTGGACATGGAACTGATTTCAGAGCGCCCTGGCCGTGCTACCGAGGGGTCTCTGTGTAGCATAGGAAGGCTGAGTAGAGGTCTTACATCTGAGGATCATGAAATTGGGCTGGGATGTCTATCTCCTGCCCGAGGGTTTCAAGCAAGAATTCAGCGACAGTCAGAGCCCATCACTGGGACAGTCTGGACAGGGCTGGAAAGCCAGAGGTGGGCCCCAAGCCAGGCCCGTGGTGGGCAGGCTGGGTAAGGACCATTGCAGAGGCAGGCTGGGTGGGAGCTGCTGCATGGACAGTGGTAGTGGTGGGGTGGGGCCACGCCTGGGAGCCCAGCCTGGGTGAGCGGGGGTGGGGGGGCGGGGCTTGGCAGGGGCCTGCAGAGAGTGAGCATGTGATGCCCCTGTCACTTTGTGTTCAAATCCTTCTGATCATGGAGAGTCGCAGGGCAGGACCCCACCTCTGACCCTGCCTCAGCTCTTAATGAAAGGGTCAGCATTTCTGCTACATGAAGGTATATATTTATTTTTACCAGCTTTATTGAGATATTCATATATCACCCAATCCACCCACATAATTGTAAGACCATCACCTCTAATTCCAGGACATTCCATCACCTCCCAAACAAGCCCAATCACCAATTGCAGCCACCCCCATCATCTTCCCCTGGTCCCTGGCAACCACCGACTCAGTTGCTGTCTCTGAAGTGCCTGTCCCGGACACGTCACATGCATGGAATCACACACTGGGTGGCACTTGGTGTCTGGCTCCTCTCCCTGAGCATCGTGTGTTCAGGATCCACCACGATGTAGCGAGTGTCGGTGCTTCGCTCCTCACGACTGAGTGACATTCCATGTGTGGACGGACCACACTGTGTTTATCCACCCATTATTGGTGGGCATTTGAGTTGTTTTACGTGTTAATTCATACAGTCACTTCCGAGGTGGTTGGGACTTATCCCTTGTCTTCTGCTGGATGTGGAGAACCCAGATTGTGTTTTAGATAAATGTGACAGTTTCTTAAAAGAGAAAAAAAAGGAGGTGGCCCTAAGACAGGTGGTCAGTTCATGGAGGTGGCCGGAATGTGACACAGGGAGGGGGACCCTTAGGTGGAGGCGGCGTCCAAAAATGGAAAGACCCTCATTGACTTGCTGGTCCAGTGAACTTGTGTTGGTAGCTGCTGTGTCCTGGGCGCGGGGGATATGGCAGGAACAAAAAGAGACAGTTACTGTCCTCGTGGGGAAATGAGAAACAAAATAAGTAAAGGTCCAGTGTGTTGCGTGAGAGTGAGAGCTGACGAGGGAATTGCAGGGTCCTGGGGGCTGAAACAGGGAGATCAGAGAAGGCCTAGATGAGGAGGTGGTGTCTGAGGAGAGGCCTGTGGAAATTAGTGAGGCCTGCGGGTGCAGGGAGAGCGTGCACCAGGCAGGGGACACGGCCAGTGCAAAGGCCCTGGGGTGGGAATATACTTGGAATGTCTGAATGTGGCTGCAGCAGAGGGAGGGGTGGCCAGGGACCAGGGGTCTTTGGGGCTGGTCTCTGCAGCTGGATTTGCCTTGAGACATGTCCCCTGGGGAAGGCCTCTACCTGCAACACCCTCCATTCACGCTCCACTGCCCTTCCTGTCCAGAGCCCAGGGCAGGGTCCAGCTCCTCCCCCTCACTGCCCCAGGTTAATAGACAACAGGTTTGCTCCTCTAGGTCTGTGTCCTGCTCCGACCTCGGTCTCCACCATGAGGGGGATGCCTCTCTGTCTTGAATCTCCTAGGAAGCTCATGCCTCATGGGCTGTTCACTTCACTAATGACAGTAGTGGTCCTGCAAGTCACCTGATGAAGGGACGAGATCCAGGAAGGCTTGCTGGAAGAGGGGACTGCACTTGAGCTGAGCTTGGAGGTGGAGGAGGAAAAGCAGAAGCAGGGGGAGCTGATGCGGGGTGATGGGTAAACTGTGGCAGGCTTGAATGGACGGCTGAGAGGCTGAGGTTTTCTCAGAGGGCTGTGGCTGTGGAGAATTTAGAGCCAGGAAGGTGCGGGGGAGACAAAGGCCTCACCAGGAGCCGGGAAACAGCAGGTGGAATGGGGACTTCCCCCAACTCCATCTCTCCCTGCCCTGGTCCAGTGGGGGAAGGGGCCCATTGGGCCACTGGGCTCCCTCTCCACCCCCCCACCTCCCAGCCCCGTGACTCTGCTGCCACCCTCCCCCATGGCCAAGGTCTTTGTCAGCTGTTTCCTTTCAATTAACACAGGAATGTTCCAGCCCTGGGCTCTGAGCCTGCCTGGGCCTGGACCCCCTCATTCTGGCTGGAGCTGCCCAGGCATGGGCTCTGGAAGAACTAGTGTGATCCCCTCCACCCGCCTCCGGTCCCGCCTGTCCTGCCCGCTGGGTGACCTTGGGCTGGTTGCGTAACCTCTCTGGGTCTTTAAAAAATAAACGCCCCGCAAAGCTGGGGCCTCTGCTGGGGCTCGGGGCTCCTTGGGTTTGGGCCTCATTAGCTCATCTCCTGGGGCCGGGATTATCTCATGCGCTCGCAGCCAACACCCTTGCCTTGTCCTGAGCCGCCCACATTGTCGCTCCAGCCCAGAATTTGCTCCAAGTGCCATAAAAATAATCGCACAAGCACTGGAGCCTGCGTGCGCTGAGGGTGGGCGTCCAGGCGGAGGGCGAATCCCTTCGCCAGCGTCTGAGAGTGCGCTGTGGCCCGTTGCGCAGTGCCGCCAGCGGAGACTCGGAGATGCCAGTGACTCACCCGGGTCACAGCCAGTGAGGGCAGCTGCCACGCAGCCCAAAATCCTCCTGAGCTTCTCCACCCAGCCTGTAAGACCTTTTGTGGTCTGGCCTCTGCTTCCCTCACTGAGCCCTAGTGAGCATTTTGACCATCCCACTGACCACCCCACGCCCCCCACCAGCCCCTGCCAGACCTCAGGGAGACCCCATGCTCCGCGGGCTCCTGAGCCTGCCTGTAGGAACCCGGGTCCGGTCGCCACCATTGAGCAGCCTCGCTTGACCCACTGATAAAACGAGTATAACCATCCCCCCAGCCTCGCAGGACCATCAGGAGGATGGACACATAGCACATGTCGTTTAAAGACCCCTCTTCTCCTCAGCCTTAATTTCCCCTCCTGTTACATGGGGCTGAGACAAGCCCGGAAGGCGAGGAGCTCCTGGGGAGGAGTACTTATTTATCGCTGTTTCATGAGGGTCCGATGGTCCTAATTTGTTTTATTTTTCACATTCATGATGCTGAACGTTATCTTGGCTTGACCTTGGCTACCTCTGGCCAGGGATGTGTCCAGAACCTTCCACAGTAGAAGCCCCTCCCTGGGCTGGAGTCCCTGGACCCAAGATGGGACCGTCCCTCCAGCAGCGGGAGTGGGGAGAGCCAGTTAACTCTGCCTCCTACCCTCCCTCGGAAGCCCCTGAAGCCCAAGGCCTGAAGCCTCTACACCCCCAGCGCGGGGCTGGGGGCGGGAGATGCTTGGCGGGCCCCACGTGGGCCTCCCAGTTGCCTTGGGGACGGCGCGGTTGCCAGGGTGACCGCCTCCCGAGGGCCGCCATCAGTCATCCAGAGGGAGGCAGCGGCGCCCTGCAGGGGCAGGGCGGCTCTAGCACCCCCAGGCCCTGGTGTTGGGGGGGCTCGTGAAGGGGGGTGCACAGCCTGCGCCCCTCGAACTGTGTTGGGGACAGGAAATGGCAGGGATGAAAATTCTCTTCCTGGGCCCTCCAGACCTTCCCCTGCCCTGGCTCCATCAGCAGAGACAGACCACCCAAGGGAAGACACTGCCCTCCTTGTCTGCAGCCTGGGGACCTGGCCTCACAGCCAGTCCTGTGTCCCTGTGTTCCTGTGTCTGTCCTGAATGGCCACCTGCCTTGCATGGTGGAAATGTGGCACTAGGTGGCTGGTCCTTCTGCCCAGCATGGCCCTGTGTGCACTGGGGTCTGAGCTGCTATATGCCCCCCCGCCCAAATCTTCCTCCTTCCTGGAGAGATCCCTCAGGCCTGATTAGAGCTGGGAAAACGGATGGCCTGGTGTGGCCCAGAGCTGGACCGTTGTGGTTTGAACTGAGCTCTGCCTCTCTCTAGCTGTGTGACTTTGGGCAAGGAACTTGCCCTCTCTGGGCTTGGTTTCCAGTCGTGGGAAGAACACACCAAGCAGAGGTGTGCAAAGACCTTGAGGTAGAAGTGACCTTGGTGCAGTGTGGGCACAGCCAGGAGGTCCTGCTGGCTGGGACAGTGAGAAAGGGGAGCAGAGGGGATGGGGGCAGAGCAGTGGGAGGGGCTGGGCTACACCGGGATCATGATTTCTTTCATGGGGTGATGGGAGCCAGGGGGACTTCAGAGCAGGAGAGTGGCAGGGTCTGGTTCTCCTTTTGAGATGTTGCCTGTGGTTGTGGGGTGGAGAGAGGGCTGCCAGGGACCAGGGAGATGGCCAGTGGTGGTAGAATCCTGGGCTGGGGTGGGAAATGTGGGGTTTGTGGGAAGTGGGGGAGGGGCCTGCATGGAAACACAGGGGTTGTACCTGCCTGCATCACTCAGGGCAATGGGGCAGAGCCGGAAACCTAGCTGAGCCGGCCCTTCAGGAAGGGCCTGTGACCTGAATAGGTGGATCAAGCCTTTCCTGAACTCCATCCAGCTGAATACAGCCTCCCCGTGGTAGGAGAGAGGGAAGCAGCAGAGGGTGCGGCTGGTGCCGCTGGGCCTCTACGAGTCACAGAGTGGGGGCAAGTGCCGCCCGCCAGGAAGGGAAGAGCTGAGTGGGGTCACCTGGCTGGGGCGTGGGAGCCAGATGACTTCAGAGATCTCAGTGAGGCCAGGAAACTGAAGCTGAATGCGGCAGGCAGGTGGGGCCCTGCGGCCCAGGATAGTTCACCCCAAGGGCACCTGGGTGGGGTGGGGGTGGGGGTGGCTGGGGCCCGGGCAAATCCAGCATGCTGTGATTTGGGCCTCTGTTTCCCTACTGAACCGCAGGGGGAAGTGGGGCATAACAGGAAGCTTTAGAGCTGGGTGTCTGCTCCCACTGCGCACGTGGGGGAACGGAAGCCCAGGGAGGCAGAGGGTCTCCAGAGACCACAGGGTGGCTCTGGGCCCTGGAGCAGGCCCAGGGGTGGGGGGGTGGCAGCAGAACCAAAGACTGGCCTGTAATTTCAGGCCCTATGAAGACACAGGGCTTTGGGCTGGGGAGAGGGGCGGCTGGGCGTGGTCTGGCTCCCGCCACTCAGACCTCCCCACTGCCACCAGCACCACCGTGGCCAACCAGCTGGCCCTGTCCCCCACGGCCTCCTGTCCATGCCTCCAGGGGGTGCCCTGGGGTCATTCTGGGTTTGTAGCAGAGCTCAAGACCCCCGACCCAGGGCTGGAGAACGCCCCCTGGGTGGGATGGTGAGGAAGGGGGCTGTCCTCATCAGCCTCTCTGTCTGGGCCAGGAGGTGGCACAGCGTGCCCTGGAACACCCTTCACCCTTCGATTCCTGGTGAACCCCTGTGCATCCTTCACAGTCCAGCCTCAATGCCCTCTCCTCCCCAACCCCTTCCCGGGGCTTTGGGCGGAGCCTCGCTCTTCCTGTCTCTGGGTTCTTCCCTGAGGGTGTGGCAGGAGAATTTGTTGGGAGAATTAATGAGGTAATAAGGCTAGATGGAGAGGATGGTTCTACCTCTGAGGGGGGAGGGCAGGAAGGAGTCCCACTCTGCAGAAGAGGAACTCCAGGAGGCCAAGCCTGTTGCGGTGATCACCCAGCTGGGAGACACAGGGCAGGGATTTGAATCGGGTCTGCTGGAAGCAGGGCTGGGGTGGACCCCTGGCCTCACCTTGTCTGTTTCCCCAGGGTTCTGGCGGGGGAGAGCACATTCCAGCAGGAGCGGCTGCAGGCCATTGCAGTGAGTTCTTTCTGTCCCTTGGACAGTGTGGCCAGTGGGGGGACTTGGGGTCTCAGAGGCTCCCTACACTCAGCCCAGGGCTCCTATGAGTGGGTCGTGCCTGCTGGCACTTCCCCACTAATAAAGACAGAGAGAGCTCCTCAGCCCTTAGAACTCGGAATCATAGACCACCAGCCCTCCCAGGCTCCCTTGCAGGCGGGGGAGCTGAGGTGCAGTAGAGGCTGGGAGACCAGCTGGTGGGGAGCAGGTGGGGCCCAATGGGCCGAGTGGGTGCTATTTACGGAAAAAGCAGAATCTGTGTGGGCAGACCCTTGGGTGGGTTGCTGGGGTCTTCTTGGCCCCCCTGCCTGGTCCTGACTCCATTCTGTCTGTCTTTCCATCAGGAGAAACGGAAGAAGCAGGCCGAGATCGAGAACAAGCGGCGGCAACTGGAAGATGACCGGCGGCAGCTGCAGCACCTGAAGGTACCAGGCAGCGGGCTGCTCCCCCCTCCCAGAGCCTGGCCTCACTGGAGGAAGAGGAGTGGGCAGCAGTGCCCAGGGGCCCTAAACCTTGGCCAAATATGGGATTGGGGGAGCGGGAAGGCTGAGGTGGCCCTGGCTCAGACTCTGACCCTGATTTTGACCCCAACCCCCGCCACCCCCAGTCCAAGGCACTTCGGGAACGCTGGCTGCTGGAGGGGACACCGTCCTCGGCCTCTGAGGGGGACAAGGACATGAGGAGACAGATGGAGGAGGATGAGCAGAAGGCCCGGCTCCTGGAAGAGTCCATCTCCAGGTGGGTGGGGAGCCCTGGAGACCTGCGAGAAGTCTGGGTGTGGGCACCCTAAGCAGTGGGCTGTGAGGGTCCTCCCTGAGGGCCGGGACGGGGCCTGGCTGCCTTGCTCCGTGTGTGTTGGGAGCAGGGAGACCGCCACATGCTGGAACGGGGGGCACAGGCTTCGATGCCAGACCTGCATGCGTAATGGGGATTACAGGGCTCTCGGGGCATCGGGCCACCCTGCTCGATTCCTCCCTTCTCTCGACACCCCAGCAGAGCAGGTGCATGAGTTACGTGGAGCTAGGGTGGATCCCTGAGTCCCTGAGGATGGGAGTTGCCAGCAGTGGCCTCCCCGGGGGCTTCCTGGCGCCAGCCCAGCTGACGAGCTCTTCCCGGCTCGGTTCTAATGGAGTCCACAGAGGCACTGGCAGCTGGGCCTGCAGGAAGGCTGGGAGGGGCAGGCTGGGGAAAGTGACCATCCCCCCTGGGCTGGGACAAAAGGCTCAGAGTTTCCGGGCAGGCCGGAGGCCCAGGCTCGGCTCCAGGGCAGCAGGGTCAAGGTAGAGGGAAGTGACAGCCAAAATTCCAAATGTCCACTTGGCCAAGGAAAGGCCTGCGAGGCATGAGCCTGCCAGTCCCCACAGCACACTGGGCCATGGCCCTGGAGGATGCCGAGGCTGGCCCTGCGGTGGAGGCCTGGGCTCCTGTCCTGGTGTGTTTGGTTTGGAAGAAAGCGGGCTGGGATTACCCTCCCCAGCCCGGTCTTCCCCCTGTGCACAGGGAAGCAGAAGTTCTCCTGCACATCTTGATTCCAACAAACGTTAAGCTAGGGGCTAAGACAGGTCTGTGTGGAGACAGTGGGGACTGACCAGGCAGTGTCCCATGCTGGGTGGGTTGGAAAGTTCATGGAAATTACCAGCCACTGGACTTGCCGGTTGGACAAGGTGGGCTCCTTTATGTCCTACACTGCTGGGTGTGGTCTTGTGGGGGGGCGTGGCAGTGGGGCTCTCCTGAGCCCTACGGTGACAGTGGTACATGTTGAGTGCTATGGGGGCCTTGGTTTTCCCCTTCCCACTGCTCAGTGGCTCTACCTCCCTGCATTTTGCCCATTCAGTGCCCCTGCCCAGACACCTCCTCCAGGAAGCCCTCCAGGCTGACCCAAGCTGTGTTCATCCTGCTGACCTGAGCTCACTTTGTTGGGAGGCTGTGGATGAACCCCCTGTTTGTCCTTCTCATGGGCGATGGCTGGACAGGATTTAATATGCCAGCTTTGTTTTCCCGGGGCTTATGTACAGCTATCTTCTGATACTTGGAAAGTGACATACTTTTTTCCAGTTTTTCTGAAGAGATAAAGCTTCCTGTAAAAATAAATGTATTTGAGTGGAAAAAAGGAGAGTGAGTTGGAAGCAAATGAGATTGGCAATGGCACGAGTGACGAAGGGACAGAGCAGCCTGTGTGCAGGTCCCAGCTCTGCTACCTGCTGGCTGCGTGCATGCTGCACTCTGCCTCAGTTTCCCCAATCAGGAATGGCAGCGACAAGAATGCCTCACAGAGTGTTAGGAAACGTCAAAACCAAGGGGTCCCCCCATGGAGTGCCCAGAATGGTGCTGGGCACATGGCCACGCCTCGTGAGGGCTGCCACCTCTCACCCTCTCCCCAGGCTGGAGAAGGAGATTGAGGTGCTGGATAACGCAGATGCTCTCCCAGCCACCGCCAGGGAGAGCAGGGCAGCGCCGCATCCGGCCCACACCCCGGCCCACAGCCCGGCCAAGGAGACCCAGAAGGCAGAGGTGGTGCAGAATTCTCAGCAGGTAAGGAGTTCCCAGGGCCCTGGGGTGCAGCCTCACCCCTGCTGTGGCCAGATTTTAGAGCTTCTTGCATTGGAGTCTCAGCCTGCCCCTTCCCAGTCACATGACCCGAAATATGTGGCTTTGTCTTGCTGGGCCTCGGTCTCCCCACCTGTAGAGGACCCACGTGCTGGGAGTGTCATGAGGGTTAGATGAATCCATGGATGACATGCCCTTCATACAGGACCTGACACTTAGGGAGCTTTCCACGAATGGCACCAACTTGTCATCCTTGTCCTTATTTTTATTGGGCACCTGTGAGTGCTTGGCCTGTCCATGCCAAGCATGTTCTAGCTGCCATCTGCCTAAGCCCCGTGACAGCCCTTTTAGGTGGGAACAATGTCCCCATTTGATGGAAGACAAAAACTGAGGCCCAGGGGGATGGAGAGGGGCTCAAGGCCACACAGTAAGGAATATCCTTTATCAGACTTTTCTGTTGATTCCAGGGCCTGAGGTCTGTGCCAACTTCTGTTGAAACCAGACCCTAGAATGGTAGGCCCCAGACTTGTGGTCACCACAGCACGTTGACGCAAATTCAGGAGTCTCCCAACCATGTTTGCTGTGTTCAGGATTTGAGGGGCCTGCGGCAGGTGCCTCCTTTCCCCCTACCAATCCTTGTTACCCCCACCTCAGATGTCTAAGGAAGCACCTGATTCATGGAAGAGCTGGGCAGGCTTCCCAGAGGAAATGGGTTTTGAAGGTTGAATAGGAATTCTCCCAGTGCAGACTCGAAATGAAAGGGGGCTTTCATTGAGACCGAGTAAGCACAGACTGGGTTGGCGTGGTCCCTGCCCTCATGATGTCCATGTCCTGGGGCGGGGGGGCAGAGACACTGGCTGGGCAGACAGTATACCGGGTGGGGCAAAAGTAGTTTACACGTTGTGAGTACATGAAACACAGAGTTTATTCTTGTATTATTATTTATTAATTATTGTGTTATTTTCCATACGAACAGTTGTAAACCTACTTTGCCTCACCCTGTAGTGACCTGAGAGACTGCACTGAGATAGGGTGGGAGGGACTGCCTGTGTATTGGGTGGTCAGGATCTGAGAGAGGAACCAGCCAAGTGAAATCAGGGAACAGACTCCCAAATGGAGGGGACATTGGAAGGATCTAGAGCGGGAATAAGTTTGAGGAACAATGAGGAGGCCGGGGAAGCCAGCCAGAGAGATGGGAAGGAAGGAGAGGCCAGTGGGCAGGGGTCTGCTAACACAGAGTTCAGGGCATCCTCTGAAAGGATTCTGGGGCACTAGGGAGTCACCAATGCTTGGGGACAGGGCAGGGACATCAGGAGGTCACAGGCTAGGGCAGGGGCGGGGCATGGGTCCAGGAGAAGATGGCACCTAAGATGGAGTCCCCGCTGATCCAGACTCACCCCAGGCTCCTACCCCAACTGGTGGTGCCTAGTTAGTGGGAGCGGGGTGCCATCACCACTGACTCCCCTCCGTTCTTTCTTGCAGACTCCGGTGGGCACGCCCAAAGGTACACCCAAAGGTACGCTTCTGGAAGGGACCGGCTGGGCCTCAGCGCCCTCTGGTGTCCGGAGTGGGGATAGCAGATGTGGGGGGGCGCGTGTGGTCTTGCTAGTAAGGAACAATAATGGTAACAAAATTCGTTATGGTTACTATTCTCAAGGATCTGACTTGGAGACTGGCCTCCTGCTCTCATCATCACTGCACTTAATTTTCACAGTGCCCTTGGGGTGGAGCTGCTGCAGCGCCGCCCTCCACACTTCCCAGGTTTACAGATAAGGAAGCTGAGGCTTCGCAGGGGTGTGGCTGGCTGAGGTTTCAGCTCCAGAGCTGAGGCTCTGGGTCCAGCCTGGCCTTGACTGACCCTCTCTGTCCACTTGCTCTGAACTCCTGGGCAGGTGGAGGGGCTGAGTTTTCACATCTGTAAAGTGGAGTCTGTGGGGATGAGAATTTAGAGGGGCTCGTACAGAGAACAAGGTCTCCGCTGTCCTGGGGATCCGGCGCCATTTAAAGGAACGACAGTCCAGGAAACAGGCAAAGAACAAAGCCCAAAGTTTGAACTCTGGGACCCATTTTATGCTCCCCCCAACTTATTACAGGCATAATATACACATTAGCACGTATTTCATATGTATATGGGACATTTAAATATATATGCTTAGGTATAAGTATATAATATATAATGTTATATAAATATATAACATTTATTAACTATGTGAAATATATTAAAGTTATTTAATATAAATTGTACCTTGAAAATACATAGTAAACTCGTCTACTTCCCTCTGTAGTGCGTGAAAGGAGAGCCACCAACTGGAATCGGAGGTGGTGGCCAGACGTGTCTTGGCCTGATTTCTTTCGTGTTAATTATTCATAAGGAGAGTCTCTCCTTGTCTTACTGTGGAATTAAAAATTTATAATAAAAACAATCCATGCAGGCCTCTCGGGGATTTTGTGAAAATCACTGGGGCTGAGAGACAGGAAATGGCTGTGTGCTGGTGTGTGTTTTGTGGGAGGAGGGATGGGGCGGGGTGTGTGCCTGGGGGTCCTGGGCATGTGGAGCGGCCCACGGGTGTGCGTGCCTGCGGAGGGGCCCAGGATCTGGGCAGGTGGGCCTAGGAGGTGTCCACGTTTCTGGGTGCTGTCCAGGGGGCCTCTGAGGGTGTCCTGGTGTCTGTGGAGGGTCTGCATCGTCATCTCTCCTCTGACCCTCATCTCTCTCTTCGCTCTTCTCCCTCCGAGCAGAGAAGCAAGTCTGCAACACCCCTGTGAGGATGGTGGAAGGCTCCACCATGATGAAGGCAGGTAGGTCAGAACCAGCTTCGGCCCCCCCACATGCAGCTGCCGTCCTGGGCCCAGTGGTGACCCTGGGGAGCCTGGAGGGACAGGGGTGATGTCAGATGCAGACGCGCCCTTGGTAGACGCCCTCCTTACCGGGGTGGTGGCTGGACCAAGGCGCTAGCTCCGAGCCTGGGGTGGGGCCGGGGCCATGCCTCTGCTTTGGCACCTTGGCCACACGCCGGTCCAGCTTCCCCTAGAAGATGGGCCCCCTCGCATGGCTGCTCTCACCCGTCACTTTCTCGCAGCTTCCATCCCCTTAACCACGCCACTCGCTCCGGGAGCCAGGTGGGGTGGCATACATGCTCAAACACCCCCGCACACACTGTGAGTCCTCCTCCCCTGCCCTCAGGCTGCCTCAGGAAAGAGAGTGAGTGCCCTGTCCCTGGAGGTGAGCAAGCTGGGCCTCAGACATTCCTTCTAGGAAGCGAGGAGAGACAGGGTCAGTGCTAAGCATTCTACAAGGTCGGGCCTACGAGTTACCGGCAGCTGAGCCTCCTCCACCTGTGAGAGGGGTGGCATTGCAGTGACCTGACACCTAAGGCCTGTCACAGAACCAGCCCAAGAGCAACGATAAGTCCTAACAGGTGGCAGAACCATCTTGCTCTCCAGCTGTTATTGGAGCGAGTTGGGAGCTGAAGACCCTCTTAGGGGTGGTCAGCATGTGACAACACTCAGGGAGGGAGGAGGTGGCAGGGAGGTCCAGGGTCTCCTGCGCCGTCCAGGCAGGGGGCAAGAGGTAGAGGGTAGTTATTTCCCAGAGAAAGGGCATGCCTTCAGGGTGTCTTTGCCAGTTAGACCAGCCCAGGCCCACACCGAGCCCCGAGGCCCCCATGCATCCTCTCAGTGGGCAATCTCGTGCAGCGGGCAACTTGCCCAGCTAACTATGTGTCTGCACATGGGGGTGTTAGGCTGTGTAGGGACGTGGGATTAAACAACATTCATTCATCCTTGCAGCAAGTGCTGACCGAGCCCCTGCGGTATGCCAGGCATGAGTGACAAAGACAGGGGAGCCGGTGTTCTGATGGGGGCCAGAGCCCATACAATTAACTTAGGGAGAAAATAAGGCAGACCATGGGAAGTTGGAATGGGGACAGTTTTAATCAGAGGGCTCAAGGGAGGCCAAAGTTAGGAGGTGACATTTGAGCAAGGAGCCAAAAGAAGCCAGGGAGCAAGGTGTGCAGACATCTGGGGTAAATGCAGTCCAGGCGGAAGGTACCGCATGGGCACAGGCCTTGAGACTGGACGGTGCCTAGTGTGTTGGAGGCACATGGGGGAGGCCCGTGTGGTTGGAGTGGAATAAGTGAGAGAGAGAGAGACTAACAGAGGGCAAGAGGTGACAGAGCACGTGGTGCAGGGTCCTGTGGGAGCTAGATGGAGCCAGGGAGGGCCAGACAGAGATGTGCCCACTTGGCGCTCACTGGCACCCTCTTGTGTCTGTAGGGAGAACAGACCGTGGGCTGCAGTCACGGTGAGAAGTGTCCTGGGTTCAGGGTGTTGGGATGATAGAGTCCACAGGATTTTCAGATGGAAAGAGTAGGGGGTGAGAGAGAGAGAGAGGAGGGAGCTGCTCTGACTGGGGCAGGAAGACCCAGGAGGGTCAGGTGTAGAGGGCAGATTGGGGCTCTTGGACATGGTGATTTGGGGGCTCCCATGGGACTCCAAATGGAGGATGGAGAAGGTATTGTGATACTGGAATTTGGGGTGAGGTCCTGGGAGGGTCAGTGCCAGGACTCAGTCTCCTCGCGTAGTTTTGTGGTAATGATTTCTACAGAACATGGGCGAGATTCTGGGTACGGAATAGAGGCCCTAAGGGATAATGACCTTCACTATTCCAAGAGGGAATTAGCAATTCTTTATAGAGAAGCAGACGAAGACAAGTTCCATAGGTGACTAAAGCCGGGTATGAGAAACAGGTAACGCAGGGGGCCAGGACAGGTTGACCCAAGTTCCAGCTGTAGCTGTGACTGTGGGAAGGCAGCTCGCTCTGCACAGTCTGTCCTCTAAGCAAATGGGATAGTGTAAGGCTTTCCAGATGGGGTTGGGCAGCCAGGATGGGGCTCGTGCGGAGCAGAGGAATCCAGGCTTGTGGCCAGGGCACTAGGGAGCCATGGAAGGATGCTGAGCTGGGGAGGGCCATGCCTAGGGTATCCCCACTGCTTGGCTCTGCGCTGCCAGCTCCCCTCCTTGGCTTGGCTGCAGCCCAGCGGGGGGCACTTGGGCGGGTGGCTGTGGCATAACCCGTGCCTCTCGTATCAGCCATGTACTCGGTTGAGATCACGGTGGAGAAAGACAAGGTGACCGGGGAGACTCGGGTGCTGTCCAGCACCACCTTGCTCCCTCGGGAGCCGCTCCCTCAGGGCGTCAAGGTCTACGAGGACGAGACCAAAGGTACGACACCCCCATCCCCCACCCCAAACCCCCTCACTGTCTGAGCCAGAGCCTGACTCCCATCCAGTTTGACAGGGATGTCGTTCAGGGCCAGGGCCTCATCCGGCTCAGCTCGCTGGTGCTTAGAGCCTGGACCCATGGCTGTCCTCCCTGCACTCCAGGCACTTGCGTTGAAGGCTGGCTGAGCACCAGATGACAGACTGGGCTCTGGGAGGCAAACCCCCTAGGACTTCCCAGCCAGTGAGCCCAGCCTCACAATCCCGAGCTCATAATAAACTTGTTGAAATGGTTACTATTGTGATAGAGGCTACAGAAAGCCCCAGAGATGTAGAGGGGACCATGAGCTGGTCTAGCAGAACAGGGAGGAGGCCAAAGGAAGTAAATGGGAGCTCGCTGGATGCACAGCAGGGCAAGGGAGAGCCGTGCAAAGGCCCTGCGGCGCAGTGGAGCTGGCTGGGCTGGAGGAACCGGGAGGAGCCTGTGGGCTGGTGCAGAGTGGAGGGAGGAAGCGGGAGGAGCCTTGGGAGGGATGAGCAGGCAGTGAGATCTGATTTGATTTTTAGGGTTCCCGCCCCCTGGCGACAGGGTGGGGGACAGGCTGTGGGAGACACCCACTCAGAACACACAGCAGCAGGGGAGCCGGGGCGGAAGCCCCACAGCCCACGAGTGTGTCTCAGTGTGACTCGCCTGCCATCACATCCCCTCTTGGTTAAATACAGAGAACATTTGCTTGAGCTGTGCAGGTCATCAGTGTTTACAGAGCAGTTTCATGAACACCTTGGCATGTAAACTTTTGTTCACTTTTGGCATGACCTGTAGGGTATGTGTGAAGGACCCTGGGGCGGGGGGCAATTCTAGGCTACATTTACTGTGATGCTAGTAAAATAAAACAAACCCACTTCAGTGAATAAAATATGTTTTAAGAAGACATTAAAAAGGTACATTCAAAAACCAAGGCAAACATTAGCTTTCTTCGTGGAATGGAGTCCACAGGACCAATCCCTGAGCCACGACAAGGCGCGTGCAGCTCCACTCCGGAGCCCGTGAGCACGGCCGCAGACCTGCCCGGTGAGAGGTCGGGGCCTGGAGTGTTCAGGCACCGCTCAGCGGGTGTGGGCGTGTTCACCACTCTGTACACCCTCACTGTCTAATTCGGGGACGTTTTTGTTCCCCAAATAGAAACCCCTCCCCCAGCCCTGGACAACCACTAACCCACTTCCTGGCCCTGTGGCTATGCCTGTTCTGGACACCCCACGTGAACGGATCACGCACTGTGTGGCCTTTTGTGTCTGGCTTCTCTCACTGAGCATCGTGTTTGTAAGGTCCATCGTGTTTATATTTTATGGCTGAAGGGTATTCTGTGGTTTGGACGGATCACATTGTGTTTATCCCACCATCCACTGATGGACATCTAGGTTGTTTCCATATTATGGTTTTATAAGTTCGTGTGGGTGAGTGTTTTCATTTCTCCCGGGCAGCTACGTAGGAGTGGGACGGCTGGGCCACCTGGGGACTCTGCTTGCCCTTCTGAGGAACTGCCGGGTGTTTTCCGCAGCGGCCGCACCGTGCTAGTTTCTCACCGGCAGTGCACGGGGGTTCCAGTTTCTCCACATCCTTGACAACACATGTTAATGTCCATTTTTTAAAAGATTTTATTTATTTATTTTTTAGAGAGGGAAGGGAGGGAGATAGAGAGAGAGAGAGAAACATCAATGCGCAGTTGCTGGGGGTTATGGCCTGCAACCCAGGCATGTACCCTGGCTAGGAATCGAACCTGCGACACTTTGGTTTGCAGCCCAAGCTCAATCCACTGAGCTATGCCAGCCAGGGGCTAATGTCCACTTTTTAATTAGTAGTAAAGCTATCCTATTGGGTGTGAAGTGACATTCCACTGTGGTTTTTATTCCCAAAGTGGTTATGTGAGCCTCCGGGGTGTCCAGAACTTTACTGTGGGGGCTCTGTCATAGCCCAGCTCTGCTCTGGTTTGAGGCATAGACCCAGGTAGGACTTCGGGCCCAGCTCTCACCGGCCGTGTGGTTCTGGGCAGGTCCCAGCTGCCTGTCTCCTGGGCAAAAATGGGCACAAGGCTGAGAGGCAAAGGAGATGCCTCTGCTGAGCAGAAGGTCCTCCCCGTGGCCACTCGCCCAGCTTGGCCCAGCCCCTGGGGAGTCAGGGCTCTCCCCACTGGATGCCGGTTGCTTAGCAATGGGAAGGTGATCCATTTCCGTGGCAGCCAAGGGCTCAGATTCCTGTCCTGGGGCAGTAGCCAGTGGGAATGCTCAGCTTGATTCTGTATCTCGGGGACACACCTACCCTGGGGCCTCCAGCCCAAAGTCACGTCAAGGCCTTGCAGTGTGGACGCCCCTCACTGGGCGTTTGGAAACTGAAAGTTGAGAGCATTTTCCATCTGGCCAGAGGCCAGAAATCTGAGCCCTGACCCTTGGCCTGGGAGGAGACACGTCCTTGGGCTCAGTGGGCCCCTTCCTCCTCCCGGGGGGGCCATGGGCAGCCAGGAAGCTGTGCTTCTGGGGGTTTCAGGCGGTGCTCCAGGGCTGGCATCAGACTGGGGCCGGTACTCCTCTTGGTGCTGAATCTCGTCCTCAGAGACTGCAGCACAGTTCAGGAAGTGACAGATCAGAGAGACACGGAGCAGGAAAGTCGGAGAGTTTTGGAAAACGCATTAACAAGACCAATTGGGGGGAAAGACTGACCGCAGGCATGACACTCTGTCCTGAGGTGAATGTGTGTTCTCGTGAAGCACAGGCAACAGGCAGGGCGTTTGCAGAGAGTGACAGTGACAGTGCTCTCAGCTGCAAAGGTGGCCTCAGGGGCCATTTACGTTTATGCTCCGTGTCCCCAGACCACAGCCCCTCTCTCCCCCAAATTTAAAATCACTTTCTAAATAAATCTCAGTTTAGAGAAGCAATCAGTCAAAATGGAAAGTATAAACTATTTAAACTTGAAAGAGCACAAGGTAATGTAATCCATCGGCTGCGGCTAAAGCCGAACTCAGAGAAAGTGCATGTAGCCTTTGGGGCCTTTACAGGAAAACAAGGAAGACTGGGTGAATGAGCTAGCTTTGATTCAGGATCCACGGAGAGACGGGAGGAAGGAGAGACCGGGAGCCTCGCAATCCCTCAGGGTGGGGGAGCCGGGTCTGCCTGGCCAGCTGTGGCCTCGCTAACTACTTCCTTTCTCCGAACTTCTGTTTCCACCATCTTTTCAATGGAAAAAAGAAAACAAAAACAAAAAAACAACCACTTTGCAAGTACAAATACTTCAAAGTGCAAGACAGGAACCTCCCAGTTCATTGAATTGCAGTCTTTGTTCACCACATGTGCTTTCAAAAGTGCAGTGAAGTTTTCCCTGCACGCCTGTTTGCCTGTGGCCCAGATCTCAATAGGGAGCTCAGGTCGCCCATCTAGTTTGGTTCATGATTTTCTCTTTAGCCTGGAGGGTGGCTCGCAGACCTGCCAGGCTTCCCTCCGGCCTCACTCTCTCTATCTCCACCCCACCAGTGGTCCACGCCGTGGACGGCACTGCGATGAACGGCATCCAGCCCCTGAGCTCCTCCGAGGTGGACGAACTCATCCATAAGGCAGATGAGGTGACGCTGAGCGAGGCAGGACCCGTGGCTGGGGCAGCGGAGAAGAGGGGGACGTCCGAGGAAGCCGCCCAGACCACCACACCCTCCAGACGGGAGATCACCGGGGTGCAGGCGCAGCCGGGTGAGGCCACGTCGGGCCCACCGGGCATCCAGCCTGGCCAGGAGCCCCCCGTCACCATGATCTTCATGGGGTACCAGAATGTGGAGGACGAGGCGGAGACCCAGAAGGTGCTGGGGCTGCAGGACACCATCACGGCGGAGCTGGTGGTCATAGAGGATGAGGCGGGGCCCAAGGAGGCCGCCCCACCCAACGGCAGTGTGGCGGAGCCCCCGGCCCCTGCAGGCTCCAGGGAAGAGAACCAGGTGGGGTCCGAGGCCCCTGCCAGCGACGCCCAGGACCTTGACGTGAAGAAGCAGCGCTGTAAATGCTGCTCCATCATGTGAGCCGCAGGCCCCAGACCCTGGCCCCACCCTCCACACCAAACACCCACAGCCCGGCCGGTGCCTGCCCGCCCTCCACCCACAGTCACGGGCCCCAGGACGTGCCGTGTTGTCACATCTTCCTCCTGAGTTTTCTTTCACCGGAAAGAGAGGGACAGGGGTCCCGCACCCATCACCACCCTGACGTGCCCTAAGCCGCTGAGCCGTGCACCTGTGCCTGGTAGGGCAGAGACACGGACAGACCCACTTTTCCCAAAACACGAGGATCCCCCACATGTCACGGCAGCTCCACAGACGGGCTCTCGCCCACAGGGTTCCTGGCTGGTGGGACCCGGGCCGCTGTGCAGCCCCAGGCAAGCCCGCCACCCCCTGGGCCTCCTGCCTGTGCCTTCGTGCCACCTCCAAGGAGGTCTCCAAGGGGACATCCTGCCGGAGAGGAGCTAGGGAGCTGAGAGATCCCAGGGGCCTTTTCTGTCCCCACTCAGCCCCTGGAAGTGGGGTTCCCCAGCCAAGGCACCGGTGTTGGGATCTTGGGCAGCTGGGGTGAGGCCGCACCTCCTTGGGCAGCCTCATTCAGGGACCAGGCTCCAGTTCTTAGAATGGAGCAGGGGCCCCTCTGGCCACCCCAGCCTTCTGTGCCCTCCCCTTATGCTCTCTGTGGGCATGGCCAGTGGATGATGGAGCCTAGGAAGGGGGAGCCCAGAGGACAGCCCCCCCATTAGGGGAGTCTATGACGCCTGTGCTGTCCTCTGGAGGGGTCAGGCGAGGGTCTCCGAGTTGCCCCCTGCACAGAGCAGGGCTGTGCAAGCCACTTCTCGTCTTGAGCTCCCACCCTCACTGGGCCTTCCTTCCTCCTGGTGCTAATTTGGGGACCCTGGGGGGGCTTCCCAGGCCACTCTCCAGGCTGCTTGGGCCAGGGTCCTGGGTCTCCCCAACCATACCCCAGAGATCAGGCCCACTGCCAGCTCTGCTGGGCTTGGCACATTCTGGGCAGTGGAGGGGCACACAGCCCAGGGCAGGGAACTTTCCCCTGAGTTGCAGCAGGAGGCCCCCATTGGCTACCCAGCCTCACCCCTCTTGCTGGAAGGGGTGAGGGATGAGGGACTCTCATCCTGTGGGCAGCTGATACCCAGATGTGCACTCACATCTCCCAGGTTGCAGCCACACTAGTCCTCAGAGGCACATTCATGCCCACAGACACTCACAGACCCTCTCCTGTGTGGGCTGTA
Source organism: Phyllostomus hastatus (assembly GCF_019186645.2). Taxonomy (NCBI): domain Eukaryota; kingdom Metazoa; phylum Chordata; class Mammalia; order Chiroptera; family Phyllostomidae; genus Phyllostomus; species Phyllostomus hastatus. Next base: position 4,957,419 of record NW_025333640.1, on the reverse strand, counting down.
GGATGACCAGGCCCCATCTTGGGCCCCTCTCCTGGGGGACTCCCCTGCCTTGTGCCCAGACTGAGGCCACCCCTTGCCTCAGCAGAGCCATGCAGGGGCCGCCTGAAACCAGCCCGGCCTGCCTCAGCTCTGCCCGTCGAAGGTGGGAGAAGAGTCCCTCTCTGAGGTGGTTCCCGGCAGTGGCATGGACCCCCTCCCTCCTCGAGCTGCCAAGTCCTCGAGCTGAGAGCCTCCGCTGAAGTGCCCTTGCTGCCCCCTCTGCTTTCGATGTGTGACAGGCCCGTGTAATTGACTTTCCCGGAGAAGCAAATAAACCCTGTGAACGCCCTGTGTCCTGGAGTTCTTGGATTTCCGGCGCGGGAGGTGGGGCAGGGGGCGTGGCCAGCCAGGGGTGGGGCCCACCGAAGTGTACATAAAGGGAGGCCGGGTGGGGCCCCTGCATCCGTCCAGCTCACCCAGTGCAGTGGTAGAGACGTCAGTGGAGGCCACACCTGCACCTGAGCAAATCTGAGCAGCACCTGGGCAGGTAAGACCTGGAGGGAACGGGCCACAGCCAGTGCAGGACTCGCTTTCTGTTTCCTGCGGAGCCCTCCATGCCATACGCGCCCTGCCCCTCTGCTGTCCTTTGTCTGGGAGGCTGCCCCTTGCTGGGCTCACAGCTCCCCAGGAAATCTAAAGGACCCCACAGACACCCCCAAGAGAACTTGGGGCCAAGTCTCTGGCAAGGGACCAGTCTCTGGAAAATAGATGGGGCCGTAGGGGAAGAAGCATTTATGGGGGTTACAACCCTGTCCTGTCTCACTGCGACTGGGAGAAGTCACTGCCCCCTTGGGGCTCAGTTTGCCCATCTATTCGATGGGCTTTGAACCCTGAGTGGGAGGCTACCCCGTCTGGGAGCAGGACATTGGGGTCCCTGACTCCACAGTGCCCTAGCACACTGGGTGGTGCAGTCTCCGCCTTTGGGGGCCTCAGTTTCTCCCTATGGCAATAGGGCGGTAAATATGGTAGGCTCAGGTCCAAATCCCAGCCCCTTCACGAACGCTGTCTGCCCTTAGGACTTGAAACTTCTTGTACCTCAGTTCCCATGTCTGCATAACAGATCAAAGGACCTGCAGCGGTGCGGGGAAGGCAACGAGGCTGTCCGCCCCAGGTTCTGACAGAACTGGCCCACGGTGCGCACTCCCCAAAAGGGGCTGATCCCTTTACCTGGACCTGTCTTAAACCCTCCATCCCAGGCAGCCCTGCCAGGTTTGGGGCTGGGGCCCATTCAGCAGAAGAAGAGACTCAGGGTCAGAGGACCCCTGCAGCCAGCCCAGGGTCAGGACAGAAGCCCAGCCCCACCCACGATGCCCTCTCCCTCACAGACTGGCCCCTGGTCCCAGTTGCCCGACTTCCCTGTAAACGCTGGGCTCCTGCGGCCCCGGCCACTCTCCGAGCCTCAACCTCGAATGGGGCGAGCCTCAACCTCGAATCGGGCGGGACAGCTGAGCACCTGGGAGGATGTGCTGCCTGCCCATTGGAACCTCAGCACCCCGTCCCTCAACAGGACTTGGGCCTTGCCCGCCCCCCAGCACTCTGGCACTTTTGATGTGCTCGGTCAGCTCGTTATGGCCAAGTGGCCTGAGGAGCTCTCCCAGCTGTGTGATGGCCCCATTTCACCGGAAGGAAGTAGAGGCTCATCGAGGTCCCAGGGATTGGAACCCAGACTCACTGAACCCCCAGAACAGGCAAGCTGGGCTTGTCTCAGAACAGGGAGGGGGAGTAGCCCTAAGGGTGGGCGGAGCCTGGTGGCACACGGGGGGTCCACAACCCAGAAATGGACGGCTGGTTCCCGGACCTGCTGTGTGACTCTGGGCAAGTGATGTCCCTTCTCTGAGTGGCACTGAACGGCGGCGGGAAAGCCAGGCGGCAGCTAAAGGGAGGTTTCGGAGGAGCTGCAGCCGGAGGCCTTGGGGGCCGGGGACGGGGGGCAGTGTGCTGTGGGCACGGTGCCTCCCTCCACCCTGCCTGGGTATCGGCTTTCTTTCTCCTTCTCAGGACTTTGTTTCCTTAACCCCGGGTGGGGCTGAGGAGGAGGGGTACCCCTGCCTCCCCTGGGTGGGGCCCTGTCCCCTGGCAACCTGTGGGCAGGGCAGTGCCGCCAGAGTGGAGCCGGGGCTTGACGGTTACTGGGGGCCAGGAGCCGGCAGGTGAGGCCGGGGGCGTGTGGGAGCAGGACACACCCGAAGCTGTGCGGGGTGGTGTCTTGCATGGGGTGGGGTCTGGTTTGGGCACAGGGGTTCGTGTGTCAGTTGGTCTCAGCTGCTCACCTGTGGGGCCCTTGGGCGGCAGGGAGGGAGACACCCCATCCTTGCTCGGTGCCCATCGGGACCCAGCTGGGGTGTCAGGGTCTGGTAGGAGTCTCCCATTGCTCTGCACACCCATTGCTCTGAGGCTCGAGGTGTGTGTCCTTCCCACCCTCCCTGCCCCCTGTCCCGGGAGCACAAGGACCATCGCTGAACCTTGCCAGGGCCTCAGTCTCCACCCTGGGCTTCTGGCCCCAAATCCAAGAACTTTGAGCCCTGACCCTCCAAGGGAGGGGCCTCATCGGCACCATGGCCTGAGGCCAGAGAGCACCCCTAACCTCGCCCACGAATTCTGGGAATTCTGGAGGTTGCTGGGGAGGCACTTAGCACCGGCCAGAGCCTTGCTTGGGAAGCAGCATACAATACCCCCACGGGGCCCAGAGCTTGCTGGGGACGCTCAGGAGGAGGGTGGGGGTGGGGCAGTCAGCGTGTCCCGCGTCAGCACCGAGACTCAGTCCAATGTCCAGGTATGCCAAAGGGGCAGGGGCTCTGCCCAGCCAGGGGCCTGGGGGACTGTAGCCCTGGTGACGGAAGAGGAGCCCCCAGAGCCCCTCCCCACTGCTGTGTGATCTTCCCTGTCTGAGCCTCAGCCACTCCGACAGGCCTTTGCCCTGATGGCAGAAGGCCAGTTTCGGTGTGAGGAAGCAGATGTGTGGCACCAGGGGCCATAAACCTAGTTTCAGTTTGGCATTGACATGGACATGGGGTGGGGCTGGGAAGGAGCGATCCAGTGGGGGGTTTCCTGAAGGAGGTGGCAACCAACTGGGAGTGAGGGTTTGAGCTTCAGGACCTGTGTGACCTCAGGTGAGCAAGTTCCCCTCTCTGGGCCTTGGCTCCCTCTGCTGTAAATTGGGGACCAGAATCACAGGATCTTGTGAGGAGCGAATAAGATAAGGGTTGAACTGAGACTTGCCCAAGGCCACAGGTGAGAGGGGCCCTGGGACTTTGAACCCAAGACCCAGCCTGAGTCCCGTGCCTCGCTGTGCTCAGTGAATCACCTGGGAGGAATGAGCCAAGGCGGAAGTGGTACCCCCCACCCTTGCCCCACCTGGCAGGGAGACCCAACACCCCCTGGGCAGGCAGGTCATTTTCCCAGCAGTTAACGTCCCCTGTGGGTTATAAATCCTGGTGAGTGAACATCCAGCTACTCACTCAGCAAACACTCCCCTGTCACCCCTGCCACACCTGCCCTCTCCAGGGAGCCCCAGTGCACGGGGACAGAGCTGACGCGGAGGAGAGGCTGTGGTCTGGAGGGGGCTGTGGAGGGGCAGCTAGGCCTGCCGCTGACATAACCCAGCCCCAGGTCCTGAGCACCGGGGGCGAGGAGTGTTTGCAGAGACCGCACCCTGCTCAGCCAGCCTTTATTAAGTCCCCGCAGAGTACCAGACGCGGGCTGCCGTGGGGGTGCTCACCTGGGGCCCCTGAGGGAAAGGGTCCTGGGCCGATGGCTTCAGGTGGGAGAAGACAGGCCTTAAATAAGTTTACTCCCCCTTCCAAGACATGTCCACCTCCCCCAATAACTTTCAAGGAGAAAATCTCTGTGGGGGGCTGCTTGGCCAATGGGACAGTGGCTCAGCCCGGTGGCCTGGGACTTACTGTCCAAGTCACCTGTTTTAAAGATTGTTTTCCTAATTATAGTTTCAATGCTTGATATATGCAAAAGAGGGTGTGATACATAACCTATTCACTGTAACATTGTTCCCAGGATTGATTTTCCGTTGTTTGATGACACTTCCCCAATTCAGCGACATGCTGCGTTTTCCTTTTCAGAACCACGTTTAGCTTTCACAGCCAAGTTGGTGTAGAAAGGCAGCGAATGCATATGGCAGGTCTGGTGGGACCAGAGTCCAAGGCCGGGGACCAGGCTGCTGGGGGAGTCGGACCCAATCTGTCTCCCTTTCCTTAGCTGCGAAATGGCGACACCTAGCACTAGGGTGCTGAGCAGGGCACGCAGGAGACTCTGAGACGATGGGCTCCAGCAATGGAGGCAATCTGGGGGGCTTCCTGGAGAAGCTGTCCTGTGGGCTGCAGCTAAGGAAGGTTTGGAGGTGCAGAAATGAGGACCTCCAAGCAAAGGGTTGGAGGTGCCTACAGAGTTTGGGGGTTTGTGCTGAGATCAGATGGAGGTGGCCTTGAGCACCTAGGGAAGGTAGTGAGAACTGAACTTTGGAGATGCCGGGAGCCTCAGAGGTGTGAGGAGGGGAGGAGTAGGATTGAGGACTGAGTGGAGGAGGGGAGGAGTAGGATTGAGGTAGCTGGGGACCCCGCAGGGCAGGGTGTGCAGTGTCTGGAAGGTGACCTTCTAGAAAGTTCCTGGAGTAATGCTCAGCAGGAACCTGGACACTTGTGGGGAGTACAGGGAGCTGGGCCTCCCTGGGGCACTGGGTCAGGGTGTTGCCTAGCCCAGGGGGACAAGGTCCAAGGTGCTCCTTAGCCTGTCCTGGTTTTACAGGGCTGAGGCAGATGGTTTGTCTGAGATGGAACAAGGGGTCCCGCTAGGCAGGTGCAGGAGACAGAACCGGGTTGTGGGACCTGGAAAGCTGGAGCCTGCCAGCTGCCACCCCTCTCTGGGCCTCAGGTTTTCCACTGGACATCCCTCGGCGACAGGCAAGCCTCCTGGAAGCATCTGTAAATGTCAGACGGAAGCAGTCACAGAACGTGTATGCCCTGGGACCGAGGCAGACACCTGTGCTGCTGGGGGCCCAGGGAGACTGTCCAGGGGTGGCTTTGGGTCCAGACACGGTGAACTGAGTGGAGGAGGGGAGGAGTGGGATTGAGGTAGCTGGGGACCCCGCAGGGCAGGGTGTACGGTGTCTGGAAGATGGTGGCAGGGGTGCTTGCAGAGGTCAGACACATATAGGGTGAGTTGTTGGGTTAGTACAGGTGCGAGATTCCGCTGTGGCTGGATCCAGGAGTTCAAACAACATTTTTAGGATGTTGTGTTGGGGTTGCTCTCGAGCAGACTGTGTCCACAAGGGGGCATGTGTGGCCCCTCAGCACTTCTCAGTTTTGTCCCGCCAACCTAACAAGCTTACGGGAAGAGGGTACAATTTCCACATTCATTGCCGTGTCCCAGGATTTCATGTCATTGACCAGGTTGAGTCATAGGTCCATCCTGGAACCAATCACAGAGGCCAAGGGACAGAAGACTCTGATTGGCCATACTGGGTTACTTATCCATCCCTGAACCAATCACAGAGGCCACTTGCGCAGGACTTTGCCCTTTGAGCAAAAGGACATTGTGCCTCTCCTCAAGTGCTCTGACCTGGTGGCTTTCATTCCTCTCATCCTCAGGGAGCTGAGAACATCTCCACACTGGGAACCTGTGGTGGGCTGAAACCCCCAGAACATGGACCGAGTGACCAGATACCCCATCTTCAGCATCCCTCACTCACCAGGCAAGGCCGGCCTGGCCCTTAATGGGAACACCAGCTACACATTCCAGCTGGTGGGTGTGGAGCCCTCGGCCAGCAGCTGGGACCAGGACAAGCCTATAGTGCAGACAGCTAATCGCAAGGCCCAGCTGGATATGCTGAGGACAGGGGCACTTTGTAGCCGGTGCGCATGCCCCTGCCAGCAGTCCCTGCAGCTGGAGGACGATGAGGATGAGGCAAAGGGCTACCATCTGGACACAAGGGGTGCCCTGCCCAGGCAGCCACAGGACCTGGAGAAGGAGCGCTGGGCAGTCATCCAGGGCCAGGCAGTGAGGAAGAGTGGCACAGTGGCCACACTTCGTGGCACCCTTGACCACGGGGACCCCGGGACCCCTAGACAGTCTCAGTTCACGGACCTGGAGGACAATGTGATTGACAGGGAGCAGATCGACTTCCTGGCGGCAAGGCAGCAGTTCCTGAGCCTGGAGCAGGCAAATGCAGGGGTCCCTCAGAGTCTCCCAGCCAGGGCGGGCCCAGCATGTACCCCACCCAGGGTCAGCCAGACCTCCAAGACCTTAAACAATCCACCCCTGTCCAATGGGTATGTTGTCTCAGTCAAGCCCCAGGTGAAGGTGGTCATACAAGAGAAGAGGGCCCGTGGTTTGTCCACTGGGTCTGGTATCCAAGCTATGGGCAGCCCTGGCTTCCAGTCCCAAGCAGAATCACTGGAGGCCCCCAAGGAAACACCCATCGAGCGGGAGATCCGACTGGCCCAGGAGCGCGAGGAAGCTCTGCGTGAGGAAAGGGGGCTGCAGCGGGCGGTGAGCCACCAGGAGCTGGTGGAGATACCCACCCGGCCTCTGCTGACCAAGGTGAGCCTGACCACGGCCCCGCGGCGGGACAGGGGGCGCCCGTCCCTCTACGTGCAGCGTGACATGGTACAGGAGACTCAGCGTGAAGAGGACCACCGGCGGGAGGGCCTGCAGATGGGCTGGGTGTCCACGCCCACCAGGATCTCGAAGGACCCCCAGCCTGGACTCAGGAGAGCAGTTAGCTCAGACTCCATCCTCGGCCTGGCCGCAGACACCAGGGCAGCCAGCCCCGCCCCAGAGCTGAGGAAGGTGAACCGCATTCCAGCTGACGCTTACCAGCCTTACTTGAGCTCTGGGGCCCCCCAGCAAAATTTCTCAGCTTTCCACGCTTACGGCAAGCCTAGTGGTCTCTCTGCAGATGCAGCCAAGGCGGTGGCCTCGCCAAAGGCCACAGGATCTCAGAGGCATCTCTTGGAATCTTCTGGAAAACCCTCAGGCACAAAGCAGGAGCTCCAGAAGCCCCCCAGGGGACCCCCACCAGCTAGTGGGGGTGTCGTGCGAAGGGAGTACTTTCGCCTGCGTCCCCTGAGGTTCAGGGTTCCAGACGTGCCCCAGAAAGCTGAGGTCCCTAGAACCTGGGGCTGGGAAGAGGCTGGAGCCCCGAGGTTGAGGCTACAAAGGTCCCAGTCCTCTGAGCTGCTGGAGAAGGAGATGGAGAATGTCCTGAAGCGGGAGCGAGAGGTGGCCGAGGAGCGACGCAACGCTCTCTTCCCAGAGGTCTTCGAGCAGCCGGGCTGTGACAGAGACTCCAGGAGCTCCTCCCAGGCATCAGGTGAGGAGGTGTCCTGGGGGATGGCTGCTTGGATCTGGGTCTCAAAGGCTAGAGGAAAGGAGGGTGGGGAAGTGGAGTTTGGGGGTGTCAGGAGGGGCTGAGGGTGGAGGGACATCGGGGGGACTCTGTCCATTCCCCCATTTGGCTGGTCCGTCTGCCTGTATGTTTTCTTAAGCTATAGATTTTGGAGAGAGATGTCAACTTTGCCCTTGGGTTTTTGCTTTATGGTTTTGAATGCTTTATTATTAGACACATAAGGGTTTATAGATATTGTAACTTTTTAGTCCATTGCTCCTCTTGTCGATATTAAATATCTCTGTGTCACTTTCATGTTCCCACCTTGCACAGCTGGCCCACCCGTCTTTCCAGTCCCTCCTGACTGGTTATTTTGGTCACGGTGTCAGCTTTGCTGACAAGCTATCTGCTTTGCATATCTGTTCATTCACCTGTCTCCTTAACTGGTCCACACACTTGGCCAGATATTCTGTGTCTCCTGAGCCTTGTTCTGACCGGCATCCTACCCTCAGGGCACTGTGGCACCCTCCCTGATGCTTTTCCTGCCCCCTCCTCCCACAGGCATCGAGGGCAGCTATTCGGTGTCCGAGTCGCACTTCTTCACCCCTATCCACCGCTTGCACTCGGGCCTGGTGTGGAAGGCAGAGGCCCCTGCTGAGGCTGCTCCTGGGCAGAGGAAGAAGGAGCAGTGGGTGAGTCTAGGGCCCTGCCCACCCCTCAGAGGCCTGGCTGAGGTCTGACACCCCCACCCCCAGTCAGGGCCCCAGGAAGGTAGAGCCAGACTTGCCAAGGGTCACGTGGCCTCTGAGTGTCTGAGCTGGGACTGGACCCCGGCCTGATTCCACACCCCATATTTTCAACCGTGAGGCCGTGTCCTCCCTGAGCGGGGTACTAGGGACAGACACCCTAGATAATAACACAAAGCCCGGCCTCACGCAGCTGGTACTCACAGCCTGGCCCCATGGGCTGGGACCCAGAGTGGAGTCCAGTAACCCAAGTTCAAGTCCCAGCCCTGCCACGTGCCGGCTATGTGATGTTGGGCAATTTCTGCCCCTCTCTGACCCTCAGTCTCTTCCTCTGTGGAATGAGCATGATAGTGAGAGCAGCCACCTCCAAGCCTCACAGCGGGGCTTGGCCATGGGAAGAGCCCCGTAAATGCCGGCGGTCTTTATGATGCTGAAGCTGACAAAGAGGAATAATAATTGCACAGACAGACTGAGCTGCACTGAGGGGAACGGCATGAGGGAACAGCAAGGTGGATGACTGAGTGGGATGATCGAGGGGCACTGAGGAGGGTCACGGTGGGCATGAAACACCTTTCCTCCTGCCTCAGCGGTGACTGAGGGGGCTGTGCACAGGGTTCCAGGTGGGCTCTGGGGCGGGGCGGGGCCGGAAGGCCCAGGGGCTGACGCATGTTCCTTTCCTCTAGTATGCTGGCATCAACCCCTCGGACCATGTCAACTCCCAGGTGAGTGTGTGCTCCTAGCTTTTTCCTTCCCTGTCTGTGTCCCCTGCCCCATGGCACCAGGGCCATCAAAAGCCTCTTTTGGGTGTGAGGACTGCACTGGGTAGCTTCTCGATTAATAGTGTCTGCCTGTGCTAGATTTTGCTCTGATCTGCTTGTGATGCCTGCCATGGGTACAGATCGTATGAAGTGGGTGCACTTGCAGCTTTGTCAAATAACGAAGGTTTTGGAGCAGACTGGGCCCAAGACGAGGGCATTTTCTTTGAGGGAGAGGTTCTTCTGAGAGTATGGAGAAGGGCGGCTACCTCAGTGGATTTGTGGGATATATTTGGGGCCATCTGTGAGCTGAGCCCAAAATGGCAGCCCCAGGCATTTTCGCTGCTGGGGAACTCAGCATGAGTTAGCACAGCCCTTGGTGCTATTACTAGGGGTAGGAGACCTGAAACAGAGGAGGGGATGCTCCTGCTTTACCCTGGTCCGCAGCCTCTCCTGTGAGTTGGTAGCGGGAGCGGTGTCTGGGGTGGGGGTTAGCATCATAATGGGGACTCTCTGCCTCCTCTTGCAGGTTCTGGAAGCCACTCGGGTGCCCCGCCACAAGAGTACCAAGGCGGAACTCTGGGAGGCTGGCATCTATGCCAGTGAGGACGAAGACTGAGCCTGGAGACGGGGCACCCTGACCCTGTGGGAACCGCCAAGACCATCACTGAGCCACCCCCCCACACACACACTTTAGGGAACAGGTCCCCATTTAAGCACAATCCGAGAACCACAAATGGCAAGCCGACAACCCTGAGGGTGGCTGTGCCTTTGGACTTGAGGGCTTTCTTGCTTTTATTTTCCTAGAGAAATTGTTCTGCTTTTTCTGGGTCTAGAGCTGGGGCTAAAACGGGACCTCTATGAATTCTTTCTGTTTCTAGGACTTTGCCAAATACTCTTGTGTCCAAGGAGGATGGAGACTAGCTCCCCTCCCCCACTCCAATTGTCATCATTCCGGCCGGTCTGAGGGCAGAGGGGCTGGCTGGAGGAAGGCATGGGTCCTAGAAACTTAAAAAGCCCCAGGTCTGAGGGGAGAGGCATTTGCCCCTCCCCAAGGCCCCGTCTGAGAAGGGGGACGTGCTGCTCCAGCCCTGGGAAACCTTCCAGTCTGAGGGAGGAAACCTGAGCGCCCCATCTGAGGGCCTTCTCCCAGCCAAGGAGTCTCCTCCACGGCGCACCAGCAAAGCCCTGCCTGACGTGATAGGGTCCCACGGGGACAGCATCTGACCTGGCTGAGGAAAGGGCTTGATTTGTGGGCTGAAAGGGGTCCTTCTGCTCTCTGCCACAACCTGCTTGTTCGCGTCCACCATGAAATAAACCCCCTCTGCTTCTGGTTCATTTCTCCTGGTGACGCTCCCTGTGCCCCCAAGGGGCCTTCACCTCTCCTCCCATGGGCTGCAGGCCCCGTGACAAGCCGTCAGGGTCACACTCCGAATTCCCAGCATGCAGCATGCAGTAGGCGCTCAATCAGTGCTTGTGGAGTGACCGTCTGCAGTCCCGCCAGGCCCAGTCTTCCCAGGTGGCCTCATCCCACCGAGTCGGTTGCACTCCCAATGTGCGTTAAGGACAAGCACCGTGTGACCCCACTCAGAGGGGTCCTGCGCAGAGTCAGACTCAGGGAGACAGGAAGCAGGTGGTGGAGCCAGGCCGGGGGAGGGGAGTCAGTGTGTACTGGGGTCAGAGTGTCAGTGTGGGAAGGTGAGAAAGTTCTGGAGACGGACGGTGGGGACGGCTGCACAACAGTGTGGGCGCGTGTAACGCTGCTGAGCTTCACACTTCAAAATGGTTAAGGTGGTGAATGTCATGTTCTGTGCATCTTAACACAATGAAAACGGGGGTGGGTATCGGCTCTCTCAGAGGCAAAGGAAGGCCCTTAAGAACAATCAGAGGAAGCTCAAAAAAAGTTAGAAGTGCCCTAACAATGCAACATCCTCTTTGAAATTCTGAACTCTACCCAACTGGCATGTCCAGAACTGTGAACATTAGAGATGCCTTGTTTTTAAGACTTACCTCGAGTTTGAGTCTTTTAATGAGGCAGCCCCCTTAGAAAGCCAAGATAGCATTCTCCCCACCTGCCAGGCTGGCTGCCCAGGAGGTGTTTGGTGAATGGTTTAAATACATTCTTAGAGGAATCCCCCAAGGGGGGCAGGTCTGTCTGGAAAGCGGTGGGGGGGACACCTCAGGGCGGGCTCTAGAGGGGAAATGCAGGCAGGCGGCCAGTGGGCGGCACTTCTCAGATCTTCAGTCTGAGGGTCCCTGGCCGCCCCCCATTCTCTCTTGTGAGGGGTGGATACTTTTCCCGGGTCTTCCCCAGCTCAGTGCATTATGATCCAAGAAGGGAGGCGAGTTCCCTCCGAGGCCATTAGGCTGAAATACAAACCCTACTTTCCATCTAAAATGCCAGAATCCTGCCTCCCTCTCAGGTCTGCTTCTCAGCCCTGTGCACAGTGTTCCCACCTTGCCCTCTTGTCTCACGGACTCCCGCGGGGGTGTGCTCAGCCTTCACCCTCAGGGGAGCCCCTCTCCTGCTTGCGGAGTCAGGGCTGCCACTGGCTGCAGGGACAGGGCTGTGAGCTAAAACCCGGGACACCCAGTCCCATGTGAATTTCAGGCCAACAACAAATGACTTTTTTAGTATAAGCATGTCCCATGCAATATTTGGGACTTACATGGGCTTTAACAAAATTATTCCTTGTTTACCTCAAGTTCAAATGCAACTGATCATCCTGTTTTCTTTTTTTTTTTAATCTCACCCAAGGATATGTTTACTGATTTCAGAGAGAGGGAGGGGGAGAGAGTGTGCAGGCACACACGCGGGGTGGCGCTCTAACCCACGGAGCCACCCCACCGGGGCCATCTTCTGTTTTCAGTGACTAAATCTGACTGCCCTGGATGGGGCGACTGCCAGGCTGGCCGGCTCTCCCCCCGAGGGACTTGCAGGCATCCAGGAGCCCCAGGACAGGCAGGTCTCGAGACACAAGCACTTCGAGTGCACGCATCACACGCGCTGCAGCTCCGCCAGCCGCCTGAGGCACATGACTGGCGTTGAGACAGGACACGAGGTCTGCACAGGAGCATGGGGGCCTGAGCCCGTAGGACTGATCCTGGAATGACCTAACGGACCGTGGGAACTTAAAAGACCCTTACCCTCCCCGTGCCTCAGTTTCCTCATTTGTAGCATGGGATATCGAGGGTCCAGTATCACCTCCACAGGGCAGTGGTGCGGATGAACTAACAGAGTACTAAGCACCTGGTTGGTACACAGTGAACTCCAAGTTAGCATTAGTTCTGATTAACCATTGTGTGACAATTTGATTCCGATCTGTTGTCCCGCCAGGTTGAGCGCCTAATTGCTAGGGGAAGGAGTGTCTGTCTTATCCCTGTCATGTACACAGTGCCTAGACCAGCGCCTGGCAGACCACAGGTGCTCCATAAATATCACAGTCTTTCATCGGTTACTAAGTGTCTGGTGCTGTTCAAATCACCGGAACCCACTGTGACCAAGGAGCATGGCATCCACACCACGGAGCTCACAGGGATTAAACAATGATTCTTTGCCCTGACTGGTGTGGCTCAGTTGGTTGGGTGTCGTCCCACAAAGCACAAGGTCATGGGTTCGATTCCTGGTCAGGGCACATGCCTGGAATACATGTCTGGTCCCCAGTTGGGGTGCATACAAGAGGCAACTGATCAATGTTTCTTTCCCTCTCTTTCTCCTCCCTTTCCCCTCTCTCTAAAAAAATAAAGTCTTTTCAAAAATAAATAAATACATAAACAAATAATGACGCTTAAATGTGTGATGCAAAGGCTGGTGACACACACCAGGCAATGAAAACTGTAAGCAGGAACAGAATGTAGCAAGGGACAGGGCAGCTTTCTGAGCCAGGGTGGTCGGGGAGACCTCTCGGAAGAGGTGACCTTTGAGAGAGGCCAGAATTAGGTGAAAGAATGAGCCAGAGCAACGTAACCAGGAAGCGGGCACAGCACGCGCTCGTGCCGTGAGGCTGGACAGAGCTTGGCGTGTTGGGGGAACAGCAGGGAGAACTGTGTGGTTGGAGCAGAATGAGTGAGGAGGGAAGAAGGGGAGATGAAGGCAAAGAGATGATGGAGGAGGCAGGTCGCGCACGGTCCCGTGAGTACAGCCGGACTTGAGCTTTTACTCTGAGGGACCTGGGAGCCATGGAGGGCAGTGGGCAGAGCAGACTAGATGCTCACATACGCCCTCTGGTGGCTTTGGGGAGGATAGACCGTATCCTCCCCAAGGCCAGGGAGGAGCTGGATACAGGGACCTGGAGGTGACGGCGGAGGCCCTACTCTTTGCCAGTACAGGTGGATGAGACATGTTTGTTGAGAAAAGGCAGGGAATAAATGGCCCCAAAGTCAGTCCCTCCTGGATGCACGGTCCTTGGGCTCCCGGTTTCCTTGCTGTGTCTCCCCAGGTCCTTGCTACATGGCCCCCTTCCGTGAGCAGCTCTCTCAGAGCTGTTTGCTGCTCCTCAGATCTTTACAAAAGTCTTGCCTGATCGGGCCAGGCCCATCCAGCATAATCTCCCTTTGAATCAACTCAGAGTCAACTGATTTGGGAATATTAATTACACCTGAAAAAGCCCTCCGCCTGCAAATAGCGTCCAGCTCACACTCAAGGGCATTATATACAGGGTTTGTATACGGGAACAGGAATCTTGGGGCCACCTCAGAATTCTGGCCATTTTGGACCTAAAGTGGGGTTTAGGGCAAGGGCTCTGGTGGGATGAATTGGGTTCGAATCTCATCGCCAGCTCCTATTCTTCAGGTTGTCTTAAGTTAACCAGCCATTCCTCCTTCTGAACCTCAATTTCTCTATCAGTAAAGGGGAGGTGACCCCTTTGTCCACAGGACTGACAGGCCAATGAAATGGGGTGACTGAAAATTCCTTGCCCTTGAGGTCTCACACTGGAGGCTTTCAAAACACAGACTTCTCTTAGCTACCAGTGTTTTTACCTTGTTTTCTTTAAAAGAAGTTGCCAACAGTTAAAAAGCAGGAAGTTTTAAAAACCTAGATTTCTCTTTAGAAGTCCCTGCTCTCTGGCGAGGCTGCATGGGGTGTTATAGCTGCACTGGGCCGGGGTAGAGCAGCATCCACTGTCAGACTGGCTCAGGGCCCCTGAGGCCCCTCCCAACCGCACTACAGGCGGGCTCTGAGCGGACACAAGTGGCAAGGAGAGCACCCGTCACTATCTTACATTTTCCTTGCACAAGAGTGGCAAAGAAACTATAATTGGATAAAAATGAGTAATGGCCTTGTGAGAGCCGTTTTTGTTTTTTTTTTTTTAAATAAATCCTCCCCTGCCATCAGCCTCTCCAACTCCAGGGGTCTTCCCAGCAGGACCCAACATGGGGTAAAAACTGGGCCCGAGATCTGAGCCGGTTTGCAGGGCCCCTGAACCCTGCTTTGTAAAGGCAGTTTCTGTCTTGGGTTAAACAGGGTTCCTGCAAACTCATATCCACCTGGAACTTCAGAGTGTGATGCCACTTGGAGATAGGGCCTTTGTGGGCATGAGAATAGACTAAGTAGGTGGCCACAGTGGTTTTCTGTGGAACGGTGGGGTTGTTGTGCCTGCCAAACGTCCAACATGGAGCTCATGGGTCCCCTGGCTGGGCTTCTCAGCTCACTGGCTCAGGCGTCCACCATCACTGCCCATCCCTCCCCTAGCCTTACTGACCCCCAGGGACGTTATGAGGGTTACCGGGCACCTGGCACACAATTGGTGCTGAATAAATGTTGTTTCCGGTTACTATTGACCGAGCAAATAAACCTATCTTCACCAGACAACCGGGACCGGGACTGAGAGGAGCAACTGCATGCTGCCACCAGAGGGCAGCAAAACACCAGCAATGCGGTGCCTGCTCCCACTGCGCGGAGAAGACTGCCTTGCCTCTTACAAGTTTCCGTTCTTCTCCCTGGCAGAGGGTCCCCAGCACCCCTGAGCGCCCAGACTGGAGAAAACACAGCCCCAGAGACCCTGCCCCACAAAACACCCCTGGGCTCCCCGGGGGGCAACAAACAGGAGAGTGGCAGTGGACAGAGCCCATGGAGCTGTGTTCCACAGAGGAAAATGCACACCCCCGTACATTTTAATACAATAAAGCACATTTTAATGGATTTATCCCATAGTACATTATAGTAGTTGAAATTTTGTGGAAATTTTAAGAGGTATGTGTATTAAAACTCATGGCTCTATTTTAAATTTAAATGTACATTTTTGTATTTATACTCCAAACATATAATTTTCTTCCAGTCCAGCCCCTGAAAACTACTTTTCCTGCGTTGGTTTCCTGCTTGGGACTTGCTGAGCGGGGGGTGACAGCTTGTGGGCACGGAGCTTCCTTTGTATGGTGACGAAAGTGTTCTGGAATTAGACAGTGGTGAGGGTTGCACGAGTCTGTGAATGTGCTAAAAAACACTGGATAGTCCACTTTAAAATGGTGGGGTTTTATGGATGCAATTACATCTCAATTAAAAGAAGACAGTTTCATAACTTTCCAGAGGTGTCTGCTTCCCATACCATCTTTGCATTCTTATCTGTGGCACTAGGGAATTCCCCGGGCAGGTGCCAGCCCGCACTCGGCACAACTCATCTTGGGGGTTTTAGCTGTTCTCTTGTTGCAGTGGCCCCTCTCTGGGGTTTTGACCTGCACTTCCCTGTGGACTTGTGCTGTCAAGTACATGCTTATGGCCACTGGGTGTCCTTTCTCAGGACCTGGCCTTTCAAGTCCTTGGCCCATTTTCTTAACTTGAATTGGCTGATTTCTTTCATTGATTTGTGAGTGTTCTTTACATACGCTCAACATAAGTTCTTTGTTGTATTATGTAGTGCAAACAGCTTCTCCCAGCCTATGCTTTGCCTTTTGACTCCCTTAATGGCATATTTGGACAAACCAAATTGTTTAAAATAAAATGGTGAGTGTTTTAATTAGAACTAAATTTTATAGGCAAGGAGGCTCAGCAGATGAGTCATTGAGGAGACCGTTTGCCAGCAGTAGCATCAGCTTTTCCACATAGAGGACAGAGAAAACGAGGCTGGCTTCATTCACAGATAAAGAGACCGAGGTTCCCAGAAGTACCCGGACTGGTCCTGGGTCCCCTGGGGCAGCAGTCCCGTCCTGTGCTCCTGACCTGAGAAGAAGCAGGGCGTGGGGGTGTTTCTGGAGGACACCCGCCCTGGCCCACACTAGGGTATTTCTAACAAATCTGCAGGTTTGCCATGAAATCCTCAATTTCAAGTTACAAAACTTCATTTCCTGCCAGGTGTAATGGATGGGAAATGTATAGCCATTTATCTATAAATAAAGATATTTATATCTTGTCCCCTCTGGCTGGCTGCCTCATAGGTCAATCCTTTGTGTAAATATATGGTGGGGAACGAGGAAATGGCTACCCTCCGGGGCTCCCTGAGGACCTGTGCCCCATCCCTGTCTACTTGGGGTCCCCTGGAACAGTGGGTGCTGGAGGTGCCCGGGAGGGCAGCCGGGAACAGTGTGCCCACTCTGGGTCACCAGTGCCCCGCCTTTCTGGGTATTAAATGTCTGGGGTCCTCACAATTAATTCTTCACAAAATAATTGAAAATAGGTTGGCAGCTGAGGGGCAAGTCAGCCCTGACCACACTCCTCTCTTGATTCCAGGGGGCTGCAAAGTGCCACAGGCAGAATGTGAAGTGAGGCTCCCTTCTCTGGAGCCTGCGGAAAGGGTGGCGCCAGGATCCTCCCTGCTGCACACCAGCCCTATTTATAACAGGAACCCATGGAAAGTTCTCCTGGTCCCACTGAGCTGCTCTCATCAATAAGTCATCGTCGCAATGAAGGATTCTTCCCCAGGGAACAGCAGAAAGGCGGCTGCCTCACCCTCTCCATGTCCCGGATGGGCCATGTCGGATGTCAAAGCTGCTGCTCGGGCCATTTCTCAAGAGGTCAAACAGGTGAAGACTGTGTGACCTAGCAATTCCCTCCTAGTCGGACGTGAAGATGAGAACTGGAAATGCATGTACACACAACAATCTATACACTCAGGTTCGCCATTCGCAACCCACAGCAGCACAGTCCACGTCAGCTAAAAGGTGGGCACAGCCCACACGTCCGTCAGTGGGGAAAGGACAAACACAGCGTGGTCCCCCACACACCGGAACGTCACTCGGCCAGGAAGAGGAGTGAAGTGCTGACACTCGCTGCAACGCGATGGACCTTGGACACACGAGGCTCAGGGAGAGGAGCCAGACACAGAAGGCCACACAGTGTGTGATTCCATGCATGTGACGCGTCCAGGGCAGAGACAGGAAGTGGGCCGGTGGTTGTCAAGGGCTGGGGGAGGGGGACAGGGTGACTAAGGGTTAGGACGGGTTTTTAGGGAGGTGATGAGGAAGTTCTAGAATTAATAGTATGATGGCGGCACATTCTACAGATATACTAAAAACCATTGAATGGCATTGTTTATTTTTTCTGCATAGTTTAAAATACACCTCTACCAGGTTTGTGTACAATTTAATTTATACAATTCAAATGGATATACTTTAAAAAAGTCTGTCCCAACTCACCATTTCACTTATTCCACCGACTTATCTTTCTAGAAGCAAACGCTTTCCACACCTTTTGCCAGCTTTATCGAGGTTTGGCCAACCTAGGAAAGCTGTGCTCGTGTGTGTCCATTGGCCCCAGGGCAGCGGAAGCGAGGCTTCGCCTCCCCTGCAGGCGTCTGGGTGAGAGCTTGTGCCTCAAGACTGAGACACACGTGCTGCCGGGCGACACAGTCATCACGGACGCGGGCCTCAGGTGGGGCCGTGGAACTTGTGTGGGGGAAGGGAAACTCATCATGTCTGTGACTGGCTCCATGGAGAGAGTGAGCAAGCTGATCTGTGTGAAAGGTTTGAGAACCTGATGTGACGGCAAAGTCGGCCTCATCGCAAGGGGGAGAATCACGGAAGTCCTACAAAAGAGGGGGGAGGTGGAGGCCGACCCCAGGCTGGATGCAGCCTTGCTTCTGTCACCGTGAACCTTCCCACTGCAGGGCCCAGGAGGAGCTCTGCAGAAGGGGAGCTGGCAGATCTCTCTGGCGAGAGGGATTTGTGCAGAAGAGGGGCCCGGCCCGCGCCAAGTCCAGGCGGTGCTCTCTGACCCCGTTGTCTCTCTGCAAGCAAGGAGCCTGAAACTCGGAAACTTGGTCAGACTGTTCTGGTCCAGGTCTCCCTTCCCGGTGACACAACAGAAGACTCACTGCCACGGCTTGCCTTGTGGTGGTGCCTCAGGGATTCTGGGCAACAGCCGCTTCACCTGGATCTGCCCTACACCTGAGCCCAAGAAGAGGCTGCAGGAGGCTTCTCTGCCAACCTGTCTTCCCTGCTGATCCAGAGATGACCTCCCAGCTTCTAAACTGTATCCTTGTCTGGCTGGTAACTCAGAGGATGACACTGTGCGAGAACAGCATCCTGTATCGCTGCGAGGTGCCCCTTCCACATCAGATTAAAGACATCTTAAAGCCAGAAATAGCAGAGGCAACAGTGATGGAAAGGTGTCAGAGGGTTTTAGAGCAGGAGGAATAAGGAGGAGCGTCCGGAGGACGGGACTGCGCCCCCGACTGGAGCAGTTCTTGAGAGTGAAGAATCTGATCTCCGTCCCTGCAAGTGGCTCAGCAAAGACCAGGGCTGGAAAGCTCATCACTGGGCCTGCGGGGGGGCTGCCCCTGGCCAGGCCTGCAGTCCTGCATTTTCCATTCAGAGGCAAAGCCGCCTCAGGCCCTGTGGGCTGCCTGCAGCTCGAAGGGCACTGGGGCTGGGGGCTGGGGGCAGGGGCGGGGGGTGCTTTAAAAGCACACAGTGTACCAGCTGGGGGACTCCCATCCTGGAATCATACGGAAAATCTTCTGCCTTCTGCTCGCCATCAAGTCACAAGGCACGATGCCCCATGAAATTGCCCCTATAAAAGACGTGGCCTCCCTGACCTCCAAATGGTCTGTTTTGGCCCTCATTCCCACCTCCTCTGCAACACGGTTATGGCGTAGAAGAGTGTAGTTGGTGAAGTTAACCCAGCAGTCAAATGAAAGCATAAAGTCAACCAAGCAAAAAAAAAAATTGTATATATTTAAGGTGTAGAATGTGACGGTTAGACATCCATATACATCGTGAAGTGGTCACCGCAATCAAGCTAATTAACACCTGCATTCTCTCACCTGGTTACTTTTCCTTCTCCTGTGATGAGAACATTGAAGATTCACTCTCAGCAAATTTCGAGGACACAACACAGGGCTGTCGCTGCGTTCGCCACGTTAGAAGCCCAGGACTCACTGCTGCCCTTTGACTGACACCACCCATCCTTCCCTCCCGCCTACCCCGCCCCCAGAACGTCATTCTGCTCTCCGTTTCCATGGGTTTGGCTGTCTTAGATTCCCGGTGTAAGTGAGAGCGTGCAGTGTTTGTCTTTCTCTGACTTTCCTCTCTCAGCATGGTGCCCTTTGTGCCCTTCCATGTTGTCCAAATGGGAAGGTTTTGCTCTTTTCGTGGCCAAGTAATATTCCCTTGCCTATATGTACATTTTCTTTATCCATTCGTGTGTTGATGGGTACTTAAGTTGCTTCCACATCTTGGGTATGGTAAATAACGCTGTAATGAACGTAGGGGTGCTTGTATCTTTTCAAATTAGTGTTTTGGATTTCTTTGGATAAATACCCAGAAGAGGAATTGCTGAGTCATAAAGTAGTTCTAGTCTTAATTTTTTGAGGAACTTCCACACTGTTTTCCACAGTGGCTTCACCGATCTGCATTCCCACCGACAGGGCACGAGGGTTCCCGTTTCTCCACGTCCTCGACAAACCTTGGTTACTGATATATCGACGGTGGCCATTCTGACGGGTGTGAGGCGATATCTCACTGTGGCTTTAATTCGAGTATCCCTGACAACTAGTGATGTTGCACATTTTTCATATGTCCATTGGCCATCTGTATGTCCCCTTTGCAAGAATGTCTATTCAGGCCCTCTGCTCATTTTTTCAATTGGGTTATTTGTCAACCCTGTGTCACATCTGAACCTCACTATTAGGAGGGTCCTTCTTTGCCCTGCTCAACATCCCACTTTTTAAGAATAATTTATTGATTGATTTTTTTAGAGAGAGGGAGGAAGGGAGAGAAAGAGACTTCAGTTAGTTGTTCCACTTATTGATGCATTCATTGGTTAACTCTTGTTCATGCCCTTACCAGGGAATCGAACCCACAACCTTGGTATGTTGGGACGATGCTCCAGCCAAGTGAGTTACCCAGCCAGGGCCCACTTTTTAATTTTTTGAGCAATTTTATTTATTTATTTGTTTGTTTATTTATTTATTTAGCCTTCCATCATAGCCTTTATTCAGCATTAAACTAGGTTCCCAGTGAATGCAGTAAAACAAGAACGAATAACAAAGGCATGAACGTTGGGAAGAAAGAAACGAATTATTCTTATTTGCAAAAAAACTATGGAACACTTCACGAATTTGCATGTCATCCTTGCTCAGGGGCCATGCTAATCTTCTCTGTATTGTTCTGATTTTAATACACGTGCTGCCGAAGCGAGCACTTTTTGAGCAGTTTTGGGTTTACAGAAAACTGAGCAGCAATAACAGAGTTCCTACACACCTTCGCACCAATCTCCCTATCATCTCCCGCTATTATTCGTATCTTGCACTGAGGTGGTATGTTTGTCATAACTGATGAGCCAATATTGATACATTATTATTAACTGAAGTCCACAGTGGACTTCAGGGTCCTTTTCTGGTGGCAGACACTCTGTGGGTTTGGACGAGTGCACAACGACACGCAACCACCGCAGCCGCGTCTCTCACGGAGCAGCACCACCGTCCGAAACCCTCCGCGCTCTGGTCGTCCCTCCGCCGCCCCGACACCCCACCTCCTTTCCCTGTTCCCCCAGCAGTGTGGGCCTTTTCCGAAACGTCCTGGAGTTGGAACCACACAGCACAGAGCCTTTCAGACTGGCTTCCTTCACTCAGTTCTACGCATTTAGGTTTCCTCCCTGTCTTTTCGTGGTTTGATGGCTCGCGTCTTTTCAGCGCCGAATGACGTTTCGTGCCCGGATGGACCGCCCTTTGTTCACCCATCACCCGTCGAAGGGCATCTTGGCTGCTCCCACGTGTGGCTGTCAGGAGCGAAGATGCTGCAAGCACCCCGTGCAGTCTGTGTGTGGACGTTTTCCCTTGGGTTTACATCTGCAGGGCACCAAACGTCCCTGGCAGGTTTTTCCAGCCATGAAGTCCAAGGTGGTAACTCAAGTGGGGCTGCCCGAACTTGTCCAAATTTCCAAATTTCCCTCCTGTGCACATAGCTCTCAAATGATGAAAACGCACCGTTTGGTCTCACACACACCCTTGCCAAGCAAGTCCTGACTCGGCCAGTGCGACCTCGGGGTGGGGGGTGGGGTTGGCCAAAAGCAGGGGCTTGAGCCCAGGCTTCGAGTGCGTCCACATCACTAAGAATCCTGCTCACCTATGGGAATAGGTTAAACAGGTCGGCCACTGCGGGGAAGTCAGCAGTCCCTCCAAAAAGCCAAACTTAGACAGTTACCTCTGTCCCAGCAACTCCACTGCTGGGTACGTGCCCCAGTAACCAAAAGCAGGTGTTCAGACAAAAATGTGCTCACAACTGCTCACAGCAGCACAACCGACAGCAGCCAGAAGGTGGACCCACAGGGGAACAGACAAACAGAACATGGTTCCCCCACCCTGGACTCGCCAGCGACGCTCACCAGGATGGGGATGGAGCACAAACGTGCGGTGCTCAGTGAGAGGCGCCAGACGCAAGGCCACACAGCATGTGACTCCACTCATGCGGAAAGTCCAGAAGGGGCCCATCTCAGGGACAGGAAGTGGGTATCAGGGGCAGGGAGGGGCTGGGAGAGTGAGTGCTCACTGGGGCTGCCTTTTGGGGTGAGGGAATGTTCTGGAACAAGATAGCGGTGATGATTACACAGCATTACAAATGTACTGAATGCCACTGGAAAATGATAATGCCGCATTATGTGAATTTCACGTCAATTTTATTTTTTAAAGATTTCATTTATTTTTAGAGAAAGGGGAAGGGAGAGGGAGAGAAACAACAATACGAGAGACATCCATCTGTTGCCTCTCATACACGCCCCGCTCGGGGACCCAAACCCTCAGTCCAGGCTTGTGCTCTGACCGGAAATCAGCCAGCGACCTTCGGCTTCACGAGATGACGCCCAACCAAGCCACATTGGTCAGAACATTCACCTCAATTGTTTAAAAAAGGCTTGTGCTCAGAGTCACTTGCTCCCAGCTCGCTCACGCCCTCTGCCCGCCATGCACTCACTCTGTGCGGGCCCCAGAAATGGGCCCGAGGAGCAGAAAGACCCAGAGTCCTGCTGGGCTTGAACTGACCCCACTCCAATTTCCTGAGAACAGTCTCTTTTGAACAACTAAAGCCCACCCGAGTGTCCCAGACTGAGCTGAGGCCTGACCTGCATTGTCTGGTTCTATCCTGCTTTTCTTCCTGGAGGAGGTCAAGGTCACATAGGAGGGAGGTATCCTCTCTAGATGTCAAAGGCTCTCTGCAGACCAGGCACCTCAGCTCTATATGGTGTGACCCTGGTCCTCCCCTTAGAGACCATATCGAGGCTCAGGGGGTGAAACAGCTCCTGAAATTACCTGCTGCCCCCCGGACTCCACCTGGGTCAGTCTGTCCCTCTCTGAGGAGCCCACTGTGCCCCAGGCACTGGGAACAGTAATACACACTCAGTAGGGTGTGGACGCAGCTGAGGACTTGGGGAAGTGGTTGTAACGCCCGCCTCAGTTTCGCCACTGGGAATCTGGTGCGCTGCCAGTGCTGGCCACCGTCTAGCAGTATCTGAAATTCTGCCACCTCCCCTGAGTCCAGGCCACCGTGTCCACAACCACCCAGCCTGGTCTGCAAAGGGCAGAAATCTTGTTTTGCCTCCCTCCCTTCAGCAGCAGAATGGAGGGAGGCACCACTGTCCTGGCTAGAAGGGGGATGGTTTGGATGGGGGCAGGACGGGCGGGGGAGTGGGGGGTGGCCTGAGGCGAGTCAGCCAAGGGTGGCCAGGCCTGCCTGGCGACAGAGCATGCGGGCCTGCGGGCAGGCAGGCCAGACGACACACGTAGACGGAATGACCCCAGCGTGGCGTGTCTGGGGGGTGCAGCCTGGGAGGGTGCTAGCATGTCCTACGACTCGGCCAGCTGGCGGCTCCAGGACAGGACAAAGTCCCAAAACGCCGGACAGCTGCAGAAATCAAACGGGAAAAGGAGTTCCTGGGCCACATCCCTTAAAACAAACAAACAAACAAGTGGGGACAAAAGAAGGAATGCTCGGAATGCGGCCAGGTCCCCTTCCGGGTGCACTGGCCCTATAGGGCCTGAGGCCACCCCAGGCTCTGTGCTGTGGGAGGGACGATGAAAAACACAAAGGAATTTTGCTGTCATGGAGATCACTCCCTCCGACAGCTTTGCTGTAAGGGACATTTGGGGGTCTTGGTGGGGAACCCCTCAGGGTTTGAATTCTTGGGCAGGAAGAGCCCTGTGGAAGATTCCAGAGATGAAAGCTTCGCAGGGAGAAACAACCAAGAGCTCCGTGGGTTGCTGGAGGGACACGGGCACTTACAGCAGTGGTTCGAAGCCCTGGCCTGGTAGTGCGCCGGCCCCTCTCCCGGAACCCTCCACAATGTCTGGAAATGACACAGCATTCCACACGCTGAAGATAAACAGCAGCAGCATTCGGTATGTTTGTTTTTATGGTTGGACCTGTTTTATCTTCAGCAGAAAGGAAGGAGCCTGTGCTTGCCCAGCGAATTCTAGAATATTCCTCCAGGATCATGCCTGGGAATTTAAACTCCGTTAGCCAGATACAGAAGCTGGAGCAGGGGAGGAAAATGTGGCTTTCTTCAAAAAATAAATAAATAAATAAATAAAGATGTAGATTTTAAGGAAAGAAGGATTTTCATCATCTTAGTCTTTCTGGGTTTTTCTCGTTTTTTGTTGAACTCTGCTGTTCTGATAGGGAGATCCCTGGCGTTGTGCTGGTCAGAGGTTCAAGGTCTGGAGACTCAGGAGAGGTGGGAGGTCAGTCCCAGGTCAGCTGGGCTGGGAGACTCCTGGCTCCTCTGGAATGTGGGGCGGGGCGGCCAGGAACATTGTGCTTGACCCCTGTCCTCCCTGAGTGAGCACCCAGATTTAGGGCTGAACATGCCTGTCACCCCCAGCGCATTCTGAGGTAAAGAAACCAGGAAGGAGAGGCCGCCCGTGTGAAGAGGGGGGCCCAGCTCCCGCACTGGGGGGCTGACTGGGAGGAGGGTGTGAGGCAGTCGGCAGCAACAGTCTGGCACGTGTGGAAGATGCTTCCAGGATTTCAGTTCGGAAAGTTGAAAAAGTTCTGGATGGCGGTGACTGTTCCACAACAATGTGAATGCACTTAATGAATGCCCCCAAACTGTACGATTGAAAAAGGGTGAAAAAGGGTAAATTTCATGTTATGCATATTTTACAACAGCAAAAAATGAGTTTCAGAGGAAATGTTAGTATGACCTAGAAAGTTTCAGGATATAAAAGAAGGGAAAGTGGGGGGGAGGGGCTGGGATGGGGATAAAAGGCAGAAAACTACTTGAACAACAATTGAAATAAAAATGTTAAAGAAAGGAGGAGGGAAAGGGAGAACCTGCTTAACGAGGAAGCAAGTCTTGCTTTAGTGACCAGAATGAAGCTACAAAATAAAACAATGCCCCCGATACCCTCCGACTCACTAGCAGTTGCTCCCTCTGGATCACGGGAGAAAGTTTGTTTCTTCTTCTGCTCTATTTTTAAATGTTTTGCTATACTAACGTGACCAGGTTGGTTGTTAAATGCAAAATGCATTGTGGGAAAATGAATACAAAAGGCCTGAGGACCATTTAAAACTCAAAGGATGGAAGATACAAAGATGAAGATGCGTAGCAGTTGGTATCTCGATGCTACCTGACAACACACACACACACACACACACACACACACACACACACACACACGATGCCTGTGTTGTGCCGGCAGATTCCAAGGTGGAAAATAGGCCTTGGGAATGTCTGGGAGCAATTTGGGGGCAAACAGCGTGAACTTGGAACAGCAGGAATATGTAAGGAATAGGGCAAAGGAGCTTTACGTTTATTTTACATTCTGGGTGTGTGTAAATTGGTTACAGTGATACTTAGTTTTTAACCAATGTTTAGAAAGTATTAGCGTGATGGGGATTATATGTGTTACATAAATATGTATACAGTATGCATATGTATATACGCGCATATGCAGACAGGTACATATACACATATCTGCATTACATATCCACTTACTTTCTTTTTAAAAAATGTTTTAGAGGGGGGGAAGGAGAAAGAGAGGGAGAGAAACTTCCACCGGTTGCCTCTCTCTTGCCTCCCACTGGGGACCTGGCCTGCAACCCAGGCATGTGTCCTGACTGGGAATTGAACCAGCGACTTTTTGGTTCATAGGTTGATGTTCAGTCCACTGAGCCACACCAGCTAGAGCTCCACTTGTTTTCCGTATAAGATAAATAGATAAAGGAAATACGAAAGGAAGGCCTCAGATGTTAAAGGTGGTTACTGCTGACTTTCTAGGTGGAGTTTACAGGTAATTTTTAGTTCTTTTTTCTATTTGGGTATGTAATTGTATACAATGAGTATTTAATGCACATACATTTTAAACTCAGTAAGAAAAATATGTAGAAAAGCCTCAGGAACAAGAAGAAACCCCTTCCCCATCAGCCATCCCTGCCCTGACAGCCACTTATCCACTTCCTGTCCCTGTGGCTGTGCCTGTTCTGGACATTCCACATAAATGGATCACGCACTGCGTGGCCGTTTGTGTCTGGCTCCTCTGACTGCACTTCACTTTCAAAGTCCATCAGTGTTGCAGCGACTGCCATGACAGCGCGCGGCTGGATCACACCCATCTGCTCATGGACGCTCGTTCTCCCCTCGTGGCCGTTGTGAATCAAGCTGCTGTGCGCATTTGTGGACACTTTTATGTGGACATGCATCTTCTTTTTTAAGAGTTTATTTATTTATTTTTAGAGAGAGGGGAAGGGAGGGAGAGAGAGAGAGAAATATTGATTGGCTGGCTCTCGCACGCTCCCCAGCTCCCCAGCCGGGCACTGAACCTGCAATCCAGGCATTTGCCCTGACCCCCTGGCTGGGAATTGAATTGGTGGCCTTTTGGTTTGTGGGAAGACACCCGGCCAACTGAGCCACACCAGTCAGGGCAGGACATGTGTTTGTTGTTCCCTTGGAGTAAAATTCCTGCAATGAAATTGCTGGGTCAGACAGTAACTCCATGTTCACCCTTCGGAGGAACTGCCACAGCAGCTGCCCTGCTTCCCAGCCCGGCAGCTGCGGACTGGGGCTCTACTCTCTCCGCACCCTCGTCCATCCGGGACCCCACGTGAACAGCGGCCATCCTGTGGGTATGGGGCGTCATCGTACTGTGGGTTTGGTCAGCATTTCCTTGATGGCTCATGGTGTTTGAACATCTTGCCAAGGTCTTGGCGGTCATCTGCCTGTCTTTGTACGAATGTCTGTTCAGAACTGCAAAGGCACTTGGAGCCAGTGGCCTCAGCCCCTTCCCATCGTCCCTCCCAATTGTCTCTCCCATCCTCCCGGCCTCCGGCGGCCTCGAGCAGAAACCCTTCTTTGGACTAGCCCCTAAGCAGCACCCACCCCTTGGCCCACCAAAACGAGAACAAATGGTGACACAGTGTCTCCACTACAAGAAGGGGCAGCTTCTGTGGAACCAGAGCACCAAACAATTGCTCATTCAGACTGGGATGAGGGACAGCGTCTGTCTTGACCCCAGGTTGGTCGTCAGGAGCCTCGCCCAGGCAGGCGGCCCCGAGGCCATCCAGGCCAGCTTCCTGAGACTCCAGATCAAGTGTCCGTTCCTGCTATAAACTATTGATGCCAGCACTGTCACCACCGCGAGGCCGGCTGTCTTGGGTTTCATATGTTACCTGTTATGAAACACAAGGGCCACTCTCCCTCCTGTCCTGGAGTCCTCTCCGCCTGCCTGCTAGGGGCACATTTCTCCCTCTGTGCCTGGATCCTTCCAGAATCACCTTCTTACCAGGACTCCAGAGCACCGCACAGTGCAGCCTGGCCTCCAGGGGGTCACCTGCAGAGGACTCAGGGGCTTTATTTAAACTCGGCCGACATTGGACAAGTAACTCTCTGTGGGTGGCCATGCTGGGCACCATGGCGTGTAGAGCAGCATCCCTGGCCACCAACCACTTGATGCTGGGAGCACCCCCAGTGTGACAACCACAGACGTCCTCAGATGTCACCCAGTGTCCAAGCAGGGGGACAAAAAGAATCTCTGGGTGAGAGCAGCTACTTTACTAAGTGGAGTAAAGGCTCCACTGCAGTGACCGGGATGGGGCTGCGGTTCCCACTCCTCGGTGAGTGAGGACTTGGGTCTCTGCTCCTGCCCAGGTGCGGACACACTGGGCAGCCCAGAGCCCCTGCCTGGCCCCGTCCCAGTGGGTGCCCGTGGCCCCACGACCCCATGGACAGGCGAGCAGCCAAGTGAACAGATGGCCACGGGATTGCTTACAGCCCAGCTCACATTCCCTCTCCTATCAAGACATCTTCCTTTTCATAAATTTTGCAAGGGCCGCTGAAGCAGGCCAACTTTCCTGTCACCAGGTGAAGCTGCCAGCCCAGGCAGTACAGTCCCTGTCTGTCCACCTGCCTGACCACACTTCTCGAAGGCAGAAGGAGTTTTCTGTGGCTGCCGTGAGCAAAAGCCATGAACTGGGTGATGTAAAACAACACATTTACTCTCTTCCTGTTCAGTAGGCCAGAAGTCCATGACCCAGGTGCTAGTCGGCTGGTCCTTTGTGGAGGTTGGGGGGGGGGGTGTCTTGCTGGTGTGCCAGCAACCTTTGAGTCCCACGCTGGTGACCTCATCACCCTGGTCTGCCTCCTGTTGTCATGTGGCCTCTCCCTTGTTTGTCTGCATGCAAATCTCCCTTTTTATAAGGGCACCAGTCCTTGCATTAGGGCCACCCCACTCCAGTGTCACCTCATCTTACCCAATTACACCTGCACAGACTCTGTTTCTAAGCAAGGTCGCACTCATGGGTGCAGGGGTTGGCAGTCAGGGCATGGAGATATCCTTGGGGGTCATGATCCAGCCCATGGCAGGACCCTTGCAGCTCCCTGCTCCACACTCTCAGGCCCTCCAGTGGCCAGCCCACCCCCCTCAGATTAAATGTAGTTGCTCTGTGGGGCTGCCCTGCCCCTCCCTGCCCCTTCCTGCCTTTCTCTCCGGCCATTTCCTGCAGGGCTCCTTGTAGCCTCCTGACGTTGCCACCCTCAGTTTCAGGTTTATCATCCATCTTCCCTGAGGACTAGGCTTCCTGCAAGGCCCAGTGCCCAGCAGGAGCCCCGACGTGGCTTTGGGCCATCTGGGCCCTGGGCCCAAGTCTCCATTTGACAGAAAGACCCCTGGTGCATACCTCTTTATGGGCTGCAGCTGGTGACCCCTCCTGAGAGGACAGTTAGGGGAGGGACTTGCCAGTGACTGTCTAACAGACACAGTGGCTAGGAGGCCAGGGTCAGCGCCAGCCCTGTGGAGCCGTGGGGACAGCAGGGGCCCTGTTGACTTTATGGCATGTGTCAGTGCTTCGTTTCTTTTCCTGGCCGAGTAATACTTTGCTGTGTGGGTGGACCACTTATATTTGTCCATTTGTCTGTTGTTTCCACTTTTTGGCTGCTGTGAACACACCTGTACAAGTGTTCGTGTGCATGTTTCATTTCTCTTGAGCACACACCTAGGAGAAGTGTTGCCGGGTCAGGTGGTCACTCTATGTAGACTCTTTGGTGGACAGGCCAGACCATTTGCCCGGGGGGAGGGGGAAGGCAGAGAAGTCTGGGTAAACCCAGGGGGTTGTCTTACAGGCTGAGAGGCTCAGGCAGCTGACTCGACCTCTCTGGGCTAGGGAAAGGAAGTGATAGTATTTCACACTCAGAAGATTAAAGAGTTAAAACTGGAAGGCGCCCAGCACTGGCTGAGCTCCCAGCAGGTGTGGATCAGGCTGGGGTGGAGTGGGGCTAGAGGCAGAAACCTAGCTCTAGCTGAGGGGGAGGGTGGTGGTGGTGGCAGGGCCTGGGGAGAGGGTGGGTTCCTGAGAGGGAGGGGTAAACCAGGCTGCTTTGGGCGGATAAGGGCTGGGGAGTTTGCAGATGGCCTGAGTGCCCAGGGCTGGGGGAGGGGGAGGGCTGAGCTCTGGATGTGTGGGGTCGAGGATGAGACCCTTGGGAAGTTACAATGACAATTCAGGGGAAGCGCCTTGGGGGCCCCCCTTCCCACCTTGCAGACACAGGGGACTGGGCAGGAGGAAGAGGTAGGAGGCCTAACTGGAGAAGGGAGACTGGCCCCAAGTCTTGGATCTGGGGAGTTGGCTGTTCCCTGATAGACCCAGGCTGGAGGCAGATTCTGAATCTTCTTAGGCCACAGGGAGTCCCAGGAGGTCCAGGAGTGGTTCCAGGTCACCCAGCTGGAACAGGGGAAGGGCTCTAGCTTGGAGGGGTTGGGAGTAACCTCTTTGATGCCCCGACCTCCCCAGCTCAATCCAACAGAAATGTGGAAAAAGGGTCTGAGAATCTGGGAGGGCTTCAAGGGGAGGGGAGATGTGGAGTGACTAGTACAAGCCCAAGCCTCGGATACCTCACCACCCCCCCAAGGCTTTTGTAATCAAGGCACTGGATAAACAAACATGTGACTAAATACAAAACTATTAAGTTATTTCCATTTGAAACAGGAAGGTAAGCATACAGGAGGTGAAGAGGGACTGACCTGGCCTTGCCCCTGTGTTTTGATGAAGGGTTAACTGAGGCACCATCACCCCTACCCCCATCAGATCTGAGCAGGGCATGGAGGCCCTGCAAGTCCCTCTCACCAGAGCTTGGGATACCAGCCCTCTACCCCCATGTGGCACCCATCCACCCCCCTTGCTCCTGCCACGGAGAGTATCATTTTCAAAATTATCAAACAATTGCAAGGTGAGCATGCAGTCCCTAACCCTGAATCATTCATGAGTGAGGCAGCTGGCTGGCAAGGCTAGGATGAAAGAAAGCACCGAGAAGGGAAAAGGAAGACAAAGAGAGAAGGCTGGCCTGCCCCTAAATAAATCAGAGGGACGGATCTAATTCTCCATGGCGGGCCCTAAGCATTGGTAACCACGAGCCTCCCCCCCGCCCCTGGAACCTAGCTACAATCATGAGGACCCCGCCAGCAACCTTTTGTTGCTGGTCCAAGTTTCAGATGGTGTGGTGGGTTGACTGGAATCCTCAAAAAACGGTGTGTTCTCATTCTAATCCCTGACCCTGTGAGTATGACTTTACTCGGGAAAGGGGCCTTTGTAGTCGTGATTCAGGGTCTTAGGTGACCCTGATATCTTCCTCAGTTATCCTGGTAGGGCCTAACTCCAATGAGAAGTGTCCTTTTTAGTGACTCACGGAGAAGGAACAGAGAGAATAAGGGAGAAAACAGAAAACGGCCAAGTGATCGCCGAGTCAGAGACTAACCAGAGTGATGTGCCTACAACCCAGGAGCTTGGGGCCTCTCGAGGAAGAATGGCCCTGCTGACACCTTGATTTCAGAGTTCTGGCCTTCAGAATGAGAGGATAAAGGAGGGAGCTGTGCACCTAATCTGAGGCAGCCCTCTGGCTCCAAGACTCCTGGACAGAATCCCGAACCTCAAGGCCCTGAAAGTGGTATTGCCCAGCCCACGAGAGCTCACTGGTGAAATGAAACCAACCTGAGGCAGAGAAAAGAGAAATGTCATTGCTTCTCCCTGTCTAGGCTGCTGCCCAATAAAAACTCCTCTTCAGCATGGACATACAGCAAACTATAATAACAGCTTCCTCTGTTTATTGAACTCCACACCGGGAACCTTGTCAAGCCTGCGATGCCCATCAGCTCCTGGTGCTTCTAATAGGGCTGGAGGACACAACCGATGAGCAGCCTTCCTGGCTTTGGCCTCTCTGACCTCATATGGATCCCTTTTCCCAACCCAGCTGGCCCTAGTTTCCGGTGCTTTCTGAAGGGCACCTCTGTCAGCCACAACTCTGTTCAACTATTGGAATCAGCACTCTTGGGAATACTTGCAGGGCGTTTTTCCTGCTGCTGGGATGGAGAGCCACCCCGTTCCGAATGTCCCATAATGGCAGGATTCTGCTCTCTGCGCCCTGGACTCAGTTTATCCTTGTACAGGGCGGGCTATGTCCCGTGCGGGCCTCCTTCCTGGCCTCAGTTTCCTCAGGTGCAGGGTGGGCGGCATCCTCTCTGCACCCCTGGCCTCAGTTTCCCCATCCCTCCAGCCAGAGAGCAGACTGCACTTGGCCTTCACTGCGCTGAGACTAAGGACGGTCGGGCGCGATTCCTGACCACATCCAACCTGCAAGGTTGGTAGCCAGCAGTGGCAAGTGAGACCTGGGGCTTCTGGGACGCGTAAATGGCCTTTGCGCCCCCCCTCCCCCGCCCACCTGCTAAGGCCTCAATTTTAATTAGACTTTTCTACCACGCGCCCACAAGCAAGATGGAGCACCTGAGGTGTCCTGCCCGACTCAAAGATGGCGACACTCCACCCTGCTCTCACGCGCTAAGGAAACGACCCCTGCCCGTATGCAAGATGGCGGCAGCCCGGGGGAAGAACACTTCCCGCCGCCAGACTCGCCACGTACCCACTCTCAAGATGGCTTCTCCCGCAAAGCTCCACGCAGGAGAGCGGCTCGCTCACTGGCTCAGGCTTCGACACGTGCTCCCAGCTTTTCTCCCATCCCCCGATTCCACGGGCCATTTCCGCCTTGAGCCCTCACGGACAGCCATCTTCTCCAATGGTCGTCTGTCATTACCCTTGGCTCCACCCGTCGAGTGGCCTCCTAGCCATTGGGAGGCGCTGGCAGGGGCCCGCGGCGCTCTCCCCGCCCTCCCTGAGCAGCGGGAGCCAATGGGCAGAGCGCGCGAGGGACGTGTTCAGGCGTCTCCGCCATTTTGTGAGTCTATAACTCGGAGCCGTTGGGTCGGTTCCTGCTATTCCGGCGCCTCCACTCCGTCCCCTCCGGGTCTCCTCTGTGTGCAATGGACGGGTGAGTTGTGTTTGTACGCGCTTCCTGCGCCTTCCCCCCCTCACGTTTCACCTTTCTCTTGCCCCCGCCGGCGCCTCCTCGGAGCGATGGCCCGCCTGTTGCTCCGCCCCGGGCCCACAGGCTTCTTTGGGGTTCCTCCCTTCCTCCCAGGCGCGGGAAGAGACTGCCAGGGGTGCGAGGTGGTCCACATCTCCCAGCCAGGGTCAGCCAGGCCCAACCCTCCCCGCCCCTGTCCTTGTTTCCGGTTTTCTCGGGGCTCTTCCCGAAAGCACGCGGTGGCTGAACGTCCCTTCCCGTGGATCCCCACCCGCGCCACCTTTTGCGCGCCCCATGTGGCTTTTCCGGTTACCCGTACTCTCTTAGCACGCTCTGTGTGGCCCTTCCCGCTCCCCGTCCGGCCCCCACGCACGCGTGCGTAGTTTCTCGCATTCGCCTCAGGCTGTGGTGCGCGTGCGCGGCCTTTCCCGCCGCGCGGACTGTGCGTTCGGCCTCCCCCGCCCGCGGCGGTCCCGGGTGCGGCCGGGAGACGCCGCCCTCCTGCCCGGAAGGGCGCGGGCCCTCTCCTCCCCCGCCCGGCTCCTCCCTGGGCTTCCCACAAAGGACCGTCGGGGGTGTCGGGGAGGGGCCCGCGCGCCCCCTTTGTTCTCGCCAGCCCGGGGCTCCTTGTTTG
This sequence comes from Phyllostomus hastatus, assembly GCF_019186645.2. Lineage (NCBI taxonomy): Eukaryota > Metazoa > Chordata > Mammalia > Chiroptera > Phyllostomidae > Phyllostomus > Phyllostomus hastatus. The sequence continues at coordinate 4,924,700 of NW_025333640.1, read as the reverse complement.
GGAATTCTTTAAGCACAAGTTGCTCCACCCAAACCGTGGAGCTCCAGGCTCTAGATCCTGCGGAGCCACCCACGTGGGCCTGAACATCGGACCCTGAGCCTTCGAGCAGTTTAGAAGGCTGACTGGTCACATTAGAAGAGGGAAGGGGCCCTGGGTGCACATGTAATCAGTTCCTGGGCTTGTGCGTGTGCTCAGGACCAGAGAAATGGGAGGGGCAACGGTGAAGTAATCTTAGTGTATTGTGAGTTATTCTCTAGCCTTGAACAGATCTGAAGTTCCAAAGATTTTTTAACTTTAACACTGACATTTAAGGTCAAGGTATAAAACTATTTTGTTAGAGCCCTTTTTAGATGTTTCTGATATGGGGGGAAATGACAGAACCTGTTAAAAATGAAACTAAATAGTGCCTTTCCGTTTTGCGAGTTAGCCTAATTATTTTCGTTTCCCATTGACATGGGTAGGTTCTGTTTTTACAAAGTAAGCCTGAAGTGGGTTGGGGAGAGGTAGAAGGTAATATTATATGGGGGGGAGTAAATGGTGATGGAAGGAGACTTGATTTGGGGTGATAAACAATACAATGTACAGACGATGAATTGCAGAATTGCATGTCTGAAACTTACTGTTTATTAACCAGCATTACCCCAATAAATTCGATTACAAAAAATTAATCCAGAAGATTCTGAAGGCAGTTCTGATTGTTTTGATTTTGAAAGCCCTCCTTCCCTCAGTCTTCCCGGAGGGTCACCTCCTCTGCTTTGGGTTTGAAATGATAGGTTTCAGGCTGAATGAATTTAATTTAGCTTTTTTAGAAAAACTGGGTATGAAGAATGTGATCGTGGGTCCTTATGATCTCAGGTTCAGGTAGACCACCCAGAGAATCCCTTTCCAAACCAGTAGACCTGGGCTGTGGGTGCAAACAAGTGGGTACTTAGGCCCCCTGTGGGGAAATTTTGATGCAAAGTGGGGGAAAGCATTTTCTTAACTATCTGGTCCAGTCATCTGGTTTTGCTTCACTCAAGGACTGTTGGAGTGTTTCATTCCCCGTGTGTGGCTTGGGAGTCCAGTCCCATTTGCAACCTTTTGTGGATAGTGTGGTGTTACCTAGGCAGCCCCGCCAAGCCTTTTATTGGAAGGTTTGGGAACCTTTTTAAGAAGGGCCATTTTATGTAAAACTTTTCTGTGCCAGAGGGGCCCTCCCAGGGAGTAGGAAATAGTGAGTTGCCCTGGGTTGGCGGATAGGAAGCTGCAAGTTTTTCATTCTTTCAGTTTTTCTGGGAAGTTTTTGTTTGACTTCAGAAAGTTTTAAAATTTCTGTTAACACTAGTCCATAATGTTTTTTTATAGTGAAGGCCCTACAATAGAGGTAGTGGGTTAAAATGAGCTGGCGAGGAGTGCAGGTGGCAGGACTAGGGCTCAGCACTTGGGGTCAGGCTGTTTCTGGGGGTGGGGAGTGGGTTGGTGCCTTGAACTTGCCTCTCTGAGGGCAGGAACAAAGGGGTTATAGTGCAGGTAGCTGCCCCAGGGCCTTATGCCCATTCTGGAACCAGCCTTTCCATGGCTGGGTGAGGGGGCCATCTTTGTATGACATTCATGGTAGGCTCTGGTCACAGACCACTAATCCAGGTGACCTGGTAGGGGACGTTGGTGACTAAGTTCCTCTCCATGAGTCATTGAGGACCTTGTCAGCTTACATTTGCCATGTAGAAGCCTTCAGAGGGTTTTATGTTTGTGCTGAGAGCTAGTCTTCAGTTGAGGCCTGTAGGAACGTCTGTATCCACCTGAGCTGGGCCTCTGGCAGGGAGAAAGTCCAATCACAGGGAGCCAGGTTGATGAGTAACTTGTGTTAATTTAATCGGATTGTTTTATCTCTGCTGTCTCTTTTCTCTGAGGGAGCCTGCCTTTCTTTGAACAGAGTCCCCTTGTTGAGTTCCCCTCTCAACCCCCTGGAGCTCTGACCTCAGGGTCTTGTGAGTTGTCTTCTCACTGGTCTTCCTTCCATGCTTGAAAATGTTCTCCAAGCATTTCCAAGTTTTAGAAAGCAAACAACGCATTTTATCCTTTAACAACAAGCATCAAGTGTCCCTCCTGGGGCTTTGGAGGGGGGTGTCTTTGTCTAGGGTCCTGCTGGGAGGGAGGGGAGCTGGAGGACAATGATGGCTCCTTTTCAAGTTGAGATTAAATGGAAGACAGCTCACTTCCCTGCCCTAAGCTTACTAGTTATCTGAGGACTTAAATGGGGGGTGGGGGGGGGGCTTGTGCAGCCCAAGAAGGCCCATGCTGGCCAGCCTGTCCCCGGAGCCCTGGCAGCAGCTGATGTGGTACACCTGCTAATGTTCTTTTCTCTCTTTCTCTCTACAGCATTGTCCCAGACATAGCAGTTGGTACAAAGGTAGGCATTGCTGACTCTGCTACCCTGTTAGCTGGCGCGGCCTCTAATCTGGTGCTGCCCATGTGGGCCCCTTCCCTCCTGCTGCTGAGCTCTGGGACTTCCTTCTGACAGCAACTCTCCTGTGGTCTGTAGTTCGTGTGGGGTGGAGGGTTTGCAGGCCAGAAATTCTAAAGACATCTTTCCTTTGCCCTGTCTGCATCCAGTCCATTTCAGGCTATTTCAAGTAGTGTGGGTTGAGTGGTCCCTCAGTGGTAAATGCACCTTTGGTCTTAATTTGGGGTCCCTCCTCTCTGCCCTGGCAAGAGTCCTGGGATGTGTGGTTGTGGCTGAGAGGGTATCCACCCAGAGTGTTCTAAGTGTCCTTGGTTCAATATAGAAAAGGTCAAAACCTGATTGTACCCTAAGGAGTTTATAGGGTGGCTGGTGGTATAGCAGGGTAGAGAGGAGCTACTTTTGATGGCATTTCAGGGTTTGTTTTGTTTTTTGTTTTTTTGTTTGTTTTTTGTTTGTTTTAATTTACTTTTAGAGGGGAAAGAAACATCTGTGCGAGAGATGCATCCATCACTTGCCTCTCGCACGCCCCCAACTGGGGACTTGGCTCCACCACCCAGGCATGTGCCCTGACTGGGAATCAAACCAGAGATCTTTCGGTTCACAGGCCAGCCAGGGCCCATAGCATTTTTTGAGATAAAGGAAAACAGGTGCTGGATCCCCTTTATGTGCTGTTGTCAGTGCTTGGACATTTAAGCTATAGAAAGGGCAGAGCTGGCTGCTGCTGTTGCACAGGAAGGAGGGCCATGGTGGCCCTTCCCTCAGGTGAGGACCATGTCTTTGTGTGTGTCCCAGGAACGTGGCCTCCAGGAAGACCTGGGCTGACGGGGTTCTGTGTGCTGGCAGGGACTGGGTGCTGGGGAGTCCACTGCAGGTGGTTTGGTCAGTGGACCACGCTGTTGGGCCAGGTTTCAGTTTTTCCAGGTGGAGTCTTGTCTTCACATGCAGCCTGTCCTGATCTTCCTACAGATAAAACCTGTTTGTTCAGTGGCGGGAGGAGGGAGACTTTCATCTGAAGCATTTGTAACCATTGTAGAAAATGTCTGGCTTCCCATAACCCACCTGGTTTTGTCTGCTTGTAGCTGCAGCAGCTCTGCCCTGGACTGTCCTTGGAGTTGCCCCTCTGGCCAGTCCCAGGGGACCTCTGCTTCCAGAATCAGACCTACATGGGATGAACCCTTGAGGCTCTAGTGTACAGGGCTAAGGCCCTCTGCCAGCACAGCTTGGTACCTGTGTCCCAGCTCACCAGGAGGGCAGCACAGTTGGGTTCTGAGCACCACTGACCACCATTTCAGCTCTAGAGTAAACTGCCATAAGTTAGAGGAGTCCAGAGGTTAATGATGCTTAGCTATTGATTAAAAAGCAAAGGTTCCCCCTACATGCTGTTGGGAGCAGGCAGCACACAGCTTAGGCTTTTCCAGTAGATGCTTAACTGACTTTGGGGAAGGTGCCATGGGATCTTCCTAAGTACCTGCTTGGGGAGGGCACTGTCCACTGGGTGGCCTGTCCAGAAGCAGTTAGACTGTTCCCTTGGCCTTGCTTGGATCGTGTTCTTAGTGTGGCTATGCTTGCAGCCTGGCCCTGCTGTGCTCAAGTCACAGAGCCTTTGGGAAACCTCAGTACCTGGCCTGGCCCGGCCCATGTCCATTTAGGGTTCTGCCCTTGGAGTGTCTGCCCCAATTCTGCTTCTGAGCTGCTGGTCACTATGTGCATCTGAGTGTCCCTGTGCTTTGAAGTGAGGGGTGTTGCAGCTTAGCAGACCAGGCCTGTGTCCGGGGAGAGGAGGGCCTGGGGGAATGTGGATGGACAAGGGTTACAGTTTGCCCCACAGATGTTGTGGGAGTACCAGGCCATCTGCCATGGGAATGCCATTGAGAGCCAAGAATGCTACCCCTCAAATGACACTCTGCCTGGCACTGGTCAAAGACAGCAGTCAGGATGGCCCTTTTTAAGGTTGTTCAGCCAGCACATGGTGCTTGGCCCTTGTCCAACTCTGGGGGGGCATCTTTGAAATGGGGGCAAAGGCATGGGTCAGAGCTCCTAGTCCAGACACTGGGTGGGACTTACTTGTGGTGAGTGCATTCTGCCTCATGGCTTTGTCCCCACTGAGGTCTGTCCCTGCAGTGCTGAGCTTTGAATCACTGGGTGTCCACTCGGAAGAAAGCTCAGAATCATGGTAGGTGTAGAACATTTCACTTTCTATTAGATGTCAGCCCTCAGAGACCAGCAGTCTAACTGCATTTCTCTGCTCTGAGCACCCAGGGTTTTAGCAACTCCCATTCTAGGCCAAGCGCCTACGGCCCTGGGTCTGCACTGCAATTGTAAGCACCTGTCCATTGTGCAGCCCATGAAGCCTTGGGCGATGGGGAGCTAGGGGTGGCTCTTCAGGTGCTTGTGCAGCCGGGGGTCCTCAATGAGGGGACGTGCCCACAGAAGGGAGCCAGTGGTGGTGTCATTCCTGCTCCTTTTCCCAAAGGGCAGTTTGTAAACCTTGGCTCCTTTCAGGTCTCAACAACCACCCATGGCAGGGCAGGGGTTCTGAGGGTTTCCAAGGAACCTCAGTTTTTCTGGTGAAAGATGGCTGGCCACATGGCAACATCGCAAGCATGATGGTTGTGCTGGTTTGAGTAACAACTACTTGGCAGTTTGGAGGAAGGGCAAAGAAGGTGTCCTTGAGAGAAGGCAGTTTGAGGGAGAAGGGGTGCGGCTCTTAAGCTCTGAGAGCTGGAGGCCTGGGTGAGCTGGTCTTTCCTGTTCCTGCCACAGGCCTTAGGGGGGACTGAGGGCAGTGGGGGGGGGGTGACACCCTGCCCTGGTTCCCACTCTTCGTCCTTGTTCCTGTTGATGGAGCCCTGCTACAGCTGTGCCCCCCGCGTGCGCGCGCCCCCCCCCCCCCCACCAGGTCCTGGAGCCTGCAAGTTCCCGGTGTCCATGTTCCTGTTCCTAGCAGGGCAGTCCTGGGGTGGGGGCTGAGGCCTGCACCTCTTACTTGAGTACTGCGCAGTCTGATCCAGCTCACCCCTAGGGTAAAGCAGTCTTGTCGTTAAGCCTAACCCCACAGCAGGGTCAGTCTAATATGTCAGGGAGTTGACTCAATTAGATTGAGACTCAGGAGTAAACAAGTTGTTTCTGGAAAGAAAGAAAATAGGCAGGTCAGAAGTCACAGGAGCCTGTCCATCTGCAGACAGGCAGTTCAAGATCTGCCCTCGGCCCCCATTTTCTTGGTCACTTGGGTAGTCACTGGATAGTGTCGCAGACTCACAGAGAGGTAGTGTTTCTGGTCAGTGAGTGATGAGACTGTGGCTCAGGTGTCCTCACACAGCTAGAAAATAGGCCAAGCTCCTAAGGCCAAGGGAGTAGGTGCAGCATGACAAGGGGGCTTTGTTTTCAAGTTTGCGAGCAGTTTTGTGAGAATTGAAGACTGTTCAACAGTCTAAAGGTGGCTGGTTGGACCTACTGCCACTGAGGCACCTGACTTGAAGCCTGTCCACAGACCCAGGAAGGGTGTCCCCCAGAAGCTAGATATGGGAGTGACATGCAGGCCCCTGTCTTGGAAAAGCAGCTACATCTGGGGGTTTAGGAGGACCGTGAGGCCATCTCAAGGCGGGACAGGTACCGGGCAGACAGTCTCTTCCAGTCCAAGCAGCAGAGTATTCTGGGCGTAGAGGGGGTCTGCAGCCATGTGCCAGGCCACCTCCATCCCTGCTCCAGTGCACCCTCTCTTCCAGCGGGGATCGGACGAGCTCTTCTCTGCCTGCGTTACTAACGGACCCTTTATCATGAGCAGCAACTCGGCCTCCGCAGGTAACTGCTAACTACAGCCCTTAGTCCCTGCCACAGGGGCTCCCTGTCTGTGTCCAAGTATGCTCTGTGCTATGGGGACATCTAGGGTGTACTGACTTTGGCTGCAATCTTGAGCCCCACTTCACACATGGACACATTTACCTGGGAACTAGGGTTTGGGGGCAGGCCCAACCCAATGTGGGGATCAGTGTGGCCACATCATAGAGGAAGCTGGTTCTGAGAAGGGGGGATCTCTTGTGGGGGCCTGGGAGTTGCCCTGTGCAAGACAAACGACTCCTTTTTTCAGCAAATGGAAATGATAGCAAGAAGTTCAAAGGTGACAACAGAAGTGCAGGTGTGCCCTCCAGAGTGATTCACATCCGGAAGCTCCCCAGTGATGTTACTGAAGGCGAGGTCATTTCTCTGGGACTGCCCTTTGGGAAGGTCACCAATCTCTTGATGCTCAAAGGGAAAAACCAGGTGTGTGAGCCCATCCCAGCAATGGCTTTGGGCCTACTCTCAGGGTGGGGTGCAGGGCTTCTCTGTAGAGATCTGGGCCCCGCTCATGCCCTCACCCCACCAGGCCTTCATTGAGATGAACACAGAGGAGGCAGCCAACACCATGGTGAACTACTACACCTCCGTGACGCCTGTGCTTCGCGGCCAGCCCATCTACATCCAGTTCTCCAACCACAAGGAGCTTAAGACTGACAGCTCCCCCAACCAGGCAGTGCGTCACCCCCTCATCCGCTCTGGGGGCTGGGTCGGGGCCCTTGGTGTGGGCCTGGGGGACTGACAGCTGTTTCCCCTACAGCGGGCCCAGGCAGCCTTACACGCTGTGAACTCGGTTCAGTCGGGGAACCTGGCGCTAGCTGCCTCGGCCGCTGCTGTGGATGCCGGGATGGCAATGGCCGGCCAGAGTCCAGTGCTCAGGATCATTGTGGAGAACCTCTTTTACCCAGTCACCCTGGATGTGCTACACCAGGTGAGGTGGGATCTATGTGCCCCATCTTTCACCCAGGCTCTGGGCAGAGGTTGACTGTTCCTTTTTTGGTAGATCTTCTCCAAGTTTGGCACAGTTCTGAAAATCATCACTTTCACCAAGAACAACCAGTTCCAGGCACTGTTGCAGTATGCTGAACCTGTGAGCGCCCAACACGCCAAGCTGGTAAGTGGGTCCGGGGGATGCCTGCCTGCCTGCACGTCTCCCAGCACCAGGGCCCTCGCCACTCAAAATCTTTCCTTGCAGTCACTGGATGGGCAGAACATCTACAATGCCTGCTGCACGCTCCGCATTGACTTTTCCAAGCTTACCAGCCTCAATGTCAAGTACAACAATGACAAGAGCCGAGACTATACTCGTCCTGACTTGCCCTCTGGTGACAGCCAGCCTTCCCTGGACCAGACCATGGCTGCAGCCTTTGGTAAGATGCCTAGCGAGGTGCCCAGTACCACCATGTGCCGTGGTAGACCAGGACACATAGTTCAGTCTCTAAGTGCTCAGGCCCCAGGAGTCCCATGGTGCCTGCCCCGCGCCCAGGGAGGTTGGTGCCCATTACTCCTTACATGGCCGTGGCACCCAGCATAGGCGGACATTGGACCTGCCTGCTGGGTGTGGGGGTACACTGACGCGGCTCACTTGGCTCTGGTGGCGGAGGTTGTGGGTGCGATGGTTAGTGTCTCATTTGTTTCTAGGTGCACCTGGTATAATGTCAGCCTCTCCGTATGCAGGAGCTGGTTTCCCTCCCACCTTTGCCATTCCTCAAGCTGCAGGTACTCAAACACTTGGTCTTGGTCCCCACAGCCGACTGTGCATGCCCACACACCTTTCAGTAGCTCTGCCAACACGCGAGCTAACGGGCACAGTCACGGGGGGAGCCCATCTTCCTGGGCGCGGGCCTCTGGGTTCTGAGGAGCCTGGACAGGGTAGTTGTAGGACAGGGCCATGCAGAGAATACTCTAACCCCCCAGTCTCTGGTCTGATTCCTTTAAGCACTTCCCGGGCAAGGACGTGTACACACAGTGGTTGGAGGGCTGTGTCCCTAGTAGGTGAATTTAAGTGTCCTGGTAAGCAGAGCAGCATGAGCTGGGCAGGCACACCTGAGCATCCCTCCTGGGGGCTGGGCGCCCAACCACATGACAGTCACCATGTGACAGTCATGAGGTCTTGAGCCTGCTGTGTCCTGCCCGGCATGCCATCTGCATGGTGATGGGCACCTGCATGCACACAAGGCCAAGGCTCAGTTCTGCATCCATGGAGTTCTAGAGCTTTTGTGCTGTATGGGCGCATGTAGCCGGGTCCAAACCCAGTGCAATTTGCTGTGAGGAGGATGAAGGAGCCAGCAGGCCACTTGGCCAGGACAGGCAGAGTGCAGGCACCTTCTGTGTATCTCCTTTTGCATGAAGATGGGCAGGACTTTGCTCCTCTCTTGGTGGAAAGCAGGTGCTGCTGTTCATCTCCTTACTGCCTCTCTTTCTGCAGGCCTCTCTGTTCCCAATGTGCATGGGGCCCTGGCCCCTCTGGCCATCCCATCGGCGGCGGCAGCGGCAGCAGCAGCAGGCCGGATTGCCATCCCAGGCCTGGCAGGTGCTGGAAATTCTGTCCTGCTGGTCAGCAACCTCAACCCCGAGGTACGTGGCTCTTCCAGGCTGTTCCCAGTCCAGTAGGGGAGTTGTGCTCTCGGGTCCTAGTGCAAACTGCCAGCAGGCCACGCTCCTGTAACCCCCTGGAGCTCATTCACAGGCCAGTCCTTGTGCAGCCCCACTCTGCACTCGTTGCGTCTTCCCCTCCCTTCCCCCTGGGCTGGGATCTCCCCTAATGTCCTGGTTTAATTTCTAATTCCATAGTGTTCAGAGTTGAAATGTTTTTCAGTACATGAAAGTAATCATAAAATTTCAAGCCAAACATGCCTCTGTCTGAAGAGGTCTTTGGGCATTTCTGCTCAGGAGGGCCATGGTCTGCACTGCCCCCACAACTCAGAGTCGCAGTCCCTAGAACAGCCAACCTATAATTGTCTCCGGGCCAAGTTTGGCTCAGGGAGCTTGGGTGAGATCAAGGCTCAAAATATTTAACTCTTGAAAGATGGGATTAATGTTCAATTAGCGTTTCAGACTGTTTTCTCATCTATCTGACCACTCCTGTGATCTCTTGGCCTGGGGCGGCCGGTGCCTTGTCTGAGTTAGATGCTCTAGAAGCCTCACTAACAGACTCCACCCCTCGTGCTTGTGTGAGCGTTTATACTTTCCCCGCAGCAGTCAGCAGGAGACACAGGTTCCGGGGAACTGAGCCAAGCAAGGGGCTTGGTTGGAGCAGGGCGAGGCCGGAGGGGCAGCAGCGTCTCCTGCTCACTGTGCGGACAGGTGCTTTCCTGCCTGCTCCACGAGGTGGACCTGTGACTAGTAATGTGTGTAGATCTGACTGATGGAACACTGCGGATTTTCTTATGTATTTACTGACCTGTGTTTTTTGCTACTTTTTTTTCTTTTCTCCCCTTCCCCTTTCCCAATTTTTTTTCTGATCCGGAATTTCTTTGCCAACTGACTGCACGGTACTTCTGCTTCCTGTTGTTGCTTGAAACAAAACAAAACCATAAATAAATAAAAACAAAATTCCCCCTCAAACCCTGCTCTCCGGAAACCAACCTGCCCTTGAATATTAACATCCTGACAACTTCATCATCCATCAACCTGCACGCCTGCGGGGCTGCCTCCTCGTGGTGGACGATGGCAACTCGCCCCCTGACCTCTCCCTTTCCCTGTCCCTCCGCTGCCTTGCTCTGCTGTCCTCTAAAGAGAGTCACACCCCAAAGCCTCTTTATTCTTTTCGGTATGTTATCATTCACACTTTTATTATCTTGTTTTCATTTAATTGAGGTTATTTTTATGCCCTAAGATGTACTATGAGTTTGCATTTCTGCCTCGTTACTTGGTTTGCCTTCGGTTTTGTGTATTTATTTGGATTTCGTAGACACGCATGGTTCATTGCCCTGCATGCTCTCGCAGTTAAGCGTGTTGGTAGCATGTAAAGTGATGGCTCTTTGGCAATTGACCTTTTCTGGATTTTATGACTTCTTTGCTGAAGGTAGTCCTCCTGGTAACATCCCTGTGACTAGATGCAGGTTCCCAGAGGCAGAATAGCAAACCTTCGGGAAGAGCCAGCCCTGTGAGGGTGTGCGGGGTCACGGGGGCTGGTGGGGGAGGCGGCAGCAGATCCCAGGCTCAGGGCCCTGTCCCCGCGCTTTTGAAGGCGTGTATGGTGATGTGCAGCGGGTGAAGATTTTGTTCAACAAGAAGGAGAATGCCCTGGTACAGATGGCCGATGGGAGCCAAGCACAGCTGGGTAAGGGGTGATGGCCTGGGATGGGAGTGGGGGGCCAGACATGTGCCTGTGGGGCCTTGGGTCACACGGGTTTCACCTTTTCAGCCATGAGCCACCTCAATGGGCACAAGCTGCACGGGAAACCCGTGCGCATCACGCTGTCTAAGCACCAAAACGTGCAGCTGCCCCGTGAGGGCCAGGAAGACCAGGGCCTCACCAAGGACTACGGGAATTCACCCCTGCACCGCTTCAAGAAACCTGGCTCCAAGAACTTTCAGAACATCTTCCCACCCTCAGCTACCCTGCATCTTTCCAACATCCCGTAGGTGTCCCACGGGTGGGCAGGGTGGGGCCCTCCCTGAAACCCTAGGCTTTTGACAGGTTGTCTTGCTACAAGCTGCTTTTGTCCTTTCTGAACACTCCCAAAACAACTGAGGGAAGAGGTGTGATGGGTGGGGTTTTTTGTTTTGTGGGGGGGGGTTTGTTTGGCGTCATTTTTGGAAGCCAAATGGAATGTTTTCTGTGACTCTGGTAGACTTTGATACAATTATTCTTAAGTATCCTATGTCTGGGTCCCTAAAAGGGTGAACATCCCTCAGGTCTTCCTTCTCTCGAGAGTTGCCATCCTCAAGGGAGTAGCTGTAGCCTTGGTCTTCCTCGGAGGACCCATGGCTCAGGTCTCCCTCTCTCCACAGGCCTTCTGTATCCGAGGATGACCTGAAGATCCTCTTCTCCAGCAACGGTGGAGTTGTCAAAGGGTTCAAGTTCTTCCAGTGAGCACAAAACCCTCTCCCTACTTGTCCTCTCCTTCCTCCCCGCCTCCTCCCTTCCACCTCATGTCCTGTCCCTCTCCTGTCCCCACAGGAAGGACCGCAAGATGGCACTGATCCAGATGGGCTCCGTGGAGGAGGCCATCCAGGCTCTCATTGACCTGCACAACCATGACCTGGGCGAGAACCACCACCTGCGGGTGTCCTTCTCCAAGTCCACCATCTAGGCTCCCCCACCAAGGACCAGCCTGCCGGGCTGTCCCGGTGACAACTTCCATCATTCCAGAAAATAGCCACTTTAAAAGCAGCTGAAGTGACCTTAAAAGACCAGAGATTCTATTTTTTTAAAGAGAAATCAGTTTACCTGTTTTTAAAAAAATTAAATCTAATTCACCTTGCTCACCTTGGGGAGATGGGGTGCCAGCCTCAGGCTCTTGGTGACACATGGACATTATGCCTGCTCCTCCCTGGCCCCTTGCCTGTGCCTTCTGCAGCCTGCGGGGTGGGCAGTCCCAAACCTCCATTCCATTTTCTTGTGCCTTAAAACCCGCTGCTCTGGCAGGGCCTTCTTGCAGTAGCAAATGTGTAGAGGTTTGGGAACTGAGGGGCAAGGCTCCTGCAGGGATCATATCATGTGCCTGGCATGGGAGGAGGCTGCCAGCTGCAGGATCTGCCGAAAATCCCAGTTCTCCCAATATCCCGCTGATCTCATTTAATCAAGTGTGTGATTCTCCCCACCCCACCTCACCCCACTCCTGGCTTGAGGTGCCCCTCCTGGGCTAAGACCCCTGCCCTGAGGGTACATCCCTGCCGCCTCTTCAGCTTGGAGCTTTGTTTCATTGTAAAATCTATTGTGCTTTGATGCAGTTGCAGACGTCTGTGCCTAGCAATATTTCCAGTTGACCAAATATTCTAATCTTCATTTATATGCAAAAGACATAGTTTTAAGTAACCTTTTATATAGCAAGATGATAAAAAATGGTATGAGTGTAATCTAAATTTCCTGCTTATATGACCTTGTATACTGTACTCTTATTTTATTCCTTGTAATTAAGTTGCAGGGCAGGATCTAGTTTCCAGGGCAGACGCAGTGGGGGCCACCAAGGAGCCAGGCTCTTCTAGCGAGCCCAGGCCCGAGACCTCCAGACGCCTTACACCTAACCTGTCCTCTGGCTGGGAGGACAAGGGCTCTTAAACTTTCAGGGTTTCTAATATCCTGCAAATTTTGGACCAAAGTTGTTTTTTGTCTGCCTCTAACGCTGGGGCCCCTTAAGGTGGGACAACAGCTGTTGAGTCTTAACTGTCTCCTTTACCTTGTGTAGTCCTGCACTCACGTGTCCAAGGGGCTTTCCTGTGCGCAGACCTCGTGCTGGCCGGCCCCTCTTCTCGGGGCCTGGACCCCTGAGTGTTCGTGTTGGGGTAGGGACAAGGGTTTAAATATTTATAATTTTTTATACCAGTTGTAAGGCATGAGGGGCAGAAAATGCAGGGGTGTTTTTTTTTTATGGTGACACAAATGTATATTTTGATACCAGCAATTACAGGCTCAGTATTGTAATGTGGAGCATGGCACATTCCACTGCCTGCCTGACGGCTTGTAATGTGGAGAGAACTGAATTAAAGCGATTTTATAACAACTCTTGCCTTTTCTGCAGGCTCTCTGTTCACATTGTGGAAGGCAGTCTGGGCAGTCTGTACTGGACTTTGAATAAATTCTCTGTATCCTGCACTCATTTCCCTCTTTTTTGGGCCTGCTTGTCTTCACTGCTGTTCTTCTGTGTGAATTCAGACATTTTTGCTCTTCCCCCTGCCCCCAACTTAGGACAAGGAAGATTGGAGGGGTTATCCATGGGTGGGACTTGACATCCAGGTCTGCAGTCCTGTGACCCCTGCTCAGGAGTCCCCCTTGTTCCTGTAGGGTGGCCTCTGGGGAATCTGCACCTGTGTCTGATAGGGCAACTTTCTGGGTTCTGCAGACCAGATAGAACTTTGCGGCTCAGCCCTCTGGCACACTGGATATCACCCATTGTCCTGTTCCTCAGTGGCTTCCCACCATAAAGGGCCAGGCCCCCCTCAAACACCATCTGAGATCACCGGCCCAGGAACCTGGGGCCCCTGTGAGTGGTCAGGCCTGCCTGCATTGGAAGAACCATTGACCAGAACTACGGAGCCAGGATTCCAATAATGTTTTATTATCTGATCACAAAACACCTGCTCAGTCCTTGATCCCCTTGTTCCCCCATGCTGTTTATCCCACCCCAGCCCACTGAGCCCTTGGGTGCTCAGTCCTTGAACCTGCGGGCTGCCTGCATTTTGTGGTAGTAGCTTTCAGCCTCTGACTCACAGGAGGCATCCCGCTCGCTCAGCGCTAGGCCAGCAGCTTTGCGCCTCAGCGTTGACTCCCTGCTGGCTGGCCCCAGAGCCCCGTCGCTCACGCCCAGTGGGGGCAGCCCCTCACCTGTAGCCAGGTTGACCGTGGCCACAGCACCAAATCTTGGCTCCTCCTGGTCTACATCACTGACGGATGAGCCAGGGGACACACCCAGTGGCTTGGGCCCACCACGAAAGCCATGAGCCAGATCCCCTAGCTCATAGCTACCCTCACCCTCTGACCCCTTGGTCCCAGCAGCCTTCCACTCCCAGGGCCCGTTACCAGCAGACAGGTGGACCACAGGGTGGTGGGGTGCATGAGCGTCAATGGTGACAATGCTGGCCGAGTCGCGGTCTGATGGTGACCGGTACTGTGAGGAGTCAGAACTGGAGCTGGAGGACAGCGCAGTCTCTGCCACCTTGGAGCCAGGTCCACCTGGCGCTTTGGACATGGCAATCACCTGCAGCAGCCGGGGCGGGTTGGCAATGCGGGGCTGGGTGGAGGCTGTGGCCACAGCAGCCCCACTCTTCTCAGCCATCATGAGCCACTTGGCCCGCACAGCCACACTGCCTTTGGGGGACAGGCCAGCTGCCGCCTGTACCCCCTCCTCAGGGATGTGCACCAGTGGCTGTGGCCCAGCTCTCGGTGGGAGAATGACCCGAGGCCCGAGGCCTGGCCTGGCCTGGACTGTGGGGTAGAGCGAGGGTGGGGCTGGGCCCTCTTCCTCCCCCTCCTCTTCCTCTTCTTCCTCCTCCTCTTCCTCCTCTGCCATGGGCTCTTCAGGCACCAGCATGTGCCCCAGGCTGGCCTCATCAGGCAGCCCCAGGCCACGGCCCTCCAGCGACTTCTGCTTCCACTCGCTGATGAGCTGCTTAGAACGGGAGGCATCGAGTGGCACGTGGATGGTCATGTGGCGGCGGGCAGGGTCATCGAGTGAGGGCGTGCTGACTCGGGGCAGTGTGTGGCTGAAAGTCACCATGTTCTCCTTGCCCATGGGGCTGCGTGGGGCCAGCAGGTCCACGTCCACACTGGCCCGCTTCAGGCTGCCCAGTGAGGTCTTTTCTCGGGCCACAGGCCCAGGCCCGCCCTCCAGCCGCCCTGGAGGGCCCAGCTCATCGGTGCTCACGGACTTGTTCTGCTGGTACACCGAGTCGTGGCCCCTCTGGGTCAAGGCCCGCAGTGCATCCTTGGCGGGTGTTGGGGCTGTGGGCTTCTCTGTGGGCGGGGCCTGGAAGTTGCCCACCGCGTGGCAGGCCTGGGGGTGAAATGCAGGCTGGCTGTGAAGCCGGAGGCCGGAGATCAGAGTCCCCACCAGGCAAAGACTTGGGGGTCTGAGGGGAGGCCTGGCCTTCAATGGGAAAAGTCTGTCTTTCCCCAGTGGGGCAAATTCTCACCTCTGGTCACTCACACTCTGCCCAATGGGCAGGTATGAGCCCTTGAGATTCTGATTCCAGCATTCCAAGAGACTTGTCAGAGTCCCCCAGGGCAGGGGCAGGCCTTGCTGCCTGTGCCTCTCCCACTCAGACATCCCCCACAGGGGCTAGAAGCCCCCTTCAGACCTCCCGCTCCAGGACCAGCCTAATGGCCACCAGACTCCCTGGGCAAACCCTCACCAGGTAGGCGGCGATGCCGGCACCGATGAGGAAGCCGGCGTAGACGTCCACAGGGTGGCTGCGGTACTGCGTGATCTGAGTGAGCCCGCAGACGCCCGCGGCGATGGCAAAGGCGAACACCAGGCTGGGTTTGAGCAGCTTGGTGGTGTCGGAGATGACAGAGTTGAAGTACATCTGGGGGCAGTGCGGCGATCAGGGTGGTGGCAAAGGGGGGCAGGGGGAGAGAAAGAGAGGGCCTAGGGAGGGCAGGGCCAGGGCAGCTGGGGCAGATGTGGGTGGGGCAAGAGTGGTGTCGGGTAGGAGAGGTCGGGGCGGGTCAGGGTGGGCAAGGCCTGAGCCGGGACTCACCGACACGTAGACTGCAGCGAAGGCCGACAGCGTGGCGTGCTGGGATGGGAAGGTCTTCCTGTAGGAGGTGTCTGAGTAAGCCCCGCTGTATCCCAAAAAATCCCTCTGTGCCTCAGTTTCCCCACACTAAATGGGAAAGGGGTTGGGGCCGGCTCACCTTGCAGACAGGATAGCGTGGGTGTCGTGGCCAGAGCAGATATCCTGCGTGATGTAGGGGTTAGCCTCGCACGAGGTGCCCAGCAGTGTGTAATTGGGCTTGCAGACAGTCAGGAAGAAGGGCGCGTGGTAGCCTGTGGCCAGCTGGATGACGTCTGTCACCAGGGCCGTGGCACACAGGCCGAACACGTGGACGCCTGAGGGTGAAAGGATCAGGGACTGTGCGGGAGCTGGGGGCCGAACCTGCCCAGTCCCGGGTGTGAATGGAGGGTTGGGTGTGTTCAGTGACTCACCCACAAAGCGCACCGTGCGCCGCAGGAAGGAGTTGAAGTTGCAGCCGCCAGCGTTGATGCTGCCCTCAGCTCCCGCCTGGGCCACCTCCACGACCCCACAGCCGAGACTGCAGACAGTACAGCATGCCCTCGCCCATCATGATCTGCCGACAGGGGGTTGCTCAGCTGGATCCTGGCCGGGGGTACCCACAGGGTGACCGAGACCCTTTGGGGACGCTGGGACTCACCGAGGCCGCAGGGGCAGCGAAGGCCAAGCTGAGCAGCATGAGCAGCGGGATGAGCTCCTCGTTGGTCTCCACATAGGGCATGGACAGCGTGCGGTCATAACATTGGAAACCTACCTTGGCAGGCTTGAAGAGGTCCGTCAGCTCCAGAAAGTACAGGGACACGATGGAGGATGCCACAATGGGCAGCTGCAGAGAGATGGCTGGCCAGTCACACCTACTCACTGACTCACCTGTCTGTGAATTCAGTCCCATCCACTGGGCCCCCCACCCATCCACCTGTCCATGCTTCAGTTCACCCGATGGTCAGCTCATCCATCATGTAGTGGCTAACCCACCACTCATTGTACAGCGTCCACTGTCCATCCCTTCATCGTAGCTATTCTTGCACTCATGAACTCATTCATAAATCCATGGATTTACCCATCCCTCCATCCACCCATGTTTCCTTCTTTTCATGCATCATCCACCTACCCCCCCAATTCATTCACCCATTTCTTCCTTCCAGCCCCCTTTGCCATGTTGAACAACTTAGATGTTCCTACCTCTGGAATTTTTCTCTTAAGGATGGATGGATGCCCTCAGACACTCCCTCTGGTGCTCAGCCCTCCTCAGAAGGGCCCTCCCTGGCCACCCATCTCTCCACCCCTTGTACTAGTTTATTTCCTCTGGGCCCCCAAAACCTATGTGCCAACCTGCCCCTCAGCCAAAAGAACATAGACATCTGGCCATGGCAGGCGCTGAATGAATGAACAAATGAACTCACTGAGTTGCTAATTCATGCAGCTGTCCTCTGCACACCCTTGTCATGTGGCCCCTGACACACACACAAGCTGGGCACTATAGCATACATGATGGTCCCATATGCTCATGCCACCCGTGAGGTGCAGAAAGAAAGACTGAGGCTGGGAAAGCTGAGCTGTTCTCGATCACATCACACAAGCATGGTGCCCAGAATATCGCTCACTCATTTATTTACGCAAGCCTCAAACAGCCATTGAGCACAGATTCTGGCAGAATCTTCTGAGGAAGCAAACTCCCCTAGCATCCTAGGGGACGCTATGCCTTTGTCTTAGGGTCTCAAGTTCAAATAGCCACAGGGGACAGACAGTGGTGGCACCATGGGGGGTAGAGGGGGGGTAGAGGGTAGAGCGTATGCAAGTGCCTAAGGGGAGCTGCCTTGAGAAGCTCCCACCTCCATCTCACAGATGAGGAAACAAGCACAGAGGAAGCCCAAGAGAAACTTCCACCTTAACACCTGCCTTGTATGGCACATTAAAAGAGGCCGCAGCTATCCATCTGCCCATGGAGAGGGGGACAGAGTGGGACAGATGCCCCAAGCCCCATGGCTAGGGCCAGGACAGAGGGAGGGACCAGGCTGGGGGCTCTTAGAGGGGAAATGCCCAAATGGGGTTCGTAAGAGCAGGTCTCGTGACCAAGGAGCATTTCGAGTGCCAGTTGGCATGTCAAGTTGGGGAGATTTTGGCTACGGGGAGACTAAAGTCAGTGCCAAGCCTCCAAAAATGGACAAAGGTCACCTTGTGTCATCATCAGCACTTCTAAGTGCCAGGTGGTTGCACTTCCTATCTTTTACTTTTTGAACACTCACTCAGCCCTCACTGTGTGCCCAGCCTGTAGCGGAAATGCACCAGTGCCCGAGATCAGCACGCCAGGGATGTCAGCTCAGATCCTCAGGCTCTAGAGCCCGAGCGCCGGAGGAAGACACAGCACCCTCACTAACTGCAGCACCCTTATGATCCCCAGCACCTTGCTCCAGCCCCCTCCAGGCGAGCTACTGGCCCAAGCCCCAGGCTGAAGGTCCTACCTCCCAGCATTTGCCCAGGCTTTTCAGGAAGCCCAGAACACCCTTTTGCCCTTTGAACTTCTCTGGCAGAGCCCAGCTCCTCGGATCCCCACCCGCAGGCACCCTAGCTGTGTCCCTACCTAAGGGTGACCCGAGTGGTGCCACCTCTGTACCTCAGCATGGGAGTCCCCAGGGCTGGTGGAACTGAGACCTCCACCAGGCCCTGCCAGGGCGACCCCCCACCACACACTCACCTCCACGAAGTAGAAGCAGGGCAGAAGCGTCATGCTGTCCTTTGGGCTTTTATTCTTCTCCTTGGTCGAGATCATGGTGTCGCGGGTGCCCCAGGCCGTGGTTGGAGGAGAAAAAGCTGCGCTGGAGGAGGGAGGGGAGGCGCAGACTGAGTCCGGGAACCAGGGACCGGGCAGCGACGGGGGAGGGGCGGGCAAGGATGCGCAGGAGCCCCCCAGGGAAACTGAGGCCAGGGAAGAGGGGTGTCCCTGCGGCCTTCTCCCCACACCGTGGCCCTGACAATCGGCTACTGACACCCCCACACCAAGGATGAAGGTCGGGCAAAGAGGGCGGGGCCAGCCTGGTTGAGGGGTCTCAATCCGGGGCTGTCCCCGGCACCGGGGAAGGGGCCTCCCGGTCAACGAGGGTCGGGGCCTGGCTCGCAGGCCCCTCACCTGGCGCACGGGTGCTCGGAGGGCGGAGCTGGCGGCCGCGCCGGCTCGGCGGAGCGCGGAGCACAAAGCACAGCCCCTCCCCTGCAGGGGCGGAGGGGAGATGGGAGAGAGGGGCGGAGGGCAGATGGGAGGGGTAGGCCGAGAGGACACCGCCCGGCTCCGAGACCCCGCACCCGCGGCTGCCTAGCTGCGGCGCGAGGGGCGGGGGCTCTTTGTCTTGGAGCGTTGGAAGCGTCGCGCGCGTCGATGTCCTGGCCAGGCCCCGGGCGTGTGGTCCCCGCCTCCTGGACTCCCTCCTGCTCTGTCTCTGGGTCGCAGGGGTCCCTGTGCTTCGCAAGCTAAGGTCGGGGTCTGCAGTCTCCTCCCCTCCAAGGGTAGGCCTCGGGAGTCCCATCGATGCTGGGTCCGGGGGCGAGGGTCTGGGTTCCTGGGTCTCTGGCTATCTCTGTGTCTCTCCTGTCTCTGACGCCCCCAACCCCGCGTCTCTACCCACCCTCCCAGGTGCCCGCCGCTCGCCCGCATGTGTTTCCATGGCGAGCTTCCTGGGCACCGAGTGATCAGGACACAAAGAAGACGGGCGGAGGGCTTGCCCTCCCCCGAACCGGGCCTCTCTCCACCCCGCCCACCTTCGCCCCTGCGCCTGGCGCGGTCCACCCTCAGATCTGCCGGTCCAGCCCTTTAGCCAAGCCCACCGCCGCCCAGGTATAATGGCCCTGCAGCCCCGGGATTCGGGGGACGGCGGGTAGAGCTCTCGTGGTTAATTTTTTGGTGCGCAGTCAGGCAGCTTTTGCTGTTTGTAGTCCTCTCCTCTTTACCACACACAGCCCTGTGGGGTGGGGGCTGGCTGAGCCCTCATTTACAAACAGGGAAACTGAGGCCCGGGGAACTAAAAAGTCACTGGTCAAGGTCACCAGACCCCCCAAACGGACAGGATATTATTCAGTTCATTTATTCACTATCACTTGAGCACCAACTGTATCCTGAACTGAGGACCCCCAGTAACTAGGACAGACGCAGACACTCAGCTCTGTACTTAAGTGTTGGGGGTGAGGGCTGCATGATTGGCCTCTTCTCTGGCCTTTATTCCTGGTCAGCTGTTCACACTCCACCAAGGCTGCCCAGTGAGACCAGGGAAAAGGGGTGTCCCTGCTGCAGACCCTGTCTGTCACACCTCCCTAGGCCTGGTGGTGGACTGGCCTCAGTTCTCCTAGACTGCCTGTGGGAATCTACTCTTGAAAGGTGACTACAGTCAGCCCTTGAGAGGCAGAAGGAAGAGTGGAAGAGAGGACAATCACTCTTGGGTGCCTCCTGGGCCCGGGGGTGGGGGGGTGGGCAGCAGGAGCATGAAGAGGTGTCCTAGAGGAACTTCCTGAGAGCTTGAGGGTCTGGGGATATATCAGATCTGAGGGGGGGGGTCCTTCTTCTCATCAAGTCTGGTGGTGGAAATGGAGCAAGAGCCAACCGTGGTGGCACATTGCCCAGCTAGGGGTCTGTGCTTGAGTCTGGGGTGCTAGGGAGCCATGGAAGAGGTTAGAGCAGGCAAGAGGTGTTGAGCATGCTAGGTTGCTCCTCAGAGACTCACAAACTCCATATTCACCACAGCTCTACAGAAAGGGGGAGGACTGTGCATATCCCCCTTGTACAGATGGGAAAACTGAGGCACAGAGCAGGCAGTTTACTGCGGAACTCAAGGGGTTCGCCCCTTGGAGTGCATTATTGAAAAGTGAGACATGGTTGTCACAAGGTAGTTTTATTTACTTGCAGCCAGAGAACATGAGATTCCTATCCCAACCTCTTCCTCCCCAGAGGAGGCTTAGCCATTGCTTATATACACTATTTTGTCAATTGCATGTTGATTTCTTCTTTGCAGTTGGCTGCCCTTAAAAGGTTGGGTTCCTGTCAAGCTTATCCTGTTTACATCTGGTCTACAAAATACTGTGCTACATTTTAACATTTAGCAAGAATAGCATTTACTAAGAATGACCCAGACCTTGAGACCTTTGCCTTATCTAACACCCACAGAGATTTTGCACTCCTCATTCTGAAAGGAATTAGGGACGAGGGTCATACCTCTGTAACTGTTTTCTGAACATGGACTGAGTATGTTTTTGAGTTAGAAGAGTGAAATTCTCTGGCTGCCTAACTTATGAAGGTCTTGGGGTCCCCTAGGTTTTGTGATTTCTGAGCGCAGGAGGGCACAGAGAGCTCTGCTGTGACAGAAGACGTGAGGCAGAAGAGCTGAGGCAGAAGTAGGGGAGATCAAGGAGACCGAAATCCTGCCACTCATGAAGTCACACCCTGGTGGGGATCTAATGAGCAAGATGGAACAGAGTGACAGCTTTCTTAAGGACAAAGATGCCAGCAAGGGCAAATATTGGACTGCTGGGTCTGTCCAGCACTTTGAAGGACACTTCTGGGTAAGAAGTGACTCTACAGGAAGGGTGAGCTTAGTGGGTGAAGCACAGTAATTCCAGGATAGGGGGGAGAAGCACCAGATAGGACCGGTCAGTATCTCATGGTTTCTCAAGCGCAGTGATGATTGCTATGTGGCCAAGGGAAGAGCTGCACCTCGGCCTGGGAAGGGAGGACATCTTGGGAGGAAGCTCCAACACAGCCCTCTGAATCAGCAGTCTTGGGATAGTGCACCACAGAAAAGCCCCCGCTCCCACCCCACAATGGCAGGAGGCGCTCTCCAGGACTATAAATTCCCTGTGTGTATGTGCACTTCCGGTCCAACACGTGTGGCCACGCTGTTCAAGCCCACACAGCATGGGCCCTCTGTGTTCAGACACCCTAGTCATCACCTAGTCAGCCAGCTACGCAGCTGCAGTTCAGAGACTTAAACCCTTCTGGAATTCGGGATACAAGGAGCAAGTAACAGTCGCTTGCTACCTCTCTGTCACCCAAACCCCCTGCCCAGGAGGCACTGGAGTGAGCCTTGAGATGAGCGAATACTTGAGGTCTGTTTACCCCACTTTCCATCTTCAGCAGACTGTGGCTCCTTCCACCTCTTGTCCCCACTCGGGAAACACTGGGAGCTCAAGACTGAATGTGAAGACAGGCCTTGACTGGGGTGGCTCAGTTGCTGGGCTTCGTCCCCACAAAGCGAAAGGTCACCGGTTCATTTCCCAGTCGGGACTCGTGACTGGGTTGCAGCCCAGTCCTGGGTTGGGGGTGTGTGAGAGGCAACCATTGATGGTGTTCCCCTGGCATGTGGATGTTTCCCTCTTTCTCCCTCCTTTCCCCTCTCTCTAAAAATGAACAAATAAAATCTTTAAAAATAAATAAATAAAAGTGAAGACAGGAAACATCTGTGGGCACAGGTTGTACTGAAACGGGAGGAAAAGTAAAGACAGCCAGTGTTAATGCCACGAGGAGCTTCTCACAGGAGGCACTGCCAGCCTCACCTCTTCTCTCTGGCTAAGAATGTCCGTGTCAGCAGGGTCACCTCCTATTGCAGTGGCAGGTCCCAGTCTTCTTCTCAGTCCTCTGGCTTCTGGACTATTGGAGAAGAAGGGCTGAGAAGGCCCCTTCAAGGCTTGCCCCCCGACCCCTCAGTTCCCGGCAGATGGGACTCTGAGAGGCAGAGGACAGGACCAGGATCCTCAGTTTTAGATCTCAACTCGTATGCCACAATCCACACTCAATCTGCTGAAGGGAAGGTTCAGGCCCTGGCCAGGTAACATCATCCTAATACATCAAAGTTGCAGGTTTGATCCTCAGTCAGGGCGCATACAAGAAGCGGCCAATGAATGCATATATAAACGGAAAAACAAATCAGTGGGTTTTTTTCCCTGCTCTCTCTCACTCTCTAAAATCAATAAATAAAAAAATTAAAGGTTAGGGAGGTGTGGACTCCCTATACCTGTCTCCCTTCCAAATCACACACTAGCGCAGCAATATTCTGTCCCTAAACCTCCATGGCTGCCTGTGGCTACAACAAAACACTAGGCTGCTTCATCCAGGGTGAGTGCCTGGGCCAGCCCCTTCCATTGCCAGTCGGCAGACTCCCAAAGCCATAGGGGCGAGGGCCCAGGCTGAGTGGGGTCAAGTCCCCAAGGAGGAGAAAATAGCTTAAGAAGTACCTTGTCCTGCTTGTGGGTACAGAGAGCAAGCTCTCTCACCCCGACCTGCCTCACCCCCAGCTACCCCACAGCTTTGGAGGGCGGGGGGAGGCTAATGGGCCCAGAAAAGAAGCTGAGGTCTTACACATCTTCGGGACCTGAGTGGGCTCTCAGTGACCTCGACACCATCTCTGCTGCCGAATGGACAGGTAACCAGTAAATTGCTTCTTAAGTCCACTCTAAAACCTTACTATTTTAGCAATTCATTTCCCTGTGTCATTTTTACCTTCCTCCCATACCATGGGGCCAGGAAGCCCACATTTTTGCTTCTATGTCTCAAAACACAAACATGTGAGCCCTGGCCAAGTAGTTCTGTCGGTTACAGCATCGTCCCCGTTTGCTAAGTGTGCGGGTTTGACCTTGGGTCAGGGCACACACTAGAATCAACCAATGAATGCCTAAGTAAGTGGAACAACAAATCAATGTTTCTCTCTCCCTCTCTCTCAAAAATAAAAAATAACAACAGCAAGAAAACCTGTGATTGATTCCCCCTGCTTTGTGTTAAAGTCCAGGAAAACTGACTCAAACTATTTATTTATTTATGACATTTATTAACACTGGGGACAGTGAAACAAAGGAAGGGCTTAGGATAAAAGAAATAACAGAGGGGCCTTGGGGACAGTTTTAGAGGGTTAGTCCTGGACGAGCCCATTGCTCCCCTCATTGCCAAGTTTCCTGGCGACCCTTAGAGTTTAGGAGAGAGGCGTGCCTGTGGGGGAGGGCAAGGCATGGGCATGCTGCGGGGAGAGGGAGTGCGCTCAAACTGCATTTCTAAATCACAGCAGACTTTTCTCCTTTTCTTGCCCCAATCCAATCAGGTAATCTTAGTTTTGTTTAGTTTCCAGTACTCCTAGGATATTTGGTCTCTGTTACCATACCTGTGGTAAAATTTCCGAAATCACACTTGCTAACAGAATATCTCTTTATATCAATGAGACTATTTGAAGAGATGTGTCGTGTAACTTTTTAAAGGATTTTATTTATTTATTTTTAGTGAAAGAGGAAGAGAGGGAGAAACATCAATGTGTGGTTGCCTCTTGTGCGCGCCCCCACTGGGAACCTGGCTGGCAACCCAAGCATGCGCCCTGACTGGGAATCCAATCAACCCCTTGCTTCACAGGCTGGCGCTCAAACCACTGAGCCATGCCAGTCAGAGCTGCCATGTAATTTTTTAAAGATTTTATTTATTTTTAGAGAGAGGAGAAGGGAGGGAGAAAGTGAGGGGAAGGAACATCGATGTGACAGAGAAATATCCATTGGTCACCTCTTGTATGCACCTCAAGTGGGGACCAAACCGACAACCCAGGTATGTTTCCTGACCAAGAATCAAACCCAGGACTTTGGTTTACAGGACAATGCTCCAATCACCTGAGCCACACTGGCCAGGGTGCCATTCAGTCTTAATTGTCCCAGATCACTTCCCCTGGAAACCAGGAGCTCACTAGCTTGTCCTCCTCAGTGAAGGTGGTACAGCCTGCCTGATGGGAGCCTCGTGGTGGTTCAGGAAAGTGCTGCCGTGCAATGAATTCCCTTTGCCCGTGGAGCTCACCCTGGCTGCAGGTGTTCCAGAAAGTGCACTCCTTGGACGGAAGCAGGGTGGCAGTGGCTGGGGAGAAGCTTATGTGTGATCACTGAATGTTGAAACCTGAGGAAGCAAAGAAGCTGCACATAGAAAACAATGCCTCTTGCCTGGCTGAGTAGCTTAGTTGGTTAGAGCATCATTCCAATACGCCAAGGTCATACAGGGTCATTCAGTCCCGTCAAGACGCATACAGGAATCAACCAATGAATGCATAAATGAGCAGAAAACAAATCTATGTTTCTCTGTCTCTCCCTCTTTTCCAATCTCTTTCTCTAAAAAAAAAAATCAATCAATCAATCAATTAAAAAAAAACAATGCTTCTCGAATCCACAATAGAATCCCAGCCTGAAGCAAGGCTGCTTTAAACAGAACAAGCAGTCTCCTACCATGAACTTATTTGTTATATTTCTTTTTTTAAATAAATTACGTTTTTTCCAACCTTTAAGGAGACTGTAGCTATAGTATTTTTAAAGATTGTATTTGTTTATTTATAGAGAGGGGGGAAAGGAGGGAGAAAGAGGGTGGGGGAGAGAGAGAGAGGGAGAGAGAAACATCAATGTGTGAGAGATGCATCCATCAGCCTGCAACCCAGGCATGTGCCCTGACCAGGAATCGAGCCAGCGATGTTTTGGTTCGCAGTCCAGCACTCAATCCACTGAGCCACACCAGCCAGGACTATTTGTTATATTTCTTAATTTATTTAAAGTGTTTAATTTCTTTAAGTCAAATAAATAGTCTTTTTATCCATTTCTGAAGAATGCACCCGAAGAGGCTGCATTCAGGGATCGAATTGGAGCTCCCTGTAGCTGACACATTTACATATAAGACACACAAGGCAACCCCAAATGTACACACAAACAGCAAAATCTGTCTCCTTCAGGACAGACAATCAGACAGCTAGACCAGAGATGGTCCCCCAAGGGTGTCCTGGATTCTCCCACAGGAGTTTCTCAAGCCTCCAGAGTCAGACCTGTATCAGGCCCTGAATCTGCCATCTTGGAGATATTTCCTGCCCAACCAAACAAAAACCAAGAGCTCACCAGAACTGAAATTACCTTTCTAACAACCCTACACCCAAGACAGGAATAGAAACACTAATTAAAATGACCACAGGGGCTGACCCACCCGCCTGCCATTCAAAACCCTGAAAGAAACAGACGCAGGTGGCCATTCTGCTTTGCTGTCGAGGCGGCCAGGCAGCTGCTGCAGTGGGCAGCACAAGCGGGATTATCCCATAGAGCAGCTTCTCTGTCCAGTGGCCATGCAGGCAAGTCAGCCCCAGACGGGGTGCTGCTGCTGACTGCTCAGCTAAGCGTCCACACAAGGCCAAGAGGAAATCCTTTTAGAAGAGTCCCATCTGGAGTTGCCAGTTTGTTACTGAACTCAAGGGGTTCACCACTTGGGGTGCTCTATTAAAAAAGGAGACATGGTTGTCACAAGGTACTTTTATTCAATTGCAACAAGAAGACAGGAGGTTCATAACCAAAGCCTTGCCTTCTTAAAGAGAGGCTTAGCATCGATTATATGCACTATTTGGTCGATTACATGTTGATTTCTTTGCAGTTGGCTATGCTTGTGGAGTTGGGTTCCTATCAAATCCCTGTTTACAGCTGGTCTGCAAAATACTGTGCTACATTTTCACATTTAGCAAGAATACCCTTTAGTAAGAATGGCTCAGACCGTGAGACCCTTGTCCTATCTAACAAGTTGGCAGAGTCCAGGCAGGTTCCCGGAGCAGCTGTTCCCGGGCAGTGGAGACCTTGAGCAACTCTCCGTTTTCCACGAGGAGAGGCTGACCCCGTGCTAGGGGTGCTGCCAACAGCTGCGTTCCAGGCATAAGGGCAGCCCCGTCCCCAGGCACCCTCAGCAGCCCTGTCATGCCCGCACTCAGACTCCTGGTTCTGCTGGCCAGCCTGCTGGCAACTTCCAGGGCTGATAAGTGCCCACCCATGCCAGGCATGCTCGTCTCTGCTGGGGGTCCAGCTGCAGAGGGAAAGGCCCATGTGGGAGGGGACAGCAGCCCAGTCCTTGCTCTTCTGTACTTAAGGCTCAGGGAGGGAAAACGTCTTAGCCCATGCCACACAACCATGCTGTTTCCGAATAGTCCTCGAAGGAGTGTGCAGGGAACCTGGGGCCACGTGTCTTCTTAGGGAACGAGTTGGGTGAGGTGAGGAAAGCAGGGGTGGGTGTCCCTGCAGGAGTGGGGCTGGGACTAAGGAGCTACACATGTCCCACCCCCTGGCTCAGCCCCCACCTGTGGACATCGTTGGGAACAGAAGGCTGTCACAGGAGCTCCCCATTCCTGACCTGCTTTCAGCAGCAGGGACAGCACTTCTGCAGGTGTGCCCTGATCCACAGCTTTTAAGAGAGAGAGAGAGGGAGATATACAAATCCATGTCCCATTTATTTGTGCATTGGTTGCTTCTTGTATGTGCCCTGACCGGCAATCATACCCGCAAGCTTGGCATATCTGGTTGATGACCTAACCCACTGAGCTACCCGGCCACAGCTGTGGTAGGAATTATTGACTATTCGTTTTCTGTGGTGCAGGAACCGGGGGCCCAGAGAGGTCAAGTGACTTGGCCAGGATCCCACAGCAGCTTATTGCTCATACTGGGACTTGAGCTCAAACCACTTTATAGACCAGAATTCATTTCGCTGCCACTCTGGCTTCCCAGCTGGGCCCCCTGGGACTCCAGCCCCAGCTCCAACTTCTCCTGACTTGGTTTCCCTCCCCAGATGAAGGGTGTACCAGCAGCGTGCCGCTAGTAGCACTGCCCACCAGCTTCCAGGGGGATCCAAAGGTGTAGGGGACTTTCTTATTTTATTTTATCCTTTACTTTATTTATTTGAGAGAGAGAGAGAGAGAGAGAGAGAGAGAGAGAGAGAGAGAGAAGGGGAGAGGGAGAAAAACATTAATTTATTGTTCTGCCTCTTTATGTATTAATTTGTTGTTGCTTGTATGTGCCCTGACTGGGAATCAAACCCATGACCTTCATGTACTGGGACAATGTTCTAACCAACTGAGCTACCCAGCCAGTGTTGTAGAGGGCTTCTCTCCAGTTTCCCAAGGGTCTTCAATGTCACTGTGACCCCTTTGGACTAGTGTCACCCCAAAACGTGTGCAGTGGTGACCTCACCTGCCAGGGCAGCATCTGTCAGGTACAGGCTGGGACAATCTGGCATGGGCTCCCCCACGGTGGGAGGAGGGATCTTGAGAGGTAATGAGTTCCCTGTGGTGGGTGAGAGCAAGGCCAGGACAAGGGCCCCTGGACTGAGTATGGAATTAGACCTGGATGATGAATATTCGAGCATTTTTAGCAGCATGAGAGCACATGGGGTTGAAACAAGGTTTGAGGGTTGCAGGAGAAAGGCTGAAGCTATGGTGGCAGCCACCAGCTCGTTTGTTCTGTGATGGGAGCAGAGTGCATGGGGCTGGGCCTGGGGGTGCCCTCACTGGTCTGCCACCCATCCAGGGTGATGGGGGCACCTAATCTGCAACAGCTGGGCACGTGGTGTGGCCTCCTTCTCAATGGAGCCTGGTTGGAGGGGCCCCAACTTTTTGCCCCTGTGGCACTCTTCTGAGACTGGATCAATTCTGTTTTAAACCCCTTGCTGGACCAGCACTGGCCGGAGGAGCCCCGCGCTGAGCCCTTGGGGAGATGGCATGTGACCTCCTACCTCCGGGCCTGTCCCCCACACACACCCCAGCCTGTGCGGTTAGGACCCTGATAAAGAAGCCATCCCCGTTCTCTCTGCACCTGGCCTCTGCTTTGCCAGATTGGCGGGGGCCGGGGGCAGGGGGCAGGAAGCAACGAGCATTTACTGGCAGAGTGGCCTCCACTCGCTGAACTCACTCACAGCCCTGAGAGCCAGGGCTTGTCATCATCCTACCTGACAGGGAGCACCGAGGCTGGGAAAGCTTGGGTGACTCACCGAGGCCGCACAGCCAGTGTGGGATCTGAACCCAAATCTGTGAGATTCTAAGCCCCCTTAACCACCTGTCATTTTGGTCAAGAATATATTGTGCAGCAAAGGCAAAAGGCACACGAGACACTGGCCAAAGAGTGTTTGCCACTGGATTCACAGAAAACTAATATGCCTACTACAGGGAGCGCTAAACATAACTGTTAAATAATAAATAACAATTATGCTGTTGGCTTTCGGCTTGGAGGTGAAGGTGCAACTTCCTTCGGTCGTCCGGAATCCAGGTTCATCCCACACCAGCCGCCTCCACCATATTGCCGAAGTTCAGCCCCTGAGAGATCAGTCATCTACCTGAGGCGCACTGGTGGGGAAGTCAGTGCCACATCCTCCCTGGCCCCCAAGGTTGGCTGGGCCTGTCTCCAAAACACAGCTGGTGATGACATTGCCAAAGCAACCGGCGATGGGAAGGGTCTGAGGCTCACAGTGAAACTGACCATTCAGAGCAGACAGGCCCAGACTGAGGCAGTGCCTTCTGCCTCTGCCCTGATCATCAAAGCCCTCCGAGAACCGCCACGAGACAGAAAGAAGCAAGAAATCATTAAGCACAGTGGAAATATCACTTTGATGGATCATCAACATCGCCCAACAGAGGCAGTGCAGATCTTCAGCTAGAGAGCTCTCCGGGACCACTAAAGAGATCCGGAGACCGCCCAGGCTGCAGGCTGCTGTGTCGATGGCCGCCGCCCCCATGACATCACAGGTGACATCGACAGTGGTGCAGTGGAGTGCCTGGCCAGTTAAGAACTACAAAGGAAGATACTTCAATTAAAGATCACTTGACAACCAAAAAAATTCTATATAAAAATTATGTATGCATAGAATTATATTATATAATGTAGTTTGTTAAAATAAATTTTTATTAGCCCTGGCTGGTGTAGCTCAGTGGATTGAGTGCCATCCTGCAAACCAAAGGGTTGCTGGTTCGATTCCCAGTCAGGACACATGCCTGGGTGGCAGGCCAGGTCCCCAGTAGGGGGTGTGCGAGAGGCAGCCACACATTGATGTTTCTCTCCCTCTCTTTCCCCCTCCCTTCCCCTCAGTCTAAAAATAAATAAACAAAATCTTTTAAAAAATAAAATGTATATATTTAAAAATATATAGTGGAATATAGTTATGATTAAAATATGAAGAGCACTTAAAATCAGTAAGAAAGAAACAGTCCAGTAGTACAAAAATGGGTAAAGGAGATTAGCGGTGCACAGCAAAGAAACACAAAGGAATCTTGTATGGAAACACCTTCACCTTCATTCATTATATTAGAAATACAAGCAAACTTTCTCAAGGATACCATTTTTTCAAGCTACGAAATGTGCACAAGCCACGGTGTTTGAGAACTCTTTGCGTGTCCACCTCGGTGGACAGGCAACTGGGACGCCTCTGGCAGAGGTGGATCTTGGGCATCAGAGCTAACAGCACCACCCTGGGGGTTTGCCTCCCCTGTCACTTGGCATTGTGCAGATGACAAGGGTGCAAAGAGTGTTCCTGCCACACGTCTAGAAGGAAAAGAGACTGAAAACAACTCAGTGTCCTCAGGAGGAGACCACAAAATGCACAAAGTCTGGTTCAGCCAGTGGGGAATATTATGCAGCTTTGTAAAAATTGGGGGCACCCTGCTCACTGACCCAAGGGGTCTTTACGAGACAGCGGGGACACTGGAAGACCCCAGGGCAGAATAATGTATGTGCATGTGTGAGGGGCACATTCTCATGTGCCCATCGGAGTCCTGAGGAGTCCAAGAGAATCAGTCAGTTTACCCGGGTGTGAGGGTCAGGGGTGCGAGAGACTGTCCAGTCTTTGCAGTGGGGAGCTTTTTACTCAGCTTTCAGATGGTTGAACCATGTGAGGGTGGGAATTAAATTTAAAAATCAGTACTAAGTTGAAGAAGAGCAGTATACCTGTTTGGGCTGCAGGGAGCCCCTGAACGGGTGCCACACTGCATTTTAGGGGAGCACCAGTGCTGCTGATCTGAGTTGCTAGAGGCGCCCCCCCAACCATGGAATGGGCCATGGACCGCCTGGGGTTCCAGGCGTGTGGACAGTCATATGTGCCACGGCCTGCAAAGGCCTTGGACCCCTGGACAGTACGAAGGGGGCTGCAGCTACACCCCAACTGCATGGTAGGAGGCTCTGTGGGACCCCACTGCCCCCGCCCCAAGTGTGGGCGATCCCAAAGCTACCCACTGCCCCCTGGAAGCCCCCGATGCTCACCTAGACTGACAGGCCACCGTGGTTATTTGCATTGCCATCAGACCACTTTGTGCACGGGCGACTGAGGCCCAGAGGGGAACGTCAGAGGCTCAGGAGGCTAAACCAGTCCAGGGGCCTGACCAGAGCTTGAAGAGGTGGAGCCACTGCCTGCTTGTGGTTCAGACGGGGAAACTGACCCACGGTGTTGGGGTCCAAGAGCATATGGTCTCCCAGCTTGGAGCCTCCCAATACTCAAAAAAGAGTACTTTCCTTTTTTAAGGAGAGGAGAGGAAAAAAGAGAGACAGACAGAGACAGAGACACTAAAGCTGCACTTCCCGCTCCCTCCCTCTCCCTCCGTGCTAGAGTCCTGGTGACTCAACAAACCTAGCTTCCCTCCCCTGAGGCCGTTGCCTGTTAAGCCACCCACAGTTGGAGTGGGAAAGGGCCAGGCAACAGCTTCCAGCCCCCACTTCCCCTCCACCTGCCAACTGAACCCTCAGAGGGTCCAGGGCATTCCCTCCTGTTACACCCCCAGGCTCTCCACAGCCCCCACCCCCAGCCAGGAGCTTTCCCACCCCAGCATCCCGCCTCCCTCGGCCTCCAGGCAACCCCCACCCCTGCATTCACCTGCCTGCCCCCCAGGCCTCCGTGTGATGCATGCCTGGAGCAGAGTGCTTGGAGAGGAGGACCCCAGATCCTCCAGGGGAGCTCCCCCTTAGTGAGTGAGTTATCTAGCAGGCTGTGTGTGTGTGTGTGTGTGTGTGTGTGTGTTTCTTTTTCTTTTTTGGTTAAAGCTTTGTTGAAATACACTTTATGAACTATACAACTTGCCTATACAACAATTCAGTGGCATTTGGTGCATTCACAATGTTGCGTAACCACCACCTCTATATAGTTCCAGAACATTCCATCACTTCAAAAAGAAACCCTCATCCCCATCAGCAGTTGCTCTCCAAACCCCTCCCCCAGACCCTGACAACCAACCACTAACCCATTTCCTGTCTCTGGACTTGCCTGTCCTGGACATTTCACACAAATGGAATCAAACAGTATTTGTCCTTTTGTGTCTGGCTTCTCTCACCGAGTGTCGTGTTTCCAGGGCTCATCCATATTGCAGCAAGTGTCAGCGCCTCATTCCTTTAACCCCTGGGTCCAGGCAGTCCACGGGCCCCAGGAGACTCCGTGTTCAGTAACCGTCTGACTGCGGAGGTCCTGGGAGGCTGTACACATTTAAATATACAGCCTGAGTGGGACAGAGTGGGGAGGCGACTCCCAGATGCTGGGGCCGCCTGGTTTACTCTGTCTCACCACTGGGATTTATTCTGGTATCTACCATGAGCAGTGAGTGAGCTCAGATTTCCCCCAAACAATCAACCAGGGTTCCTGCACTCTGTATCCTGGGGGTCAGAGGAGCAGATCTTCTCCATGGGGAGCCATCCTGGGCATTGGGGTGGGGGGGGGGAGCGGGGGGATTGAGGATGTCCCTTGCCCCACACACTTGATACCAGAGGCATCCCCACTCCTGATAACCACAGATGTCCCCAGACAGGGTCCCCTCGGGGAACAATGACCCGGGTAAGAACAATGAATCCATATGGGTCTTAGAAGGGCACATGGTTCTGTTGCCCCCACTCCTTTTTCCTGTCCTTTCCTGTCCCCAAGACTGAGGCTTACCCCAGCGCCTGGACATGCTGGCCACAGTCCACTTTGCTCAGGACACAGGGACCCCATGGGGAGAGTCATAGAGAGTGGTGTGTGCCCCTCTGAGGACTGTGTCATTGCTGCCCCTTGTCCAGGAGACCCAGGTATGGGATGGGCTGGGGACAGCTTCTCATACTCTGAGGGGGGCGGGGCTCAGACTGTGAGCCTAACACTCCCTGTCTTCCTGGAATGTGGTTCAACACCCTCAACTCCCTGTGCACCCAAAGTTGAAAGGAGGAAGTGAGGACGCCCAGTCCTGGCATGGGGAAACCCCAACGGCCTCTGGGCATGGGCTATAAGAGCTGGTGGGCAGGCAAGGGACCCTGAGCTCCCACCCAACCATGACCCACAGCCAGCAGTACTCCGGCCCTGCCCTGGCCCTCATCTTGCTGGCCATGCTGCTGGGCGGTGAGTGGGCCACACGTTCTTCCGCCTGTCTAGCCAGGCCCCGCTCATTCTGAGAATACCCACCCCTGATGGCCAGCCCAATGCCCTCACTGCACAGAGAGGAAGACTGAAGCAGGACCAGGGCAGGGCCCATCTGCTGCTTAGGATGAACGCCTCAGAGGGAGGGAAGGACAGCTCTGGGATATTCAACTCAGTCTCTCCATCTATAAAACGGGCAGAGACCACTGCTTCTCTCCCGGGGAGGTGGGTAGGGGTGGGTGCAGCAGGGACACGTGACTGTCACTGATGACTGGTGCCCCTCATCCTCAGGTGCGGCATGGGCTTCAGAGATCGTGGGTGGGCGGGAAGCCCAGCCTCATTCACGGCCCTACGTGGCATCACTGCAGATAATGGACAGCCACTTCTGTGGGGGCACCTTGATCCACCCGAGGTTCGTGCTGACCGCGGCTCACTGCCTAGAAAACACGTGAGTACCCAGTGGACCTGCCCGAGGTCTGAGGGTGAGGCTCAGCCCTGCCCTGGGTCTGAGGGGGCTGTCACCAAGGGAGCTGAACTCTGGGCCTCAGGATGCCCGTAAGGGACCAAGTGATGAGTGCCCTGCCCTGACCCCGCAGACCCCAGACCCTGGTGAATGTGGTGCTTGGGGCCCACAACTTGCGGAATATTGAGCCCAGCCAACAGCGGTTCAACGTCACCCGTCAGTTTTCCAACAACTATAACTCAGAGCAGAATCTCAATGACATCCTCCTCCTGCAGGTGCGTAGTTGGGGCCCGCAGGATCTATAGGATCCCTTTGTTCATCTTCAGCAAACATGCATTGAGCACCTACTGTATGCCAGGCCCCTGCACGTGCTGGGACAGAGCCTGGTACATAGTAGGCCTGATGAGAAGAGAAAACCATTCAGACAATAACCCCACAAAGGGTTGCTCCACCTGCCTCCAGGCCTTTGCCCTGGCCATGCCTCCTGCCTGGCACCCATCCATCTGACATCCTCACCTCCAACTTCAGCACCCGCTTTGCCTCAGCAAGAGCTCCCCTCACCCTACTGGAAAGACAGCCACCCCTCCCCATATACGTCTCACCATCTTAGCATTTCCCTTGGCTATAAGTCTGTTGTCCTCCTGGCTTCTCCACCTCCCCAGATGATCACCTGAGGGCAGAGGTAGTATCCCAAGGGCTTAGCAGAAGGCCAAGCACACAGTTAGCACTCAATAAGTGCTTTGTAAGCAAATAAATGCCACAGTGACAAAGGCTACAGAGGGGAGGTCCATGATGTCAGAGAATGTAAAACTGAGCTCTGGTAGGGTTTGGAGGGTCAATCAGAGCAGGCTCCCTAGAGGAGGTGACCCCTGTGGTCGAACCTGAGAGTGAGTGGGAGGGGTCAGGCAGAGGGAGCAGTATGTACAAAGGCCCCAGAGGAGGCACAGGACGGGTGGTCAGGACATGAACAAATGTGAGAAGGTGGTGGCAATGGGGTCTAGAGACAGGTTCTCACTTCCTACATGCCTTTGCTTTGCTCCAGCTGGACCGCCCTGCCAACCTCAACGCTCAGGTTGCAGTTGCCCAGCTGCCCGAGCAGGACCAGCTGGTGCCCCATGGCACCCAGTGCCTGGCCATGGGCTGGGGCCGCCTGGGCACCCGTGCACCATTGGCCCACACTCTGCAGGAGCTGAACGTCACCGTGGTCACCTTCCTATGTCGGCCACACAATGTGTGCACCTTCGTGCCCCGTCGAAAAGCAGGCATCTGCTTTGTACGTATCCGCCTGGCTCGCAGTGCCCTGAACCAAGTTTGCATGACCGGAGGGACCTCCTGAAAGGCTGGGGCTGCTCTGGAGCAGAGGAGAGGCTTCAGGAACTGGCCACAGGAGGGAGGGTGGGCAGGTGGCCGGAATGCAAACCCACACCCTCCTCACTGAGCAGCACAGGTGTGCCTCACTCCCCATCTGGAAGAGGAGCACACCCATCAGGGGGGCTCAGCAGAACAGCCTTCACTGCTGCAGGCACAGAGAGGGCGCTCAGGTCATACCTGGTGGCCTTCATGGGTCTAGGAACTTTCCCATCCTGGGGCCCCCTCTCAGACCCTGTGGAAGTGGGGGTGACTAGCCCAGCCTCGTTCCAGGAGTCCAGGTACATGGCCCGAGGCCAATAAATGCTCACTTTCCTTTGGAATGGCCTCCCTCTGTCCACTTGTCCACATGTCGGACTGGAAGCATTCTACCACTAACTAGCATCAGGCTGCCACTAGCTACACTTTCCCTGACGGAGCCACACCCAGGGCGACTGACCACCCTGTCCTCGCTCTTTCCAGGGAGACTCTGGTGGCCCATTGATCTGTGACGGTGTCCTCCAGGCCGTGGACTCCTTCCTGATCCGGGAGTGTGCCACGGGCCTGTTCCCTGACTTCTTCGCTCGTGTGGCCCTCTACGTGGACTGGATCCAGTCCGTGCTGAGAAGTGTGGGGGAGGAGGGCAGCCCCTGAGCCACTTGCTCCAGATGGCCCTCACAGGGGCCAGGACCAGGGAACAAGCTCTAACTGGGGGCAGGGGGCTGTGCCCAGCCTCACGGTGACATCAATAAAAATCGAAACCCTCCTTTGGCTCCTGTCTGTCCTTCCCATGAGGGGGTATGTGGGGGGGAGCAGCCAAGGGCCCCCAGCACCCCAGGCCCCAGGCCCCAGACTCTGCACGGGGGTGTGGAGCAGAAGCCTGGAAGCTGGTGGAGGGCCCAGGTCACAGTATGTCCCATGCCTCCAATGCCCGTAGATGTGGGTTCTAATCCAGCCCTGCCAGTGTGACCCTGGGCAAGTTGATGCCCATCTTTGCGTCTCAGTTTCTTCATCTGGAAAAGGGAGCTACCACAGACATTTCCCAGAACCAATGAAGGAGCCCCACCTGTTCTTCAGGGATGCGGGTGTCGTGTCTGGCTCTGTGTCTCCAGCTTGGGGCTTCTCATATGACCAGGCTGTCATAACTTGGAGTGCCCAGGGCCTGTGGGTTTCCTGACCCAGTCAAGGGCAGGCAGAATGGCTATTAGGGAGGCTTCCTGGAGGAGGCGGCAATGCCTGATGTGAGGAGAAGCGCCCCAGGCAGAGGCACATCAAGCAAAGAGGAACAGGAAGGCATGCGGTGTGGCTGGAATGGAGAGTCAGGGGGTAGAATAGGAAAGTTCAGGGACGTGGCAGAGCATGCAGGCCCACAGACATGAACTGGGTGGGCTTAGAGGAAAGGCCTGAGGCCGGGAGGAGGTAGAGGTCATTGGCCAGCAGGTGAGTAGCCATGGGAACGAGGCTCCGAAGGAGGTCCCAACTGCTCAAGGGACAAACCAGAGCTGGAAGGCAGCTCTTCCCTCATCAGTTTGTTCTGCCACCACCTGGTGCCATGTGCAGATTCGAGCGAGAGTGACAACGCTCAGGCCTGCGCCCTTTTGTATCTTTTACACCTCGTCCCCTGGGCCGTGTTACCAGGGACAAATGTGTGCGGGGACAGGGGACATGGCTGGGTCCTGGGAAATGTGCATGATGGGTGTCAGGGGCCCGCTGGGCACTCCCTGCATTTCCCACCGCCCGAGGTGGGGAAGGGGTTTCTGTAAAAACCCCACAGCATCAGGGGTAGAGAGTGGTTTGCTAGAGGGAATGTTGGGAACAGAAAGACCCACCAAACACAGCCACGGGTGTTTTCTGGTTTCCGTGGGCTTGCCAGTGAGAGGTGACTCAGGGAAGCGCCGCACAGCAAAGATCAGGTCCAAGAGAGGGAGCTGAGGATGGGGCCTGGGGACGCTGGGTGGATCCAAGAAAGGACAAACCCATGGGAATAACAAGCAGGATGATCAGCAATTTGGGAGGCCTGCGGGGTGGTGAGGGGCTCCCCGGGAAGCCCCATGGAGGGGCATCTATGCTGCTGGGGACCACTCTCTGCAGCTCAGGGGTCCCCGGCCTCCAGGTCGGGGGAGATGCTCAAGTCATTGTCTCCTCTCTGGGGCGTAACTCAGGCCTATACAGTGCGAACGTCTTGCTTGGAAGGCTCACTACAGTATCGCCAGTGTCACCGGTACTCTGATCGCAAATTATAAGCCTAGCATTTGCCTCCCAGCCTATACCCGCCAGGCAGTCAGCACCTTGCCCCGCTGGGGGTGATTCAGGGTTAATAAGCCCTCTGGGACATCACTTTCTAATCTAAAAACTTCACAAATTAATCCAATCCTTGAGACAATCCTATGCAATGGAGCCTATTATTATAGCTTCCCTTTTACAGATGAGGAAACTGAGGCACAGATGGGTTAAGTCTGTGATCTGAAATTATGTAGTGGGCAAGTGGCCAAGCCAGAAGGAACCCAGAGTTGATATGCTTGACCACTATGAGATGTGTGAACATAGTATACATACAGGTGGTGCTCAATAAATGCAGCTTTGGTTAAATGGGGTCTTCCTACCTAAGCCAGCCCCCACCCCCAAGATATAGCGTTCTCCACTCTCCCATCTCCAGATTGGAAACAGGGCTGTCTATGCAGTAGGTGCTTACTGAGTACTTTATGATAAATTTAACACAATGGGGTGGGGACCCTGCCAAGTAGGGAGAGGGGCAGGATTGGCTGATGTGCATGTGAAGAAGGGGGAGATGAAGGGCA
This sequence comes from Phyllostomus hastatus, assembly GCF_019186645.2. Classification (NCBI taxonomy): domain Eukaryota; kingdom Metazoa; phylum Chordata; class Mammalia; order Chiroptera; family Phyllostomidae; genus Phyllostomus; species Phyllostomus hastatus. The sequence continues at coordinate 4,887,279 of NW_025333640.1, read as the reverse complement.
GACACTGAGTGCCTACTATGTGCCAGGTTCTGGGGGAGCACAGCTGTCATCCCCACTGATGAGGTGTGGGGGTTCGCTTGCCCGTGGCCGCGTGTGGAAGGGAGCCCAGGGGCAAACGGGACTCAGCCCCAGCTCCGGTGTCCTCAGCGCCCCCACCGCTTGTCCCTGCAGATAGATCCGTTGGTTCCCTCCCCTGAGCCCTGTTCCAGGTCAGGAAAACGTTGCTTCTTGCGACAGCCTTGGCTACAGCCGTTGCAGCTGGAGCATTCTGGGGGAGGTGGGAAGAGGAACAGGGCCATCGGGTGGGGGGCTGAGCCCTGGGGCCCCTTCTTTATTGCTTTGGTCTGAGTTCTTCCACAGCCCCAGGCAGCAGCTTCGGTGGACGTCCATGGTCCAGCCCCTAGGTCTGGCAGGATTCCTTTCCCAGGCCAGAAAGGGGACCTGCCAAGCTCAAGGGGGCGGGGGAATGAGAGGAGCTCTTCCTCAGAATCTTTGCTGGGGACCAGAGACTCATGAGGGCCCAGGTGGGAATGCGCTCCCCACTGTGAGCTACAGCAGAAGGGGCACTGGAAGGCCAGGCCTGGAGAGGGAGACCCAAGACCTAGGGAGGTGGGCATCGAATCACCAGCCAGCTGTGAATTGCGGGGCCTGAGTTTAAACCCCCACTTGCTCACCATGTCGCTGGGTAGGAACTCACGGGGGAGGCCTCGTTGTGCCTCAGTTTCCTCATCTCAAATGGGGATCCAGCCCTGGCTGGGTGACTCAGTTGGTTTGGCGTCATCTCATACACCAAAAGGTTGTGGGTTCCATCCCCAGTTGGGGTGGGTACAAGAGGCAACCGATTGATGTTTCTCTCACATCAGTGTTTCACTCTCTCCTTCTTTATCTCTCTAAAAAATGAATAAACATGTCCTCAAGTGAGGGTTTAGAAAAATCAAATAAGGACCTAGCAGGCCCCCATCCCCCTGTAAAATGTCAGGACAGCTCTGGGTGCACCGTCATTATTACAGTGCCGTGGGTAAGCCAAGGCATGTGGGGGAACCCAGCCGGCGTTCTTTGGGCCTAAGGTGGCCAGGTTTAGCAAAAATACAGGACACCCAGTTAAATTTGAATGTCAGATAAACAATGACTAACTTTCTAGATAAGTACAATATTTGGGACACAGTTATACTGAAAAAAAAAAGCCTCAAACAAAACCTCGCAGACACAGAAATCAGCATGGTGGTCACCAGAGGGAAGGCGGCTGCGGGAAACCAAAGGATAAAGGGGTTCAAGCATATGGTGATGGAGGAAGATTTGACTTTGGGTGGTGGGAACACAATGCAATGCACAGAGGATGTATCATAGAATTGTACGCTTGAAACATAATTGTATTGACCAATGCCACCCCAAAAATGTAACTAAAAAGAAAAAATATTGTTTATCTGACTTTCAAATTTGTGCCCTGAATTTCATGTGGAGCCAGTCTAGGCCCCAGCACACACCACCCCACGCTGCCCACTGCTCTTCCCATCATCGCCTCCATCCGTTCCTAGGGGTGGAGAGAGGAAGTGGGGACACCTGGCCCCTCCATGGGGCAATGCAACGGTCCCCAGGCTTCAGGCTATAAGAAGGCCAGGTGGGCACAGGGGACAGAGACACCGGAGCCCCCGCCTCACCATGGCCCAAAGCTGCAGACCCTTCGGCCCTGCCCTTGCTTTCATCCTGCTGACCCTGCTGCTGGGTGGTGAGTGGCTCCACATGTCTGCCCGTCAGTCTGTCCCTGGGAACCCATTCCTGCCTCTTGACTGTGCCCTTGACCCAAGTGGCCCCTTCATCCTCATGGAGGGGGAGGCCGGGGTAGGTAGACCCATTTTCAGAGGAGGAGACTGACGTCAAGAGTGGTGAGGAGCCCAGAGCCCAGAGCGACCGGGAAGTAAGGTCACTGGGCATGCTCCGGGAGCTGTAAAGCCAAGTTGGGTCCAGATACAGCTGTGCCCTGGCAGGGGTGTTGCAGGCCCCCCCTTCCTTTCTGTGCCTCAGCTGGCAAAAAGCATGTGAGGAGCCCTTGACCCATGGGTTCTTGGTGGGGGTTCAAGGGCTAACCAGCCCGGTGGGGTGGGTCTCCTCCACGGCACTCACCAACCCCACCCCTGAATGTCCCCAGGCTCCGTGCTGGCCTCTGAGATCGTGGGTGGCCGGCAGGCCAGGCCCCATGCATGGCCCTTCATGGTGTCCCTACAGCGGCGCGGAACCCACTTCTGTGGTGGCACTCTAGTGGCCCAGAACTTTGTCATGTCAGCCGCCCACTGTGTGAATAACAGGTAAGTGACCCCCGAGCACACCTTCCCCCTTCAGGCCCTCTTTTTCCACTTCGGTCAAACCTGGGTGGGGAGCTAGGGGTTGGGGAGTGAGACCAGGGCCTGGGCTCCTCCAGGGAGCCCCCATTAATTCATCTTCTCCACCAGGCCCAAGTGGCCGCATTCAGCCAAGGGGCCCAAGGCCCTGTCCCAGAGGGCGAGGCACCTCATGGGAATGGGGAGAGTCTCGACTGAGCTCTGGAGCCTCTCTGCCACCCTCAAAGTGCAGAGCCACCCCGAATCGCCTGCGCTCACTTTGTCACAGAGACTTCCAGACGGTGCGGGTGGTGCTGGGCGCACACAACCTGGGGAGGCCTGAGTCCACCCGGCAGGTGTTCAGCATCCAGCAAGTCTTCGAAAACGGCTTCGACCGCCAGAGGCTGCTGAATGACATCGTGATTCTACAGGTGCGGGGCTGGCTGGGCAGACAAGGGACGCTCCAGGGGTAAGGAAGGGATGCCCAAGCAGGTGCAAAGGCCCAGGGGTCTGAGGCTTGCAGAGGGCAAGGAAGAGGCTATGGGCCGGGGGTTCATCTGGCTCTAACTGGCCAGGTCATCCCTGTGCCTCGGTGTCCGGCTGTGTAAACTGGGAAAGAAGCCCCACCTGGCAGGACTGTGCAGCAAGGGAACACAAGGATGCAGAGAGATCTGAACAGTTGTCTGCTACCAGACTGTTGTGACTCTTCGTGCCCTGCGGCCAAGGGCAGGGACAGTCCCTGTCTTTGTGAAATGGGCCAAACTTCCCCACATTCAGACTGCTGGGAGACGAGAGAGAGAAACCTTCCCTTCCCACTGTGCGTGGAGTTACGATTATTCTCTGTAATGTCCTAGAACCAGGGTTTTCTTGTCCTTGGGGTTGCCCGCAGCTTGGTGTATCAGGTCCCTACTGCTTATTACACTCAAGAAATGTCCAGGGTCACCCTGAGCCACTTGCTCCTACTTCACAGATGGGGAAACAGAGGCTCGGGATGGGGAACATCTTGGAGGGTGGGCATCCTACTCCACAGAATCCCAGAACCACCGTGGGGCCTCAGATGGGAAAATGGACCCGGAGAGGGGACAGCCCCATGTGACTCTTTGGTTCTCTCCCTGTCCACCGCAGCTCAACGGGTCAGCCACCATCAATGCCAACGTGCAGGTGGCCAGGCTGCCTGCGCAGGGCCAAGGCGTGGAGAGTGGGGTGCAGTGCGTGGCCATGGGGTGGGGCAAGCTGGGCATGAACCGGCCAGCAGCCAGAGTCCTACAGGAGCTCAACGTGACTGTGGTGTCATTCCTCTGCCGCCCCACAAACGTGTGCACGCTGGTGCAGCGCCGGCGGGCCGGCATCTGCTTCGTAAGTATCTGCAATCCCCCTCTCAGCCCCCACCCCACTCCCACCTGGGCTGCAGCAACCGGGACTGCAAGCCAGACTCCAGGGAGGACTTCACAACCCTGAAAGGAAGTGGATGGAGGGCTCTGGAAACATAGCTCCTAACCTCCCCTGGTTCTTTGTGCAGGGGGACTCCGGTGGGCCCCTGATCTGCAACGGACTGATCCACGGGATCGACTCCTTCATCAGGGGAGTCTGTGGCTCTGGCTACTTCCCAGATTCCTTTGCCGCCGTGGCACAGTACGCAGACTGGATAAACTCCATCATCCGCCGCCATGATGCCCACCCTCAACTCCACCCCAGGGACCCTGCGAGTAGGACCTTCTAGAAAGGACTTCCCTGGTCACCCCACCTCACCTGCCCCTCACCAGGCCCATCTCATGGTGCACTATGCAGCATCTGGCACAATAAAAACCCTCTCTGTTTTGTAGGAAGTGTCTGGGTGTTTGTTGGTTGTGCAATTGAAGATTGAATGTAGTCAGGAGAGTGTCTTGGACATCTCACCAGTATGCTGCCACCAGGGGGCAGCAAAGCCAGTCCATTGGGGTAAGAAGCTTCTTCCCTACCTGCCGTAAAAGGATGCCAGTTGCCACTTCTGGTTTCCCTCCCATAAAACCCACTTACACGTGGTGACAAAGCACTGCGGCAGGTGTTTGCTGAGCACTGACCAGGTGTGGAAATCATTCTCGGTCTTTGCTAGTGTTGGAGCTCTCCTTGGCCCCTGAGGCAGGCCCCACCAGTGTGGTTTTACAGATGAGAAAGTGGAGTGCAGAGAATGAAGCCGTTCTCAGGAGCCTGGGTTTGAGTCCCAGCTCTGACTTTTGGCAACTTGGTGGCTATCTCTGAACCTCTGTTTCCCTGTGGGGAGGAGTGAGCTGCTGTCTAGGACGGGTGCAACCAAGGATTGGGGTCTCACTAGGGGACAAAGACAAGCCCTCCCCCACCTCTCCAGACTTTTGCTCTGACAAGGGAGTGGGGGAGCAAAGCAGATGATCCCCAAGGCATCCCCCAGTCCTGGTGGAAGTTGCTGTCCTGGGGCATGTGACTGACTTGTACCCCTCTTCTGCCTCTGGGGCCATGGGTGGGGACCACAGCAGACATGGCCTCTGCCATCATGCAGCTTATAGTCTGGCGGTGGGGGAAGAAATAGTCACCTGAACCAGCAAATGAACAGTAATGATGCCCACCACACACACCACAGGTGTGGAATAAATCTCCTTCCCTCTCTGTCCCCCGGCCCCAAATCCCCTCCCTGGGGACGGAAGTTCAGTCACCTGGGTCCCCTCAGGGCCTTTGCCTTGGCTGTTTCCTCTGCCTGCCCATTCTTCCTGCAGGCTGTCCCCTTATCCAGCCTTCCCCCAAGTGCCACCTGCTCAGAAATGTGACCATCTTTTTCCACTTAATACTATACCCAGGGGTCTTCCCACATCCTCACAGGATATGCGGATGTTCGGGGTTATTTACTGAACCACCCCATTGTTCTAAGTCGTTTCCAGATTATGTTGCAATTTTGAATACTCTTACATAATCTGGATTCCAAATCCTCATGGGCTTTTGTTCAGAACTTCTGATTTTAATTAGGAAACATGTTAGGATCTAACAGATCACATTTACTTTCTATTCAGTATATATGAAATAATCTGCTGTGAGGGGGAAAAAAAGGAGGGGAAAACATCATGCATTGTTCCCACTGGGGATATCCACGGCCTGCCCCACTCTTCTGGTTCCAGTGCCTGCCCCCACGGGTTCATGAGACACTGACCCACCATTTCCACCTTACAGGTTCTGCTCCTCAGAACCTTCCATCCCCTGGCAGGTTGGTTTGAGACAGAGCAGATGATCCAAGCTCAGCCAATCAGAAGCAGCCTAGAGACATTGACTAGAGTGATACGGAATCAGGAGAGGAGCCCATTGAGCCACTGGGCTGAATCTGGGTTTCCTGGGCCATCACAGGGGAGACTGGTGAGGAGAGAAGCCATCAAGGAGGAAGGGGACAACCAGAGGCAGAGACCTAACATTGTTCAAGGTGCCTGGATCAAGCCACACCTGAAGGCAGACTCTGAACTTTCCATTTAAATTTCCTTATTGCAGACACAGTCTTTCCAGCTGCCCCTACACACCACATTTTCAACATTCTACTTGTTGGAGTGTCAGGCCCCAGAGCCACAGCACTGGGGGACAAAAGGTATAGGGTGGCCTCCCCACCCCCACCCAATTTCTTCTCCAAGTTGGAAGAGAAAGACAATGAAGGAAGGTACAGAAAACGAGGAAATCGGTTGTTTATAAACCAGCCTCCAACAGCTGTTGTGAAACTTGAGGGCTGGAAGGACACTCTTGTGAGGCTGGGCTGGGGGACTGGGGTGGGTCCATCCCTCTGCTCTGCTCCTGCATTCTGAGGGGCTGCTCCCCACATCAAGGCCAGCCCTGGGCCAGGTACAGTGAGGCAGGAGGCACCCCTGACAGTGCAAAGTCCAGCAGGAGATAACCCCACCCTGAGGAGGGTGGGAGCAGAGGAGGGCTCCCCTTCACCCACCTGGGCAACTGCCCATTGGGCAGATGGGGACTGTTGGAGCCGCCCCACCTTCCACTCTCATAAGAGTGCCCCAGGCCCCGCCTGGGGCAGTGTCAAGGCCACAGCAGCAGCATGGCAGATCTCTCAGTGCACCTGGCAGCTCTGATCCTCCTAGGAGCGGCCCTATGTGGTGAGAGTGGACCTGGGGCTGGGGTGACAGCAGGGGCCACCAGCCTGCAGGGCAGTCAGCCGGTCCCCCCCACATCAAACAGGACTGTCTCCCAGTCCTACTATGTGGGCAGACATGGGGCAGTGTCCAGACGAATGGAAGGATCTGAAAGTTCATGAATTCTCAAAACCTGCATCTGGAATGTGAGCTTTCCTCACAGTGAGAACATGCAGTCCTACAACGGAAACTGGCGGCTGGTGTGTTCAGTGGATGGCAGGAGTGCTGGTTTGGTCTGTCCTGCTTTTCTTGTTTAAATCAAAGCTGTTAGGCTCTGTGTATATTGTTACCAGGCATCTGAGCTTCTGAGTTTGTGACCCTGGGGTGTGGGGATCCAGTGATGGAATTCCTGGTCTGAGGGGGACTGGAGAGGGTGGTGCACGGGGCCTCTGATGGCTGGGCTGCAGTCATCTGGGGAGTCCTCACACCCCCCTGCCTACACCTAGTGGCACAGCCCCGCGGCCGGATCCTGGGAGGCAGCCAGGCCAAGCCCCACGAGCGGCCCTACATGGCCTCGGTGCAGGTGAACGGCACACATGTGTGCGGCGGTTTCCTGGTGACGGAGCGGTGGGTGCTGAGCGCAGCACACTGCCTGGAGCATGTGTGAGTGGTGGTGGGAAACAGAGCAGGGAAGGGGTGGGAGGGGGGCGACACGGATCTGACGTGGACCCTGCCCCACACCCAGGAACACCAATGAGACCTTGGTGCAGGTGCTCCTGGGCGCACACTCGCTGTCACAACCTGAGCCCTCCAAGCAGCTGTACGATGTGATCCGAGCAGTGCCCCACCCAGACAGCCGGCTGGACACCATCGACCACGACCTCCTTCTGCTGCAGGTCTGCCAAGTCCAGCCTCAGTCGCTCCTGCTGCGTGCCCCCCACCATCCCGCGCCTCCCAACCCCGATGCCCGCCTTCCCCCAACCCCGTCCCACCGAGTCTAGCCTAGCCCTTCCTGCTATATGCCCTCCTGCGACCCTGATGCCCGCCTCTCCCCACCCCCAGCTCTCTGAGAATGCCACTCTGGGCCCCGCCGTGAAGCCCCTGCCCTGGCAGCAAGAGGACCGAGATGTGGCGGGTGGCACGCTGTGCGACGTGGCCGGTTGGGGCGTGATCAATCACTCGGGCCGAAAGCCCGACCTCCTGCAGTACTTGCTCCTGCCGGTGATCAACCGTACCATCTGCAACCTGCGCAAGTACCACGACGGCACCGTCACTGAGCGCATGATGTGTGCTGAGAGCAAACGAAACATGGACAGCTGCAAGGTGTGGGGTGGAGCAGAGGGTGGAACAGAGGGAGGGGCACTGGAGTGTCATGTGGGAGTGCAGGGCCCGCAGAATAGACAGCTGAGAGCCGGGAAGCAGAGCCTTTGGTGGGTGGGGCTTGCAGTAGTGGGTAGGGCCTGGGGAGATTGACAAGCGAGGGAGCAGGTTTGAACTGGAGGGAGGAGCAGGAATTGCAGTGGGACACCAAAGGCACGATGCATGGGTAGGAAGGGAGGGGCTACGGAGTGGGAGTGCCCCCACCTAACGGCACTGTCCACACAGGGCGACTCTGGGGGCCCGCTGGTGTGCAACGGCGTGGCTGAGGGCGTGGTCACCTCGGGATCCCGTGTGTGTGGCAACCCCAAGAAGCCCGGCATCTATACTCGTGTAGGAAGCTACACCGCCTGGATCAACAGCGTGATGGCTGGGGACGTGACCACCTGGGGAAAACCTGAAGGGCCGGGTCCCAAGGAGCAATGAAGTCATTGACTCCTGCATCTGGTCAGACTTCACTTTTATTTTATTCCCTTTCCATCGTGTTTATTCATTTGTTTTTGTTTTAAGATTCTACGTATAAGTGAAATCATGTGGTACTTCTCTGACTTATTTCACTTAGAATAATACACTCTAGTTCCATCCATATTGTTGCAATAAATTTCATTCTTTCTCATGGCTGAGTAATATTCCAGAGTGTATAGGTACCACATTTCCCCTATCCGTTCGTCTGTTGATGAACACTTAGGTTGCTTGCATGTCTTGGCTATTGTAAATAACGCTGCAGTGAACATAGAAATGCAAAAGTCCTCAGATAAAAACCCAGAAGTGGAATTACAGGATCATAGGGAAGCTCTATTTTTAATTATTTGAGGAACCTCCATACTGTTTTCCATAGTGACTGCATCAATTTACAATCCCACCAAAAACACGAGGGTTCCCTTTTCTCTACATCCTCACCAACACTTGTTGTTTGTTGACTTACTGATGACGGCCATTCTGACAGGTGTGAGGCGGTGTCTCACTGTGGTTTTGATTTGCATTTCCCTGGTGATTAGTGACATTGAGTATCTGTATGTGTCCACTGGCCATCTGTGTGTTCTCTCTGGAGATATGATTATTCAGGTCCTCTGCCAAATTTTTCATTAGATTGTTTTTTGATGTTGAGTTATATGAGTTCTTTACATATTTTAAATATGAACTCCTTATCAGATAAATCATTTGCAAATATCTCCTCCCACTTAAAGGTAGGTTGTCTTTTCATTTCGTTCATGGTTTCCTTTGCTTTGCAAAAACTTTTTAGTTTGATGTAGTCCCGTTTTATTTTTTTCTTTTGTTTCCTTTACCCGAGAAAACATATACAAAAAGATTTCGATAAGAGTGATGTAAAGGAGTTTACCACTGATGTCTTCTAGGAGCTTTATCGTTTTGGGTCTTACATTTAAGCCTTTAATCCATTTAGAGTTTATTTTTGTGAGAAATCAGCTGATAACCTTATGGGATTTCCTTTGTATGTAATACTTTGTTTTCTTCTTGCTGCCTTCAGGGTTGTCTCCAGTGTTTGCCGTTTTAACTACAACATGTCTTGGTGGAGTCTCTTTGGGTTCCTCTTGTTTGGAACTCTCTGTGCTTCCTGCACTTGGAAGTCTGTTTCTGTTTCCTTTCCCAGATTAGGAAAGTTTTTAGCCATTATTTCTTTAAGTAAAGTCTCTGTGGCTTTCTGCCTTTCTTCTCCTTTGGGGATTCCTAGTGTGAATGTTGGAGTGCATGCTGTTATCCCAGAGGTCTCTTAAACTATCTTTGTGGCTTTTAATTATTTCTCCTGTTATGATTGGTTGATTTCCACTAGTCTGTCTTCCACTGATCCATTATTTTGTACTAGCTAATCCGCTGTTAATTCCTTCTAATGTGTGTGTGTGTGTTTTAAATTTCAGTTATTATATTCTTTAGGCCTGCTTGGTTCTTTCTTATAGTTTCTAATTCTCTGCTGAAGTTCTAAGTTCCTGTATTCCACTCAAGTTTGGTGAGCATCCTGATGACCACTTCTTTGAATTCTTTTTTTAATATAGTTTATTGATTATGCTATTACCATTGTCCCATTTTCCCCCTTTCACTCCCCTCCACCCTGCACACCCCTCCCACCCACTTCCCCCGCTTTAGTTCATGTCCATGTGTCATACTTATAAGTTCTTTAGCTTCTACATTTCTCATACTATTCTTGCCCTCCCCTTGTCTATCCTCTACCTACCATCTATGCTACTTATTCTCTGTACATTTTCCCCCTCTCTCCTCCTCCCACTTCCCTGGTGCTAACCTTCCGTGTGATCTCCATTTCTGTGGTTCTGTTCCTGTTCTAGTTGTTTGCTTAGTTTGTTTTTGTTTTAGGTGGGGTTGTTAATAATTGTGAGTTTGCTGTCATTTTACTAAACATGTTTTTTATCTTCTTTTTCTTAGATAAGTCCCTTTAACATTTCATATAATAAGGGCTTGGTGATGATGAACTCCTTTAACTTGACCTTCTCTGAGAAGCACTTTATCTGCCTTTCCATTCTAAATGAAAGTTTTGCTGGATAGAGTAATCTGGGATATAGGTCCTTGTCTTTCATGACTTAGAATACTTCTTTCCAGCCCCTTCTTGCCTGCAAGGTCTCTTTTTAGAAATCAGCTGACAGTCTGATGGGAACTCCTTTGTAAGTTATTGTCCCCTTATCTCTTGCTGCTTCTAGGATTCTCTCCTTCATTTTTACCTTGGCTAATGTAATTATGATGTGCCTTGGTGTGTTCCTCTTTGGGTCCAACTTCTTTGGGACTCTCTGAGCTTCCTGGACTTCTTGGAAGTCTATTTCCTTTGCCAGATTGGGGAAGTTCTCCTTTATTATTTTTTCAAATAACTTTTGCACTTGTTGTTCTTCCTCTTTCCCTTCTGGTACCCCTATGATTCAGATGTTGGAAAGTTTAAAGATGTCCTGGAGGTTCCTAAGCCTCTCCTCATTTTTTTGGAATTCTTATTTCTTCATTCTTTTCTGTTTGATTGTTTCTTTCTTCCTTCTGGTCCACTCCATTGATTTGAGTCCCAGTTTTCTTCCCATCACTACTGGTTCCCTGTACATTTTTCTTTATTTCACTTAGTGTAGCCTTCATTTCTTCATCTAATTTGCGATCAAATTCAATCAATTCTGTAAGCATCCTGATTACCAGTGTTTTGAACTGTGCATCTGATAGGTTGGCAATCTCTTCATCAGTCAGTTGTTCTGGAGCTTTGATCTATTCTTGTGTTTGGGACTTTTTTTTTTTTGTCTTAACGCGCCTGTTAGGTATGAGGGGCAAGCCTTAGGTATTACCAAGGCGGGGCAACCCACATCACCACATTGTGACACTGTATGTGGGGGAGGGGTCCCAGAGGGAACAATGGTGCTTGCTCTGCTCTCTGCCAGATTTCAGTCACTTCTGCCTCTTCCCCCAAGCAAACTGGGCCCTTCTGGTGCTGACTTCTGGGTGGGTGGGTTTGTGTATGTTCTAGGACCCTGTGGGTCTCTCCAGTGAGACTGGGAGTCTCTCCCTGCACCTCAACCCCCACAGGTGTTTTCAATCAGTGTTTTGAGGCTTTATTTCCCTGCACTGGAGCCCTGGGTTGCTCAGTCTGTCTCACTCCCCAGCTTCACCTGGTTTATCTGCATGGGAATGTGGGTCCACCCAGTCCACCAGCGGCCTTGCCCGCAGTGCCCCTCCAGTCTGATGCCTCACTGGGTCCACCAGCCTCCGCCTGCACACCTGGGGGTCCACCAGCCACTGCTTTTTTTGCTGTGACCCCTCTCTGCCCAGCCGCCCAACTCCTCCCCTCCTACCAGTCTGGATGAATGTGTCTATTTTAACTCCTTGGTTGTTGGACTTTCATACAGTTCAGTTTTCTGTTCAGTACTGGTTGTTTTCTTGTTTCTAAATTGCTGTTGTCCTTATTTTGGTTGTGTGAGGAGGCACAGTGTGTCTGCCCGTGCCTCCATCTTGGCTGGAAGTCTGACCTTCTTTGAATTCTTTATCAGGCAAATTATTTACTTTTTTCTGGAAACTTTTCTTGTCCCCTCAGTTGAGAGATAGATATTCTGGCATTTCATTTTGTTTGACTTCTGTTTGTTTACATGAATTAGACAGTCTTGAGAAAGTGGCCTGATGTGGAGGTGTCTGCATGTGCTGGGTGGTTTGGGAAGCCAGTGGGAGCTGAAGGTACCTGGGGCACTAGCCCACGGAGCTGGAGTGGCCAGAGCTGGGGAGGCCAGGTGAGGGTGGCGATGCCCTGTGGACCCTGCTTGCTTTCTTTGTTTGGAGTCTACCTCAAAGGCAGGCCAAAGCCCCTGGATAGAGCTCCTACTGCCCTCTAGAGGTGGAGTAGACACATACGATGGTGCTCGTGGCCCCTCTGATCCCCCTCCCCAGGGAGAGTGCCTGCAGTTCACTCTCCAATCTTCTCTGTACATTCTCTCCCTCATTAGTTATTTAGAAAGTGGTCTGGCAGAGCGTGTAGGCATTCTGTGCAGGGTAGTTTGGGAAGTGGGTTGGAGCTGGGCAGGTATTACAACACCTGGGGCTCTGGCCCGAGGACCTGAATGACTCCCTGGCAGGGAGACTAGGTGCACATGGTCCTGCCCTGTTGTCTCTGGAGGCAGAGCCTCCAGGCAGTCTTGCTGGAAATGCACTGTGCTGACCTTGCACGCCAAGTCCCCAAATAGAGCTCCTGTCACCCTGTGGACCCCCAGCCTTCTTTGTTGTTTCTTTCTCATTTGCTATTCATTCAACTGCAGATTAGGCAAGTCCAGCTGCTTCCGATGCTGCTATCTTGAGCACACACGGCATGATCCGCAAACAAAAGCATGTGCACCAGTAATGCCATGCCAGGAGGTGACAGGAAGGCTGAAAGGTGGTGAACCTGGCTGGCAGGACCTCGGGGTGAGGGTAGGGGTAAAAGCTGGCAGACCCAACACCCTTCACCAGGGTCTGAAGCTGCCAGGCACCTCCATGCCTCAGCCACGTGGTGGCGCCCTTACTCCTTCCTAGGAGTCCAGACACCTGAAGTTCCCCAAGGCCTGTGTGGGCGTGTCCCCCTTGGTCCAGCTGATGGCCAGCTCTCCCTTTGCTTCCCAGGTGTAACATGAGGGCCTGTGTGTGCTAGACCTGCTCTGAATTGAGACTCAGGTGTAGAGAAACTCTGAAGTTGTGCTCTTGTGACCAGGTCACAAATTGTGGAACAGGCTTGGAGAGCCCTCCTGACTCCTGAGGTCACACAGAAGCTCCTTGGCAGAGTCCGGATTCAAACCTAGCACCACAGTGCCTGTGTTCATAGGCATTTCCTGGGCTAAGAGGGTCACAGAAACAGATTGATGGGTATCCCAGAACAGCCACACAGCTCCGCCCCCCAGACTCACTGCCATCCTTCTGGGCAATGACAGGAAGGGGACAGGGTAGAACCGAAGCTCCAAGACTCTGTGCCCCTTTGCCTGCCTGGATGAGGGGCCACTGGGGCCCAGCACCTACCAGGCTCCAGGGGTTAAGCCTGGTCCCCAACGGGTGTTCATGAAGTTCCCTCTTGTTGAAAGAGTTGGAGGGTGTGACAGGTGAAGCCATTTGCCCCCCTGGGGATTGGGGAGTTAGAACTGGAACCTGTGGGAAGGTTTTGGTTTTGTACCATGAAGCATTCATTCATACACAAGTATTTGTGGAATTCCTTCTGTGTGCTCGGCCCCACGCCGGGTGTGGCGGGCACAGCGGACTCCCAGCCTTGCGCATAACGGGCCACATATTCTGTTGCATTGGATCTCCCTCATTTAGGCTTTCCCATGATGGGTGGGAGGTTCTCCACAGAGCGTTCATGAACTCCGTGTGTGAGAAACTGTGCCCATTTGGGACTTCCAGTCAGAAGGCAGTGTAGGTAAACAAGGCGTGCCTCCTGGCACTGGTTAGGCAGCAGGAATCCAACAGGACTGGACACTGCCGGAGCCCTGCAGCCATGGGCAGACGGGCTTGAAACACGGCCCCGATCCAGACAAGGGGCTCCCTGAGCTCCCACCATCCTGAGAGCTCAAAACACACTTGTGCTACAGTGAAGGCATTACCTTCTGTGGGGCACCCACCTGGTCTGCCTCCCTTGAGCTTCCAGAAGGAAAACATAAGAACCAATTACCACTTAACAGGCAGGTCAGTGCATCTACTGTGGGGGTATGGGACATAATCCAGAAAGTACCTGCTGGTGATAGGAGGCGGGACCCCAGGGGCATGAGGCCTGAGCAGCTCTGCACTGAGGGCTGGGTGTGGAAGACAAAGGCAGAGAGCAAGGAGAGATGCACACAATTGAAGACAGATGAGGCCGAGACCCACCTACCTACAGACAAGCAGAGCAAGCCAGGCACAGTCCCCACCCATGCCCAGCCTGCTGCTCCCTGCAGACCCTGTACCAGGCATACACTAGGTGCTCCATAAATGCTGACAGAGCAAGAGTGACACATACAGGCACGTGGAAACAGAAATGCCCATAAATGCACGATGGGGGTGGGAGACTTGGGACTAGGTAGGACCTTGGGGGTCTGCTGGGGCAATGCCCATCACACAGCCATTTAGCTGTGACCCAACAAAGCTGAATGTTTGTTGGGCTGCCAAGGTCAGAGCCACCTGGATGAGCAGGTACAGCATCGGTAGATATGGGTGATGAAACCGAAGAGGATACCTGGCCAGTGTCACTGGCAGCAACTGCTGGACACCCAACAGGTTCACGTGAGGCATTTTAAAAGACCAACAGCCAGACTGTCCTGAAACCTCTGAACTGTGAGACCAGGGGCACCCGGGAACAGGGGGAGCTTGGGGCACTGGAGCCGTGACACCTGTGGGTGGGCCTGGGTCTGTTTCAGCCGGCACCCAGCTTGGGTACAGGTGCAGCTGTGAAACGGAGTCCCGCCACCTGCGAGGCACCACCAGGCTCTGAGAGAGACACAGCAGTGTCCCCGGGTGAGAGGCAGCAACCTGAGGCTTCAGGCCAAGTCCTCAACTGTCCTCACAGGGATGCTGGTCTTGGCTGGCAAGGCCCCTAAAGTCACAGGTCAAGAATGACTTTTTTAACACACCCCATAAAGTCCTGAGTATGTAGAATGCTGTCACCGGGAGGGGACAGCGTCACCTTTCCATAACATCCATTGGGACTCTGTTTACAGGGCCTGAGGACCCCAGTCAGGGGCAGCTGAGGGGCATCCGCCGCCAAAGCCCCCCACACAGGCAGTTCTTGATCCAGCGCTGTTCCCACTGTTTGACAGCTGTTGTCTTATTGGGCGATTTGAGCATGGTGACACAGCCACACCTGCAGGCAGAACCAGGTGGAAGCAGGCGCTGGGTGGGGCCCTCTCCCACCTGCCCCTGGCCCCTGCACCCACCGTTCCCCGCAGCAGGAATGATCTCCTTTGCACTGCCCCCCAACTCTGGCCAGCTCCTCCGCATGCTCCTGCCCCAGCTCAGGTGCTGCTGCCTCACCTCAACATGGACAGAGCAGGGGCTGGGGGTCCAGTCCTGGCTCGGCACTCCCTGGTGGCATGACACTGGGACTCAGAACCTATGTCTGGGTTGTGTGGCAACTGGGGCCACGTCTACCAAGGGCCGGCACAGGGCCTGGGCCTTGCACCACTGTGGTTGCTCCTCCATTCCTGCACCTGGGTTGCTGGGAGCTCTGCGAGGGCTGGGTGCTCACTGCTCACCACTGATATCCCCAGAAGGGAAGCCCAGGACCTCCCTGGTCCCTTACAGAAACTGCCTGGTGTGTCCTCTCGGCAGCTCCACAAGGGAGGCACGTTCACAGGTGGGGAAACGAGGCTGAGAGGAGAAGCCTCTCACCCTGAGGTCATGCGGTGGCAGAGTGGGGGCAATGTTCGCTGCGGGATGGATGAAGGGTCTGCCGTGCGTGGCTCACCTCGTACAGGACTTGCACTCCTCCGTGGGGAAGGCTCCCAGGTGCAGCCTCCGCAGATGGTCGATCTTGGGCTGGCCAGTTGCCCTGGCAGAGGAGGGTAGAGGGGATCAGAGTCCCACACACACGCACATGTGCACACACGTGTGCAGAGAACACACACATGCACAGAGGGGCACACATGTGCAGTAGATATGTGTGCGCACTAATGTGCAGAGACGGGCACACATGTACACACATGTATGATGCACCTGCTGTGGCAAAACGCAAGGGAGATGGTGCCTGTGGACGTGCGTCTACACTCCCTGTGCCCACAGAGACACCCCACCCTGGACGGTGCTGGACGCCCTGATGACATCAGAACCCTTGGGTGACACAGAGACCCTGGCAGTAGGAGCCCACAGAGGAGCAGACCTGGTGCTTGGGGCAGGACAGTTGGTTGTACCGTGTGACATATATTTGAGTTTCCAGAACAAAGCGTTCAGAACCTCCCAGTGACTGGCATCCTCACTCACAGTCTTTTCTGTGATTCACCAGGCCCTGTCCCACCACGGCACAAGAAAGAAAATGCCAGGAGGTCCCGGAGGTGGGACCACAGGGGTGGGAATGGTCTTCTTTTTTTTTCCTTTTAATTTATTGATTGATTTTAGAGAGAGATGAAGAAGGTTGGAGGGAGAGAGAGAAAAAAACATCAATTTGCTGTTCCACTTATTTATGCATTCATTGGTTGCTTCTTGTATGTGCCCTAACTGGGGACCGAACCCGTAACCTTGATGTATTGATATGATGCTCTAACCAACTGAGCTACCTGGCTAGGGCCAACAGCCTTCCTTTTGTTCATATGCTTGCTGAAACTTCCACCCAAAGTAACAGGCTACTCGGGCAGATCACGTCTATTTCTCCATCCAGGGACTACTCAGCAGGGGTGGGCACCTGATGGGTCCCAGTGCAGATGGTGGCCCAGCCACTTCATTGCTGTGACCCTGGCTCAGTGACTGCACCCTTCTGAGCTGTTCACTCACCTGTGGGATGGGGACAAAACCCCACCCTCAGTGCTGTGGGCAGTAAAGGGTTAACTTAGCAGGTCTGGGTTGTCCAGACTTCTGTTGCAAAGATAGGGCTGGCCCTTTGACCGCCAGAGTGCCCCTCAGCCCTGTGAAGGTCCAGCCTGATTTAGTGTCTACTGGGGCCTTGGGTCAGGCCAGGTATGGGGCTCAGGCCACACATCAGCCTGGCCTCCGCAGAGGCTGGAGCCCCAAATACCTGTGGCCGGCCACGTGACATTGCACACAGAAGGTGACAGACCAGGGGGAGGACAACATCACACAGATACCCAAGTGCACAAATCAACAAAGACTGAGGTGATGGTGGAGGGAGTGACAAGGACTGGAAGGCAGGGGAATTCAGTGCCTCAGTGAGGCATGTCTCCTGGGGACAGCATTTAGGTCAAGCTCAGGAGGAAGCAGCAGGCACAGCACATGCAAAAGCCCTGAGGCAGAAGCATGAAGGAGCTAGGTGGGTCTGGGGGGGTGGGGCCCTGCAGGAGGAACGTGCACAGGGCCCGAGGCGGAGGGCACGCACCTGATAAGGCCATCCAGCTGCAAGGTGGTGGCGCTGCCGGGCAGAGTGGGGGCCTTGCCGAAGTACAGACGCAGGGGCTGCTTGGGCTGCAGGCGGCTGACCAGGCCGTCACTGACAGGCAGCCAGTCCAGGCTGGGGATGAGCAGCTGGCTGGGCAGCAGGCAGCACTCGTCGACAAGTGCCTCATCTGGCTCGCTCGTGGGGCCCTCGTCACGGCCTGCAGAGGAGGACCATGGGATGTCCTGGTCAGCTTGGAGCTCAGGGACCAGGTTAAGGCCCAGCTCTGACCTGACTTTCTGAGTTGCCCTGGAAGCTCTTCCCCCACTGGCCTCAGCCTTCCCCTCTGTAAAATGGAAACCTAGTCATTCATTTAAAAAACATTCAGCAAGAACTGAGTGCCTTCCTGGGAAGAGGGTTTCAAGAATGACAGAACCTGGCCCTCCAGAAATACACAGCCTGGTGACATGAGACAAGCCACCAGGTGTTTAATAATGGCTGATGTTTAATGACCACCCACCCCGTGCTTGAACTTGTGCTGGGTGCTGGGGAAACAGTGGAGACCAAGACACAGCCAGTATGACTTAAGGAAACATATTCTGGTGGGGGGACTCAACTGGGGCTTGTATGTTGGTGGGAGGCTGGGATCAGAGAGCTGGACATCTTACAGCAGATCCAGAGCTTGGTGAGCAGACGGAAGAGCAGGGACATGCTGTCCTGGGTGTCAGAGGTGGCCGTGTACACAGGCAGGCAGCTGGGCTTCAGCAGGCCCCAGATACGGATGACAACCATCAGTTCCCGCAACATACCAAGCGAGGTACCATCCCGCAGGAAGCTGTGTCCAGGCCGCAGTGGGGCGCCCTGCAGGAAAAGGCATTCGAGCTATTTATTTAAATGTGGGTCATATCCTAGGACCTTCATGGGTCCTGGAGCGGGGCTTTTGCAGAGGGGCAGGGAGGGGGCACACCTGGTTGGGCAGGCTGGCCAGCAGGTAGAGCACGAAGTCGCCCACCCACTGTAGGAGCTGTTGCAGAGCTTGGAGTGTGTTCATGTCCAGGACAAACTCCTCTGTCTTGAGGTTGATCATGACCTTGTCGATATCTAGAAAGGGAGGGTGGTCAGAAGTACCCAGGCCCCACCATGCACTGGGACCAACCCCGCTTTACACCCTGGGATCCTCATGACCCACCAGCACCCACTGTGAGCTGGGCCTGGACAAGGCCAACCCAACGCTGTGAATAAGCAAGTGACTGGCAGGATGGCTGAGCCAGGGACTATGGAGGAGAGGGCTGGACCCACAGCAACAAGGTATCCACTGCCAGCTCTCAGGACGACCCTGCTGCCCCTCGGGCCAGCCTGTGCTGGGGCCCCTGAGCTCCTCCCTGGCATGGCTGATGGAACCAGACTCGACTCCGTCTGTTTCCCTCTGGTTAACATTTGCCTCCAGCTCCAGGCCAACCTTGCGGGCCAAAGTCTCCTCAGTTCAGGTACCATCCCCACACCTGACATACAGGAAGCACCAGTGGACAGTATTCAGGCAGGACTTGGGACGATCCTGCACAGAACCGTGCAGGCACAGCCACTCTCAGGGCAGCCTGCTGGGAGGGGGCGGGACACACCAACGTCTGTGATCTTGGCACAGATCTCGGTCAGCCGGTCGCCGGGACTCTTATCGGGCGTATTGAGGATATGCGGGCGCAGCAGGGACTTGAGCGTGGAGCTGATGGCGATGAGAAAGAGCTTGGCATGGTAGTCACACACGAGGGTCACGGTGCAGGGCGACAGCTTGCAGAGTGAGGCCTTCATGGCCAGGATCCGGGTGGAGAGGACCTGGGGGTTGTGCAGTATGAGCAGAGACATCCACCTGAGGGGCCTGGGGAAGAGGCTCCTGTACAGTATATAGCGGGGCTGGGCAAGCTGAGGCACCTGCTTAATGTCTCTGGGCCTCACCTCTTTGTGGTGAAATCAGGTAAGAGACTCTATCTCACAGAATGGGCAGGGTGTCAACCTGGAAGTGGCCCTGCACCCAGGGGACACTGGGCATGTCTAGGGACATCTGTGGTTGTCACACTGGCAGTGCTTCTGGCATTGAGTGGGTGGGGGCCAGGGATGCTGCTCAGCACTCTGCTGCGCCCAGAACAGCCCCCCACCACAGAGAGAGACCTGGCCCGGGTGTAAGAGGTGCCGAGGGGAGACCTGGTTTCATTGGGTGAGTGAACGTGCTAAAGCACTAGAATGTACCGGGCCAGGGCCTGCAGGCAGTGACCTCATTCCCACTGAGCTCGGCCCTGAACCCCCGCTACAGCTTCACATCCTCCCTAACAACCTCGCTCCCGTCCTATCAGGCTCCTCTCGTGAAAGGGACCTATCTCCCTACTTCACTGTCTTACTGGTCACTACTGGCACAGAGGAAAGCTGCCCATTTCTGAAACTATTCTTTGTGCGCCCCCATGCGGAACTTGTGCTAGCGTTAAGGGCTCCTTGTGAACGCTAGTGGTTTCACAGGTGCACTGTCACAAGCACCCGATCATTGTTCTCTTCCTCTCTGACCTCTAAGCCTATTTATTGCTCCTATCTCAGCATGTGTGCGAGCCCCCAGTTCTGCATGCACGCGCACTCATGTACTCTGAGGCGTCTGAGAAGACAGCTCCCGCTGGCAGCAGAGGTGGTGTCCCCAGGGGTTCATGGGTCACCAGAGGGCTCTGACTTCTTAGAGAAAACTCTCCAGGTAAAGAACAAGGTAGAAAGATGGGGGCACGAGGCACTGGACTACCTGCTGCAGGGCAGCTTTCTGGCGCGTGTACTCCTCGTGCAGCCGCTCCACCAGGCTCTGCACCATCGTGGGCTGCACGTGAAGCAGGATGTCCCACCAGTCATAGCCGGTCACCATGCAGTACTCCAGCAGGAAAAGCAAGTGCCGCAGGGCCAGGTTCACATCCAGTGTGTGGCCCATGGAGGGCGAGATGCGCAGCATGCTCAGCTATGGGAGAGGGACAGCTGGTGAGACCCCTAAGGGAGTGCTGGGCAGATGGCGTTCCTAGCCCCGCCTAAGGCTCTGGGTGCCACGCTCCCTCCCAGGGGCTGGTGGCCCTGCTGCATGTGGGCAGTCAGAGCCCGGCACGTGCAAGTGTTAATGGGCTTGAGGCGGCCACACAGCACTTTCCAAAAACGACCTGAGGGGCCGCCCTACACCCTCACACGCATTTGGGGGGACTGGACCCATCCTTTAGGCTCCACGATGGATGCAAACCAATGGGTGGGAGCCGTGGGGAGCCCTCCAGACATAGACACGGCTCCCCAGGGAAGTTGAGCCCCCCATGCAAGGTGAGGCCTGTGGAGTGACAGCCAGGCAAGGCCCATACACCTGTAGTGAGGAAATGGACCAGGATTCTGCTGGAAGCCAAAAAACACAAGTGACAGGCATGCACCAGACAGAGCCCATTTGCCCCAGGGCAGCCGAGGATGGAGTGGGTTGCTCCCCCATAAACACTGAGGGGTAGCTCTGGAGCACCTGGGGCAGTGCTTACCTTCCCGTGGTTGTCAATGCCTACAAGGGCCAAGGAGGTCCAGGACAGCTGCATGGCCTTGAAGTGAACGGCAGGGCCCGTGGTCCGGGGGCGCTTAATGGCTGGCTCATCCATGGAGCGTGGAGCTGTGGAGCTGTAGAATATGGCCATGGTCTGCAGTGACAGCCGGTGCACAATGTGGACGCTGCCATCGTGGAAGGCCAAGGCTAGCCCTAGGGGAGGGGCACATGCAGGGTCAGGAAAGGCCTGGAATATGCCCACTGGTGGCTGTGGGGCTGCCTAGCTCTGGACAATGCAAAGTGACTACCCTGGGGATGGGTGAGCCCCAAGACACAAACAGCCCACCACCCCATGTCTGGCCAGCCGCCCCCACAGCCGCTATCCCCTCCTCCTTTGCTAACAGGCCACCAGAATCAGCAGAGCGAGGTGCCACCAGCTCAGGCTGCATATCCCCAGAGGCTGTGCAGCTGACTCTATGTTTCGGCTGATGTGAGCAAATACAGCTTCCAGGGGGACCAGGTGGGAGGGGACAGGAGCACACAAAGGGCCTCATGGCAGGAACACAAGTCAGGTAATTTATAGACTCCTCGAGCCCAAAGCTGTGATGAACATGTAGCACTATTGGGGCTGACTGTTAGCCATCCCAGCGCTTCCAGCCTGACTCACTCACAGTCAAAGTCTCCAGGGACTGAACCAGGATCAATGTCTCAGCTGCTACAACAAAGGGCACTGCTTATCTGGAGAGTTTACCCTCAAGTTTCCAACCTCTGCCTTATTGGTTTCTAACAGCTCTTTACATATTAAAGATGCAGCTTTTCAGATCCTGAAAGTGGAGAGCCTCAAAGCTCTATGAGCTGGTTGGGTCCTGAAAGCAAAGCCACCTCCTCGTCGGGTACTGACTCCAGACTAGGAGGCAGCTCCCATGGCTCTAAGACCTAAGACCCCAGCTCCAAGCCCACCATACCGAGGCCGGGGTAGAACTGCGTGTCGCTGGCCACCTTCAGGTCCGTGTTGGTGAGTGAGATAGGCAGCTTGGGCAGTGCCACAGCAGAAACTCGGTCCAGGTCATTGGTGGCCGACAAGATCCGCCACTTGAGAATCATGGGCTGCTTGTCACCAACTAAACATAGGGCAGGGACACAGGACAGCAATGGAATGAAGACAGGCACCACAATGATGGGCCCTAAAGGGGACAATGGCCAAGACCCCTTCTCTGATCCCAGCACCTGCCCTCCACCAGGGGCTCCACCTCAGCCCTGGCCACTCAACATATCACACCCCAGACAGCTGGTTGGTACAGGATAGGCACATGACCCAAGATGGCCAAGAGAACCCAGTCCTGGGACTTCCTGGAGACAGGGGAGAGGCATCTTCCAGGAAGGTGTCAGCTGGCAACAGTGGGTACCCACTTGCTGGAGCCAACGTAATGAGAAGGGGGATGCTACCCCTGACCCTGCTGCCACACAAAACCCAAACTCCCTTGTGACTTGCCAGCTTGGGTTGGGTTTGTCCCTTACAACCTAAGAGGTCCTAAGTGGGACCCCAGCTGACCCCACCAGATAAGATGCATCCCCTCCCTGCACTCACACCCCCCACGTGTTGATGAAACCTCTTGCACCCAACAAGAAATGGAGTGACTTCCGTGAATCTAGGCATGGCCAGTGGGCACTGGTGAACTGTGGTGTAAGCAGAGGATCCAATAGTGCCTGTGCCTGGGATGCTGTGGGGAGCAGGCTGGGTTGCAGGGCATGTGCCACGGGAGGACGGGCCTGGTTGGTGGGCAGCAGCCCAAGCTGGGAGGCTAACGGCAGGCACATGGAACCAAGCATCTAGGTGCAGCCAGATGACCTAGTCCAGAATAATACAAACTGTGGTTTTGAGCCTGAGTTTAGGGCTAATGTGTTACATGGCGAAGCTGACTGTCAAAGGACTCGTTTCTGCCATCGTCAGCGTCCAGATGCGTGCCCCAGGGGCTTCCTCATAGTTTATAAACTTGCTGCACCCTGGCTGGTGTAGCTCAGGGGACTGATTGCCAGCCTGTGAACTGAAAGGTCACCGGTTTAACTCCCAGTCAGTGCACATGTCTGGGTTCCGGGCCAGGTCCCTAGTTCAGGATGTACAAGAGGCAACTGATCAATGTATCTCTCACACACAGATGTTTTTCTCCCTCTTTTTCTCCCTCCCTTCCCCTCTCTCTAAAAATAAATAAAATCTTTAAAATAAATAAAGTTGCTGCAAACCCCATAAGGGAGTCTCGGCAAATGCTGTTCCCAGGGGAAATTGAAGCCCAGAAAGGTCAGAGTGGAATTCAGTCTCTGGCATGAAGATATTACAAAATGTAAAGGTAACAACCAGCACACAGTTCCAGGGAAGGCTTGCAGGGCAGGAACTGTGCCCAGCCACTCAAACCCTCCCTTCACCGACTGGTACACCCCGAGGCCCCGATGCAGCCCTGCCTGCCCCCTGTGGGGCCACCCACCACTGTCCAAAAGCTCCCCGGGATACCTGTCCTGGGACAGGGCAACGTGCCTGTTCACGTCAATTCCTCCGTAGCCACAATGGCAGCTTATGTAACCACCTCGAGCAGCAAATGACACAGCAAGGGACCTCTTGATGCAGCTTCATTAGTGGCTTCTGCTTAGCAACCCCCTGCGCATCCAACCACCCCAGGGTCCATTAGCGCTAATCAGCAAAAAGCAGAGCTTTCTTTCGATGGGAAAACACCTGCATCTGTGTATCTGGGCAAGGCTTCCCCCCTACAGCTCCACCATCAGGGGACGAAAACTAATGGCTTTTCCAGCCTGCCACTGTCTTCAGGTCAGGCCAGTGCGTCCCAGGGTCTGTGTCAAAGAGGAGGGTGTGCTGGTCTTGGGGCCAACCTGAGGGACACAGGGGGTCCCCATGGGTGAAAGGATGAGGAAGGCAGGGTGGGCTGGTGGGCGTGTTCTTGGCAAACTCAGTTAACCCCTGCAATCTTGGTTTCCTCAC
Organism: Phyllostomus hastatus; assembly: GCF_019186645.2. Taxonomy (NCBI): domain Eukaryota; kingdom Metazoa; phylum Chordata; class Mammalia; order Chiroptera; family Phyllostomidae; genus Phyllostomus; species Phyllostomus hastatus. The sequence continues at coordinate 4,863,548 of NW_025333640.1, read as the reverse complement.
TCTCAACCAGGGTTTCTGAAAGACCCATGGCTTTTAGGATTAAGTGCCTCCCTGCAGCCCACGCCCCCTGCTGAGCTGGCTCTAGCTGCTGGCCTCGTACACCACGACTGTGGCTCTGCTGTTCCACTAGCCATGTTCCCACAGGGGGTTTCAGGTGGAGGTGGTCGGGCTGCCTGTTGGTGACTATGGGCCTCTTTGAGCCTCAGTTTCCCCAAATCAAAAGTCAAGTGCCCCAGCCCCATGGAGGGAACTCACCCACAGGAGAGATCTGCTGGAAAATGTTGTTCACGGGAAGCCCTTCCTTCCGCAGGGACCAGCACTCCACAATGCTGCTTGTCTGGTTGGACGCGCACAACAGCACCTGGGGGGACAGTGGGCAGCTTGATGAGGAGGCAGCACTTTGGGCATCCACACCTCATGGGGGCACTTGGGCTAACCCAGGCTCGGGTGCTGGCCTGCCTGATACAGCCACCTCCCCTTCCTGGACCTCTGTTTCCTGGGTCGCTCACACTTGGCCCCAACCTCACAGCAACTGTGGACTTGAACCCAGGTCTACCCATCCGCCACCCTGCCGGAACAGCGCACACCACACCAGTGGTGCCCTCCTTGGCAGGCGTTTGGGCCTTACTGCTGTGCAGTTACAATGGGAACCATAGTGACCTAGTGGGGTCGGCTAAACAGCAGCCCCCAAGATGTCCCTATCTTGGTTTCAGGACCTGCTTACATGTCACCTCACACAGTAAAGGGGTTCTGCAGGTGAGATTAAGTCAAAGACTCTGAGATGGGGATGACCCTGATTCTCCGGGGTCCCAGTGTCCTCATAAGAGGATGCAGGAGGGTCAGAGTCAGAGGTGGAAGAGGCTGCATTGCTGGCTGTGACGATGGAGGAAGGGACCACGAGCCAGGGATGTAGCGCCTCTAGAAGCTGGAAAAGGCTAGAAATGTTTCTCCCTGGAGCCTCTGAAAGGACCAGCCCTGCCTGCAGCTGGGTTAGCCCGTGAGACCCAAGTCAGACTCCCAGCCAGAACTGAAGGTGAAAAGTGTGTTGCATCATGGCTGCATCCCCAGTGACCTCACCTGCTCGGACATGTCACGGGCCAGGAATTTGAGGTGGGTGATGGCGGGAAACTTGTCCTTGCGGTTGAGGTCGGTGGTGCAGCGCATGAAGAGCGAGGGCAGGATCTCGGTGTCGATGCGACACTTCTCACTGACCACACTCACACACACCTTGTAGAACTGCACGGGAGAGGCGCTGCTGCCATCCGCCGTGGCCACCACGATGTTGCCACCGCCCGTGAAGGCGATGTCTGCCAGGGCGACTCGGCCACGCAGCCGGCATAGGCTCTCCGTCGATGTCAGCACCTGCCCGCTGGGCTTGAGTAGGGACACGGTGACCAGGCCGCTGACAGTCACCGCAATCCAGCCCTCCATGGGCTTGCCCCCAAACAGTGTGAGGGATGGTGAGAACTTGACACGGGAGAACTTCTCCCCGAAGCTGGAAGCGCCTGACTGTGGGAGAGTGAGCAAGGGGTCTTACTTAGTCCTGGTGCCACCCGCTGAGGACAGGCAGAAAGATGCACTGTCTGGCTGTAAGGGTCAGCCTCCGGTGACCCGACAACCCATGAGGCAGAAGCTACGAGAGCACGGACTTGAATTCAAATCCTGCCTTGGCTACTTGAGCACCGTGTGACGTGGGCCTCTCTGACCCTCTGTCTCCTCATCTGTACTTCAGAGACCCATGGTGAGGATCAAATGACTGAATACATGAAGGACAGGAGTCAGCAACCTTCTCGTGTAAGGGGCCAGGCACTCATTATTTTCAGGTTTGTGGGCCAGGTGGCCCCTGCTGTGACCACCTGCTCCTTGTCTGAGTCTGTGGAAGCAGCTGCCGATGAAACTGTTCACAGAAACAGGTGGGGCTGCATTTGGCCTGCAGGCTGTGGTGGGCAGACCCCTGTATTAAGAATTCAGGAGGTGCCGTGAAAGTACTGGCTGCTGCTATTACTGTTACATGTTTCAAAATTAGGTTTAAGTTATGATTTATGTGCAAAACAAAATTTGCTCTTTTTAGGCATATGGTTCCACGGGTCTTAACAAACGTGTTGTCATGGAAAACCATAAAAATCGTGACCAGAATCCACTCCCCTCTAAAGGGCCCTCATGCCCCTTAGCAGTCAGTCCCCACCCGACCCCACCCTGGGTCCCGAGTGGTATCACTAGTTTTGCCTTTTCTAGAATTCTACCAGAGTGGGACCCATGTGCTGCCTTTATGCCTGGCTCCTTCCACTCAGCAGGACACTCCTGAGCTCTGTCTGTGCTGTTTCATCACTGAACCAGAAGGTGTGAACCAGGCCCAGGGCTCGAAAAGCTAGAAGATGCTGGTGATAGGAGAGGAGGAGCCAAGGTGGCAGGTGGACGGATAAAGTGAATGGCCTCGTCCACCACACCTACTCACTCAGGCAGACACTCACCTTTTCCACATGCAGTGCCAACTTCACACCATTGTGTAGCCAAGACAGGGCCACGATGGGGTCCCCCTCCACCAGGCTTCCCACAGGGCTCTCCCAGCTGTTGGCCAGGTGGTCCGCCATGCTCCAGCACTTGATCTGCCCATTAGCATCAGCTGACAGGAGCCGGGAGCCTGCAGGAAGCAGACCTGCATCACAAACCCCCACCGTGGGCAGGGATCATCACCCACAGCACATCAAGAGCTTGGGAGGAGCCAGCCTAGTGGTGGAAGAGCAAAGGAGTGCCACAAGGCATGGTGCAGAAATAGCTCTGAACATGGGAACAGGAAGAGTACTAGCCACAAAGCCTTAAGTCAAAGTTTCGGGTCCCAGCTCTGACTTTGGGGACAGGACCAAGAAAAGACAGAATACATCCCCCTGGGATTTGGGATGAGCATCACCATGGTTGCCCTTGGCTACACAGGACCCTACTGAGCCTGTCGACCCCACCCTCACCTGACTGGTCCCACTCAAGGCAGGTGATGGCCTCGCTGTGCTCTGAGCTGATGGAGTGCACGTCCCAGGGGTGCTCTGTGTCCAGGATGTGGATCAGGCGGGTCAGGTCTACAGGGGACGGAGGACAGTCAGCACAATGACAATGACATAGCCCTAAAGACTCCAAGGGGACTCAGGGAGGAACCCAGTATATGTCCCACCCACAGGGAAGTCATGGAGATGCTGCCGACCACATCGACAGCCCAGGTGCTAACGACGAACAGGCTTGCGTTCCCCGGGGAACACAGAGCAGGCCTGCGAGCCGCCGCCAGTGTGTCTACAACCCAGAAAACAGAATCGGAAGAAAATGCAAACAGGGGGCTTCTCTTCGCAGAAGATAATAGGTGGTTCTCTTTATCCTAAATTTCTGTGCTTCTCTAATTTTCTCTAATGAATGCACATCACTCAAACGTTGGAGAGAAGATGGCTGGTGGCGATGAACCTTAGAGGCTTTCAAAAGTCAAAAGTGCCATGTCAGGTCTGGAAACTGAGGCACAAGTCTCCCCAACAAGCCTGAGTGGAATGCCCACCTTTACCCCCTCCACCACACAGGGGTCATCCCAGCATCCCCCAGGCACCAGGTGTGGGAGAGCACCATCACAGCAGCCGCCACCCATTTGGGTGGCTCACTGAGGACAGCAGCCACCAGTTAAATGCATCTGTCTTTTGCACCCTGAAAGGTTGGGGCCTTCACCACCCCCCAGATATGAATGAGGTGGGAGATGGCTCCCACCCAGGCCTGGAAACCTGGTGTCTCCCCACGGCAATGTGCCAGGCACCATGGAGCCAGGGGTATAACACTGTGTGGGGAGGGGAGGGGAACAAGACGGGAGGGAATGGGGGTTGGACTGGAGGTAAAGGGGTGCACCCTGGTCATCATTCCGGAGGTCCGTGGTGAAAGCGATGAGGTTGCGGCAGGACCAGGCACATGCCAGGGGTACTGATGGACAGTGTGTGCTCTTGGGCCACTTCTCCCACTCGCAGACATAAGCCAGATCCATTGAGCCCACCTGCCACAGGTCACACACCAAGGACAGTCACCTGAGGAAGAGAATGACCACCTGAAGGAGGAAGTGACAGGGAGGATTGGCTCACCTTCACCAAGTGCCTGCAGGGTGCTGAATGCCATGCTGGATGCTGGGTCATCAAGAGAAATGAAAAGCACCCAATTCCTGCCCTTGGGTCTTGTATGTGTGTGAGGGGGAGGGCTGCGTTTTAAACACAGAGCCAGAGAGGCCTCATTGGGGAGAAAACATTTGAGCAAAGGTGCAAGAGAATGCGCTGAGGCACACAGATGTCTGGGGAGGAGCACTGCTGGGGGAGGGGACAGCCGGTGCGAAGGCACAGAAGGTGGGTCTAGCCTGGGGTGTTTAAGAAGCGGTCCAGTGATTGACGTAAGGGCGGGGTAAGGGCAGGTCGTGCAGGTTCCTGTGGGCTTCCACCCTTGGTGACAAAAGAGTAAGAGCCCCAGGAGGGCTGTGACTTATTTGTGTTTTGACAGGACCCCTCTGCTGTCTGGAGAATGCACCTGGGAGGCGGGTGAGGAGAATGAGAAGTGGAAACTGTGAGAAGAGGTTGGACCTTGGGTCTCTCCTTTAGGAAGGGCTGAGTTGGGGAGACAGGTTGGGGAAGTTAGCAGTTTGGGTCTTGGTGTGGGACTTACGAATGGTGAAGAATAACAGTAAGAGTGAATCCTTCCTCAGGGCTCAGTGCCTGGCATGGATTACAGGTTATCTTTCACTACTGCAAAAGCCCAGTGAGGTTGTTGGTACGATCAACTCCATTTTCTCAGTCACTACCTCTACCCTCACATCCCCAATTCTTCAGATCCTACCCGAGAATACCAAAGCCCCGCCCACAACTCCCCAAAGCACTCCTTTCCCATCCCCTTCAGTCTTTGCTTTCCAGACCTTGCTCTCAATTTGCCTCTCGAGCCTCCAGGCCCAGACTAAACTAACAAGCTTCACTTCAGAGACCCCAAACAATCTCTAGGCCTGTTCCCAAAGCCCTCCGGCCCCGCCCTTAACACCGTTTGCTTTCCAGACCCCTCCCCGACAACCTGGCCCTCCAGGTCCTCTAGAGACTCCAAGCCCCAAACCAAGGACCCCACGCAATCTCTACGTCCCTCCCCCAAGTCCCCCACAACCTCAAACTCCGCCCTAAACCCGCCCCGGGTGGAAAGCCCTAGGCCCCGCCGCGATTTCCCCCTGCTGGAGAACCCGTTTCCACCACCCACTCCCAGACCACGCCCAGAGCTCCAGGCAGTGTACCCAGCACCCTTTGCTTTCTAGGCCCGCCCTCTGACCTCACAGGCCCCGCCCCGGGGTCGCCAGTCCCCGCCTTCTCTGGGACGCATCCCCTCCCCCGCCCCCCGGGGTCACCGGGAGGCTGGCTGACCCCCCGGAACCCTTGTATCCCTTCGTTTACCTGGTCGGCTCGTGCGCCGCGGCCGCAGACCGCACTCCCTCTAACACCCCGACTCCAGCGCCGCCATCTTCCCTAAGACCATTGAGTCTCCCGCGCAGCGCGAACGCTTCCCAGAGACTTCTGGGACGGCAGCGGCTGGGGCTCCGGCCCCGCCCCACTTCCGGACTTGTTTGTGTGAGCGTGATAGACTCTTAGCTGTTACCTGAGTTTTATTTGTTAGAGTAACAGGTATTTTTTCGTATTTTTTCAGCCCCAATGAACTACCCCATTTGGTTACGCTGTGTGCTGCACTGTCATGTAAAGATGGGTTGCTAAACCTTTGTAACGTAATTCACCCTTAATGAAAGTATTTATATATTCTCTAAGTAACGCCAGGGTCTAGACTCATCCACCTAACTTGGGTTCCTTTTTGTAACGCATCAGTCCGAAGTAGGATGATAAAAAGGTTAGCGTGTCACCTGCGCGAGGATAACACGTAAATTCGCGAGATGTGTGTCCCACATTTTGTTTTTCTAAAATCCGTGGGTAGGGAACTGAGATTGGGTGAGAAAGTGCCTTGCTCAGTCCAGGGCTGTCCCAACCTCAAAGCCCATTCTCAACTCCTCCTATACAAGTTGGTTCCATTCTGTATTTGCATACTTTTGTATTGTTTATAGGTGGGCAGGCAGGTGCTGATAGGTGAGGTAACTTATCCAACATTCCGGATTTCCACACCTTCCCCAACTTCTCCGAAAGCTGCTGTTCCTACTAGGTGCTACGCTCTCCCCAATTTGGAGGGTCTTCTGTAGGACGGCCTCCTGGGATTTCAGGGGAGGGTGACCAGGCGGAAGGCATCACCTGGACAAAGGCCTGAAGACCCGGCAGCCTGGGAACCGAGCTGAGGAAGAGGAGCAAGAAGGACCCCACACAGCCGCCCTCCCTGAGGCCCAGTCCTGTCCTCTGGGAACCTGGGGTTGGATCCCCTTTACAAATGGGAGCCTCCAAGCTTGTTACTCAAATATCTCCTTTTGTCCTCATTACTTGCCATTTGGATTTCCATTATTTAGCGTCTACCTTTAAAACTAAACACGTTAAAATGGAATGCAGTGTCCCAGTGCCCACTGGTTTCTAACACGGTACCCCGATAAAAGAAACTGGGCTTCTTGGAGAAATACATCAGCCCAGCCCAAGCATCATGTAACCGCAGAAAGTCAGGACCCTGTTGCTCAAGAAATGAAAACCTCACAATGATGGGGGTCCCTAAAGAGACACAGGACTCCACTGAGAGCAGCCAAACCTGAAAACATTTCTGCAACAAAATCAAGTAACACTGCATTATAACCCAAAGTAGGAAGTAAATACACATGCCTTCACACTGGTATAAATGACTGAGTAAATTCACATGGGTAAAGAGAACTCCTCTGCAGTCCTCCCCATAATTAACTCTCTGCCCTCAGGGAGGTGGAGCTAAGGGACACGGGAGCCACTAGGGGCTAGGAGAGGTGGGAGGCTAGGAGATGTGAGGGGCTAGGAGAGGTGGGAAGCAAGAGCTTGCGTCACTTTTAAATTTGGACTTCTGGCCTTCAGAACTGGGAGACAGTAAACCCCCGCTGCTTTCAGCCTGAGTGTGGGTGATTTTACTGCAGTGTGCGGTGTTTTGTGCAGCTCCCCCAGAAACTTCACGTGACTTTTTGGAGGTCATGCAGCTGAGGAGTGGCAGAACTCATGTTTGAGCCTGGGCACCCAGCAGGGCCCAGGGCAGCAAAGCCAACAGCAGATGTGCCTGGCAGTCTCATCAAGTGCCTCCCCCCTCAGGGTGTCACTCAGTGTGGAGGCCCTCCTCCAAGCCCTTGCCCCTCCGTGACCAGGGCCTGGGCACATCCTGAGCACCTATCTTGCCCCCAGCCCTGCCCCAAAAGAAAACTCCACACCTGGAGACCAGAGCACCAGAAATTTATTGAATTCTCCACTTTTCCCAAAGTACAACTAGCCACACATACGGGAGTAAAGGTAGGGAGTCCCACAACCCTGCTCTTATGGCCCAGGTCAGGGTGACCAGCATAGGGATACCCCAAAGCAACAGGCCAGAGTCAGGCTTGGGGTGGTGGGAGGTGAAGAGACATGAAGAGGGGAGCGTGGTAGTGAGAGGGCAGAGGCTTCTGGCTGGAAGTCCCGGACCCCCAGGATGAAGAGAAGGGAGAAAAATTGGGGAGAGGGGTTGTAGAGCAGGCAGGGCCCCAAGAGCCACCCAAAGACACCAGGGGAGGAAAACACACATTCCAAAATGAGGGTAAAACCAGCCAGTAAGACACAGCTTCTGTCCTGGGTCACAGGACATCGGTGTGTATACGCATGCACACACACACTCACAATACGTAATGCTCCTGGGGTGAGGGCAGCACCCCAGAGACCCCCCAATTCTAGCCAAAAATTGGGAGGGAGGTCAAACAGAGGATAAAACAAGTCTCCCCGATTTATCAGTTGGGGCAAGTATTTGGTTTTTCTTCCCAAAAGGGAAATTTAAAAATCTACCTATCATGCCGAATTCATTAAAAGTGATTTAAAAAATTAAAAAAAAACACAAAAAACAAAAAACCCTAGAAGTCCTCCTTGCTTAAGCTTCACACTGGGCTAAAAAGCCGACCCAAAAAGGAACATGGAAGTGAACAGGCCAGGTCTCCCCATCCAAATACAAGTCCCAGAGCAGAAAGCTATGGGCCTGACATAGTCTGGGGCAGCTCCAGCTACCAGCATTTACCTGGAAGAGCTGGGATAGGATGGGGCCAGGGTGAGAGTGCCACCCCATGAGGGAGAGCATGTTTCCAAGGACAAATTCTAAAAATAACAAACATTTTAGTGGGTGGTATAGGAAGTCTTGACAGGAAAGGGGGGCAGGTGGGCTGCCATCAGCTGCGTTGCTCCAGGTAAGCGGACAGAAGCAGCCCAGGGGGAAGGAAGTCCAGGTGCCGATTGCTGACCTTCATCTGCCTCTTGCCCTCCAGGTTGGCACCTGTAAGAGTGACCAGTGGGGCAAAAATGAAAGGAATGCAAGAGTCATGGCGCACATAGGGGCTGTGCCCTTGGCTCTTCCTGCTGGAGGTCTCGGCAAGCTGGCACTTGGGGTCTGGCTGACCGTGCTGGGCTCAAGAGAACAGCTCTAGCTCCATGAGAACCTCCCTCTGCAACCCGTTTCATCCTTTCTGTTCCTTATCCCGTGTTCAGAAGGATGCCCTGAGAAACTCCTGGCCCGGAACAAGTATCCTGCCTCCTTCCTGGTCTCCTCCTTCCCCCGCTGCCCTAGGGCTGACTCTGAAGCTCCGTCCCACCTGGAGGCTTCTGCACAGCTGTTCCCTCACCCCTGCTCCCCATTTTGCCAGGGCCTGTCCTCCTCTGTGTTCAGGCAACCGCTGGACTCCAGCAGAGAAGCATCCCCCCTGCACCCGCCCTCCCCGTTCCATCCTGAATCTATGGAAACAAAGGCAAGCATGAGGGCTGCTTGCTGCCCTCCCACCAAGGGATGAACCATCCTGGGTTGCCATGGGAACGGTCTCCTCAGAAACTCTGAGCAGGAAATGGAGAGAGGCAGAAAGCCAGGTGTGGGGAGTGAGGGCTCAGTGGGGTGCCCAGAGCCAGCAGTGGCTTGCAAGCACCCTCTCTATAGGGCTGTGTCCCGAGACCACTCCCTTTGTAAGTGGGGACACAGGCCCTGGGAGGGGGTGCTTGCCAGAAATCATGTGTGGCACAGTGGAAGGCACTATGGCTAAATGAGGAATCTGCGGGCACTGGGATCCCCTCATCTTATATTGGGGCCCCTTGAGGCTCAGCTTCATCACCCCGTATAAGCCCTTCTTTCCCCCTGGCCCTGAGGGTATGGGTGGGGGCAGTCTGTGTACACAGCATTGCACAGGAACCTCTGAGGAATAAACACAGCACCCCACTACCACAGCTTTGCTCAAGCTGTCCCCTACCCCCACCCCACTCCCAGAAGCCTCCCGCTGAGAAGGCAAACCCCATGTAGCCTCGGTTTCCTTGGGCAGAATTGGCTCACTGGGAGGGTCCTGGGGCTGCCAGGCACTTACTGGCTGAGATGAGGTCCATGTACTGGCAGACAGCGTGGAGCAGGAGCCTCTCAAAGCTGTGGAGGAATGAGCAGTGAGTGGCCATGGGCTGGAACCAGCCACCCAAGAGCTCGCCGCGCTTGCCCCCACCCGTCACCTGTTGTCCAGCATGGCTGTGTACACAGCCTGGGGGGACACGGAAAAGAACCTCAGCAGCCGCTCCTCCCAGATCTCCAGCGTTTCCTGCAGGAGAGATAGACCCACGGTTCAGGCTGACTTTGGGATCTTGGGTGGGCTATCTAGGTTCCCCCGTGTCCAGGACAGCCTCTGGAGCTCAAAGCCCTGCATTCAAATGTGGCCTCTGACCCACATCATAAGGCTACTTAACTGGTTCCAAGGATTCCAGGCACTTAGAAATCCCCATACTTTTGAATGCCTGCAGTTTCTGCCTGGTGAACTCCTACACATCCTGCAAGGGTCCACCTTCACTACCCCTGATCCTCCCACCCTCGGGAGAGCCCTTGACCAGCCCTGGGTCCTGCATTCTGATCACAATGGTGTGTGTCCCACCCTGTCTCCATCACAGCACGCATATTAAGTAACTGGTGTCCCCTCACACCACCCCCAATTGAAAAGTTGAAACAGGCAGATGGGAAGAGATAGCCCCAGCCTGGTACTCACCATGGGGATGCGACTCCGCTTGAGAACAGCTCGAAGGCGCTTGCTGATGCGCTGGAAGCATTCTCCGGGGGTGTAAGCAGGGTCTTCTGCAAGAGTCCAAGGCTTAGGGCAGCAGCTAAAGCAAACCGCCTGCCTGCCCCTGCCAGGCTCCTCCCCACCTGACCCCAGCCCACCCCACATACTAGGCCAGCCCCCAGTCCACCTGCCTGGCCCCCTGTCCACCCCATGCAGGCCGCACCTCTCCTCCGGTCCTCCCCCCGGTTAGGCCCCCTCCTCCGCGCCTTGCTCTTGCCCTCATCCTCCAGGTACTGAAGGACCCGCTCCTGCTCCTCCCCAGAGCGGTTCATGAAGTCATTCCAGACCTGGAACAGAGGCAGGCAGGCCCTGAGCTAATGACAGTTAGTTTCTGGGCCTCAGTTTCCCCATCTGGCCAATGTACACGGGGGTCACAAAGTGCATGGAAATACTCCTTGTGGACGCCTTTGCCCACTGGACCCACCATTTGCTCATGGGTCACTGAGGACCTGCTCCTCTGGGGAGGGGTTTCTATGTATATGAGTAGATGAATCATGGGTGCTGGAAGGTTCTGGCCTTGTCTGGGGACCCCGAAGGAAATTGAAGGGGCATTCGTCATGGGACCAGAGGTGGGCAGATACTCCTGGCAGAGGCACTACCACAGGCAATGCCTGGTACTGAGAGCCAGAACAGAAATGCAGAGGCCAGTGTGGCTGGAGTAGATGGAGCCAGCGAAGGGGGAAGGGGTCTCACCTCTACATAGGTCTCATTGTTGCAGGCCTCTGCAAAGATGCCGGGTGCTGCGGGGGGTGCCAGGTCCCCATCCTCCGGACCAAGTGTGCCCCCGTCTGTCTCCAGCAGGGTCAGAAGGTACTGGGCTACAGGGAAAGAGATGGTCTCTGGGCTGGGGTGTGGCATTTGGGGCCCCCCAGGCTCCACAGATACTGGTGGAACATCTTTCCTCCCCATCCTTCTGTGTTTATGGTCTTTATTCTCTGGCTTATACCAGCCTCCCCACCTCCACACTCCAGCTGTCTTTCCCAGAAGGCATAGAAACCATCCTGCCTCCAGAACTCCTCCTACCTCTCCCTGCCTTGTTGAACTTCTACACACTCTTTAAAGCCCAAGCTCCAATGCCCAAAACTCCCTCTGGTCCTGCTCCAGCATTGCCCAGCTCAGGGCCAGGCTCATGGTAAGGACAACAGATACTTTCAACATGCACACCATTCTCGTCTGAGGCCTAGGAACCACCAGGAGGTGTCCTGACCCCTGCTCACTCACTGTTCTCCAAGCGCTGGAGGCTCTTCCGCCCCTTGGCCTTGGGCACAAGGTCTGAGTTCCGCACAGCCTGGTTGATGAAGTGCTGCTTCCGCTTGGAGGCTGAGAACCTCTTCACCTGGGAGCCAGCTAGAGTGGGCAAGCATCCTGCAAGGTGTCTGTGGGTGGGGGTTTGGGAATGGGGGGCAGTCCTCAGGGCCAAGATCCCCAGGCAGATCCCAACCACTGCCATTTTACCATAACCATCACCTGCTTGGTTTCCCTCTGCAGCAGGGAGCTCACCCTCTGCCATGTGTGTAGCTCTGGACCATTACAATTTCATTGTCACATCACCCGAAAGGCAGGCATAATCATGATGACAGATCAGTAAGCTGCGGCTCAGAGCAAACCCTTGCCTGAATTCACACATTGGGTGGGTAGCCGAGAAAAGCAGTTCCCCCCTCCCCCAGGCTTCCAGATGTTAGCTGCTAGCCAGTGAGGCCCAGAGTGCATGGAATTTGAACACCACCATCCTCCGGGAGTTTCTCAAAGACATGATTCACCTGAGCCCAGCTGCCACAAGCAGGGAAGGGGCTGGAGTGCCTCCCCCCACACCCCGTTAATCTCCGTTAATCTGCCCTCCTCAGAGCAAGTGGCATTAAGTACAGAGATGGATTAGCAGTGCCACCAAGCCTCCTGCTGGGCACTCACTGGCCAGGTGTCAGGGAGCAGCAGGGGACTCTTAGATGAAAACTTCCTGACAAGGAGAAGTTGCTGGGCCTTCCTGGTCAGCCCCTGACAATCCCAAACCATAGGATGGTCCCCACCAGACTCATATAGACCACAGAATGGTCCCCACTGGGCCCAGAAACCCTCACACTGTGGGGTGATGGTGGATTCCGGCCCTTAAAGGGTGTGGGGTGCCGAGATTCCCCAACCCGTGTCCTAACTCCCTTCCCCTCATTCATTCTACTCCAGTCGTCTCCGGCTCCTCCTCTAGTAAGTCGGACACAGTCCCACCTCTGCACCTTTGCACTGGCTGTGCCCTCTACCTGATGACAATCCCCTAAACTCTGAAGGGCTCACTGGTTCACTTCCTTTTGGCTTCTGTTGAAATCTGCTCAGTGAAACCGCAACCTCTTCTGTCTACTCCTTTGGCTTTCTGACCACTGAACATTCTGCTCCACTGATGACTGCTCTCCTCTCCCACTAGGTCATAACTTCCACGTGGGCACTCATAGCCATGCCTGGCACGCAGTAGCTGCTCAGAAAATTAACTGCTGGATCAGATGTCCCAGAAAATCCCTTTGAGTGCTTTAAGTCTGGGAAAGGGCACTCAAAACCAAGAGAAGCTGGGACAGGCACCCTACCCTGGCAACCCAGCCCCCATCTGTTTGATTTCCTCCTGGGATGGAAAGCTCACCTCCTCAGTCACACCAATGATCATAGCAACATCCTTGGGTTGAATGTTCACATATGAAGTCAGCACAGGATCCAACCTGAGAGTTGCCTTCCAGAGGCCCAAACACCCCTCCACCCCAAACCCCAGATTCATTCATGGCCTCCCTGGGGCTCCAGTGCCTATGTCTCTACTCCAGGAGCTGGACAGAGTCCAGGATGAAAGCCTGGTTGGGCCGATAACAGAAGCCACATCCGGGGAGAGCTGTCAGGGGGCGTCAGAGCAGGGCAGGACCCAGTGAGAGAGCTCCAGCCCCCAGGGCACGGGGCTCTAAGAAATGGGGCTTCTTGGCACCACCAAGGAAGGAGCAGAGCTAAGATTTGAATCTGAGTCTGAACAGGACCACGCCCCCCAACAGGAGGAAACCTCCCTCCTGCTTCATTCGTGGGTCCACAGAAATCTGCAGTGGGCTCCCCAGACCAAAGTCCATGTAGCTAAGACCCAACTGGTATCTTCCCTGCTCCACTACCACCCATGGCTCCCCAGCACCCTCAGGACAAGGACCAGCCCTCCCTTGACCTGGCATTGGAAGCCCTGCCTGTCCTGAACTCAGACCACATGGTCTGTGCCTGGGCCCAAAGGCACTAAGGGGGCGTTTTACCCTCTTGTGGGCCTCAAGCACTGAGCTGAGCACTGAAAAGGGAGTCCACAGTCGATTCAAGTTTGCTGACTTCAACCAGATTCCAGCAGGAGATAAGAAACACGTGGCCTAGACAGTGGCCCCCTGCCCCAATCCCCACTCAAGACACAGAGAGGACGGGGCATAGAGGGAGCAGAGCACAATTACCTAGCAAGTCAATTTGCAATAAAGGCTGGGGGAGGGTGTTGGATATCAGTATAAACTTTATATAAAATATCTCTACATGGCAAAACATCGATGCCTGACCTCATCTCTACCCTGAGGGCCTCCTCTGCTCCGGCCACATGGGTCTTTTCATGTGCCTCAGACTAGCCAGCAATGACCCACCTCACGACCCTTGCACACACTGAGCCCTCTGCCTGGAGCACCCTTTCTCAGCTCCTTTTGGCCTCTGCTCAAACGTCACCTCCCTCCCGGAAAACTGCCCCGCCCCCCACTGGCCCAAACAACCCAGTTTGCCTGTTTCACCAGTTGACACCCAAAATCAGCTAATCCATGCACGTGTTTATTCCTTAATCTTCACCTTCCTGTGTGAAGAGGACACAGGATGAGGTCTCATGGGTCTCTCCTGTGTCCCCAATACCAGACCCACAGCAGGTGTTCAACAGCTGCTTGTTTACATGTCCAGTGCAGATCCTCCCCTTTGCAGATTGGGAAATTGAGAACCCAGAGGGGCACCTGAGGCTTCTTGAACAGGCCCAGTGGTGAACAGCTGCTAAGTCAGGTTGGGTTTTGGGGGACCAGATTCCAGTGCCCCCAATTCTGCTCCCTGAAATGGGGAATTTTGACACCCGCTGCCCTGAGGAAAAATCACCTTCTCTGACCTGTCCCCTCCCCCAGAAGCAGGCAAGAGAGGAACCTACTTCCCTGGCAGGAACCCAAAGGGCTCAGGGCAGAGGTGACTCAGGCTGGGTGGGGCCAGCTGAATCCCCCATGCAGAAGTGGCCGCACCCCCCAAGACTTGGAGGGGGGCACCCTGTTTGGGTGAAAGGAACCAGGCAGGCAGATACCCACTCTGGGTGGTTGAGGTCTCTTAAAAGAGGTATTGTCTCTTTCTGGTAGGTACGCACATCTGTAGAGACCAGCAGGTCTCTGGTAAGTGCCCAGAGAAGATAACATTAGGGAATAATAAAGTACAATAGCCCTGGCCAGTGTGGCTCAGTTTGTTGGGCATCATCCTCAAAACAAAAGGTTGTGGGTTCAATTCCCATCAGGGTGCATGCCTGGGTCACAGGGTTGGTCCCTTGTTGGAGCCCATTTGAGAGGCAACCAATTCATGTTTCTGTCTCACATCAATCTCTCTTTTCCTCTCCTCTCCCTACCTTCCCCTTTGTCTAAATAAATGAAATCTTTAAAATAAATAACAACAACAATAATAATGATGAAATTATAAAATCCTTTAAAAATAATAAAGATGTTTAAGATAATTAAAGAATGGACACTCCAGTGCTGGGCACCTCAGGGGGCACAGCGTCACTGATCCCCCAGCCACTCTGAGAAGAAGCCACTGTTATTATCACACTTCACAAGTGGGGAAACTGAGGCTCAGAAGGGCAGAACATTCAGGTTTCTGCAACACCAGGGTTCAGAGAGAATCTGAGACCCAAACGACCCACAGTCATATTGGGGGGTCTACACCCATATAGGGTCTCTCTACCTGCTTCATGCCTCCCTCCTGAACAGAGAGGCTCGGGTTGACCAGGTTTTAAGATATCCGCTCCCACCCCCGCCCCCGTTAATCTGAGTATGTAGCCACAGGTAAACCACAGCCATGTAAACTCGGGGGTGGGGGAGCGGATAACTCAGCCGGGGATCCAGCCCTAGCTGTGGGGTGACTACCCAGCCTGGGAAAGGACGACTGCGCGTGGATAAAAGCTCTAGGGACACCACACAGCGGCCGCCTCACCCAAGCAGTAAAAGGCTCACAGGACCCCAAGATGGTCCAGTACCCGAGACTCCAGGGCCGCCGGGGTCCTTAAACCCACAATCGAGATGTGCCCCCTCCACCCCAGCAAATATCCGGGTGTGTCGGGATGGGATTTCTCCAGGTAAACACGGGGTAACAATAAGACCCCCACCCCTTCCCACGTCTAGGGGCTGTCATGGAGGCGGGGCGGGCCCGGGGCTGCAGCTGGGGAGGACCCCGAGGGGAGGGAGCCCCAGAGCCCCGGTGGCGGTGGCGCGCCCGCCCGCCCCACCGCGCTCACTGCGTCTGGCGCCTGCCCGGAATGACCCCTGCGGTCGCCGCCACCTCCTCTGAGCAGCCCTCGGGGTTCTCCAGAGCGACCATAGCTCAAATGTCGCTGTCGCCGCGGCCAGGTGGCAAGGCCTTCTCTGGACCGGGCAGGAAGTGACGGACGCCCAGAGGCGGGCCGGGGCGGATCTAGGAGGCTGGCCGCGCGGGGCGGGGACTGCCTCCAGGAAGGCGGCCAGACCCCGGGCTGCGGTTGGAGTGGGTACCCAGCCTTCGGGGGACCTAAGGAGAAACTGAGGTGGAGAGTGAGGGGACGGTGGCCACAAACCTAGGGTGCGGGCATAGCGGGGCACCCAGCCCCGGGGAATGGGAAACTGGGGCTTGGGTAAGAGGGGCGGAAAGGGATGTCCGTTCCCGGGGCAGTGGAAAGATGAAATGAGCCATACTCCTCCTCCACTCGACACCCATGGCGACTTTGCTTCCACCGGCCCCCTTCCAGTCGTTCATTAAAGTGAGGCCCCCGGAGCACCAGCTGGGTGCCTCAGTTTACTCATCTCTAAAATTAGGACGTCAACGCCACCCCTTTTGCCTTTTAGGACTTATTCATTTAACAGACACGGCCGCTTCAGGGCTCTGCGGACCCAGCAATGACCAAGATGGACCCCTCCCTCACCCAGCAGGTGGGGAAAAGGAGCCTCTGGGCTAGGGACTGGCAAGCTGCAAAAGCAGGAACAGTGTGCCAGGAAGAGGGAACAGCCAACAACATCCAGAGTGGCCAGAGCAGGGAGATGAGGGGGCAGGGAGAACAGAGGTAGAGGTGGGGGGGAGGGGGCAGACCCCTGAGCCTGGTGGCCCTGTGAGGACAGGTCTGGGTTTTGGTCCTGAGGGCAATGGGGAGCCACAGGAGGGCTTAGGGTACAGAATTAAACCTGTTTAGAATCTAGAATCCACCCTTCAGTCTACAAGAAAACTGGGAACCTGTACCACAGGCATGCGACTAGCCGGATCCAGCCAGTACAAATTGTGCAGGACCAATACCCCAATTATTTTAATAAATAAAAAACAAGGTAGGGCCCTGACTGGTGTGGCTCAGTGGATTCGGTGCTGGCCTGAGAACCAAAGGGTTGCCGGTTTGATTCCCAGTCAGGGCACATGCCTGGGCTGCAGGCCAGGTCCCCAGTTGGGGGTGTGCAAGAGGCAACCACACGCTGATGTTTCTCTCCCTTTCTTTCTCCTTCCCTTTCCCTCTGTCTAAAAATAAATAAACTTTTAAAAAAGAACAAGGTAGGGAGAAAAAGGAAGAGCAACGAAAAGATCCTGCCTTTTGGTCCTCCAGTCTAGACCAAAATGTCCTGGGTTCCATTCCCACTCAGGGCACATGACCGTGTTGGAAGCCAGGTTCCCGTTCGGGAGTGTGTGAGCGGCGATTGATCGGCATTTGACCGGTGGCCTCTCGATTCACAGGCCGGCGCTCAGTCCACTGAGCCACGCCAATCAGGGCTGAATAAATAAAATCTTTTTTAAAAAGTTTTGCCCTGGCTGGCGTAGCTCAGTGGATTGAGCATGGGCTGTGAACCAAAGCATCGCAGGTTTGATTCCCAGTCAGGGCACATGCCTGGGTTGCAGGCCATGACCCCCAGCAACCACACATTGATGTTTCTCTCATTCTCTCTCTCTCTCCCTCCTTTCCCTCTCTAAAAAAAAAATAAATAAAATATTTAAAAAATACAAAATAAATTTAAAAAATCAATCTTATAAAAAAAAGTTCCCAAAGAACTCATACCGTAGGCAAATGTGCCCAGATGCAAAAGAAATCGACGGTGACACATGTCAGGAAAGAAGACAGAAGGGGAGAGGGGCTCTGGGGGCACAAAGGTAGCCGTCCTGCTCTGGCCCATGACTCGCCAGTTCTAGAGTGCGAGGCCCAGGCCCTGACTCACGGGGCCTCACTTCCCGGGAACCTGGGCTGCACCTGCACATCCTCCCGGACCCTCTGCCTGTGGCGAGCTGCTGCCACTCCCCAGAGCCCCCACCTCGAAGGTCCAGCCTCCTGCTGACTGCTCCCCCAGGCCCATTCACCTCAGCAGCTTCCCCCAAATGGTTCCTCTACTCACACCTGGTGACCGAGGGTCTCTTCGCCCTCACTTGTCCCTCATTACCACTCCACATGGATTTTTCTTCCCACTCTAATTTTTATTCTGATTTGTCAGGAATAATTTTGAAGGTAAAAAAGGGTGAACAGGAAAATGTTCTCCTCCCCCTGGCTCTTTGTATTTACCCCTGTAGACAGCCAATGTGCTTTGATGCTCATGCATGTGTATTCATTTCTCCCCTCCTCCTTGTTTTAGTCTTTTTATACAAATGGCAGCATTTTTCTCTGCTGCAGACTACTCCACAATGGCGCCGTCCCAGTACACTCTTGCGTGCCTCGTGGGTTAGTCTCTGGGGGTCCAAGTGGCACAGGTGTCTACGTGCCCTATTGTTCTTATTTAAAAGGTTTTGTTTATTTATTTTTAGAGAGGGAAGGGAGGTAGAAAGAGGAGAAACATTAATGTGAGAGAGAAACAGCAATTGGTTGCCTCTCACCTGTGCCCCGACTGAGGGAAGACAAAACCCACAACCCAGGCATGCTCCCTGACTGGGAGTCAAACCCTCCTCCTTTCTCTTCGAGGGACGACGCCCAACCAACTGAACCGCACCTGTCATCTTCTAACGGCCAGACCCCAGGAGCAGTGAGTCTGTATCCCCTGGTCAGGGTGGGTCCTTCCACAGCAGCCCCCACACAGGCTACCCCACCCCAGCTGCATCCCAATCCCTCCTCCTCCAGTCCATCTCTTCCAGTGCTCTCACCCTGACCTCAGTGGGACAGGGAGAGGGGGAGAAGTTTGCTGTGTAGGAGGGGACACAGGCAGGGGAAGGAGTGGCAAGTGGCTGCAGGAGGGCAGGAAGGAGGGGACAAGCAGGGCGGGGGGAGGGGGTAATCAGGTATAAATGCTAGGTGGCTGCTGTGTGCAAGCAGAGGCACAGCTGAGTCCAGCGGCTTTAGATCCCTTGCCTTCCAGCCTACACCTTTCTCAGCTCCGCAGGTACATACCCAGCAGGTGGCCAGGACGAGGATCTCCAAGGCAATCGGGTGCAATCCCAGAGGGCAACCAGTAGGAAGAGGGTCACAAAGCCATGTATGACTTTCCCAAGTCTGGACCCAACGTATCCTGGTGGGCACTGGCCAACGCATCTGGCTGTCCAGGCTGCAGCACCAACGTCTCAGATGGCCTGGCTCACGCGTTGTGGCCCGTAGATGCCTGGCTGGTGCCGCTCTTCTTTGGTGTGCTGATGCTGCTCGGCCTGACGGGGAATTTGCTCGTCATTTTTGTCATCTGTCGCCACAAGCAGATGCGCACGGTGACCAACTTCTACATAGGTGAGCACCTGGGCACTTCGAGGTGCCTGCCCGCCGCTCCCAGAGGGGAGTCTCTCCCCTGCCCATCTCCAGTCCTTTTCCTGTTGTCCCTGTACCTCAGGTTAGAGGTCACAAACTCTGGCATTGGAAGGTTCATGAGGGCCAGCCCAGGCTGCTGTAGTTAGAAGGCGGGTAGAAGAGCGTGGCTTGGAGAGCTGGCCCCTCCCACTCCAGGTAGATGTCTGGTTGAAATGTCATTCTTCTGTCACAGTATCCAGTGAATAAAGCAGTGGGGGGAGGGACTGCTTGTCCTGCCAGCTCCCAGTTTACAACCTCCGCCACAGTGGTTTGGGTTTGCACACTTGTGTGATGGGGTGGCCTAGTGCACAGGTGCGTGCTCAGTCAGTGTTCTCCATTCTGTGGAGGATTTTGAGGGGGCATCACTGTCTCCAATTTGCAGATGAGTAAACCGAGGTTCAGAGGGGCAGGGTCTCCCAGGCCTGCTCAGGCTCTCCCAGACCTGATGGGGTGAGCAGAGCTCCGTCAGGTCTGGGAGCTGGAATGGTTATGAAGCCTGTGTTGGAGGATGTTTGAAATGTAAGAGGGAAGGCTGGAGGATGCATGTAGTGAGCCTTCTGGAGCCATCCTACTGGTCACTCGGACAAAGAAGAGTGCTAGGGAGCTGGACCAGAAGCGCTGGGTGGCTGAGGCCTGGGCCCCATGTCCAGCACCCCCACATTGTCTGTCTGCAGCCAACCTGGCAGCCACGGACGTGACCTTCCTGCTGTGCTGTGTGCCGTTCACCGCCCTGCTCTACCCTCTGCCTGCCTGGGTGCTGGGAGACTTCATGTGCAAGTTTGTCAACTACATTCAGCAGGTGAGCTGGGGCTTTAGGAGAGGAGCTGGGGGACATGGGGTGTGGTCTGGGTGTGGGTGGGCTGGCCCCATCCATAGCAGGTGGGAGTGGGGTTAGAGTTTGGTGGGTGGGGCTAGGAGGAAGTGTAGCCTTGAGGGGATGGGGTGGGGGTGGGGGAGTGGAGGACCTGGGCAATGGGAAGGGATACAGATAGGTGCTGGGAGTCCATGACGGGCACAGGGAGGGCTCTCCCAGTTCTCGCCCTGCCTGTCCCTAGGATGGCTCTGCCTCTCTTTGTCTCAGCCCCTGGGTCTCAGCAGACTCCCAGTGGCCCCCTCAAGCCCCCACCATCCTGGGGTCCTATATAGTATCACTCTTCTCCTGCCCTTTCAATTTTGTGGCATCTGAAGCCCCTTCCAGGATATGCCCTGTGTGTAGGGGCGGGCGGTACTCGCAATGTGGGCGCAGACACGGGCTTCAGACTCGAGGGATGGGGGGTGAGGAGGCACACACCAGCTCCTGGCACTCCCAGGTCTCGGTACAGGCCACGTGTGCCACCCTGACTGCCATGAGCGTGGACCGCTGGTATGTGACCGTGTTCCCTCTTCGGGCCCTGCACCGCCGCACGCCCCGCCTGGCGCTGTTTGTCAGCCTGTGCATCTGGGTGGGTGAGTGCAGCGCTGGGGCACACAGGGTGGGGGGGACAAGTCCTCATGCCCTGGCCACCTTCCTCCTCGCCGCCCCTCTCCGAGCCTCAGTCGTGCATCTGGGAAACGGGCACAATGGCGCTACCGGCAAAGAACTGCTGAGGGCGCAGACTAGGGAGGCGCCTGGGAGACCAGGGCCCTGGCCCCCTCCTACCCCTCTTCCCCCGGCAAAGTCTTTCAGCTGCGCCTGTGGTGCAGGCTCCGCAGCCGTGTCGGCTCCGGTGCTCGCTCTGCACCGCCTCTCGCTGGGGCCGCCCACCTACTGCAGCGAGGCCTTTCCCAGCCGCGCTCTCGAGCGCGCTTTTGCACTCTACAACCTGCTGGCACTCTACCTGCTGCCGCTGGTCGCCACCTGTGCCTGCTACGGGGCCATGCTTCGCCACCTGGGCCGGGCCGCCGTGCTTCTGGCGCCTGCGGACAGCGCCCTGCAGGTGCGCCTCTGGTTGGGTGGGGGGCGCGGCCAGGCAAGGAAGAGGGTAGACACAGCTGGGGGGAGGCATGACTGGAGGAATCTAAGGGGGTGGTGACCCAGTGGGGGAACCTGAGGGGACTAAGGAGGGACGCTCTGAGGGGGTGTCCCATAGCCTGTTCTCCCACCTCCCCCCATTCCCAAGGGGCAGCTGCAGGTGGAACGAGCGGACGCTGTGCGAGCCAGGGTGTCACGGCTGGTGGCGGCAGTGGTTCTGCTCTTCGCTACCTGCTGGGGCCCCATCCAGCTGTTCCTGGTGCTGCAGGCGCTGGGCCCGGCTGGCTCCTGGCACCCGCGCAGCTACGCAGCTTATGCGCTCAAGACCTGGGCGCACTGCATGTCCTACAGCAACTCAGCCCTGAACCCGTTGCTCTATGCGTTCCTGGGCTCGCATTTCCGTCAGGCCTTGCGCAGAGTCTGCTCCTGCGCTCCCCCGCGTCCCCTGCGTCCCCCACATCCCGGACCACCGGCCACGCCGCCCACCCCGCCTCCAGAACGCCCGGGAGCAACTAGCCAGGGCCAAGCAGGCTGTGCGTCCTGAGGGAACATGCTGCCCCTCTCTGAGCTGACTCGGGCGGGATGGATGGAGGTGGGCCCCTCGGGAACAGGTGTTGCTTGAACAGCAGCTGCCGTTATTCTGTTATTAATATCTTTGTTCTTGTCCAAGATAATCTTAGTGAAAATGTTTTATTCTCTTGTAACGTCTGGTACAAATTGGCTGCGATGTTTGCCGCTCTTGCTATTATGATGATTGTTTCTACATTTCCTGAAATTGAAGATGCTTTGATGCTGGCACCGTCTGCCACTTTCCAGGGAGCGTCAATAGACTCAGTAGACGTTGTTTACACACTGCCTCGTGGTTGCCTGTAGGGTTGTAAGATTCATCCCATTGTCAGTGATATTAAAATGTGAATACATCGTGCGTCTTAAAATAGATGGAACAGGATGTTATTGTTGCTACCCGGTGAGTGTCCAGCGCCTGGGCCAGAGAACCCCCCTGGGGCACAGTGCACAGAGCGGCCATACAAGATGCAGGACTGGTCCCTGTGTAACAAACTGGCCCAACAGAGTGACTTAGAACAGCAGCCGTTTTTATCTCTTACTGTTCCAAGGGGCAATGGGACTCAGCCTGGCGGTGCTGTGACCATGTGGTGTTGGCTGGCACCGGAAGTCAGTTAGGAGAAGGCTTTGCTCTAGCAGCCAGTAGCTGAGTGCTCCTCTGAGGGCCACTGGGCCTCCCCACTCTTGGTGGTCGGGAAAATCAGACATTCATTTGTAGAAACTACTGAGAAAAGGTGAAAACTACACATCTCCCGAGGTGTGGGCTTGGAAATGCTAAAATGTCGCTTTTCCACACTGAGATGTCAGAGTCCCACCAGATTTCACAAGGTGGGGTGGGAACCCCACCTCCTGGCAGGTGGGGCTGCAAGTACCTGCTGGGGGGCATAGTGCAGTCTCCCCAACAGCCCTGCAGGCCGAAGGCTTCGTGGCACCGGAGAGCTGCCCGAACCTCAGAGGGCCCCAGATTATATGGGGACATGGCTCTCCAAACAACCCAGGTTTGCAGAGATACGCGTGTGAGACCGAGTCTGGAACGTTATGCCATTTTGACATCAGCCTAAAGCTTGTTTGTTCTGGTTTTCAAGACCCAGCCTCCAGAATGGGCTGGATATGAGGGTGAAATTCTTTTTGCTCATGGGCTCTGCCCACCTCCCACTTCCCCCCAGTCACTATCTTCCCGTGGCTCCCTGAACTGCTGCCATTCTTCTTGCATCGGGGGCCTTTACACATGCAATTTCCTCTGTTGTGCCAGGTGTACCCTCTCGCACACATCACGTCTCCGGCCAGCTGCCTCCCCTCCTGGGAAGTCCTCCCAACTCCCTCCAGGATGGGTCAGGCATTCCACCTGTGATGGGAACATCACAGCTCTAACAGCCTGACATGGTGCCTTCTGGGTGCATGCCTCACTTGGTCTCTCAGGCATACCCAGAGCCCAGTGTACAGTAAAGCTGAATAAATATTTGTGGAATGAATAAGCAGATGTGTTGTGGGGATTCAAAAAAAGAAGTATGTGCGAGTGGCAGGGTTTCTCTGTGAAAAAAGAATTTAAAAATTAATTTAAGAGGGACTTGGCCGGGTGTATCAGTTGGTTGAAGTGTCATCCTGTACACCAAAAGGTTGCAGGTTCGATTCTTGGTAAGGGCACCTATCTAGGTTGTGGGTTTGATCCCCAGTAGGGGTGTGTATAGGAGGTAGCAGATCGATGTTTCTCACATCGATGGTTCTCTCTTTCTCTCTCTCTTTTCCTCTCTCTCTAAAATCAATGGATGCATCCTCGGGTGAACAATTACAATAATAATAATTTAAGCGGGATGGACTCTTGGGCACCTATCTCAGAGAAATGAAAACTTCAGTTCATGCAAAAACCTGTACATATGTGTTCGTAGCAGCTGTATTTGCAAAAGCCCCAACGTGGAACCAACCAGACGCCCTCCACCAGGGTATGGGGTGACAGGCTGCGGGCCAGCCGCACCACAGGCTACAACTCAGGAGGGAAGAGTTGTGCACACACTACAGACACAAGAACGTCTCGGATGGATCTGCAGGCAGGACACTGAGTGGGAAGGGTTATCCCCAGAAGTTCATGATGTGTGATTTGAGCTCTTAACATCCTGGAGGTGGCAAAGCTACAGGAATGAAGAACACATTCAAGGTAGCCTGGGTGAAGGGTGATGGTGAGGAGAGAAAGGTGGGTGGGTGACCCGAGGGACCTTTTTGATGGATTGGTCTGTCCCTGGACTGTGGTGGTGGGTTCACAAACTTACGCAGGTGATAAAGTGATGGTGACAAATACACACACACACACACACACCAGTACAAGTAAAATGGAGAAATCAAAGAGGATGGCTGGATTGCATCAATGTCGATATCCTGATTGCAATATCGTACTACTGTTTTGTAAGATGTTACTCATAGGGGAAGCTTGGTGAGGGTATGAGGGAGCTCTCTACGCATTCTACAATCATCTTGAAACAAAAAGTTTTAAAAAATGAAATTAAAGGGAAGGAACATTCAGAAAGGGGAATCATTTTAAAACTGCAGATGCATGGTGTGCTCTTTGTTTATTTTCACATCCGTTCAGCTGGACACTGGTTTCAGAGACCCTTCTGTATGCTAGGCTCTGTGGTAGGGGCTGGGTCACACAGAAGCAATGAGCAGCCCCTGCCTGCACCAGTATGGAACCCCCCGTCTAGTGGGTGATGGGGCCAGTAAGTGGCAAACTACCTAGAGAGATGCAGTGTCACAGTAGTAAAAGGGGTTAAGAAGGGGAAATGTGTGCACTGTGAATAACTGGAAACCTGACCTTGGGGGGGGGGAGTCCAGGAAGGCTTCCTGGAAGAGGTGTGTCCAGGAAATGTGAACTGAACACAGAGGTGGGGGAAGAGCACACCAGATGGAGGGCACAAGACAGTGCAAAGGCTCTGGCGCAGGATATATTAGATGGATTTGAGAAATCACTAGAGGCAGGTGGGCTGGAGGGGAATGAGGAGGGGACCCCCCCCACCCTGCCTCCTTCCCGCATAACAGAGAGAAATGTAGTTCCCAAAACTATTGTGTGAGGAATGGATTAATATTGACCCATTCTACAGAGGGGGAAACTGAGACACAGGGAGGCCCATGCACCTGCCTGGGGTGGGGTGGGTGTGCATTCTGATCTGTTTGGCAGTTTCTGGGTGTGGAGGGGGCTTCCCTGCATTTTGGAGACTGAGCTGGGGCCTGGCCCTTTATGGGTGGCCTCCCTCCCCAGCTCAGCTGAGTCTCTGAACAACCCTTCCCCAGGTTCCTAACTCTGGGGTGGGGGGCAACAGCTGGGCCTGGGTGTTTAATAGCTTAAAGGTGGAGGCCTCTCTGCTCCTTGCTGTCATTAGACCCCAGCTAACCCTGGGGCTAGGGGCTGGGATCCCAAAAGGGGCAGATAGGACTTGGGCCCTGGTGTGATGGGGGCAGCTCACCAGGACCTGTCTCCTGTCCTTGGGACTCCCCCGGACAATGGCTCCGAAATCTGGGGGACGATTTGGGGGAATGACCTTGAGAAGACAGCAATGCTATGTACTTTAGGGCGTGAGCTGCACAAGACCAGGGACATTCAAGACCAGGGACCCCAATCCCTGAGGAGGAGACACGGAGAAGTTGAGAAGGGGGAAATCTTGCCAACAGCGGGGATGAGTCAGGTTGTTTTCCAGGTTGACGGGCACCATGTAAAGCTTCTCAGCAGGGAGAGACATGGTCCAAGATATGTGGAGATTGCTTTCAATTTATTATTTCATTATTGTGACTATTCCAATATTTTGGTCTGCCAGGGCCAGGCATATGGCAGTACAACCCACCTGGGTATGGGCCCCAGGGCCACCATATGGGGAAAGCCCTAGGGGTCTGGGTGGGTAGGAAGAAGGGTTAATTTTCTTTTCAGATAAAAAATGAAAAAAAATCCATTCAATACTTAGGATATATCTAAAATTATTCGTTTATATGAAATTTAAATTTGCCAGTGTTATATTTTATCTAGCAACCCCACCTTAGAGCATTCAGATGGCGCTACAGAGGAGAAAAAACTATGCGGGCCTCAGTCTCCCCCGTCTGATCCAGGAAACTGGTTTTCACGTGAGATGGCGTCACCTAGCGGCCTCCAGTGGGAGCCGCGGTGCGACGACTCTGGTCCCGCCCTGCGGCTGCAGCTCCGCAGGTTCCCGGCAGATGGCGCGCGCACCCCATAGAAATTCCTAGCTTCCCGGCTTGATCACCTCCGCCCCCTGCCCTGGGCAAGGAGTCCCCCGCCTCTAGGGAAATATCACTTACGAGTACCCCAACCTGGACGCCCCCGCCCCTACGCTGAGAGAGTTTCCTCGCTGCAAAATAGGTCAAGCAGAGCCACACTATTTCTTGCCCTGGTCTCAGGAACTTTTGTTTCATGGACCCCTTTTATGAAAACATATTTTTAAAATTACATTTTACAGCTGTGTTAGTATAACAACGAATATAACCCTAATTGGTGCGGCTCAGTGGATTGAGTGTCCTTCAGGCGAAGGGGTCGCGGGTTCAGCACATCGGGATTGGGGCACATCCTGGGCTGCTGGCGTCCCGGCGGTGGCAGCGTGCGAAAGGCAACTGATGTTCCTGTTGCACATTAATGTCTCTCTCCCTCTTTCCCTTTCTCTTCCCCTCTCTCTAAAAATAAGTAAATAGAATTTTTTAAAAATAAAGATGAATGTACTTTAGGCAGAATTCATTACTATGTATTCCTGATTATTATATTCATTTTTTCTTATTTTAAAAGAAGTTAAAATTACACGTTTGTGGGTCCTGCCTGATACGACAAGGCAACCTGAAGCCACGTGTGAATGACGGCAGGTGGGGGGGGTACGGAGTTGGGCCCCACAGCCCCACTCCACGTGTTTTTTTTTTTAATACATGGATATGGTGAATACTTCAATTTGCACTCCACCTCTGTGTAGACAGACACCAAAACACCATGTAGGATGTGAGAGGAAGAGAGGGAACACGAATTCATTCAGTCAGCCAACATTTATTGAGCACCTACTACATGGCAGGCTCGGCCTCAGGGCTGGAGACACAGCAGGGGACAAGGCTGAGTCCGTTCAATAAATACAGCTGTTTTGAAATACAAGTACCTGGATGAAGATTAAAAGAGTGATGTGATGAGGTGATAGGGCACACCTGACAGTGCGACAGGATCAGGAAAGACCCTCCAAGGAGCTGAAGTTCCCGCTGAATCCGGAGAAGGCAAGGCACAGGTCATGGGGTGATGTGGCAAGGGCACTCCAGGCTGGGGAATGGCTAGTGCAAAGGCTGGGAAGTGGGAATACATATATTTGAGTAGGAATAATGTGGAAAGGGAGGCAGTTTGGAGAGTTGGGTGTTTTTAAAGAGGATACCTACCCCTCCTTCACTGGAGAGCAGTTGAATGATGGGCTAAGGACCTGGGGGACGACCAGGCTGTTCCTTTGTGGGGCGGGGCTCTTCAAAGCACTAGGGGTCCCACAAGATGGTCGGGCTAAGAAACCTTATGAAACTGGGGTTGCTGTACCTAATTTCCATCTTGAGAAACAGAGATCAGACGGGTGTCTGGATTAACCTAAAATCACACAGCCATGACCCAGAGAGAACCTGGAGCTGCTGTCCACCTGCAGCAGAGCCAGCAAGTCTGTATCGCTTCCCAGTTCCTTCCCTGGGCTAAAAATAGGACCCCCTCATGGGAGACAGCTGGGAATCTTGCAGTCACTGACCCTCCTGGGCAGGGCACCTCTGGGGAAGCTGCATCTAGCTAGGTATGGACTAGGACTAAGGGTGCTGGGAGAGGGCAGCACCCTTCTTGCCCTCAGAGGACCCCCTACCCTGCCCCCTTCCCATATAACAGAGGAAATGTAGTCTTCAAAACTACCGTGTGAGGAATGAATTAATATTGATCCATTCTACAGAAGGGGAAACTGAGGCAAAAGGAGGCCCATGTACCTGCCTGGCATGAGACAGGGGTCCATTCTGATCTGCTTGGCTCTTTCTGGGTGTGGAGGGGGCTTCCTTCCACTTCGGAGACTGGGCTGGGGGCCCAGGACCCTCTCCCTTTGCAGGACCCTCTCCCTGCACCGGCACCACATGTTAGCCATGGCTGCGGAGTGACGTGGTCTGTAGCTCTGGACTGGTGGAGGTGTTTTGGGGGTATATGGGAAGTCGATCTCCGATCACATAAATGTGAAACCTATTTTTCAGAAATGTCGCCATTTTAATGTGATGATTTTCTCCATCTCATAACTAAAATACCTAACTTTAGATAGAATAAAATGTGTGAGGAGAAAGAGGAAGAGAGAGAGAGAGGCTTAGCTGGGTCTCTAAATTACCCCTCCCCAGGCACCTGGGGTGGGGGTGGGGCAACAGCTGGGGCTGGGTGTTTAAAAGCCTAAAAGGTGGAGGCTTCACTGCCACCTGCTGCAATTAGACTACAGGCAACTCTACAATTTGGGGGGCGGGCGACGTGGAGGGATGATCCCAAAAAGATGGCAATGTAGTGTACTTTAGGAGAAGCAATGGACTGCACAAGACCCCACCCCAAAATTCAAGATGAGAGAGCCGAATCGCACCCGGTGGGGACCCTTGAGAAGTAGGGCCCCCTGGGTGGCCCCTGTTCGCCCCTAATCTCCCACTTACCTGGGCTGAAGGGTGCAACTCCCTCAGGCTGAGCCCACATCCCCATCCCACCTTTCCCAACCCTACTCTGTTCCTCAGTTTCCGGCTCTTCCAAATGGGGACATTTAGAGTCTCCACCACCTAAAGATGTGAGGGTTGAATATTGCCTTGGGCACGTGGCCAGGAACCTAAGCATTCAGAATACGAAAATTATTAAAATTATTACTAAGACGAGGATCTTCTCCTAGGTGGGTTGTCAGGTTCTTAAGAGGTGCTGACAGTCGGGGCTAGGGGTCGCCTCGATTTCGCGACGAGCCCCTTCACCCCCACCCCGGATCCAGCACAGAAGGTAGCAACTCATTAGCGGGGCTTCGCTCCCCGCTGGGCAGCCGTTCCCCCTCCAGGACTCCTCCCTAACGTGCGACGGCCCCTGGCTAGACTCGGGCTTCTCTCTCCGGCCCCGCCCCGCTCTCATTTCTCGTTACTATAGCTCAGTTCTTCCCCGGGTTTCGAATCCCCATTTTACAGACGTGAAAACCGAGGCTCAGCTGGGGTTGGGGGGGCAGGTCACTCGCACCGGGACGCTCAGGGGACAGAAGGGCAATTGCGAGCTTGGTAGATCCACCCCGGGTGCTCTGTAAGATGCGGAGGAGCTCTCCGACGCCGATCTGGTCGCCCCAATTTATTCCTCCTCCCCCACACTTCGGACGCTCCCAACTCCACCCGCGTCCTCAGCGCTGTGTGCCCTGTGCGCTCTCGGAGGCGGTACGCACTTTGCCCACCGTCCCTAGGCAGGGGGCGGGGCCTCCCGCGTCGGTGTTCCCCTTACTTTTATTATGTATTATTTTTTAAAGGGGCCGCGACCCGAGAATTTCCGTCCACTCTCCTTTCCCTCCCCAACACCCCAGGGCTGGTCGTGCGTGGTCCGACCAAGCGCGGGGAGGACCAGGACCGTCCGGGGAAGGGGGAGGGGGCCTCGCGAGACCCCTCCCCGCGTCTCAGGCCGCGGCGCTGAATCACCCGCGAGGTATTTGCATCTGAGAGCGATTTGTCACCCGGTGATTTGTCTTCCCGGCGGTGAGCGCGCCGGTGGGGGGGAGGGGAGGGGCGGGGGAGGCCGCGCGCAGGGAGACTTTTACCAATCCGGTCCGATGGGGGTGTAGACGCGGACTGGGCCGGCTGCTAGGTGAGTCCGCGCGCGGCGCAAACACGGCGGCGGCCGGGAGCCAGCAGCTCTCAGCTTGCGGCCCGGGCCGGAGGCCAAGCGCGGCCGGGGCAGGGCCGGACGCCAGGCGTGGGGCATGCGCCGGGGGAGCGGGCCCCGCGCGGTGAGGCTCGGGTGCGGACGCTGGCCTTTTAAATCGTGGGTTTCGGTTCACGGTGATGGGGTTCCCGAAGTTGGGCAGGGATGTGGGTGGTGGTCCCACTCCGTGAAGGCGACCCTAGTGGGTCGGAGTTGGGTGGTTTTCTCTGCACCCCTTGTTGACCTCACCCCCTACCGTGTGGCATAGGGGCGCGCCCGCGTGTGCGTGCGCGCGCGGGGTGGATCGGGGGTCGCAACTGCGCTCCCCCTCTAGCGGAAGGAAATGGTCTCTGGGCGCGCGCTGGGGGCTGCGCTCCGAGTTCTTCGTTCATTTTTTTTTCTCCCCGGAATCTGGTGTTTTATTCTGGAGTTCTGAGGGGAGTGGGAGCCCTAGTGGGGAGGGCAATTCCCTAGTGACCCTACCCTGCCTGGACAGTTTATTTATAAAGTGTCGGCCCTCGGGCAGAAAGGGCCCCCTGGAGGGGACTACGCGGTGCCCGCACTAGAGGGTGGGTTCGGCCAGGGACCTGGCTCTCTGGTGGAGATCCCCGGGGAAAGCCCCCTCCCCCGTTTAGTGCCCCCCAGACACAAAGCGGGCGCAGGAAGCGCGAGGAGCGAGCGTTTGTCAATTCCAACGTTTGGTGTCTGACCCGGGCTGCGCGTTTGTCAATAATCTTCCGTTTTTCAGTCTCCCGGACCGAGGGTTGCCCCCCCCACCCACCATGCAAATCGGCCGCTTTCCAAGAAGCGTTTGAAACCGGGACTGGGGTTTTCGTCGTCTTATTTCTTCTTCAGTGTTTCTCTCACTTCCTCCAGGCCGCCCCCTTCCCAGCCTCCTAGCCCCCTCCCATCCCTCCTAGCCCCCTGCCCAGCTTGCTGCCCCACCCTCCCCCTCCTCTTCCCTCTGTGGAGTGAGGGCCCGCTTTCGCCACCCGCGGGCCCCAGCCTTGCACAACTCTTTAAATAACTGTGTTTTGCAAGGCCCTGGCCAGGCCTGAGCGGGTGACCTCTCTCTCCTAGAGGCATTAAGGGGAGGGTGTGGCCCGATCCCTCCTCACCACCCGCCAGCCAGGTCCTAACGACCACCCAGCACCCCCCACCCCTGCCAGGTTCCTGCCTGGGAATGCTTTCCCATGGGGCTGTCATAAAGTGGGAGTAGGGGCCGAGGACAAAGGGCTCCTGGGGGGAGGGGTGGGGGTGGGTGCTGCCAGTTCAGGGTTAATGGCAGCCCTGAGGGGGCCCAGGCCCAACCCAAGGGAGCTCCCGGATTCCCACCTGCCCCCTCCAGACCCCGCCTGGAGGCCTGCCCTGCTCCCCTCCCCCACGGGCTGACCCGGAAGGGTCATTAAACCCAGCAGGCCAGGCAGGGGCAGCATGGGGGGAGAGTAGCTTCCTCTGGCCTTTTCCTTATGCCCCCCCCTCACAAAGCGGTGAAAGGCATTGCCTGGAGTGTTTCCGTGGGAGGGGGCTTGTGTTGAGGTTGTCAAAGGTGAATGAGGGGCAGTGGGCCCTAGACACTGGGTGAACGGGTGGAAAACGTCCCCTCAGCACTTCTTGGAGCTGGTGGGGGGTGACCATCAGTGGGGGGGGAAGGGTCTGGGTGTTGCTTTGCTGTGCTGGTCACTCTCCAGCACTGTGGCCTTTAATAGGGTCTTTGTGCCCAGAGAGCCCTGCTGGATACTGAGGTCCTTTAAGGGTGTGTCCCTTCCCACTTTTTACAGGGACCACTCACTTGTTCCCCCCCATTGCCCTTTTACCCAGGCCCCCTGGGGCTTCCTGGGTAAAGAAAGAGTGGCTAGCCTGGCGGAGGTGGAAGTCCACTGGGCTCACTGTGACTCTGTAGGGTCCCTCCCAAGACTGAAGTTGGGGAGGACTACACTGCAAGTGTCCTTGGTGGGGTCAGGTTCCTTTTAGCAGGTCACCATAGTGGTGACCCCGGGTCAGCTAGAACCAGGAGCCTCTGGCCCCTCAGACCCACTGGCTCCTCCTGTGTGAGATCCTTCTGCCCCAGGAGCAGGTTAAGAGCCTTTGGGGGTTCATTTGCTGTGTTAGGGGCAGCCTCCCGGACCCTCCTGCCCTCCCCACTATCCCTGTGGTATCTGGGGTATCACCACCAGGCCTGTTGAGTTCTGCCCATTTGTTTTATTGGTCACTTGGGTGGGGGTGGGTGTGGCCCAGGGGTGGGGGGCTGGGGTGAGACCTGAATCCTCCTGTCCTGGTGGAGCCTGGCTGTGCCAGGTTCTGGGACATCCCTCTCCAAGGCCACTGGAGGCCCTAGCAATTAAGGTTAGTGGTGAACTGAAGGGGGAACCCAGGCTAGGGACGGAGTGCATTACATTCCGGGACATTGGTTCTACTTGGGGTCCCAAAGAGCACAGGAAGTCCCCTGCAGAGAGCACACGGGGGCAGTGTGGGAGGTTCTGATGGCACCCAGACTCCACTTAACAGAACATCTCTGAGCCTCAGTTTCCCTCATCCATAAAATGTGGGCAATCTAGTGCCTACTTTCTTACCACTGACGTAAAGTGGTGTCTGTTTTGTACTTGTCTTCACCATCATAAACTCACTTCATCTCTGCCTGAGCACAGTGAGGTGGGTGCAGTTAGGGTACCACTTTGCATATGGGGAAACTGAGTTCCAGAGGAGCTGAAGCTTAGGGCTGAAAGCATGAGCAGGGAAGGGTTAGCTCAGGGACCATATATAGCAAGCACTCAGTCTAGACTAGCCATTTTCTCTGTTAGCCTGTGAGAGAGTGGGGTACCTGGAGCCCTCTCGGCTGGGCAGCAGCAGCACCTAGAACCTGGAATCAGAACCCAGAACCCACCTGCATTCTGGTGCCTGGCAGCCAGCTGTAGCCAATCAGAGGCCAGAAATGTCCTGTTTCCCCCTGCTCTGTTTATGGAGCAATAACCCACAATGAAGTCGGCAACTGCATATTTCTTTGTGGGGCTGCCTCAAGATCCTTGGGAGCCCAGTGCTAGGTAACCCTGCTTCCCAGCCCACTGGAGGGCAGAGAGGGAGGATGGATAAGAGTGTGCTTCTCTGCCTCCAGGGAGGCCCCCAGGTTTGCACCCTGATGGGAGTGAATGGGAGAGATTTTCCCAGAAGCCTTTGCGATCCAACCTCAGTGGGGAGCACGGCACTAAGGAACCCAGTGTGATTTGACAGTCTCTCTTGCTGCCCTCAGGTTTCTGCAAACACACTAATGAGCTGGACACCAGCTGCTGCCTCTCCGTGCCCAGCGTGAGAAGGAGGTGCCACCTGTTGGCATGCCCCATCAGCCTTCAGTCTGAGCCAAGCGGCCCCTGCCCCCCGCCACCCTGCACTGTCCCAGCTCCCCCTCGGCCCCCACACTGCAGTGCGGCCGGGCCCCCTCCCCGAAGGGGCCACCCCTGCCACCCACCCCTGGTGCCCGGGGTGGCCCAGCCCGCAGGGCCATGAAGCTACAGGCTGTGATGGAGACACTCCTGCAGCGGCAGCAGCGAGCACGCCAGGAGCTGGAGTCCCGGCAGCCGCTGCTGGCCGAGGCCCCTGCTGGTCCCCCAGCCCTCTCCAGGGCTGTATTGGACGAGGACAGAGACCCCGAGAACACCCGAATGCAGCAGGCACAGATGGCTGCATTGGCTGCCATGCGGGCTGCTGCTGCAGGCCTTGGACCTGCACCGAGTCCCTGTGGCTCTGAGGATGGGCCCCCTGGCTCAGAGGAGGACGACACTGCACAGGAGAGGGAACCAGCCTCACCAGGCCGAGGCAGAGAGGCGCCAGGACATGCCGAAGGCGACGGGCACTTTGAGGATGTGGGCTCTGATGACTGCCTGTGAGTGAGGGTCTGCAGTCTTCACACACTGAATGGTGTCTGGGTCTTGGAGCAGAGCTGTGAGGGCAGGACAAAACCCCCCAGGGAAGTGCCACCCTTTGGACTTTCTGGATGGCACTGGAGGTGTTGTCCTCCAAGTGGGCTGTCCAGTGTGGATGCCACAAGTCCTAAGTGGCTACTGAACGTGTGCGATGTGTCCATTGCCACAGGTGTGGCCGAGGATCAGTGTTTGCAGTGTCCTTGGCATCTTAATTTTTTTCAAGCTTGTATTTTACTTTTCATTTATTTATATTGTATTTTTTCCCCATTACCATTTAGTGCCCTTATACTCCCCTCCCCACCACAATCACCACACTGTTGCACCGTAATTTAAACCATGGCTCAGTGAGGCTGCAGCAGATTCAATGTCAGGGACAGAAAAGGTTGGTGGGTTGGGTGGGGCCTGCATGAGGTGGGGATTGGTTGGCTCATTGGGGTCTGTATTCCATGGAGGTCCAGTGTGGGCCCTGAGCTGGGTGCTGGCGAGAACCCAGTGGGGTAAAGAAGCAGGGTGATTGCAGGCTGTGTTGGGGCTGCTAAGAAAATGAAACGGGTGCTGGGGAAGGGGGTGGCTATGGCCAGGATTAACTTTCTAGAATGATGAGCAAAGTGTTGATAGTCCCTAGGAAAGGCTGAGGAGCCTGGAACAGCCCGAGCAAAGGCCCTGAGGCAGGGACCAGCTTGGTGTTTTCAAGGCTTAGCAGGGTAGCCTGTGCAACAAGGGAGAGGAGAGGGAGAGCCAGTTAGCTCTAGGTGGGGCCTGGGGTTTATGTCAAAGGGGCAGCTACAGCTGGTCTCAGCTAATTGGGACCAAAAGGTGTAGGGCCCACGCCCCGCTTACCGGCCCTCACAGCAGCTGAGGCAGGTGAGGCCCAGCCTTCCCGTGTGGAGAGGGGGAAACCAGGCTGGAATGAGGAGCTGGACTTACCCCGGGGCAGGGATGAGCTGGTGCCCTCTCCTCTGACTTCTGCCCTCTGCCCACCCCAGGAAGCCAAAATGGGAAGAAGAGGAAGAGGAGGAAGAAGAGCTGGAGGAAGACTTGGGGGAGGAGGACGAGGAGGAGGAGGAGGAGGAAGACTATGAAGACGAGGAGGGGCTCGGGCCCCCAAGCTCTGCTGGCCTGGGCCCTGCAGCCCTGTTCCCCCACAAGGCCCAGCTGCCCCAGGCCTTCCGTGGCGGTGATGGGGGGCCCCGGGTGCTGGGCAGCCAGGAGCGCCCAGGGGCTGGCCCAGCCCACCCCGGAGGAGCTGCCCATGTCGCACCCCAGCTACAGCCTCCTGACCATGGGGACTGGACGTACGAGGAGCAGTTCAAGCAGGTGGGTTGTGTGTCGGAATGAGGGCTATAGAAGCAGGGGCACACCTGGCTGTTACTGGGACCCTTCCCGCTGGCCCGGATGGCTTTTGCCTCCTGCCTGCAGGTGCCAAGCTGGGCGCGAGGGATCCCATGGGTAGGCTGGCTGGCTGTTAAATGCATGAATATGGGGGACCTGAGCCAGGAAGGAGAAGTCTGGAGCTCTTGGTGCCTGCACCAGAAGGACAAGCAGAAGAGGAGCAGAGTGAGGAGAGGATTTCAGAGTGGAGGGAACAGCCCAGGCAAAGGCTGTGCAAGGGGACTGGCTCCGCATGGGTTGTGGGTGTGGCCTGGTGACGGGGGTGGGGGGGTGGGGGGTGGGGGTTAGAGGCCTTGTTGGTTTAGAGGCCTTGTTGGTCTGGTCTCTTGAGTGGAGTCCAGTTTATTGAGGCCCAGGCTGTTGATTGAGAAGGAGGTGGCCACGTTGGACGGCTGCGCACCCTGGGGCTCTGGAGGGGCGGGGAGGAAGCAGGCCATTCTGGTGCCTTCCCAAGAGCGGGGCCAGGGCAGAGGAAGTGGCCGGGCGGGGCATCCTTTGAAGTTTGGCCGAGCTGGGCTGGGCAGATGGAAACCAGATGGCGGCCGGGGGGCAGCCAGGGCGGCCGGTGGGGCTTGCATTCCATCCTCAGCCAGCTGGGCCCTGCCCCGACCTTTGGGAGTGGCTGGAAGGGACCTTGCTGGGGCTTCACCAGGCTGTGGACACGCCAGCACACAGGAGTGGCCTCAGGCTGGCTGACCTCTGGGTGTTGGCTCCTGGATAGGTTGTGGAACCCTCGTGGGGGGTGAGGCCCAGTCACCCTATGCTGGTCTCTGGGGATCCAAAGCCAGTGGCCTCCCTCTCAGCCTCACTTGGAGAAAAGGATGCTGGGACCGGGCAGCTCTCAGAGACCAGTTCAAGCCATCAGAAAACTCACAGATGAAGTAAAGAACAGGGAATTGGACCCATGGGGACAAGCCAGGAGCTCTA
This sequence comes from Phyllostomus hastatus, assembly GCF_019186645.2. NCBI lineage: Eukaryota > Metazoa > Chordata > Mammalia > Chiroptera > Phyllostomidae > Phyllostomus > Phyllostomus hastatus. Next base: position 4,827,725 of record NW_025333640.1, on the reverse strand, counting down.
GTGGGAGTGACGGGGATGGAGCCAGTGGGAGGGACTGCACCCGCTGGGGAGGCACACCAGCTTCCAGGAAGGGAGGGAGAGTTAACCGCCTCCCTTCCCTGGCCCCCTTGCCTTCCTGGGAGCTGCCAGGTGGCTGGGTGGGGCAGCCTTGCCTCCTGCCTCATTTTGGCCCACGGATGGTGGTGTCTTTTGGCGGAATGAAATCCAGCAGATGTCGCCTCCTCAGGATGAAGCCAGCCATGTCCCATGAGTGGTCCTGGCTACCCCCTGCATGTGGACACCAGCCTGAATCTGCATATAGGACTGACAGCCCCACCCTGCTCCTTGCCTCAGTTTCTCTCCCTTTGGGAAGAAACCTCTTACCAAGCACCCACTCACCCCATTTTGCAGATGAGAAAATGAAGGCATAGTGTTGGGGGAGGTTTTGCAGACTGAGCCCCTGGCATCCTCTGGGTTCAGTAGAACACAGACGGGCATGTTGTAGGCGAGTCACATTTATTTGTTTGCCTAGTATTTGCTGTTTGTCCTGAACATAGTACTCGGGGAGCCCCAGGCTGGGGAGCGACAAAGCCAGACAGACACCCCTGCCTTACAGGGTCACAGCCAGGTAGGAGGGATGAGGCTGTGCAGCCTCTGGGGGGGTCAGAGATGGACAGAACCCCTGCTCCTCTGGCCCCAACACGGACAGGAGATGCGGGCGGGGTGTCGGCAGTCAGGCCAGGTGGAGGAGAGGGGTCGGAAGCCCTGACACCAGAGACCTTCCTGTGGGTCAGGAACAAAGGGCCTTGGGAGCTGTTGTCCCATTCATCTAGGAATTGATGATGGTCACACCCAGGGTCATACAGTTGTTTTCAGGGGGGGAAACTGAGGCCAGAGGGTCAGGGAGCCCCAGTGTCATACAGTCATTTTCAAGGTCTGCCCTGTCGTGAGTGGAGAAGGTCAGCGAGCAAGTACACGGACAGCACGTGGGGTGTGGTCGGTGTTTTACAGGGTCAGCGGGGGTGCCGGGCCTGCCCTGCGGTGCTAGGAGCTTGTTCTTTTTTCATTTTGTTTTGTTTTTAAGGGAGGGCCCCAAGTTTCTCCTTTTCATTTGTTTATTTGTTTATCTTTGGGGAGGGAGGGAAGGAGGGAGAAAGCGACGGAGAGAAACAGTGATGTGTGAGAGACATATTGATCGGTTGCCTGTCACACGTCCCCAGTCGGGAACCTGGGCCGCAACCCAGACATCTGCCCTGACCTGGATTTGAACTGACGACCTTTTGGTTCACAGGCAGGCGCTCAGTCCACTGAGCCATGCCAGCCAGGGCAGGGAGCTTATTCTTGCCAGTTTGTGGCAGGTCCAGCTGCTGGTGCTGCCTGTCCACTCAGCTGGCCAGGCACCTGTGCAGCCAGTGTCAACAGTGGCTTGGCCCTAGTCAGCTTTGCAGGTGGCAGGGCTATGTTGACTCTGGCGCTGCCCCACCCCCTTCCTGGCATGCTGCAGCCAGCTGCTAGCCATCCACTTGGCATCATCTTGCCTCTTCCTCCTGAGTCTTGGCAGGGCCTGGAGCTGACTTCTGCCCCCAAACCCTCAACAGCCTTGAAATTCCACCCTCAGCTATAAGTGTGAGGGCAGGCAGGCTGGGGAGGGGCCGGGAGCAGTGGGCTTGTGACCACGGAATCTTTCCTGGAAAACCTGGAACCTCCCCCTGTGGGCCCTCCTCCTCATGCAGTGTGCACCGATGGAGGTCAGCTCACCTGGAGCCACTGGCTGGGGATCAGGTTATGTAATGGGCAACACTTAGGATCTCAGCCTCCTGGCATCGGATGTGGCTTCTGGTGGTTTCCTGTCACTCACATGGCCATGCCTGGACTCTAGGAAGTGCCACTATGAGTTTTCAAAGATTTTATCCATTTATTTTCAGAGAGGGGAAGGAAGGGAGAAAGAGGGAGAGAAACATCAATGTGTGGTTGCTTCTTGCACACCTCCCACTGGAGACCTGACCCGCAGCCCAGGCATGTGCCCTGACTGAGAATTGAACCTGTGACCCTTTGGTTCGCAGGCTGGCACTCAATCCACTGAGCTATATCAGCCAGGGCCCATTGTGAGTTTTTAAATCAGTAGACTTTTTTTTTCTTTTAAAAAATGTATTGAATGTATTGATTGATTTTAGAGGGAGAAAGGAGAGGACGGGGAGAAAGAGAGAAAAATCAGTTTGTCGATCCACTTGTTGACGCATTCATTGGTTGCTTCCTGTATGTGCCCTGATCAGGGATCACGCCCACAACCTTGGCGTGTGGGGACAACACTCTAACCAGCTGAGTCACCTGGCCAGGGCTTTTGGCAAACTCTTCATCACAGGTCTTCAGCTGCTTAAGGAATTGAATCCTTCGTCTCAAGAACTCATATAAACATTGGAACTTTTAAACAGCTTTATTGATAGAAAATTTGCGTAGCGTGGAATTCACCCACTTGAAGTGTGCAATTCACTAGCTTTTTAGTATATTCACAAAGCTGTGCACTTATCACCACAGTCAATTTTAGAACTTTTTCATCCCCCCAAAATGAGCCCCATCCCCCTTAGCACGTTCCTCCACTCCTTCCCCTTGGCCTGCTTTACATAAACGGAATCACACACTCTGTGGTCTTCTGTGCCTGGCTTCTCTCCCCAAGCATAGTGTTCCAGGTCCATCCACATCGTAGTACCAGTGTGTCACTCTTATTCACAGCCGAGTGACACCCAGCGTGTGTGATGGCCCAGTGTGTGTATCCGTTCCTCCGTGTTCGGACATGTGAGTCAATTCCACCCTTTGGCCACCTCGAAGGCTACCGCCATGAACATGCACGCGCAGCTTTGTGTGAACATGCGTTTTCGGGTTCTCTGCTGTGCACATCGGAGTGGGATTTCTGGTCCAGGTGGTGACTGTGTTCAGTGTTTTGGGGGCTGCTGAGCGCTGTTCACGGCACTGCCCCGTTTTGCATCCCAGCTGCCGTGCAGGAGGCTCCGGTTTCTCCGCGTCTTCACCGGCACCTGTGATGATGACTGGGTCCAGCTGTGCGGGTGGGGATTGTGTGGTGTCTCACTTTTTTATTTTAAATTCTCACCTGAGGATGTGTTCATCCATTTTTAGAGAGAGGAAGGAGGAGAGAGAGAAACGTTGATTGGTTGCCTCCCATACGCGCCCTGATAGGGAAGGAACCCGCAACCCAGTATGTACCCTAACCAGGGACGGAACCCCCCACCTTCTGGTGTACGGGATGATGCTCCAACCCACCAAGCTACCCAGTCAGGGCTCTCTGTGGTTTTGATTTGCATTAAATGTTGGGATATTTCCCCCTGCTTTCCAAGGTAACATCTGCTCACCACATAACTTCTTAAAGGAGATCAGAGACATATAAATGACAGTTTTACCTAATATTTGCCACTGAATTGTATGCAGGTAGCAGACTGAATGTTTTACATGTGTCTCGTGCGCCCTCTGGAGCCTGTCGGTGGCGGGGGGACGGCCGTTGCCCCGTTGGGCAGATGGGGAAACCAAGGCACAGAGTGGCCCAGGCACTTGCCTTGGGGGCGGTGTCTGAGCTGGGATTGCATTCCAGGGTGCACTGGCCTCAGCACCTCCAGAGTGTTCCTGGGGAGTGGATGGACCAGCGAGGGGCAGGGGCCACTGGCTGTGGGGCTTAGGGGAGGCCTGGTGGCCTCACTGAGCCTCAGTTTCCTTCAGCTGAAATGGAGGCAGTTGGTTCACAAAGGGGCCTGTGGACCCAGGGGGCACTCGGACAGAAATAGCCACCAGCAATCCCCAAGAGGCTGCTGCATCCTTGCCGTGGGCCCTGTCTGGCCCCTCCCATCCCTGGGCCTCCCGGGGCTCACTTACTCCAGGGTCGTCATGCGCCTCTGCAGCGTGGTGGCCCTGGGCACAGGTTCAGGGTCTGGGAGGTGAAGCCGAGGGTTTCAGGCATCCTCAGCAAGAGGCCAGGGGTGCTTTTTCTGGTCCTGTCAGCTCATTTAGAGTTTCTGAATTATGGAAGATACACTCACATATATTTTTAAATCCATCTTTTATTCCAGAAGTAACAGTAGACAGTGTTCTCATCGGGGGAGAACACGGAAGTGTTCCACTGAGGCCCCAGGTCGGCAGCCCCTGCCCCAACCTGCGTCAGCTGTGGTTTTTCCAGGCCTGTCTCTACCCACTTCTGCCCAGAAACGTGACCTTTCCCAGGTGTGGATGGTCCCACCCAGCGCCGTGCTGGGCACCCTTTTTTTTGTGGGTGTTTTCACGTCATCGTCCCTCGGCCTCTGTGTGTCACAACGTTCCGAGTCACCTGGCTCTTGTTAGCTCAGTGCAGAGTCCCCTGTGGGGCCCGACACCAGTGTGTCGGTCTTCTCCGTGTCCCTGTTGTAAACAACATTGCAGTGAACATCTCTGGGCTCCTCAGAGCTGCTTGGGGGCAGGATGGGGTGGGGTGGGGAGCCGGAATTGCTGGGGCTCAGGGAGGGGTGGCAGGCATTGTCTGGGTCCTGCTGGGAGCCTTCCAGGCTGGGGGTGCTAGGGCAGGACCCAGGAACTCCCATCCCTGTGGGGGTTGGGCTGGGCTAGAAGAGGATTGAAGGGAAGGCTGCCCAGAGGAAGGGGCTTCTCAGGGCATGTAAAAGTTTGCCAGATGGACAGAGAAGGGTAGGGCCTGCTTCTTGGAATAGTGTGGCTGGAGTGTAAAAGGGAAGGGAAGGGGTGGGCAGAACATTAGGGCAAAGCAGAGGTGGGCTCAAGGGGGCCTTGGCAGGATTTGGAGCTAGGGAGAGCGAGAGATGCTGGGAGGACCCTTCTGGGGTCCACGAACCGAGCAGGAGTGAGAAATCAGCACCACAGTAGGCCTTTGGGTGCAGGGGGAGAGGATGAGTTAGAATGTTTTTCAGTGGGGGAGAGTATTCTGGGGAGAGGGCACAGCGTGGGAAAGGGCCAGGTCAGACACTGGGTTCTAATTCACGTTCATCTGATGTGCTCCAGACAGGGTGGGCCAGGGGCCAGGCCCCATGGATCCTGGAAGCCGGCTGGGCACCAGGAGCCTTCTGGAGGCACCAGGAGCCCTGGGCCCTGTGCGAAGAGACAGGGAGGGGTATTGGGAAGCCCCTGGGGAACCCAGCGCTCCCCGCCTAGGGCAGCGCCTGCCTCATCAAAGCTGCTGTGGCTGTTGGCTCAGAGCCAGCTGGGCCGTGGCAGGCGCGGGGAGGGTGCATGCCCGCCAGCTGCTGGCACCATGCCCCTGCCCGTGCCAGCCCTGGGAACCGCACTGACTCAGCCGGAAGAACCTTATCTGGCCCCTATGCTGTCACTCAGCCGCAGGGTCACCACCATGGGGTCACTGCCGCTGTGGCCTGGCCCCACGCCCACCGCCAACTCCCCACCCTGGTGGCCGCTGCCAAGTGCCCAGCCACGCCCCACGCTCTCTAATAACACACGCGGCCGGTGGAGGGAGTGGTACCTGGCAGGCAGAGTGCCCTCGCTGGGCACCCCATCAGGGGATGGGCGTGGGTGAGTGAGCCACGTGGGGGCCCACCTGCTGCTGTGGGTGTGTAAGTGTGTGTGTGTTGGGGGGGTGGCGGTGGTGCGTGGCTCCGTGGGCTGGGGATGTCCTGTCTTCCCAGGGCCTCGTGAGTGCTGGAGTCTGTGTTCACCAGAGCCGGGGCCCCGGGGGCACTTGAGACCCTGTGTGTGGGTAACCCACGCTTCTGCTGGTGCATGGCTGTCACGTGTATGTGTGTGTATGTTCTGGGGCCATTTGCAGCATCTTTATGTGTGTCTGTCATCCTGAGCACCTGCTTACGTCCTGGTGTCTGACCCACCCTGACCCACGTGTATATACGGACATGCCACATGACGAATCCCCAACTTACATGGAATGTTGCTGAGTGTGTCCTGGGGTCCGGACACACTTGGGGCTGGCGGGGCCTGTGTATCCCACAGCGTGTTGACTCGGGTGCCTTGAGTGCCCCTTATGTCCGTGTGTGACGGGGTGACAGTCTTCTGTGGCTGTGTGCAGGGGGTCTGCAAGCACGTCTGCATGTCCAGCCTCCGTGTGTGCCTGTGTTTGAGGCTTGTGTGCCTGTCACCATGGGCTTCCCCCACCCTGTGAAGCGTGAGGTCTAGGCAGGGCCCATTAAACATTAGCCAGAAAGTCAAGTCCCCTGGTCAGTGGTACACACTGGCCGCACAGGAGCAGGTCAGCTGCCCTTGCCTGCTGACGTAACCCCAGGGAGCCTTGAGGTGTGGGGGACTCCCACCGCCCTGCTTGATTCCCTCTTCCCCTCACGTGCTGTGTGGACTTAGGTAGGGGTGCACCCTCTCTGATCCAGCATTCAGCCCACTTGGTGCCCCAATTTCCCCACCTGACACCAAGACCCTTCAACCCCCTAAGTTTTCTGATCCCCAGAGCCAGCACCACCTGTAGTGAGATGAAGGGTGCCCCCTGGCCTTTGGTGACTGCCCAGTCCCCCATCACAGAGCTGTCACCGTTCGGTGTACACTCCAGGCCTGCCGAGAGGAGCAGCTGGGGGTGCTGGCCAGCGGGTGGGCACAAACAGGGCGGGATGCAGCCCGCCCCTTCTCTTCCCTCCTGGCTGCATGCGGCCAGAGGACAACTGGGGGGTCACAGGGTTAAATGGTAACCAGTATGCCTATTGAATGCCTCAGCTCAGAACATGGCCTTGTCCTGTGGTGGTCAGGGCTGGCGGGGGGTCTCCTGGGGCTGGGGTGGGGGCAGGGAGGGTGTGGAGTCAGCACCACTCAACACCCTTGCAGGTCCTGCGGCTGCAGGGACAGGTAAAAATTCGTATTCCAGGAAGAAACCCGTCGTGGGGGGAATGATTTTCCCGCAGCACTCACGTCCACCCGGAACCTCAGAGTAGGACCTTAAGTTGAAACAGAGTCTTTGCAGATATGAGTTAAGATGGGGTCACCCTGGAGTAGGGTGGGCCCCAAATCGAAGGACAGATGTCCTTATAAAAGGAGGAGACACACAGGCAGACAGGGAGGCTACCACGTGAAGGCAGAGATCAGGGTGGTACATCAGGGCGATACGGTCACCAGCCCAGGGACACTGGAGTCCCAAGAAATGGGGAGAGGCAGAAAGGACCCTCCCCTGGAGCCTTGGGCCACCTGATACCCTAACACCTTGATCTCAGACGCTGGCCCAGACCCTGGCCCAGGCCCATGAGAGTGAATGGCTTTTTAAGGCCCAGCTCTGTTGCTTTCTTCCCCCGCACAGGAAATAATTCAAAACCTGAAGCAGGATTGGGTCCCGGACTTGGGACTTGGCCATGACATGGGTTGCCCCATCCCTATGGCTTTGGGGATTGACTTTGGTCAAGGGGACCCTGATTGTCCCACCCGTGTGGTCATGGGACTGGGTTTAGACAGGAAAACCAGGCTGTCCCCCACGTGCACGTGTCTGAGCATGTGTGAGCACGTGCTGTGTACCGGCCCCCGTTCTGGGCACGGGGGGCGCATCTGTGAAGGAAGCAGACGGAAGAGGCTGTCCTCTTCCTGGCAGCGTGGTGGTGGGCGTGTGGGGCCCAGCAGGCCAGGTGGGTGAGACAGCCAAGGGCAGGCTGTCTGAGCCGTTATCTCAGAGCCAGTGCGCAAGGGTGTGTCCGTGTGTGTGTGTGTGTGTGTCTGTCTGGGTGAAAGGGTGTGTCTGTGTGTGTGTGTCTGTCTGGGTGGAGGGGTGTGTCCATGTGTGCGCCGGGAGACCACAATAGGGTGGGCACGTCAGGAGGGTCAGTGTGTCCATGGCCACATGGAGCTCCAGGCGGGGGGCCGTGTGGCCACTCTGGGTGGGGCTGGGGGTCTGGCTGTTTCCGTCTGGGTGGGACTGTTGAGAGTGTGTATGTGAGTTCTGCTGGTGCCGTGGGGGGTCATCTGCCATTTCTGTCCAGGCTGGAGTGGCTGGGAGTGTCTGTGTGCCCCAGTGCTGTGTGCTGTTCTCATTCTGCGCCATGGGGGGTCTTTGGGGTCCCCATGGTCACTCTAGCCCCTGCCCTGGTAGGCTGTGCTCCCAGACCTCCACCCAGCACAGGGCTGCGAGTCTGTCCCTGCAAGTGGGGACCTTCTGGGCTGGTGACGCCTCACCCGGGGGGAATTGGCCCAGGCTCCTGGGCCTGCCGTGGGCCAGGCAGGCGCCGGCTGCCCTTTGCTTCTGTTCTTCACTTTACTACCCACCCCCCCGGACCATGACCGTGAATTCTTCCCCAGGATCTAGGCTGGGCCAGGTCCTCTGATGGGGACTGGGAGGCAGGGGGACAACCAGGGTGCTGGGACCCCGACCAGGTCTCTCTGGTCACGGAGCCTCCTGGTTTCACCGTCTCTCTCTCACGTCTCAGTCTCCTTCCCTCTCTGTATCCTACCCCCCGCCCTGCCGCCACCGCCCTTCCGTTCCCCCGTAATTCCTCCTCAACTGCCTCTTTCCCAGGCTGCCCTGTGCTGGCAAGTCCTGCAGATGGAGGTGCATGGGTGCCACCCTCTCCCTGCCCTGGCGGCTGCCTCCCTGCTCAGCCATCGGCCTACCTGCCTCTTCCCTGTCCCCTGAAGTGCCTCCTGATGGGCGCCTGCTTCTTGGAAGGGAAGTGGGACCTGAAGGCACCTCTGGGTTACTCATTTCTGTGCCATCACCATGCAGGGGTGGAGCCTAGCCAAGCTGGGGTGCAGATCGCTGGCTATTGGCATTTCATTGTCACTGTTACTTGTTACCATTTACCTAGTGTCCTGGTGCGGGAGGCATAGGATGTGGTGGGTGCCAGCCGTGTACTTGCCAGGGCTGCCCAGCTGGCACCCTGAAGGAACTGGAGATGTTCTAGGAGTGGGGGTCCCCTGCCTTAGGTGGGAGGTAGGCTTGGATGGCACCCTGGGGCTGCTGGCCACCACCACGGCGTAGGCAGTTCCTGTCGTCCCGCCCTTGGCCTGGGTCCGGCAGAGGCTTCTTTGGTGTGTCCAGTGGTGACGCCAGGCCCTGAGCTCACCGGGGCCCCTTCCTCTTGACTCCTGGGTGACAGGTGGGAACAGCCCTGTTTCTTCCTGCTGTGTCGGCTGCCGTCCCGTGATGGGGGGACCTGGTCAGCTTGGCTGGGGCGATGTGGCAGTCTATACCCTGGCCTCCCAGTCCTGCTGGCGCTGTTTGGAGAACCTGGGTCAGAAGCAATGGGGACCTCACTCCCTGGCCAGGTGGACCTTTCTGAGCAGCTCCAGCCACTAGGAAAGTCCCTTCCCTCATGTTCTGGGGCTGCCCTGGGGCCCAGCTGCAGGGAAGCAGGGCTGGTTCCTTTCTGAGGATGCCCAGGACAGGGCTTTTAGTCCCTGGGGGCCAGGCCCTGGGTCAGGGCTGGGACCCCAGTGTGAAATGCCCCCAGGGCAGTGTGGAACATCTGATTAGTAATTGCTGAGAGGGAGGAGGAAGATTCTGGATTTGGGGTTTGCTGACCCTGAAGCATTTGCTCAGAGGCCCTGCGCATGTGAGGTGCTTTAGGGCGGGGATCCCTTCCCAACCTGGGGAGGCGGATGAGGCCGGAGCAGCCCGAGGTTGTTCCGGAGGTGCAAGGGGGCCCTGTCTGGGCTCAGTCTGGGTTTGCCTCCATCTCCACGGTTTTCTCTCAGTGCTTCTGTTTTCCTGTCCATGAAGCGCTGCCTAACTCAGACAGTGGTCAGCTCAGGGCCAGGCCTGTGGGGAGGGGCTCCCAGCTCGTAATGAGGCCACCTAGATTTGCATGTCATTTGCATGACAGCGTGGGACAGCCTCCTCCGTCCTCTGCTGCTCTTCCTAGAAGTGCCTCTGCTGATGCCTTTCCTGGGTGCAGCCTGGATGCCAGGCCTGCTGGTATCCGCCGTGTGCCTTCGCTGCCCCACTGGGACATGGGGCTGCTGGGCAACCAGCCTTGTCGGGCTGCCAAGGTGGTTTTTCTTGCCACCGTCCCCAGCCGTCTTCCTGAAGCCAGACCCTCCCCCTGCACACCCTGGTTCTCATGAGTCCCTCATCTCCACCTGACACCCAGGTGGTGCACCCCTGGCCACTTCACAGATGGCCCTGGTCACATGCATGGCTGATTGGGAGAAAAGGAGAGGGTTTCTGGTCAAGGCCCTACTACAGAATCTTGCATTCCGGAAATCTAGAAAGGTGCTCCTTTGCGTTTTTGATCTGTGACTTGTTTCTGGAGCTTTTTATTAATATCTCTGTTGTGGGTGTGGGTGCTATGTCTTTTCAGAGAAAGGACACATGGCCGATTGGGGAGGGGTGCCCAAGCGGACAGATGTTTCTGCCCTGCCCAGAATCACTTCCCCAATTTCCTTCAAGGCCGGTGGGGCCCCTGTAGCATCTGCGTGTAGGAGGCCCTGCCTGGAGTGCTGACAGGAAGCGAAAGGGCTGAGTGGCCAGCAGGGGTGCCCCAAGGGTCGGGTGCTTGGGATGGCAACTCCTGGGAAGGGCCTGAGGACCCCCAAACATTGATTAAAGCCCCTACAGCAAAAGACACGGCCCTTCCCCAATCCTTCAGGGGTCCTAGCTCCCGCAGGCCTCCGGTTCTGTGACCATCTCCTCATCTGGCCTGGGCCCCAAGGGTCATCTGGATCTGTCTCAGACACACTGCGTCCTCAGTGTCCAGCATGAGCCTGCCATACGCTTGCTCAGTAATGGCTGCAGAATGGGTTGTCCTAGTCAAAACCCTGCGGGCTGGCAGCTCTCCCTCGGTCTCTCCCTCCTCTGTGCTGTGTCCTGGGAATTTCCAGAACAGGAGAGAAGTCTCAAATTCAAAACCCCCAGGTGTCTGCCTGGGCTGGAGTCCTACTGTGCCTCAGAGCGGCCTCTGTGACGGATTCGTGGTCACATTGCCCGCCCCCACCCCACAGCCGGTAAATGGAGGCCTGAGGTGCAGACCGGGAGGGTTGCAGGCTCCAGGTCCTTTTGCCCCAAATGACCTCCTCCCACAGCCCCACGGAGCCCCATCCCTACTTTATTCATTCGTCTGTTTGTCCAACCATTTGTTCCTGCTCTGGGGTCTCCCTGGGAGGGCACAAGACCTGCTGGCCTCAGGGCTCAGCTGCGCCAGCTCCAGGCCTCACGGTGTTGGGTGAGGAGCAGGCATACTCCTCCCTGCCCAGTGCGAGTGGGAAAGGGCAGATCAAGCTCTTAGCAGGTGGTTGGTGTGGACCTGGTCACTGAGCTCACGGCGAGCCCTCTGCCCACTTCAGTTTCTCTGGTCACAGAGTAGGCACAGGGGGCTGCAGGGCGGGGGGGTGGGGGGGGGCGCTGCCTCGCCCATCCTCTGCCTCCAGCAGCCGTGGGCGTTTCTGTGAATGGGGAAGGCTGAGGCGGGGCTCCCCTGGGGACAATACTGTCAGCCCACCTGGGGCTGGCAACTGCTGTGCGTGCTGAGTCATCTCGGTTGGGCTGAAGGGGAGGGCCTCACCACTGCCCCGTGTGTGAGGAAGGTTTTTATCAGCTGGCCGGCAGGGAGCTGCTGGGGGGGACCTTAGGAGGACAGACCCCAGGTCCAAAGAGTGTGAGTGTGCTCTCTCTCCCCTTTCCTTCATTAGTGAGCACCGGCTGTATACCAGGGTCTTTGTCCCTGGTATACCCAAAGACCCCAATTGTGCCCTTGGGGTTTCTTATCTGGGTGGAGAGAAAGATGAGCTGAAACCATTCCAAAATAAAAGCACAAGCACAGGCCCATGACAGAGGTTGGCCCGTACCTGGAGGTGCTGGCCTGGTTTGGGGGCCAGAGCTGCAGGCCTGAGAGAGACTAAGGTTGGAGGGACCTCCTCCAGGTGCAGGGAGCAGCAAAGGCAAAGACCTCGCTCGGGGCAGGACTGCATGCAGGGAGAAGCGGGGAGGCGCGGGTGACTGGAGTGGGGTGAGCACTGCGGCGACAGACGAGGTGAGACCCGACGGGCAGCCAGCCCGGGGCCTCCGAGGCCAGGTAGAGGTCTGGACTTTCTCCCGGCTTAGGAGCTGGGGAGACCCAGCCTGCTTTTGCTGTAAAGATGTGAAAGCCCCTCAGCCCCTCCGCCCCCGGGAGGCTGCAAGGAGGAAGTGCCGTCCCCGTCTGGGCTGCTCTCGGGTGTTTTAGGGGAACTGGGGGATAAAAACCAGCGTGCCGCCTTCTCCACTTTGTGTCACTGGAGTTTCATTTTTCGTATAGGAGTTAGTACCGTGAACCGGCTCTTGTCTCAGACTAAAAGGTGTTAAAATAGGTGAGCTCCATACGCAGGTTCACAGTTTCATGACGCACAACAGCCAAAGGCAGAAGCAGCCCGCGTCCACCAGCTAATGAGCAGGTGTACGGCCCCCCACACCCAGGAACGTGACTGAGCCAGGGGAAGGAGCGCAGTGCTGACACTCGCTACGGCGAGGACGGGCCTCGGACACACGGTACTTAGTGAGAGGAGCCAGACCCAGAAGGCCACACGGGGTGCGATTCCGCTCATGTGACATGTCCGGGACAGGCCAATCCGCAGACACAGGGAGTGGGTTAGTGGTTGTCAGGGGCTGTGGAGGGGGAGGGGCGAGGGGATGTGCTGGAATTAGACAGAGGAGGTGGCTGCAACACCCAGCGAGTGCACTAAATGGCGCTGAGTTGTTTATCTTAAAATGGAGAACTCTATGTTATGGGAATTTCACCTCCGTAAATATTTTGTTCAAAAATTCAGGGAACAGCAGGTGAGGGTAAGCACTAGAGCCCCTGGCCCAGACCCAGCCCAGCTTGCAGGCTTCCTCACTCCTTCACCGGCCCCCCGCCCTTCACAGAACCTCTGTAAGCCTGCCAAGGCTGTGGCATGGCCCCCTGCTCCCCAGGCTGTGATGCTGCCTGTCCTTCCCCTCCGACCCTCAGTGGCCCAGGAGTGCCCAAGGAGGCCCTGCCGGTGCCGGGTCAGGTCTGTTCCTGCCCCAGCCGAGTGTTTGCAAGCCCACTTCTGGGTGTGGAGGAAGACACACTTCCCTGGGTTCCTGTAAGCTGTATTGGACAGTACAGAATTGTGCCTTTTTTAAAAAACTTCCCATCCTCAGCATCTCTGCCATATCCTTATTGCTATAGAGACACTTGTCCTTCTGCATGTCTTCTCGGTCCCCAAATGCTGGGCACCAGAGGCAGTTTCTTGGTTTTCCACCTTCCAAGGAGAGCAGCCTTACTCCCCGGGTCCCCCTCCCGGCCCAGTGGCCTCCTCTAGAGGTGGGGCCCTGTGGACTTTGGAGCCACCTGGGTGGCGGAAGGGGGCCTGAGCAGACACCGTTTAGGGGGCAAAGGTCCTCCCGGGGGCCCTTTGGGCTGTCTCTTTATAGCCTGGGCCTCTGAGGGCCCACACTGCCCCTGGGCCCCTGTGGCAGGCTGGGGAACTGGTGCCCTTGGAGCCCGGGCAGGGCCTTCTGGCAGCGTGACTTCCTTGAAGGGCCCAGCAGTGCCTGGGGAGAAGACCTCTTGTGTGCTGAGCCCTGGTGCCCCTCCCCCCACCCCTACATGTCACTTTGTGGACTTGCTAGTGGCCTTTCCCCCTCTCTTCCAGGACAGCAGGCTGGGGAGGCATTCCCGCACTAGGGTGAGCTCTCTGGCTCCAAAGGACCCCTCAGCTTCAGGGTGGGGGTGGGGTGGGGATGTCGTGTCAGCCTGGTCAGCCGTATAACCTGCCTGGCTGTGGTGAAAATGCTCCCTGTTTGGCCACAAACAAGAATTTCCTGTTTGCCCACCGTGCCCATCGGGAGGGTGGTTACCTCACTTTTTCTCCTGCTTCTACCCTGCCCCCACCCGAGCCCCCAGACTTCCTGGCTTTATTTTCTTCCTCCTTGCCTCGCTGCCCACTGTCCCCTCCTGGGAGGGGTTGTCCGTCAGTGGGTCCCCAGCACCTCTGCCCCCTCCCCCGCACACGCAGGCTGGGCCTGGAGCGTCAGGACCGGAGGGCCAGCGCTTCTCGAAAAGCGCTGAGAAGGAAATGAGAGCAGATGAAGGGGCAGAGGGTGAGGACGGGCTAGGGGACAAGAAGGAGGGACTGACTCTGCTGAAGTCTGGGGAACCGCATCCGAGGAGGGGGAACAGCCAGCGCCAGGCCCTGAGGTGAGAGAGGGTGCTTGTTTTGCTCAGAAAGCAGCAACAGGCCTTAAGGGGCTGCAGTGAAGGGAGGTGAAGTGAGGTTTTTGGTGGGAGTTCTGGGAGCCATGGGAGACTGTGAGCCAGGGGAGGGTACTACTCAGACTTCCTGGAAAAGCCTCTCTGTTTGCTCAAGTGTGTGTTGGGGTGTTGGGGGGGCATTCCCTGGGAGTGGAACTGCCAGGGCCAAGGCTGGGAGGGGGGCCTGTCTGATGGGTTGGAGAAGCCCCCAGTGGTCAGGGGCGTGGGGCTCGGCAGGGACTCTGGGACCTTGTGGGCTGCAGGGAGGGGTATCTTTGTAAGCAGACAGGAGCTCGAGTGAGACTCATTCTCAGTGCCTGGCACTTGGCCCCTGGGAAATCAGGTCTCCGGAGGGGAGAGGGGCCCTTATCTTAGCCCGCAGCCCCAAGGAGGGGTTTCTACATGTTTGGCCCAGTTTCCAGCCCCGGGTTTGCAGCCCTGGGTATGTCTGTGGCTGATTTCAGTGCCTCCTCGTGTACCTGGAGAGGAGGCGGGTTCCAAACAGCAAAGCCAGGCCGGGCTGAAGGTGGGGTGTGGCCCATCCGCGTGACTCCAGAGCTTTATGAGGATAGACAGCCCAGCCCACTGGCCCACAGGGAGGGTCCGGACACCACCTCAAGGAGTCTTGACACTGTTCCCAGCTCCCCCATTCCTGGGGCCTGGCCGACAGCTTCAGCCAGCTGGCCAGGGCGGGACACACGCCACAGGGGTGCGGAACTTGGGGCCAGAGCCCCATAAAGCTGGAGCAGCCTTTACTGCCTGGCTTTGTTGTCAGCTGCCCATGACACAGCTATTAAAGCTGCCTCTTTCACCACATAGCCCCTTTATGGCCTCATGCTACGCCCCAGCCCCGTGAGGCTCTGCCCACCATTTGGCCTGGGGGCTAACAGCTCCCCCTAGCCCCACTGAGCCAGCCACCTCTGCTGAGGGGCCATGGAGCAGCTGGTGTCCACCCCGAACCCCAGTTTCCCGCCTTGAATATGGGGCTTGTTATGGTTCCAGGTGATAAGGATGATGCTGTTGTGTTTATTGCACAATGTCCTCAAAAGAGGGGAAACTGAGGCAGGAGGAGCACTGAGGTCTAGTGGGGGGTGGGCCTGGAGAAGGGGTCTAGGCAGCGTGGACCCTCCTCTACCTGGGTGAGGATAGCAAAGGAGAACATGCTACCCCTGGATGGGTTTCCAGGCCGTGACAAATGACCGCACGCTCAAAACAGCACTCCAGCCTCTCACACTCTGGAGCCAGAAGTTGGAAATCAAGGTGTCACGGGACCATACTTCCTGGAGGCTCTGAGGAGGGTCCTTCTTGCTTCTTCCAACTTCTGGGGGCTCCCGTGTCCCTGGACTTGCGGCTGCATCACCCTTGTCTCTGCCTCTGTCCCCACGTGGCTTCTCTGTGTCTGTGTCCCTCCTCTTCCAATACGACACTGTCTTTGGATCAGGGCCCGCACCACAGTGTGACCTCATCTAATGACATCTACAAAGGCCCCCCTTCGAGGTTTCAGGTGGCGGTGACTTGGGGGGGGCCATCTGCCAATTTCCCACGTCTGTCTCACCTCACTCTCTGCCTAGCCAGGCCCAGCTGGCAGCTGAGAAATCAGGGTTCACTTACCATCGACTTCAACTGTGTGTGCTCAGCTACCTTTTAGACACTGGCGATAAAATTAACAAAATCCCTGATGTCCAAGGGGCAGACAGACAGGGAAGCAGGCGTGCGTGAACCCACACTTCACAGCCAGGGAGGAGGAGAGTGGGGAGGGGACAGATGAGGCCCCGCGTGAGTGCGCCCATGGAAGGGCCGGCTGCAGGGCTCTGACCCGTCAGGCAGGGAAAACATGGGCCTCCCCGGACGCCATAAATCAGCGCAGGAATGTGGCTGGCCAGCCTGGCCGGGCGGGGCGGAGGAGACAAAGGCCTCGACCACCCAGGTCTGGGCTCCTGTCTCTCCCAGCCCTTGGCCTAGAGGCCCCACTTTGCTCCATTATGCAGGTGGAGAAACTGAGGCCCAGAGAGGAGCAACATGGCTAAGGAGTGGTTGGCCCTGACAATCCCATCTCCCTAGGCCCTGGATGTCCCAGCTATAGGAGCTGGGTGTTGGGACATTCTTGGGCCCCAGTGATTGATTATTCCAGCCCAGCTGGGACCAACTGGTGGTTTCAAGGCCCCCCACAGTCCTGAATCCCTCCGTGTCCAGGCGGCACGATGCTGTATTCCCTGAAGCTTAATTTGAAGCCTGCTGTTTTCTATTTGTGCTACTCCTCCTCAGCTAATGTGAGATTGCACAGCCCCAACTTCACTCTCTAATTATCTCGGCTGGCTTCCCCCGACCCCAGCACCTGAGAGGTAATGGTCAGTGGGGTCAGTGGACCTGCTGCCTCCCAAACCCCAGACAGAGGCCCGCCCTGCCTTTGATGACTGGTGAACCCAAGTAGCCAGTGCCCAGGGCCGAGTCCGGGCCGAGAGGCCCCAGCAGTCCAGGACTTCAGTCTCCCGCCTGCCTGTCTGTGCCCGTGTGTGCACGGCTCACTGGACAGGGTCGGGATGCATCATAATGGCTGCGGCCTGGACGGGTGCTGTGTGTCTGGGGTGCACTGTGCGCCAGAATGATGTGCTGAAACCCAACTCCCGGTCCCCATGAGTGAGACCCTTTTTGGAAACTGGGTCTTTGCAGATGTTTCTAGTGAAGCATTGAGATGAGTTGAGGTGGCCACAAATCCAGTGACAGGTGTCCTACAAGGAGACAGGAACTTAGACACAGAGGAGAGCCACGTGACAACAGGGGCAGAGACTGGGGTGATGCGGCGGCCCCAAGCCCAGGGAGTCCCAGGGCTGTCAGAAGCCAGGGCGGTGGAACGGCCCTCCTCGGAGTCTCAGGAGGGAGCTTGGCCCTGTCACACCTTGATCTCTGACTCCTGGCCCCAGAGCTGTAGGAGGATAAACCTCGTTGTTTTAAGCCACCCGGGGGACACGTCCAAATGCCTCTGTCCTCACCTGAAGGTGAGGGGCAGGCTCATCATCGGCTTAGTGGGGCTTCAGAAGATGCTTGAACTCGGGAGGCACTGGGGCTGAGACCCCCAGTGCCTGTTCCTGCCGGCAGCCCCCTTGGTTGGCTCTCATGATGGGGACATGGCGCCCACGTCCAAGCTCTGGCATCAATTAACTGGTCCCTTCCCTGCCTTCGCAGCTCTATGAACTGGATGGGGACCCCAAGAGGAAGGAGTTCCTGGATGACTTATTCAGCTTCATGCAAAAGCGAGGTGAGGCCTGCCCTCTGGGAAGTGACAGGAAATGGGCATGAGAAAGGGGGATCCCATCAGCCACAGCCTGGGACAGGTGTGTCAGAGTGGCCTTGTGTTCCTTATGGCTGGAGGCCTCCAAGAGGTGGGTGTCGGAAAGGAGGCACGGCCGTGCCGCGTGGGCGTGGGTTTCTGAGAGGGGAGGCGCGGCTGTGCGAGTCAAAGGGGTGAGTCCGTGCAGAGTGGGGGAGGTTGTCTCAGGGCACCACCCAGAACTGGCAGTCCAAGCTTTCCCCTCGCTGCTGAGACCCAGGGCATGATCTGTGGACAGTGGGGTTGGATTCACGGAGACAGGTGGGTGCTGGAGCAGCTGGGCGAATGCTCCCCACGCAGGCTTCCGGCTCTCATGGCCTAGAGTGCCCCCTGGTGCCCAAGCCCCTCCCCGTAGTCCTCCTGTCTGCAAGGTGGGCCACAGGCAGCCTGCTGCTGGCCGTGCCCCAGGTGCACAAAGTGCCGCGCTGTGTTTGTTGAGTGGCAGCAGGACGCGGCAGTGCGCTGTGCCCTCGCTTCTCCCTGGTTTGGAGCCAGGCAGATGCCAACCACAGCCCCACCAGGAAGTGTGTGGGCCTTGAGAACAGTGACATGAGGAGCAGGGGCTGATCTGGGTGAGTGTCGGGGTGGGAAACTGAGGCCCAAACACTGGAGGACGCCAGGGGCTATTGGCATGAGCCAGGCTCAGAGAACAAAGGGCAGCCAGGGGATCCTGAGAGGTCTCCTGCCTGGGCCTCCCCCTTAGCTTAGAGCAGAGATACCAGGGCTGTCCCAGGAATACCCACTGTAGGGTGGGGTTCATTCCTCTGACCCTGGACAGCAGCCCTGGATGGTTACTATCATCCTGCTGTTCAGAGAAGGAAACTGAGGCCCCAAGAGGGCACATGGCCTTTGAGCTACAGAGGCAGGAAGGGGTGGGGCCAGCGGGGGACTGCAGGGTCCACTGGGGCCATTGCAGGGGCCAGGCCCCTGCTGCTTTGTCCTGGGCCTCTGCCTGCCCCTCCCTCACCAGTAGCTTCTGTAAACACAGGCCTAGCCAGGCCCGGTCAGGCCCAGAAGGAAGGAGATGAAAGGGGAGGGGGCTGTAGCCTCTGAGTTAACTCCTCCTGTGCCGGGATAGAAGACTTCAGACCCAGCCCTGGGGTAGGGGCCCCTCTCATGCTATCGTGTTATCCATCCAGCCCCGCCCCAGACAGAGCTGCTGGCCCCATACGGTCAGAGAGATCCCCCTGCCCTGCTCTCTTTATCAGCCTGTCCACACTTGCCTGAGCCCCCCTCCGACCCCCCTGCCGTGGGGCTCAGAGCTTCCAGGCCTGGAGCCCACCCATGTTACCCAGGACAAGCCACCTGGTGTCTGTCCTAGAGGTACTTAGGAAGTGCTGCGAGCCACACCAGGGTGGGGGTGAGGCTGGGGCCCCCAGACGCAGAGTCCAGGCCCTTGCCAAAAAGGGCTGTGAGGGTTGTGTCCAGCCTTGCCTTCTTCACCAAGATGATGCCCCTGAAGGGCCGGAGGCAGCAGACTCCTATGCATTCCTCAGAACCTGGCCCTAAGACCTTCTCTTCCCTGCCACCCTCCTCGGCACTCCCTTCTGTCATGGGGGGCCTTTGGGGCTGAGAATCCGTCAGACCCACTTCACCCCAGACACCGTGTCCTACATCTCACAAGCGTCCTCCCCTTGGCTCCAGACAAAGGGTCACAAAATAAAAGCCTCCAACTGAATTCTCCTGGTGCCTGCACCCCACCCGCCTGCTATTTCCTTGACAACCTCTCCACCCTTTCTTATCGCCCCCACAGCCCTCACTGCCCACCACCAGTGCCTCCCTGTGCTCTCCCAGCCCCCATCCTTCTATAAACATCCGTCCAGGCCCTGTCTGCCACAGAGCCAGAAGGATCTGATTCCGTAATTCTTCCCCCTGCCCGGGCAGGGTCTAAATCCAAGTCTAGGCAGGACTGCGCTGCGGCCACATCTCTGGGCTGTGTGTGCTGACACTGATGTTGCTTTTTCTCTCTTTCTCTTGGGCTGAAAATAGAATCGGGGATGGGGGCAGTCTGAGGTCCATCTTCCCGCCCCCACTCCAGGTGGTTCTCCATTCGTTGGGGGTTTGCAATGTGGGAAGGGCTGGAACGCAGCCAGAGGTCGTGGGAGGTGGCTCTGGAACGTCCAGAGGTGAAGAGCATCGTCCAGGCCCCAGGGCAGGCAAGCTGACCCCTCACTCGGACCTTCCTCCGTCAGGGCACATCCTGCAGTGTCTGTTTGTGCATCTCCAGATGGGGGTAAGCGTGGCCCTCGGGCTCAGATGCAGCCTGCCAGCCTTTGCTGTTTATTGAACGCTTGTCATGTGCCAGGCTGCGCACCGAGGACCCCGTGTGAGCAGAACAGGGCAAGGGGGTCCACAGCAAGAAAACCTGGGATTCACTGCTGGGGAGAGAAGGGCGCCCTCTGCACCCTCCACCAGGAAGGCACCAGGCAGGCCAGGCTGAGACCTGAAGGCTGCGAGGCTGGGACCTCTGTGTGGAGGGCTCGGCGGGCCCACGAGGGCATCAGGCCCATGTGCAGGGGTCAGTCCTCCCCTCGTTGAACTAGCCCACTTCCCTTGCCCCGAGGCTGGCTCTGCACCAGCGGCCCTGTTTTCCTGAGCTGACCGCTGCCCTCCCCTCCCTGACCTAGACCACTGCCCCACTCTCAAGCTGCCAAGTGGGTTAACCAAGCTGTCTCTCCCTCACTACAGCCCCCACCCCCACACACATTGCAGGCCCCCACAACACACACACTACAGCCCCGTTCGCACATTACAGACCTTCCCGCACAGGGAGGAAGCAGGCCTCTGGGAACGCAGGTGGAGTTGTTTTGCCAGCTGTCGTAGTCAGTGGTGGGAGTAGGAATAGCAAAGGCTGCATTTCTCATGCCCGTGCCCCAGGTGGGCCCCCCCCGGCGTCTCCTCGCTGTACCCCCTCCTCCTTTCCGGCGAGTTCGGAAATGAGCCAGGTCCCCGATAAAGAAGCTCAGGCAGAGCTGCTGCCTCAGTGCTGTCTGGGGCAGGAGACGTGGTGTCTCACCTGAGGCAGTCCTGTCCCTGGGAAACACTGGGCACTGTCAGGGACATCTGTGGTTTTCACGACTGGGAGTGCTTCTGACATCGAGTGGGTGGGTGCCAGGAATGCCGTTCAACACCCTACGGTGCCCAGGATGCCCCCACAAAGGGTGACCTGCCCTGATGTCCTCACAGCTGGGGGGACCCTGCTCCAGACCGCTGTGTTAACCGCAGACTTGGCATCTGCTGCATGTGGGGCTCTGGTCCTGGCAACGGCGCCCCCTCACCCGCATTCACCCCTCCCCCACAGGGACGCCCGTGAACCGGATCCCCATCATGGCCAAGCAGGTGCTTGACCTGTTCATGCTGTACGTGCTGGTGACGGAGAAGGGCGGCTTGGTGGAGGTCATCAATAAGAAGCTGTGGCGTGAGATCACCAAGGGCCTCAACCTGCCCACATCCATTACCAGCGCCGCCTTCACCCTGCGGACTCAGTGAGTGCTGTGTGTGCAGAGGGCTTGGGACAGGAAGGACCGCAGACGCACTGGGCTGTGGAAGGGGACCGAGTCCTGAGAGCTCAGGGTGGGCTTTATGGAAGGTTCTGGCTCTGAGGCTACTGGAATTGCGTATTAAAGGGTTAGTGTGAGGTAGTCATGGGGACAAGCATTGAGACAGGGAATGGCATAATAAAAATTCTGGCTCTGAGCCTTGCTGAGTGATTCCCTGGTGGTCATGTGTGACGAAGGCGGGGAGGTGGTGCCACAGTGGGGTTTGTTTTATGCCGTGGGCAGCAGGGAGCCACGGGAAGTGTCCCAGGTGCCACCCTGTCCCTTCACCCCTGCCCGCAGGTACATGAAGTACCTGTACCCGTATGAGTGTGAGAAGCGCGGCCTCAGCAACCCCAACGAGCTCCAGGCAGCCATTGACAGCAACCGGAGGGAGGGCCGGCGCCAGAGCTTTGGGGGCTCCCTCTTCACCTACTCACCGGGAGGTGCCCACAGCATGCTCTCCTCGCCCAAACTGCCTGTGTCCTCCCTGGGCCTGGCCACCAGCACCAACGGCAGCTCCATCACCCCCTCCCCCAAGATCAAGAAAGGTAAGGAGCGGGCTGATCCCGACTCAAGCTGTCTGGCCTTGCAGGGTGGGTACCTTCCCCCCTCACTGAGTAAACAGGTTGAGAAACCCCCAGTTATCCTGGGTGAGGGCTGTGGATCTGAGCAGTGCTGTGCACACGGCAGACGTCACTAATCAATCCCCGTTTTTCTAACCCCCAACCCACAGCAGGTAGACATTCCTAGTCAATCCATTTTTCCTACTCCTGAGCTCATGGCAGGCACCACTAGTTGATAGTTTTTATTCTTCAATTCTATGCCAAGGTAGACATTACAAATCAAGCACAATTTTCCCACCCTGAGCCCATAGCAGACATTATTAATTAATCGCTGTTTTTCCGGTGAATTGATCCCTGTACTAATCCTGCGGCAGGCATTGCTAATCACTTATTGTACCATTGCCCCAGTCTTCTGCCTGTGGCTGACACTCTTCATCACTATATTTTTTCCCATACCTTGCCCATGGCAGACATTACTAGTTGATTCCTCTGTTCTTTTCCCTTTGAGCGTTAGTCTTTGTCAACACTGTCTGAGCAGACACCATTGAGAGTGTAGTATGGGTCTATCAAACTGACCTGGCATCCATCCCTGAAGCAATTGCTAGGTGTCCCTGAGTGGCTTGGTGCCCCTTTCTGAGCCTGATTTCCTTATGAGTGAAGTGGAGACAATTACCCACTATTTGTAGAGTTGTAAGGAGCCTTCAGTGTAAAAAATGCCCAGCATGCAACAGGGCCCAGTTTGCAGTTACCTGATAGGCAGCCCCCATCCTAGTCTCCACTGTGGCAGACATCACCAGGTGATCACAGTTCTCTCCCACTGAGCCTCAAACCCTTCCTGATACAGAACACGGATAGCGCTTGTGGCAGCATGACCTTGAGCAGGCTGGTGTGCCTGTGTGAGTTCCCATTTCTCCTCTGCCATGCTGGCTGTGACTTCCTACTTCCAGGGAGTGGGCCAAGGATCTGAGGTGATCCGCACAAGGCTCTGAAAAGTTAGGTCTTGGTAATATTAGCTCATTCATTCTTCTGTGGGCCTCAGTTTACCCTCCTGGCTTTCGGGAGTTCCAGAGATACCAGTTAATGGTTATTAAGTATCCACATGGGCCAGGTCTCATGCTGGAGCTGAGGAAGATGGTGGCATGTCAGATGAAGAGGTCTGATCTGGGAGATCAGATCATGATTCCAGTCATGAGAGAGCCTGGAACCAGCAGGCAGCAGGCAGCAGTGATGGGAAAGCTGGCTGAGACGTTTGTGTGAGACCAGAAGAGGGAGGCAAGGAGAGAGCACCGCAGAAACTCCAGGGCAGAGGGCCCAGCAACAGCAAAGGCTGGAATGACGGCCCAGCAAGTAGGGGCAGCGCCCAGTGAGCAGGGATTGACGTGGGAGAAGGAATCGGGAAGAAGAGACAGTGGGTCCCAATGGAACCAGTGAGTGGGAATGACAGGGACATTTGTTTCAATCACAGAAGAGGGGAATGGTTAGGGACTGGTTCTGGAGTTGGGCTGCCTGGGTTAGAATCCCAGCTCAGCCTCTCTCCACTGTGTGGCCTTGGGAAAGTTATACATCCTCTCCGAGCCTCAGTTTCCTCATCTGGAGATAAGAGTAGACTTGGGATTGTTGAAATGGCCCTTCAAGATGGTTCACATTAAGTGCTCTAGACAAGACATGTTCTGAGTCCTTGTTATGACTAGTATTATATGTAATAGATGCTGTTATAGTGTCTATATAGTACTGATACTGAATACTACTGTAATACTAGTGTATAACTAGTATTGTTACCACCGGTATTACCATTATAATAGCATCTACTTTAGAAAGGGTTTTATATTTTAGAGTACTTGTGCCTATTCAGAAACCTAGCTACATCCCTGGAGAGGGAGTGAGCACCCTGTCAGTAGTGGTATTCAAGAGGGTGCACATTCCTGCATGGGTGAAAGGCTGGGCCAGGCCACCTCATTTCTGGCCACCAACTCCTCTTCTCTCCTGTCTAGAGGAGGATTCGGCCATCCCCATCACGGTCCCCGGCCGCCTGCCAGTCTCCCTGGCAGGCCACCCCGTGGTGGCAGCCCAGGCAGTAGCAGTGCAAGCAGCAGCAGCCCAGGCAGCTGTGGCGGCACAGGCAGCTGCCCTGGAGCAACTTCGGGAGAAACTGGAGTCTGGGGAGCCTCCAGAAAAGAAGATGGCCCTGGTGGCGGATGAGCAGCAACGGCTCATGCAGCGAGCGCTACAGCAGAACTTCCTGGCCATGACAGCCCAACTGCCCATGAGCATTCGTATCAACAGCCAAGGTATCAGCCCGGCCCCCAGACTCTCCATGCTTCCTGGCATGTGTAACAAAATAAGGGTCTTGGAGCCAGCATATGTAAAGAGTACCTAGAAATCAACAAAAAGGCAAGCAAATCAATAGAAAAAATGGGCAGTTGTGACTAGTAAATTCCCATGAGAAGCAGTTCAACTCCATTGACCTGGAGATCTGCACATTAACATGGAGACGCCATTTTTCACCCATCAGAGTTTGGCAATATCCAGTGTTAGGATATGGAGAAACAGGCCCTGCTGGTGGGAGTATAAATAGGTGGCAATTTGGCAATCTCTTTTAAAAATGAAAATGTGACCCAGTGACCTACTTGGTATCTACAGCAGACCTAGTGCAGGTGCCCAAGGTAACACAGGTGTCTCCCACTATCCAAAAACAGGGAATTCCTGTGAAGCCTCTTGAAGTGGTATAATGCGAATTTTCAAAAAGCGGGGGATACCTGTATGGACAGGATTGTTCACTGCAGTCATCTGCATGATGTCGTAACAGTGAGGCCTTGAAGCTATGTGTGTGTCCATCAGTGAGGAACGAATGAGTCACATCTGGAAGACCTTGTGGCTGTTAGAAGGAACAATATGATTTGGGTGTGCAGTATTGCTTAAGACTTACAATCATAGCCCTGGCTGGGTAGCCCACTTAGTTGGAGTGTCGTCCCATACACCAAAGGGTTTTGGGTTTGATTCCTGGTCAGGGCACATATCTAGGTTGAGGGGTGGAATCCCCACTGGGGTACATATGGGAAACAACCGATCAATGTTTCTCCTTCACATTGATGTTTCTTTCTCTCTCCCTCCTTCCCTCTTTCTCTAAAATCAGTAAACATATTCTCGGGGGAGGATTTTTCTTAAAGATAATATTTATTATTTTTCTAGAGATAGGGGAAGGGAGGGAGAAAGAGAAGGAGAGAAACATCAATGTATGGTTGCCTCTTGGGCACCTCCTACTGAGGACCTGGCCCACAACCAGGCTGTGCCCTGATTGGGAATCGAACCAGCAACCCTTTGCTTCTCAGTCCAGTGCTCAGTCCACTGAGCCACACCAGCCAGGGCAAGGGAGGATCTTTTTTTTAATTAATTAATTTTTTAAAAGACAGCCATGATAAAAGCAAATGTCAGACAAATATGTTCTTATTTGACATGTACTGTGTGTGTCCTGGGTTTGCTGGAGGCAAATACAGTCTGCAGATTTGTGGAGTTTCAAGTCTGGTGGGCGTGACAGACGTGAAACAGATCATCACACAGATGGGTTTGTGCTTCCAAATGGTGGCCTTTCTTCTTCCCACAGCCTCTGAGGGCCGCCAGGATTCCGCTGCAAACTTGACCAGCACCAATGGCAGCAATAGCATAAGCATGTCAGTGGAGATTAACGGGATTATGTACACAGGTAACACCTTGACCGCTTCATTTGCCAGGTTAACTTGGGAGTCCCGGGTGGCCCCCAGGTTTGGCCTGTGTGAGCCCAGCCATCAGAGGGAGCGAAGTCCTTTCTTCCCTGGGAGACCTGAGTGTATAATCGATGCAGTGTACTTAAAGCAGTGCTCAGCACATAGTAGGCACTTGGCATGGTGCTTTATGTAGAAAGTACTTGGCACAGTGCTCAGCGCATAGTCAGTGCTCAAAAATAGAGCTGACCCTTGAGCAACAAGGGTTTGGACTGTGTGGGCCAACTTACATGTGCATTTTTTTCAATAAATACCGCAAATATATTTCCCTGATGATTTTCTTAATAACATTTTCTTTTCTGTGGCTCACTTTACTGTAAGAATTCAGTATATAATACATATAACATATAAAATATGTGTTCATCCACTATTTATGTTATCGGTAAGGCTTCCAGTCAACAATACGCTATTAGTGGTTAAGTTTTGGGGAGTCAAAAGTTATATTTGGATTTTCAACTGTGTCAGGATCACTACCTCTAACACTTGTGTTGTTCAAAGGTGAACTGTACAAGTGATGTTTCAAAGTTCCTTGTAAAAAAATGTACTCGCACCATTTGCTCATTAGAACACCAGGTGGCGCTGGGGACAAAGAACAGCTGGGTTGTTGGGCAAAGATTCCTTTGGGAAGCAGAAACTGAGATGAGGTAGTAGGTGTTCCTAGCGGGTCCATGGGAGAACTTTGCAGGGAATCAGTGCTCATGGAGCCCCTTGTACCTGTCATATAATTTTTTAAAGACTCTCCATAACATGTCTCTCCTCCTGTCCTTGCATTAGGAGTGCTGTTTGCTCAGCCACCAGCCCCCACACCACCCTCAGCTCCCAGCAAAAGCGGTGGTGGCAGCAGCCGGGGAGGAAACAGTGGGACCAGCAGCAGCGTGGGCAGCCAGGCCGGGCCAGCGGGGTTACCCACACCCCCCACGTCTTCTACCTCAAATAATTCATTGCCTTAACCGCACCACTCCCCACCCGCCGCCCCCACCCTGGGAGCCGGTCACACTGGGCAGGGGCCGAAAGGTGGGCCAAGCAGGGCCGGGGTGGTGGGAGATACGGGTGGGGAGGGGAGATATCCACAAAGGAGCCACAGCTAACGCCAAAAATAGAAGAAAAAATATATATATATACATATATATAAAGAAAATTTAATAAAACAGGGGAAAACCAAGGAACACTTGAATTACTCAGGTTTCAGACATTCAGAGAAATGAATTGTGAGACTAGGGAAGGAAACGAGCAAAGGAAGTTCCCAGGGCTCGCCTGCAGCCGTGGTGGACCGACTAGGACTGGTCGCTGGTTTGGACCAGGTCCTGTTTACCTCATACATCCCTGCACTGTGTGTTTTCATTTTTGTCCGGTTGTTTTCCTTTTTTTTTTCCTGTTCATCACACACCCACTGTCCATACCCAGCTCCTTGTTTTCAGTGAAACCCCTGAGCCAAGATCAGTTGAATTTTTTTCTTGTTGCTTTTGGGAACTTTTTATTTTTTTTTTAAAGAAATAGTGATATTCAAGCTTTATAGGGTTTTTAAGAGGTTTGGGGGGTTTTGTTTTGTAAATATTATATTTTATTCTTAGGGAAGGAATCAAACCTTAGGAAAAGGATATATATCTCTATATATTTGTGTTCATTCAGGGAAACTGGACTTAAAAGAAGCAAAAAAAAAAAGTAATATCCTTTTAATTTTTTCCATGACTGATTTGGGTTCATGTGTGCATTTCCTGTGGTGCAGTAGGCAGCCGGTGAGCGCGGGACACTGCGCCCTGGGCTCTAGCCAGAAAAGGCGGTGAGCTCAGGTGCTGAGTGCCAGGCTGGGGCTGGGGGCGCCATGGGAGGACGTGAGTGCTGAATGGCAAAGCAGGACTCTAGATGCTGTCTCTCGCTTGCCACACTGTGCTCCCAGTCAGGGACCTGGAAGTCAACCAGAGAGGACACAGTGCTGGAAGAAGGGCCAGGGCCTTGGGTGGGGGGTGTCTGTCATAGCTCCCAGGCTCCTGTCTCAGGGATGAATGTGGCCTGGGGACTCCCTCTTGCCTGGAAGGGCTGCTTCTGGAGACCTATCTGTATTGATGTTCGGAGACGGGGGTGAGCCAGGCTAAGCTCAGGGTGAGGATTCTGGGGCCTTGTCATCCTGCACACCCCACTCCTTCTCATCTCCTTCACTTAGTCCCTCAGTTCTCTCTCGCCCCCGTGCAAGGCTACATTCCCAATGTAATTAAAGGAACTAAATAGAGGCCCACGAGGAGGCTGCACTCACTCCACGACCCCTTCCCCCAGGTGAGAAAGTGGGCATCGGAGACAGTTGGGCTGAGGAGTTTATTTCAGTGGCTGATCTTCGCTACAAGGTAGCACCTTCTGTCCAAAGGCCCAGGTGGGGTGTGGGGGCTTCCTTTGCCATCCTAACCCTTGCTGGCTCTCTGGGAACCAGGCAGTGCTGGTTGGGACTGTGCCTCCTACACCTTAGCGCCCTTTCCTTCCATGCATTGAGTTTGTCTGCTCTATTGGGCCCAGGGAGCCTGGCTTAATGAGGCCAAAAAGGGAAGTGCCCCACCTGGCAGCCTCCCAGATCCCCGGATCCCAGACTCAGTGATCCCGGACCCGGCGCCATCTTGTTGCCTTGGAGACCTTGCAGAGGGGAGCATCCAGGTCCCACCCCTGCCCCATGTCTGGGTTTGCTTGGGTGCGGTGCTGTGGTATCTTTGGGGAGAACCCCTTTCTTTGGTGTATCTCAGGGTTGTTGACACCGCCCACCTTCCAAAATGGGGCAGCTGCAGGCATCTGGGGTTTCCTCTCTGTTTTTAACTTCTGGAAGGTTCTCCTCCCCAACTCTCACTGCAGCAGCACAACCACTGTGGGAGGAGGATCTTCTTGTCTCCAGAGCAGTGGACCGGATGCTCCTTTTCCCTTCTTCCATGACCAGGCCCCCCGGAGCCACAGCCTCCTGGTGGGTGCGGCCCACATGGGGGTGTCTGCTGCCTGGTTATTTCTACCTCAGGTCCGACTCTTGATGCCAAAGCCCCTCCTCAGCCTGACCCCTTTTTCTGGCTCAGAGTTTCAACAAGTCCCAATACCTATCCCCTCTACCCGTGTCACGGGCACCTCCACCTGAGAGCCCACCTGGGTGCTCTCTCTGGTCCTGTGTGTGTGTCTCACATGTCTGTGTGTGTTGGGGGACCTGGGTGTCGTGTCCTGTGGGCGATATGGCCTGCGGATCTAACTCAGGGCATGTCTGCTGTTCAGGGTGATTGCAGGGGTGAGGGGAGACGGCGCTGTGGGCAGGGGGAAGGGATGGAAAGGCACGGGGGAGCTCCAGGCTGGGACGGGGTTGCAGCCTCTGCCTCGAGTGAGTCCCCATGTACCCTCTGCCACGCCCATCTCAGGACAACCCCTGTCAGCGGGGGTTCTAGGGTGCAGCTCAGCACCCCCTCATGCAAACTGGGGTGGGGAAGGGGCAGCCATCTCTGTCAGCGGCTTGCTTGTACACTGTTCATTCTGGAATGGGTGGGGCTTAGCTGCCTGGTGCACGCAGGGACCCCCCAAGCTCAGGCTCAAGCTCAAGAGGGGCTCAGGGGCTTCCCCTGCTCTAGAGATGTTTGTGACAGCTGCTTCTAGAATCTTCCTTGTGACCCCTAAACTGGCCGCAGCGCTGCCCACTGTCGCGCAAGGGGCAGAGCAGAGGCGTTGGGGCGGCTGAGCTACTTTTTAATAGTTGTGCATTTGTACAGTCACTGTTTTTGCTTTTGTCATTTTTGCCCGCTTCTATCATTTTTTTCTTCCCCTTAATTTTACTTCTGCATTTTTTTCTTGGCAAACACGAATGAATTCAGCCTTTCATTCCTGACATGTGAAATTTCAGTTTCTCTGGGGTTTGTCCGATGGCACGGGGACCGTGCCGGAACTCAGGTTAAAGGAAAAAAACTTTAAAAAGGTATAAACTACTCTACCTCTGGCCGGGCCTTGCCTGTCACCCTGGCCGGTGGGGCAGCCGGTAAGGATTTCAGTTTTGCAGAACATTCAGGTATTAAGGGGGGGCAAAAGACCAAAAAAAGGGAGGGAGGTGTGATTTTGAAATTTAAAAGAACACTGAAAGTTTACATTTTATAACATTATTATGCAGATTGTATTTAAATTTCAGAAATATTTAAGACAATTGTAATCCTGTAAAGCTGATGATATTAAAACAAGACAAAACACTTCTGACTTTTAACAGAAAAGGTCTCAGTGTTGCTTTCCTGGGCGTCGCCCCACCCTGTCTGGGTCCAGGTGGCAGAGGGCACAGGGGCTAATTCATGGGTCCTCTAGTAGGGACTGTGTGACCCCAGGGGATACTGGCGATGTCTGGGAACATCTGTGGTTGTCACAACTGGGGGTGCTCCTTTCACCAAGTGGGTGAGACCAAGGATGCTGCTCAGCACCCCACAGTGCCTGGGATGGCCGCACCCGAGAGTGACCCGGCCTCGGTGTCTGCGGTTTCGGAGGGAGACCCTGGCTGAGCCAGCTCTGAGAGGTAGCTCCCTCCCGCTCAGTGTCACCCTCTTGGTGCCCCAGCCCCCTAGCCTAGACCTCCTGCTCTCCTGGGTTCTGATGCCCGTGTCACTCCTGAGTTGTCTGACTCAAGCCCCCAGGGCGAGTCATCCGCCCCACCCCCTCCTTGCTGGCATCATTTTGGTTCCCTAAGGAGACCGCCCTGGCCATGCCTCTGTTCACCCTGCCCCCCCCCCCCAGCTTTCCCCTGTGGTTTGGTTCACATTTTAACACTTTGTCTTTCAGTGCAATGTAGCCCCAAAGAAACCAGACGGAGGGGTGATTGGTCCCTTGGGCTACAGTTGCAACCCCCAGGCTCAGCCCAGATAAAGGGAAACCCTGGTTTTCATCCTTGAAACCCAAACCTGACAGGCAGCAAGCACACAGCATGTAAGGTGTTGCCTGGAAGAGAGAGATTTCCTGGGGTGACCCTCATATCACCACACCCAGGGCATGTGACAGGCTCCGGGTTGGTATGGCTGGATAGTGGACAGGCCCCGCCTCCTGCCACCCGGCTCCCCTGCCACTAGCTCCTGCCTGTGGCTGGCCTGGGCCTGTCCCTTCTGTCTGGGTCAGCCCCGAAGGCTGGGTAGGAATCAGGAAAAACAGCCCGCTCCTGTGGCAGCCAGTTGGTTCCCAGAAGCCTCCCCTGGCCCATTTCATCCAGCCTTTTATTTCATCCATCCATACCAGAGATGGGGCGCCTACATCTCCATGAGCCTGGAGAACCTGGAGTGGACAGGTCAACCCACCTGCCTCTCTGAGCCCCCTGCCCCCCAGGGGCATAAAGGAAAAGTTTTGGAGTGTTTTAAGGCCCTTGTTTTGCCAACTGTATAGGCCAGTCTAGTATCTTTATGCATCTGCTAAAGACACCTGGAGGAGGACTGGGTCCCTGAGGTCACACAGCCCCTGGAGGCACACGGAGGGGTCAGACCCGAGAGGTCAGACCGCAGCACCTCTCCCCACCTCCTCAAGCCAGGGCACCTCCTGGCTCCTGTTCTGCTTGTTAGGAGGCAGGGAAACTCCCAGGAGGTGAAACTCAAAACTATGCCTGATTAGCGGAGCTAATCAGGAGAGGCAGACCAAAGGGGGGGCAGCGGGCAGGGTTGAAAGGATGCCTGAGAAAGATGGTTGCCCTGGAGTCAAGGAGTCCTCTGTTATCCTTGTACCATTAGTGCACACCACGGGGGCTGCCGGGTTTGTTCAAGCACCCCCACTCCCTGGGCCGGGCAGGGAGTGAGGTGGCTGGGCTCCCAGAAAGGAGGGGTCTGGTTTGGTTCACCAGTGTACCAGTGCCTGCAAACAGGAGGTGCTCAGCGAACGTGGAGGAATAAAGAGTGCAAGAATCCCGGGTTTAGACCCATAACCTCAGTTTCCGCAAGCCTCGTGGCTACTCTCGCCCCACCACCACCAGGGCCTTTCAGCCTTGGGTTTGGGAGGCAGAGCCTGTCTGGCACCAAGGAGGTCTGGTGACTGGGTGGTCTGGAGGCCCCCAAAGTGTGGCTTTTGTCCTGCTCTTCTGACACAACTGGTCTGTCCTCATTCCGGGAACTGGGCTGGGGGTGGGGTGACCTCTGACCTGACAGCAGCCTGGCCTACTGGGTCCCCAGGGAAGGGAGGAGGGGAGGAAAGGAGGGAGAGGCCTGTGAGGGGCCTGATTGCAATCCAGCAGCCCTGCCCTGAGGCCCTGCCTGGGCCTGTTCCTGCCTGAACATCCATCATCAGAGCCCCTTACCCCTCTTGGTACAATTGGTCCCCTGCAAACCACACCTGCTGGGCCCACCCCTGTATCCGGAGTTCAGAAACTTCCAGGCTAGTCTTCCCAAGATGAGGACGCAGATCCCATAGCTCTGAGAAACCCGCACTTTGTACATGGGGGAACAGGCCCAGAGCTGTGTGATGACTTGCCCCAGGGCTCAGAAGTGCCCGTTTCAAGCCCTGACTTGGAATTTAGAATGGTCACCTAGGCCCACCCCCAGATTCTGCAGTGGGCCGGACTTCAGCTATCAAAGAAAGATTTGTTTTGGGAAAAGCCTAAACGATTTCTTGGTCCGCTAGCTCAAGAGCGTTGTCCCAATACACCAAGGTCGCCTGGTCAATCCCTGGTCAGGGCACATTCAAGAAGCCACCAACAAATAAGTGAAACAACAAATCAACATTTTGCTCTCTCTCCCCATCTCTTTAAAAAATTTTTTTGTTTGTTTTGGTGTTTGAAAAGTGTAAATTAGCATTCAAGATATCTCGGTTCAATTATTCACAGTACAAGCATTTGAGGAACCTGGGGGCATCATCTGGTTCCGGTGGCGGAAATCAGAAACACCTGGTTCTAGTTGCAATGTGTCTTTGGACTAAGTGGTTCCTGCCTCAGTTTCCCCATTTAGCAGGTGCTACGGGTTGGGACCTGCAACTTATGAAAGTCCTCCCTCCCCCAGGATAAAATTAAATCCAGGCTCCCCACTGCCCAGAAGTCCCTGAATAGCCCAGTGCCCCCTCTAGGGTCTAGCCTTAGGGCCTTGGCACTACTTCAGCCCCTCTTTCTCTTCAAGTTGTTAGTACCCTGCTCAAAGGATACCTCTTCCTGGAAGCCCCTCCTCCAGACCCTTCATCCCAGTAACTGTTTCGTACTGTGACCCCAGGGCTGGGAGCGGCCCCACACTCCGCCTCCCCGTAGGTGGCTCCCGATTGCCACCTGGCGGCCGAGGCTGGGACTGCGGATCCTCACGTTCTGGGCTCCGCTTTCAGCGGCTTGGGGGCGGTGCTCTGGACTGGGTGGCAGGTACGCCGCATTGGGCACCCTCGGTGTTGCTTGTGGACACACCTCCCAGGACTGACAAACCTCTCCGGCTGGAGACTTCGACTTTTAAGTGATTTCTCCCCTTTCAAAGGTTGGCAACTAATTCCACATTTTAAAGTGCAGTTTTCCCCTGACCGGTAGGCGGGTGGTTAGAGCACCATACGCCCAGGTTGAGGGCTCCATCCCAGTCAGGGTAAGTACAAGAAGTAACCAATGAATGTATAAATAAGTGGAACAACAAAGCAATGTTTTTCTCTCCTCCTCCTCTCTCTAAAATCAATAAATATTTAAAAAATAAAGTACATTGTTTTTCGATGTAGCCAGAACAGCAGCTGACATTGTTTTTAGATGTGGCCAGGGCAGCAGCTGTGACCTTCAGTTAAGCGTGCGCTTTCGACTTGTTTGGCCTGAGCCAAGTTCATGAAATAAAAATGTGTATTTTGTGGCCACCAAGAGGGTCCATGGGGAGGCTGACGGTGGATTCGTATGACTTAATTACATCGCATTGAGTGCTAACTAGATATGTAATGTCAGGCACGTAGTCTGTATTTCACGTCTGTGAGGGCGGTCCTTCATTATTTGCGTATTAAAAAAAAGAAAAAGAAAAAAAAAAGAGTCTGAGAGCTTGAGTCACTTTGCCAAAACCACCGAGCTTAAATAGCTAAGCTAGACTTCCAGGCTCTGAAGCTAACTGCTCGCAGAAGACTCTAGGCCTTGATTTATATTTCATATACTTTTGCAAGAGGCCTCCTTCCAAGACTTTTGACCAGGCGGGACGCCCGGTGAAGCTCAGCGGAGTCGAGGGAAGGTTGGGAGGGAGGACTTAAACTCATAAGGAAGCGCGCTCCCCAAAGTAGCTGCGCTCCGGAGAGCCGGCCCCTCTAAGGGGCGGGGCCACCTGAGTGCCGCTCTAGCCCGTGCGGTGCAGCCGCCCAAGTCTCGCTGGTGATGACGAATTTCCGGGGCGGTGGGAGAGTAAGATGGCGGCGCCCATGGAGGTGGCTGTGTGTACTGATTCGTCTGCCCAGTTGTGGAGTTGCATCGTGTGGGAGCTGCACTCGGGTGCTAACCTGCTCACGTACCGCGGCGGCCAGGCTGGGCCCCATGGCCTGGCGCTGCTCAATGGCGAGTACTTGCTTGCGGCGCAGCTGGGCAAGAACTACATCAGCGCCTGGGAGCTGCAGCGGAAGGTGCGGCGGCGCACGCTCGAGACAAGGGGATGTGTGGGGCGCGCGCGAGACTGGGGTTAGCGGGGGCTGCACACACCCTGACTCGGGGTGAAGAAGTCTCAGGGTGCTCTGCGCGCTCTGGGGCGGATCCCTGGGCCAGCGGGCCAGGAGCATGAGCACATGAAAGGGTGGGGAGGTAGCGGGCAGCTAAAGGGAGCTGCGCATAAACGGGCGCGAGATGTAAAGGGAGAGTTTGCAGTTACGGTTCCGTGGGTCTCGTAAGCTGGAAAGGTGAAGGTCTGAGGCCTGGTGAACCCCCTGAAAGGGTAGCTCAGAGAACTTATTTTTCAAAAAAAGGACACTGTGTTTACTTTTTTAGAGTCCGTGGTGTCTCTTTCACCATCCTCAAAATGCGTTTCCTGCAGCTGCTTGCAGCCCCTTTCTATCAGATGACAACTCCTGGGGCAAGCCCTGTGCTCTGGCTTTGCCCGGTGTGGGCCACACAGAACTCATGTTTTCCCATTTTAGAGATTTGGAAACTGAGGCTCACAGTCGCAGGTGGGACCTTAAAGAAGTAAGATTAGGGAACGGGCTCTCTAGCCTCACTGCTCTCTGTGCCTCACCCACACCCACGCCCAGGCCTATAGGAGCACCATCCTGCTTTTATCCAAGGATTTGGAGGTCTATACCTCCAACCTGCAAAGCCTGGGCTGGAGCAAACACTTCTTTGCTGAACTGTGGATTTGCTCAAACCACCCCTGTTCCCAGTCTTTCTGGTTTTCTTGGATTTACCAGCTGCCTGGGTACCCCCACCCATTCTCCTCACTGCTCCCTGGCTCCTGAGCTCTGCGTGAAGCTCAGAGACTTCTTATGTTCCTGTAGGACCAGCTGCAGCAGAAGATCATGTGCCCTGGGCCTGTCACCTGTCTGACCACGTCACCCAATGGCCTCTACTTGCTGGCAGGGATTGCAGAGAGCATATACCTGTGGGAGGTGAGCGTCAGAGCCAGGGTCATGGAGCTTGGCCTGTGGACCACTGACTTAGACCATCAACAGTTGGTTGCTTGAAGGGAGACTCACCTCACTTCCTGCACAGACGTTGTAGGATTTGGGGATAGGAGGTGGGTGTAAACACCTCAGTCCTGCCTGACCTTGATCTTAACCAACAAAACAGGCTTGGCAAGGGAACTGAGTCCTCGATGGAATGGGAGAGGCTTTGTTATCTCATCCTGGCAGTTTTAAATCTTAGTTCTGATTTTGAAACAAGGGATCAGTTAGTTGTTCAGGCACAAGATGGGAAACTGAGGCAGGAAGGGACTTCTCAGATTGTCTCTCATGGGAGAAATCCTTGCTCTGATTGCTGTCAGCCTGGTGCAGGGGACGTGGTATAAACCAGGGGCCTTCAGCCTGATGGCCTTCATCTTAGGGATCCAGTCCTAGCACTTTTGGCTCTTGTGGTTGCTGTCTGGCTCTGGCCCCCTCATTCTCTTGGAGAATTCCTGATGGGTGTGAGCTTTGGCCACGAGGGGACGCCACTCAAGGACAACCAAAGCAAGAGCCCAGGCTGAGGGCTTTCAGTTAGGGCTGAACTGACTGCCATAGCTACCACTGTTGACCTTCCCCCTTGCCCCCTGAGTGGGTGGTAGAGGCTAGAAATCCTTAGAGTGGGTCTCCAGGGTGAACAAGTCTATGTCTGTCCACATTTCCCCCTTGTTAGATTTGGGGCCACCCTGCTCTACTTGGATCTCACCTGAACTGATTACACCTGCAAAGCTTTCATGTTTAAGTAAGGTCACAGGTTCCGGGGATTAGGACATGTATTGTGAGGGACATGGTTTAACCTACAGTATCATCTCTGTTCTCCTCCTCCCATGCCACGGCCCTTCCCAGGTGTTGTATTGTGGGCTCACCTCTCCCTGCCACCAGGCCCCTCCCTCTTCGGTAGATCAGACTGATCAGCTTTCTGCTGGTTTGGGTCTCCCTTTGCCCAGGTTTCACAGCAAGAGGTGCCCCCACCCCCAGTCCCTCCTGCTACACCAAGTGGCATGGCTGCATTGGAAGCCCCTCACAGCCAATCTGGAAGACTATGACTTCCTGCTGGGACAGAATCCCATGGGGAGCCACCTGCTGCTGGTCGTGGGTCTGGCTGCTCCCAAACGGCCCTGCTCCCTCACCAGCCTGGACACTCTCACCCACACCTGCCCTGGGGCTGCAGTCACACCACCCGTCTCCCTGGGCCTGGGAGGACTGTCTCTTCAGTGTACCCCTGTGGCCTGGCAACTGGGGGCCAGGTGCTGCACCTCATTTCCTCACCTGACCCACACCTGCCCCGCTTTCCCCAGGTCTCCACAGGGAACCTCCTGGTCATCCTGAGCCGCCACTACCAGGACATCTCCTGCTTGCAGTTCACAGGGGACAGCAGCCACTTCCTCTCGGGTGGCAAGGACTGCCTGGTGCTAGTGTGGAGCCTGTGCAGGTAGCACCCGGACCCTCTTGGGCCTGTACCCACTCTGTGGCCTCATCCAGGTGAGGCCTCAGCACTGAGGGCAAGGGGCCCACTCCGCAGGAGGCCGTGCTGAAGTCCTGGCGCAGGAAAGGGCTGGGGCCTGCAAGTCGGTGGGCCAGTGTGAGGAGGACAAGGGTGACTGGTTTGTCTAGCAACCAAAGGGAGCCGCCTGAGAATGTTCTGCCAGTGGGATGGACCCAGTGGCCACATGGAGGTGGGTGGGGGCATCAGGGGGCAGCCCTCCCCCTGAATCCACTTCTCCTGCAGTGTGCTGCAGATGGATTCCTCCAGGACCCCAGCCCCCCGGCATGTCTGGTCCCGCCACACCCTTCCCATCACAGACCTGCACTGTGGCTTTGGGGGTCCCCTAGCCAGGGTGGCCACAGCCTCGCTAGACCAGACAGTGAAGGTAGGACGGACCACCTGCCCTCCCCCAGTGGATCTATGAGTGGGGTTCAGGTGGCTGGCAGGTTCTTGGATGATGTGAGTCAGTGAATCACCTGCTCCCCCAGGCTGGCGGCTCTAGACAGCTCTTAATTCCCCCAGTGCTTCTGGACACAAGGACATCCAGAGGGCAGATGGTCTAGGCCCATGTTGGCTCAGAAATTCCCACTTGGCCACCCATACCTGATGGCTCCCTGGCCAAGGCTCAGGGATTTGTGGGCGCCTGGCCCTTGGGTCTTTATCCTTGGTGGTGGGGGCTGCAGAATCCAGGGATGACAATAGCTACAGTGGGGTAATGAGGGGTCCTGGGCATGAGAACCTAAGCTCTGTCTCAGGGAGTGTCCCAAGCACCCCAGCCCCAAGAACCCCGAGTGATAGCACCTGTCTGAGGTTCCGTGGGGTCTGGAGTCTCCCAGGTAGGGCTTTCTGGCCCTCGGACAAGCACCCCTGCAGCACTGGCACCCCAGTGTGTGTGGAGCCCCCATCCCGTACTCTGCCTGCCCCCAGCTGTGGGAGATCTCCTCAGGGGAGCTGCTGCTCTCCGTGCTCTTTGATGTGGGCATTATGGCCGTGACCATGGACCTGGCTGAGCATCACATGTTCTGCGGTGGCAGTGAAGGCTCCATCTTCCAGGTCGATCTCTGCACCTGGGTGAGTGGTGGGTGGTTGGAGGCTGAGGGGACAGTGGGATGTGGGGGGGTTCATCCTCCAAAGGCCCTGGAACCATCCATCTCCCCTGATCCAGGTCCTCGAGCCGAGCCGGCTCTGCCCCTGCCCATCACCTCAGTGCCCTGGGGCCCCCATGGCTGAGGCACAGTTGTGTTCCTCTGCTTACTGGTCCCTCCGCCTCCACAGCCTGGACAGAGAGAGAAGAGCTTCCAGCCAGAACAAGACAGCGGGAAGGTGTTCAAAGGCCACAGGTGCAAGGACCAGACTGGTAGCTGGGGAGGGGCCCTGTTCTCGTGCTCCTGGGGTTTGGGATCATTTGCACCACCCTTTCTCAGACCTGTGTCCCCAGGAACCAGGTGACATGCTTGTCAGTGTCTACTGACAGCAGTGTGCTGCTCTCTGGCTCACATGACGAGACCGTGCGCCTCTGGGACATCCAAAGCAAGCAGTGCATCAGGACGGTGACCCTGAAAGGTGGGCCTGGGGGCAGAAGACCAAGAGGGTTGTAAGTTGTGTGGCTTTGCCTGTTTGTCTACACTCTGGTCACTTGGCCAGGTGCTGGGAGGAGGGCAGGTTCAAGGAGTGGAGGGTGTGGGAGCCATGGCCCAGGCCTGGCCAAGGTGGCTCCTGACCAGCCTCCTGCCCTGCTGCAGGCCCTGTGACCAATGCCTTCATTATGCTGGCGCCAGTCAGCATGCTGAG
The DNA here is from genome assembly GCF_019186645.2 of Phyllostomus hastatus. Taxonomy (NCBI): domain Eukaryota; kingdom Metazoa; phylum Chordata; class Mammalia; order Chiroptera; family Phyllostomidae; genus Phyllostomus; species Phyllostomus hastatus. Next base: position 4,789,612 of record NW_025333640.1, on the reverse strand, counting down.
CTCTGACTTCAGGCCCAGCCTGCCCTTGCCACACTTCAACAAACACCTGCTGGGCGCTGAGCATGGGGACGAGCAGCACCGCGGGGGCCTGACGCTGCGCCTGGGCCTCCACCAGCAGGTACTTGCTGCAGCAGGTCACCTGCCCCAGCTCTGCCTCTGCAGTACGGCTCTCTATCTCCTCTGGGCCTGGGTCCTGGCCAGAGTCCCTTAGAGGGCCCTCGACGCATTCCCTCAGTGAGGAGGCTCCCCTGACCACATGGTTGAGCCCAGCCTGGTAGCTAGCACCTGACCCCAGAAAGCACCTTCCACAGTAGAAGCAGGCCACACACCAGCATGCATTCCCAGACAAGCAAACAAGCATGCCCAAAGGCACTGTGTCCAGTACCTTCTCCAGCAGGGCAGTAGGCAGCATGCACTTCCCTGGCACCCTCCAGGGACTCTGCTGCAGAGGTCTGCATGTACTTGGCAGGCCCTGGCATTGCTGCTCTGGGTGTGGTCCTTCTGCCTCTACCCACTGTTTCCATTCCCTGGACTCACATGAGCCCCAGAGGGGCGTCCAGGCCCCTCATTCAGACATCATGATGGATGTCAGGGCCAAGTGCCTGCCTGTCTGCCTGCCAGCCAGGACAGCATGCCTGGACTGCATCTAGCAGGAGGTGGACAGCCTCTCCTCTGCAGCAGTGTCCATCCGTCTAGATGGGCAGGCGGGTACTGCCCATGTGCTGGCTGGTTCTTTCCTGGAGCCCTCTTGGCCCTGGTTTCTGCATGTCCCCCCAAGTGTGGCTGCAGTCCCACATTTGTGGTGTGGCCTTGAGCGTCCTCATCCCCTGTGCCTCGTTGGGCACAGTCCTGCAGCAGGAAGCAGGTAAGAGGAGGCCAGTCACATTACTTCCTGCCAGGTGTGGGGTTGAAGATGCAGCCTCCCACAGAGGCGTCACCCTTCTCAGCATTGGGGTGAGCCCTGAGGTCGCTGAGGCAGCCCCTCCCTTTGCAGGGCTCAGAGCCCAGCTACCTGGAGCGAGCGGAGCGGCTGCACAGGGTCATGTGCAGCACTATGGAAAAGGTAGGTGCGCCTGTGGAGAAGGCCAGGTCTGGGGGTGTGGGGTTGAAGGGCTGTTAACTGGGGAGAAGATCGGCCCCCCTCTGTGGGATGTAAGAGGTCCCTCCGCCCTGAGGCCCCACTCCTCCCCAGAACGTGCTGGGCGGCCAGGACCAGCTGCGAATCCGAATCACGGAATTAGAAGACGAGGTGCAAAACCTGCGCAAGATCAACCGTGACCTGTTTGACTTCTCCACCCGCATGATCACCCGGCCTGCCAAGTGAGTGCGGGGACCCAGGCCACCGCCCACGGACAGGCCGTCAGGGCTGGCCTCCCTGGGGCTGTTGGGCCGATGCCCCTGGACCACCACATGTCCCCAGCTCTCCTTCCCCTGGACTGTTAACCTGCGTGAGGGGTCATTTTGTCTGTGATGACCCACCGGTGTCTGTTGTGTCCAGTTGGTGCTGTTCAGTTTTTAACAAAAAGACCTAAAACCCTGTCGTCCTCAGTCCTCCGTATGTACTGAGGGCTATTCCAGGACTCAGGCTGGACTCTGGGACCCTCGACATGGGCCATCAGGTCTGACTTAGTCAAAACCTAGTGTTGGGAAGCTGTGATTCCCAAATTGTTCTCATGCTCGTTTGTCACCCCAGTGCCTTTGCATGACCCTGAAGTCCCCGCCTCCTGTGATGGAAAGGGGGGTGGGAAGGCAGCCTCAGCTGCAGGTAGTGATTTAGGGAGAGCAGTGTCGTCATACTGGTCACATCCTAATGACCACCAAGGGTCCCCCTAACCTTAGTTGAGGCAAGGGCTCAGGTAGCAGCCAGTTCTGGGCCAGGGTCCCCTGGAGGGACAGGTGGCCAGGGCCCCTTGACCAGGATATTTTTGTCAGTGTCAAGGGCCCAAGAGTTGCCAGGTGTCTCCACTGCTTTGGGGACACTGCCAGGCCAGTCATCACCTGCAGGCCAGCCCAGAAATGTGGGCCCCAAGGCTGCCGTCAGAACCTTCCAGAAAGCTAACCACCATTGACAGTCCTGCTTAATGATCCTGAGAACCCACATAATTTATCAGATGTCTTCATAACTGAAGCTGTGAGCCAGCAGCCAGCACTGAGATCATGCTTTTAGGCTAATTGGATTTCTCTGTCCCTGGGGCTCTCTGTCCTTGCAAGCTGGTGGCCCAGCCACACGCTGCAGCAGGGTGCCCAGGAATGGGACTGGGCCCAGCCTCCAGCCCTATGGCCCTTGTCCTCCCTCCTCCCCTGCCCAGGGAGCTTGGACAGGTTGATACTTGGGACTATCCGGTCTGTGCCAGGAAGGGGGTCCACCTGATTGGTGGGGGCACGTCATGGTCCCACACGCACACAGTGGGGTCTGTAGCAGCCAGGCAGCAAAGTTGGGGGCATGGAACTTGTGCAGCGGTTCCAGGAGGTGGAGGTGGGGCCAGAAGATGGGCTCAGGCTTCCTGAGGGTCCCTCATCTGCCAGGGCTGCCGCCCTCTGGTCCTGATCCTGGTCAGGCCACCTCTGCCTGGCCACACAAACCGCCAGCCCTCCATACCCTCTGCTGTTGGCTCCATAGGAGACTTGGACCTAGTTCTGATCTTGGTACTGCTGCCCATGTCTGCGTCTGGTCCGTCCCAGACAGGGCTGGCAGGTTGCCATGTGCTGACAGTACCAGCTTCTGGCTGGCAGCCTCCTTTGGGTCTGGATTTTTCCGAGTTGGGGGTGCTGTTCCCACTGTCCCTCACCCCACATATATTTCCAAGGCCAAAGACAGACACACACCATACTGAACCTTCAACTGCTGGAGTGCCCTGGGCAGAGAAGGCGGGGTCCGTGCCCCCTGGGGCTGTCCCCATATTCTGACTTGGGCCTGGTGGGTTGCGGTGCCTGCCCACCCTGTAGGTAGCTTGTCACGGGCTGGGAGGGGGAACATCAACAAGCAGGTGGCCTTCATAACAACTCTGTCCATGCCACCTGTCCAGTGCAGCCCTGGAAGGTGGCCCTCCTCTGCAGGCCGCCATGGGGAGGCCTGGAGGAAGGGGGTTGGCCAGCCTGCCACACGCCTTTCAGACGACATGAGTGGTGAGGGTGGACCTGACCTCGGTCTGGCCTGAAACCACTGCCTGGATAAGCCGTGCCTGGCTCCACCACGGTTTCCTTACCTGTTAAAGGAGCATTCTCCTGCATTTGCAGAGCCTGCGAGGAACCTTGGGGAGCTTGTGCCCAGCTAGTGTGACGGGTGCATTGCATGTAGTGAATGGTGCTCTTGATCGTCTGTCTGGTCTGTGAGAATTGCTGTACACACTTCCTCAGCACCATTGACCCCACAGCCTAGGCCATTGTTGCCGGGGGACGTGCCAACAGCGTCCAGTGTTCACCAGCGACCTCGGCGTGCTGGTGGAGTTGGTGTACACTACAGTGAGGTGCCACTTCACGCCCTCAGGACTACTGTTCTAAAAACAAGTGTCCCTGAGTAGGTGGAGAGACAACCCTTCTTCTGCACGGTGGGTGGGGTGGGGCAGCTGCTGTGGCAAATAGTCTAGTGGTTCCTCTAAAACTGGAAGTCGCCATATGACCCCGCAGTCCCACTTCCAGGTGGATGGACACCCCAAAGACCTGAGAGTAGGCACTCGAGGTGTGCACACCCATGGTCACCACGGCCGGGAGGCGGGAGCACCCGTACCTGCCAGCGGACGCACATACCTGATTGCGGGTTCCATCCCCAACTGGGCCTGTGTGCGAGGTAACCAGTGGATTTTGGACATTTCACAATGATGTTTTTCTCTAAAGTCAAACGAATCCCTTAAATAAGTAAAATCAAATCCTATCCACCCCAAATGGTGTGGCTCAGTGGGTTGGGCGTCCTCCCCAAAATTGAAATCTCGCTGTTCAGTTCCCAGTCGGGGCACACGCCTGGGTTGCCGGCTGGGCCCCCCATTTGGGGGCTTGTGAGGCAGTCAGTGTTTCCCTCCCTTCCCCTCTCTTTACAAATAAAATGTATTTTTTAAAAAGTCAAACGTTCTTGGGTGAGGATTTTTTTTTTTTTAAACGAAGGACATTCTGACACCTGCTGCAACATGGTTGACCCTCGGGGACATGCTCAGTGATGAGCCAGTCACAAAAGGTGTGTGTTGACTGCCTGGGGGCCTGATCAACGGTGGAAGTGCCTCCATTTCTGTTTCCGGGGCCCCTGGGTTTCTGTTTCTGAGGCCCCTGCCGTCAGAGGGACCGGCAGACCCTGGGGGCACTAACTGGGAGCCCCACCCAGGGTCAGTGCAGGTGGGGAGCCCCCTGGCATGACCAGTCTCTGACAGGGAGTGGGCCAGAATCCAGGCCCCCTGGGGATTCTCCTTGTCCTGAGGGACCTGGCCAGTGAAAGGGTGAGGGAGCTGCCTTGTCACCCAGAACTCAGCCCTCATTACAGTCGTCTCAAATCTCGGTTCTTACTGCCCTTCTAACGCTGGCTCCAAAAGGATTTGTTTTTGTGTGAAAAAAATAAGCCAAGTGGAGGTTTATTCATTAGATCTGGAATGTTCCATGCCAGGAGACTACCCTGCACGTGGTGGGGCGGGGGTGGGGGGGTCTGGGAGACAACCGCATTATCTCAGCCTGTTACCCACACCTGCCCTGGTGAGCACAGGAGAGAGCATGCTGGGTGCTGCTGGCCCTGATCCAGCCAGCATTTACTGAGCGCCGGCGGCCGTGTGCCAGGGCCACAAGGACCCAGGGTCATTTAAGGTGGGGAGGCCCAGAGAACACAGGAAGCTTTGGGGATTGGAAGATGGAAGGGAGCTATAGAAAGTTCTGGAGCAGTGGATGGTGATGTCACCAAGTGTCGGTGTCGCAGCAGTCACAAGCAATGAGATGGCAATGTGTGATGGAGTCACAGTGGACAGAACGGGCTCAAAAGCTGGGGGGCGGGGGTGTTCTGCTCCTTTCTGGGTGACAAGCAGGGGACATTTTTTTAGAGCAGTGGCATTCGGCACTGGGTCTTGAAGGGTGAAGAGGAATTCTCTGGTTTCAGTTGCCTGCCCACAGGTAGAGGACAGGAGATCTGTCTCAGTTTCCCCAGAGTGCACACGACATTAGAGCACACTCATGGGGGTGGGAGGTGCTGCTGTGTGAACACCGAGGCACATCCTGACTCCTCCTGGGCCTCAGTTTCCCTGACTGAACAATGACCACATTTCCAGGCTGGAGAGGGGATCCTGGAGTGCAACAGGAGTGAGTGTAGGGGCTTTTTTTGACCCAAACCCCTCCCTGGTAGCAAGCCTCAGTTTCCTCCCTGGCACAGAAAGAGGGAGAGCAGTGGTTATGTTCAGTCCCCGTGCAGTGTGACCGCTGGGGCCTTTGTTTCCCGTCCTGAGCGGTGGGTCGCACTCTTCTCTAGTGGGTCGCTGGCATTGGGGGCTGGGGGCTGGACGTGGCGAGGGCGGACTCAAGGACGGTGGAGCCAGCCAGGGAGGGATGCGCCTACCCAGGAGGGCGGGGAGGGTGTGGCTTGGGCGGGCGGGATCCCGCCTCCTGCGCGTGGCACCCGCGGTTTTGTGCCACGGCACCTGCCGATAACTTTGGGATGGAGTTTGTGCGGGCGCTGTGGCTCGGCCTGGTGCTGGCACTTGGGCCCCTGCCCGCCGGTGGCCACCCACAGCCCTGTGGCGTCCTGGCGCGCCTAGGGGGCTCCGTACGCTTAGGCGCCCTCCTACCCCGCGCGCCCGCAGCCCGTGCCCGCGCCCGCGCCGCCCTAGCCGGGGCTGCCCTGGCATCGCAGCTACCGCACAACCTGAGCTTGGAGCTGGTGGCCACCACGACCCCCGCCCGCGACCCCGCCTCGCTGGCCCGTGGCTTGTGTCAGACACTGGCGGCGCCGGGCGTGGTTGCCGTGCTCGCCTTCCCCGAGGCGCGGCCGGAGCTGCTGCAGCTGCACTTCCTGGCAGCTGCCACCAAGACCCCGGTGCTCAGCCTGCTGCGGCTGGAGGCGCGCGCGCCCCTCGGCGCCCCGGTACGCGCGAAGGTGGAAGTCAGGACGTGCGGGGATCAGGGGTGCGGATCAGGGAGGCCCTGGGACGACCCTGGGATGCGGGAACCTGGAGTCCCTGGGGCGCACGGGAACGGACTTCTAGACCTCGGATGAGGGAGCCCCGGGGATGCCCAGGAGTCCAGATGATAGAGGCCCCGGGGTTCACAGGACCTAGGTCCCAGGACTCCAGATGCTCCCAGAGCACGGGAACCGGAGGCAGGAGCCCAGGGGCTCAGGGACCTAGAGCCCAGACCCCGCGGATCCGGAACCCCCGCGGGATGCCTGGGGACCCCGAATGGCGGAACCCTCAGGGTGCCCCGTTTGGGGCGCGGTACTCCGGTGCAGACGCCTTCCCTGGGCCTTGGCTGTGGAGTCCCGCCACAGCGGTCCTTCCCGCTTTCCGCCCCAGGACCCATCCAACTCCTTGCGAACGGCTCCCTCTCAATACGAGAGTGCTTCCCGGTTCCCACCCCGCAGGACCGCGGGTCTGGGAAAGGAAAGCGGAGCTCCCTGTTTGCTCTCTGAGTGGGGAGCGCCCTTCTTGGACCCCCAGGTCACTCTGTCACGCCAAAGCCCTCCCTCCATCCATCCTCTTTTTCACCCTCTCCACGTTTTTGGAGTATTTTTTTCTCTTCTAGATTCACCCCACCCCCACCCCACTCCAGGTCCGGATTTGAGACGAAAACAGACAATGAGATAAGGAGGAGAGAAGGGTGACAGGCAGGGCTCTGAGGACCCTGTTGTGCCCCAGGGAAAGAACCCGTCCCCCAACCTCCTAGGGCCAGCAGGCAGGGGCCCAACACAGAACATGGGGCTGGTGGGAGCTTCCTCCCTCCAAATCTACCTTGAAGCCGCCCCCCCCCCTCCACACACACACACAGACCTTCCTTCTCCCGGGGAGGAGAGACCCTGACCCTGGGAGAGGCCTGAGGTGTCATCACCGCGCTGTCACTGTGTTGAGGCCCCTTTTCTGTCCCCCTGCCTCCGCTACTTGGGAGATTCAGGACCCAAATCCAGGCCTGTGGCGCCCTCTGCTGCCTTCTCCAAGAACTGCACCCTACAGCTGGCACTGTCGGGCTTTTGAGGGGGCTGAGTAGCAGAGACCAGCACTGGGCTCCCGGTCCTCATGCAGGCAATATCCAGCCCACCTTAAGTATCTGGCAAAGTCTCCCTTCCTTTACAGGGAGGGAGCAAATCCAGGAGAACTTTCTGGGAGTCACTGGGCACAGAGGGACCCCTCAGCCCCTGGGTTGCCTGGCTCAGGGGCAGTGATGGGGTCCTAAAAAGAAGCAATCTGACATGTCTCAGAGCATGAGGGCATCAGCCAGCCTGTTATCATGGATCCCTGGTCTTGGGCCTTTGAGGGGTTCCTAGGCAGAGGTGTAGGTGAGGTCAGACTGCGGTGAAGGAGGGGTTCAAGGCTGGGAGAGCCAGGGTTCCAGATATCTAAATAGAGGAGGGGGCAATGCCACTGAGTTTTGAAGACTGTAGGAGTTGACTGGAATGGAGGGAGAAAGGTATTCCAGATCGGGAATGGTACAGGCAAAAATCCTCAAAGTGGTCTGCTACCAGGGAGGCTGGGCTTTGTGCCGATGGCTGTGGGGAACCGCAGAGAGGTTCAGAGAAGGGGTAGGCTGGGAGGAGGCAGGTACAAGGTCCAGTTATCATCTACTTACTGAACATCTACTGGTGGGGAGGGTGTGGTGGTCACCAGCCCTAACTGTGATCACCCCCTTCCCAGAACCCGTTCCACCTACAGCTGGACTGGGCCAGTCCCCTGGAAACGCTGCTTGAAGTGCTGGTGTCTGTGCTGCAGGCCCACGCCTGGGAGGACGTTGGCCTGGTGCTCTGTCGCATGCGGGACCCTGGTGGCCTGGTGGCCCTCTGGACAAGACAGGCTGGCAGGGCCCCAAAGCTTGTACTGGACCTGAGCCGGCTGGACACCCGTGTTGCAGGGTTGCAGACCCGCCTTGCCTTGCTGGGGGCGCTGGCGGGGGGCTCAGCCCAGGTACCTGTGGCTGTGCTCCTTGGCTGTGACATGGCCCGTGCCCGTCAGGTGCTGGAGGCTGGGCCCCCTGGACCCCGCTGGCTTCTGGGCACACCACTGCCCGCTGAGGCACTGCCCACAAAGGGCCTGCCACCTGGGCTGCTGGCACTGGGCGAGGTGGCTCGGCCCCCGTTGGAGGCTGCTATCCACGATGCAGTGGAGCTGGTGGCAAGGGCACTGGGCAGCGCAGCCCATGTGCAGCCAGAGCTCACCCTTCTCCCTGCCACCATCAACTGCAATGACCTGCAGCCAACCAAGCCCAAGTCCTCAGGCCATCTCTTGGCACGGTGAGTGGGGACCCTGCTGTGGAAAGGGTGTGCAGTTTCCACATGGAGGCACCTCTGCCTGGGGCAACATTATTGTGCACTTGTTGTATACCAGGCACTGTGGCCTCACGAGAGGGCAGCTTTTTCCCCGTCTGGGTGGAAGGAGAACCTGAGACAGGGATTCTGGTGAGGGGCTCACTTGGCACTTTGGGAGCAGCAGGAATGGAGCAGGCCTGCTGGGCAGCTCTGGAGGGTGGACAGTGCCTCACAACCAGGGGGCCCTTCCTGGGAGTCCAAACTGGCTGGTCAGCCATTGACTTTGGGCCCCTGCTGGTAAAGAGATCTGGTGTGGGGGGACACAACAGCATCCACTGTGGCCCCCAGTGTGCGCTGAGGGGTGGGGGCAGGGTCTGAGCTTTGCTGGGGGTGCTCCTGCTGCCTGATACCTGCCTGCTCCCCACCTTCTGCCAGGTTCCTGGGCAACACGTCCTTCCAGGGCCGCACGGGGCCAGTGTGGGTGAGCAGCTCCTCCCAGGTGCACATGTCCCGGCACTTCCGGGTGTGGAGCCTGCGCCAGGACCCACTGGGCACCCCAGCCTGGGCCACGCTGGGCAGCTGGCGGGATGGACGGTTGAAGTTGGAACCAGGGGGTGCTGCTTTGAAGCCCCCACCCCCACTGGGTGCCCGAGCCCGGCCGAAGCTGCGTGTGGTGACGCTGGTGGAGCACCCATTTGTGTTTGCCCGAGAGCCGGATGAGGACGGGCAGTGCCCGGCAGGGCAGCTGTGCCTGGCCCCTGGTACCAATGACTCAGCCACCCTGGATGCGCTATTTTCTTCCCTGGCCAATGGCTCAGTGCCCCATGCTCTCCGCAAATGTTGCTACGGCTACTGCATTGACCTGCTGGAGCGCCTGGCAGAGGACACACCCTTTGACTTTGAGCTGTACATTGTGGGCGACGGCAAGTACGGCGCCCTGCGGGATGGCCGCTGGACCGGCCTGGTGGGTGACCTGCTGGCTGGCAGGGCCCACATGGCAGTCACCAGCTTCAGCATCAACTCAGCCCGTTCGAAGGTGGTGGACTTCAGCAGCCCCTTCTTCTCCACCAGCCTGGGCATCATGGTAAGAGCACAGGACACGGCCTCACCCCTTGGTGCCTTCATGTGGCCGCTGCACTGGTCCATGTGGCTGGGCATCTTCGCTGCCCTGCACCTCACGGCGCTCTTCCTCACGCTGTATGAGTGGCGTAGTCCCTATGGTCTCACGCCCCGTGGCCGAAACCGCACCACTGTTTTCTCCTATTCTTCGGCCCTCAATCTCTGCTATGCCATCTTGTTCGGGCGCACAGTGTCCAGCAAGACGCCCAAGTGCCCCACGGGGCGCCTGCTCATGAACCTGTGGGCCATCTTCTGCCTGCTGGTGCTGTCCAGCTACACGGCCAACCTGGCTGCAGTCATGGTCGGGGAAAAGACTTTTGAGGAGCTGTCGGGGATTCATGACCCCAAGGTGGGTAGCTGGGGGGGCGGGGGGGCTGGAGCTGGGAGGTTGCTTGCTGTTCGTCCCAAGACCCAGCCACATGTGAACATCCACTCGTGCAAACATTTATTGAGACTTATGGTGTGCCAGGCACTGGGGACCTAGCTAGGACAAAATAGGCACAGATCCCCATCCCTGGGGGATTCATTGCAGGAATCAAGATAGATCAACAAAAGAGATGGTGTGTGAAATGGCGATACAGTGCCAGGGACAAAAATAAGGCGGAGTTGGGATACAAGGATAATGGCAGGGACGTTTTCTCAAATGGGGGTCAGGAATTCCTCTGGGAAGGGTTGACATGTGAGGGACTTTTATGCTGACATCAGAGAGGAGAGGGCCCAGCTCCTGTGCAAAGACCTGGAGGCAGGAATTTGCCTGGTGGTGTTGGGGTGTTGCAGTAACAATGAGGAGGCCCTTGTGGCTGGAGCAGATGGTCAAGGAGGTAATAAAGGGGACAGGTCACGCAGGGCTGGAGGGCATAGGTAGGAGCCTCTGAGATGAAACTTCTCCTGGGAGCCCTGGAGGGCTTTTGGCAGAGCAAGGGTGTGCCCCATTCTACAGTTTTCGTTTTTTAATAAACATTTTGAATATCCCTGAGTGGGAAGCAAAGAACATGCACGAACCCGTTGCCTGGCTCCGAAATCAACTGCCAGCCACTTTCATCCATCACCAACCTCAGCCACTGGGTTCTGATGAAGCAAATCTCGGACCTCGTGTCCTTTCGCTGATAATACATAAGGCCCCCTTGCCCAGTTGTCTCCCCCGTTCTCCCCCCGCACCCCCCCCCCCCCGGCCCCGCAGTTTGACTCTGGAGCCTGAACGCCCACACATTGCAGTTGGTAGAAACCTGCTGGCTCTCAGCTTTTGTTTTTCTCATTTCTTTTGTCCCTCAGTGTTTGTTGAAGTTGTTGGGGTTTATTTTTACCCCATAGTGTCTCTCACTGTTTGAATCATGCTGATTGTGTCCCCTGAGGGGTGCTTAGCTTGTTCCGCTGCTCCCCAGTCCCTGTGTCCTTTGTAAACTGGTAACAAGACCTGGACACTGTGCTGTGTGATGCACTTGCCATTCAGGTGTGACCACTTTAAAAATTAAGTTACTCAAATGCAAGTGCTCAACAGCCACGGAGAACAGCAGAGATAGTGTTTCCCCTGTCCACCATGACAAAGTGCTAGGAGGCTCAGTCTAGCTGGTGTGGCTTTTGGTGGTGCTACAGTCCCCTGGGGAGCAGCCACACACTCATTCAGTAGGAGTTTGCACAGACCATGGTGGCGCTGAGATCAAGAATGGTGGAGGGCGTGGTGGGCCTGGATGGGGGCTGCAGAGCGGGTAAGCAGTGGGCAAGCAGTGGGCTGGCTGTGGATGTTCTGAAGGCAGAGCCGACCCCACAGGATTTGCAGGACAGAACATGGGATCGGAGGAGGAGGACAGGGAGCCGTGGAAGATGCAGGGGGGTAGGCAGAGGCCAAGTCTGTACGGAGATGGATATTTGGGTACTTAGAACAGTGAGTTTCAATTGGGCAATTCTGCCCACAGGGGACACTAGGCCATGCATGGGGGCATGTGTGATTATCACACTGAGGGTGCTCTTGGCATTGCAAGGTGGGGTCAGGGATGCTGTTCTGTACCTGCAGTGCCTGGGATCCCCCCTCACACACCCCGAAAATGACCTGGCCCTGTCATCCAGGAGGGAAGACACTGGTTGAGAACACTGGGCCTGAGCTGGCACCCAGAACAGTGGGTGGGGAGCAGGGTGAGGGCACAGGGGCAGCCTGGTACTGACCAGTCGCCTGCCTGCAGCTGCACCACCCGTCCCAGGGCTTCCACTTCGGCACTGTGTGGGAGAGCAGCGCGGAAGCCTACATCAAGAAGAGCTTTCCCGAGATGCACGGGCACATGCGGAGACACAGTGTACCCACCACACCTCATGGTGTCGCCATGCTCACGTGAGGTCCAAGCGTGGGGCAGGGTAAGGGGCAGGGCAGAGAGGGGGCCACCTGGGCAGGAACTCACCCATCTACATCCCCACAGGAGCGACCCCCCCAAGCTCAATGCTTTCATCATGGACAAGGCACTCCTGGACTATGAGGTCTCCATTGATGCCGACTGCAAACTGCTGACTGTGGGAAAGCCCTTTGCCATTGAGGGTAAGGGGCTGAGACCACTGATCCTGGGGCAGCAGGGAACCACTGCACTGTGGGCCCCCGGACTGTCTCCGGCCTGGTCCCAACCTAATTCCTGGCTTTCTCCAGGTTACGGCATCGGACTCCCTCAGAACTCGCCACTCACCTCCAACCTGTCTGAGTTCATCAGCCGCTACAAGTCTTCTGGCTTCATCGACTTGCTGCATGACAAGTGGTACAAGATGGTGCCTTGTGGGAAACGGGTGTTCGCTGTCACAGAGGTGGGACAGGGCCTGGGACACAGGGTGGGGGTAGGTGTTGGGGCCCTGACCCTGTGTGGGCCTCAATTGAGGTGGCCGACCCCCAGCTTACATGCAAGACATGGACTTGTCTGCTTTTGTGCGCTCCCATTCACCCCACAAACCCCAGCTCGTGTCCTCTCCTGCTCCAAACCTTGCTCTAGAACATGGAGCCCTAGCTTCTCAACCTAACTGCACTGCCCCAGCCCTCTGGCCCAACCTGCTCCCCCCAGGGCAGGGCTCCCCAAGGGTCTGCCATGACCACGAGGGCTTGTGCCTGTGTCCCACCCTTTGCAGACCCTGCAGATGGGCATCTACCACTTCTCGGGTCTCTTTGTGCTGCTCTGCCTGGGCCTGGGTAGTGCCCTGCTCAGCTCCCTGGGGGAGCACATCTTCTACCGCCTGGCTCTACCATGCATCCGGAGGGGAAACAGGCTGCAGTACTGGCTGCACACAAGCCAGGTGAGGAGATGGCGCGGGTGGGCGGGCATGGCCAGCCTCCCAGACCGACCCAACCCGACCCAGTCTCTGTCTGGCTCACAGAGAATCCACCGCGCCCTCAACACAGAGCCACTGGACAAGCAGAAGGAGCCTGAGCCGAGGTAAGGGGCTCTGGGGTTGCTCCCACCTCTGCCTTCAGGCCTGCCACTTTACACCTGCAGGCCCCACTCCCACTCGAGCTGAACTTGTCAGTCCCTGTTTCCCACCGCCCACAGCCCACTTAGGGACCCTGACCCCAAAGGAAAGCAGGCATATCCATGTCTCAGGGAACACTAGTCTAGCACCACCCATTCTGTCCCCAGGGGTCTGGAGAAGCAGCAACAAGACACACCAACTGCCCCAGCAAGTCGGGGCAACTGGACATGGATACACCAGACCACGCTGAGGGAGCGTCGTGTGCGCTTCCTGCTGGAGCCTGCTGCATCAGCAGTGGACACGAATGTGGAGGGGGCTGGGCTACCCAAGGGTTCTGTCTGGCTCTGCTCCAATGGCCAGCCACCCACCACGTTGCCCACAGGGGCGCCACGACCAGGAGAGCTGGAGGAACTGGAGCGGCACATCGCGGGCGCACATGCAAGGCTCCACCAGGCACTGATGCGGCGCAGGGAGCTCCTGGCCCAGCTCCCCAGCGGCACCTGAGAGGGGCTACTGCACCTGCCCCAGGTCAGGCAGGAAATGCTGGGGGCCCCTCTCCTGCTGAGGCCTCCACCTACCCCTTGTGCAGAAGATGGCCACACCCCACCACACCCAGCCCACTTGGCTTTGCATGAGGGTGGACCCTGCAAAAGCTAATCTCAGCACCTGGCTCATGCAGACACTAGCCGGTTGCTGTCAACAGACAGTTTATTCTATATACAAACACAATTTTGTACACTGCAATTAAATAGAATGGAATGAGTGCTCTGCAGTCCTCACCGAGTGACTTGGTTGGGCGTGGGGCTACTGGCCCTCTGTGCAGGAGCAAGGCTGGACCCTAGCGCCTGGTTGCTGTCTTTGACAGCTGGCACCTGCACACCATGTCCCTGTGCCGATACCCCATCCCTGGCACGCACACATGGGGGCAGGGGCCATGGAAAAGGCACTGCGCACAACGGAGCACCAGCCAAGCGGCCAGGAAGCAAGGGCTGCCCCCACCAGTGTTCACCTGGCTCAGAGACCTGCTAGGCTCTGCCCGTAAGTACAGCTTGCTCCAAACCTCTCATCAACCCCTTCCAGAGCCTTCCATGGAGACCCCCCCACTTTCCTGCCCCAGTTCATCAGCCTGCCTAGAGTTTTCTGGCTGAGGGGACCCACACAAATGTGACAGGGACAAGCTGTAGGCAGGACCCATGCCTGGGGGAGAGGAGCCCACCCCTGGGCAAACCAGAGAGACCCTGACACAAAGTTGACCGCGCAGCCCCAGACACATTGGGGATAGCCTCCCTGACCCCCAAGGAACCCCTAGCCAGGTCACACCCAGCTGGCCTGGGAAGCTGGGGACAGAGGCACTCAGCTCCCCAGGACTTAGGAGCCAATCTCCAAGGATTCATCTGCTGGGGCCGGGGACTCGGAGTTGGGACCACTCACCCCGGCAGACAGGGGGGCTGTGTCAGGTGCTGGGGAGTCACCTGGGGGGACACTGTCCTGGGGGGCTTGGACGCCCTGAGGGAACGCCCCACTGGGGCTCATGGGGCTGGCTGCCCTCCGCTCTAGGAGGGAGGCGCTCAGGCCAGAGAGGAAAGAGGCGTCTGTGATGATGGCAGCTGTCTCTGCCATCCAGCCCAGGTCACTACTGGCCGCCGCAGCCACCGAGGCCGCCGCAACCACCAGAGAGCTGGGCGCTTCAACCACGGGCCTGGGGACCCCACCAGCCCCCAGTGAGCCAGGGTCCAGGGTGGGGGGCTGGCTGGTAGGGTCAGGGGCAGTTGCTGGGGTGCCCCCATTGTTGTTGAGGTCGTCCGGCAGTGCTGTGGGGGTGCCAGGGCCCAGAGGCGGTGTCTGTAGCAGCATCTCCTGGATGCGGATCTGCTGCAGGATGGCGGGCAGCTCATAGTGGTGGAAGAAGTAGATCATGGAATGCTAGAGGCATAGTGTGAATGGGTCAGGCCCAGCCCAGGACCAAAGCTCCCACAGGCCAGACCCTGGGGAATAGGCGGGCCCCTCACCTGGATGAAGAGCCAAGAGGTGACGAGGGCCAGGCTGCTGTACTGCCCATTGAAGCGGTAGTGGTAGGCGTAGAAGGCAAAGTGGTACAGGTAGAAGAACCTGCAGGGGGCACAGTGAGGCACCGCCTGTCCAGACCCTACCCCAACCCCACCTGGACCCCTGTGGCACTCACCGCAGCCAGTGCCTCTTGCTGGTGTTGGTGTGGCAGCAAATGGCATCATACTGGTCAGCTAGCCACACAATGAGGATGATGTAGAAGGCGGTGGTGGTGTCATTGAAGAACTCCGACATGATGGCCTCCATCCCTGTGGGAGGCCGTCAATTGCGGTGGGCATGGCAGAAAGGCCGGGTTCAGAGGGGAGGTGGATGTGGGTGTCTGGGTGGGGAGGCAGAAGGGTAGGCAGAGGGGTCCTCACCCACAAGGGCCAGAATGACGGTCAGCAGCGGCGCTGCAGGGAAGGCGATGGCCATGTTCATCTCCAGCATCTGCAGCAGGTCCACTGCGGGCAGAGGGTGGTGGGCGGGCAGACCAGGTGAGGTGTTCCGAGAAAGGGGGTGGGGGTGGGCGGGGGGCCATGGGAGCCTGGGGCTGACCCCACCTTTCCTCCCGCTACCCGGAGGGGAGACTCACCAATGAAGACAAAGATCTGGTGATGGGAGTAGCGGAGCAGCATGGACACGCTTAGGGTCTGCAAGTGAAGGCACGTGAGGCTGGGGAAGGGCCACCTGCCCCACACCCCCCACCTCAGCCCAGCCTCAGAACACTCACAAAGATGACCATGATGACGAATGCAGCCAGATAGGACGCTCGGGCCATCCACATGCTCACAAATCGGTAGTGCTCCCCTGACACCACGTTCCGCAGAAAGCCTGTTCAGGGAGGCCGTGAGCACCACCACCTGCCCGCCTGCCCTCCAGCCCCTGCCCGCCCCCACCCTCCTCTGGTCCCATTTGCACCCTTGTTCTCCTCGTTCTCGGCCAGGCCCTTCACGCTGGACATGAGAATATCATCGTAGCCCAGGAACTCGGCCAGCAGCAGGCGGCTGAAGCGGTCCCCAAAGCACTGGTCCCGTGTGGGGTCTGCAGGTGGCACACCAATGGGGGTGCACTCAGTAAGGTCCCCACCAGCCCCTGCCCACCCAGCCCAGGCAATGCTCTGACTGCTCAGGACCTGGGGGACGGTTCAGTGAGACAGGGTTGGGAGCCAGTTTTCTGTAGCTGCAGCAGGGATGGCCCCCTGACCTCAGTCTTAGGTGTTTCTGAGCCACACCCCACCCTGACCCTCTCTCAGGGTGACTTACCCAGGGTGACCACCATGACTGGGATGCTGAGCCGCTGTCGTGTGGCCTGCGACAGGCGCAAGAAGCCATATTCCAGGGAGTACTCCACGATGTACTCATCCTGTGGCCACACTGTGGGTAGGCATGGCCTGTCAGCCATGGCCTGCAGAACCCTGGCCATCCCGCCTCCCACCTTCAGATGAGGGGCCCAGAGAGGGAGAGCAACCACCTCCGCTGGCCTCCCATACTGCTGACAGATGGGGACATGGAGGCTGGGAATGGCTATTCTCCCCATCTGGGAGTGTGACCCCACTCCCCTGCCCAGATGACTCCACCTGACACCTTGGCAATACCCACCTTTTGAGGGGGTCTCAGGGAAGGGGAACTCCCGGCTGTCATTCAGGGCCTCGGGGCCACCAGGCGGCTTGAACACCTTGGGCTCAATGTCCAGCTCAAACTGTGGGTCACCAGGAGGCAGGGTGTCAGTGGGCCCTTGGCACCGGGGGGCTGGCCCAGAGGCCCTTCTCCTGCCACCTGAAAGGAGATGTTCTCTGCCCCTGACCGCTGTGACCCCCGGCCTCTGCCAGAATGTCCTCCACCTCTGGCACTGGACGGCTTCTGCCCAGCATCTCACCAAAGACCCCTCGTCCAACATCAAGCTCTGACTCTCTCCAGGTGAGCGGCCTGTGCCCCAAAGTTGGGGATGAGACCACCTGGGTGAGGCCTGTACGACACCCCACCTGCACTGGCTCTTACCCACAGGACCCTAGCCTCTGAATACACAAGCACATCCCTCCCTGCAGACTGTAGGCCCCACACACCCACCCCCAGGGAGCAGCTGAGCCATCTGGGACGGCCAGGAATGCTAGAGCTCTCAGCCCAGACGCTCCGGGGACCTCCTCGGTACTCCCAGAACAAGACCAATCCCTTCCAGGTGACAGTCTGCCTCACACAGCCCTCCATCCTGCTCCAAAGCCACGCAATAGCCAGGCCCTGCAAGGTTCAGAGCTTCCCCAGCAGCGATGTTGTCCTGCACATGCACTTGGCCAGATCACCTGGATGGAGCGATTCCCAAACATCTCCATGGTCAGCTCCTCTTCCTCCTCCTCCTCCAGCTCCAGGCCACCAGGTGCCGCTGCCAGGCCGGGGAAGCTGCTGTGACCACCGTCACAGAACTGCAGGAAGACGGGCGCACGACTCGAGTTCTGCTGTACCTCCACGCGTAGGACACCCTCTCGTGGCCACTTGTCCCGCACATGCTCCAGGCAGTTGATAGGTGATCGGGAGAAGACGATGTGGATATAGGCCAGGACGAAGAGCACGAACAGGGCCTGGGGGCAAGGGCACCCACCCTGATAGTGAGACCTCAGCTTTGAGGGGAAAGAAAGGGAACCCCAGGGCTCTGAAGTTCCCTAAGCCCTAAACTCACTCTGGCCCCTCCTGGCAGCACAGATTTTGGGGGTGTCACTGATCCAAGGTCCTGACCACCCTGCTCTGTGTGGGCCAGGATGAGGCACTCTTGTGCATATGTGGGACCCCTGCCCTGGGAGAGACCAACTAACCTCTCCCCTCCTGTGAAGCCCAACCCAGGTGCCACCACCCTTGGGCCACCTGCTGGGTCCCCACTGTGCCCAAGAGGCCTGCCCAGCTGCCTCACATTCAGCTTTGTCCTCAGAATGCCCCTGACCTCACCAGCTAAAAACAGCCTCCCTTACCCGCCAGGCACACTGCACCCCTCCCACCAAGGCAGGGCCGGCTAGAACTGCAGATGCAGCCAACCCTTGTAGCCAGCTCGTTCTGCCTGAAGCAGTTTCCCCATCAGTAAAATGGGGACAGCAGGGTTTCATCTGAGTGTTCCTGCTCCCAGGGGACATGGGGTCAGGTTTGGGGGCATCTCTGGTTATACACTGGGCGTGCTCCTGGAATCAAGGGACAGTGCCAGAAGATGCTGCACACCACCCTCAGCACACAAGTGGCCAGCATGGCCCCCCACAGAGAACAAGCAGCCCAATATCAGAAGGGCTGAGGTAGGGGGGCCTTACCCTACCTCACCAACAGCACCTTCTGCCTGGCTCACAGGGAACAGTGCATCAAAAGGAACCTCCACTGAGATCTATTTAGGTGCACCCTTCTCCCCAAGAGCCCACCTCACTTCCTGACAGTCTTGCTTCACATGGGGCCCCAGTTGGCTGAGGTCACCCTCCCAGCCTAGAGGACATGTCCCGTGCATCACCCCCATGCATCCCACCT
Source organism: Phyllostomus hastatus (assembly GCF_019186645.2). NCBI lineage: Eukaryota > Metazoa > Chordata > Mammalia > Chiroptera > Phyllostomidae > Phyllostomus > Phyllostomus hastatus. The sequence goes on along the minus strand of NW_025333640.1, from coordinate 4,771,105 downwards.
ACTGCCCCACCCTTGAGAAAAGAGCCCAACTGTCCCATGTAGTGCTCATATTCCTAGAAAAATATGGGTGCTGGGGAACTAGCGACCCCCGAGACTGTTCAGCCAGAGACTGGAGAGATCTCTCTGCTGGGCCAGCACAGCCCACGACCACCCCCACACCCGCATGCTCCCGCACCAAATTCCTACTCTCCAAGACTAACTGATTGTGTGATCCAGAACCACAACTTGAAAAAGCCTAGATCACGGAGAGACCAGAGCACAAAGCCCCTTCCTGCCCTCTGACAGGGACACTGATGCTCAGGGGATTGGTGAGTTTCCCATGGCCACACAGTCACCAGTATGGCTGCCAGAACCCCATCCCTATGGAACCACCAGCCCGGCAACGGTGGTGGCGGTGACCTGAGAGGGATGGGGAGAGGCCCTGCCTCTGAACACACTGCTGCACACCCGGATCCAGTCATACCTGAAGTGGCAGCAGCCCACCCCAGACTCCCCAGGTGCATGAGCTCCAAGATCTCTCCTGGGCCAGTATGAACTATTTCTCTCCTTTGCAGCCAAAAATGCTGCAAGGGGACGGACGGGGACTAGGGCATCACTAAAATCTCCGCAAACAGACATTGCAGCACCCAAGCGTTCAGGTCTCAGCAGACAGATCCTGAAGACAAGAACACAGCTGAGGAGGAGGGGGCCAGGTGAGGCAGTGAGTAATGCCAGAGGAGCATCCCACAGGCCTATACCCCAGCCCCTCTTCTCAACATGGTGTCTGAGGACCACAGAGCTGGTGATGGGAGTTGTGAAGTGCAGGGAGTGGCACTGGGACCCACAACTGCAGTAGGAAGCAATCAGATAGCTAACCCTAAAGCCTTTATGCTCAGCCCCCAGCCCCAATCTCCAGGCCCTGGGGCTGGCTGGCAACCCAAGCACCTCTACCTCCAGCATCAGCCTCAAAGTGAACCTGAAGTGAACCTGAAGCTTGCTCCATAATGTCAAAAAGCCCAGCCCCTCTCTGTCAGCACTCTGAGAGGAAACTAAATGCCTGTTCCTCCCTTCCCTCCGCCATGTCAGGCAACAACTGGGATCATCTCTCTGCTCAGGAACCCAGGACCCTGGGGCCCACTGAGCTCTGGGCCCACACCTGAGTGAGCTGACCCTCTCCTTGGAGGGACCCGGATCAATGTTGGTCTTTCAGACTTTGCTCTCATGATTGAAACCTCTATGCCACCTGAGGGAGGATGGAAAGAGGTTCCTGTGCAGCCTCTTGTTAAGACATGAGTAGTAGCAATGGCTGTGACTTTGTCACTAACTCTGGAGAGATGACCTCAGCTAGGTCATATTCCCTGTGAAGCTCAGAGGAGGAAGGGATGGGGTTAGGGGGCTGGTGGAAGGTCCCAAACAGGGGAACAGCCCCAAGAAAAGGGGAAGCAGAAGGAAGTAGTAAAAGTGCACTTCCAGTGCAGGTAGGTGGTTCCGGGGTATGTCCTGAGGGGGAAGGGTGAGCCTGTAAGTTTTAGGAAGCCTAGGACTGGGGACCTGGGCCAGGACAGGCAAAAGATGGCAGGATGGGGGAGTCCTCCCCAAGCTAAGGATCTCACGTGGCATGACAGGGAAGACAGGGCTGGGAGGAGGTCCCAGGCAGGTCAGGGGCAGGCTCCAGGCCCCAGGCTCCCAGAAAGTGGGTCATGAAAGGAACTATGAGGCCAAGCATGGGTGCGGCCTGGAGAGTGCTGGGAGTTCCTGGAGTCGGGATCAGGGGCCACCCACGGGGTGAGACTAAGGACTTCCGAGGGTAATGTGTTAGGGGATCAGGCGCTAGAACGGCCGGCTAAAAAAAGGGGTGGGTACCCAAGAAAAGTATTGGGTAAAGACCCCAATATGGGAGGGACTGGTTGTCCCGGGCGGGACTGGAGTCAAAGGTCGCAGGTCTGGGGTGGATTCGGTCGCTGGGGCCAAGAGTCGGGGGTCGGGGCCGCGGTCACCTTGAGCAACACGAAGAACTCGAAGAGACGGCGGAAGGCGGGCGGGAAGAGCCGCGAGTAGGTGACTGCCATCTTGAAGAAGAGCGCATGGAAGAGCCGGTCGCGCACGTTGATGAGCGGGTTGGGGTTGAGGTTGGGGGTGCGGGGCCCGCGCGCGGGGGCAGGACCGCCGCCGCCGCCGCCGTTGGGCCCGGGCCCCGGGGCCCCGGGTGCCGCGTGCTCCGACATGCCGCCCAGCGTCGCGCCCTAACGGCCCGCGGGTCCCCGAGGGCGTCTCCCGGCCGCCATGGGCCTCCCTCTACGCCGCCGCGCTCCTCAGGGCGCCCTGGCCGCCACCGTCGCCATCTTCCGCCTCCGCGGCCCTGCTGACGCCAGCGAGGCGCAGCGCCGGCAGGAGCGGCCCTCCTGAGCTCGCGGGGAACGTAGGGATGCCGACGGTCAGCCCACGGCGGCCCCGCCCTCTTGCCTGGCCGCGCTGTGGGGCGGGGGCGGTGTTTGCTCTTCTTTTGCATATTGTCCCCACAATGCCCTGCGGCTGCCAGGACGTTCTTTGACGGTAAAACTAGTAAATATATACGGTGTTACGTGATCAAAGACACCTTACGTAAGTGCGACCTTAGGTAGAAGGTGTCATTTGAGGTGGCAGTGTAGAAAGTCAGGCCAATTGTAAGTTTAAACTACATCACTCTGACTGTAAAGTAATTTTGTCGTTTGACTTTAAATGTTGTGTTACGAATGATGGAGCTCGTGCTCGCTTTGTAAACCGTTGTGGGTCCCGCGCGATACCATATGACGCCATGGGCCCTCTGGGTTCTCTAAAGGGCCTCTTGGCCCGAGTCGAGGGACCTCCTTGACGTAATGTGGTATTGTCGTGTCCCGCCTTTCCCCTCATTGCATCTGTTGGCGATTAGGCGGACCTCTAGCTGGGTACCACGCCCCGAGTCAGCAACTTCGCCGGCTGGTGACGGGCAGTTACAGGCCACGCGCTTGCGTGAGAGGATAGTCTGGTTTAGCTGAGCCTCGTTTTGTTCTTACCCTTGACGCGAACCTACCCACACTTCCCTATTTCCTCTTTTCCTCCATTAAGTGTTCGCCTACAATATGCCAGGTTCTTCTACCCCACTCAGCAATTTAAGGCGTGGAAGGTGAGAGTAGGATACAGGGCATGGGACGAGGACCCTGAGCAACCACCCTGAAGGACAATGGAAACCCTAGCTCTGCAGCAAACGGTTTAGGGAAATGAGCATACAATGCCCAGGGCCCGTGCAGTGTGTTGGGGACCACACAGTGTGGGGGGTCGCACAGGCCAGTGCCTGCTTTCACAGAGCTTAAGGACAAGCATGGAGATGCGTGAACAGACAAGACAGTTCCTGATGTTGAACGCCCCACTGTGAGGGGTGCAGATGGAGGCCTTTGAGAAAGGCCAGAGCATGGGGGATTGTGGGGGTGGCTGTTCTGAATTGAACTGGTTGGTCAGGGAAGGGTGTGACCCAGAGGCTGAAGAGAAACTTCCAGACCTACCTGCCAGATTTTATAATCCTGGGAGCCCAATGCTCTTAGTGGATAGACAGACCCACACCTGAGCTACCACAACCTGGAGGCCAAAGTCATTCTCTTCCTGTTTCATAGAAAATGCTCTGTGTGGTGCCTGACATACAGTAGGTGCTCAATAAAGTACACTCTTGAAATTATTATGGGTCATCCTACATCCCTCTTCCCTCCACATCACTTGTTGGTTGCAAAGGGAGGGGAAAAAAAAATCATCTTTTGCAATGGAGAAGCCAGGCCAACTTCATCCCCTTGACCCGAGGAGCACCCCCTGCCCCCCTAGGCAGGCGCTGTGGGTCCCTGGTACGTCCAGCAAGGCTCAATGCATCACCCACACTGGCTCCTGAGCGGGGCAGTGTGTCCTGTGTGGCCAAGGAGCAGAGTTTTAAACTTAGTTAATTTTTTATCAATGTAAGTTACATTGAAATAGCCCCACGTGCTGGACAGCTGCTGTGTCTGGCTGTAGCATTCCAGTATTCACTCTCACATTACAGATACATGGGACGCATGACACCAATGAAACTTCACACATCCAAACTGTGCGGCCAACCACTGGACAACTGCCTCGCCTCCTAAGACAATCACCCTCAGGAAAAAGGATGAACTGGGAGAGATGCTTCTAACCCTAAACCAAGGAATAGAGGAAGACTGAACACCACACCACCCTTCTGGGGACAACAGGAAAGTTAGAAGCTGAGCTGGATTTTGGAGGATGCTATGGGTGTGTGTGTGTGGACCACCAGGGGAAGCGGGCATTGGGTGGTAGCCAGGCTGGCTCAGGCTGAGAGTTACATGGGGCTGAAAAGGGGGGGGGGGGGCTGAGCAGGTGACCTTCCAATAGGGGCTGGAAGAAAGACAGTAGAGGAACCAGGTAGAATGTCAGGCAGAGAACATAGCTGAAGCAAAGGCCCTGAGGCAGAGCAAGGGAAAAGCCTGGAGGACACTTTTGTTGAGGGGACCATGGGAAGACATGGCAGACTGTGAGCAAGAGAGGTTCCTGATCCGAGTTAACAGGCTGAGATTATTGTTACTTTTGTTGTTGTTGTTCCACCATAGTGTGCAGGAGTAAACAGTGACTCTTTGCAGAGAGCAAGTGGAGGTCCTGAAGCCCCCCAGGAGGTGCCCACGGCCCTGAGTCCCACCTCTGGCATCCCACTCAGAGCCCACACACTGCAGGGAGAGGGTTGCCATGGAGGTGGCAGCCAGAAAGGGGCTCGAGTCCTCACTGCACTCACAGCCTCCCCTATGCCAAGCCACCAAGACACCTCGGTTCAGACCTCTGCCCAGCACCCACCCGAGGCCCCTGCAACCTCAGGTCCTCCAGCCCCTGCAGTCTCCCAGGTGTCACCCTGGATGGATTGGTGAATGCCATGGGGTCAAGGGCACAGGGCAGCTGCAGAAGCTCAAGACCTCCCTGCCAGGCTCCCCTGGAGGAGGCCAAAATCCCTAAGATTTTGATTTTTAACAGAACAACTCTTATCTCAGGGTTTACACACATGAATCCAAGATTTCAGCCCTAACGGCAGACAGGAGAGGGAGGCACAGGGAGGTGGAGCATCATTGGGAAAGATCACACAGCCAGGTGGGCAGTCATGATTTGAACCCAGGATCCAAGGCAGGACACTGCAGCTGGAGGACTACACAGAATCATATAATTCCATCAATCCAAGGTCCTCAGGCGGAGTCTACAGATAGATGGAATGGGAGAATGACAGGCAGAGAAAGAAAAGAGACATCGAGAGTTGGGGCATCAGGGATGACTGCTCTCCAGGGAAGAGACAGCAGTGAGTCTGAGCCCTCGCATAGTCCAATCAGCCACTTGTCAAATGTGTCAAACTCCTACACATGCTTCGAAACCTCATCCCATGTCTCCTCTCTGTGTAGCTCTCCTTGACCTTTCAGCAGAGCCCACACTTCCCCTCCGGGTTCCTCCACCCCAGCCCCCCTTTCTGTTCTGTACTTGCTTTGTGCCTGGCTCTGTCTCCCCAGGGGTGAGCAGGGCAAGAGCTAAGGTCTCCTGGGAGCCAGAATTGCCTAGCAAGGGACTGGCCCACAGAGCTTTTGATGAATGAATAGGTATGCGAATGAATAAATGAACAAATTACTGAGTGAGTGAATTTATTTTATTTATTAATTTATTGATTTATCTGTACAAGTAGGCATTACCTATTGAGTGCCAACTGTGTGCCTGCCCTGGTGTGCTCAGCAGCCTAAACCCAGGGCATTTCCTGACTTCAGCTCTCCGCCATTTCATACCCCACCCCACCCCCATCATTCCTCAGCCCAGAATTCAAGGCCCCTTCTCATCCCCGCTCTTCCAATTTATCTGATTGATCTCTACACACTTTCAACCACTGACAGGCCCCCCTAGGTCTTATCACTTTTGCTCTGCCAGGAACACGAATCCCTTTTAGACTAGCAAACTCCTAGCCATCCCTCAGAGCCCCATGTCCAGTGGCACCCTCTGAGGACTCCTCTAGTTCCCTTGCGCACCACCCAGCTCTAGGAGTTCCTGGAGGGGGGCTAAACTGCAAGATGCCTCTAAGTGGCAGAGAGGAGTCCTCACTCGTGCCCCAAGGGAATTAGGGTCCCACTAAACAATTCCCTGTCTTCCATCGCCATGCAGAAGGGGAAACTGAGGCCCAGAAAAGATGAGAGAGCCACTTAGGGGCCCCCTGCAGGGAGAGGGCGGGCGTGCCATGCGTTGGTAGTCCAGAGCCCCTGCCCTCCCCGACATCAGTTTCCCTCCCGGTCCCTGGGGATGAGGCTCTCCGCTGGGGCGGGGGTCCGAGGCGGCTGAAAGGATTCAGGAAGTTCTTGGCCGAAGGAATCCGGCGCATCACCGCCTTATAAGGCCATGTGCGCCGGGGGCCAATCACCGACGGGGGCGGGGCCCGGACCCGCGCGTCCCCAGCCGTCTCACCCGGTCGGCCGTCCGTCCCGCCGTCGTCGCCGCCGGAATGAGCTCCACGCAGTTCAACAAGGGACCCTCGTATGGGCTTTCAGCCGAGGTCAAGAACCGGGTGAGTGAGGGGTGCCCCGGTCCCGCCCTCGGAGATCCCGTACCCTCGGACTTCTGCAGGGTTGGGGGCACCGCCAGGCTCCCCGATGTCTGGAGCGCAGTAGCTCTGAGACCTGCGGTGAGAGTGGCCCTCCTCCTTCCCAACATCTGTGGTTCTGGGGGCGCCAGCCGAGACTTCCTGAACTCTGGGGAAGCAGTGAGGTCCGCGATCTGGCACCGCCACAGTGGCTAGGAGTGGTTGGATCTGACCCTTTCTCCAGCCTGCTCCGCAGCCCTCCCCCATCTGAACCCCACGGCCCTGGGCCCCTCCAGCACTTCAAGGCCTGAGAATAACCTGCGAGTCTGAGAGGACCCCAGTAGCCCCCTCCTCATCCTGTGGCCACATTGCTGCCTTTGGGGCCACTTATGCTGCAGAAGGAGAAGGGGGTGGGCCAGGTGTTAGTGTCTGTTTGTTTGTTTTTTAATTTGTGTGTAGGCACCCCCCACAGGAATTTCCCAACCTTCTGCACCTGGGGTGGCGAGCACCAAGGGGAAGTTGGAGAGGCGGAGGCCTGCCTGGGCTGTTCCTTTGTATGTTCTCTTTCTCGCCATCTGACAAAGGAACAGCAAAGGGATCTTGCAGGATGCCCAGGTCCCCTGAATATGACCCTAAAATGTGTGGACTTTGTACCCTGGAAACATGGGGTGAGGCCAGCGGGAGACACTCTTCAAGAAAACTTTTGTGGTTCTGGCTCAGAGAGGAGCAGACACTTTTGGAGGGTCACACAGCAGGGCCCATCCTAGGGAAGGGGAAGCATGGGGTGACCCCACACCCCAGTGATTGTCCCAGGCCTGATAAGCAAGGGCCCTTCCAGCTGAGCAGGGCGTTGCCATTCCTGTGCAACCCCCCACATCCTTCCACCAGACATCTGGGAATGTGGCCTTGGAAGGGAGCCTGCCTGGGCATGCTGAGGGCACAGCCCCGCCAGCTCCGGATAGGCACCTGTGGTGGGTACCCCAGGGTCCATGGACAGCAGGGAGAATTCTGTATCACCTCCTGTGGGTTCCTTGGAGTCTCCCTTTGCCCCTTTGACAAAAGGAGAAGCTGAGGCCTAGGAAGCCAAGGGACAGAGCACGGTCACTGGGCAGGCTCCAGACCCCTCTTAAACGCATGATTCCCCCTCCAGAGACAATCTCACAGGGCGAACACTGAACGTGGATGGGCCACCTGCGCAGGCGCGTAGCATGCTGGCCCACACAGCACGAAGACGGTTTAAGGGCTCCAGTTTGTACACGGGGCTCAGAGCTGCCCAGGACCACACAGAAAGTGGTAGAGTCAGGACTAGGACCAGGCCTGCTGCATCCAGTACCTGATGGCCACTGGTCATCCCAGACCCCGAGATTACCCCTGGGCAGCAGGAAGTGGGTGAGAGCCAGGTAGCTTCTGGAGATGGAGTGAGATGGGGCAGGTTGATACCTGCACCCCAGGTGAGGTCAGAGGCTCCTTGGAGCCTGGCCTCAGTTTGCAGGTTTGGAGTGTGGGCGGGGCACCTACCAGCTTGCCAAGGTCACGCAGGGGCCTACTTTCTAGGGCTCTGAGCCCATGCCCCACCCACTTCTCCAGCTGCTTAAGATCGGAGACCCGGAGACTTCCTGGCCCCTGTGCCTCAGTTTACCCCCAGCTGGATGGTCTGAGGCAGGTAGATGTCCAGTGTGTCCCTCTGGAGCAGCCATGGCCACTCGATCCTGGGCTGGGTTGTCGAGTTTAGACCATTGGGAACAGCTGGTCCCGATTTAGCAGATTTCTCAGGAGGCGGTGGCTGCATTCCTGGCAGTTTGTGGTGATGAGGAATGCTTCAGGCCACAGTGGGGAGGGCCAGGCGCCTCTGCCCAGGACCCTGGCCCTCTCAAGCCGTCAGGGACAGGGCCCAGCTGGGCGGGTGTGCCAGGCATCCGGACCAGCCCATCTGCCTCAAATTCAACCATCGGGACGTGACCCTGCTCATTCCTCAGGCTAGACAAAGCCTCATCTGGGCAGGGCTGCTTCCCGGCCATGGGAACCAGGAGACTGCCTCTTGAGGGGGTGGGCCAAGCAGATTGGATTAGCTGGCCTGCCTCTTGCCTTTGTCTCCCCTGAGCTCTGGGCGGCTCAGCCATGATCCCATGTCACAGGGATTTATATGCCATGGCCAGGAGAAGGAGGGGGAGGGGAGCAGAGTTCAGGACATCGCCATGCAAAAGGTTCCAAACGTAGATGAGGAAACTGAGGCACCGGGGAGGGAACTGTTCACAGTCATGGAAGGGTTGAGGGCAGAGCTGGGAGTAGAAATTAGGTTTGCAGAAGGTCTCAGTCCTCTGGGCGATGGGAGGAGAGGAAAAGAGCCTCCCAGGCTGGGATCTGTGGGCAGAGGTGCTCAAGGGACCTGGGGCAGAAAATGCACTAAGTGGTGTAATCTGGCCCTGAACGGGGGCTGGATTCGGCTTCTTACCAACCCCAAGGAGCTGCCCTGGAGCTGACTGACCCTGCCTATACTGGCCTGGGGCTCCCCGACTTTTGGGGGCTTCCTTGGGAGCTAGCCATTCTGATTTTCTCAGCCTTTGGTGCTCTTAGATGGGGAACTGGGTGTCTGTGTGTGTGCTTGTGGACAATGGGTGTGCACTGACGGAGGACCGGGAGCACTTTTATCCAGAGACAGCACGGAGCTGGATGGCAAAGCTCGAGGGGGAATGGGTCATAAGCAAAGAGCCATATCATAATAGAAGATGGAGATAAACGCTAGAGGGAAAGTAAGGCAGGGTCAGGGAGAGTTGTCATGACTAAAGAGGTGACCTTCAAGCTGTGACCCGGTGGAAGGCAGGGACCCAGTCATACAAACATCTGAGCCAAAAGTGACAGCACATGCAAAGACCCCGAGCCAGTAGCTGGAATAGCCAGTTCAAGGCACAGAGAACAGTTTGGTGGTCCCTCAGCAACTTAAACAGGATCACCATATGACCCAGCAATTCCACTCCTAGATATGTACCCCCAAAAATTAAATAGGTATTGAAACAAGCAAAACTTCCACAGATATTTACAACAGCAGGATTCACAATGGCAAAGAGGCAGAAATAGCCTAAATGTCCATCGGCGGGTAAGTGGATACACACAATGTGGTCTGTCCACACAGTGGGATGTTACTGGGCCACGGGAAGGAATGAAGCACCACCACGTGCTACAACAGGAATGGACGGACCTTGAACATGTGTCCTCCATGAGAGGAGCAGGCACAAAAGGCCACACAGTGTGTGATTCCATGTATGTGACATGTCCAGGATAGGTACATCCACAGACACAGGAAGTGGAAACGGGTCTGTCTCTAGTGCAGGTAGAGCAAGGAGAAGTGAGGGCATGGGTTGGCTGCCATGTGGGGTTTGGCATCGTTGGCAGTGGGTTGGAGCCGATGTTTGTCAGTGAGAGATATGCATGTGTCTGTGGAGTGTGGTTTATCTGCCCATGAGTGCCCCTGCTGATGGGGAAGGGGGAGGGTTGGCTCTGTAGTGTGGGGTCCTCCAGACCTCTCTGTCTCTTCTCCCAAGGGGCCCCCAGCCTCGCCCCATCGGGAGCTTCAGGAAACTTCTGCTGGATGTATTCTCACCCCAACCCTATACGCTCTGTTCCTCTAGCTCCTGTCCAAATATGACCCTCAGAAGGAGGCAGAACTCCGCAGCTGGATCGAGGGACTCACAGGCCTGTCTATCGGTTCTGACTTCCAGAAGGGTCTGAAGGATGGGATTATTCTGTGCACGTGAGTGCGGGCGTTGGCACATGCTTGTCACCAGTTGTCCTGTACAATGTGATCACGCTTCATGTGCCATTTGAAGCCTGCTTGCTTTTCCCTCAATGAGTCTTGGGTCTTTCTTTTCTTTTATTTCCTTGTGTTATTGCTTTGTTGAGGATCTCTAACAGGGCGCATTCTTGTTTTATGCCCTTCCTTTCATGGGAGAGCCTCCAAAATTTCGGGGGGGGGGGCTTTCTCTGCTGTATCCTATTCGACTGTAGTTAAACCATTCCATGTTTTGCACATTAAACATGTGAATGGAAATTCCCAGATTCACTCCCAGAAATCAGGGGTTCTGGATTATACTCACAACACCCATTTTTGTCACTCTTTAGCGTCTTTGCTTTGTGGGTGAAGATGAAATTGCAAGAGGGGAAACTAAGGCCCAGAAAGAGGCAGTGAGTTTGCCCAGGAAGGTGACCAAGATTAGAATTAGCCTCTTGGGTCTGTGAGGTTCGGGTTTACCTGTGCCCATAGAGGTTCCTGTTTCCTCCCCCCGCCAACCCCCCGCCCCATGTGTCTCCTCCCAGACTCATGAATAAGCTGCAGCCCGGCTCGGTCCCTAAGATCAACCGCTCCATGCAGAACTGGCACCAGGTGAGGGATGGTGGGTGGAGCAAGAATGGGGCTGGGGGAGCCCATCGAACCTGTGGGCAGCCTGAGGTCCCCTCACAGCCCCTCTCCTGCCTTCTCCCAGCTAGAAAACCTCTCCAACTTCATCAAGGCCATGGTCAGCTACGGCATGAACTCCGTGGACCTGTTCGAGGCCAATGACTTGTTTGAGAGTGGAAACATGACACAGGTGCAGGTGTCTCTCCTGGCTCTGGCAGGGAAGGTAAGGCCCAGAGAGGGGCAGCAGCCTGCCCAAAGCCACACAGCAAGGTTGATGCAGATTTACAGACGCTCTCATTTATTTGTTGGCTAATATTTCTGAGCACTCACAGGGCATTGGGCACTTTGGACTCAACGGTAAACAGGACAGACATCTTCACGGGCTCACAGTCCGACAGAGTAAGCAGAAAAATAAATAAATCTTTTTTTAATAAAAAAAACGCTTTATATTTTAGAGCAGTTTTAGGTTCACAGCAAAATTGGGAGGGAGCTACAGAGAGTTCCCATGTGCCCCCTGGCCCACCCCCGCTCATGCGCAGCCTTCCCCACCACCCACATCCTCACTGGAGTTTGAACCATGGGTCACCATTAACAAGTGTCCGCCCACGCCTCATCAGCACCCAGAGCCCAGAGTTTACCTGAGGGCTCCCTCTTCAAGTCATTTTTTTTTTTTAAAGATTTTATTTATTTATTTTTAGGGAGGGAAGGAAGGGGGGAGAGAGAGAGAGAGAGAGAGAGAGAGAGAGAGAGAGAGAGAGAGAGAGAGAGAGAGAAAACATCAATGTGCGGTTGCTGGGAGTTATGGCCTGCAACCCAGGAATGTACCCTGGCTGGGAATCGAACCTGGGACACTTTGGTTCCCAGCCCGTGCTCAATCCACTGAGCTACGCCAGCCAGGGTCAAGTCATTTTTTAATGTTAGCAATAAGTCATGGACTGAGACATGCCTGGAGGGAGGGGAAGGAATTAGACCAATGCTCAGGGTCCAGGGACCCTTTAACCAGGGTAGGAACAGTGTTTCCAGAGGAAAAAACAGGAAGGCCCCGCTGTGGGAGCAGGGAGGAGGTTCCCAAGTCAGGAACTGTGTTCTGAATGGTGTTTTCAGGAGCCACCTGTGGCTGCCCCATGACTGGGGACAGGGAGACCAGGGAGGAGCCGGGAGCAGGTATCCAAGCAAGAGATGGTGGCCGTGGCCTGAACAGGCGGTGGTGAGGGTTAGGTAGAAGGGGATGGAAAATGAGAGAGGAGGGCAGCAAGAAAACCCCCAAAATTCTTGGCCTGAGCAACTGGAAGGTTGGGGGCCAATGAGACCTCCGAATCTGACTCCTGAGGCGTTGAACAGCAGGGGAAGGGGGAAGGTTGCAGCCCAACCCCTCTATCTCCTCCGAGGTCACACACTCCGGGTCTGGCTCAGGGCTCCCTGCTGCTCCTCCCTGACACTCCCAGCCCCTCTTCCCTCCAGGCCAAGACAAAGGGGCTGCAGAGCGGTGTGGACATCGGCATCAAGTACTCAGAAAAGCAGGAGAGGAACTTTGACGATGCTACCATGAAAGCGGGCCAGTGCGTCATTGGGCTGCAGGTGGGCGCCAGGGCCCACTGGGGGTGGGGGGTTCCGCTATGACCCAGGCCCTGTCCCACCCAGTGGCCCCTGGGGTTTGGGGCAGCCTGACCTCTCCTGCCCACCTCCCTGCAGATGGGCACTAACAAGTGTGCCAGCCAATCAGGCATGACAGCATACGGCACGAGAAGACATCTGTACGACCCCAAGAACCATATCCAGCCACCCATGGACCACTCAACCATCAGCCTCCAAATGGGCACCAACAAGTGTGCCAGCCAGGTGGGCCTCGCCCAGCCGTCCTCAGGCTCCCACCCCACCTAGGCAAAATCCTTGTTCTCCCTTGACAGCCTCACTCCTCACCCTCCTGCCTTCTCTCTCTGCCTCAGCTTGCTGTGTGTCCCCTGGGAAATTTCCACCCAGCTCCGTGCCTCAGTTTCCCTCAATGGATTGCTCCAAGGCCCACTGAATGCTGAAAGCTTTAGATCCTATGATTCTCACTCTTCCTGCTGTGTCGCATGTAGCGGTGTGAGGGTGGTTTTGGAGCACTCGGGTTTTTGGGAGGCCTCAGCTCCAGCCTGGGAAGCTTCCTGGCTGGCAGGGAGAACAGGACCCAAACACCCCTTGTTCCAAAGGAGAGGGTCACTAGCAATGAAATCAACTCTGCAGCCTCAAAAAAGAGGGAGTCTGAACCGGGTAGGAGGATGCACAGGAGTCTGCACTGAGACTATAAGGGGCGATGGAGACCGGGTGGGAGCTTGGGAGCCTGACATTTCCCCCTCGTCCCTCCCGCCCTGACACTAGCTCCTCTCTCTTTAGGTGGGCATGACAGCTCCCGGGACTCGGCGGCACATCTATGACACCAAGTTGGGGACCGACAAGTGTGACAATTCCTCCATGTCTCTGCAGATGGGCTACACGCAGGGCGCCAACCAGAGTGGCCAGGTCTTCGGCTTGGGCCGGCAGATATACGACCCCAAGTACTGCCCACAAGGCCCAGTGGCCGATGGGGCTCCAGAGTCAGCGGGCGACTACCCAAGCCCAGGGAAGGCCCCAGAGTACCCCGCCTACTACCAAGAGGAAGCAGGCTACTGAGGCCCCCTTAGTGAGGTGCCTCTGTATGTCAGTTCCCCATCTGGGATTTCAGGTTTTTCCGTGTCTTCACCTTGTTTTCCTGTGTGTTCCAGTGCTTCCAGCTGAGGGGCTGTGAAGGCCAGATCCAGATGTTTGTGGGTTGGGGGTCCCTGCCAGGGCATATCCAGATAGCAAATTTCCCAGCAGGCTTTGGGCCAAGCTGTTGGGGGAAGAAGAAACCTGTGCAGGGAGGGAAACTGGCCCCAATGGCTTCCGGTTGCTTCTGTGCCTCTTCCCTTTTCTCTGCTGATCAGTTTGTGGTTACTGTACCCACAAAAGTTTCAGGCGCTTTTAACAAAACAAAGGTATTTTTTTGGGGGGGAGGGGGGATGGTGGAGGGCAGGAGTGACGAAAAGGTAGTCCCCTGGAGAGGGCCAGGCCACAGTTCCTAGATATTTTAGTTACAATGAGACTGGATTTCTCCAGGACCCTCCCAGGGGCCCAGTGAGGAAACCGAGGCCCAGACAGGACTGGAGTTCTGAATGGTTGAGGCAAAGCCAAACCCCACCTTCCATACTAGCCCCTTCTCCCCCACAAAGTACTGCACAGGGACCCCCGCCAGGAGGCCCTCTCTGGGACCAGCCCCACCCAGGAGCCCTGGGGACAAGAGATAATGTGAAATACCAACTGTGGACCAAAGGCAATAAAAACCTTTTTAGCAAAAGAAAGAGCTGGGAGAGTTGGTGTCAGAGGCAGCCTCCGGGGAGTGTTAGCTTGGGTCCCTTCTGGGGTCCTGAGGGACCTGAAGGTGGGGCAACTCGACCAATACCTGGTTCTCACAGCTGTTTTGGGAGAGGGAGAAGCTGAGGCCAAGGGCACAGACCAGCCTGAGGCAAAGAAATTGTATGAGGGCCAGGATCTGGGATAGGGGAAGAGGTGGGGCCTCTGCAATCCCCCACCTGCCACACCTGGGGCCCCGCCTAGCGCTCAACTGCAAGCCTCCGGGCCTCACGCCTCCTGCATTCACCTGGCCTGGAGTCCCCTCCCTGACAGACTCCTGGTTACCCCACCAAACTTCAAGGGCAAAGTGGCCTTCCTCCATAGAGTCCTCCCCTACACCACTCACCCTTCCCAGCACCTTCAGAGCTGTGGATCCATACCCTTGTTTGATCTTCAGGATCTTGTGAAACACACCCGCTTTAATGGAGCAGGAAACGTTTGGAGATTTTCCTCAAACAAGTCGGGGTGACCTTCAGGACCCAAGACTACTTTCCTTTCTGCCATTACCTGAATCACTCTAGGGACCAAGGGTTTTTTGTGTAATGAATGATGAATAGTCGAAGCCCCATTTTCCTGAAGGACAAATACAGTCTCAGGGTAATAGGGTGAGCCTAGCTAGGACTCGGATCCTCCAGGGGGAAGTGGGAAGAAAGGGGCCTCTAGCTACCGGCAGCTGCGGTATTGTAGGCGGCTATCACGTGGGGAAAGCCGTACCGGCGTGGGCGGAGGCGGGCCGGGGTTAGGATAGCCTGCCGCCCTGCCATCTCATTGTGATGCAGCAAAGAGACAAGCGGCCCCTTTAAGGAAGCCAGTTTGGCGCGGCTCTGCTGTGATCCCACCTATTTTCTCTGTGCGCGCGGCTCCCGCTGGGTCCAAGCTTGTGAGTGGCGGTACGGCGTCCTATAGCAGTTGGCGGAGACAGGGCCGGGCGCTGCGGACGGCGCAGAATGCAAGTGCATTCAGTAGCAGAGGCTCAGCGCCCGTTTGGAGATCTTTTCTTAAAGGGGCTGCTGTCAGATGGAGGGAAGGCGCCTAGTGCTGGGGGCTGGAATGGGGACAGGGTCCCAGAGAAAGACGAGGGCCCCAAGAGGATGCAGGTGTGGGATGGGATGAGTGGGACGGAGGCAGTTTTCCTGGGAATTAGGGGGTGAGCGAGGTGGGTCCAGACTCTCACTCACATTTGCTCCCTGCCGGTCACTATTGGGTGGGCGGCAGAATTGGCCACTAATTTTCAAGGGCGAGTTTGGACTCACCTGAGAGGAGCTTGGCCAGTGTACACCTGCACCCCCTTTCCTCGCTTGAACCCCTCCAAAACCTGCCCCAGTTTTTACGAATGGAGAAACTGAGGCCTCTTCCCAGATCCTACTTTATGTAAAGAAGAGTTCTGGAGTGGAGGTCGGGGTCCAGAGTCCCCCTTTGTATGTGAGTGTGGCAACTCCCTGTTCTTCTGGTGGCCTCAGTTTCCCCATCTGTACAATAATTAAGTGGGTCACAGCTGAACAAACAATTACAAGTGAGGGACAGGGTCAGGAATCACTGGTTCCAGGAACCTCCATTGCTGTCCCTTCTCCTGACCTATTTTCTGGATCGTGAGGTCCTTCTGAGCGGTAAATAATAATTGAGAGGCAGAGCTGAGTCCCAGCCTCCTGCTGGATGACTGCCTGTCTCTTTGGGCTCCTTGGTTGGCCCCTCTTCCAGCCAGGTGTGTAAAATGTTCAGAACAGTAAATACTTCGCTATTATTATTGGGGAACAGAAACGAATATCCTTCCCTCGGCCAGGGATGAGTGGGGGGACCTGGGTCAGGAGGCCCCCAAGTGGGCTTAGAGTAAAGCCTGGTGATAAGAGTTAAACTGAGGCCCCGCCCCCTGAAAAATTTGTTGCTAGTCTTTCACACTGCATTACATGGAGCGACAGCCTTGGCATCCAATCAGATCCAAGGGATTCAAGGACAGTTTAGGAAGGCTCCCATTGGCTTACTGCCCCACAAGTGAGCACTTTAAGTGCCTACAACTAGGCTCTAAGCAGAGCGTCAAGGAATTCTGAGCAATGCGATAAAGGAATGACGTTCAGAGAGGGACAGGGAGTTGCCCGAAGAGGCACAGCACTTTCTTAGCCTGGCCTCTCTGTGCTGTCTCCTGTCTATTTCCACAACGGCCTTCCAGGAGCAGCTGATACTGCTGCTTTGGAACAATTTCCTGCATCGTAGGAGACGGCTGGTAAATGCCTGGGCTTTTGGGACAAAGTGGGCCTGGCCCAGGCACACTCCCCACCCCAACTCTTCGCCACTATCCTGCTTGTTCTGTTTCTCCCAGATCCAGCTCCCGGTGGAGTTGTCGTGGCCTCTCTCCATCCTGGTGGCCTTCAAGCCATTCACACCACGCCCCATTGGGGCGCTATAAAAGTAAACCCTTGCAGTGTCCAGGTACTTTGGGGGAGGCCTTCACCCTCTCCACAGGGCCCCAGTAAGGAAACGCCAGACAGCATAGTCCCCAGCACCCAATAAATGGCTGAGAGTGGGCAGAGGGTGGGCTCACAGTGAAGACTCTGTCGGGGCCTGCATCACCTGGCATCCCTGCAGGCCATTTCCTCAACGAGCCACTGCCCTCTTGGGGCACCATGCCCTGGCTCCAGGATCTCATCTGCAATGTGAACAACACCTGCTGCCCACAGCACATGTTCAGTGAGGAGCCAGGCATCCTCAGCACCTTTAACTACTCTTAGTGAGCAAGCCCTGCTGGGGGTTCGGGGGTGCACAGTGAGCCCTTGCCGCCTGCCCTCTCTCTGTCCCCAGAGTCTCCTGGCTCCTGGCAGACACCGTGTTGAGAATAGAGGCTCAGAGAAACAACAGTTAATTATGCCCGACAGACTTAAGGAAAGAGAGATAGCTAGCCCGGTAGAGAGAGCCTGAAAGAGGGGTTTTTTTGTCCTTCAGTTTCCCAATTTGGAAACTGGGGTGGTGGGTGTGGAGGCATGGCCTCGTGGCACCTCCAACCCAGGCCCTGCCTGTGCTAAGCCGAGGGGGTCCTGGACATGCACCCACTGTCCCACCCCCTCAGGAGGCGCCCAAAGCCACTGGTTCTGGGGAAACTGCTGTTTGCACCTGACACACTCCTCGCTCGGCAGCTCACGGCACAGGTGAGGGTGGGAGGGGGCCCCAGTCCCTAGACCCTCCCTCAGCTCAGCAGGTGAGGGCTGGGAGAGGGCTCCAAGAGGCCTGTGCCATTGCTCAGAGGCACAGGATGGAACAAAATGGAGGAGATAGAAGTGGACGGGGGTCCTCAGAAGAGGGGTGAGCCTGGCATTGATCTGGGTTCCTGTCTCCACCAGGTGAATCAAACCTTCCAGGGCCTGGCCCTGTTGAAGGATGTCCAGGAGGTGTCAGGGGTGCTGGGACCCCAGATCTTCAATTGCGTGAATGACAGTGCAAATGTAGTCATACCACAGGTGGGCCCAGGATGGAGGGCTGCAGATTTACCCAGAGCCTCCCCAGTCACCTTACCCGCTGCTGAGAAGTAGGGCAAAGGGCAGGTCAGGGCCTCCTGGGCAAGAGTGTGGAGGTGAGATGTGGCCTCCACATTGAGGACAGGCCCCAGGGATAGGAAGAGGGGTGACAAGGCAATGAATGACCCATGCAGACCCTACATTTCTCCTCCTGTTCCTCAGTGGCTCCTGCAAATTCAGGACAAAAAGGCAGCCAGGACCCAGAGGCCAGCACCAGGATGAGGCCCTTTGAGCTTTTCTGGGCCCTCTGTCCAGCTGAGGCTCTCCTGGACCCTCTACAACTGGCACAAGGCCTGTGCAGATGTGGAGCGTCTGGTGGGCAAACTGGGCCTTCCACTTGGGAAACTCTTTTGAGTGGGGAGGCAGCCTGTCCTGTTGGGAGTTCTGCGGGAGTAGCGAACCCTGCCCTGGGGCTCCTAGGAGAAAGTTTGGCTCAGCCCCGAGGTCCAGGACAGTACCGGGGCGCCTTTGACCCTCCCCAGTGCATGGCCCCGGACAAGCTGGAGGCAGCCCTGGTACCACCACCTTTTCTGTATCAGTTAGACCCCAATTGAGTGGCCTATGCAGTTCTTGGTCTCTTAACCCAACGTGACTTAGATGAGGAGGGGCAGAGAAACCAAGCCCCTCCAAGGGCCCAGTCCCTCCTTCCTGCTTCCACAGGGGACAGGCAGTTCCAGTCGCTCCTATGTGGGGAGGTGGTCTGCAAGAACCTCTTGGCCGTGGTGGTACAGGGGCCGGTCTTCTCTTCACGTTTCTGCTATGCACTGCACCCACCTCCTGCCACAATCAGTGGGGACCGGGGCAGGGTGGCAGGGGCTGGGATCCAACTTTGGGCCCACTCATACCTCTGTCCTTAGATCCAAGCTGAGGCCACTGTACTTACTCTCTGGAAAAGGAAGGTGAGGATGTGGTTTGTGAGTGGGAATGGGTGGTGAAGGGGCCACCCAAGGGGATGTGTCGGTGCTGTAGGACCTAACCGAGGGGGGTGCTGAGTGCTGGGTGAGGGCTCCCGGTGGCCCGCCCACTCTTCTCGGGGTCCTGCACTCCTGCCGGATGTCCCCCTGGCAGAAGACACAGCAGTCAGCATCCTGTGCCTGAGGACCACCCCGGTGAGGTGAGTCCAGGATAGAGGTCCTGGCGCAGCGGCAGTGAGAGGTTGCCCTACTGCGTGCCCACTGCCCTTTATTGAGCACCTACTGCATGCCCACTGCCCTTTATTGAGCACCTTCTGTGTGCCTGCTGCCCTTTATTGAGCACCTACTGGTTGTCAATATTTGAGCTCCTATTTTGAGCCAACAAAGTCTTATTAAGCATCTACTGCATGCCTACATTTATTGACCCCTACTATGTGTAATAAAGTATTAGTAAACCCCTACTGAGGACAAGCATATTATTGAGCACCTATTGGGTGTCCACACATGTGCCAGTAACCTTTACCAAGTACTGTGTGCTATCTGACCTCTCCACCTTAGGCTGACTGTGCACCCTGACTGAGTACCCACCATGTGGCAGGAAATATCTGGAAATCTTGTATACCTATATGTAAGGAGCACCTGCTGTATATTGCCTCTGTAGGATACCTATGGTGTGCCAGGACTGGTTAAACACGTACCATGTGCCAACAACCATTCATTACTAAGCGACAGGCTTCCACCTCCCCACACTCCCCTGTATTTGCCCCAGGGTTTCCCTTGCCCACAGCCTAACTCGTAGAAACTTAGAAATCTACCCAGAATCAGAAGTGCTGGCACAAGGGAATCTGAGGCCTTATGGAACGCCCCCTGTGGGTGTCATCACAGTACTTCGAACTCCTGGGCATGAACAGAACAGGGAATGAATACAACCACACTCAGGAGAGAAGGGGCAGGTGCAGTTTCATGTGGTGACCGGGACACATTGCCCAGGGCAAGGCCATACTAACAGGCCACAAGTGGGGGGCCTCTGGGTGGGGGTGGGGCAGGCTTGGAGCCCCCACACCCTCACGCCCACACATGAACAGGGTGGTCCCTGAGACATCCCCGTCCCTTAACAGAGTGGCCTGGGGTGGTAGGTAAGCCCCAAGACCCTGGTGTTTGCCCCAGCATGCCGAGGCCTAGCTAGTTCCCAGAACACCTTGTCACCAATCCACAGCGTGACTCAGGACCTGGCCACAGTGCTCTGTGACATGGGCTACTGTCCTCTGTCAAATGCCACCTTCGAGCTGCTGACTGGCCAGGAGCACCTAGAGCAGTTTGCATGCCTGTGTGGCGTCCCTGAAGCCAAGACTGTCCAGGTGACCTGCTGCCCCTTCCTGCCCTGGGGCCTCTGGATCCCAGCCCTCGATGGCTCTGGTTAGCCATGCCTGCAGCCCAGGCCCACGGCCCTCTCTAGTCTCTGGGCCCCAGCCTGCCCTTTCCCACCAGGTCCTGCACTCACTGGGGCTGCCATGCTTTCTACTGTTACCCAAGCTGCCCCTGCCCCTTCTCTCCGGACTGTGGCTGTACCCATTCTCTCCATGGCTCCACCTCTGGCTGAGGACCGAGTCTTTCTGCCCCTGGGCCAGGTCCCGCTTTTCATTCGCTGTGGCCCTGCCCCCAGCTGTCAGCCCCACCCTATGCTCACTATGGCCCTGCCCCCTTTGTTTACCTTCACCCCGCCCTTACCCTAGCGCCCCCATTCCTGTCTTCTCTCTGATCTCACCCCGTGTGAGGTCCCGCCCACTCCCTGTGCTTCCCCCACCTGGTCCTACCCTCACTCTGGTCACCCAACAGTTCACTCCAGTCCCCTAAAGGTCACTCTGATCCCCCAAAAGTCACTCTGGTCCCCTCTGCTCACTTTCATTGGTCCTCCCACATTCACTCTGCGCCCCCATCCTGCCTGGCCCATCAGCAGACAGTGAGCTTGGGCCTGCCAAACCTGGGGCTCCAGCAGCGTGCAGACCAGGTCTCAGGCACTGACAGGGTGTCAACAAGCAGAAACCGGCAACAGTTCTGGCACTAGTGGGGGACGCAGTAGTGGTCTTTCTGGTGTGTGCGTGCCATGGCCTGGGTGGGGGCGGGGCCTGGGAAGGGCAGCGCCAGTCTTACTGGGGCTTACCCTTGCCCCTCCCAGGATGAGCCAACCACCGGCATGGACTCCAGTGCAAGATGCTTCCTCTGGAACTGCGGTGCAGAAGGGCCGTCAGTGGTGCTCACCTCGCCTGGGAGGGCCCTGTGCCCAACCCCAGGGCTGTGGTCAAAGTGACCCAGGCTCTGGGGAGAGGCAGAGCCCAGGAGAGGCTGTCAGACGGAGCATAGGGACACATGGGATGGGCGGTCCAGATCCTGGAGGACAATGCCAGGCCTGAGTGTGAGGACACAGGGCAAACCTGGGAACTGAGTGGTCTGGGCCTGGTTGGACATATTCAGACTAGCAGTGTTACTGAACGGACCTGTGCGGATTGGGAGGCAAAATACTACTACCAAATGGACCCCCCTTCTGCCAGGGTCCCCAGTACTAGGTTCATCTTGCCCGCCGCCAGGGAACGATGACTCTCAATGCCACAGATTGGTGAAAAGGAAAGGAATTATTTATTCAAAGGTTATACAGACTTAGAGTAATGACTTAATGTCTTCACTGAGATCCCAAAGTCTGTTAAAATACCCACAAACTCACACGGTCCTTCCTTCCCCGCTTTGTCCACTCTTTGGTACCGTATCTCAGGAAAAGAAATAGAAGTCTGTGGCTCAGGTGTCCCCCGGTTCTTTGCAGCAATCCCTGCTCAGCTGGCAGGCCTCCCTCGGTTCCCAGCACCACCAGCTGTGTCGCCACCGAGATCTCCACTTCTCAATCCATACCTGCATGGCACCTCTGGGGCCACCAGCAAGAGTCCTTTAACCCCTTTTCTTACTGCAGCGTCTCTCCTGCATTCTTCCAAACTGCTAAGAGAGAGCTCTGCATTGCTGCTGCATCTTGCTTTCCAGCTTCCTAAGCTGCGTGGCAAAGGGAGACCCAAAGTCAAGTGGTTCCAGCTTCTTACTCCAAGCCCTCACCCAGGCGCTGTAACCAGGGGGAGTTGCTTCCCAGTTACATTCTGTGTGGAAGTCACTCCCATCTCCCTGGCTCAAAGCATGGCCACAGCTACTTAACTATCCATGAAACCAGTTAAAAGTTATAGATATGTTAAATGACCATGCCTGAGGTTAGTTGCAAAACTGTTACTATGCAAAACAACTCTCAATGGCCCTGCTCCATGTGTCCCATCCCCCAGTTCAGACTTGTGTGGGTGAGGACATCCTATTTATATTTTTTAATATTTCCTGGACACCCTGAATTCTGGACCCCATTACAAATCCCTATTTGGGGCTCCCTTGCTGTACAGTTACAGTAGGGCAGTCTGGGCCTGGAGGGTAGGAGGTCTGGGCCAGGCCAGAGTGCAGAGCACCCCACCCTGGCAGTATGGAGGGATACAACACACTCTACATGCCTGGCCATTGTGGTGAATGGGCGGTTCCGCTGCCTGTGGAGCCGCAGCACCTCAAGGGCAGGTGAGCTGGGGGAGGCCTCAAGGGCTGGCATTGGGGCAGGAGGAATGGGCTGCAGGAGGGTGGGGGTGCAGGGGGCCAAAGGAGAGACCAGGTGCAGGCCCAGCTTGTCTCTAACCGGTGAGGAGGGAGGATCATGGACTGTCCAGGAGAGATGTTGGGTTCCCAGGACCAGAAGAGGCTGGAGTCTCTCGGGTGAAGGTAGGTGGGTAGGTCCATGGGTAGGGGTAGAGGAGGGTCAGGAGAGTGGGCAGGGCCATATGGGGGCAGGGCTTGGGAGAGGAGGGTTTGGAGAAGGGATGAAACTTTTATTTTATTTATTTATTTTAAAGATTTTATTCATTTATTTTTAGAGAGGGAAGGGAGGGAGAAAGAGAGAGAGGAACATCAATGTGCGGCTGCTGGGGGTCATGGCCTGTAACCCAGGCATGTACCCTGACCGGGAATCGAACCTGCGACACTCTGGTTTACAGCCCGCGCTCAATCCACTGAGCCACACCAGCCAGGGCTGGGTTGAACCTTTTAAAGGACAAGGAGGTACGGTCACCTGTACTGGGTAGGGAGTCAAGAGGGGCCTGGTATTGAGGGTGGGGCCAGAAGAGAACAGAACAGGAAGGTAGTGTGGCTGGGCTGGGCTCTCAGCATGTCAGGTGGCACCCCCTCCACCACCACCCCCTTCACCATCAGATTCAGTTCTGGCCACATGCTGACCTTGTGGGTGTCCCTGGGGAGGTCTGAGCCCCTGGAGGCCTTTGCAGCAGCTAGCTGCATTTCCAGGAACTGACCTGTGGGGGGCGCACGGGAGTTGCCTGCACTTCCAGCTCCTGCCAGGAGGGTGCTACACCCCTACAGTAGTCTTTGGAGAGCTGGCTGCTCCAGGGTCAGAGCAAGGTGTGGGCTTCTCAGTGAGCCAGACTTCCCTGAGGAGGTGGCTGAAGCACCAGGAAGGGGCTGGGACAATGGTGGGGCTAGGGGCCAGGCCCCGAGGCTGACTTCCCTTCCTATTCCCTATGGCCACCCGCCTGCTAGGGATTCCTGCAGTCTCTGAGGACCAAGGGAAGGAGGAGGAGGAGGATCACCAGAAGGCAGGAGGGGGTGGACCTCAGGCTAGGCCCTTGGGTTCCCAAACCCGGTTCCTGGGTGATCCCAGCATGACCGTGCTGGCGTTGTGAGCCTCCTTCCTCTGTGGGGCTGGCAGGAGTCCCTGGCAGTGACAGAGGCAGGACAGGAGGCCCGGGGCTGTCTCTTAGACTCCCAGAGGGGTGCTGTCCTGGAGGAAATAAAAAGAAGCCCTCCCGTGAAACCGTGCACACATGTGTCTGTGTACCAGGCTGCAGGTGTGTCCACAGGTGGCTCTGTGCTTGTGTCTGGATCCAGCTTGAGTGAGTGCATGACCCCCAGTGGTGAAGGCCTCTGGGGGGCCTGGGGAGTGGGGGATTTGCCTGCGAGCGTGGGCTTCATAAGGGTGTGCATGCGTCCCGAGGACAGGACCAGTGAGTGCCTGGCCATGAAGGGGGCATGAGGGCAGAGCTTGGGAAGGTCCAGGGCCACTTTAAAGGAGCCCCATGAGAGTGGCTGGGACCCAGAGACCTCAGGCTTCCCAACCTGGCCAGGAGCCCGCCACCAGCCAGCCTGCCCTCACCACCTGGGCCCAGCACCCGGAGCAGTGAGTGGTGGGTGGAAGACCCTCAAGGAACTTCTGAACTGGGCTTGCAGGTGGACCTGGGCCTGGAGAGCTGGGTTTGGCATGAGGGAATGCAGCCCATGTGCCCTGTGCCCTGGAAATCTACCCCTCCCACCTGAGATTGGTGAGGGCTGGTCCTGGCTAGAGGGGTTGGAGATTGGGAGGAAGGATTTTGGAAGCGGAGGAGGGGGCCCAGACTGTGGGGGGCTCCTAGTGAACAGGCGGTCATGGGAGAGGGAACAGGAGTCAAGGGAAGATACGGAGAGTTGGCGATCTGTACACTTGGCCTATACCAGGATGTGGGGAGGTGCATGGTGGCCTCACAAGTACTATCGGCCCTGCTGCCCAGCATGTCCTTGGTCAGTCTGTGTGTCCCTGGAAGGTAGGATGGGGGCTGGGGCAGGCAGCTAGGCTGAGACCAGTGCAAATGCCAGGCTGAGGGGAGACCTGCTATGCCCTGCATAGCCCAGGCCCTGGGGTCTGCAACGGTAAGGGGCTGCCAGGGGACGTAGGGTGGGCACGCCTATGAGAGGACGGGACTGGAAGGGAGGGTGTCCGTGCCCCAGGTCTGAGTGCGAAGCTCCAGGTTATCTGGTTCATCCACAGAGCTTCGTGGAGTCTGAGCATGTGTGTGTGTGTCAGTGTCCCCATGGCTCAGTGTCCTTGTGTGTCATTGTGCACATGTGTCATGACCCTGCGTCCTTGCACATCAGTGTCCCTGCATTTCAGTGTCCCCCCGTGTCTCTGTCCCCGAGTCATTGTGTCTGCGTATCAGTGTCTCTGTGCATGTTTACATCTGCATCGGTGTGCTCGTGCTGGCCTCTGGGTGCGTCTGAATGAGGGTCAGCGTCTGTGCAGCCAGCCATGGGCCTCTGCCCGCCCAGGCCAGAAGAGGGCAGGCACCCGTCCAATGCACGTGCAGAGCTCCTGAAAGTGGAAGCTGGAGGTGGGGCCTGGGCTGGGGGCGGGGCCTGGAACCCCACCTTCAAGCCCACTCTGTGGAGTGGCAGGCTGAGGCATCGGAGGGTTGGGGTGTGGGTCTGCGTCACCACCTCCGGAGGCCTTTTCCTGTGGGGGGAGGGCCCGCCAATGAGGGCTGAGCCTGTCACGTGGGCCTGACAGCTGGGGAGGGGGTGGCTGGTGACTATGTGGTCCTGAGGTGGTCAGCTCCTGGAGCTGCATCGCTGAGATCCCCCTGGCCTGCTCTACCTCAGTCTGCCTGCCTGGGCAGCTCTGCTGGCCCCACCATGTTCTCCAGGAAGAAGCGCGAACTCATGAAAACCCCTTCCATCTCGAAAAAGAACCGGGCGGGAAGCCCCAGCCCACAGCCCTCTGGGGTAAGTTACCCTCTTCAAGTTGGAGGAGAGGGTGGGGACCTTGGAGCCACAGTGGGACAAGGGCGCGCCCTTTGCTGGGGCAGTGGGGCAGGGGCCCGGCAGCAGCAACATGCTGGGCCTGCAGTGGGGGGCTCAAGCCAGCTACAGCCCCCACCAGGCAGGACTGCGGGGGCCACGTAGGATCGGCCAGGACCCTGGCGTTCAGCTCATGGTAGGAGGATTTTGGGATGGTCACTGCCTCCCCTGTCTCCTCCAGGGCTGGCTGCAGAACCCAGGGAGCGAAGTAGGGTGCTAGGGTGGGGGCGGCATTTGGCTGTGGCTTTGTAGGATGGGCGCAGGGAACTATGGCACATCACTGGGCAGAAAGAAGGTTTAGAGGGCAGCAGAGTATCTGACAGGGTCCCTGGGTGTAGGGCCTCCAGGACCCCAGGGTGTACACAGGTTGGAACTGTCCTATAGTCTGTGGGACTCAGAGGTCTCCAGGACCCTTAGGGTATAGGAATCAACAGGGGTGTCTTTACAGGGAATAGGTGCATCTGCCGCAGCCTGAGGGGGGCTACAGGGCCCAGGACCTTCTCCTAGCTCTCCCTTCCTCACCAGGAAGTGGGGTACCCGCGCCCCCGCAGGCCCCGCCCCTGGCTTGTGGTTTGGGCTGACGGTTGTTTGTGAAAGCTCTGGGGAAGAGGATGTTGGGTAACAGGTATGAGAGGGGTATGGCCCCAAATCTCAGCCCTCTGACCTTTGGGCTTCAACCCCCATGGGGTCAGGCTAAAGATCCCTCAGAGCCCCACTTCACTTCTAAGGAAACTGAGGTAGTACCTGGGCCAGAGCACCTGCCTTACCCACCCCCCACCCCACCCCACCTCACCCCCAGGAGCTGCCCAGGAAAGATGGGGCTGAAGCTGTGTACCTGGGACCCACCCTGGACCCACTGAGTGTGGCCTCCAATGCCAAGGCCACAGGCACACTCAAGAGGCCCACGAGCCTGAGCCGCCATGCCAGTGCTGCCGGCTTCCCTCTGTCCGGGGCCAGTTCCTGGACTCTAGGCCGGGGCCACCGAAGCCCACTGACCGCAGCCAGCCCCGCCGAACCCCCCATCGAGGGGCCCTGCCCCGACGCCGTGGAGGACATCTCCCACCTCCTGATGGACGTGGCCCGCTTTGCCGAGGGCCTAGAGAAGCTCAAGGACTGTGTTCTGTGTGACGGTGAGGGCCAGCAGGGACGGCGAGGCCTGGGTGGAAGGCCGAGGTGGACAGAGATATCCCAAACCCTGTGGGGCCAAGGCAGGGTAGAGGGAAGGACTTGGGGAGGCTCCGAAGGGGGTCACAGGGACAGCTTTGTGGAAGAAGCCACTGCAGCTAAGGCTTTGAGGGATGTGTGCAAGTTTGGTGGCAACTAGGAGGGAAAGGTGTTGAGGCAGAGGGGGTGTCACGTGCACAGGTCAGAAACAGGACCCGGAGGGAATTGTACTCAGGGAACAAGGTTTGGGTGTTGCTGGTGTGCAGAGTGTGTGAGGCTGGAGGTATTGAGGACGTCAGGCAGAAGGATCTTGGACGTTTTCCTGAGGTCAGTGGGGAGCCACAGAGGTGTTAGAGCAGAGGTAGGCCAGAGTCAAATTTGTGTGTGTGGCCGAGGTAGGCTAGAGGTAGGGTGAGGTCCGATGGAGAGAGTCAGGAGGGACAAGGGGCGGGCCAGCATGTGAGCCGCAGGAGGCAGCAGCCTGCGGGATGGAGGTTCCGTTTTCTCCTCCACGAGACTGACAGCCTGGCTTCCTGCTGAGTTATTTTCATCTGTTTCCTGTTTGTCCCTGGCAACCCTGGCAGGCACCTCAGACAGGCAGGCACAGCACCTTGTGCGCTGCCTGCTTCTCCCGGAAACTACAGTGCCAGGGCCACGCCAAGTGGTCTGACCTACTCGCCCAAAGCATCCATTTCACAGATAGGAAAACCAAGGTCAGGAGTGGGGCCCTAACCCCTAGCGCTCCAAGCCAAGGAGGGGCCAGATCCAGATCCGACCTCAGCCCTCAGTGGCCACCGTGCCTTCAGGGCACTGATGAGCTGATGAGGAGCTCTGTGCAGAGGCCCAGCCCCACCGGAGCCCTGGTTATCTAGTCACCAGGGCAGGGCCTGCATTGTTTCCTGGGGAAACTCTAATCTCGGTTCCTATCCTATTCTGGTACTTCCTTGGAGGTCAGGCCTGGGTGGAGCTGAGTCCTGCAGGCAGTTTGGATGGAGTTGGGGACACCCTTCTCTCTGCCTGGAGTATCCTGGGCCTGGGAAAGAGACTGGAGCAGAGAGGATGTGGCTTTGAGTCCTGGTGCTGCCCCCACTGTCCAGATGTGAGCCCTGGACCAGCGGCCTCCTTTTCCCAGCCCCGGGTGTCCTATCTGTGAACCAGGGCAGCAGTGTGCCCTGGGCTTAGTGGCCCACCAGGCATTCTCAGCACACTGTGACCGTTGTCTTGGAGACCTGTGCGCTGCCGCACAGGGCCCAAGGTGAGCAGACAGAGCAGAATGCGGGGTCCCCAGCCCTCTGGGAGCACTTAGAGCTTCAGGACGCAGCAGCTGCAGCGCTTGACTTGGCTGTGCCAACCTGGGCATGTCCGGGCTTCACTGGAGTCAGCTTCTCGGGTTGGGGTGCTGCAGGGACCCAGTGGGCTGAGGCCAAGCAACACAAGGGGCTAGGGGCTGGGTGCATGGAAGGAATGTCCTCGGAAGGGGCATGGTCTGACCATTCCCCGATATTTTCCCTGGATTCCCGAAGCCCCTTTCTGCCTCTTTGAGCTGGCCTCAGTTTCAGGGCCCCCAAGTTTCAAGGCACAGGGGCCATCCAAAGGAGTCCCTCTGTGCCAAAGAAGGCGGGGCGCCCATTTTCAGGCTCCACTTGCATTACTGAGCAGGCCTGCCAGGCATGGAGTCAGAAGGCCCCAGCTGTACAAGCTCTCCACTCCCCCTGGCTGGCCATCAGGCCCTCCTGGGTCTTCGTGCCTGCCTGTCCCTTCCCCTTACTCGCACGGCTACAGTTTCGTTTCTGTTGGATAGTGTGTACGCTGCCTGCTGTTCTCGTGCCTTCAAAGGTAGCGTAGGTGGGAAAGCTGCATGATCCTTGAGAAATTACTTGAGCTCTCTGTGCTTCAGTTCTTCCTCTGCAAAATGGGGATGATGACAAGTGTCTGTCTAATGGGGTGGCTGTCGGGAGAGTATGAGATAACAGGGTGCTTGAGGCCCGGTGCCCAGGCAGGCAAGGAAGGGAGAGAGCTGCATAGAGTCTTGAGCAACCCTGCGTGGTTGGGGCATGGGAGGGGCCAGGTGGGCTCCATGGAGGAGGAGGTACCAGGACTGCAACTTGAAGGACAAGCAGGAGTTTGCTTTCTGGAAGGATGAGGAAAGTGTTCTGAGCCGAAGGGACTGCTTATGCCAAGTTCTGGCCTTTGTTGCCCTGGCCAGCAGCCCAGAGAGGGACAGTGCTCTACCTGAGGTCCCACAGCGAGGCTTGGGCAGCTGCCGTCTCCCACCTCTGCCTCAGTTTTCCCACCTGGGGACAGGATCTTTGAGGAATGAGTGAGCGGGTTTTCCCAGGGGCAAGGCCCCTCCCTCCCTGCTCAAACCCGTTCTGCCCAGCAGACTTCCTTGAGGCCCGCCGGCCCATGGCCCACGAGTACCTGGGCGAGGCCCTACGAGTGATGCGCCAGGTCATCTGCAAGTACCCACTGCTGAACACCGTGGAGACACTCACAGCTGCTGGCACCCTCATTGCCAAGGTCAAAGGTCAGCTGGCCAGGACAGAGCAGCAAGGGCTCTCTGCCTGGAAGGGCTTTCTGGAGGAGGGGATGTTTGAAGTGGGCTCTGAAGGACACGTAGGAGTTTGATGGGCACACTTGTTCTAGTGATTTCCCTTCAGTTAGCTGCAGGGGTGGTTGCATCTGAAAGTGGGCCGACCCCCTTGATCTTTGTCTCTGCCCGCCAGCCTTCCATTATGAATGCAACAATGAGGCAGACAAGCAGGAGTTTGAGAAGGCCTTGGAGACCATGGCCGTCTCCTTCAGCAGCACGTGAGTGCAGGGCCTGCGGGGCAGGAGCAGGGGTGTGTGGGGCCCTTGTACTTCTAGATGCTGACTGCACCCCCCTGCTGCAGTGTGTCCGAGTTCCTCATGGGCGAAGTGGACTGCAGCACTCTCCTGTCAGTGCCCCCTGGGGACCCGAGCCAGGTGAGCAGGGGTGGCCTCCTCTATCCAGGGGCAGGGACGGTCTCCTGCAGGGTGGGCCTCAGACAGGACCTACCACAGAGCTGGACTCACCTGAGTCTCCCCCTGCACAGTCCATGGAGAACCTGTATGGACAGGGGAATGAGGGTGGTCCCCCCAGCGCCGAGGACTGTGAGACAGGTGAGTCTCTGAGCCCGCACACGTGGGCGGGCGCTTGCATGAATGGTGGGCAGAAGACTGGGACGGAGGGTGTGTTGGGGGGTGGAGCCCGGGCTGAGAGGCCACTCTGTAGGCTGCCCGCTACCCGAGGAGGTGGACATGCTGCTGCAGCGCTGTGAGGGAGGCGTAGATGTGGCCCTGAACTATGCCAAGAACATGGCCAAGTACATGAAAGACCTCATTGGCTACTTGGAGAAGCGGACTGTACTGGGTGAGCGCTGACCCTGGATGAGATCGACCAGTGGGCCCCTCCCCTCACATGTCCCCTGAACACTCCCTGCCCCCCCACACTGACTCCCTGCCCCCCAACACTGACTCCCCTTCCCTGCCTTACAGAGATGGATTTTGCCAAAGGCCTGCAGAAGATTGTCCACAACTGCAGACAGAGCGTCACGCAGGAGGTGGGGCCATGGGCCTGGGCTCGAGTTTCTGTGTCTGAGAAGGGTCAAGGGAAGAGGCTCCCCATCTATGCTATGGTGGTGGCTGAGGGGACCTGAAGGGACCAGGGAGGGCTTCCAGGAGGGCCTGGATGCTGTCCCACCCCTCTGACTACTACTTCCTCCCAAAAGCCCCACATGCCCCTCCTGTCCATCTACTCACTGGCCCTGGAGCAGGACCTGGAGTTTGGCCATGGCATGGTGCAGGCAGCAAGCACGCTGCAAACCCAGACCTTCATGCAGGTGGGCTGCATCCTGGAGGGTGGGCTGGGAGTGGGGTTTCCGGGGTTTCCTACTGATGGTCCATCTCACCTCAGCCCCTGAATCTTCGGCGACTTGAGCATGAGAAGCGCAGGAAGGAGATCAAGGAGTCCTGGCACCGTGCCCAGAGGAAGCTGGTACCTCCGGGGCAGGCGGGTGGGTGGGGGCAGGACAGTCGGCCTCTGGCAGGGGCCCGTGCCGTGCTGTGATTTCCCCGCCTCTTATGCACTTGATGGCAGCTCACCGAGCACCCTGTTCTGCTCCTGGCCTCCTACACTCGCCCCACATCCAGGCTCTTCCCACCTCAGGCCACCCTCCTTCCTTTTTCTTAGCCCTTTACAAGCTCGCCTCTGACAGCCACATGGCTTATTTCACTAAATCCCTACTAATTTTAGTTGCTGCTGAGCTGTTGCTGTGTAGTTGAGCTGTTTCAAATGCCACTGCTGTGACGAGCCTGTGCCCTGTCTTTCGGACACATGATCAAGCATTTCCCATCCGCGCCTGAGAGGGGATGGCTGGGACGGGGCATGAGTGTACGAGCTTCCCTCCTGAGCCAGAGCCACACCTCTCCCCTTCTGTGAGGCTTGGTCCATATCCTCTGGATTGGACTGTGGCCTATTTCTTATTGACTTGTCAGAGCTCTTTACATATTAGAGAGCTCAGCCCCTGAAGATGTATGTTATAAGACTCCCCCTACCCAGTTTATTGTTTTGACTTTTGAACTCACTTATGGCTTATTTTGCCAGGTAGAGACCACTATTGGCAGCAGTAGTCTTTCCTTTTATGGCTTCTGGGTTTTGTGTTGCATCACAATTTTTTATTTTAAAAGTTCCCCCCATGGTTTCTCCCACTACCTGTATGAGTTCTTTATGTGTAAGCCTCTGATGGTGCAGGCTGCAAGACGTGGCCCTGGAAAGCCCATGGGTTTCAACCAAGTGCCTTCCCGCTCACCCAGAGGGTGCCTGACTTCCTGCCTGGGCGGCTGCACTGTCCTCTGCAAGAGGGGAAGTGAAAGACAGCATGCGTCACAGCCGTTCGGGTGGGGGCAGGGGTGGGTGTCAGGGACTAGTGTAGGCTGTGCTTGTTCAGAGCTTAGCTATGCCTCAGCCACCCAGGCTCCCCCCTCCCCAGAGACTTTATTTATTTATTTCTAGAAATATGAGAAGGGAGGGAGAAAGACAGGGAGAGAAACACCAGTGTGTGGTTGCCTCTCATGTGGTCCCCACCACAGACCTGGCTTGCAACCCAGGCATGTGCCTTGACTAGGAACCGAACCAGCGACCCTTTGGCTCATAGACCACACCCAATCCACTGAACCACACCAGCCTGGGCCACATAGGCTTTTAAATGGACACACCAGGTGCCACTTCCTTCTGGGGTCCCGTTGTAGGAGTCAACTCCTATTCTCCTACTATCGGTTCTTGTGCCGGGGCCTTTTCCCCACTGGGTCACAGGATGTCAGCACAAGAGACATAGGTGGTAGAGATGCCTGACTTGGTATCTTGCTGTTGGGGTAGGAAGTGGGTGAAACCAGGACACTGAGCCCAGTTGAAGGGCGGTTTAGAACTGGTCTCCTCACGCCCACACCCACAGCAAGAGGCAGAGTCCAACCTTCGCAAGGCCAAACAGGGCTACATGCAGCGCTGTGAGGACCACGACAAGGCCCGCCTGCTGGTAAACAAGGCAGAGGAGGAGCAGGCAGGAGCTGGGCCTGGGGCGGGGGGCACTGCCTCCAAGACCCTGGACAAGCGGCGGCGCTTGGAAGAGGAGGCCAAGAACAAGGTAAGGCCAGGCTGGATGGAGCAGGGAAGGAGGGGACCCAGTGGGGGCAGCTCCTGACACACTATGAGAAGTGTCCCACCTCCAGGCCTTTGCCTGGGCTGTACATCCTGCCAGGAAAGCCTTCCGACCATGATTGCTGGCTGGATTTCTGTGTGGGGCTTGAACCCCAGGCAAAGGCCTCTCTGTGCACCCTCTCTGTGCCTTCCCAGGCGGAGGAAGCCATGGCCACATACCGGACGTGTGTGGCGGATGCTAAGACGCAGAAGCAGGAGCTGGAGGACACCAAGGTGACAGCGCTCCGGCAAATCCAGGAGGTCATCCGGCAGAGCGACCAGACCATCAAGTCGGTGGGTACCAGGGCTTCTATGCTGTAGCCATAGGCAGGCTGGGCACCTGCCCATCAACCTGCTGACCTCACCACCTGCACCCTGCTGTCTCCAGGCTACCATCTCCTACTACCAGATGATGCACATGCAGACGGCCCCGCTGCCTGTGCACTTCCAGATGCTGTGTGAGAGCAGCAAGCTGTATGACCCGGGCCAGCAGTACGCCTCCCATGTGCGCCAGCTGCAGCGCGATGAGGAGCCTGATGTGCACTATGACTTTGAGCCCCACATCCCTACAAACACCTGGTACAGCCGCGCATGCGCCCTGGGAGCCAGCTTTCCACCTGTGGTGGGGGCGAGCATGACCGTGCCTCTGTGATCCCCATCGAGTCTCCTACTTCTGGCTTTTGGTCCCACCAGGTCCCCTGTCATGCGCACCCGGAAAGGCAGCTTCAGTGTTGGTGATGCTGCGGAGGCTGCCAGCAGCCCTCCAGAGGAAGGTAGCCCCAGCGATGGGGTGCGAAGGGGTGAGTGCCCAGGGGGGTGGGAGTGCCCAGTAGAATCAAGAAATGGGTGAAGCCTCCCTCCAGCCCTTCTCAGCCACACTCAGCCCTTCACTAGGTGGCCCATTCCACAGGTGGACGTGGACACCAGGTGCACAAGTCATGGCCAAGCTCCATCCCAGACTCTGATGGCAACCTGGACCCCAGCCCCAGCTCAGGTGAAGGGCCTGCCCTGCCAGTTGAGGACAGAGCTCACCATGGGGCCAGGGTGATGGAGAGGGCCCTTGGGGCAGCATCTGGCCAACATGCCTGCTCCCTCCTGGCTTGGGGTAACTGACACCCCTGCTTCCTGCTTAGGGGACTTGAAGAAGTTTGAGCGGATGTCGTCCAGTGGCACCATGTCGTCCAGCGAGGAGCTGGTGGACCAGGAGGGCAATGCAGGGGCACCGTCAGCCTTTGAGCAGGGTGAGAGGGGCTCTGAGCCCAGCAGTAGGGGGAGAGGATTTAGACTTGGCTTGTGGGCCTGGTCCTGACCTACCTTGGTGACAATGAGCACCTGTCCTGCCTCCCAGCTGACCTCAATGGCATGGCCCCTGAGCTGCCAGTGGCCGTGCCCAGTGGGCCCTTCCGCCATGTGGGGATGTCCAAGGCAGCCCGCACTCACCGGCTCCGAAAGCTCCGCTCGCCAGCCAAGTGCCGGGAGTGCAACAGCTATGTCTACTTCCAGGGCGCTGAGTGCGAGGAGGTGAGTGGGGACCCCAGGGATTGCTGGAAGACCCCATGCAGAGCACAGGGGGCACACAGCTCTGGGAGCAAAGACCAGGACTGTGCTTTCAGAAGCTGCTTTACAGGGGTGTGGGTTGTGAAGGCTTCAGAGAGGAGGAGAGGGAGCCAGGCTCTCTGCTCACTAACTGCTGCCCCCAGTGCTGCCTGGCCTGCCACAAGAAGTGTCTAGAGACTCTGGCCATCCAGTGTGGACACAAGAAGCTTCAGGGCCGCCTGCAGCTCTTCGGCCAGGACTTCAGCCAGGCAGCCCAGGGCACTCCTGATGGCGTGCCCTTCATCATTAAGAAGTGTGTCTGTGAGATTGAGCGACGGGCGCTGCGCACAAAGGTGACGACTGAGGGGACAGCAGCAGGGGTTCTGTCCTGGGAGCGCAGAGGGGAGGAAGGTGTGGGCAGAGGCTGACTGTGGGCTGCCACAGGGCATATACCGGGTGAATGGGGTGAAGACACGCGTGGAGAAGCTGTGCCAGGCCTTTGAGAATGGCAAGGAGCTGGTGGAGCTGTCGCAGGCCTCACCCCATGACATCAGCAATGTCCTCAAACTCTACCTGCGCCAGGTGAGCCCCATGGGGACAGAGCAGATGCTAGGCCAGGACCCTTGCCTGGCAGGGGCTGGGGTTTCTTGGGGCAGTGGACGGCTAGGCTGGGGTGTGGCCAGGGTGGGAGCAGGTCTGATTATAGGGTGGTGGGGCCACCACTTGGCAGGTGCAGGGCTGATGCTAGGGGCATGGCCAGGTGGCCAGGGCAGAACAGGAGGGGACTGGGCCTGACCCCACCCCACCCATCACTTTTAGCTGCCGGAGCCACTCATCTGCTTCCGCTTCTACCACGAGCTCATGGGGCTGGCCAAGGACAGCCTGAAGGCAGAGGCTGAGGCAAAGGTTGCGTCCCGGAGTTGTCCAGAAGTGGCTGAGGGCGAGGCTGTGGACATGGCTATGGTGGGCCGGCTGCGGGAGCTCCTGAGTGACCTGCCATCCGAGAACCGGGCCTCACTGCAGTACCTGCTGCGGCACCTGCGCAGGTGAGGGCCAGCCGGGCAGGGGTCCAGGATGGCTGGGTCCGGGGAGCTGTTCTCACCCATTCCTATGCCCCCTAACCCACCCCCCAACCCACCCCCCAGGATTGTAGAGGTGGAACAGGACAACAAGATGACCCCCGGGAACCTGGGCATTGTGTTTGGACCCACACTGCTGCGGCCTCGGCCCACCAAGGCCACCGTATCCCTCTCCTCCCTGGTCGATTACCCGCACCAAGCCCGCATTGTGGAGACCCTCATCACCCACTACGGGGCGGTCTTTGAGGAGAAGCCCGAAGAGGAGGCCACGGGCCAGGTGAGGTGGCAGGTCTCCCCGGGGGTGGGGGCTGTAAAGTTCTGCCCATGGCAGCGTATCGATTGGAGGACTGGGCAGCTTCTAAGCGGTCTTTTAAGCAAAGAACCGCCAAAGTGTGGTCTCAAATCTGGAGGAGACCCTGCTAGGTACAGAGGCTTTGGCTCACCCCGTGGCCTCCAGCCAGCCCCTCGGCTGATTCCAGTCTGCCACTTCACCTGCTGCCGAGCTTTAATTTCACGCCAGCAGTGTTTGTTCCGGCTCGTGTTTTGTGTCCAAGCAGCACCCCACTCCAGTATTCAGTGCCTTTGCCTAGTGTCTAACCATCTTCGGGCGTTTCCTGGGGCTTGGTCCCTGGTCTCCAGAGGGAGGACTGGGTGTGGCCTCAGGACAGTGGTCCCTTGCTGGCCATCCCTGCAGGTCTCAGCCCCACCACCAGAGCCTGTAGCCCCTGCTGGAGGAGCTCAGGCCTTCATGAGCAGGAGCTGGGCCCCCATCGCAGATGTGGTGGGTGGTGACAACTCTGGGATTTTTTTTTAATGTGGCTAAATACAAGACAGGAAACGGAGCTTGGATGGGCTGGACTCCAGGTCCCTCCCTGACCTCCCTGTCACCTCTGCAGTATGGAATGCCCAGCCAGCGGGCTGAGGTGCTGCTCCAGGTGCCCTACCCGGAGGCCAGTGAGGGGGCTGCCTTCCCCCTGCAGGAGGAGGCTGAGGACGGGGGCCCAGGTGAGCATTTGGGTCGAGGGTATCCAGTGGCAGCACCTCTCCCGGTCTCTCCCCTGGTCTTTCCCCATCTCATCCACCTCTGTGCCTCTCTCCTCTGCCCTATGTCTCTCCCCATCTCACAGACCTACCAGAATCCCACGTCACCTCCAACGACTCTGACTCGGAGCTGGAGGAGGGCCCGGAGCTGCTGTCCTCAGAGGAGAGGAGTGCCCTGCACCGTCTCAGCTTCCTGGAGAAGCAGAGCAGTGAGGCCAGCGTGGAGGAGGCCCAGGACAGTGGCAGTGAAGAGCAGCTGGGGCCCTCCGCTGGGGAGGATGGTGACTAGAGGGGCTGTCCCAATACACCACCAACCAGTGCAACAATGTAGCTGGAGGCCGACTGTCCGCCATGAGGCACCGTGGTAGACAGGTCACAGTGGGCACTGGTTGGGAGAGGCGACCAGAATTTGTCTGGCTGGGGCCATGGCTGGGGGCCAAGCACCACCCCATTCCTGGCTTCTGTCACCGTGGATATCCCTGGGACTGGCCATACTGTGCCAGGCTCTTTGCCCAGAGTGCCTAGGTTGCAGTGACCACTCGGTGGGAGGCCCCTCTGGCCCATGGTGGTAAGGGCATCGCTGGCCTCCCTTCCCACAAGCTTCTAGGAATGTGGGTGAGTCCACAGTCCACCCCGTGCCTCCCCGCATGACTGGCCTGGCTGAGCCAGGGACTCTGCTCTCAGGAATCACCGTGGGGCTGTGAGGACAGAGGAACCCTGAGTGGCCCCTGCCCTCTGCTTAGGGCTCACCCCTCTTCGGACCTGTCCTGAGCTGTGCATGATCTCTGGTTGCCAGGCTGCGGAAGGCCACTCTGGCAGCCTGACGGACAGCAGGGGCCAGGCGGCAGAACCGGGTTTGGACACCTGGGGTTTAGGTACATGGTGGGGTTTCTCCCTCACATGCATGTATTTTGCTTAAAATAAAGTTTGTTAATCTGAGTGGCAGCTTGGGGACGGGGACACAGAGGGCCCTGTGCTTCCTTGCTTGGGAGGTCGCGAGGAAGGAAATTCTCCCCCAAAGCCTGGTGAGGTCCGAGGGCGCAGGGGGCCTCTGAGGCGGGCTATGCGAGTCCACAGATGTCAGATAATCGCCACTTCACAGAAACATCCCCACAGCGCCATCCAGGAGACACTTCCAGAGGAAGATGAAACACTCTCTCTGTGTTGTCTGGCTGCCAGCTGCACCTCCCATGGGTGCTCAGCGCCTGAAATTAGGCCAGACTGACCTGAGGAACTCTACATGTCATTTAATTTGTTTAGATTGAAGAGCCTTAGGAGGGTGGTGGCCACCATCCGGGACCGCTCAGAGGGGACAGGCAGGGACCCGCCCCAATGCATGTTACCCTCCTGTAGCTCGGGGACCACCCCACAGCCAGAGGCTTGGAGGGGAGGGGGTAGGGCAGCCCAGCAGAGATGAGCCCCGACTTAATTTTGTGCAGAAGAATCAGGCAGAATCCATACCCAGTTGTGACAAAGGCAGCCAGGGGGGCAGGGGCCTTCCCTCCCTATACGGAAGAGGCCCCCAAAACCACAGCACACCCCAGCGGCCGTGACAAGGCAGCCAGGACACTTTACAATGGCAGGCCTCATCCCTGCAGAAACGTTCGAAACGTTCAAAGCGCCGGAAAAGCAGGCCGCATGCCAGCAGACTGCAGCCTGGGGCTGTGTTCCACAAAGAAAGGCCGGCTGTCACGCAGCCGCACTCTCTCACCGCCATGTCGCCCTTGCGAGCAGCTAGGTCACTGCAGCTCTGAAAACACTTACTATCTGGCCCTTCACACGACAAACATGCTGACCTCTGATCCACATTTTTAAAAGGACAAAAGAATTAACAGATAAAACTAACAGTCCGGAGTTCATCTGGACAGTGGCTTTGTACTCTCGGTGTCGGTCAGGTAGCAAAGGTCATGAAAAGCACCCCATTCTCAGATGTGAAAGCACTTCCAGAACCCGGTGGGTGAGTGAACGACAGCCCCAACCAGTCAGAGGTGCCCTCACGGGGCGGGCCACCTGCAGCCTCATAGTATGTCCTGGTGGCGGGGGGGGGGGGGGGGGGGCGGTGCTGAGTGAGTGCCAGGCCCCCACCTCATCCCACCCAAGACCCCCAGCCAATCTCTGGACTTGGGAATAGGCCATGCTTGGAGGCAGAGACAGAATCTGGTCCCCAAGGAACAAAGGTGAGCCAGGTGTCACTGGGAGGAGGGCACCAAGGCCACAGCAAACTCCCCCACAGGTGACAGCAGTGTCTGTACCCTCTGTGGCCGGAAACCCACCCAAGGGCAGGTTTTCACCAGCTTCAGAGACAGAGCAAACCCAGCCACAGCAAAGGACTTACCACGGATGCTGGCGAGCTGATTCTATTCATTCGAACAGTAAATATCCACAAATGGCAGAAACATTTTGTAAAACACACATAAAATTTACCACCCTAACCATTTTTAGGCACGCGCAGCTCAGCGGCATTAAGAGCCACTGTTGTGCAGCCGTCCCCAGGTTAAAAGCGTCCATGTTTTAACCTTCCCAAACTGGAACTCTGTCCCCATTACATACTTGTTCCCCCTCCCCCTCCCCCAGGCCCTGGTTCCCACCATCTGCTTCCTGTCTGAATCTGACTCCTCCATGGCCCTCCTGAGTGGAATCCCACAGTGTTTTGGGACTGGCTCATTTTGGCCAAGGTGATTTTGGAAAAAAAGGGGAGACTAATTCAACCATTAAGACATACTATAAAACACTTTTAAAACCTAAATTGAGTAATGGAAGAATCTCGAAACACATCCTCTGTGAGTCTACCTGGCAGAGAGGCAATCCAGGGTGGCCGCCCAAGAGCTTGCCAGATACAGTGTTGATATCATCGTGGCGGGGGGGGGGCACCCCTGGGTCACAGGGTGCCCAGAAGCAAATCCCAGGATTAAAGGCCTGTGTGCAAACACCACACCTACAACTGGGTATTTAAGAAATACAAAAAATAATAAACAAATGGTAATTTTTGCAAATTGTCTACCTTCCTATAAAAAAGAACTCTTATAGCTCAATAGCCTTGCTCACCCTCACTGGGATGGACCATAACGAGGATCCCACAGATGTGGAGAAGCTGCACTCTTTTTACAGGGCTTATAGGAATGCAAAATGGGGCAGCTGCCTTGGAAAACAACCTGGCAGTTTCTAGAAGTGGTATCCAGTGTTTCTACACGGCCCTGCAATTCCCTTTGTAGGTGCACACCCAGGGTACTGAACACACGTCCCCACAAAACCTGTTCACAGTGGCACACTCACAACGGCCAAAAGGTAGACACTGCCCAAAAGCGTCCAGCTAATGAACTGACCAACACAATGTGTCCACCCACACAGGGGAACACCACTCAGCCACGAAAACGAGTAACGCACTGACACTCAATATGATGTGGATGAACCTTGAACACGTGACGCTCAGTGAGAGAAGCCAGACACAGAAAGGCCACGCAGTGTGTGATCCCATTTACGTGACATGTCCAGGACAGGCACATCCAGACAGAAAATGGGCCAGAGGTTGTGAGGAGCTGGGAGCTGGGGGTGGGGTGACTGCTGAGGAAATTTTCTTTTTTCCATTTTAAAATATTTTAAGTTTTTTTTTTGCAGATTTAATTTTTAGAAAGAGGGGAAGGGAGGGAGAAAGAGGTGGGGAGAAACACTGATGTGTGAGAGAAACATCAGTCTGTTGCCTCTCACATGTCCCCAACTGGTAACCTGGCCCACAACCCCAGGCGTGTACCCTGATCGGGAATTGAACAAGCAACCTTCTGATTACTTGGCTGGTGCTCAATCCACTGAGCCACACCAGCCAAGGTTATTTTATTAAATCTTCTGCAACTTATTGATCAAGAATACATGCAGCCGTGTCCAAGAATATACTTGGTAAATAAAATGAGTGGTGCAACCCAGCACTTACAGCAAGGGGGCAATGCTAGGTCAGAGGAAAGGCTTATTGGGCTACCCTACAAATTAAGAATTGACAAATGCAGGATATAACAATGAAGTAGAAGGCTGCCACGAACCAACTGATTTTAGACAAAGATTTTAAAATGTAAGGACAAAATTATTTCCCGTAAATGGTGTTACAGAAAATAATTATTAAGCAAAAAACTCCCCCTAAAAAAACAAAAACAAAGAAACATGACAATTAAATCAAGAAAACAAAACAGAAAAACCACAATGGTGGGAAAATTGGACAGACATGTGCAGAAAAATGAAACCACACATACAAGAATAAGTTCAAAATGGATCACAGACTTAAATGTTAGACCCGAAACCATAAAAATGTTAGAAGAAAACACAGGCAGCAAAATCTCGGACACTGCTCGTAGCAGTATTTTATCAGCTAGATCTCCCCAGGCAAGGGAAACAAAAAATAAACAAATGGGACATCACACTACAAAGTTTTATTAGCACAGCAAAGGAACTCATCAAAATAAAAAGAAAACCCACAGAAAGGGAGAACATATTTGCTGATGCATCTGATAAGGAGTTCATATCCAAAATTTATAAAGAACTTAAGAAACTCAACCAGAGTGTCGCAGGTTCGATTCCCAGTCAGGGTACATGCCTGGGTTGTAGGCCATGACCCCCAGCAACTGCACACTGATGTT
Organism: Phyllostomus hastatus; assembly: GCF_019186645.2. Taxonomy (NCBI): domain Eukaryota; kingdom Metazoa; phylum Chordata; class Mammalia; order Chiroptera; family Phyllostomidae; genus Phyllostomus; species Phyllostomus hastatus. The sequence continues at coordinate 4,730,480 of NW_025333640.1, read as the reverse complement.
TCTCTCTCTCTCTCTCTCTCTCCCGCCTTTCCCTCTCTAAAAATAAATAAATAAAATCTTAAGAAAAAAAGTATTATTAAAAAAAAGAAAGAACTTACAAAACTCAACACCAAAAATAAAACAAAAAAAAACCAACCCAACTAAAAAATGGGCAAGGGACCTGAATAGACACTTCTTCAAAGAGGACATACAGATGGCCTATAGACATAATATGAAAAGATGCTCAATATCACTAATCATCATAAAAATGCAAATTAAAACCACAATGAGATAGCATCTCACACCTGTCAGAATGGATATCACCAACGTACCTACAAACAAGTGCTGGCGAGAGTGTGGAGAAAGACGAACCCTTCTGCATTGTTGGGAATGCAGACTGGTGCAGCCACTGTGGAAAGAAGTATCGAGCTACTTCAAAAAATTAAAAATGGATCTGCCTTTTGACCCAGCGATCCCACTTCTGGGAACATATCCAAAGGAACCCAAAACACTAATTTGAAAGAACATAAGCACCCCTATGTTCACTGCAGCAATATCTACAAGCGCCAAGATATGGAAGCAGCCTGGGTGTCCATCAGATGAATGGATAAAACAACTATGGGACATTTACACAATAGAGTATTACTCAGCTATAAAAAAAGAAAAAAGTTTTACCCTTTGTGACGGTATAGGTGGACCTGGAGAACATTATGTTAAATAATAAGCCAATCAGAGCAAGACAGGTACCATATGATTCCACTCATACATGTGGAATCTAATGAACAAACCGCACTAACAAGGGAAGTGGGGACAGACTCATAGATGAAGAGCAGGATGGCAGCTAGCGGTGGGGATGAGGGGGCAGAGGGATTGGACAAAAAGGAAAAATGACTCGTGAACACGGACAACAGTGCGGTGACTGCTGGGGGAGAAGGGGTGCAAAAGGACTAACTGGTGATGGGAAAAATATAATACAGATCTTGAAATTTTTCTAAAAAAGGATACTAACATTAGGTTAATGTCTCAACTTTGATCCTTATTCAGGCAGGCAAAACACTAACGGAATGAACCCTGGGAGGCACTGACACCATTTCTTGGCCTTCCCGCTCCCTCTCTTCCCACCAGGCGCGTTCCTCTGCCTTCCCCTCTCCTGAGATGCAAGGGCCCTGCTTTTGCTTCTGTAACTTGTTTCTGGAGCCTCCGCAGTCCAGCTGGCTCACTTGTACTACCTCCGTGACTTTCTAAATAAGCTTTCTCTTATAATTTGAAGTTTTTTTTTTTTTAAAGAGACCATTTCTTTAATTCTACAATCTGGAAAAAAGATTGGCATGGGCTATGTAGAAGTTAAAACCATTTCTACTTTCAGGCACTACTGTGTAGGGGTGCCCACCCTAACCCTAATGAGCAGGGGCGAGTCCGCAGTAAGTGCACGAGGAAGAGACGGAAAACTTGGACACCTACGACTTCCTTCACGTCCGACTGGCAACATGCTAATATCGTAACAAGGTGTGAGGGAGACGCATCTCACAGAAGGGCAGGAACACCTAGTCATCAGGCCTGTGAACTACAGAAATAGCAAAAGCTCATCTAAAATTTTAAATCAAATGCTACAATAATGCCAAGACTTTTGTCACTGGGACATACAAAACTATTAGTTTAGCAGTAACATTTAAGAAAGTATACAGGAAGATAGCTGTGCCTCCTTAAGCAAATAGAAATATTAGTATTTTGAAACTGAATGGAAACCACATTCCCATTATTCTGTATGACTTAAAAGTGTTTTTAAGATTGACAGGTAAATTTATAATTGACACTGTTGGATTTACAAAACAATGGCTAATTGATTGTATTAATGACTATAAAATCACCATCAACATTATCTTTTCTTGTTCACAAATTCCAAACAAATGATTTGTAACGTTATAGCCCAAAGCTTAACACAGTTTCTGGTTTACTGTTATTCTTATTTTAAAGTCTTAGTTTGCCAGCCACCAGAAAGTAAAAATTCTCAATTTGCCTTCAAACATCAACTTATCGGTGTACATAGCACTATTATTAAGTATAAATGAACAGCTAACTAGAAAGTGAATTAAAGTGTACACACTGAGCCTGACCTCAGCTTCAACGAGCCTTTTCTTCAGAAGAAACTGCACAAGTATATCTCAGGGCATTTGTTTTGCTTGAAGCATGATGAGTGGTCACCAAAGCAGCCACACATGGTCCTTGCATAAAGCATCAGGAACATGCACGTCAGGGTGAACAAGGCAACTGACTCAGGAAGCGCAGAGCTAAATGTCCCAGTATCACTATGACCATGGCACCCACTAAGTGACTATCTTCTAGAAGCCCATTTACAGAAACTCCCAAATAACTACCTCCTAGTGTGTGGGTGTCCAGTATGTGGAGGGCTTTACAATGACCACAGGTAGTGTTCTTCTAGATCTGTCACTAAACTTTCATCCTTGGACTTTTTCTGGTTTTGTATCTTTCATAAAGTCTCTGTAGCATGTAAGGGTTAAGGGACAGATTCAGCAATCAGAGTGTGGGGGTCACAGCCCTTATCACCATCCTTCATTAACCAAACACGAACATCTACTGTGTGTCGGGCATTATTTCTAAGCAAAACGCCAGTGGAGAAAACCAGACCTCTTGCCACCAAAAGCTTATGCTCTGCTGGGGAAGACAGGATAGAAACAAGCATGAGATATGCCTGGAGGATAAACTGAGAAAGAACAGGGAACATGAAGTTCAGAGAGTAGCCATAGAAGCCCCAGGTGCCATGCGAGCAGTCATGAGGGTGAGGGAACTGGCCATGAGGATGCTGGGAGGCTGGCAGAGGAACAGCACAGACAGAAGTCCTGCCTGCAAGGGTGCTGGGCAGGGCCCCGACCCACTGCGCGGTGCAGCTGTCACATTCATGCTGTTGCATTGACCTGCATGCCTTTCACCTGCACATGTAAACAGGACCAAGAACCACGGAAGGAGTCACTTCCTGTGCTGGGGGAAGAACGGCACTCTGCCCGTCGTCACATCTGCACTCCAGTCGGGCCACAAAACCTCACTGTTCAAAAACGGTGGGAGGAAAAATACTGCTCGAAATTGGCTGGCCCGAGCCACCATCACCCGGGCCTTTGTACAAAGTCAGGGAAGCACCTAAACTACTGCCAAAAGAAAGCAAGATCTAAAGACCACATATTTCCAAAAATAAATGCAGCACAGACTGTTCCAATTCGGTGCAGCCAGGAGTCTTCTCTGCCTCCAAGGGCCACCTTTGTGATTAATGCGAAGCAGGAAAGAATGCCTGGCGTGCACTCTCCAGAGGCGGGCACATCCACCCACCGGGAACACAGATGGGAGCGTGGCCTGCCTGTGCTGCAGGACAGTAAAAGGTAACCTGAACAATGGAAGGAGACTTGACTTGCGGTAGTGAGCCCACACAACAGAATACATGGAAGATGTATTGTAGAATTGTACACCCGAAACCTGTATTAACCAATGTCATCCCAACAAATTCAATTTAAAAGCAAAAAAAGGGCACCTGCATGCTGCCCAAAGTGGCAGCAGAGGTGAAGTGGGGGTGGTTGTTGAGTGTTGGGGTTGTTTTGGGGGGATGATAAAATGTTCTAGAAGTGATGGTGGTGGGTGTGCAGCAGGGGACATACTAAAAGCCACCACACTGTGAACTCTGTAAATGGGTGAATTGTATGGTATGTGATTATGTCTCAAAAAAGGTATTAAAAATATATACATGACTGCTTTTAACTGGGGCCGGGGGGAAGGCCTTCTGGAACCAGACACTAAAGGGGAAAACGGGATCATTGGCCCCCAAACTTCTTTAAAAAAAATATTTTATTTATTTACTTTTAGAGAGAGAAGGGAGGGAAAAAGAGGGAGAAAAACATCCATGTGTAGTGGCCTCTAGTGCACCCCCTATTGGGGACCTGGCCCACAACCCAGGCAAGTGCTCTGGATTGTGAACGAGCGTCCTTTTGGTTTGCAGGCCAGCGCTCAGTCCACTGAGCCACACCGCCAGGGAAAGGACCCCAGACTTACACAAGAAAAGCTCAGGGGAGCACAGCTGGAAGTGAACACTAGACATTAACCCCGCCCTTTGGGAGGGCAGGCGCATGGCCAGCCAACCAGGCACGACTGTGGCAGTTGGAAAGGGGGGCAGAGGGCAGCTGTGGAGACTCTGAAGCCACAGAAAACCTGTTCTCCCACCTTGGTTTTTTAGACAAGTGAAATTGTTTACTCAAAATTATCTTTAATTTTAAAACACCAGCATTCAATGCCAACTCAAAATCCAGATGCGTGTTAACCTCCCTGCCTGCTGCCCTCAGAGCACTCCCAGTTGTCAGGGACAGGGCCACTGTGAGGGCAGCACAGAGCTGGGAAGTGGAAGGAGGCGAGGGCTGACAAGAGACTCGGACCCAGGTCCTACTTGTGGGGAGTCAGCTCAGGGTGCCCAGGGGGCAGACAAGAACCTAGGACTGTCTAGGTTGCTGGCTGGCCCCCTGGCCTCCCCTCAGGATCCTTTCCCCTCCTGAGGCACAATTACATAGGACCCCAGGTGGGGCTCAGTGTCCAGGTGAGGTCACGAGGGCCCTCAGCCCAGGAAGGGAAAACAAGCAGCCTGCCTTGGAGTCCAGAGAGCAGAGGATAGGTTTCCGGGGTGCAGCAGATTCCTGCAGGGCAAGCCACCAACTGTCCAGGGTGGAGTGGTCACAGTCCACTTGTCCATCTCCCAGGGGCTGGGGGAGAGAGGAAAGGTCCATCATGTGATATGCCTGTCATGTGATCTGGGCACATTCAGGCTGCAGGTGCCACTGCCTCTTGGCCCTACAGGTGGACAGTGACTGGCTGTTGCAGAACCTGGGAGAGGGTTTGGGGCAGTGCGGAGGAAAGCAGGTTAAGGAAGGAGGGGCTGAGCTTTATGCTCCAGGCCAGACCATCAGCAGGGTAGGGAACAGATGCAGCTCACTTAGGCAAAGAACTGGGTGCTTCCTGCACCCCCACACTGCATGCAGATACACTCCCACCCTTGCCCAGGCCCCCCAGCTGGGGTGGCATCTGTCTCACCTGTCAGGCAGTAGGTGGTTACTGCACCAGCCGGTAGGTGATGTACCTGCCTGCAGTTTCACTGGGCCGGATAATCTTCACCACCTGCGTCAGGGTGCAAGCAGGGTTGGGAGGGGTCCAACCTTACCAGGGACCCAGAGAGAGATATCTATATCTATATCTATATCTATATCTATATATCTATATCTATATATATATATATATATGTGTGTGTGTGTGTGTGGAGTGAGGGGGGTGGGGGGAGGGCGGGCATAGCAGGGTGGGTGGTTCCAGGAGACCTGGGGCTGCCCTGGCTCCAAAGAGGTGGAGTCGGAAGGGGTGGATCCTGAGGGTCCCACCCAGGAGGAAAGGTGCTAAGGGCGGGGGGGTCTCCTGCCAGGAAGGCTCTCTCACCTGCCCTCGCTTTATCCCAAAGTAGCGAGCCACAGGGTCTCCAGCCTGGATCCTGGGCAGCTGGTTCTCTCGGAGTTTACTGGGAAGCTCAGTCAGGAAAAAAACCATGCAGGGTGGACTGGGAGGGATGGAGAATCCCGGAGAAGAGGATCGGGGAAGCCAGAAAGGATACTATCGGGCCAGTAGCTCCGTCACCTCCTCTTTGGTCATGACGACGTGCTCTGGGACCAGCTGCCAAGAGAACCTGAGTCTTCAGGGGGCCGTGACAGACCCCACTGTGTCCCACACCCCGACATGGGAGACGGGTACGGTGTGCCCCTCAGGGAGTCTGCACCCCACCCTGTGACTGTCATGCAGAGGCCTTGGGTCACAACCTGGGGTCCCCTGAAGCTCCCAGAATAGGTCTCCCTCCAGGTCAGTGGGGTGGTCCTGGGAACCTGCACTGCTAGCAAGGCCCCAGGTGATGCCGCTGCTCTGGGGCCCAGGAGGCCACCCACTCTGAGAGCTCAGCTCTGCCTCCTTCGCCGTCTCACCCCTCCCACCACCCCACGCCTCCCACCATCCCCAGGCCCCACCTCATGCTCCGTGATGTTGATGAGCAACTCCTGTTGTAGAAACTGCTCCAGTATGTACTTGGGGGCCATGTCAACGAGGGACTAAAAGAGACAGACCCTCGGGCTCAGCCACAGATCCCACCCAGGGCCTTACCTACCCACCCTTATGTGGCTGGAGACAACTGGACCTGGTTTGTTTCTTCCCAAAGGCCAGGGCAGGCAGGAAACTGAATGGGTTCGATCTTGTGCGCAACAAAAAGCCTGACATCAGAGCTGGGAATTCCCATCCTGTGTATGGGTTTCTCCCTGCTACCCCCAGCCCTCAGTACTTCTCTAGGCCTCAGCTTGGTGTCAGGGAATGAATTTCCATCAAATGAACCCAGGGGTTATCCCTGAGCTGGTGTGGCGGCCCCTCCCCAGGAGAAGATCAAGATGGCCAGGACTCTGCAGCTCCCAAAGGCAGAGAAGAGGGTGTTTGCTGCTGCTCCAGCCCCCACTCAGGCCTGTCTAACAGGGGATGTGGTGGAGTGGTGGGGGGAACGCTGGGTCTGCTCTGGGGATACCCCACACAGCCCACATAGGGCAGTAGCTCCTTCTCAGACCCCGAGCTCCTGCACCAGGACATGGAGCCCATGAACTGAGGTGCAGAGTTGAGTGTCGCCCAGGTGCAGCAGGCGCCCTGGGTGAAAACAGCAGCAGGGCCTCATAGGAGGTGCTGCAGGAAGGGAAAGCGGGGCTCGGGACAGAATGGGAAGAGGAGTGGTCAGACTCATAGCTGCCATGCACCTACCTGCTTGGCGGAGGGTGTCATGCCTTGCTGCACCACGATGAGGGCTCGGGTGATGTTCTCCTCCTGCATGCGCTGGCAGTACACCTTGATGGTCTTGATCCCCACCTTGGGCTCCTCTGCAGGCAGAGTGCATGCTGCTTCACAAAGCCAGGTCCCCCACCTGCCCATTCCCAGGCATGTGTGGCACCCCTTTCTGGGGCTTCAGCTTCCCAGTTCGCAGAAGAGGGGGCTGGCTGCCTCCAGGTCACCAAGTTTCTGAAAGGTGTCTATGCCCCTGGACCTTAAGGGGTCCCTGTCTAGAAGTGGGGTCCGGGAGTCTGGGTTTGGTTGGGTGCCTCACTAGTTCCGAGGTTTCGGAACCCCCGGGTTAAGTGGCCTGTTTAGTCTGGGAGCCCATAAGGTGCATGGCTGTGCTGAGAAGAGGTTGGCTGATCTGCCACTAAGCCAGACCATCCTCCCCAGAATCCTTACATTCTCAGCAACATTCAGCGTGGGGCTCTGTCACTGGAGAAGTGCTGGATGCCACAAGCCCAGCAGGTCAGTGTCTGGGCTCCAGCCATCAGGATTCATGCGAGGCTCCCAGCTGGGCCTCTATCTTCATGCAGTGTGTATTACACTCCACCCATGGGCAGTGTCTTGGGCTGACTTGTATCTCCCCCAAAATCCCCATGTTCAAATCCTAGCCACCAGGATTTCAAAAGGTGACTGTTATTTGGTAATGGGGCCTTCAAAGAGAGGACTAAGGTAACATGAGATCATGTGTGAGCCCTGATCCAATCTGACTAGTGTCCTTCTAAGAGATTAAGACACAGACTTTAGGAACCCTGTGAGGAAGCAGGAAGGAGATAGTCACCATCTACACATTTAGGACAGAGGCCTGAGGAGGAACCAATCCAGAGAACACCTTGATCTTGGACTTCTAGCTGCCAGAGCTGGGGACAATACATGTTGTTTAAGCCCCTCGTGTGTAGAGTTTTGTTATGGCGGCCCCAGCAAACCGATACTGGCGGAAAGCTCAGCCCTGACCTGAAGCATGTCCCAGAGGAGCAGCAATACCCCCAGTGGCACCGAAGGCCAGGAAGTGCAGTGAGACCTACTGCTCCAAGGAGGGGCCGATCCCTGGCAGGTCTGGAGAGCTCCACAGCAGGCCTGATATGCACAATTGAATCAAGGTCTCAAATAATTGTGGCTCAAACATGGGGACACTTTTCTTAGTGCCACCAGCACCCTGGCTGGTGTCGCTCAGTGCATTAAGCTCTGGCCTGTGAACCAAAAGGTTGCCAGTTTGATTCCCAGTCAGGGCACATGCCTCGCCTGTAGGTCAGGTCCCTAGTTGGGGGTGTGTGAGAGGCAACTGATCAAAGCTTCTCATATCTTTGTTTCTGTCCCCCGCTTCCTGGCTCTCTAAAAATAAATAAATAAAGTATTTTTTAAAGAAGTGCCACTAGGCTCTACTCTGCAAATGTTTTCTGCCCACCCCTTGCATTCTGGGCCTGGAGTTGGCCCCCAAGGCGCCAGACATGGCCTAGTCCACCTTTTTGCAGGCCTCAGAGCCAGGCTGCTGCAGCGGGGTAGGTGTTGAGACGGAGGAACACAGGAGTCTCAGGACACCCCTAAATGGCTCTTCACTCAACCTGGGGCTCACCGGGGGTCTTAGTAGAGGAGGCACCTGAGCGAGGTCTCCAGGGAAGATGACTGGATACTGAGCAGGCAGAGGGAGGAGGAAACAGTGTGGTGAGGCGGGGAGGTTGGCAGGGAAGAGGCAAGAACCCTGCAATGGTGCAGGAAGGAGCTGCAGGAAATGCAGGTGCTGAGAATGTAAGCTGGGCAATAGGGGGAGGACACAGTGGGTCTGAGGTCAGGAGGGGCTGAGGGCTTGGCTGGAAGGCCTATGATAATCCTGGTTGAAGAAAACAGCATAGGAATAGAATGGGAAAGGGGACCAAGAAGGACACGGAAAAGACACCCAGAGGGGTCAGAGATCAATGGCATTGCCCCCAGCACATGGGGCAAGGGGGAGCTCTCTCCTCTGGGTCACACTGCAGGGAGCTGTTATCCTAGATCCCGAGCAGGCCCTCAGATGGCTCCATCAGAACTGTGACCCCTCTGGCACTAGCAAGGCACTGACCTGGGAAAAAGACAAACATCTGGTCGGTGGGGTCATCATTGTGGGCCACCAGCACTGTGAGGTCTGTGCGCCGTGGCCGCCCTTCACTGGGCTTGTCCCCAAACTGGGCCTTGAACTCCTCCAGTGTCTGGTCTAGCTCATCCTGAGTCACCAGGTAGCCTCGGTCATGGCACAGCTGTGGACAGAAAGAACCAGGTAACTTCAGGGTGGAGGAGGGATCATAACAAGAACTTGGGCCACTATGAGGGCAACATAGGGAGTTTCGAGCTCAGAGTGGCAGGTGTGTGAAGAGGCCAAAGAAGAGGGACGGGGAAGGTGGGGACAATGATGGGGCATACCCTAAAAACCCCCTGAGGAAGCAGGAAGGAGACAGCCACCATCTACACATTTAGGACAGAGGCCTGAGGAGGAATCAACCCAGAGAACACCTTGATCTTGGACTTCTAGCTGCCAGAGCTGGGGACAATAAATGTTGTTTAAACCCTTCGTGTGTAGAGTTTTGTTATGGCGGCCCCAGCAAAGTGTGTAGAGTTTTGTTATGACAGCCGCTGCACTACTCCAGCTAACCAGCTACCAGGGGTGTTGTCATTTTATCCTGAACCTTGGGGAGAGACTGTGATTGGGAAGCAGCTGCAGGTCTGGGACTTGGAGCTGGGGCCCTGGGGCAGAAGACGACAGTTGGGTGGGTGGGGCATTGCTAGACTGGCTAGGCAGACTCTGGTTGGGAAACCAGGCAACAGTGTGAAGGCCAACAGTTCTAAGTCTTGTCTTGGATACCAGGGTTCTTTAAGTAGGCTGACTAGAAGACCCAAATGGAAAAGGGGGAAGTCAGAGCTGCTACTCAGCCTCGCCCCCCCACCCCCTTTCCTCTGAGAAGTCCCCACAGCCTGATTCTCTCTCAGAATCCCAACACTGTCAGTCTGCAGCACGACTGTTTCAGTCCCTGCCTTTGGGGTAGCTTTGTGAAGCAGTAAAGAGGCTGGGTTTGGCTGCCTGCGCTTTGTCGCAGCAGCATTCCTGCAAGGCAAGTGCAAAGGCCAAGGTCTTGGTCAAGATCCCACACCTCTGTAGTCTCTGGGGATTACAACAGCCCCCTCCCACGGGGTGGCTTGAAGCACACTGCACATAGTGACTGCTCAGCCAGCTTGCTGCTATCACTCTATCCCAAGTAACTAAAAAAAGTTGGTGGCTGAAGCACAGAAGTAGCCACCAGAGAGCTCAGAGAAATGTCCGCAGTGGATGATGGCAGGTCACCCCTGCCATAGAAACTAGGTTCCTTCTGGCCCCACAATCCTAGAATTCTGCTTCATGCACTTGGGGTAGTGCTGGGGACTTCCAGAAAGTAAACAAGGGACTATGGACAGAAAAGGGTTCCATGGAAAGTAACCTCAAAGGGGGATCTGATCATAAATCTCTAACTGGTCAGGTCATAGTGGGTAGCCACGTCCTAGACCTATTACTTTTTTTAGCAAAAGGTTTACGTTTGCCGTAGCTAAACCCTGTCCATTGTTCTCCTGCATCCAAGTTAACACACCTTTGAAATACGAGTAACCGCCCTCAGGAGAGCTCATACTTTCGTTATCTACCCTCCATGTAATCCAATCCCTGCATTGTTTTCTCCCGCCCTCACGCAATCTTCCTTACATTCCCTCAATTCCAAATGCACAAAAAAAACGGCAACGTTGTCATTCTCCAAAAAGGTATTTGACATCTTGCTTCCCGGAATGCCGTCAGTTTTGCTTAAAATAAACTGTTATAAAAAGAAGTTCTTTACAGGTTTGGACGTTCTTTACATAGACAAAACCCTGCCATGAAGACACAGCAAACATCCCGGGAAGACAGACCCCAGACTCCCTCGGATTCACGACTGGGACACTGAGGCCCGCTTTCGCCGCCCGCTCCAAGCAAGGGCCCCTACGCGGACTCACCTGCATAATGGTCTTGCGGATCTTCCACAGCCGGTACGTCTCCTCCTCGTCGTCCATGCTTGCCGCCGGTCACACTCCTAGCGCCTGTGCCCTGTGGGACCCGCGCCGACTGCGCCTGCGTCGAGTCCCGGTCAGGCCCCCTTAGCGTCCCAGTTTAAGGCTGTCCTCAGCGGATGCCTGAATGCACCTACCTTCCGGAGCGGCAGTGCCAAAGGCAGACCAAGTCTTCCGCGAGCTGCGATTGGGCGTCAGTGGCGTGCAAACGGCGTAGCCCACCCTCGCTTCCGAAGCTCGCGCGGGTTTTTGATTGTACGGCATCTCCAGAATTAGTTTCTTCTAAACATCAGCCTCCGGGTGGCAGTTTAGAACCCCAACAGGCTGAAACGAGAAAACTGAGAACGGAGAAAATGGGGCCAGGGGTCTGCTCTCCTCTCAGGAACCTAGTAGTCGCTCAATGAATATTTGTGCATCCAACTGTATGGAAGTCCTTTCAGTTAGCTCTGGGCCCCGTGCAACCTAATGGCCCCAGCCTCAGTTTTCCCATCTGTAGAATGGAAATAATAAAGTGTCCCCATTTAAAAGGGTTAGCTGAGAATCTAAAGGGACAACCATGCTTGGGATGAGGTTGGCTTAGCTCCTGGTGCTTATGACGTGCTGCCACTTCTGTCCTTACCCTTTCCTGTCTCCTGAACCTCAGCCCTGTCTCTGCCTGGTTATCTCCCTGAGTTTATGCAGGAGACTCACCAAGCCCCCAGCCCCTGCCACGTGGAGGCCATCAGTAACTTCTCACTCGGTAATACATTTATTCAGTCAGATATGTAGTGAACAGATATGTACAGGACAAGCCACCTGACATTCTAGGAAGAGACAGGATAGACACAGTGAACATAACAGACAATAATGTGAGAAGGTGATGATACTTTGTAAGAGCTTGGCCAGCTATGGGTAATGGGAAGTTTGCAGTGTCAGATGGGAGGCCAGGAAAGGTGAGGAGAGGTTCCAGCAAAGACCCAAAGGAGGAGAAGGAGGGAGGTGGGGCTGTCAGGAGGAAGGTGTATCAGGGTACAGTCTGTGCCAAGGCTTTGAGGCTGTACCTTGCCTGGTTGGCAGCAGGAAGTGTGTACGCGGAGGGTAGGAGAGGTCAGAGGGTGGGATGGGGCAGATGTAGGAGGCATTATTATTGATAGTGTTGAAAGTTTGGGTTTTCTTTTCAGCCATTTTCAGAGAGATGAGGGAGGGGCTGCAGAGGATGTCCCACCCTGAGAGTGGGGAGCAGTGATCCAGGTCTAGGTGCCGTAAAGGAAGCACCCACAGGTTTTGCAGGGCAGGATTTGGAGATGAGGGAGACCATCTCTCATGCATAAAAGAAACTACAACGTTGTCATTCCTGGGTTGCCCTGACTGGGATGGGAAGACCCAGGGAGTAGAGCTTGGGGGGCTCCAGTGAGACCCCAAGGGCAGACACTGATGAAGCAGGGAGGATATGAGTGTGGAATTCAGGGTGAGGGCCAAGTGGAGACAGACGTGTGGGCACCATGGGCACACGGTGGGGATTAGAGCTGGGAGCCTGGATGAGGTCACCTGCAGATCCAGCCCAGAGGCCAGGAGGAGGGGAAGGAGAAAGCACTAGAAGAAACGGGTGTTCACTGACCCTGGACCAATCTTGGCTATGTGGCCCGAGGAACGATATTTAATCTTTCTGTGCCTCAGTGCTTCCCTCCCCCTGCCAAGAACAGTACCCACTTCCTAGGGTGACCTGGTTAATCACTGAGTGCCTGGCACTAGCGTTATGTAAGTGCTCTTACATAGAATAAAGGGCCGTGGGAGGTTGCCAGGTGTCCTGGAACTAGGTGAAGAAGGTGCCTGGAGGAGGAGGGAACGGCCATCAAAACCACCAAGCTGGCCCCGGCTGGCATAGCTCAGTGGATTGAGTGTGAGCTGTGAACCAAAGGGTCACTGGTTTGATTCCCAATCAAGGCACATGCCTGGGTTGTGGGCCAGGTCCCCAGTAGGAGGCGTGCAAGAGGCAACCACACCTTGGTATTTCTCTCCCTCTCTTTCTCCTTTTCTTCCTCTCTAAAAATAAATAAAATCTTTGAAAAACAACAACCCACCAAGCTGTGAGTCTGAGCAAGCCTTAGGATTGGGCAGAGGTTTAGCCGAGTTGACATTGTTTGTAACTGTGAGGAGGGCAGATCTGAGGAGGAGGTGAATGCCTGTATGGGGCAGGAGGGAAGGAATTGGAGATGTGACTTGATGCAAAGGGGGGCAGGGGGGACAAGAGTGAGAGGACTAGGTTAGGTTTTGACAGGAGAAAGGGCTCCCAAGAGCAAGTGGGCCTCAGGGCCCCAGAAAAGCTGGCAGGGCCTGACCACAATGCGGATGACTCAGAGTCCTGCCAGTGACCACGTGGCCCCAGCACCAGGACACAGCGTGCCAACTTGCTCCTTCACACCCCCCACCATGGTATGCCACCTGACAGAGCCTGAGGCCAGGAGATAAGGCCCCCACCCATACACTTGTGGGTGGACATGTAAAATGGGTCAGCCGCTGTGGAAAACAGTCCAACAGCTCCTCAGTCACACAGAGTTACTGTGTGCTCCAGCAGTTCCACTCCCATGTACATAAGGAGAAATGAAAATACATGCCCATACTACAACTTGGACAGGATTACAAAACCAAAAGGTGAAAACAACCCAGACGTACATCAGAGGATGAATGGGTACAGAAAGTGGTCCATCCACACGCTGTAATATCACGGAAAGGAGCGAAGCTTTGACACTCTCTACAACATGGATGGACCTTGAACACGTGACACTCAGAGAGAGAAGCTGGACACAAAAGGCCACAAAGTGTCAGGATAGGAAAACCCACAGAGCTAGGAAGTGAGTTAATGTTTGTCTGGGGCTGTGGGGGATGGGGAGTGACTGCTAACCAGGACTGGATTTCTTTTATTTCTACTATTTTTTAAAGATCTTATTTACCTTTAGAGAGAGGGAGAGGGAGAAAAAGAGGGAGAAAAACATTGAGGTGTGAGAGATACAGCACTCGCCTTGCCTCTCGCACATGACCAACGGGTGGTGGGGTGGGTATGTGGCTGGAAACCCAGGCATGTGCCCTGACTGGGAATCAAACCTGCGACCTCGCAGGCTGGCATTCAAACCAATGAACCATACCAGCCTGGGCAGGACTGGGTTTCTTTTGAGGTGATGAACATTTTGTAATTAAATAAAGGTGATGGTCAACATTGCAAATATACAAAAATCAGTTTAATTCTATACTTTAAAGTGATTAAAATGGTGAGTTTTATGTTATGTAAATTTTATCTTCTTTTTTTAAAAAGAAAATCAGATCACAAGCCCTGTCCAGTCCTTCCTGGAGCTGGTTGCCACTCTGGAAAGGCCTCTGGCCAGTGGGCAACTCGCTTTCCTCACTGAGGGAATCCAGCCACCACAGGGGAGCCTTCCTGGAGCCTTGAGACTGCCCCAAGCCCCCATTACCCCATCTGTAAAATGGGATCACTCTGGCAAAAGCTGTGAATCTCCAAAGGCAAACCCTTCCCAGAGCCTGGGGTGCACTTCCCCGCTTCCCCCCTGGGCAGCTGCTCCAGCCCGGCACCAAGCTTGCCTCCTCTCCTGCTCTTGTCTCCTCCTATGTAACCAATAGGAAGTTAGGAATGGAATGAAGCTCCATGCTCCATCATCTCTCATCCTTGGTGCACTTCATGGGGGCCTCGCCCTGTGCTGTTTTTCTGGCAACTCCAAAATGAATTACAGCAAATAACAACAGATCACAACTTAAATGAAAATGGAAACAGCTGAGTCTTCCTCATGGTCAGACAGACTGGCCGGGACACCAGTGCTGCCAAGGGGAGGAAATGCTGGGGGTGTTCCTGAGAAGTGAGGAGGCCCAGCTGAAAATGCTCCCTTCCCAGAACTTGAGAACTCCTATGGTGGCCTGACTGGAGTGAAGAAGCCACTGTGAAGAACATTGTGCAAGGAGAATGTAGCAACCCGGCCTGGGGGAATTTCTCCCTCCGCTACTTTTACCACCCAACTTGGCCGTTTAAGCCCCTGCTCTGCCCTCTAAATGGCCTGGGTCTGGGGCAGAGGTAGAGAGAGGGCTCAATGTCTCTGCCAAATCAACTCAGCCCCAAGAATTCCTGCCCTCTGGCAACGGCAGAAATGTTCATGGGAGGGTCTGAGAAAAGGGTAAGATGTTTACAGAGCACAAAAGGCTGAAACTACCCTGCTGTCCCAAGGTCAGGTCTAGTAATGCCTGGGGGATGGGGGTGGGGTCAGCCACGCCTGCTGCGGAATTCCATGACTCAGGTCCCAAGAATGGAATGGGTCATTTTTCTGACCGCTGTGGCCAAGAGTCTAAGGTTTGAATGGGGCCCTTCTGGTTCTGTGTGCGCACCTGCCTGTAATGCTAGAAGTGGAGACGTCGCTCTGGGGTAGTTTTTCCTTGTAAGCACACACCTGGGCAGTCCCACGTGTCCTCCCCTGGAGGACGGAATACCAGGGAGTCTGATTTAACAACACCCCCCACCTCAGGTGTGACTTATATAAGCGGCTAAAGCGACAGTTTCCCTAGGACCATAATGCCTCGGCCACTGCTCTATGGCAGACACTGCGGCAGCAGACGACTCCAGCAGGGGCACCCGCCACTAGGTGATCCCCATGCAATCGCTGGCGCCCACAGATGGGGCCGAGGCGCCCCACAGCCCCAAGAGAGATGGAGTCTGGCCCCCAGTTTGGTTTTTATTGACGTTAAAAACAAACTCCCCATTTTTTAATGAGCTGGGGCGATTCCTCTGCGAGTTCGAGCTATCTCCCCTCGGGTTTCTGTTGCATCCAGCAAACTCGAGAATGAATATCGGAGACTTTCAGGGTATCAAAGATGTTACTTTATTGGCCAAGTTTAACCTGTGCAGGGGCGAACTCTCCAAACGTGCCTGAGGCACACGGCTACTAGGAGCCACAACTGAGAGCCGCGCCGACCGCTTACAACTACGTTCTTATATAGGGGCAGGCAAGCAAGCGTTATACAGAAGCAGACGTGGCAGTTAGTAATTCGCTTACAAAGACCGTGCGGGGAATTTCAAACCAAGCATTCTTTCATAAGGCGGGAAGGCTGTTTGTTCATTAGCCTAGTAATCTCCTGGCTCCAGCCAGCTAGCCTTCTATCTTCTTACCAAAAAAAAACTACAAAGCACTGCTTATCTAGCCTACCCTGGGGGAGAGCGTCTGCTAGATACAGGAAGCTTGCTTTAACTGTACTCTGTCTCTTTTATCATTTCTTTTTTTTTTTTAGCTACAATGTGGTTCTTGTCTATTAAGGTTAAACTTAGTTCTTAATTTCCTTGTTCCCAACATTCCCCCGTTTTCTCTTGGGGGTAATCAAACCATTGATTCATCACTTGGAAGGATGGTATAGGGCTGGGACAGTACCATTAGCTTAACTACTTCTATCCTTTCTTTAATGAAATTAAGTAACTTATTTAGTATAAGGGGCCCAAATATAAGGGCTATAACTATTAACAGTAATGGACCTGCTATTGCAGATAGCAGAGTGGTTAGCCAAGGAGATAGTCTAAACATAGAGGCATACCAGTTTGTATCTTCATCTTCTCTTGATCGGTCTTTTAATCTTTTTGTTAAGGTTTTGATATTTTCTTTAATAACACCAGAGTGGTTAGCATAGAAACAACATTCTTCCCCTAGTGCTGCACACAATCCTCCTTGTTGTAAAAATAGGAGATCTAAGCCTCTCCTATTCTGTAATGCTACTGCTGCAAGGGAGTCTACTTGTCTCTCTAAGTATATTATTTGATCTTGGAGTAGAGTGATGTCTTTTGAGAACGTTTGGGATAGTTGCCTGAGACTTGTTTCACCTTTCACTAGGGCAGTGGTTCCTACAACAGCTGATCCTGCTATCCCTAAAGTGGCTAGGATAGGGATCAACAGTGGGGGTTCTTTTTACTCTCTCTGAGGAGTCAGTTAAGAACTCAGGGTTACCTCCATATAGATACACCTGTGGGATTATGTATGCGCTTACACAAAATTCTGGGTTAGTCAGCATGAGACACTTATAGATCCCTTGGGTACATATGAACCATATGCCTTCTGGGGCTTTTAACAATGAGGTTTTCTCAGAAGCCGGCATAAACTCTTGATTCAAACAATAATCTGTATAATTCGAGCCAGGTGAGGTGAGATTTCCTGTAAAGTAGCAAGTACCCTTCCCATGGAACTCTGCTAGGGTTAAGGATCCTTCAGTGAAGCACTCTT
This sequence comes from Phyllostomus hastatus, assembly GCF_019186645.2. Lineage (NCBI taxonomy): Eukaryota > Metazoa > Chordata > Mammalia > Chiroptera > Phyllostomidae > Phyllostomus > Phyllostomus hastatus. The sequence goes on along the minus strand of NW_025333640.1, from coordinate 4,713,336 downwards.
CTATTTGGCTCTGCTCTCGATGGGAATCAGTGTCTGTTAAGTTTATTTTGACAAATCCTCCTGTCCCTGTGGAATTCATCCCTAACCCTACATAGAACAGAGGCCGCGGGCTCAGGCACAGCCAACAAGACTCGGTTATCTCTGGCTGAGTTTCATTGAATAGTGGGAATACTTTCTCTACTATTCCTAGGGCATTCGCCCCTTGTCTCAGGTATATTTCATAACCTAGTTCAGCCTTGGTAGGGACTCGGGTTACTTCTTCTTCCTTCCGTTACAGAGTCATTCAAGTTCTCGGGGCTACTGGTAATATTATAGTCAGGGCTGTTAGTGGTCCTAGTCGGAGGGGGCTGTGGTCTAGGCGGTAATCTTCCTTTACCCCTAAGCAGGGGTCGGCCCTGTATGGGCAGTTGCTTAACAGTAAAGAATGTACCCGGGTCAGTTCCCCGTACATAAAGTCTAAGTCCCCACGTTCTTCCTTTCTTCCACTCTAGATCGCTGGGATTGAGCACTGTAATAACCGTTGGGTTACAATTATCGGCAGCGCAATCTTTATCCCAGCCGTCTCCTGGGGTCTTCGTCTTTTCTCGCCTCAGCTGAATATGTCTGTCTTGCCCTCCCCCAGGAGTCCATTCAGTTCTTTCTACTAAGGTTTCACATCCCCAGTTCTTGCAATAGTAGTCTGGCCCTGACCCACAAGTCCTCCGCTTACTGGATGGCGGTTCTGGGCACCCATAGGAAGTAGTATACCACAGAGCCCTATTTAGGGAGCTGGAGTACCTCTCACAGGTGCCAGCATTGGCCCGCGTACTCCCCTTGCAATGGGGCACGTGGGCTGTTTGGCAACAGTCTCATATCTCCCCTGTAGCAAAGTTTATCATCAAAGAATTTTGACAAGTCTGTTTTTAAGGTTACGGGAGCGTTTCCCCAGGTGTGGTTGGAAGCTATTACTATGCCGTCTACAGTTCTTATTAGTACCCATTCCTGCTTCTCTAAGGAGCTAGTGCCCACTACCCCAGCAGCAAGGGTCAGGCACGAGAGAAGGTAAGCTTTAAGGGACGGTCTGGGTCCTTTTTTACTGTCCATGTTTGAACTCCTCCCTCGGGATCGTCTGCTGGCTTGGTGTGAGAGAGATGTATCCAATAGGGCTTTTCCGCTACCTTGACTGCAGATGGCGTGCTCAGCAATACCTGGTACGGTCCTGTCCACCGTGGCTCAAGATTCCCCTGTCGGTGGTTTCGAACCCATACCCATTGTCCAGGTTCAGGTGGTGTACAGTTCTGGGGCTGGTCGCTGGAGTTGACCACGCCCTGGCCTCGCAGCCGTCTGACCTCACTCCGGATCTCTTGTAGTGCCTGCAAAGACTTGAGGAAGTTATGGTTAGTCATGCTTATCTCTTCTCTTGTTACATGTGGTACCAAAGGAACAGGTTGTCCAAACATGAGTTCATAAGGGGTCCATTTTTCAAAATATGGGGTACATCTGATTCTAAAGAGGGCGAAAGGAAGGAGCTCAGTCCAGTTTTCGCCAGTCTCCTCTCTTAATTTAGTTATGGTTTCTTTTAATGTTCTATTCATTCTTTCTACTTGCCCTGAACTCTGGGGCCTATAGATGCAATGGAGTTTCCAGTTTATTTTCAGCTTTGCTGCTAACTCTTGTGACACCTTGGATACAAAGGCCGGCCCGTTGTCTGAACCTATTGCTAAAGGGATACTGTACCTGGGTATAATTTCTCTTAAGAGTATCTTACAAACTATAGAAGCTGTTTCTCCTCGGGTGGGGAACGCTTCCACCCACCCCGAAAACGTGTCCACTAACACTAATAAGTACTTGTATTCTGACTTCCCTGGAGTCATTTCTGTGAAATCTATTTCCCACAACTCTCCTGGTGCCTTCCCTCGGTATCTCACAAATGATGGTAATTTCTTATTTGATGCGTTTACCTTTACACAGGTCTGGCACCTAGTTGTGACTGACCGGACAGTGTCTCTGAGATTAGGCCCAAGATAATATTTCTTGACTAATTGTTCTAACTCATTTAAACTTTCTGGGCAATTTCTAATAGCTTACTCCTGTTTTCTCCCTCAAATCCTTCTATTTTCTGCAATTTCTTCCTGATGTCTGGACTGGCCTGTGTGACAAAAGCTATGTTCACTAGTCTCCTGTTTTCCTCTGCCTCCGGGTCCAAAGGTGTATAGACTCGATAAGCCTCCATTAACCTCTCTAGAAATGCAGCCGGTGACTCCTCCCGGCCTTGGATCACTTCACTGACCTTGCTAAAGTTTGTGGGCTTCCTAGCAGCCGCTTTCAGTCCCCTAAGCAGAGCCCGGCGATACTGGAGGAGCGCGTCCCTTCCCCCGAAGTGTTGGGGTCCCAATTTGGAGGCTGAGAAGGGAGGATGTCCTCAACTTCTCTCCTCCCTGCTAGGGTTTCTCCTTCATCCCCTAAGACGGCCTTGGCTGCCTCCCTAACAATTCTATCTCGTTCTTCAGAAGTGAATAGGGTTTGCAGTATCTGCTGGCAGTCATCCCACGTGGGCTGGTGGATCCTAAAGATAGTCTCTAAGAGGGAAATCAGCCCCTGAGGCTTCTCAGAAAATGGGGGGTTCTGATGCTTCCAATTATATAAATCACTGGTAGAAAAAGGAACATAAATCAAGCGTGGAGGGGCCCGTGCCGGAGCATCCGGTGCTGGCGGCGCCTCTCGCAGGGGCAAAATGGCCGCACCGTCCCCTCCCGATGCGTAGGGGGTTCCTCCTCTCGTATGGGGTGGGCTCAGAAGTCCCCCAGCGCCTCCCGCAGCCGTGCTCCCACCTGCCATAGGGGCAGGTCCGATTTGACTGGAAGAATCGGGTAGACTCTTAGGGGGATAAGGGGGAGGCGCGTCTGCCGGATCTAGAGAGTCCTCTAGTGGTCCCAGCAAGACTGGATACAGTCGGGACCTCCCTGGTTTAGGCCCGGGGTTAAGGCCTGCCTTCCCTCTACCACCAGGGGTGGTCACACATACCGCCCTTTTCCCCTTCTGGTTCCCCTTCAAACACTTCTTTATATAACCCGGCCGTTCCGTTGCTATGTCTACCCATACATCTATGTATACAAATTGGTCGGGATGTGGAATCCTGTAGACAGTTGCGCGCACTGCAAAAAGAATTGGTAAATCAAAAGTGCCTTCAGTTGGCCACCCCACATCGAAAATCGGCCATTCAAGTTGGCTGAGTGTACGCAGGAACTCCGAATCGGGTGGAGGACCGCCATATCCACTAGCTCTACGCTGGAAATCTGAAAAATTCTTCAACAGGCAGTCCAATGGGGAGCCTGGTACTGACTCCTGCTGGCCCATTCTGATGAGGTCCGGGAGATAGGAGAAGAGACAAACAATACAAACCAACAAGGCGACAGACAAGGCAATATCCCTCACACACGAATTAGGCATGTAATTCAGAAGTCAACTTGTGACACAACGCGCAGACAAAACAAAGCGCAGACAAAACAAGACACAGAACACAGTCGCTCGCCCGCCTGGCCTGCCCTCTTGCGAGGTGATGTCGATCTTGGCTAAGGCTGCCCGATCAGAGTCCGGGTTAGACTGCCAGCCGTTATGCCATATGACCTGACACAGGAACCGCAGGTTAGGGCCCTCTCATGCCCGTAGGTTTCCCCGTGGGGCTACAAACACAGTCACTCACGAGCTCGTTCACTCACACACTCAAATATTTCAATCGCAGCACAGCGCAGCGCAAAAGTTCCTTCTTTAATGTGACCGGTCACGGAACTTTCTTTCCCAGTAACTGAAAAACTTCCAGGCGGCGTCCCGCCTCTTGGAAGCCCCTGGGTGGACTGCCGGCAGCGTCCCACCTACCACCACAGGGTAGTTTCCCTACTCCGGAGCCAAAACCGGGAACAGAAAGAGGATCCTCACTACTCACCCGGCTCGAGCCGTCTCTTCAGTCTCGGAACTGTGATCTCGCTGGGGCCTCCAAATGTTGCATCCAGCAAACTTGAGAATGAATATCGGAGACTTTCAGGGTATCAAAGATGTTACTTTATTGGCCAAGTTTAACCTGTGCAGGGGCGAACTCTCCAAACGTGCCTGAGGCACACGGCTACTAGGAGCCACAACTGAGAACCGCGCCGAACACTTACAACTACGTTCTTATACAGGGGCAGGCAAGCAAGCGTTATACAGAAGCAGACGTGGCAGTTAGTAATTCGCTTACAAAGACCGTGCGGGGAATTTCAAACCAAGCATTCTTTCATAAGGCAGGAAGGCTGTTTGTTCATTAGCCTAGTAATCTCCTGGCTCCAGCCAGCTAGCCTTCTATCTTCTTACCAAAAAAAAACTACAAAGCACTGCTTATCTAGCCTACCCTGGGGGAGAGCGTCTGCTAGATACAGGAAGCTCTGCTTATCTAGCCTACCCAGGGGAAAGCGTCTGCTAGATACAGGAAGCTTGCTTTAACTGTACTCTGTCTCTTTTATCATTTTTTTTTTTTTTTAGCTACAATGTGGTTCTTGTCTATTAAGGTTAAACTTAGTTCTTAATTTCCTTATTCCCAACATTTCCAGTTCAAGTTCTCAGGTACCCCGCGGAGCTCTGGACAATCACCCAGATAACTGTCCCAGGGCCACCAACGAGCACCTTGCGCACACGCGGCCGCCCACCCGCCTACGAGCAGGCGCAGTCACAGACCACAACAAAACCGCAGCCCGCGGCCCCACCCACGCTCGCCCTTCACTCCCGCCCCCCATTGGCTATTTCTACCACGCGTCACAGCGCCCGAGCGGCTGACCAATGAAGACTCTGGTGGGCGGGGCCGAGGGCGGGGAGGCAAGGCGCGCCGGCGCGCGTCCATTGGTCCGCTTGGCGTGGGGTGGAGCCGCTACTTTTCAGGCACCCCCTCCGCTGCGATGAACTTAAGCCGCTTGTGCCGTCTGCTGAAGCCCGCCCTTCTGTGCGGGGCTCTGGCAGCGCCAGGCCTGGCCAGCACCATGGTGAGCTCAGCGGTGACGGCCGAGCTGGCGGGCCGTTGGGGTGGACGTGCGGCCTCCACCGCGACGCCCGGGGCCACGGTGACCTTGGGTGGGAGGGCACGGTCCGGCGCGCACGTGAGGCAGCTGTTGGGGCGGTGGATAACACAAGGGTCGGGGTACGGGCGGGGTCATGGCTGAGGGCGGTTTCCGGGGATCAGCCGGCAAAGCTAAGCGTTTGGGACTTTGGGGCCGAGCAGGGGCTGCTGCGACTGGGCAACTGGGGGGGGTCTTCGGCTGCTGGCGCCCAGTCCAGAGCCCGCAGAGTGAGGGCGCCCCTTGGGCTGGTTAATCCACCGCCCCTCCCCCGCCCTGTACGCCCTGGGACACTGCGCAATGGCGTCACAGATGAGCGGCTGGGAGCCTTGGTTACCGGTCCTTTGTTCCCCGGGCGCGGCACTTGGTAGGCACCGGCGCATCTGGAGAAGGATTGTCATGGGCCGCGCAGCCGCCTGCTCCCGGGGTCGCTGCAAACGGCGGCGCCGGCTGCCTAGCAGGCGGCGGCGCTGCCGACGTCGGCGCCGCCGGCGCCGCCGCTCCCCCAGGCGGCGGAAGGCACCGGCCTGCGGGCGCCGGAGGGCACGCCCCCGCCGGAAGGAACCCTGTCCCGAATGCCTGGAACGGGCACAGCCTGCGGCCTGGGAGAGTGGCTGTTGTGTCGAGTATCAGGATCCGGTGCGCGTGGGGCCCCCACACCCACCAGTGGTGCCCCCCGCCCGCTGGGGCACCTGGCAGGATCCCCAACCTTTCCTGGGCCTCGGTGTCTGTGGTTAAACACGACCCCCCCAGCAGGGTGCGTGCACCTTTGAGGAGGAGGAGCCCTCACTTTTTACTTGCTTCAGGGCCCTTTTCCACTTGGGATCTCTTCCTCCCTTGGGGACCGCGGGCTGGATGAGTTGGCTGGTCTCCACACTCGGAGGTTCGCCAGCCGCTCAGCGCACCCTTGCTTTGCAGTGCGCGTCCCGCGACGACTGGCGCTGTGCTCAGTCCATGCACGAGTTCTCAGCCAAGGATATCGACGGGCACATGGTTAACCTGGACAAGTACCGGTGCGTACCTGCCAACCTGGTGGGGGAGGCAGACGGAAGGCTAGCAGCTCTGACCCCATTCCATCTCCAGGGGCTTCGTGTGCATCGTCACCAACGTGGCCTCGCAATGAGGCAAAACAGACGTAAACTACACTCAGCTCGTCGACCTGCACGCCCGATATGCTGAGTGCGGTTTACGGATCCTGGCTTTCCCTTGCAACCAGTTCGGGAGGCAGGTGCGTGCCTTGTGTCCCCGGTTGTCCTGTGTGTGGACATGGGGAGAGGGTTTGGGTCCACAGAAGTGGGAAGAAATGGGGTACACATTTCTTCCTGCTGACCCAAGCTCCCCTGCTTGCCATAGGAGCCAGGGACTAATGCAGAGATCAAAGAGTTCGCTGCTGGCTATAATGTCAAATTCGATATGTATAGCAAGATCTGTGTGAATGGGGATGACGCCCACCCGCTGTGGAAGTGGATGAAAGTCCAGCCCAAGGGAAGGGGCATCCTGGGAAAGTGAGTGGGGGGAGGGGAGGGGAGGGCAGGGCAGGATGACTCCCCAGGGGATGGTGCCGCAGTTGCCATGGGATTTCTCATGATTTATCACTTCTTTTGTAGTGCCATCAAATGGAACTTCACAAAGGTAAGGAAGGGCTTTGGGGGGCAGAATGGGCCAGGACTGTGTCTGAGGCCAGCTCAGTGCCCCCACCCCAAGAGGCCTTAGTTTTGGCCCTAATGGGGCAGCAGGTGGAGGCTGGCCCCCTTGCAGGGGCCCCCTGGCAGCAGCCTCATGCTAACGCTACCTGTCCTGGCAGTTCCTCATTGACAAGAACGGCTGCGTAGTGAAGCGGTATGGTCCAATGGAAGAGCCCCTGGTAAGTGCCTTTCCAGGGAGTCTATTGGGGGTGGGTTCACCAAAAGAGGTATGTATCCCTGACCCTGCTTCCCCCACAGGTCATAGAGAAGGACCTGCCCTGCTACCTGTAGCTCCACAAGTGTGTACCCTCCATCCGAGCCCACCACCCGTGCCCCTCGGAGCCTTTCACCCGGCACCCATGACAGTCTGTCTAAAAACCAGCCCGCTGGTGGGGCAGACCTGAGAACCTGGCGTGCACCCCTGCCGGAGGAAGGCCCTCAGCCCGGCCTGGATTGTGGCTCGGTACCCCCACCCCCTGGCTATCTTGTGGAAATAAAACATACAAATTGGCCTGCTGGGTACTTCTGCTTCCCTGGCGGGTAACCATGGGATAGAGTTCTCTTAGGGCTCTGAGGGCTGCACCCACTCTGCTTCTAATCTTGGCAGCCCCACCCCTTGAGCACTGGCAAGGGCTGATCCTCCAGGTGCTAATTTCTCCTAACTGTACTACTCCTAGCCCAGGGCCTTAACCTGACCAGAGGCAGCTCTTTGGGGCCTGCCCAGGGTGGTGGTCTTCCCCAGTGGGAAGAGGTGGGAGCATTAGGGGAGCCAGGCATTGGGCTGAGCAGCTGCCAAGCTGCTCCTGGCACACAGCCATGCTGGGCAGGGCCTGTTCAACAGACTGGCTTCATTGTGTGGACGCTGAGCCAGGGCACCCAAGCCTCCTCATGATCCTCACTTGTAAACAGGAAAAGTTGTTCACAGTCCTCCCCAGAAGAGTGGGGAATAGCTGAAGGTCAGCAGGTAAGGAGTGACAGAGCTGGAGAGTAGCTATGTCCCTGCCCCCCACCCCACCCCCATCTAGTTCCCCAGGGATAGCCAGCAGGCAAGGAGTGGGGATCTGCAGAGGGAGGTAGCTCCTGCCTACTACTCAGCTTTCTGACTGAAGATAGCCCCCGGCTTCTGGTGTGCTTCCCATGGCTCCCAGGGGGGACTTGGAGTTCCACTTCTGCCTCCCATACCAGACCCAGCTCTTGGGCCTTCTTGTCCCTGAGCAGCCACCTATAGAACCAGTACCCCAATACCCCACAAGGAAGCCTTGGGAGGAAACTCAGGCCAAAGCCCTACACACTGTGGAGAGGGGGGTATGACACAAATGAGGAATTGGTCTCACCACAAGGGTCTCAGCTGGGCTTTGTCTCTAGGGGGCAGAAGGCAGACAGCACACAGTGTCTGGTCCCCAGATACCAGGAGCCTGGCTCAGCCGGTTCAGAGGCAGCTGACCTGCTATGCTGGTACTGGGACCATGCAGTAGACAATGGTCCTACCCAGTGGACCTATCTCTCCCATCCTGGCTTGTCATCCACAGGGCCAGTGAGTGGGTCGAGTCCTTGTGACCGAAAGCAATGAGCAAAGAATTGGCAGCTTTCACTCGCCTACACTCCCCACAGGCCAGGCATCTACATGCCCCTTGTGGAGAGGACATGTAGTGGCACCCCCACCCTCCTCACTTCCCCTGCAGTCCAGAAGAGCAGACAGCCTGGGAAGTAGTGAAAAGACACATATATTTAAAAAAGATCTTTTTACATATATACACTTGAATTATAAATACACGTAGAAACCAGGGACCACCCACCACCCCTCCAGTTCCACAGTCAGATTCTGGGGCCTGGAAGAGGCACTTGGGCAATAATTTAGGGAGCAGAGAGCAGGTAGGGGGATTGCATATATTAATGGGGGGTCTGCCCCACACAGCCTCCCAGAGACAAAGGCCCTGAGAACCGAACTGGGGGTTTCCTGAGTTTCCAGCTCTTGGGGCCACCCAGTTTTGTGTATTTCAGGGGTTCTGGTCTTTCCAGGCCTGATGGGGTGGGCTGGGGACGGGAGTCCCACCCAGGCCTGGAGGGCAGGAGTGAAGAGGCGAGGGGCACCCTCCGCCCCCAGGCCCCACCTGAGTCCGAGTGGGACGTGCACACTCGCTGCTCCACTGGGCAGGGCGGCAGCATGTTGAGGGGTCTGCCCAGGCACCGGCCAGGGAAGGCACTGCAGTGGAGGCCTTGGTTGGCTGGATGAGGGGCGGGCTAGCCCCCCTTCCTCTCAGTAGTTGGCAGGGGGACCTGCCCTGTTCACCACCCACTTTGGTACAAAACCATGCCTGTGGCATATTACAGATAAATAAGTTTTGTCCAGGGAGAACACCTGGCTGTGTGCTGGAGCCCAGGCCTAGGAGTTGGGGAAGGGGGGGCTGAACTGGATGACGCTCTGCCGCTCAGGGCCCCCACCACCCCCTGGTACACCCATAATCCCTGCACCGCCGCCCAGCGCCCCAGTGGGCTCTGGAGGTGGCACAGCATTGAAAGAACGCATCATGTCCTCTAGCACCTCTTTGAAGTTGATGTTGCAGCCCTGGTGCATGAGAGCTGCAGGGTCAGCTGGGGCATTGGGGGAGCCCAGCAACAGTCCGCTGGGGGTGGGAGTAGGGTCTGGGGGAAGTGGAAAGGCAAAGGGTGAGGGCGGTGGGAAGACCTGGGCTGGTGGGCTGTATGTGAGGTCCAGGACCTCACCAGGGCCGCAGGGCAGCGAGAGTGGGCACAGGGCTGGCGGCGGCGGTGGCAGTGGATAGCCCTGGCCCTGCACATTCTTGCGCTTCACATCTGCATCCATGAGTTGCAGCTCCTGTAGCACTCGGGGCATGCAGCTCTCAGGGATCTTGATGCCTACAGGGCACATGGAGGACGGTGGGTCAAGGCCTCTGGTACAGCATCCATCCACCCCCACGCCCCCTTCCTGCTGGCACACTCACCAACTTGCTTCTTCTTGTCCTTGGTCTTAAGGCGAACAATCTGCAGGTAGCTGCTGCTGGTAACATCAGCCATGACGGCGGCGATGCGGCCCCACACTCGCAATAGTGCCCCGCACAGCATGTAGTGGTGCCGTAGCCTCAGGCCCTGCACACAGTCCTTGCCCTCCTGCACCAGCCGGCATTGCCGGTTCCTGAGTGGCAGGCAGGGAGGCTCAGACACACAGTGCCCCATGCACCTACCCCCAACGACCCTGCAGCTCCTCCCCAAGCCCCATATGTTCCTTCCCCATTCTAGCACCGCTTATCTCTTTAAGTGCCACCTCCTGGGGGTCCTGGGATGCCCCAGATGCCCAAAGTGCCCCTTGCCCTGTGTAGCATGTGCAGACCATAACTAGTAGACCTGCCCAGAGAAAATGGGACAGTACCGTCCAATGCAGTGTGCCCCCCAACCCAGTCCAACCCATCCTCACCACGAGGTATGGCTGCAGTGCTTCAGCGACAAGGTGTAGTTACTCTCCCAGGGCTCCCTGGCCTCCTCTGCCGTCACCTAGGGACACATAGTCATGCTAGACCCTGAATGAAAGGCCCATCCACACTTCTAGTACTCTGAGGCTCAGTGTGCCCCTGGCCGACTCACCTCACACCTGGCGGCCCCCTCTTGGTGGCCAGCTGGAAGCCCTATCAGGGAGGGGTCACAGCGGGGCAACCAGAGTAACAGATACATAAACCCGGGGACGTGGGCACCCTGGGGCCTCTGCCCATCTCCTCCCCTGCCCCTGCCCCTACCCGGTGGAACTTCCGGCACAGGCTGTCAAAGGTCTCCAGTTGGCTCTGCCGGCCAATATTGGGCTTGTACACGGTGAAGAGCTTGTTGTGGTTCTGCTCGGCCAAGAGGCAGCTGGGCTTGTTGCCACGAGCCTAGGCAGGAGGGTCTTGTGAGGTTGGGACAGGCAGCCGCATGTCCCAGATAGGGGTCCCCAATGCAGTTGTGCTGGGGAGGACATGAAGCTGGAAGCTGGACCTCTACCCTTCCAGCACTGTCTACCCTTCCCCAAGCCGGCCCCCAGGACTGCCTACCTTGTAGGAGAGGTAGAAGCCATCATGGGGGCCTGTCAGCTCCAGTGACCTGGTATATGCCTCCTCCCACTTCAGGCCACGGTCCACGGTGATCTGCCACAGTATTCAGACATTAGGGGTGGGGCGGGGGGAGGTGCTTGGGGCAGGGGTCAGGGCAGGCCACTGCCCTCTCACCTTGTACAAGACCACCTGCCCATCCTGCGGGTGTCCGGGGGCCAGGAACACCTGCTGGCTCTCTTCGTAGATCTCCTCGATGCCCGGAGCCAGGTCTGGAGAGGACACCAGGGTGAGCAGGGTCCCACCTGGGGGCCACATGTCTCCTCACTCAAGTGAGGCCCAGTGTTGCTTAGCTGGCTTCAGTTTCTGAGCTTCGGGAGGGGGGTGTCAATCCCAAGTTTTCAGGTGGCCGTAGAGGGGAAGGTTCCCCTAGCAGGATCAGCCTCGTCCTGACCTTGCCCACATCGTGGAGTGCAAGCAGCCCCTCTAGTCTGGTGGCCTGGGGTCCCAACCACAATGTGCAGGTCACTCACACCAGGTGTGACCAGACAGACAGCCTGCCTCTTGGGGTTGCTCTCTGCATGGCTGTCCTGGGGAGTTAGGTAGGGGTCTACACCCTCTGCAGAGTTATGAATAAAGCTTTATTGGGAAGAGATCCCTCGACCCTTGGTGTACTTGGTGAGGAGGGCCTGGTATTTGGGGTGCTGGCGGTCAGTTCCTTTAGGCCCCTCCTTCTCCCCTGGGGGCACTCACCCAGGATGCCCATGTCGTATTTGCCCTCTTTCTTATCCACCTCAATGAGGTGGTCAAAGGTGTCAGAGAAGTACTGGAACAGCGCGTTTTGCTTGTGCACCTCCAGCCCCAGGATCCGGTTGAGGAACTTGGTGATGGAGCAGTCTGTGTGGGCAGGAAGGCCTCAGCCTGCATCCGCCCCACCTGCCTATTCCTCACCCAGCCCACCTGGAGGGTAAGGGGGACTCACCCTTCTCCACATCCAGGCAGCCGGACCTGGACTCCCGCCCACCGATGCCAACCGATAGCAGGCCCTGCTTCATGTCTGCAGGAGGAGAGGGCTTTTGCATGTGCCCCTTGCCCTAGCCCGCCCCTGGTCCCTCTGCCACCATAGTCCCTTTGGTGGGTGTTGGAGGGCTCTTTAGACACAAATCCAGTCTACCAATCCCAGTGCTCCAAACTGGTCCCCCAGGGAGACCCCCATGTGCCACACCCCCAGCTCACCCCGGAAGAAAGCGGCGTCCCCTCCTGGGTAGCCCTGGGGCAGGGGCACCTTGTTCTCTGTCTGGCTCAGGATGGTGGTGAGGACGCAGCTGAGGGCCCGGGCGCCATACTGAGCAGAAGGGCCAGGTTAGAAGCTGGGCTCAGGCACCTGGGACCCCTCCTCTCCAGAACCCCCAACCTCTCTGGTACCTTGTTCTCAAAGTTGTACTTGCTCAGGTCTCGGGACTCAGTGGCTCTACGGTCCCCATGTGTCAGAGCCCCCTGTTGGAGATGGGGGAGCCTTCACACACTGCTCATACTCTTCTCCACTCCCCTCCTCAGGTGGCCCCCCAACAGCCCCCACGACCAACCCTGGCCCACCTCACTTGGGCCCAGCCCGACCACTTACCAGGCTCTCTAGTCGCTTGGCAACAATGGAGGCAAACCTGCGCTCTCCGGCCAACTCTGAGATGAGGAAGATATATTCTGGCGCAGAGACTTGATTGGACCGATGGGTCCGACCTAGAGACACGAGGGCTCTCAGGGGCCACCCTGATGGGGTGGGGCCAAGGCGAGGGCATACCTGAGGCAGGACAGGGGCAAGGCCTGGGTATCCTGGGGTAGGGTGTCCTAGGGAGCAGCAGGGCTCACCAAATTGCTGGATGGCACGGTCAGCACTCCAGGGCAGCTCAAGTGTCATGTGGACCCGGCGCCGCTGGTTCTGGACCCGACGATCAGCTTGGAGAGAGACTCCAGAGCTGGAAGCCTCTGAGATGATGGCCACAAGCTAGGGGGACGTGGATAGTTCAGGTTGGTGGGGCAGGTGGTGCCTGCTCTTCCTTGCCCACATACCTCATATGCCCTGGGTCACCCTGATGTGTTTAAGGTGACCCACACAGCAAGTTGAAGCATACTCTATGGGGTGGGGGCCATGTGGGCTTTGAGTGAAGTGTGAACCATCCCCAAGGTCACCCCTGCAGGGGGTGGCAGCCCCACAACTGCCTGCTTTCCTGCTGTTTATTTGGGTGGGTTTCACCAGGGAGTAAAGGTAAGGCAGCCAGGGAGGCCTGTGTCCCCCACCTTGGGCACATACGCCCAAGCAAAGCACACTCACGTGCACACAGCCACAATGGGGCTGGAGTGATCAGTGGTCCGGGGCCAGCTCCTCAAGACTCAGGACCCCTGCATCTCCCGTCTAGCAGGCCCTCATAAGCTTTTCCTCCCCACCCATGTATACTGGCACACAGGGGTGCCCCGCCTCCATGTCCCCTACCTTTTCCCCTCTCATGAAGCGCTCCTTCTCCCTGAGGTTCACGTGGTCGATGGAGAGGCCCTGCTCTGCCCGAGACTCGAAGGCCACAGTCCCGTCAGACCTGGACACCACGCGACCCTTCCTACCAGTCATCTGTGGCAGGGCAGGAGCAAGGGACAGGCTGTCAGCCTGTGTGGCTGCACAGGGGCTGGTCCCCGTGTGCCTTAGTTTCCGTGTCTCCCCCCACCCAGCCTCTGCCCTGGGTGAAGAGAAGGGCTGTGGGCCCTGGGCCAGAACATGACCTCTGCCCTGGGACCAGGCACATGAGGCTACAAAGGATCTGAGGTAGCACCAGAGGGACATCCCATATAAGAAAGAGTATAGTGTGGGTGGGCAGAGAGAACAGGCAGAGAAAATCGGGGGTTTGGGGGTCCAGCCTAGGGCCTGAGACTACATCCAGAACCCACAGGCCCAGGGGCATGTGGGGTGATGTGGGAGGTAGGCATACCCCCCCGCAACTGGATGCTGGACCCTGCAGTTGGCTCCCCAACCTCATAGTGCTGGCCAGAACTTGGATTGGCCACCAGGGGGCACCAGAGTCTGAGTCCTAATGGGAGCCCTTCTGGAGCTCACCTCTGCCACATGTTCAGGGCCCCCCAGCTGGTCGATAAGCTCATCCAGGGTGTTGACTGGCAGCTCCCGGCCCAGCACCTGCACCTTGGCCAGCAGGTCCTGCTTCAGCCGTTCCACCCGCTCCAGGATACCAGGTCCATGGGGGTCTCGCTGTGGGGGGCACAGGAGGCCTGTGGGGGCCGCAGGGTCAGGGGGGTGACCAGCCAGGTGACCTGACCAAAACCCTACCCACAGTAGAACTCAGCCTTGGGTCCTTGAGGGTGAGGGGTTCCCTCTAGCCTCAGGGACAGCCAGGTGCAGGGGAAATATAGGGGCCCGGACATTCTCCTTAACCCCAGACTGCCTTTGTGTACCCAGCTCTGCTGCGGACCAGCCATGGGGCACTGACCTCCCCTCTCTGAGCCTGTTCCCCAGCTGTGAAGAGGGGAAACCCTGGGTCACGGGGCTCACCACGGTTGTCAGCAGGGAGCCCCACAGCATCCACAATAACCACATCATCGTCCACCAGGGACTCAGGTGAAGAGTGGAAGTCACTGTCCAGGCCGGCATCTGACTCGGTGCTGCTGTCATCACTGATTCGGATCACGCCTGCCATATCGTACACTGGCCTGGATGCCTTGGCCCCTCGGCCCCTAGGCCGCCCTGAAGGGGAGGAGCCAGGGGTCATCTTGGCCCAGCCCTGCTCCTTTGCCCTGTGTGGGTCTGACTCAGGGGCCAGTTCATGGCAACTCACAAGCGGGCATTGCGGCTGGAGACTGCCCCCACCAGCTCTCTTGGGAAACTGCAGTCAGGGCACCCTGTGCCTGTTGACCCCTGGATGTCTCCCTGCAGGTGGTATGTGGTTCCACTCCTCCCTAGCCCTCCTTTGCAGGTGGACAGTGGGAAAGGGGCACCCCCTGAAGCAGAGGGAGCAGCGGGAGTGACTGGCTGACCTGGGATGGTGTTCAGATAGGAGGGACCGAGAGAGGTAGCAGGAGACAGGTCAGGAGGGAGCCCCAGGAGGGCCACAAGCCAAGGCTGCAGGCACGATGGGCACTTACGTTTTCTTTTACTGCCTGCTGCTCTGTCTCGCTTTCTTTTGGTGGAAGGAAAGTGCTTCTGAATTAGTGACAGAAAGACGCCCCTGAGAGAAGCAGAGGTTATCCTTACTATGAGGATGAGCATGCTGTCCACCAGGAGACCTGGAGGGGGCGCCAAGCAGTGTGCAATAAGGTCTGAAGGACAATCTCAAGAAGGGGGTTTTGTTGTGAGGCACTGGGTGTGGCCTGGGGTGCTGGGTGCAGCTGACCAACTCTGAGAGACAAGGGAGTGGACACATTTGGTGACTCCCAAGATGAGGGCAGGTAGGGTGGGTGCGTGGACCTGGGGGCTTCCTGGAGAAGGAAGGCAATGCTGGGCTGTGGGGACGGAGCCAGAGGAGGGGCTGCCATGCTGGACCCTCGTTCATGATGTGCTGGGAAGAGAGGCTTGGGGCTTTGGGGACCCTGAGGGTCAGTCCCTAAATTTTGAGAAGTCTTTCTTAAAACAGTGCCATCCCTATGTGAGACGGGTTCCTGGAAGCCTCATCCTGGAGTCTTGGGACACTCCAATGATGCTCTGACCCCTGAGCTCCGACAGTTAACCTTTGCAGCTTTAAAACTAAGCTGGGTCTGAGGTCCCTGAGGATGAGGATCACAAATGTATGCCAGCCTCCCATGGGTGAAGTCCTGGGGCAGGGCCCAGAAACAGGTTACTGCTGGGGAGGCTCAGCAAGCCACAGCGTGAGAGGGTCTCTGGAGTGGCCACCCGGCCTGTCCCCAAGTGCATCACTCACTCAGCAGCTGAGACGAAGCAGTCAAGCTGCCCATCCTTCTCATCCAGCACCTCCCGAGTCCGTGCCTCGCCTGTGGACTGCAGCCCAATTACCACGCACTGTGGGGGGTGAGGTGGGAGTGAGCCCGCTTGGAACCCCCTCAACTGCTCTAGAGCATGGCTCTAGAGGGACCCACAGTAAAGCCTCTGAAGCCAGAAACCCAGTTTGCCTCAGTGTCTCCCTCCTTCCCCCCTTGGGTCCCGGCTGGCTGCCAGGCCCCCACACAACCAGACCCACCGGGGAACTCTGCACGGCAGCTGCCATCCGGCCTCAGCTCTCCAGACCCCCTCACTACTGTCGGTTCCTTCTGGGGACCTGGCAGCCCTGGACGTGGAGAGCCCAGGGCAAGGACACACCAGCCGCCTGCTGCAGGGAGCTGGGGTCAGGCAGGACCAGAACCTTCTGGACCTCAGTTCACTGTCCCCACCCTTGTCCTCTTGGACTTAGCCCAGTTACACTTGGGCTTATTTGTGATTGTGACAACACTGGTACCGAATCCACCCACTTGCTCCCCCCGCACACGAACGTAGGGGAGAGGCCCAGCCACCACTGCCACCAGCTCACCTTGTCCTTGGCCAGCTCCTCCTGGGCCAGCTCCACGAGCCGGCGCACCTTGGCAGCGATGCACAAGTACTTGAAAAAGCGCTGGTGGGCTGACCAGAACTGACCCCACAGGGACTTGCGGGACTCCAGGCCAATCCAGTCGGCCGCCTGCTGGAACACGCCCAGGGCCTCGGCCCACTGCAACGACATGCCACATGAGGCCGAACTCGCTACTGCCCAGCTGTCCCCCAGCCCCACCCTGCTGGAATGTGGGATTGGGGGTGGGGGGTCATACATAGAGCAACATAGAGGCTCTGCCAATACCTGAGCAGTCAGAAACAGTAAAAAAACAAAACATGTGATGCCACATATGGGCCATGATTTCAGTCAAGGGAAGAGGCATCTGCAGTGACTCCGACCAGCAGTCACTTGATTCTTGACACTTTAGATGAAAGACTTGCCCAGGGTGATCCTGTTCCCTGGGGACAGACACCGAGCCAGGTCTAGGACATCTGTGGCTGTCACAACTGGGGGCTGGGGGATGCTCCTGGCATTGAGTGGGTAGGAGCCAGTGATGTTGCTCAGCAGCCGGCAGTGCCCAGGGTGGACCCCGCCATAGAATGACCTGGTCCCGATGGCAGCCGTGCCAAGGAGAAGACCCTGTCTCGGTCTAAGGCAAGGATACAGCACGAGCAGAGCCGATGCTCAGGGTTTGTCTCATGTGGGTGTGATCCGACAGTGAGGACACAGGAACCCATCACACACAAAGGAGACAGTGAAGATTAGGGCCAGGCCACAGCAAACAGAGACGTGGACGCTGAAAACAGCTGAGGGGCAAAGTGCTCATGATATCATGGGGAGGACGGTGGGGACCACATCACTACAGTCACTTAAGAATCCCTGCCTTGAACAGAAACGAGTCTCTGGGCTCCAGCCAAAGAGCCCCGCAGGTGCGCTGGCTGCTGCCTCCTTTCTGTAACCTGACAAATCCATGTAGTGTCTTTGAAGACAGATGCTGAAGGTGATGGGCGTAATTTCAAGAGGAAATACACAGTCAGATACCCCCGGCCACCCTGCTCACCAGCAGGGCTGCTTGGTTGTAGACACGCTCGAAGGTTGGGTCCAGTGGGATTTCCTCAATTCGGAAGGTGACACCACTAAAGCTGAGCTGGCGTGCAATGTACATGCCACTGACCTTCATGTCCATGGCCACGATCTCCATGGCGCCCACACCCCTGTGGATGGAGACAGGATGCCTGAGCACTGGCAGGGCCCTGGCTGACCACATGCTGAGTCCCACTGAGTGATGGAGCCACTCCATGGAGGGGCTGACACCCAGAGCTGAGCCCTGAAGAGCAAGGAAGGGCCAAGTGACAGAAGGAATGCAGACAGCAGGTGCAAAGACCCTTTGCTCCCATCTGCCTGATTTTCCTGGGCTGAGGAGGGGCTGTGGGGGATGCAGGAAGAGCAGGAAGGGGCTCTTTTCCCTAGAACAATAGGAAGTACTGGACAGAGAAAGGGTAGGATTTGTGTTTTAAGATCCATCTGGTTGCTGAAGGAGTGTGGGCCAGGGTGAGGACTGAGCACACTGACACCGGGCCTCTGCATATGACGAGCAGGGCCCTTGTGGCTCCCCAACCACCCCTGTCGAGGGGCATTCACCTTTTCTCAATGGCATGCAGAAACTCCTCAAAGGTCCGAAAGGGTGTACCCTCACCCCAGATGCCCAGGCGGCTCATGTAGATCATGTTTCGGGGCTCAGAGGCACCTGGAGGGGAAGGGGTGGGAGTTAGCATCAGCTCTTCCTACCCAGCAAGGTTGGGGGAGGATCACAGAGACAGCACAAGAAATGACCCAAGGGCCAGGTATGGGGACCTAAAGGTCCTAGAAAAGCACCCACAGCCAGGGAGCTGGAGCTAGTTGGCCCCTAATAGGGGCTGGCATGCACAAAGTGTGAAAGTTATTGCTGGCCTGGGGAGAGCGAGCTCCACCTTTGGGCCAGGCTGTGAGGTCACTGAATACATGGCACTTGTGATATTGCTCCCCCACCCCCATGGCTGCAATCAGTGATTGCTAATCAATGATTGCATGTGTGATCAGGCTTCTTACCTGCCCCTGGCAGCTCCCCCCTCACCTGTGGCACTGGCGTACACCACTCTGGCCAGAGGCAGCTTGTTCTGCAGGTCCAGCACGGCCTTGCCCATCTTGGTGGAGCTGGCATTCTTAGCTTTGTGACACTCATCAAACACGATCGTTGGCAGGCATGGGTTAAGGACTGTTCTGGAAGATGATCATCCCAGCCTACCCTTTCCTGGTTGGTGAGCTCAGCAATGTGCGGGGGTCGGGGGGGGGGTCTGATGGTGGGTGGGGGTCTTGGGGTGTGGGACGGCCTTGTGAAGACCTTACAGATGACACTGATACAGACATGCGACAGGAACATGAAGAGAAGGGAGCCTCTGAGTAAGAGAGGTGGGCTGTGACTTCCCACGGGGAGTTGGGGTCTCTCCCTAGGACTTTATACAAATCTACACTCATCCCATTAAAAAAAGATATTGAAGAAATGAAAGTAAGATGTAGAAAGTTCTCATTTTAAGGGGAAAAAGTTACAGGCATGCATCTCCCTCTGGGGAGCACACCCGCCCTTGCCTTTCAAGCCCCTTTCTTCTTCCCTCCAGGTGCGTTACCTTGGCCTTTCCCTCTGTCAAGTTCCAAGGGCCCTTGTTTTACTTCTGTAGGCAACAGTTTGTTTCCTGAGGCAACGCAGCCCCCTGGCTCGCTTCTACTACCTCTGTAACCTTCTAAATGAACTTTCTCTTATAATTTGAAAAAAAGTTACAGGCAAGCATGCTTATCATGGGCCTATTTTAAAAACAAAGCATGTGTCTTCATGGATGTGCGCATGTACATGTGAAATGCACGTAAAGGGTGGACAGAGGATTTGCAGAATTCAAATGAAAAGGTGAGTTGGGGGCTGAGCATTTACCCCTTGGGGTCAGATGTCAATGTTGTATTCTTTCATACTATCCTTCCCCTGGCTGCGCGAGGTGTCCTGTGCATGCCCAGGACACACCAATAACCTTGTTTCTTCTTTGGGCACACTGGGCCCATGTACCTCTTCTTATCTCTGACTGCGACTAGGAGCTCCAGAGCTGGCCACCCCACTTCTGCAACAGCCCCGAGGACACAGTGAGAAGGGGTGGTGGGCTCACACTGGACTATGTATCACATAGGGACTGGAAACCCCAGGCATGCCCCTGTGACGGGGAAATGGCTGAGTGAAAACAGAACAGAGCAGCATGGTACACAGTGACAAGCACACCTACCCTGGCTCAGGTGGGGAGAACATTAATGTGAGATGGCACATGGGGCACACCCTGGGGAGGGGGTGCACAGGAGGGTGAGCTCCTGCAGGACACCTCCAGCACCCAGCCAATCCAGGGCTGCACAGCGGGCGTGTGGAGAGAGACACCCATGTCCGGAGCAGATCCTGGGATTGGGGGGGCTGCTGCACAAATCCCCAGGAGCTGAGGGCCTCCCACCCAGTGCCTCACTTGAGGGGTGAGCCTACGGTGCTGGGATTTGCAAAAGTAAACAAACACGTGTTAAACTGTGCTGTTGCTGCCACTTTTCTATTCTTTGCTTTTCTGGTCTAGTAGTAGAAGACAAAGTTATCCAAGTATCCAAGTTTTGAGAGAGAAGGAGGAAAAGATAGAGAAACCCCAAAACCTTGGGGTGGAGACAGGAGGAGGAGGAAGGGCTCTGCACCCCCTGCCTCTGCCCAGGTGGCATCTTCCCACCACCAAACACCACCCAGAGTCTGTGGTCACAGTCCTGCCAGCTGGAGACAGGAGGCCTGGCCAGACTGCAAGGGGTGGAGAGTAGCGGTCACCGAGAGGGAGCTTCCCCTGAGGGTGAGCCACCCAAGTCCTGTGACCTCTGACAGGAAGTCCTCCCACACCAGGATGACGATGTTCCCAGCCTCCTTGGATCCGATGTTCCCAGCCTCCTTGGATCCGGGAGCCTCTCAAGCTCCTCCTCTGACCCCGCCCCTGAACCCCACCCATTCAGCCACTCCTCCCTCCTCTTAGCTGCCTCCTCCAGCCCTGATCTACCTTAGGTGCCGACTCCTCCCCCTTCTCTGACTGCTCCAGTTCCCTCCTCCTCCCACCCTTGGTGCTCTGCTGCTCCTGTCCCCTCCACCCACCTCTCCTTTGTGCCTACCTGCCTCTTCCTCCCTTCCCACCCCTCCCACTGGCCAGGATACCACACCATCAAAGGCCTCCCCGCACCATTCAAGGATCTGCCGGATGCGCGTGCGATGCTGCCCACCAGCCTGGCTCTCCCCGATGAGGGCGGAGTAGGTGGCGAATAGGACGCCCTCTGAGGTAGTGTTGTCACCATACTTGATCTGGGGAGAGGAGTGGGCATGGGCATGCTTGCAGGTCACCAGGACCCTTCATTGGAGGACAGGGAGGGGGCTACCCACCCACCTTGCTCAGCGCATGCACCGAGATGTCAGGGGCATCGATGTCACGCAGGTCACGCTCTGCATCATACTTGAGATCGTTGGAGACACTGAACCTAAGGGGCGAGGGCTGATGGGTGTCAGCTATCCTCCACCAACCCCACCCAACCCACGTGCCAGGGGAACACGCACCACAGGGACTTCTTGCGGCCCCGCAGGTAGTTCTCAAGGATGATGCCAGCCACCGTGCGCCCTTTGCCCACACCTGCACCGTCGCCAATGAGGAAGCCTGCCCGCTGCCCGCTGGGAAGCAGGATCTCATGTTGCTGCGGGTGTGGGGCAGTGATCAGGACCCCCACATGGGATGGGGTCAGGTGGGCACCGGAAACCTCTCATGGGTACAGAGGTGGTAGGTGCACTGAGACAGCCCCCATGCAGTGTGTGGTCAGGTGGGCACCAAAGCACCTCCACGTGGGAAAGGTAGGGTGGGCACTGCACACTGAACATCCCCCATGAGGTACAGAGTCAAGTAGGGCATTGAGACACCCTCAACAGAGGACAGGGTCAGGTGGGTGACTCCAGGTTTACCTGGCAGGCATAGGTGATGGCCTCCAGCTGCAAGGCAGACAGAACCCCGCTGTCTGAGGCAGGCAGGGTAAGGGTGTAGGTGATGTCTGGTGGAGGGACGCTGGACAGTGTGCTAGTCTCCACCACACGGTCTGGATGCTGCTTCCCGACCTTGGCTGGAGGGGCAGAATCAAGGTCTCAGCTGGATGGAACCAGGATGGGGTGCGACCAGGATGGAGCCCAGCAGAGCAGGGTGGGGGGAGGGGGCCCATCAGTACTTTGCACAGAGTGGGGCAGACCCATAAAACCCTCCCTGGTCAGGGAGGAGGCTGGGCCTGGAGGAGGCTGGCTTACTTTTCATCATACCCTCTGAGCCACCTCCACCTCGGTTTTGGGCAAGTTCTGGATTACTACCAGAATTACAGAACTGCACCTCCCTCCACCCCTACCAGGCCTCCCTTTGCTGCTTCAGGGACCCCAGAATTGGGTGCCCACCTGCAGGAGTCCTGAGGCCCAGTAGGGATGTCCACAACTGTGGTCACCTGCTGGGGGTGTCCTCCAAGGGTCTCCTCCCAAATGCTGGGAGCCAGGGGAGGCCATGCACTCACACTTGGATGGCACGTAGTCCGCGTAGATCTCCGTGTGGCCCAGCTCCTCTGCCTCCTCCTCCTCTGCCTCCTCCTCCTCCTCTGGCTGACTCTGAGACTGAAGACCAGTGTCCTCATGGTGGGGACAGTCCTGTTGCCCAGTAAGGCCAGCCTCCCCCAAAGGGCAGGGACCTGATCCACCAGCCAGCTCAGTGATGGGGGTGGTGGGGAGAGAGCCCAACTACCATTCCCAACATGATGCTTCCCAGGACCTCAGTTTCCCCACCTGTAAAATGGGCAGACCCTTCTAAACCAGCCCAGGGTCTAACGCACAGTACGTGCCTGAGTGTGAATGGCCCTCCTTAGTCCCAGGAGGCACAGGCAGAGCTAGGAAAGGGGCCCAGCTCACCTGGTAGCTGACAAGAAGTGGGGTGCTAGGAAGGGAGGACACAGGGTCCTCGAGGCCAGTAAATGGACCACTGGGCAGGAACAACTGGAAGAGAGATGAATGGGTCGGTGGACATGAGCCTGCAGGCTGGACGTGCCAAGGAAGCACCTCGGTAGGACCACCAGCCTGGACCTCATGCCCCTCTGCCTCCTTCCTGTTGCCTGCCAGCTGGTTCTGGTGAAAGACCCTTGCCTTGAGGTATAGGCTGAGGACAGGCCTTCTTCCGGGGGTCTGGTGGCCAGGACCTATTGTGTGATTCCAAAACATGCTTCATGAAAGTAACACATGGCCATCCTCATCCTCCCCAGCCCTATGCAGACCCACTGTCCCAGACCAATGACTGTGAGTCCTGGGCACCCCAGACCACAGGTGCCATTTATGGTCTTAGAGGGACTAAGGTCACCAGGGGATTTAGTCACGTGAACCAACTTGGTTTTATGACTCCAGCTATTTCCCAAGGCTAAGAACATGGCCAAAGTTTTTTTAAAAAGAAAATAAAAGGGAAGTCAGAAACCTATGCTCAAGTCCCTCTCCACTTTTTTTTTTAATTAACAAAAACAAATAGCCTCAGCCAGGTTCCCAGAAGGCTGAGTCAGGGTTCCCGGCGTGTGGGCTGGCCGCTGCACAGTGCTGCACAGTACGAGCGCTGGGATTCAGCTGCCCTTACTTCCTCCTCCCAGGGACCGGGAGCTTCCCGAGCGCCCTGGGAGGTGTGGGGGATGCCAATGTTTATTTGGTTCCTTTGCTTAGATGCTGGGATGGGCCTGGATTGTCCACCGAGGCTGCCAAAGGCAGGGACCTCGCTGGGCTGCCCTGGAGGGCACTCCCTGTCTCCCTGCCAGGCCCATGCCGGGTGCCCCTACTGCCTGGTCCTAGGCATGTACTGGAGTCTGGGCCTGGCATTCTTAAGAAACCTGCTCACCTATGACTCTCCTGGACTGGCCTCACTTCCTGGCTCCTACCTGGCCAGGCCCAGGGCCCACCACTGACCTTGGGACACATCAGACTAGCTCCTGTCACAGGGTTCTTTGCACAAGCTGTTCTTGCCACCTGACCTGGCCAACAACTCCTCCTCCAGCCCCCAGCCCCAAAGTGACCTCTACAGAGGGATTCCCACTGCCTTTCTATCTCATCACGTTACTTTACACTTAGCTGGCCCAAGGTCTCTCTCCCCCCTGACACAGCTGAAACTGAAACTGGGTCACTCTCTGTGGGGCCATCCCGAACACTATGGAGGGCTGAGCAGCATTCCTGGCCCCCATGCGCTCGACGCCAAGAGCACCCCCAGTTGTGACAACCACAGATATCCCTAGATATGGCCAGGTGTCCCCTGGGAGCAGGACCACCCTGGGTAAGAACCATGAGATATTACATTTCACTCATATCCTGGAGACCCCCGTCTCCCCAGCAGGTCCAGCACAGAGCAGGGTGTGGAGACCGAGCCACCAAAGGCACCGGGCAGGGGTGCCTGGCTGAGATACCACTTACACAGGAGGAGGAGGAAGGTGCCCAACATAGGAGCTTTCCCCACAAACCCTCGCATTTTCTGGGCCATAGAGGACACATGAGGGTCCCGGACCAACAGCCTCATCGGTGTCTGAACTGCCCTGATCCTCCTTCCAGCCCAGAGGCCTCAGGGTAAACTGACCTTGTCATGGGCGGAGGGGCCGGTGCTCACGTCCCAGATGGTGGGCACCTGACTGAGGCTGTCGGCGGGCAGGAAGTCAGGGGTGTCTGCGATGTCCGAGAGGGAGTCCACAGACGAGGAGAAGATGGAGGCGTTGGAGAGGTCATCGAGGTACGAGGATTCCTGGAAGACAGGCCAGGTGAGGGTGAGGCTGGGGCAGCCTTGTGACAGGTACACGGGGACCGGCCATGGGGCGGATGCTGCCCAGATGCAAGTGGAACAAAGCTCTGACGCTGGCCGTGGCGTGGATGAGCCCTGAAAACACAATACTCACAAGAGAGGCCGGACCCCGCAAGCTGTGCACTGACTCCACTGAGGTGACACCAGAAGGTGACACCTGCTCCCCACCTTCCCTGGCCCATTCCTGTGGAGGTGACACCAGGTAAGAATGTCTCAGGACTCAGGGGCCCTACACTTGTGGGCCTGCTTCATGGAGGTTACACACAGTGTATAAACCTAAATTTAAAGAAAACTGGTACAACACCAGGAGCATTGGTGCTGCCCCCACGCCCCTATCGCTTAGGCAGAGGCACTGAATGCCTGCATGTGCCTAGCCTGCACTGGACATAGGGACATGTGGGGTACTGGGAACTGGACTGGGGTACTAGACTGGTGGGGAGAGAGCCACCAACCAGACTCCCCTGCAGCACCCACCACCTGGAGAGAATAGTGAGTGTCTGTTTTACAGACAGGGGCCCCAAAAGCCCAGGAGCTGGGGAGGGAGCATGGGAGTTGCCTTCAGCCAACACTACTGGGAGAAAGCCCCACAAGCCCTCCCAGATGAGCACCTCCCCTCCAGCCTGCCCTCTGAGGCCACAGAGTCCCGGTCACGCTGACAGCAGGCCCCAAGCATTTCAGTCCATCTGTGGAAGCACTTCCCAAGCAGGTGGGGCTAGTGGCCTTGGCAATGGTCTTGGCAGAGGCCACCCCAAGGGTCCAGGAAGGGCAACCCTCCTGGAGCCCCAGACCCTGTGCACCACTTACATGTCAGAGACACTGGAGAGCCATGGCCAGGTGTGCTAGGACACATGCTGCACTTGTGTCCCACCACTCAGTAGAGGAAAAAGGGAGAATGGGCTGAAGGGTGGGGGTCTCAGGGCTTTGTGGGCTCAGTTCAGTGGACTCCAGGGAGGAAGGGTACCCTGGAGCCCACTCTCATGCACCTGAAACACCATAGCTAACAGGCCCAGGTCTCAGCCAGGACCTAGGTCTACCCCATGGCCCTGTGAGGCCCATGTTTCTGGAACTCCCCTCTCAGCAATCTAAGTCGGACTCAGATCCCTATTCCTGGGGGTGAGGGGATCTGCAGACAACCCCGTCAGTTTTCCCAAAGCTCTGACTCTGACACCAGCATATACAGAGCCTCAGAAAGAGGCTCATCCAAGGGAATGGATGAGAAGGAGACAGGACTGGGGTCTTCCCAGTGGCCTCTCCAGGGAGGGGTGGATGCAGGAGCCTCAGTCTTGCCCACCTGCTGGACATTTGTCCTGGTGCTAGCCAGGGGTCAGGGGACGGGCAGGAAAGATCACCCTTGGCCAAGTCAGCTAGCTAGTGTAAGGCTGGGGGTCTTGGCTGAGCCTTCTACCATCCCCCAGAGCCCTGGTTATCCGGGTGCACGGGGAGCCATAGGAGCCAGCTGCACACTCCTGTGGTATGCAAGGAGGGAGCTCAGGCCACCAGGCCTGTCCTCACCTCTGCCCCTGGCTGCGAGCAGCCTGGACCCATGTGGGGGTAAGGGAAGGGCAGACCCAGATTACCCCACTGCTTCCAGCAGGCAAGACTCTGTGACCTGGGTAGGTCCAGGGGAGGAGGCGGGGACTTCGGCTACCTAGTGGAAGGCAGGAGCAGCTCAGTCACCAGGCACAAGTGGTGGCCGGTGTAGATTTATAAAAGCCCCAAGTTCCAGGACAGCGGCAAGAGCTGGAGGGAGCACACCTTGACACTCTTGGGAGCCCGGCCCACTCACACAAGAGCCAGGCAACTTAAAAAGCCAGCGCAGCTATCTCAGGAGGAACTGAGGCAACCTGAGGCAACCATGAGTAAGTCTGGCCCTGCCAACCCTGAGGCCGGACCTCCCCTGGGCTCTCCCCCTCCCAGAGCAGCGGGGCTCAGAGGTGACCCAGCCCAAGTCTGGCAGATGATGCCAACGAAGGCCAGGCTCTAAGTCTTGCTACCTGGTCCTTGTGAAGTGACAGAGGCAGAGACCCCAGAAATGCCTGCAGGCTGGGCAGGGTGGGGTCTGGGTGTAGGTGGAGGTAGCCACATCTTTGGTGAAATCCCTCTGGGGCCACAGCCGAGCATGCCCTGGTGGCACCGCCTGAGCCTAGACAGAGTGACACTAGCTCCTGGGTCGCTGAGAGGTGATTCTGCTTCATGGAGGCCAAATGGTCTCTGAGTGGTGGATAGGGCCTGGGGGGCAGAGGAGGGAGAATGGCCCTGGCAGAAGGTGGCTGTGCAGAGGTACCCCTACCCGAGGGGACGGTGGATGGGAAGGGGACTTCCCAGTGGAGAAGTCTGACTAGCACCACAGCCAGGAGATGAGGATCGACATCAGCCAGGAGGAGCCCTGGGGACAGCAGGGACCACGATGTGACAAATGAGCAGGGCATATTCCTCAGTGCAATCATGAGAAAGACACCAGAAAACCCTGACTGGGGACGTCCTGTAAAGACACACAGCGCCAGGTGTCCACATAAGAAAGGTGGGAAACCGACTCAGTCAGAGGGGTCTAAGGGGATGTGATGACAGTGTAACTGGGATCCTGATGGGGTCCTGGGCAGAGACAGGCCATCAGGGGAAACTGAGGAAACTGAGTTATTAATGACATCTCAGTCCTGGCTCATCGGCTGTGACAAAGGTACCGCAGTGATACCAGGTATGAACAGGGGGACTGGGTAGGGGGACATGAGCATATACACCATCCACAATGATTCTGTGAAATCTAAATCTGTTCTAAAATATATCATCTGTTAAGAAAGTAGGCGCTCTTGTCCCCCATCCACTCTGGGGACACTGCCTCCAGACACCCTGACCAGCAGCTAGCAAAGTGGGGGCCCCTCAATTCTTGGGCAAAGGAAGGAGGGGCCTCACAAGGTCACCAGGGGAGGTGAGGCTCCCAGGGATCCTTCCAGCTGCACACCCCCCTGTGCAGGGTGGGGAGCTGGACAGAGGTGAGAAGGGAACCCTTCCTGGTAGGGACCTGATTCCCAGCAGACATCAGCAGACCCCCAAGACCACTCAAACCCAGAACTGCCCTCCCGAGGTTCCCACCTAAAGCACCTCTCCCCAGACCTCAGACCCCCACACTGCTCTTCCTGCTGCAGCCTGAGTGGGGAGGGAGCCGGCTGGTTACTCCAACAGCTCTGAGGGGCCAGGAGAGCGTGGGGTCACCTGCTGCAATTACCGTATCTGCAACATTTCAGGGACCCCGGGATTAGGTTAGGGGATGGCAGGACATGTTGGAGCTGCCACACAGTGCCCCTCCCCCACACTACAGCCCAGCAGGATGGGACAGGATGACCCTCCACCCCTGACCTAGCTCTGGGCCTCCCCCAAGGGGGCTGCAGCAGCTTAGCAACCTCCTCCTAGCTAAAGCAGACCCCAGAAATGACCTTCAAATGGGTTCTTCTACTGCTCCAGGCAGGGGCTTGGTGCTTACCTGGGTCCCTGGGGAAAGGAGTTGTTACAGGGATCCATTCCTACCTGTCTGTTGAGAACCAATCCCAAACCAGGTCTGCCACTGCTGGCAGAGACTCTGATGGGTGCCCCCGGACACCCCAGAGCCTGTGAGACTCTCAGGTCCAACACTAGGGCCACCGGGACCAGAGCAGGGACTGCAGGCACTCAGGCACAGCCCCTCCCACCTCCCGCTGGCTACAGGCACTTTCATTTTGTGGTGCCGCTGCCATGGTCCCTCCCCACGTCCCCACCAGTTCCCAGAAAACTCCTACAAATTCAGCGTCGCTGCCAAAAAAGCCAACAGAAGCCAGGAGGGGAGGGGCTCGGGGTCTGATGGGTCCAGGCAGCCCTCAGAAGGTGGTCTGAAGGTCCCTGCCAGGTGGGAGGGAGCCAGATTACCCTGAGGCCCAGCGGGAGTGTTACCTTGTTGAGTTCTGCAAACTGCAACCAGAACTGTAGCTGGGACATGGCGTGGCCGCCGGTGGGTCCCCTCGAAGGAGCACTCCCTCATGACCTTGGGCGCTGGGCCGGCAGACAGCAGCCAGCTCCGAGCTCTGCTCTCAGCCCCAGCCCGGCTGCATTTGCATGTTGGTTTAGTCACCACCAGCGCCTACTTCCCCTAAGGCCGCTGACTTTCAGGAAATGATGCCTGCCTGGTAAGTCAGGGCGATTACTGGCAGTGCAGGGACAATTACTGTACAGGGCGGAATCTAGCCACAGAGGCTGTCAACAACGCACCAGCCCGCCAGGTCGTACCCTGCCGTCCCTGGGTGCCCCGTCCACAGTGGCCAGGCACCTCTGCAGGCACTCAGGGTTCAGATGGGACGCTGGGGGCAAATTGGGATGCCAGGCAGCTCCTCCCAGCCCTGCCTCCGTTTCCCCAGACAGCTGGGTTCTATTCTACCTAGTCCCCTTACTGGCTGGGCATGGTAAGGACCCTCTGCTGTTCCTGACATGCCTGCAGCAGTGATTCTAAGGGGCACAGGCCCCAGGACACAGGGAGGAAACTAAGGTCCATCCCACTCCTCCATGTCTCCCTACACCCTCCTGGGCCCAGCCCCTAGCTCCTCAGCCTGAACGCAGCTCCATGGCCTTCACCTTCCACGCTGGAGCTGTCTCCAGTGCCTCCTGGGCACCAAGGGAACTTTGTCCGTGCTGGGCTCCACCTGGAAGTCCTCTTCTGGGGCACTCAGACTCACCCTGCTCCTTATCCTCCAGACTTGCCAAGGACTCCGCCTGCCCCCGAAGCCCTGCTCCTCCTCCCCACCCCACCGGCTCCTGTCTCCCTCAGTCCAGCACAGGGTTAGAACCAGGAACAGACGGTGGGCAGGGTACACAAAACCATCATGCCCTGTGGGTTCAGGGCCCTAGGCACAGGTACCCACCCCATGGAAATGATTGAGTGGTCATGGGGTCCAACCCCACATTCCAATGAGGCCACTGGAGCAGTCTTCATCCTGTCCCCCCACACAGCCAGGGTACCCCAGGAACGAAGAGAGCTGCTGTGGGGTGCCCTGCCAGGCTGTAGCCACCACGGGCGGGAGGAAAAATGCATACATGGCAGAGAGCTCATGAAGACACTTGACACCACAAGGATACTGGAAAAGGCAGGTCATACGTGAGACGAACTGCACACCTGAGGGACTGCTAGACTCAAACAGACGACAGGGACAAGTACTGGAGAGGACAGGGAAGAATAGGAGCCTCCAACACACTGGTAAGAATGTATGACAGGCATCTATGTCTCTGTAAAACAGCAAGCGGTTCCTCCAAAGCCCACACAGTTTCCACGTGACCCTGCAATGTCACTGCTAGGTGTCCAGCCAAGAGAAATGCAAGCACGCCTATAGAGAAACCTGTGTGCGCATGTCCACTGAGGCTGGATTCACAACAGCCACAAGGCAGAAACAACCCGAATGTCCGTCAGTGGACGAATGTGGTCCACCCACATGCCAGAATATCACTCAGCCATAAAAATGAGTGAAGCTCTGATACTCTCCACAACATGGGTGGACTTTGAAATCATCATGCTCAGTAAGCGAAGCCAGATACCAAAGACCACATGATGTGTGATTTAATTTATGTGACATGTCCAGAACAGGCAAATCCACAAAGACAGGACATGGCTTAATGGTTGTCAGGGGATGGGGGTACTGCTAAGGGGGACAAGGCTTCTTTTGGGGGTAAAGAAACAATCTAGAACAAGACAGAGGTGACAGTTGCACAACATTGTGAATATACTTTAGAAGGGTAAATTTTAAGGTATGCAAATTTTGTCTCCATTTAAAAAAGAATTTTTTGGAATCTTTAATGACAGGAAAACATAATAACAAAATAATTTTAAAAACAATCTTTTTATTACTAGGTTTATTGGACATAAAATTTGTCAAGTTGCCACTCAAGTTTGCTAGTCAACTCTGACTCTGTCCCTTTTATATTGTCACCAGATGGTTGGCCAACTGGCAAAGGTGACCCTGAGGAGACAAGGAAGCCAAGGTGTGGCTGGGGATCTGTGAAAAAGGAGGGGACCCTGCTTGGAGAAGTCATCATCCACTGGGCACCTGGCCACCTCATCCACCTCCGGCCTGGCCTGCCAGTGGCCCTGCCACCCTGGTGACCATGGGCTGCGGGTCTGCAAAGGGTCTGGATAGGTGAATGTGAAGGTACTGAGTCAGGTCTGGGCAGAGGCCCTGGCTGAGGTGAAATGGGTCCCCTGGGTTCCAGTGTGGGTGGGAGTCACACCCAAGGACATGGATGGCAGTGGCTCCAGCCCCATAAGTGCAGCCAGGCCCTGTGGAGCAGCTGCCCAGAGGCCCTGGTTTCCTGAGAGCCTCCTCCTCTGTTTGAGGGTCTCATTCCTTACCTTCTCCACCTGCCTCGTCAGTTTCTTTTACATACTCAAGGTCTCGGGCCACCACTGACCTGGGCCACAGGTAGCCCATCTGTCCTCAAGTTACACCACGTTAAACTAAGGCCAGGGAGTGAGCAGCACTCACTGGGCAGAGGGGTAGGGAGAACACTGAAGGCCCCCTCAGGCACACCTCACTGCTAGGATGTCCCTGTTGAGGGCTCAGTTGTGTCCCCCAAAATGACAGGTTTGAGTCCTAACCTGTGAACTGGTCCTTATTTGGAAACAGGGCCTGTGCAGGTATAATTAGGAAGATGGGGTCACACTGGAGTGGGGTGGCCCGAGCGCACTGACTGCTGTCCTTTTAAGAAGAGAGAGGTGTGGACACAGACACACAGGGAGAAACAACATGCAGACAGAGGCAGGTACTACAGCGATGGGGCCCCAAGTCTAGGATGTCCAGAGGCCCTAGAAGCTAGGAGAGGCAGGAAGGACGCTGCCCCACCCCATGAAGCCTCTGGAGGGAAGGCAGCCCTTCGACCCCTTGATCTCAGACATCTACCATCAGAACTGGGAGGGTGCTCATCTCTATGGTGTTAAGCTACCCAGTTTGATACTTTGGTGGGGTAGCCTCACGATCTTAAAACTCCCCCTCAGAAAGCTCTGCTGTCAGCCCATCACAGGGCTGGCTGCCCGGTGTGGGCCGAGTGGCCTCAGCAGCATGCCACCCCTGAACGTTTTTCGGCATTATAATCAGGAGGGGCTGGACCCTGACCGGGGGACTTTTGCAGAATCTGTGGGACACCCCCCAGACTCCAAAACCTCCTTTGCCTCCTTCTTCTCTGGTGCTTAAGTGGCCCAACTTCCACACAGAGACCCTCAGGATACACTCACACTACTGCCCCCACAAGGTTCTAGCCCTTGGCACAGACCACAGGGGGTGTTCCGGCCGGTGGCCCTCAGCACAGACCTTGGAGGAGTTCCTGGCCGTGGCCGGGTATGAACCAACAGGCTCCTGTGAGAAGGAATCTCATGCTGTCTTTTTGCCAGTGTTGGTAACTGCTAAGAAACCACTGGTGAGCAAAGGCCTCTGGGGAATCCGCATGCAAGCAGGTGATGCCACCTGCCCCTCGCCAAGGAGGGAGTTGCTGAGAGTTTGTGAAGTATTTTTCTGAGCCATGACCTAATCTTGGCTTCCAAGAAGCCCCAAGACGCCATGCTGCCTGTGTGGGGGGTGCTTAGCACATGGGAAAAGAGTCGTCCCCAGAGCCTGGCCAAAATGTTAGGGGTCCAGGTGGCCTTGGGAGATGTCAGGGCAGTGCCTGCTATAGGAAATGAGCATGTGGGGAGGCAGGGGAGATGGAATGCTGAGATGCTGAGTCCCTCACCGCCAATCCTGACCTGACATGTCCCCAAGTATCCCCCCCAGTCAGATTCAGCCACATCTGGAACACACGTCTACATGAAGGCCTGTACATGATGTTCATGATGTTCAGTAGGATTCACAAAAGCCGACAGGTAGACACAGCCCACATGCCCACTGGTGGATGAATGCAGAAACACAAGGTGGTCCATCCACACAGAACATTACTCAGCCCTGAAAAGGAGTGAAGCGCTGACACTCACTACAGTGCAAATGAACCCTGGAAACATAACGTTCGGGGAGAGAAGCCACACACAAAAGGCCACAGTGTGTGATTCCATTTATGGCAGATGGCCAGTACAGGCACATCCAGAGACACGAAATAGATTCAAGGATGTTAGGGACTGGGGGAGGGAAATGGGGAGGGGGACTGCTGATGGGGACAGGATTTCCTTTGGAGGTGATGAAATGTTTTGTCAGAAGACAGAGGTAAAGGATGCCCAACACAGTGGGTATGCTAACAGTCACTGAATCCTTTGATGTGCAGGTTGTATCTCAATGAAAAATAAATAACAAAGAAAAGCTGCATGCTCACACACCCAGTACTCAGCACACCCCAGTGTGAACCCCTTGAGCTGTTCAGATCTCCAGCCTGAGACTTGGAGCTTGAGTGGTTCCGTGCCAACCAGGGTTGGAAGGAGAGGAGGCTCTTCCTTGCGGAGGTGAGCGATACAAGGGCCAAGTCAGGGAAGGAACAGCCTGAGTCTGGGCCAGCCCGAGTGGCTGCAAGGGAGGAAGTGTTCCACTAGGGACACACACAAACACAGGAAATCCCAAGCAGATAATCCTGATGGTGGCTGATCGTAGCCCATATTGATATAAATGAATGACTGAATAGCTAAAGGGAGGGGACAGCTGTCCCTACAGAATGCCAGCTGGTCCTCGGAGCAGCGAGGAAAACACTCTCTGCCAGATGGATGCCTCAGTCATAAGTGCTGTAGCTGACACCCACTGACAAATGATAAGGCCATCCCTGCCCCCACCACAAGGGGCCAGCACACCTGCACGACCTCACATGTCTGTCCAAGGACGAGACAGAGAAGTAGCAGCTTGAGAGCGGGCAGTGGAGGGATCTGTGCGAGGCTGCCCCAAAAGGGGTCAAGGTCAATCCTGCTGGCAATGAGGCATATAAATAGCAAGCCTCAGAAGACAGTGTCCTAAGGCAGACTAAGGTGTCCTAAGGTCTGTGGGGCTCGTGCCATAAGCACAAAGCCCTAGCCTCAGCCAGAGGCTCCCAGGCAAACCTGAGACCGACCAATGCTCTTCAGAGACCTCAGTGTTCACCTGGCACTCGTGTCTGTCACAAGTGCTGAGTCAGGCTCATTTCTGCCCTGCAAGACACAGGTCACGGTTATGCAAGATGGTGATGTGCATGGGAGCCGGGTGAAGGAGGGCAGCTGGGAATTCTCAATACTGTTTTTGCCACTTTTCTGAACATCTAAAATATCTTTTAAATATTTATTTATTTTTTAGAGAGTAAGGGAGGGAGAGAAGGAGTGAAACTTCAGTGTGAGAGAGAAACATCAATCAGTTGCCTCTCATACGAGTCCCTGACCACACAGGTTCCAGACCGGGAACCAAACCTGCAACCCAGGCATGTGCCCTGACCGGGAATCAAACTGGCGACCTTTTGCTTTGCAGATGATGTCCAACCAACTGAGCCACACTAGCCAGGGCTCTAAAGTATTTTAAAATTTGTTTTGTTGTGAAAACATTCAAACATATAGTAAAAAGCATCAGAGCTCAACTTTCCAGACAGCCTGAGTGCATGAGCCCTTGGCACATTGGAACCTGGTCTCAGGCCCTGGGGAGGGCAGGGTAGTGGGGGGGCTACACCCAGCACAGCTGCCTTCAGAGGCATCTGGACTGCAAGATCCTAGAGGCTGGGACCTGTGAAGCGTGGGGGCCCTTGGAGGCAGAGCCAACCTGCCCCCAATGTTCCTGGACCTGGGTAGGCTCATGTGTGGAATCAAGGGAGAAACCTAATACACCTGGGGTTCCATGATTCATCCCAGGAGACAGGAGAGGAGCAAAGACCTCACACACAGCAAAGCCAGGGCTCAGGCCAACCACAGGCCAGGGAACCACAGGTCTGGACGCATTCCCTGTGGAGGTGGGGGCAAGATGCTGACCCTGGGGGAATTGCTCTGTGCCCCAAAGGGAAATTAGGAAAAGCTTTCTCCTTGCAGGTAACAGGAGTCACATAGCTTATCTCCTTGTTCTTTTTGTTTTGGCCGCCAGAAGGAAACTTGGGAATCGAGTTTAGTTACCAGGAGGTGTATTAGGGACTACGGGTTTATATTCACCCCTTGCCCCCAGCCCAGCTCTAGATTTTTCACTCCAATTCCTCCTGATTTACACAACAGTGGGCCACACAAGGGATTTGCATGGTGTATCGTTTTCCTTTCACTGCTGTAATAAATTACTGCAAACTTCCTGGCTTAAACACACATTTATTACCTTATGCTTCTGGAGGTGAAGAGTTCAACATGGGTCTCACGGGGCTAAACCCACGTGTAGGCAGGGCCGGTCCTTCCGGAGGCTCCAGGGGAGAATCGTTTCTGGCCTTTTCCAGCTTCTAGAAGTGCCACATCCCTGGCTCGTGGCCCCTTCCTCTGTCTTCACAGCCATCAGTGCAGCCTCTTCCATCTCTGACTCTGACCCTCCTGCCTCCCTCTTGTGAGGGTGCCGTGATGATACTGGGCCCCCCGAGGAAACCAGGGTTGTCTCCACCTGAGGGTCCTTGACTTAATCCCACCTGTAAAGTCCCTTTACCATGTGAAGTGATATCCACAGATCCCAGGACCAGGATGGGGACATCTTTGGGGTTGTGTTCTGACATATCGACTCAGTGAAATGCATTTTTTCTTTCTTTTGGGCTCCTCCAGCTCCCATGTCCAGGGCTCTAAAGCAACCTGTATAAACAGGTTTTTTAGAGCCGGGTGTCAGAAGGGTCTGGGGAGCACTTGGCTTGGCCAGGGGACAGACAAAGAGAAGCCTTCCAGCCCTAAGCCTCCTCCACGGACCCAAACAGAGGCTCGGGTGCCTCAGAGGGAAGAGTCCTGGGCCCCCTGAGTAATCCAGGCTCAATGCCATCTCAGGATCCTTGACTTAATCTCATCTGCAAAGTCCCTGTGCCACATGAGGTGATGTGTCCACAGGTCCCAGGACCAGGACCATCTTTGGAGCTGTCCCTGAGCCAGCCACCATGGTGATGTCACTTAATCTGAATCAGGAGAAGAGGGCGCCTGTGGTGGGCCTGGTGGGCCAGGCTTGGATATAAAGGGTCTCAAATACTCGGCTTGGTCTGGACCCCCTGTCTTGGCCCATAGGCTTAGGAGTCATGAATGAATTGCAGGATGCTGACCTACAGGGCCTTGGGACCCCTCAGCGAACTCTGGTTTCATGTCTGTCTGATCCCATGCTCAGAACCAGGGTGAGATTTTGCTGGAAGATGGTTCTGCTGCTTTAAAAGGGAGATCTGGGTCCAAGGTGCCCTAGCAAGGCAGCTGGAAGGGGTGATGGGCCGTTATACGTTCAGCAGGCGCTCAATAAACATCTGTGGGATGTATTCATGAACTCCGAGTGCTAGGAAAGGCAGTGTGGCGCCCCAAGGGGTTCTCGGCTGAGAAACCGCGTCGATTCTTGGCAGAGCAAGGGAGGTGGTGGGAGCCAAATGCATTAGAGAGAGAGATGGGGGAGTAAGGCCGGGTGGGTGGCCGCAGAGGTCGGGAGGCTTCCAAGGGCCCTGGGCTCCACATACCCCATGCCTTAGTTTGCTCATTTGCACATTAGGTGACACCCCAGCTGGGGAAAGTGTCAAGAGGTAATAAGTCTGGATATGGAGTCGTGTCTGAGATGGGTGGAGAGGAACTTAACTGGAGCTCTGAGAAGTCACCAGCACTGCAGGATAAGCCAACATCCAGAGATGCAGCAGATAGGGGGGTCTCAAGCCAACAGCCAGGGCACCCTGAGAGGCTGACCACTGCTGGACATTGGCACCTCCCGAGGCCTGGCAATGGCACCTGCCAAGCCACAAAGGCAGGGGTTCCTCGTGTGCTAGAGCTGAAGGAAGGAACTGTGAATGTACCTGGAAAGGCTGCAGGGACATGTCCACAAGGCCTCTCATCTCTAACATTGTGGCCCTTATCCTGGGAGACTTGGGGCCCCAACTTTCCCCTGCATGGCCCCTGAGGGGCAGGTGAGCCCTCTGCTCCCATCTTCATGAGGCCCAGCCTCATCTTTTCCTGCGTGGTCACAAGGATCACTGAGGAGCAGCTTAAACAACGGACACGTGCTCCCACAGCCCCAGGGAGCGAATGTCCCAGGAGGGTCCTCTCCTAGCTCCCAGTATCCTTGGCTATAGCCCCATGGCCCAGTCTCTCCCTCCATGGTCACTTGCTTTGTCCTCTGTGTCGGTGTCTCCTCTTCTGTCTCTCTAAGGACTCACTGAGTTTAGGACAGGCCGAGATAACCAGCGTCCTCTCACCTCCAGGTTTAGCTGATCACTCCTGCAAAGACCCTCATGCCAAAGAAGGACCCATTGGAAGGACCCAGGTGGATGTGGATTTGGCGGGCATACAGGTTACCACAGTACACACCCCTCGGTCCAGCTCTCCTGCCCAGTCCTGCTGAAGGGCTAAGTGTGGAGAACAGCGGGCTACAGTGGGTGCGAGCCAGCTGAATGGCCTGCCTGGATCCAAGTGCATCTAGCGGGTTTGAACAGGCTGGTTTGTGCTGCATCCCTCCACAGCCCTTCCCCTCGTGGGCCACATGTGCTCCCACTTCACAGGGGGGAGACTGAGGCCAGGAGCTGAGTACCTACTGCCTCCTCACTCCCTGATTGGCTTTGGCACTGTCATATGTGGGCAGTTCCCAAACTGTATGCCAAGCCGAACCTCCCCCTTCCAGGTCACAGAGAAGAGGCTTGGGCCAAGTATTTGAAGTTTCTGAGGGAAACACAGTGCTGAGGTTCTAACGGCCCCGGGTGATCACATTAGAACAGAGGCACCAGCATTAGACTGAGGGTGGGTTTCTTCCCACAAATCATCTCCACAGAGCTTGGTTTTTCAGAGCTGCCACGAGGAGAAAGGGGCACTGTTTAGGAACCCTGCGGGTGAGGCTTCAAGGGCAGGGTCCACCTGATTCCTGCAGGGATGAGCTGTCCCATGTCCCCCAAGAGAGTAAGTCAAACATTATCTTCCTTTGACTGGTGTGGGCCACGTTTTCAAATGGCCACAGGGTCTGAGGACAAAGACACTCACTGTGGTGTTTGCACCTGATGGGCACCACTCTGGCCGGGGCACAGGGACCACAGACCCTCCCTTAGACACTACGGTGAGCACAGGGCCTCTGCTGGAGAGGGAGGAAGGCACCGAGGTTTGGGGAAAGAGATTCAGGAGCTCTGAGAGGCTGTCCCACCACCCACACACAGGGCATGAGCAAAGGGGTGACGGGGGCAGTCCCCTCCTTCTTTACATGACCTCCGACCCAGATCTCCACTGTGGTGAAATAGTCTCTAACAGATCTGAACGTCGGGGCCACACAGTTCGGGCTGGCGGGGCTGAGGGACACTGCTATTTCCCGGAATGACCCACATTTCCACAGGGCACCTAGCTCAATAGAAGTTGTTGGTGCCAACCTGAGTTGCAGCAGGGAACTTGTAGGCAGGCGCTGGGGGCTTGAGAGGCTGCTCAGACTTGAGTCTCCTACCTGAGGAAAGTCGCTCTTTGGCAGAAAGCTGGGGGTGGTGGCTGAGGGGCCGTAGCTGGTGTCTGCACAGGACTGGCCCACAAGGAAGGAGGCAGAATTCACAAACGAGCTAGAGAGAGACAGGGAACAATATGAGCTATTGGGTGTGGTGGGGGCACTGTCCTCTTCACCATGATGGCAGACAGGAGTGGGGCCACCTGCTAAAAGGAAAAACTCTAGCCTCTCAGAAACTCAGGGGAGGGGCGTATGCACCCACATCCCTGGATAAGCACCCCAGAAAAAGAGGGTCAAGCTACACATGCTTCCAGGCCCTGGGCACAGGCCATTCCTTGGCCTGGTTCCAGGCATACTCCCCTGCAAACTCCTATTTACTCTTCAAAACCCAGGTCCTGTAGTCTTCTGTAGGAAGATGCCCTCCTGGTCCCTTTTCCCCCCAAAGCTTCTCACCCCTCCACACCTATTGCCACCCCCCACAGTGGAGCCTTCCCTGGTTCCTGTACCCACTACTTTGCCCTTTTCCCTCATAGGTTCTAAGATCATAGCTAGCTGATCTCAACTGCCTCTGAGCAGCCAAGGCCAGGCCCATGGTCCACTTGGCAGGAGGTTGAAGCCCTCCAGCTGCGAGTTCTAGTTTTGTTTAATTTGTGACTGCAGAACAGGAAGGCAGAATAAAGCCCCTGAGGGTGGTATGGCTGAACCAGCGCTATGGTACTTACTGGCTTTCACTGGAGAAGGCTGGATATGGCGCAGGCGGGAAGGTGTTCCACCACGGGTAGTGCAGCACAGTGCTCTGCAACAGAGCGAGCGTGTCAGGAGACCAGGGAGGATGGGAGAAGAGAGACCCTCCCCCACTCACTGGGTAGGGTTTCAGTGGTCCAGGGCCAGGAGCTCTGAGGTAGGGTACGAGCCCCACCCCTGGATCCTAGCTGGGTCATCTGAGAATCATTTAACCTCTATGTGCTTCAGTTTCCCACATGCATGGACAAAGCTACTGAGAAGGTTGCAGTGAAAATGAAGGTATTGATCAATACATGTGCAGGACCAGGTGGGGGTGTGGGGGTGTGATACTAGAATCTCAGAGGCCTGGGTGGCCAGACTGAGAGGCACCCTTATGAAACTGCATTTCATAAGGACCCATGTGCTGGTGGCTCAGGACTCTGCTTGGAGTCTCCCCACCCCCATTCTACATGGCAAAGGATAAGACCAGATGCAAAGCAAGATGGTACAAGTCCTTGCAGAGCCAGGCCCTGTGGAGATGTGTGGCCTGCCCAGGGAAAGGGGACTTCTCAGAGGGGTGAGGGCCAAGGCCAGGGCAAGGGGCTCCCACCACCATGAACTGGCCCCTTCCCTAGCAAGGCCCTCATGGCCCAACCCTTCCTAGGTAAGTTGGGAGGTCACCCTCCCAGAGCTCCCATGGACCAAGGGGGCTACCAGTATCAGCCAACTCTGCCTGGCCCAAGAGTGCCTGGGGATTGCAAGGAACCTGCTTTGGGAAACACCAGTGGGTGGCTGGAAGAGTGAGCCTGAGGTCAGTGGGAGCAGAAGGGGCCTTATACTGGGATTTGACAGGATCAGCCTGGAGGTGTGGGACCGTGAATACTCCAGCCCCTCTGTACAATTGGAGTGGCATGTCCTACCTTGACACAAAGGTCAGTTCAGCAGAGGCCCCCCCAAAAAAAACAAGCCACAGCCCCATCAGCAATGAAGCCCGCATAGGACCTCATCGGGAGGCTGTTCCCTGGGGAGAGGCCTACTGGCTGCCATCACGGTCCCCACTTCTCCAAGCTGGCCCAGCTGGATGACGAGTATAAGGCTAGAGCCTAGCAGCCAGCGGCTTCCCACCCCCAGCCCATGAAGGTCTTGGTCCTTGGTTAAGGCAGCTGGATGCAACTCCTCAGGCTACTATGTACTCCCTCTCTGAGACCCTAGCCTAGAACTGGCCCAGAAGCAGCCCCGATGGCCAAAACTACCATGGGTCCTTTTCCTGTGCCTCCTCCATGCCAAGGGGAGGAGCCAGCCATGAATTCCCAACACTGTGCCCCACCCCTGACGGGGCCTGCCAGTGCCCAGATGTCCAGTCCCAGAGAATCAGTGCAAGGAAGAAGGGGAGAGAGACATGTCGAGACATTATTGACTGGCAGAGGCCCCAGGGGGGCTGCTTGTTCTCAGTTTTTTTGCACAGGCTTCAAACTTTTTAAAAATGAAAAAAAAAAAAGAATTTTGGGGAAAAGAAGCAAAGGGCCTCTTCCCAGCATGAAGGCCAGTGGTGCAAAAACTCTTACAAGGAATCTGCTGTGGAACTCTCTGGAAGGAAGTCATGCCATGACCCAGGGAACAGAACGGGATCCCCCAGGAATCCCACTTCTCCCCATTGCCCTGGTTCAAGGTCACTTCCCCCTGTGGCCCCATTTAAGAAGAGAAATCCAACTCCAGAGGGACATGAACTTCCCAAGGTCAAAGGCACTTCTAGAACATTCTACCCCAGACCATGTTCAGTTTCCTTAGATGAACTAACTGGTTTGGGGGCGTACAGACCACCTGGACCTGGACCAGGCCAGTCTGGCAAGTGGGTGCCTATACTGTGGGCCCACAAGCGGAACAGCTGCTGGCCTGGACCCTGTGGTATCTAAGGTGGGGAGGACTGAGGGGGCTGTCCACTTGCCCGACCTTCTTTGCCTATACCTAAATCAGACCTGGAGATCCCTAGGTCCTGAAGGACCTCAAGGCCTCAGCTGGAGAGGCAGGATGGTAGGGGTCACTCCTGGCTTTGTCTACCCAGCAACTTCAACCTCCTCCCCAAGCACTCCACTCTAATAAGGCTGCCTATCGAGAATACCCCAGTCCTGCCCCACAGAGGTGGTACCATAAAGTTAGCCAGTCAGAGCCTTCCTTGGGATTTTCCAGTGCAGCCAGAAGTGGTGGCTCTACCTTCAGAGGGCAGGCCCCTAGAATGTGATTGGTCCAGAGACAGGAAACTGACTGCAGCCTGCCTGGGGATTCTCCGCCTGGAGACAGAGGCTAGCCCTCTCCTGGGGAGTAGCAGGCCCTGGGATATTAGCCCTAGCTGCCTAGGCCACCTGTAAGCTGATGAGGAAGATGACGCTCCTGCTAGGGAAGCAGATAAAACACAGGACATCTAGTGAAACTGGAATTTCTGTTGGGCAACAAGTAATTTTTAGTGTAAGTATTACATGGAACACACATGGTAAAAAAGAAAAAAATATGTGAAACTTAAGTTTCAGGGGACAACTGTGTTTTTATTTGCTAAATCTGGCCACTTTAGTGACACTGAAAATCCTGGGGTCAGCTCCACCTCCAGCCTGGTCCACTCTGGTTCCCCTTCCTGAGCTTGGTTCTGCCCAGCTGGAAGGCAGAAGGAGCATGTCGCCCACATCGATCCGCACAGACTCAGCCTTTGTGGACTGCAGGGGTTGCCCACAGGCCCCTGGCCAGATCTGGTGCAACCTAAGGGGTGACCCCTACAATCTGTGGTCCTAGAGGAATAGGCTGAGTGCACAGCCTGGCCAGGGGCAGTTCAGCCTTGGTCAGCTGGGCTCTGACTGCCCATAGGGGAGCCTGATCCAAAGCCAGGGCTTGACTGGCACCTTCCTTGCACCAGGGTCCCCTGTCGCTGCCCAGTGTCCCAGTTTCTGAGGCCCTCAGGTCTTCATAAGCTGTTCAGGTGGAGCTCACATCCTGGCCCTCCACTGGCTTCCTGGGTCACCATAAGGGGGAAGTGGCAGGAACACATAT
The DNA here is from genome assembly GCF_019186645.2 of Phyllostomus hastatus. Classification (NCBI taxonomy): domain Eukaryota; kingdom Metazoa; phylum Chordata; class Mammalia; order Chiroptera; family Phyllostomidae; genus Phyllostomus; species Phyllostomus hastatus. Next base: position 4,671,891 of record NW_025333640.1, on the reverse strand, counting down.
TTCTCTCCTCGGCTACTTGCTCAGCACATGTTCTGACCCAGGAATTTTACTCCAGAAACAGCTGGGGGACAAATCCATGAGAGGGAGGAAAACACAGAGCCTTATTTATAGCAGCAGAAAACTGGAACCACCCCAAAGGCCCAACATTACGGAAATAATTAGGGAAATTATAGGATGCTGAAAAGGAAGAATCCTGTGTGTTATAAGAACAGCAAGTTCACACTCTGAGCCTGTGAAACAGGCGTACCGGAACCACAGGAACAATCACGCTGCCACTTGTGGGACAGCACACAGGGACATGAAGGGGACCAGGGGGTAATGGGAAGGTATAAGCTGTGACAACATGAGCTGAGGCTTGGGCAGGTCAGGGGATGTGTGGACATAGCTTCAATAGGAAGGAGAGAGGAGTCTGGACCAGTTCATGGCGGTGTCTGGACCCTGCTAGGGGCCCTATTGGACCTCAGCTGGACCTTAGTCAGGCTTTGAGCTGCAGGCAGTGATCTCAACTCAGTGCTGACTCTCTGCCTACCCAGTGCTCGAGGCTGACTCTGAGTAACTTCAGATCCCGTGCCCTGTCATGTTAGGACATAGGCCCAGCTTGGTATGGAGAGAATTCAGGGTCCGAATCCTCCTAGCCCTTTTGATGCTCTGGTTACGGGCTGGTGCCTCTTGGTGGTTCCCAGCACTGGAAGCTGAGCTCCACCTGACCTGGGGCCCATTTCTCGGCTCCTCTTAACCCTGATTTTGATTCTCCCTCCCTCTGCCCACCTGGCCTTCCACCCATCCCTGCTGCTCCCCAAGCTATTCTCTGGCACCCAACACCCCACCTACTCTCCCCCAGGCCCTCAAAAGCTCCAGGCTGCCCACTGAAAAATGCAGTTTTTCTCTCTACAGTGGAAGAGGAGCCCTGCTTCTACCCAGGACAGGAGGTGCCAGGCTGACTCACTGGAGAATTCTGGACACTTCTCTTGGGGCCACTTGTGCCTCTGTTACATGAGGGGCTGGCTGGTGCCTATGGTGGTTTTGTTATTTATGATACTTATTACACTCATCAAAACCTGGGAGCAACCATTCACCCTTCAGGAGGTGATGAATAAACTGTGGTCCATCCAGACTACGGGATGTTACTCAGCGCTAAAAAGGATGAACTATCCAGTCCTGGCTGGGATGGCCCAGTGGACTGACCACTGGCCTGCAAACTGAAAAGTCCCTGGTTTGATTCCAGGTTGGGGCACCTGCCTGGGTTGTGGGCCAGTCCCCAGTTGTCAGTGTGTAAGAGACAATCAAATGATATATCTCTTGCACATTGCTGTTTCTCTCTTTCTCTCTCTCCCTCCTTTCCCTTCTCTCTAAAAGTAAATTTAAAATCTTAAAAAAAACCACAAACCTTAAAAAGTAAAAAAGAATGAGCTATCCTGCCACAAGTCATGGAGGAACTTTAAATGCATGTTACTGAGTGAAGGAAGCCAATCTGAAACACTGCACACTGTATGAGCCCAACTCTAGGACATTTTGAAAAAGCAAAACTGTGGAGACAGGAAAAGGATCTATGGGTCCCAGGCTGGGGGAGGGGTACACAGGCAGAGAGAGCACAGAAGGTGTCAGGACAGTGACACTACTCTGTACAATGCTGTGGTGCTGCAGTGCTGTAGTGGTGGGTACCTGTCATGGTGCATCTGTACAAACCCACAGTGTCCCCCACAAACCCACAGTGTCCGGCTCAGAGGGAGAGAAGAGAACCCTGATGTCCACTGAACTTCAGTGAATAACAACGTATAGATATTGGCTCCCCTGTTGTAACAATGTAGCTCACTCATTAACCAAGACACTGACAACACGAGGATGTGGGGGAGGGATATATGGGAACTTTCTATGCAATTTTCCTATAAATCTTTAAGAAATAACGTCTGTTGGCCCTAGCCGGGTAGCTCAGTTGGTTAGAACATTGTCCCAACACACCAAGGGTGTGGATTCGATCCCAGGTCAGGGCACATACAAGAAGCAAACAATGAATGCATAAACAATGAGAACAAGGAACAGGTGTTTTACTTTCTCTCTCTCTCTAAAAATCAATCAATAAAAAAAAAGTTTTGTGTATTTTCATTAAAAAAAAGAAAGAAGTATATTAAATGACAAAGGAAATAATACTGAAGAAAAATAAACAACCATGACCCGTTAAAGGGGTCCCAGCCCCCAGGTAAAGGCAGCAGCCAGGCCCAGGTGGCTCCCTGAGGGCCAGTCATGGCCTTTGCAAAAAAACCTAGTGGCTCATAGCTGAGGACCTTGGTGGCAGGTAAGATTCCCCCATGAGGGCACCATCCCACCCCAAGGCTGACTCTGAGGGCCGGGCTCACCTGGACACTGGACCCGCACAGCGGGCTCTGCAGCGGTGGGGTGCTGTACAGGACACTGCCAGCTGGCGGGGCCTCATGTTGTGGGAACTCCCCGTCCATGGCGGGCCCCACTGCCAGCATCAGGCAGCTCCTCGACCCGGGCCACGGGGGTGTCTATCTGGGCTTCTTGCTACGAGGTGGAGGCATCATGACCTGGGGAGAGACAAGGCATGTTCTACGGTCACCCTCTGCCCCCAGTGGGCAAAGACCTTCTCCTTGGGGGCCAGGGACGGTGGGTGAGGGAAAGCTAGGCTGCGCTTACACAGAGGGGATAGGGTCAGGGCACCGCCAATAGGCTCTGCCTCAACTGCAGGACCCCATGGACCACGCATCACATGCCCCCCACCCACCCTGACTGCACCACCTCAATGTGGGAGATGTGAGCTGAGGCTCCCCAAACTCTACAGTGCTGCCAGGGGCCCCTCTCAGTTCCCAGCCTCTCCTCAGCAGTTGTTTGGGGGGGGCTTCAGACACCAGGGTAGAACTCCTACTTGGCCTCCATGCTCCAAGGAGGTTCCACCCATTGTCCGGGCCCCTCCTGGGAACTATGGGCCTGGACCTCTGGGATGAGGGCAGTGTTTCAACACGGCTGGCTGACCCCACCTCCCTGGGGGTCACAGCAGTGTCTTAGGCTACCTGGCTCACCAAATAACAAATATGTGGGTCTTACTTGATTATAGCCAAAAGGCTGAGAAGTGGTAAATATGTGGATCTCAAAGGGTGCTCCTGACACCCACAAAGAGAGCCATGAGCTCTAGGACCCCTGGTGTGAGGGGTGACCCATGGGCACCTGGCTCTGTGACCAGTGCGTCTGGCTGAAAGGCAGAGTCCAATTGGTTGGCCCCTCTGAGGTGGAGGTACTCACCCAGGAGAGGCTTACCAGAGAGTATCTGGGGGAGTCAGGGCTTAGCAGAGCCAGGAAAAGTTCCCAGACCTGGCTTGGAACAAGGATACACAGCATTCCCACTGAGAATGTCCTTGTTCTCCAGGGCAGGAACACCCAGCCAGGAAAAGCCACCAGGGTGACTCCAGGACCCCACGACTTCCATCTGCTCTGTAGCCTGTGACTGAGTCCCCACCCTGGGCCCCACCCCCCACTATCAGCAAGGACCCCAAGGAGACTAGAGTGCTCCCCAGGAAGGGGACCACCCAAGGACGTTAATCACCCAGGGAGGCAGGAAGGGGAGGCAGCTGCCACTCCCAGCCAAGCCCTGAGTGAAGAAATCCTCAGGACTTCCAGTAATCACAGTCGCAAGAGCCGCTTGTGCAATCCGGGGCGGGGGCAGGGCCAGGGGCAGCTTCACTCTGCGCCCTACTGGCCATGCACCCCTCATTCTATGACCTGCTCCAGCCTCCACCCGTCTGCTTATCAGGCTCATGCCTGCTGGTAGGACAACCCTTCCCACACCCCCCAGAGGCCTGGATCCTTGGAGGTGCTGGTCACTTCCTGAATGCACCCTCCAAGCTCCCATAGGCCAGACCTAGTGGAACACAGGCTTATACACTGCAAATGGGAGGCCCTGGGGCCGCCCGTGATGAACACATATCTACTCTGTGAATGTGGTCTTGTTCAGTCCTTATAAAAATTATGGGGTTAGGCAGACAGGTCAAAAATTTAAATGGCTAGATAATCATTCAGCTCAGGGTACCTTAGCCCTTGGAGCCTTTGCTTGCTTATCTGGAGAATGAGTTGGTTGGGGCTTTGTAGACAAGGCTTGTAAGGCCTTGGCAGGGCCACGGGCCTCTGCAACCCAGTAGCCACTTAAGTGACTGCTGCCTTTACCAAGGCCCCAGGAAGCACCACGAATTGGGGGGATACCCTTCGAAGCAGGTCTACTCCTAGCACCTGGGACAGCAAGCAAGTAGAAACCACCTTTCCTCAACAGAGGAGGCTCACAGAGCTGACTGCAAGCACTGGTCTGCTCACTCTCGTCCCTTCTCTGCAGTAAACACTCAGAATGGGACATGACCCCTGCCCAAGCCCCTCCCCTGCCGGCTCCCCTTCTCGGCAGTCATATCCCCAAACAAAGCCAACCGCATCCAACACAGGGTACTTCTGGGCTCTGCAGCCACAGGGCCTGGCTGCTCCCTTGGAAAGCACTGTCCAGGCTTGTGGGTGACTCCCAAGGATCCCTGTGGTCCCTGTCCCAAAAACCAAGGTTGACTGTGTCCACAAATACCCCACAGAACCTGTCTGAGTGGCAACCCCAGAAGGTTTAGACACTGTGTCCTCACCCAAAGTCCAGCCATCACATTCCTTCAGAGTAAGAGGTTTGTCACCTACGGGGAGGGCTCCAGACCCTTCTGGGAGCCAAGGCCCAGAGGGCTGAGACCCAGGGGGCTGACACCCTGGAGAGCATGTGCACCCTCTCCTTTCATAGGCATGGAGTGGTGATGCGAGAGGAGGCTGTGCCTTGGAAGCCAGGGTTAGGACCCATGGAACATGAGGCAGGTGGGAGCGTAAAGTGGTGTGGCCACAAATCCAGCAATTTTGCTCCTAGGTGTCAACCCAAAAGAAAGGAAGACACATGTTCCCACAAAACTTGTACACAGATGTCCACAGCAGCACAATTCACAACAGCCAAAACCGAAGCATCCATTGGCTAATGAATGAACAAATATAACATAACCCATTCACACACTAGAACAGTAATTTTCAATTAATGTGCCACAAGAACTTTTACTTTTTTCTACTCCTCACCCAAGGATATAAAGAAACATCAATAGGTTATTTCTCATACGTGCCCTGACAGAGGATTGAACCCACAAACTTCTGGTGTATAGGACAATGCTCCAAGCAACTGAGCCACCTGACCAGGGTGCCATAAGAATTTTTAAAACATGCAATACCTAACTATGTAGTCAGGGGCACCAACCTCTTTTCCCTTAGGTTGTCAAATAAAAAATTACAACAGCCAACACAACAATAGCTGCCCAGTGTGAATCACAGTTATACCTCCTTTTTGTCAGATCAACAAAAAGTATATTTTGGTGTGCTGCAGAATTTTAGTAATTACCTTATGTGTGCTATGAGAGGAAAAGGTTGAAAATTGCTGCACTGGAACATCACTCAGCCATCAAAAGAAGTGAAGGACCGACACTCGCTACTACGTGGACAGACCTTGAACACATGATGCTCAGGGGGGAGAGAAGCCAGACACAGAAGGCCACAGAATGTGTGATTCCATTTATGTGACATGTCCAGAACAGGGAAACCCACAGAAACAGGAAGTGGGTTAGTGGGTGCCAGGCTATAGGAGAGGCTAAGAAAAAGGGAGGGACACTATGCCACTATCATTAAAGCCCCCAGAGGCCACTCCTATGGTGCCCCTTCCTCCAGCACCCAGGTCCAACATCACCTCTCACTGCCTCAGCGCCTCTGCAGCCTCAGGCTTCGTGCTCTTGCATCCCCTGATACACAGTGTATATCATCCCCTCACTTTCTGGCCTCTGCCGACTGCTCTCCTCAATCCAGAGCTCTGGACCCTGCTGCCAACCCCGAGCTCCAGCGTGTGAACGCATCATGGCCCAGAAAGGATTCACCTCAGAGGGGCACAGTACAGAGCCTTGGGGCACAGGGGTCAGAGCTGGGTGTGCACTGGGCCTGCTGAGTATTTTTAGATGTGAGTCTCATGACTGAAGGGTGGGTGCTCTCGACAGGTAGGGCCTGAAGTCACCATCATGGTTTATTTTCACATGATTTCCTTTTGAGATAAAGTTTTTTCAAATGAGTCATCACAAAAGACAAAGATCAAGGAATCAGCGGCCCAGACGGAACCATTGGGATTGCAAGGTTTGGGAGAGCCTGACCCCAGGACAAGCCACGGGTCTCACCCCACACTGGGCTCTGTCGGCTCAGCCCCCAAACACACTGAGTTGACTGACCAGCCACATGTAGGGAGCCCCCTCCTCACCTTACAGGTCAGGACCAGTCTGGGTAAGTCCCCAGTGAGGGACCCAGGAAGGGAAAGGAGTAGGGGCATCCTGGAGAGGCTGCTCTACTCCTAGATGAAGGTGCTGGGCCAAGACAGGGCATGCTGGAGTTCAGGGCAGAGATGGGCAGCTGTGGGCGAGGGGCCAAGCCAACCGAGCTCAGCATGAGGTGAGACCCAGCAGCCTATCTTGGGGGCACCAGCTCTGCACTAAGGTCCTTCCTGGCTTATGAGCACAGCTCAGCTCTTCTGGGACCCCCAAGGGGGTACTTGCCCCTAGACAGCCACCTCCCTGGGTGAGCTAAAACCAAGGGCCAAAGGAAGCTGTGGGGATTCCTGAGGGACATGACAGCTCTGGCTCCTTCCTTCCCAAAAGCATCAGGAGTCCATTCCTCACTATTGACCACTGAGGATGGGGGTACCTGGGTGGGATACAAAGGGGACAGGCAACAAAGAGGGGAGGACCACAGGGCCAGGGGCCAACAGGAGGATGGACGGCAGCTGGGAGCAATGGGGGATGGAGCATTTGGCAGAAAGCCCATGGTTCAGGGGAAAATGGGGGATAGAGGGGGCATATTGGGGCAACCGGTGTTCCCCAAACTCACATCCACTGGGAACCTGTTAATGAGTCCTCATTTGGAAATCAGGTCTTTGTAGATTAAATTAGTCAAGATGGGGTCATGTTGGATAAGAGTAGGCCTAATACAAACTGGTATCTTACCCTCTCCCCAGATTTGGACACAGACTTGTGGGAGAAAAGCCATGTGAAGATGGAGGCAGAGACTGGGGTGATGTGGCCATAAACAAGGGACCCCTGGAGCACCCAGCAGCTGGGAGAGGCCAGAGAGACCCTCTCCTGTGGCTTTCAGCATGAGCACAGCCCTGCAGCACTTTGATCTCGAACTTCTGGTCTCCGGAACAGGGATCTCTGTGCTTTCCGCTTCCCAGTGTGTGGTCAGTATAGTTGTCTCAGGACACTTGGACAGCAGCAGGAGGCAAAACCCAGCTGGGGTCACCCTGACCCTTGGCCTGAATCCTTGTGATGTCTGGTGACCAGGAACTCCACTGATGGGTCAGGCTAGCACCAAGTGTATGACCTCGAATTTCTATAAAGTCCCCAAGAGGCATCTGGAACTCAGCAGCTCTGGAATGCCAAAGATGGCAGGGGCCCCATGCACACACTGGGCGGGGTAGGAGTGGGGACAAGGATGACAAGATGGGCCACTTGGAAGCCCCATCTGAGAGTGTAGGCGGCCAGCAGCTGAACTTCCAGTTCTGTACCCAATGAGGTAAAAGGTGGGCTACAGTACCCCAGGGTCCCCCACCCGGACCAAGCTCATACTTGTCATCCACAGAGGGTATGTGAATTCATGCAGCCATCTTTTGCAAAACCTCCCAACCTGCTAAACACAAAGTCCCTGCTCCCGTGCTCCAGGTTGAGGCACCAGGTGGCCAGATGGTTGCACAGGGACTCCACAGCTCCTCTGCAGAGCCAAGCAGGAGGTGTTGTTCAACTGATACCCTGGCTCTGGCACTTGTCAACACTTGGCCAAAACAGGGGGACCAGTAAGCAGACAGTGAATGGAAGAAGCCCTGGCCGGCAGTGACTGCCCAGCTTACCACCCCAGCCTCACCCCCTAGAGTGAAAGCAGCAGAGCTGGACCACTTGGGGCCAACAAGGGGGAGCACACATGGTGACCCCACATGCCACCTGAGGGACGATGCTATTGGTGTAGGAGCCTGGCGCAGGAGGGAGGCACACTGTACCCCGCAGGTACAATGTGCAGCAAGTGTTGGTGCTCCCCTTCTGCACACACACCTCTGACAACTGCCAGGAGGGAAAGGAGGTTAGGAGAAACCACACCTGGGGAAGCAGAACTGAGCCCACATTCAGGGAGTGATATTTGGTGAAACAAATACAGAAAGGGAGGCCCTCGAGATAGGTTCCAGGTGCACCAATTAGGGGTCACCTTGGCTGTCTCTGGCCAAAGCATCTGCCAACTGCAAGCTCACAGACCAGTCTACTTGCCCCGGACAAGGGGGCCAAACTGATGCCTCCAAGCAAGGCATAGCAGGATGATGATGCTCTGACAGCTGTTCGGTGAGGGTGAGGTGGGTGCTTTATAAAACAACTTAGACCCCAGGGCAGCCTCTGGGTTTATAAGGACACAGCAGAGTTGTGCAGCCTTCAGGGGGTCAAGCATCTTCTGTGCAGGTATCCTCTTCTGGGAAGTGCCAGCTCAGTTCTTGTGTTTACTTGTGGTCTTTAAAAAGTGTTAGACACACTGAGCTTGTGGTCTCCTCTGACCCTCAGGTCCCCTTCCTCCGTGTGAATGTGAAGTCAAATCTTCCTGGCCCTTTGACACCAACTTTCACAGTCTGTCTGGGGTTCATGTGGAGGGTAGACTGTCTCTCCTGGCACAGCATGCCAGGTCTCCCTACCCAAGCCCTCAGAGAACCACAAGCAGGATAGTGGCTGGTGCTGCCCACAGCCAGGCCACGCTAGTCCTAGTTGGGTGGCGTGAGCAGTCAATACCCTCCTTGGGCTCCTGTCCAGCCTGGTGCCAAGAACATCGTAAGGGGCCTTTGCCCCATCCTGAAGGGCAAAGGAAGGGGAGACCATCCTGGCTTCAGAAAAAGGAAGAGGCCTCCAAATTACAGTAGCAGGGACCCCAAGACCTACCAACAGAACGTGGAACCATTTCTCCTACTGTAACAAGTGACCACAAACTTGGAAGCTTGAAATGGCACAATGGGCCCTCCCATAGTCTTGTGGGCTGAAAGTCCAGGCCAGTTTGCCACCTCGGCCCTGGGGCTCCCAGGCCAGGCTCTGTGCTGCATCCTCTGGGGAGAAGCTGTCTAAGTTCACACAGACAGCAGGGCTGGGCCTTGGCTTCTAGAGGTTGCCTTCCTGTGTCCCCATCAAGTTATGCTCCCCATCTTCACAGCCAGCAGAAGCACATGTGCCTCTTCAAACTTCAAGTCTCTCACTTCCCTTCAGCATCCAGTGAAGAAAGTTCTCAGTCTATGAGGACCCTGTGATGACACCAGGCCTCCTGGGAATCCAGGATCACCCCCATGTCCAACTCCTCAACTTAACCCTGTCTGCCAAATCCCTGTCTGCAAACCCCTCTGCCATGTGAGGTGATATGTCCACAGGTCGCAGGACTATGACGGGGATCGTTCTGGGATGTTACTGAGATAGGACACAGCTTGCAAGTGGACCACCAGGCAGCGAGGCCCCCCCTCAGCCTCACTCAGTGACAGGCTCTGGGGACGCAGGTCCCACTCCCCATAGGTACCTGGACCAGCAAAGCCCACACGGCTTCCTCTCCCAGAAACCTCCTCAGGGCCCTTGGAGGGGCTGGGCAGCGGGGGGCTGGCAGGCGCAGGAATGTGGTCCAGGCTTCCAGAAGGGCTGGTTTTTCAAGAGAAGTGGCAGGTCTGGATTTGGAGGTGGCAGTCCCTGATTTCTCAAAGCTGGCAGTCCAGCCGTCATGCCCAACCTTCCCTGTGGGGCGCCTTCCTCCAGGGCTGGGGACAAAGCTGCTTAGCCCCTCTGTCCAGCATCCCCCAGGGCTGGATATTACCATTCAGCATCCCCCAGGGCTGTCCCTGACAGCCCTCCACATCCACCTGAGATCTCATTCACCCCGAGTCCCCCCGAAAACAGTGGGGACAGCCCTGGGGGTTGCTGGGCAGGCCAGGCCAGGCCAGCTCATTTATTCACTGGTGACACTAAGAGAGGCTCTCACAGTTTGTCACCAGTGCCAAGGTCAGACCCACCCTGGATTGGGTGGGGGTGGGAAGTGGCCCTACACCTCCATTTCACAGCCTACAGGACAGAATGATACCTCCAAACTGCCAAGACCATCCTGGACCCTGGAGCAGCCTTGCTGAGCTCTGGCCATAGAGACCTGGCCACTGGAAGACCCAAGGGCATAAGGCAGCATGAGTGTGACTTCCCCACCCAACACTCGTGTTGTCCCAGTTCCTGGGGGTGAGCCTTTCTTCAGTCTACCTCATGTGTGGAAGGAGATGCCTTCTCACCGTGGCCAGACTCAGAGGGCTGCAGGCTGAGAGGAAAAGCACACGCCCAGCACTTATGGGGCCAACTCTGCATGTGAGTTAGAGCCATAAAAGTTTACTGCCCAGCTCTGACCGGTGTGGCTCAGTTGGTTGGGCGTTGTTCCACAAAGTGAAAGGGCACTGGTTCAATTCCTGGTCAGGGCACATGCCTGAGTGGTGGGTTCCATCCCAGCTGGGATATGTGTGAGAGGTAACTGACTGATGTTTCTCTCTCACATCCATGTTTCTCTCCCTCTCTTACTCCCTCCCTCCCCCTCTGTCTAAAAATAAATAAATAAAATATTTAAAAGACAGGTTTACTGCCTGCTGGGACCCCAACCAGACACCCCCTCCTTCCTGCCTTCCCAGCATCCTGTGTCATCATCGGTCTTTCACCCTTGGGGTGGACTCCCAGGAAACGGGCGACAGCCTTCTGGGTGTGGAGACACTGCTTGTGAGACCTTGGAGCAAAAGGATCGAGGGCTCTTTCAGTTTCACTTGTGATTTATCCTCTAAGGGGATGGGGGCCAGGCTGACAGGAACCTGGGGGCCTGTTCTGCATGCTGACTGGGAAGAAGGCAGTAATGCTGGAGGTCAGCACCCGAACATGTTTTGGGAGTAGAGAGAACCCTGTGCCTAGCTACAGCAAGCCTGCCGAGGTCCCTCACTGCAGGTGACAGGCTCAGAAGAGGCATCAGGAACATAAGAAACCATGAGCAGGCCTTTCCTTAATAGCCTCATTGGCCTCCCTGGGCTGTGTCCCTGTCACCCACATTGTGGACACTCTTTCTGCCCTGTAGGTAGCACAGGGGAAGAGAACCCCCGCCCCACAGCTGACCCAGGAAGAGTTACATGTAAATGGGTGAACTGGAGGAGGGACACTCCGCATTACTCTCTGGGATCACTCTCCTCCCTGCTGTCACCTTGCCTCACTGAGTCCCAGCCAATCAGGGGAACCTGCAGGAGGCCCAGGGAAGTGCCAGGGCCCAGAGCACCACCTCCCACTGAGTTGACTTCAGGGAGGAGCTGCTCTCTGGGCCTCCCACACCCAGGCCCCTACCCACTCACACCCACCCAAGGCGTCTCTGCACCAGGAGTCCAGATCTCCCAGGACCACCCCTTAAAGGATGCACTGGTTTGGGGCAGAGTAGGGGCTTAGTGAGGGGCACCTAGGAAGCCTTGTTCACCTTCCATAAAACAGAAGATGGCACTTCCTCTGTCTTCCCCATGGGGACAGGGAAAGACATCTGACAAACCACTCAGCGCCTGCATGTGAGCTGGCAGCAGGGAGCCACACTCAACCCACCCCAGGCCACAGCATGTGGGCAATGGAGGGGCAAGGATAGGTCCTGCTTTCTTTCTTTTCCCTTTTTCACACTTTGTTTTATGAAGATAAAGTTCACATGCCACACACATTACAGTGCAAACTTCAGGAGTTTCTAGTGCATTCACAGGGTTGTGCAACTAGCATCATTATCTATTTCCAGAACATTCCATCACCCCCAAAAGAAGCCTGAACCCATCCACAGTTGCCCCCATCCCTTTCCCAGTCCCTGACAACTATGAACCCCCTTCCTATCTGTGGATTTGCCTGTTCTGGACATTTCACATCAATGAGATCACCTTTTGTGTAGGGCTTCTCACTGAGCACCATTTTGAAGATTCATCCACATTTCAGAACATAAACAACAGGTCTTATCTCTGCCACCCCAGGGGTCCCGGCAGGCCCAGGGCAGCCGGTGATGAAGACCCAGCATTAGAAACCACAGTGCAGGCTCTCACCTGAGTCACCTGCCTGCCAGCAGGGCACCCAAACCTCCCAGTGAGAGAAGCAGAAGATCTCAGAGCAGTTGTCACAATCAGCAGGACGATAAAGGAAGTTTGCTTTCTGTCTCAGTCCCACTCTGGTCACTCATATAGGACAGACCTGCCAATGGCAGGAGGAGGGAGAAGGTAATTCCAAAGAACAGGGACTGGGGGTTCCAGTCAGGAGAGAGACCTATGCTTGCCAGGTGCCCCAGAGACACCAAGACTTGAGGCCGCGCCTGGGTGTGGGCAGAACCGAAAGAAGGGACAGAGCAGTAACCAGGACAGGCCTGGACCAGGTCTGGGTGACCACACTCTCTGGCAGCCTGCCACGCCCAGCCTCCCTGCAGGCTGACCACAACGCCCTGTGCCCGGGAAAAAGTGGCCGGAGATGCCCCAAGCCTGTCCACAATGAACTGCACATGCGTAATGGGTGCACACATGTGTGTGGGTGCACTCATACATGACACACATCATTACATTCTCAAATGTACACATGCAAACCCCCTCCAAATACATGTGTGTTCATATACCCAGGGGCCCACTCAGATATATACACATTCAACAGACATGGACACAAACATGCATGCACTTGTGGGCACAAAACACTTGCACATGCTCATACATGACACACACATACATGTTGCACAAATCTACACACAAAACCTGCACTCCCACACTCATGTACACACACACACACACACACACACACATGCAGACCCTAGGACTGTGTTGGTACCATGGGAAGCTGCGTCCCCACTCAGCCATTTCGGCTTTGGGTGGTGTTTACGCTCTGATATTACATTACCCCCCATGCTGGCAGTAAAGGCTTCATCAGAGAGAGTCCATCCTGGGGGGAGGTGGCCTCTGGGGACTGGACACAGTTGCCTCTTTATTTCAACTAAGCTTGCTCACGTGGCCAGAGCCCTGTGCTGGGTCAGCGTTTCCAGACGGCCCAGCTGGAGGGGCATCTAAGACTTTGCTAGAATTGAACTGGGCCTGTCCATGTTGGTCACACTCTGGTAGAGAACAGGGGTGTGGGAGTGGGGGTCTGGCTCCAGTTCCCCCCAGGGGAATGCAGTGACTGATCCAAGGTCACAAAGCTGGCTGCCCACCTGCCCACCTGTGGCCTGTCTAGCCAGCCCCAACTTCAAAATCAACTGCCTCCCCTAGAAACCCTCTTCTGGTCCTAGGGATCCCCCATCCCTCTGCCAGAGCGCAGACATCTCCCCCCAACACACACTCACACCCCTTCCAGGTGGGTCCTGTCTCCAAGCAGGTGTGGGCAAACATCTACTCAGACACTGAAGAGTTAAAAGTGCCCTCATGCCTTCCAAAACCCCAAAGTGCCTTCCCCTGGGTCCCAACACAGGCTTGTCCCTCGGGACAGTGTCTAGCACTCACAGGGCTCCTCAGGGTCTGCTGGGAACCTACATGTGTTTCCCTCACCATGGGGGCCCTCCCCTCCACAGCCTGTTCTGTCTTCCCTAGCCCACCCATCCAGTGGCCCAGATTACACAGTGTTCTCCATGAGGACTCAAGGGAGGTGGCACAAGAGAGACAGTGGCGCCCAAGCAGACATCTCTGAGCAGTCATCACCCTCCTCTGGGGCCTCTCCTGGGAAAATCCAGGGCACACAGAAGGAAGGACACAGATGGGCTAGCCAGTGGGGCCCCAGGCCTCAGCCTCAAAGAAAGGGCCATTCCTTTGCTCACAGGGTCCACAAGAACATGTGCCACCCAGCAGCCAGGCACCCAGAGCCCACGCAGGGAAAAGCCACTGCCAGGTTGGGTTTGGCCCTGGACTACCTAGCTTGGAGGAAGGGCCAGCCTCACATCTACTGACTGAGGCCAGCCTCTGGCCATCTCTGGGGCTTCAGTGCCTGTGACAGGTAGCCGTTCTCCCCTCCAGGGTCTGCAGCCTCTGGGGCCACAGCCCCATTTCCTTGGACCTTTCCAACTCCTACCAGGCAGACCCAACCATGCCCTGCAGCAGGCAGGCAGGTTCCCAGCCAAACTCAGTCCAATACCATTCCCTTGTCACACCCTGAAACCTCACCGCCCCCCCCCAAACTGCCAGCAAGCTTCATCACAGCCGACTTCCAACAAGGCATTCTCCTATACTCAATGCAAACACATGGCCCTAAACCTGGCCCAGGGGGGCAGTGGACAGGCAGGAAGGACATAGGGCAGGTGGGTCCAAGGCACATTCCGGGAAGCAGAAGCCAGGGTTGCCCCAGACACACCTTTTACTCAATTCTTTTTCCCTTTCTAGAATCTTAATAATGTTAATGTTGTGCATTAATATTAATGTTATTAATGTTAATAATGACACTCCACCACCTCCCTGGCTCCCGCCTGGCTGTCCACACCCAGTCCCTCCAGGGCCCACCAGTCTCCTGCTATGGGGTTCTGGGGTGCTAGAAAGAAGCTCTGGTGGGCAGGACCGGCCTGGCAGCCTTGCCTTCCCCATCCACCCACACAGGCTGCTTCTCCGCCCACTTCTGGGGTGGGGGCCATCTCTGCACCACCATCCCCCATCCCACCTCCAGCCTGAATTGGCTGCCAGGTTTCACTGCCAACTCTGGGTGGCATTCCCACCCCAACATGCTCTGCCAGGTCAGCTGACACCAGCGAGGCCCCATCCCAAAGCCAAGGGTGTCTGCCCTTCTTGAAGCGCTGGGGACAGGAGCCGGGAAGGAGGGGTCCTGGCGGAGAGACACTGAGGAGAAAAGTGAAGGAAACTCCAAGACGACTGGGTTCGAGAGTCACCAAGATGAGAGAAATCAGGAGCCCCCCAAAAAGGGAGGGGCTGGAGTCACAGAAGTTGAGGATCACTAGGTTGAGGGGAGGGATGGAGAAATCGCGGAGGAGCTGTTAGGAAGTGTGGGGGGTCACAAGATTCTGGGGTGTCACTGAGAAGAGCGGAGTCAAGGGTCACCAAAAAAGTTCTCCAGATCGGCAAAAAGCGCGGGATATGGGGTCACCAATAAGGGAGGGATCAGCGAACCACCGATAAGCTGGGTGAGGGCTCGCCGCTCAGGCGCGTCGGACAGGGGTCATAGAGCAGCCCAGGGTCGGGGGTCGCCGGGAAGGGCGGGGACAAGCCGCCGCGCTCCCCCCGCCCGCGGCCCCGGAATCCCGGAAACCCCGGCCCAGGGTGCCTGGGCCCACGTGGGCCGGGGAGAGAGGTTCCGGCCGGGCGGTGGCAGCGAAGTTGGGGCGGGGGTCGGGCTGGACGCGCCTCACCTCGTACCCGGTCCGGCCGCCTCCGTTTCTCTGAGCTTCTCTTCAGGCGCGCTACTTCCGGGTTTCGGGCGACATCTTGGGAACGCTCGCACTTCCGGTCATGCCGCGAGGCGGGGCCTCAGGTGGGCGGGGCGTAGGCGTGGTACCGATTTAGGCTCCCGAGCCGCGTGAGGGGCCGGGAGTCCACGGGCTTCACATTTAAATTCCGACCCCACCACCTACTGTGGAGACCCTGGCACGTGGCTTACCCTTGCTTACCTCAGTTTCCTCCTCTGCAACATGGGTATAGAACCAACCACTTCGACTTCCAGGCCTTTGCACGGGCTGTGCCCTTTCCTAGTGTACCCTTGACCATAAACCACTATAGGGTTCTTGTGAAACCCAGATCTTGCCTCTAAAGCCCCCTCCTCAGAGAGACTTTCTTGCAACGATCTGAAATGGTCTTTATCCACCCACTCAGTCAGGCTTCCTCCCTTGCTTGCTTCTCCACCAATAGTAACTGGCTCATTAATCTGTATCCTAGACGAATTGGGGTTCTAGGACCATGGGCCCCCCAACATGAAGCCTGGCACATGGTGGGGGGCCTAGTAAGTACCAGGGGCCCCCAGGAGAGAGAGCAGTATATCCTGTCCTGCAGGGTGCAGGGCCACAGGGATCTGTGTGGATTCCTGCTGGCTTCCTCCCCACTGCGCTTCCAGGAGCATGATGCTGACTGGATTTGCAACGCTTGCCAGGAAGAGGGCGGGGCCAGACCCTGGCACAGAAAGCAGTGTTCCTGCGACTTGAGCCCACTGGACCCAGCACGGGGTGGGTTGGCCGGTTCAGGGACAGATCCAGTGTGGGAGGCACAACTCCCTTCCCAGCCTGGTTATCGACAATGAAGGCACTGCCACCCATTCCAACCCCTGAAAATTACAGGTCATCTCCCCACATGCTTATGTATTCATTCGGTGAACTTTTATGGATGCCACTCTGTTCCTGGCCTTGAAGTGAGCGAAGCTGGGGCCCCAGAGAGAACTCAGTTCTCAGCCCTGCCCTCAGGAAGCCCCCAGGCTAGGGTAGACAAAACAGGACCACACTGTCATCCGCAAGATCATGCCTGAGTCCCAGGGAGGGGTGATGTCTCCACCTAAGGCATCATGGAGGGCTGCAGGGAGGAGGAGATATTGACACTGGGGCTTTAAAGTTTAAGTAGGAATTTGCCAGACAGACAAGAGTAGGAAAGGTAGTCCAGGCAAAGTATAAAAGCTGTTCAAAGGACTGACTTCGTAAGGGGAAGAGTATGTTTAAAAATTTCTTCTGCTACAAAATTCAGGCCAAGGACCCCCTGTACCCAAACCTACAAGCACAAGAGAGCAGACAGGGAAATTGAGACCCTGAGAGAAGAGATTTATCCAGAGTGAGTATTGCTTTGGCAGTCTGGGTTATAACCTTGACTTTGAAACTATTTTTCAGAACTAATGAAAAGAAATCAAATTAAGCAACAGACACTGAAGATTCAAAAAGGTGAATAAGCCGATTTGGTATCCAGTTATGGTGACATTTTCCCAGTTTCTTGCACACACCAACAGCCACCCAATTTGCAGGGAACAATGAGGAATGACAACGTGGGGCCTCTTGTTTAAAAAGGGTTCAGAATTTCAAGATGGTGACGGCAGACATTAAACCAAGCTGGGGCAGCCCTGAGCTACAAGTATTGTCTCCGTACGCTGACATTGCAGACTTGATCCCTAGTCAGGGCATGTACAAGAATCAACCCATATCAACTGATGAATCCATAAATAAGTGGAACAACAAATCGATGTTTCTCTCTCTCTCTCTGCCTTTCTCCCCCAACCTTCCCCTCTCTCTCTCAAATCAATTTTTTTAAAAAGAAAAGAAACAAGCAGAGTTTCCTGACCCCTGAGCAAGGGGGCCTAGGTGGAGCCCGAGTCACAATGCACAAGGCCAGCCCTGCTCCCAATAGCCGTTGGAGGCAGGGACTGGTGTTACCTGCATTTTGCTGGTGGGGAAACCAAGGCGCAGAACTGGTCAGTAGCTGGCCTGAGGTCACCACAAGTGGTGGGGAGGCGTGGACTTAAGCTCTGCCACGTCCACCTTAGGAAACCACAAGGTCTTTATGGGTAATTTCTCCTGAAGTGGGGGCAGTTTGCCCAGGCCAGGGTGGGTCCAGCCATCTCAGCATGGAGGAATCTGCCAAGTCTGGAGATGTCTAGGGAATTAGTCAGATTTGGGGATTTCCAGGGAACCAAAAGAGGCAGCCTGGAGAGCAGAAGGGACGTCGTTCTGGAGCTCTAGACCAGCCCCAGTCCAGTTGTATTTGCATGCTCTGTAACCCCTAGAAAGTTACTTAACCTTTCTGTGCCTCTCTTTCTCTACCTGTAAAATGGGGATGGTGATGATAATAGCAGCTGCCTTTTAAGTTGTTCAAACAGCTAAGTGACCAGTGCCTAGATTTACCCATTAGCATGTCTGTTGATGACACTTCTGGACTACTGGGTCACCTAAGAGAACATTCAACGGTCACATGTTCCCAAGGCCCCCTCTGCAGTGGGGACAGTGCTCACACACGGCCAGAGTTCCCCCCAGACTCCATGACCAGGCTTGTGGAAATAGGGTTGCCAGATAAAACACAAGAAGCCCAGTTACATTTGAACAGCAGGTATACAAAGAGTAATTTTTTTAGTGTAAGTACATCCCAGGCAATATTTGGAACATACTTACATTAAAGTAGCCTCCATGTATCTGAAATTCACGCATACCCAGGAGTGCTATATTTTTATTAGTGAAATTGGGAGACCCAATATGGGGAGATCACAGACAGAAGTGGGGTCCCAGAGCCAGACCAGGGGAGGCTGGGGGTGCGGGCAGCTGCCTCTCCCTGAGTCTCATTATCTCCCCTGCTAAAGGGACATGGTCAGAAAACCCAACACATAGACAAGAGAGGGTGTGCGGTGAGCTCGAAGTGAGGGTCAGCTCTTTTAATTACTTCCAAGAGCGGAAAACTTAAAACAGACCAGGAGGTGACATCCCCTGGGGTCTTCCCTGTGAACTCATGAGACTTGGGGGTTACCCTCAGTTTTCCCATCTGTGAGGTGCCACTGATTAGATCCCCAGCCTCAGTTTCCCTCCTGGGAAGGTCTCCGGGCTATGCCCATCTCGCAGCCAAGGAGACAGAGGCAAGGAGAGGGCACGCCCAGGGAGGCAGGACTCTCAGACCCGGGCAGGTGAGGCCAGGCAGGTGGGCAAAGCCCTAGCAACCAGGGGTGGGGACAAAGCCACTTCCTGTTTCTCCACATTCTGGAAAGCCCCTGGCGTTCCTGATCAGCGGGAGCACCTCCCTCCCGGCCACTCCCGGGCCTGGGTCCCTCACCACTTCTCCTTTCCACACCCACTTCCCCTCGCTGTCCCCCTTACCCAGGCTAGTGGCTCCATTCCTGCCCTTGCTCTTCCTGCTCCTCCTTCTCCTCCCTTCTTTCCAGTCCCTTCTCTCCTGCCCCTCTTTTCTCTCCCTCTCTAACCTCTGTCAAGCCCTTCCCATTATGCAGAAGAGGAGACTAAGACAACAGCAACAGGGTCTGCCCAGGTCACGCAAGCTGTTCCCTTACCCCTGGCCTCACTGTCCCAGTCACTCACCTTCTCCCCGCCCCCCCCATTTCCATCTCTGTCAGTTTGTCCAAACCTCTGCCTCTGTCTCTGGTTAGCCACCCTCCTCTTCCTTTATCTTGGCCCACCTGCTACTTGCCCCGAGGTGTCCTCAAGTAGTTCTGGCTGGTTGGTTGCAGCTCCCTTGGTACCTCCTGGCCTGGCCTGAGGCCCAAGCAGGATTCTGCTAGGCCTGGCCAACTCTCTGAGCCAGGGCAACTTCAGGGAACATGGAACTTGTTCAACGGGTTTGAGATCCACCCCAGACAGGCCTTCCTGCCTCTGGCTGAGGCTGAGGCACTCAAGCTGCTGGAAATTAAATGTGACACCTAACAGAGTACCCCCAGGCTGGGTCAGGGCTGTGCCCTGAGGGTGGGGTGCTGGCAGGAAAGAGAAGGAAGATCAGCTGTCCACCAGTCAAGCCCAGAGGGGAAGGACTGTTAGAACAGGGAGTTATAGGGGGAAGCATCAGGAAGCAGGGCAGTGAGACTGGGGAGGAGGTGGTGGGAATCATGGGGACCCTCCAGAGAACTAGGGCAAAGCATTTATCCTGGAGGCAGTAGGGAGTTATGGAAGGTGATGGAGTGATGGAGTGGTATGGTCAGTGTGGAGCTGGAGGTCACTGTATCTGCCCACATGGGCTGGACAGGGTTGTGCTGAGGGGCCACATCTCTGAAGCTCATCTGGAGGCAAGACTGAGGCCATGGAGGTTGATCTGCTGCCAGAAGCCAAGAAAAGGAGCCAGATTTTGGGTTTCTTTCTGTCAAGGGCCAATTGTGAGTCAGGATAGAACTGGAGAAGGGTTGAGGTGAGGGAGGGGGAGAACCCACAGGATGCCCTCTCACCCCAACCCCATGCCAAAGAGGGACTTGGCTTGGCTTTGTCCCTCAGCGATGGGGAGTTTTTGGGAGACTTAGAGTACCAGGGGAGATGCAGCTAGGGTGGGTTGTGTGTGGGGGTACAGGTGACCACAGGAGAAGGGGGGCCGAAAGGTGGGGGAGGCCACATACCCATCTGAGAAGCATTTACTGTGCACCTTTGGGGCCAGGCCCCAGGGACACAATGGAGAACAGAGCCTACCCCATGATGCTCCCGGGCCACAAGGAATGGGACATCGCTGCAGGACATGTGTTTGTCCTTCCTGAACCTTCCACTGATTTCTTGACTGGTCTATGTAAATGATTGCCAGGTGAGGGTCTGAGAAGGTGCATGGAACCTCCACCCTCCCGCAGGCTGTACCCCCTCCCCCTTGAGCACTGATGTCACCTGTGCTGGGACTTCCTGAACCTTCACCTTGAATCTGCCCTGCCCCACAGGGAAGTTCCAGGGCAGCCAGCTGGGTGACTCATGTCAGGTCCCAGTGGCTGTGGAGGAGGCCAGACGCCCCAGCCCCAGTTAGGGCATCCCCATCATAATCTGCAGAGCAAAGGCCAGAGTCTGGGTTTCAACAGGGGAGAAACCGGGGGCAAGAATCAGAGTTGGTCTGGAGTGTTTTTTTGCTCCACTATGGGTCATCTCTGTGTCCCAGGGCTGTAAGTATGACCAGCCGAGTGTAGCTTCAGCATCAGAGCACCAGGGTTCAAATCCTGGCTCCACCACCTAGTAGCTATGTGACCCAGGCAAGTTACTTAACTTCTCTTTTGCCCACCTACAAAGTGGAGACAATTATAACAATTCCCTTGGAGAGTTTTTGTCAGAATTTGGTGAGGACCAGTATGTGTTAATTGTTTGGAGTGGAGCTTGGGATGTAGTGAGGAGTTTATGGTACAATGTTTGAAAAGACAAATTAACAGCAGCAGGATTCATAACAGCCAAGGAATGCCAACAACCCAAATATACCACAGCAGATGAACAGAAAACACAGTCTGTCTACCCACACACCGGAACATCACTCAGCCATGAAAAGGAGCGAGGCACTGACACTCGCTACAGCGTGGATGGACCTGGAACACATGATGCTCAGTGAGAGACGCCAGATGCAAAAGGCCACAGAGTGTGATTCCATTTATGTGAAATGTCCAGAACAAGCACATCCACAGAGACAGGAAGTGGGCTAGTGTTTGTCAGGAGCTGGGGGAGGGGAGTTGGAATGACTGCTAATGGGGGTGGGGTTTCTTTTTAGTGTGATGGAATGTTCTGGAAGTAGATGGAGGTGGTGGCTGCACAACATTGTGAATGTACTAAATGGCACTGAACTGTACACTTAAAAATGATTCATTGTATGTGAATTGCACACACACACACACACACACACACACAGATAATTAATCCTGGCCATTAAAGGAGTGATAGATGCCACAGCTGGTTTCTCCTCACATCTAATACTAAAGTTGCAGACCTGCTAATGTTCAAGGTCGGGGTTCTGGCTCTAATCAGCAGGCCCCATGCTCGAAAGTTTCTGTGGCCATTGATTACGTATGATCAGCTGTGTGGACAGCAGGGACCCTTGTTTCGATGGAATAAGAAAGGAACCTCACCTCTGGGGTCTTGCCCTCAAAACCCATCACCTCATCTAACTAACCCTAAGACAAACAACAGACAAATCCCACCTGAGGGACTTTCTAGGAACTATCGAAGCAGTCCTCAAGACTGTCCAGATCATCAAAAACAAGGCAAGTCTGAGACACCATCACAGCCTAGAGGGGCCTAAGGTGACACAAGGAAATGTTGGGTGGGGTCCTGAGGCAGAAATGGGACATTAAGAGAAGACTAAAGAAAATTGAAGACTCTGAGGACTCCAGGGTCATAGCAATGATGTACTGATGACAGATGTCCACACCAACATGAGATGTTAACAGGTCAAAGGGTATGCCGGGTATTTCTCCACATTTTTACAACTTTTCTGTAAATCTAAAACTAGACCTATTTTTTTTATCTTTTTATCCTCACCCAAGGATATTCATTGCTTTTATAGAAAGAGGAAGGGATAGAGAGAAACACTGACATGAAAACACCAATTGGCTGCCTCCCATATGCACCTGAACCAGAGATCGGACCCATAACCTAGGTGTGTGCCCTGGCTGGGAATTGAACACTCAGTCATTCGGTTACAGGATGATGGCCCAGCCAACTAAGCCACACTGGCCAGAGCAAAACTAAGCCTATTTTAAAAAATAATAAACTCACAGGGCCTAACCCATGTTCTCCTGCATGATCTTACCCAGGGTGCTGTGCTCCTCGGAGGTGAAGCCCCCCCAGGCCAACCGTCTGCAGCTCCCATCTCCCAAACCCCCTGCCTGTGTCTTACCCCCCATATTGGTTAGAATCTTTTCGTTGCAACTCACAGAAACTGAAACTGGCTTTTGTTTTTTTAATGGGAATTTTTTGCTCATGGAACTGAAAGGTCCAGGGATAGATGCACCTCGGGGGTTTTTCCCCCCTCAGCATGGCTGACATTTTGAATCAGATGGTTCTCCGTGTTGAGCAGCATCCCTGGCCCCCACCCACACAATGCCAGGAGAACACCCCCCCCCCCGTCATGATAACCACAAATGTCCCCAGGTATCACCCAGTGTTCCCTGGTTGGTAGAATTGCCCCTGATTGAGACACACTGGTCCAGCTGGGTTCAGGCTCAACTAGATCTAGGACCTTCAAACAGTGCCTCAGAGATTTATCCACCTCTCCATCTCTTGGCTCTGTCATCCTCTGTCTTGGCTTTTACCTCAATAGTCTCACTTTTTGTGGGGACAAGGATGGTGCCAACAGCACCAGACCAAATACCCCCATCAGCTTGGCAGCCTCAGCAGGTCAGCACTTCTTACCTAAGAGAGGCAGCAAAAGTTCAAGGGAAGGTTCTGATTGGCCCAATTCCAGTCTCATGTCCTTATTCAATCAATTGTTGTGACAAGGCAGTGGAAAGCCCTCATTGGCTAACATGGGGGTCACATGGTTATTTGGAGTTAGCCAATGGAGTGAAGATCCTATGATATCAGCCAGTGGTGTATGCAGTCAGCCAGTAGGATGAGAACCTCTGGACTAGATTGGAAGCACGGAGGGTAGGCCTGGGTAGAAAGTCTGGCTGTTGCTCAAAGCATTAAAAACATAGAATCACCATATAATCCAGCAGCCCCACTTCTTTCACATTCACAGAATTGAAAGCAGGGACTCAAACAGATATTTCCCTCTGTATGACTCACAGCAGCCCAATTCACAACAGCCAAGGTGGAAACAAGCACTGTGTCCACGCACAGATGAACAGACAAGTGAGACGTGGCCCATCCACACTCTGGTCTATTATTTAGCCTTTAAAAGGAAGGACATTCTGACACCTGCTACAGTGTGGGTGAACATGATGCTCAGTGACTTAAGTCAGACACAAAAGGACAAATACTGTGTTGTTCCACTCATGGGAGGTCCCTAGGGGAATCAATGGCATAGAGACAAAAAGTAGAGGGTGGGAGCCAGGGGTGGGGGTGGTGCGGATGGGGAGTTAGTGTTTAACGGATGGTCAGATGGCCACACAACAATGAATGTACTTAATGCCACTGAGCTGTGCACATAACAATGGTTAAGATGGTAAGTTTTATGTTAGATGTGTATTACCACAATAAAAAGTGTACCCAGCCCTGGCTGGTGTCGCTCAGTGGATTAAGCACTGGCCTGCGAATCAAAAGCTCATTAGTTCGATTCTCAGGCAGGGTACATGCCTGGGTTGTGAGACAGGTCCCCAGTGGGGGGTGCACGAGGCAACCACACATTGATGTTTTTCTCCCTTTCTTTCTCTCTCCCTTCCCCTCTCTCTAAAAATAAATGAATAAAATCTTAAAAAAAAGAAAAACTTAAACCTGAAGGTAGCCAAGATTGTGTATGCATATTAAAACCTCCCCCACAGTGCCCTGGCCACAATAACCAACTCCTTGAGTGTCCTTCCACTGCGAGACAATGCCCCAGTCTACCCACACACACACCCCTGTCACGCAGTCTGTGGCACACTCTCCACTCTGCCTTTTCATCTAATGCCAATTGCAGTTTATTGCATACAAACTCATAAAAGGTGCCAGCTTTTTTTTAAAGATTTCATTTATTTATTTTTTAGAGAGAAGTAGGTGGGGAGAAAGACAGAGAGAGAAACATCAATGTGTGGTTACCTCTCACACCCCCCGCCCCCCCCCAGGGACCTGGCCCACAACCCAGGCACGTGCCCTAGACTGGGAATTGAACTGGCGACCCCCTGATTGGCAGGCTGGCACTCAACCATTAAGCCACATCAACCAGGTAAAGGGTGGCCAGTTCTTGTTGCTAGCAGGCTCTCTCTTGCTGAAGCACATTGTGAAGTCAAGGAGGCCCATGTGGCCAGGAACTGAGGCCCAGGGGCCCACAGACCAAAAAGAGCTGATTGCTGCCAACCAGTGAGTGAGCTTGGAAAGGACTGTCCCTTGACTGAGCCTTCAGGTGAGGCCTCAGCACCAGAGTCACCTCGACTGCAGCCTGTAAGACATTGTGAGCAGAGGACCCAACTGGGTTGAGCCTGGGTGAGGACCCATAGAAACTGAGATCATGAACGTGACTCATTTTAGTGGCTACATTTGCAGTGATGTGTGACATAGCAAGTGCTAATGAATATAGTCTCCTCCTCCTATCTCAGCCAGGCATTCCAGGGCATCCCTTGAGTTGTGTGACATTTAGCAAGTGCCACCAGTTTACACAGGATGCATAAGGAAGCATCCTGGGCCACATCCCTCAGGCAGCTCAAGGATGCAGGGAGACAGGCTAGCAAAGTGTCCATCACTGTGCCCATGAATGACAGTAGATGGTGGTGGGGAAACCAGACCAAATGAACTCGTATGAGGTGAAAAGCAGCAAAGACCAAGCCAGGGGTCTGATGACATCTACCATCCTGCCCCCTCATGATTCTCATGAAATCAGTGACATCACATCCAAACTGCATTAGGCCCCAATGTGCACCCAGGATTTATCAAGCAGGTACTTTCTATGTATCAGACCATCAGACAAACAATAGAGCTATGAAGAAATAAATACCTTCAGTTAGTGAAGTGCCAAGGAGACATGCTCTGAGATAAAACAGCCTGGGGGCCTCCCAGGGGAGGTATAGGCTGAAGCATAAAGCCCACACTGGATCAGGAGAAAGGAGAAACTGTCCAGGCCAAGGGAAGGGCATGTACAAAGGCCTAGGAGCAGGAGGGACACAGAAGCTCTGCAGGTGGTGGGTGGGCGGGGGTTGGGGTGAGGAGTCTGGAGCTTGGTCAGTCAGGGCCATGAGAGATGGACACAGGGGTGCAGGGAAGGGACTGAACTAGAGAGCTGTTAAGGAGGCTGCCTGGGTTCAAAACCTGTGACCGCAGTGTCTCTGAGCCTCAGTTTCCCTCACATGTGCAATGGAGTGTTCAGAGCTCGTGGCCCAATGTGCAGAGATTTGCAAAAAGGAAGTCACATTACAGAGCCTGGAGGCCAATGCATGTGGGTATGTCCCTGGCAGGCAGACAGAAGATGCAGCTGGCTCCAAGGGGTTGCCTTGGCAGGGACAAGGTCTCAATCCCATGTCGCTGTAGGGCTACCCTACCTGACTTCCTGGGTGTGAGGGACAGCAAACTGCTGGAATAGCATTTCGGGCCCCAGAACTACAGGTCTCTGCGCGATGAGCGCCCCCATCGGGATCCTGGGTTTTCAGGTGATCCCCAGCTTAGGGGATGTGATGTGAATTTCTGAAAGACGGCAGGCAGCTGAGCTTGTGGTCGAAATTGGGGGCTATAAGGGTTCTAATCCTTTGTCCTCACACTCCCACCCCGTGGCCATGAGACTGCTGACTGCCTCTTGAAGCCTCAGTTTCCCCACTTGTGAAATGAGGATGGTAATGAGGACATCCCCAACCCACTGCATCATCTCTGAAGATTGACCTTTTTTAATACCTAAGGCACTTCTAACAGCACCAGGAAAATCATTACACCCTCTCACCCCAGCAAGGAAGAGGGGCCTTCTGAGGCGGTGACAGACAAGGAAACTGAGGCCAGAGAGCAAAAAGGAGAGGCTCTGGACCCTGAGGACTCCCTGCTGCTGTGCTCCTTTCGCAAAGTGCTGGAGGCTCCGCAAGGAGGGAGAGTCTGCCGGCGTCCTGCCCCACGTGGGGCCGTCTTCTCTTCGGGGGCCGCTAGGGGCCGCTCAAACCACTTCACAGTACTCTCCGGCCATCCTCCTCACGTCAAGCCTCCTGCCCTCGGCAACGCCCCTGCCTGTCCAGGCCACACACCCCGGCCCAGAAGGCCCTGCCAGAACCAACCCTTCTCATCAGGAGCCAAGTCTGCAGTGGCAGTCAGCCTGCACGATGAGTGCCCCCGCCGCGACCCCCATCTTCGCGCCTGGTGAGAACTGCAGGCCTGCGTGGCTGGAGGCACCCGCGTCCTATGATGCGTCAGACACGCAACTGCAGATCCTGGGCAAGCCCGTGATGGAGCGCTGGGAGACCCCCTACATGCATGCGCTGGCGGCGGCCGCCACCTCCAGAGGTAATTCAGCGCCCCGCCCGAGTGTAGCCCCCAGGGGAGACCAGACCCGGTACCAGCCTGCTCTCCGGTAGATGCGCACTTGAGCCTCTCGGTGCCTTCTTCCTAGCTGCTGAGGGGTGGGGGAATGCGGGAGTAGGGAGTTGGCGGGGAAATAAAAGTGCTGCAGGCACGGAGCATGCACGTAATAGGCACTCTGTAAGTACCAGGAACTTCCTCTTCAGGGGAAATGGGTTCTCAGCTACAGGACCTCGGGTGGAACTCAGCCGCCTGAGCTCAGGGATCCCGTGGCGGCAGGCGGTGGGTGCTACCCAGGAACACGTGAGGAGCACCTGCGCGGGGACATTCTACCCGGCCCAGCTAAGAATAACTCTGGGAAAGCTGAGGCTTGGAGACAGCTGTGGCAGGGTGACTCTGCGCTCTGGTGTCAGAGCCCTAGAGGTGCTCAGGTCCCCAGGGACTGTGTGTGCTGCCCTTAGGCCTCTGTCTGTGGTACAATAAGTACTCCCCCAGATCGTTCCAGGCCCCAGCCTGGAGTCCTGATCCTCCCTTTCTCTTGTGAATTTCATGGAGGAGAGGGTGGGAGAGAGAAATGTAACCAAGAGATAAGCTGCACCTGTGGCATGTTACCACTGCCACCGGTGTACACAGCCAGAACCAGGCTCAAAGTCCAGGGTCTGACCACACACCCCGTCCCTGGGCCCCAAAGCTGCTCTGTGGCCTTGCTGGCAGGCCATCCCTTTTTGGGTGCTGGCCAGGGCCCACACTGTTCCCTCTCAGGGCCACTGTGTCCTCCTGTCCTAGTTTCTCTGTGCCAAGGCGCTGTCCCTGAGCCCCCTCCTCCAGGTAGCTTCCCAGCCCCGGCCTTTTGTGTGTCCAGGGGGTCGGGTCCTGGAGGTGGGCTTCGGCATGGCCATCGCAGCCACCAAGGTGCAGGAAGCCGCCATCGAAGAGCACTGGATCATTGAGTGCAATGACGGCGTCTTCCAGCGGCTCCACGACTGGGCTCAGCAGCAGCCACACAAGGTGCCACCTCTGCCTATAGGCACCCCCAACCCACTCCTAGCAGTCTCAGGCACGGGGGAGGGGGCCGTCCTCAGAAGTTCCTCTGCCCCTCCTTACAGTGGAGAAGTCCTGGGGTTCCCTGTGACCCTGTCTTCTTTTTCTCCCCTGCCCCAAGGTGGTTCCTTTGAAAGGCCTGTGGGAAGAGGTGGCACCCACTCTGCCAGATGGTCACTTTGATGGTGAGGAGGGCTCTGGGCACTGGGTGAGGGGAACCTCTGTCCGAGTCTCCTCACTTGTAGAGGGGCCTTCTGAAGAACACATGTGCAGACATGTCACTGGGGCAAGAGCATGAGGGGGCGGGGGAGGCAGACACACAACAAGGCTTGGCACTCAGCTGGAGGGCCATGATACCTAAAAGGGAAGACTGAATTGCATGATACCCAGAAGTGGTAGCCTAATGAACTTGGGGTACAGCAGCTGGGGTTCCCAGGCCATGTTTGAATTCCACCTGTG
Source organism: Phyllostomus hastatus (assembly GCF_019186645.2). Lineage (NCBI taxonomy): Eukaryota > Metazoa > Chordata > Mammalia > Chiroptera > Phyllostomidae > Phyllostomus > Phyllostomus hastatus. Next base: position 4,643,823 of record NW_025333640.1, on the reverse strand, counting down.
TGTAGCCACTGTCTTGGTATGGTTGCCGCTGGCCTGGACCATGTGGCTTCCGTCCTCTCATTGCAGGGATCCTGTACGACACTTACCCGCTGTCCGAGGAAACCTGGCACACGCACCAGTTCAACTTCATCAGGGTAGGACCTCGCAGGGGAGTGGGGTCTGCAGCCCCCTGCAAGGGGGATCAGCTGGGTGGAGGCATCTACCATCCACACACAGGGTATCCCTCTTTCCACTTCGTTCTCAGATCTTCCTGACCTCTAACCCTCTCCTAGGCCCACGCTTTTCGCCTGCTGAAGACGGGGGGCATCCTCACCTACTGCAACCTTACCTCCTGGGGGGAGCTGATGAAGTCCAAGTACTCCAACATCACTACCATGTTCGAGGTGCAGCAGCTAAAGCTCCCTGGGCCCACCCATCTCCCTCTTACTCCAGGCAGCTTGGGGAGGTAGCTATAGTCACCTGTGACCTGGGAGGGTACCTTGCCTCCGGGCTGCTCTCTTGGGAAGATTGTGCCCTCTTGCATGGAAATCAGGCAAGGTCCCTCCCCAGTGCCCTTGGGACACATGGACTCAGCTTAAGCTCCCCCTCTGGCTGACAGGCCCCATACCCCTCACTGGGCCCCCCTCCACCCAGGGTGCACCTGCTAGTTCAGCCAAGCCTGTCTCAGGGCCTTTGACCAAGCTCTTCCCTCTGCCTCCGAGGACAAGCAGTTGGGCAGCTGTGACTGCCAGGAAGCTGCTACCCGAGTTCAGATATCTGGGGATCACTACTAAAGTCTTGGGCTTTCACATTGTCTCAGCAGTTCGACCTGGGTGGGGGCTGCTGCAGTCCCTGGGGAACTTGGCACTAGCAATGCTGTGTGAGGAAGGGTAGGCACTGGGTACGTGTGTGTGCTTGTATATGCACCATGAGGCCCCACAGCCTGAACGTGACATGGTGCTTCCCTGTGACAGGAGACGCAGGTGCCAGCGCTGCTGGAGGCAGGCTTCCGGAAGGAAAACATCCATACACAGGTGATGGAGCTGGTCCCACCTGCCGACTGCCGCTACTATGCCTTCCCACAGATGATCACACCCCTGGTCACCAAGCACTAAGTCTGGTGGCCCCAGGCTTAGCCACCTATGGCCTCCCCACCTCCCAGTGCCTTTGTGACCAGGAGCTCAGGCTCCAACTTTACAGCCCAGGTTCTAACTGAAGCAGCACCAGCTGTGTGACCCTGGCCACCTTCCCTAACCTCTGCAAGGGGACTAACACCAGCCTCTTTCCAGGGTCAGGGGGATAAAATAAATGCTGACACTGGGCTGGCCAATCAGCAGCCTGATGCGCAAGTACACTCTCACTCACTCCTCCTGTCCCTCCAGAAAAAGAAATCTGTTAAATGAACCTTCAGGGAGTCAGTGGGCAAGCTCTCAGCTCCACTGTGTAGGCTATGAACCCCACCCTGTCCATGGGAGACATCACCAATCAGTCATCTATGGCTCCTTCCCCTAGCCAGCCAGGACAGCTGCCCCTCCTTCCCTGTGGCTGGCAGCTGGGGTCCAAGGGCGTACAGAACTAGGTCAGGACTGCAGGGAATACAGCAGCTCCAGGCCCAGGTCCTTGGGCTACTGAGAAGGGTCTCTGGTCCCACCTAGTCAGAGTGAACCACAAAATAAAGCAAAACCTTTACATCTGGACCCTCATAGGATCCTCAGCCACCGGAGTACAGTGTCATTTGCTGTCTTGTTTCCTCTGACTTAACACCCGTTTCAGTCCCCCTGTGGAGGCAGCCCAGCCCTCACTTGGCTCCAGGGGATGATCTGGCTGCCCTTCTTCACAGCGGTGGGGCCTGGAGGAGACCCAGTGCGGGCCCTAAGAGGGGCTGCTATGCACTGCCTCCAGGGTCTCAGCATCTCTGAGGACTGACCCTGCCCAAGGCAGCACTTGCCCATCCACGCCAGGCATAGGGGGTGCTCTCTGCCCTGTGGCACCCCCCTACCTCCCAGGGCCCCTACCCATACACCACAAGGGCAGGCATTGGTCCAAGTGGGTTTCTTGGGTTTATTGACCATCTCTTGGGGTGATGAAGAGGACACAGGGCGGTAGTCAGGCAGCACTACCTGCGGTACCAGATCCTGAGTCTCTTCTCTCTCTTGATCTTCTTCTGCAGCTGCAGGATGCCATAGAGTAGGGCCTCGGCTGTGGGCGGGCAGCCTAGGGGCGGGATCTCGCCTCAGTGTCTGTGCCCATGGGGCAGGGGCCCACATCCCTGGCTCAGCCAGGTGCCCTTGACCAGTGACTGGATTCTGGGCCCTGTTGGGGCACCACCCCTCTCAATGCTGTCTGGCATAGGGCAAGTGAACCAGAAGGAACATCAAATGGTCTGGCTGGGGGCAACAACTACAGGTAAAGTGGAAAAGGAAAGGCCTGGGCCACCCAGGGCCCTGAGAAGAGTGACTCAGGAGCTGCAGGTTGGCCGAGGGCTGGTTGGCCACATCCAGGCCACTTCCCAGGGTGGGGAGGGCTGAGGTGGGCCCCCACCCCTGCATCCCATAAATGCACTGGAGGGGCTGGGCGCTTTGGCCCACCATGGGAAGTAGCCAGCAGGGTGGGCAGGGCAGGAAGGCCCACAAACTGAGAAGGGAAACCCCAGAGAAACAGTCCTCATAGTCCCTGTCCCTGATGTCTCAGGTGAAAAAAGTAGGGGGACACATTGCCACCCGGAGGACTAGCCAGGACCTGACAGATCTGCCACCTCAGGTGGCCAGACAAAGAACTGTCATGGTCATTTACTCCCAGCTGAATCTGGAGTGCTCAGTAGCTACAATATGATCACAGTGGGCCATCTGATAGATGGGGAAACAGGCTCAGAGAGGAGACATGAGGTCATGTGTTAAACAAGCAGTAACTGACCAAGGGTCTGGCTCTTGGTCAAGGTTAATAAGCCTGCAGGGTCGGCCACACTATGCATCTTTTGAAGCCCCACCCACTGTGCCCTCTGCCACCCAATAGGAGGGGCTGGACAGGTCTGTGTCAGGCTCTGGTCCCCCCACGCTGCAGGGCCTGGCCCAGGTGCTGAGGCTTCTCTAGGGCCCAGCGTTGCCCAAGTGGGGCCCAGGACTAGAAAAAATACTCAATATTTGCAGAATGTGAAACAAACCAACCCCATTTTCCAATGAGCTCCAATGTGGAAACCTGTTTCTCTGCCTTTGGGAGATGCCAGCACATGCCAGCACGTGCCCAGGAGGCCACCCCCACTGATCATCCAGATGAGGAGGCATGTGAGTCCCGCAGGATGGCCAGACAAGGATCGCTCAGTTACATGAAAACTTTAGACAAACCACTGATACTTTTAGTATAAGTGTATCCTGAATATCATGGGATATGTTTATAATGAGAAAGATATTATTGTTTTTCTGACATTCAGATTTAACTGGGAGCCCAGCATTTTTATTTGCTGAATCTGGTCACCCTGGTGATCTTGGATCCAAGCCGAGGGTGTGGGGGGATGCAGGGATGAGAGGTCTCACAACCCATTGTGAGGGCAAGAGCTCACAGACACTGTTCATGTCCTCTAGGACCTGTTTTCTGTTTTTTCAATAGCATTCCTTTAATTTTGTTTATATTAGGTGGAATCATATAAAACTATAACTTAAAAATAACCAAGTAGCAGCAACTCCGTACAGCTCAACCTATCCCCTTGATGTTGGCCTCAGCCAGAACCTGGATGAAATCGGGGAGCCCATAAAGGGACAACAAAAGGAAAGGCTGGGGTGTTACCTTTCTTAGACCCAAATCTGTTCATTCTTTTTTTTTTTTAATTCTCACCTGAGGACATGCTCATTGATTTTAGAGAGAGGGGGAGGGAGACAGAGATGGAGAGAAACATTGATGTGAGAAACATCACTCGGTTGCCTCTTGCATGTGCCCTGACTGGGGACCAAACCCTCAGCCTAAGCAAGTGCCCTGACCAGGAATTGAACCCACAACCTTTTGGTTTACAGGATGACACTCCAAGTCACTGAGCCACACTGGCCAGGACCTGCTCATTCTTAAAAAAGGGAAAGCCCACTGTGTCTGCAGGAGCATGGGAACTCTTTCGTGGGAACAAACCTGAAGGCCTGCTTGCCCAGAGACGTGGGCAGGGGACTTACCTGGAACGTAGATGTCCACAGGCACGATGCGGTCACAGCCCCTGACGACGGAGTACGAGTAGTGGTAGTAACCTCCTCCATTGGCGCAACTGGAGAAAGAGCAGTGCTGTGAGGGCCACTCTGGCCACTGGCCCTGTTCCTTCCTCTAGGCCTTGCCCCTAACCCACAGCCACCTTCAACTGCAAGCAGGTGCCCAGGCCGCCATAGGACTAGAATGGACATAAAGTCACAGGGAATGCAGTAGTCAGCTGGGACCAGGTAGAACAAGGGTAATGGATGGGCCCTGAAAATATGATGCTCAGTGAGAAGCCAGACACTAGAGGCCACACACATAGTGTGTGATTCCATTTATATGAAATGTCCAGAACAGGCACAGGGAAGGGCAGGGAATGGGTTCATGGTTGCCAGGGGCTGGGAGTGAGGGTGGGGAGTGACTGCTGATGAGCAGGGATGGGGCTTATTGTTGGGGTAATGGAATGATCTGGAACTAGACAGAGAGGATGGTTTTACATGTTGTGAATGCAATAAAGCCCACTGAATCGCACCCTTTAAAAGTGCAAACTTTCTGCTATATGAATTCTATCTCAACAACAACAAAAAAGTGATTAAACATGTTTCAATGATGTGGGGAAATGACTACAAGTTAAAAAGGCAAGGAGAATGTGAGCTGCTGACAGAAGGAGATATCGCTCATGTGTTCATAAAGCAAACGGACAGAAGTCCTATGGGCTGCTGGGCTGCGGGAACAACGATGACCCACAGCAGGGAACGTTCTGCGGAACGGTGAGTGCACACAGCAGAAGTGTCAGAGTCTCTGCAGCTGTGGGATTCTACTGAGTCTAAGTTACACCTCCATGACCTTGATGGGACACGAGCCCAGAAAAAGACTAGGGAGAAACATGCCACTGTGTCACAGGTATGTCTCATCACTGGAGGCAGTTCATGGCCCCCAGGCCCACCAGACACTCACCTTCCCATGGACACAACATAGCGAGGCTCTGGCATCTGGTCATAGACCTGGAGGAGATGATAGGGTCTATATAAGGCTCAAGCCTGGGCAGTGAGAGGGCAGTGGTCAGGGCCAGGCCTACCTTGCGGAGCGCTGGGGCCATCTTGTTGGTGAGTGTCCCGGCCACAATCATGACATCTGACTGGCGTGGGCTGGCTCGGAAGACCACGCCAAAACGGTCCATGTCGTAGCGGGGTGCTGCCATATGCATCATCTCCACAGCACAGCAGGCCAGACCGAAGGTCATGGGCCACAGGGAGCTCTGAGGGTGCCGGAGTGGTCAACCGTGAGTAGAGTTGTCCCATCATGTTTAAAAAACTACGTGATTTCACATAGAAGAACCTAGATTTCTAACCTTTCTTGAAGAACGACACGTCGGCCATTCCCTGACCCAACCCCACACAGAAACCACATGACCAGGGCTGCCCAACGGGAAGGTAAAGTGAGCTAGGCCTATGGGTCAACACTTGCCAGTAGCCACATTACCAAAGGAAAAAAAAAGAAAAAAAAACACATAAAATTAATTTTTAATAGTACCACTGATGTAACCTAGTACACCCTAAACCCCATCCTTCCAGCACGGGCACTTGCTGCTCTGAGTGACTGGCAGCCACATGTGGTACAGGCCTAATGCTGAGGATCTTGTTCTAGACACCTCCTGGTGTCCAAAAACTCTAATGCCAATTTCTCCAGGAAGCCCTCCAGGATGGCCTCAGCTGCTCTCTGACTCCTTTATCTGTATGGTGCCTGATTACCCTACAGCTGGGGTTTTCAGCTAGACCTTTCTCTGATTCTCTGCATCTAATCTGGGACAGAAGTAGCCCCCACTGCCCCACTGATGTGCTAGTGCAGTGACAGCACAAAGGTTGTCCACTGTGGCAAGACCACCTTGACTGACTGGCATCTGAGCTGGCTGACCTTGACCTCATCTCTGGGTGTTCACAGTCATAACAAGGCTGCAGTGGACATTGCTGTCCTGGAGCTGTCCAGGGGCCCCGGGAGGGTGCTCACTGTGGTGTTGTGGCACAAAGACACACAAAAGACTGAGCCCGCATACGACCATCAATGGGAGATTGTTCAAGTGGCCTGTCCCAACCCAGCACAGCTTGGGTACTGAAAGGAGTCCCTGTCTTGGGACAGAGGACACGTGTCCAGTGGGAGACACGCCAGACACATGACTTAACAGTGAATGTAAGACAAAAGCTGTTTCGTGGCTGACACTGGGGGCAGGGCAGGCTTTTAAGATTTTTGCCAGAAAAGAGTTACTGCCTTTGGCAGACAATACTTTTCTAGTTAATGGGTTACTTTTAGCCCAGGCTGGTGCAGTTTAGTGGATTGGGGGTTGTCCTGCAAACCAAACAGTCGCTAGTCCAATCCTGGTCAGGGCACATGACTCGGTTTTGGGCCAGGTCTCCAGTTGGGCACATGTAAGAAGCAACTGATTGATGTTTCTCTCACACATCAACGCTTCTCTCCCTTTTTCTTTCCCTTTCCCTCTTTCTAAAAATAAGTCAAATCTTTTAAAAAGTAAATAAAAATGAAAAGGCTACTTTTACATTAAGAGAAAAAAGAGGCAGTAACAGAAAACAGGACTATAGAAGGGAGGTGGCCCATCTTCACTAAGGCCATGGGAAAGACAAGAGGGTGGGACAGAGACACGGGGGGATGTCAGGGCCGGGAGCTGGCAGTGTAGTGGTGCAGAGGATGAGTCCTCACATAATCATGAGCCTCTGGAGAAGTCCAGTCGGCTTCATGAACCACAGGGGCAGATGAGCGTGTGTGCTGCCCACGTGCACATGTGCAAGTGTGCAGCTGAGGCTGGAGAGATGGAGGAGGGTTGGGGGCTCACCCGGCGGGCCCAGTTGACGAGGTCGTCCAGCTTGGCCACCACATACTCGCCCCGGCTGCTGGGAAGTGAGCTGGGTTTGGGGACCATGGCTCCGGCCTTGGCCACTGCGGGCTGTGTGCTGGGCATGGGACATGGCACAGGGAGGTATTAGTTACGTAGGAATCCCAGGAGATGAGTACTGGCCACTCCCACAGCCTCTACCCTGGGGCCTAACACAGAGCAGCCTGTCAGAGCACAGAACAAAGCTGTGGTCACTGCTAGTCCCGAAGGCAGTGCTGGGAGGAGCCTTGGGGCCAGGGATCGCCCAGGGGCTGCAGAGTCCCACCACCCAGGCCTGGGTCTGCTGAACAATGAAAGACTGCATGGACACACATCATCCTGCCTTGCTGTGGCCCCAGAAGACCCAGTCTTCTTAGGAACTCAGTTTCTCCATATGGAAAACAGGGGCCAGCTGACACACTCTTTAGCGAAGGCCCTTTGATTTAGGGATGTGTGACCATTGGCTTACACGTGCAGGAGGGGCTAGGCAGGGACTGCATAGTCCTGTTGGGTGTAGGAGGCCCCTGGAGTCACCACGGGTGCTGCTGTGCTGGGGAAGGGGGCTGCTTCAGAGCGCTTGGGTTACCAGGAGGGCTGGCCTCACCTGCTTGGACCATCAGCAGCCAAACTCGCATGGACACAGCGTATGTGAACAGCTGGACCCACACTGGAGCTGCAGAGACAGAGCACACATGAAGAACAGACTGGGATGCCTGGAGATGCTGTTACAGGGGCCAGCCTGGAGCAGGCATGGGAAAACTACAAGTCTGGCCCTCTGTCTACTTTTGTAAATAAAGTTTTAAAGTTTTATTGACACACAAACACACCAATGTGTTTCTGTGCTATCTGCAACTGTTTTCATAAAGGCATAGCTGAGGAGTCTCGACAGAGACCATCTGGCCTGTACGGCTAAAAACATTTACCATCTGGCTCTTCAGGGGAAAAGTCTGCTGAACCCTGGGCCATAAAGTGCCTGGTTTCCATTTCACACTTCTCTCATTTTCCTTTTGTTTTATAGTGAATATGTATTTTATCCCTAGAAAAAAAGACGTCCAAATCCATGCCCGCTTCAAAGTCCCCTGACGTCTCCACATTAGGAAAACTCTCTCCTTAGATCTGCTATTTCCCAGGTCCCATGGTGCTAAGGGTTTGATTTCTGGGCTCTGTCCTTGAAGAGGCCCCAGTGGCCACCTGCCTTCCTATCCTGAGGAGGCCTGCATGGGGCTGCCATCTGGCCAAATGCACTGATTGTTTTCCGGCGACAGGTAATACATGAGTCCTGAGGGCACTAGAATAGGTGGACAGGGGTCTAAAACCAGGCTCTGCCCCAACACGGATTGTCCACACTGAGGTCCTGCATACCACCTGCTGGAGAGCAGACTGCCAGCCCCAGTGTTGCCCTTTACTCGCTGTGTGACCTTCAGCAGGCAGGGCTCGTTTGGAGTTGCTCGAGTCCTTCCCAGCTCTGAGGTACTCTGATCCCATTCCCAGTCTGACCCCTTCCTGATGGGTAGCCATGGCCAGGGCCAAAGACACAGGCACTTACCACAGAGCGAGGATTGGGCGGAGCAGGCTGGGAGCTGCAGAGAGAACCACAGGGTGTGGGCCGTGAGTTTCAGACAGCACTAGAGACCACAAACTCTAACGCCTAGGTCAGCCAGGTCTTTCCCCCTCCAGCCCCCTGCCTCATGCACCTTCCCTCTACCCTTGGCCTATCTAAATTCTCCTTTAACAAATATTTGGTAAAGAGGTGTCTTTCTGAATATGAACCAGATAGTGCCACTCCCCTGCTTAAAACCCCACAGCCCCTGGAAGAAGCCAGGCTCCACGCCAAGGCCACCTTCCCTTCCTCACAGGTGTCAGTGAGGAACCTGCTTCAGCACCTCCCCACATGCTGTTTTGTCTGCCCGGATCACCCTGCCCCATATGTGCACATGGCCAGCCCTTCTCATGGGGTGGGTTTCAGCTCTAACTGGGTCTACAGCAGCCCCCAGGCTCTCTCAATCCTGTCACCCTGTTCTATGGCCACCTATGTGTATTTGTGTGGTGTCTGCCTCTCCAGCAATAATGCCAGGGTCTCCTAGGGTAACCTCAGTGTCCCTTCAGCCTTGGCTGTAGGTGATGAGTATGTGTTGAGTAAACAAACCCACAGAAACGAGCATGGAAGAGCATGGAAGACGACGAACTGCCCAACCCCAGGCTCCTGTTTGAGCTGCTCCTCTCTAAGCCTCAGTTCCCCCACCTAAAAATTTAGGGCTTTGCACAAGCTCACAGCTCAGTAAATGCCCTTCACAGGTCAGCAGATCTGTGAACTTCCACAAGAAATAAAAATACCCTCTTTGTTGTCACCATCTTACTGAAAATTGGTCTTTCTTTCAATTCTGAATGTCATCAACAAACCACAGGACCCATGGTTTTTACCAAAAGAAATTACAGACATTCCCAACGGCGTCACAAGGGTTGCAAACATTTCCACCCATCCTTCAAAACCATAACAATGGGACTTGGTGCTGGATTTCGAACGTTAATAACCAAACACCTGAATGAGGAACTCGCCAATTCGGTTTCGAGACAAAATCCTAACTATCTCGGGGTAACTGCTTTCCTTTGCAACCCTGTGAATTTCATCCTGTGCGTTTTATCACTAATTTCAAGACAAGGTCCCAGGAGCAGGCCAAGTTGGGACGCCTGCTGTGCGAGTAATGTCACCTTTTCGAGGAGTTCAGGCCCCCTCCGGGCCTCAGTTTCCCCGCCAGTCAAGGAGGCAATCCACAAGCCGCTTCTCTCTCGGAAACTTACAGAGCAGCAGAGCCTTGACCCCCTTCCGGGCCCCGCCCCGGCGCTCTCCAAGGGCTGGCGGGCCTGTGTCGCTACCCCGGCCTCAATTTGCCCGAGAACCCTGACCCCGGAGTCCCGATCCGCTCACCAGCCTGTGCCGCCATCTTGGCCTCGGCCTTCAGATAACCTCTGCGGTCCGTCAGCTTTAGTGCTCCGAGTCCTAAGGCTCTTCGCCCAAAGTGGTTCGGCTGGTGAGCGGAAGCCGGAAACTAGGCCCGGAACGTTCCGTCTTCGTGGACGTTCCCCACAACGTCCACCCCCGACGCCCCACGAAGGATAAAGGATATAGGGGTTTGTCTCCAAAAAAGCAGGGGCCCACCCACTTTTTCCTTACCCGAGAAGCAAGAATAAAAGTTGCGTCCCTGGGTGGGCTCGAACCACCAACCTTTCGGTTAACAGCCGAACGCGCTAACCGATTGCGCCACAGAGACGGAGCTGTAGCTTCCCTCCAAACGCTGCCCTACGAGGCATGCGCGATCGGTAAGTGCGGAGCGAGATACTCCTGTGTAGAGTCGTCTGCGTAAAATTGGGTTGAAGCGGGGCGATAGCGACACCTGCCACCCAGCCAAAAAGGCTCAGTTGGAAAAGTGCTGCACTGAAGGTTTAAAGGTCCCCGATTAGATCCCGAGTTTCGGCAAGAGTTTCAGTGCCCCGGAAGCATCATTTTCCTTTCCTCGAGGCTTGTGCAGTTTCTCCCTTCACCAGAATGTGTCCTCATTCTGCAGATAACGAGCAGGGCTGCCACTCATTCCAATGTGGGACAGACAGAGCAAGGCACTCAAACCCCAGTCCCACCTCCAAGACTAAGATTTCAGCCTAAACGCCCCATTTCCCCAACCCAATTTTTTCTTAGTGGTAGCATTACCAGAGCTAGTTGTAAACACAAACACTACTGAACACCAAAACTGACAAAATAGCTTGCAAGAACACTCTTCACTTGTATGTCGTTTATTTTTTTTAAACCCTCGTCCAAGGATACATTTCTTGATATGAGAGATAGAGACATCAATGTGAGAAACATCGACTGATTTGGCACCAGTTCGACTGGGAACCAGTCGACTTGGCACCAGTTCGACTAGGTTGTATCTGAAACCTAGATATGTGTTCTGATCAGGAATTGAACCTTCGGCCTCTCAGTTTTCAGGATGACACCCTACCCACTGAGCCAAACCAGTCAGGGCAAAGTTTGTTTGTTTGTTTGCTTGCTTGCTTGTTTTAAATTTAAGATAAATAACAGACTTGCAGAGGTGCCAGCACTGTGCAATGAGAATCCCCTCTCCAGGAGGTGGTTCTGTAGAAACCTGCTACTTCCCTGAGGGTGGGTTTGACTGCTCCACTATGGAGGCTGGTGCTGGGAGTCAACTGACTATAGGGGAAAGCCGGGTGTGGTCACAGGGTCGCAGGGTTGCAGGGCCTGGATGAGGTTCTGAATTAGGCTGGGGAAGGCAGGGGTGGAGGACAGTTCCCCAGGAGGTCCTGGGTTGGGGAGGATAAGGGAACAGCAGAGAGAACCCAGCAGGTGCTAGCAGCTTTGAGCAACTAGCTAGACAAAGCTCCCAGGAAGGAGTGGAGGAGGCAGGCAGGAATCACTTCCTCCATAGTAAAGGTGACAGGGAAAGGCAAAAAGAACCCCATCAGTTTATGGGGGTGCTCCTGGCAAGTGTATGGGGCCCGGGATGCTGTTCAACTCCACCCTCCCGAAACCTCTGTCAGCAGTACAGAGGGTAGAGCCAGCTGCAAGGGACACAGGCTCAGTTGCCAGAATACCTGAGGGAAGCCATCACCACTGAGAATGGGGGTTGTAGGAGGGTGTGGATAGGTGGAGTACTCCAGCTGTGCCCCACTTTTTGTTGGGTGAAGTCCATCCTCTCCATGCTTCAGAAGCAACTGAGTGGCACTGGCTTACCCAGGGCAGTGGCCACCTCTAGGCTTTCTAGGACACTCCTCACTTGGGCAGGTAATCTGGCTATGAACTACTACCTGAACTACCACCACCCATTTAGAGGGAGAAGAGACCCCCACCCACCCCAACAGCCACCACTACCAAATAGGAACATCCTTAGAATCCACAAAAACACAGCAAGCACTGAAAACACCTGCTGGGATGTAGGACTAGGTTGTAGGTTAGAAGTCTCCCCAGATGGGGATGGGGTTGGATCCCACAAGCTCCAAGCCCATCTGAGGGAGACTGCATGCCTGCATGCGGGGCCTAGGAAGGCAGTCAGATCTCCAAAATGACATTTACTTCCCACCCGAATGGTTTAGGCCTGCAAGCACAGACTTGAAGCACAGTGAAGATTAGAGGGGGTAAAAACAACTCAGGAATTTAAAAATACTTCACAGTAACAGAATAACCTCACGCAGGCCACAGGGTTTCCACTTGGGTACATTTGTCACCAAGGAGAGTGAGTAGCCAGTATATTCAGACAGGAATCTGTTCTCACTGACTGATCTCAGGGAGAATTGCTGTCAGTAGACGGCGCTGTTGGACTTTTCTGAAGCCAGGCCCACTTTGGCAGTGCGGGTGGGGCCACCCTGTGTGGGTATGGAGGACTCTGTCCAGGAAGACTGATCCGTGCGGAGCCAGGTTACCAGGCATCAGGAGTCTCCCTCACCCCACCCACCAATGGTTTCGGCTTTGGGTCACTAGTTCTTCCCTCCGAAGTCACCCCTCTGGCCAACCTGGGAGGGATAGCAGGGGAGCTGCATGTAAGGATCTCCTGCTCTTAGATTTGAGCACAATCATCCGAGACACAGATCACCAGCAGGGTTCTGGGGCCCCCAGGTTGCAAGCCATTTCCCCAGTACATCCCACTAACCAACCAGAGGTGATTTCTGCAACTCCTTCAGACCTCTTGGAGAATCAAGGCACCCATCCCTGCACATTCCATGAGAATCTCCTTTTGACTGCCCCCTGCAGTGATTCCTGTTGGGTGAGGGGGACATCAGGAGAGAGAGCAGTCATGCCAGTGGATGCACTGACCTCAGTCCAGGGGTGACAATGAAGCCAGGGTGGTGACAATGGGGCAGGGCCTTGAAGTTAACGTCACTGATGTTTACTGCTACATCAGCTTAGAATAAATAACTAATCAGTGTGTGGCTCTGACTGGTAACCATGTTCAAGGCCTGGCCAAGTGAAAATGAGGCATGGGTCTGCACACAGCTAGGGTCCCAAGCCAGGGACCCTTTGGGCCCTGGGACCTGTTCTCATGCTTCGGGCAGGAACGAGAGCCTGATTCTGTGGCTTCCAGATCAAGAGCCGGACCCAAGACATGTGCACAATAACCTTGGCTGTCTGTGTTGGAGCAGCAAACACACAGGATCATCACAGCTTCCCACTCAGATCACTGAGACCACAGGGTTGGCTGGGTGGCAACAATGCCCAGTGCATGGATAGATGCTGCCTTGCATGAACACCCACAGTAGACGGGCGGCCTCAGCATCCGTCTGGAGCAGAGACCTCCCCACATGAGACCGAAGGGAAGGAGGCCATGGAAAGATTTACGTTCATCTCTTGTCCCGCACAACCAACACTGCAAGTGCTAAAGCATGAGAAAGCAGCAGTCTTTGGCTCCATCTTTTATAAACACTCGTTTTCTTCAAAAATGTACAAGAGAGCATACCAAACTCAAGAACAATGTTAAGAGGAAACCACAGAAAGAAGGGGGAATGGAAAAATATACAATGTCTCTGGAGCTATACATTCATATCAAACTTGTTTTTAAACTCCTGTTTAATATCGGATACAATGCTTTTTAACATAAAAAGACAAATGTGTACCTTATATTAAACTATTCCATACAGTCACAAGTAATGATATAAAGCAAAATAAGTCATTTTTGTCCTTCTAAAAACCTTTCAAGAACTGTACCTTCCCCCAAAAGCCAGGAAAACAGAGCCCACAGTTACATCTGACACCCACGTCTCCCCAGCCCCGTCTTCGGAAAGCAAGTTCAACAGAACAGGGACCTCTGGCGACTCTCACTACCACCCGAGGGCGCCTTCCCACATCAGCATCGCTGGTTCCTTTCTTCTAGGAGCTGGTTGTCAAACATTTCTTTTTCCCTTCAGAAGACAAAAAATGACATCTTCATTTTAGTAATTAATCATGTTTTAAAGAGCATGAAACAGAGGAGGTGGTGTATGATGGGGCAGAGTTTCAAGTTGAGAAGATGGAAAGTTCTGGAGATGATGGTAGTGATGTTTGCATGACAGTGTGAATGTGTTTAATGCTGCAAAACTGGGCACTTAAAAACGGTTATGGTGAAACTGTGTTAAGTATCTTTTACCAAAACTAAGTAAAAATAAATTTTAGAAGTCTGAAATATCATATTATCCTCATTAAGTGACTCCCTGTTAAGAAATACTGTGTTAACAACCACTTGGCTGGCCACTACATTCAGGATAGACGTTAACCAGGAACACTTATTCTGAGGGGGGCCTGGCAAAACATGGGAACATTGGTGAGGTAAGTGTGCATGCGTCAGATCAAAACGAGAAACACAGGCAGCCTGAAAAAGAGGATGAAGGAAATAGCACACACACACTACTTCCAGTTCACACACCTCTGCAATGCACAGTGTAATAAAGCAAGTTGTGTGCACAACTGCTTAACCTATGAGAGGAACACAAAGGTGATGGAGCCCATGACAGACCGACCATGTGGGTGAAAATGGGCCAAAGGATAGAGAGTGCAATCACTAATCGTGTTCCTTAGACCATGTCCCTGAGGCATAAAATGGGGCCTGTTTTTACCCTAATTCAGTGACATCAGCCAATGAACCCCATTTTCAAGGCCATTTCATATATGTTTCTGGCAGACAGAAGTAGTGAAGAACTCCTAACACTCTTAGTGTTGGCAAGCCAGCAGAAGGGAGAGCATGGAGCCCTGGCTGGCGTGGCTCAGTGGGCTGAGTGCCAGCCTGCGAACTGAAAGGTTGCTAGTTCCATTCCCAGCCAGGGCACATGCCTGGGTTATAGGACAAGTCCCCAGTTGGGGTATGTGAGAGGCAACCAACTGATGTTTCTCTTGCACATCAATGTTTCCCTCTTTCTCTCTCCCTTCCACTCTCTCTAAAAATAAATAAGTAAATAAAATCTAAACAAAAACAACAAGAAAAAAGAAGGAATGGCATGGAAACAGGGATGCAGTCACAGGAGCAGAAGGCTGAGCTCTGAAGGCACTGTTGATCTGCCCTCCACCACCTGAGGCCACTATCTTTTTTTTTTTAATCTTCATCTGAGGACATCTTGTAGTATTGATTTTAGAGAGAGAGAAACATTGATGTGAGAGAGAAACATCAATCAGCTGCCTTTTATATGTGCTCTGACTGGAAATCAAACATGCAACCCAAGTTATGTGCCCTGACCAGGAATCGCACCCACAACCTTCTGGTGTATAAAACCCTCCAACCGAACCACCAGGTGTGGGCCCAAGACAACTGCATACAGAGCCAAGAGACCCTTCTGTGGGCAGCTGTCATCCACTGCAAGCGTGTCATCCACTACAGCTGATAGGTGGCCCTCCTAACCCCCTGCATTTGCTGGGGTCCTTCCTAGAAAGGACGCCGAGCATCTTCACCCCTGAATGTCCCATCACAGTGCCCAGTCAACCCTGGACAGAGCCCCTGGCCTGTGACTCTAGTTGAGTCTTCAATCTGTCACTGGCACACGGTCAAGTCTGTTCCCAGCAAGACCTGGCAGCATGCCCAGATGGGATTAGGGGCTCTGGGGCCAGAATTCCAAGGTCAACTAACCACACCAATGTGAGAGAAACATCTTGATCAGAGCCTTCTCTGACTGGTGAGGACCCACCAGGCCAAGTGCTGCCTGTTCTCAAATAGCCACGGCTCTGCAGCAACAGGGGAGAGTTGGATATACAAACATCCAGCCCCCAGCAACAGGAGATTAGGCAGAGGGGCCTGAGCACATGTCCAGTGGTCACCCTGGCCACCCCTGGGCTTGTGTCCATTTCAGGGACCAGGGCCCGTGGCCGAAACTGACCAGAGGACAGAACTTTGACTGCTGGCTTTACCAGGTTTGCCTGGCAATTCATCAGCCAAGAGTTAATGTGTATTTTCAAGTTTATGTGACTCAAGTGGGCTTCTGGATCAACATGTCAAGAAGAGGGGCCTCAGTCTCAGATACTAGTGTGCACATATAAGCCTTGGAAGATAAGCTGCAAAATGGTTGGGACAGGGCCCTGGGCAGCCTACCGGTAGCTCAGCAAAGGTCCTTTGATGTACTTCTCCTCGGCTGTCTTGTAATCTACCGCGTCCACTGCAGAGATTGCACAGATGATGGCCTGCAAGAAGGGGACAGGTCAACACCGGGCCAGACCACTTGTGGTGCTAAACTCTGAAATCCACATGGGGCCAGTCTGACCCCATGCTGGCCTCCAGGCACATCCCCGTTTAAGGCTCAAAAGATATGGACGGAACCCGTGACAGCTCTGCTTGTAATACAGTTTATGAATTAAATCAGTAACATTACCTTCTGGACTAGATGAGAGTTCCTGTCACTAAAAACATATAATGAAAAGCAGCACCCAAACAAGTGCATTTTTGAAAATTTTTGAGTTTACGGTTCAAACATCAGGGCAGGTCTCTGTGGGGCTGTCCTGGGCACTGTGGGATATGGAGCAGCATCCCTGGCCCCACACCCTCAAAAAGCACGCAAGGGCTTGAGACTTTCTTTTGTTTTTGTATCTATTTGAGACTTTCTTTCCACAAATACAAAGTTCAACGTACTTGCACCTGACAATGTCTTTTGCACACTGTGTGTACACGCCAGGCAGTGCCCTCTCTGAACTTAATGGTAACTGAGGAGCCATATCTACTCCTTACCCAGTCCAGTCCCAACACTGAGGGAAGTTAAAAAACTCCCCTTTTCCTGAGTAAATTCTGGAACATTTACTACCTGTGCACGTAGATGACGCCCGCATCTCATTCTCCCAGGGCTGGCAATGAAATCAGAACATCCGGCTCTGTGCCACCGCCCACGGAGGAGCTAGGCGAGTGCTGGGCTCCACAATGCGAACGCCTCCAGGCAGGTTTTGGGACCATGGTACCCCAGCACCAAACTGCCCCACGCCCCCTACAGCCCATGCCTGGGCAAAGTTGGGCTGGGGTTCTGGTTGAGGCCACATCACAGACCCCCACCACCCGCACACACAGGACGTTCTGCTGGCCACTCACTTCAGGCAGAAGAACATCCAGGATGAAGCGGATTCTGTCACCATTGATCTGTGTCAGCATCCTGCTACCCGTCTCCTGGTAGACCCCCTGCAAGTACTTCACCACCAGGTCCAGCTGTTCCTCGTCCTCCAGGTACGTCTCCACACACGTCATGTACTGCCCCGAGTTCAGAAATGTGTTCAGCCACCTGGATGGCTTTGTGTTCCTTAAGATGGCCTGCAGATGGCTCTCAGCGCCCCTCGCCTTCACGATGTACTCAACCAGCTTCTGGTTGGCACGGTCCCGCGCAGCCCGAGACCGGTCGGGCAGGACTTTTCTGCAGGGCTGCCTCCTGCCCCAGGGACTCCCAGCCACAGGCATCTCAGGGTCCTCCTGGCAGAGCTGAGGGAACCGGGTCCCTAAGACATCTTGCTGGATGGACTTGCGCACAGGATAGCCTGCAAAGGAGGCACACATCCATAGGACCGCCACCCAGCCAGGTGGGGTCCTGTTCACTGCATTCTGTGGGGGTGAGGGAGGCCCCAGGCCTGGGAGTATTGGGACAGCCACATTCCTGAAGAGCTCTTCCTTTGTCAGGAGCTGTCTTCTCTCTCCCAACTCTGCCCTTCAGCCAAGTTTAACCTGAAAGAGCAGAGCCCCTTCAACCCCCCAAAAGCAGCATTAATTCATCTACCTCCCTCTTTAAGGACAGAAGGAATGGGACCGTGTACGGCTGTCAGTAACTGAGAACACAAAGCAACAAGGAAAGTGCTGTTCGTGTATTTTAACTCTTGGGTGTTAGCACAGACAGGGCAGTTTTGGATGTGGACCTATCATCCAGGCCCCTACCGCAGGGAGGGGAGACCCGGGGGTGCTCCCTGGACACCGAGCTAGGCTGCACGGTCCTACTACCCAGGAGCAGGCTCAGGACACCTCTTGCTTTTAGACTAAAATATGGGCCATGCTAGAGGAGCTGGTGGACTTACTTATATCGGCTGCATAATATTCCAGAAAAGAGCCAGAGAAGGAACCACAACCTGCAGAGGAGAAAGGATGGGAGAGGGGACGTCACACATGCAGTACACTCTGGAATCCCCTAGGTTGTAGGGTCCTGTTTCAAGTCCAAGCGGACCCCTGTGCCAGAGGCCTGGGGCAGCACAGAGCCTGGGGCAACACAGAGCCTGGGTCCCCAAAAAGGCCAGGCATTTCTGCTAACAAGCCTTATTTAGATTCCCAACAGCCTAACTTGGGGTGGGCTGAAACCTGTTCTGGTTCAAAGGCCTTTTGTCCATGTCCAACATTCCCACCTCTGCCTGGGCACCTGCTCACTCACCCGTGCTGGGGACACAACTGGCCAGACTACCATGCGGAATGGGCCGTGCTCAGCCCTCACTAGAGAGTCTGCAAAGGAGGGTCTGCTCTCTCTGCCCACTCCCCCGTCTGATGCCGTGGAGGTCCTACATACCAAGCCGGACCCTGTAGTCAGTGATCAGAGAGACGCACCAGCCAATGGCCTGGTCAAAGTCCTCCTTGGCCTTGTTCTGCAATGAGAGAGAGAGAGCAAGTGTCAATGGGAGTCTGCTGGGATCCTCACCACTGCCTGCTATCTCAGTGCCCTTGTCCTCAGCGCCTGATACCCGGCAGGTGCTCCAAGGCCAGGCTCCTGAGGCCTGCAGGGGAAGCCTGGCAAGGCCCAGGTCTGGGGCTGGGCTGCTCACAAAATGGGCCTTTGTAAGCCTGGCTCTGGGCCAGAGACTTAAAGGCTCTAAGAGGAAGGTGGATAAACATCCAAAATTGCAGTTGCCATGACCACCATAGGGAGAAGACATTAAAATCATGTGAAATAAAGGAAAATGGAGACAACTGTACTTCAACAATAAACAAATAAAAAAAATAAAATTACAAAACAAACAAACAAACATGTGAAATAAATCCTTCTAAGAGATGTCTTTGCGCCCAGAACTTGAAGTGCGGCAGCATAAGGCTGCAGGGAGGGACACTCAGCCACTACCAAACCAAGGACAATACAACTGGTGAGGCTTTCTTAGCTGGGACAAGCTCCTAAGAAATGTTCACAGGCTCAAGAGAACCTGAGACCCACATCCTGAGTTACCATTGCTTTGGCCCAGCCTCCGGCCTGTGGTTGCTGCATGAGGCAGGCAAGGGATGCAAGCAGAGCTAACAGCTCCAGGGGTAGGGAGAGAGGGGTTCACTGATTGGCACCTGGGATGGCAGGCAGTGTGGCTCCTCAGGAAAGGAGATACACAGGGCCCTACAGATGCCACAAAACAGTGACAGTCACACAAGCGTCAGTGGAGGTAGTGCAAATCCATCAACAACCCAGAACAGGTAACACATCCACCCCTCGGAGGTGCTGCTCACTGCTACTCAGACGAACCAGTCCCTTGTGCTCCCCTACACACCCATCTCACAGGTAAACCTGGGAAACAGGAAGCCAGCCATGGATGCCCTCTAGGCATCTGGACCACGAGAGGCCCATGTGCCATCTTCTTGTAACGTCTCAGAGCAAGGTTCCCACTCCTTCCTGCACACTCCATGGGGAAGCTACAGGACCCTAAGAATGCACACAGCACTTAGAGAAGTCATGTGGCTCCTGGCCTGGAAGCTGGGTGAGCAGCTCCCTATCCAAGCAGATTGGCATTCAGGGGGGCATGCAATCAGGCTCCCTCCAGAACCAGACCCCACTGACAGGCACTGATAAGGACCAGGTGTCTGGTGTTGGCTGTGGGTTAGACGTTACAGTGAACAAACTTGAGAACAGACAAGACAGGTAGAGCAGGGCTCGTGTTGTGGATATGGGCAAATCGGAAATAAAAGGGCTGGGGTCTGGTATGGGTGCCAATCTTCTAAACACTCACCCATCCCTGCAATCCTCAGGGAAACAGGGCAGGCATGGGCAGTGAGTTCCCCAGATCCCAGCACTGAGAATATGGCTCAGACACAGACTGCTTCCCAACCTGGAAACCCAGGAAACCCTAGCAACTGCTGTGGGAACCCCTACAGCAGGGTACAGGCAGGAGTCTCCCCACGTGTCCAGTTTCAGTATTTTTAAAGCTGGAACAAAAAGCAGTTTTTCAAGGCTGAACAGTCAGCATTTTAAATGGAGCAGCCCTCACAGTTCATGGACTCAGGTATGTAACAAAGCTGATCAAAGAATGGGGACGACACGGCCACTGGAAGCACAGCAGGTACCCTAGGGAGTGTCCTGGCCCCAACTCAAGCAGTACTCAGGCACCACGTGGGGGGGGGGGTCCCTACTCTAAGGCACCCTGGTGTCTCATCCCAAGGGCGGGGCCTCAGAAGCAGCCGGAAGGAGCTGGCCTTGCACTCAGGTTCTCTGCCACCTAACCACGCACCCCCAGCCCGGGACAAATAATTCCTCACACCACAGCCTCAGTTTCCACCCCTGAACAACAGGACAGACAGGTAGCAAGCTCCTGGGTGATTCAGAGTCCCATGCAGGGACCCACGAGGGTAGTGGCAAGAGCCAGCATGGCAGGCACCTAGTACCCTACAACAGTGGTTTCAAAGACCCCACAAAAGACACTGTCACCAATCACAAAGGAACTATTTAGTTAAGCACAGATAACAAGCCACCTACCAGAAGTGCCTGTTTCTCTTTACAGTCAAAGTGCTTCAGCCTCCTAAGAGGCACCGTGATGCTGCGGGAAGCAGAGGCAAGGTTACATGAATGGAAGACACTCCATGACCTAAAAGACATTCTTTTCCTCTGACAAAGTTAGTAGGAGCCATGCTAGGGCTTCTGCCAGACCAGGTCACCCAAGACAACTGCTGTCCCCAGCTGCTTGAGGTAGTCCCTTGAAGCCAGGCCTTGGAGGGATGGGTACCCTCTAGTGGGTACTTACAGGGACATAGCTGGGGCTGCTGTGCAGGACGGGCAGATGCCAG
Organism: Phyllostomus hastatus; assembly: GCF_019186645.2. NCBI lineage: Eukaryota > Metazoa > Chordata > Mammalia > Chiroptera > Phyllostomidae > Phyllostomus > Phyllostomus hastatus. The sequence goes on along the minus strand of NW_025333640.1, from coordinate 4,622,850 downwards.
GGCCCAACCTCCACATTGCTGGTGACCAAGAGAGGGGTGGCAGCACCCAAGTGACAGAAGATCAGAGAGGACCAGCTCCACAGCCACCTAACTGACGAGGGATACGGTGCCTTCAGAGCTCACTGGGAATAGAGTGACACATTGTGTGCGTTCTTACCCCGTGATGAAGGGCGCGTGCAGAAAGACGGGCAACGAACCACATGGAAAAACTCAGATTGCATCAGGTTTGCTGCTCATGACCTGTATGAAGGGAGCCACCTTTGCTAATTCGTGGAAAATGGGGGTCTAATGCTCGTCTTGCTGGGCGACCTTTCAAAGCCAACAAATCAAGGTGGGAAAACTGAGCTGCAGAACCTGGCGACCACGCCCCAGACGCCTGCTCCCCGGATCCTACTCCAGAAAACATCTATAAAGAGCCAGGGATGGTGGGCTCACCCTCGTCCTTTCGGGTCCATGTGTCCTTCAATGAAAAGCACACTTGCTTTCTTGTCTCTCCGCCTGATGCTCTTGACCTATGGGTGAAGCCAAGAAAACACAGCATCAAGAACCGAGGAGGAGCAGTGGGTTTTAAATATTTTTCTGACACCATCTCATTGAGCAAGAGGTGACCAACTGGTATGTGTGACAGGGAATGCCACTGGCTGGGGGACAGAGGTGAAGCCCACACAGTAACATTCTCAGGGACTGCCCAAATTTTGCTGCACGCATGGCTCTGAGAGGCTTCACAACTGAGCAGAACCAGGCAGGATTTTCTTAAATTTTTAAATAAAGGCAACCACACCTGCTGCTGCCAGCCGTCTCCATGTGATTGTCATGACTGACTATCCCATGGAAGAGCAGGGATCGTTCCGGATCAGCCCAGGGCACGAGACGGGGGCAGGGCCTGACCCAAACCTGCGCTCTCGGACTGTGAAGGCCGAGGAGCCCCTCCTGTCATGCTTCACAGGCTGCACACATGGTTTACCGGCAAGTGTGGCCACGGACATGCCTGCCCCAGAAACGTCACCCCAAGAGTCTGTCATGATGTTGACTCGTTAACCAGCAGGGCTTCCACGGAACTGGTGAAAACAAGGAAAGGGCTGAAAGGCCTGGAAAAAGGGTGCCTACTGCAGGCAGGATGCGACACCTGCTGGAAAGTGGGTGCTGGAGGAAGGAGGAGGGCCCGATACACGGCCGCCACAACTGTGCCACAGGTATATGAGATGCCAGACTCACCAGATGTGTGGTTCAAGCTACAAATTCTACCCATAAACGCTTCCTTCTGAGTCTGGTTCTGCCCTCCCCATAGCCATGCCGCCCTATACACGGAGGCCCTGTGACTGCAGGTCAGACTCATCCAGACGACACAGCTGCTCCTGACTACAGCTGATACCTTTCCAACTTAAATGCCATCGTCTCTCACTATAATTATAGGAGTCCAGATAGAATCATGCAGATCCTGTCTCAGATGGAGAAGGATAAAAGGAGAAATGAAGGGGCGAGAGTAGCCAAGACAATGCCTTTGCCTAAGCAATAAACTTACCATTTGCAATGTCTGGCACAGACAGAAAGCAAAGCCACAAACTTGGCTTACATGTAGCTCATTCACCTCACTGGGGCACTGGGCAGTATTTCAAATGCCTGTTTTCATACAGACAACACTTCCTACCCCAAAATATGAAAGATTAAAGAGCTCCCACAAGAGGCCCTAGATGGTGTGGCTCAGCTGGTTGGAGTGTCAACCCATAACCAAAAGGTTGCCGGTTCCATCCCCATTCCGGGCGCATACAGGAGGCAACCAATCAATGCTCCTCTCTTATATTGATATTTCTCTCTCCCCCTCTCAAAAAATGTTCTCAGGTGAAGATTAAAACAAAAAACAAAAAAACCAAAATCTCCCACAGGGAAAAATTCTGAAATGCGCATTTAAAATAAGCAAGCTGGGTATTTTTTTCAGGCAGGTTTTTCCAAGCCTGGTCGGTAAAAATTTGACCTGTAAATCTTACCCTCATTGGTGCCACAAATACTAAATTCCCTTTATTTAGGTATAGGTGTCTCCAGAAATCTTCCTTGTGAGCTCATCACTCTTTGTAGTGATAATTAAATGGTAAAAACATTTGCCCAGGTCCAAATGTCTAGGGGACTAAGTAACTGCACTTAGGAAATAGAGTTGTTCTTACCACTGCGGGCCAGAAGGGGTATTTTTGGTATTTAAGCCAGACCAACATTCCTACTTCAAATGAGCGTGGCTCTAGAATTAAAAAGAAAGGAAAACAAAAAGAAGAGACAAGTCAGATCTATGTCAAGCAGCAAATCCATCAGCTTGAGAAAACAGTTACTGCGATAATGTTTAAATGTGTTGTTAATACAATTCACAGAGAGCACTGGAAAGGTATTTAACTCCCGCCCTGGAATCTCAGGGCTGATTACGAGCAAGCTGAATGGTAGGCACCACACTGGTTTCCTAATGGTGATAGTATGCCACAGTCACATAGGTGGCGAAACAGGGGAAGCTGGTAGCAGGGACTCTGTACTGTGTTAGCAATGTCTCTGTAAATCTCAAATTATTCCAAAATAAACATTAAAAAAAGTGTTGGTAGAAAACTAAAATGAAGCCAATGGTACACAATGAAAACCCAACATGAAAACTCAGTTTCTGAGAAGCTCATCTGTGAGAAACTGGGGGCTTTTAAGGGGAAAGAGAATTATTTAAAATAATCATCAGAGAATTACAAAATTATTTCTGAACAAAATTAAACTGAATTCCACCAAAACCTCCCCAGTGAGTAAGTAATTTAAATGTTTAAAAAACTGGGTAACAAAACCTAGGAGAACAGAGGCTGGTATTTGACACAGAGCCAGGATCCTCCGTTGGACACTGCGGTGAGAAGGGGAAGCCGTGCTGGCTGACGACCTAACAGTTAAAACTCCCCACAGTGAGAAGCGAGAGCGAGGGAGGGCAGAGGCAAACTGGGAAGCTGCCTTCCTACAGGTCTGTAAGGGACAGTTACCCCATGAGAAGCCTCCCTTTCTCGGAACACAATGGGCCAGGGTGCAGACGGCCAATTCAGAGACCAAGAGTAAACAGCCAGCCAGACAATCAGGATTATGGGGAAAACCCAAAACAAATGGAAGCAGAAACCAGGAAAAAAAAAGCAAACATTCAGGTTTCGGCAACCCAGGCAACCTGACCCACATCTTGTGGCAGACAGGGCAGAAATGCCCCTTTGGAAAAAGGCAGTGTCCCTTCTCTGTGGCCTAGGAAGCCCTGTTCAAGGGGCTTATGCTACAGAGTCACTTCCCAGAAGCATGCATCACAGGCACTGTCCCCATAGTTGGGGGACAATCTATACACCCAACAGTGCAGGAGGCTCAGTATGTGACTGCCCATCTTTCCTAGTAAACAGTAACTAGTTTCCACAGAAAATAATCACAATGCCATGTGGAAATGTAAAAAGAAAATGTCTATATTACCATTAAGAGAAAAAAAAAGAAAATGCAAACCTGTCAGTAATAGTGACAGTGAGAGAAAAGCACTCAGTGGTTTGGAGAAAAGACTGTGACAAGGATACTTAGGCAGCACGGGGGACATGGGGACGCCCTGGGGCTGTACCCATGTCATGGCTTCCTGGTCTTGCACACTGTTGCCACTGGGAAGCTGGGGGACCAGTCCCCATCCCTCCCTGTGCATGCTACTTCTGCAACATCCTGTGAATCTATCATTCTTTCAAAATTGAAAGGCTAAAAAAGAAAAACAGGCTAGATTCTGTTAATGTGAGAGGTTCATGGGAGAGTCTAACAAGGGAACTGGTCCTCAATCACTTTTTTCATGACGCAAACTGACTTTGCGTTGTCACCCTGCGATCTGGGTCCCTAGCTCATCTGTTCAAGATGGTTTGCTCAGAGCAGGCAGCATGTGCGGGAGGGCGCAAACTCCTGCTTCTGAAAGACACCCAGATACCGTCTCCAAAAGCCTGTGAGCGGTGCCAGGTCATATCTCAGTGGTGGCCAGGGAGCTCTCACCTGTTCACTCGGTTGTACTATTCCCACAAGGGGACCACAGGATAAGAGAAGGAAGCCATATGCAACAGAGTCCCTCCTTCCTCTGTGTGGTTAAGCTTAAGGCAAGGAACAGAAAGTGTGGCACTTTCCAAGGTCTTAGCTCAGCAGGAGAAAAATGAAAGAGTAAGAGACCTTCCAGCAAAGGTTTCACAGTGGTTCAAGAATGCACACTTCCTTCCAGAGGACGGAGACGCTCGAGGGCATGCCTCCCCCAACGCCTAACCCCTGGGTCATTCTCAAGCCTTACCGTGATATAAAAGGATTCTTGGGAGTTCCTCATCCTCCTCTTCCTCCTCCAGGATGGAATTAATGGGATCAAACTCCATTGACTCTTCAGAAGACTGACGGTCTGCCAATAATGTCAGATTAGACTTTCATGGTCAGTGGCTCATCCCAAGAAAAACACTCCGTGATCCGTGACCATCAGTGAGAACAGATCCCATGTTACACAGACTTCCACACTGCCCGATTCAAGTGGGGTGCACTTCCATTAGAGGACATTTAAAAGACAAATAAATGAGACAGAGGGTGAGACAGAGAGGGGGATGCCTTTCACACTGAAGCTGGAAGGCACAAGAAGCAATGGAAGTCACAGGAGGATGACTGGATTCTGGGCAGGATCCCTTTTGTGGGGCTTCTTTCTTTCCAGTGTGAAGCTCTCAGTGGATGTCAGGGATGGGGGTACAACTGGGGCACAAGGCAGGGCTGTACTCTGCACATGGGGAGGTGAGAACCTGTGTTGTGCAGGGAGGAGGGGTGTGCAGCCTGTGAATATGCCAGGGTGCAGGCCTCATGAAAGAAGTTTGGACTTAGGGCAGAACTCGGGGCAGTAGGTAGGTAGCAAGTAAATTAGAGACACCCCAAAAAGCAGAAATGAAAATATCCTAATTAGCATTTCAAAAGTAAGTGGCTTGCTACAATGTGAAAATGGGAAAAAATCACAGTGCCCAACTGCAATGGCACAGAAATGTGCCTATACGGGAATTCCTGAGAAGCCAGGAAACTCTGCAGTGAGTCCGTCAGTTTGAGATCCCCGTGTTCTCACTCCTGCAGCGGTTTAAGAGGGAATTAGCCCTGGCTGGCAAAGGTTGGTTAGGTTGCCGTACCCATACACCAAGGTTCACACTCGATATACACTGCAGGTTTAATCCCAGTCAGGACATATACAAATAACAACAAATAAGTGAAACTACAATGTGGTATTTCTCTCTCTCAAATCAATAAAAAAATTTAAAAATTAAGAAATAAATATTAGCCCTAGCTGGTGTGGCTCGGTGGATTGAGTGCTAGCCTGCAAACCAAAAGGTTACAAATACAAAGTTAAAAAATAAGGCAGTTAATCCTGGGGACAGAAGGAGCATTTTCACGACCACCGTGCCTCCCACAACAGGGCTGCACAGGACAGTGGGCAAGCTGCCCCAGGCCCCGCTCTGTCCCCTTCCTCCCCTTTGGAACAAAAACGACACAGATATAGTGAGAAGTAGGAGTCGTCACAGCCCAAGAAAAACACTCCGGGGCAGTAGGTAGACAGAAAGGAATTGGGAGGTCTGTCTGACCTATTCTGGTCCTGATCTCACTAAGATCTGGTTTAGGAAAAACACGGGCCTGGCTCCAAGTCTGGCTGAGGGAGGACCAGAACCCCACCCTGTCCCAATGGTGGGACAGACCTACCTTCCTCCAGGACATGAAGACTTGTGTCCTCCGAGGGAGAGAGGGGGGTGGACCTACTGGCACTGCGCAGGATCATGCATCCCCTTGGCCCAGACCTCTGGCTGCCACCGGAGCACAGCTGCTTAGTGGGCGGGTCTCGAGAATCCGGGCAGGCTGGGTGCATACTTGGGCTGCCTGATGGCAAACCCGGGTGGCGCCCTTTGGCACACAGACCCTGCTCCCTAACTGCAGAAGGTAAGCTCTGGGCTGCTGGGCTGCCTGCCTCTTCCTCTCTCTTTATTTCCCCATCTCCCACTGGAAGGGAAGGGCCATTCCGACATCCACTGGGCTCCTGTGCCAAATTTCTTCCCCTTTTACTCAGGGTTGTCCCATTTGCAAGGTGTATTCTTGATCTACTCCGGTCCGGAGAACCACCTCCGGCTGAGACCACCAGGGCAAGTGGGCTTTCATTTCCCCCAATCCTTTTTTTGTGGTCCACTTGGCACTTGAGATCACTTTCACTAGTGGACGAGCGTGACAGCTTCTGGTACACTCGCTCCCTTCTCTCAGGTCCAGAACTGTTCAACACCCCCTCGTGGGGAAGAAATGAAGGGTTGGGATCACAGAGTGAGGATGCCCGTCCCACGCGCTTCTCTCCTGCAGTCACAGCCGTTCCTTCTTCCCTAGAAGAGCTTTCTTGATGCGAACGGGTTCTCTCATTCAAAACATCCAGAGCCACTCGAAGCGACCGTCTGTAGGTCAACTCCTCCACAGGTTTTGCCGAAACCTTGTTCTGTGAGGCTGAAGGATAATAAACAAACAGAGCCTGGTGACATCCAGACGCCCTGGCACTGCCATCAGAGCACTGCTTTACAGGCTGGGTCTCATCCGGTAGCTAGTTTTCCACCTTAAGGGAGGACTAACACTTCTCCCCTCAGTCTTCCCCAAAGGGGGACAGGGCTACAAAACCATAGCTGGCTGTGGGATCTGTGTTCAGGGCTGCAGGGCTGTTTTTTAAAAAACAGATTGAGTGACTCTCACCTGGGTGGGTTACAAAAATAAATTCCTCCAGATTACAAAACAGTCCTGCCAGCAAAACATATTCAGATGTTTCACAAATCCTCTTACAGCCTGACAACTCCCAATTCAATCAGGGTCAATGAGAGCCCACTTCAAAGACGTAAAGAACTGGAAGGCACTGTATTCTGGGATGGAGGGTAGTAGGGCGGGAAAGACCATATGGAGAGGACTCCTTGTGGGCTGGTCAATTTTCTGTATTTCTTTGCAAGAGCAGGAAAGAGCACTGGAGGCACTGAGTTCAGCCTGGCCTCTCTCTCTGCCGCAACAGCATCGTTTATGCGTTCCAACACACACAGACCTGGTGCTATTCATGGGAACCAGGTGACAGATGCAATCTTGTAGCATAACCTCCATCAACACAGGACTTCCTATGTTTCATATAAAGGTAGCCACAAATAACTGGCCACCAAGACAACCTGAGCAAACAGGCGGCGATGACCAAGAGGTGATGGCTAACACGCCAAGGGTGTGCAGGGGTGGAACCTGCTTTGAACAATAAAAAAAATGCCTTTCCAAAGACACAGGAATATAGACCCTATTTTACAAACACAACAGGAAGGAATTCTGAGGACCCTTTCACAAGACAGTCATTGCACATGGGACAAGCACTCCCACACTCTGAGGAGAAAGAGAACTCAAGGCTGCCTGCAGTTGGGGTTTCCTGCGGAGTGAGAGTGCCTCCACAATCCTCCTTGGGGCTAGGTCCAAGCAAAGTCTCCCACCTATGCAATATGCAAAGAGGGCAGGGGTCACTGAATTCCAGCAATGCTAGTGCCAGGTCAGACCAGCCACACAGTGCCTTCTCCACTGGGCTCAGCTTCGGAATTTAAATACACAGACTCGGAAACCTTGGGCATAGACCAAGCAGCAACAACATCATTTTACAGGATGAGGGGGAAAAGAAATGAAAATTCTTTCCACCTCTCCTCAAGGGACCAAACCCATTCAGTGTTCTGTGTTCCCTGGAGGCCATGGATGTGACCAGCAGATCCTGACACCTTGCCGTTCTGACAGTCAAACACAGATTGGCCCTAGCAGCAAATGCTACAAAGGTTTAAGGTTCCTTTCCTTAAGCCCAGGCAATTCACGTTCCCTTTGTGACAGGACTAACTGGCGAGTCAGATTATTCTGACCTGGACGTTGTGTCCCCTACACATATGTCCCCAAACCCTCCCTTCCTTTGTTAAGGTCTCACGGATCCTTACCCAATAAGGCAGCAATGTCCTCGATGTGGGACTTCCTCAAGATCTTGGCTTCCGTGCTTTTCACTCTCACTCTGCAAGGACAGAAACGACGGTCATACGCTGCTGGATACCTGACAGGCCATGGAGACATTTTCAAATGCATTTTTCTTCAAATGACAAAAGAACTAGGCTCGTTTTCTTCCATCTCAACTTTCCACTTAAACTAAGTTAAAGCCAACTAGGAATCATGTGCCTGAGGTTAAAGACAAGGACCCTGGTGAATATGATTTTTTTTTCCTCCCTTTTAAGACAGAAAAGGTTGGCTGGATTTAAGAGTAAAAATGAATTCAAATTGTGACTTTTATAAGGCAAACCTACCTTCAACTGCTCATATAACTCTTTCATTTTGTTTTCAGAGTAAAGATAATGTCACTAAAAGCTGTTTACAGCCCAGCAGGTGTTTTAGTTTAAAAGGATGTGCTTTCCTTTCAAATTCAAGTATTCAATTATCTCCCCAGCCGCAGGGAGAGTGAGTTGGGGACTGACCAAGCTTAGAGGGAGGCTCTGAAAGAGGGGTGGGGACCTGCCACAGGAGCCCTTCTCGGTTGTTTTAACTGTTTGTAATAGGGAGCTCTTCCATCAGACACAGATACCAGTCTTACACGATCTAAGCATTTTAATCTTCATTCCAGATGATTTTATGGCCTACTATCCCAGATAATCAAGAAAACAATAATGTACTGCCAGAATCATGAGTCTGCCTTCGGAATGCTAAATAAGTCTATTAGAGGGACAGGCTCAAACATCAAATATTTCAAAACTGATGGGCTTATTACACAAATTTGTAAAGAAAAAAAAAGACACAAATAAATCCATGGGAAGGAAATACCCTATTTGAACACCAATGATGAGAGTTTACCCTGTTGTAATTTATATTTATTACATTTTCGTACTGGTCTCTCTGGAGATCACACACAATGCCTTGTGTAGATCCTCAATTTCCAAACTGGTATAAAATAAAATCAGTTGTTTTTCTCCTAAGGTCATTATGAGAATTAACCAATTACAATAACTAAAGAGTTGATTTAATAAGCCCTTAGACATGGACTTTCCTTTTTGGGGGGAGGAGGAGGTACCAGATATCCCATGAGGAAGAATATAGTATATAAAACAAACTGTTAACACTTAACTTTTTGTCTACGGAAAGTATTTGAACATTTAGAAAAAATTCCTTTTTTCTCTTAGTTAATATCTCAGTTCTGGCCAAAACCTGTTTAAAAAAAAAAAGAATCCTGGTTATTATGACACAGCAAACAGCTGACACAAAGAAGCAAGGACAAACAGATACAAACACAGCAGGTAATTCTTTAAATACACAAGTGCAGAACTTCAGAAATATTCTGTCTCATCTTCTTCATTTTATAGGTGGGGAAACTGAGGCACAAGAGGTCAATGGCAGACCCCCGACAAGGATGGACTTCTGCCATGCAGTTTGATTTTCTTCCTACCGCTTGGCTGGAAAGTCTCCCCAGATCCTCACATTATTTACTATCACAGGGCTCCCTGCCAGAAATTTCCTTGAATTACAGCCGTACGTGCCTTTTAGAGCTGTTGATTTTTTTTTTAAGCGTGAAAAAAAAAACCCACTCCCAGCAGTTTAACCTTGTAAGCACTCCACCAAAACCCCATTAAACGGGGAATGAGATTCGGTGCCAACAGAAACAGCAGCCAACTGTTCAGGCTCAATTATTCCACTGAAGCTCCCGAGTCTCTCTTGATAAAGATTTTGTCACCTGAAAAGTCATTTCTATTCCTGAAATTAGACAATAACGCTGTCACCTTTGCAGGCCATAATCGCTCTTTCCATCTGCAGAGAACATACTTGGCGTCCGTCATGACTTGGACTCATGTGGCAAATGGGAAGGATGTGGCACACAGTGCCTGAAGATCTGGTGCGACGGACCCTGCAACAAAATTTGCAGGGTGGTTTCTAACTCGGTTCACTGGTAACTTGAAGGCAGATGCAACCCTTAATGCCAAAGGTTATGGGAGTTTATCCCCAAGTTGTAACCTTGCATGAAGATGGTTGATACCAAAAAGAGATGATCTGCCCTGGTACCTAGGGTAGCACCTTTTTTCTGTTGTTGTTGTTTTGGGGTTTTTTTTAATAAAGAAAACACAGCCAAATTCCCTTCCAAAACCCTGTACCTAGATTATTTCTTAAAGGCTCCTAAATAAATCATCTCTATCCTGAAGGCTGCTTCGGACCTCAGCACGGGAAGCATTTCTAACAAAATGCACAACCGATTTCCATTTGGGGAGCTAACAGTTGACGCCAGGGCAAAAAAAAAATAAAATCGGAGGGAAAGGCCTGTTCTTTTGGCCGCCATATCCCTGAAGGACGGGACAGCTGCAGGGGCTCCTTACATCAGTGGGGAAGCTGGCTGGGCTGTCGGCATAAACGTAAAGGAGCTGGGGGGGTCGACTGTGCAAAGGAGGAATTCACCACAGCAGCGAAGGTAGGTCAGTCAGCAGGGGGTTGGGGGGCGGTAAGGCAGCAGAGAAGGGGTTCAATCAGCAGAAGAGGGGATTCAGGCAGGAAAGGCAGGGATTCAAGCAGCAGAGGAAGGGTTCAGACAGAGGAGGTGGTACAGGCGACAGAAGAAGGGGTTGCGGCCAGCAAAGGGGAGCTCACGCAGCAGGGTAGGGGGGTTCAGTCAGTAAAGGAGGGGGTTCGGACGGCAGAGAGGGGCTCACGCAGTAGAGTGGGGGTTCAGGCAGCAGGGGTGTTCGGGCTGAAGAGGGGGACATCAGGCAGCAAAGATTAGTGAACAGAGGTGGAGCTCACGCAGCAGGGGCGAGGGAGTTCCGCGGAGGCGCGGGTCAACGCCCCAAAGAGCCTCTATCGGGGTTCGGCACTCCCCACCCCCCAGGCCCGGCCGCCTCAGTCTCCAGCAGACCGAAGAAGTACAGCCCGCCGGGCTCACCGGGCGCCCAGCCTTCCCAACACGGCGTCTCCGAGACCAGCGTGGAGAGCGAGGAGGCCGCGGTGGCTCAACGGCGTTGGCACCCGCGCCGCCCAAGCCGCTGCTGCTGCCGCCGCCCACGCCCGTGCTCACCACCACCTCCTCCTCCGCCGCAGCCGCCGTGGTTCCCAGCGGGCCGGAGGCGGAGCCAGTCTCGCGGCGCCCCTGAGTTTTTCCCCAGAGCTGACCAATGGGGCGCGTGCGACTGAGCCGTGGTCCCACCCCTTCCGCCGGGCTGCGAGCGAGGCTGGCTGACGGACAGGTCGGCGTGGAGCGGGCAGGCGCAGGCTGACTGACGGGAGCGAGGTAGGCGGGCGTAAGACTGATTGACGGGCGCGGAGCGGGTGCAGACTGACTAATGGGCGCAGGGTGGGCGGGCGCAGACTGAGTAAAGGGCGCGGGTGGGCGTCAACAAACTTGACTGTGGGAGGCCAGGCTACGAGTCCAGCTTAGAGTTGGGTGGGGTGTGCAGACTGAGTGATAAGCGATAGGTGATGTGGGCGCGCGAGGGTGACTGGCGGGCAAGCTACCTCCATATTCCTGGCCGCTTCTCTGCGCGAGTTTGTCAAGGGCTTTGGCACAAAGCTGTTTGTAAACCTGCCATGGGTGCCTGCTACCTCCAGCCAGACCCGCGCGGCTTGGCGCGGACCCCGAGGGAACCTTCCTGAACCTTCCAGAGCCTTCTTGTTTCTGAGGAGCCTCTCCTGAAACGATTCAAATTCAGGGTGGTGGCGCACACCCAGAAAAGGGAGTCGTGCGTGTTGCAAACAATCCGCATACTTTGTCCAGTACCTGTAGAAACAGGGCTCCTGCGTGGCCCCTGGGAGCCTTGCGCGCGGTGTCTGTCGCTCCCCACCTTCTCTTTTTAATGTAATTATTTACTATGACGTCAGTTTTTAAATTTGAGATAAATCGACATAGAACGTGACAGTCATCCCTTTTATCCGTGGGGAATGGTTCTAAGACCCTCACTGAGGCCTGAAACCTTGGAAGTGCCCAGATTCTACACAGATATTTTTTTTTCATGGTTGACCCTTGACCCAAGCAGGGGTGACATGTGCCGACCTTGTGCCACCAAAAATCCTCCTATACCTTTTGACTCCATCTTCTGCCCTTTGCACCTGTGAAGTCGTCCAACTGCTGTTGGGACCGAAGGGGACCAAAACTTTGCCATCCTGAAGCTGCCTTTTGGGATATGAATTTGGACCTGGTTATTAAGAAATAAGATTCAGAAAGAACCTTTGACTCTACTTCTTCCTGCCCCAGAGATTCAGAGGGAAACATTGGCTCCAGGAAGGAAAATCTTAGGATTCGGTCTTAGCAGCCTCATTTGCATTGAGTATGATGGGCGGGAGGGCATCAAATAAGGACTAGTTTGCTAGATACCCCCTGTCCCATTGCCTCTGGGTTGTCACTTAAGAATTTACCTGCCATGTGTGTTCTGCTTTTCCTCAATTACCTATAAATCGCTCTCATTTATGAAATCTAAGACTCTGTCCCCCACCTTTTCTCTTTTGTCTAAAATGTCATATACCTAATGCTGTCTCAGTGTCTTTGGAATTTTCACGCTTGTGTGAATTCCCCATATGTATGTATTAAAATTTGATTTTCTGTCCTGGCTGGTGTGTCTCAGTGGATTGAGTGCTGGCCTGTGAACCAAAGGGTTGCAGGTTTGAACCCCAGTCAGGGCACATGCCTGGGTTATGGGCCAGGTCCCCAATGGGGGGTGTGTGAGAGGCAACCATACAATGATGTTTCTCTCCCTTTCTCCCTCCCTTCCCCTCTCTCTAAAAATGAATAAATAATCTTTTTAAACATTTTTATTTTCTCCTGCTAATCTGTTCCTGTTCATCTGATTATTAGCCCAGCTAGAAGAATTTAGACAGTGGGAGAAGTATTTTTTTTAAGCTCCCACAGTTTTGGTGAGCCAGCCAGACAAAAATAAAGAACATCTACAGCTGGGAATGTGGAAACAATGTTTTCAATCAGCAGTGGATTGAACTTGCTGACTTGAACCCAGAGGATGTGCAACCCACGAAGGGCAAAGTGTGTGTATTGAAAAAAAGCCATGGATAAGTGGACCTGTGCAGTTCAAATCGATGTTGTTCAAGGGTCAGTAGTACGTGAAGTTTAAATTATAAATTAGATACAGTAAGAGACTAGTAACAATAATAAAATAGGACAATTATAACTATGCTGAAATAAAAATTATGTGAGAGGCTTTGGGGCCATTATTAAGTAAAATAAGGGTGACTTGAATTCAAGCACTGCCATTAACTACTTCTGACAACGTGTGTACAGAACAAAGGAATAGTTCACCTGGAGGGGATGGTGGGAATGCAATTCATCCCACTACTCAGACTGGCACACAGTTTAAACCTTATGAATTATTTATTTCTGGAATTTTCCATTTAATATTTTCAGGCCACAGTGGGCCTTGGGTAACTGAAACCATTCATAAGGAGGGGACTACTGTATCTTAGTGTCAGGTGTACAATGGAACCATTTGATGTGTGTATCTATATTTTTTCTGTTGCTTCTTGACACGTAATCCTGCTCAAACATGGGACCAGTGTGGAAGTGTCATGTCAGGTAGAAAATAAAAATTGAGGAGGGCGGTTCAGTTTACGTCTTTTCAGAGTTTAGGGCCTTTCAGGTCCTAATGTAGCCCCAGGGCTGCACTGCAGGGGGAAGGGGTGGTACCCCAAGGCCTGAACCCTGAGGCCTTTGTCTGTCTACTTGACTCCTGGGGTGTCACAGCTGCCTCTTGTTTTCTGGACTTCTCGTATTCAACTTGGCTTATTTAAGGGGGACTGTCACTGACACCTGTAAAGCTCCTGTAGGGCTGTGGCTGGCAGTTTGTTCCTGCCAGTGATTGGATTGGATGGTCTGTGTTAACAAGGTCAAGACATGGTCAAGGTTTCCACCGTGGTCCCCTTATGTCCTAATTAGGGACTTGAATGGACTGACACACCAGGTGAGACTCAGTTCAGAGACTAGTTTGATGTTACACTTCAATCACCTTGGAAAATATGGATTCAGTTCTGGTTTAGGCCGGCTCACTAGTGGCGCATGGATGAGTAGGTTTTAATCTTTGATTCAGTTCATGGTTCAATAACAAACTTACACATTTTTCACCCATCATCAAATTAACAAAGAGGAAAGGCATCCTCATTCCTGGCCCTATGAAGGGTTCGGTGGGTTGTAATAAAGGGCACCTGGGAACTGGGAACTGCAACTTATTTGTCAAATGCCGAGAAAATGTTTCAGACCCTCCAGCCCTGCCATTTCCACTTCCGGTGACTTATCATAAGGACAAACATGCCCCAAAATGGGGGGAGGGGGCAGGTTTTCTGCACCATGATTTATACTGGGGAAAAAAATCAGGAGTCACCTGAAAGTCCAACAATAGAAGTGCAGTCAAGGCTCCAGTGGCTCACTCCTCTCCCCTTGGGTGTGTGTAGAGCCCGTGATGTGATGGGGGTTGTGCCCCTGATTATATGATAGTATATGGCAAAGGCACAGGGATTTTCAGGATGGAGTTAAAGTCCCCAATGAGTTGACCTTTAGTTAATAAAAAATGGGTCTGGCCTAATCAGGAGAGCCCTTTAGAAGAGGGACTGGGGTCCTCCTGAGGTCACAGAGGCTCTTCTGTGGGCCAAGGAGAAGCAGCATGCCACGGGTCATGCAGCTGCCAGGAAGGGTATTCCACCAACAACCTGTGACCTGGGAAAAGACCCTGGCCTAGCCCCAGAGGAGACACAGCCCCACCAACACATGGATCGCCACCCTAGAGACCCCGAGCAGAGGCCACAGCCCCGCAGTAGGAAACAAATACACGGGAGCCCCTTCGTCCACCATGGTGGGATTACCAGTTCCCTCCCCCACTTTAGTCAGTTTCCATTTTGTGCTCTGGCTGCCCCCTGGCGCTCCATGGCCCAGCTCAAGTTTTAGTTCTTTCGGGAAACCCTTCCACGGAGACCACAGCCAGTCTGCACCTAAATCACAGTGGCCACTGGTGCTGTTCCAGTCTGGTTCTCTCTCCTCTGGGCTGGGGGGCGGGGGGCACGTAGTGATTTTATTTCCACTTGCTTGGGTGGATGCCATGCCAGCAAAGTGCTGTGGCCAGCATGCATTTCTTTTTATCATGATGCTGACCTGCTGGGTGTTTATCACTGCAGTTTTGCCTCAGAAAGTTGGGCTAATTTCACTGTAATGTAACTATTTGTCTACACACTCATCTTCCCCCAGATGCTGACTTTCTGCTGACAAGAGATGATGGGTCATTCATTATTGCATCATAGAAAAATGGGAAAAATTAATTTGACCAGCTGGCACCAAAATCATTTTAGAGATGTATTGTAGAGTTTATTTAGGAAAATACCTTAATTAGTACGAGGGGATGGTAACGGAGGCCCCGGTGACACAAGATGAAAGGCCCACAGTCAACATAACTGCTGTTTGGGAAGAGACGGAGAGATGCTGTGAGAGGTGGGAACCATGGAGATCAAAAGACAGAGAGACAACCTCGGGGGGTAAGTGCAGACAGGTGGGAGTCTGAGACTATCGATATCCTCCTATTCATCTGCGGGGCTCAGTCAGACCCTCCCTGAATTGGACGCACTCAGCCAAAGCAGAGAACAAGCCTGCAGAGCCCCGAGCCTGCCAGCCAGGAGGAGCCTGGCCCCCAGGTGCCCAGTCAGCACCCAGTGGATGGACAGTGTTGGCCACAGGGATGAAAATTAACATGATTATTGGAAGATGCCTGCGATTCATAAGAAACCCAAGGAGAACAAGCTGCTAATTAAAACAAAACCCAACGTGCTCAAGTCACCAAGGGACCAAAGCTGTAGACCTGGTCCAGTCATGATGACTTTGGAGAGCATGGGGCTGTCCTGGAAGAGGGGTTAGGCAGGATTCTGTCTTGTTCCTTAGCTTCCCTTGGGGACCTGGGACCCATATTTGGATTGACCAAAAAGTCCCTTATGTTTTTTTTTCTGTAAAATAAAAGGCACACTTTTCATTTTCACCAATGACTTTATTGATTTGGGTATTTTGAGTATATTGGCTATCTCCCGCTATTGGCTTCTAGAGGGAAGAGGCCAGGGGAGCTGCTAAATATCTTCCAATGCATAAGGCAGCCCACAGCAAGGAATCGTTTGGCCAAAATGTCAACAGTACCCAGAAACTTCGCAAACCACTCTTGACACATTCAAGCAGTCACAGCACCTTCTCCACACACTGCACAAATCTTTTTTGCATTTCAGTTGCATTTTTACTTTTTTTGAAATAATAAAGCATAATACAATGAAAATGTTGCATATCTTCTTCCATCTTCACTATTAAAATGGCTGCACAAAAATTCACTAATTTTGATGATTTTTTTTTAGTGCACACTGATATGACAGCTGTCAAAACACAATCTTAACAAAATTTTTTCAAATGAAGTTAAAGATAACTAAGCATTACTTGAGCCATCATTTGGAAAAAACATAACAGACTTTTTGGCCAATCCAATACTTCACAATTTTTTAAGATGAAAAAAGCTAAATTTAAAACCATCTACATAATGCTTACCCTTCCCTGATCTGGAACTGCCTCCTCTGGGTCCTGAGGAGTCATCTAGTGCCACCAAACTGGCCAACTCTGCCACACAGCATGACCCCCATCCACACAGCTGGTCTGCCACCAGCTGTCCCAGGAAGCAGCTTGGCCTTCGGGGCTCACCGATGGCTCCACTGACAGCTGCAAAGGAGCTGTGCGCCTCCTTGGCACTGACCCCGTCATGACACTGACCAGCGTTAATGCCTCAGAACGGGGTCTCTCCCCCTCCACACTGGGGAAACTGGGGCCAGGTCACTCTCTGTGGGGGCCTTCCTGGACACTTTGGGGTGTTGAGCAGAATCCTAGTCCCCCCACTCAATGTCAGGAGCACCCCCGGTATGGAAATCACAGATGTCCCCAAACATGGTGCAGTGTCCCATGAGTATGTCGGCTATCACCCAGCATTTCCCTCGGTGAGGCCACTAGCCATAGACTAATTGCATTCCAGGCATCACTCCCGGATGTGGCTGCGATGGGGCCAGCTTTCTTCCTGGGTGGTCCTGTGCCCAGCACCCACACACCTGATATATGAAAAAGTGAGACAATTTCCCTTCAGAACTTTCACCTGTTCATCAAGACTTCCCTCTGGGGTGGGCCACAGCCAGAGAAGAGGAGAGCCCAGGGGCTAGATGGCCCCTCAGGGACCTTCTGTTCCCACTGTCTTTCTCAATCTTTCTCCCTCCACAAAATCTTGGCATTCTCAATTTGATTTTGGCAAACTTGGTTTCCTTTTCACTGAAAATATTCCTTTCCAACAACCAGCCATACAACTCTGTCACCAGCCATTTGCATTTGGCATGTCTGAGGTCATTCCTCTGGGACTCACAACTGGGTGCTGTCCCTAAGGGCTGCCCTGACATGGGACAAACATATCTTAGATGACATGCTAATCAGGTGACAGCTTGGAGTGACAGGCCTGAGTTTCTGCACAGAACACAGACCACCTCTGTGTGATTGTCCTAGGGCTGAGTAACAAAATACCACAAACGAATTTATTGGCTCCCGGTCCTGAGGGCAGAAATCCAATCCTAAATTAGAGCAGGGTCTTGCTCCCTCCCCAGGCTCCAAGGGAGGGTCCTTCCTGCCTCTTTCAGCCTCTGGGGGCTCCAAGGTCCCTTGGCATCCCTTGCTTGTGGCCACATTACTCCAGCCTCTGATTGTACATTTACACATCTGTCTTCTCCCTGTGTGTATTCAAATTCCCTGCACTTTATGAGGACATCAAACATTGCATTAGGGCCACCCCACTCCAGGATGCCACATCATCTTAACTAATTACATTGAAAAAAAATCCTACATCCAAATAAGGTCGCATTTCTGGGTTCCTGGAGGTTAGGACTTCAGCATAACTTTTTTTAAAATTATATTTTATTGATTATGCTATTACAGTTGTTCCAATTTCCCCCCTTTGCCCCCCTCCACCCAGCACCCCCACTGCCTCAGGCCATTCCCCCACCATTGTTCATGTCCATGGATCGTGCGTATAAATTCTTTGGCTACTCCATTTCCTATGCTATACTTTACATCCCCACAGCTATTCTGTGACTACCTATTTGTACTTCTTAATCCCCTCACCTCTTCACCCATTCTTCCTTACCCCTCTCCCATCTGGCAACCATCAGAATGCTCTCCGCATCCACGATTCTACCTCTGTTCTTGTTTGCTTAGTTTTTTTAGATTCAAGTGTTGATAGATACATATGTATTGCCATATTATTATTCATAGTTTTTATCTTTTTCTTAAATAAGTCCCTTTAACATTTCATATAATAATGGTTTGGTGATAATGAACACCTTTAGGGGTTTTTTTTTTTTTTGTCTGGAAAGCATTTTATCTGCCCTTCAATTCTAAATGGTAGCTCAGCTTGGTAGCTTAAATGGTAGAGCAGTCTTGGCTGTAGGTCCCTGCTTTTCATGACTTTGACTATTTCTTGCCAATCCCTCCCAGCCTGCAAAGTTGCTTTTTTGAGAAATCAGCTGACACTCTTATGGGAACTCCTTTGTAGATAACTAACTGCTTTTCTCTTGCTGCTTTGGAGATTTCTCTCTTTACGCTTGAACTTTGGCATTTAATTATGATGTGTCTTGGTGTGGTCCTCTTTGGGTCCATCTTGTTTGGGACTTTCTGTGCTTTTTGGACTTCTAAACCTATTTCCTTCACCAAATCAGGGAAGTTTTCTTTCCTTATTTTTTCAAATTGGTGTCCAGTTTCTTGCTCTTTTCTCCTTCTGGCACCAATATGATATCGATGTTGGTACCCTTGAAATGTTGATTGTCCCAGAGGCTCCTTACCCTATCCTCATTTTTTTTTTATTTTCTGGGTGGGCCCTAAATGCCCCACGTGTCCTTGTAAGAGGGAGGTCAAAGATTAGACACACAGAGAAGAGAAAAAACCATGTGAAGACAGAGGCAGAGACTGGGTCGATGCGGCCAAAAGCCCAGGGATACCTGCAGCCACCTGAAGAGTCCAGAAAGATCCTTCCCTGGAGCCTCCAGAGGGCGCGGGGCCCTTCAACACGCTGGTATCAGACTTCTGGCCCCAGAACTGAGAGAGAGTACATCAGGTTGTTTTAACCACCCAGTCTGTGGTAATGTCTTCTAGCAGCAGCTACAGGCTGATGTGTGTCTCCTCAAAAATCCACATGTCGGAGTCCAAACCCCCAGGTCCTAGAAACGTGACTGTATTTGAACAGAGTGTCTTTAAAAAGGTGATTAGGTTAAAATGAGGTCAGTAGGTTGGGCACTAATACAGTGAGACTGGTGTCCTGATATAAAGAGAAGATTAGGACACAGAAATGCACAGAGGGACAACCGTGTGAGGACACCAAGAAGACAGCTGTTTATGTGCTCAGGAGAGAGGCCTCAGGAGGAGCCAGCCCCACCAACACCTTGACCTTGTGCCTCAAGCCTCCGCTGTGGAGACCATAAATTGTGTCCAAGTTGCCCTGTCGGCAATGTTTCATCATGGCAGCCAGAGCAGACTAATACAGCAACCTTAGACACCTGATACCAGATTTTTCTTTAGCCTCTGCCACCACCAGGCCTCTCTGTACCCGGAGTCCTCATTCCCAGGCCATTCCAGGTCAGCTCTCCAGACAACATGCCCCGGGTCTCTAGGGCATCCTGGGTACACATGCCAGTGCTGGAGTCCACCCTCTGCTGGACTCTGCCGAGAGCTGAGCTGCAGGCGCAGGGGTAAAATGGGACAGCTGCTGTGAAAACCAGTGTGGCAGTTCCTCAGAAAAAGTAAACACAGAATTGCCACGTGACCTAGTTCCACTGCTGGGTCCATACCCAAAAGTCTTGAGAGCAGGGGCTGAAACATAGATGCAAGCCTATGTTCACAGTAGCACGACTTACAACAGCCAAAAGGTGCAAACAACCCAAGTGTCCAAAAACGAATTAATAGACAAATGAAACAGTCCCATCCACATACCGGAGCACTATTCAGCCACAAAAAGGAAAGCCATTCACCTGCTACAATGTGGATGAACCTTGAGGACATTATACTGAGTGAAATAAGCCAGACACAGAAGGACAGACACCGTGTGGTTCCACTCACAGGAGGTCCCTAGGGGAGTCAGATTTATAGGGACAAAAGGAAGATGGTGGGAGCCAGAGAGCTGGAGGAGGGGAAAGGGGATGAGTGTTTAATGGGGATGAAGTTTCAGTTTTGAAAGATGAGAAAGCTCTGGCCCTGGCTGGGTGGCTCAGTTGGTTGGAATGTCGTCTCATACACCAAAGGGTTGTGGGTTTGAATCCTGATCAGGGCATTTACCTAGGTTGCACATTTGACCTCTGGTCAGAGCACCTACAGGAGGCAACCGGCCGATGTCTCTCCCTCTCTCTCTCTCTCTCTCATCAATAACTATAGCCTCAGATGAGGATTAAAAAAAAACAATGATGAGAAAGTTCTGGAGATGCATGATGGTGAATGTGCTTAACGCCACTGGACTATACACGTAAGAAATGGTTAAACTGGTTAAAAATGGTTAAAATGTTATGTTGTACATATTCTGCCACATTAAAAAATCTTTAACCCCATTCATACAAGCAAACGTTTCCCATACCATGGGGGATGTTTCCCGACGTGTTCACTGCTCAGATCAGAGAGTGACAGGCACCCTGCCAGGAACGTGACCCCACCAGGAACACGACCCCCTCCCCCCCACTGTTCTCTTATCTCGGTGTCCTCCCCACCAGGAAAGGGGCAGGCTGCAGCGTCTCTTCAACAAAGAGTCAAGGATTAGGCCCATGAATTTCCATCCTGTTTGCCTTTGATTTTTTTAAGCAAGCCTTTCATTTTAACTATTAGGCATTTCAGGGCAAGCTGCACAGTGTCATCTGCATTTCAAAAAAGTGCCTCACAAGGATTTATTTTCTTCCTTTTTTCCTTTTCTTTCTTCTCCCAGACTGTGGGTAATCTACAACCATCTTTTATTTGTTTTCTTCAAGGTCCTCTATCATAAAACCTCACATTGTTCCCGTGAATAATTTTCCTCTTTGTCTGAAACTCTTACACAAGGACACAGCTATCAACCCCCACGCAACCGCGCCTCCCAGTTCCCCCAGTGTACAAGCCAGGGCCCCACCTGGCACCAAGAACTCAAATTTCTCAGGGTCACTCCAACCCTGTTTCGGTTCCACCGAAAACACTGGGTGAAGGTAAGGATTCTGCCTTGTTAAGTCCCCGATAAGAGCACCCACGCCAGAGCACCCAGGGTGTGTGCACGCGGTCCAGCTTTTCCCTGCAGGCCGCACCCTGGCTAGGACTCAGACCGTCTGTACCTTAATCATATTGGCTGTCACCTTCATCCCACCCAGGGGAGATGTGCCTCAGCTCAACAGTGAGGATTTGAAATGGATTCCAGGGAACTTTGTTTATTTCTATGTTTCATTTTCACAGAGGGGCAATTTTTTAAAAAAAATTCTTACCTGAGGATATGTTTATTGACTTTAGAGAGCGAGGAAGGGAGAGAGAGAAAGAGGGAAACATTGATGTGAAAGAGAAACATCGATTAGTTGCCGCCCATATGTGCCCTTCCCAAGGATTGAACCCACAACCTTCCAGTGCACAGGATGACATTCTAACCAACTGGGCCACCTGGCCAGGGCAGAGGGAAAGTTTTAGAAGTTGTGGCAAAATACACATATTATAAAATTGACTATCTTAATCATTTTTCAGTGCACAGTTCAGTGGCATTAAGTACATTCACATTGTCATTCAGTCATTCCCACCATTATCTCTGTGACTTTCTCATTGTCCTAAACTGAAACTCTGACACCATCAAACACGCACTCCCCGACCCCTCCCCTAAACACAAGACAGTTTTTTTAAAGATTTTATTTTTATTTATCTTTAGAGAGAGGGGAAAGGAGGGGGAAAGAGAGGGAGAGAGACAGTAATGTGTTAGAGAAACATCTGTCGGTTGCCTCTCACATGCCCCCCTAACTGGGGACCTGGCCCCGAAACCCAGGGAATGCGCTCTGATTTGGAATCTAACCAGTGACCTTTCAACTCACAGGCCAGTGCTCAGTCCACTGAGCCACACCAGCCAGGGCCAGTTTTGAAAGTTGGGTTATATTTTCCGTGTTCCCCCACATCTGTCATCTGGACAGAAAACAGTTCCATCACAAATCTGATTAAGAAATTACAATCACAGGCATTTCTTTTAGTTGACCTGCATTTTGTATTTGCTGTGGTTCCAGGATCAGCTCATGATATGAACCATAGTGTCTTAGGCTGTTAAATTCTTTTCATGAGGTCCAGATGAATTCACTCTCCATCTCACTACAACAAAGTGCAACGTGACATCAGGCAGTGTCAGTGTCCCTACCACTCAGAACTCCTTTCTCTGAATGTGAAGCCGGTAGATAAGAATTGTCTAAAACTCACAAGCCTATGTCAGTGTAACAAAAGCTGGAGGCACAGTGTGGTCTCCAAAATGACAATGAGAATGTCAGGGAGAGAAACCCACTGTTTCTCAGTGTTTGGTCCCCCCATGTGCAGTGGGGATTGCTCAGGGGTGTCATGAGTCTGTTTGTGGAACACCCCTCCCATCGTTAGGGTCCCTCCTCCTCGTTAGAGAGTTTAACACATCACACACCCCATGCACTCTGCCTGGCTGCGGGAGCCACCAAGTGACACTGCTCACCAGTGTGCCTCATTTTTCTTGGGTACCGTATAGCTGTAAGTGTACCTGTAAGCACTCCCTTTTTATCCGTGGTTGCATGAGAGCCCTAGACTCTTACACCTGCTGTCAACAGCACCATGCATGATAATATAGAGGAGCAAGGGAAACTGAAGAAAAAAATAATAAAAATAAACTCTCCTGTGACACAATGTACGTTTGCTGTATCCTGAAACCACAGATGTGCTGATGCTATCTGCTCAGTGATCACTGTGTCCCCCGAGCACTCGTGGCAGAGTGGCTCCTGAGTCTCTCGAGGGGAGGGAGGCCGAGTGAAGGGAGGCTTCCTGGTGGTGGACATGACCCTTCTGTAACTTGACCGCAGGAGCAGTGGCTCACCTCTGCACACGTGATTCAGTAGCATGGAAACACAGACAGATGCATGCATGTAAGGCTGGCATGATCTCAATAGGCTCTGCGGTCGGTACTATGTCAGTATCTGGCTTTGATACTCCAGTACCTAGACACTGCACTTCCTAGGCACTCTGCTATCCAGGTACTCTAGAATCCAGGTACTAGACATCCAGCATCTAGACATGCTGTATTCTAGGCTTTTTAAAACTCAGGTGCTCTAGAACTAGGCACTCAAGTGTGCAGGTACTCTGATACTTAGACACTGTGGAATCTAGGTACTCTGGTACCTAAGTGTCACAGGTGGGCACAGCTAACCAGGTTCTTGGTGATCACGAACAAAGAATTGAACCCAACACACAGAGTTTTTAGCAGGAAGAGAGAGTAGATTTATTAAGCGGTAGTACACTCCACAGAACATGGGAGCGGACCAACTCTGAGCAGAATTGACATCAGGGGCTGGACGGATTCTATTCTTATAGGGCAGATCCTTCCTGGTTAGTTTTGGTGGGCTTTTACTGCACAAGTACAAGTAGTCATATTACTTTAAAGCTACTGTGCATGTGGTCTCCCATGATTTTCCTTGACAGGCCACCAGGGAAGGGGATTGCACAATGTTAATTTATTATAATGCTATTACAATGAAGCAGGGGTCACGCAGCATCTTCTGCACAGGTGCATTCATGACTCGCCGTGATTCAGTGCTTTTCCAGAAAGTGGGGACAACTGGTGTTAGAACAGGGTCTCTGTCCTGAATCGATGACCTTTATCTTAGCCCTGAGGCACCTCTGGAGTTTCCTCCTTCCTGACTATCTCCTGCCTCATAGGTACTTTGTATTCAGGCACTCTAGAATCCAGGAACTTTGGTACTTAAGCAATCTGGAATCCAGGTGCTCTAAACCCAGGCACTTCAGGGTCTAGGTTCTCTGTTACCTGGACACTCTTGTGTCCAGGTACTCTTGTGTCTGGGCGCTCTGGCTAGCGTCCAGGCCCTCTGGCACCTCGGCACTCTAGCTGCAAGATGTTACCACTGGAGGGGGCTGGGTGAAGGGTACATTGGACCTCCCTTCATATATTTTTTGCACCTTTCAGTGACTCTAATTTCAAAATAAAAAGTTTAAAAGTACCTTTAAAAACATAAAAAAAGGAAGTTCTTCAGAAATCCTTCCTCTCCCCAAGCTGGTGGGGCTACCTGTGGACAGTGACAAGTGGCGCCCATCTAACTGCATGGACACGGAACACTGTGCCTCCTCAGGGGGCAGGGGGTGCGGTGAGGCTGTGGGGGTACAGCAGGTCCTTCCCATTCGGAGAGCTGCCCCGTCCCTGGATTCTGTGGGCACCCTCCACCCCCCATTCAATCAAGATGAATTCCCATCTGTCCAGGAGACTTGGGGTCTTACGGCAGCCCTGGCACCTCCACCCATGTCTCCACTGAAGCTCACACAAGTGACGAGCTCAGGGAGATGTGGACTGTGTGTGTTCACTGATGGGGTTCCAGCTCAGCAGGGACAGAAGCCTTGCAATGTATTAAAAAACCCCACAATAGCCCTGACCGGTGTGACTCAGTTAGTTGGAGCGTCATCCCGTAACCAGAAGGTTGCCGGTTCCATTCCTGCTCAGGGCACTTATCTAGGTTGCAGGTTTGATCCCCTATCCACGCGTGAACGGGAGGCAACAGATTGATGTTTTTCTCTCACATCAATGTTTCTTTCTCCCTTCCTCTCCCTTTAAAAGCAATGGGAAAAAATGTTCTTGAGTGAGGATAAAAAAAACACATAGTACACTGTGTTTCTGCAAACTCATCATCATCACCTACAGAAGAGGCAGACATCCTGTGTCTTTGTGAGGATGAAGGGGGATGTTAATATTCCACTGCATAAGCAAAGCCTCTGGAAAGACAGGGAAAACGCAGACATGATGGAACCCACAGGACTCCGGGCTGGAGGAGAATGCCGTGGCTTAAAATAAAGTCCCCGATAAGTGGCAGCATACCAGAAGCCACTGGGCCCCAGGGCTGCCGTCACCCCTGCTCGTCTGGGGGCCCAGGAATTGCAAAGCAGTGGGGACTGCAGTGGCTCCCTGAAGCAGCCTGTCCCATCAGGTGACACTGTCTCCCTAGAACCAGGGGATAGGCAGCCGCTCCAAGCCGTTTCTCTGCAGATGAAAGGCCCATGGATCCGGAGGCCAGGGCAGGATGGCACCCTCACAACGCCAAGTGCTTCCCAGCGTGGAAAACAGTGCCAGTCCCCAGGATGGAGGAGGCGAGTTGAAAGGGAGCTTTTAAGCAGCCTGCCTCCTGAAGCAAATGGTCCTGACACAAAGACACACGGGAGGATAGGACTAGAATCCAAAGGACCTTGACAAGCTATCAACGTGCTACATTGTGGCAGGGAATCCAGTGTACAAAGAGAAGGCAAGTTCAGGGCTTGAATTGTGACCTCCAATTCACATGTTAGAATCCTAGCCCCTGGGACCTCAGAACGTGACTTGATTTTGAAATAGTGTCATTTGTTCAGATAAGGTCACACTGGAGCAGGGTGGCCCTTAATCCAATGTGATAGTGTCCTTAAAAAAAGAGAAAGAGAGAGCCCTAGCTGGTGTGGCTCAGTGGATTAAGTTCTGGCCTATGAGCCAAAAGGTTGCAGGTTCAATTCCCAGTCAGGGCACGTGCTGGGTTGCGTGGGCCAGGTTCCCAGTTGCTCTCACATCGATGTTCCTCTCCCTCTCTTTCTCCCCACCTTCCCCATGCTTTAAAAATAAATACGTAAATAAAATCTTCTTAAAAAATAAGGAAATTCAGACACAGGCATATACACAAGGGAATACTCAGTGTAGGGCAAGACCCCCTTTGGACACTGGGGGCATCGGGCAGAGTTGCTTCTGTGGGGGCCATCCTGGGAACAGGGAGGCGTTAAGCAGCATCCCTGGCTGCCCCCACTACTTGATGCCAGAAGCAACCCAGTCCTGACAGCCGCAAGTAACAACCACAGAAGTCCCCAGACATGGCCCGGTGTCCCCTGGGGACAGAATCACCCCAGCAGAGAGTCACCGCTGTGTATAAATCTCTATTCATGTGGCCTCAGCAGACGTGCTGTCTCTTCCAGGCAAAAGAACATACACTTTTAAAAATGGTCCTAGAGAGAAGCCACCAGCCAGTAAAAAACTTATTTCCTTCTGAAATTCAGAAAAAGGCATACATTTTTTTATATGAATAATCAGAACAGTTGAGCATTTAAAAAAAAACCAAAAAACTGTTACTTTTTGTTTTCAGGTTCTAGAAACTGAGTTTTTTCTTTAATTTTTTCCCCCAGAGTATGATTCCCTTTATTCCAAGTTTGAAAGCAAGACAAGGTAGATAGTCCATGTAGGATTGCAGAACACGTGGTATCCTTTAATATTTTTTAAAAAGATTTTATTTATTCTTAGAGAAGGGAGGGAGAAAAAGGAGAGAAACATCGATGTGCGAGAGATACATTGATGGGTTGCCTCTCACCTGACCCCAGCTGGGGACCTGGCCACAACTCAGGGAATCACCAGGGAAAGGAGGTGGGTGAGTGGCTGTCAGGGGCTGGGGAGGCGGACGGAGGGACCACTGATGGCGTTGGGGCTGCTTTGCAGGGCAATGGAATGTAGTGGCAGTTGCATAACCTTGCAAATTCTCTAAATACCACTGAATTATTCACTTTTAAATTGTTATATTTATGCTTTGGACATTCCATCTCAATGAAAAACAAACTTCATGGTACACTTTACAGGGGAAGTTTGTACGAGAGGCCGGGGTGTCTGACAGGATCGGGGATGCCAGCCAACCTCCCAAAGCCCTGCTGGGCCAGCTGGAGGATGCCCACCACAGGTGGGAAATTCAAGGTCCAGGTGGGGGCCTACCACTCCCCACTGCAGGGCTTTGCATGGGTATGAACAGCCCCTGGTGGGTTCAAACACTGCTCCGGCTTCTCAGCATAGAAATCCATTCTGTTTGCAAACCTGGTGCATACAGCATCTATCCTCCTCCCCCCAACCACACTCCAGGTGGATACAGTACAGACCACATCTGAGGAAGGAGACCAGCCTGGCCCTGGGGACAGAAACACAGGGCGACTAGGTGCCTAATGCACACTCTGGTCCCTGGTCAGGTCAGATGTGTGCGAACCAGGACTGGCTAGAGAGGCAATGAGCAAGCCGGTGGCGCAGCTATCACTCACTGTTTTGGGGGCAAAGCCCATGCTGCAGGGCCCTCAGCTGTGCAACCATTGTGTGGGTTGCCCCTTGCCGTTCCAGCACAGTGGGTCTGCACCGACCATGAGCTCACTGCAGGAGAGGAAATGCCAGCTCTGCCTTGTGTTTTATTCATGGACCTAGGATCTGTGTGACTGTTACAGGTTTTGGCAGCAAAGTCGAGGCCAGCTCAAGGGGCTGAAATGCCAGGTACCTGTGGCCACCTTGCTCTAGGCCTCCCAAGAGGTCAGGAGAGGGAGAGGAGACTGCATTGTTAACATGCGCTCCTTCCCATGCTAACACCCTCTGCCATCTCTGCCCTCCAGAACCACAGGCTCTGGGTGGAAAGTGAGAAAACCCCGAAGTTTCTGGAACTGGCTGACAGTCACAGCGGGCTTCTTATCTTTTAAAAAAGTAGACTCTGTACCTCCTCACTGTCAGTGAGTCTTTCTCTGCAATGGTCGCAAAAGTTGTGTCTGCCCTCATTTCTCCTCAACACTGTCTTTAGGTTGACCGAGTTCTGTATCTTCCCTAATTTTGCACTACATGGCTCCAAGGGGGTGGCCCTGAGCTGGGCTGTGGGTCCAGAGGCCCTCTCCCACCTGGTCACCTAGGAGGCCAGCTGGCTGTTCACCTTCCACTCCTCAGCTCCTCTCTGTCTGGTTCATGCCTGCACTGTCTTCAGTCACCTGGTATTGAGAGAAATGCCATGTCCCCATGGGGAAATAGTCACCAGCCACAGTGCTGAATGCCCCTGGGCAGGAGGATGCTGGTCCCCGCAGAGCCTGCAGTGGGATGAGCAGGTGCGAGAAAGGAAAGCAGCTGCCGTCCCCCAAGTGCCCAGACGGATGAGGGTCTGACCGCTATGTCATCAGCAGAGAGCCATCACCCACCTTGCCCAGAGGGTGGAAAGGAAAGTGTCCCTTATTGTGTCCCTAAAGGGATGCACAAACTAGTGACGAAGACAGCCTTCCTGGAAGGATGGTCAGTCCCCAGTTTCCACAGTGACTCTGGGACAGCAGACAAGCCATGGGGACAGCAGAAACTTGGGGACAACAGGGGCATTGTGTGCTCGATGACTTGTTTCACATGTCCAACCAGCCCTCGTGGGAGGGTTTAGCTCACCCACTGAGCCCCCACCTGCCCTCCGTAAGCCCACCCCAGGCCCCACCAGGACTCCTGGGCACAGTGGCCCTGTGGCTGTTGGCACAGCTGTTTGGAAAAGGTCTTGCTAAGCAGCACCCCCACAGCTGGGACAGGGTCAGAAATGGGAAGGCATGTTGGGGTGCAGAGAGTGAGCCCAAAGCGAGCGCCCTGGGCTCGAATGTGGAGGCCTTGGCCTCCCCCTCATCACACCGCCAGCCTCGGTGGTTCCCCTCCGCAGGTTATTCGGTCCCACACTCTGAACCTCAGCGCCTCCCTCCCCACCAGGGCCTCCCTCCCAACAGCACCGGCTGGGAGAGGCTCTACTTCCTGTGGGTTACTGTGCAAATGCCAGCGGGCATCCGGGTCTGTGCAGTTTTCCTGAGGGTGCAATTAGGCAACCTCTGTCCAGGGCCTGCCCCAGGGGGTCTGCCCCTTGGGAGAAGTCACAGTGAATGACAACCATGGCCCTGCCTAGAAGGATAATGCAAGCATCACAAACTCTGTCCCAGAAGAATCTACACAGGAAGAGAGCCACGTAGTGATACACTGTTAAGTGCTGACAGGTCACAAATCAACAAGCAGAACAGCAGTGGGAGAGTGCGCACACGTGCCTTACTGTTAAGTAAACCAGCCTGTCTCTGATTTCACCAGTTTCCCCGTTAGTGTCTTCTTTCTGTTTCTGGAGCCCGTCCACGATTTCACGTTGCGGTTAGTTGTGTCATCTCCCCATGATCCTCTGGCCAGAACTCCCTGTCATATAAGGATCTGCTTAATCCACCCCCCACCCATGGCATTTGCACAAATTGTTTATAATCTTTAGAAGGTGAGTGTTCTCATCCCTCAGTGTTACAGGTTCAATGGTGTCCCCTCCAAAATATGTCCACCTCTCAACCCCTGGACCCCATGAATTAACCTTATTTGACAGTAGGGTCATTGTGGATATGATCAAGGTAAGATGAGTTTGCCTTGGTCCTGCTCCAATGTGATGGTGTCCTTGTAAGAAAAGGGGCATTTGGACACAAGACACAGGAAGGGGCTGTATGATAGCCAGGGTGATGAGGGACACCAAGAATTGCCAGTACAGCACCAGAAGGCAGGGGGCACCCTCCCCTGCAGCCTCAGAGGAAATACAGCCCTGTGGCCTCACCTGGATCTCAGATTTCTGGCCTCCCGAACTGGGAGGCAATACATTTCTGCTGTAGGAAGCCCCTCAGCTTGTGGTCAATTACTATGGCCACCCAGGAAACTGATACACTCAGTCACTCGGAACAGATCTGGGTGCACTGTGCAGGGAGTGCCCTCGCAGGACCAGGGCCCTGTGTCTTCATCTATCATAAAAATAGTAGATCAAGGCTCAGTGACCGCATGGAGGATGTCTTCAACAATGCGCAGTGACCAGGGTGGCTCAGCGCTGGTGCTCAGGTAGGAAACCAGAATACCTCGTGCACCACTGGTGGGAAAGGGAAATGAGGTGGCCACTGTGCAAAACAGGATGGTGGGCCCTCAAAAGTTAAGCACAGAATTACCATGTGATCCAGCAATCCCACTTCTGGGTTTACACCCAAGAAAATTCAAAGCAGGGACATGAAGAGATATTTGCACAGCGTGTCCACAGCAGCTCTGTTCACAACAGCCAAAAGGTGGGAACAACCCGTGTCCATCAACTGATGGGCACAACGTGGGCCACCCACACAGTGGAGCATCACTCAGCCATGAAAGGAAGTGAAGCACCGACACTCGCTACGACAGGGACGGACCTTGAACACATCATGCAGAGTGAGAGAAGCCAGATGCAAAAGGCCACACTGTGTGTGATTCCGTTTATGTGACATGTTCAGATCAGGCAAGTCCAGACACAGAAAGTCGATTTGTGGTTTCCCAAGGCTGAGGAGGGGTATGGGAGTAA
The DNA here is from genome assembly GCF_019186645.2 of Phyllostomus hastatus. NCBI lineage: Eukaryota > Metazoa > Chordata > Mammalia > Chiroptera > Phyllostomidae > Phyllostomus > Phyllostomus hastatus. The sequence continues at coordinate 4,592,457 of NW_025333640.1, read as the reverse complement.
CTGCTAATGGGGAACAGGGTTTCTTTTGGGGTGATGAGAATATTCTAGAATTGGATAAAGGCAATGGTTGCACGCATTGCAAATGTACAAAATGCCACCAAATCATTCGCTTTAAATGACTAATTTTATACTATGTGAGTTTCATCTCAATGACAAAGTTACCTTCCTAATTTGTTTCTTTGTATTTCAGAAGTCAGGCATGGTCACTGTTAACCAAAACAGTAATAAAAGACTGTAGCCTGCAATGAAGAACACTCCCGTGTTCAAAGTCTCCTTCAGGGAATGAGGTCTGTAGGGACAATGCTGTTTTTATGCAACTACTGAGAAGCAATGACAGCCAAAGCTGATGGTCCCCAAAGCTGAGGCCAGCTCGTGTTTAATCCTTGGCTGGCCAGGAAGGTCCTCAGATACCACAGAATAGGAAGGGACCACCCCGTCCCCCTCGGGCATTCTCCTTCAGGGTCAAGGCTCTTCAGTTGGCAAATCTGAGCCTCAGGTCTGGTTCAGACTCAGGGGGCTGCTGGGTCCCTGCCTGGGGCTTGGGGAAGGGGCAGAGAACCCCAGCCTCCCCCAGGCCTCAGCTCTTCCTCCTGGGCTCTGCCCAAAGACGCTGTGGTTAGCAGGATGCTGGGACGCTGGCCAAGCCCCCGATCCCTCCCTGCTGAGCCAGAATCCTGGGAACCCGGGACTCTGCAGGTGATTCCAATACCAGACAGGCCAGGGGAATGGACTCTGTTTCCATTTCACAGCCAAGAACACGGGGGCAGGGGTGAGGGTGTAAGATCTGTCTCCAGGGCCACAGGTTCCTCCTAGGTCCCCCACCTGCTACCTCACTTTACTTCAGTGGTCTCCCCACCCCCCTCGATCCCCTCACACAAGGCATCCAGGAAGGGAAATTCTCTGTTATTCTTAACCCTCCATCTTTAAACTGGTTGTTGCCTCGTCAAGGTCTGCAACTGACCTTTGCGCAAAAAAAGGGGGTGATCTCTTCTGCGCAGCCCCTTCCCTGCCACCCCTCTACAGCAAAGCAATTTAAAGGCACTTGTCTAAGCAAGTTATTATGAATTTCTCCTCTGGTCCAAGAATTTCAATCCTGTGCCTCAACCTCACCTCAACCTGAGGAGGTAACAGTGTCAGGGGAGGGTGTCAGACAGGCATATTGCGGGGAGAACCTGGGAATCAGCAAACATGACTTAGTCGGCCAAGATCAGCACTCCAGCCTCAGTTTCCCCACTTGGAAGGTGGGACGCTGAAAAGACCCAGTGGGCAGAGGTGACCACCTGGCCATCCTGGGGCCCAGGATAGGCAGTTCCTCAGCCCTGAGCCACCAGCATACCCCAGCATGGGACCTGCTTGTTCCACTGTGGAGGCCACACTGTACTTTCTCATCTAGGGACAGAAAGGAGTGATCGAGGGGCCCTACCAAGAATGCACCCCCATGGCTGCCATGGCTGGACACCTGTCCAGGCCCAAGGTCATCACTGGGCCTGGGTGGTCCCTCAGGGTCAGATAAGGAATGCCAAGCAGGATGAGGGTGCCGGCTCAGCTGGGCACATCCCCACTGAGAGTTGGGCTGTGGGTACCAGCACCCTGGACACTTGGAGAATCCACTGTACAAGCCCTTCCCTCTGATTTCTCAATCAGTGACAAAAACAAAAGAAAAGAGAACAGGAGAAGGAATTTTCCTTCAAGTTCCCTTTGACAGGGTTTCTGACCTGAGCCCCTTCCCAACCTCCAGGCAGCCCTCCCTGCCTGGCCCTCCTGATAGGCACATGCCCCCATCATATCCCTCCCCTGTTCTGAACTCTGCTATGGTTCATCAGTGCTCTTGGTGGGGAAACCACACTTCCTCCCGAACCTGCCCTGCTCCAGCCACGCCAGCCGCCCAGAGGCCCTGCAAACCCATCAGCCTGCACCCCATCCAAGGGCCTTTATACTTGTTTCTTCTTCTAAGATGCTCGCCTTAACCAGCAGTATAGTTCCTTCTCTCCCTTCAAGTCTCAGCTCAAATGGCAGCGCTTTCTCTCTGTCCCCCACCCGCTTCAGGACCTTTGGCCTTCCCCTGACCTCTCTGGCCTCCGTGCAGTGCAGTCTGCACTCCGTGTCATAGACCTCCTTCGGGAAAAGAAGGCAATGGAACCGTTTCAGGGGTGGGCACAGGCTGGGACCTTCACATCCTCCTGCTCACCAAGGAATGGAAGGGACATGGGTTACTGTGGTCCAGGGAAGACCAGGCCTCCCCAGGGCACCCCTGGGCAGAGCAGGGCAGCTTCCAAGGAGCAACCCTGTACCTGCCACATGCCTCCACCCACCCTGGCCAGTGGGCAAGGAGGTTCTATTGCTGCCCAAGCCCAGGCCAGTCTCTGGAACTTCTACCTACCCTGCCCTCCATCCAGTCCTTTCCCACAGTTCCCAGCAGATGGGTAAGGCAGGAGGCTGCCGCGCTTGCCCCGCCCTCCAACACAGGAGGCCACAGAAGGAAACTCAGGTCTGGGTGGACAACAGGGGCGTGGACACAGGGATACCCTCCCTCGAGCTTGGCTTGCCCTCCAGTTCAAGTGGTGATGAGATGCCCAACCACGGGAGCCTGCCATTCGAGTAAGCACCGCCCACACAGGTGCTGTCTGGCAGTTGAAAAGGTGACCGCAGTAGATGGTGTTATAGCTACTTTGGCCGATGGAGAAACTCGGGGTCAGAGAGGGAAGCAGCCTGGCTAAAGAGACTCAGGTCCATGACCTGAACCCACACAAGGCTTCTTCCTGGTGCCTCAGACATGCTGGGCAGGGATCTGCTCTCTGCTTTGGGCTTTGGTGGGTAATGAATTTGTGGGAGGGTTTAGTGTCCGAAAGAAGAGCTGGTTACAGGGCTTTCTAGAATGATTCCGTTCACAAACACCAACTGCCCACCCACAGAGGAATGGACAAGCACCATGTGTTTGTCCACACCCTGGAACATCGCTCAGCTAGGACAAGGAGCGAGGCACTGACACCCGCTACGGTGTGGATGGACCTTGAACACACGATGCTCGGTGAGAGACGCCAGACACAAAAGGCCACACAGTGTGATTCCATTCATGTGACGTGTCCAGAACAGGCACATCCACAGAGACAGGGCATGGGTCAGTGGTCGCCAGGGCTGAGAAAGGGGAGGTGAGGTGTGGCAGCTGTTGGGGACAGAGTTTCTTTTGAGGAGGCCAAAAATACTCTAGAATTGATTGTGTTAATGAACGCATAACTTTGTGAGTATACTAAAACAAGTGAATTGTGCACTTTAAATGAATAAACTGTATGGTATGTGAACAGCTCAGTAAGGCTGTTTAAAACGATGACATTCTCTCCTACCTACGTTACCTTTCCTCCCTGACTTTGGAAGCCCATGCCCAGGTAGGCTGCAATTTCACCTTCACCCGAGGCCACATACAAGGAAACCTTGTCTGGAAGCCTGCAAGATAGCAAGCTTCCCATCTCCAGAGGCATGCAAGTAGAGGGCTTTGAGCCATGGGTGGGACTCCCTGCCCTGGGTGAGAAATTGCCTCTGACTCCCAGACCCAGTGCTGAAAATCCAGACGCTTATTTTGCTGATAAAATATCCTGGCATCTCAGACCCTCCTGCCTGAGATGACACCTTGGGGCTGAGTCTCGGTGACCTGCAGGGCCTCTGCCTCAGCCAAAGCCCTGCATACACAAACAGAGAGGTTCACATGCACCTATATAACTATTGGGGGATTTTCCCCTTCTTTTGTTCAAGTAAAAGGGCCTGTCATGGTCTCAAGGCACTGGTGACACTGTTGATTTCACGGTGCTTTCATCACCGCCAGCTGGGCACACAAAGGCCCCTCTAAGCCCTTCGCACAGTATTCTCTACTTGGGAGCCTCCTCATTTCCTATTAACTTCAAAAGTTCCAATCCTATTACAACAGGGGCGGAGAAACAGTGGAATGGAAGAGGTGGCCTTTATTCCCAGCCCGGGCCAGGCAGGGACCCTGGAGACCCTCACTAGGCTGGTGATGTTCCCGCAGGTTTCAGGGTCTCTGACAATGACCCTCCACAACTCACCACCAGCCCAGAAGCAGCGTTAGGGCCTCTGAGCCACCAGAAAGGGCCCTTCCCTTCTGAGCAAGAATGCCAGGTGAGCAGCAGGGTCTGGTCATCAAGGGTGTGGTTGACATCAGTTCACGTGGCTCTCAGAACAGGACCCACGGGAACCCAACTTAAGTCTCATCCCCTGAGCCCAAGTGTCCTTGCACAGAAAATGGGGACAAGCCCACTGCCCACTTCCCCAGCTTTCCTGGCCTCCACCCCTAGGACAAGGAAGCACCCCCATTTCCTCGATCTCCTGAGAATCTTCCAACCTCACCATGTAGCACCCAGAGATGTCTGATCAGGCCCCAGAATTCAGACTAACCCTGGGGCGATGGGGAGCCATGGGGTGGGGTTAGGCAGGGACAGGTACTAGTTTGATTTGGGGATTTGAAAAGTTCCCCTGGTCGCTCCAGGAATGAGGGAGCACGGGGCAGTTACCGAGGCCCGGCCCAGGGCAGAGGCTGGGGTGAAGGCAGCCGGCCGATGCCAAGTGTGTTGCGCAGGGTGGGGACAGCTTGGGAGTCAGGCAGAGGGCGGGTCCCTCTCAGACCACAGCCTGGGGATGCTGGCCCAGCGGGATGCAGGCGCCAACTCAGCTGCCTGTGGACAACGTCCACACCTGTCCCCTCAGGACCCCCCTGTTGGCTTCGATCAATATGGAGAGAAGAGTAGGGAAGAACATCAGAAACACCCACACAGTGGAATATCACTCAGCCACGAAAGAGAGGGAAGCACTGACACTCGCTACAATGTGGATGAACCTTGCTTGGAAACGTCACACCCAGTGAGAGAAGCCAGACACGAAAGTCCACACAGCCAATGATTCTGTGGATCTTAAATGTCTAGAACAGGCCCATCTACGGGGAGAAAGTAGCCCCGTGGTTGCCACAGGGTTAGGAAGGAGGATGGGGAGTGACTGCTGCTGGGGACGGGGTTCGTTTTTCTTTTTTTTTATAATTTATTGATTTGAGAGAGAGAGAGACGAAGGGGGAAGGGGGAGAGAGAGAGAGACAGAAACACTGATTTGTTGTTCCATTTATTTGTGCATTCTTTGGTTGACTCTTGTGTGTGCCCTGACGAGGGATCAAACCTGAAAACTTGGCCAAATTGAGGTACCCAGCCAGGGCGGGGATGGGGTTTCTTTTGGGATAATGGAATATTCTAGAATTAGATAACTGGACAGAGGGGGTAGTTGCACGACTCTCTGAATGTACTAAAAACCCCTGAACTGTATGTACCCTTTAAATGGGTGAACTTCATGGTACTTGAATTCTATCTCAGTTAAAACAAAACCAAAACAAGAAGCACTGCTCTTCTGGGTGAGGATTCATTTATTCCCTCAGTGCAGCCTCTATCTTTTTAAAACATGCTTGTCTCCTGTGCTCAGCTGTGACTTTCTGGAGGGAAAGGACTGTGCCTCGTTCACCGAAGGGGCACAATACCCAGCCCATTTGTGATCAACACTGTTAAACTGAAAACAAAGATGAGTGTCAGCAGGCCAGAAGGGGTGTATGACCACAGCGGGCAGCGGGTGGGGGTGCTGCTATTTGCCCGGCTGGTCAAGGGAGAAGGGAAGGGCCTGGGCACGGGCCCTGAGGCAAGGACAGGTTCGTTTTCCAGAAGAGCGAGGTGCCTGGGTTGGAGAGAGCCAGGAGGGAGGGCAGGGCTTGATTCATGACTCTTGGTGCCTTGAAACCACGTGGAAAAAGCGGCCAGAGACGTGGGGCAGGGGCAGGATGAGACAGCTCCAAGACGCTGGACCCGCCAGCCCGAGGCTGCCCCTGCTTCACGGAGCCTCAGGGCTGCATCCAAACCCCAGACAGCACCCAAAGCCCATTTGGCCCCCACAGTGATGTCAGGGCACGTGGATGGATGTGTGAGTGCAGATGGCATGCTGAGGGAGACAGGGCTGGGAAGCTTAGCGGACACATTTATACCATAAAAACTAGAATGGGTTCCAAGGTGACATGGCCTTTTTATGGCCTAGGACACAGAAAATGGCCCCCAGATGTGCTAATTACACCGAAGAGGTCCCAGATGTGCTGCAAGTGACCAACCCTTTGTGTCTCCGCTTTCTTTTCTGGAAAATGAGTCACTCAAGAGGATTAAGCCAGAAGCCACTCACCAGGGGGCAGGTGAGAAGCTGGCAGATACAGGAGGAGGCATGGATCCAGCCCTGAGACTCGGGGGTAGGCGGGTGTGAGGAACAGTCTGGGCCCTGGGGGTCCAGCCTGAGGGCTTGCCTGGCTCCGGAGCCCACTGAAGTCATCCTCATCTCTGAGCCTTCCTACTCTTCCCCTCTACCAGGCCCCCAGGCCCCGCCTGGACACCTACCCAGCCCCTCTCTGGTCCTCTCCAGCCCCCACTACTGCTCCCACAGACTGTCTCCCAGGTAGCTGCCGGGAGCTGTGAGACAAAGCAGTTTAGATTATGTCACTCCCCTGTCCTCACCCTGTGCTCTCTGTGTAAAATTCAAGTTCCCCCCTACAAAGGCCTGGGGGAGGGGGCTGGCCCTGTCCCATTTTTACCTGGTCTCCAGTTCCCAAGACAGGCTGGACTCCACCTTGGGGCCACCACAAATCGTCCCTTCTGTGCTCAGCCCTGCCTAATGTCTCATACTTCAGATTTCTGCTAAACCATCACCTCCTCGGAGAAACCACCCTGTCTTCTGTGTCTTTGAGTCCTTGCCTGTGGGTGGGCTAGGTGTACTCAGACCCTGAGAAGTTTCACCCAGCCTGAACAGCATCCTAAACTCAAAGGGTGTTTGCAGGCCCTGCCCACCAGCTAGGCATCCAGAATGCTTCCCCAGCTGCCTATATGCCCAGCTGCCAGGGAGATGGAGATTCTGAACTCCACGTGGGCATCTTGATGCAACAGCAGGGTCAAGGGTTGGGGAATCAAGGTCACAGTTATGTGCAGCTCATGTGCTTTGGACACCACCCCTCAGGCTCCTGGTCTGCACCTCTCGCAGGCTCTTGGGCCGCAATTGGTGCCTTCCTCCGAGGCCAGCTGTCTGTAGGGCAGCAAGCTCGAGCTCAGAGAAATCCAAGGCACCCTGACAGCAGTGCCTAAGAACCACTTGTTTCTAGCCTCTGCAGATTCACAGCCCTCTGCTCCTGCTGGGTCTCCACTGGCCTCCTCGCTCCACCTAGTGGTGACCGGAGCCAGGACCTGTGCTGGGGCGGGGTGGGGTGGGGCGGGGTGTGGCGCGGTGGGGAGCTGCCCAGACTGGGCATGAGACCCCCCGGGGCATACTGCCAGGGGATCAAGCCCCAGAGAGAGCTTGGGGTGTAGGGGCACACAGTGAGGATGGAGCCAACAGAAGGTGCGGGCCAAGGGTTTCATAGAAGGGCACAGCGCTCAGAGAGGGCTCTGGGGGTGCCCAGTAGGGAACTGGCCCAGAAAAGACACGGAACGCACAGCAGGTGGGGACCCAAAGAGGAGACACGGGGCCACGGGTGGATAGCAGAATTCACCCCCACCCATGCACAGTGAGAGCTGGGGCCTGAATAGGGCTGTGGGGGCACACAGCTGGGTGGGGCCCGGGACGGTATGAGGCACAGGGCGCTCCCAGCAAGACAGATGAGGCCTCACCCTTCTCGTCCATCCCTCTCCTCAGCTCACCTTAGCCTGAGGGAGAAGTGTCTCCCACATCCTCTCGTTTCAGGCTGGGAAACAGGCACAGAAGGGACAGGCCTGCCCCCAGTGTCACTGAGGACAGGTGGGTTCAACCCAAACTCCAGGGATGAAGAATTAGGCACCCAAACGGCACTCGGAAAAGCATGAGGTTGGAAGAAAGCAGGGTTGGCTGCAGACTGCCCTTCCTCGTCCCTCATTCTGTCCCTGAGGAAACAGGCACAGGGACGTGGTGGGGTAGGCTGCGGAAGCCATCGCCGCCCCCTCCGGAACCCAGACCCCAAAGAGGGTCAGGCTGCAGAGGCAGAGAGCAGGCCAAATTGAAACTGATCACAGGGAACAGCTCAGCTGGGTGGAACAGACATATGGCCTCCAGGGAACACAGGGGCACCTGAGCATGAGAACCCATTCCAGCCATTGAGAGAGAACAGTTTAATCTTTAGTGGAAGCTTCTAGCAGCAGCCTCCAAGGAGCTGGAAGGCAGGAGGCTAAATCACCACAGCTGGCAGATCTCCCCCCCTCCCCCTCTTCCTCCCTCCCTCCCTCCCTCCCTCCCTCCCTCCCTCCCTCCCTTCCTTCCTTCTTTCCTTCCTTCCTTCCCCCCCTTTTCCTATAACATTTATCAGGCAGCATTATGGTGTACCAACCCTGATATTAACAGTCCTAGCTCCTCCCCAGCCACCCCTGCTGGGTTGGTGGCAGCAGGTCTTGTTCGCAGTGACCAAAGGTCAGGGCCAGAGCCGGGGCTGAAGCCCAGCACTGTCCTGAGTTGCATGCACTGAGTGCCGGCTCTGTGCTCGTCCCTGCGCTCAGCCTGATGAGTGGGATCCCTCATTTCACCTTTGAGACAGCTCTTATGTTCATATCCTCCTTGGGGAGGGCCCAGAAGAGGGCTCCCCGACAGGAGGGGAACCTGAGATTCGAACCCAAGAGACAAAGCTTGGTGGTCAGAGCTTTTGGCACCATCTCTGTGGCCCTCATCTAGGCCATAAAAACTGTCTCACAGACAGTGAGAACTAGGGAGCGGTCCACAGTAGGAGGAGCAGTTAGGTCAGGAAGCCGTTCCCCACACTCCAGGTGAGGAAACACCTGGGCAGTGTACCCGCTTAGCCATCCCCCACCTCACAGGGCTGCACGGAGGCACAGAGCCGGCAAGACGCCAGATGTCCAGCGTGGCTGTGGGCTGCCTTCCAAGTCAGGCCAGAGTTCCCATGAGCTCCCTGTACTGAGGCTCAGAGAGGGTGGCTGCTGGTCCTCAGTCGCCCAGCCTGGAGGTGCCAGGACTCGACTCTGCCCTAGGCCTCGGAGCTTTTCAGGGCTCTGCCTGCCCTCCGTTTCTTCTGCGGGCCTCTGCAGGGTGGTGATCAGACACATGGCCAGTGGGGTAGCTATGTTCCCCTAACGCCCTGCAACCCTGACCTGGAAGCCCCCCCTTGGTGCCTGGGACAGGGGCTACACCCCAGTCTTCTCTCAGGGTCCTTTCCCAGTGAAGGCCTCAACTGGGATTAGGGGGCCGGGGGCAGGGGTCAGCAGCATTTGCCTCTGTTCTTTTCAGGCCATAAACAGATCCGTTCTCCCTGCCACCTCGAATTTCCTGGACAAAGGCTCAGCAGAGAGACTGGGAAGAGAGCCAGCCAAGCAGCCCTGGGAAAGTCCTAGGAGGGTCTCCATACCCCCTACATAACAATCTCTGCCCACATAGCCCCCATTCAATCCTCAAATGACCAGGAAACGGCCACTCTAGGCGCATCTGTGCTACAGGTGGGGAAACTCAGGAAGGGCACAGGGTCTCTCTGCTGAGGGTCCAGTGGCTTTTTCTGTTGGTCTCAGCCAGGCAGGGCCCATGGCTGAGTGGCCAGGATGGGGACTGTGAAATACAGCACTGGAGGTGGTGTCCATGATGGCAAGTGGATAGGGGCCCCGGCAGCAGCCAAAGGTGAGCAGGCTGGGCCCACAGGGGCACGTTCCGCTCGTCAGCGTCCGTTCCACTTGAGTCCGTCCTGGACAGGCCAGAACGATCCCCTGCTACAGCTGCTGGGCTGTGACGGCTTGAAGGGGCCCAGCAGGCCTCCCTGGAGGCCTCCCCTTCCATGCTGGGAGCAGCATCGAGCCATCGCTGAGAATGATGATGAGGAAATTAAGTCACTTAGAGGTGTACACTTCCTCTCACACCACATGGCGAGGCCGTCCGTCCACCAAGGCCTAGGCCCTCACTGGCCACACAGCTTCACCAGTGACCTGGAGGAATCCGGGGGCTGGGCCTAGCTGAGAATCACTCACTTCCTGATCATTTCCCATCATCTGGGTGGTAGGTACACACAGGTGGCTGGACCAGGGCTGGACCAGGGCCCGGGAAAGGCCCCACTAGCGGTGCCCGAGGCCTGTATGAGGGGCTGTCCGCTGCCATGTACATCAGTCTTTATGTTGCCAGGGCTGCTCTGCAGGGCACTCGAGCTCCTCGAGACAGGAGTGTGTAGGGTGTGTCTTCTCCCTCCTTCCCACGCACTGGGGCGAGTGGAAGAATTTCCATGGGGGATGGGGCTGGGGGGAATGTTTCCAGGAGGAGGGAACAGCTGAAGCAAGGACCCTGTAGCAGAACCCATGAAGCAGAGTGGGGGTCAAGCTAGGGGAACTGAGCTCCAGAGGGTGTTGCCCTTTGGGGTCAACAGGTCAATATTCCCTCAATGGACCCTGGGAGGGAAGCCAGGGCCAGTTGGTCTACAAACCCACCCAGAGCTCCCTGTCGCTCTGAGAAGGAAATAAAATCCCCGTCCGCCAGCCTCTCCTCCCACCCCAGCCTCCCCGTCTCCCTCTGGTCCCCAAACCTTGGCTCCTGCAGGGGCCTGTATCTGGAGAGCCTGCTGGATGAAAGGTGTCAGCCCGTCCACGGTGATTTAATTGGGGTCTGGGGACCCTGACGGGCCCCGCTATAAAATGGGTACTGGCCTCTACAGAGGGAGACCTCTCTTCCTCTGCCCCAACCCCTGGGGCCGCTTTCCCCAACCCTCCAGGGGCCTCAGTTCTAGAAAGCTAACAGCCAGCCTCCATCTCAGTTTCCCCTCCCCGAGGCCTAATCCCCAGATTGTCTGAGGTCGGGTTTTACATACATTTAAAAGCTTTTCATAATAGAATTACTGGGCCCCAGAAAGGACCTTGCCAGGTGATTAGCTGCTCCTTAGCCCCCTTAGCCCCTCTCCGCTGGGGCTCCGGTGGAGGGGAGAGGCCAGGGAGGACCCCACAGCTGTGCAAGTCCCACAGGAGCCATCCCATATGCTGGAATGGGGTCTCCCTGGCATCCAACAGGACGGGGGCTGCCAGGACCTCACAAGAAAGATCCACTGGCAGCCCCAGCTAGTGAGGAGCCGGGGTTGGCCAGGACACCAACCCAGTGCCCAGCGGTACCACAGTCCTGGGGGAGGAGCATGGTCTCCTCGGTTCAGGTTGGAGCACATGACCCACTCGGGGGCACCCAGCTAAGAAGCTGGACTTGCTCAAACCCGGGTGGGTGTGGGACCCTGGGGCTCCCAATTCAGGCCTTGGACTCCAGACCTCACTCCCTGACCCCCTAAGCAGCTCCCCTCATCCCCACCAGCCTGCAGGGTTGCTGAACATTCGTGGATAGAATGGGAGCTATGAAGAGCTGAGAGGTGGTGATGCATCCCCACCCCATACTCCTCACTGCCAGGTCCCCATTCTGGGGACTTAATTCCACCTGTCACCAGGATGTGGGTTTGCATTTATTTATCTGGTATATAAAGATCTGCCAACCAGCATGGCTGGCTCCTGAGGTGTCCCCACCAACCCCCCGACCCTGCCTTGCTTGTGGAGGGAATGTGGAGAATGAGGTCAGTGCCTCCAGCCTCGCCCAGCTGGTGACAAAGAGCGCTGAATGTGGAGTCCGTGCCCCAAACACACTTATTCTGTCACTGAACAAACACTCACTGAGGGTTGGTGCTAGAACTCCTAGGCCTGCAGCTGCAACCCCCACCAGGAGCTTAAGGAACCTCTCTGTGCCTCAGTTTCCTTCTCTGGCCACAGGGTGTCCAGAACTGCAGCCTGGGCTGTGCATGACGAATGACGCTAGTAACGGCCCTGAGTATGCAGGGGCTCAGTGGGGCTGTGGTCGTTAACTCTCGGCTGGGATATTGCACACCAAAACTCTGGGGCGCCTGGCAGGGAGGGTGAGGCAAAGGAGAGGAGGGGGCTGTAAAGTGTCCCCTGCAAGGGGCTGGCTGGGTGTTGCTGAGAGGGTTTGTGGAGGGCCCATTTAGGGTTGCACCCCCCCATGTCCGGATGAAAACAGGCTCTAATTTTTACCACTTAAGGAGGATCTCAAGGACCATCTGGCAGCAACCCCCACTTTCCCCCTCCCCCGACACACCAGGATTTCTGGCTCCTCCCAGCCCACTTTGGACTGTTATTGCCAAGAGTAAATATTCCGCACTCACCTGAACTGCTTACTGCAGCTGCTGGGGAGAAGATCCTGGCTGGGCTGCCACCCACCCCCATACGCATGGGGGCAGCTCCGGCACCCACCTTGAGGACGCAGCTGCAGGGCCTGGGGCTGGTCTGCTCAGCCTCTAGCCTCAGCTTTCTCACCTGTACAGGGGGTTTCAAGTGGGTCTCTTCTGCACTGCAGGAGGGTAAACAGAGACCCAGAAAGGAAAACGCTCACCCTGTCCTGGGGAACCCCACAGGAGAAAGAGGCTGAGTTGGGAAAGGAACCCAAGCTCTGTGCCACATTGCACAGTTGGGGAAACTGAGTCCTAGAGGGGCAAGGTAGCTTGGCCAAAGCTTGCCAAAATGGTCAGAGAAAGAAACCAGTCCTCCCCTCCTGCCTTCTGAGACCAGAGCTCATACTGTTTGTTTGTAGATGGGGAAACTGAGGCCTGGAGCACAGAACTGGGACCTAAAGGGTGAGATACTCTTTCAGTGGGATGGAGTGGAATCCCATGGGAGGATTGGCTGGGGCCAAAGTGCAGAGGACAGAAGACTCTCCAGCTGGGAGACCGCTAAGGGAGGAGCTGAGTGAGGGGTGGGGAGGGGCGGGACCTCGAGGCAGAAGCAGGGTCTTTGTTTTGAGGGTTTAGGGGAATCACCTAAGAGGGAAAGGGTGGGGGGCTCAGACATCCCCCATCCCCCAATTCCTTGCTCATCTCAGGTTCTTTGTGGGAGTGCCCCCAGCCCCAGCCCCAGCCACCCGCCCTCTGCTCGCCCGCCAGTTGTGACCACAAGAGGCTTTTAAGCACTTAAAGCCTCAAATGAGTATGAGGTGAGTGGCTGGTTCTTCTGCCCGCCCCACTCTTGGGCCAGAACAACTGCCTCTTGCCTCCTCTTCCTTCCCAGGACTCCCTTCCCTGCTGGGACCACATGCCTGACGCCTGCCTGCCTGCCTCAGTCCCCGTTTTGTTAAAGGGGCAACTCCTTGCTGGTGTCAGAAGTTAATCATGAAAATAAGGGTGGAAACGGGGGGATGGGGGTGACTTGGAGGCTGGGGGGCTCAGGTAAGTGCCATCCTTAGTAACCGCCCCCTTACCTTCCTCCACCTCTCTGCGCTCCATCAATGTACCCTTGGGAGCTAGAGCTCCAGAGGGGCCTGGCTGGAGAGTCTGTGGAAACAACTTTCCTAGAAGCTTTCCTCACTCCAAGAGTCAGGTGCGGTGGCCCCCACACCTAGAGAGGGAACCATGCAGCAGCCTGTGGGAGTCTGGACCCCAATCTGCAGCAGCTCCTATATCCCCCAGACCCTATGCATAAGTTGAGTAGGAGCTTCCAGGAGAGGGCAGCCCGGGGTCCCTAGCACAGCCTGGCAGGCTGAATGAACGTTTCCTGGAGGAGGAGCATGAAGCCTGGGTCCCTGAATCTAGGCCCCCTGGCTGCTGTGGGGGGGACTAGTCTTGTGCCCCTGAGGCTGCCTGAGGCCCTGCTCAGATTAAATTCTTGATCCCACCAAAACCTAGATTCACACTGGACTCACACATACATTCACCTGAATGCCTGGTGGGGCCTCAGGTTTCCCACCTGCACAGGAGAGGGGTCTCCTTCACTGCTCAGTGCCCACCACGGACTGCACTGTCCATTAGGACCCATTGATTATCTTTGGACTTCTCAACCTCCATTTCCGGATCGATGAGGGGGGAGTGTCGGGGGCTGTCAGGTGGGTGGTCCCTGGGAGTCTCTCCCTCTCTCTGGCTTCAGCCATAGAGCAGGGAAACAGCAATGCCAGCAGGATTGTGCTCCATCATTCCACAACAGAGCAGAGAGGGACAGAAAGTCCAGTGCCCTCCTGGATGATTCCTGGTGGGAGGCAGCCGCGGTCCTCAGGCTCAGCAGCCTCAGATTTGCAGTCCACTCCTCCTCCTTGGCCTACAGTCCTGCCCCAAAGCCTCTCATCCACCCCTGCCCACCTCCTCTGCTCCAACTTCTAGGCCTCTCCTCCCTCCCAGCCTCCGTGAAGATGGAGGGAAGACAGACATACCTGCATTGGCTTTCTGTCTGGTCTCTGTGCCCTACTGGTCCTGCCACCTGCCCTAAGCTCAGGATTCGAGGCACCGCCTCGCCCGTCCACACCTGGGTCTGGACTCAGCCCTAATGATCATCACGTGTATGGTTCTAGTAATGACCCGGCCAGCCCATCAGCTGTGAGCAGAGACAGAAGGGAAGCGGGGCTCCTGCCCCGCCAACCATGGTCTCTGCCCCATCAACCACACCAGCCGAGCTGCAGCCACTTAATTTCTGGCTTGTGTGTCATCTTGTGGTGAGTTATGGCTCCTCAGGGGCTCTGGGCTGTAAATTCCCCTTTTATTTGTTCATGAGTAGCCACCCAACCACCTGCAACCTGGACCAGGGCCCCTAACACTGTGGCATCTTCCTATGGAATATAAGGCCCCCAAATATGGTATTTGGAGGCCACTGGGACAGGCTTCACCATCCTTACCCTGACATCACAGACTAAGGGAGGGCCCAGCACCTACGGCACATAGTAGGTGCTCACTAAATGCTTGCCAGGGTGCTGACGTTGACACAGGAAACGCAATTGTTTGTTTGTTTGTATGTTTTAGATTTTATTTACTTATTTTTAGAGAGGGGGAAGGGAGGGAGAGAAGGAAACATCAATGTGTGGTTGCCTCTTGGGCACCCCCTCCTGGGGACCTGGCCTGCAACCCAGGCATGTGCCCTGACTGGGAATCGAACCAGCAATCTTTTGGTTCGCTGGCCAGCATTCAACCCACTGAGTCACACCAGCCAGGGCAGGAAATGCAATTCCTGTGTTATGCTCTCTTTTCTGACCATGCAGCTTCCATATAAATATATATGTTTATTCATTCAAGCATTTAGTGAGCACCTACAGTATACTAGACACATGCTAGGAACTAGGGACATAGCAGTGACAGATAAAAACTCCCACCCTTGGGTAGCTGACCATCTAGAGAAGACAGACAAGAAATTGAATAAAGACAAATAGGGCATGCCTGAGGGCTGATGAATAAATGCCAGAGAAGAAAACCATGGAGGAGGCAAGGAAGGAGTTCAGAAGGGTCTGAGGAGCAGCGTTTCAGGAAAGCCAAAAGGAGTGGAGGGTGTACCAGGACGGGGGAAGAGCAGGAGCAAAGACCTGAGAGGTGGGAGCCCCTGAGTGAGTAGAGGGTGTTGGGAGGAAAGGGTGGGAGAACTGGAGAAGGGCCAAACCCTGGGGCTGCTGGGACTGCGGCCTTTCCTCCGAGTGTGTGTTCAGGGAGGCATGGGGGCTTCCAGCTCTGTGGCTATAGTCGAGGGGCTCGATCCTACCCCTAAAAGCCCCTCCTTCATGGCCACAGCAGGGGGATCTGAGGGCGGGACCCAGGGATGTAGATGGGACACCGGGGCCCAGAGAAGGAAATGAATGGAGAAGAGGCTGTGGGGGCCCGTCCTGGGAGTAAGGGGCTTGTTGCTCCACACACTAAGGTGACCGAGAAACTGAGGGGGCCCAGGGGCGGGGGGGAGCCACGGCTCCACCGGAGCACCCAGAAGGGCAGGAGGAACGCTGGACTCCCCTGCCTGCTTCCTGGAACCCCTGCCCGAGGTGGGGCACCGAGATGAAGAGGAGGAAATCACCTCCTTCTGGAACCTCTGGGCTAGAAGGGGTTCCTCACGGGGAACCACATACCAA
Organism: Phyllostomus hastatus; assembly: GCF_019186645.2. Classification (NCBI taxonomy): domain Eukaryota; kingdom Metazoa; phylum Chordata; class Mammalia; order Chiroptera; family Phyllostomidae; genus Phyllostomus; species Phyllostomus hastatus. The sequence continues at coordinate 4,576,590 of NW_025333640.1, read as the reverse complement.
CAGCCCCATACCAATTGCCACCTGGGGACCTCAGGTGGCCTCTGGGTGTCAGCTGCAGCAGAGCTCCCCAGCTCTGTACAATGCAGCCTGGGGAGTGGCCCCTCTGCATGTTTATGGTGGCCCCTGAGAGAGTGACCAGTGGCCACTGAGGAACAGGAGTGGTTTCAAAAAGACCAGGGCCCCAAACGCTTCTGGCGGTACATGGTGCCTGCGGCTGTGCAACACGTGTGTGTGTGTGTGTTTACACATGTGGCAAATGACAAGTCTGAGGAGAAACTGAGCCAGGCACTGGGTCCCAGGGATGCCCCAACAGACAGGGCCCCTAACCTCTGGGAGCTCCCAGCCAGTGAGGGCGACAGACAAATAAAGAATCAGAGGTTTGACAGCTAGGGCCATGGTATGGCCACTTGGCTAGGGAGGTCAAGAGGTGACATCCCACCTGGTCTAAAGGAGCCGAGAGCTGGGCAGTGATGTGCCAGGCAGGGAGCACAGCGTGTGCCAAGGCCCTGGGGCAGGAACAGAGTTATTTCTGTATTTACCCATTTAAGGTCACTTTTTATGCTAAAACTGTCTCAAAAATAATAAGCGGTTATCGTATCACAATATATAAACGTATCACATCAACATGTACACCTTAAATTTAACACTATGTTATGTTATTTGTTTAAAACAAAACTAATAATTTAAAACCTTCATAATAGCTAAAAGGTGAAACCAACTCGAAAATACTTCAGCAGATGAACAGATAAACATGTGTCCATCCACACACTGGAATATTACTCAGCCATGAAAAGGCTGAAGCACTGACACTCACGACAGCGTGGATGGACCCTGAACACACAATGCTTGGTAAGAGAAGCCAGACACAAAAGGCTTCTCTGTGTGATTCCATTGATGTGAAATGTCCAGGACAGAGACAGGAAGTGGCTTCGTGGTTGGCAGAGGCCAGGGGTGACTGTGGATGGGGACAGGTCTCTTTTGGGGGTTATGGAAGGTTCTGAAATTGGATAGAGGTGCTTATTGTACAACCCTGTGAATGTATTAAAAATTGTGGAATTGTACTTAAAATAGATGGATGGTGTGGTATGTGAATTATAACTCATTTTTTTTTCCTTTTTTTTAAATAACAAAATCAAAGTGAGTGGCCAAGATTCAGTCCCATTATCCCTGCATTTAATTCTCTCCTTCTAGCTCCCTCTGACCCCGTGGCTGAGTGGGAGTTTGAGCAAGGGCTCTCAGGGAGGCCTCCACCCTCTCTAAGCTTCAGGGTCTTCACCATTGAGGGGGGACCCTGGTCTCCCTCATGGAGCTCAGCACATGCGTGCACACTCCACCCCCTGCCACTGGGCAGGGGCGGGTGGGGACACACAGGGGTCTTTGTGCTGTTGGCTGGCCTCATTAAGAGGCAGCCCCTGTCGCTAAGCCCTGCACCGCCAAGGCCAAATTCATTAGCAGAGAGCCTTCCCTCTCGGCAAATTGTGCCCAAGACACTGCAGTCCCAGGGGGTGAAACCAAGGCAGGAGCAGCCTCTCAGACCCCAGAGGAGCAGCCTCTAAGACCTCAGGCCTACTGGGTGCCCCCGGCCTCTCTGTGCTTCCACCTGGAGTGGCTACACTGGGGTGAAGGCTCCTGGAACCTGCAACCCACTGACATATGCCTTTTGCATAACAGGAAAGGGATTCGGAGATGACAGACACAACCCCGCCTCCTGCCCTGGCCTGGGGCAGTCAGGGAAACTAAGTCATGCAGCAGCCGAGCTTGGCAATGGAAATGTCACAGAATTTGGTTCCTAAGAGACCTGTCATGTGCTCAGAGGGACACTTAATAAACTCCTGCTGCGTACTCAGTGCCAGCCCAGGGGAAATGCCAGCCCATCCTCCCAGGGGACCCCTATGGCACAGGGGGTTTGGTCCATTCCCATTTCTCAGAAGGGGAAAACTGAGGCCTGTGGGTGACAAGGAAGGTTACACTGCCCTGTAAAATGTTTATTCCAGAGCCTGGCCCCCAAAAGATGGAGAGAACTAAAGAGCCAATCATGTTCATCCCCAGATGTCCCTCTAGGGACACCCCTCCCTAGCAGGCACCTGACTCCCAAATTAGTAGCTCAAAGCACTCCTCCAATGAGAGTCACAAGCCCCTCACACAGATGCACACCCTACAAGTTTATGCTCATTTTATTATAAAAAATACAGAATCCAACGTTGATTGTGATGGGAAGGGGGAGGTGCCATCACCAGCTCCAGGTGTGGCGACACCACCGCCCATGCCAACCCCTACAAAAGCCCCCCCAGCTGGCATGCCTGGTGGTCTCCCGGCAGCTGTGCACCATATATATTTATATATAATATATATAAAACACAGATCAGGAAAGGAGGGTAGAAATATGAAATCTGTATAAATGTGCTGTTTGTTTCATTAAAGTGTCTTTGGGAGGCCACTTCCTCTTTTTGGTGGCGCTCCCACCCCACATTTTGTTGTGTCCCGTCTTCTTTTTTCTTATAAACGTCACTAGTCATGGAGTAGAGGAGGGGGCTCCGACAGACGAACAAGCTTATTGCAAAGTGCAGCTTCTATTCTAAAAAGTCCACCCCGCCCCCACCAAAATAAAAGACACCCCCCCCCCATGAAGGTGTGACCAAAACAAAACAACCACCTGTCCAGTTCGTCCTCAGGAATACAGTAAAAATAAATCACAGTATATACTTGCTGGCTCTATTTACAGATACGTAACGTCTTCTCGAACGCAGGGGTGACCGACCGTGAGAGGCTGTGGGACAGCGTGGAGAACTGTGATTCCAAGGGGGCCGGGCTGCGCAGTGGCCTCTGATGTAACGGCGTGAGTTTCCACTCTGGGTGATGACCACCAGGCATGAGGAGGGTGGGGTTGGGACTGGGGGGACGGGAGTCTGAGGTGGGCTCAGAGGTGAGGGGTCTCACCTTGCCCCTCTGCCTCGTACTGGCCTGTCCTGGGGTAACTGTGGGGTCTGTGGTGGCCTTCAGCCAAGATCCAACAAATGGAGTAACCAGACTAGGGATTCCCATCCCCATCCCCCAGGGGGCTAAGGACCTCCACCTCATCCATTCTGTTTCCTTCCCAAAGTCACTGGCAACAGCAAGGAATAAATTAAATTAAAAACTCAAGTCTTTCTTATCTAACCATGAAAAAGAAACAAAAACCCCCAATATCACTGACAGTTTCTCAGGTTCTCCAGGGTCCCTGATGAGATGGCCTAGCCAGGAGCTGAGCTCACATACTGCCCTTCGGGCATCTGGGGCAGCTGGTTGCCCCCTGCCCCTGGAGTCCATCCTAAGGCCAGTGGGCAGGCCTCTGCAAGCGGGGCAGCACCAGTTGTGGGAGAGCTAGGTGTCTCTATTTGGTCTTGGATGCGGTCGTCCAGGTGGGGCTGGTGTCTTGCAGGCCAGGACTAGGAGCCCAAGAGGGTCCAGAGCACTGGGACGGTGCTGAGGAAGAGCTGGCAGCTGCCCAGGTTACTGCATGAATTATTGCTGGTGAAGATGGGCTCAGGAGCCTCGTACAGGGTCTCATCTGGGGGACACGGAGACAGGATGGTCAGCGGTGGCCCAGACCCCTGCCCCATCTGTTTCTCACTGCTTCCTAGAGCTTATCCTGGCCTGACCATCATTAAATGTCTCAGCCTCAGCTGCCCCGTGGGGCACCGAGGTTTCTGTCTACCTTGACTAGGGCTGTGCCTCCGTTGTACATCCAGGTGAATGAATATCTGGCACCCAACTAATGTGTCCCTGGCCCTTGGGGGAAGTCTCAAGGCTGTAGGAGCGCCTTTGTCTCTGGGTGTGGCTATGGTGTTTCAAGAGCTTAGAACGTAGGCTCTTTGGTCCAGTCTCAGGAAACTTCCCTGATGCCCACACCCCAGGGACCATAGCCTCAGCGAGGGGCCTCGTGATAGGCTTCAGTCTTCACTTGTGAAGGCCTGAAATGTTCCAATTTGCAGATGGAAAACTGAGGCTCAAGAGTGAGCCTGCCATTGCTGGGGTTGTCGGACTCCCCAAGCTGTGCTGTGACCATCCCCTGACTCCCCTGACGGCTCAGAGGGTCCTCAGTGAGGACACAAGTGTCGGGGCCTGGACCTGCCCGACTCCCTTGATACTTACTGGTTGGCCGCACATAAACCTTCAGCCGCAGGCAGGGCGTGTCCACGGCGTGGGGAGGCGTGGCAGCTGGAAGAGAGGAGTTGGGAGTGAGAGGCTCTTGGTGTCCAGGACAACCTGGTGCTGTGACCCCCTCCTCCACCTGTCCCCTGACCCTCTCCTTCTGCTGAACCCTAACCTCAGAAATGGGGGGTATCTGCGTCTAGCTCCATCTTACCCCAGAGCAGCACAGAGCAAGGTTGAAAGGTGATAGATAAAAATACGTTTACTTTTAACTGATACTCAAAACTCCATGTAACCAAATGATCATCACAGGATCAAATCCCTGCTCTCTGGATGCCTGTCAGCAAGTCACTCCCTGTCTGGGTCTTGGCTGGCACACCGTAGGTACTTGGGAAATAATTCTTTCCATCTGGGAGACAGCAGAAGCCAGTTACCCCGGGATGGAGGTGGGTTCCCCCTCTCCTGCAGGAAGCCACACGGCAGAGGTCACATGAACATAGAAGCACATTGGGTCCTCATGCCTAAGATGCCATCACTATTGCTCCTTGCTTCCTGGCCAACTGACAAGGGCCCTGGAGGGGAGCAGGGGTGGTGCCGCAGCTCAGTGGTGAATCAGAGGGAGGTGGCCGGCACCGGCAGCGCACACCTGTAGACAGGTGTGGGCCGCTGCAGAGCTGCAGCCAGGCCTGTCCCCACCTATCCTCTCGGCCTGTCCTCTGTCTTTGGCTGCCACCTCTGCTCCACCCCCAGCAGCCCCTCACTTTGGGAGATGAAAATAAAGGGCAGGCAAAAAAATTACATTTGTCACTGAGACAAGACAGCTAATTACAATAACTATATGAAACTCCCATCTCAGAAAAAAATATATAACTTTTCTTATATTACAAGACTTAAACACCTTCTCCCTCTACCCTCACCCCCTGCTTTCCTGAATTAAAAGGAAAAAATCCAAATAGGGCAAAAAAGGAGGAAATGGAGTTTTTAAGTTTTTTAAAACCTTGTGGAGTTGAATTTGATACAGCAGGAGCCAGAATGTTGAAGAGCTGGGTCCCTTCCCTGCAGCAGCGGGGGGGTGGGGGGGGGTGGCGTGGCGAGGATAGGGCCCAGGAGACCCCTACCCAGGCCAGGAGGTGCTGGGCAGAACAAGGGCTCTGGCCTCTCCCCTGGCTCTGACCAGTTCCTCTCTACCGCCAGACTCCGTGTGCCTAGTTTTCCTCCCTCAGTGCTGTGGGGCGAAGGCAGCCCTGGTCTAAGTGTGGGACAGGCTGACAGTGAGGCCATCGGCCCCCCAGTGAAGAGGTCCAGTGGCTGATCCTGAAGCTGAGATCGTATGTGTGGCTTCAGCCCCTCTGAGCCTCAGTTTCCCCACCTGCAAAATGGGGACTCTGACAGTGGGGTTTCCGAGGTCTGCTAGGTGGATAATAAGAACACCCAAGAGGCTGACCTGGGGACAGAGGCCAGCGCTGGACAAGGTGCCGGACAGAACCGGGCCCTAGCATCGGCCCCCGCCCCCCGCCTCCTCATTTCTTGGCCCCACCCGCCCACTCACAGATGTAGTAGTACTCGTGGCCCGGGCGGAACTCGAACCCCAGCGAGAAAGGCGTGAAGAGCTGGAATTTCTCAGAGAACTTGAGCGGTCCCCCGGGCGCCGCGGGCTGGTTGCACTCCCAGCGCTTGAAGCCGCGCTGCCGGTGGTCACAGGAGGCGTGGCCCTCGCCATTGACCATGTACAGCACGTAGTGTTCCATGCGCTCGACCGGTGGCAGCGGGGTCCCGTAGTGTGGGCAGTAGATGTCCAGGTAGTCGTTGATGCTCACCTCCACCGTGTAACCCCCACTGTCGTCCTTTGCACCCACATGAAACCTGGAAGAGGGACCGGCGGTCAGCGCAGAGCCGAGCCCACTCGGGGGCGGAGCCAGATGTCGAGGAGGGAGCCAGGTCCAGGGACGAGAAGTGTAAGAGGAAGGGCCAGAGCGGGGCGGGGTAAGGGATGGAAAACGTGAGGGGGCAGGGTCTATGTGGGGGCGTGGTCAGCACATGGCGGAGGGCGGTTTTAGGAGACTGCTGGGGGGATGCTAAGAGAGATTCGAGGGTGAGAGCCCACGGTCCTGTGCCTGGCACTTACCACCACCCCCAAGTCGCAGGCTCAGCAGAATGGTCAGCTGGTAAGCACCTGAGCCTCCGGCCCCAAACACGATTGGAGCTAGAAAGCAGTGATTGCCACGAGGTACTCTGGGTAACATGCAAACGACTGGTACCACGTGATTCCGAGACACCTCCCTACCCCCAGGCCCAACATCTGGGCCCCTTTTAGGCCAACAGGCTTCGCACAAGCTGTTCCCCCACCAGGTATCCCTTCTCCAGAAACATTATTACAGCTTGACTTCTGCGTCCCCACCTCCAGACAGTCCCTTATCCTGCCCATCACATACAGCCTCCTTAGCTTTCCTTCTGCAGATCCGCCTGCCAGGAAGGCCCAAGGTGGCAGCGCAGGGACAAACGCCCGGATTCCAGCCTCTGAGTCAAGGTCTGCCTCCACTACCCTTTCCCCAGCAATTGACAAGGCTCCAAAAGAAGAACGCCTCAGTCACTCCCTCGTTCTCGCTCAGTGTCCTGTGTTCAACCGCAGCCCCACCCCTTTTGTCCTGTGTGACCCCAGTGAGTTCCCCTTGCTGTCCTTCCTCGGCAGCCTCAGGAATCTGGCAGCTGCCCCCTAAGCTCTTGGCCACTCCACCACATCCCCCCGCCCACCCCCGCCTTAGCCCTGACTCCCAGCCTTTACCAGGGAGTTTCCTTTAGACTGTCACGCAGCTGAGCCCCTTCCTGGGGGAGCCCTGACCCAGCCTTGTTTTGGGAGGATGGAGGTCAGCTGGCAGCTCCCCTTCCATCACCGCCTCGGGTTACAGCGCCAGGAGCCTTTAGATCTTCTGGACATGGTCTCCGGGGTCCCTGTCTTGTTAATGCGGCCTGGACCGAGGGGGGACAAGGGGGGCCTCCCCAGAGGGGCTTATTAGCACATAAAAGGCCTAACCATCCAGGCTTGCAGAGTAGGCTCTGCCATGCTGCCCCTGTATTCTCCTCCCTCCCTGTACAGGCAGGGAAACTGAGACCCCGCCAGAGTGGGTGGCAGGGAGGGCACAGGCTGCTGGGATCCCAGCCTTGCCGCTGCCTCTGTACCCACACTGCTAGCAGCCTCAGCCCATGGGAGGGAGCTCGGAGGGTCCCCATGCCGGGAGCACTAATTGGCACAGCCGGCACCTGAGGGGGGGAGGGATTACCAGATGTCAGAGGCTGGCCCCCTGCTGCCCCAGAGATGCTGCACCAGGACCCCTGGGACCAGCAAAAGTGGGAATGAGATGAGCAGAAGACCCTGCTCACTTGTGCCCATCTTCCTATCCATCACTACAGCAGTGCTTTTGAGTCTGTAGCTAAGATCAAGGCACACAGAATTTCAGTTCTGGGACCTGAAGGGAGCAGGTTCTCCCCCAGCCCCTTTCCATTCTGTTGGGTTTATCCAGGGATGGTGAGCTCATCCCACCCCCGAAGAGGTAGGAGGGTTTGTTTGTTTGTTTTTTTGTAGAATTAATGTGTCTGGAAATGAGACTCAGGAAGTGAGGGTCAGGCTGGGACCAGGGTCAGCCTTCCACTCTGTCCACCCCTCAAGCTGCCCAAGATTGGCCAGGCATGGGTGTCTCAGTGATGGCCAATATCCTCCAGCCCCTTAGGCTTGATGGATGCAGGGAGTATTCCAGGCTTTTTGAAAAGTCATTTTTGCTCCTTCCCAGCCCCACTGAAAACCCCACTGAGAGCCTGGCTCTCTACAGGGCTTTCTTGAGACCACAATGGACTCAGAAAGGTGGGGCCACAGCATGGTCCCCTCTTCCCCCTCCACCTCTGCCTGTGTGCCCCATTACACCTGCCTCCCCTGCACCAGCTGCTACCATCATTCTCTCTTCACCTTCTGAGAAGCATCAGAGACCAAGGATGCTTTGCTGGCTCAGAGGCTGGACATCTGTGCCCCACCAGGTCCGTCAGTCTTCTGGCTTTCCAAAATCAATGGCTCACTTTTCTGAATGTCAGTCAGACTCTGTGATCCAATGGCTCAAAACCCTCCCCGTTGCTCAGAATAAAACCCACGGTCCTGCCCTGGCTGGTGTGGCTCAGTGGATTGAGTGCTGGCCTGCAAACCAAAGGATTGCTGGTCCAATTCCCAGACAGAGCACATTCCTGGGTTGCGGGCCAGGTCCCTGTAAGGGGTGCACCAGAGGCAACCACATATTGATGTTTCTCTCCTTCTCTCTCCCTCCCTTCCCCTCTCTCTAAAAATAAGTAAATAAAATAAAATAAAATAAAATAAAATAAAATAAACCCACAGTCCTCCCAGGCCCACAAGGCCCCTGTAGCCCCAACACCCCCACCCTCATCACCCTCTGCCTACCTTCCAGCCACACGAGCCTCCTGGCTGTTCCTGTTCCCACCCAGGCCCTTTGCACATGCTCTTTCCTATGCCTGAATGCTTTTCCCTACCTCTTTATCATATACATTATTACAATATCATCAGTTCTCCCTCCACGTAGTCTACTGTCTGCCCTCCTGACCAGGGGGGTCAGCCTCCTTCTCTGCCCCTTCCCTGTGACTAGCATAGGCCCTATATAGAGTGGCACTTAACACATGTTGGTTGATCAAACGAAGGCTAAGGATTCAAGGTGTTAGAGTCCTAGGGAGCAAAGAGTGGCCCCCATGTGGGAAAGAGAGGACCCCAGGCAGGCAGGCAAGTCCCAAGAGAAGCCCCTCACCCCCTACCAGAACTCTGGCTACTTAGGTGGACCATTTTTCCCCCTTCCTGGCTCTAAAAGAGCAATGGCCTTGCTGTGTTGGCATTCCCGCTGCCAAGTTGGCTATCAAGCCAGGGTGAGCACCTCAGCTCCTGCCTGTGTGAAGAGGCCAACCCCCAAAGGGAGCCTGGTGTCTGGTACCCTGGGGCAAGCAATACAAAGCCTTCATTTCCTCCATTGGGGCCTTAGCCTGACATGCAAATACTCTCCTTTTGCAGCAGATAGAGATGGAAATTCTCACTAAGGGGTTAGTGACTGGCTTGGGATCTTTCCCAGACAGTGGGCTCCCCAGGCTTTCAGACCTTCTGCTCCCTCCCCCACCTCCACCGGCCACACCTCTGCCCCCATCTTGATCGCCCGGCCAAAGTATGCTCCTCCAGGTAGTCCTCCCAGCCCAGCGTGATCCCTCACCCATCAGGGTTCCCTGACCTGCCCTTCATGGCCACCCCAACACTGCCAGCCGCCCCCTCCCTGCAATCACCAGGCAAATGGCTAATTAGCTCCAATTGGCCAACTGTCTTCATTAGGAGCCAATAGCAAAGCAACTAATTAGGGAATCTCACCCAAAACAGATGTGGCGGCTTCCAAGACTGGAAAGTGAGGCACTGGCGGGGTGGGCAGCAGGCCAGGGCCCTGGGCACCCATCCTGCACCCTAGTGGGGCACAGCCCACTTGTCCTTGCAGCCCCAAGAGAGGCCCCTGAGGCCTCAGTGCCTACCCCCAGGGTGGTGAGGGGCTGAGAAGATATTTCCCCATCTGAGGCCTGGGCACCAGGAAGGGGAGACTGGGTAGGACCTCAGGGAAAATTAGGGCCCCAAAGTAGTGCAGGGTTGGAAAGGACATGTATGGTCTTGTGGGTACAAGAGATACATTGAAGGCAGGGGCCCCAGAGCTAAAGCAAAAGGAAAAAGAAGGAACACGGTGGGTGTGAAGGTGGGAAAGGGGCACGGAATCAGAATCAGCGAGGGGCCTTCATCTCAGTAGGACGTGGCCCAGATGCACTGTCCACAGGCCTATCTGGGACACCCCCACTCTGTCCCCAGAATGCACGCAGTGTCTATGACACTCCCTGGCCAGCCCCAGGCCTGGCTGCCTCTAAGAGAGGGGTGACACCCAGTTGTGCCTGGCTTCCCCACGGCCTGGGTTGACTCACTCACTTTGGGTCTGTGAAATGGAAGCACAATGGGGCACCTGACCCACAAAGTGGGCAGGTTAAAAGGCTGCAGGAATGGGTGGTGGGCTGGGCGAGGGGGCAACTCGGCCCGTGTGGTGAATGGAGCCCCTCGAAGCCAATACCCTCAGGTCGACAGGAAGACCGAGGCATGGGGCCGAGTGTCCGCAACGTGGGACAGTCAGGCGTGGGGTGCACCCGCAGTGGGGTTTGACTGGCCGTACGTTCAAAGTCTGGTTGGAGTGAAAACAAAACCTCCGATACCTTTTGTGCTCACACGCCAACTTAGGGTGGAGCAGCATGGTGGGAGCTTGGCCCCTTCTCCTCCCACCACACAGGGCCCACCTGGTGAGTGGGAGACATTCCAACCCTCCCTCTGGACCCACTTCCTAGAGAGAAAAATCCCACAGGGCCACCATGGGGCACGTCCTGAAGTGGAGGGTAGGGGGAAGGGGGTGTCATGGAGAAAACCTGACTGAGGGGGTGGGACCTCCATCCAGCCTGGCCCAGCGCAGGGGCTGCAGTAGGCCATTGGGAGGAAATCACTGCCTCCCACACCCCCATTAAGGGAGCTGCTGCCCCCAGGACAACTGCTACCTCCACCAGTGCCTTGAGGAACATGTAAACCTGGAGAGAACATCCACAGGGAGGTCCAAAGGTGGGAGGTGCCAACCCTTCGCCAGCCCAGCTCCCCAGCAGGTAGAGGTCAACTCCATCAGAGTCTTCTGTTGGCCCTGACCCTCCATCCCGGATTCTCGGTTTCTTCCTCTGCTGAGACCATCCAGGCTGGAATACAGTGGGGAGGGACCAAGGCTGGGGACAGGAAGACCCACCTGTCCACCAGACCACAGGAATCATGTGCACCCTAGCTCAGATCCAGATGGAGGGACCCAGGTCCCCAGCATGTGGGAACATCTTGGAACTGCCCCATTCAGCAATGCCCTCCGACCCAGCCCTAACATACCCACCCTGGAATGTCGCTGTCACTATGGATTTGACGACCTGGAGAAACCTATTCTTGACCACAGGAGCTGCCTCATTTTCCCCCCTCTTTGGAGGGGCTCTCTATGCCCCTGGGAGTCCTGCTGCCATCTGCCCAGGGACACAGCCTGCCGGCCCTCACTTCACAGAAGACATGGGTTTAAAGCAACCAGGCCGCTCACCTGAGATCACACCCAGAGTTCCAAGACCCACAATTCTAAGTCCAGGCCCTCCCATGACCTCCCAGACCCCACCTTCTTTTTCTGTTTTTTAAAGATTTTAGTTATTTTTATTTTTAGAGAGAGGGGAAGGGAAGGAGAAAGGGAGGAGAGAGAAGCATCAATGTGTGAGAGAAATGTCAATTGGTTGCCTCTTGCACACTCCCAACCAAGGACCTGGCCTGCAACCCAGGCATGTGTCCTGACTGGGAATCGAAACGGCAATCTTTCCCTCAGCAGGCTGGTGCTCAACCCACCGAGCCACACCAGCCAGGGTGCCTCACTTTCTTGCTCCAAGTCCCCAGAGCCACCAGGTCTCACTTTCTAAGCCCCACAAGCCAAGTGGAAGAGCTTCTTTCAAACAAAACAGAAAGTGTCATGTGACAAAACACAGTTTTACCCCTTCAAAGCTGCCACCCCTCAGAGGCCCAGGCAAGGCTGGCAGGGATGGGGACAGGAACAGAGGCCCCACACCTACACCATGGGACCATCCTCCCCAAATGCCCATTTTCCTGCCGGGTCACCTGAGAGGAAACTCAGTCACCGCCCACCCCCTGGGCAATCAGGCCGATGGAGGGTTAGGGGAGGGTAGCTAGAGCCTGAGAGGCCTGGTGGGGGTAGGTGCCAAGCCCAGAGCCCCCATCCGGGTCAGCACACCTGGGTCCACTTCAACTGCAGTGTTCTGGTTGGGTGGGGAGTATGAAGGCTGGCAGGTGCCCCGCATGGTGCTCACTCTGCACAACAGTGGCCCCTCTGCAGAACAGGCAGCACAGGACCCAAGGGGTCTGGATACATCTCCCGGCAGGGACCCACCTGGCCCAAGGAGAGGGCAGAGGGTGAACAGGGAGGATAAAGTGTGTGTCACCATCAGTGAGGCCCTGGGACAGCCAAGCCAGGCTGCACATGCAGACACAAGTACTCTCCACAGACATGCTAAAGACACACATGTGTACCCCCACAGGGACACACATATTCTCCCCATTCACAAATATGCAGGTGCAGGTACACACACGCATCCCCAGACACCACACACATTCCACACACAAACATGCTCCTGCAAATGTGTTACACTCTCCACATGTGTGCACTCCAGGCATAATCACAAGGACATGTGTAAACATGCAAGGGGTACCATGCATACGTACACATATGTGTCACTCTGCCACACGAACCAGCATATGCACCAGACACACAGACATGCACCTCCCAAGGTCTCCAGGACCCCCTCACGTCAGGGACAAGAACATGCGCTGACACACACAGACACACCCCGCAGCCCCCATGAGCACAAGTGCGTATGCAGCCCCACACCTGGCTATCAGCCAGGCCAGGTAAGGGCAGCTGGCCCAGGAACCTAGCCCAGTGATGCCCAGTGGCCAGCCCAGGATGGAGAGCAGCTGATGGGGGTGCCCGGGAGGGCGGCTGGACTGGAAACAGGGCACCTCCCTATGACAGCGTGGAAGTGGGTGTGGGGCTCCCTCTTTGACAAAGTCCACAGGCCGCAGGAAACGATATGCACAGCAGGAGGACATAACTTGGGAACAGCTGCACACTTACTACGTCAATGCAGGTAAGCGCAAGGCCCCGCCATGCAAGGGTGCCTGTCCGTCCCCATCTGAGCACAGCCACCCCTTGAGCTCCTCTCTTCTCTTCTCCCAGTCTGTCCTCAACTCAAGCTGCCCAGCCCTAGCTGAGTCCCCGTCCTCACAGAGCCTGTGTGTGTGCCACTTGGGCTCAGCAACCACCCCTCGTTTTTGGGTTTCCTCAGCCTGCCACCACCACTGAGCTCTCTGATTTGGCCCCACAGCTGTCTCTCCCCAACCTGACCTGTCTCCCGTCTCCACCCCAGGGACCACCTCACATCTCAGGCCTGCTCCCTGACCCTGTGCCTCTCCCCTGGACCGGTTGCCCTCAAACCCTGAGGCTGAACACCACCCCTCCACCTCTGCCTGAGACACCTCATCACTGGTCACAGGTTCTAGTTCAGCCACCCCTGGACACTAAACCTCCCAAAGGGTCCCCAGGCATCAAGGCCCCCTTTGGCAGAGCCCCTCAACATCAGCAACGAATAGAGCCCACACCCACTCGACCCCCACCCCTATGACAAGATTTCAGGGGAGTCACCCCCCACCTGGGATGCCCCGGGTAGGAGGAGGAAGTGAGAAAGGTGTGTGGGTCAGGGTCTGCACCAGACCAGCAAGGCCATCCCCTCAGGCAGCAGATCAGAGCAGGCCAGCAACAGGAGGTGGCTGCGTGGCAGCACAGCCAAGACTAGGTGCCCCCTTTCCCTGGCAGGATCCTGCCAGCAGCACAGCCCTGTGGCAGGTGGGGCAGAGGGCTGCCCCAGAGACCCTTTTCCGTCCCAGTTCCACATTTGTTTGGCATTTGCTAGAACAAAGGACAGGCCATGACAGGGACAGGAATTTTGGAGCTGAAACCAAAAACTTGGGCTGGGAAGCACTGCCCGCTGGGCTCCCTGCTCAGCCGGCTGCAGGGAAGAGCCTTAATCAAATCCACATGTGACCAGCAGGGCTAGCGGCAAGAGGACCAGCTCCAAGGTGGCCTTCCTTGGCATAGGGTCTCTGTCCTGGGCCCTGGGGTCCGACCCCGCAGCTGGGTAACTGAGGGGAGTGTCTGGATGTGCTCCCTGCCCCCATGGTGGACACTGGCCACCCTTGTCCCAGGGACTGCCTCAAAGACCGCCGTTTATACAACTTTTGGCCCAAGGACTGAGGACAGCAGAAGACAGTGGGGGAACAGCAGGCTCAGAAGGGCACTCGGCAGGGCTTAGAAAAGATGAGAAAGTGATCAGTGGCAGACGCGCAGGGAGCTGGGAGGCCGTCTGCCTCAGACCCCGTGTGCAGCCTGGCCACCTCAGACAGCTGTGTGACCCGGTGTGCTGGCGCTGACAATAAAGCCACAGGACCTCAGAGCCCTGTCTCCCATGGGACCCCCAGCCCCCTCTGGCCTTCAAGAACCAGGGATGGCCCGGAGGCTTCTGCTGATGTCCAGGATGTGGTCAGTCAACAGCAAACTTTTCTAACTTCGTCTAACGGGGGCTTTTGCTGCTCCCCAAATTGTACTGAGCGCCCAGCACTGAGGAGGTTGTGCAGGCAGGCAGTGCTGGCACATAGGCAGGCTGGGCACGAGGCCACCTGGGTCCCTAGCCTGGCTCTGTTCCCTTGCCATGACCTTGAGCCAGTTGCTCATCCCTTCTGACCCTCAGTTTCCCCATTAGAGGTAGGATGGGTGAGGGTACCACCAAATCAAGACTAGGGACTGACCCCTAATTCCCTAGGTACCTCAGTCTCCCTGTTCCTACAAAGCACCGCAGAGAAACCTCCTAGAGGGAAAGTGGAAGGCGGGTCAGTGGGGAGGGACATTCCAACTTCCTCAAGTTATTCTGGGGACCTGCTGGCAGGACATGCCTGTGGACCCTAGGGGGAAGGGGCACAGTCCCCCATCTTCAGGCACAGCTCAGTGCTGAGGTCCCCAGGGATCCCCACCAACTCCGAAAGGAGGTTCCCTGGAGAGGCCCGAGGACGGGATCCCCCAAGTCTGGAAGGGAACTCAGGGCTGCACGGCTTCTGAGGGTGCCAGAGGGGATCCCCAAACTCCTGAGGATGGCGGCGCTCTGGGGCATGCGGGCACAAGTCCCCCAAGACTGCACAGCAGAGGGGCACCCAGGAAGGAGAATGCACGAGCAGTGCAAGTCCCTCAAACTCCGGTGGGGCCAGGACTCTCTGGGGGCTCCTGAGGGACTGGGCACCCCCACTCCGGAAGCAGCGCGCTTGGAGGACGCCAGGAGCTCAGGGCGGGGAGGCCGGGCCAGGATGGGGGACATCCAGGTTCCCTAGGCTCCCCGTCCCCACCCGCGCTCACCTGGGGTTGCTGCGGTTCCAGTAGACGGCATAGCGGTCCGAGTTGGCTCGGGCGGCGTCCTCAGCGCGCGCTAAGGGCGGCGACAGCGGTGGCAGGAGCAGCAGCAGTAGCACTGGCAGCAGTGGGCGCTGCGCGGGCGCCATGGCCCGGGTTCGGCCAACCCGCTCGCCTGGCCGCCGTCTGCCAGCCGTCTCCACCTCCTCCTCCGTCGCCACCGCCGCCGCTGCCACCACCGAGCAAGCGGGAGCAGGGCGGGAGGGAGGAGGGAGCGCCAACGCTTGGAGATCCCCGGCCGCCCCCTCCTGGGCGCGCGACCTCGGGCACCGAAAAGTCAGGCGGCGATGGGCTGGGCGCCGGGGTCGTCCCGGGCCCCGGCCCAGCCGCACGTACTCTTGGAGCGCGGGCCGCCACCGCACCCGCTGAAGAGGGGCCGGGGCTCCGGCCTTTGTCCCTCCCGAGCGCCGGGAGGGCCGCGGGCGCCCCCTCCTGCCGTGCCCCGGCCAAGCGGGGGTGGGCGGGGGCTGCTGCTTCAACCGCGCCCCCTGCCCCAGCCAAAGCGTCCCGGTCTGGTCCACGTCAAGCTGCCTGGACCCCAAGGGTCATGCCCCTGCGATCTCATCATTATCACGTGGCCCTGACCAGGCTCCCTGAGTTCCTCTCTGTCCCCTCCATTCAGGCCACCAAGCCCATATGCAGAGCCTGTCAGTTCCAGGAGCAGGAGTCAGAGATGACTCACCTCCATCCCACCCGGCATTTAAACCCAAATCCTGAACCAGGCTGAGCCAACTCCATGCCCAGATCCCAAATCCTAAACCATGCCAAGCCAACTTTGCCTCTCCGGTCCCACCTGGTGGAGACTTGTAGTTGGGCTGACTAAAGTCCACTACTGCTCCTCTGGGAGCCCCCAGGACAGTCACATCCCTCCTGACCTCCATCTTCTCATCAGGGAAATAGAACAGGAATCCCCACCTTGAGACTTTCAGCAGGTAAGTCAGCACGTAGGGGAAGTCTGGCAAGGCGAGAATGGGAAGGGCGTTCAGGCAGAGGGCCTGGAGTGGACTCAGAGTGAGCATTCCTGGGGAGCTGACCTCTAGTTGTCTTTATTTATGTCACAGCCCCCCATCAGACTGAGCTCGTGGAAGTAAGCTGTCACCAAGTACTAGCTGGAAAATACTGGCGGTGCCCAACCAGGTTCCTCTTCGCTGGGCTTGTTTCCCTGGCCAAGGCCCACTGCAGGGTCCGGAGCCCAGAGCACTTGCACTGGAAATTCCCCATGTGATAGGTAGCTGAAGCTCCTGCTAAGGTCCGGGAGAGGCCAGAAATGGGCAAACTAACCTGCGACCAAGACCCATCCTGGACACACACCTCCACTATATTGTGGGCACGTCACGTGGCCCTTGAGCTTCTCCGGAACTCCACTTCCTGCCTTGGGGTGTACCTGGAGTCCCTCCCCTCCCCTTGTCACTAAAATTCTGTTCCTCCTTCAAGGCCTGACCCGCCCTGTGCCCCTACCCCCCACAGGATAAGCTTCTCAGTCCTCTGACCACTATGGAAATCAGCCCAGTCTGTTTTGCCTTGTGGGTCCTGTCCTCTGACCCGACTGCAGGTGCCCATCCCAAAGCTGGCCCAATGACTTTGAGGAGGAGGCAGGGACCTGCCTACAAGTAGTGGCTGGGGCAAGCCCAGAGGCCCAGAACTGGCCCAGGACACCTGGCAGGGCCTTCAGACAAACTCTCTGGACAGCCCTGGGCTAACCACCCAGTTGGTTAGCTGGCTCTTTGGGGAGCAAAGGGACAGCTACTTCCTAACAGAGATGTGGTGGCTGAACCCAAGCACAGGAACTGCCGCCATGTGCCCAGAGCCCCAGCATGCCTGGCCCAGCCCACTGACCTGCTCGGCAAAGGGGACCCTTCCAGAAGCCTCCTATGCTGTTGGAAGAGAACCCTCCTACTTTATTGAACCTCACAGATGCAGCGGGGCTTCCTGTCAAACCCAGCAGGATTGGACCCGTGCAGGAAAGTGGGCAGGGCACCCAGGGCAGAGGGGACCTACTCCAAAAAGACCCGCCATGTGCTGGCTTATTTGCATGCAGGGACCACCAAGGCAAGGCGCAAGCCACCTCTGAGAGAGCTACCACTGCCGCTGCCGAGTGGATTTCAGCTGAAGCTCCGTTTTCCTTCTGTTCTTGTCTCTCTCAAGGTCAGAGCTAGAGCACGGACAGGAACAAAAGCATGTGTCCCCCACTTGATCTCTCTTTGCCTGGGAGGGCCCAGGGAGGGGAGGGCTGGGCAGCTGTGAGGCCTGGACTTCAGGCAAGGCACAGGAGGGAGGAGGGAGGGATGGAGGTACAGGAACAGCTGACCAGATGCTCATGGGGACCCCTGCCCAGGTGGGGCCAGCTATGGGCACCCAAGAGGCCCTGTCCCCTCCCAGGGCTGGGGGCTGTCAAAGCCTCCAGCCTCAGCAGGCAGGGCATCAGCTGGGAGCAGGGGTCATTCTGGCGTAAGCTTCCTCTGGAGTCAAGAGATGGACTTCAGGCTCACTCTGGGGACAGGGTTTAAGTCTTGGGTTTAATGCTCAGTTGGGGTCAGGGGTCATCCAGGGTCCTCTGTTAGCCCCAGGCTCAGGATGGGATTTATGATGATGGTCTATCCCCATCCACTTGGGTCTACACTCTTGGGCTCAAGGGTGTGCCCCAGACTCAGGAAAGACCTTGACCCAGCCAGTCCCGGATCTGGTCCCTAGCCTGAGCTTGGTACCCCTGGCTCAGCACTCAGTACCCACTGACCCCTGACCCAGCACCAGCCACCCACTTACCCCAGTCCAGCACACACTGCTGACCTGCTACCCAGCACCCATGATCCACCCCCTGCCCTCCAATATACAGGACAAGTCCCCAGGGTGGGGATCAGTGTCCAGCACCCTCAGCCTCCAAAGGCCACAGCACTGTGAAGACTAAAACTATGTGGGGATAAATGTCTCACTACAGAATATATTGGATCAAATCCACAGCGTGCTCTGGCTCCATTGGTTTTCAGGTGCCCAGCTCAGCCAAGCAGATTTCCGGCAGAGAAGGGTGGTGGGGCCTCAGCAGGCTAGGCGCCTGGGGTGGAGGGGTCAAGAGTTCCTCGAGGCTGGGGGGCTGTTGGTTTCTGTCACTGAAAATAAAATGTGTCCCTTTGTCTTGCTGGTAAATGAAACTTCCCACCCTTGTGTCCACCCAGGCCCTTGAAACAGCCCAAACCTAAGATTCCTGCAACTGCAAAGTCTAGAACTGAATGGGCCCCACACCCCTGCTAGTTCCCTTCTCCCCCTTACCCTCCCTCTCTTTCCTTCCGACCCTCCCAGCCCCAGGCCTGGAAAGAGAGCAGTTCTCCATGGAGACCATCCACCAGTTTGGGGCTAGACTTCTCTGGAGGACCGAAACATTCCAGATCTTTGCCATCACATGTGTCCCAAGCTCCAAGTGGCTATTGCACACGTGGAATGTGGCCAGTGTGACCAGGAGCAGGGCTCTTAATTTCACTTTGAGTGTAAATGTAAGCAGTCACATGTGTGACCGCTGTGCTGGATAGCACAACTCCGGGTGCACCTGCACAGGCACATCTGGCCGAGACAGGACATCGTTAGTAGGGGTGGGGGGCGGTGTATGGCAGCTCAGACGCCTCCAGGGAGGATTAGATGAGCCACCAGAGAGGATGGGGATCAGAGAGGACTTCTGTCCTGGGAACCCCAGGAGGGCACAGCAGCATCACTTGCTAACACCAGGTAAGAGGGATGTGGCCCTACTGGATGCAGGGGCCATGTCCTAGGGAACCCACATCAGAGCCAGCAGAAGAACCCCCACTTCCTGGAAGACAATTTGACTACCACCAGCTACTGGCCTGAGGCACCCAGCCACAAGCTGCCCCTTTAAGGAGCCTGAGGTGTCCAGCTCCCACTTGTCCACATTCCCAAGATAGAGAAGCCATATAGTGATCTACCAGGAGCTGGAGATTCCAACCTACCCACGGCTGAGGAGACAGGTTTGCTGCATATTCAGTGGGCATGTGCAGGGGGAGGTGGTAGAGGTACTGAGAGGGGCCTCAAGGGGGCCAGGCTATGGGCTGTGCACCCCAATCTGGCACAGGCTTGGGATCTGTTGGAAGCGGTATGTCAGCATATGTGTCCTGTGTCCGTCCTGTATGTGTGATAGTCCGTGTCATGTGCTACATGTCCTGTGCCTGCGTGTGAGTGTGAGAGGTAGAAGAATGCTAGAAGCCCCTCTATGCTCAAATGCATGCACACACACGGGCCCTCAAGCCACCAGACCTGGGCCTTTCATCTTGTGCTGACAGGCCCCTCTTCCAGCTTTTAGCCACTGAGAACTTCCTGCTAATATTGCATTAACCTTGGAGGGGGCTGCCAATTACTCCACACTAACTAATGCAGGGGGTGCATGGTGAGGCTGACAGGCACTGACAGGTGCCGGGGCCTGGAAACAAGGGGCACCCCTCCCCGCCCCATGGGGTGGACAGGAGGCAGCCGGGCTGGAGGGCATGTAGTGTGTTCTCGGCTCCGGATGGCAGGCGTGGGGTCTCTCCTGACCTCATTAGAGTAATTAATGTACCTTTTGAAGCTCGAGAAGTCGCTCAGAGCTGTGGGAGAGAGGCACAGATCACAAGGTGGGGGAACCCACATGGTTTCTGTGCACCTGTTAAAAGCATGTCCCAGTGGTTCAGACAGGGAGAGAGATAGAGAGCAGAGACAGACTGAGACGAAGGGAGACCAAGTGGGAAGCTATGCAGATACAGAGACGCAGACAGGGAGGCAGGCAGGGGCTTAGAAGTGCAGAAAGACAGAGATGTGTGGAGAGGGGTGGGGGCAGATAGGGAGGGAAGAGCCAGAGCCCAAGGGGGTGTGACATCTGGGGCCTCCAGGGGACTCTGGCCTCATGTCTTCAACCTTCCCTGGAGGATCTACTGATCCCTCAGTGCAGGACCCTCCCAAAGAATGGTGGTGGGGATGGGCAGGAAGCAGTCATAGAAAACTTCCTGAGGGTTGAGGGGGAACGGGAAATAGAAATGTGAAGAGTTAGGAGGCGCAGACAGAGATACCCAAGGAAGCCAACTGGGGATCAGCTGGCTTCCGTAGGACCCGAGATGGAGAGGAGTGATGAACTGACTGGCAGAGATGGCAACAGGCAGGGACCCAAGCTCAGCCCTGGTGAGGAGGGTCGGTGGGGCTGAGAGGGACAGGCCCAGGAGGCTGATGGATCCCAGATGGGCAGCAGGCTTGGCCCATCTCACAGTGGACATGGGAACAAGGTGAGGCTCAGGAGCAGGCATGAAAAACAGGGCTCCCAGACGGACCTATTTCTCCCCCACCTGTACAAGTGGCTGAGCCCAGGCCACACCAGGGCCCAGCAGGCAAGTGGGGCAGAGGCCAGACAGCACAAGTCTACCACCTAGTGGCTGCTCCCCCTAATGACATGGGCATGGTGGCTCTGGCCAGTGGCCTGGGGGAAGACCTCAGGTTGTGGGGCTGCCAGAGGCCAGCCCTTCCCCTCATCCCCTCCCCTCCAACTCTCCAGGATCATTTACAGTGGGCAGGGGTGACAGAGCTGGACCCTGTGCCAACATAGTGACTGGAAGGAATAACAAAGCCCACAGAAGAACCCCTCGACTCTCCCCAGGAATGAAGTTGGGTGCCTGGGTGGGATCTGGTTCATCAATGAGGCTGATAGGGATGGGGCATGGTGGACACAGGGGTCCTGAGGCCTCATCCAGGCCCCATACACTACAGCCCCAAAGGTGCTGGTGGTGTGAATGAGGCGAGGCAAGTATCCCAAAGGACATGACCTTTCTGGGGTCCTAGACTGAAGGAAACACAGAAGAGGGAGCCTATGTACAGGACCTTTGGTAGAGGAGTAGGCCCAGACTGGGAGGTCCCTCCATTTCTCTGTCTACTTCACAGAACTCCTCCTTGTGCCCTCTGGACAGCTGGGGACAAGACCAAAGAAACCCAGTGTGGTCACATGTAAGAAAAGCCAGGCCTGGATCAAGCTCTGTTCTGCTATCCACCTTGCTTATGAGCCAGGATGCCAGGTCTGGCCCATATGGAGTTGGGTGACAACTACAGAGCCACTGCTGCCTTTATTGTTCTCAGCCCAGTGAGAAGGCTCTCCCAGACAGGACCACAAGCCCACCTGCCTGCCAGGTCTCAGCTGTGTCCCCGTGGGGGAGGGTCAGGGGCACAAGTCAAAGTCCAGCCATAGGGTCTCAGAATCCTGGATGGGGCAGCCAGAGGCCCCTCTGGTTCGCACCTGGCATCCTGGGTGGTCCTGTGGCAGTGGAGGGCCAAGGTAGCTTCAGGCTGGCTGGGCAGGTCCCACTCGAGCTCTCGGGCCAGTAGAACTGCCAGATGTGTAGGCACTGGGAGTGGGGCCCTGTCTCTTGTCCTTCCCCCAAGGCTTCTGGGAACACTGCCTCCCCGACCTGAATGTCTGGAAGATGAGGGATAGGGGTGAGAGGTGTGGAGCAAGGGGCCTACCCTGATCCACTCCCTTCCACTGTGCCTGAGGCTCACCCTCCGAGTGCCCCGGAGCCTTCTCACCTTTTCAACTGCTGTCCCCAGGTCAACCAGCGTCCACCTCCCCCAGCCTGCCAGGCCCTGCCTGACTGCACCTTGGGGGAAGGGGGAAGGGGTTCGCTAGCCACAGGAGGTGGAGGGGACCAGAGGAACTACCACATTATAGCAATGTCTCCTCTGGGAAGCTTGGAAAGCCAGAACCATACCATGGTCTCCTGACCTCAGCACCTATGTACCCAACAAGCTGGGCTGAACAGCCATTACTCCATGCTCAGGTCCAGTCCCAGCTCTGTGCCCAGCAGCCCCTGGGTCCTCAGTCCTGCCCTCCTTCTTCCTTCCTGCCATTCCCTTTGTCTGCTATGCTCTTCTTGGGGCTGGAGCCATGAAGAGACCACCCAACCCACCCCCTCTGTAGCACCCTGCAGTTAATTCTCCAACTCTGATGATGATGTTGGTCTTCAGGGCTGGGCCCAGAGCACTGACTCAAGACTGTGGCCCCTTCCCATCTGAAAGAAATGGGAAATTGAGGCTGGGTAGGGTACATGTCTTACCCAAGGCCACACAGCCTGGTCGCAAGTGGATGACCTCAAGAATCAGTGATCTTCCCAACTCTCCAACCCTGCTCCACCCACCCACCCACCCAGAGCTTCTGGAGGTAGGGGGAGGACTTCACTACCATCTCAGATTCGTGGTCTCAAAGATGGTTTCCTCATTGCTGTCCAGGGAGGCCATCTCTGTGGGGTCCTCGTTGGCGAGGAGGCCGTAGCTCCTCCGCTGGGGTTTCTTCAACCTGGAAGCAGTCCCAGGCATGATCAGTGGCTGTCTTGAGTCACCTCTGGGGGAGGCTCACACCCCATCCTGCTTCCTGCCTTCTCCCATGATCCTCCATTGTCTCTGCTTTCCACTTCCTCTCCCGATCCCTAGTTTTGCTGTGAAGCTTCCTTGTCTAATTGTGTGTGTGTGTTTGCTTCATAAAGTTCACAGTAATTATTAGTTGCTCTTATGTCAATAATGGGAGGTGGATGCTTCCCTTGGCAGGATCTCTCGAGGAGGCGCTGTTATCCCACTCTACTGATGAGAAAACAGGGTCTCAGAGTGAGGTTAGGGGTAGAAGGGACACCTAAACTGAGGGCTGTCTGTCTCAGGTGCAAGCCCTCACTCTTGACCACCACCAGGAAGAAGATGGAGGCTTTCTGCAGCAGATGCAGCAAGATCGAGTACTCAGAGGGAGCAAGAGCACTGTGCACACACAGAGTGCCAGTCTGGGACAAACAGGACCTCTTTAAAGTGTCCGAACATGGTCAGCTCTGTGTGACAAAGGCCCTCTGGAGCTCAGCCCCGAATAGGAAACTAAACAAGGAAGCCAGAGACCAAACCAGAACCTGGCAGGGCATGTGGGCCACGGTCGAGGAAAAGGAGTCCTTATCTCTCTAGAGGGAACACGGGAGGAACCAAGAAACTGATTTCCGGGTAAGGAAGGAGCAGTTCCATCCAGCCCTGCCCAGCGGGCCCTCCGCTCCATTCTCTGGGCTGGGTGGCTTAAAGTGGAGGGTGCAGCTGGCTGGAACCACAGGCCCAGGTTGGGCGGGTGGGCGACGCCTGGTATAGGGAACTGCAGGAAAAAAACATAAAGCGAGTACACGCCCACCCCCACCGTCCAGCCTGCATTGCTACATCCGAGAACCCCGCATCCGTGCCCACATTAGGAAGTACCAAGGTCTCACGTGACCCATGTAACCCACCCAGACAACATGACGACATGATGACACGCACCATCCACGCCCACTCTGGAGGGCAAGGCGCACACTGGTTGGGCTCACCAAGAAGGCGGTGGCGTGCGCCTGACATACCTGAAGGCCCGGATGAGGAAGTAGAACACAACCAGACTGGTGAGGCCAATCAGCACGTAAAAAGAGCGCAGCAGCTGCGAGCCCAGCGAGCCCCGCGGCTGCAGGTGCGTAGTGTTGTACGGCACAGCCGGCTGGCTTCCATTCGCTATGGTCTGTGATGGCGAGACCGTAGACTGCGAGGAGCCCGACGATAGGGAAGCGACCGCCTGGACTCCGCAGAATAGCGCTGACAGCAGCAGTGTCGGCAGGAGCAGCAGCAGTGGCAGCACACACGGCCCCATCGCCCTGCGGAAGCGGTAGCTCCGACCCGCCTCCGCGAACTCCTGTCCCTCACTGGCACAGGGCGGTACCAACCAATGGCTCACAGGGGGCGGAGCTTGACACTCGGAAACACCCCGCCCCTTATCCACTACCCCGGCTTCACCTCCGCAGTCCGGTTTTTCCCACACTGCTCTGCGCCTAGCCAGCTGCGCGCACACCCTAAATCTTGTCTGGAGGCCATGACTTGTTCCTCCTGGGTCCCAGCCTGAGTGCCACAGCCAAGGGGAACGTCGTCTACAAGCCACACAGGAACTAGTGCCGCCCCCCGCCCCCAACGACGTTCCCAACTGCATAGCGGGGTCAAAGACCTGTGCAAGGGACATGGTCATACCAAGCTCAGCACAATACCCTTGGAGCTTCTCCCACATAAGCCTGGGAACTCTTGCTGCTTTGGTCCCCACCCTGGCTTTTGTGCCGAGAAATGGACCCTCCTGGAAAGTAGGCCTGCCTGTCCTAGCCTGGGCATTCTGCCCTCAGTGGCAGTAGGGGGCACCAAGGTCATCCTCATTGCACTGACCCAACCTTGGGTCAGCTGCCACCCTCCTCCCCTCCCCATCTCCCTCAGTTCAGCAGACAGGCCCAACCCCAAGGGACTCTCAGCCACCAGCTCAGGAAGAAAGCTTGGCTCTATGGGGAACAGACGATGGTGTCTAAGGTCACTCTGTGCCAATACTATTGCCGAGGTCCTGAGACACAGATGCCCATCTCAGATGAAGGGGCCCAGACACCACCACCTCCTCCCCTCAGGCTGAGTGTGCCCCTAGGTGAACCCAAGAAGGCAATGAAGTGAGTGGCTGGTCTGGTTTGGTTCCAGCTAGTATCCTAAACCAAGGCCAGAAGTTTTTCTTTAGGGTACCCCTACTTCTCACCAGCCTTCACCTAGGCACAGGGACTCCCCCCCCCACCCAATCAGCCACACCCCAAACCAGACTCAGATTTCTGGGTAGACACACCAGTCCTTTATTCAAATCTGACTCCCATGTCCTGCCACACTGTGGCTGGTGAGGACTGGCCATGTGCAAGCTGCCACTCACTCATCCTCCTGGAGTGACTTGAAGCCCTGCACTCCATCCTTGCCAATGAAGAACCTGCTGGATAAATGAGTGAAAAGAGAACTAGAGCTGGCTCCAGTAGGAGGAACACACAGAAAGGTGTCCCCAAAGGGTGCTGTGGGTTGGACAGGAAACCAGAAAGAAACCACAGGAAAGGACACTGCCAGGGCCATAGGATTGTGTGTCACCCCCCCACCAGGGACAGAGGATTGTTAACACCCCCAGAAAAGAACTTACAGGTGACAGGCTATGAGAGCAGGGGGCTGCTGTGTCTTTGGCTCCTGCTCCCAGGTGAAATCCCTCTTGGGACAGTATCCCAGGTCATCACTACTGTTGGGCCACCCTTCTGAGTTGCACTGGCTTCCCTTCAACCTGCCAAAACAAAGGAGTGTTACCCCAGGGACTTGGACATGCTCACAGCTGCCCCTCCCCACCTCACCCGAAACCATCCACAGCTCCTAGGAGGGTCTCAAGCTAGTCATCGGGCCATCCTGGTAGAGCCCCCATCATGGGTTGGCATGACCAGGGCAAGCCTGAGCCTTGACCAGGCCACATTCCATCCCTAAGCAGAGCCAGCTACCCACTGGGGATGGAGCTGCTTAGAGAATGGTGTGGGATCTGGGAAAACAACTCATGGTGGCAACAAACATCAGAGAGCTGTAAGTTAGGAGTGTGACAAGGAGATCTGGAAAACACTGTCAATTGATGAACAAAAAAGCCAAAAGGCAGGATGCTCAGCGCTCTCCAATCCTGCTTACAGATTGAACCTACTTGCAAAGCACAACTGCCTGGCCTGCTCGCCTGGCTGCAGGCGAGGAAGGGCTAATGGCTGGGATCTGACTTTAGTTCCAGCTTGATTTTTTTAAAAAAGAAAATGGAAAAGCAAAAAACAGTCAAAGAAACATTACCCAGGCACATAATTTTACTTTCAAATGAGCTCTTGACAAGAGGAGGGATGTGGACACGAGCAAAAGGAGTTACCTCGAATTACAGGGCTATTTCCACATATGAGCTAGCCAAGGGAGCAGCTTGCGTCTCAGAGGTTTCTGTTGGGCGCACAACACTTCTGTCCTCCGAGGGGCTGCAGCTTCCATAGGCTAGCGGAGAACTCTCAGAACTTGTAAAGCAACAGCAGAGCTAGCTAACAAGCAGTCAGTCTGTGGTCACCCAGGGACACTGCCTGCGGTCTGCTCTCTGGCCTGCTTCTAGGCTATGCAGTCTGGTCAACGTCAAGTGCCCACGTGTCTACTGTTCCTGCTGAGCTGCCCGCCCATCAAGCCCTCCGGCTGCTACCGCCAGAAGCCTGCCAGGGCCACCTCGAGGTCCAACCTGCCCACTTTTGTCACCCACCTGCTCACCTAACCAGGACCAGTGGCAGTCAGCTGTCACAAGAGGCCTGCCAGTGTCAGTTTACTCTGCCTTCCTGGTCTAGCTCTCTGCAAGCTTCAGGCAGGGCTCACAGGCCTGCTTCTCAAATTGCAGCCCTCTCTGCTGAGGTCTGAGTGCCAAGAGCTAGCAGCAGAAGTGTGTTGAGCAATGAAAGGGAAATTGTCAGAGCAAGGTTCATTTCAGACGGTCTTTTAATCAGCTTCGTAAAGCCAAAGAAACTGTGTACAAGAATTCCTTAACCACTTCAAATACAACATCAATAGGATATGCATATGTCTTCCAGTAAAAAAGGACAATATAAATAAAACATTTTCAAGAACCTCTCAGGGACATCTTCGAGTCTACTGTGAGCTATATACAGCAGATGGGCTGTACAGGCTGGGCCCAGACAGCCAGGCACCTCTGCTGCCACCTGGGGCCGGTCCCACCATGCTACACTCAGAAACAGTACATGGAATTGGAAAAAAGCTATGGCCTGCTCAGCTTCTAACAAAAAACGGACTCAAAGTCTGTCCAGTCTCAGAGACTTGAATCAAGTGGGGGTGGGGGAGCCCAACTTCACCCAACCCCACTAAAAAGGGAAATAAAAAAAGACAACACAACCAAAACCAAAAAACCCACACAACCCCCAATGATATTCTCAAAAACTCATGGCTCATGGTTAAATTAAAAAAAAAAAAAAAAAAGTAAAAAGTAAAATCAGAAGTGCTTTTTAAAAACGTTTTTAAAACCCTTAAAAACTGACAGCGCTTCCTTAAAAAGTAAAGTCTAATAGGCCATCTAGGGGGTGAGAAGCAGTCAGGCTGTGTCTGACAAGATTAGAACTGGTAAGACTACAAAAGTGGGTACAAGGAGATGTGTTCACTACACATTAACGATTCAGCGAAGCTCCCAAAATCTTTAAATATACAGCCATTGGAAGGACGATCTTGAGCAGGAAGGATTTTTACTCGTTGTGTGTAGCTGAGAACAAGAAGCAGGTACAGTGTAAAAGCACTGAAGCACGCAACAAGAGGCAGCATTCCACTCCCGGGTTCAGACCTGAAGGGCTCGGCTCTGTGGCCTCGGGAGCAACCAACCCCCCCCACAGCTGAGGGCGGCGGGGCTGGGCGGCCACACATGCATTTATGCTGCCTGCTCAGCGGGCCCCTCATCTCCCTTTCTTTCTTGGTCTGGTCTAGCTTTTATGTTTTGTGGTAGAAATGGCTGCTGGCATGGAGACCTGAGAGGGCAATCTCGTCCCTTATGGGCAAGCACAGTGACAAGGTCTGAGTGTTGCTCACAGAGGGTGCCAAAGCTTGCTGAGCTCCCACCACAGGCCCTCGGAGTATGACTTACCATAACTGTCATAGCTGTCTCTATAGGACCCTCCTGAGCTCCGGTCACCGTAGCCACCACCCTGACTCCGGCTGTAGGAAGGAAATATGTGGGCGCTGGAGGGCACCTTAGTCTACTCACCCCAACCCTGTGCCAGCATCCCAACAGAACCCTGCCACACACTCAGGCAGGACCACATCCTTACCTACTGTAGTCTCTGGAGCCCCCATAGCCCCCACTCCTGGACTCGAACCGGCTCCCCCCATAGCCTCGGTCCCCTCCTCCTACAGACAAGAACAGGGAGGACAAGTGAGTGCCAGCTCCTTGCAGCAGTGTTACCATCATGTCCTCAAGGACCTCAGGCACCAAAGTGGCACTCACCTCTGGAGAACCCACGTCCCCGGCCTCGGCCCCCACGGAAGAAGCCTCCTCGGCCCCCAGCAGAGCCACCTCGGTACCCACGGGATCGGTTGTCGGATGACTTGCCGGCCTGGTCAACTCGAATCTGTCGCCCATCTACAGACTGTAGAGATCAAGAGATTGGCTCAAGTCAGCTTCTGCACCTCCCTGCCCTGCAAACC
Source organism: Phyllostomus hastatus (assembly GCF_019186645.2). NCBI lineage: Eukaryota > Metazoa > Chordata > Mammalia > Chiroptera > Phyllostomidae > Phyllostomus > Phyllostomus hastatus. The sequence goes on along the minus strand of NW_025333640.1, from coordinate 4,548,292 downwards.
ACAACCCTCTACATCCCCAGAGCAGCTGCCCCTCACCTTCCCATTCATGGCCATCATGGCGTCCTTGGCGTCATCAATGTTCTCAAAGGTGACAAACCCAAAGCCCCTCGACCGCTGGGTCTCCCTGTCTTTCACGACCACCACTGTACAGGGGAGAAGTCTGCAGTTGACACCCAACATCCCCAAAAGTTTTGCTCAGCTGCCACCAGGCCAGCACCAGCCTCACCTTCAGAAATCTGTCCGTATTTTGAGAAGACCTGCTCCAGCGACTGCTCATTGGTGTCAAAACTCAGCCCTCCAACGAAAAGCTTGCCTTCATCTGATGCCATGGTGGCCTGTGGCAAACCGTTGAAAGCTTGAGGTCCTCCAGGGGCTTCACTGTTCACCCCTCCCTCCTATTCTACTTTAGATACAAATAACATATGCTTGTTGAAGACACACTAAAAAATTATCTTTCTGCTATTTACCATCATAAACCCACACCCAAAACTTAATTAAAAAAAAAAAGCTGTTAATTTCTTCATTACTCTGGGCCCCCTGTCCCCACCTAGGGCTCCCCAATAGCGGGTCAGGTTCTTTGTACTCCTCAGTGCAGTCTTGGTGGTGGACCCCAGATGATGCTCCCAGGAGATATTTAGGATTGGACACTTAAGGCAGGTATCTGCCTTTGTTATCTCGGTTCATCCTTTTGTACAAAGGCACCAAACTAAACAGAACGATTGGAGTGGAAATAGCAAAGTCAATGGTCCTCTGTAGGGCACCTGTGAGACCGGGGCCGGGGGGGGGCGGGGCAGAAACCGGGCCTTCGCAGGGAGATAGGGTTGGGCTCCAACGTACAGAGGATATGTAAGGCCGGTGCTAATTTGGATAGACCCTTTCTGGGCTGGAAGAACCTCTGCCACATGGTTCCGGAAACACAGGCCTGGAAACGTGCAACTCGAACCCCAACTTGGGACTGAGACACGTGGTCCGCATTCCCCTCGAGCAAATTCAAGGAGAAACTGAGGGGTCCGCATTACCCTCGAGCAAATTCAAGGAGAAACTGAGGAAGGCACAGGCCGTGGCAGAGGACCGCCGAATGGCCCCGCCCCAGGGCCGCCCACACCGCGCGCATGCGTCCTGCGCGGGCCCTGAGCCATTGCATCCGGGCACTCGGCGCTCCCGCCATTTCGTGGGCCGCAGCCTCGCGCCCGTGGCCGCCATTTTGCGGCGGCGGCGGCGCCCCACTTTCAGCAAGCCTAGGCCACCGAGGGGACGCCCCCCGGCTGCGGCTCGGCCGGGTCTACCGCCTCCCCACACCGCCGGTGGGGCAGACTCCACCCTGAGCCCGCCCGAGCACTACCCCTAATCAGGGGCGTACCGCCGCCGCCCTGCCTCCTCCGGTCGGCCCCAGGCCGCCCGCCGCCCGGGGCCCTTGGAGCCAGTGCCGCCAGGGCCCTCACCACAGAGTAGGGCAGGTCCCTGACGCAGGCAGGAAGACGACGCGACAAAACGACCAGAGCCTCCTAACGCGCAAGTGAGCGGGGGGGGCCCACCGGGGGCCGCTCTTATGTACGCCGCCGCTGGGCTCCGCCCCCAGGTGCCACCTTGGCCAATCTCAGGCTACGCGGCCACTGGCCACGCCTTATATTCCGTGGCTGTGGGCCGGACTTGTATAGGCCACGCCTTTTCCGCGCTCCGGTGTCGGGCGCTGTGACTGGCGGGAACGCGCAGGTCCGCAGTCCGCCGCCTTCGAGAGGGGGCGGGACCGGGGCGGGGCTGACCCACTTCCGCGTACCCACCTCCCACCCGGAACAAAGGCCTCCGACCACTGTTGCCAGAGGCTGGAGTCTCTGGTGGAACTGTGACCTTTGCTTTGCTCCAACAATTGCCTACATTTCCACCTCACCCAGGTTCCCATAGATACTGTGCTCAGTTTTGATACCTCAACATTTGAACCCCGACAACAGTCCTGATATACCTGTTCACATAATCATACTTGTCCAGCGCTCCCAGCAGTCCAAAGTTCCTGAATGCACACCACTTCACGAGACTACCGCAAAGCCCACCCAAACCCCAATACTGAGACAAGCTCATTTATGTGGACCCCAATATTCACCACGATTCAAATTCTCCATACTTCCCAACTTTGGGAAACCCACCTCACCCAATCCAGTTAGCCTACAAATCCGACCTGCACTAGCCCACACCCCAACACTCACCTAGCCAAACACGTTTGCATCCAGCTCTAGCCACAGACTGACCCCCACCAGCCTTTCAAGCCTGCCACTAGGGCCAGTCCTCTAGTCCTTACTGTACTCTTCCACTGGACTCAGCCCGGGCTTACCCTTCACTAGTTGCTCCATCACCCCTGTCCCAGTGCATCCAGAACCCACTCGCTACCCCCATAGGGGGCCGGCGCCACTCTACTCCTCCCCTTGCGTTCTTTTCCTGTCTTTTCAAGGTGTCCCAACATCTCTGCCATCAGAAGAATGATCCTTGCAGGGATCCTCAAACACGGGGAGTCCCTTTTTGTAGCCAACACCTGCCTCCTGCCCAAGTCTCTGCTCATGCTGTCTCCTGTGGCCCTAGACCCTTCCATGGGTAAATAAAGTTAGTGCAGATCCTGGCCTGCCAAACCAAAGATCCAAGCTACATGCCTGCACTACAAAGTCTTCAGAGGTTTTGTGAAGTGCCTTGTTCATGCATTCATTCCACCAGCACAAATTTATTAAACGTTTACTACGACCCCATTGCTGGTATGGGCTGCACATTTACCTACGACAGTTCTGGGTTGCCATCAAGGTGTGGACTGGTAACTGGATACCTGTCCCCGGGTGCACCTGCACCAGGCATCGTGTGGGAATCGTGTACTTGCGTCACAGGTATGTAAAGTGTCTCCGTGACTGTTTCTGTGGTAACACGAGTATGCGTGTCCCTGTGACTCGGTGTAGAACCAAAACCGTGTGTTTCCCATGGGGTGTTCTCAAGATCCTGGGACCACCCTCATCCGGGCCACAGCCGCTGTGTCATGCTCACCCCGAGGACAGTAGGGGGCGCTGCGGCCTAGCTGTCACCCTGACCCGAGTTCCGCCAGGCCCGCCACGAGTCTCAGCGTGGGAGGGGGTCTCCGTCTCGCCCCACGCCTCAGCCCAAGCGCTGCAGGGGTGGGTAGCCGGGGAGGAGGAGGCTCAAAATAGCCCGGACGGGGGCGAGGCTGCTATTTGCGGCCCGGAACGCGCGGTACTCGCCGCCTCCCTGGCGGGGACTGGGGATTAGGCCGGGAGGACCAGGTCGGCGCATTCGGAAATCGCCCCTCCCCAAAGGGCCGCCATGGAGGGGGCGCCCCACTCCTAAGCCCCCGCAGCTGTCTTTGCAACTAAGGCTGGACGCCCCGCCCCTCCCCACAGTGGCATCGCCATGGAGACGGAGGGTGTGGCCACCTCGCTCACGTACCACCCCCTCCATCCTCTCAGCTGGGCCCCGCCCGCCGGATGCCAGGCTCTACCCCGACACGAGTAATGACCAGGCAGAAGACAGTAATGAGGACCTCAGACCTGGACGGTGGTGGCCAGGATGAGACGATTGTATGTGGGAGACCTGGGGGCCAGCTAATTACCACACCCTTCTGGCCTGACGGGCGAGGGCCAGAAGGTGCACCTGGCGCCTGCCGAGCCAGGGTGAGGAAGCAGGAGGATCCTGGCCCACACCCGCGGCGTCCAGAGCCAGGGTTGGGGAATCAGAGACTGAATGTGTGTGTGTGAGTTGCCAGGTGTGGTGCACATGTGTGCCCGTGGGCAGTCTACTCATGGATACAGAGAGGGAAACAAGCATTTCTGGGGACGCTTGCTTGTGTGGACATGAAAATGGGACTATGTACGCGTGCACATGGATATGGCAGTGAGTGCATGGAACTCGTGTGTGTGAGAAAACTGGCATGGAGGTGTGTGTGAGCACACATGGAAACATACTTGCAGGGCACTCCATGTGGAAAATCACAGGGGGTTGTGCGTGGATCCCAAAGCTTGTGCATTCAGGATGTGGATGTGGGAGCAGCCGGGGACAGGGCTGGGTGTGCGTGACTTGGATAGACTGGTCTCACAAAGCATATGTGTCCATGGCTGGTGGCATGACTCATGCTCCTGGGGTGGGCACGCATGCTGTGCATCAGCAGTGGCCAGGGCCTCTTGGGGCAGAGGAAGGATACAGGAGGCCACAACCAGGAGGAGGATTTAAACTGCCCCCTACCTAGTTTCCACCTGCAGAAGGAGGTGGGGGCTTCTGGTCCTAGGAGGCCCCAGCTGGTTGCCAACTGTGAGCACAGGAGATTTAGCTGCCCGGAGCTTAGTTTCTCTGGTTTCTAAGAGGAGGTCTCCACATGGAGGAGGATTCAAAGGGTAGGGGGGACAACTGGCAGATGCCGATGACTCACAGTCCAGAACATGGAGACTGACTTGTTTGTGCTTCCCCCAGGCTCCCATCCCAGGAGTATAAAGGCCAGGTAGTGACCCCAGTCCCCACAAACTGCATGCACACATGATGGGCTGCAGAGTGGGATCCTGAGGGACACAAGGAGACACAGACTTTGTTCATTTGCTCCAACCTGCACCTGGGCGAAGGCCTGTGGGAGCTACAAGCCTGCCCCTACCATCATACACGTTTGCTCTTTCCTCAATTCATGATGGTGGCCCCTTCTGCTGAGGAAAACTGAGGCACAGACAGGGTGGTAAATGCAGTGACTGACAAGCACACACCAAACATGCATTTGGACATAGAACATGGATAGGAGGAGCTAATCCCCACAGATGCCCTGTACATTTGAACTTGGCCCCACACACAAGTGTCTTCACCCACATACAGGCTCTCCACAGGCACAAGGGGCTTGTGGCATCTCTGTGGTAACACTGGAGTACACAAATGAGGAGTGCTCCCTCCCTGGGCAGCTGCAGTGACTCCGGGAAGAGCTGTGGGGCAAGCAGCCCACACATGTGCCCACACCCCCCTGCACCTGTCCCCACCAGAATCACCTGGCTGGGCTCCAGTGGGCCTGTGTGGGCGAGTCTATGGCTGAGTGCTGGGTGTGTCTGGGGAGGGTGCTGTGTTGGGTGAGCAAGTCTTCCAGGACCTGAGTGTCCAATGCTGGGTGTAACTTCCAACTTTGCAGTTTCCTTACAGGAGATCTTGGCCCAGGCTGAGAGTAGAGGTGCGGTTTGATTTGAGGGTCACGCAGTTGATTGAGGTTGTGGCAGAACCAAAGTATGGGTTGGGGCTGGTTTGGGGTGTGTGTAGAGTGTTGTGTATTAGGGTTCTGTGTTGCAGAACAGGAAAGCAAGTGGACTATGGAGGAGGGTGCCTCACGTAAGTGTCCTGTAAGAAGGCAGATTAGTCTGTCTGAGGCTGTAAGAGGCCCTGTGTGGAAGTCTGAGGTGGTGTTGCTTCTCCTGGAGGCCTGTGGAGAACATCTGGGGAGTGGGGAGGGGGGTACAGTGCAGTTGGGGTCAGCCTGTGAGGGGCCACCTTCCCCTGCCACCCTGTGGGGCTAGCCCTACCCAGATTCCAGAAGGGTTAGGGGGTGTCCTCCCCACCTCTGCCTGCTCCCCGACCTGTAACCTTGGCCCAAGCCCACTTCCTTGGTGCTGGGTACCCAACTCAGCAGCAGCTGGCTCCAGGGAGGGTTGGTGAGGTGTGGGTGGAGGCCGGAATGTGCCTAGGGTGATAAAGAAAGAGGCTCCCAGAAGGGGGTGGAAGTAGTGGAGGGGCTGGTGGGACAGAGAGCAGATGACAACAGAGGGAGACCCGAACAGGGACAGGGACAGGCCAAGAGACTAAGGAGGGCAAAAAGAGAGAGAGAGGACAAAGAGAGAGGAAGAGAACTGGACAGAGGGAGGAGAGGAAGGCAGAGACAGATGGAGGCCAGGGGCAGACATAAAGGCAGCAGAACAAGGACACAGGTCTAGGGTACGGCAGTCAGGAAGCAGGGCCTCAGGTGACAGGGGCCCTGCCCCCACCCACAGGCAGGCTGCTCACCTGCCCTCAGTGACACCAGAGGCTGCTGATCCTCTGCCCTCCCAGGGTTGGGCAGCCGTGGGTGGGATTGGAGTCAAGACTCCTGGGTTGGGCCCCAGCCCTCTTGGCTTGGTAACTCCCATTCCCAATGAGTCTGGAGAGGAGGGCGGGTTCCACCAGGCCCTGGGGGGGGGGGGGGGCAGCTGTGCCCCAGGCACTCTCCCAGTGCTGTGAGTGCAGCTGGCCCTGGTGGCATGCTACTCACTCCACCTCATCAGATGGCTCCTCCCTAACGTCCTCCCCAAGCGACCCCCTGACTGACTTTAGCCTTTGGCATTTCAACACTGTGCAGCTAGCCCCAGTGACCCATTTGGCCACCCCCGGAGGGCTCTTGCCCCAAGCAGAAAGCCATGACCTCCTCCTTCCCACCCACAGCAGCCTCTTCACCCCAGGAGCACCGCCCACCTGTTAGCCACCACCTGGACTCAGGCTCCACGCCTTGGTGGCCACGCCATTCCACACCACCATCACCCACCAGACCCTCATCTCAGTCTTGAGCTCTGCCTGGGACCAATGGTTTGGCTCACATCCTCCCCAGCTGGCAGAGCCTACCCTGTTCACACTGACCTCTGCCTTCTCTGTGTAACTCCTGGTCACAGCCCAATCTGAACCACAGCCTGGCAGCGATGTGGACTTCCTGCCGCCCTAATCTCTCCCACTGGGGTGTTCAACAATTTCTGCCTAGAGGTTGGCCACGTACTAGGGGCTCTTAAAAGGCACCTTCCTCCGATCTCCCAGCTACCTGCGGCCCCCTTGCCAATCACCCCGCTGAGAACAGGAGGCCCCTTCAGACAATACCTCATCTGTTCCTTCCCAGGCCTCTCCCCCAAGCCCAGGCCCAGCGTCCAGCCACGTCGGTCCTATATGTCCTGGCTTCTGTTCCCTCCACCAGCTCCTCCCTGGTTGCCATCTCATTCCCCAAGCCACAGACTTGGAGAATCACCCTTTCGGGTCCTTGGCCTTTTATTTCTCCCCCATCCTGATCTCCCAGCTGCCCCCAAAATGCCCTTGCTTTTACACCTCCCTGTTTCTCTATTTGGCAAACCCCTAATCCTCTCGCAGTCTCAGCCCAACTTAACTGCCTTCCTCCCGTTTGGTCCCCAGGGCTCCCGCAGCGTGAGGGCTGCAGTACTCCCCCAGCTTGGGATCTCGCACACAGAGTCATGGGAGAGGGGGCAGAGAGCAATACCTGGGCGTGGAAGGGTGCACGCGACAGCGCGGGTACGGGTAGGGGGTAGCCGCGTGCGGAGCCCCCGGATACGCCCCCTCTTCCGTCCAGGCCTATCTGCCGTTGTCAAAACTGCCGCTAGAGGCAGGGGTGGGGCGCCTAACGCCTCCGCTCCGCGCTTGCGCACTCAGCCCGGTCACCAAGCAGTACCTCCTCAGAGAGGCAACCACGCACCACTATTGGTGTGTACAGAAGAGCCAATGGGGAAGCAACCAATGAGGCGTCCCCCGGTGGTGGGTGGGACCTGGGCCTCAGTAGGGGGTGGGCAGGGCGCCTTCTTCATGGTGACGTGAGACACGTTTCGCGGCGTGTTGCCCTGGAAACCACGTTTCCATCCTCGAGGGTTTCCGGGGACCGCCTCTTCCCATTCATCTTTTTCCTCAATGAGCGAGGGGGCCGTGCAGGGCCGATCCGGACCCTTGCTGCCACTGCTCTTTCTGGGCGTCAGTTTACCTTTCTGTGCCTCCCGCTCCTTCCTGGTCTGACCTGCTGCCCCCCCCCGACCGCTGAACACCCTTGGCTGGCAACCCCACCCCACCCTCTGCAGTTGTGTGCGATGCGACCCGCAGTACCCACGAAGGGTGGGATCCTCCTAGGACCCTTGGGTTGGGCCGTGACTCTTCCACCCCGAGCTGCGCCCTGAGGGGTAGGTTCTGGAGCTGCAAGAAAAGAGAAGTGCTCCCCACCCTGCATTGTGTAGACACAGCCCCATGATTCAGTGGGTTCCTCAGTCGACCACCTCCCTCCACACCCCCACCAGCTCTGTGGAGGTCACCTAGGTCACAGAGCTCGGGCCTCACTCTCGGGACCCGACAGCATAAGCGGAAGTTACACCTGACTTGTCCCACCCACGCTTCCACCACCTGCGGGGACGTTTATGCTGTTGACATTGAGGTCTGAAGGGATCAGCCTGACCTGGGCATCCTGATACCTTTTTGCTGTTGATTTGGGGGTAACTGGGTGGTGGGAGAAAGGCAGAAAGGCCTCCACAAAACTCTTGGGAAGGAAACTTTCCCTCCCTTTTAGCACCCCTGGAGCTGGGGCTTTGGGTGGCAGGTGCTTGGGCCATCACAAGCTGGGCAGAAGTAGTCGTCACTAATTTCAGGAACACCAATTGTCCCAGGACAAGTAAATGATGCTTCTCTCTGGGCCTCCAGAAATGGGAGTGTAATTATATCTCCTAGGTGGCAGTGCTTGTTAAGTGAGGAAATCCATGTAAAATAGCTGTTTTATGATTATCCCCTCACTCAGCCCCAAAGTGGATGAAGGTGGGATCCCCAGATGTTGAGGTTGTAGATACCAACTGAGTAAGTTCCCAGGCCCAGCACGGGTGGCTGAGAGGGTAGTACCTGGGTAGGACACAGCTTGGAGGTTGGATGTGTGGTCAGGGCCAGGGAGTTTACCCAGGGCCAGGTTACCTAGCACACGTCCCAGGCCCTGGTAATTTAGGAAAGGACTGGATCCTCCAGAGGTCTGACACGAGGCGGGAGCCCTGGTGGTATTCTGAGAGAGGAGGGGGCTTGGGTCAGGGGCCAACCAGAGCAGGGAACCCAGAGGTCAAGGCCCCATAGTCTGAGCCCACGCCCTGCAGGACTTCCGGCCTTGGGTGCCTGAGGTGGCCTGCCCCTCCCTCCTCTGCAGGGGCAGCTTCCTGCCCGCCCTCGCCCCAAGCCATGGAGGGGGCCTGGGATGTTAAGGGATGCAACCCTTCCTCTTTTTACACTGGAACGCCCTTCAAACTCTGAGATAGTGGAAGATCCCAGCATACCACCCCATAACCCCCATGCCATTCCCAGGCATGTGAGACCACCTCCCCACCCGGGGGGAGCAGGCGGACTTTCACTTGTGTCATTTTCTCTTTATTACTTGAAATCACTGTGTTTGTGTAGGTTTTTTTTCTTTTCATACAGGAAACTCACGAAAGGTGCAGGCACACCTCACAGCCTGACCCCCACCCCCAGGGCGGGTAATGCTTTCTTCAGGGAGCCATAGTGAGGGCTGGGGGCTGGGCAGGGCCTGTTCCTGCCTGGGGCTTCAACCCTCAGACCCTGGGGATACAGACATTACTTAAAAATTGTTTAAAAAAACAAAACAAAACAAGAGAACACACATTTAAATATCCAGGACAATTCTTCAAAAACAACCCGCCCTTTTCCCCTTTTGGAAAAAAAAAAATCCTTGACCCCTAACCCTCTGACCCCTCCCAGCCCACCCTCCCACAAAAAAAATTTACAGAGCTACAGTTAACACATGATGTTCACATCTGAAACCATTAACTTGAAACACATAAGGGGGAGGGTCGAGGACCTGGGGTTCATCTACAGGTAGGACAAAGGGAGGGAGACAGGCAAGGGGTGGGGTGTTCTATAGGACAGACAGGTGGTGGTGTGGGGGGGGGGAGGCCCAGACATCTCCATTTATCAGTAAAAAAGTGAATGAAAAATAAACACCCCCACTGAAATGGCCCCAATAGGGAGGGGGTCTGTCCCTCTGCTCTAGGGGCCAAAGACCCCTGGGGAATGGGCATGAATGGGGAGGTTCCAAATTAGACCAGCAGCAACCCCCCCCAGGGGGTTAATGCTACACAGTGTAGCCCCTAAACATGCGATTCACAGCTCAGCACCCCCTCCCCTCCAGGTTGCTGGAGGGCCACCCCCAGACAGTCCACAGGCCCAGCTCTCTCAGGTTGGGCTGAGAAGTAGGGCCGGGGGCATCTCCCTGGCCCCACAGCCATTTCTCTCCTGATTTTTCAAGGGATTCCCAACTACTATTGGCTCAGTCAGAAAATTAACAGTCTATAAATACCCCGAGCTCAGAAAGAAAAATGGGGTGGGGGGGCGGGGCCTGGAGAGTGGCATCAGAGGATATAGCACAGTGCGTGGCCGGCAAAGGCTGGCAACAGGTCTGTTCCCGTTCCGCCCTTTCCTGCTAGAAAAGGGTAGCACGTCATCACCCAAACCCAAGGTAGGCTGGCCAGCCTCTCCCCCTGAAACAGCTTTTGTTTTCTGGGAAAAAGAAACCAAGAAAAAAAAGTACAGACGGGGAATAGACAGCCACTGGTTGGTGTAGCTGCGGGTCCTGTGAGGTGTTGGAAGCCCTGCGGGGCCCTGCTGGCTGGGGGAAGGCCAGAATTGGCAGTGGGGGTTCTCTTCTCTGTGGCCCCCTCCTGTCTGTAAAGTGCATATGAGGCATCTACATTTTTGACTTAAACCTGAAGAGGGTGGGGGGCTGCAGAGCCAGTGGAAGGGGTGGGGCAGCTTCCTCATCTCTGCTCTGAACCATCTGGAAAGACTGCTACATATGTGGAGCTTGGGGAGATGGGCAGGGAGGACCCTGTGTGGCTGAGGCAGGGCAACAGAGGAAATGATGAGAAGGTGGGGAGGTGTGAGCTGAACCGAGGAGGCAGGAACCCAAGGCAAAGGAGGGTTTGGAAAATCGTGGTGAGAAATGAAATAAAAATAAAATAAAATAAAAAAACAGAAGAATGCTGGCCAGAGAGGGAGGGAGGGGCCTCCTGCAGTGCCCACTGCCTGCCCTCCTGAGCTGGGCAATACTCTCAGCCACCCTGGGGAGGGGCGTGGGACAAGATTCCTAGGCAACCACGAACTCTGACTTGATGTCAGGGTTGACTTCTGGCTTCCAGACAGATTCCTCGAAGTCAAGGCCCAAGCCCGCGGCCTCACTGGGGCTGCCACTGCTGCTTCCACTGCTGCTGTCACTGCGGCCAGCCTTGCGGCTGGGTGGCCAGTGGTAGGGGCCACGGGCATCCCGCCGGGCCTTTCTGCGGAGCCGTTTCTGCTGGAGCAGCAGCTGCAGGCGCTCCACCTTGCAGCGGGTGGCTCGGTTCTCTGTCTGCCGCAGCCGGTCCCCTGTGAAGGAGGCAGTGACCGTGACCCCCTGGGAGAAACCAGACCCCCAGCAAATGCCTCCCACACAGCCCAAGCCTCCTGGACACTCGCTCCACTCACTCTCCAGTAGATCTCTGGGATCTGTAGGTTCATTAAAACTTGCTACAGCCCTGGCTGGGTAGCTCAGTTGTTAGTGTGTCATCTCATATGCCAAGAATGCAGGTTTGATCCCCAGTCAGGATACATAAGAATCAATCAATGAGTGAATCAATAAGTGGAACAACAATCTGTGTTTTTCTCTCCCCTCTCTCTTTATAACAATTAAAAAAAAAAAAAAAAAAGGGCCCTGATGAGTGTGCATCAGTTGAATGGGCATTGTCCCACAAAGCAGAAGGACACTGGTTCGATTCCCAGTCAGGGCACGTGCCTGGGTTGTGGGAACAGTCCCAGTAGGAAAGCAGTCGGGGCACATGGGAGAGGCAGCCAATCAATGTTTCTCACATTGACGTTTCTTTTCCTCCCTTCCCCCCTCTCTAAAACTTGTTCCAGGGTCCAGCTTTGAACCTTGTCTAAGGCAGGGCCATGTCTAAGACAGGCACTTGGGAAACATTCATTACATGAATTAAACACAGATTGAACCCTTCCAGCTGCTTCTGTGACTGAGAAGAACTGCCTTAGCTTCCCCTTCATGGCCTGGGCTGGGGGGCGCACCAGACACAGTGGTGTCACTGGTCAGTGCGACTGCACATTTACAGGGTAAAAACAGGTTGGGAGACATGGGTTGTTGTGTGGGAGGGGAGGCTGGGTTCCCTCCTTGGCCTACTAGGCCATTCACAAAGGATCCACTTGCCACCTGGAGAAGGTACCTGAATGGAGTAAGGAGGAAGTGAGAACAAACCCCCTTCGGGAGGGTACAAGGACACTTTGTGCCCCCAACACACAATCCCTTTTCTTTAGGCTCTCCCAGAGCAGGCTGAGTAGCAGCTGGAGACTCCCTAGCTTGAGATGGGTCAGCTGCTCGGAGCAGCACACAGAAGGGCGTTGAGTAGTGAGGATGGGCAGGGCACCCTGGACACTCACCCGTGGGCTTGCCCAGGCGGGCCTGGCTCAGGGAGGCCGGAGATGTGGCTGCCAGCTTCTCACAGGAGGTAGTTTTGGGGGCGAGGTCTGCGGCGGGTGAGACTGGTGCACATTGGGCGTGGCATCGCAGTTGGGTCAGTGATGGGGGCATTCCCTGGTAGTGCCTTGTGGCACTCAGGAGGTCATTGAGGATCTGCAGAATGGTTCCAATGTCCCGTCGTGGCCGCCCGCTGCTATCCTGGCAGTTGGGGTGCAGCGTGCCTATGGGGCGCAGAGTGAGTTGGTGAGTGCCCAGGGGTAGGACCCTGGGGCCAGAGTGACACAAGGAACCCCCCAATGCATGAGGACATAAAGCCTGCTGTAAGGTCACGAGTGTACATGGAGATCACAGGGGGAACTGTGAGAATGTCCCACCCACCATGTATGCGTGTGCATGTGACCACTGCTGGGAAACAAGTGGAAACCACTGACACCTACCAGAGAAGGTCCCTGAGAAGACCCCCGGGGCGTGGTTCACGAAGCTCTCGATAATGGCACCAGGTTTGCGGGAACGGGAGGTGGGGCTGCTCCCAGGGGTGGATGTGGGGCTGGCCCGGGTGCTGGTAGCAGGGGAACAGTCCATCTGCTGATGGGGGAGGGGGCACATGAGCTTAGGGTACAAGCACAGACCTTGGTGTTCAGGGTCTAGGAATTACCCACCAGCCCAGGGTCCAGGGACAGCCTTTGAAACAAGGAATGCAGTAGGGTCTCTGAGTCCCTGTGCCAGCCCCTCACCCCCAACACCACATCCCAGCAAAGCCCAGCCTTGGGTTTACAGGATAAGCCCTTCCCAGACTCACCTCGGAGCAGGTGGTGGGGGCCGAGTGGGAACGGAAGGAGCCGGCTGTCACAGGTGAGGGGGATGCAGGCGCAGGGCTGGTGGGCACTGGGGGAACTCGGGCGGCACTGGACAGTGGCCGGCAGGGAGAGGACATGGGGGTAGTCATGCTGGGGTCCCCACGGGTGGCGGCAGCTGCAGCGGCAGCAGCAGCCAGCACATGGCGGTGTTGCAGCGGGGCGTGCTGGGCCGCAAGCTGAAGCTGGACGAACATCATGTGGTCACCCACTCGAAGAGCCAGGGTCAGTGGCGAGCGGCCCGACAAGAAGTCACTGACCTGTAGAGAGTGGCCCATCAGCCCCAAGGTACCAGTCCTAGGCATCCCCGTCCCGTCCCAGCCCAGCCCCCCATGCTGTGTGACCTGGGGCCTCTCGCCGCCCCTCTCTGGGCTCTGGGGTCCCTGTCGGTGCCACGGATGCTTAAATAAAATGAATCGGTATTTCCGGAAGCCGCCTCCGCCAGCCCGGCCCGGCCCGGGCGCCGCTGGGGGCTGTGGGGGACAGAGGCAGGTCAGACAGGGGGGCCTGGCCCTCCCTGGCCAGCTTGGTTCTTTTAAGGGGAAACTGAGGCCAGAGGGGGCGGGGCCTAGCTGGAGGTCACTGCCCTAACCCTCACCTTGTATGTTTTCCTCTCCCTCGAACCCCCAGATCCTCTCTGCATACGTTTATGGCACAGGGAACTATCTCGGGCCCCCTCCCAGTTAAACCACGGGGGTGGGCAATGAGTGGGTGGAATTGCTGGACAAATTCTTCATCCTAACCTTTGCTTTCTCAAGATAAATATTTATCTGTCCTGGGCGGGGCAGAGGCTGAGAGGCGTCACTGCTACGGGAGGGGCCGACTGGTTCCCTGGAGCCAGGGTCCCCCAGGGCCTGAATGCGGCCCACACAAACACGAACCCTCCAACTGGGGCCCCCTTTCACAGAGGGTGTGGGGTGCCTCTGACCCCCAGCTGCACTAGGGCCTGGCCAGCATAGAACTCTCCCCAGGGGCCGGACTGGAGGTTGGGGGGGGGGCGGGGGGGGGAGGTTTCTGAGAAGTGACACAGGCTGGATGACTCAGAACAACCGCCTCCCAGCTCTCCCCTGGCAGCGGCTGGTGTAACCTTCTGTGCTTGGTGGCCTCAGGGAAGAGGCGAGGGAAGCAAGCAGTGCAAAGCCCCCAGCCCCCAGCCCAGTCTGCATGACCCTGCCTCATCCCCAGAAATGCCCTTTGCAGGAAGAGCAACTGGGGAGCCCCCTCCACTCCCTCCCGCAACTTCCTCCCTGGGGAGGAGGAATGGGCAGGCGTGATGTGGTGGTGCCAGGCAGGGAGCAGCCCTGGGAGTCCAGTTGATCCACCCAGTGCCCCCCCGCACCTCCCTCCTGACGCAGGCACCCCAGGGCGGATGTGAACCAAACACACAGGGCCCCCTTGGCAACCACATTTCCCCTTCCCCCAGGAGAAGGGAGCTCAGTTCACATCTGCCCCAGGAAATTAAGAGCCCCCTTGGGGCTGCCAGGACCCCTGTTCTTCCCCTACCCCACACCACCAGTCCTGATGACAGACCACCCAGTTCCTGGCCCCTCTTGTCTTCCACACTAGCCTGCTGGTGAGGGCAGGATGCTACTTGTCGGGGAGGGGGCGAGGGCCTCAGGCAGGAGGAAGGGAAGCGGCTGAGCAGGTTTCCTGCGGCTGGCCAGCCCAGACAGGGAGGCCTAGAACCTGCCCACCCCCTCTAGGGGAGGGCAGCAGCCTGCTTCCCCCACCCTGGCAGCAGGCGGATAGCTGAGGCCTGTGTCACCCTCCTGGGAGGAGGCCCTGCCGCCAGAAAAATGAGAAAAGGAGGGGGGAAAAAAAGGCTGCAACAAAACCGGGAATCTGGGTGTGTGCCAGCCCAGGCCTCCCTCCTCATCTCCCTCTAGGCTGGTTACTAAATATTTTCCTAACATCCTGTGTTGGCCTAGCTGGGTGCCTAGTTGCCCCCCCACCCCTCCCCCTTTTGGGGCAGAGAACAAAGGCCAGAAAGAGGAGGGGGAGGAGTGACTATTCACCCCTCACAAAGGGGTCATGGAAGGCAGAAGGAGTGTCACCCAGGCCAGCCCCTCCCCCCCACCCCGCCCCAGCTTAAATTTTATAAAGGTCACTCCAGGGAAACTTCAATGGCCCTAGAAGGGGGTGCTCAGGGACATAGGCCCCCAGGGGTGGGAGACTGGGCCAAGGTCACCCCAAAGGCAGGCTTGTGAAAGCTTGACCCCCTCCTCCATGGCAGCGACCAACCGTGGGAGAGAAGGCCCTCAAGGTCAGGTGGTGTTTGGGGGGAGGGGGAAGAGGAAGCTGGGTGACCAGGCCAAGATGTCAAGAAGGTGGGGCAGCAAAAGTCCCCTCCCCACAGGTTTCCTGGGAGCACAAACAACCCCAGGCTCTCCAGAGGGGCTTGGCACTGGGCCTGCTACCCACTGGGCTAGGAGGGACGGCGCATATCTCACCTGGGTCTCTGTCAAGCTCTCCAGGGCCTGCATCACAGACTGTTCTGGCCTTGAGGCCTGAGACTACAAAGAGAGGGAGGGGAGGGGAGGAGACCCTGAGTATGCATTCTGGGCCAGGCACCTGGGCTGGGAGGGCCCTGATAGGTGGGGAGGTTGGGAGGGGGGTGGCTGCCTTGGAGGGCAAGGGAGCCCAGACTTGTGTGATGGGGACCATGCTGGCATGAAAGGGGGCTGCCCGCCCAAGTTGGGGCTTCCTCAGCCATTTACCATGAGGCCCGCCTCCACGGTGGGCACGAGAGTCAGCTTGCTGCCATCCCCCACGCCGAACTCCTGCAGCTTCCCCGAACTGAGCCGGCTGGTGGGGGTGGGGGGGGAGGAAGGAAGAGGGTGAGGCTACAGCATAGACCAGGCAGGGACACGGAAGCAGAGGCTGAGGGAGAGGTCTGTGCTTACTGAGGTGAGACAGTAGTTTTTCCACCCATCTCTCACTGGCCCTTAGACCCAGGGCACTGAACATGGGGCGAGGTTCACTCTCTGGCCCTGGGACCCCATGCTATTGATTCAGACCCCTTCTCTAAAGGAACACCATCTCTGGACTGTGGCACCTTTACACCTCAGCAAGGCAGTTTTCATTACCCGGGCCCCATTGTGCCCTGTGACACCCTCCCAGTCACCCCAGGGCCAGCCCTGCCTATAATTTACCCACTGG
The DNA here is from genome assembly GCF_019186645.2 of Phyllostomus hastatus. Lineage (NCBI taxonomy): Eukaryota > Metazoa > Chordata > Mammalia > Chiroptera > Phyllostomidae > Phyllostomus > Phyllostomus hastatus. Next base: position 4,532,038 of record NW_025333640.1, on the reverse strand, counting down.
GGCCCTGCGCTAGTCTTTGTGGGGCCACAGGGCTTAGCCTTTAGGGGCTTTGCCCAGCCGGGCTCCCCCTCCTCCCTCCCTCCCTGGCGCAGGCTGCCGCCGTTCAGACAAAGGAGACCCTCCCCCTCCCGCCCCTCCCCCACCGGGGCCCCTCCGCTGGGGATGGACACAGCGTGTCCCTGGAGGCCCGCGGGAGGAGGGCTCCCCAGCCTGGAGGCGATTTAAATACCATGGGGGAGGGGGAGGCTGAGGGGAGCGCTGGGTGGCGAGAACAAAGGGGGGCAGAGAGAGGCAAGTGGGGAGAGACAGCTAGCCGCAGAGGGGGCCGCGGAGCAGATGCGTAAACTGGCAGAAGACGAAGGCAGGGGAAGCGACGGCAGCGCACCCCACCCCCGCAGCCAGGAGCACCGCACCGCCCCGGGGCTCCTGCCGTCCCGCGAGGGGGGTCGCCTAAGCCCAGCCGGGGCACTCTCGAAGCCGCCTTTGTGCAGCGACCCCGGACAGGGGAGGGGGCTGAAGCAAGCAAGGCCGAGCAGAGGGCGCCCGAGAGCGCGCCACCCCCACCCCCCGCGTTTGGCCGCCCCCTTCCTTCCCCGAGCCGCGAGCTCTTTGTTCCCGTCCGGGGGCCGGGGCCAAAGGGGGCAGCAGGCCAGGGGTGCCCTGGGGCCGGGGCGGCGCGCGGTACTTACGTGTCTTTGTGGAGCAGCGCCAGGCGCTCCTTGGGTACTTTGAGCCGCTGGGACAGCCTCTTTCGCAGCCCCTCCACCGTCTCGTCGGGGGACACAGACAACTCGTAGCGGGTGCCCGTCGTGCTGTGGATGGCCAGGCTCATGGACGCCACATCCGCCACCGGGCCTAACTCGCAGGCACCACCGGGGCCCCCGCGCCGGCAGCTCCGGGCGCCGCCGGGCTGCGGCTCCATCCCCTGCCCGCGCTAGGGGGCTGGGGTCCTCGGGGCGCCGCCAATCCTCGCCGCACCTCCGGGCAGGACAGGGCAGGGGCTCCCCGAACCAGGGTCTTCGGGGGGGCCACTAGGGACGAAAGGCAGCGCGTGTTCCCTTCGAGAAGGTCCCAGGAGCAAATGGCGAATCAAGAATCCCAGTGGCGCTCCGGGGTCGCGTCGGCTCGTTGGGGCGCCTTCCGGGGGTGGGGACAGCACTTTCGGCTTCTTTCAAGGGCGGCAGGCGGCGACCAAGACACCGCGGTCGGGGGGGGAGGGTCCCAAAGGAGTCAGCGCCCCAGGCCGGCGGAGCTTAGTGCCGTCTGCCGCTCGGGCCGCGCTTCCCGGCGCGTCACCTCCCTTAGCAACAATCGCCGCCGCCGCCGCTCCGAGGATCTGGGGGTGAAAGTAACAAGAAAAAAAAGTTATACTGTAGCAATGTTCCAAGGGGCGGGGTCTCCGCCCCCTCCCATTCACTACTTACTCCGCCGGCCCAGCGCTGGCCAATCGGCGCGCGGCGAAAGCTTAGTAGGCCGTGCAGTCCAGCCAATAGGAGTACCCGCGGCGCTGCCCCACGTGGCCGCCGCGCCCGCCTCTGGCCCCGCCCCTGTCCCGGTGGCCAAGGGGAACGCGGCGGGGGCGGAGCTGGAGCTGCAGAAGCCGGCCCCCACGCCCCCGCCCGCGCTGGGGGCCATTCATAAGGCCCGCTGCCCACAACAAAGGGCGAGCAGCTCGGTAAGGCGCGAGACCCCGGCCGGGAGTAGTGCGGCGTGAAGGTGGGCATTGTCCCCGCTCCAGAAGGGGCAGGATGTCGCGTGGCCTCTCCCCGCGTCAATCCGGGAATCTACCGCGGGCGGAAGCGAGGCAATCCCCGTGCCTCATGGCTGGGCCCCTTTCGGCGGCTCACGGATGGGCTTGACCCTTGGGGGCATGAAGTCTCCACGAGAAGTGGAGCTGAGGGCGAAGTCTGCATACCGGTGACGTAGCCGGTGTCGGGAGCAACCTTCCCGCGCCGGTGCCACCTCACGTCCCACCCCAGTCTCGCGGGCTGAGCCCGCTTCTCGAGTCGCACCCGCCCGAGCAATGACGTGACGCGGCGTCCCTGTTGCGCCCGCGCGCACCGCTCTGTTCGGGGCTGGGGTGAGTCAGCAGCGCCAGCGCGCCCTCTGCCGGGCGCATCCGGGAGCGCGGCCGGGAGTTCTGGGGAAGGGGCGAGAGGCTGCTGCCCTCGACAGGAGTGAAACGAACCGACTGCGGCCTTGAGGGGAGCCTCGCTATGAATGTGAAGCCTCTAAATCAGGAAACTGGGACCGTACAGCGGGGGAAACTGGCTGGAACAGCAACTAGCTCAAGGTCACTCTGAGGAGGGGGAGTGCCTAGGGTGAAGGGGCGGGGCGGGGGCTGAGGTCCCTCCACCCGGGTGCTGGCTGTGCCTAGCTCCTCCCATTCCAGGTCCCAGGGTTGCTTCCCAGGTCTGAAGATATCCCGAATTCTGCCTGCCCCAAGAACAAAGAAAAGTGAGACACCCTTAAAAGCCTAGAGTGGGGAAGCCCTCCTTGGCCCATGAGATCTCGCCCCAAACTCACCGGGCGCGGCCAGTCGGAGGTCACAACAGTCCTGAATGTACCCAAGCAAAGATCAAGTGAGCGGTGGCCGGGTAGGTCTGGGGCAGAGCAGCCGGCCCGAACCTTTATCCGCGCCGCCTTCCCTGGGGTGGAGTTTGGGCGGGCAGGGGGCGGGGGTGAGGGGAAACGGGCTGGCGGTGACGCAGGCTCTCCCCCGCCCCTCCCAGCGGGCAAGGGCCCTGGGGCGCCGCCCGGCCTGGGCTACTCGCCCCGCAAATGACTGTGCTCCCTGAATGCCGCTGAACCCGGGACGCACCCCTGCTCGAGCCACAGGAACTGGGTTTCGGGGTGCACAGTCGAGTTCCCTGTCCCATTCTTTTTCTGCCCCTTCAGGCTCTGTGTTTCGGCCTGAGGGCGCTCGAGTCGCGGGTGGGGGACGGGAAGGGGAGCAGAGTCAGCAGCGCAGGCCAGGAAAACAGGCTGGCCGAAGTCACCTGCCTGGAGTAGGGGTGCCCCAGCAGGCGGCCTCCTGCATCCCTTAACAGTGACCTCAGAGGGCATTTAGGGAGCGATTAGCCAGCGCCAGGCCTGCCTTGTGCAGCCAGTCACCATAGGTCCTGTGACCTCGGGAGGGTTTTAGCCTCTAGAGCCTGTTTCTCCCAGCTGGCCGTGGGCTGGAATGAGAATGCAGCATGCCTCACTCTGGGACCTGAGGTATGGGTCTCTCACACAGACCCAGAGATTCTGTCATCACTCATAATGCAAGTTCACAGACCGCTGCCCATCCTTTGGGGTAGGCATACCCCCCTCCACCCATTTTACATACTGGAAAAGATCACACAGACAGGAATGTGGCATGTCCTTTCTCCCTGCAGTTGCCCAGGGTGGGAGGCTTTCTGAGGATGATCTTGGTTGGTGGTGGGGCCTTCTTGGTCTTCCTGCCCCCTCTGCATAGAAAGGGACCCCAAGTACTATACCCCTGTCCACTTATCTGGTTTTTCCCTTTATCTGACCTGCCCAACCCCACCTCCAACTCCACCCTGGCCATCCCTCCCAGGGCTGGGCTCTTTCTACTCTCACCCAGTGTTCCTGCGGCCTCTGCTCCCACCCCCATCACACCCAGACACTCCCAGCCCCACAGGGTCAGTCAGGGTCAGTCAGTGCTGGGTCAGCAGGAGGGAGTCGCTGGGGCTGGGGTTGAGGCATGAAACAAGTTTGCCACACACAGAAGATGGTGCTCCAGGAAGTGGAAACAGCCAGTGCAAAGCTCTGCAGACTTAAGTAGCTGCAGGCTGAGTGGTCCAGGGTGGACGATGTTTCCAGAGAGAGCATGGAGGAAGAAGAGGAAGCAGGAGGAGCGGGCTAGGTGGGACCCTTAAGGAGTAGGTGTGTTGCTCTTGGGGTGGGCAGAACTTTGTGCTCTCTGGAGGGGCCCTGACCTTAACTCTGCAAATCTAACTTAAATAAATGTGCTAATCTATCGCCTTCCTGTTCCTTCCCTTTTAGTGTATCCCCATAGTTCAGCAATTCTCCCAGGATGTGAGCACAAGTATACCAGAGGACCCCCTTCTTGCCCTTATTAGGACCCAAGCCTACCCTATGGAAGAGGTCTCAATTCCTAGTTCCTGGCCCTGTGGCCTGCTCCACCCTGGACCCCTCCTATCCCAGGTCTTGGCCCTGCCAGAACTAGCACATGTCAGGGGGGCAGTGTCCCCAAAGCTCACAAGTCTCCCACAAGGGCTGTGCTATGAGGGCCCAGTTGCATCCCGTTGTCCCCCAGCTGGAAGCTAAAGCCTCTCAGGGCGGGGCCAGGAGACCCCTGTGGTGGGAGGTGCTGGAAGAGTGTCTTGATGAAGGTCTCCCTCCTTCCCTGGTCTTATTTATAGTGCTCAACCTGGCCAAGAACTCTAGGACCTTGGCTCTGAGCTAAAGACATGGAGGGGTGGGGCTACACCTGTGACACCCCTGGCTGTCACAGCTTCTCTGGGCTGGGGGTTCCTGGGAGGTGGGGGACTGCTGCTGGGGCCTCATTGGTCTGAGAGTAGGGAGACCCAGACACACGCACCTCCCTGCACCAAGCTGTGGGCTTGCCTGGAGGCCCATACACTGGGGTCTCCCACCATGTCAAGAGTCAAACACAGGGATGACAGTCACTTACATGAGACTGTGACACAGTACTGCATAGCAAATCACAGCTGATGACACGCCCCAGGGTGGCCTCCCTGTGTGTCACGGGGAGGCCCAGGCTCTTCCACACAGTCACTCCCCTGGAATACCCTGTAAGCTCTACCCAGGCTCAGGGCTGAGAAGAAGGCACAAGAAAACTCATTCATGCCTTAAAGCCCCCTGCCTACCACCGGAAGCCCAAGTCTGGGTCACCTAGAGGGTTACAAAAGGGAGGAGGTGGGGAAGCAAAGTGAAGGTATGCTCTACCAGGGCCACCCCTCCCCAGATATCCCACCTCATTTGGGGCTGGGGTGCCAGAGAGATGGCATCACCACCAGGGGTTAAGCAGCCAGCCAGGGCTACCCATGGGCAGGGCCAGCGCAGGGCAGGGTCTGTCCTTTCTTGCTGGAGCAGGGGCAGGGGCAGGGAGACCACAGGGTAGAAACCACAGCTTGACACCTGACAGGACCCCAGGTGTCTGTCTAGCAACCCAGGCTTGGCCCAAGAGCCACAGTCATCTCGTCACTTTCTGTCCCCATGCTTGGCCCCACCCTCCTAACCAGCTATCACTGGCTATGCCACCCCCTTCCGTTCTCCAGAGGCCCCCAAGGATCTCTCAGGCCACAACCTCCAAATCCCCAAGGCTGAGGCCCTACCTCACACGGAGTACAGGGTTTGAAGCCCATTGCCCTGGGTAGGAGACAAAATCAGCACACACAAGTGGGGTCCCTGGTGTTTAATGGGGTGCAGGCCAAGTGGCAGGCTGTCCGAAGAAGGTGGCGGGGAGCAGAGATCTCTACAGAGGTGAGAGTGGCAGGCAGCAAGTCAGGTTGGTGGTATCTCTGAAGGTGGAAGGCCAGCCCCCCAGGGGACAAGTCCCCCCAAAGGCAGAACAGGGTCTCTGACCTCACCTCCACCCAGCAGGCCTGGTCTCAGGGAGTGTGCTGTAGGAGACACTGGCACTGCGCTGCCCCCTGGTGGCTGTGTTGGCTAGCATGGCTCCCTCCCAAAGGAGTTGCCCCCACCCAGTCATAATGGACCCATGGGAGCCGGTTCCAGCCCGTCCTACTCTGGACCTCGGTTTCCCTGCCGATGCTGGTGAGGGACACGCACTGCCTACTCCAGGGCCTTCACCAGGGCTTCGTTGGCCTCGATGCGGATTTGGATCTCGGCCCTCGTGGCCTCGTCCGCTGCCCCTGACAGCTCCGACTGTGCTTTCTCCAAGTTTGCCTTGGCGGCCTGCAGTAAATAGGTGGGTGGGTGGTGAGGGCCAAGCAGAGTCCCTGGCCTGGCACCTGCTTCTCCACCCCCAAAGCCAGGAGCTCTTAGCTCATGCCTGCTTAGTGCCTCAATTCCCCCGGGACACTTACTGCCAGGTCCAGCATGTCCAGCGTCACTGCCTCTTCGGCCAGTAACTGAACTGACGAATCAGCATTCACTGTGACTGAGCCGCTGCTCACTGTGGGAGGACTGGGACTGAGATCACATCCAGGCTCAGGGGAAACCACCAGCCCCAGAACCAGGACAGTGTCCCCACAGGAGCCCTGGAGGTCCAGCGCAGGGGATGGGCAAGTGGAGAGAACACATGGGACCAGGGGACCACCAGGGGCATCTGCGGGTGGCAGGTGGCTGGGCATGGGGACACAGACCCTTCCCTTCACCTACCAGCTCCCTAGCTGAGCAGAAATCAGGCTGTGTTTGAATTCTGGCTGAGGCTTTGAAGATTGATGCTGGTGCAAGGCCTTCTTAGAGCCAGTTTCTTCCTCCACAGGTTTCCTTCTCTAAGTCAGGAGCCCTCCCAGCATGGTTTTACGGTTCTTCCCAGCATCTGTAACCCTCCCCCAACCTGCTACATGCTATTTAACCACAGCCAGTCTAGAGCTGAAGACTGCAAGATGCTTCTGGCTTGCTTCCCAGTGTGTCCTTCGGGTGCCCACAGTACTTTTCCTTGCCATATCAACGGATATGGGGACCGACCTTCTGCTGAACTCACCAAAGTATTTGGAAACGGTGCCATCCTCAGCGTGAACAACGACCAGCCCTGGCCGCAGGACCTGCAGGGTAGGCACGTGGGCTGCCAGGATACCGAAGGCTCCGGTCTGCGTGGGCACGTCCACCTGCCTGACGTTAGCACCGTTGAAGAAGACCTGGAGAAGACACACGGGGAGCAGGTCACTGCAGGCCAGTCCCACTCCATCAGGACTCCTCAGCAGTGAAATGGGCTGGGGCAAGGCTGAGTGCCATGGGAGACACAGAAGCAGCGGCGCTGGGGCGGACGCTTGGGGTTTGGTCCTTGGGCAGTGTCTCAGTGCCATCATCTGTGAGAGCGAAATCCAGCCACCCAAATCCTTCGGCAAAGAGATGCTGTAAGGATACGAGGACATGCCTCAAGGGAGGAGCACACAGAAGGCTCTTATCTCGGGAGAGGTGTCTGCAACGAAAGGCAATGCCAGCTTGAAGGGCAGGTAGGGCTCTTGGGCGTCGGATTCCAGGTGGAAGGCCCAAGAATTCGGGGGTTGTGGGACTCGGATCCCGGGTCCGTAATGGGGGTTGGCAACCTGAGAGTTGGGGAACTCGGATCCGGAATGGGAGCCGGGGTTTCAGACCCAGCCTGCGTGGGAGAGGGGCGCGGATCCTGGCTCCGAAATAGCGTCCGCACCTGCGTGGGTGATGCGAAGGTAAAAGACATTTGTCCCGGGCCCGCGGCTGGGGCCGGGGCGGCCGCAGCCTCAGCGTAAGCGCGGGCCTGGCGCACGAGGCGACCCAGGCCGGGGCGGCGGAGCAGAGCGGCTGGCAGCATAACGGCAGCGGCAGGTGGTCAGGGTCTTGCGGAACACGGGTGGCTTGGAGGGCGAGGAGGACGACGCGCAGGGACGTCTGGGAGAAGGATTAGACTCGAGGGCGCATGCGCTGAATACGACCCCGCCCCCCCCACCGTGGCTACGCGCGACCCTAACGACGCGCTACTGGGCGTGCGGCATGCTGGAGGTTGTAGTTTTCGGCCTCAGCTCAGGGTTCACTTGTCAGTGTGTGGGACGGATGTCACTTAGACGGTTCTGCATGGGGAGATCAAAAGCTTGCGCGTAGGAGGAGACACTTAAGTTGAATTCAAGATTTGGAGAGCGCTCATTGGATGCTAGGGGCTAGAAAGAAATCAGAAATATCAAGACTCCACTTCTGGTGTGGGTGGTGAGAGCGTTTTACAGACATTCAACGTAATAACTAAGCAAGTCATATTGTATGTTAGGAAGGGACAAGTACCTTTTTTAAAAAAAGTGCAAAAGAGCGTGAAAAGTGGGGATGAATCATGTTGCAACTGAGAGAGGTTCAGGAATCCCGGGAATCGCATCCAGCGTGAGCAGGACCTTCCGTACTGTGCTAGCACGTCTTGGCTGCAAAGTCCGAGACCGCCACGAGAGGGCGCCTCAGTGTCCAAAGATGCTCTAGTCGCACCCTCGCCCGGCTGTCGCCCCCACGTGCCGCTGACGCAGGAGCGCGTGCGCGGGCGGCCCGGGGTTCCGCTGACATCACCGCGGCCTGCGTAGCCTCGCTCGCGGCGCTGACGTCGCCGCCGCGCCTCCGCGGTCACGCACAGGGGTGGGTCCTGAACCTCCGCCCCCGACCTTGGGCTCGGGGAAAACGCTGAGTCGGGCTGAACGGAAGGTTCTTTGCTGAGAAGCAGACGAGTGCAAGGCGCAGGCGTGTGGGTGTCACTCCTGGGCCCGGGGCTGGTGGTCTGCGACGCGGGGCTGCTGCAGAGGTTCCCAACCCCAGGGGCAGCGTGAGTCCTAGCTCCCTGCAATGTCCAGGCAGGCGCTGAGGCCACGCCCCTGCCTGGCAGCACCTATGCCAAAAAAGTCCTCTCCCAGCCCTGGTTATAGGGGAGTGTGCATTGGGAAGCCCTACTCACGTGTCTAGGAGTGTATTGTGTGCGCAGCCTGACCTCTCCTGGAGGCCCGGACCCATTAGCGAGGCCTTTATCTACTCGATTGCTCAAATCCATCCATTGGACTTTTTTCCAATCCCCATTCTAGTGTGGCTCGTGGGCAAAGACACCACCTGTTAGGTCCAAAAGCTGAGGTTAACGTGTAATAAATACCCTGGCGGACCCATTGGCAAGGCCTGACCACTCAGCTCAGCCACCTGGCCACCATCAGTGGCTTGCATGGTCCCAGCCTCCTCCCCCTGCCTCAACATGGGTACCTTCTCCACATACAGCCAGAGGAACCATGTTATTACTCTGCTGAGAACCACAAGCTGGTTTCCCCTGCTCCCTCAAACATGTCGGTTTTCTGCAAACATACTTTCCTACCTTGGGGCCTTTGCACATGCCATCCTTATTTACCTGGTGCCAACTTTCCTGGGTATTTATCGACTCAGCTGCCCCCTTTCTCTCCTTTAGTTGTGTCACCCTTTCATCCACTCAATAAGCACATTCTCTCCTAGGTGCCAGCCCTGTGTTATACCTGGGAACCCAGCCTTAAATGAGTTCCTGTTCCTGGAGGTCATCATGTAATGGGGACAGGGGATACAACACATAGAGGGCCACAGCGAGAAAAAAAGTGCAGCAGAGGACAGGAGTGTGGGGTAGTGGTCGCCATGTTAGGGGACATAGCCAAAAGGAGAGGCAGGGAGCCTTTGGTATTTGGGAAATGTTGAAGGGGCCAGGGAGAGCCTCTTACAGCTGAGCTGGGAAAGAGTGGTCTTGGCCTGGGGCCTAGGAGTGCAAATGCCTGGAGGTTGAACTTGGGTATTGCTAAGCATTGTGGGCCTTCCCTGGAGAAGAAGGGGTGTCGTTATGGGGTCTGGAAGGAATGGGATCAGGACCAGACTGATGGCAGGTTGGTGGCCTATGCATCTAGAAGGACAAGGCACGATTTTCGGAGAGGAAGAAGAGGAAGCAGCTTTGGGGGTTGTCAGGTATGGGGTTTCTGCAGGGTAGTTCTGCTGTCACCGGCACTGGACAGGCCCCGATGGTACTCTACACAGGCTGTGTTCTATTATCTTTGCTCGTCCCAACGAGGCAGGGCGCACCGTGAGCCCTAACAGTGTCGCTCTCACACGAGAGGACTTGTGCCTGAAAACCCCGAGCTGTGTATACACTGAGGAACCCCAAACTGGAGAAAGATAAGGAGGGGGTCTGTGCATTCCAGGACCCGGGGTTGGGGAGAGTCGTGCATCCCACGGCGCTCCTCCACACCCAAACCTTTGGGTCCACCGGAAGGGTCTACGAATCTTGCTGCAGGGGCTGGGGGCGGAGATCAGCCGCGGCGGGAGAAAGCGGCTCGGCGTGGGGAGGGGGCGTCCGGAGCGCAAGCTCCGCCTCCCCTTACCCCCTCCCCCGCTGCCGCCGGAAGGGAAGGGGAGGCGGTGGCCAGTGCGGACTAAGCCAGACGCGGCGGCGAGCGCGGCGGGGGCGGCCGGTCGGGGACCCGGCGGCACCCAGCGGGTGGGAGCGGGCTCGTAGCCAACGCGGTCACGTGAGCGGCCCCTCCTCTCACGCCTGCCTCCCCCGCGCACCGGGCTCTCCATTCATAAATTCTTCTGCTCCGCGGCCACCGGGCGCCGGAGCCAGCTGGGAGCGCCGCGCATCTCCGCCCGCTGCCAATGGGCCGCGCGCCCCGAGACTGAGGTAGGCGCGGCGGGCCCGGGGCTGCACCGGGGTGGGCGAGGGGAAGGCCGGGACCGCAGAGCCCAGGATCACGGTCGGCTCTGGTGCCCGCCTTGGCTCGGGACCACTGTCCTTTCCCGGCAAGGCACGAGGAAGGTACCGGAGAATTCGGGGAGGGCGTGGGAGCCAACCCGCGGCGTTCTGCACCTCGCCTTCCGAGGCTGGAAGAGGGACCCCCCCCCACCCCATGCCCGCGCCCTCTCGGGCCTCAGTTTACCCCTGGGAAATCCATGCTTGCTGTGGTGTTTCTGCCTCTTGGCTTAGCCCGAGGTTTAGATGTGCCTGGAGCCCCTCTCTCTGCCTGTCCTCGGTCGTCATCCCCGCCCCCGGGGCCGGATGTAAGCTTGGGGAACCGAGGCCCAGGGGGACCTCGGGGTCTAGCCCTTGGGGAACCTCCGCCCTCACTCCGGTCCCCGCCCACCCGAGAGTCCACCTATCTTCCTCCCCCGCCTCCTGCCATCTTTTCTGGTCTCCTGTCATGTCCGTGCGCCTCTGCCCCCTCCCCCTCCAGCCTGAACTCATTTCACAACCTACATATGCGCGCGCCCTACCCCGGAGGAGACGGGAGCCGGGGCCAGACCCTGATCCGCAGCGTCGAGGACACCTGACTTTCGCCAACACCCACCCTATCTTTGGGCCTCAGTTTCCCCCGCTATCTCGTGGGGTCAAAACCCGAAAGAGTTGGGGACGCTGGAGCCTGTGTACAGGTTTCCCTTTCCTCTGGGGAAGGACCGAGAGGGAGCCCAGACTATTCAATGCTGCCGGTCATCGGGTTCCAGTCTGAGATTCCAGACTGCGCCCCTGTCTTTCCCGCTGTGGGGAGGGTCAGGTGCAATGTCTGGGCAGTCCCTTTCCTGAGTGCCGGGCCCCTCCCCGGCCTCAGTTTCCCTCAGCGTAAGGCAGGCATGGAGGTCTGCCAGCCCGAGCTGGGAGAGCCTGCTGGCGGAAGCGCCCGGCCTCGGGCTGGGCACCGGTGCGTGGGGAGGCTCGCAGCAGCCATTTTGCCGCCCAGAGCCCCGCATGAGTCGCTCTGCAGGAGGCCTCCCCCCCAGCCCCGCCCCTCCCCAATACTCCCTGGCAACCCCCCCCCAGCTCAGCCTGCTAGCTCAGTCGCCATGGGAACCAGATTCTACAGGGCTGGGTACAGATGCTCCTTCTTTGGCTTTTTCATTCCCTCTAGCGATCAGTGGAAGGAGGCCTTTAACTCCCGAGTCATGACCCTGGAGTCCCTGTGCTCAGCCACTCTGCCTGGCTCCCCTAGGTGGACTACCGGTCCCCGCTAGCCTGAAGCCAGTCTCCTGGGGTGGCCCCTCCCTCTCCCTTGATGGGGCAGGCAGGGCCCTGTGGTCTCTTGGGGTGGTGGGCATGCAGGTGTAGCTGACACTCTCAGTTTCCCCATTTTCCTAGGGGTGCTTCCCCTTCCTGGGCAGGGCTCCCAGCCCAGCTACCTTGCCCATCCGGCCCCACCAGCTGGGGAAGCAGGTGATACACACACACACCTTTGTCTTAAAGATGGGGAGTTGGAGGTCCCTGCTGGGCACTGATCTGAGGTGGGTGGTGGCGGCCTCTGGTTCCCCCCACCTTTCTGTGAGTCACTGCCCTGCGTGGGCTCCTGCTTTGACTCCCTGGGATGAAAGAGGGGGTGGGTGCCAGGGAGCTGGAGCTGAGCAGGCCCTGCCCCCACAGGGCCCTCCTCACATCAGAATGCAGCCCACTGCTATCATGGCCACAGCTGCCACCACTGCCACCGCAGCCACCCCGACCATGACGTGGGACAACACCACCACAGTCCACCCCACCGTGAGTGATGGGGTTAGGGAGGGAGATTGGTGGGTTGAGGCCACTAGAGTCCACAGCAGGACCTGACCGCTGCCACCCCACAGGCAGAGCCTGAACCCATCCTGGACAGCTACATGCTGCTAGTGGTGGTGATGTCGCTCTTCGTGGGGGGGACCCTTGTGGTCCTGTCTGGTGTGTTGCTCCTGTGCAGGCGCTGCTGGGAAGTCCACCAGAACTTCAACAGGTGCGTGGCCACCACCCCGCTGCTTTCTGGGGGGCCCTGGAGCAGGGTGAGTGTCTGACAGCTGGCCAGTGAGGAGCAGGCCCACCACCCCTGTGCAAGGGCAGCAGTGTTTGGGAGCGACAGGTGTAAGGGGTATCTGTGCAGGGACCCCATCCCAGCAGGTGGGATCCAGTGAGCTCAGGGCACTGCCAGTGGCACGAGCCCTTCAGGGACACTGGCCTACCTTTCTCTTCCTGTTGTCCTGCCCCAGAGCCACAGAGGAGTTAGAGAAGACCACCACCACCTACCTGGACAATGGTACCCATCAGGTCCAAGGTGAGGCCTCACCCAGGCCCCGCCCTTGCCCAGGCCCCGCCCCCCCATCCACTCTTGGGCCTCCCTTCTTGGGCCTCCTGACCTTCTGTGTCTGTCTGTCTCCCCCACCAGACTGGGCGCAGCTCGATTCCGACTCATCTCTGTTTCCTTAAAGCCCACGCGTAGGTCCTCACAGGCGCATGCTGAGCGAGTGAGTGTGTGAGCGGATGAGCGAGTGCCCGCCCACCTCCCTGTCCATCCTTGGCGGTCAATTGGGCCCCCTCGCTCCCTCCCAGGCCAGTCCCGCTCATAGGTAGCCAGCACCAGGCTCGGCCCACCCTTTCTTGGCTCTCCTCACAGACCCCGAATTGAGGGGGGAGGACCTCGAGGGCCAGGATGCAGAGACCGAGCGCTTCCTGTCCACCAGCTCCACTGGCCGCCGCGTGTCCTTCAATGAGGCAGCCCTGTTTGAGCAGAGCCGGAAGGCACAGGACAAGGGCCGAAGGTAAGGGGATCCCTGGGTGGTCAGCACCGTCGTCGGGGCTGAAGCATGGCCTCGCTGCTGAGCTCACTGGGCAGACTTGGCCTCTGCTGCGGGGCCACTCATGTTCTCCTTTCCCCAGACCTGGCAGGGTGGAGGATGGGGCCATGGAGCAGTGGACTGTGGGCAGGGGGAATCTGGCCGAGCACAGGGACCAGCTGGCTGCTCAATGACTGGTGGGCATGCTGGGCACAGGTATACCCTGACAGAGGGGGACTTCCATCACCTGAAGAATGCCCGTCTCACCCACCTGCACCTGCCACCCCTCAAGATTGTCACCATCCATGAGTGTGACTCCAGTGAGGCCAGTGCAACTGCCATGCCCCACCCCACTGCCCCTCCCAAGGCCAGCCTTGCCATATTCCAGGTGAGATGGAGGGCTTGGCAGCCAAACCTGGGCTTGCTGGGAGGGACCCCCACCCTTACCTGGCAGGTGGCACCTTTCCCTTTCTCTGGTCTGGGCCCCTCATCTCAGGACGGGAGGGGGCTGACTGGGATGCATAGAGGGGGGCTGGGTCCAGCACACCCCCTCACCCGCCAGTGCTCTTTGACCTGTCACTGCTTCCTCCTCCACCCTGGCTCTGTCCCACAGCCCCCGGGGAAGGCCCTCATTGGCCGCTCCGTGGGCCCCAGCTCCGCCCTGCCAGGTGACCCCTACAACTCTGCCATGGGCCCTGCTGACTTCGAGATCAGTCCCTCTGCATCCAGTGACTCCGGGGAAGGCGCCTCGGTGAGGGCTCCCATGTGTCCCTTCCCTATGTCCAGCTCCAGAACAGGTCAGCCTGTGGCCTCCCATCCTCTACAGCTCCCCTTGACCCAGCCTGGTCCCTGCACAGGGTCCACAGCACACAGTGGGTTCCTGCAGGCTGGGGAGGCTGCCCATGGGCATGAGCCCTGCGGGGTGGGTAGCACACAGGACACAAGCACAGCTGTCTCGCACACCAGTGTGCTCACACGTGCACAGGGCACTTTGGCAGCTGGCAGGGTGTGGTTAGGACCCCAGCCAAGTAGCAGGGTGAGCACTTCTGGACATTTACCCTTGGACCCCCTCTGTCCAGGGCTGGGGAGGACAGAGCTGGCCCCTGGGAGCCTTTTGGGCAATGTCTGGGGTAGGAGGAAGAGCTCCATGTTCTCCTCTGCAATTGGCCTGGGCGGAGTAACAGGTGGGAAACAGTGGGGAAGGGGTCCTTCCTGCCTGAGAGCATCTCTCTTCTTTCCTAGCTGGATGTGGGTGCTAGCAACACCAAGCCTAATGGGCCTGGGGCTTCTGTGGGGCCCCAGGAGGTGGGCCCTGGCTCTGGGGCAGGCCCTGTCCTGCAGTTCTTCACTCGCCTGAGGCGCCATGCCAGCTTGGATGGGGCCAGCCCCTACTTTAAGGTCAAGAAATGGAAGCTGGAGCCCAGCCAGCGGGCATCAAGTCTGGACACAAGAGGTGAGCTGTAGCCCCTGGGATTGAGGGCCACGGGCCCTGCCCCAAGAAGCTAGAATAGAAGGCTCAGAACCCAGGGTGGGAGGGGGGGTCTCTATTCCTGAGGGATCTCCAGCACCTGCCCTATGCTGGCCAGTGGGTACCCTGTCCAAAGTCTCAAAGCTGGTCAGGCAGGGGCCCAGAGCCATGCACCAAGCTTATATGGGGACCCAGATGATAGTATTTTTAGCTTTGCAGCCAGATTGTCTACAGTGGTGGTGGGCAGTATACAGCATGGAAGCGAATCTGGCCATGTGCCAATAAAACTCATTTACAACAGGTGGGGGCCCATTTGGCCACCCCTGGACAAATGACAGCAACTTCAACACTGCAGACCCTGGGGCACGTGGGGTCATGGATGTAGGGCTTCCTTGTCCTCGGCCCAAGGCAGGGCTGGGCAGGAGCACGGGAGGTGGGCACCGACAGCTGGAACCAGCCCTGCTCAAAGGAGCTTAGGCTAGACCAGGCCATGCCTGTGTTTGCTGCCTTGTGGAGGAGGCAGGGAGAGGGGACAAACAGTATCAGAGAGAGGGGCATGGCTAGTGACAGTGCCAGCCCCTGGTTGGAGCCTGGCTCCAGCTAGCACCAGAGAGGGTGGGGTGAGTTCCAGCCTAGGTGCTCCTGGCCAGGGAGGGCAGGTCTGTCTTGCTGCCCTGTTGGAGCTCTGAGTGCAGCTTGTGATTCTTGAGGGTGACTAGAGTCAAATGCAGGTGCAGAAGCACCTAGAACCTATTTGCTAGGTGATTGTCCTCTCCACTCCTGAGGCCTTCCCACTGAAACTTCTCCCAGGTCCCCGTGGTGAGAGGGTCTTGGCCCCTGTCCAGGTGGCCCAAGGGCAGGCATGGGGCTGGCAGGAGAGGGCTTCATCTCTTCCCTCACCCCCCTAACCTGTCCTTCCCTCTTCACACCTGCCTGCATCATATCTGCTATAGTTTAGCTGTGCCTGCCACTAGGTGGCCAGTGCAAATCCTTGCTCTAGTCACGCCTATCTCCCCAGGCTTCTCAGGGCACTGTTGCTGCCTTGGCACAACCTCACACCTGTACAGAAAGGTGCATGTTCATCTGGCCTAGGCTGGTGCCTACAGACCTGGGGGTGGGGCGCAGGGCTGGGAGGGGCCCAGGCAAGCTGACGTGCCTCCCTCTGCACAGGCTCCCCCAAGAGGCACCACTTCCAGCGGCAGCGGGCAGCCAGCGAGAGCATGGAGCAGGAGGAGGGGGACACACCCCACATGGACTTCATTCAGTACATTGCCAGCACAGGCGCTGCCATGGCCTTCCCGCCCCCCTGCCCCTTTCTGGCCAGCCCCACCAGCCCGTCCCCCGCTCTCGGCAGGTATTTTTCAGTAGATAAAGGTGCTAGGGGTGGACCTGTGGGCCCCTGCCTCACCCCATCATCACCCGGTAGCCCAGGGAGTGAGTTCCCCACCCTGTCTGCAGGGCAGACAGGCAGTCAAATTCCTCCAGTGCCACTGCCCCTCCTGGAGGCTGCCTCACTAGGGCCACCTCTCCAGCATGGATCAGAGGAGGGGAGCAGGGGGAAACTGGAGAAGGGCCAAGGGGAGGGTGGGGACCCTGACGATAGCCCCAGGGTCACCAGGACTAAACGTGTGTTCAGGCAGGGCTGCTGGGGGTCCATGCATGCCAGGGCAGTGCCCCTTCCCAGTGGAGTCCTCGGCCTGCGGGGACCCTTCCAACCTGCTCAGGCTCCTTCTCAAAAACTGTCCTGATCAGTCTCTGCAGGACCCCCTCCCCAAGCCCAAGGGCAGCTATCCTGAAGCTCTGGGCCATATCAGTGAGATAGGGGGTCAAGGGAACAGGGTGGAGTTCCTACAATTGGACACTCCCAGGTCTGGGTAGTGACCCCTTCTGATTGTGTATCATCCCCCTAGTTTGTTATCAATCCAAAATGGTGGGAGGGTATGAAGTGGCTTATCCAGTCACCCAGGGATAGGGGTCCTCCACACCTGCAGTCACTCTTTCTGGGTGAGGAGCCACAGGTATTTGGATCACATGTAAGACACCCTGGGTGAAAAGCAGGCTCCAGGAGAGCTTGGATGTTTACCCAAAAAGCATCCCCTACAAAGGAGACAGCATTTTTAAAAACTCACCTTCTGCAGAGCCTGGCCAAGGTGGAGAGTCCCCATCCATCCCTACCCTCCCTCCCTGACCAAGCAGGGTAGCCAGGGAGGGGATAGGGGGAAGGCCCTCTGACGGTTGCGCCTGGCTTGCAGGCTAGAGGTGGAGGAGGAGGAGGCAGGCGCCATGGGAGGAGTGAGCCCTGAGCCCCCCACGGAGCACAACGTAGGTGGTTCGGGGCATGAGCAGCAGCTGGAGTCAGACAGTGAGCGAGATGCAGGGCCGGAGCAGGCCCAAACCACCTACCACGACATCTGGAGCCTGCGCGCCTCGCTTGAGTTGCATGCAGCCACTGCCTCAGACCACAGCAGCAACGACCGTGACTCAGTGCGAAGCGGCGACAGCTCTGGCTCCGGGGGCACAGCGCCCGCCTTCCCACCGCCCTCGCCACCGCCTGTGCTGCGGTCTTCGGAGGGTGAGGTGGGAGGGCCACGCAAGCTGCTGCAGATGGACAGTGGTTATGCCAGCATCGAGGGGCGCAGCGCTGGTGATGATGGGCCTCCCAGTGCACCCCAGAAGCGTTCCTCCTCCATTAGTGCAAGCCATGCGGCTACCATGGGGGGCAGCTTCGATGGGGCCCAGGTCGAGGAGTCCACCTGGCCTCCCAGCCCACGTGCCTGGCCCCGTCGCACACCGCGCCGGGACTACAGTGTGGACGAGAAGACTGATGCGCTCTTCCATGAGTTTCTACGCCATGATCCGCACTTTGATGACGCCCCGCCCACTGCTGCGCGCCATCGAGCACGCGCACACCCGCACACCCATGCACGCAAACAATGGCAGCAGCGTGGCCGGCAACACAGTGACCCTGGCGAGCGAGCCATGCATTCTGCACCGCCCGGGCCCGACCCCCGCCCCACACGTGCGCCTTTGCGCCGTGGTGACAGTGTCGACTGCCCGCCGGACAGCCGCACAGGTGAAGAACCGACGGCTGTCCCAGTGTCCACCATCCCTGCCATCGAGGAGGAACCTGGCAGCGGGTGCCCTGGATCAGGCCTGTGTGCCCAGCCCTCAGGGGCACTGCTGGACAAGCTGGCAGCTGGCCTCGAGGATAGACTCTTCCTGCCACACCTTGCCCAGCCAGTCAGTGCAGCCCCCACACTGGCTGCAATCACTGCAGCACCCACGTCGCCGGACCACAGTCCTGCCTAAGCCCCGAGCCCCTCTCCAGCTCCTATCACATGCACAAGGGCTCTGCAGATGGACATACCAGGGGCACGAGGTCCAGGTGCGTGTGCACTGAGATCTCATGCACAAGTGTACTGCCCTGGATGCCCACGCTGCCCCAGTGCGCATGTGCCCAGTCCCCGTTGGTCACTAAGCTGGATTCCTGTGTTACTTCCAGGCACAAGGACTCTGGCCCTTGTGGCCCATCTGGAGGGAATGAGGCGTATTCTCATCTTTGCACTTTGGAGGAACATATTCAACTGTTTTTACCCCAGACAGTGTGGCCTCTAGATAGTGTCAGGCTGTCATTCGCAGGAGGCACAAGCGCAACATACCCTTCCCTGGGCCAACTGAGCCTCGAGGCATATCTGGGCTGCAGGAGCTGAGTCCACACCAGGGTGCATGCTCTAGGCCCGCTGGAACACGGACTGCAGTGTACTGAGGATCAGTGGAGTACACCGGCATTGCTGCCAATTACTGGAAGCCGTTCTCACCACTGCGTGTGTTTGCTGCAGCCCAAGCCTCCTCCAAGCAATAACCACACCACTGCTGCCCCCAGGCCTGGACAAGAACTCCTTGCAGTCCCCTCTGGGTATCTGCAACTGCCCTCCGCATGTGAGTGGGCTGCCCGCCTCACAGCCACACATCCAAAGAGCCCCGAGACTCATCAGTGTTTGAGACTTCCACAAAATCCAAATGGCCAAGGTTTCAAGTTTCCCAAGCTTTATTTATTGCCAAAAAATGGGGCAGCTAAGTCGCCCTGCCCCGCCAAGCTTCCTGCAGTCTGTGTACCATTCAGTGATGGAATTTCTTGTTTTCTGGTTGACTATAAATATTTACTGCATACTCTTGTTTGCTCTGAGTTTTCTCTGGGGACCTAGGAGCAGAGGCCTTGGGGAAAAGGGCCAGGATTCTGCCGTCACACTTGGCCCCTGTGCTGTGGAGCTGTAGACCTTAGGGCTGAGCCCAAGAGCCTATTCAGCTTTGGAGAGGCAAGGTTGCCAGTACAAGAGCACAGAGACCCAGTGTGGCAGAAGACCCCCATGGAGGCCCAGGACCTCCATGCACTGAGAGCGAGACCTGAATACCTCGGCCAGCCCCTGCACTGTGGGACCCACGGAGGGGCCCCAGGCACAGACTCGGATGACACCTGATAGCACATCTTGCCACCCGACAATTTCCAAACACCCCTCACAACCACAGCTCAAACTGACCAGTTTTATTTTTTCTTAAAAAAAAAAAAAAAGGAAAAGGAACCAACCAAGCAACAAAAACAAGGCAGCCACCTGGCTCCCAAGGGCACTGGGCATGCGTCTCAGTGGGCAGGCCCATCTACCCATTTAAGTCCACCCCACTTGACCGCAGTTTGAACACATTACTAGGTGTGGGAGGTGCTGTGTAGCAAAGTAAAGAGAAGTGGGGCGAGAACCAGTAGTCTAAACGTAAAGTGCATGGCGAGGTCTGTGCGGGGCCCATGGCCTGGCCTCACCCTCCCCTGGCCAGGAAAGGGCCCAGCACGGGATTGCAAAGTCAACCGGAGGTTGTGTCCACGGCCCACAACTGGGAGGAGGCGGGTAGACCCCAGTCTCTGCTGTTCCCCAGCCACAGCCCTCCAGGACCCCCTGGCTTCCTGAAGGGTGGTCAGCACGAAGGGTATGGCAGTGGCCTTCCTGGATGGTGGGCAGTGGGCCAGCAGTCGTCGGGAAGACTGAGGAGGACCCGGGCCAATGGCACCTGGCCAGGACTCTCAGAGATGGGCTGCAGATGGACAGAAGGTGTGTCAATTTCAGGCCAGCAAATATGCTTGCATTTTCTGGGGGCATCCCCACCCTGGGGCCCACTCACAGGGCAGGGAAACTTGAGGCCCAGTCCCACAGGGCTGTCAGACACCTGAAGAGGCCAGGGTAAGCTTTGCGGACTTGGGCCCCGTGGCTGGGCAGCTGCTGCCTCCGGCCTACACCCCATGCCCATGTCCTGAGCAGGTGACAGGATCTCCAGCACCTCTGGGGCCTGATCCGCACTTCCTGAACTGGGGTAGCCAGGGATAGGAAGGGGAAGGAGGAACCAGAATTATAGCCCCAGCTAGACCCCTGCCGCTCCCCACCACCCTGCCCCTGGCATTCCTCTGGCACAGGGGACCCACTTTCCAAGTGGCTGGTGTCCTACAGAAGTGGCCTCTGCCCCCAACCCTGGTAGCAATGATCACAAACTGACAGGACTTCAAAGGGCAGAACTGGACCTGGTCAGCCATGGCCACAAGGGTGACTTGGCTAAGTTCGGGCAATGCTTATTCCTGCCCACCCCTGCCATCCCCGCTGTGGCCCACCTACAGCCAACCGCCCTCACTGCTGCTTGCAGGCCGAAAGCCGACGGATCTTGCCACTGGCAGAACAGGCCTTGCGGGCAGGGTTGGAGACAGCACTAGCCCGGCGCTCTGCCCTTGATTTGGTGCTCAGCTGCGCCGAATCGGTACCATTCATGCACATGGTCTTGGACAGGCCCCAGCTCTGTCCATTCTGACTGGCCTCCTCTTCTGGGATTTGTCCTAGGAGGGGGAGGACAAGTGTAGGCTAATGGGGGCCCTGGACCCCCCACACAGTCACCCAGTTCCCCAGGCATGACCCCACCTGTCCCACCCAGGTCTTGTCTGCAGGGGCCCTCACCCAGGTAGAAGGAGAGCTGGTCTCAAGCTGGCTAGCCAGCCAGGGCAAGACCCAGACACCTGGTTAAGGATCAGGGTCCTGGGACAAGGTTGAGAGCCTCAGCCCTCTCATCTGTTCCGAGGCCACACCTTGCTGGCACATGGGGGACCTGGGAGGGGTTGGGCTCAGGCCAGCTGTGTCTCTCCCAAAAAAGCCCATTGGGATGAAGGGATCAGAGTCAGAGACCTACCATGACCCCACCCTCACCCTCGAGGCGTCCTGGGGGCCATGGGCCTGGGGCTTCACTTCTGTACTCACTGAGACAGAGGGGGCCTGCAGGGAGGGGCCCACGAAGCTCAGCCAGTGCACACTGAAACCCGGCCTACCCTCCTGCGACATTGGTGGGAAACTGCCCTCAGGTGCCTGGGGCCCCCAACTCTTTCCAGCAGAGCCCCCTCTCTGCCAAGCATGTCCAGAGCCCAACCAGTGGCTTCCGACTTGCCACACCCACCCATGTGTGCCCAGGTCAGAGCTCACCCCTCCTCACAGGATCCTGCTAGACAGAGCATGTCAGGAGGTCTCTGCAAGGATGACCTGGAGTCCAGCCATCAGCACAGCATCGGAGACCTGCCCCACTCACCCTCAAGGCACTGTACAGGCAGCGACTGGCTGGTCCAAGGCTCACCTCTCAGGGTGGGTGGCAGGACCTCCATGGTGTGGACAGCTGAGGGCCTCCGAGGGTGACCCTGAGTGTGACAGGTCTTGGCCCTAGTACAGCCCGTCACTGGCCCGCAGCAGGTCAGAAAGAAGTGGATGCCTGACATAGCCCAGAGGACATTCCCAGACTGGGAATCCCCACTGGGGAAAGGCCACCCTGGCCTCACCCTGGCCTCTCACACAGGCCTGAAGGGTGCTTAGGTGCCAGCTGCAGGAACCTGTGAGAATCCTCACTCAGCCTTGCTAGGACAACAGACTGCCTACTGGTGTGGCTGACACCCAGGTGCTGCTAGTGAGGATGACATCCAGCTGCCTGTAACCTGTCACA
This sequence comes from Phyllostomus hastatus, assembly GCF_019186645.2. Taxonomy (NCBI): domain Eukaryota; kingdom Metazoa; phylum Chordata; class Mammalia; order Chiroptera; family Phyllostomidae; genus Phyllostomus; species Phyllostomus hastatus. Next base: position 4,510,380 of record NW_025333640.1, on the reverse strand, counting down.
GGTCCCAGTGCCTCTGAGGGAGGACACCTCATTCCTGTTCTGTGAAGGGGAAGGAGGGGACAGAGGGTCTAAGAGGCCTTAGATCTAGGACTGGATTGCAGCCAGGTCTCCCAGGCCAGAGCACCACGCATGTATCGCCTCCAGGCACTCCAGGCCCCAGGACCAACCCCACAGGAAAATGGCTAAGCCAAAGCCACAGTGACTTGAGACCCTAGGGCACCAGGTCTAAGCTGACCCTGTGGCTGGCTACAATGAGCATCACAGACCCCAGAACCACAGGATCTGGACCCTGCCCAGCTCTACCAGGGACACAGCTCCTGTGGTCCTGCCCACCCTGCAGGCTACCGCTGCACACTGGTTCTATCTACAATAAAAACCCACCACCCGGCCCTGGCAGGTAGCTCAGTTGGTTAGAGTGTTATGCTGATACCCCAAGGCTGTGGGTCCAATCCCCTGTCAGGGCACACACAAGAATCCACCAATGGTCCTGGCTGGTGTGGCTCAGTGCATTGTCAGCCTATGAACCAAAGAGTCACTGGTTCGATTCCCAGTCAGGGCACGTGCCTCAGTTGTGGGCCGGGTCCCCAATAGGGGGCGTGTGAGAGGCAACCGCACATTGATGTTTCTTTCCCTCTCTTTTTCCCTCCCTTCTCCTCTCTCTAAAAATAACTATATAAAATCTTAAAAAAAAACCCAAAACCCACCAATGAATGCATAAAAAAGTGAAACAACAAATCACGCTTCTCTCCCTCTAAAAACAAAAAATCAATTTTTAACAAAACAAAAACCTACCATCAGGCTGACAGCCAGGGAGAGAACATAAGCATCACCCCCTCCCACACGCACACACATTGGGCAACCCTTTATGATGGGGACTGCAGAACCAGTACCCAAACATCACAGAACCATGAAGGTTGCAAGGGAATACAACCAGCCACAAGGAAAACTGCCCAGCCTCCCTCCGACACCCGGACAGGGTCAGTGTGGGCCCGTGGGAGGTGTTCGGCCTGGCCCCTACAGCCCAGGCGGGCATGGTGGCTACGCTAAGCATGGAGCTCCTCCTCGAGCTCCTGTGTGCCCCCGGCCTCAGCTTCCTCTGCAGAAAGGTCTGGGCACTGGCTCTGCTGGGTGCTTTGCTCCTCTATAAGCCCTGCCTCAGACGCCTCCTCGCCACCTGGGGAAGCAAGGCCACTCGTCAGGGCAGGAGGCAGGGTCAGGAGGGCCACTGGACCCCTCAGGATGAAGTGTGGTCTGTGGAACTTATACAGGGAGAGCCTGTACAGCCTCTGCCCTCTAGGGCCCCACCTGCTCCTGTAGGGGAAGGGGTGCCAGTCCACCCACGGCTGTCTGTGCACCCCAGCAGGCCCCTGGGCTTGTGATGGCATGGGTGGGCCTGCCCTGAGGGTTTGGGGATGTTGGGGACATCCAGGCTGGGCTATGAACCACCATTGCTGCCAGACTCACCAGGCATGGTGAAGTCCTGAGTGTAGATGATGTCGTCCTCGATGTCAAAGAGGTCCTCGTCCCCCTCATCGTCAGCACAGCCGTGAAGGTCCTCCAGGTAGGGCACCACAGTCATACTGCGCCACCGGTCCTTGCAGTCTGAGCTTGGTGGGATGGGCACCGGCTCCTCGGCTGGTGGGTGCTTCTTCCGGAACCAGCTACAGAAGCCGGTACATCAGGACAGCCTGGAGCACCCAGCTCCCCATACAGGCCCCACTCAGCCAGGCACCTGGGTACACTCACCTGTGCTGCCTGATCTGCTGGATGGAAAACCTCTTGGCTGGCTCATATTCCAGCATCCCTGAGGAGGAGACCATGGGGGAGTCAGCACAGGCCCCTGTCCAGCTCTGCCCCGCCTGCCTGGTGCTCTCCAGTAGTGCTGGGCCTGTAACTGTGTGGCCCTCGCAGATCCAGGGCCCTATACTATGGGGACACAGGGCAGTCCAGGCACCAAGGCCACATGCAGCCACCTGTGGAAAATTGCAAAGCCATAGGCAGTGTGGCTGCGAAGACAAGGAGGAGAGACTGCTTTCCAAAACGAGACCAGAGCAGGCCAGGCAGGCCGCAGCCCCAGCCCACAGGTCTTGGATCTGCTGTCCACATGCTTGAGGATGAGGAAGCATGGATCCACCTCTGCAAGTGCCCAGCCAGCAAAAGACAGTAAAGCTGGTGATTAGTGATTCTAGCCAGGAGCCCACGGCCCTGGAAATAGCAGCAAGGGCAGCACATCATGGGTGTTCATGTGCCCAAGGGACAGGTACCCTACTAGACAATTCCATACCAAGATAATCACTTGAAAAAGGCAAGACTGGCCCACGGCCCACCCAGCCAGGGTGGCAACACCATACTCAGGTTGCAGGGGACCCCAGAGCTGCGGTTTCTGCTGCCCCTACATCTTGTTCCCTGCATTTCCTGCTCCCTTCTCTGTGGGAGGACAGAGTTGTGCCTCCTGAGCATGATGCAGAGGGGAGAGGACAGAGAGCTAAGCTCTGAACACCCGCCAAAGAAGGGCAGATTTGTGCTTAGAAAACAGCAGCAATTTTGGGAGCTGAGGCTCAGAGTTGAAGGTCTCAGTGTTGTGGGGACAGGAAAGGACATGGTGGTTGCTCAGGGGGCTGGGAGGCCCCTACAAGCTTCTGTTTCCCCCCTCCCTGTCTCTGTCACCAGCTCTCCACACCTTGGTACAGCTGCCACCAATGTCCCCTCCCAGCATGCCTAGGGGATCTGAAACACCAGAACTCAGAGCCAGGGTGACTCTAGAACTCACAGGGACACTGCCCACCACCCCAGCTGATGGGAGAACCTCCAGGCTGACCACTCAGCTAGACCCAACTGCAATGGAGGAGGAGGCAGACAGAGCCCACATGCCCTAGCTGGCAGGTAGAGTAAGGGATGGTGCTTCCCTGCCTGCATCTGGGGACAGGGATGTCCTCTGCCATGTCATCACCCCACATGGGGCCATTTCAGGCATCAATGAGGGTACGGGAAGTAAAGGTCAACCTGCAAGGGACACGAGCTCACGTAGAGAAAATGTTAACTGACACTTGTCCAGGGAAGGCAAACTCACAACACCTGCCCCTCAGCAAAACTGAAACCTTTGTCATGGAAAAAGCCTGGTGAATGGAGGTCGAAGACCAAGCTCCAGGCACACCAGAGGGTGGGATGTTGTCTACAACCCTCCCTGCAAAAGGCTGCTGTAGCCCATGAGCACTCTTGGGAGAGTTCATGAAGGACTGGGGATGGAAAAAAGCCAGGCCAGCCTCGATCTGGGGGCCCTTCTGAAACAGGAAGACTGCTTCCTGACTGCTCACTCCTTCCCACATTCCCAGAGCAGTGTCCCCAGAGCTGGCCATTTTCCTTGAAGTCCTAGGGTGGCCAGCCAGGCCTGCACTCAGCATCAGGAGCCCAATTCCACCTTTGAAGCATTGAATGAACTTGCATGTAAGAACCAGCTTGACTCAGTTACTGGGAAACTGAAAAAGTGTATTTAGAGCAGCTTGGAAACATAACTTGATCTTTCCAGTTGTGCCCCAAACTAAGTCCAGATACTGACTAAGCATCCAATGAGGACAGGATGTAACGTCAGTCACAAACCAGAGCATGACGACTAAGGGCAGAAAAAGAAGCTGAGACAGTACTGAACTGATAAATCTTACATACTGGTCACAAGCTGGGTGTGCAACATCCTCATAAAGTGTCTGATCCAAACTCACTACAGCTGGACCTCAGGCTGCCAGCTGGGGCTCCCAGCCACCTGCCCACACCTATACAGCCATGGTGTAGACTGACAGCACCACCTGCTGCACTGACAGGGAAATGCAGAGGAGGACAGTGACCCGGGCAGGCAGGCTGGGTTCCTCACCATTTGGGGAGTGGGGTGTGAGAGCATTTCCTGGACTCAGCTGCTCTCTACACCCCAAGGAGAGCCATGCCCCCACCCACCTTCAAAAGACCCATGTCCTACCCCTCCCCAGGGCCCATGGTCGGTCACCATCCTGAGGGCCTCACCTTTCAGCAGGTCCGAGAGTGGGGGGCCGCAGTCGCCTGGGATCGTGTAGTCCCCCTTCCCGATGTTCTCAAACAACTTGTAGATGTTGTCCCCCTCGAAGGGGTACAGGCCTGTTGTGATGTTGTAGCTTCGCCCCCGAGGGGAAGGACAGAGGCCCAGTCAGTCGGGGCTTGTCCTGCAGCCCTGGCCCAAAACCCACCTGGCACAGAAACCTCAGACCACCCCCACCTGTAGGACCTCACACTGGGGGTCGGGAGCGACCTGGAATAAAAGGGTGGTGGCTACACCACTGAAAACACTGGAAACTACTTGACTGTATATGTACTTTAAAGGGTGGGTCCCCCTGGCTGGTACTGAGTGGGTTGAGCACCAACCGGCCTGCAGACCAAAGGGATGCCAGTTTGATTCCAGTCAGGGCACATGATGGGGCCTTGAGAGAGGCAACTGACTGATGTTTCTCTTATGCTCTTTCTCCCTCCTTTCCCCTCTCTCTAAAAATAAATAAAATCTTAAAAAAAAAAAAAAAAAGGATGGGTCACATGCTATGTGAGTTCTCTCAATGAAATACAAATGCCCAACTTGCAGCTGCCCTGTAGCAGGGTGGTAGACAAAGGTTCTCAATGGAGAGCTGTGCCCAAGCATCTGGAGCACAAGTACCACCACTTCAGGAGTGAACAGAGTTCCAGGGAACTCGGAAGGGCCCACCAATGCTATTATTCAGAAGTGCTCAGGGACACGCCTTGACAGGCCAGCAGACCAGTGGGGCAGAATGGGGGCAGGGGCACAGGAAGGAGGCACACAGTGGTTGGCTGAACAATGCTTTCGACTTGCTGTGTCTGAGAATTCCCAGTATGAAGCGTCAGGACAGAAGGTGCCCACAAGACGAGTGTGGCTAGGTGTCAACTGATGAGAATAAAGACAAACGGGGCACTTGACAACTAAGGGGGACAAAACCTTCAGTCCCACCCACAGGGGCTGCTAGCCCCAGCCCCATGGCTGCCCCTCGCTCAACCACCTCAAGAGGGGCAGGATCCGGAAGCCTGAAGCCCGAGCAGGGTGGGCAAAAGAGGGAGCCACAGCCCATGGTCACTTACAGGGTAACCCCAGCCGACCAGATGTCCACCTTGAAGCCGGAAAAGGTGTCTAGGCCATTGGCAATCTCAGGTGGTTGGAACGCTGGGGAGCCCTGGCTCGTCCTACACGTGTCGTCCTCAGCGAAAGGGTGCAAGGCCTATAACAGAGCCAGATAGCCTAAGGAAGTGGCCTTGGGGACTGCCCTGCCCCCACCATGTCCTTGGGTCCTACCTCGGCGACACCCAGGTCAGAGATCTTAAGTGTGCCACTGGTGGTAAGCAGCAGATTGCCCGGCTTGATGTCCTTATGCACAATGCCCTGGCTGTGCAGATACTCCAGACCATCCACCAACTGGCAGAAGTACCTGCAGGACACAAGGGCCACCTGGGGTCACCCAGCAAAACCAAAGAGGCCATAGCTTGGGAGCCACCAGGGCCAGAAAACAGAGAAATGACAGGGCAGGAGGCTCCTCTGGGAACCACAGGCCACAGGTGAGGCTGAGCCACTCCTAGGCCCCTGAGGGCTTCAGTCACCCTTACCCAAGCCTCCTGGGGAGGACACAGAAGGGCTCCCCAGCTTCCTTCCTGCCTTTCCCCACCAGGCAGCCTTTCCTCACTCTACCCATCACATCAAGGCATGTGTAACAATACCCCCTCCCCAGTTGCTCTGACACAGACATGGCCATATAGCCCCCCTGGAGCCGTCCCTGGGGCCAGGGACCCAGGCTCACCCTGCCAGCCTTCCACTCACGCCACAGGCCAGCTGGTCCTGCAGCAAGGAAGGGGGATGATACTTCAGGAGGGCCAGCCAGCCAGCAGCAGTACAGGCCATTGTCAGGGGCTTCCTGAGGACCAGGAGGTCTCAAAGCCTCTGGAGCAGGCATACTGGCATAGGGGATGCGCACAGAGGGGCAACCTGCCTGGGGTGCTGCAAACCAGACCCCCCAAACTCTTGAGTTTTAAAGTACACTTGAGCCATCATTTCATTAGTAATCAGAAAAAGCTGAAACACAGGACTGAGCCTTTGAAGCCCTTGGGCCTGTGAGTGACAAGGCAGGACAGAGGGGCAGCCATGAGGCCTGGCAGCACACACTCACCCATGAGCCTGGCACACAGGGAACCGCTTCTCGGGCACACTGTCCAACATCTCCTGCATGCCGCACACGCAGTATTCCATGACCATATACGTGCAGTGCTAAGGAAACCACAGCCCAGCCAAGACTCCACCCCAGGCAGGACCTGTCCCTGGGGAAAGCTGGGAAGAAGGCCCTGGAAGGTGCTGGTAGGAGACCACAGGCAGCTGGTACAGGAGAGACCGGAAGTGGCTGCGTGTCTCAGGCCAGTAGGAACGGGGCTAGAGGTGCAAGGCTGCAGGGCCAGGCAGCCCAGGGTCAGGCCAAAACCCCTACTCTTGGCTGTGTCTCCACCACGTGGACAGAGAGGAGCCACATGCTAGGAACCCTGTCACTGCACCAGTGAGTTGGTGACAGGCACTTGTGGAAGGACATGGGACTTCTTGGAAGGACCCGGAGCCCTCATGCGCTTGCTTCCAGGAGCTAAAGCAGGGGTGTCAAACTCATGTTCACTGGGGCCCACATTAGCCTTGCACTTGCCTTCAAAGAGCTGAAATAATTTTAGAACTGTATAATTGTAAGTACCCCTTAACTGTTAAGGAGCTGAAATTACATTTGGCCCTTTGAAGGCAACGACGAGGCTAATGTGGTCCCCAGTGAAAATGAGTTTGGCACCCCTGAGCTAGAGTCAGTCAGAGCCACACGTTTTGGAGAGAGGGAGCCTGTCCCACTCAATGAAGGGCAAAGGCCAAAGACACTCCTGCATTCCAGAGTGATACCTCTGGCCTCAGCAGGCGAGGACCAAATACCAGACCCAGGTGGTGTGCCCGCCATGGGGGCACGTAAACATGGGGTCACCCACGTTGAGGCTCAAAAGCGTCTTTTCTCCAGACTCAGTACTCCCACTGAAGCCACAGAGCAAACGGGGACCCGAGCTAGTTCAGGAATAACTGGGAAAACAGACGCATGGGCGTCATGACCCGTATCTGCCCACCCTGACCCCGAAGGATATATCTTCTGCTTCTCCTCATTGTACAGTACATCCACTAGCTGGATGACGTTTTTGTGCCGCAACCTCCGCAGTAGCTGAATTTCCCTGGAGAGAGGACAGAGCATTAGCCAAGCCCTCTGTGCAATGGAATGTGGAGCTTGCTCTTGGGTGTTGTGCATAGGACACACCAGCTCTTAGGCACCAGGAGGACTGGTAGGCTCTGCCACTGCCCCTTCAGTTGTTACCAGTTTGCACAGGGACAACTAGCTGGTGGGGCCTGGACAGGGACAATGCAATCAGGACACTTGTTATACATTTCAACTGAAGATGAACAATTTGTTTTGCAAGAGACCACACACAGGAACAGTAGAGCAAGGTTGGCATGAGTGACCATTGTGTGTGGAACTGGGCTTACAGAGGGCCCCAGAGATGGGACTGTCACACAGTAAGATGAGGCCACGCCCGTCCTCTGGCATCTCATAAGGACTTCCTTCCTCTCCCAGCACTCTGCAGCCCTGCAAGAAAAACGACGCAACCTGCTTCGTTAGAATGGACACTGAGGCGCCACTGACAACCTGGCACACCTGTTGGCTTGTGACAAGGGCTGGGTCCAGAAATCACCCACGTGTCAATCTACAGATGACATGGGCCTTTGGGAGCAGGGGCAGCAGGAACGGGGAGCCTATGGTGGAGCTCCCCATGTCTGACTGCCCAACCCCAGAAATGCCTTTCTAACCTAGGCACAGACAGCCCACAAAACTGTGTGGCTGTGTTGGGAGCAGCATCTACCACTGCTAACTGGGGGGCTTTGGGGAGCACACCCCAGGTCCTCACTGATAAAGACCCGCCCACAGTTCTGCATCCCTGCATCTGAAGATCACCCAGGACCCATCTCCTAGGCTGTGCTCCACTCTGCTTAGAGTCAGGACGAAGTCTGACACTCAGCAGATGATAGCACCCTGTCCTCTGCAGTGAGACAGCTCGGTGCTCCTGCTGACACCAATAAAGTGTGTGCATGCTTAAAGAAGGGGGGCCCATCGACTTAACCTCACTGTGGGGAGAGTATTCATTTGTCCAGTACCAGGATCAAAGCACTCTGTGTAAACATGGAAGTTCCATCACTCACACACCAGGAAAGAATGGACACACATCCAGCTTCGCAGAGATGGGGCAGTGGGAACCACATGCCCCCAGTGGCAGAAGCACGAGTGCCAACAGCACCTCGGGCAAGGGAACTGGAGACGTGCCATCAGCATGACCTGAGCTGCCTACCACAGAAAGCAGGATGTGGCCAGGAAAACCATTACTGCAGTGGCCTTGAGAGCACAGAGGGGTCTCTACCTTGTCAACCGCTCCTACGAGCTGCTTCTCTGGCCAGAAAATGAGAACAATATTTAAAGAAAAAGGAAAGGCGAAGTGCCCAGCCAGGATGCAGGAAGTAAAGGTGAGGAAGTGGTGCCTTCCAGGTTAGGCAGGCTGCCTCTGCTCCTCTGGACCTGCCCATGGACAATGCCCAAGCAAAGTGGACTGTTCCGTGACTCTGATTAACGGAAGAGAAATTGGAAAGCCAGGGTCAAAGCTTTAGAGAAACAGAAGGTGGCCACCTCCATGCTGAGGCCAAAACACACGGAATAAGCAGGGGCGACAGAGCCTCGCCACAGCCACTGCTCGAACTCCCCCACCTTGTTCCCCTCCACATGGGGGGCAGGTCCAGGGCTGAAGGCAGCTCTGGCAGAGGGACACTGAGCAAGATCCCGTTACCTCCTTGTCCTTCTACCGAGATTTCTAAACACACAGTAAGGGGCCCTCAGAGGTGGGAGAGGGACTTAAACGGGGAAATTTGCTGTAAGTGCAGGGCAACACAAACACTTGTACGTAAACACTCACAGCAACAGGGTTCATAACAGCCAAGGAGCAGAAACAACCCAAATGCCTATTGACAGACAAATGATGAATAAACAGAATGTGTCCATCCACACAGTGGATTACTACTCAGTCACAAAAAGGAGTGAAACACTGATACTCGCTACAACATGGATGGACCCTAAACACAAGATCCTCAGTGAGAAAAGCCAAACACAAAAGGCCACACAGCATGTGACTCCATTTATGTCAAATGTCCAGAATAGGCACAGCCACAGAGACCAGAAGTGGGTTCACGGTTGTCAAGAGCTGGGAGAGAAGGATGAGGGTAAGTGATGATAGAGATGGGGCTTCTTTTGGGGTGATGGAATGTTCTGGAATGGTTAGTAGTGAGGGTTCCACAATCTGTGAAAGTACTAAATGCCACTGAATTATACATTAATAGGGTGAGTTTTATGCTACATAAATTATAGCTCAATAAAGCTGTTAAAAGAAATAAACTAAAGTTCAGCCACAGGATGGATGGATGCAAGATAAAGTGCAGCATCGGCTGAGATTCCCAACACACTCACAGGCGAGGAGCCAGAATCCCACATGTACCCTGGCCCGGTGCTGCAGGTTCCCAATGCATCTCAGAGTTCTCCCCTCCCTCTCCCCTTCCCTGGTCAGGAAAGGACCAGGCAAAGAGGGAGGCCCTCAGAACATTCAGTGCAGGTGAGCCCCAGCAGATGGGCTGTGCCCTCTTGCTGTTTTTTGTTGCCCCTGGCAGCAGGCCAGTCTGGGCTCACAGTGGAATCCTTCCCAATACCAAGGGGGGCTGGCAACCCAGCAGGTACTGGGACCTTGTAGAGGCCACTTGGGACAAAAATAAAAGCCAACAAAGTCCAGGATTCTGGTTCTCAACGTGTTAAAACCACAACTATGCAACATCCAGATCCAAGTACCTGTCAATCACTGCAAGGTGCTCCCAGTCTTGCCAGGCCTTACAGGGACACTGAGTGTTTGCTCCCAGAGCTAACACCCCTTCACTGAGGACCCAGCCACATAGGGGGCAGCAGGGGAAAAGAAGCCAAGCACATCATACTACGTTACCGTCCTAACACAGACAGCAGACACATAACAGAAACCACACTCAAAAGACAAGAGATGGCAATGTGACAGAGATGCAAGGGACCAGTGGTCTGGACACAGCTTATCACACTCATGCACGCTTCCTCTGACCCAGAAACTCCACTTCTGGCAATGTGCCCTTCATACCCTTGAGCTTGTCACACAACATGGCACAAAGTAACCCACCAACACAGCAGAGGTCCCCAGCACAGGGAGGGTCAGACCCGGCCCTTGTGGACAGAGCCGCATCCTGAGACAGGAAGGCGGGTCAGTGTGGGCTGCAGGGCAGGCCACCCCATGACTTTGTACGGTCCTGAGCAGGAGTGAAACTGTTTCACGTTTCTAAACAGTCGGTGAAAAAAACACCCACAAAGACTGCAATATGATGACACATGAGTGGTGTGTTCTATGAATGCAAGATGCCATCTGTGCAGTTGTACTGGGGGTTTCCCTCAGCTCTTAGCACAACCTGCCCGGCTGGACCCACTCACCACGTGTGCTCCAGAGTGTGCCCACCTGGTAGGGAACTATCTATACATGCAAGAAACCTTGTTACCCCGATAAGGAGTGGGTTCGACTCTGCCAGACGCCTTTTTTGGATTCAATCCTTGAAGTACTACTGCCTATGGGAAAAACAAATACATATAATTTTTAAAAAAACAACCCTTGCCCTGGCTGAGTAGTTCACTTGGTTAGAGTGTCATCCCTATACATGAAGGTTGCAGGTTTGATCCTCGGTCAGGGCACATGCAAGAATCAACCAATTAATGCAGAAGTGGGACAACAAATTGATGTTTCTTTCTCTTTTTCTCCCTTCTTCTCACTCTCTAAAATCAATCAATAGTCTTTTTTTTTTAAAGTATAACTTAGGATATATTTACTTTTCATTAGAAAGTGCTTGGATAGGGTAAGAAAACACAAATAAAAAAAGGAAGTGAGGCAAGATGCATTGGTATGAGAATTACAAGAAATTTTTTATTTTCACTTGATGCTTTTGGGAACTTTCTTGTTTTACAACAAGCAAGAGGCACAGACCCACAGCAGCCTTCCTAGAGGAAGCCCACGAAGGGAGGGGCGTTCTGACCTGCCCACCACCTGGGCAAACATTGTTCTTTCAGGGGAAAACAAAAAAACAAAAAACTGGTCCAACTGAGGCTTGTCTGTAAGGTTTTGGACACTCTAAGAGAGCAGTGGCTACAGTGGAGTTTATTAAACCTTTCACAGACAAAGAAGCTTTTTCCCTTGCAGCAGGCTGGCTGGCAGCAAGGGCAGCCCAGAAGCTGACACCTGTTCCCCTGCGACCAGAGCTCTGTATCGGGTGGGCCCACCCAGTCCCCTCCTGCAGACTTGGGACAACAGAGCAGTGGCTCAAGAAAGGAGATCCAGGAGCCAGCCCAGCACTCCAAGGGAATCCGCAAAAAGGGGAACCTCCACACCCAGGTCCAGGCCTGAGCCAATGAAATTGAGCACTGGCTCTTTGCCTGCAGCTGACACCTTATGCTAATTGTCAGGTTGGCTGAGGACCACCAACCACTGGCCTCCCCTCTGCTTCCCCTCTGGTCCTTCGCACAGACTCTGCAAAACTGGTTCCATGTAGCCCCAACACCGCATGCCCATGTGCTCCATAAGCTCTTGGGACCTCAGCTGACCCTTTAGGAAACCAGGAGCAGGACGCCAGTGCTCTGTGGCTCCCAGCTGGGCTCTAGTCATTTGTGTCTCTAGTGGAGCATGAGGTAGCTCTGGAGTGGTGAAATGCCCTCTAACTTGACCTTGGTGTGTGCAAACTGCATCTCCTGAACAGGTGCCTTTATCATAGGTACATTACATCTTAGCAAAGGGGGACCCTCAGCCCAGCCCAATGTGTCCCCCATCATGGCCAGGAATGCAGACCTGGGCCCTGCTGGCCCTGAGGCCCCTGACTGCTAATGGGGCGGACTTAGGTGGGTGACTAATCAGGCAAATCAACTGGTGCTAGAACCCAGCCACTGGGATGGGACTCTGGAAACCCTGCCTACCTCGGGCTGCTGCACTGGAGAGGTGGGGGCCTGAGGTGCCCAGCAGTAGGACATTAAGCAGCCAGCACCAGAACATGTCATGAACTAGTGCCGACTCCATCCAGAGCACTCAGCCAGGCAGGAGGAGACCAGAGCCCATTCCAGGATAGATGGGGGGGTGATGCTAAGAGAAGCCAGGAGGACTAGGACAACTCTGGAGAGCAGGAGGGAGGTCCATTTCCGGAGCAGCATTCCAAATGCAGGAACTCACTGCCCTCAACCTGCAGTGGTAGCAATCTGGCTGCCCAAGGGCCACACTGCCCCCTGTGAACTTCTAATGAGAAAACATGACTTCAGGCCAGCAGTCAAGTGGGAGATTCAAACTTGAGGATGAGGTGTCACTTAGGAGGGTGTCTTGCCTTTAGGGCCCTGAGACTCCCCAAAGACACAGTGGCTCATGCCCAAACTCCACCTCCCAGATAAGAGACCTGGACAGAGAACTGATCAACTGGCCCCAAGGGGCCCAGACACACCTCACCTGGTGCCCACAGGCTGGGCAGTAAAAAAGCCTCACCAAAACACTGCCAACCTTGCCCTTTGTCCCACCCACCCTGGTGCTGCTCAGAGTACCAGGCTCTGACATACCCTCTTTTCACCTCCCCCAGGTGGTTCCAGAGCAAAGGAAAACTGCTCAGCTCTCCTGCCAGTGGGAAGGAGGGAGGTGAAAGCCTAGCGGCGGTGAGCAGCACTTCCAGTATGGGCCTGGCCAGCCAGACAGTCCAAGGTCACAATCAGTCCTGCCTCCTGGCCCGTTAGATAAACCTCTTCTGGGAACCTGGAGGCTGGGAGGAGAGTGGGCGTGGGGAGGGCAGGGTTCCACCCTGAGGCAATAAAGAGGAACGCCCCCAACCTGAGACTAGCAGGAGGAGGAAGACAGGGTCCCCACGGCTCCTGGGGAATTCCTGCTGGCAGTCCGGGTACCTCCAGGATGCCTAAGGGGCAGATGGCACATAATTCATGTAAAAATTTATGGAAAAAGTTCTGCAGGACACAAGCAATTCCCCTCTGTGGGTCACCAGGCCTGCAGTCAGGGATGTCTAATGTAACAGCCAAGCCAGCAGGAACTGGATAAGTCCTTGCTGCTGACTGATAAGCCGGTGCAAACAATTATTTTTGGCAACAGCTGGGTTCCCCTCCAAGAGGATAAACAAATTGTTTCACCTGGCGCTAGTACTGGCTGCTCAAGGGACAGAAAACCTGCTGGCCTCCAGGGCCTTTCCCGGCAGAAACTCTCAGGGCCAAACACTGGCTGGCTCCACTGGGCACCTAAGTTCTTTGTCCAGCTGGGAGAGTGAGAGGGAGAGGGGTGTACTCCTGCAGAGGACAACTTTGACACCAGCTCCCAATAGCACAAAAGCACCAGGGCCCAGCTGAAACAAGCTAGCCTGACTTCCTGAAAGTATTAAGCACGTCGACACGTTTCCTAATAAGGGGGATGCAGGAGCCATCTGCCCAGCTAAAGGGAAGGAAGGAAGGAAGGAAGGGAGGGAGGGAGGGAGGGAGGGAGGAAAGGGAAGGGAGAGAGGGTGGATGACCCTGGAGCACTCAGGGACCCCCAAAGCTGGTAAGACCAAGAAGCTCACACTTACTTCTTCACGTTGGCTTCCCCATTGGGGATCCTCCGCAACTTCTTCTTCTTGAGGATTTTGACGGCTCTCCTGCACAACGTTTCCGAGTCCAGCACCTCCTTCACTTTGCCGTAGGACCCCTCCCCCAGCAGGTCCCCCATCAGGTACTTGCCAATGAGCTTCGCCCGCTTGCGGCGGGGCTGGTAGATGACCTCGGTGGAGTCGATGCGGTGGATGAATGTGTCCATCCCCACTGACATCAGCTCGCCCTCTGTAAACATGCCCAGCTGCTGCGGGTCTGCCACATCCATTCTGGACTCAAGATATCCGATTCGCACCACCGGCGGTCCCTTAATCCCCTTTAGGGATACCCCGGTGACAGATTCTTCTTTTTGTCTCCCCTACCCCAAATTCCCTTCTCAAAAAAAAAAAAAAAAAGTCAACAAAAACACAAAAGGAAAAAAAAAGAGAAAGAAAACCCCTTCTTTGAAAAGAAACGATTGTACTAAACGTGAGTTCAAGAGGCGTGCCTGGTCCGAGGCCCGGGCATCCGACGGGGAGCAGCGTCGCAAGTGCGACCCGACCTGCCAACTCCAGGTCGGGCCGGCGTGTCCACGGGGACCCTGGGAAGGCCGGTGGGGTTGTGAAGTGCTAGGTCATCCTCCAGGGACTTTAGACCCTCGGGCAAAAACGGACGCGGCCAAGCCAAGTCTTCTCCCGGTCGCCCATTACCAGCCAGCCGCAGCCCGCGCCTGGAGCCCGGGCAGGCCCCGGAGCCTCCAAAGCTGGGCAGTTAAGCTTCGCTGGGGACCGGGGCGTCTCCGGCAGCCTCACTGTCCAAGGCTCCCCTAAAAGTGGTAGGTTCCTATCCGGCTCGGTCCGCTGAGGCCAGCCCGTGCGTGTGCCGGGAGGCCGCCTGGGGCCCTCCTGCCACAGGGAGCAACTTCCGTCGGAGCGGGCCGCCTGAGAGCCCCCAAGCGGGCCTGGGACCTCCACAAGCAGCCTCGCGGACACCCCCCACCCCGCCGACCCAAACGGCAGCCGGCGCTCGCTCTCCGCCCCGAACGTCGTCCGCTGCAGCCCTCGAAGCGCAGGGGAGCCCGTAGGACACCAGGCAGCCGAGGCGGAACAGGCCACGGACACCGGGCAGGGGGTTCCCAAGGCAGCGGGGCCCGGGCGGCACGTCCCCAGCCGCTGCCACCGCGCGCGTGGAGCAGGAGGGGCGAGGCTGAGACCCAGCCCATGCAAGGCGGCCGCGTTGCCGCCCGGCCCCGCTGCCGCCGCCGTCCGTACCTCCACCTCACTCGCGGGCACCCGGGGCCGCCTCCCCCTTCCGCACCCAACACTCCACCGCCATCTTGTTTACCTCCCGCCCCCACCCTGCGCCGCCGCGCCGCCTTGGGCCCGTCCCACGCGACGCCGACGTGTCCGCCCGTTGGCCGAGCTGGAAGGCCCCGCCCTGCCATGGACATCTATTGGGCTGTTTGGACCCAGGGGCGCCTAAGCGGGGATTGGTTCGTGCTTGGCCCTGCCCCAGGGGTGGATACTGCTCGCTCATTGGTCTGCGGAGGTGCCCTTCACGGGTACGGTAGCGGGAGTGGAGAATTAAGGCTGTAGTGCTAACCTCCGAAGGGTTTGGGGTTATGGTCGGAGGTCCGAAAGCCAACGGCCTCGTTGTAACGTGCACGGGGTAGGTGCAGTCTTCGTGGGCCAGGATGCGGCTCGGGGACCTCTCCCCCGGGATCCTTCTCGAGGCGAAGTCAAGGGCCAAAAAGTAGCCCACCTCTATCCATTTCTAGCTGCCGCAGCAAGGAGCTGCCGCCGCGTCTGCCCATTTGCGCTGGATTTCGTAAGGAACTGCTGCAGCTTTCTGATGTAGGGGAACACGCAGACGTACCGCACCGAACCCAATAACCTGAAGGCCAAAACTCCTTTAGCTACAATGGGTTGATTTACCGCAAGACGGGCGTGGAGCCGGCAACCGATGGCAAAGGTGTATTGGTCATACTGAAAAGGAGATCCGGCCAGCTATACGGATCACCATCAACAAGAGTGCCCCGGCCACTCAGAGCAGCATCCACCACATGATCCGCAAGAACAGGTACCGCCGGATCTGCGCAAGGCCGCAACTGCAGGGCCAGCACCTTCCTGCACAGCCAGAATCCCGTGATTGTTAAGTGGAAGCGGGCCACCCCACCAAGAGCTCCTGAGCAGCCCCCTTCCCTCGGAGCAATAAAAGTATAAGCAAACTTAAAAAAAAAAAAAAGTAGCCCAAAGTGACCAAGGCAAAAAGCCTTGATTAAACATAGCTGGGGCCGGAGGGTGATCTGCCCTCAAAGAATTCTGGAGCAGAAGAGAACTGGGTGAAAAAGTTTGACAAAATAGGTTTGATGAGGTTGAAAATAGCTCCTTTGTACCTTTCTGCTTGTTGGCACTAGATTATTTTGCCAGAACAAATTGTCTTGTGTGAAGCTCCTGATTCTCAATAGTCAAAAAGTAAAAAAGTTTGGATGCTGACACATCTGATTTGGGATCCAGGCTGGGGGTTCTGAGTCTATGACCCTTGAACACCTGTAAAACTGTAACGTTGAATGTGCCCATGTGCATGTTGTTGGGAATGATCCTTGAGTTTCATCACATTTTTAAAAATTATTTAATTTTTAAAGTAAATTTACATCAGATTCTTCAAGGACCCATATAAAGGGGATTGGTGTAGCTTTGAAGAGAGGAGGGGACACAAGGGGCACCACCATACCAGCAGGCCCAAATCAAAACGTGAGGATTGGCCCCAAACTCCTTTTGAGAAGAAAACCATAAAGATCAGAGCAGAAACCAAGGTAATAAATAGAATAGAAAAAAATACTCTGGCTGGTGTAGATCAATGTATTGAGTGCTGGCCTGCAAACAGAGAGGTCGCAGGTTTTATTCCTGGTCAGGGGACATGCCTGGGTTGTGGCCTAGGTCCCCTGTTGGGGGAGAAAAAGAATAGGAAAATTAATGAAGCCAAAAATTGTTCTTTGAAAAGATACAAAGACATTTTCTTAAATACCAGGGACAACTCTATGCCCATAAATTCAATATTCTACTTGAAATGGCCCAACACCTTGAAAGATACTAAAATGAAAGTTCATACAAAAAGAGATTGTCTGCATAGTCATATCTATTGAAGAAATTAAATCTGCAGTGAAAAACCTTTAAACAAAGACAACTGTCAACAAAGGATCTCCCCCACCAACTAGGGAGATACAACCATCAGTGGAAACTGAGAATGTACAACCCCAGAGGCAAGGGTATGGCAGATTTAGAAGTTCCTGTTCCCTCCCTAATTGGTATACTTCCACAGGAATGAGAACTCCAAATCTTCAGTTTGATTGGTCAGTGAAGATGCAAATAAGGCTATAGATGGGCTGGTCTGATTGGATCAGGACGGCTGAGTACTATTGGTCAAACTTCTATCCTAGGAGCTCTCTTTACAAAAGTCAATTTAGCATGCAAGAGGCTTGGAAGTCTGTCCATAGGCAACTTGGGTAACAGGCCCCTATAAACAATGGCTGGTAGACTCTGGTTATAAATTTGGGCCCAGTTAAACACAAGGTAGTCCTTCTTGGCAGGTATTCTTAGAGTCAACACAATTAAGGCTCAGATGGTTTCACTGGTGAATTTCCACTGAATGTTTAAGGAAGAAATAACATCAGTTCTAAAAAAATCTCCCAAAAAACAAGATGAGGGAATGCTACCCAACTTGAATTCCTTTTGGTATGTTCTATGTTTTGTTTTGGGGTTTTGTTTTTTTTTTAAGATTTTATTTATTTATTTTTAGGGAGGGAAGGAAGGGGGAGAGAGGGAGAGAGAGAAACATCAATGTGCAGTTGCTGGGGGTTATGGCCTGCAACCCAGTAATGTACCCTAGCTGGGAATCGAACCTGGGACACTTTGGTTCCCAGCCTGCACTCAATCCACTGAGCTATGCCAGCCAGGGTGGTATGTTCTATGTTTTAAAAATTGCTGGCTTATGACCAAACTTCTTGGAATCTGGAGGTGTCACTGACAATCTTGGCATCCGTAGGCCCCAATTTCCTTCAATAAGTCCAGACTCCTCTTCTGATATGCAGAACATATGAAGGGACTTGGGAAATGTCAGGTGACCATTGCAGAAAGTCCTTGAAGGTGAAATCTCTGCTCAGATACCACCTCCTCCAAGAAGCCCTCCTAGTCATTCACTGGAACATTGCATTACATCAGCCTCCATTTTTTCCTTTTTATTGAATTTATTGGGGTGACAGTGTTTAGCAAAATTATACAGGTTTCAGGTGCACAATTCTATAACATTATCTGTAAACTGTATTGTGTTCATCACCCCAAGTCAAGTCTCTGTCCATCACCCTTTATCACCCCTACACCCTTCTCCACATAGTCCCTTTCCTGTTTGACTTTCTTCTTCTTAATCCTTGTCACCATCGGAAATTATCTTATTTGCCCTGGGTGGTGTGATTCAGTGGGTTGGGTGCTGGCTTGCAAACCTAAAGGTCACCAGTTCGACTCCCAGTTAAGGCACATGCTTGGGTTGCAGGCCAGGTCCCCAGTTGGGGGCATGTGAGGCAACTGATCAATGTATTTCTCACACATCAATGTTTCTCTCTCTCTTTCCCCATCTCTCTGAAAATAAATAAAATCTTAAAAAATATTTAAGAAATTGTTAAATATATATATATATATATATATATTTTTTTTTTTTTTTTTAAATCCTTATCCAAGGACATGTTTGTTAATTTTAAAGAGGAAGGGGAAGAGAGAGAAACATCATTAGTTGCCTCCTATATGAGCCCTGACCAGGGATGGAACCCACAACCTAGGTATGTGCCTTGACTTGGGATTGAACCTGCAGCCTTTTAGTGTATAGGACAATGCTTCAACCAACTACACCACCCAGCCATGATCATTTATATATCTTCATCTGTTTTTTCCTATCCCTGGCAATAGACTGGGAATTGAGCCTCTCTGGGGCTGAGTCTGAGTCTGTCTTGGTCACTGCTGTACCCTCAGCAATGAGAGCTGTGAAGTCCAATTCAGCAGCCACTGGCCACATGTGTCTAGTAAGCTCTTGTAATGTGGCTGCCTGAATTGAGATATGCTGTGCATGTAAATTTTACACTGGATTTCAAAGGCTTATCATGAAAAAAAAATATCAATAACTATGATGAGAAAACATAATAACTTACACTGATTGTGTGTTGAAATAACAATTTTGTTAAAATAAATGTTATTAAAATTAACCATACCCACTAGGCTGACTATAATACCAAAACATGGGCAATAACAAGTACTGACCAGGATGTGGAGAAACCAGAACCCATTTAGAAAAGGTGCAGCTATGTTGGTAAAAAAGTCAAAAGGTTAAACACAGGCCCTGCCTGGTGTGGCTCAGTGGATTGAGCACCAGCCTGTGAACCAGGGGATCACTGGTTCGATTCCCAGTCAGGGCACATGCCTGGGTTGCTGGACAGGCTCCCAGTTGGGGGCGTGTGAGGAGCAACCTAATGATGTCTCTTCTCACTCATGGATGTTTCTCTCCCTCTTTCTCCCTCCCTTCCTCACTCTAAAAATAAATTAAAATCTAAAAAAAAAAAAGGTTAAACACAATGTTTCTATATGGCCCAGCAATTCCACGTCCACACAGAAAACTGTCTACACATGTCCACAGCAACAAGATTTGCAGCAGGATTCACAGCAGCCAAAAATGGAAACAGAAATATTTGAGATCTTGCTTCCTGGCAATTATCAGTTTGGGCTCCAATAAACTCATAAAAAAATCTTAAATGAAAAATAACTCAAATGCCCATCAATGGATGAATGGACATACATAATGTGGTCAGTCCACAAAGTAGAGTATTACTCAGCCACTAAAAGGAGTGAAGCACTGACACTCGCTATACCATGGCTGGACCTCGAACGCATAATGCTCATTGAGAGAAGCCAGATCAAAAAGCCACATAGTATGTGATTCCATTTGTGTGAAATGTCCAGAATAGGCAAATCCAGAGACAGGAAATGGGTTAGTGGTTCTCAGGGGCTGGGGAGTGACTGCTAAGAAGGGGGCTGTTTTTTGCAGTGATGGAATGTTTTAGTCCTCCCTCTTTTGCCTCCATCACAGGTGAGCACACTGAGACTTGCAGAGAGGAAGCCACCTACCCACTCAGGCTGAGTGGGAACTCATACCTGAATGCCCAGCCTGGGAGCCGCCAGGAACCCTATAAGGATTCTAGCACCATCTGCTCAGGGTCATGTGGGCCTAAGGGCTCCCCAGCTACTCTGTCTGCTTAGGGTTTGTAGCAATTAACAAACCCAGGTCAGGCCAGCATGGAACCAGATTTGGGGAGCCTGAGACCCCTGTGGGGCTGCTCTCAGCCTCTCCAGGGACCCTCTCACTCACTTCAGCTCTTTTCCCAGCAGAAATCCTCAGCTGAGGCACCTTGGCCTCTCACTTCCCATTTCTATTAAAGGACGATTAACAATACTGTATGTCATCAAGTATAAGGCCATTGGTGGTAAGATGCAGTATTATTCTGTGAATGGCTATGAAAAGCAAAGAACAGCCAGCAACAATACTCTGAACCTGACCTCTAGGAAGATAAACTGTGAAAAATGGGAATAACCATAGGGCTAGGCAGTAGTTACAAGTACTTGGAATAGCCCTGGGAAAATTCTTGTCCTGCATTCTCTCATGCTTACCAACCGACAGGTTTTGCTAAGAATCCTGGGTTTACAAGTGTGGGCCGCAGGTTATAGGTGAGAGTCTTCAGATTTTAAATGGAGAGCTCCACACACAGACATTCATGTCCAGCCAGCCCCCAGACCCACTTGCCCCTACAAAGCCCCCTTGCTAACCCTCTTGCTTCCCCCAGCTGATACCAAGAACCACTTCCTCACTGAAGACAGAGGAAGCCAACTCCTCCTGACCACCCTCCAGGCTCGTTGCCCCCATCCTGGATCTGCTCCCACTTAATGGGTTGAGTAAATGTCAAGTTCCTGACCACAGGCACAACTCACCCCAGACCCAGCTCAGCCCCTACCCCATGAAGCAGGGCCCCTGGGAGCAGGGGTCCTTCCAAAAATAGATCAGCTATCTCCAAGGATCCAGCCATGGTTGCAGATTAGAATGTGGCCAGAGAGGGGCCAGGTCCGTATGAACTTTTGTGGTGGGGACCCGTGGCCTAGGCTCTCTGGGTGCTTGTATATGATGCTGGGGGCTTACAGGTTTTCAAACCCAGTCTCTTGGGGTAGTGACACTTGGATTGTCTCTGTTGTCACCCCTTTTTGGACCTTGTCAACAATAGGATGGGAATGCACAAACTCACATGCTGACAGTCACCCATCTTTCACTCTAGACCACATCCCACTCCATCAGACATCTGGGCTGGATCACCCTCTGTGGGAGGAAGTCCCGGGTACTGTGGGGTATGAAGCAGCCTCCCTGCCCTAACTGGTGTAGCTCAGTGGGTTGGGCATCATCCTGTAAACCCAAAGATCCCTGGTTCAATTCCTGGTTGGGACATATGCCTAGGTTGCAGGCTGGTCCCCAGTTGGGAGCACATGAGAGGCAACCCACTGTTTCTCTTGCATGTCGATGTCCCCCTCTTTCTCCCTCCCTTTCCTTCTAAAAATGAAAACTTAAAAAGATCTCTCTACCCTTCCACACCCCCTACCTACCCACCTCTGTACATTGATTAATGCATATTCATTGTGGAAATTTTGGGACATAGACTTAAAAAAATGAAACAGCATCCCTGCCCCCCCATTCAATGCCACAAGCACCCCAGTTGTGACAATCACACATTCCCAGACATTACCTAGTGACCCCTGGGGGAAGGATCACTCATGTCTGAGAACCACTGGTTTAACAATACACATGTACTTATGAAAGAAGTTTATAATCTTGTTTCAAAATACTCCTAGGCATAATGTATTTTGGAGAAAGTGTCCCGATATGGCTCCTGGGATTTTTATTTTCCTAAAAATTTTTATTTTTAGACAGAGGGAAAGGGAGGAAGAGAGGGAAACATCAACAAATGGCTGCCTCTTGTGAGCCCCTCACCGGGGACCTGGTCTGCCACGCAGGCATGTGCTCTGACTGGGAATCAAACCAGCCACCCTTTGGTTCGCAGGCTGGCAGTCAATCCACTGAGCCACACCAGCCACGGTGGATTTTTACTTTTAAATAAGGTGTAGCAAGTTCCTGGTTCACATAGGTGAACTTCCCCATTCACATAGGTGGTGTATTACTTGGCTGAGGAAGGTGCAGGGTTCTGCTTCCGTGACAAAATGTTGGGAGGTCTGCCACCTCATACCCATTAGGATGGCCACTACCACAAAACAAAGACTGCAAAAGCCCCCCACAAAAAACACACAATGTGAAGTGCTGAGGGAGATGTGGAGAAATTAGAAGCTTGTGGACAGATGGTGGGGCAGCTGCTATGGCAAAAAGGATGGTGGTTTCTCAAAAAATGAAACAATCACCATTCAAGCCAGCAATCCCATTTCTAGGCAGACTCAAAACTGGGAGCAAGATGAAGAAATTATTCGTGCACACATGTAGTAGCAGCACAATTCACAACAGTGAAGTGTCCCCCACAGGTGACTTCAACCTTCCACTTGCTCAGGCCAAAACCCAGGTGTCATTTGGACCTTCTCCCCGACACCATCAGTCATGAAGACTCCTTAAAATCTCACTGCTGAATCTTGTCCCTCTCCCGCATTAAGGAAACAAATCTGACCAGGAAGCTTTAAGGAGCAGGATTAGGACCCCTCTGCATCACACTGCACTCGGGTGGTATGTGACACCCCGATCTGTCCTGGAGAAGGCTTAATCCAAAGCCCATGGCCCAAGGCCAGGGATCCTGGGGCCATGTGTAAGGCTTTCAGATACCAATCCGGAACATCATGTTCGAAGAGAGGGATAGATGCAGGCAGCACGGTAAGAACGAGGGCAACAAGGGACACCGGGCAGGCATATAAACTGGAGGGAGTAGGGCAAGAGATTCAGATCAAAGGCTCTTGCTGTTCATGTGCTTTACTGTAGAACCGAGCCCTTGAATGGGAAACATGAAGGACCCAAGAAGGGGATGGGAGCCTGAGGGGAAACGCTACACTCAGCCCAGCAGTGGCCACCTCTTTGGGCCAAAGGGCATTCAGAGATGCCAGGTGGCTAAACTTGTGGATCTGGGTTTGGAGGGTCAAGGCGCAGGGGCACAGGGAGGACGGTTTAGGATCCTGACCACCCAATTTGTTACAGGGAACCCCCAACTCACCCAATCCAAGTTGCCACTACTGAGGCCCCCTTAACTGGGGGCATTGACACCCTGCCCAGGTGCCCCCAGTGTCTCGGGCCCCAGACACTTGAAAGGATGGGTTGCACTCAAACTAAGTAAGTCTGTGCTTTTATTGGCTACTTGAGAGGGATGAAGCGGGAAGAGTGGGTAGCCCCAATGCCGGGCCGGCCATGCTTCACTGGCTTATAGGTGATGGAGAACTCGCCCAGGTAGTGGCCAATCATCTCCGGCTGTGGGAAGCAAAGAATGGACCAGTGTTAGGTGACCATGGGTGGAAAAACCCACACCCACCCAAGCAGCACAGCCCCTCACACACCTTTATTTCCACCTGGTTGAAGGTCTTCCCATTGTACACGCCCACCATGCTGCCCACCATCTCTGGCAGGATGATCATGTCCCGCAGGTGTGTCTTCACCACTTCAGGTTTCTCCATAGGTGGCGCTTCCTTCTTGGCCTTGCGCAGGCGCTTTAGCAGTGAGTGCTGCTTCCTCCGCAGGCCGCGGTTCAGGCGCCGCCGCTGCCTGGCACTGTAGAGCTGCATCAGCTGCTCACTAGGTGGGAGAGGGCAGGTGGGGCGGCATGGGTGGTCTAAGCCCTGGTAGAAACCAATACCCTTCACCCACTAACAACACTGTTCCCTGTAATCCCCAAAAGGCAACGTTCAGGGCCCAGCCTAATATTCAAGATGAACCCCGCAAATCCGACAACCTTCACATCACTGTCTGGAAACCAAGGCACAAGTACAGGCAGCTCAGGTGAAGTGGTGCAGCAGGAACCCCGTGGGTAAAAGGATGTGCTCCTAAAGGCCTCAAGAATCCAGGAGAAGGGCCAAGTCTAAGAAACCCTCAGCCTGCTCTGTGTTTTCAGGAACTGGGTCCTCCAGGCCTAGACCCAGGCACACCTTCATCAAACAGGGGTCCCTGGCTGTCAGAAAGCCTTCCCCCTCATCTGGAGGCCCGGACACATACCCACCCCGCCCCTGGGGGCAGACTTTTAAGAAGCACGAGTCAGACCACCACCACCCCGCCTAGAAGCTTCCAGCTCCGACCAAATCTTAAACCTGGAGCCATAAACTGCCCAAGTGCCAAGCCGTGGCCCGCTGCCTGACCCTACAAGGCTCGTAAGCTACAGATATTTGCGTTTTCAAACAGATAGGAAGATGTCAAACAACACATGAAATTTCTGTTATTGTCAAACCGCAGCCCATGCTTCTACCCTCGGGCTAAGGCCTCGTGGGCACCTCTGGCCGCAGTCCCCAGTCCCCCGGGGTCCCCTTCCGCCGCCACCCCTTCCTTGGTCCGTTAGACCCTTACTAGGACATGTCAAGTAGCTGATCGAGATCCACGCCGCGGTAGGTGAACTTGCGGAAGGTCCGCTTCTTCTTCTGCTCCACTTCCGCCTGTGTGGGCCCGGGTCAGAGGTGAAAGCGAGCCCGAGACTCACCTCCCACCTCTACGGCCTCAACGGGGACAGCGGGCCTAAAAGTCCCGCCGGAAAACACGCGGCGCCCCCGGCAGACGAGTCCGTGGAGACACATCACCACGGGCTCGCACTAGGGCGGTACACGCGGCTACGGGGCCTCGGCTGTGACAAGAGAGCTCGTACAGTCCGTCCCAGACCCGGGTCGTCGCGACACCCACCAGGCCCGCCCCGCGACCCCACATCCGGCGGTCCCGGCAGCCTGGAAGAGGCTGTCGGAGTTGCGCGGGCTGACCCAGAGCCCCAAGAAGCAGCCAGAGCCAGGATGGTGCCGGATATGTTCCCACAGACAGCAAAGCCTCAGCTCTTACCATCTTGTTGGTTCTTTGGAAAGGACCACCCACTCTGCGTCTGCGCAATTATCGCGAGCTCGCCCCTGTGCCCCGCCCCTTGGCCGTGCGTGCGCAAGCGCCTCAGCTTTTCGGGGGAGGGCGCGCGCCCTCTGTTGTCGGGAGGGTAGAGCTCAGGCTGCGACGACAAAAGCGGTGGGCAAGAGGCCTTTGCTTTTGCCGGGGCTTGGACGCCAACCCCCAGGGTGGGGCCAGGCGCCTGGAGTTTAGGGCCCTTTTCTAAACGTCGCTCCCCCTTTCAAACATCATATTCGTGCTCTGTAATCTCCATTAATGGAACACAACCTAACAAGTGTTTATGGAGCACCTACTGTTGGCAGTCGGTGCTGTCTGGTTCAGGTCCAGCGTTCCACGATAGAGCTGTTACTGCAGAGTGAGAGGCAGTCCCCCTAAGGAACAGGGTCATATAGTTAACAGAGCCAGGAGGGGTGGGACACTGGCTTCTAACAGTCAGAAAAAGGCATCCCTGATAAGAACCAGCCAGCCTTGAATGGACGAAATTATTTAAGTAATAACTATATAACAATACACTTCTAGGTTTGTAACATAAGTTGATGTAATAAGTATAACAGCAATAGCAAAAAAAAAAAGGAACAAGGCACTAAGATATATAGGAGTACTGTTTCTATATTCACTGGAATTAAGTTAGTGCCCATCTGAAGGTGATTCTGATATATTAAGATGTATATGGGCCCTGGCTGGTGTGGCTCAGTGAATTGAGTGCCAGCCTGCAAACCCAAAGGTTGCCGGTTCGGTTCCCAGTCAGGGCACATGCCTGGTTCGTGGGCCAGGTCCCCAGATGGGGGTGTGGAGAAGCAGTTGATCAATGTATCTCTCACACATCGATGTTTCTGTCCCTCTTTCTCCCTTCCATATGTATATGGTACCATATGACCAAGCAATCCCACTTCTGGGTGTGTACCCCAAACAACTGAAAGTGGTTATTTGACCAGATTTGCACACCCATGTTTGGAGCACCATGATTCACAATGGCTAAGTGGAAACAACCCAAGTGTCCATCAATGGATGAATGTAAGCGAAGTGTGGTGCACCCACACACTGGAATACACTATTTGGCCTTAAAAAGAAAGGACACTCGACACGTACTATGTGGGTGAACCTTGAAGACACACTCAGTGACATAAACCAGACATTAAAGGACAAATACTGTGTGGTTCCACTCATAGGAGGTCCCTAGAGTAGTCAAATTCATAGAGACAGAAAGCAGAATGGTGGGAGCCAGGGCTGGGGAAAAGGGGTGAGAAGTTAGTGTTTAATGGGGACCGAGTTTTAGTCTGAGAAAGTCCTGGAGATGGATGATGGGAATAATTGCACAACAATGTGAATGTACTTAATGGCATGGAGCTGTGCACTGAAAAATGGTTACACATAGCAATTTTTACGTGTATTTTGCTACAGTAAAAGACCAGCCCTGGCCGGTAGCTCAGTTGGTTAGACAATCAACCTGATACACCAAGGTTGTTGGTTCAATCCCCAGTCAGGCACATACAGAAATCGAGAATCAACCAGCCGTGACTGGTGTGACTCAGTTAATTGAGCATTGGCTTCCAAAGCAAAATGTCACTGGTTTGATTCTCAGTCAGGGCACATACATAGGTTGTGGGTTTGGTCCCCAGTCAGGGTGAGTACAAGAGGCAACTGATCAATGTTCCTGTGCCGTTTTGATGGTTCTCTCTCTCTTTCTCCCTTCCCTGCCACTCCCCGCTTAAGAAAAAAGAAAAGAAAGCATAAATGAGTGATGAGTGGAACAATTTATAAAAAAAAAAGAATATACTTAAAAACCCAATCAAACATATATATAGTAAGCTTAGAGGATCCTCTAAGAAAATCACTCCCAAAATACAATGAACAAAGTCATTAAAGAGAACGAAATGCTACACTAGAAAATGGTGGACTGTAAAAGAAAGAACTAAGAGAGGCATTAAGGACAAAAAAAGAACTATGACATAGAAATCAAAGTGAAACGGCAGAGCACAGCCCAAGCATATTGGTAACATTAATGAGAATTCAGCAAGGAGGTAACCAGCCCTGCTGGGAGGGAACTTTGCTGGAAGAGGGAGCACATATGCAAAGGTCCTGGAGTAGGGATGACCTAGGTGCTCTTAAAGCCAGAGAGGCCAGTGTCAGTGTCACCCTTTTGAGCCCTCAGTCCCCTCTTGGTCTCCAGTCCAGCTGGTTGGGTAGGGTTTGACTGACACCAGTGACTTTGTGGGGAACTGGGTGGGCCTGGAGGAAAAGAAGTTCAGAATCTCCTCAGCCATTTTCACAATCCTAGGGAAGAAGCCAATTAAATTCCATTCAAAGGAGGGGCTGTCAAAGGAAGGGTTGCCCTCTCTGTCCTAAGGGAGTACACCATTTGGGGTCGAAGGGTATGTTCTTTAGGGTGTGAAGGGTGTGATACAGGCTACTGAGTCCCAGCTGTCTAGAAATCTGTTTGCACGATGCTGTTTGCCAGGGACCTTAATTTTGCCAATTAATTTCACTAGCAAAAGGAGCTAAGAGTTAATGCTGTGATACCGTGGTATGATCCTGCTCCTCCCTGCATCTTCTGTAAACCTGGGTGGCAGCAGCTTGAGAAGGAACGGGGAAGGCTGCCTGCCATCCAGAGGCCATTTGGAGATCACAAGGAAATTTGCCAGGGTTGAGCTCTGGGAATGTGGGGTAATGGCAGCTTTGTTTATTAGTTTTATCTCAAGCCTGGCACACTGGAGGTACCGAGTTCATTTTTGGACAAATCAATTTATGTTTTAAAAACATTCTTTAAAACTTTTTTTGATTTTAGAGAGAGGCAACCTAGGGGAGACATTGATTTGTTGTTCCACTTTTTTTATTGTTGGTTATCATTTTTTTGTCTTTTATTTTTTAATTTTCATTGTTGAAGTACAATTTTCTCTTTTACTCCCAGCTCACCCACCCAGCCCTCCCCTCCTCCCTCCCATTTCCACCCACCCCTAGTTTTTTATCCATGTGTCCTTTACACTTGTTCCTGTAAACCCTTCCCCTTTTCCCCTGAAATTCCCTGCTTTCTCCCCTCTGAACAGTCAGCCTGTTGTTCCACTTTTTGATGCAATCATTGGTTTTGTATGAGCCCTTACTGGGGATGGAACCTACAACCTTGCCAAATCAGGATGACACTCTAACCAACTGAACTCCCTGGCCAGGACATGTTTTAAAATCTTGATTGTGGTCATTAGAATTACAAAATAACAGCCACCAATGACATCCCTATGGATTTTAACCCCTTGAGACCATGTCAGACTCCAGACCTACAGAAATGTAAAAGAATAAATGTTTTTAAAAGATTTTATTTTTAGAGAGAGGGGAAGGAAAAGAGGGAAACATCAATGTGTGATTGCCTCTCATGCACCCCCTTCCAGGGACCTGGCCCACAACCCAGGCACGTGCCCTGCCAGGGAATCAAACAGGCAACCCTTTGGTTCGCACACTGGCTAAACATGTTAAGCCATTTTGTGGTGATTGGTCACAGTGGCTATAGACACATACACTAGAATAATTGGTCACAATTGTTTCCCAGGGGCCCGACTCCTGGGATCCAGAAGCCCGTCCCTACCACCCACTTTATGGATAGGCCAGACTAGCCTCAGCCTATGTGCAAGCTCTGACCCACCTCTTCTCAGGCCTTTAACTGAATGTCAAAGCCCTGGGCATCTGGGGAGTGGGGGCAGTTGAGATGCTAGAAGGACTTTGCAAGTCAGGCCCATGTGTGTCCAAAAGGAAGGGGTAGCCCTTATGGAGTGACAGATCCCGTTCCACATTTCTGACTCCAGGGCCCCTTCTTTCCCTTTGCCCCCTATCCCCTACTCCCCACTTGTCTCCAGGTGGACTTGAGCCTAAAGGCCAGGAGCAAGCTGCCCTACTCCCTGGCCCAGCCCTGCCTCTCAGGCTCTAATTGTCCTAGCCACGATGCTTCATCCCAGAGGCCTGACTGGATGACCCAATGCCACATCACCCATGTCAACAGCCTAGTTTGTGCAAAGGTGAGCAGGCTGCCCAAGGCCACAATCCGAGTGTCACTCCCACAGGGACTGGGGAGGTCTGGCCAATCAATCCCCAGGCAGATCTGTCTGGATGCCTTTTCCTCAACACGCAGCAAGTGGCCACGAACCCTAGAACCCAGGGCCTCTCACACTGGCTCTGCAGCTCTCACCAGGCCCCTAACCCGACCACCGTAAAACCTGTATCCATCAGAACCCCAAAACCCCCAAGCCCACTGAGGTAGGGTCCAGGCCTCCCACTCAAGCAGGCCACAAGTGGTTGCAAGACCACGGAGGGGCCAGGGTAGGCGCAGGTCCTTCTGTGGGCAAGGGCTCTTCCCTGGCAGGGAGGGAACAAATGACACAACGTGGGTTCTAATCCAAACGCACTTCTCTTTATTCAAACCAGGGTCAAACTGGTCAGTGGGGATGCCCTGAAGCCACATGCGCAGGAAGTAGGCTGACAAGGCCTCCTGGTCCTGTATGCAGTTGGACGCGGGGTGGTTGCCACCTGAGCCAGGCGGTGTGGTACCCATGGCCCACTTGCAGACACCGCCAGGCAGGTCAATCAACAAAAGCAAGGAATAAACAAAAACAAAACACGCTCAGTAGATTGCTTCTTTAAGCTCCAGAGTTTCTGGACCAATGAGTCCCAACCCTCAAAGCCAGGAGTACGGGGACCAAAAACACCCCTCACTTCCACCAGTGCCGACAGAAACCCTGTTTTAAATTAAAAAATAAGCCAGTATACACTGTAGAAAATTTCTCTTAAAAATCTCACAATTTGTAAATGTATATTTTTTTCTTTAACATAAAAGTTTACAATATACGGTAAAACAAAAGGCTCAGGAAAATAATTTCAAAAAGGAAGAAAAAGAAACCTGAAATTTTGAATTAAAGCTGAAGACATTTTTTTAACCCTGTTGTTGAACCAGTGACTTTTTTTTTTATTGTGCTGATGGGTTAGAGAAAGAAATGTATTTAAAAACTTCAGTCCAGACACCCACAGCCGCCTCCAAGAGCCTCACATCTGCCCCTCCCCCCAAGGTTGAATCTGAATTTTTCTGCCAAGTTTTGTGATTGTCACGAGTTCACAAGTTTTGAATCCTGGGTCTCAGCCATCTAGCCATCTGCGTGGCGCCAGCCAGCTAGCGTCGGTAGGGGTGGAATCCTTGCACGTTGTGGTTCTGACCTCGTCCAAAGCCACTTCCACCGGCAGGGGGGCCCCCAGAACCTGGCACTGAGGGGCCCCCATAGGAGGGGGGCTGCTGGCTGGGGTCTGAGAAGCCCTGCCCAAAGCCGGCCAAGTCCTGTCCATAACCTGCGGGGAGAGAGTACAGTGAGTGGCCAGGGGAGCCAGTGCCACCAAAAGGACCCAGGGTCCCACTCCCACCTGGTGTCACTGGGCCTCCAGGAGTATTTGTCTCGAGAAAAGCCCAACTTAAAACCCCAGCAGGACCCTGTCTCTGCATGGAAAGAAGAGTCGGAGAGACCTCATGGACCCACAGTCTATCCTCTCTGCTCTTGGTCAGTTTCCACTTGTCCCGGCAGACTCTGGGTGGGGGCCCTGGTGGCAGAGCTGAGGGTCAGAAGAGACCTTTGGGCTTGGAGACACACATCACCTGGCCTGGTTCTACAGACCTCAGGCTCCTAGAAAGTCTGTTCTCAAGGACCATGCAGGGTGGGCTCAGGCACAGCTTTTAGGATTTAAGGAAACATCTGATCATCCCTAACCTCCCTCCCTCCCTCCCGGATGCACCCGATTCCAGACAGTCCTCTCTCCAGAGTCGAGGCTTCCACAGCACTGGGAAACACTGAGTGGTAGGGAGGGGTGGGCAGGGCCTGCATATGGAGCGTGAGGCTTCAGTGACTCAAGTTGGCCACACCTGCAGAGCCCATCTGGGTGGGGCAGGTCCCTACACTAAACAGGACCCTGACCCTGCACCACTGACCTTGGAGGGCGCGAAGGCACTTCTGAAAGAAGGGACAGTACTATCTTTGCTCCCTGCCCACCCGGACCACACACTTTGGATGACGGCCATCCCAGGGCCCCCGGATTCCCATCGGGAGCACACTTGGAGGCAGAGCTCCTGGGCCATGTCCCAGAGGGCAGCATGGGTCCACCCCACCCGGGATGGCAGAGGAGGTGACGTCCAGTGCCCGGGTGCAGGCAGGTGAGGACCGTGCATGAGGAGGCGCCACCTACCTAGGCCATATCACTGCTCAGCCTGACCATAAGAGTGTAAACAAAGTATGGGCCCGAAGCCCGCAGGGTCTTGAGAATAGGTACCCAGGCCTGGCGAGAGACGAGACCAGGGTGACTACCCCAGGGTGTAGGGAGAGGACACTCTCGAGATCAGGTATACCCCCACCCAGGGCCGCTCACACGTCTGCCGCCAACACGTCCTGCTCGTCAGGGTCGAGAACCCATGTGTTCAGTGACTGCAGCCCTGCAAGGCCCCAAAGGGAAGAAGAGTGCGATGCAGGGGTGCTGGGGGGCATCTGGTCAGATGGTGGGACTGCACTGGAGGGTAAGAGTGGACTGACTTGCAGACACTGCAGTCTTGGGTGACCCACAGTTCACGCCATGAAGTGGGAAACGAGGGGCTGAAAACTCTCGCAGGAACCCTGGAGGCCCTGGCACCTAGCAACTGGCAAAAGGGACTGAACCCAGTGTGAAGAGACCCCAGGCTGCACTCTGTCCTCACACAAGCTCCCCCACTCAGCCACCACCTTGCAGACCCGACTCAGAAGCACCTACTCCATGACCAGCCCCTCAAGTGAAGCACAAAGCCAACGCCAAAGCCAATACCTGCCCCAGACCAGAGCTGAGACTACCCAGCCAACACTCTCGCCTGCGCTCTGTACTCGGATATTCAAGGCACTCACAAGACGAGCCTGCCAGGGATGCCCTTGGCCCAACAGCAGTCACAGCCACCCTCACATCATCCTTGTGGGGGCCCAGCCAAGGCCTCAGGTTCCCAAACCCACAGGCCCGGGGACAAGTGCTGCACAATCCATGCTTTTCCATGACTAGCACCTTTGCAAAAGCCCAAGCAACTTAAATCTCTCGTGACACTTGCTTGATCCTGGGTTACATGAACTCTCCAACCACTCCCTGTACCTTGGACCACCCGACCTGGGAACACTGGCGGGAAATCCACCTGTGAGGGACGAAGGCAGGAGGCACAGCCACTCACCATACTGACTATAGGGGAAGTCTGGCTGTGCCGTTGGGGGCTTGTTCATGTCTGGGGCAGCCTGAGATGGAGGCGGCGGGAAGGCCAGAGGTGCTGCCCCTGGAGTGGCAGGTGGAGGGGGGACCCCTGGAGGTGCAAACTGATCCGGTGGTGGAGGTGGAGGCCCGTAGCCGAAACCTGTAAACAAACAGGACAGACAGACACCATGCTCACCCATGGCTCAGCCACCAGGAACCTTCAGATTTCCACCTGAAATGCATGAGCGGCCAGGCCCCGAGGACAAGGGTTAAGAGACCAACATGAAAACTGTGGACAGCTGGGACACAGGGAGCTGGCTAGTAATTTAAGCAGAGGTCATTGCTTGGGAATGTTGACAGGACAAAAGTCAACCACCCAGCACAGCATAATCCATGTGCTTTGAGAAGACAAAAATCACACCCAACCCACACTCTGTCCTCAGACTGCAGATACTGTTTCTATTACTCTCATCTTGTTAGAAACAGACTTCACCTAGAACAAGAGAGCACACCTTTTCTGTAAGAGCCACAAGGTCATTATGTGGCCTTGCTCTAGGCCAAGGAACTGAAATGCCCAGTCCTGGCCCACTGGCCATATGTGGTTATTGAGCCTATGAATGTGGCTGGTCCACAATGCTGCCCCAACAATGACACAACTAGATCCCAAGGACTTAATAGGTAAAAGCCCATACAGGACCCTTCATGCTGGTAGAATGACATGTGGCCATTCTGGTTTAGGTGAGGGGTTCCTCTTTTGTGAGGAACCCAGATCCCAGCACACAGTTGCACTGTTTTGTTCTGAAGGTGCTGAGGCGGGAGGAGAACCCTAACTTTCCTGGTGAGTTGGCTGTTCAACCACCAGATCTTCAACCACAAGGCAAAGCACAGAGAAAAATGAATAAAGACCTGAACCTCCCTCAATCTTGAATCGCAAAGATCAGGTTCAGAGACCCATTTTAAGGAACAACCATGAGAAAGAGTGAGGTCTCTGTGCTGTGAAAAGTCCTGTAGAGCCCATGGCATCAGCCCACAAGGGGGCCAAAGCCAACAAATGTGCAAGTCCACAAGGCTGGCCTGCCCCTTTCCTCCATGCAGAGGAACTGTGACAGGCTGCACCCCTTAAGCAAACAACAGGCAGTCTATAGAAAGTGGGCAGCAAAGGCTTCCCATGGCCCAAGGACTTACTGAATTGCGGGGGTGCCCCATAGCCCTGTGGGAAGCCTTGTGGAGGGGGGAACCCTCCAGGAGGAGTGGATACGATGTAAGACGTAAATGGCGGGGGCGGTGGGGGAGCTCCTCTTCCTGCAGGTGGGGGTCCATAGCCACCTGGAACACAGGACACAGGTAAAGAGAGAGCATGGTGCACGTAGTCCCCAACTACCCAGACCCGGGCCCACCGCACTTCAGATTGTCACCTCTTGTTTCCCAAACAAAGACTTACCAATTGCCTGTCCTGCTGGCACCCACATTCCTAAACCAGAAAACAAAGATGGGGATTGGTGCTGTGTCAGCCCAATGTCACCAACTGGGGGCTGAGCCTGCCCTCTCACCCCCGGAGCATGACTGCCATGCTGGTGGAACCCTCCTGGAGCCCTACTGGACACAGGGAAGATGTAGCAATCCTGAGGGACATGCCCTGTGATCTTGAGAATGCTGAGTACTGCTATCCATGTCCTCTTCCACAGGGAAAGAGCCCAAGAAAACCCATCAGGTTAGAGGGCCCCAGCTCTTCAACAGAATGGTCTAAAGGGATGAACAGGAGCCCTGGCCAGGTGGCTCAATTAGTTGGAGCGTCATCTCACAGACTAAATTTGTGGGTTCGATCCCCAGTTGGGGCACATGCCAGAGGCAGCTGATCGATCTCTCCCCCGAGCCCCTTCTCTCTCTAGAATCAACAAGCATAACCTTGGGTGAGGACTTAAAAAAAAAAAGGATGGAGGGGATACCCAAAGATTAGGGCCAGGGACTGAGGTACACATGTGGGATCTTAGGCCAGGCTGCTGGCCAAGCACAGGTCCTTCACCTGCTGGTGGATGAGCATCTGGAATCAGTAAATAGTTTACTGATTCTTTTTCAATAAAACACAGGTTTTAAAAGAGACAGCTCTGGAGAGAGCAGGGATAAAGCCTCAAGCTGTGTAGACGGCTCTGTGAAACTGCGGGTGTCAGGTACCCTGGCTGCAGATGGGCCCAGCTGGCCTCCTTTTGCCTTTCTCTGGATGTTGCCACTTCTTTGGGTTTCCAATGAGGGTGGAGGCTCCCAGATCCTGTCCCAGGGCCCCCCAACCCTCTGGCTAAGGTATCCCTAACTACTGTGGACCCCGCACAGAGGTCCTGACAGCCCAGCTGATGTCAGTCTGCAGAACAGGGACAGACCCAAAGAGCCTGAGAGGTAGGACTCTCCTTCCAGCTAGGCGAAAGCTCCACATTGCCCAGAAGCCTGTGATCTAAGTCTACCAGCTGGCGGGGGCGGGGGACCCACATCCACCCTCACGGTGGGCTGTCTACCACATGCTGGCCACCAGTCTCCCAAATGCACCAGGTTCTCTTGACCTATCCCTGGAAGCCTTGCCTTAGGAACGAGAAAGGACTGTAGGACAAGAGGCACCTCAGACCTGCAAGGGTAGGGATGCTCACTGTAGCCCCACTGGCCCAAACACTAGCCAGGGACTCAGCCAGGGCCCATGTATACCACAAAGAGCCATTCCGCCCTTGAGGTGGACCTGGTGACAAGGAGAAACCAGCTGAGTAGGGAGCCCCACCTCTGCGCTAAGTCTACTGGAGGGGGTATGGTGGCTGGTCTGGGCTGAAGCCTTACCTTGTGGGCCGTATCCTTGTTGCCACGTGGGTGGGGGCTGGCCTGCCCAGCCATTGGCAGCACTGGGCACGACTCGGCTCCCCCACTGGCTGGCCCCTGGCTGTCCGGGTGCTTGGCTTTTGCTGTCACGAGGCTCAGCCCTTTTAACCTCCACCTAGACAAACCAAGGTCTGGTTCAGGAGGATGCGCGGATCCCAGGCCCCTTCCCTTCAGACACACCCTCAGGTAACTTACGACTACACTTAGCATCTTATTACAACTTAAAACTAAATACTTAACTATAAACTTTATTTAGGCCAGTAGCTTTCTTCTTTAAAAAGTTTTTTTTTCTGTTTTAATCATTATATTTAAAAAAATGTTTCTCAGGTACAACAAATGTGACTGTGACGTGCTATGTAAGCCCTATGCGCTGCAGAGCAGGGACCCTTGAGCATTTTATGCATGACAAGGGTCTCCCAGTCAAGTTAAAAAGGCAGCGTCCAACTTCAACAGCTTCATCAACCCAGGACAGAGACCAGGACCATTCCAATAACAGCAGCCCTGTCACAGACCTCCCTGGGAGTGGCAGGAGCCAGCCCCTGGCTGCACCCCATGGTGGGGGACCTCTCCGGAGCCCACCCACCCTGCCTGCGCCTTCAGCTCATACCTGAGAAACACAGTTGGTTTACTTAGATTTTTAATTTAAAATGTCTAAAGGAAGATAAAGACTTACCTTCCCCAGGCTAACGCTTAAAGAATCTCAATTAACTCAAAATAATGTCAGAGGGAATGGATGTGATAAAGAGCCTTACGTTACATCTAACAAAAAGTCAACAAACATGCAATAAAATGGACATTTGGATCAGTAAGCAATCTTCATACTGTGTTGGGTCAGCAGCCCAGGACCCTTCCTCTCTGGTCGTGTCAGGAGCCACAGCCAGGGGAGGGGCTGGCACAACAGAAGGCGGTACTTGCCCCACTTACGCTGTTGTTGCCCCCTGATGACAAAAAGATGCCCCAATTCCAAGGTTGTCTCAGCCTTTGAGAACCCTGGACTTTCTTGTTTTTATGATAAATTTCAATAAGAGAGACTAATGGATCCATACAGTCACCCTTGGGGTCTCAGCCTGGTGAGCTAATTAACCATTCTGTGTCAGAATCGTCAGTGCTGCCTGACAACAGAGGCACAAAAACCCCACCTTCCTGATGCCCCAAGGCTGCTCCATGGATGGGAACAAAGTGCCCCTTAGCTGAAGGCTACGGGACAGCGGGATCAAGGGAGTTTCGAAGAGCTCGAATTAATGAGTCTTAACATACTCTCCTTAAGGGAATTTGGCTCCTGCTTACAAAGCAAAGCAGCCCTTGTAATTAAAAGTTATTTTACTCTTTTCCTATGGGAGCTCAGGTGTAGTCACTCCACTCCAGTTTTAATTACAAGTGGGACCCACGCCTGTTACAGTGGGAAATCCCCACTGAAGAATTGGCAGGAATCAATAAAGGTCTCACAACAGCAGCCAGACTCCCACGAACATGAGAAGCCTCCCTCAGTGTCAGCTCTGAGCAGGCCAGACCCAGACACCCTCTACCCCACAGAGCTGAGACCAGCAACCAGAGTGAGGGCAGCGAACCACACTCCTTCCAAGTTTTAAATGTCACAGGTCCTTCAACTATTGAGCATGAGGCTCCTTTGACCTGGTGTTCTTAACTGGTACGCATCCTTGAAGTCCTTGTGCTGATTTTAAACTGGAAGCTTCAGTGAATGTTAGAATAAGGTGTGTGTCTCCCGCTTAGCCAGGTTCAAGTGGTATTAAGCATGCATGGAAACCTGAGCCTCTGGCAAGTATGAATTCCTGCCCTGTTGATGAACATAAGAGAGCGGGCTAGGGCTTACTGCCTGGGCAGGCCCCGGTGCCATGCTCCCTCCCGTGTCTCAATCAGAAGGGCTGGGCATGCTGAACCAAACGAGGAGCAACTGGGAACACACACCAACAGGGACTGCCACCGGGGTGCACTAAGCAGGCTTTACGAGGACCCAAGCAGGGATCCTGCCAAGACGTGGACCCCAAAGACTTTTCTAACTGTAAGAAATCCCACACAGCAGAATTTCTACCAGTTACTCATTTTACCTTTAACTTCTCCAAAAGCTCTAAGGGCCCCGGACAAACGAGGAGTTAAGGGCCACTTTCTGAAAGTTACCTCCGTGGTGGCAACACAGTATGAAGATGAAACAACCAGAGGTCACTTGACTGCATGGAGTTAAGTACTATCGAGAGCATGTGGTTGGTACTGGAATTTCACAGTAAGTGACCCAATTAAAACAACCAATCCTTCAGGATGTTTACATTTCTTTCAGTTTTACAAGAAACCTATTCTCAAAGGTTGGCTGCCCATCGCAGGTTGGATGGAACAATCGGAATACAGTACAGACATCTGAAGGAGTGGTCACTGGAACCAAGCCTGAGGCAACCTGTGATGTCACTGGATGCCCACCGCCCACCACCCAACCCATATCACCAGAGGTCCAGGTCCCACCCGACGGCACAGGGCCCCAGTACCTCTTGCCCAGATCTTTTCTGTGAAGGAATTTCCGTTTCCAGTGACATCCCTCAGTTGCCTGAGACTTGGTTTGGTCTTAAGGTAAAATAAAACTACAACTACACACTTTTTTGCCCATGATGTCGTGAAAATGCATGTTGACAGCCTGGTCCACTGATTGTTCGTCCTCGAAAGTAATAAATCCAAAACCTAGCCAACGACGAAGAGTGAATCAAGGTAGCAGGGTGTTGTGACACAAAACAGGATGATGAACAGTATTAGGGACGGGCCGAAGGATCAACCCAGGGCTTCAGCAAAGCAAGTGAGGGAGGGGGTTGTGGGCCTACCCAGCGAGTGACTGAGGCAGGGGACCCGCCAGACGCCTGGGCCCAGCATGAGCTGGGGTTCCGCTCGGACACTTTGGAACAGCCGGGGCATCTCTTAGGGAGTGGCAGCCCGGACAGCCCAACAGCGAGGGCCATGAAACATGGCAGGGTGTGCCATGTTGGTGCTAGAATATTCTGTGGAAGACAAGTGCAGGCAGGGAGTGGTCCAGCGCCCCGCCTCAGTCGCGGGTGCTGTGGGCGCACTGTTGCTCCACTGAAACCCAGGGTTCTCCCCCTCGGCTTGCAATTTGCTTTGTAGCTAGTGCTGACAGCAGCCATATATTGTCCTACGCGTTAACAGTATGGTCTCTACCACAGTTAGTGCCTCGCTAGGCTTATCCAACACCGTTGGGTAAGCCCAAGGAGTCCTGTCAAAGTCACATACGTATGTATACAGTATCTATCTGCACATATCTACATAACAAAATACACAAAGATACAGGCCACAGCGGGTTCCAGCAGGTCAACTCTGCTGTCAGCAGCAAGAGCAAGAGGCACCATGTCATCAAAGAGAATTTCAAAGAGAAAGTAATTTAGCATTTTCCAAACACAAGGAAGTGGCAGTATAAACGAAGTTTGGTTGGTCTGGGTGAGCGCGACCACCCGGCTAATGTGGCGTGTCTGGTCCTCAGTCTATTGCCCTTGCTTCCAGGGCCCATCGGCTCTGAGCACAAAAGGACACCTGGCAGACAGCTGCCAGGAGACCCTGAAGAACAAAAGATGGGTGAGGGGAAGGGCCAGCAACAAGAAGGGGCTGAAGATAAGCACTGCAGAGGGTGGCGGGAGGGAGATAGTGCTCTGTGGCCGAGTCGCAGAGCCAGGGGCAGGCCTGTGTTGCGTGGGTAGCACGGCCACCCTTGAGACTACCTGGCAGAATCACAGGAAAACTGTGATGGAAGGAGAAACAGAGAAGGCAGTTCACAAAGTTGGGTGACAAGACTAGCAGGGACAGCTGGGATGCAGGAGCCCTCTTCGGTAGTGTTCCCTCTGCATGTGCACGCACACAAGAATCTACATGCGGTTTTGAGAAAAGAAATGGAACCGTGACAGCAAAGCAAGAGAGGAGACAAAGCTGGGGTGGATGAGGATAAGGAGAGAAGAATGAGGTGAGCAAAGGCAGAAGTGGAGCTGAGTGGGCCAGAGGTCAGGGCTCGCAGTCCGTGAGAGATACACACAGAACCTCCAGGACAGGGACACTGTCTTAAACCAACTGGAGGAGTATGAAATGATGCAAAGACTTAGTGAAAGCTTCTGGAAGGTAAGGTAGGAAGGAGCTGTTTCTGGGACACCTGGCTAACCAACTGCTGCTCTGGGAGGCGCTCCTGCCCTCTGCTTGCCTAGTGCTCACGGGGAATCATGGAGACTCATGGGGACCTACAGAGCCAGATGGCTGAGGACGATGTACGCCACAGGGGAACATGGGCCCAAGGGTCAAGCCCAAAATGCTCTCCCCACCAGCCTGTCCTGCCTGCACCCCCAACCCCAGGCCCAGGGTGAGGACCACAGGTGGCCTGGGAGTCGGGGGGCAGGGGCGCAACCTGGAAAATCTAAGAGCAGCCCTCAGGATCCCCACGTCTCGAGGCTTCACAAGATCGGAGGCAATAGTGAAATACAGCATAGGTGATGACACATATTACAAGGTAACATTTTCTCAGAGTGCAGGAGTATCTGAAACCACAGGGCTCGCGAGGTCCATTAGGGCACAAGAGGCGGTGACTCGTGGGTAAGGAGCCTGGGGCGGGACGTCTAGGGACGCGTCTGTGTCAAGAGGCGACATCACCACTGAGGAAGCGGCACAGAAACACACTGAAACTTCGTTTACACCCCACTGGAGCAAAGCCCGCTCCCTCCTCTGACTGCAGGATGGCCTGTACCTGTGTGATATAATTTAACACCTGGAGAAGAGAAATCTAAAGAGAGATCGTTAATCACAAAAATTCACAGAGAGAAAGGAAAACAACTTACTTAACATTACTATATTTACTATGAAACACTTAATATGTCACTAAGCATGTACGTCTACATTAAAATTAAGACTATGACTTAACAGCTTAATCGACATGAAGGGAGGAGACATTACTTAATCATGGAGTAAGAGGATGGAAGTTCAAATGGCAAACTATTCTCCAGCACGGCGGGCGCATGCTGCGGGTGGCAGCCCAGCGCTCTAGGGGTCTCCGCAGGGCAAGGGCTGCAGGGCCCGGACCAGCAGATCAGCTCCCGGCCGGGCCCAAAGCGGCTGATGAACCAAAACAGATGGGCAGGAACAAACAGCAGCAGCCACAAAACAAAACAAAAACCAAAACAAACCCCCTCCAAACCCAAAAGGGCATGGAGGTTGGGTGCCGGCTGGCCCAGGCCAGACGTGCAAGGAAGGGCTGCTCAAGGAACCCAGGTAGGGACGTGCCCCTCCTCCCACCAGCCCCACTGACTGAGGAGAAAAACAAGAAAAAAGCATGAGATGGATAAAGGAAACTCCACGTCCAAGCTGAGCTGCAGCAGATCTTGCCTGACGACATGAAATGAGACTTCTGCCTACACTGGTGTGAGCTGAACGCAGGAGACGTACTATACTGGCGTGAGCTGAAGGCAGGAGACGGTTGTAACTAAGGAGTTCACAATGGAGAAGGACACAAGTCTTTCAGTGCACACTGAAGAACAGACACTATGTTCAAATTCATGTCAAGTTGTAAAAAACTTTAAAAGAATGAGCCAAAAAGAAAAAAAAAGGACAGTAACGTCTGACCTTGGGAAGCACAGACAAGCTGGGGGCTGCACAGGAAGAGTCTATGTTTTAATCATTTGTCTCCAAATCACCCTTTTCTGAGGCAATGCTCACTATAACCACCACCTAATTGTGAGATAGTTTGCCATCTGAGGGGAAAGGTCAAGAAGAACAAGCTCCATCTCTTTTACCTCGAGGCCTCTGCTTTTCTGCGTCGTAGATCATGACCACTTCCGTGACCTGCAAAAGAAAACAGCCATTCGAGGATCTGGGTGCCACAGCGCGCATGAGCACCTCTGGTTACAACAGAAGCCTCAAGCCAAATGGCTGCCAGGAAGTCTCTAATCTGGGGAGTCCTGAGGCAAAAGGCTGGCCTTCCAGGGCATGCTGTCCAAGACTCATGGGGCCAGGGGCCCAGGCCACCATTCCACTGTGGAGATGATAGTTGGGAGACCCGTGGGGTGACCCTCCCATTCACTATGCCAGGATGGAATGACCCAGAGCATTGGTGGGTCAGTGTCCCCATTGTCCTGCTGACTTGGCCCTCACTGCCCATCACCCCCCTCACTATTCACCGAGTGAGAACCTTATTGTGTACTCTGGCACTCTTAAACCCTGGTCCCAACCACTGAACATTCAGGTGCCACCTGACAAACATGTCACAGCCAGAGCAGCAGAAGCCTGGGAAGGACTGTGCGACAGCCCCACAAAGGCTGGCACCCTATTCCAGTCTTTTCCTCTGCTGGCCCCATGACAACTGGGTTCCCTGTACAGCCCCAATTAACTCTAACCCCCATGAGATTCTAAAGGATTTTATCCTCTTGTAGAAAACAGCACCACCCTCAGGAGCTGTGTCACAGAGGAAACACTGAGCAGGACACAGGGCCAAATATCTCCTGTGAAGCCTGGAGCCTAAATGGCAATGAGGGCCTCCAGAGGGAGCAATGGGCTTGGGTCAGGGCCCCCCATACAGTGAGGTCCCACTGCTGGTACAAGGATCTCGGAATAGTCTCTGCTCTAAAAGTCCCCCATCACGCCAGGCTCCATCCTCAGGTGCAGCTACCAGGGGAGGGTACCTTGCCTGGGGTCCTGGGCATGAGGAGTTAGCCCAAGGTCCCAGGTGAACCTGATCTGGAACGCCCCCTACACCTTGGAAAGATAGCAGGCTGGCTTCTCAGCAACACTCCCTAGTGCCTCACAACCAACCAGAAGGCCTCCTGGATACCAGCCTGTAGAGTTTTACATCTGCCTGGAAAAATCATGACTATTCTCTAGGATGGTAAATGGCCATGAAGGGAAAGGCTGGGGTTCTGGGTATTCTGTTCTGGAAGGATGAGGGGCAAGAGGACAGAGCTGCCAGGCTGAGCCTCCCCAGGACATAGGGCTCCATCGTGCCTGTCTCAACTAGGCCAAGTTGAGCAGCTGCTGCCTGGGTGCTGGTGGTGAGGGAAGAACTCACCACTCCGAATTTCTTGAAGTATTCCCTGAGCTCTGTCTCACCACAATTGTGAGGAATTCCACCGACAAATATCTTATTTGATTTACTGTTATCGCTCCTGGATCCTTTCTGCTGTGTCAAGAAGGAAAAGATGGTTAGTCCACGTGTGGGTCCCTCAGCATGCTCCCCAGGATTTTGAGTGCCTGCATAGGTCTGAGAGGCACTAAAGCTACCGAACACTCTGAGAGCCCAGTGAGTTCAAAGAGAACCAAGAACAGCATCTTCCCAGAAACCCAAGGAGACCAGATCCAGCACTATGGCACCACTGCTTTTCAAATGCGTTTAAAAGCAGGCTACAGTACTATGTTCAATTATTCTGAACCACGACAGCTACATAACCTAAAGTTCTACACTGTGAAACTGAGGATTTCAGGAGCATTAAGGAAGACACAAGGGGGCCTCCATGATTAAAACTACTGATGAGTCTGATTTTTCAAGCTGGTGACCAACAATGACAATGGAAAGTTCTAGTAACTGAAGAGCTACTCCATCATTTGTCTTTCGCTACCCCTGACTCTGATCCTGCTATCTGTGGAATGACCTCACACCTACCTTGGAGGGCCAACGTGAAGGAAACAGGCTCACCTGAACTCCCTGGGTGGACCCAAAACTCAGCTCCTGCTCTACAATGCTGCCCCTCCCACCCCCTCTATTCCTATTCCCTTCTTCTTTCTACCCAAGGAGCTCATAGATTAAGTCATCCCAACTGCTTTTATTTTTTAAGACTATTTAATCCTCACTGGAGGACATTTTTTCATTGCTTTTAGAGAGAGAAGGAGGGAGGGAAAGGGGGAAAGAGAGAAACATTGATGAGAGAAAAAATCAGTTGGTTGCCTTCTGTACACACCCTGACTTGGGAACCCACAATCCAGATAAGTGCCCTGACCAAGAACTGAACCCGCAACCTTTTGGTGTATGGGACGACACTCCAACCAACTGTGCCACACCAGCCAGGGCTGTCCCAACTGCTAATGATTAGCAATTTTGAGGGTGGGCAAGGTTTCTTCTGGTGTGCGGGTTATGGCCTGTGTCTATTCTCTTAATAAAACTGCCAAGTGACTAAAGGACATTCATAACCAAGCAGAATCTGAACTCTGCTTGGAGTTCAGTCTGAAAAGTTATGAAGGTTGCCTGTGAGACGATCCCAGAAATGTGAGCATGGTGGTATGGACAGGGGTTCTGTGAGAAGTCCATGCTTTTAGGAGATGCACACTACAGAATTTAGGAATGGTCTATACAAAGATGGATATTAATGCAGATAACTGCAAATAGTAACAATTAATGAATCTAGTTTTCTATAATTTGAAAACTTTCCTAATAGAAAGTTGGAAAAATAAAAATGGTTTCAGGAGTCTGACGCCCCTGTCTACCAGCAGCAGTTGGGACCCTGCTAGAAATACAGGTCTCAAGCCTCCACCTAGACCCGTGATCAGTCACATGTGGAGGGGCCTACATACAGCTTCTTAATAGTCTCCAGCCAGCTCTGTTCAGTAGGGCTTTCTGCAAGGATGGGAGCGTTCTGGGCGACAGTCTTCTCTGAAAACTACAGGGTGGTACAAGGGGAGGTATGGGCAGGGAGCAACAGAGGATAGGTCTATTCCAACTGACCCAGTGCCAGGGGCCACACACAGCTCACAGGGAACCCCCAGGAATCATCACACTGGCTGTTCGAGCAACCAGTGACCAGGTTTGTGTCTGAAGGAGAGCTGCAGAGCTGGGTGGTAGAAGCCTTGGAGTCAAGGATGACCAGGCCACCAAGCAGAGAGTAGTGAAGGCATGAACAGAGAAGATGCTCTTGGTCCTCTTGGGCAGGCTGGGAGCACTTGGGGCAGATAAAACCTAAGGCTCTATCAGGGACATCCAACCTGCTACCCATGGGCTGCATGCATCCCAGGATGGCTAGGAATACAGCCCAAAACAAAATCATACATTTACTTAAAACATTATGAGATATTTTTGTGATTACATGTTGTGACGTATTTAATGTCTGGCCCAAGACAACTCGTCTTCCAGTGTGGCCCAGAGCACCAAAAGGTTGGACACCCCTGGTCTAAATGGTAAATGGGTATGAGCTGTCATTTTTTTTTTAAGGTAGACTAATAAAAATTTTCTTCTTGGCTGTAAGATAAAAATTTTACAGCGCTGAATAAATCTCAGCAATTCTCAGCTGGTCAAGTGTCAAAGGAGAAGACCTTCTGTTACTCCTAATCTCAACAAGCACAAACACCAGA
Source organism: Phyllostomus hastatus (assembly GCF_019186645.2). Lineage (NCBI taxonomy): Eukaryota > Metazoa > Chordata > Mammalia > Chiroptera > Phyllostomidae > Phyllostomus > Phyllostomus hastatus. The sequence goes on along the minus strand of NW_025333640.1, from coordinate 4,466,077 downwards.
ACAAACGCACATGTTTGTCTAACTACTGTGCAGTACAATTGAAAATAATACTGAGTAATACTGAATGTAAACTGTAATTGAAAAACAACAACAAAGGCACACGTATCCTTTAAACTGGCTGTTGAGCACACAAGCTCACCCACCCAGCCCCTTACCCAGCCTTCTTTTGGCCGCGTCCTCTCTGGCTGCATCCCCCGAGGTGTGCATGGCTTTGGGTCGATCTGTAGAAAGTTTCAAACAAGCCAGTTGTGAATATGAAGTTCTTTTCTCTAGAAAAGAAGGTATCAGCAACAGCAGCCAGCAGCACAACACACAAGCACTCTCCCTAATCAATTCACACCATGTCCCTATCCATTTCCTACTCCAACCTCCAGCCCAAACACAGAGACGTCATGCTTTTTTAGATCACCCCCACAGGAAACAGTCCTTAACATAAACATCCATGAAAGCTCAGACCCAGCGGGTTGAAGGTCAAATGACAGAGAGCGGCAGGGAGCTCAGGGGCAGCTGGACACTTACATTTCGCCCATCCAGTGTGTGCGGTCTGCTGGCCAGCACTGTGCCCACACAGTTGGGGTCTTTAAACTTGACAAACCCGAAGCCTCGAGACTGGTTGGTTGTCTTATCTTTCATGATCACACAGTCCACAACCTCTCCATACTGGGAGAAGTAGCTGCGGAGAGTCTCTGCTCAGAGATTGGGACAGAAACACACACACCAGAGTGTTAAGCACAGCGTCGCAGCTGGCACGAAAACACACGCGTGCGCACGCGCATCACTCTCCTGGTTCATCAGTCTGACCCGGAAAGTGTGCAACTAGCCTCTTTTAAACAGACTAATCTAATTTGGGGGGTAGGGGAAGAGGGTGAAGAACAGGAGACACCTGAGGAAGAATGGGGGACTCCACATGATGGGTACATCACGTCTCCATATAAACTAGAAAGGCTGTGACTATGCATGGCTGTGGCGAAGGCATACAGGAAAGTGAAGTTTAAGAAAATGCAAAACAACCACTCTGAAGGCCACTTGACAACAAGCTTCTTTCTGCTATGTCTGAAGTCATTCACAGCTGGGCAAAGCCCTGGCTGTCACATTCTGCATGTTAATCGTCCTCCTGCCTCCAGAACCTACCTTGGTCTTGAGCTAGGAAGCTACAGTCTAATTCACCCCCTAATTCTGCTGTGAAACATCAGGACAAAATTAACCGTTTCAAAGCCAATGTTGCACTCCTTCTGGCCCCCACCAATGCCCAACTGAATATCCTTATATTCCAAAAATCAAGATAATAAATCAATAAAAAATTAAAGCAGCCCGAGGTAATAGCAAGAGATGAATTCACACAACACAACTTGAAAACCAAGGTCAGTCCACCTGCAGCACCTGGCACCCAGCCACAGCACCTACCTTGGGTGGTGCTCCAGTCAAGACCGCCCACGAAGAGCTTCCTGCAATTCAACAAGAAAACATTTAGGGTCAAATGGTTCTTGCATTAAAGATGCCACCCATCTGACCCATTCCAAGGCAGTAATCCACACCACCAAAGGAGTTCACGCAAACATGCTCACATTGTCACAGTCGTGGCAATGGCACAGGATAGCCTCAGCTATCACCTGGCCTCGTTGGCTGCAGACACAAAAAATTACTCCAAGACCTGCCAACACAGCAGGTTGAGTGTTATAACATAGTGAATTGCACGTGCACGTAGACTACAACCATAGCAAGTCCCTACCCTTACACTCTTGCAATACTGTTCATTTGAAATCAAGATCTGAGATCACAGGTGACAAACCAGAATGGCAGCAAGCTTAGGGACTGTAGGGCAAAGCCTCAGGTACCCACCATATGGTCATGAGCTAGGACCCACAAATCACTGGGAAGGTCCCCAGAGCTCCAGACCCAGCACTGGATGCTTAGCCCACATCGCCCACCCCAGGGTGGCCTGGAATGTACTTTCGAGCAGACACACTAGAAGATTCGGGAGGAACCCCATATCATCCCTGCAGCCTACCTGCCTTGTGTCTGCCCTCAGTGGGTCCAGAACCCAGAGTCCCCCTACTGTCCCCAGGGGAGGGCTCTACACAAGGGAGAAGCGTGGCAGCCCCTGCCTTTCCATCTCACACCACCTTCAAATTGGCTGGACCTGAAGTGAACCGAGGTGCCACAGCTGTTCCAGCTTCCACAGGGGACAATGCTCACCAGCCTCATCCTCAGTGCCCCTCCACATCATTCCAGCCTCCCAAAGTCCTGGAAGCAGGTATGACAGAGAAGGTAGAGGGAAGGGGCTCCAGCAGCAGTGGTGGCAGCTCTCCATCCTGCCTATTTCACCCAGGAAAAGGGGACAGACACTACCACTGCCACCCCCAGAGCTGGACCGAGGCACTGATTGGCGGGTCTTCAGATGCTGGCAGATGGCCCAGGCTCAGTCCCCGCCTGAGACACAAGCACCCTGCAAAGCTTATTGCAGTCCTACCTCCTGAGCAACCAAGAGATTCGCCAGACAGGGAGCCTTGCCCTCTGCCCAAGGACAGAAACATCATGGGAACAGGCACAACTGTCACCTCTGCTCCATGTGGTGACTCAAGCCTTGGTATACCAACTACTGGCAAAATGCCTGTAACAGCAGGACTGTCAGGGGCTTGTTCCAATCTGCCTTTTCTCTAAGGGAGGGCAATCTAAACTTACTGAGTGAGAAACAATTTCCCACCACTTCCAACCTCAAAATGCCAACAAACAGGCCACCACCTGTCCCTGGTTGGAGAGGACTGTAAAGGGACTCAGGACAGGTGTTGAGCCATGGCTATTCTTCCAGTGCCCTAGAAGGGAGCTAGGTAAGAACAGGTTTCAGGGAACATGCTGACCAAGCAGCAGTGAGGCTCACATTTAGGCCTCACTAACTTAAAACTGTGTTGCAGGCCTCCCGCTTTCCAACAATTGAGGGGCGGGGGGATGGGGGTGGCCAGGGAAGCCTCTTCCATCTGTGCCTCACTCTCCAAGGACTGTCCAGGCAATGCCCAGAGCAAGTGACTCAGGCCCAACCACAGCCAGCACGCTCAACCCCCTGAGGCCTGGTACCCAGCAGGGACACAGGGCCTCAAAAGACAAGGACCAGAGGCGGGCTAGCGCTGCTGAGGAACTGCCCATTTGTCCAGCCCTTTAGAACAGGAATAACCAAGGGTTTGGTGTGGAAAAGCAGCTTTGTGCAGGAAAGAGATCTTAAGCATTCTCAAAAACAAAATTAAAACAAACCCCAATCCCCTTAGAGAATACCAGCCTCTGTTTAGCATTGCATCCACTGAACAGTAAAGTAATAAAGCTGCTGCCCATCCAAGCATATCAACCTGCACCGCCTACCCACAGAGGAAGAACCTGCTGGACCAGTCCAGGCTCCAACCTTCACTTACTTAAATTTCAAAATTAGGCATTAAAGGGAAAAAACTAGAAATGCCATCACCTGAACAATGGACAGAACTGGCATCTGCCCCGTGGATGGATAACATGGCATTGATACTGTGCATTCCAATTTTATCACTGCGCTGTGTGCATTCAAGAGAATGCTTCTGTTCTTGAAAACGGAACACACAAACAGGTCCACACAAAGCGGCATTAGGGCACCACTTCCTCTCAAAAACTTCAGTAAAGACCCAAGCACGGTTTAGAAGTATTACCTAGTTTACAATGACCTCTTTAGCTGTACCTAACTTTCAACTTAGTGTCTATGTAGTTCCAATTTCACTTTTTTTATTTCTAGAGTTCTATTTGGTATTACTTCAAGCAAAACATTTTGATAGTCTTTTGTTTATTCATCATATTTTCAGTACCTTATTTTTCCCATAAAATATTTTAAAAATATATTTTCTATTTAGTCTCTGATATTTCTAGTACTTGCTGTCTTTGCAAGTATTATTCTGCAATTTGGCTTCTCTGCAGATTTTTGCTCGTGGAAGCATTCTTCTTGTGCTTTGTGTATTTGGACTGTACACACATGTTCTTTATCCACGCATTTAAACATTTTTCTGAAATAATGTCGTGTCCTACATTTTATGTATTTTGTATCAGTAGGATTTATCTAAATATATAGTCTTTTATTTTTTTTAATTTATTGATTGATTTCAGAGAAAAGAGGAGGAGAGAAAGAGAAACATCAACATCAACTGATTGCCTCTTGTACACGCGACTGGGGACCCAACCCTAGACTATGCGTGAGCTGCATGTGCCCTGACCAGGAACCCAACAGGCCACCTTCTAGTTCACAGAATGACGCTTCAACCAAGTCACGGGGCCAAGGCTAAATAGCTAGTCTCAAATATTGCTAGAAACAGAAGACCAATTATCCTTTTATATAAACTTTCTTATGTTATTTTGTTTTTAGTATGTCTCTTATTAAACAGTAATTGTTTGCATTTTCTTTACTAAATAAATTTGAGCTTAAAAAAACCCAAAAAACAAACAAACGACCCATGCACAAATGAAGGGGCAGAATATTAGCCCATAGTGAATCTGGCTGGATAAAGAATATGGCAGCCCTGGCTGGCATGGCTCAGTGGATTGAATGCTGGCCTGCAAACCAAAGGGTCACCAGTTTGATTCCCAGTCAGGGCACATGGCTGGGTTGCAGGCCAGGTCTCCAGCTGGGGGTGTGCGAGAGGCAACCAATGGATGTATCTCTTGTACACTGATGTTCTCTCACTTTCTCCCACCTCCTTCTCCTTCCCTTCTCTAAAAATGAATAAATAAAATCTTTTACAGAAGTACTGGGGACTTTTCTTACTAATCTGTAACTATTCTGTAAATCTAAAATTACATGCGATTATAAATTAGGAAATTCTCATCACTGAGGAAATCGTAGAATTTAGGTTTCTTCTGAAACAACAGTACTGACACATAGGATATCTGAGACACTTGGTAAGAGGCACCTCTTGTATGACCATTACTTTATGCAGCGGGAATAACACGCTTAGCCTTTGTGCTGGGTGGCAGCCTGCTGGGCACTTTTATGTGTTTCCACTTCCCTTGCTCCTGCTCTGAAGGGGCACACTCCCAGTCTGCACACAGAAGGTTCCAGAAGGTCCTGGGAGGCCAGCTGATTCATGGTAGCAGGGACCTATTCACAGCCCAGCACAAAGCCCTAACCTCTGAGCCTTAAGTTTTTGTAATCAATACAATAAAAATGGCCCTGGGTGCCAACCTCACCAGGGTGAGTGAGAAACAGGTGCTCTGACACCTCGGAGACTAAGGCCCCCACAGGACAAGCCCAGACACAGTTCTTCACTGCCCTGGCAGCAAGACACACATGGACATGCAGTCCTGGCACCAGCGGGAGGCTTGTTCACCTTGCTGGCCGTCCAGGAACAGCCCAGACAGACTCACTTGGCACCACGTGAACCTCAGGAGTCTATAAGCATGTACACACGAGACTCTGCAGATTAAGGGACTGGCCAGCAGTGCCAGCTCCCCTTCTCCAGCCCTTCCCTGCTCTGAAGGGTAACATTACTCAGCTGAAACTGGATGTCAGGGCCACACAGACCCTGCACTTCCCAAACCCATGTGCAGACTCCCTGGCTCTATCAGGTCCTCCCAAGAGAACAAACGTCAGGAAACAGGCAATGCCAGCACCTGGGGGAAATGAGAGAGGCTGTCTTACTCCCAGGGCCTGTACCTCAAGAGGAGTTGGTGACCTCCTCCTGGAAGGGGCTCTGTACAGGTGACCAGGCACCAGGCTCCCATTCCCCTGGAATGTTCTGCTTGCTGAAACCAAATCTGTTTCCGGATGACTACCCTATTCCTGTTCTGCGGACTTCAGAGCAACCATGTAGTATTTGCACCAGAAAGTTGGTCTTCAGTGGCTTCCTCTGGCTGGGGCTGACCACTCTGGGCTCTGCCCTGGAAGCACACTGGCAGGCTCTGGGAAGTTCCATCCTGCCTGGCAAGAAGCTCACCCAAGGCAGCAAGGGGCAGGGGCAGAAGGCCCAGACCAGTCAGTTGTTGAGCAAATGACCCTTTCTTTTTAAAGAACATACTACTCAGAGCCTATGTTTGCACCTTCCTGGTCTCCTGTGGGACCTGATCTCCCTAAGTCTGTCTGTCCTCATTTCCCTGCAGAAGGGAGGTGGTCCTAGGAGGGCATGCACAGCCGTTGCCCATGGGCCTCACCCCAAATCCCCTCCATGCCAGCTCCTGCCTTCAACACTCAGGTTTCCCTCCTGCCAGCAGGGAAGAGCATCCCCTCCTAGACAACTGTGGGGGCTGTGTGACATGGAAGAAAACCCCAGGACTGTCTGTGCTGAGTGATGGCAGGAGCCCCTCCACTCACTGCCCTGTCCCATACAGGAAAAACATCCTCCCCAAATCAAGCCCTCTCTGAAGCAAACCAAACAACGACCCCTCCCACATCACTGGGCCAATCAGCACAAACAGGCATTTACAAGTACAGTCTACAGTCCATTGCTGCTCCTGATCCCCACCCTCTCAGGCCCCCAGAACTCAACTTAGGGGTGTCTACTTCCAGAGTCTCTCCAACAAACTATTCCAGAAAGACCAGGAAGGACTCAAGTGCTCCACCTTGGGACCACTCCACATGCCATCACTCAGCCAGCGCCAGGGCTGCAGCCTGCTGAGGTCACCTACTTGCAGCCTCTCTGACTAAGCAGCCGTGGAGTCACCCCACATCCCCAATCTTTCCTTGAAATGATCCCAATGCAGCTTCATGTCCCTTCTTCAAGTCTTTCCACTCTTGCAACTCTGCCCTAAATGACATGCAGGTGTCCCTGTCTTACCAGTCCCTGGTTATGCAAATAGGACCACGTGTGCAAGATAAAATCTTCCTCACTTTTCTCCAGTTCCTGACACAGTTTGGCTATCCCAGAGGTGGGTGGTACAAAGCACTTCTGGGTAGCTCTGTCTATCTGTAAAGGGAGAGAGCCCTCCCCCCAGCACCCAGAAGCACCAACACGGTGGCAGGCGCCCTCGGAAATCCACCCACGGACCCTAACTAAGAATCTGAATCAAGGGACCTTTCTTTAAGTTGACTTCCCAAGGTCACGGCAGGGGAAGGAAAGTCTGTCACTGCCAGGCCTTCCTCAGAAGGGAAGGCACCTAGCCTTCCACACATCAGCTACAAAGGGCTACACGTGACTACAGGTTACTTCCACAGCTCCTGTCATCCTTTTGCCCTCAAGACCTAGCCCTTGCTCTGTTCTAGCTGACTGAAAATAAGGATGCTAAAAACATTAACTAAAGCCAGTGGTCTCACCCAGCTTCCATTCTCCCATCAGTTTATGCTGATTTCTAAGCCAACTCAGGTAGTCAAGAGCTGGGGAAGCGCTTCCTTCAAAGACAAATCCAGGAGTACAGACCAGGGAAGAACGGTGCCCCATGCAACCACACATTTCCTAAGGCTTCCGCAGTGCACTCACACATGTGTGTCTATCAAAGAAAGGAGAGTAGCCCCTCCTACCTGTCAAGCGTTCCCTTGAGAGCTACTGGGGCAGAGACCAGACACCAAAGCAAAGGAGGTCGGAGGTGAGGGTGACTGTCACAAGATATCACTCAGACCTGCCACCTCCTGATAATGTCTGCCATTGCTTGGATCTGAGCACAACACACTTCCCACATGGTAACCCTGCCAAAGCTGAAACCCTGCTCCTCTCACAGAAAATTGCAGAAGGGCCATCGCCAGAGGGCCTGACAAACAAAGCTGCATAGCAAGGAGATCAGAATGAACCCAGGACTCCACATCCAACACAAACAAGATTTCCACATAAAATAGAAACTTCTCAGTACTTTTTGGCAACAGATTTTTACTTGCAAAGCAATAAAAGGTTTCTGGGACACCTGTGATTTACAAGTTTAAAACAGACCATCCGGGTAGGTTTACCAGGATGGGAAGAGAACACCTATCTCCAGGCAGGATCTCTGGTCCCAATCCTGGTTCTGCTACTCACTCTGCAGCCTTCCCAAGTTGCCCACAAGTCTGGAGAGTCCAGATCTGGGCTTGGATCCTGGCTGGGATCTGTGAGTTGGGACAAGTCAAAGGGTTAAAATGCCAGGCATCCCTTCCTCCTCATGGGCATTCCTGAGGGGCAGGCCTAATGGGCCTCCAGACTCCCTTCCTTCCCTAACCTTCGTCTCTGCTCTCCTGGTGAGAAGGAAAGGCAACCCAGGCCTGAAGACCCCTGTGCTCTGGAAAGACATGTGCATGTGCTATGGATGTGATAAGCATGCCAACTCTTTCCCTGCCTCCTAGTTTCCTGTTAGAAGTGCTGCAACCTTTGGGTTACCTAACAGAACGCAGCCTTCTAGTTGGGGGGGGGGGGGGTTGGGGGGGGGGTAACAGTTGGGAGCTAAGTGCTTTCCTAACGGGTCCTCTAAATGGCATGGGGTTTTTCGGAGGGGTAAGCATAAGCACTTCAACATACATTTTAGTCCAAGGTTTACGCAGTGGGCCGGATGCAGGCCAAGTGATGCCAGCCTCCCACCGGCAAACAATTACTGACTCACCAAATCAATTACTTTGTAAAAAAAACACATCTGTTCAAAGCTAAGGGCCCCCAAAAATGTACACAAGGCCACGGAAAAGCAGCCTGCACTGTTTTGCCATTTTCTTCAGGAAAAAAAATACCTAACTGTAAGATTACGCTGGTGCAGTGGGAGCTGGTCTCTGCATAGAAAACTAGAGCAAACCCCTCCACTAAGACAGAACTGCATTTTCTAGCTCCTTTGGGATAGCTTCTCGAGATCTCGGCTGGTTCAGCGTTAGACAAGGTTATAATGAAAGGGAAACAGCTGTAACAAACCTGCTCTAATAGCTGCTCCAAGAGAAAGACCTCAGAAGCAAGACTTTCTGCCCACCCGCCGTTTCCCTTTTTCTTTATTTCAAATACACCCCTGGGGGGGTTAGGTGGGGGCAGAGTGAGAAGGCGCTCCATCAACGTAAAAACAACAGTCACAGACGCTGCGGGGTGCCCAGACCAATCCCCCTGACCTTGGCCCGAGAGCTCTCTGTTTGTGACCCTTCCTTGTTCATTGCACTCGGGGGGGAGGGGGGGAGATACATTGGAAAGGGTGCGATGCGGCCCAGAGTCTGCGGTGGGAAAAGTTGGGCGGCTGCAGAACCGGAACCCCCGCGTCGGGTCCGCCACGTGCGCCGACCCACCAAGTTTGTGCGCGGGCTGGGGGCGCCTCATAACCCTCCGGTCCTCCAGTTCCAGGTTCCAGTTCCGGTCCTCCAGGAGAAATACAAGCACTGGGGCGCCCACCCTGTACATTCACGTTTGAAGTCTCCCAGTGGGAAATCTAGGCACGGAGGCAGAGGGGGCGCCCGGGACCCTTCTCAGTTCTCGTTCAGGCTCCCCTAGAGGAAAATCCCGGCGTGGGGGCGGTGAAGGCGCCTCAGACCCTCCACGTTCCCGCTCGGGATCCCCAATGGTAAACTCGGGCGCGGCGGTCCCTCCGGGGCCCCACAGGGTCCCATTCAGGAGTCCCTCAGCGGGGAACTCGGTCGCGGTGGCGGTGGGCCCTTCCCGGCTCCCCTAGGCTCCCGTTCGGGATCCTCCCGGGCCAAGAAGCAGCGGGGACCCTCTGAATCCTCAGGTTCCCCCTCGGGATCCCCCTCCCCCGGCTAGGAAGCGGCGGGATCCCGGGCTGCGGCCCCGTAGCGTGACCTTGACGGGCCAGGCGGAATCTGGGAGGGGGCCGGCCGACGCAGCGGCGCGGCTCTGCGCGTCCTCACCCGATCTCGTCGGCGCCCGAGTTGTTCATGGCGGCGGCGGCAGCTCTTAGCGTCCCGGGCCCCCTGGCTCGCTCCCGCCTCCGGAAGGTCACTGGCCCCGGCGCCCTCCCCACAACAGCGGCCCGGATCTGCGCAACGGCGACGGCCGCGCTGCCTCCTCCCCTCAGCGCCAACCCAACAGTCACCGCGCGCCCCCGCGCCCGCGCCACCGCCCTGCACACGCCCGGGCGCGCTCCAGCACAGGGCGTAAGGGGGCGGGGACGGGGGGGATGCCACCGCGTGCGTGCCGGCGTTTGTGCGTGCGATGGGGTCCGCCTTGCCACTACTCCACCGCTGCGCGTCGAGCTTCCTCCTCGGGGTTGCCGGCGTCGCCGCGGTGTATGCTGGGAAATACAGTCCTTAGTGCAGGCGTCGACCCCGCCCCCAGTGGGGAGCGCGCGGGCCGAAACGCGTGCGCGCGCGTGCGTGAGTGCGTGCGTGCGTTTGTGCGTTCGTTGCGGAGCTCGGGGATAGGAACAGTAGGGCGCAGGCGCGCCTACGACTTTCTTGTTCAGTCTCCAGTGGAAGAAGGTGGGTGTGCATTGGGCGAGTTGTAGACCCGCGCCACGCCCGCACCCCACGGGATCCCCGTCGGTATCAGGTCCCATTCCTGCTACTTGGCTGTTCCTGCTGTCCCCGTCTCACAGAAGAAGTTACCAAAGGTCAGAGAAGCCTGGTCACCTGCCCAAAGTCACTCAGGGGAACTGGAATCAAATCCAACAGTTGTCTGGAAAGTCATGGTTATGAAAACATAATGAGCACCTACCACGTGCCTAGTATTGTTTCTGCCCTCAATTGTCCACACAGGTGGGTGTTATCCCCGGTGATCTTGCCCTTTCACCCCCCAGTCGCACGACTGGCAACCCATTAAAAATATAGAAGGCTTTAAAATTCTCTTGTGGGTGTCTGTCTGAGACTTCAAACCAACTAGAAACTTTCAGCCTATCCCGTGAAGAATGAATATGTTTTAAGTGTTAGATGATGTAATTAACTCAGGTAGGACAGTGCTTTGCAGTTTAAAGCCTTTGCTGCCAACTGGAAGGTCTCTGCAGATCACTGGACAAAATTCACTTCATTCAGAAAAGTAGAAACCTTGGGTGATCCCACGTTCAGTGAACTGCCTGCCTGCACCCAGCAAAGAGAAAGGGAAGAGAGGAGTGCATGATGGCTCACTGTAGTGTCATTGTCTATTTTTGGAATTTCCATAATTTAAAAAATGAATTTGATGAAATGTAAGAAACAAGTTTTCCACATCAAATTTGCAGGGGCAAAAAGGATAACCAGGGTGAATACACCCCTTTACTGGAAGGCGGTTTTTGACCCTAAGGTTGAACAGCCATAAACATGGGCAGAACTTCCAGCTACTTGTCCACTTTCAGGAGCAACAACCAAGTACAAGTGAAACTTTGAGCTCCCCTCCATCTTAAGAGGGTGAGGAGGCCCTGGTGGAAGTGGCAGCTGGTCATGGGTTGGGCAAACTACCACCCTCTGACCAAAGAGCCCACCATCTGTTTTTATTTAAATAAAGTTTTATGGGCACACAGCCACATCCATTCTTATATATGATGCTTTCACACTACAATGGGCAGACGCTGGCCTGCACAGCTGAAATTATTGACTGGACCTTTAACAGGAACTTTGTGTGTTCAATAAAAATGAGCAGGACCCTCCCTAGGATAGCATCGATGTCATGCCCTCATCTGGCCCGCTAGGGTGTGTGTCACCTTTTGAACCTCCTTAGGAAGGTTCCAGCCTGGTCACTTCAAATCACCTGGGTGGACTCAGGGTGGGGGATAGCCAGTGATCATAACTTTCTTTAATTTTCTGCAGTTAGAATTTATATAACAAAAATTACATATAATTAGTGGAAAATGCACAGGATTACTGAGATAAGAAAGATAGAATACAGAACCCAGGCCTCAAGCTCTACCCCTTCCCTTCTCCATCTTGAATGGGACATGATAGGACCTTCACCCCACTTGCCTCTCCCCAATTTCCTGTAATTAACAGGACCAAAAAATAACAATATCTGGAGAGGAGGGAAAAGAATGAGCGGTGTAGGCAGCCACCTCCCCCCAGTCTCAGAAGCAGAGGACAACCCTATCAGCATGCCCCATCCTGCATTGCCTACATTTAATGAAAACCTTCTGCCCCCCATCAGTGTGACTTGTTCTCCAAGGTCTGCTGCTCTCAGGTGCGTACTATTACTTTAGTAAACCTACTGTGCTTTGCCAGGTCTTTCTGTCACACCACTCTCTTGAATTCCTTCTTGTTTCCTAATAAGAACCTCAATTGGTTGAGACCACCGCTGACCTCCCCAGGTACAGGTACTACCCTGCATCAGTTTTTGGTGAACCAGCCAGGAAGTCTCTTGCTTTCACAGGCTCTCTTGGAGACTTGCAACCAGGGAGCCACAAGTGGCTGCAGTTTGCATCTCCCTCCCTGAAACCAAGAACCAAGTCTTGTTTCTCTCCTCCACTCCCAACTGGGTATCTCCCCTCCACTCTTTGAAGAACTCTTTCTCACATCCCCCTCCTAGGCAACCAAGAGCCTCAAACTTGCATCCCAGAGGAGTAACTTATCTGCCCACAGTTGCTGGTAAGTTAGTCCACATGGATTTGCCTCACATTGCCTTTGCTTTTCATAAACACATCTTTTATTGGATTTCTCTCTTTTTTTTCTGGAGATTAGACTTCCATACTTCCTTTGGCATCCCCGTGCACCTCAGTTTTACCTGGGTCAGGTGCAAATTTGAACTCTTAGAAACCATTCTATAGTCCCATAATTATTGTGGCCTCTTTTTGGCATCCCAGACTTAATAATCAACCATGGCCTTATTGGCCCAAAAAGAGTGGGCTCCCAGAATGGGTGGGGAGCCATGGACCCATGGTAGGAGGAACCACACTGGACCACTCTGGGGATGCCTGGGGCAGGTCAGCTGCAAGTATGGGTGTAGTGTACACCTGGCCCCCTAAATTAGGACCCTCTTAGCCTACCTTCAATGATTGGTGGGTGTATTCTCAGTCCACCCTCTAGTGGGAAGACATCAGGTTGTCTAGCCCTAACTAGTGCTCCCCTTTTCTTTCTCAAGTCATTATGGGAAACTCCTCTTCTATTCTCAAGGACTCACTGCTAGACTGCATTCTAGCCAAGTGAAGGACTTCAAATTCGACAGCTTAAAATAAATCAAGAAAACCTCATTTTCTTCTGCATTATGGCATGGCCCCAATATAAGTTAGGGAATCAGGAAACATGGCGTGATAATGGGACCTTAGATTATAATATTATCCTTCAATTAGATCTCTTTTGCAACCTCCATGAAAGAAGTCCCTTTTGTACAAGCCTTCATGGCCCTATGGCAAGACCCAAGAAAAAGAGGCTCATATTGCCCTGGCTGGTGTGTCTCAGTGGATTGAATGCTGGCCTGTGAACCAGAGGGTCACCAGTTCAATTCACAGTCAGAGCACATGCCTGGGTTGTGAGCTGGGTTCCCAATGAGGGGTGTGTGAGAGGCAACCACATACTGATGGTTCTCTCCCTCTCTTGCTCCTTCCCTCTTCTCTCTCTAAAAATAAATAAAATGTTTTCTTAAAAAAAAGAGGCTTGTGTAAAGCTGTTATGCCCATTAACCTTTTTCTAGAACTCCCCTTTTTCTAGACATCTTAGATGATCCCCTCGTGTGGATGCTTCCACTGCACCCAATAGATAATCCTGAGGAACATAAAGGCCAAGATTGGGCCCTCCCCCTCTTAAGATTCCCCTGGGACACCCCCTCCAGCACCTTTCACCCCACCTATAAGCCCTCCTCCTATTCCTTTTCCTTACGCAACACTGTATTTTCCATTACCAATGGAGATTAGAGAACCCAGCCCTGTAGGATATAGCAGGAGTGGAGCTTTTTATCACCTGGGCCCCATCAAGTTATGTCCTCTCAGAGAAGTTACAAATGGAGATTCAGGAACCATTGGTTAACATCCCTTTTAGCATAAAATACTTCCCCCAATGCAAAACAAAAACAATCAGGTTCTCAGAAGATCTCAGTTGGGTCTATAGATAAATTTCAAGCTTTGACAATGTCTTTTGACATGACTTGGAGAAACATTCATATTGTCCTGTCCACCTGCTGTGCTCCTGAGAAAAAAACACAAGATCTAGTTAGTAGCTCATGGACATGCTGATGAAATGGTGGCAGCCCAACCAGAATGACACCCAGTGGAGGGTACAGTCCCAACCCAAGATCCAGCCTGGGACAGGCAGATCTCACTAGGAGAAATCATGTCTTACCTTGTCTTATAAGTAACATGAAAAAAAATGTGTCATTTAATCTGTAGATTATGAAAAAGTGAAAGAGGTAACTCAAAAAAGGAAGAAAATCATGTTTTATTTCAGAGCAGACTGATTGAGGCCTTTAGGAAGTACACCAATATAGACCCCTCTATCCCTGAGGGCCAAGCTTTACTTGGTTAACATTTTATTAGCCAATCTGCCCCAGACAGCAGGCAAAAGTTATGAAAACTTCAATTTGGTTCTCAGACCCCAATGGCTCAGTTACTGGAAACAGCCTTCAAAGAAGTCAGTAATCAAGAGCAAACAGAGGGATGAAAGGGCCCAACTTGAGACCAAACAGGCCAAGCAGCAGGCTCAATTAGTAGCAGTCATAGGTCCCTCTCAGCCTCAAGGTCACCCAAGGGAAACATTGGGAAACCTTAGTAGGGCAACCCCTGGATCCTCCAAATGGGCTTGCTTCCAAGAGCAGGGTCATTGGAACACATAGTATACCCAAAAGCCAGGACCTTGTCATCTCCTCTTCAGAAAAGAGGCCCCCCACCAGGCCTTGCCCTCTTTGTAACTGGCCAGGCCATTGGAAAAGGGACAGTCCCCAGCTCTGAAGACTGAGGGGGACTCCTGAACCTATAATGGCCTTATCTAAAAAAACTAAAGGGGCCCTGAGTTCCTAGTAGCTTGCATAAAAGACATCTCATGACTACAGAAGAACTCCTGGACTCTTGATGTAGCAGGTAAAAAAGTTAAATTTTAAATTGACACCGGAGCCACCTACTTGGGGAACACATGGGACCCTTGACATTCTTGGCTTGTACCATTACTGGGGTAGACAGGCAGCCTAAAAATGTATTGTACCCCACCTCTCAGCTGTCACCTTCAAGATTGTTTAGTTTCTCAATTTGTGGTAATGCCAAAATGTCCTTCACCCTTAATGGGAAGGGATTTAATGATGGTCCTAGGTTTAATCCAGTGGAATGGCCACTCCATATTTCTCTTGATCTCTAACCAAGACTCGCCCCACCCTCAGTTGGACTTGCAGCCCATATACAGTCTGCTGTCAACCCAAGAATCAGATAGAGACTATGTGGGAGGGCCACCCAGGTACCCCTCATACAAATTAAAAGAAATGGATGGATTCCCCCAAAAGGACAGTACCGTCTAAGACCAGAGGCCCATAGGGGTCTAAAACACCTCATCAACATGTTCATTCTGCATGGATCCATAATTCCTTGTTAATCTCCTTATGACACTCATATACTGCCTGCAGAAAGAAAGAAAGGAAGAAAGAAAGAATAAAGAGAAAGAAAGAAAAAGAAAGAAAAGAAAAAAAGAAGGGTATTGTATGGTTCAGGACTTACAAGCCATTAATGAGGCTGTGATTCTCATTCACCCCATTGTAGCCAATCCATATACACTCTTATTCCAAGTTCCCCATGAGGCCAAATGGTTTATGGTGCTGGATCTCGAAAGATATATTTTTTATATCCCACTTCACCTCTGTTAGCTTTTGAATCGACTATCCTAACACCCATGTAATAGGTCAATATACTTGGACTGTCTTTCCTTAAGTGTTCCAAGACAGCCTTCTTATCTTTGGACAAACGTTGGGAAAAAGTCTCCAGGAACTAGAGCTACTGCATGGGACCATAATTCAATATGTTGGTGATATTCTGATCTTTAGCCCCACCAAATAGAAGCCTGACCACAACATTATCTTAGTCCTTAATTTCCTGGGGGAAAGGGGTATAGAATGGCTCCCAATAAGGCCCAGATGTCCTCCTCAGTGTTCATATATTTAGACTACCACCTAACTCAGGGATCGATCGGTCTCTCTCTCTTTCTGTCTCTCTCTCTCACTATAAAAGGCTATTCTAAACCTTACAGACAAAACAAACAAACAAAAAATCCAAGAACCTTTTTAGGAATGTGGATTTCTGCTGACACTGGATCTCTGGGTTTAGGTTGCTAACTAAACCCCTTTCTGAGGCAATCAAAGGCCCTGATTCTAAGCCATTAAAAAGAAACCAGGGCTTAGACTGAGCCTTCAGGTCCTTCAAATTGGCTAACCAAGGCTCCAGCCTTGGGCTTCCCTGACTTAGAAAAGCTGTTTACTTTATATGTAGCAAAAAAATAAGGGGTCACCTGAGGAGTCCTAACCTGAAAGCTAGGCGACATCCCTAGGCCAACGGCTTACTTCTCAAAACAATTAGACTCTGTTACAACTGGATGGCTGGGTTACCTATGACAACTGCGGCCTTCTTGATGGAGAAACCAATGAGCTGACCTGGACCAACTTTTAAGAGGTCCAAACTCCACACCTGGTTCAAACTGTCCTTGAGACAAAAGGCCACATTGGCTAACAGGAGGAAGACTTACTAAATACTAGGCCCTTCTATTAGATTTCCCCTGAGCTTACTCTAAAAATATGCCAAACCCTAAACCCAGGTAACTTAATTCCCAAACTGGGCCCTGAAAAAACCAGGACATCTGACATTCCTGAGTTGAAAGTATTGAACAGGTATTTTCCAGCAGATCTGGCTTAAAAGACACAGCCCTTGACAATCCCAATGTAAAATGGTTCACCAATAAAAGCAGTTCTGTTGACCAGGGAGGGACAAGGGCAGGCTATGCGATCATGAGTCTCCAGGAGACCATAGAAGCCGAGCCTCTCCCCTCGTGATCTTCAGCCCAAAATGCTGAACTCATAGCTTTAACCTGAACTCTTGATCTAAGAAAAACCAAAAGAGTCAATATTTACACAGACTCCAAATATGCCTTCTTTGTTTTACATGTCTGTGCTGCCATCTGGAAAGAGAGGGGACCATTAACAGCAACCCCCCCCCCCAAAAAAAAACCCTATTAAGCTTGGCCTGGAGCTTCTAGGGCTTTAGAGGCAGTAAACCTCCCCTAAGAAGTAGCCGTACTCCACTGCAAGGGACAGTAAAGGCACCCAACTAAAATATCTTTAAAAAAGAAAAAAGCTTCCCTTGCCTGCAAAGAAAGCTGCCAGGTCAGATACCTCTATTATGGCCCTAATTCCATATACTCTTCCTCTGCCCATCAAACTAAGTTATGCCCCATTGAAAACACCTGGATGGAAAGGCAAAGTTTTTCCTTAAACAATGAAGGTGGATAAGCTATCAGAGACTACTGCTTTCAATTAAGGACCAATAAAAAATTATAAAATCCTTTCATGACTGTCTCCATCTAGGTAGAGATGTCACCTATTCTTTAATATCAAAGATTTTTCATTTGCGCTGGCTGGTGTAACCCAGTGGATTGAGTGCCAGCCTGTGAACCAAAAGGTCACAGGTTCTATTCTATTCCCAGTTAGGGTATATGCCTGGGTTGTTGGGCCAGGTTCCTGGTAGGGGGCACTCAAGAGGCAACCACACATTGATGTTTCTTTCCCTCTCTTCCTTCCCCTCTCTCTAAAAATAAATAAATAAAATCTTAAAAAAAAAGATTTTTCAGTTGGAGAGGACTATCTTCAGCCTTAAATGAAGTCACTCAGGCCCTGGCCAGGTGGCTCAGTTGGTTAGAGCATCATCTGGATATGCCAAGGTTGTAGGTTCAAGCCACAGTCAGGGCACATACAAGAATCAACCAATGAGTGCATAAATACATGGAATAACAAGTTAATCTCTCTCTCTCTCTCTCTCTCTCTCTCTCTCTCTCTCTCATCAGTAAGAAAAAAATAACTCAGGCCTACACCCTCTGTTCAGTTAATGAGCCAGGAAGAAAAATAAAGCACCCCCACTCTTCTCAAGCCCATCTGGAGAAGGGGTTCCTGCTCAGGAAAAGATAGGTAAATAGATTTTACACAAATGCCTTCCTCCCAGGATTTCTGCTATCTCCTAGTACTCATAGACACTTTTACTGGATGGGTAGAGGCCTTCCTTATCTGGACTAAAAAGGCAGCCAATGGAATCAAGGACTTCCTTAAAATGTTCATTTCCAGGTTTGGACTGCCTCAAAGCCTCCAAAGTGATAATGGCTCTTCCTTCATGGCCAAAGTTATCCAACAAATAGCCCAAGCCCTAGACATGAACTATTATATACATAGTTCATGGAGGTCTCAGACTTCAGAAAAGGTAGAAAAGGCTAATCATATCTTAAAGAAAATCTTAGCAAAATTATGCCAGGAAACCTGGGAGACATGGCTCCAGCTCCTGTCCATAGCCTTCCTAATGTACAGAGCAGCTCCCAAATCAAACTTAAAACTAAGCCCTTTTGAGCTGTTATACAGGAGGCCCTTCCTAACCTCTGAATATATTTTAACCCAGAGGTCCAGAAACAACTTGAATATTATACATCATCAATGCTCCCTGGCTGGTGTGGCTCAGTAGATTGAGCACCGGCCTGTGAACCAAAGGGTCACCAGTTCAATTCCTGGTCGGGGAGCATGCCTAGGTTGGGGGGCCAGGTCCCCAATACAGGGCAAATGAGAGGCAGCCACACATTAATGTTTCTCTCCCTCTCTTTCTCCTTCCCTTCCCTTCTCTCTAAAAATAAATAAATCTTTTAAAAAGTATTATATCTCATCAGTGTAAAATGTGCAATAGGCTCCCCCTTCTTTCACCTGGTTCTTTTCACTCCTTTGTCCATAATAACTAGTCTCCTTCTTTTGTGATTTAGTCCATGCCTTTTTTTAAAAAGATTTTATTTATTTATTTTAGACAAGCAGAAGGGAGGGAGGGAAACATCAATGTGTGGTGGCCTCTTGTGCGCCCCCTACTGGGGACCTGACCTGGTCCACAACCCAGGCATGTGCACTGACTGGGAATCTAATCAGCCACCCTTTGTGGTTTGCCGGCCTGCACTCAATCCAGAGCCACACCAGCCAGGGCTAGTCCATGCCTGTTTTTATTTTCTATTTAAGTTTGTATCTTCTAGGCTACAACATTTTCAAGGATTCCAGCCCATACTTCAACAACCAGGGGATATAGAGCTCAGGCCCTTAGATAGGCAGAAAGAGATTTTTCTTTAAAAAAAAAGGTTTTATTTATTCATTTTTAGAGAGAGGGGAAGGGAGGGGGAGACAGAGGGAGAGAAACATCGAAGCATGAGAGAAACACTCATCAGTTTGCACGCCCCCAATGGGGGACCTCGTCCACAACTCAGGCATGTGTCCTGACCAGGAACCAAACGGGCGACCTTTCAGCTTGCAGATCAGCACTCAATCCACTGAGCCACACCAGCCAGGGCCAGAAAGAGATTTTTTGGTCTCAGGCTAGGCAGGGTCTGTGCCCAATCTCAGCCTGAAGCAACTGAAGAAGACTGACCAGCAACCCTTCATCTCCCCATATGATTATGGGATTGAAATCTTTCAGGGGGATTTATGAGGCAGGAAAGTTAGAATTGGGAACAAAGGCCTCAACCTCTACCCTCCCCTTCTCCATCTTGGCTGGAACATCACAGATGCGACATTCACCGATCTGATTCTTCCTCCTCAATTTCCTGTAATTGAGAATACCCTCTCCAAAAAACATTGATATCTGGAGAGGAGGGACAAGGATGGATGGCATAGGCAGTCACCCCACTAGCATCAGAAGCAGAGGACCACTCTACCCCTACCCATCAGCGTGTTCTCTTCTCCAAGGTCACCCACTCTCGTTTCTGGAGTGCATACTATAGCTTTAGTAAACTTGCTGTTTTGGTAAATCTCTGTCATGGTCTTCCACTTCTTCTTGTTCCATGACAAGGACTTGGATTCAGTTGAGGTCTCACTTGGTTTGCCCAGGTGCCTGCCACCAGGCATCATTACAAATGAAGAGAATAGTGTGAGAATAGTGCACACTCAGACTGAGGTGCACATCCCAGCTCCCAGGGGTTGCCCTAGTCTAGGAGCACTTTCAGGGAGTCTAGGAGGCTGGGAGGAACCTTTGTAGGGCCAGATGTCTCACCACCAGGCCCCTCTCCTGTCCTATGGCTCAGGTTCTGTCTTCAAACCTTCCAGCCACATTCCCGCCTTTGTGGTCTGTCCCTCCCCAGTCTGTCCCTCTGGTCTTGCTTCCCTGGGCTCCAGCCCACTTTCCCCAAACCTGCCCCACCCCCATCGCCATCATCTCAGTCAGGCAGCTCCCTCCCTCTCTGAGTCACCCTCTTTCAGTTGTCAGATGTCTTCAGAACCTGTCCTGGATCCAGCCACTTCCCATCTCCCCCATGGCCACACCCTGGCCAGGCCTTCACCATCTCCTACCTGGACATCAATTTGAAAAAAATACAGAAGTCATCCTCTCCTGACTTCCCCAAGCCCTATATCACCCAGAGTCCTGCATGACCCAGGAAGCCCTGCCAGCCCTCCTCTCCTCCCTTTCCCCACCTCATCCACCTAGCCTGCCTCCCTGCAGCTGTCCAGACTCTCCCGGCTTGTCTCACCTCCCAGCCTTCGCACAGGCTTTTGCCCCCTGCCTGGATGCCCTTTGCAAGGATGCATGGCAACTGCTCACGAGGCCTGCCCTCACTATCCCGGCCAAAGCAGCACCAACTTTCTCTTCTTGCCACTTGTTCTTTGCCCTCCCAGGACTTAGTACGGTGCATAATAGCACTCCCTCTGTGATGCACACCATCCCTCCTGGACCAGCACAGTCCCCTCTGCCCTGGTCTCCCTGCACCTACAGTCTGTTCTCTCGGGCAGCCACCAGAGGGCTGTCTGTGAGCATGACTCAGGTTTGGTCCTCAGACTGACACCCTGTTCTCCCTGCAGCCATCATAGGCGCCAGAGAACACCTAGTCCACATGCCCCTGCTCTGCTCAAGCCCTCCATGACTGCCACGTCCCTGGTGTAAAAGCCCGAGTCCTCCGGCGCCTACTGGGACCCTGCACGACTTGACCCTCCCTTTGCTCTGGGTGTTCTTTCAGCCGGAAAACTCTTCCCATCTGAATCACCACTCCAGTCTCTATTCAAGTGCCCTTCCCAACAGCACCCCCACCTCCCTGCTGTCTCCTCCAAACTCACCGCTAGTAAACACATTGTCTTCTCATTGACTGTCGGCCCCTCCCCTCAATGTCAGTTCCTGCCCTCAGGGTTTTGACTTTGTTCAACGCACAGGGTCCAGCACATAAGCACACACTAGGTGCTTAATGTATGCTTGTTAAATGACTGAATATTTACGGGTGTTGTGGCCGCATCAGGCCCTTCCATGTCCAGCGCCCAACTCAGAGCCTGGTAAAAGCAGGCACACAGCCAATAGCCAATAGTTGAATGACTAATGAACTGAGCGCACAGCACCAGCCTGGGCGAACTCGAAGAGGTGCCTGGGCTTCCGCAGGACTCTGTCCAAGCGGGCAGCTGACTACAGCCGCGGAGCGGCGCCTCCCTCCTAGACATCCATTCCCGGTGGGGCCCCCTCCTCCGTTGGTCCGCACTACCGCACAACGTATCCCTCCCCAGCAAACATGGGTGCCCTTGCCCGTTCTTCCTCCGCCTGCACAGAACCCCTCTGCTCACGCGCCCTCCTTATCCCTCCGGATCTCCCTGAACCTCCCCTCCGGGGTACTCAGTCCCGCGAGACTCCTTCCTCTCGCCCCTGCGAGGTCCCTAAGACCCCCTCATTTGCCCCTTTCCCGAAGGAGTCTGGGCTCTGGCCTGCTCCAAGACCCTCCCTGCCCCCTCCACGCAGGCGCAGGGAGTCTCGGTCGTCCCCACCCCCCACTCCTGCCTTCCCCACTCCCCCAGCCAAGGGCGGGGCGAGGGTTGGTCCAAGGTAGCCGCGGCTCCATGGGGCTCCTAGGGCTCCTGAGCTCGCTGCACTCGGCCTTCTTCAGGGACCAGGTAGGGCGCGGGGCGGGGGGATACGGCCTTGGGTGCAGATAGAGGGTACGGACCGCGGGGACAGTGGTCCCGGCGCCAGGGGACGCAAAGGCTTGCGTACACAGACTTGATGAGTCTGGGGTCTCGCTCAGTCGCCGTGGAGATCGTTGCCTGGGAAACGGCCTTAGGCTGTTGGCAGGTCTGGGAGTCCCTCCTCTGTACTGCAGAGATCCCCTCCCTCTGTCTGCTCAAGCGTAGCCTCGCTGGGCCCAGGACTTGGCCTGGAAGGGAGACCTCCAGACCCGACCCATTGCGCGGACGCCGAGAAGGCTGGGGCGGTGGTGGCTACGGCAGGAGCGCTCTGTGCCGAGGATCCTCCCGGACAGGCTTTGTGTGGGGGCCTGGGCCACGCCCTGTGCCTATCCGGGCCTTAGTTGCCCCTTCTGGGCGCCGAGCGTAGGGCCGACCCTGACGTTCACCGACGCTGAGGTTCTTCCTAATAATAGCCATCTCACCTGCCCAAGCTCTTTGCAGGTGCTCGTAGTCGTTCTGAATCCTGGAGCTATAACATCCCCTAGTTAAGAGGAAATTCTTAAAAGGGGCTGGGGAGAGCCCAAGGTCACTCCCGGAACAGGGCCAGGAGCCTGATTGTCAGGCGGAGGCACGCTCAGACACTACCTGAACATTGTGGGGAGCTGTCCCTGGTGCTGACAGGACCGCACTCCCGACCCCTCCTCACCCATGAAAATGAGGCCCAGGACCCTGGTCAGGCGACCCACCCAGGGTCGGGCTTTGGGGGCATGGCTTGAACTCACCGGCCCTTCCCCTACAGCCAGGGGCAGTCTTTCCTCACCTGTCAAGGCCAGGTCACCCAGCCCCAGGCTTGTGGTTGTCAAATGATGAGGACGTGTGGTGCTTTCCTGCTTCCCTCCAACCTTCCACCCAGTTCATAATGGAGGATGTCCCTGGTTCTGCCCCAAACCCCTGGTCCTGCACGGTGGAGAGGCTCAGTGGAGAAGGACAGAGATTAAGGGGATAGAGACTCCTGAGGTCAGCCTCAGAAGGCCCAAAAACACTCCATGAGTAATGCTGCAGTGTGCTGAGATGAAGGGGAGAGTGCCTCAAGGAATGTGAAGAAGCGAGCACCATAATTCAATTTTCTCCAGAACCCAGCAGCAGTGAGTGGAGGGCTGGGAAAGGGCCCCTCTTGCTAGGCTTAGCCACTGTGCAGTGTGGGGGGTCTTTCAGCCCCTCAAAATGGAGCTTGGGTTCTTGGGGGGGGGTTCCTGAAACTCTAGTAGTTCTAGAATTTCCAGTGATGCCTGAGTGTACTGTGGCTCAAAGATTTATAGGGTTAAGGATTTGGGAGAATGTCAGGGACATAATGTTCAAGAGGCTTGTGGACAAGGGCATCCTGCTTTGGGGTCTCAGCCCCCACATCCTCTCAGCCTTCCAGGCCCCCATCATACCCAGATGGGTGAGGGAGGGAGGCCCCAGGCCTGGTGAGACTCTTGCAAGAACTCAAGCAACATGTTCCCTGCCCTGAGCTTCAGTTTCCCCATTGGTATGAGGGCAGGACTGGCCTTTAGACCCTACAAGCCCCTTCCATCATTAAGGTTCTGGCTGAGAGGGGTCTGGGGAACAGTGACATCTTAAGACTAAGTGGGGGAGGTGACTTAGTTCAGTGGGATGTAAGGGCAGGGATTCTCCAACCCACCTTCCAGTGAATAAAATGGGAAACTTAGGCCAGAGAGAGACATACCCAAGGTTACACAGGGATAGCAAGGTGGAGCTGAAATCAGAGCCCTGGACTCTGTCCCCCCCACTCCCCCATTTCAGCTCTAAACCCCTCACAACTCCCCCAGTCTGGCCCTACTACATGCTGCACTTCTTGGCTCCACCAGAAGCCCATATGCCCTGAATGAGCTCTAATCTCTCACAGCTCCAGGCATTGCACATGCTGTTCCCTCGCCTGGAATGCCTTTTCCCTCCTTGACCCCAGGGCCAATTCTTGTTCTTCCTAAAGAGGCCCGGCACTGGTGCTGCCTGCTCAGTTCAGCCTTCCCAGCCTCCAGAAAGAGCCCCTCTGCTCACTATACTGCTTCCCCAATCCCGCAGGCTGGGGACAGCTGTGTCCAGTTCTGGAGCTCTGGAGCAGTCAGGCCTGAGTCCTCTGGGGCCCCCAGCATTGCTGGCCCAGGATGACCACACAGGGCTTCTTGCAGTAGACCGAGCAGGAAACAGCATGGTCCCGTGATCTTGGCTGTCCCTCCTGTGGTCTCTGGCACCTGCCATTGTGAACACAGCAGCTGCCTCTCCATTTCACATATGAAGAAACACAGCGTCATGTAGTGAACAACTTTCCCTGGCCCCAGACACGGGGAAAAGACAGAGAGAGGCCCCAAACCCATGTCTCTGTGTCCCTGTCTTTTGGGGTGTGCATGTGTCAAGTGGCAGGGATGACTGGGCTGGAGCTTTAGGTTCTGGCCTTGGGTGTTAAATCCTCAAGTGGCCTCCATGGGTCCATTGAGGATCTGAGACAGCTGGGGACATGTCCTTCTGGGACCCAAGGCCCCTCCCTCCTCTGGCTTCCCCTCTTTAAGGGTGAGTTAGGGATTCCATGGGGGACAGAGACACAGGGAGACAGAGATGAGACAGATGGAGAAAGATGGAGGGACATGGTGGGGGGAAGAGACAGGAAGTCAAGGCAGATGCCCACGGAGGAGCTGACGCTCTTCCAAGGAGACAAGGAGCAAGGGGGCGCAATGCAGGGTCCCAGGCACTCCCCAGTTTACCAACCCACCCCCCATCCTCCCCCTCCCCCCACCAGCCAAGACCCTGTGGGGGTGCTGTGTCCAGTCTGGATCCTGAACCTTGTCCCACCCTGGCCCATCCTCACAAGATCGGGTCGATCCGAGGGGAGGAGGCTGACAGGCCCTGCCCCAGCTCCTGTCACAGCTCCTGCCCGAGGAGCTCCCCGCACAAGATGCTGATGTAACACACATGACTGGATGTTTTACTCTTAAAATTCTGTGAATCCAGCCGCGAGAGGTTCTGAGGCGTTTCATCCCGGAATGAGGTGGGGGACCCTGGGTCCTAGTCCTTGGGGAGCCCCCTTGCCCTGGGGACTTCACCTCCCCACCCCCATTCCCGCACCTGCAGCCCCTGAACCCGCGAGATGACCAGACACCCTGCGGCCGATGCCGGTCCCCGCCCCGGGCCCCCATTGGCTGTTGCCATGGCACCTGCCTGTCTTCCCGCGCCACCATTGGCTGCAGCCTCTGCATCCTGCATCCAGCATCCTCCCCCGCTCGCGGTGGTCTCGCCCAGCGCCCTCAGTGGCGGTGCCTCCTGCCAGGCCCGCACCAGCCTTTGTCCGCCCCGGAGCCCATTCTCCGCATCTCCAAGACCCCTGAACCCCGGAGCCCGCGCCCTGTGGCCGCCCTGGCCCAGGAGCGCTAGGATCTCAAGAGGGGTCTGGGAGCTGCACCAAAGGAGGAGGACCCAGGCCCGCAGCGTGGTGCGTTGCCCAGCCCAGCCCAGCCCAGCCCAGCCTGAGTGAGATAAAGTAAGCGGCGTGCTTTCCTGGGTGAAAGGCAGGGGGCGCGGCCTCCGCCTCTGCAGGGTTGTCTCCATCTCCCCCCTTCTCTCTGCTGAGCACACTCTGGAGCCTCCGTTTCTCCAGGGTGGAGCCAGAGGGTAAACTAAGTCCCAGGGAGGTGGGTGCCTGCGTCGCTGCAGTCAGTCTCAGGCAACACAACACCTGGACATCCCAGAGTCTGAGGGCAGGCCAGCTGTGTGCTTTGGGGGAGGGTGCTGCCCCTCCCTGGGAGTGTTTTCTTCTCAGTAAAGTGGGGGTTTGGATTGAAGGAGAGACAAGGGCCCCTTTGGTCCACATCTCTGCTACCTTCCGCTGAAATTTGGCCATTCACTCCTTAATTAAAGGAACCTCCAGCTATTGGTGCTTTCCCTTTGGTGATGAAGATATCTTGGGGAGGCCCCAGGAGGCCCCTGATGCAGCCTGGAGGTCAGGGGCAGGCTGGAGGGCTTCCTTGAGGAAGCTACTGTGTGAGAGATAGCAAGTCAGGAAAGGTCCTCCAGGCAGGAGAACTCAGGGTGCAAGGGCCTGGGGGAAGAACATGGAGTGTATGTGGAGGAGACAGGTCTAATGTCAAGGACACTAGGGAGCCATGGCAGCTTTTGGAACAGGGGAGGAATGGAATCTGACCAGTTACTCCCAAAGCTTCCTTTTGTCTGTGCATGAGGAGCAGACTGTGGGAGGCCAGTGAGGCTGCTCTTATGGGAGGGATGTGGGGGGCTAGGGTCCAGCTGGGCAGGGCTTGAGGGGCTGGTGAGAGAGTGGAATAGGGACCCAGGCCAGAATGTGGGGGAACCCTGTGGGGGCCCTGCTGCCAAGCTACATCTAATGAGAATGTAGAGCGTCGGAGGGAATGAAGGTATCCCAGGCTGGCCTTGCAAGGGTGGCTTGAGTCCGGGGTTGCTTGAGAAGGTAGTCTGGGTTTGGAGAATGGGAGGAAGATACAGGGGTTTGGGCTTCACCTAGTGCCTCTCCTGCACTGGGCACAGCGTTGTGGCCTCAGCCAGGACATAGGTCTCTGGCCAGACCACAGGGACCTTACCACAGCCCCAGGCCTGATCCTCAGCTGGGACTCCTGACTGAGCCTTGGGAAGGATCAATATTAGGGTGGTAGGCAAAGGCCATGGTCCCCAATCAGCTGGCTTCCCCATCTTATACTGTCTCCCCTTCTGACTTGTGGTGTTGTCTCCTCTGCCCTGTGACTTGTGTTTGCTCGATGACCACTGCTCCTCCTGACCCTTGCATCAGCCACGCTATGGGAATGGCAGACCAAGTTCCCCTGACTCCTCTGATGGGCAAACTGAGGTCTGCAGAGGGGGCGGGGCTTGTGTGTCTCCAGCATTGCCTGGACTTCTGAGCATGCCCAATGTTTGTGCCCCTGGCCTCAGCTTCTCCCTTTAATGGTGGCCCCTAAGACCCGGGACTGTGACAAGAAAGCCACATGACAGAGCCAGGCATTCAATAGTTTCTCTGAGCTAGTTTGGATGGCCTGATTCATCCTACCACTGGGGCCAAGCCCCCCACCCCTACTCCAGACCCAGCTGTGTCCTTGGTGACTTCAGGGTGAGCAGGGACCTTCTGGGGTAGGAAGAGAGAGAGGAAAATGAATAAGCAAGGGAATAAAAAGTGTGGCCAAGTAGGGGAGGGAGGCAGGGGAGGGTTGGCTGATTTGGGGAGGGGGTTAAGGTGGGCAGGGAAATGTCTCCCAGGAGGAGGTGGCAAAGGGGAAGGGCCGCCATTGGTGAGCCTCAGACAAAGGCAGAGGGAGGGGGAGCGCTGATGTTAAGGAAACAAAGAGGGAAGGTGGGGTGGGCAGGAAGGCTCTGGCAGGAGTGCCAAGCTGAGGGAAGAGGCACTGGCCAGTTAGACGGAGGGAGGAGGCTGGGCCTGAGCAAGAAAGGACAGCCAAACACACAAAGAAGCAGGCGGCAGTGGTGGAGCCCAGGCAATGGGGCCTGAGCCACTGAGGGCCACAGAGGCTGGGAGAGGGCTGACTGCAGGGCCCCTGGGCTACACAGGTAGCCACCCAGATACAGCCGCTGATGGAGAGGTTGTGAGGGCTGCAGAGCATCCAGGTTCTCAGTTCCCAGGGTGACTGTGGTGGACTTGGGTTGGGGCTCTACTGTCAGTCTGTCCATTGGTTTCTTAGAACATTCATGACATTCTTTTTGTCCAGCAATTGGGCCAGCTGGTGGTCTGTCCACCCAGCCTGTGGGCAGCTACCTTGCTGCAGGGATGTGTCTTGGCTGTCCATCTGTTTCTGGCTGGGACCGTGTCTGTGAGCCTGATGGCACTGGGTTAGCCAGTCCATCTGCTGTGCTAGACTGTCAGGGTCTCAGCTGTCAGTCTCTCTGGCTGTCCAGCCATCTATAAGCACACGTGTCTGGGAGCACAGGTGTGAAGATGGAAGTCTATCTGTGTCTGTCGGTCAGTTCGGTGTTTGGGTTGTCTGTGTGTCTTAACGCCCATGGGATGGCTCTGTCTCTCTCTTTCATTGTTCCTGCTTGTGTCTGTCACTCCATCTGCCATGCAGTCTGTCTCTGGGATTCCCTGGGCCAGCACCATCCTGCCCACAGCAGTCCACACCAGCCTCTCCAGCCTGGGACCCAGCTCCAGGTTGGGTGGGAGGACTAGGGCTTAGGTCCAGGGCTGCCTTCTCCTCAGAGTCTCATGTGACCTGTGGCTGCAGTCACTGCAGGAGCGGAAGATGACAAGCTCTGTGGCATCCTATGAGCAGCTGGTACGGCAGGTGGAGGCCTTGAAGGCCGAGAACAATCACCTGAGACAGGAGCTTCGAGACAACTCAAGCCACCTGTCTAAGCTGGAGACGGAGACATCTGGCATGAAGGTGGGGTGAAGGGGCTGGGCAGAGGACATGGGCCTGGGTCACAGGGACAAACACCAGGGCACTGGACCCCTGAGATGGGTAGGCAGGGCCAAGGGCATCTCACAGAGTAGCAGATCTGGGACAACCCAGGGCAGTGGCCATGCCAACCAGCACTCTCTCTTGCTCCCATGTCCAGGAGGTCCTGAAGCACTTACAATGCAAGCTGGAGCAGGAGGCCCGAGTGCTGGTGTCCTCAGGGCAGACTGAGGTGCTGGAGCAGCTGAAAGGTGAGGGGCCAGCCTGAGGCCCCTGTCTGTGCACCAGGGTGACTCCATCCACCCCTAGAGGGAGCTGGGAGGAGGAGAGGCAGGCAGGGGTACTGACCTTCCCTCCTCCTTTCATACTCATCCAGCCCTGCAGATGGATATCACCAGCCTGTACAACCTAAAGTTCCAGCCCCCTGCTCTGGGCCCCGAGCCTGCTGCCCGCACCCCTGAGGGAAGCCCGATACATGGCTCTGGGACCTCCAAGGACAGCTTTGGGGAGTTGAGCAGGGCCACCATCAGGCTGCTGGAGGAACTGGACAGGGAACGGTGAGACCACGGGAAACTGATCGCTGGCAGCTCTCATGTAGTCCTGCCCCCAGCCAGATACCACCCCAGCAGTCTCTGCTCTTTGATTGGCCCACCTGCATGCTCCCCAGTCCCACCCACCTCTCGGGCCACTGCCTTCTGTGGCCCTTCCACCCCCTTTCCTGGCACAGCTGACCTCAGCTGGAGGACAAAGAGAAGGGGGCATTCCTGCCAAAGGGGAGGGCTCCCGGAGCCCTCCCCAGAGGTCCCCAACACCCAGTTGTCACCAGAAACAGGGCTGTGCCCAGTGCCAGGGCTCAGAATTAGGCCTGGAGCCAGAGAGACTTAAGGCAACCTTTGTGGAGAGATGGCTGCAGCCCAAGAAACCTGGGCGGGGGGCCAGCAGAGGGATGCGGGGTCCAGGTGCTCTGCTCAGTTTGGCTGGGTTGTGTGGGGTCAGAGAGACCTGGAGGTCCATGCGCTGCTGCTGTGTGACTCAAGCAAGTTCTCTAGCCCCACACAACCTCGAACGTGTGCTCTGTAAAATGTGAGTAGCAGTGTCTCCCCACAGGGTGTTAAGGGGGAGACGGTTGCAACTAGAGCAATCTGAGCCTGAAAGCCTCCCTGTGTAGGCTGGAGGGAGATTAGGGAGTGTGGGATAGGTGTTAGAGTCAGAACAGCCCCCCTCAGGGTGGTGCTCCAAGGGCCAGAGTTTAACAAGGAACTACTTTCTCTTTTTTAATAACTTTCTGTGCCCCACCCACCCTACCCTAGTGCTGGGGAGCATCAAGGGCAAGACTTTGCGATGCTGCCTATTAAACTTGGCATACACTAAGCACCCAACAAGCGATTGCAAAGATGAAAATACACCACCCATATTAATGGCTCCTTCTCTGCGGGCCGGGCCCACCTACCTGCCCTCCCCCAGGTGTTTCCTGTTGAATGAGATTGAGAAGGAAGAAAAAGAGAAGCTCTGGTACTACTCTCAGCTGCAAGGCCTGTCCAAGCGCCTGGATGAGCTCCCGCATATGGAAACTGTGAGCGCTGGGAGGGTGCGGGCGGCAAGGGGAGGTGCCGTGGGTCGGTTCCGCCCCCAGCTAGGGGCGTGGTGAGCAGGCCCTTGGGCCCCTGGCTCCGGCAGCGCCTCACCGAGGCCTGTCCGCCCGTCCCAGCAGTTCTCCATGCAGATGGACCTGATCCGGCAGCAGCTTGAGTTCGAATCCCAGCACATCCGTTCACTAATGGAGGAACGATTTGGTACCTCTGACGAGATGGTGCAGCGGGCGCAGGTGCGGCAGCGGGTGCGGCCGAGGCAGGCAGGCAACGTATAGTGTGCAAATTGAAGTGCAGAGATAGTTGTGGAAAGAGTCTGGGACCAAGTTATGTGCCTCTGGTGTAATCAGTGGGCAGGGAGTGCTGTGGGCGCGGTCTGGCTCCAGAGGCGGAGCCAGAGGACCCTAAGGGCAGGGCTAGGCTCAGAGGCAAGGAACACTGAGGCCCGGGCAAACGGTGGATGATTTGGCCAGTGGGCAGAGCCATATCAGGGAGTGAGTGGGTTCGGAAGGATGGGTCTAAATTGGGATGGAGGCAAATGAGAAAGTAGGTGGGTCTAGAGTGGGGCCTAAATAGGGGGCAGGGCTAGAAAAATAGAGCAGGGTCTAGACAGCTAGTAGTACCAAATCTTGGGTAGGTGGAGTCAGAACCTAGGGAGAGGGGGTGCTATGGACCATGGGTCCGGCCAGGGTGTGAGTGGAGACAAACGTCAGGGTACAGTTTAGAGTGGGTGGGCCATATCAAGGAATAGGTGTAGTCAGAGCCAAGGGTGGGTTTGAACAGTGGGTCCTGCAATATAAAATAAGTAAGGGTGGGGTTAGAAGAGTGGGTGAAGTCAGAGGTGGGGGGGTGGGCCATATCAGAGAGTGGACAGGGTCAAAGCAGGGATGGGTCAGCCACAGTGAGCCTTGTACCTTTCTCCCACGTAGATCCGCGCTTCACGCCTGGAACAGATCGACAAGGAGCTACTTTCTGCACAGGACCGGGTGCAGCAGACGGAGCCCCAGGTACTGGAGGGGCAGAGTCAGCGCCCTTGGGGGAGGTGATGACCCCAGGCAAGGAGGGGACCCTGAGGGCCCCACCCAGAGTGTAGGAATAGGTGGAACCTCCACCACATCACCATAGGACTGTGGCCAGCATCACCAACCTGGGTGCTTTGTGGGGTGCTCTTGTAACCCCTAGCACTGGTGTTCTTTCCACAGGCCCTGCTTGCAGTAAAGTCGGTGCCAGTGGACGAGGACCCTGAGACTAAGGGCCCCATGCACCCGGAGGATGGTGCCCCTCAGCCAGGCAACAGCAAGGTGAGGGGCAGTCCAGTGGGAGGGGCACTGAGAGGCAAGATAGGGAGTGGGTAGCCAGCTGGATTGGGGTACATTGAGGCTGGTGGGGCCAGCATGTGGTCTGGAGCCTGGCAATGTGAGCAGAGATAACTGTCCTGTGTGTTTAGGAGGGCACTTAGATGTAGGGCTATCCCTAGCAGAACCCAGTGATGCCTGTAGAGTGGGCATTTGGCCCTCATGGGCTGGGGACATCTCCAGCTCCCCACCCATCTCCCCATGTGTGTGTGTGGTGCCCCTGGGGGATGCAAGGTGAGGGCAAGGGGCCAAGGAAGTGGTTCTCCTAGGCTGGGGTCACAAGACTCCTACTGTGTTTAGGGTGAGTCACCCCAAGTATGGGGGCTGTCCGTGGCTGGGGAGGGCAGCAGGCTGGCTGGGGCGAGGCACACCAGATGAAGCTCCCCACCCTTACTCCATCCCTGCCCACCCCCACAGGTGGAAGTGGTCTTCTGGCTGCTGTCAATGCTGGCGACGAGGGACCAGGAGGACACAGCTCGCACACTGCTCGCCATGTCCAGCTCTCCTGAGAGCTGTGTGGCTATGCGCCGCTCAGGCTGCCTGCCACTGCTGCTGCAGATCCTTCACGGCACAGAGGCTGGGGCTGGGGGTCGAAACGGGACCTCTGGAGCGCCTGGAGCTAAGGACGCACGCATGCATGCCAATGCAGCGCTACATAACATCATCTTCTCCCAGCCAGACCAGGGACTGGCGCGCAAGGAGATGCGCGTCCTGCATGTGCTGGAGCAGATCCGCGCCTACTGTGAGACCTGCTGGGACTGGCTGCAGGCCCAGGATGGAGAGTCTGAGGGAGACAGGGTGGGCCATGGTGAGTGGGCAGCCTCTCTGGCTGTACTTGCGCAATGGGCACAGAGCCTGGGCTTCTCAGGTGACAGGGCAATATCATTAGTTGTTGTCACTGCTAAAGATACTGTTATGATCTTTTCTGTGCACCTCATCTGTGCCCTGTGCTGGCTGAGGCCTTATGGCAATGTTGCCATGACAGAATGGCAAAAAGGACAGTGACCTGCAACCCATGCCCTAGTTGCAGGGTAGCTCAAGAAACAGTCACTGAATGCATAGATGGATTGTGGGTAACCAGAAACGTGGGTGCAGACTTTGAGATGCCTAGTTTTGGCAGCTGATCGCAAAGTTAATCTGACAAAAGCACCGCCAAAAGTTTCTGCGTACTCAGCGTGACCTCACCTCCCATCTCAGCTCTGTGCGAGGCAGGCCCCTTATTACTCATTTTAGGAAGGGTTGGAAAAGGAGGCCACTGCTCTGGGAGTGACCCCTCAGGCGCCAAGCATGCATGAGGCGGTTTGCAGAGCCCTGGGGTCTTTGAAGGTTGGAGTAGACGGGGAGGCATGGGACCCAACAGGGATCATTTCATGGACTGGGAGGGCTCTGCCCTGGTTTCTTGGCCCACAGCCCCGGTCCCCATTGAGCCTCAGATCTGCCAGGCCACCTGTGCAGTGATGAAGCTGTCGTTCGATGAGGAATACCGCCGTGCCATGAATGAACTGGGTGAGTGCACCCCTTGCCTCCTCCATACCCCCTTTTAGCCTGAGGCTTCTAGGCCTCATTCAGTCTGGAGCAGCCTTTTATCTTTAATGGTCCTGTGGCTCAGAGGACAGGGAAGCAAGTGGCCAGAAAGCCAAGGGCAGAGATGAGAGGTCCAACCTAATACACAGAAGCTACCAGGTGGTTAGGGAGGGGGTGAGGTTGTCAAGTTTTAGATTTGAAAGCATTACTACATCTCTTAACGTAATCGAAATATGGGGGAAAAAAAGCCATCAACATGCTTAATGTTACTTCAATTAATACAAAATGAGATCACTCCTTCTCACCCAGCAGATGGTCAAACACTCAAAGGTTTCGTCAGATTTTCTGTTGTCTGGCTGTGCGAAAATGGGCATTTGCAACCCTAGCAAGGCAGCAGACACTTAGGAAAGTATACACTTTTTAAGTCATTCCTTTCCTGGCTGGGAAACTTATCCCCTGGTTGGATTTCTGTAAGAAGATGCAGAAAAATGAGGAAGGCAGCAACAGGCCCAAATAAAGCCCCAGATCTGGAAACCACAGAAGTGTCTGGCCGCTCCAGCCCCTGCATGCACAAATTGTCTTTGTTGTCCTTGCTCGGTGAAGGGGGCAGGGTGCTTTCCATTTGAGTTGTGAGTTCTTTCTCTCCTACTTACCCTGACCATTTCCCCACAACGTTCGCTTACTCTTTGTAAAAAAAGTGAAAGCCTAGTTTTTGTAGTGAGTCAAGAACTGCGTGTGTGGCATAATCAGTAGCCCCTGAACACCTGCTGTCCAGGCCCTGCCCCTGGGACCAGCCCTGCCTTCAGAAGCTTGAGGTCTAATGGTCTTTAGGTGGTTCACACTTGGGGTGTTGAAGGCCTTCTTGACCTGGGAACAGAAGGGAGGCAGGAACCTGAGCAAATAGCAGGTAAAAGCATTCCATGCAAAGGCCTGGTAGCTGGAAGAAGTGTGAGTGGAGGTGGAGGACTGAAAGGAGGTAGGTGTGGAGGTCACAGCGTAGCCAGGGAATCGTGCCAGCCTGGCAGTAGGCTGTCTAGATGAGGTGTCCTTGGAGTTGGGTTTCGAAGGTGGACTTGAGCAGAGGAGATCTTGGAATAGGATGGAGGGCACCTAAGCAGGGGAATGGCATGTACAGAGGCTGGGAAGAAGGCAGGGGGTTTGTTTGGGGTGCCCCCTGCTGTATACAGCCTTGCTGTGCCCCCTCCCATGTTCCCACAGGTGGGCTGCAGGCTGTGGCAGAGCTACTACAGGTGGACTATGAGATGTACAAGATGACCCGGGACCCGCTGAACCTTGCCCTGCGCAGATACGCTGGCATGACCCTCACCAACCTCACCTTCGGGGATGTTGCCAATAAGGTGCCTGGGGTGGGCAGGTGGCGTCCGTGCCCTCCCCACCCTCTTCTGAGGCTCCAAACAGGCCTGAGAGGTGGAAACACTTGTCCCCAACTTATAAGCGGGTAGACTGAGGCCCAGAGAGGGCTGCTAGAGGAGATGCTATGACTGGATGTGGTCGGCCAGGCTGCCATCTGCTTGGTTGCTCTGCTGTAGAGAGTGGGGCCCCTGGGCTGGGGGAGGCTGGGTGTCTGTGCCTGTCTGAGCCTCAGTTTCCTCATCTAAGCAACAGGATGACTGCTGTCCCTTTGCCATGGTGGTGAGGATGGGGTGCTGGGGCTCAGGGGGAGATCCTGAAGGTGGGGCATGGTGTCCCTCAAGACTCCTGCCCCACTGACCATGGCGTGAATATCCTGTGGCACCCCACAGGCCACACTGTGTGCCCGGCGGGGCAGCATGGAGGCCATCGTGGCCCAGCTGGCTTCGGAGAGTGAGGATCTCCAGCAGGTACCTGGATGGAGTGGGGTGAGGCATGGGGAGAGCCTTGCAGGGTGTCCCACTGCCCAGGGCCCCTGCCAACAGAGTCCTCTCCCCCGTGGGTGTGATGGGCGTCCTCCCCAGTCTCTCTGTAGACCCGCTATGTGTGAGGTTGAGGGTGGGGGGCCCTGGGTCCACCTTGCCTGCCCTGCCCCACCCCACCCCAGGTGGTATCTAGCATCTTGCGCAACCTGTCGTGGCGGGCTGACATCAACAGCAAGAAGGTCCTGAGGGAGGTTGGCAGCATGACCGCCCTGATGCAGTGTGTCCTGCGAGCCTCCAAGGTGGGCACTGGGTGGGTGTGGTGGGGTGGAGGGGGCGGAAATGCACCTGAGACCCAGGGGAGAGGGCACTGGCACAGCTGCTTAATGCCGGCTACAGGGCAGGGAGACACTGGCAACAGGTGACAGGTTCTCCATCGTGAGGAAATCAAACCGAACAGTCACTGCTTAGCTTAGCAGGCAGTCCTCAGACAGGCCTGGGGCTTCCAACCCTGCAATTCAGAGATCCTGTGACAGCCAGGTTTATTTTTTCACTTTTACTTGAAAATGTATTTGGGTGCCTTTTCTTCCAGCCTTTTG
Organism: Phyllostomus hastatus; assembly: GCF_019186645.2. Taxonomy (NCBI): domain Eukaryota; kingdom Metazoa; phylum Chordata; class Mammalia; order Chiroptera; family Phyllostomidae; genus Phyllostomus; species Phyllostomus hastatus. Next base: position 4,430,890 of record NW_025333640.1, on the reverse strand, counting down.
TCTGCACCTTAATGGAGAGGGCCAAGTGGGTGGGGCCAGTACCTGGAGTCCCCTCCACTGAGCTTCCCGCATCCCACCCTGTGTCTAGGAGTCCACCCTGAAAAGTGTGCTCAGCGCCCTGTGGAACCTGTCAGCGCACAGCACAGAGAATAAAGCAGCCATCTGCCAGGTGGATGGTGCCCTGGGCTTCCTGGTGAGCACGCTGACTTACAAGTGCCAGAGCAACTCGCTGGCCATCATCGAGAGCGGCGGGGGCATCCTGCGCAATGTGTCCAGCCTCATCGCCACCCGCGAGGACTATAGGTGGGCCTGTCCCCCGCAGTCACAGTGGGTGGAGGGTGCCATGGAGGGTGCTGGGGGAAGGTGGACCCCCAGATGTGGTCTGGGGCTGGGAGTAGCAGATCCCATTCTGCAGGGAACTGTCACTGAGGCAGCCCTGGTTTGTCCTCCTGCAAGTGGTTGTTCCTGATTTGTCCTCAGGGACTAATTTTTTTTAGTACAAGTATTCCCAAATAGTGCATGAGATATATTTTGCTAAAGATTTCATTTATTAAAATAAATAAAACACTTATTTATTAAATAATACTAATAGTTTACAAATGATACTTAATATTTTTATTTTTATTTTTATTTTAAAGATTTTATTTATTTTTAGAGAGGGAAGGGAGGGAGAGAGGGAGAGAAACATCAATACATGGTTGCCTCTCACATGCGCCCTACTGGGTACCTGGCTCGAAACCCAGGCATGTGCCCTGACTGGGAATCAAAACGGTGACTTTTGGTTTGTAGGCTGGCACTCAGTCCACTAAGCCACACCAGCCAGGGCATGATACTTAATCTGTTTAAAACCAGATAAAATTTATCTATAGTATGTCTGTCCCAAACATCACATGAGATATTGTGTTAAAATGAGATATACTAAATTTTATTTTAAAAGATAAGTATTGTCCTGGCTGGCGTAGCTCAGTGGATTGAGCGCAGGCTGCGAACCAAAGTGTCACAGGTTCGATTCCCATTCAGGGCACATGCCTGGGTTGCAGGCCACAGCCCCCAGCAACTGCACATTGATGTTTCTCTCTCTCTCTCTTTCTCTCTCCCTTCCCTCTCTAAAATTAAATAAAATCTTAAAAAAGGGATAAGTATTATTAATTTATTAGTATATTATTTAATAAACATATTTTAAGTAAAAGAATAATTAGCACAAGTATATCCCATTCAATACTTGGAATAGACTTATACTATTTAGTATACTCTTTATACTATTTATACTATTTATACTATTTATACTATTTAGATTTATTCCTTTTTCTGAAATCTGAACTTAGCTGGGTGCCTTATATTTTTATTTGTTAAATCTGGCCACCCTGCTCCTGGTGAGACGAGGTGTGGCCCTGTCTGACACGCCCCTCCGTGATGCAGGCAGGTGTTGCGGGACCACAACTGCCTGCAGACTCTGCTGCAGCACCTGACGTCACACAGCCTGACTATCGTGAGCAATGCCTGTGGCACGCTCTGGAACCTGTCTGCCCGCAGTCCACGTGACCAGGAACTGTTGTGGGACCTGGGCGCCGTGGCTATGCTGCGAAACCTTGTGCACTCCAAGCACAAAATGATTGCCATGGGCAGCGCTGCCGCCCTGCGCAACCTGCTGGCCCACCGGCCTGCCAAGTACCAGGCAGCGGCCACTGCCGTCTCCCCTAGCACCTGTGTGCCCAGCCTGTACGTACGCAAGCAGCGGGCCTTGGAGGCTGAGCTGGACGCACGGCACCTGGCCCAGGCGCTTGACCACCTAGAGAAGCAGGATCTGCCTGAGGCTGAGGCCGAGGCTACCTCCAAGAAGCCACTGCCACCCCTGCGGCACTTGGATGGGCTGGCCCAGGACTATGCCTCGGACTCCGGGTGCTTCGATGACGACGACGTGCCCTCCCTGGCTGCTGTGGCTGCCACTGCCGAGCCTGCCAGCCCCACTGTGCTGTCCCTCTTTCTGGGTAGCTCCTTCCTGCAAGGCCAGGCACTGGCCCGTGCCCCACCTGCCCACCGCAGTGGCCCAGAGGTAGAGAAGGAGGCCGGTGGGGAGGTATCTCTGGCAGCCAGGGCCAAGGCCAAGCTGGCACTGGCAGTGGCACGGATTGACCGGCTGGTGGAGGATATCTCAGCCCTGCACACATCATCTGATGACAGCTTCAGTCTCAGCTCTGGGGACCCTGGGCAGGAGGTGCCGAGGGAGGGCCGAGCCCAGTCCTACTCTCCTTGCTGGGGGCCTGAGGGCGGGCAGCGGGAGGCCAGCAGCCGAGCTCATCCACTGCTGCGGCTGAAGGCAGCCCACGCCAGCCTCTCCAATGACAGCCTTAACAGCGGCAGCACCAGCGATGGGCACTGTCCCCGTGACCACACGCGGCCTTGCCCATTGGCCTCGCTGGCTGAGCACCGAGAGGGGCCGCCGTGTGGCCAGGTGCGGCCCAGCCAGCTTGACCTCAACCTACTGGATGGCCAGGCTAAGCCAGCAGCCCGGGAGGCTGCAGCCACTGATGCATGTGTGCGCACCATCAAACTGTCACCCACCTACCAGCATGTGCCACTGCTTGAGGACACAACCAAGGCTGGTGTGGGGCTCCTGGTCTCTGGGAATAGGAAGCAGGCTTGGCTGCCTGCAGAGGGCGTGAGCAAAGTGGCTGAGAAGCTGGTGGTGGAGGCAGCACCACTCTGCCTATCACGTTGTAGCTCCCTGTCCTCACTGTCCTCGGCTGGCCGCCCGGGCCCCAGCGAGGCAGGGGACCTGAATGACAGTGACTCGTCCCTGGAGGGACTGGAGGAGGCTAGCCCCAGCGAGGCAGAGTTGGACCAAGCCTGGCATGGGCCAGGGGATACCTCCCTGCCAATGGCTATCCCTGCGCCGCCTCCGGGCCGGACCCTGGGGGTAGAAGATGCCACACCATCTAGCTCCTCAGAGAACTGCGTGCAGGAGACACCACTGGTGCTGAGCCGCTGCAGCTCAGTGAGCTCACTGGGAAGCTTTGAGAGCCCGTCCATTGCCAGCTCAATCCCCAGTGACCCCTGCAGCGGGCTAGGCAGTGGCACAGTCAGCCCCAGTGAGCTGCCCGATAGCCCTGGGCAGACCATGCCACCAAGCCGCAGCAAGACACCACCATTGGCCCCCCCGCCTCCAGGTGAACGTGAGACCACCCAGTTCAGCCTGCAGTGGGAAAGCTATGTGAAACGTTTCCTGGACATCGCCGACTGCCGGGAGCGTTGCTGGCTGCCCTCTGAGCTGGATGCTGGCAGTGTGCGCTTCACTGTAGAGAAGCCGGATGAAAACTTTTCCTGTGCCTCCAGCCTCAGCGCACTGGCCCTGCATGAGCACTATGTTCAGAAGGATGTTGAGCTGCGGCTGCTGCCCCCGGCCTGCCCTGATCTTGGTGGTGGCAGTGGCCCTAGCCAGCACTTTGCTGGACACCGTCGGCGAGATGAGGCCAGTGGTCGCCTTGAGGGGCCACCTGCCACCAGTCAGGAGCTGGAGATGCTGCGGGATTGCCTGGGCGCAGCCATGCCTACCCGACTCTGCAAGGTGGCCTCAGCACTGGTGCCTGGCCGCTGCGCACTGCCTGTGCCCGTTTACATGCTGGTGCCCGCTCCAGCCCGGGAGGACAACTCATACAGTGACTTGGCTGAGGGCACGCCAGTCCACTTCAATGTGGCCCCACTCAGCGACGAGACACTGCAAGTACCTCCCAGGAAACTGCCCGGTGGGCGTGGGGATAGGCAGAAGCCAGCAGGCCGAGAGGCTCCTGCAAGGCAGGCTGCTGTGCATCGGCACAGGGTTAGGGGTGTGGGCCGCAGCACGGAGCCAGCCCGGGGGACAGGAAGGAGGCGAGCAGGGCTGGAGCTGCCCCTCCGAAAGCCCCTGAGAGCTTGTGTGGACAGGGACAGCCCCCAGGTGGGTCGAACCCATGAGGAGGGTGCAATGCAGTCCCTGTGCCTCACCACACCCACCGAGGAAACTGTGTACTGCTTCTACAGCAATGGCTCAGATGAGGAGCCATCCACAACAGCGGCGGTGGCACCCTCCCTGTGGGCACCCGCTATTGCTCAGGCAGGGAAGAAGGAGCGCCTGGCTGGCAGGAAGAAGGCACAGGCTGTGCCCAAGGCCGCAATGCCTGCCAGGGCCCAGCCCAGCCTCATCGCCGATGAGACACCACCATGCTACTCCCTAAGCTCCTCCACCAGCTCCCTCAGTGAACCCGAGCCCGAAGCAGGCAGGCTCCAAGCCCGTGAGCCAGTGGTCACCAAGGACCCAGGCCCTGGAGGCAGGAAAGATGGCCATCCCAGCCCTCGGGCCAAGGTGGAGCTACTGCGGCGCTGTGTTGGCTCGGCCATGCCTAGGCGCTGGCGGCAGGCATCAGATCCACGGTGTTGCAAGCCCCGAGATGCCCAGCTGGATGAACGGCCAGCAGAGGGGACCCAGGAGCACAGTGAGGAGGCATCAGGGTCAGACCACGCCTCAGACCTGGACAGCGTCGAGTGGCGTGCCATCCAGGAGGGTGCCAACTCCATTGTCACCTGGCTGCACCAGGCAGCAGTGGCAGACACCCAAGAGGCCTCATCTGAGTCTGACTCTCTCCTGTCCTTTATGTCAGGGCTGTCTGTAGGCTCCACCCTGCTGCCCTCCCCACACAGGAAAGGGCGGCGACCACGGGCGGAGGGACAGGTAAGCAGTACCACTCGGCCAGAGAAACGGGATATGACCCTGGCCCAGCGCAGCAGCAGCCCCTGCTTGCCCTGCGGCCCCGAGAAACTGCGTGGTGCTCAGAAGACAGTGTCTGGGGTACCAGCCATGCTCCGAGGAAGGACAGTGATCTACGTGCCCAGCCCAGCCAGCCGGGCCCAGCCCAAAGGCACCCCTGGCCCCCGCACCACACCAAGGAAGATAGGACCCCTGAGCCCCACACAGCCAGCAGCTCCCACCAAAGCCCTGGGCCCTGGACAGCAGCGGTCTAGGAGCCTGCACAGGCCTGGCAAGATCTCAGAGCTTGCTGCCCTGAGCACCCCCCAGAGGAGTGCCACTCCACCAGCCCGCCTCACTAAGACTCCTTCATCCAGCTCCTCCCAGACCTCTCCTGCCTCCCAACCCTTGCCTAAGAAGTCACTCCCAGCTTCCCATGCTTCAGGGCCCCTGCCCAGCCCTGGGGCCTCCCGGGTGCCCAAGACACCCATGCGGACCCTGCTGGCCAAGCAGAACAAAACGCAGAAGTCGCCCGTGCGAATCCCCTTCATGCAGAAACCCACCAGACGGGGACCACCACCCCTGGCCAGGGCAACCCCAGAGTCAGGCCCCAGGGTTCAGGTAGCACCCAAGGGGTGCCCAGGTGCCCGGGGGGGCCGCCTGGGCCTGGTACGCATGGCTTCAGCCCGATCCAGTGGCAGCGAGTCCTCCAACTGCTCGGGTTTCCGAAGGCAGTTGACCTTCATCAAGGAATCGCCAGGCCTGCTGCACCGCCGCCATTTAGAATTATCCACTGCTGAAGCCACCTCCTCTGCCTCCCAGGGCAGCTCCCCCCGCCGCAGCAGGCCCATGCTGCCTACTGTCTTCCTCTGCTCTTCACGCTGCAAGGAACTGCGGGCATCCCCAGCACTGGTCCAACGGCCCCTCACAGCTCAGCCAGGTCCTGGGGAGCGGCCACCAAGGCGCACTAGCTCTGAGAGCCCATCCCGTCTGCCCATCCGCAAGCAGGCCACCCAACCACAGGCAGTCAAGCGCTACGCCTCTCTGCCCCATATCAGCATGGCCCGAAGGCCTGAGGGTGCTGCCCCTGGTCCCAAAGCCGATGATGCCCACCAAAGCAGCAGTGGGGAGGCCCGACCTCTGCCCAGGGTGGCCTCACCGGGCACCACATGGCGACGAATTCGGGATGAGGACGTGCCACATATCCTACGGAGCACACTGCCTGCCACTGCCCTTCCACTCATAGGCACCTCACCTGAGAAGTGCCCTGGCAGCCCCCCGCAGCGCAAGACCAGTGATGCCGTGGTCCAGACCGAGGACTTCTCTACCACCAAGACCAACTCCAGCACGTCCCCGAGCCTGGAGAGCAGGGGGCCCCCCCAGGCCCCAGCTGGCAGACCTGCACCGTTCCTCAGTAGCGATGTGGATAGGCCTGGCCCTGCCAAGGGGCCCACCTTGGCCCCCTTCATCCATGAGGGCCTGGGAGTGGCTGTGGGGGGCTTTGCTGCCAGCCGGCATGGCTCCCCCAGCCGCTCAGCTCGAGTACCCCCTTTCAACTATGTACCCAGCCCCATGGTGGTGGCAACCACTGACTCGGCGGTGGAAAAAGCCCCTGCGCCCACTGACCTCCTAGAATAGTTGCCTGGACCAGTCTTCTGGAACATCCTCTCTCACTGGCCATCTGGTTGCCCTGAGAGTAGTCCCAGGAACCGCCTGCTCACCCAAGTCCCACCGTTGGAGCCCACTCTAGCCCGAGGGGGCCTCATATCTCACACTTGCTTCTGTGCTGTGGGGACTTGAGAAGGAATGGGCTGCTGGCTGGACTACAAGTCCTGGCCTGACCCATGTGCAGAAACCACCCACCCACAGCCCCATTGGGCCTAAGCCTCAGCAGGACCCTCATCTCTGGGGAGCCAAGGGAGGTTACAGTATTCCCCCGAGGTGGGGGATGCAGAGGGTAGTGTCGGCTAGCATCTGCCAGCTGGGCCCAAGGCATCCAGTGGAGAACAAAGCCCATAATTATGGGTGCAGCCGAGTAATTTGTTAATGATAACTGCTGGTTTGTTTGCCTTCTTACTCCCAGCTGAGAGAGGGGTGTGGCTGAGCCCAACAGTGAGGCAGGCCTCCCCTCCACTCACCCTCCCCGCTGTTAGGTGCTAAGCCAGGGGCTGAGAGAGAAGATGCTGTTGGAATAGGCTGGAGAGGAGCAAGAACAGGGCAAAAGAAGACTGGGCTGGGTGATGCAGGGCCACCCTATGTCCTCACTCCTGGCTGGACTGGGTGCTTGTTTCAAGTAGAGGAGGAAGAGTCCAGGGAGGTAGGTAGAGTCAGGACCAGCTGTGGTGGGTGAGGTGCAGTGGGCAGGAGGATGAGAGTCATAGTCAAATCCGGTTCACCCTGGTGACACACAAAAGCCCAGATCCATGGGAGGGCACGACTGCAGAGACTGTGGTGAAGTTGGCAACATGGCCTTGGAAGAGGGGCAGGGCCTAGAGCCCCGGGACTGTGGCTAGGCCAGCTGGATGTGTGGAGGCCAGGGCTTCCGCAGTGCTAGAATGTTGGTATCAGAGAAGGCTCAGATGGAGGGGCACGGGGAGCCTGGTGGGCTTACCCAGGCCCCCGACAGCGTGCGTGTGTGCTGGGGAGACTGCTGAGGTTCCTGCTCGGCTTTCCGCAGACAGAGCAAATGACCTCTTTTCTGGGGAAGTCTGGCTCTGGGAAGGAGCTGCTCTAGGCTCGCGGATCTGCTGTCACAGCCGCAGTGCAGAGAGCTGCCCAGGAGGGGCCAGAGAGCAGATGGCACTTGGGGAGACGGGCCACATGGTAACAACTAGACTTTAGGTACCTTCTCTGGGAGGTGGGGAAGCATGGTTGACGGATGGAAGTGCAGAAGGAGCCTCTGTCCCTGCCCACAAGCACCACTGTCCCTGTCCCCTATCCATGGAAGGAGCTGACCCCAGAGCAGAAGTGCTTCTGCTGGACTATCCTCAGCTCCAGGGGCCACATTTGATCCCAGTCCCAACAGACCATGCTGCTGTTGCTGCTAACACATCTCTGTCATGCTATATTACAAGCCCTGGAACTTCCTGTCCTGCAGAACAGGTGCCAGGACTCTACCCCTGAAGGCCACAGGCAGGATGCAGGAATGGCTGGACGTACCAAGTGCTCCTCCTGTGACCAAACTTCCCAGGATGAGCTGGCACACAGTGGACCATAGCAATGAGGGCTTGGCAGCATGTTGGACACACCCACAGCTGACCCCTCGGGATACAATGGGGCAGGTGTTGTCTCAGATGCATCTCAGAAATCACCAGTCCTTGTCCCTATCCTTAGCCTGAAGGGGCAGGAGTAGGTGATCTCAACTCTTGAAGTGCAGGGGCTGTCAGATATATGCTCTTACACTGGCCATGGGCCAGATGCCCCCCAAAATGGCCTGGTGGGAGGAGGAGACATGCAAACGTACACCAAGCTTGCTGATCCATAGTGGGTCTGAAATGGTGGGGCCTGTGGGTGGGAGCACCCATGCACTGTGAGACCCTGGGTGGTGCTCTCAACACTCTATGTCTCAGTTTCCCCATGTGGGCCATGAGGAGAACTCCCAGAGCTACCTCTAGAGCCAGAGTGGCTGCTGCAACTGGGTGAGATGCCCAGACCCTCCCTGGCTGCCCCCTCCACCTGCCCCTTAACCTCAGACGGGGGCAGCTCCCACCTAGGCCAGCACACAGGGAGCTCATGCCCCATCCATGTCCTGCAGCCACATTTGCCTTCTCCGTTCCCATGATGAGGGCACAGCTACACCTCACAACCACATGGTGTGGGGCGGTGGGGGCTCTGGGCCCTGAGAAGAGCAGTGGTCACTGGACAACGGATTCTAGAATGGAGCTGGAGGACTAAAGTCTTAGGACCCAAAGGACATCTCCCATGAAACCTTGATCCCCTCAGGGCTGCTCGGCCACCTGGCCATGCTGAGGGGGACCCTGTTTGCCTCCAGAGCACCCTCAGCCCATGACCTTGGGAAACCACCAGCAGCTGAGTGCTGGATTGAGGCAACGCTCCTGCAAGTACAGCATTACCTCACCCCCTCTGCCCCCAGTCTGTCACCTGGCCAGTGGCCATAACAACCCACCCTGAGCCTGGTTGTTTTGGTCCATCCATCTCTGTGCCCCTCGAGTCTATTCCCTGGGTCCCTGAAGTGTTACGGACATGTGTAAATAAATATAGCCCTGTTCCCCTTCCCACCCCATTCAACCTAAAGCCATTGTCTGGTGGAGGGAAGGCACAGAACCAGGCATCTCATGTGCACCTTTAATAAATGGAGCTGTTGAATCTTGTTCTACATGGCCCCGCTTCCACATGGGGGAGGACAGGGTGGAACTGGAGTACTTTGTGGATGTGCAGGGGAAGGTAGCTGAAGTGTCTCCTCCTGATACCAGGGAGGAGGAGGCATGCTCAGAGCCCCCAGAATCAGATTTAAGTAGCCCCACCTGAAGGCCAGGGATATGCAGGGAGGGGTGACCTCTCAGTTCAGGGCAGCAGGGCACCTTCAAGATATTAGCAGATGGGCTAGGGGGCCCTGGACAATGTAACCTCTGTGTCTACTGCCCTAACTGGAGCCAAACCAGCATTTTCAGGTCTCAGCCTTAAGCAGGCATCCTTTTATCAAAGAAAAGAAAAACACCCAGGGTGCTGGGTCACCCATGTCAAGGACTTGCCCTGTTTAGTCCAGGTGCTTCTCTAAGCTCCAGGGGAACCCTGGAAAGGAGCAGCTCACAGAGACACTGCCAGATGGCTGATGGCAGGGGGATTTCATCTGAGGGACTTGGTGGGGACACCCATGACAGGCCTGGCCTGCCAGGATGGAGGTGGCCAGATGAGGGCTTCAGGCAAGTAACTGAACAGCTTCTATCTTGGGAGCCCAGGCCAGCACCCCTGTCTGGTGGATCCCACAGTCTATAGGTCAGTCCTACATCCCAACCATGAACCAGATGGACAAGTGCTACCCTGGGGGAGAGCCCGCACCTTCCATCTGAGTGCTTGGGGCCATTGGAGGCCCCCTCTCAGATCGGGGCCCTGCTGGGCAATTGCTCCTACATGGCCAAGACCACTATGGGCAAAGGAAGGGACAGAACCCCCATCCTCTTCTGGAACCTCTGAGGGCCCCACAGGGGTTCACACAGAGACAAGCTCAGGCTCCCAGCAATCAGACCCAGAAGAAAAACCTGAGGGTGAACGGCATTTGCAAAGCCTACCCTGACCCTTGGTAAGGGCCTATGTCCAGGTGAGGTAGGTGCACCCCTCATTCCACACTGTCCCTGCTGCAACCACACACAGGATATTAGCAGATATTAGCAGATGGGCTAGGGGGCCCATCTGCTAGGGGATAGGGTAGGCTCTATCCCCTGGAGTCTCTGGGTCCTAGGGTGGGGCTTGTCCATGACTGGACAGAGAGCCCAGAATCTGCTTCTGGGACCCGGGGGCCCATGTCTGAGGTGTGCCAGGCCAGGACCAAAAGTTCCAGAAGGCTGTGGGGTGCACTGTCTGGGAGCTGTGTGCTCAGATGAGTCCGAGGGCCAGGTCAACCTGAGGAGGTGGCCAAGGCCCCTGGCAGTGCCACTTGCTTCACCTGGATGACATCCTGTTCCAGTTCCTGGCTGGCCTGCCGAAGGTCATCACACCTCTGTCTTAGCTCCTCACTCGCCTGCCTCAGCCGATGATTGGTGGCCACAAAGGCCTGGCTCTGCTGGTACAGCTGCTCCCGCTGGGCCTCAGGGTTCTCAGCCCTCCAGGAGGGGTCTGAGGTATCTGGGGAAAGAACACAGCCTGATGGTCAGGAAAGGGGCAGAGTGAAGGCTCAATTTACCTCCTTAGCAAAGCATGTGACCAGAGAGGGTAGGTCACAGAGGAGGCCCTGCCTGGGATTGGACACGACTTCTGTAAAAGGCACTGACCCCACAATGGAACCACTGAACAGGCTGGCACTTGTGCCTGTTCTCAAAGCCTAGGATGCAACTTCCTGCTCCCCGAAAAACTATTCTACGGCCCTGTAACTTTGCAAAATCCAACACTGGTATGGTAGTCAGGAGGCCACAAAAGCAGGAAGGTGTGGAAACATGTCTCTAGGTGACCCCACTTCCTCACAACAGTGTGCCCAGCCAAAGGAAGTGTGTGGAGGGTAGCAGGACAGAAAAAGCACAGCTTCAAGGTCACCCAGAGACATGTCCAGGTCCTCTTTGCTCTAACTGGTCCTGTATGAATGGGAACAAAATGGCCTGCCCTGTTCGGCAACTGTCTGCTGTCACACCCCTGCAGGACAAAGGCCTGGAACAGGCCCTGGTACTGGGGTACTTATCAATCACTTTTTTCCCCCACCTGTTTTAGTAACAAAGTGGGAGACAAGCCAGGTACTTATCAATCACTTTTTTCTGGTATTTATCAATCACTTTTTCCCCCCACCTGTTTTAGTAACAAAGTGGGAGACAAGCCAGACAGCACACATGGAGACTAAGTGTGGTCCCAGATCAGAACACGGGCCAGCAGGGAAAGCACCTCTCCTTTGAGCAGCCCTAGTTCTGCCTGTGCCTCAGCTTCCCCACCCTCCATATGCTGGCAGACCTGCACATGACTCTTCAGCTAGGGCTCCAGAAGCCTCAGATGACTCAGGATGGGGCTAAATACAATTTGCGTTCCTAAGTCTGCCCATCCAACAGAGCATTTCTGGTGATGGAAGAGTCCTCCATCTGAGCTGTTCAATACAGCAGCAGCCAAAAGGGCCTCTCGAGCACTTGAAACATGGTTACGTGAAGCAAAGAACTGAATTTGTTTACTATTACTTAATTTTAAAGAAAATTTCCCACATTACCCACAAGACTCCAGTTTACTATTTCTGGTCCCTATGGCCCGAAGGCAGAGTTGTCATCTCCTTGGTTCACCTTTTCACCCCAGTGCTTCGAACAGAGCCTGGCACATAACAGGTTCTTAATGAAGGTTTAACGAGTAAGCAAACCTCATAGCCAGGAACACAAAATTCACTCAACGACTGCAGGCCAAAGCCCTCAGTCACTGACCAGCTACTATCTCCACGAGGGACTGACCAACTTTTCCCACAAAAGGCCAGACAATACACAGTTTTGGCTTTGCAGAGCCAGCCAGTCAGTCTGTCCCGACTACTCAGCTCTGCCATTACGTCCTGAAAGCAGTCAGGTCCACACATCCACAACCAGGCATGGCTGTGCATCAACAATTTACCAACACTAACCTTAATTTCATAACATTTCCACTTGCCACAAAATAGTCTCTCCTCACCCTAAGAACTGGAAAACTTCCTGGGCTTACAAGAACAGGCAGTGGGGAGAATGGCTGCAGACCCCAGTGCTAGATGCTCCGCTGAACACGCGCCCCACTTTATTGCGAGAAGAGGGGGCTCAGGGAAGGTAAAATCGTGCCACAACCTCTGCTCGAAATCCACGGCTTCTGCGGGCTGCGGCTGGGGCGTGCTTCCCCCCATTCCCCCACCCCACACACTTCGCTGCTGGCTCTTGGAGCGGCCTCTTCCCTGCTGGTGCTGGGCTCCCCCTACCTTCTGGGGCCAGGGCAGTGAAGACCGGGTCCTCGGCGGGCGCTCCACGTACATCCTCGAGGATCTGCTCCATCGTGGGGGGCGCCGGTCGAGTGGGCAGCACCACGCGCTTCTTGGCCTTCGAGCCCATCATTCCTGGAGGCTAGAGAACGAAGGAGCGTTAAGGAAGAGTCCACCTCTCTCCCTTAGCGAACTCCTACACACCCGCCCCACCCCCGCCCCTTCTGACTCGCCTCGCCCCTTCATCGTTCCAGGTTGGTGGGGGGCGGGGGGGCGGTCCACCTCTCAGTTTCCCCGCTGAAGCCACCAAGCCTCACCTAGGCGCGCCCCCTTGAGTAGCAGGCGCCTGAGAAGCTACTTCTGCTTCCGGTCGGAGCGCGCTTCTCCCTCCCGGTACTGACGCGCTTCCGGTCTTCTCCAGCGAGATCACGCCCCCTCTTAAAGAGGCCGCGCCCGGGAGGGACTTCGGGCTATACGAAAGGAACTGTGACCGAACCAGACCCAGGGAGGACGCGACCTCAATCTCTCCGGCGCGTGGAACCTGGGAACTCAAGGGGTGGGCGTGGGGTCCAGTCCCAGCTTCCCTTCTTGCGTAACAAAGCACCAGAAGCCCGGTTTTGTGCAAAAGGTGCACCCATCTATGCAAAATGATAATTTCCATCCCACGTGGCTATCGTGGGAACAAAGTTGCTGTTCACGCAAGGTGGCCTGGCGCACAGTGAGCGCGCAGTGAATGCTAGCTGCGTGAATTACCAGCGAGGTGACCAGGGACGCAGGACACGTGGCATCTCGCCTGCTGGATCTAGGTCAAGATCGCTCCTGTGACCTCTAAAAACCCCTCCCCTGTGGGTGGTTCTGGATGGTCATCTCGGCTAGAATGGGAAGACAGACTCAGAGCAGAGGGCGATTTAAAAATTTTTTTATTTGATTTTTTTTTAAACATTGATTTGTCGTTCCCTTATTTATGTGTTTATTGGTTGATTCTTGTATGTACCCTGAAGAGGGGCTGAACCTGCAACCTTTGCTTATGGAGACAATGCTCTAACCAACTGAACTATTTGGCCAGGGCCGTGTGTGTGTGTGTGTGTGTGTGTGTGTGTGTGTGTGTGTGTGTGTGTGTGTGTGTGTGTGTGTGTGTGTGTGTGTGTGTGTGTGTGTGTGTGTGTGTGTGTGTGTGTACAGCTTTATTGAATACAAATTACATACCATAAAGTCCACATGTTGAAAATGTACAATTCTGTGGTTTGGGAATATATTTGTGTATAAATTTACAGAGTTGTGCAACCATCACCACAGTCTAATTCTAGAATGTTTGCCTCATACCAAAGAGAAACCTATTAGCAGTCACTCCCCTACCACCAATCCATTTATTGTCTCCGGATTTGCCTGTTCTGAACATTTCACATAAATGGAATCACACACTATGTGGCCTTGGGTGTCTTTTTCTCACTGAGCATCATGATTTCAAAGTCCATCCATTTTAAAAAACTTCCATCTTTTCCAGGCCTGAGTAATATTCCAGTGTGTGGAGGACTAGAGGACTATGTGTTTATCTGTTCATCTGCCTATGGACACTTGGGTTGTTTCTATATTTTGGCTGTTGTGAATCTTGTTCTGTGAACACACTTTTACGGGTTTTTGTGTGAAATTCTGCTTTCAGTTTTCCTGGCTACATACCTACAAGCGGAATTTCTGGGTCACTAAGTAGGTGTGTTTAATAGCCTGCCCAACTGTTTCCCAGGGGCCTACCCCAAGCTGGTGCATTTGGGTGCTTACTGTGTGCCAGCTGGGAAAGCTGCCTCTTGTGATACTCGGAGGCATTTGGTGAGACATGTGCTATTGGTGCATGACACAGGGGAGGCCACAGCAGCTCTGAGAGGGAGGCCAGGTGCCCCTTAACACACAGTCTTGCCCTGCCAGGGCTGGGCTCACCCTCAGACCTAAATCCAGAGCTAGGGGCTAAGTGAGGAAAGACTCTGGGTGCCTGGGCAGGACTGGGAGGACAGCTAGGGAGGACAAAAGAGGGAGATGAGACTCTGCCCTTGCTGACCACCTGCTTCTTGTGGGTCCAACTGGGCACCCATGTCTCCTCCTCCAAGATCTAGGCCAGGGGTCCATAATGGTGTCTGGTTCCAAGTGCTGAGGCATAAGCCTCTCTTTGCCCAGCTGCAAAGCCCTCAACAGATCCTTCCCTGCTTTAAGGCCTGAAGTTGGCCAACCTGAGCCCAGTGGCAAAGCAAATTCCTAGGTTCCCAGGGCCACAAAAGGGAATGGTTTCTGGGGCCTGTGGGCTCCTACAAAAGGCAAAGCCTGCCCCTCTGGCCTGAGTGAAGCTCCATAGTCAAGGGCACAGGCCAACCTTAACTTCCTTGTGGAGGTCCCTTCCCCACTCTGGAAATTGAGACAAACATGTCCCTACCTCATTGGTGTGAGTGAGGACAGAGGAGGGGCATTTAATAGCTTACTCTGTACCTCCTTTCCCACCCCCACACCTCAGGAGCCTCTTTCTGTCCCAGATGGGTGGGAAACCCACTTTGCAAATGGGGAAGTTGAGGGTGTGAGGGGATGAGAGCAATGTACCTCAGGCCTATTAATTCCCTCAGCCTCCCCACAACCTTCAGAGAATGGAAAACAATTATTGGAGGCTCAGATACAGATACTCTTTGACTATTTGTCAGTGTCGATGAGATGGAAGGGGGAAGTTGGGCTAGGTCCCAGAAGTTCAGCTCTCCAAGCATGTGGGCATCACTAGGAATCCTCACCCATCTCCAACCTCCCACACCTGAGATCTCTGGGCCCCAGGCTGACCCCCTTCCCTTTGTGGGTTGCTGGGTCCCCTGGGATGAGACACCTACAGACTTGACACCTCCTAGTTAACATTTATTTGCAAACTCAAGTCAGACATGGTGCCCAAGACTCTGGATAGTGTCGCTGGCTCTCCCTCCACCTTCCCCAAGATTCTGGGGCTGAGAAGGGATGGTGGTCGAGGTTGTGATCTGACCTCTGCCCTATCCCACCCCACCCCATCCCAACATTTTAACCGTGTAACTAGACATCTCTCTCTCTTTCACCTGGACCTGCCAAGTCCAGGTTGCAGGATTCCACGCAGACCATCCTAGGCCTGCAGATCTGGTGGCCATCCAGGGCCATCCAGAAGCAGGTTCTCATGCCCACCGCTGATGGAATGAGAGAACGGAGCAGCAGTGCCTGCCAAAGACCTAAGCCAAGGTGTACATTGGCTTTCCTTACTGGATGTCTCTGGTGTCCAGCCAGCAGTTGGGACTGGGTGGTAACAGGGGTGGCCTCCAGCATTGGGGAGGGGCCCACACAGGGGAGTGAGCAGCCTGTGGAGAGGATGCTACAGAGGAGGGGGCTCCCAAAGGCTATGGCCAGCAGGGTCAGCACCATGGCCTGGGCCAGGCTGTGGTCTCCACAGCAGGGGTAGGTAGTCCCAGTGGGCTGGAGATGGTCTTTGTGGGAGGTGGGTCCTGAGCAGAAGCACCCATGCTCGTCCAGTATGTATAGCAGGCAGCAGGTGGTTCAGCTGAGTGGGAGCCACTGTGGCAGGTGTAGGAGAAGTGGCAGCTGGTGCATACTTGCAGGGTGCATGTGGCCAGGCACCCAGACCCAGCAGTCACTGCTTGGTAGGTGAGACTGAAGTACTGTGATGGGCAGTGGGAGAGGTAGAGGTGGCCTAGGATGGAGGTGGGACTGTGGCATTCTGCAAGGGGGACATGGACACAGAGGTGAGGCCGAAGCCTGCAGCTCCAGCCCACCTACACGCCCTGGACTGCACATGCACACTGCCAGCAAGTGGGTCACACCACACTGGGCACACATGCGCTGCTGCTCACCTGGGAGCCTGTGGGCCTTGCTGTCATGTCCTCAGCCGTCCCATAGAGCAGCAGCGTGTAGCGGTACAGCATCCCTGGGCAGGAGTCATGGTAAGCATAGGGATGAGCAGCAGAGGTTACTGGCGGCCTGATCCTGCCAATCTGGACCACACTTCCCAGCCACCCCAACCCCATCCTGGAGCCTCAGACTCAGACAGTGACCCAGCCCCCCAGTAGCCATTGCAGGCTGGTAACTGGATGGCTATTCTGGTTACTGGACACCTACTGTGCAAGCAGACCATTGGGAGCCCTCCTTCAGTGGGGTAACCAAGGCGGGCCTCAGAGCCCCCAGCCTCTCACCCGTGTTGAAATAGTAGCCCTTGTTTTCCAGGCTCAGGGTCCACAAGCCCTGCGGGTTCTCATCCCAGAAGTGGGTGGACATAAAGATCCAGTTGTTGTAGCCTTGGCCACTGATGTCAAAGGGTCTGGGACAGACAGGTATGGGTAGGGCAAAAGAGAGGCTCTGGAACCACAGTCATGAAGGGGCCACTGAGCCACAGCAAGTGTCTGACTGCAATGCCAAATGCTGGATGGAGGGCCAGCCCCCATGGAGCTGGCCCCTCCCTGTGCAGACCACACCAGACCCCACACTGTACCAGCCCCTCCCTGTGTGAAACCATGGGGCTGAGTCCCTGCCCTTGTACCTGATGGCAACAAGTGTGGAGCGGGTGCCCATAGGGCTGGTCAGCGAAATCTCCAGGTCCCCCCGGCGGCTGTAGGACAGGGACAGCTGCACCTGCACATGCTCCAGTGAGCGGATGTAGTTGGCACGACCAGCACAAGCCAACACTTTCTTCCTCACGTGCATCAGTGGCAGGATGGGGCTAGGGGTGTCATGAGGGGCATCAGGGTCCCTCCTGCTGGCCTGCTGGGGGCATGGCAGCCAGCTGGCAGGGTCTGAGCTCAGGTCATGGGGCCCACTCTCTGGGATTACCGAGGCCTCAGGGCCTGCCTCCCTCATGTCTGCCCCCTGGGTGTTACTAATAGGCGTGGGAGTGGGCTGGAGTGGTGACAGACATGGAGAAGTAATGAGGGGATGGTAGGTGTCCACAGTGGTGGGGAATGAAGAGGGTGCTCACGTGGGGGTGTGCAAGACCCGAATGATGCATTTCTTCTGGGGCTGTGTGGGCAGCCATGCTCGAGCCAAGTCCACCAGCAGCCCGGCATCCAGCAACCCATAGCCATAGTGGTGGCTCACTGCATGGAGAAGGGCCGTCATACGCCCTGTGGGCATGGTGTCCCCACCTCCACCCAGCCCTGCCGCACCTTGGCGCCCCACACCATTGGTCCTCCAGTCCTCAGCCTGGAGATGTGCCTGCCTGGATGCACGAACCACCAAGTGCTGCATGTCCCTCCATGTCAAGAATGGGCTAGAAGCAGGTGAGAGGGTAAGCTGGGACTACAACTGGAAGGCCACGGTGGTAGGTAGGGTGTGGCCCACAGTGCTAGGTAGGGTCCCCCACTGTCACCTACTTGGCTTCCAGAGCCAGAGCAATTATGCCTGCAGCTAGAGGGGCAGAGGCCGACGTGCCTGTGTGCTTGTCAGTGCACTGGTGGTGCAGGTCCGTGGTGACCTGGGGGCAGAGATGGGGACTCAGGGGACCTGGTGCACACGAAAGCCCAGCCCTTGTTCACATGGAACCAGGGACTCAAGAAGGCATCACAGAACATTACACCAGAGGAGGGGCCTGAGTGCTGCCCACGTCCACACCCCAGAAACACAGGCCGGGGGTATAAGGGGGCAACAGTGGGGCAGGGCCTGGGACCCATGTCCATGTTCCAGCACTGCAGGAGCAATCCCTGGACGGAGGGAAGATGGGGGAACAGGAGGGAAAATGAGGGGACAGGAAAGTGGGTGAGGGGTCAGGAGGGAAGGTGGGGGACCAGAGGGAAAGGAGGGACACAGGAGGGAAGTGGGGACACAAGAGGCAAGGTTGGGGCACAGGAGGTAAAGTAGGGGGACTGGAGGGAAGGTGGGGGGAACAGGAAGGAAGGTGGGAGACTGGAAAGAAGGCAGGGGGATAGGAGAGAAGGTGACGGGGACTGGAGAGAAGATGGGTGAGATAAGAGGGAAGGTGGGAAAGCAGGCTTGGCCAGGCAGGGCGAGCATGGTGGTGGGGCCCACTCACAATCTGGGGGTCAGTAACAATGCCACTACTGTAGGTGGTGGTGAGGGTGGAAGCACAGGCCTCACTGTACCAGGGCACATGACCGTGCTGGGTGGTGCTGCCGATGGAGAGAGTGTGGATGCTGTTGGTGTACCCGTCGCAGTTGCAGTTGTCATAGTGCAGGCCACCATTGCCGGATGCCCAGATGAAGAGCGTGCCTAGCCCACCTCGGCCCTGCAGATGGAGACGGGACAAAGGATGGGGATGGGGCCAACAGCCTTTCATGCTGGCACAAACCCTCCAAAGCCCCAGGTCCCCCACTCACCTTGGTCACGCCGTGCCTGAAGGCCTCTTGGGTTAGGATGCCAGGACCATCCACTGTACGGCCATCATCCTCGGGACCCCAGCTGGCACTGTAGATGTGGATGTGCTGTGGCTGCAGGCTCAGTGACTGGGCCTCGATGACATCGGTGATGGTGCCATCCAGCATGCGCACACCTGCACAGGCAGCAGTCAGTCCTCTGCAGACAGCCCTGCCAGTGCCCCTGCCTGTCCAGGCCAGCTCCAGATGCCCTGGCCAGGTACTCTCTCTGTTCCCAGGGAGTGGGGACATTTGGCAGTTCCTACCCTGAGTCTAGGGCTCCTGAATTGCTGAACAACAAGGGCATGGACACGAAAAAGCTTCCTCCCCTGATGGATTTGCTAACCGTCCCTGGCATTACCCTCTACCCAGTGCCACCTGGTCCACCCTCCGTCCCTAGTAGGCTGGAGTACCTCCTATTCGGGCGTTGTAGGCGACGCCTATACCGCAGAACCTGTTGTTAGCTATGGCTGCCACTTCCCCAGCACAGCGGGTCCCGTGCCTGGTGCCAGGGTAGAGAGAGGTGCTCATTACAGCTCACCCAGCCCCCCACAGGACACAAGGGCCATCCCCAGGTCATGTGGGACACATGGCTCACCGGTTCTCATCACTGGGTGTGTATCGTGGCTGGGGGTCTGGGTCATAGTCGTTGAAGTCGTAGCTGGCCAGAGGGTCCTGGGGGTGGGGTGGGGATGTGAGGAGGTAAGAGTGGGCCATGGGACTGTGGGGGGGTGGGGTGGAGCAGCCCCTGCCCCAGTCCGCCACGGCCTCACATAGTTGGCCCAGAGATCCGGGTGGTCCTTCTCAATGCCATCGTCCAGGATAGAGACCACGATACCCTGGCCCGACAGCCCCTGGCTCCAGACTTGCAGGATGTTTAGGTCTGGCTGTACCTCACTGTTCTGTGCCAGATGGGCTAGAATTAGTGGGGCTCTCGAATGGCCCAGCCCAGCCACATGGCCCAGCCTGCTCACCATGTACCACTGCTTGGAGAACCAGGGGTCCGTGGGCACCACTGAGCGCTTCACTCGCCACTGCAGAGTCTGCTGCTCAAACCACTGCACCTGAAGGGGGACATGTGCCAAGAGGGGGGCTGGGCCAACAGGGCTAGCCTACCCTCCCCTCAGCTATCCTGCTCTCACACCCATATGCACTTTAGAGGGCCTTGTCCCATGGACGAAGAAGACCTGCTCATCTGAGCCCTCCTCACCAATTCCTGGTTAAAGGACCCAAGCCTGTGCCTAGTCTTCCCAGGCCTCTTCTCAGGGTCCACCAAAGGGCAACTGTCTATGAGGCTGTGGTTGGAGTGGAATGTGGGTCTGGGTTGTCCATTGCTTGTCCTGGGGCCCTTGTAGTGTGGAGCAGGGCCTGGGGCTCTGCCTTCAGAGGGGGCTGAGGCACTTAGAGCACCAGGGCCCACAGACAATTGGCCATGGCCTGGGATGACTGGGGGTTCTGGGATCCCAGCTCTATCCCTTCTCCTGTCCCTGTTCTAGATTTCTCTGCCAAAAACCTGCCCATCTTCCCTCTGCAGTAGCCACTTCTCTCTACCACTCTCTGGTTTTCTAGCTGAGCCCCCACCACCCACTACCCCCAACCCACTCTCAACACACAGCAGCAGCACTCTCTGTTGAAACCTTCCATGGCTCCTCCCCACCCTGCCTTCTCCAGGACCCACAAGGCCCTTGCTTGTCTGGCCCCTACTAGTCTCCCTCTGCTGCTGCCACAGTGGCTGCCTCATTCAGGACCTTTGCACAGGTTGTTCTGCCTGCCCAGGCTGCTGTTCCTCAGATCTTCACTCTTCCTTCTTCCTCATTGATCTCCTACCTCCCACCCCCACCCCCAAAGCCAGCTCATGTTCACCGCCCCATCTCGGCAATCAGGACCATTGTTTTCCCATTTGCTCTGCTCCAGTCTTGGGAGCTGGCCCTGATTTCTCTCCCTCTGTCCTGTGCGTCTCATCCATTGGCAAGCCCTAGGTTCTCTCTTGCAACCGCATCTCCAACTAGCCAGTGTTCCCTGTTGCCAATGCTCCATGAGGGTTTCGAACAGTCAGGCTTCTTGCCTCCTTGCCAGTCAGCCACCTAGCCCAGTTCATACCCCTTTATGGCTCCCAAGGGCTTGACAGACTCAGCCTCAAAACCTCAGCTTGGCATCTAAGGCCTTTTCCCTGTCATCTCTTTGAGTGCCTGGAGATAGGGTGCTTGGTCCCAATTCAGCCACGGTCTCATTGTGTGACTGCAGGCAGGAGTCCTCCTCTTTGGAACAGTTTCCTTTGTCACAAAATGGGACAGTTCCCCTCCTTCCATCCCATGAGCTAGAATGTTAACTGCCGAGGGGACTTCCGGCAAGATGGAGGAATAGGTGGACGCACCGTACCTCCTCGCACAACCAAGAATAGAACAACAATAATTTACAAATATAATATCACTCAGAACTGTCAGAGGATTTATCTGAATGGAAGTCGGACAGCCAAGAAGTTGAAGTAGACCCGTACATCCAGACTGGTAGGGGACGACGAGCCGGGAGGGCGTGGGGCTGGCGCGGGTCGGCGGCGCGCAGAGGTAGGGGGAAATTTGGCGCAAAATCCGCACGACAGCCATCCGGGGTGCAAGAACGCAGCGGTGATCCCTGAGTACGCAAGCTGCGGCTGGGGGAACCAGTGAGGCAGCGATTGTGGACCAGGGCAGAGCTCGCAGCCCAGGATCCCAGGGAAGTGTCTGAGCCCAGGAGAACCGAACTGCCGCCATTGTTCCCACCCGTCCCCGCTCCCGCCCCCGCTCCCACATATAACGTCACAATCTAGCGACTGGGGTGCCCAGCCCCGGTGAACAACTAAGGCTCCGCCCCCCATCGTAACAAGAGCGACCAGACTGGAAAATAAATAAATAAATAAATAAATAAATAAATAAATAAATAGGAGAGACAGGGAAAGACAAGACATGTTTCCAGCAGAACAGATCAGTCCCCCAGGACTCATCCTTTGAGCGACCAAGAAATAGCCAATCTATCAGACGCACAGTTCAAAACACTGATGATCAGAAAGCTCACGGAATTGGTTGACTTTGGGCACAATTTAGATGAAAGGATGCAGGTTACCATAAAAGAGATGCAGGAAGATACGCGGAGGAGAGCCAATAGTAAAAGGAAGGAATCTGAGTCTCAAAACAATACAGTGGACCAGAAGGAAGATAGAATCAACCAAGCAGGAAAGCATTATGAAAGAAGAATTCAAAAAATCGAGGAAAAAGTTAAGAGCATCCAGGACACCTTTAAACATTCCAACATCCGAATTATAGGGGTACCAGAAGGGGAGGAGCAACAAGTGGAAAAGTTATTTGAACAAATAATAAAGGAGAACTTCCCCAATCTGGCAAAGGGAACAGTCTTCCAAGAAATCCAAGAAGCTCAGAGAGCCCCAAAGAAGCTGGACCCAAGAAGAAACACACCAAGGCACATCATAATTACATTAGCCAAGGTAAAAACGAAGGAGAGAATCCTAGAAGCAGCAAGAGATAAGGGGACAGTAACCTACAAAGGAGTTCCCATCAGACTGTCAGGTGATTTCTGTAAAGAGACCTTACAGGCAAGAAGGGGCTGGAAAGAAATATTCCAAGTCATGAAAGACAAGGACCTACATCCCAGATTGCTCTATCCAGCAAAGCTCTCATTTAGAATGGAAGGGCAGATAAAGTGCTTTTCAGATAAGGTCAAATTAAAGGAGTTCATCATCACCAAGCCCTTATTTTATGAAATGCTAAAGGGACTTAACTAAGAAAAGAAGATAAAATAAAGACATGTATAGTAAAAGGACAGCAAACTCACAATTATTAACAACCACACCTAAAGCAAAACCAAAAGAAACTAAGTAAACAACTAGAACAGGAACAGAGCCACAGAAATGGAGGGCACATGGAGGGCTAGCAGCAGGGGGGGTGGAAGGAGGAGAGGGGGGAAAAGGTATAGAAAATAAGTAGCATAGATGGTAGGTTGAAAATAGGGGGAGGGTAAGAATAGTATGGGAAATGTAGAAGCTAAAGAACTTATAAGTATGACACATGGACATGAACTAAAGGGGGGGAATGTGGGTGGGAGAGGGGGTACAGGGTGGAGGGGAGTGAAGGGGGTAATGGGACAACTGTAATAACATAATCAATAAAATATAATAAACAAACAAACAAACAAACAAACAAAAAAGAATGTTAACTGCCCCTCTTTATGGGGTACCTGTGAACCTGAATCTTTCAGGATGAGATAGAGGAGGGAAGGTAGGGTTTTGACAAGGAATGCTGATAGTGTGCTAGGCCCTGAAATGTGCACTGCGCACACATGTGTGATCTCTTGCTCTTCATGGATCTTCCCCATCGGGGTCCCCACTGTTTAGACTGGAGAGCCAAGTGGAAACTAAGACTCAGAGAGAGCAGGTGAGTTGTCAAAGGTCACAGCCATTAATAACAATCACAAGAATAACGGTGTCTGTAGGGGAGAATAACAGGGCAATGGCTAAGACCCCCAGGAGGCAGCCTCAAGGCCAGGCTCACCTTAGGGTCTTTCTTCAGGCGCAGGCGGTGGCCCCAATGCGGGGTCAGGGACTGCTGGACCACGCCCCGGTGCCGCAGGTGGAAGTACTGCCCGTCAGGGAAGATCTGGGAATGTGAGGTGCAGTCGCATCGCTGAGACCCGACTCCCCTGATGGAGCCTAGTGGGGACAGCCCCCTTGCTTGTATCCTCCCCCAACCAGGTGCCCAGCTGTGGGTTTCAGGTGTCCTGTGAGGGTGCCAAAATCTGAAGTTGATCGAGGGAGGGGTTGGTTGGGGTTTCTTGATATCTAGAGTACCTGAGGGACCACCTCCCGCCTGTCGGGGTCTGGGGTCTGGGGTCTTGGGTCGTCCAGTTCCCGCCCCCTCCCGTCCATCCGGGTCCCACCCACCTGCCCCAAGTTGACGAAGCCGAATTTGCGCGCCAGACGCTCGGCCTCCCGGTAACCCTGGGACACCCGGACGGCCCAGCTGCTGACATAGATGGGAGCCCGAGCCGAGACCAACCCCACAGAGAGGGGGCAAACGAGGGCCAGGCACAGGGGCAAGACCAGGCGCCGCCAAAGGGCAGTGCGAATGGGCCGCATGGCGGTGGGGGCGGGGCCTCCAAAAGGCCCACCCCCTGGCCAAACCGCCGTGTCAGCCTAAGCGCTCGCCCTGCTCCCGGTGCCATAGCAACCCCTGAAAAGCCTCAACTCCCAGGGGCCCTTGCGACTCCCCTTGAGGAGCGAAAAGATCCGACGGAAATGGGAGGATGGACACACGCAGACCCAAACTCTCGAGAACTTCAGTCCCCATACTTGTACAATGACCCAGTTCTTCTGACCCAGAGGAGTGAGTTCACAGTTGTTAAGACTGACCCCACCCCTTTATTTAGCACCGCCCCCTCGTACACACCATTCCCTCTAGAAACAGCCCTGCCTCCTCTCCTGTCCAACCAGAATTGTTCTTTAGAGAGATTCCACCTCCTCAGTTTAGTTCCGCCCCATACCCACCATTCAGATTCCGTCCCTCCTCTGAATAATATGCCCCGCCCCTCCTGTGTTCTTGCCAATTAATTCTTTCCCTTTTCTCCAATCACCTCTGGTCTTTCTCCGGCCCCTCCCGCAAGCTCCGCCTACCTCAGCACGCCGCTTTCCTCTCCCTGCTCCACTTACACAACCGCTCAGCCAATAATCCTTGTCCTTGACCCCGCCCCTCCAATCAGCTACGTCCCACTACTGTGCGGCTAATCGGTGCACTCGGCCACCGCGCCCCGCCCCCTCCTTTAAAGTCTCCCCTGCAGCAGCCGCTGCTGGCCAGAGGGCAATGCGGCGGGGGAGACGGGGCAGGCCCCACCTCCTTTGTCCGCCCTGCCCTCCCATTGGCCGGGGCCGGGGGCAGGGGGCGGAGACCAGCCAGGGGGCAGAGACCAGCCCGCGAGCCAGGCGGTGCGGGTCTCTCAAGGCGAAGGCTGCACGCGCTCGGCGGGGCCGGTGCGCCGCACTGAAGTCGAGCTCGGGCTGCCAGCCCTCGGCCCGCCGGTGCCATGGACGGCCTGCGTCAGCGCTTCGAGCGTCTTCTGGAACAGAGGAACTTGGCCACGGAAGCACTAGGGGCGCTCGAAGCAAAGACCGGTGTCGACAAGCGGTACTTAGCCGCGGGTGAGCCGTCCGGGGCGCTCGGGGCCGTCGCCCCCTTTCACCGACGGGCACAATGAAACCTTGGGGCACCTGAGCCTCAGCCCTGCTCCACTCCGGCCTGCCCCGACTGCAGGGTCTGGGCCGTATGGAGGGGCACGCCCCATTGTCCAGCAGGGAGACCAAGATCCTGGCTGGGGAAGGCTGGTGGACTGTGACCTCGGATGAGCCCGCAGCCCCTCCCCCTGTCCCCGCCGTGCCACCTTGATGGAGGGCCAATCCCTCTCTCAGCTCCTGCAGTGCCCCCACTCTAGCCCTCTGGTCTGGAGGCCTTCCTCTGCCCCCTCCCTTGGGGCACTGGGTGCCTGGGCGAAGTCTGGTTCTTCCAGTTGCCCTGCTGGCCCCAGGGGTAGGGAAGAGGAGGAGGGGGCAGAGAGGCAGCCAATTTCCTGAGTGTCTCTTCACCCCTTCCCAGTTGTCCCCCAGCCTGAAAGCAAGTGTAGAGATCTTTTTTTCAGAAGACATGCTTCCTGCCGGGAAGGAGGGTCACTCCCACCTCCTAGTACCATCCCCTTGGCCTGCCTTCTCCTCTCACCGATCAATGGCTTTGGTCTACTGTAAACGAATAGTGGAGTTGGAGTTGGGTTGTTTGGAAGTCCAGGGAGAAGGGGCTCTGTCCATCTCTGACTGTAACTTCCATCCTAATCTCTCTTTACTTCTCAATGACCTGGGGTGGCTCCTGCCACTTTCAGAAACTGTTTAGTAAGCTGTTAAATGCCTTCCTTCCCTCTTTTGCAGTGTTCCAGGCCCATCCATTCTGCCTCCTCTTTTAGGAAGACCCCTCTGGAGTGAATCACAAGGACATTGGTGGGGGATGGGCTCTGGGTGAGGACAGTGCCAGGTGCATTGAGAGCACCTTCTGTGTGCAGATGCTGCGAGTCCCTTTCCTCCCATTTTCCACCAGCTGAGAGATCCTCACGCCAGGCAGCCCAAAGAGGGTCCAAAATTTCCCCCCAGATTCCTGGTGCCCAACTCATTTTTGTTCAGCCAGGGACCTGCCCTTGGGAACAAGCCATTGACCTCCTGCCTGGATTTCATCCCTGGTACCAGTGGTTGGGCAATTTAGGTAATAGAGCAATGGGGAGGGGCCCGGGAGGGGCCTGATAGGGAGGCTGGCAGTTACAGGCAGGAAACTAAGGCCCAGAGAGGCAAGGGCTGTGTGGGAGGATGCCCCTGCCACCTGCCTTGTCTGGAGTATCCACCCCTCCCCACCTCCCTGGGCCCATCTGTTGCTGATCTCAGGCCATGCCCTCCCCAGCCCATATCCAAGGTCATCCTCATATTGCTGAGGCTGCAGGAATAGGGATTGAGGGGAGGCTTGCCCTGGGAGAGAGCCAGTGCTCCCCGACTTGCAATTTCTGGGAAAGAGGTGGGAACTATCCCCTATCCCCTCACCCAGATGTGGGAACTCTTGGGCTCTACCTGCCCCAGATGGCCAAATCTCCAACCCCAAGTAACAGGGAAACCCAGAGGAGTCAGCTAGGGAGCCTCTTCTCCACTCTTGACCCTAGACTCTGGGATAACAGCTAATGCAGTGGAGGGAAGGGTGAGGTTGACTCTGCCCTTTGGTCCAGAGTGGTTTCTATCTCTCTCTGCAGATTATCGCCTCAGAGAGGGAGGTGGGAGGCTGTAAATGCTTCTGAGTGACCCTGGGCAGCCCTTCTCCCCAACAGCTTAGTTCTGGCCATTGCATGAGACAGAACAGGGAAGCAAACAAGAAGCACTTAATAAATGTGACAGTTACCATAATTGTTTTCAGAGTGGCTAATGCTCCTGGTTCCCCACACCCCCACACTATTCTCTGAGCTTCATTGTTGGGAGTGTTTTCCTGACCAGAAGTCTCTCAGTAATGTGTGGAAAGGACGAGTGCGCTCTGTTGAATGTGTTTAGCTAACCCCACAACCACCCAAAGAAGCAGGGCCATTACCACCCCATTGACAAATGAGAGAACTGAATCTCCAAGCAGGTAGAGACTTGTTCAGTGTCGCATGGTGAGCAAATGGAAGAGCAGAGGGCTCCCCAAGGTCTGAGAGACTATATTACCCTTTGCTGCTTCCTGCTAAGGCAAGGGGTCTCAAATAGGGCCATGCTGCCTCCATTAACAGACTGGGTAGTGTCTGGGGACATCTGTGGTGTCACGACTGGGGGTGCTTCTGGCATTGAGCAGGTGGGGACCAGGGAGGCTGCTCAACATCCCACAGTGCCCAGGATAGGCCCCCGAAGAGAATGACGTGGGCTGCATGTCAGTCAAGACTGAGAAACCCCACCCACACTAAGATGAAATTTTAAATCGTGTTGCCTTTGCCCGCTCACCAGCAGTCACGTCTTAACAACAGAATGACTTCAATTTTAGGGTTTTTTCCTGTTACTTATATTCAAATACTGGCATCATGTGCCCAGCTCCTCCTACAGGTCCCAGAGTGAGGTGGTTAAAATTGCAGACGATTACTTATTCATTCAACAAATGTTTATTGGGCAGCTACTCTGTACCCATCAGAGCCAAGGACCCTGCCTGCCTTTGAGATCACAGTACTGTAGGGGGGATGGCCATGTTAAATAATTGCAGACACAAGACTCATGGTTCAGGGCCACAGTGGGGGTCTCCCAGGTGCTGTGAGACAACAAACATCCTAGAGGGGTCACGGAGGCTCGTGCCACTCCGTGTGGTGCATCTGCCAGGCCAAGAGGAAGCTGAGTGCCCTGCAGGCTGGGCATGGAGTGAGCCAGACCTCTACCCACACCGCTTTTTTCTGCAGGAGCCACCACTCTGCTAAGCCTGTATCTTCTGTTCGGTTACGGGGCATCTCTACTGTGCAATCTCATCGGCTTTGTGTACCCCGCATATGCTTCGTGAGTGCCTGCGGACTATCCAGGTGGGGGGTGTCTGGGGGCTCTGGGCAGTCCCTGACCCTGCCACACCTCCCCCCAGGATCAAAGCAATCGAGAGTCCAAGCAAGGAGGACGACACTGTATGGCTCACCTACTGGGTAGTGTACAGCCTATTCGGGCTTGCCGAATTCTTCAGCGATCTACTCCTGTCCTGGTTCCCTTTCTACTACGTGGGCAAGGTGGGCACCACTGCAACACACACACGACAGGGACTCCTGGGAGCAGGCAGATGACCAGAGACTGGGGGGGTCTGAGGGGCCTGCCCTGCTGCTTCCTGGGGGGTCTGATGGGGATGGCCCAGGCCCATCCCAAGGGGCATCTGATGGGGGTGGCCAGGCCCATCTTAAGGGGCGTTTGATGGGGCTGGCCTAGGTCCACATAGCCCAGTGAGAGGTCTAACCCCTCCTCATGGAGCCCAGGTCAGGGGAGCCAAGCATAACGGCCGCCCATGCCCGCAGTGCGCCTTCCTGTTGTTCTGCATGATTCCCGGGCCGTGGAACGGGGCTCGCATGTTGTATCGCCGCATCATACGTCCGCTGTTTCTAAAACATCACGAAGCCGTGGACAGCGTTATGAGAGACCTCAGCGGGCGAGCCCTGGACGTGGCAGCAGGAATAACCCGGGACGGTGTGTGTTTGTAGGGCATGGGGGTGTCCATCTGTCCCAGTCTCAGTCTGTCTGTCCATCTTTCAGCTTAGTTGCCCCCACTCACCTTCACTCCTGCCTCCCCTCCTCCTGACTCTGGCCTCCATCTGGCATCTTGGCAGCTGGCATCAAGCATTCTGCCTGCCCCTCTCACTGTCCACCTCTCTCTCCTATGCTCTCGGGAACCAGTCCTGCAGGCCCTGGCCCACAGCCAGGCTCTCATCACTCCAGTAGCTGTGGTGGAGGGCCCCCCACTGCCCTCAGAGCCAACCATAGGTAACCTCCATCCCTAGGAACTAGGGCCTGTGTGTGTGCATGCATGCATAGGTATGTGCATGTGTGTGTGCCTGTGTATGTGTGGGTTTGTGTGTGCATTATATGAGTTCATTTGTGTGCGAGTGCATGCATAAGTACCTGCATGTGTGTGAGTGCACCTAGATGACTGTCCCTGCCAAGGTTGGCTGCTGACCCCACCGTGTCTCCCAGCAGCCTTCATCCCACTCTCCAGCAGTTGAGCACAGCCCCAGGGCCTGAGAGCCTGGCCAGATCTACCTCACCCCAAGGCTCTTTCTCTGCAGCCAAAGTAAGCGTAACCCAGCTCCAGCAGGACAAGTGAAGTCCCTGCCCAGCCCCCGAGCAGGCCTGCCGAGCAGCCAACTAAAAGGCACATTGCATCCCAAGTCCTCCACGGATCCCTCAACTAACTCTGCAGCACAGACCGCCACTGTTCCGTCAGCCCCTGGGAGCGCCTCACATACCACCTTGGGCCAGTCCCGGGCCACAGGTGCTGCCAGTGGCTCCAAGCTGCCTGGCAAGTCCCAGGCCCAGCCTGGGTTAAAAGCCAATTCCTCCAGCCAGCCCCAGGCCCCTGGCCAGCAGCTCTCCCGGCCATCTGTCTCTTCCTTGGGGCCCTCCCAGCCAGCCCACCGATTATCAGGCTCCTCAAAGCGATTATCAGGCTCCTCAAAGCGATCACCAGGCTCCTCACAGCGATCACCAGGCTCCTCGCAGCAGTCACCAGGCTCCTCACAGCAGCCCAGCACCCCCTCCAATCAGGGCACCCCCACTGTGCCGTGTCCCAGTGGTACCAACATCCCCATGCAGCCCCCCCAAAAGACCTCCAATGGACCAGAGGAGCTGGCCCCCAAGGCCTCCAAGTCCAGCGATCATCAGCAGAAAGGGTCCCCAACACAAGCCCCAACCAGTACCTCCGTTCCTGAGCTTCCTGTTGCCTGCCAATCTGAGTCCTCTCTGGATTTCACCTCAGAGTCCACCACTGAAGTCACCTGCAGCTGGCCCCACCACTGCCCCTGGCTCCAGTACCTGCACTGCTGGCAGATGAAACACCTGGCCTGCTAGGGGAGGGCTCAATAAAGCACATCTGGCCAAGTCTCCTCTCACCATCTGTCCAGGGGGGAAGGGACAAGGGGGTCTTTGGGGGGGACCATCCTATCTAATCAGAGATGAGAAGGTAAAAGTCCCACTTTACAGATGAGGAAAACAAGGACCAGAATAGAGGTCAAGTGGCCAAGATGAATCGGAGGTGAGAAGTCCACATTTTTCTTCTGGAAGGGGATCCCAGGAAGCTCCAGTAGGGATCTGTAGGAGAAGGAGCCAAAGAAGTGGGTATGGCCAAGCCTGGAACAACTGTGGGCACCTGGAGCTCCAGGAGTCTGTGCCCAATGCGCACCTGAGACTGTACCCAGGTGCTCAGGGAGCCAGACTATCCACCATCTGTTGGTGACTGGGAGAGGAGTGGCCATTCATTCCACCCACCATCCCTCTGCAGGCAGCAAAGAGGCCTGGGGGCTGGCAGCCAATGTCAGACTGGCATCATGAAAAGTGGGAGAGGGGAGATGTGTGGACACTGATGGGGCCTCCTACAGCCTGCACTTGGGTTCCTTTGTGAGGCCAGCATGACCCTGATCATGAAATGAGGCAGAGATGGAACATGTAAGGAAGGTGACAAGCCTGGTGCAGATATAGATGCAAAGAAGAAAAAAAAAAATCCAAAGAATAGCAAATGCAATCCAACAATATACAAAGTATAGAACACTCCTGTGCAAGTATAAGTTCCTGGAGGCAGATCCTCAGCTGGAAGCTGGGGGGTATGGTGGGGTGGGAGAGGAGCTGAATCAAGAGGTGCTCTCAGCGGGGGCAGGGGTGCCTGGAGCCTGAACTGCACACACAATGAGCTTGATCTTTAGCCTGGGGGCCAGGTTTTGTACCCTGGGGAGGGGGCTGTAACCCCGAGGCATCTGCAGTCGCAGCTAGGGAGGACCTGGGGCCCACAGGGTCCTTCAGTCCACCCCTCTGACCACTTACCTGCCATCCCAAGCTATGCTTCTCCTTGGCTCTAGTGGGCCACAACTTCTGGTAGAAACACAAGAGAAGGTTTGGCAGAATGAGCCACAAACCCTCACCCTGCAAGTGCTCCCAAGGCAGTAACTTGGTGATTCTCAGCTGGGGGCAATTTTGTCTCAGAGATGTTGGGCAATGTTATCTGGAGACACTTCCAGTTTCTGCCTAAACACATCAGCAGTCTCAAAATCCTTTGACATGTCATGCCCCTCACCCCTTAGCAGGCCCTGCTTGTCCCCAGCTGCTGGTGGCTTCTTCTAAAACAGTTTCCCCTTCCCCTAAAAAGAGGAGGCAGCCCTGTGCAGCCACCAACACCACCACCCCATGTCCTCATCCTTGAGAACTCTAACAAGGGAGGTGGAAGTGCTGAGTTACCGCTGAGCAGTGGGTTCAAGTCATTCATTCCATCACTCAACAGATACTGAGTGCTTACTGTATGCCAGGCCCTGATCCAGGAGCCAAGGTGACAGTATTGATCTAGAGAGATAAAAAGTCCCCACTCCTGGGAGTTTGGGGCGGCAACAATTGGCATGATAAATGTATAACATATTAGAGGGAGGTGAATGATGGGGGGAATGCAGCTGGGAGGTGAGGAGGCCAGGGCTGTAAAGTCAGGGTCAAAGGAAAGGCCTGTTTAAGGAAGTGACATTTGAGTAGAGACATGAAGAAGGGAAGGTGAAGGCATGAATCTTGTGGGAATCAGGGCAGGGGTGGTCCAGGCGGAGAGAAGAGCCTGTACAAAGGCCCAGAGCCAGGCCTGTGTCTGGCAGGACAGAGGAAGAACAGGGAGGACTGTATGGCTGGAGCTGAGTGAGCGAGGGGAAGAGAGGAGGTGAGTCTGGGGGTGGACCATGCTGGTACCCAGAAGGCTTTTTCTTGGGGACATAAGATTAGTCAAGGGGGAGGAAGGGAAGATTGAAGGTAATCATTAATGAACCCCCATCTTGCCAAGAAGTCTACATGGGCGTTGGGGACAGGGATCTCATAATTGCCTATATCACTGGCCAAGCTGTTTGAAGAATGTGGTGTTTGGCTTTGGTCTGGGGTCAGGGGATGGCAGTGCTGGCCTCACTCTGCACCTGGCACCCACCACACCCCGCCACCCCCGGGGAGAAGAAAAACAGGTGCTCAAAGGTATCCCTGGCCCAGCCCTGGTCAGCTCATCAGGGAGCACAAGTGGGGAAGGCACATACCTGTCTTCCCGTGTGGAAATATTGACCTTTAGTCCCTCAGACTTGGATTAATTTGAACATACAGAATAGTGTAACCAGTGACTCAGAGATAGTAGGGCGACAGGGCCAGCCCCTCCCAGTCACTCCCCAGACCCAGCAGTGCCTTCCATCCTTTCCTGCCCGATTCAGAGCTGTGGTGGTCAGACTCAGCCCACTGTGAGAATTGCCTGCCGGTAGTTTGCTGTTTTTCATCGGTGGATAGCGTGCCATTCAGTGGGTAGGCCAGAGTTTACTTGCCCCATTCCGTTGCTGATGGGCATTTGAGTAGTTTCCTGTTTGGGGTTAGTGTGATTAAAGCTGCTAGGAATATTCTAGAACTGGCCTTTGGCGAGCACAGCTTTCATTTCTCTGGGGTATAGACCTGTCAGAGATTGGAGAGTAGGATGACCATAACACATTACCACATATTGGAGGGGGGAGCTTAAAAAAACAAAGATTTAGTCTCTCCCATTCCGAAGGCCAGAGTCAGTTACAGGGCCGCACTCCCTCCTGAGATTCCAGCAGAGGGTCCTTCCTATCTGTTAGGGCTTCTGGGGGCTCCAGACCCCCTTGGCTTGTGGCCTTATCACTCCAGTTTCTGCCTCCATTGGCACTCCCATGGCCATCTTCTCTGTCTCTCCACTGCACGTCTCTTACGAGGGCGCTTGTTACTGGTTTTAGTACCCTCCCAGATAATCCAGAATGATCTCATCTTGAGACCCTTAATCACATCTGCAAAGACCCTTTCTCCAAATAAGATCCCATTCACAGGTTCTGGGGGTTGGGACATGGACGTATCTATTTAACTCACTATCGTGATTTGCATTTATCTATAGCAGACACGGCCAAACTGTTTTCCAAAGCGGTCTGCCAACCTCACCTGCACACCCGCACCTAACCCTGTAGGCTGTCACAGTCCAGGGCCTTCTGCAGGCCTTTGAGTAGACATGTGTCTTCCTGTGGGTCAGCTGGCTGGTATAGGGTCAGTGAGAGAAGGACAGACAACAGGGTGGTGCCCTCTGCAGAGAATTAGAAACGAAAAGCATGAGTGACCCCCAGAGCTGGTGTTTGAAAATATTGTTGAAAACAATTTTTTGTGGGGCTAATGAAATAATTATAATTTTTTTTTTACTAATATGGGTGCACGTTTCAAATGTGCCCGTTTTAATTCTTTCTCTTTTAATAAACATCGCCATTTGTGGGAAGTCAGCTTGGAGAATTCCCAGGTTCTGGACAAGCAAGGACACATGCCCCATGTGTTTCCTTCAAGAGGAAGTCTCTGCCAGTAGCCATTTGTGGTCACTTTCCCCATGTGTGAATCTCTAACCCAGATGGGCACGGTGCATCCCTGAGGGGACACAGT
Organism: Phyllostomus hastatus; assembly: GCF_019186645.2. Taxonomy (NCBI): domain Eukaryota; kingdom Metazoa; phylum Chordata; class Mammalia; order Chiroptera; family Phyllostomidae; genus Phyllostomus; species Phyllostomus hastatus. The sequence continues at coordinate 4,397,546 of NW_025333640.1, read as the reverse complement.
AACTAATAAAAAAGAGCCAGGGGACTGTAAAGAGGGAAAAACACAAGTCACTTTCTATCATTCTGTGTAGCCCCCTGGAGTTATTAGTGTTTCCATGTAAAACAGTGAAACAGTGTGACATTTTTGCTTGGCAAGTGCAAATGGTAGTTCTGCCCTGAACCACAAAGTTGCTGAATTTTTAGAATGCATCTTTAAATGCATTCTAAAGAAGCATCTTTAGAATGGTTAGATTGTTTTAAAGCTAAAAAACAAACCAAAACAATGTGATGTTTGCTGGGAGTATGTTACAAGATCATTACCAGAAACAATGAATATTGGTGAGGACTGTAAAGGGGAAGTCACTGCTCAGGTGGCCACAGGCCATCCTGCCTGTCGAAGACGGTTCTGTGCTGGCCCTTCTCTGGAGCAAGTGCCTCATGCCAGTGGGTCTAGATGATTTGGGAGTCGGAGCTCTGGGGATGAGAGGGCCCCAGACTCATTCCCAGACATACCCACACGCTGCAGGGAGGCAGAGGGGACAACTTTGGCTTAATGGCAGGAGGAATGGAGCCATAGGTGGGTGCTGGTGTAAGGAGGCTGGTGGATGGAGAGAGGCATTCCTGAGGGTGGAGAGCAGGACCGATAAAATGGCATTGGTCTGGTTAAGATAGCATAAAGTATGTAAAACAAAATGGAGTCACTCATGTCAACCAAGATGGCTGACTGGTAGCCAACACTTTGGTTCAAGAGGGAAACTACCTAAGTCATGCTAGACACATCTGGCAAGAAGACACACCCAAGATATCTGCACATGTGATTAGAAGAGCCACGTCTGCAGAGTGGAACCACCCACAGATAGGCTCCTGGGGAAATTCCACACTTGCCATCAGGGGTGCCAAGACATTTATCAAAAAGACCCAGAGGGGTGGAGTACACCATTTTCAAGGTATAACAGAGGCAGTTTCCAGACCACTGCTGAGACAGCCAAGCTTCACACACCAGAGTGCTGCTCCATACTGATCTCCCTTGGCATCAGCTGCCAGAGGCTCTCCCCTGCCAGATGAAGGACTTTGTCTGCCTTGCCACCCACCTGGCTCCAGAAATCCTTCCTTGCAAGAGGCTGACAACTCCCTGGCCCACCATGCTGTCTCCTGGACCTGTAGACTGAGACTCTGGGGCCTCGGGCTCATTATCCCCCATTGATTGCTGTGTGTGTGTTATAATTCTCTTAGATTGTTAGTGTGAGTAGGATATTAATGTATGTTGATGTTCTACTTTGAGTGAACCTGTATTCAATAAAAGCTGAGTGAATAACATAGTTACTCTGTGTGACTCTTGTCTATTGCTTGGCGCCCGGCAGCTCAGCAGACAGCTAGCCAAGCAGTCACCTGACTAACATAGGAAAGACTATCACGAACATACACTCTTGACACTGAGGAAGGCAAGCGCAGATGAGCAAAGGGGTTGTAGAGGAGGTACAAACCGTCTGCAGGTAACCCGGCGCCTTAACCATCGTTTCCCCATTCTGCCACCAGGGGGCACCCAAGCCCCGCACGTCCCTCCAGAACTACACCCCACTTTGCCTGCAGGAGTTGGGGTTCCGAGGATTCTCCAGCTTAGGCACTTGTTGCAGATGACAGAGTCAGGCCTGGGAGGTGCAGGCACTGCTGAACCCCTGGCATACTGTAGGTGCTCAATAAAGACCCACTGTAGCAATGCATGAATGAATGGAGGGGCTGGAGAAGGAATCCAGAGTAGTGTGATTCCCATGGTCAGAGGGCTACAAGGGTACTTGCAGATGGAAAATTAAGGCTCAGAGAGGGTAAGGGCCTGGCCTAAGGTCACCACAAGATCAGGGGCTGAGCCCCTCCACTTGAGACCTGCACACTGTGTGCCCCTTGCCCACTGCCAGCACCTGCACTCCAGGGAAAACCACGGCCACATGGTACAGAAGAGCAAGATTGTCCCCAGACGACAGTGAGCCTTCCTATCCAGAGTGGGGAGGCAGAAGGCAGCCTCCCAGGGTCCCCTCATGGGGAGTTTGCTGGGCCACCGCACAGACACCCTTAATTCTCACACCACCCCGGTCTGCTCTCTTGCTCCAGAAGAATGAGGAGAATCTATCCAGGACGTCACATGAAGATGGGGATAGGCTGAAGGCAGGGCTCTGCCTGCCTCCTCTGCTGGGGAGGGGTCCCCTGGGTGACCTGAGATGAATGTGTGGCCCCCAAGGAGGCACGGAGAAGGTGCTTGGGGCCTATAAAAGCCACATTTACCCTCCACTTGTCCCCCATCTTCATATATTCCATGTCCTCATCTCCCACACAGGGTCAGGCATGCTGAAGGGAGGCAGGGGATGGACCACGAGGAAGGGATGGAGTTTGAGAGGTCACACATGTGCATGCTGTAAGAGCACAGTTGGGGAATGGGACTACCAGTGCTTCTCCTCACCTTCGTGGCCATGTATGTGTAAGTGGGGTGCCCTTGTTAAAAAAAGGAGTGCTTGTAAAAATTAAATAAAAATATAAAAGGGTTGAACAGCAGCGTGGCCTAGAGGAAACCCAGCCAGAACTGCTGAGGCTGTCAAGATCATCTCTTAATAAATAGTCATGGGCATATAAAGTAAAGCATAGGGAATATAGTCAATAATATTGTGATAACTATGTATGGTGCCAGTTGAGTACTGGAAATACGGATAGGAACACTTTATAAAGTATGTGATGTCTAACCACTAAGCTGTGCACCTGAAATCAATACAAAATAAAATTGAAAGAAAAAAAATAGGTTATCTTTGAACTTCCTGGTACTCAGCACATAGGGGGAAATTAGTACAGTACAGTGCCCGGTTAGGCATGTCTTCCAGGGGGCATGTCTGTGACAATGTCTCGGAGCATATTAGCGTGTGTGGGCAAATGGCAGTGAGGAGAGAGAGTAGAGTGTCAGGGAGTTATACAGTGATGACTTTCCTGGCAGACAAAGCAAGGAGGGAAGCTGGTACATCACAGTGTCTGCTTAGGCATGTCTTCTGGGCCCTGCTTGCTTATGAGAGCTTCTCTAAGCAAATGAATGTGAGGCAAGGGGAATAAAAGCAGACATAAAGTTCTTGAGTATAAGATAGCTATGAGTTTCCTGAAAGCCATGATGAGAGAGGAAATAAGAGTTAAAGAAGCAACTCAATGTGTTTTCATCATTGTCTGCCTACTCACAACAGTGGATCTAACTGCATGTGAAGGTGTATAAGTATATATGATGGAGAGTCACAGAGTTGTGGTGGGAGATATTTCTGAGCTCCCTGGAAGCCAGGGAAAGAGGGGAAATAAGCTGAGTTTGAGCCTGGCCAGGTACAACTTCCTTGCTGTGTGTGGTGAGACCTTGTCTAGCGGCTCAGACAGGGCAGTGTCTAGCAGCCAGGCGTACACGGCTGTCCTCGGCGGGGCTCCAGGGCCGGGCATAGCCTGCGTGGGGCAGCAGCAGCCGGTCCTGAGTGCCATCGGGACTGACGAGGCGCTGGGCAGCCAGCAGGTACTCTCGATGGAGGGACATTGGTGGGCAGGGGCAGCGACCTGGTGCCCATACATACTCAAGGGCCTGCAGTGGTGAGCGGTTCTTGTAGACAAGTTGCACATGCACCTCATAGCGGGTCTCCTGGGCCTGGTGGAGGTGGCCCAGCACTCGAGCTCGGAACACTGTGGGCAGAATGGTGCTAAGGCCAATTGGATGGGCCAGCCTAAACACCCATCCATGCACCCCATTGCCATATGAGGGAACTGGAGGTCAGGTGGGACATGGGGGCCCCGTAGAGACTGTGGAGAGGGTACTGGGGTCAGGATCAATAAGGACTTAGAGGTCAAATTAGAGCAATGAGTCAGATCAAGGAGTCAAATTAGGGCCAGAAAAAGGGGTCAAGTTGGAGTCAGGTCAAGGAGTCAAGGGTAAAGTCAAATCAGGGTCAGATGTGGGCAGGAAAGGAGCCAAGTGCAGTTCAGTTAGGGGCCAGGTGAGGGTTGGGGAAAGAGTCTCTCACCAAAGTCACTGCCGCAATAGTGGAGCAACCGGTGGGCACGACCGCGGGTGTCGGGACAGGTTGGGCAGGGATCTGTGAGATGGAGCATTAGGGCACAAGCCTCACCTCCCTGCTTGCCCCCATCCTGGTTGTGGTTGTTCCCCCCTCACCTGGGGTGGGGTTTGGGGTCCGTGTGGGGAAAGCCGGGGCTTCGTTGGGCTCAGAAGACTGGGGTTCCACCTCCAGAGGCTGTGGCTGCCTCAGGGACAAGCTCAGGGCCTGTGTCTGCTCCTGGAAGGGGCCATAGAGTTCCCGAGGGAGCCAGAACTCGAACTCAATGCCGGGATTGGGCTCCTGCAGGAGGACCTGCGGGGAGGGTCAGGTGCTAAGGAGTGGAAATAGGAACTGATAGCCCATCCTCCCTGCTCTGGCTCTCCACTCCTGCCTTGCCCCTCTGTTTCTCTACCCTAGTCTCCCTCCTCTGACTGTCTGCCCTAGCCTGGCCCCTCTGACCTTCTCTAATTCAGTCTCATTCCTCTGACCCTCTGTTCCTAGCTTCCCCACTCTCTCTCCAGCCTCCCCAGCTCTGCCCCTAGTCTCCCCTAAATCCTTTAATCCCCACCACCACCACCACGTACCCAGCCGCCCCCTGAAGGCCAGGCACGCACCTGCAGAAGCAGGTCTTGGGTGGTGGGTCCCGCCGCACGCAGCGTCTCCTCTGGCCCTGTGGCGCGGGTGTAGACCACATGGGTGCCTGCCACGTCGTAGGTCCCGGGTGGGCTGATCTCCCACTTGCCGTTGAGCACGTAGCGCCCGTCGCCCCCAATCAGCGCTGCAAGGGAAGGGTCAACCCGGGCTCTCCGGAACCCGCCCCTCCCGCCTCCTGACCCTTGAGTCCCGCTCCTCCGGCCTCAGTCTTCCCGCTGCACCCGGACAGCCAGCAGGGCGCCTCCCCGCTCCCCCTCGGATTCTGCGATACCCAAGTAGTTGCGGCTCCGATGGGCGGCGTAGATGTGTCTGGCGCCCTCTGGGATCAGGGTCACATTCCAGTACCCGGCATAGGCTCCTGGGCAGGAGGAAAAGGGTGTTGTAGTGCAGACGGGGTGTATGAAGGATGCTTTGAGAATTAAATGAGATGCTACAACTTAGGAGGTTAGTCTTGGTCCTGGTATCCCCAAAACACTCCGTAAACGTTTGGAGTTAACGATTATTATCGATTTAGTGAAGCAGTTAGAATCACATCGATTCTGGTCAGGGCGGGGCAATCTCGCATTGACCAATCAGAATGAAGAAAAAGGGCAGGGCCGCAGACTGCCCAATCAGTACGGAACTTTACTTCCGTGCCCACAGGTTCTTAAAGAGCCCGCTGTGCTAGAGTAGAGAGGACGGGGTTAGTGGTCACCGGCGTCACGAAACACGCGCTGCACGAAGAGGCACGAGTCGTTGGCGCCGCCACAGCGTCCACAGTGGTCCTCGCGGGCGTCTGAACCCATCAAACCATCACAGCCGGCACTCTAAAGGAGTGAGGAGGACACACGTCACAGAGAGCCCCCTGCCCTACTCGGTGCCTCGGCCTGTTGGTGGGGGGCAGAGCTCTGAGAACTAGGAGGAGGAGCCTAGAGACAATGGTGGAGCCTGAAATAAAAGAAAGGAATCTGAGAGTAAATGGCTGGGCCCAGAGGTAGAAGTCTGAGGTGGGGCCTAAGGAAGAGCACTGCCTGTGGAAGGTGGAGGGACTAAGGAACAAAAGGAGTGGGGCCTGGGCGGGACCTGAGAGTAAAAGGACGGGCATTGGCGGGAAGCTTGGGGAGGAGCCTATGGGGGGGCAGGGCCCTTCGGGGACAGCGCTAGGAGGGAGGACTAGATCTAGAACTAAATAAATGAGCTTTGAGGGCGGAGCCTCAATGGGAGGTGGGCGGGGCCTGGAGAGTCCTTACTAGGCAGCGTCCCCCAACGCAGAGTCCCTGGCTACCCGGGCTGCAGGGAGTGCCATCCAGGACGCGGCCAAAGCTATGGTAGAAGGCATGCCCCAGGGCCAGGCAGTTGAGGTCACACTGGTTGGGCGCTGGGGGCAGAAGGAGAGGGTAAACCAGGGGTCTTCTATCCCAGTTACAGCCCTCTTCCTTCTAGGCTCCCCCAGAAATCCATCCTCTTGAGCAGTTAAGGCCCAGAGTCTCAGCCAATACTACACATCAAGGTTGAAGCAGAGCCAGGACTGAACTTAGGCATTCTGCCTCCAGCTTCCTGGGACTCTCCCATGCAAGTATCTTGGACCTTCATGCATGCATGCATGTGTGCATGCATTCATTCATTCCTTCCTCAAATACTCACTGAACACCTACTATTTTCCAGACACGTTTCTAGGCTCAGCGTTGAGCAGAACTGCACCCAGTAGGTGCCCCATAAAAAGTGTTTGTTCAGTGCTGACTGGGTCGCACATAGCCCGGGTGTATCTTTGGCCTTCCCTAGTACTCAGTTTCCCCCTCTACCTGGCAGGGGGGACAATGGGCAGTCCACTCTCAAATGTGGGCTCATAATCCTGACTCCTGCTCCTTCCACTCAATCTCCCACCTTCCTGAGTTTGGCTGACCCTGCCTGGAATGGAGGCTGAGCTGGCCCTGGTGGGCCAATTCTTAAAGCAAAGGAAAAAAAAAAATACCCATGAGGTTACAGATGGACCTTTCTCCATTCTAAGCTTTTCTTATCTGTGTCTGCCCCCATCGTGGCATCTAAAGCTGCCTGTCTTAAACCTGGAGGCACACTGCCTCAGGCACACAGTTATATAACTTGCTATTTTCAGCTCAATACAGGCTACATTTCCTGCCACCGGCATAAGTTTGAGAACTGTTGGCCTCTGGATATGGCTCTAAGTAAATCTGCAGCCTGGTGTTCAACCCTGTGCAGAACAGACCCTGCCTCCCTCTGCCTCTGCTTTACACCTCACCTGTGCTTCCCCCCTTCACTTCACCAACTTATATTTATCCTTCAAAGCCTAAGTGCCGATGCTTACTCTCCTTACTACCCTCCAAGTCCCCTTTCCTTCCTAGCAGCCATTTCTCCCTGCCAGCTCTGAGTTGTTCCCCCTGGACCAACAGGAGGGCAGGCTACTCACCGCCATAGAAGGGTACCCATTGGTAAGTCTTCTGGAGGCTGAGGACAGGCTGGCCATTGTAGAGGGCACACTGGATGTCTCGGAAGGCCATGGCCCCTGGGGGACAGTCCTGGGGACATGGATGGGTGGGTCAGAGTCTGGGACAGCCTCGGGGAAGCCCAGGGAAGCTGGCAGGGTGGCAAACATATCTGAGGCCATGAGTGGGGAAGCAGAAGGCTTTAAGACAGACTCAAGGGTATGGGACATGGACAGAGCTTACTGGCAACTGGCAGAGGCGGTACTCATGGGTGTCCCCCCAGCACAGCTCCTCCCTGGGAAACCTATGAGGAGCAGGGTGGCCAGAGTATGGTCAGGTCCCCTAGTAACCCCCTCCCCAGAGCCCGCCTGCACACCCTCCACACATACACTCCCCACCCCCCAACCCTACCCACATTCCAGGTGGATCAGTGGGATTAAAAGGCACAGCAAGTGTGGGCAGGTGAAGGGTGTGGTCAGGGGCTAGGCCTGGCTGGCAGGGGAGGAGGGGCAGGAACCCCTTCGAACATGCTCAGACACTGTATCCTGCTCACCGGATGCAGCGCCGGCTGCGTACGGAGAGCCCCCGCCCACAGGAGCTGGAACAGCGGCTCCAGGAACCCCATAGTGTCCACTCTCCCGGCCCCTACTTGGAGAGAGAGAAGCATGGTCAGCCTGAAAGGGAGGCTGGCAACCCCCACATGGCTTCTGGGTCCCCATGCCCAGTGTCCTCTGGGCTCATGTCTTCCCTTACCTGAGCACTGCTCCCCAAACCACAGTTCAGGAGGGTCCACAGCAGGAGCAGGAGTTTCCATAGGGGGAGGGGTCTGGGGAAGCATAGGATGGTGCTGCAGTAAAGGCTCAGCAGGCCAGGGGCTGAACCCCAGCTCTGCCCTGACTGTGAGATTTGGGGCAGTAACTTAATCTGTCCGGGCCTCCCTTCTCATCTCTGAAAAATACAGCCCCCTCAGAGGAAAGTTTTGAGGAGTCCTTCAGATCAGGTAAGAAAAATAGGAGGCACAGAGCCTGGAATGGAGATGAAGAGCTCAAAGAATATTATTATTGTTATTATTATATTATTATCATTATCATTATTATTGGTTATTGTCTTGTGATGCACACAATAGGTGCTTAATCAGTGTCTAATGACAGAACAAATCATTCCAGGACAGTGTACAAGTGTCTCCAGGGTCAGGGCCCCTCACCGCTCTCTCCACCATCATTGCTTCTACCTTCCTGTGTGGCCAGGGGCCAGCCACTCCGCTTCCCCAGGCCTCAGTTGCCCCATCTGTGCAGTGGGAATCATCTGGGGTCAGTCCAGGACACTGAGACCTTGCAGAGGGTGCAGCCAATGGGGGCTGGGTCAGGGACCGGGTCCCTCCAGGGCCCTCTCTGCTCCCAGACCCTTGGCAGCAGGGAATCCCTGGACTGGGGAGGGGCAAGGAGGGGTGACCTGACCCTAGGCCAGCCGGTGCCTCATGGCCTCATGAGCAGGGGGTATGGAATGGAGCACCAGGATGGTCTGTGAAGGGAAGGGGACCCCTGATGAGGATGATGCAGAAAAGAGGGAGACAGTTTGGGCTGGCAACTTTGCCTTACACGGGCCTCAGTTTTCCCATCTGTAAGGAGAAAAATAGAGCCACTTGCCATCCACACCCTCTGCATGACCATGACATTGGCAGAGAAAGGAGGAGGGAAGTGTCAACCTTGAGTCCTTACTTGGGCCACAGCCAGGGAGCCCAGCAGTCAGCAGTACCAAAAGGACATGCAGGACAAGCTCCTGGGCACTGGGTGGGGGGAGGCTGGGCCCTGCCGGACCCATGGCCCTTCCTGAGCCTCATTTTCCCTGTATCTCAGGTTGTCCTGGCTCTGACACTTGGACCTGGGGCACCAGGGGTCTGGTGCTGAGGTGGCTGCAGGTGCTGAAAACCTGGAAGACCACCAGCTGGGGGTTCCTCTTTCTGACCAGAGCTGTGTTGCCAGGTGCATTTCAGACCCTCTCTGAAGCCAGGGTCCTGGCTGGCCCATGAAGCAGGAATTTGGAGGGAAGAGCAAAGATGCGGGAAGAAGGGTTGGCCTTCTGACACCCCCTCCTGACTCAGCCCTGGCTATGAGGTGGGAATCTAGGTGATGGAAAATAAGGGGCTAGAGCACAGGTGGCAAACACAAGGCCTGCAGGCCGAGTCTGGCCCTCCACCTTGTTTTATCTGGCCTAACACCTTGTTTCTACCCGGGGCAGCGCCAAGCTCTTGCTCCTAATTAAGGAGTAGTTACATTTATACAGTCCTAAAATTACATTGCGCGCTTTGAAGGCAACCGCCAGGCTGATGTGGCTCCCGGTGAAAATGAGTTTGACGCCCCTGGGCTAGAAGGACCACCATCCCACTCCCGAGAGCCCCCTTCTGAAAGAGCAGGACACTCACACCGGGTTTTGGTTGAACTTCTGACTGTGGGTGTGATCGCAGGGTAAGCCACGCCCCTGGGCCTCAGTCTCCCCGGGAGGAAGAGGGGATGAGCTTTTTCTCCTCCTGGGGGATTGCTGCCTCACCGTCCCCCTGCCCCCACCCTTCCACAGCCCTACTGGACCCAGGGAGGAGGAGCAGACATGGCCTCAGATAGTGGGTGAATAGGAAAAGGGGCTTACCGGCGACTTAGAGCTCTGGCGGTGCGACCCGGCTCTCTGGTCGGCCCCAGGGCGAGACGAAGCTGCGGTGCCCGTGGGGAGGGGCGGGGGGATCCCAGGGAGGCTCCTTCCACCCGGCCTCCCAGGGCGCGCCCAGGTCGGGGTCCAGAGAGGCAGCGGCCCCTTGCGCCCTCGCGCGGCCGTGGAGCGCTTCCGAGAGGATCTGCCGCAGGGGACTGCTTCGCGCGGATCCCGGCACCCCAGAACTGCGGTCTGGTGTCTGAGAGTCCATGTCCCGGTGACCTTGGGAAGCCCAGGGCGGGAGAACGGCGAGGGGACTGGCTGTCTTTAACCCCACCCCGGGGCTGCTATTCCGGGCGCCTCGCTCAGGGCCGGGGAATGTTAGAGAACCGAGGTCGTCCTGCCCCGGTTCCGGGAGTCCGGGGCGCTGCTCCCTGTCCACTAACGTCCAGATCGTGTCCCCGCGAGGGTCTCCTTTCCCAGCCACTATCCCCTTCTCTGGTCCTTCCCTCAGGGTCAGCCTACTCAGAGACCTGCGCGCCTGAGTTCCGATCCTGGGGTTTCCGCTTCAGGTCCCGGCCACCCCAAGCACAGGGCCCCCAGCGCACTGGGGAAACGCTCAGCCCCAGGAGTTGGGCGTAAGGGGCGGAGAGCCCACTCCCGGCCAGCGCATTTCCGGGCGCCGCTGTCACCAGAGGACGCGCCCCACCCCGCCTCCTGCCCTCCCTGCCAGGCCCCCGGACTGTGAGCGGCTTTGGAGCCAGACCCGAGTCCAGAGGTCTCAATTCTGCGTGGCCATGGCCCCACCCTCTCCTACCTCAATTTCCCCAATTGGGCAAGGGGGCCACCGCGACTCTTCAGCCAGACTTCAGCTCTTTGCGCGGACTGGCGAGATCAGGGTTACCCCAGGGCTCTCACCACCGAACCCTTTCCAGCCAGCCGCCGCCCAGTCCCCCGCCTACACGGGGACGCAGCAGGCGTCCTCTGCTCTCTCCTCCCTCACTGTCACCTAAGGTGCTCCCTGGCAGGCAGGTTGAGGAGATGGAGCACCAAGAAGGCAATGGGTGGACTGCTCCTCAGCCGGGCTCAGCTTGAGTGCCACCTCCTCCTGGAAGCCTACCATGGGTCTCCAGCCCTGACCACAGGGAGTGAGAGGTTGCTGGACCGGATCTGTCTGCACTCCAGCCTAGAGCAGCTCAGAACAGAGCCACCCAGTGCCATTTATTTCTTCAACGTTTATTGAGAACTTATTACAAATATGTGCCAATACAGTGGTGAAACACTCAGCCAATCAGGCTAGTGAGGGAAGGAGGCAGCTCCTGGGCAGGTATAACGTCACCTTGTGATCAGGTGCTCAGAGGAAACAGCCCAGGCCCACTGCGGATGGGAGAAACATCAGGGAGGCCCTCAGTGAGGAGATGATCACCACAGAAGGTGGTGGGAAGGGCAGCCCAGGCAGAGGACACAGCAAGTACAAAGGTCCTGAGGCTGGACTAAGAGAGTATAAAGAGTCAGGGGATGGAGTAGGTGGAGCAAGTGGCCTGAGTCAGGCAGGGATGAGGACAGAGGCGGGGAAGGAGCCAAGGAAGGTGGAAGAGGGTGCTCTAGCTTCGGAAAAGCCCTCCTTGGCTGCTGTGGGGGCAGGCATGGGGCCGAGCAGGCAGTGAGAGGCAGCATCGGGTGTTCTGGGCAGGGGCTAAACTGGAGTTTGGGTGGAAGTGAGAGCAGGGGGCGCCTCCTAGCTGTTTGGGAGTGGAGTCTGCCGGAGTTGTTGATGGATCCCTCGGGGGAAGTGCTGGGAAGACCGTGAGGCAGGAACTTGGCCTGAGTGTCTGGTGAAGGGAGGTGCCTCACTTACTGAGGGGGCAGGCTGGTGGGGGAGGGTGTGTTCAGCAGTCATTTCTGAACCACTGTAGGGTGAGACGTCTGTGGGTCCCCAGAAGAGGCCGGGAGTCCAAGGGGTCGTGTCTAGGTAGAGGTGGATATGTGGGTGTCCTCGGCACATGGGGGTGTTCAGTGTCATGGATGAGGTCACAGGGCATGAGTGTGGGCAGAAAAGGGCAGAGGGAGAAAAGATGGGTGTAGAGTGCCAGAGATTACACAGGGCTTCTGCGAGGAGGGAGGTATGGCCTGTGTGGGCAAGATGAGGATGTGGACCAGTGGCCCAAAGGATTATCATTGATGGAGGCAGTCATGACCTTGATGAGGTTAAGCCTGCTGGAGAGAGGATGGCAGGGGAGGGAGGGGGGATGGAGAAAGCAGGCATCCTCTTCTGAGCACTGATTACTTACAAAGCTATGGACTGGGGCCTGGTGGGTCATCAGAAATAAATCAGGCCTGGTCCAGGGATGTCACAAAGTGGACAATTGCATACCCCCCTAGAGGTGCCTCATTCCCCAAACACCAGCCACAGTGCCATGCAGGTGTGCATGCAGCAGGCATTGTGTCCTGCAAAAAGTGCATATAGTAGGCACTATGTCCTGCATGGAGCATTATAGCAGGTGTTATTCAGCAGGCACCACATCCTATAGAAATGTACACAGCACCCTGGCTGGTGTGGTTCGGTGGGTTGTGCTCTGGCCTGTGAACCACAGGGTCGCCGGTTCGATTCCCAGTCAGTGCACATGCCTGGGTTGCATGTCAGGTCCCCAGTTGGGGGTGTGTGAGAGGCAACCACACATTGATGTTTCTCTCCCTCTCTTTCTCTCTCCCTAAAAATAAATAAATAAAATATTAAAAAAAGAGAAACATACACAGCATATATTTTGCCCTGCAGGGAGTGTATACTGTAGGTACTGCGCCCTGCAGGGAGTAGACTCTGAGCCTTCCAAGGATTGCCTACAACAGTCACCGTATCCTGTAAAGAAGAGTGCATACAGAAATCATCGCACATGTAAGGAGAGTTCACAGAAGGTACTTTCTGCAGGCAACATCTGGAGCAGGCATTGTACTCTATCTGTAACAAGTGTATGCAGCAGGCACTGAGTCCTGTAGAAAGTGAATACAGCAGGCACTGCATCCTTCATGGGGGCCCTAGCACTTGTGGAATCACCAGGCTGGGATGGGGTGAAGGTGTGGGGTCCTAGGCCCACCACCAGTCTTTGTCTTCCAGTCTCCACCTCTCTCCTCTGAACATAACTCAGCTGGATTCAGTAGATTCCCAGAGGATAAGGCCTTGGGCTTGGCTCAAAATACCCGGTGCAGGTAGAGAGGGTGGTTGTGAGGTTCAGAGGCTCCAGGTCCAGTGGCAGCTCAGTTCCCAACCCTGTGCCCAAGCCTGGACCCTGGCTAAGGGTCAGCTGGATTCCCCCTGTCCTGAGCTCCAGCCCAGAACCCATCCTGGAGGCAGGCCAGGATGGGATCAGGAGAGTGCTTGCGGGTCATGGCATAGGTGGGTCAACTGGACTCCTGCTCCTTCTGACGTCTGTGGTCTTGTGGCCTCCCTGGGGGTTAGGAAATGTCTCTGAGCAGATCCAACGGTCTCCTCATACCCCCTCCTCCAATTCCCTGTGCCACTTATGATCCCTGGGTCCTGGCCATGTGGTCCCAGGACACTTCAGCCTTCTGAGTTGACTAAATGGAAGGGGTCCTGCCACTCCTGCCCCATAATCCAAGGTCTATGGAGCTGCCCAGATGTGCTTGAGCCTGTGTATGGATGGAACAGGACTGCAACCTACCATGGCCAGGGTCACCCACGTGAGCTGTGATTGCCACCTGGGAAGAGCCACCCTAAGCACATAAGAGGCAGGAAACAGAAAAATCCAGATTTCTGAGACAGTTGTTTGAGTTGCTGGATTGGCCCATACTTGAAGCCACAAACCCAGTATTTTTCACTTTAGCAACTTTGGGTTTCTGTGACTTCTAATCAAGAGGTCTCCACAAATGGGGGGTGTCCTTTCCATCACCCTCGTTCCACACAAGTCCTACTTGTCATGCCACTGACCCAGTGACCAAGCACTTCACCTACTGTGAGTTGCCACTGCCAAGGGGGCTGCCATATCTGATGTGGCACTCCTCACCCCTACTTTATGTGTCAGGACGCTGAGGTACAGAGGGGTGAAGCCACACTCAGTGAGACTCAGAGGTTCTGGAGCAGCTTTATACCCACATCCAAATGGGTGCTGTCAGCTCCTTTTGGGGATGGGGGGTAGGGGGACTTGCTTGAAGTGGGGATTCTCCAGGCAGAACCTGGAGGATGAGGGGGAAGTGGGTGGATGAGGGTACGAGGAAGAGGGTACGAGGAAGAGGGTGTTCTTGGCAAAGGAACAGCGTGTGCAAAGGAGAGGCCCAGGCACCAGGGAGGCCTCTGCGGCCGGAGTGCGGTGAGCAAGGACGGCTTAGAGGCTGGAGAGGGGCAGAGGCCTCACAGGGCTTGGAGGCTCAGAAGCACGGGAGCTTCTGAGAAGCATCAGAAGTGGCAAGTCATCCAAGGCATGCTGTTGGGCGGAAGATACTAGAAAAGTCATGCACAACGTGATGACATTTTTATAAAGGAAGTGTGCATGTTACCATAAACTCAGACAGCAAATTGAAGGATACACCCCCAGTGTTGACCACGATGATCTTGGGGTGGAGGTATGATTGACTTTGAGTTACTTACTGCCTTATAGGTTTTCCTTGAATTTCTTATCATGACCTCCTAATTCTTGTTCTTTTTTTTTAAATAAAATTTAAATTTTGGAATCATTTTAGATTTACAGAAAGTTGCAAAGACACTACAAAGTTTCTGTCTGCCCTCTGTTGTCAGAGTGTAATGTCCCTTCCCCAAAGGGACCTGTAGCTATGTCACCTCACATGGCAGAGAGGACCTTGCAGATGGATTAAGTTAATGACCCTGAGGTGGGAATGACCTTGGAGGACCAGAGAGGATGGTGCTTCTAGAAGGAGCCGACAACAGTGGATGCTTGGAGTCTGGGAGAGGCAAGGACAAGGTCTGATCCTGCACCAGTGGAAGCAAAGTTCCCCGCCCCTAATGCTGGCCAGTCTCAAAGCAACACCCTGCTGCAGTCATGGGGTTTCTGAAGCACAGACACAGGGTCCCCTCCTGCTGACTCTGATCACGAGGCCCTGTCCCCAGAGGCCAGCCTCATGAGTACAGACGTGAGGGAGTCCTCTGAGGGTTTAAGGCCAGGAGACCACAGAGGTACCTGGAGCCAGGGTGAGTCTCGGCCGCCTGAGTGCTCCCACCCTGGCACCTTCTGGGAGAGGAAGGCTGTGCTCAGGCTGGCCCCATGCCAAGCCCCTCGAGCCTCCCTAGGGAGACCTCCAGGAGACTGGCTGCCCAGTGCTGTCTCAGCAGCTGCCCCCTCACCTGCGGCAGGTATTTTGAGCAAAGCTTCCTGCACTTCTCCAGGGAAATCTGCTGAGTCTGGGGAGTTATTTCAGGTCATTACTGACAGAATGGAGGGGAAGTGAAGCTGTGGCCTGGGGTGCAGGGATTCGGGGGGGTGGGTGGCCAGGCCGAGGATACAGCCAGTGACCACCTACCCACCTAGCAGAACCCGGGCAGGGGTCAGCATGGGAGGTCAGGCAACCCCCTTTGTGATCTTATGACTAGCACCCAAACTGTGCCTCAGTTTGCTCATCTTTAAAATGGGGGCTTTAGTAAGTCCCCTGAGGTTCTGTTTTTTTGGGGGAGTAGAGTTGGGCCTCTAATATGTTTTCCTTTTTTATTGTGGCAAAATACATACAGCATAAAGTTTACCATTTTAAACATTTTTTTAAAGATTTTATTTATTTATTTATTTTTTTTAGGGAGGGAAGGGGGGAGAGAGAGAGAGAGAGAGAGAGAGAGAAACACCAATGTGTGGCTGCTGGGGGTTATGGCCTGCAACCCAGGAATGTACCCTGGCTGGGAATCCATTTTAAACATTTTTTAAAAAGTTTTATTTATTTTTAGAGAGAGGGGAAAGGAAAGAGAACAGGAAGACTAGGACCTGGCTTGCAAACCAGGCATGTGCCCTGACTGGGAATCGAACTGGTGACCCTTTGGTTCACAGCCCATGCTCAATCCACTGAGCTACACCAGCCAGGGCCATTTTAACCATTTTTAAGTGCACATCTCAGGGGCATTAAGTACATTCACATTGTTGTGTAACCATAACCACCATCCATCTCTGGAACTTTCTTATCTTCCCGAACTGACACTCTGTCTCCATCAAATGCTAGCTTCCTTTCCTCCCCTCCCCCAGCTCATTACCCACCATCTACCTCCTGTCTCTGAATTTGACTCCTACAGGGACCTCCTACGAGTGGAGTTACATGGTGTTTGTCCTTCTGTATCTGGCTGATTTCACTGAGCTCAGTGTCCTCAAAGTTCATCCATGTTGTAGCTAGCAGATGTCAGAGTTTCCTTCCTTTTTAAAGCTGAATAATATTCCAGTGTGTGGATGAGCCGCACTGTATCCGTTTATCCACACTGGGCGTTCAGGCTGTTTCCTTTTTGGCTGTTGTGAATTGCACTGCTGTGAACAGCTATGTTTTTGTTTTATTCTAGGTTTTCTCACTCTAGAGTTCTGGAAGAGGGATGTACCTGCTCAGTGAGGTGCAGGCTGGGAAGGGGAGATCTCCCCAGTGCCATGGTGGAGGTTTAGCCAGCAAAACCTAGTGGGCAGCCAAGAGTTGGGGTAGATTGGCGTCTGTGCAGAGGGGTCAGCTGACAGGCATGCTGTGTGGCACGTAGCCAGGAACTTCGGATTCTTTTACCCCCAAGAACCTTCCTGGGGTTCAGTGGTCCTCACCACCTGCTCCAGCGTGTGGGCTCTGCCTCCCCTGCCGGGTGTCTTGGGGGCTGGCTGGGCAGGATTCCGAAATCTGGTCTCTGGAAAATTCCTAGGCCTGATTCCAGCCTCATTGAGGCCTGCTAATCCCTCCCCATTCATTGTGTTATGTAACATTTGGGGATTAATCCCGAGGTGGCCAGAGGCTGTAGCCCAAATTCAAACACAGCACTGTCCCTTCCTGGCTGGGTAAGCAACCTAACCTCCTTGGGCCTCAGTGTACTCACCTGTAAAATGGGGACGGGCCACTTTCTGTATTTCCAGGTTGATGTAATGGTGAGATGGGAGAAGGCATGGGAAGTGCTTGGAACTGAAGTTGGGCCCGGAGCTCAGAGATGCCCTCACAGGGCCTGAGCCTGCCCACTTGTCTTCCCATCCGACTGCCTCTCCTTGTGAGCCTTTGCTGGGAATCATAAATCCCAGTGTGCATCCATTGGTCCCTAAATCCTGTCCCTTATCACTGTAAAGTGTCCTTCATAGATGGCACCTTCCAACAAGGAGCCATTCCCCTCTGGGTCCCTGCCCCCGGCCTCACTCCCCCTCCACACCAGCCTCAGCCCCAGAGATCCCGGACTTCTTTCTCAGCCTCTGAATCCTGCTGTGTCGCCCATTGCCCAGGTAGTCAAGCCCCATATGTCATGCGGGAGCCGGAGACTCACCTGCAGAAAAGATCTAGTCACAGACATTCAGAACTAGACCCATTCTCCAGCGCACTCGGGGGAGAGCCCACCAAACCCCAGCGCCACCCGCCTTTCCTGGGGAGGCCTCTGAAAGAATGAGAATTCCTTCAAGAGTCAGTTTCTGGCCCAGTGATTCAGTGCAACTGCGCATTGACAGTTCGCAGCTTGGCGGGAGGCACAGGATTGAAAGAGCCAGGTTGAGCGCAGTGGGTTGGCGCGCGGGGTGCAAACGCTGCTAGTGGGGCATCCACGCACCCCCACGCGCTCCCCACGCATCCGCCCCCTCCCGTTGCGGACCAGCCCCCAAGCTTCGGGACTCCGCCCTCCCCCCCTTTCCCCCTCAGCCAATGAGACGCGCCCCGGGCAGCGCTGCTCCCAGAGCTGCCGCACGGAACTGCGCTGCGCGGTGGTAGTGGGTGGTAGTGGGAGGCTGCGCCAGTGTCCGCGCCCTGCTCCCCGCAGGCCCCCGCCGGGAATGGAGCCCAGCTCCCGGCGGCGGGGCAGTTGCCGCCCGCTGGTCTCCCCTTTTCTGCGCGACCCGGCCTCGGGTCGCGTCTACAAGCGCGGGAAACTGATCGGCAAGGTGGGGACCCCAGCACTCCGACTTCGGGACAAGGGGCAAGGCCGGGCCAGGCGGAGGTCCCGGCAGGGCGGTGGTCCCGGCGGGTCAGGGCGGGTTGTGCACGTGCAATCCTGAGTGCAGTGGAGCCGGTGTGCGACCAGCTTGTTTGCGGGCCGTCCCCCTGGGCTTTATCTCTGCCTGTGTTGTGTGTCCGCACGAGTTTTGGGGTCTGGCGTTGGGCTGGGAGCCTGGTCTGTGGCGGGCCCGCTGTAGGCGTGCATTGTGTGGCAGGAACCAGTAATTGGCGGGCTATGTGTTGTCCAAGAGTTGTGTGTCCAGGAGTGTGGGTGTTCTACCACCGAGTGTGGCATGGGTATCCGTGCCTTTCTCTAAACCCTGTCATGTTGTCTCCAGGTGTGTGTGTGTGTATGTGTGTGCGTGAATGCGTTACACATCTCTCTGCTTTCTGTGCCTGGTATGGCTGTGTCTGTCTGAGTGGAAGTGTCCCTGTGTTTGTTCCCAGGCATTGCATTGTCTCCAGGTAAGAGGGTGTGGGCAGTGTATTTGTGTGTCTCAGGTGTGTGCCTGTGAAGCTGACTGGCCACCTGTCCACACACGTGTGCACACCTGTCCACTGAAGTTGTGAATCCCCTTCCTTAAGGGTGCCTTCAGCCGCTGCTATAAGCTGACCGACTTGTCTACAAGCAGCGTGTTTGCTCTCAAGGTGGTGCCGCGTCGTGGGGCCGGAGCTGGGGGTCTGCACCCCTGTGGGAAGGTAGGGTGCCCCTGTCAGTGCCCAGGGTCTCCATGCCCACAGCAGCTTCCCAGAGAGGGCCCTGTCTTTGAGGGCGGGGTGGATGCCCGTTGGCATGGCCACTGCATGCAGGGTGTGCACACAGAGGGCTGTGCCTGCAGGTGGAGCGAGAGATTGCCCTGCACAGCCGCCTGCGACACCGCAACATCGTGGCCTTCCATGGGCACTTTGCTGACCGTGACCACGTGTACATGGTGTTGGAGTACTGCAGCCGCCAGGTGCCCGGGGGGAGGGGCCGAGAGGGAGTCTGTACGACTCGGTGTCTGCTGTGCTCATCCGCATCTGCCCCTGTGTTCCGTCTGCACTTACCTGTTTCTGCCTGTGCCCAGACCGGGCCCCTCTGCGCTCATCCTAGGCTGTCTCACCTAGGCTCACCTGTGTACATTTGTGCCCAGTTAATTCTGTGGTCACCAGGCTTATTTCATACTCATCTGCGGTACCTGGGCCCACCTGAGCATCCCTGTGCTCACCTATGTCCCTCCTGCACTTTGCCATGCCTCCTGCTTGCACTCATCTTGCCCACTTCAGTACACTTGAGCTCATGTGTGTCTCCTTGGTGCTGGCGCTGTGGCCTGCGGGTCACCTGCAGTCTCTGGACCATGTGCTGGAGGCGCGGCGGACTCTGACAGAGCCTGAGGTACGCTACTACCTGCGGGGCCTGGTCAGCGGCCTGCGCTACCTGCACCAGCAGCATATCGTGCACCGAGACCTAAAGCTCAGTGAGTGCAGCAAGGGCGGCTGTGCGGGCCACGGGAGCTGGGACTTGGACCACCCCCCGACCCCGCTTATGCCCGTGACTCTTCCCACACCCCACCGGCAGGTAACTTTTTCCTGAAGAAGAACATGGAGGTGAAGATCGGGGACCTGGGGCTGGCTGCCAAGATGGGGCCAGGGGGCCGATGCCACAGGTAAGGAAGGAGGCTCGGAGCAGTCTCTTGGGGTGGGCACAGGTGAACCCAGGCTGGCATGCAGGCCCCAGTCTTCTTGAGCCACCCCACTGTCCCCTCCCAGAGTGCTCTGTGGGACTCCAAACTTCCTGGCCCCAGAGGTTGTCTCCAGGAACGGGCACTCCTGTCAGTCAGACATCTGGGCTTTGGGCTGCGTCACGTGAGTGGGGGCCTGGGGCCTCGCCGGGGGAGTGGGGCAGAGTTGCACAGGTGGTGCCAGGTATGAGCAAGAGGGAGTGTGCAAGGAGGTAAGGACGAGTATAAGTAAGTCCAGGGGAGGTTCAGTGGTGGCACAGGCACACGAGGGCATGTACATGACAGATGAGAACAGATGTGTGCAGATATGGGGCTGACAGGAGGAGCACCCACGAGCCATCATTCAAGCATGCAGGTATGATAGGGATATGGGGGGGTTATGTGCAAAGGAGGTCAGGGGTGAGTGTGCACAGATGTGTGCATAGGTGTGCAGGTATTAGGTGCAAGGGCAGATCAGGGCATATATTCAGGTATGAAGCACATACAAGAGTAGAGCAGGTGTGAGCATGCAAAAAGGAAAACTGGGCAGACACATTCAGACACATTATGTACAGGTATAAACAGGTGTCTACAGATGCTGATGTCTCCCGAGCAGACAGGAATGGCCAGGTGGGAGGGGATGAAGGGTAGGTATGGGAGCATGGATGGACGGGAAGCATGGACAGAGTAAGGCAGTGCAGGTAGGTATGACCAGGTGTGCACAGGTAGGTGTGAGCCAACTCTGGACCAGCCTAGGAAAAGTGCAAGCAGGCACCCAGGTTCTTGCCCCCCACCCCACCCAGGTACCTGGTTCTGACTGGCTCCCCTCCCTTCATGGCGGCTCCCCTGTCAGAGATGTATGAAAATATCCTAGCCAGCCGTTATCCTGAGCCTACCCACCTGTCACCCAATGCCTGTCGCCTCATTGCGCGCCTGCTGGCACCCAACCCAGCTGAGCGGCCCAGCCTGGACCACCTACTGCAGGACGACTTCTTCACACAGGTGTGTGGTATCCAGCGATGGTTGCCACCCTGGGGGCTGGATGCCTGGGTCCTCCTCTGGGGCATCTCAGCTGAGGCCCAGGTAGGGTGAGGACCCCCAGGTGGGGGGTCCTCAAGGCAATCTGAGTGGGGTGCTGACCCCCAATGCCCCACTCTGAAGGGCTTCACTCCAGACCGGCTGCCACCCCACTCCTGCCACAGCCCACCCATCTTTGCCATTCCCCAGCCTCTGGGCAGGCTTTTCCAGAAGGTGGGCCAGCTGCTGCTGAGCCAGTGCCAACTACCCTGTGAGTATCACCCGCCCACCCCTCGCCTGCTCCTACCTGCCCAATACCTGTTCTGCACCTCACACACTTGTCATGCTTCCCACCTGCATGGTAACTCACACCGTGGCAGAGGTGGGTATGGATGGCACGTGCCTCGCCCAACATGGGCCCAGGTTCTGCAGCCTCCAAAACCCTGTGCCTCTCTCAGGCCCCCATACTCCCAATGAGGCCTCGTGTCCAGGAGAAGATGGTTCAGACCCTGATTCCATGGAGTTGGGCATTGAGGTGAGGGCACGCATTGGGGGTAGGGACACAAGGAGGTCACTCTCACAGCAAGACTGAGCAGAGGGAGAAGACCCCACTTGGGTCTTCAGAGTGGGGAGGCTGGAGCCATTTGCTCCCCTCAGGCCTCCCCCCAGGGGCTGGGGTGCCCCTCACTCCTGCTGTTCCCTCCCCAGGCTCCCCTATTAGAGAGAGGGGCTCCCCAGCCTGAGGTCTCAGTCTACCTGCTCAACCAAGGGACCCTCCAGAGTGACCCAGCTGGTGAGCAGACTGTCTACCCTAGGTGGGGGCTGTCGGGGGGGTGAGGGTCCAGAGGCAGTGGACAAGACAGTGCCTTCCCAGGGTCACTGCCCCTGTCCTGGCTTCCATTTTCCCACCTGTAAAATGGGAGTGATTTCTGGATTCCTGGGTTGAAAATAAGATTTTTCCTGGATGCAGGAGTTTGGGGTGGGGCTGGTTAAAGGGGCCCCCTCATCATGGGGCCAAGGCCTGTCCCCTCTTTTCTTCTCTCCCTGACTCCACATAGATCTGTCTCCCCAGGGCCTGCGGGGAGCTCAGTGCAGGAGGTGGAAGAGGCCGTTAGAAACCTGCAGCTCTGCCTGGACCCTGGGCCTCCAGGTAGGAACACCGCCTAGGCCCCTGGGGCTACCCTGTCTGTTTTTTTTGTGAAGATTTTATTTATTTATTTTTAAAGAGAGAGGAAGGGAGGGAGAAAGAGAGGGAGAGAAACATTGATCAGTTGCCTCGCACACACCCTGGCCGGGGACCAAACCCACAATCCATGCATGTGCCCTGGCTGGGAATCAAACCAGCCACCTTTTGCTTTGCGGGATGACATGCAGCTAACTGGGCCACACTGTTGGGGCCACCCTGTCTCTCATTCTCTGAGGAAAAGTACCCTGTCTCCATCCAGGCACCCCTGGGGTTATTTCTGGGGCTCCACAGGGGGACAGGTGTAAGGGAGTCTTCAGGACACAATGACTTCAGGCAAGTCACTTAAGCCTCTGTGCCTCAGTTTTCTTCCCTGTGTAAGGAGGCTGATGATAGCTCCAGCTATCCCCGTGCGAGAGGTCTAGAACTTCCTGAGGCCGTGTTCTTAGGGTGACTCTTTATTTGGAGTGATGTGTTGGGGAGGGCTCTGGGGGCAGCCGCGTCCTCTCAGGTCTGAGATCAGTTGTAACGTCGTCCTGCTTGAGAGCCAGGGAGGAGACCGAGAGAAACTGAGGAAGGAAATGAGACATCAGGCCTTCACCAGCCCTGAACCCTTGTCCCAGCCGCGCCCCGAGATGGGTCCCCTCCCCATGTCCCAGAGTCCCAGTTCCCCAAGCCCTGTCTCTCTCCCTTTCCTTAACCACCCCCCAACCCACGTGTCCTGCCCCATCTGGAGAGGGACACTGCCCTGCGTGGAGCGGAAGCCCCAAGCCTTTTCTTTTTCGTGGGATCCATTTTGCTTTTTATTTTATTTTTAGACAGAGGGGACGGGAGGGAGAAAGAGAGGGAGAGAAACATCAGTGTGTGGATGCCTCTCGCACAGCCCCCACCAGGGACCTGGCCCATAGCCCAGGCATGTGCCCTGACTGGAAAGTGAACCAGTGACCCTGTGGTTTGCAGGCCAGTGCTCAGTCCACTGGAGCCACACCAGCCAGGGCATTTTTGCTTCTTTGTTCAGCTTCCCCTGATTGTTAGCAATCAGACTTTAAGCTTGTCTTTAATCAGCTGGAGCCAACTTTTATTTCAATGTTTTAAATAAACAGTAAAAGAGAATTTAAGAAAACTTTTCAGAGAAGCCACCTCGACAGCTCGGAGTCCCGTCTGCCCCTGGCCACTGGGTGTCCCATTTTCCCACTGATGACTTTTTTCCTCTGCAGGATCTGATCCATCATCCCACATGGCACTGAGCAATTTCTTATTTTTAATACAAATATTTTTAATCAAACAAAGCAAAGCCTTACGGTATTTTGGGCGTCACAGGCATTTCAGAATTACTCACTCCAGAGGGAGGGAGGGAGTGATCCCCATGTCTCAGTCCTCCCCCCACAAGGCAAGAGTTGGTTTTCTCTTTTCTGGACTTCTCTCGATAACTCCTGTGCACCTGCCGCCCCACCACCCAGGCCCCACCAGAACCCCCATCAGTTCACCTTATTTTTGTGCCCAGCCATGCAGGGACCCCCAAGAGAACAGCGGTCCATCCTCTGGGCCCCCAAGTGGGTGGATTATTCCAGCAAGTACGGCTTTGGCTACCAGCTGTTGGACGGGAGCAGTGGTGTCCTGCTTCGGGATGGCACCCACATGGCCCTGCGCCCCCCAGGGGGGTAAGTGGCAGGGCTCCTGTCCCCTTGGGGACCAGGCTGTCCCCCTGCCTTTCTTCATCCATTCCTCAAGTATTCAAGTACCTACTGTGCACACCTACAGCCACTCGCTGCCTGGTGTGGAAGAACAATGATAAATGAACAAGTTGATTTCAGGTGGGACTTTTCTGAAGGAAGTGACCGGGCAAGGTGACAGATGGGGTGGTGGATGTGGCTCACAATAGCATGGTTGTGGAGGGGCTTTCTGAAAATGTGACATTCAGGCAAGACATGAATGGTAAAATGCAGCCTGTTGGGAACAGCATTCGATGCACAGGGAACAGCATGTGCAAGGCACCAAGGAAGGAACTGAGCATGGTGGATCTGAAGAACAGTGGGGACTCCAAAGTGAGTGAGGGGGAGATAGGAAGGATGTGAAGTCAGTGCCCTTTAAGGCCACTGTTGGGGTTGGGCAGGAAGGAGGGATCTGACTCACACTTTTAACAAGATCTCTCTGGCAGGAATGATGCAGGGGACCAGCAGGGGAGGTGACTGGACTAGTTAGCTGGGCAAGGGCAGTGGCTTGGACTGGGATGGTGGCAGAGTAGAGAGGCAAGGGAGCTGGAATCTTGACTGTGTTTGCAGGCGGGGAGGATGGAGCGCCACAGGGTGAGATGGAAAGGTGGCAGAAGGGTGGGTATGGGGGTGATCAGGATCTCAGTGGACAGGCTGAGCCCATGGTTCCAGAGGTCTGGAGTTCAGGAGAGGGGCGGGCCTGCAGAGCATGGTCAGTGTGGAGCTGGTCTTCAAAGCAACAGTCCAAGGGGGTGTTGTTATGTGGGAAGGTGTCCTGGCCTAAGGTACCCAGGACAGCAGCTGTGACAGCTGGCACCCTGTTCCCCTGCCCTCAGCCAAGTCAGCTACATGCCTGACAGAGGGAAGCTGGAAACATTTGCCCTGAGGGACGTGCCCAGCCTGCTGGGTGCCAAGCTGGCCGTCTTGCGACTCTTTGCTGGCTACATGCAGCAGCGGCTGCAAGAGGTGAGGGGAGCGGGGCTGGTGGAGCTGGTGGGCCGTTGGGACTGGCAGGTGGAGAAACCCTGGCCCTAAGACCCTTGTGGCTGGGTCTGTCCACAGGAGGGGGACCTGCCTGTGCCCACTGAGTCTGCTAGCCCCAGCCTCTGCCTGCTGCGCTTCCTTGTGTCCCAGCAGGCCCTGCTGCTGTTCTTCAGTGATGGAACCCTGCAGGTGAGCACGGGCCCTCATCCTCAGGGGCCCCTGGGGGGTCAGCGGGTTGGCAGCAGCCCTGACCCCTGGACCATGCTGGCTGTTCCAGTGCACACTGTTGGAGGTGGGGCTCCAGGAAACAGCTGCCTCCTGGCAGGGGGGCAAAGTATTGACTCTTAATTTCAAAAATTACAAAATTGAAAATAAAATGTGCCCTGACCAGTGTGGCTCAGTTGGTTGGGCGTCATCCCACCAAGCAAAGCGTTGCCAGTTAGATTCCTGGTCAGGGCTCGTGCCTGGGTTGTGGGTTTGGTCTCCAGTCGGGGGTGTGTGAGGGGCGACCGATCGTTTCTCTCGCACATCGATGTTTCTCTCTCCCTCTCCTTCCCTTCCTCTCTCTCTGTACATGAATAAATAATTAAATAAAATCTTTTTGAAAAGAAAATGAGTGTAAGAAACGGCAAAATGTAATTTGGGGTCATCTTCGTGGGTGGTTTCATTTAGCAGCTGTCAAAATGTCATTGCCTTGGGAAATCATTTTTAAGTTGAGTTTTTCCTGAGAAGTCCTGGCAATTTCTGAGAAATCAGCCAGTTCTAAAACATTTCAAAATAAGTAGCCTATGATACTTTCATTATTATTCTTAATTTTTTATTACTTTAAAATTTTTTACAGTAGGAAAAACAACTCTAGCCGTTCAGACTGGGCGGGGCCACGCCCTGGGCTGGGCGGGGTCTCAGGAAGACAGCACTGTCTCCAAGGCCCCGCGGGACACTCGGGGGACACTGGTACTTGGTGAGGGGCTAGAGGTCTTCAGGTGACAGGGTAAAAATGGAAGTCTCACTGGGTGACCGTGGGCAGGGCAGTCCTGTCTAAAACTCAGTTTCTGCTTCTGTACAGTAGAACTCTGGGCTCGTGACTCTCTGAGTTCCTAGGAGTGGGACAGCCTCTGAGACCCAGGTCAGACGGCTCTCAGTCTCCTGCCCACTTGTCCTTCTGTCTGTAAGGCCAAAGCTGGGGGCAGCCCCAGGGAAACCCTTCTCCCCTTGACCTCGGCTCCTTACCTTTGGCAGGTCAGCTGCAGTGGAGACCAGGTTCAGCTGGTGCTGAGTGGTGGGGGCGAAGAGTTGCTGCTCACGGTCTGGGAACGGGGCCAGCCTCATACCTCCTACACTCTGGGGATGTTGCAGAGCCACGGCTGTCCCCCAGCTGCTCGCCACCACCTGCTTCATGCTCTCCGCATGCTGCAGAGCATCTAGCGCCCCCTAGGGTCAGACTGGACCTCTGCATGTTGATGCCAGGGACCCAGGCTCCATTTCTGTTCTCCTTGCTCTAGAGGGGATGTCCTTGGGGGTAGTTGGTGGGGAGCATGCAGGTGCGTGGGAGGTGGGGGTTCTTGCCTCATGGCGTGACTGTTCAACCCAGACTTTTGTTCAGCTTTCTTTTTTCTTTCATTAAAGAAAACGTGACCTGTAGCCTGCCATCTGACTTTCTTTGGGGGAGTTTGAGGACCTTCAGCAAGGCGACTCAAACCCAGCGAGATCTGAGCCCAGCGTTCTTTGTGACACAGACAGGCGGACCAGATTCTCACCAGCACAGAAGTCAGGATCAGAGTGGTGTTGTGGAGTGGCCAAAAATCTAAACGTTAGGACAATTATTTAACGGACGGTCAGCGAGAAAATGAATGTTGGGAGCTAGAGAGATGGTGACTTGTGTGTTACGCAGGGGGCGAAAACGCTCGGCACAGCTGTCACCTGCGATGACCTAGAGTTGGGGGGAATGTGCTTCCTGGGGAAGGTCCTATTTTTTTTCTCTCCATTGACATACATTTATGTTCCTGTAAAAAAGAACCCATCAGCACACCCTGGCTTTTCCCCTCGACAGCGTGCCTGGCTGCATTCCTGGATTTGTGTGTAAGGAGCCACATTGTTTCTTTTAATAGAAGGAGGGGATGAAGAAAATCTGGCATTTAGGATCTGGGGAGGAAATGCCAGATTTTCGGTGGGATCAGTGAGGGGAGGTCAAGTGTGCTGATGTAGGAGGAGAAATTGCTCTGTTTAAAAGAGGGGTAAACACTGGAAGATTCCCTGGGGAACCTGGGAGGAACTGGGTGTGGGTGGGAGAGGGTCTGGCAGAAGACAGAAGCAATGCTGGGTGGGGCATCATGGCCTTTTCTTTCCTTTTTATATTACTATTAATGTAAAATTCACATAACATGCAGTTAATTATTTTAAGGTGTACAACTCGGTGACAATAAATGCATTTACAGTGTTGTGCAACCACCACCTCTATCTAATTCCAAACTGTTTTTATCAAGCCAGAACGCCCCTCCCCCACCCCTACAGCCACTGACCCACTTCCTGTCTCTGTGGCTGTGCCTGCTCTGGACGCTTCGTATAAATGCAGTCACTCTGTGGCCTTTCGTGTCTGGCTTCTCTGAGGAGCATCATGTGTTCAAGGTCCATGCAACCTCTAGTGAGTGTCTGCGCTTCACTCCTTTTCATGGCTGAGTAATATTCCAGTGTGTGGAGGGACCACATTTTATGTATTTGCTCATTTGATGGCATCATGTTACAAATGACAGAAACCTCCCCCCTAATTTTATGAGCAACACAAAGGATTGGCTTCTGACATTGAAATGTTCAAAAGAAGAAGAGATGGTCGCTGGCAAGGATGGGTCAGGGGCTCAGTTGAAGAATAAAGAGGGAGGCTTCCTCCTGCCTCTCCCTTTCCCTCACTCTTTCTCCATTTCTCTCTCTACATCCTTTGTTTTGGCTCAACATAGTGACAAAGATGACCCCTGGCAGGTGCTGACACGCTCCCCAGCAAACCCTGGGCAAAGGCAGCAGCCACATATTTCTCATTAGTGCCAGCAAAAGTCCCAGGTTGAAGTTTATTGGCTGGACCTTGGTCACATGACCTCCCCACCCCACCCCTGAGTCTCCTGGACGCAGAGTGGAGTGTAGCAGGTCCAGAAGCTGGGAGAGTAGATGCTGATATCCCATCATCCTCTTGCTTTGCTGTGGTATGTTTCCGATCAACAGACAGTCTTTTGTGTGAAAATGCCATGGTGGGCAACCTGTAAGATGGCCCTACCTCCTGGCGCCCATCCCCTTGTGCAGCCATCTCCGCACTGAATAGGGTTGGTCTATGGAGCCAACAGGGTATCAGCAGTGACAGCCTGTGACTTCTGAGACCAGGCCGTACAGATGTGAGGCTTCTACCCCACTCCCTTGGACCACTTGCTCTGTGGGGAGCCGGCTGCCATGCTGTGAGGAGACCCAAGGAACACTGTGGAGGGGCCTACGGAGAGGACTGGAGCCTTCCACCGAGAGCAACATGAGGGAGCCATCCTGGAAGTGGCTCCTCCAGCCCCCGTCATGCCTGCAGACAAGGCACCCTGGGTGGCAGCTCAACTGCAACTCCACGAGAAACCCTTTGTTAGAACCACTGAGGCAAATCACTTCTGAATTCCTGACCCACAGAAGCTGTGAAAAAATGTTTCTTGCTGTTTCAAGCCACTCTGTTTTAGGGTGACTTGTTACCCTGCAATAATGTACTAATACGCTTGCCCAAACACCAGAGATGAGGACCCAGCCCCATCTCTGTCCAGAACATTGGTTTCAGGGGAGAAAAAAACAAAACACTGTCAGCAATTTAACTGCCTATCTTGCAAAATGACCTACCTAGAGTATTTATTCCCATCTGCTCGTGGGCGTAGGAACAGCAACAATCTGTGAGAATCGCCCACAACGGTGGTTTATAAACCAACCACAGAATATATTAATTTTGTAACCTCCCAGGCCGATTCTTATTTCTAGGTATAAGAACGTCAAGAAATGGCAAAGTGCCCACAACGCCCTTGCACTGAACCTTTCTGGAATCCTCTTCAGGGAGGGGGACTGTGAACTCCAAATAAATAAAGTTATTGTTTTGGGGGGTGCTTACAAAGGTTGGAGCTTAAAGAAATGGCAGTGAATCCATTCCAGGTCTGGCCAGGACCTTTTTTTGTGTGTGTGTGAGGAACTGTGGAGGGCATTTTTAACTTTGAAGAATGAAAGAAAACTTGCCTTAATTTAATTCTACCTTTACCCCCGCCTTCCATCTGAAGCATCCGATGAACGCTGCCTCCGGACCACCTCCTCATTGGTTCACGGGAGCATGTGACACAGATGCCTCCTACAATCACCAGCAAGTAAGGTGGGGCCAAGGCGGCAGCATCCCTTGAGGCTAGTTGGCTGCTGCCCTAGCAACCTAGCATGATGCCACAAAGCCTGGCAGGGTCCAGGTCCTGCCTGCCCGCATCTGCTTCCCCATCTGTTCTAAGCCAGAGCTCGCCTGGGAGCTGGGGGCTTTCTTCTCCCCCTTTAACAGATGAGGAAACTGAAGTATGTGCGTTGCATCAATATACAAAACTGCAGGGAGAAAATGCAGGTGGCTGTAGGTAGGTCAACCTGGCCACCCTAACCCTTTGGGGAGTTTTTAAAATCCTGATGACTCTAGGGAATTATGCCAAGGGAAAAAAATCCAAAGGTCACATCATGTAAAATTCCATTTATGTAACTTTTTAAAAATTGAGAGAGAGAGAGAAACATCCACTTGTTGGGATCAAACTCACAACCTTGGCATATCAGGACAACACTCTAACCAGCTGAGCTGCCCAGCCAGGGCCCATTTGTGTAACATTTTTGAAATGACAACAAATAAGTGGTTTCCAGAGAATTACAGGTGGGAATGGGTGGAAGGGGAAGGACTGAGGTTATAACAGAGAAGCTCTAAAGGTTCTTGTGGTCATAGATACACGAACCTACTCAGTTGATACTATTGTGGACAATACAAATGCATACACAGGAGAGCAAGTAAAACTGGGAAATCTGAAGTCTGGGTAAGGTAGGTGTCAACATCCACCCAGGTTGAGATGCTGATTTCATTTTGCAAAATACAACCTTATTGGAGGAGACTGAGCCAAGTGTAAGATGGACTTTCTGTTATTTCTTACAGCTGCAGGGGCATTCACAATGATCTCAATAAAAATTTCAATTTAAAAAAATTCTGCCCTGCCCTGGTTGGCGTAGCTCAGTGGATGGAGCACGGGCCTGAGAATCAGAGGGTTGCCATTTTGATTCCCAGTCTAGGGCACATGCCTGGGTTGCTGGTCAGGTCCCCAGCTGGGTTGAGAGGCAACCACAATTTGATGTTTCTCTTCCTCTCTTTCTCCTTCCCTTCCCCTCTCTCTAAAAATAAATAATAAATTTAAAAATCTTTAAAAAAGAATTCTGCCCTGACCCGGTAGTTCAGTAGACTGGAGCATTGGCCTGATATGCTAAGGCTGTGGGTTCAATCCCTGGTCAGAGCACATACAAGAATCAACTAGGGAAATTAAACAATAATAATAAAACAAATGGGACTACATCAAACTAAAAAGGTTTTGCACAGCAAAAGAAGCCATCAACAAAATAGAAGGACAACCAAATGGAATGGAAAAACATTCACCAATACATCTGATAATGGGTTAATATCCAAAATTTATAAAGAACTTATAAAACTCAATATCAAAAAAACAAGTGAGCCAGTTAAAAATGGGCAAAGGACCTGAACAGACACTTCTCCAAAGACCACACATAGATGGCCATAGATATATGAAAAGTTGCGTAGCACCACTAATCATCAGAGAAATGTAAATTAAAACCACAATGAGATATCATCTCACACCTTCAGAATGGCTATGATCAATAAATCAACAAACACAAAGTGCTGGCGAGGATGTAAAGAAAGGGGAGCCCTCATGCACTGTTGGTGGGAATGCAGACTGGTGCAGCCACTGTGGAAAGCAGTTTGGAGATAACTCAAAAAATTAAAAATGGAACTTCCTTTTGACCCAGCAATCCCACTTCTGGTAATATACCTGAAGAAACCCAAAACACTAATTTGAAAGGACATAAGCACCCCTGTGTATACTCATTGAAGCATTATTTACAATCACCAAGATATGGAAGCAGCCCAAGTGTCCATCAGTAGATGAGTGGACAAAACAACTGTGGAACATTTACACAATGGAATACTACTCAGTGGTAAAAAAGAAGAAAATTTTACTCTTTACAACAGCAATGGATGGACCTGGACAACATTATGCTAAGTGAAATAAGCCAGTCAGAGAAAAACAAGCACTACATGGTTTCACGCATGTGGAATCTGATTAATAAACTGAACTAACAAGCAAAATAGAGACAGACGCATAGATAGAGAGCAGGATGACAGCTATAGGGAGTGTTTAAAGGGTGGAGCGATCACACAAAAAGGTAAAAGGACTCATGGACATGGACAATAGTGTGGCGACTGTAGGGGTGTGGGGGAGAGGTATAAGGAGAACAACTGGTAATGGAAAAAATACAATAAAAATATAAAAAAATGAAAACATCAATCTAGGGAAAAAATATCAACCAATGAATGAATAAATAAGTGGAACAACAAATTGATATTTCTTCTTTCCTCTCTCTAAAAAAAAATCCTGCAGGTTTCTTAGTAAAGCTAAACATAGATTGCCATATGATCCAGCAATTCCACTCCTAGGTACGTACCCAAGAGAATTTAAAATAAGTGTTTAAAAATAATTGTGTGAAGACTTCCAGTCAATATGGCGGCATAGGTAGACATGGCTCTCCTCCTCCCACAACCGTATCAAAATTACAACTAAAATATAGGACAACCATCACTCAGAACTATTAGAAATCGAGTTGAATGGAAGGAAGTCTGACAACTACAGAATTAAAGCAACCACATCCACCCTGGCTGGTAGGAGGGGTGCAGGCGCAGAACAGGCTTGTCCCACCTCCACGTGTGGTGATAAAAATTCAGGAGGGACATCTTGGGAGTGAGGAGTCCCAGCCCCATGCTGGGCCCCCCAGATTAGGGTTCCAGTGCCAGGAAGATCAGTCCCCACAACTGCTGGCTGCAAAACCCAGTAGGAATTGAGTCAGTGGAAGAAACTTCTGGATCCCCAAGCAGTTCCTCTTAAAGAACCCACACATGAACTCACCTACTCAGATTTACTCCCTCTGGGCTCCAGCACCAGGGTAGCAGCTTGAAAGGCACCAGCGGCATACAGGGAGAAATTGAAGTGTCTGGCATCAAGGCGAGCAGAGGCCATTGTCCCTTTTCTGAACCCTCCCCGCACAGAGCCACTGAGCCTGCAAGCTGGTGCCATTTCTGAGACTTTATCATCCTGGCTAACACTGTTTGCCCAGCTCTGGAGATCCCCAGAGACTCTGCCCCACCCAACTACCAGCTACCCAAGCTGCTTTTCCATATGAATGAATAGCTAGTCTTGGCTCCTGCTTCACAACTTCCTAAATCCTCTCAAACAAGCAACAGCTGGCCTCAGTGAGCTCCAGACCCAGCACTAGCAGCAGCCAGCCTAGATTCACAGCTTGGCTTCGCCTGGGAATTGCCAAGCCCAGCCCAAGTAGTAGCCATTTCAGATTGTTTTATATCTCAGGCAGGGCAGCCCTGGGTAAAACACAGGTGGGGCCTGATCTTGTCCTGCACCACCCAGGAAACCCCAGGGCCAGTGCACCCAGTGGGAAGCCACAGACCACATCGGAGCACCACCACCCTGCCCCTGCACAGCTGATCCTCCACAGAGGGCAGTGGGTGGTGATCAGTGGTCATAGCCAGCCCTTGCAACTGACTGGTCTGGGTCCCTCCCATTGACCTGACAAGAGCAACTAAGTCTCTACTATAAGAGGAGAGTGTATTCAGCAGTGCACATGAAGGGCCCACCTTGAGTACCCAGCTTATAGCCTCCTGGGGTGGGGGGGGCTATGCCACTGAGCCCTACAAGACACTTACTACATTAGGCCATACCACCATCACATGCTGTCAAAGCAGCTCTACCTAGAAACAA
Source organism: Phyllostomus hastatus (assembly GCF_019186645.2). Classification (NCBI taxonomy): domain Eukaryota; kingdom Metazoa; phylum Chordata; class Mammalia; order Chiroptera; family Phyllostomidae; genus Phyllostomus; species Phyllostomus hastatus. The sequence continues at coordinate 4,365,031 of NW_025333640.1, read as the reverse complement.
ACACAGGGAGGCTGCCAAAACAAGGAGACAAAGAAACATGGCACAAATGGAAGAAGAGATCAAAACTCCAGAAAAAGAACGAAATGAAATGGAGATAAGCAAGCAGATGCTGAATTCAAAACATGGGTTATAGGCATGCTCAAGGAATTTAGTGAGGATCTCAACAGCATGAAAAAGATCCGGTCAGAAATGGAGGATACACTAATTGAAATAAAGAACAATTTACAGGGAAACAGTAGAGTGGATGAATCAAATCAATGATTTGGAACATAAGGAACAACAACAAAAAAAACAATTATAACAAGAAGAAGAAAAAAGCACCCCCAAAATTAGGATAAATAAGCAGCCTGTGGGACAGCTTCAAGCGTTCGAACATGTGCTTCATAGGGGTGATAGAAGGAGGAGAGAAAGAGCAAGAAATTGGAAATCTATTCGAAAAAATAATGAAAGAAAACTTCCCTAATTTGGTGAAGGAAATATAGACAGGCAAGTCCAGGAAGCACAGAGAGTCCTAAACAAGATGGATACAAAGAGGCCCATTCCAAGACATATCATAATTAAAATGCCAAAGGTTAAAGATAAAGAATCTTAAAAGCAGCAAGAGAAAAGCAGTTAGTTACCTACAGGGAGTACCCATAAGATTGTTAGCTGATTTCTCAAAAGAAACTGCAGGCTAGAAGGGATTGGCAAAAAATATTCAAAGTCATGAAAAGCAGGGACCTACAGCCAACTTTGCTCTATACAGCAAAGCTATCAGTTAGAATCAAAGAGCAGTTAATTAGCTTCCCAGACAGACAAACAAACAAACAAACAAAAAACTAAAGGAGTTAATCATCACTAAACCATTACTATATGAAATGTTAAAGGGACCTACTTAAGAAAAAGATAAAAAATATGAACAATAAAATGGCAATAAATACACATTAACAGCCCTGGCCGGTGTAACTCAGTGGATTGATCATGGGCCTGTGAACTAACAGGTCACCAGTTCAATTCCCGGTCAGGGCACATACCTAGGTTGTGTGCTGAGTTCCCAGTAGGGGGCGTGCAAGGGTCAGCCACACACTGATGTTTCTCTCCCTCTCTTTTCTTCCTTACCTTCTCTCTAAAAATAAATAAAATCTTTAAAAAACACACATCTACATATGTATCAACAATTGAATCTAAAAAACAAACTAAGCAAACAGAAGAACAGAGATAGAATCATGGATACAGACATCGATTTAATGGTTGACAGAGGGGAGAGGGTTGTGCAGGAATGGGTAAAGAGATGAAGGGATTAGAATTACAAATAGGTAGTTACAGAATAGCCATGGGGATGTAAAGTACAGTATAGGAAATGGAGCAGCCAAAGAACTTATATGCATGACCCATGGACATGAACAATGGTGGGGTGTTGGCTGAGAGAATTGGGGGTGCTGGGTGGAAGGGGGCAAAGGGCAACTGTAATAGCATAGTCAATAAACTATAACTTGAAAAATAAAAACAATTGTGTGCACAAACGTTCAGAGTAGCCCTGTTCAAATAGTCTGCAGTAGAAACAACCCAAAATTCCAACAATGGACAAATAGATAAGTAAGATGTGGTCCAACCATGCAATGGATTATTTACTCAGCCATGAAAAGGAGTGCAGCACTAACATTCTCTGCGTCATGGATGGACCTTGAAAACGTGATGCTCAGTGAAAGAAGCCAGACACAAAAGGCCCCGTGGTGTGTGATTCCATTCATGTGAAATGTCCCCAGGCTAGAGAGGGGAAATGGGGGAGGGGTAACTGCTAATAGGGATAGGACTTATAGGACTAGGGCTTCCTTTTGGGGTGCTGGGGTGTTCTAGACTGAGATAGAAGTGATGGTTGCATAACATTGAGATAGTAATGCCGCTGAATGTCACTTTAACATTAACATGGTACATTTTACCTTGTGTGAATTTTACTACAATTGAAAAAACTCCAGACCAATTACAGCAGAATCAGGGACTCCAGCTTCTGGTGTCTCTAAAGCCCCCTCATCCTCTGTGAGGAGCGGTCCAGTGTGGGGATGAACCACTGGGTTACATCACACAGACGAGGACACAGCATTGCCAAGGGGGCACCTGTGTAGATGGAGAGTGAAACAAACCAGCTGTAAATAACAACACAACCAGGCCATATACATGCCAGCCGGATTCTTGCTATTAAGCCATTAATATTGTAAGTCAAATCATTATGCTGTACACCTTAAGCTTATAAAGTGCTGTGTGTTGATTATATCTCAATAAAACGGAGCCGAGGGATTAGCACTTAGAATTTTAAGTCTGGTCATGACACTGCGGCTACAAGTTTACTGAGAGTCCTTGTAGAGAAATGCAGCTGTTACAGAGCCGGGGTAGGGGACTGGGAAACAGACAGAGGTGAACAGCTGAGACTCATAGGAGAGTTAAACCCACTTGACACAAACGATGCCAAATGCCCTCGCTGTTCCAGACTCCACTGCGGTAGCGAGCAGGTTGTCATGTGCAGCCGCCGCCACACGGTGGCCACAAAGTACCAGCTATTTTGGAGCTCCATCCTGGACCTTGGTGGGGTCCCCTTAGGGATAGTGCAATTGGTGGTGGGTGGGTAGTGGGGGTGCGTAGAGGCAAATGTGATTGGGGCTTTAGGCTTCATCGAGGCTGCTGCCCCTGATTAAACCGACTTCTGGCTGTGGCAATGACCCAGGTGCTCAATTCATATCAACACTTGTGGAATTATTTCTGGTCCACTTAGCAAACTCTCCTCCTCTGTCCCCCATGTTCTGCTAGTTTTGTCCACCTTTATCTGCCAGGGCAGAATTCAGGAGCCGCAGAGGGAGGCTTTCAGGCTTTCAGGTTTAGGCAAGTCAGTGAGTGACTGTCCCACCCTACCCCCGCCCCACCCACTCCTCAGAGTTACCAGATTTAGCAAAAATACCAGACACCCTGTTCAATCTGAATTTTAGATAACACACTGCTGTTAGGCCAGAAGGCTGTCCCATGTAATATCTGAGATAAACTGGTACTAAAAAAGTGACTCGTTTATCTAAAATTTACATGAACGTGGCATCTTGTGTCTTCTAGGATGAACTGCTTCAGCTCGCCACTGGAAGCTCTCTCATTTGGTGGCTCCTGTGCTCCTGGACATGTCGCCATCGCTGGGGGAAGGGAGCCCCAAGCATGTTTGCCCTGGGCAGGCGACAGAGTCAGCCCTTTCTCCAAGGAGCTGGGGCAACGTTTAACACAGCTGTGTGAGTTTCATATTGTTACTGTAACAAATGACCACAAACTGTGGTAGCTTAAAACAAGGTAAATTTATTCTGTGACAGTTCTGGAGGTCAGAAATCCTAAACTCCAGCTGTGGGTGGGGCTGGTCTTTTCGGAGGCTCCAGGGGAGAACCGTTTCCTGCCTTTTCCAGCTTCTAGAGGTGCCGCATCCCTGGCTCGTGGCCCTTCCTCTGTCCTCACAGCCAGCAGCGCAGCCTTTTCCATCTGATTCTGACCCTTCCGCCTCCCTTTAATGAGGACCTTGTGACGACACTGGGTCCCCACAGAATCCAGGGTCATCCCATCTCAGAGTCCTGGACTTAATCCCACCTGCAAAAACCCCTTTACCATGTGAGGTGACATGTCCACTGGTCCCAGGACCGGGATCGAGGACGTTTCGGGGGCAGTTATTCTGCCGACCATAACAGCCCATGTGTTTGTTGCCTTTGTCTGGTCAGGGGCCTCCACCTACCCCTGACTCTTCTAGCAATCTTAGGGTAGGGCAGCTGTCTTGCTTCCCTCGCTCTAAAAATATTTCAAGATCTGCCGAGCAAATGGCTTCCCTAGATGTGTCTCTTTTTTGTTTGGGGCTATATGAATTTACATTAAACAGCAATAAAATAAAAAATTTGAAGCCCTGGCTGGCATAGCTCAGTGGATTGAGCGTGGGCTGCGAACCCAAGTGTCGCAGGTTCGATTCCCAGTCAGGGTACATGCCTGGGTTGCAGGTTACAGTCCCCAGCAACCGCACATTGATATTTCTCTCTCTCTCTCTCTCTCTCTCTTTCTCCCTCCCTTCCCTCTCTAAAAATAAATAAATAAAATCCTTAGGAAAAAAAAATTTGATCTCTCAGTTGCACAAGCCACCTGTCATACTCAGTCACCCCATGTGGCCGGCCATGTGGCCGGCAGCTCCTGTAGTGGGCAGTGTAGATCTAGAAACTTCTCATTGCACAAAGTTCTAGAGGGTTGCTGTCCAATACCACATGTGGCTATTTATATTTAAATTCTTTATGGTATTTACTTATTTTTAGAGAGAAGGGAAAGGACGGAGAGAGGGAGAGAAACATCAGTGTGTGGTTGCCTCTTGTGTGCCGCCTACTGGGGACCTGGCCCATGACCCAGGCATGTGCCCTGACTGGGAATTGAACTGGCGACCCTTTGGTTCATAGGCCAGTTCAACCCTCTGGGCTACAGCAGCCAGGGCTATTTATATTTAAATTCTGTTGGCTGCTAAAGTCCAGTGTGAGCCAGTGTGGCTTTCTTCTTTTACATGGAAGGGTCGGGGGTGAGGTAGGCTGTGCTGAGTCCATGAACCAACAGAAACAAGTGACAAGGGAGTGAGAGCTTGCACCCAGGACAGTAGCCAGGCCTCAGCCTCCAGTGTCCCTACGTATGCCAAGGTATGGAGAAGCTATTTGCATAGGGTACTTGTTTTTGAGTTTGAGTTACTCCAACTCTCAGTGGCTTAAACAAAGGAGGAGGTCTTGTTGGCACTCCAGACTGAGAGGGTCAGATGGGCCGCCTTCAGACAAGGCTGAATCCAGGACCGCAAACAGCAGACTACAAAACCTACCTCTGGCCGCTCCTCGGCTCACCCTGAGGGCCTCAGCAGTTCCAGCCTTCCTCTTATCAGCTCCACAATCCCCCAGCAGGGAGCGCGCACAATCCTCAGATGTTTCTGGAAAGTTCCAGGACAGCACATCCTTAGACCACCGGGTAACAGCCCCGCTCCCTGATTTGGGACCCCACTACCATTTACTACTGTATCTTTCAGAAACCCCTTGAGAGCGCTCTGGCCAGACTGGACTTGGGCCTACGCCCTGGGCCTGACTCCCCTGTGGCCAGTCATCCAGCCACCTCATTGTTCTGTGCCGCTTGCTGAGCTCCCAGGCACCCTGGGTGAGTTTATTTTTAATTATTTTTATTTTTAGAGAGAAGGGAAGGGAAGGGAGAGAGAGAAAGGGAGATAAACATCAATGTGTGGTTGCCTCTTGTACACCCCCTACTGGGGACCTGGCCTGCAACCCAGTCATGTGCCCTGATTGGGAATCGAACCAGTGATCCTTTGGTTCCCAGGTTTGAGCTCAATACACTGAGCCACACCTGCCAGGGCTTCCTGCCCCACCCCCCTCCCCAGGTGAGTTTTGGTGAGCTCTTCTCTCCCCAAATTACAGCAGCAAACTGACAAGCTGACTCACCCAGGGTTGTTAACAAGCCAAGCCGATCTATGGTGCGCCTCAGTTCCTTGTGGGCCCCAGACCGCCCCCTGCACCCCACCACTGTCCCCGGTCCCTTTGGACCCCTGACTTGGGCTCCAGCCCCCACCTCCTTCCCAAGAACTCACTCCCACCCACCCCATCTCTTTGTGGTCTCCGCAGCCTCACTTCCGTGCTGCCTCCGCGGCCTGTTGCTGGCGGGCTGTGGCCTGACTTGCCCCAGGTCACCTGGGCCCATTGCAGCCCTGTCCAACCGCTGAGCTTTGAGCATTGCCCACCCACCCAGACTGGTCTCCCATGACTGCCGGAGGAAATTACCAGAGTGGGCAGTTTTAAAAAATTGGCATTTTTTCTCTCACCGTTCGTGAGGCCAGAAGCCCCAAATCAAGGTGTGGCAGGGCCATGCTCCCTCCTAAAGCTCCAGCAGAGGGTCTTTTCTGCCTCTTCCTGATCCCGGGGGTCCTAGGCGTTCCTTGACCTGTGGCCTCATCACTCTGGTCTCTGCCTCGTCATCATCGTCACACGGCCTGTTGTGTATCTGAGCTGAAAATCCCTCTGCATGCCTGTCTCTCCTCTTCTGGCACTTACAAGGATACTCATCGTTGACTTTAGGGCCACACTAGTCCAGGAGGTCCTCATCTCACGAACCTAAATTATGTATCTGCAAGGACCCTTTTCCCAAATAAAGTTCCCACCACAGGTTCCTGGGGACATATCTTGTGGGGCCACAATTCAACCCACTCAACTCCCCTGAGCCAGAGTTGGGAGTGTGGACATGGGATCACCCCGTTTTATAAATGAGGAAATTCCGGGGGGGGGGTGAGCCGGAACCCCTCATCTTTGTGGCTCTCCCTGAGACCTGCCCCACGCCCCAAAGCCCAGGACAGGGCCAGCCCTTCAGGTGCATCCGCTCATCAGCCAGAGGACCTGACGTGACTGCCCCTCACTGGGTTCATCGCCCTTGAGGTTCCCTGTCCATCTGTGTTTCTTTCTGTCTCTTCCTGCTGCCCCACCTGACCTGTTGTCCCAAGCTCCTTGCCTCCTCCTGGAAGTCCCTCAGCCTGTCTGCCTTCCTAGCTTGCCAAGGGGACAGTCCCCAGGCCCCTCCTCAGGCCAGCAGCCTGTGGGGACCGTTTTCCCCAGGCCCCTCCCTGTCACCATATTCCACACTCCACCTTCCCTTCTTCACTCCAGAGCTTCCTTCCCTGCTTTGGAACTTAGGTGGCACCTGACTATGGATGATCCAGCCTCCGCCCACCCCCAGCCCTGTCCTCACCTCCATGCCCACCACCCGGCCTTGAACTCTGTCGGCGGTCTTATAGGCCAGGTTCCAAGTAGACCTGAGGGAGTGGGGGGTACCTGTGGCTCAGCACTCAGACATCCTTTGGGGACTGCGAGGTGCTAGAACCCAGGAGGCAGATTCCCAGACCTCAGGACCCCCATCTGCACAGCATGGGTGGATCCCACTCTGGGAGAACCGGAAACCCCACTGTGCACCACGGAGCTGGGCAGGCACCTCAAGAAGGGGCAGCCTGGCATGGCCACCTTCACAGTGGCCTTAACTGACCCAATGGTTGGCAGACACCAGGAACGTGGAGGACCTGGGCCTGGCGGGCCCACCTTCCTGACAGACCTGACGCCCTCAGCTGGAACAGGACACAGCACCTGGCTTGCAGGGGAGCCTGGAATGGGGGTGTCCTGAGCCAAACCCCTGTGTCTGGAAGATGAAAGGGGAGGAGCTGAGTCTGAGAGTCCCCGCCCCAAGCCTCCCGCGCCCGCCGGCCCCGCACCACATCAGAGCTCGCATGTCATAAAAAGACTTTATTAAGAAGGCTTTGGAGTCAAAAAATAAAACTCTTGATACAATTTTCTGAACCCTTAAGTCAGCTCAGCAAATATATAATCAGTAATTTAGCTGCGTAAGATTAAAGGTCCGTTACTTTAAAATAAAATATATTTTAGTTCTTAAAATTTATTCCATAAAGTACATATTTCCCTATAAATTTGCTACATATACACAAGAGGTAAAAAGTAAAAGTTAAAAAAAAACAATTTAAAAAAATTTAAAAATGGACAACATAAACCACAGCAGAAGGGGATTAATAATCAAAAATTAAAAAAAGTTAAAAATTTCTGGTTGGGATGCTCCTTGCGCCAACCCCCCGTCGGCCTTCGTGGGGCTGAGCTACAAAAGGGTGACCAGTTAGCCCCAAAAAGGGAGTGAAAAGGGAGTAAAAATGTCACCATCTTCCAGGTGGAACTTTCTGCAGAGGCTAAGACCACACAAAAACAACACTGTCAGATCAGAAATCTACTTCATAGAAAAGGACAACCGATTGTTGTAAAAATCTTTTTTTTTTTCCTTAAAAAGATCACCCCGGGGTGGAGGTGTGTCTCAAATAAAAAGTGCAACAGACCTTTTCTCTCTGGTTTATTTTAACCTGTCAACGCAATACTGCTATTTGTTAAGAACTGAGGTGTCACTGGGCTGCTGGGTCGCCGTCTCCATGCCTGGGACTGGAGTTAAAGCTCGTCTGTAAACACTGGCCACACTGCCCCGACCCCCTTCCCCTGGCCTGCCCCTCTACCCTCCCTGCCCATCTTCCCTCTCTTCCCCCACCCCGGCCTAGAGCACATGCCCACTCCAGGCTCCTACAGATGGCCCCGTGGCCGCGGGTGCAGCGAGGTGGCTCGTTAGGAAAAGATATGAATGGCCTGGGTGGCGGGCGTGCGGCAGGCGGGGCACTCAGGCTCACTCTTGCCGCAGATGCGCACAGCACAGTCCATGCAGAAGAGGTTGTGGCCGCAGGGCACCAGCGCAGCCATCACCTCGCCCTCGGCGCACACCACGCACTCCCGCACCAGCGCCGGGCCAGGGGCAGTGGAGGCCACAGGCGCTCCAGGCCCCGAGGATGCTGTGGCTGAGGGCTTGCGGCTGCTTTCCGAGGTGCTTGAGTCCAGCGGGGAGCACGAGGAGGCTGAGGAGCTGCTGGGCAGTGAGGTGGCCGTGGAGAAGCTGCTGCTACTCGAGAAAGATGACAGGGAGCCCTGTGGGGGCCGCCAGGGCAGGGCGCCCACTGGGTCAGGGGGCCCTCGGCGGGCCATTGGGAGCTCCAGGCCCAGGCCGCCAGGGTCAGGCAGCGTGGGGGAGTGTCGCGGGGTGCCAGCCCCGCTGCTGCGCCGGACACCGGGGGCGGGCGGCACAGGGGCTCCATTGACCGCAGAGCAGCTGCTGAAGGCCGGCATGGGCGCAGCGCGCTCAAACGGGGCCCAGATGGTGGCTGCCGTGGGCACTGTCAAGTCCAGCGCCAGGAAGTCAAAGCCAAAATCGCAGTCCTCGGGGGCAGGTGGCCCTGTGGGGGCCCCCGGGCCATCCCCACCGAAGGTGAAGCCCCCATTGCCGGAGCCGCCATAGGGGCTGGCGGGGCCCGTGTCTGGCACTGGTGGTCCCCCACGGCTGCCTGGGTAGAAGGCCTCGGGCCCCCCTGGGGCGCCCAGGGTACTGTCCCCACGGAGGCTGGTGGTGGGCAAAGGGGGCCGCCGCCCAGGGTTGGGGGCCTTGGCCCAGAGGCCTGCAGCGGCCCCGAGCAGGTCCAGGCAGACGTCCGTGCCATTGGCATGGAAGTCACTGTCGGGGCCGGCGTCGGTGAAGGCGCCAGTGCGCAGCGTGATGTGAGCCTCGATCTCCTCGCGGGCCCGGTCGACGTTCTCGGGCATGCCCGTCACCGCGAACACCGGCTCCTTGTCCCGTCCGGGCGTCACGATGTAGGTGTGCGTCCGCTGCTGGATGCGCTTGATGGTAGCACCCTTGGGCCCTACTACCAGCCCCACCACGCGGTAGGGCACCCGCACTTGGATGGTGGTCTGTCCTGGCAGGTTGGGTGGGCCTTGCCCAGTGCCAGGCAGCCCACCTGCCTTGCTGCGTGTAGCACGAATCACAGAAAAGTGCTCTGCAGCAGACAGGATTTCACGCTTGGCCATCTCCACGTCCTCCTGGCGGCCGGTCACAATAAAGACAGGCTCCTCCCCACGCACCGGAGTCTTGATGTAGGTGTTTGTCTTCGCGCGCAGAGCCTTGATCTTGCACCCTGGAGACGGGGTGGGGGAGGAGAACACGGTGAGGACAGGAGCCCTCCCTAGGACAGTCCTTCCCTGGCAGCAACTGTAGGGGCTACCCAGCTGGGATCCCCCACCTGTGGGTATGTCCCTGCAGGATTTAATCTCAGACACACCACACCCTACCCTCGGACCCCAAGGCCCGCCTCCCCTCTGGTCCTAGATGCCCCTGGGGTTGGGAAAAAGCAAGAAGGTAAGGACTCTGTTGTGGCTTGAATAGGATCCCCCCAAATCCATGTCCACCCAGAACATCGGAACAGACTCTGATTTGGAAATAGGGCCTTTACAGATGTAGTGAGGGTGAGGTCGCACTGGGGTTGGGTGGGCCTGAATTCAAGAGGAGGGACACACAGAGGAGACAGCCCTGCGACGAGAGAGGCAGGAGTTGCAGTGACGTGGCTACAAGCCAAGGGACACTGAGCACTGCTGGCAGCCACCAGAAGCTGGGAGAGGGAGCATAGGACAGACTGTCCCCTAAGCCTTCGGAGGGAGCACAGCCCTGCCAGCACCTGGATTCCAGATTTCCAGCCTCCGGGACTGAGAGAGAATTCATTTCCACCGTTTCAAGCAACTCGGTTCATGATGCCAGCCCTCGGGCACAAATGCAGACCCTCAGACACCGACTCCCCATCTGACAGGGGGAAACGGAGGCTCGAACTGTGTCAGCCTCCTTCTGACCAAGCCACACTCCCAGCCCAAAGGAAGCTGAAGTCTCAGCCCAGTGTCAACTCCTGGCCCGAACTCAGGATGCCGCCAAAGGCCCTGGCCTCAGAGAAATGCTCAGGATACTCGGGGCCCTGGCGTCCTGCTGCCTGGGCTGAGTTGGTAGTCCCACCCCGTGGAGGGGCGGGGCCAGCTGTTCAGGGGTGTCTGCCCAGGTGCCTGATACCCACACCCTCAGGGCCTTTTGAGCCGCCGTGTGTCCAGGCCTAGGAGTCTGGGGGATGCCCCAACCTCAGGCTCAGGGAGGCTACAGGGACACAGGAATGTTGTGTGGATACAGAGGTGGCGCTAAGAGGAGTAACAATGTCGCTAACTTCACAACAGCAGAAGATACAAGTTAGCAGGACCAGCGCGTCTGCCCTGGGGGAAATCAAGGAAACGTAGGTGCTTAGGCCTGGGGGCTGCGCACCCTGGAGGTGACCGGGCGCATCCAGGGGCAGCCTCCCCGTGATCCCAAGGAAGACGATGGTCACCTTGCAACCCCCCAGCGCCGTCCAGGGCTTTAAGCAAAAACAGAGAGTGTAAATTGGGGTCAGAAATCTCTGAGTGAGGGGCTGCCTTCCTACCATCTCCAGGCTCCACCTCCTGGCTCTTTAGCCACTGTCTCTGCCGCAGCTGTGTCGCCTCAATGGCACCTTCTAAACTCACTCTGGCCCCCAAACCCACCCTGACCTGTGGCTGCCTCCACTCCTGCTTTGATGGTCCCCTCCATACTTGGCAGATTCCCCCCGTCCTGGCCATGCTGTCCCCCTACGTGACCTTTTCCACTTGAAACACTGTCCTCACCACCCGCACCCCCAGTCCTCTCCCTTCTCTGCATCAAATTGCAGCCCGGTGCCCCTTCCTCCGGGAAGCCCAGTGACTGGGCCTGGCCCCAGCACACACTTTCAGAGTGTCTCTTGATACCACCTCTGACTTTCTGAACTCCCTGAGGCCAGGGGACTGTGTGTTAAGGGCTGGTAAACCGGGGATTACCCTGGGCCCTTGAGGAAAGCTTCCTGTGCCTCAGTTTCCTCATCCATAAGGGGAGGGCTGAAATACCCAGCCTCACAGATTCTGGGCTGGACCTTATAGGCTGTGGCTCCAGGCAGACACCCTGCCCCTGAAATGCTTGTTTCTAGAGGAGACACTGTGGAGGAGAGGGAAACGAGGCGGCCTAGAGAAAGGGCAGGTGATTCACTGGAGCTGGGGTAGGAGACACAAGTCACAGACGACCCCCGCCCGGCCACTGACCCTTTGCACAAACGAAGAAGCAGGCCTCCCCAAGCGCAGGGGGCTGGCCACATTGTGAGACTCAAAGGCAATGGGCCCCTCAGGTGGGTCAGGCCAGGAGGAGCCCAACTTACTGACTGCACTTCAGCTGTGACACCTGTGGCCCCCAAAGCCAAACTGTGTCAAGACTCTGAGAGGGGGGCAGAGTTTGGGATGGTGGGATTACCCAGTCCAGGAAATCGGGGATCCATGAGTGCCCTGGGCCACACCCCTGCCCCAGTGGGGACGAGACAGTGCAGCCCCATGCCTGGGGAACCCTGGGGCCACCACTGCTAGGTGGGCACAGGCTGAAATGCAGATTCCTGGGCATCTCCCCCAGGATGCCACCTCAAGGGAGCCAAGTGAGCTTGGGAATGCAATCACGGCCCTCCAGGCCGGCGCCGTCCCACCTCGGGCCCTAGTGGCCCCCACCTCACTACAGCCAGACCCTCCCCTCCCAGTGGGGAGGCTGAGGGTCTACAGGAAAGCCTGGTACACGGGGTGGGGGGTGGGCAGCACTTCGACTCCGAGCACTCACATGACTCCACGCTGGGGTCCTGACCAAACCCTTGTGCTGGGCGCTCAGAGAGCCAGGCCCCCGGAGCCCCCACAGCCTGCGTTAACCAACAAAACCTCAAGGCAATGAAGGGAACGAACACGCCGGCAGGGGAGCGCTCCAGCAGAGGGGACTGTGGGGGCAGAGCCCTGGAAGCAGGACAGGGCTAGGACCAGCCCCCACAAACGAGCAGGGCCAAAGCGGGCCGCAGCCCTGGTGGGCCGCGTCACAGCAGGGCGGTCTGGGGGAAGCTGGCTTGTCTGTGACACAGGGACGTGGAAGGGCCCCCCCACAGGCAAGACAGGTCTACACCTACCAACATAAGAAGTCCTCAACCCAGGTCACGGGCACCCCTTTCTTTCTACACCCCACGATGGATAGGTGAGAATACCAAGGCGTGGACCCCAACACTCCAGCAGTGTCCCTGGCTGCTGGTAAGAGCACCCGATGCCTGCAGGTGTGGGGCCAGGCCCAGGGGCGGAGGAGAGACAACAGGGGACAGTCCCAGGCCACCGCCCTCAGCCTGACAACAGCAGAGACGGGGAGACCCCGCGGCTGCCAGTCCATGCCCTGCCTCCAGCATCTTCATTCACTCACTCCTGACGGCGCTGCAGGCGCTGTGCTGTGCACGGCGCCGATGACCCGACGTGGCCAAGCTCAGCACTGGTCACAGACATGGACACCGACTTGTTCTGGGTGCAGGGCATGAATGGCAAGGGGGAAGGGCATGGACCCAAGGTCACTCTCACGGCCAGTGTGTACCAGTCTCCCAGATGGCCTGTGCTCACTGGCCGGAGGGAGTGGCACATTCCACATCCTTTCAAGTCCCTACTTTTCATGTCTGTAGAATGGTGCTACCTCTCACTGCCAGTCCCCCACTGCTGCCCACTACCGCTCCCTGCAGGGCAGGCAGAGCCAACGAGAACCAGGCTTCAAACTCCAGCCCTGCCCCGCCTCTGGCAGCCTCTTCTGCTTGTGCCTTCTTGGGGAGGGTCAGCCCTGGACCTGGGATTTGACAGAAAAGGACGAATAATTGAGGACAGGCTGTGCTCCTTGCACTGGGGAGAGCCTGAGCAGTAAGAAGGAGCAGGTTTAGTGTCCAGGGACCCACAGAGTGGAGAGTGGGATAGGTAATGAGAGGAGGGGAAGGAGTGGAGCTCGGGCAGTCTTCCAGGGTGTGCTTGAGAACCGGATGGGAGAAGATGGGGGACACAGATGGTTCTGGAGCTGGGGCAGTACACCTGTCCTGGCCTCCATGCTCCTCCCCTGGTACCCTGCATCCCAAATGGGTGGCCTTAAGAATCCACACAAAACCCCTGAAGGAGGTGCTGTTCCCCCATTACAGAGAGGGGCTCTCATTTACTCAGGGTCACAGAGCCACCCCAGCCTGGGGGGTCTGCCGTACCATCAAGGGTATGCTTTGCTGTCCACAACCTCCAAGAATACAGGCCTGCACACAGTAACTGGGTGCCAAATGCACACCGAGAGGTAAAAGGAAGCCTGGGGCCCCAGGCTCACGCCTCCGCACCACTCGGCCTGGGGCTACAGGTTCGCATGCCCTCTGCCTGGTTCCCATCACCACACATAAGACACACGATGGGGCACGAGGCCTCTCTGGAAAGGCCCTCAGGTGCAAGAACACACCTAATCATGCAGAACAAGCCCGAATGCTCTATACTACACAACAGATCAGCCTCATTATTTTGGGCAAATGCTCTCCATGCTTCGGTATCCATGCTTGCCCACCAGCAGGCTTCTGGACGCTCAATGCATGGCAACTATCTTGTTACACGTCCCAGTGCAGTTATGAGGGGCAGGGGTGGGGAAGTAGGGACCCTACGTAGGAAGGTGGCAGCAGGGTGAAGTGGGACTGTCCTGCGTGAGTTTAGCTATGCCTGTCCCCGGGGGCAGTCAGCAGGGCTCGGGGGTGTAACTGTCATCCTCCCTCACTCTCGCTTCTGACAGAGAGTCCCAAGGCCCAGCACCACACCCGGCCCACCTTGTGTCCACACGTAGAAAGGACAAATGAATGACCAGAAGGCTTGCTGGCCAAGCCACCCCACCCACCTGGAACTAGCAGAGAGCTATAACCAGAGCATCCTTGTTGCCCTTCCTTGTGGCAGCGGTGAAGGTAACAGGGTCACCTTATAATTCGGGCCATCCCCCACCCCCACTCTCCTCCGGCTCCTGTTCCTGAGGGCCCAGAGGCTGGGACCCACCCCAGACTGAGTGTCCTTTGGCCCCACCTAAAGCCCCGCCCAGGCCCCACCCCAAGTTCTAGAACCTGGCTGACCACAGGAGGCCAGCAGGGAGGAGGGAGGTGTGGGCAGGAAGGCAGGAGAAAGTTGAGGAGGTGGGCAGGCAGCTAACAGGGTGGGTGGGTATGTGGGCACTGCCCACCACCCTCTGCCCGCCCCACAGCTCCAGGGCCAATGAGCGGCGGCCAGCCTGATGTCACACTGCAAATCTCAGCCTGGCTCTCTAACAAAGAGAACAATGGGGTGGCCACAGGGACACTCCAGTAATGCCACTGAGGGGACCCACATACCCAGGGCCTGTTGCCGGCTCACATGCCAGGCCTCGGCCGTAGGGTTGGACCCCAGGAACCGCCTTTACAACTAGTACTTCCACACACCCCCAAATTCCTGACTGCGCCGAGAGCAGGGTGTGGGACCCTCTCTCATCCTGTCCTGTCCCCCACCACCAGCAGGGTCCCCAGTCTGGCAAATCCTGATGTTCTCTCTTTGTGCAGCCAAACTTCGCTCATGATACTGCCTGAGCTCCCCCCCTCCCCAGCCTCTCAACCCGAGTTGGCCCGACCCATGTCTGTTCTGGGTGTGGAGTGCCGACCACCCAGCTGGGCCCCTGGTCCCCAGGATGGCACAGCCCAGGGCCTGGGCAGAGGCGCTGCACACAGGGGACCTTCCGGAATGGAGACGCCCAGACAAAGGCAGCGGCGGGCCCGGAGCGCGGGCTGCGCCCAACTTTCTCTCGCGGCTGAAGGCAGGACAAAGGCGCAGACACAGTCCGCCACTGAGGCCGGAGCCCACGCGGGGCGTGGCCTGGGTCTGGCGTGCGGCCGCGGGGCTGGACTGGGACGGCCCTGTCCCCAGAGCAGCAGCGCAGGGACCCCTGGGGCTGCGCCCCCGACGGCGGCCACTCACCCTGGCGACCCACGATCTCCGCGACGTGCTCGGAGCTGGGTACGGGCACGCATTCGGTCATATTCACGCTCTTCTTGCGGCTGCCAATCACGCTCATCTGCTCACCCAGCAGCGTCGGGGGGCCCAGGGCTGCGGGGTGGGGCGCGAAGCCCGCGAATACATCGGGCGGGGACGGCCGGGGCGGCGGCGGTGGGGGGCTCACGTTGGGCTCCAGCAGTGGCAGCGGGCCGGGGGCCACGGCCACCACGGGCGCGCCCACCTCCGGTCCGTCGGGGGGCGTAGGCTCCGCTGTGGCCCCACCGTCCACGCCCCGAGCAGCCGCCGCGCCATCCCCGCCGCCCGCGGCAGCCCCCTCTTCGTCCTGGTCGCCCGCGCCCCCCAGACCCAGCACCGAGAGCTGGTTCAGAGCCAGGCGCAGCGCGGCGGCCGCGTCGTCGGGCTCGGGCGGCGGCCGGGGCGCGGGAGCGGCCTCCTCGGCGGCCTCGGGC
The DNA here is from genome assembly GCF_019186645.2 of Phyllostomus hastatus. Lineage (NCBI taxonomy): Eukaryota > Metazoa > Chordata > Mammalia > Chiroptera > Phyllostomidae > Phyllostomus > Phyllostomus hastatus. Next base: position 4,349,256 of record NW_025333640.1, on the reverse strand, counting down.
GCGGGCGGCGGCGGGGAACCCGGGCTGGGGTCCCCGCCCGCCGCCGCCCCGAGCCCGCCGCCGCCCGTGCTCCCACCGCCGTCGGGCTGGCCGATGGAGCAGGACATGGCGCTAGCGCTCGGGCCCGCGCCCCTGCCTCTGGGCCGCCGGCCGCCCGCGCCGCCGCCGCCGCCGCCCGCGCCGCCGCCCTCCGCCTCTGAGAGCTCGGCCGCCGGCCGCCGGCATCCAGCGGCGGGGCGGGAGCGGCGGGGGCGCGGCGGCGCGGGGCTGCTCGAGGCCGCGGGAGGCGCGGCGGCGGCGCGACTCTGCTCGCTCTTAGGCGGCAGCGGCGGCGGCGGCGGCGGCGGAGGCGGCGGTGGCTGGGCTCTCGGCGGCGTCGGCGGCGGCGGCGCGGACGCTCCTTCCCTCCCGCCCTCCCGCCACCCTCCCTCCAGCCGCCCGCCCCGCCCCGCCCCGGCCCCGCCCCCGTGACGCGCGAGCGGCCAACAATGGGGCGCAGATCAGGGCGCACGCGCGAGGCGGGGCGGGGCGCGGTCACATGGGCGCTGGCCGCCGGTTCCGCGAGCGCCCGGGTGAGTCCTGTGTGCTTGCAGGTGCGGGCGTGGCTGCAGGTAGGTGCCTGCGGCGCCCCGGGATCGGAGATCGCCCGCCTTTCCCTTTCCAAGGGCCCCACTGTGCCCCAAGGCACTTCGCCCCTGTCCCTGCCCCAGGGCCCGGGTCCCTCCCACAAGGCTCCTCACGACCCGGCCTGCCTTCGGACTCTTGTCCCCTGTTCCTGCACGTTCCTGGTTCTCGTGGGCCCCTGGGGAGGTCACGGGCGCCCACATCCCCCCCGCACGGACTTCGCCGGAGTCTGAGATCGCGCCATGTGGGCGGTGCTTCCCGGCTTGGGCTGGTTTCCACCGTCCAGAGCCCTCGGAGGTGAAGATCCTCTTTTCGGGTACCTGGAGCTCAGCCCTGTAGGCTTCCAGAGCTGTGCAGCATGCCCAGTTCCAAAGCCACCCTGTCCCCGCTGTCCTTCCAGCTGCTTTGCTCCTTTGGAATGAACGAGCTCTCCGGTTTCCCCGTGGGATTTCTCATAATATATGGGCTGGGAGCAGGACGGACCTAATGGGGCCGTCCACCCGAGTCTTCAAGGGTACGCCGTCCAGGTCCCTAGTTGGCTGTCCCCACCTCCATGTAGTTCCTCAGCCAAAGCTGTCCGCGGCTGGACTGTCTACCACTTTTCCCCACCTACTGTCCTCCCAGGTAGGTTCCCCTTCCTGAATCACAGCCCTCACTACCCTGCCTTGGTCCCTGTGCCTGACCCTTCCCCACCCTAAAATGTCTTTCCTGACCCTGGGACCACACCCAGCCCAAGTGCTTCTCTTGGGGGCACCAGATCTGAGTTGGAGCTGCTGTAAATGCATATTGAGTGAGTGACAGAAGGAAGTTGGAGATCATTTATCCCGGGAGCTCAAACTGTTCCCTTAGAGGGTAGGAATGGTGTCCAGGATCCAAGGTGGGGCAGAGATAAGGGAAGTGTTAGGTAGGATGGATAGCAAACCAAGGCAGGGAGAAGGGAGACACATCTCACCCACTAACTCTGCTCCTGAGTCTGTGCCAGGTGTTTGGAACATCGCAAGAAACACCATGCTAGCACAGGAGGAGGGGAGCCCTTGAAGTTCCGAATGTATCATTTCCACTATCTGGGAAAGAAAGCCTTTGAAACTGTGTGTTCATCCCAAGGTCTAGAAGAGGGTAGAGGAAGGGGTCCACAGTGCTCAAAGAAGAAACCCATAAAAGAACTGGTTAATTGACTGTCTCTGGTCACTGTTTGTTTTATGAGGGGGTCCTTAGTGCTTACAGAAAGTAAATAACTTTGGGTAACTGCCCCAACTTTAATTAACTGCCTCCTGTCATGTATCTGTTTTTCAAGATGACCAGATGTATGCCCTGGCCTGTGAACCAAAGGGTCACCAGTTCGATTCCCGGGCACAGGCCTGGGTTGCAGGCCAGGTTCCCAACTGGGATGCATGTGAGGCAACCACACATTGATGTTTTTCTCCTTTTCTCTCTACCTTCCCCTCTCTAAAAATAACTAAATGTTAAAAAAAAAAAAAAAGATAACCAGATGTGGTCTGGAGCAAGTTAAGAATTCTGGGCTAACAGACCCCCCACAACTACCTATGTTTGGGTAGTCACGTCCCTGGTGGAAGCTGGCACCACCTTTACCCACCAATCTATATACAACTCCCCAACCCCATCCCACAACTGTGCAAGTCCTCAGGACAAGGAACCCAATGCTTTTGCCTCCCTTGCTTTTTGCTGCCCAAGCCTATGCCTTTCACCTCCACCTTGGCAAGGCCCATACTCTTCCATGAGAAGATATCACTATTAAACTTGGCTTGCACACTAATAGACTTGCTGATCTGTAATTCTTTACTGTGTAGGCAGAAAGAACCTAGTAACTTATGTGTCTCTGTGGTGGGCTGAATAGTGCCCCCTCCCCCAACACACACTCAACCCTAATCCATGGGATCTGCAGACATGTCGCTTCAGTTGGCAAAGGTAGGATTAAAGGTCCTGAGATGGCACGACTTTGGATTCTCCCAGGGGGCCCAGTGTCTTCACAGGGTCCTTATAACACAGACAGGAGGGTCAGAGTCAGAGATGGAAGAGGCAGCACTGCTGGCTCTGAGGATGGAGGAAGTGGCCACAAGCCAAGGATGTAGCGCCTCTAGAAGCTGGCAAAGGCGGAAGCGAGTCTGCACTAGAACCTCTGAAAGGAGGTTTAGCCCTGTGAAGCCCATGTCGGACTCCTGACCCCCAAACTGTCGAAGAATAAATGCATGTTTTAAACCACAGTTTGTGGAGATTTGTTCTGGCAGCCACAGGAGGGAGGCTTGCACGAGTGAGGAGGCATCCACCAGGAGGGTGAGCGGCAGGGGTGCAGTTGGCTCAGAAAGCTCTGCTTGCCTTGGGCTGAGGGCAGCCAGACACACAGTAGAGACATGGAGGTGGCTCAGAAACCCCAGCACCCTTGCCTCTGGGGGTCTCACTGGGGTGAGGTAGGAATTTACAAGGACCCTCAAGCTTGGAAGGGTGGCTCAGTGTCAGGACAGGCTCTTTGGTGTGAGGGCCCTATGGCAGGACTGGAGCATTCCATTCTCACAAACCACTGAGGCACTGGGACCCAGGCCCGTCCTACCTTCTTAAGTTCTGGGGTCAGTGGCTACTTAGGGCCTCTCAGTGGCCAGAGGTAGGTCATGGTCAACTGCATGAGTGCTAGAGTTGTGGAGACCCAAGTTCTCAGACAGGTCTAACCCTTTTCCAAAGTGTCCCTGGGCAAGTTGCTAACCTGAGCCAGGTTTTTCCCTCTGGAAACTGGAGCCAGTCCTGGTGGGTGGGCAGGGCTAACTGCAGAGTAGAGAATGCACATGGAGGGGCCACTCAAGAGAGTGGGAGGGCAGGGGAGATGGACGAACAGACTCCATGTAATGGGGGTGAGGAGGGTGGTCCAGGCCACCAGCTATGGGATGTGGAAAGAGGATCAGGGGGCTGGACAGGGTTTTTGTAGCTCTTGCACCAGCCTTTAGGAGAGAAGCTAGCAATGACTTGACTTGTGCTAGCCTGGGGGCTGCAGAAGCCCTTGGGAACCTGCTAGGGGCAGCAGGGCCAATTTAGATCCCTGAGGCCTGGCTCAGCCTTGTCCCTGTGTGCCCAGCCCTGAAAAGCACCCTGACACACCCACAGTGGGAGTTCTAGGTGCTTCATAGGAGCCCTGGGACTCCACCCAGCAGGTACAGGAGCCCCACGTTGTCTGGAAGTCTCCATACCTTTGCTAACAGTGCTGGGACCTGTCACTGTTAAAAGGCTCGCACCTTGGAGTCCCCCTTGGGGCCACAGGGAAATCTGCACCCCCCTGGGACCGGCTAGGTCATCCCAATTCCATCATCATCCAGCCCAGGACTGATGACCATGCTGTGCAGGCCTGGGGAGCCCAGGCAAGGCCCACACTGCTCAGACACACTGTTCTTCAGAGGGAACGCAGGGTCCAACTACGCTCACCCAAGATGGCTTTATTCAGTCATACATCTCCCACAGCAGTCTCTGTGTAGCCCTTCCACCCAGACCCTCTGAGGGGCAAGGCAGGACTCATGGCTCAGGGCCCTCAAGTCCGCAAAGCGGCTAGGGGAGGATCTCCACCCTGGGAAGGCTCTCCCACCTAGGAGGCTCTGACCTTCCTGGCACCAAGTCCTACCCAGGGCAAGGCCCACCCCATTCTCAGGCAACCTTCATGGTTCTCAGGATTTGTGCTTCAACCTGACTTGAAAGGACCAGCATCCCTGGAAGATCGAGCAGGCAGCAACCCCCTATAGTACTCTGAGGGGCTCCCATGTCACCCCTCACCCTGGCCCCACATGCCCACCACGTATCCTGGACTGACCAGGGTGTCTGGCCAAACTACTCAGCAACCGGGGTCCTTGCCGACAGTCATAGGCCACTGGTTGGGGCAGAGCAAGCACAAGGGGGCACCCTTCTCCTGAGGCACCAGGGCTGCAGGAGACAGGTGAAGTAACAGGACTGTAACGACTCCTGCCCACAACGCTCCCCAGAGGCTACTGTTCTGGGTGTGGCAGTTGGAAGTACTTGGCCATGAAACATACCTTGGGATGGGAACACACAGGAGCCTGGGACCCAGTAGCAGCTCCAGCTAGACCATACGAGAGCCCACAGCACAGAGTGCTGGGCATTAACTGTCGTTGTCATACAGCGGGAAGCTGAGGCAGGTAGGTCAGCCCCACTGTGCTCCCCGAGTCCTCCGTTGCCAGCAGCTTGACCCTTAGGCAGGGCCTGCCAGGCCAAAGACAACGAGGTTTTCAGATGTGAAGTCCAGATGTCTTTACATCCACATGCAGCACACACAACAGGTAAAGCAGTTACAGGGTGTTCAGCCTGGTTTGTACCACCGATTTATTGAAGGAAACATCTGGGCTGTGCTGCTTGTTTCTGGGCACGCTCCAAGCGTCGTGGCTTTCCCCGGCTAGGTGGGTACTCAGGGAACTGTCCTGCGACCCCTTATGGGAGGCTGACAGGCTGGCCCAGAGGATTGTCCCTCACACTGATAGGGAGGCAAGACTATATCGAGAACCTTTCTCTGACCCCATGGGAACTGTGCAGGTTGCCCACGGGCAGCTGTTCTGTCCAAGAAGCTCGGGGCGGCCGCACTGAGTCCAGAGGCCCAGCAGCATCCAGGAGCCATGACCCAAAAAGGCTCCTGCGGGTGGGACCCAGGAGCGACCAGCACTTCCAGAAGCCTGGCCCTTCAATGAAGAGCAAACGTGGGGGTTCACTGTGCAGGAGGCCATCCTCCAGCCATGAACCCCAGGTGCTCCCCTGGCCTGAAGGAGTAGACACACCTGGGAAAGAAGGGGAGCCACCTTCCCCCCAAACCTGGTCCCAACAAGGCAAGGGCTGTAGGTGCTCACACAGGTGGAGCTCGGGCAGGGCCTCTGGAAAGACAAGGAGGGCCAGGCCACACTGGGCCCCTCCAGGGAGACAGGAGGTCTCCTGGCATAGCAGACACCTGGCATGGAACAGGTCCCAAGGACTCTTGGACTGCCTCTCCCCCCTGTGGTCACTACCCAAGTGCATGCTGTGGCTGGGGGGGTCCACCCGCACCCGCTCTATACATGCTCCATTTCCTGGTCTTGGTCAGGCTCCTCCTCCTCATCTTCCTCATCCTCCACCTCATCTTCAGCCCCCGGCTTGTCCAGTGGTGCCTCACCATCCCGGGCCAGCTCCTCCACATGGGCCAGCATGTCAGCCATCAGCGCCTCCTCCAGTCGCTTTCGGACTTGCTGCACCAGCTCCTCCTGCTTCCTGGGGACACATGGAGCACTGGCAGGATAGGTCCCTGTCTCCAGGAAGACCCGGGTACGAGACCAGGAGGATGGGTGGTGCAGACATACACAGGCTGGTTATTTTGGGGGCCAAGGGTCCTCCAGCTGTGGCCTGTGGCTCATACTCCCTTGTCAAGCAAGCAGCTCTGACTCAGCCTTCTAGCTGGTGCACTCCACCTCTGTGGGGGCTGAGCCCTGGGGTGTGCAGGCTCCAAGTGCTCAGACGGACACCTGACTTCTGCTCCACCGCCCCCTCTCCATACCACCTGGCAGGCACTCCCCTGATCAGTTTAGTCTGCCTGGTGGCTCTCCCCGCCCCAGAATGGGCGGTCGGTCACCTGTTGCTTGGCTCTTCTGGTCTAATGCACAAATGTGAGCTCTTTTACTATCACTTTGGTGGGGTTTGCAAAGAGAAAAAGGGACCACTGAGTGTCCAATCTACCACTGCAGCTTTGCAGGTAGAGAACTCTCAGTGGGGAATGGCTTTCTGTCTTTTGGCCTCTGTTACCATGGCAAAGAATGCAGCTGTAGCCTGGTCTGCTTGTCCATCTGCCCCGCCCCCCGCCCCACCCTCTGTGGCTTTTAAGATCCTCCCCTTGGCTCGAGTTCTGCATCTTCACTGTAACGTGAATCCAGCGTTTGTGGCTGTTGCCAGGTCTGGTGAATGTTGGCCCAGTCCCTGTCCACATGTGGAGGGAGCCCCCCACCTCTCCCACTCTGTTCTGTCTGCACTGCTGGCCCCTCATCTCCTCTCCAGACAGGACTAAACCCACTGCCTCACCTGTGACCTGAGTCCTTCATTTTAGTAGCTATTACTTAAAATCCTTCCATTCTTTTCGGACAGTTGTATTTTTTTTAATACTTTCAATTCCCTCTCCTGCCCTTTTCCTTGGGCAGACTCTGGCATGGGGGATTTGGGAGGAGGGGCGTACATTACCTTAGTTCCATGTCCTCACTTTGCATGGGGCACAGGGGCATCTCTCTCATACCCACGAAGTTTTGAACCCCCAATTCCCAAGACAGGAAGCCCACATACCCACAGCCGCACCACATACATCACTCGGGCCATGCATGCTCTGGTTTCTAGTCCCTTTGTGGAGGGTCCCTACAGGTCCTAACTCCTTTTGACCTCAGCTGTGCACGGACATTTTAAAGTTTAAAGAATGAGTGTTTATCCTTTCAGCACTTGTAGACGTTTCCTGCCTAGTGCCGATTCAAACTGCCCCTTTACCAGGCCTTCCCAGAAGGTTCCAGCAAATAGACACCTCCCACCTGAAGTCCACCTGCACCTGGGCACCACTGAGGCCCAGCACTCAAGCCCTAGGATGTGTCTATCTTCACCTCTCACCTAGTGTGGTACTTCCTGTTCTTGTCAGGTACGTAGTTCCCACCACTCTCTAGAGCCTCTCCTCTGTGCCACAGCCTGTATGCCACCCTTCAGCAGGACCCTCAAAGGCCTCATAGCCCTGGAGGTTTGAAGACACACCAGCCATGAGCCAGAGAGAGGGTGGGGTGGGAGGGCAGCTACCTGATGTCCTCGTCGGTCACCATGAAGGCCTTGCAGAGGGGCTGGGCCGTGTTGAGCCACACCCCAGGATTCTTCTCCACAGCGGCTGAGAGCTGCCCAGTAATGGGCATGGTGCTAGTGTGCAGGGCGCTGGCGATGGCCGAGAGCAGGGTTTCGTCTGTGCAGCCGGGTCCCACGCCTGCAGGGGCGAGGGAAGGGCAATCACCACCAGGTGCTAGCCTTTGTCCCTTGGTCTCGGATGTTGTACCCAAACCACCCTTACGGGCAGGCCATTGCTCTCACTTCAGAAAAGGAGCGCTACATGCTCAGGGGTGGGCGGTGGTGTTTGTGATGTAGGAGCAAAATCGCACCCCAGTCTTTCCAGGAACCCCCCAGGAGAGACGCATCCTGCTGGTCCCCGCTCCACCCCAGCTGTGTTCTGCTCTGTGTAGCCGTCTCCGGGACCAGGAACCAGGTGGTGGTGGCCCCGCTGATCCAAAGCTGAAAGTTGGAGGGGCCCTTCCTCCCTGCCGCAGGCCTGGCCCCCCTCCTAAACCCTGCCCATCCCGGAGACGGGGTTACCTTGCAGGCCCTTGGGGAGGTCCATGGTCTTCACAAGCTCCTCTGCAATATCAAAGGCATTGAGGCCACTCAGCTTCTTTTCCCAGAAGAGCTATCACAGGACACAGACAGATGTGAGGCCAATGGGAAAGCCAGCCACCCCCACGTGCAGGTGAACCACAGCAGTCCAGGCAATGGCTGAAGCCCGTCTACATGCAGTATGGTGGTCTCAGCCTGACTTCGGACCCCCACCTCGGCTGGGGCTGCTGGCATCCAGCTTGGGAGGTGAGGATGCCATAGGCCGAGGGACATATTCCTGCCCCAGACCCAGGAGGACTGGTCCTCCCAGGGCTGAGAAACTCCAACTCCAGTTTTTGGCAGGATGAAGACCCAGAATGTCAGATGTGCTGTTGATGTTGACAGGTTATTTTCCCCGAAAGATGACCATCCCACACACCTGCTATACAGAGTAGGGTTATTTGTAAATATCGATGAAAACACAAGTAATTCTTGGCTTTTGAAAAGCAGGTTATAAAGTAGTACATGTATGATCTTATTTAAAACAACCTGACAAAACATAAGCACCTATTCAAGAAAACAGTGTCCCAGCAGCTCCATGTGGGGCTCTGCTTTCACACAGCTAGGCTCTGGGGCAGCTGCTCCTGCCTGGGCTGAGGGACCCACAGCCACAGGCTCTAAAGAGTGGGCTGGGCTTCTTCTCCAAGGAAACACCAAATGATGGATGATGCCTGTGCTGCAGGAGGGCCCAGAGGCACTGGGGACCCTAGAATGGGAGGTCGTAGCGGCTCCCATGGAGGATTTGGCAGCAGCATCCTGGGCTAAAGTCACAGCAGCTGGGACCAGGGTCAGGGCTGAGGCCGTGGAGCTTGCTCGCAGAGGCAAAGCTGAGAACAAGGAGTGGATCCCTGTCACCAAGCTGGGCTGCCTGGTCAAGGACATGAGGATCAAGTCCCGGGAGAAGATCTATCTTCTCCCTGCCCACTGAGGAATCTAAGATCATTGACTTTTTCCTGGGGGTATCCCTCAAGGACAAAGATTTGAAGATTATGCCCGTGCAAAAGCAGACATGCACTGGCCAGAGGACCTGATTCAAGGCATTTGTTACCACTGGGGACTGAAATGGTCATGTTGGGCTGGGTGTTAAATGCTCAAAGGTAGTAGCCACTACCATCTGTGAGGCCATCATACTGACCAAGCTCTCTACTGTCCCTGCATAGCAAGGCGACTGGGGGAACCATCCCTTGCAGGTGACTGGCTGCTGTGGCTCTGTGCTGGTGTGCCTCATCCCTGCCCCCAGGGGCTAGCATCGTCTCAGCCCGTGTGCCCAAGAATCGGCTGATGATGGCTGGTCTTCACTGCTACTGCCTCAGCCAGGGGCTGCACTGCCACCCTGGTTACTTTGCCAAGGCCACCTTTGGTGCCGTCTCTAAGACCTACAGCTATCTCACTCCCGACCTCTGCACAGAGACTGTGTTCACTAAGTCTCCCTATCAGGAGTTCCCGGACCATCTCGTAAAGACCCACATCAGAGCTTCTATGTAGAGGACCCAGGCTCCAGCTGTGGCCACCACATTATTTCATACAAGAAAAATGAAGTGAATGAAGCCTGTTTAAAAAATAAATAAATACAGTCCTGGCTGGTGGCTCAGTGGATTGAACGCCTGACTGCAAACCATAGGGTCACTGGTTTGATTCCCAGTCAGGGCACATGCCTGGGTTGTGGGCCGGGTCCCCAGTAGGGGGCATGTGAGAGGCAACCACACATTGATGTTTCTCTGTCTTTCTCCCTCCCTTCCCCTATCTATCTATAAATAAATAAATAAATAGAATCTTTAAAAATACATACATACATATATACAAACAAACAAAAGAATGGACTATGCTTGGAAGGAACTGAGGGTTCAGGGCTGGGCCTGACCTGCCCGGGTGCGTGTGTAGGGTGTGTGCTCACCTGTCGGGGCTGCTCCACGGCTTTCTGAGGGTCACTCTTCACCTTGTTGCTGGGGTGGTTGGTGATCTTGGTCACCGGCTGCTTGAAGATGGATGCTGTCTGCCTGACGGGGAGGGCCGTGTTCAGGTCAGGTTTGCCCTGTGGAGACAGGCATGCTGGCACCCAGACCCTCAGGAGCGAGCCTGATTCCCAAGTTCACCAGTCACTAGCACACCCCATGGCACCCAGGGACCCAAGGGCAATGCCAAGCCCAGGCCCTGCCTATTTGCTGCCCTCAGTGGGGCTCTGGATGCACACCAGCCCCATCCTTGCCTCTTGTGCCTTGTTCTCTGTGAAGCACTGGCCTGGGGGCACCCTGGCCAGCTGTTCTACTGCCGGGCAGGGGTCACAGTTCCTCTGAACATGCACCCATCAGAGACTGGGGAACACACAGCGTCACTGGGCACCCGTGTGGACATCAGCTGTTGAAGATGATGTGCTGGGAGGGGAAGTGTGATAGGCACCAGAAGCAGCTGGGGACCGCTCAAGGGACAGAATGACAAACGGTTTCCTATCTTCTTTCTGCTTTTCTGTGGTTTCCAAACTTCCCTCAGCAAATCCTTATGACTTCGACACCAGGGAAAATAAACTCTATTCCAGAATCAGCTCTCTTCCCCGCCCCACCCCGTGGGTCTGAAATGGTGTCCTCAACTCCACTATTACTGGGTGGAGCAGAGTAGGACAGCTCACCTTGACCTGGTTGGAGGAGTCATAGCGCACCCGCTGCCGGCTCTTGTTCATCTTGCTCATCAGCATCTTGCCCGTCCGGAAGTCAAAGGCTCCCAGGTCCATAGAGCCACCCAGGTACCTCGCCAGCTGTGGCTTGCTGCGGAACTTCTTTCCGCTTGGGCTGAGGACAGAGAGGGGTCAGCGGCCGCAGGACGTGCTGGGCTGCCCTGCACCCCCAACACCGGGCCCACAGAAGACTCCAAAGCTGAGAGCAGGGATGAACACCTGGACCTACAGAGGGATAGGGCCTAGCCCCAGGACCCTGGCTGTCATTTCCAGAACATTCCAGAAATAGAAGTAGGCAGAGTTTTTGAGAAAAGACCAAATGGTAGCAGGTATTTGAAGGACAGGTCCTAACAGCAGTCTCCTTCTGGTGGCTACAGCACTGGGGGCTGGGGTCTCTGAGGGGCAGGGTGGTGAAATCTCATGTTCAGATTGGGGGCCAAGACCCCAAACTGCTCTGAAGCTTTGTGCCCTGCTCAGCTCCTAGAACACACAGGGCTGCAGTGCAGTCAGTGCAACCTCACTGGAGACCCAGGGCGCAGGTCCCAGTGCACAGCAATAGTATTGCCACGTAAACTCGTGTAGCCACTTCGGAAACGGTTGGGCAGCTCTTCAAAGGATCAAACAGAAATTCCACCCCTGGGTATCTCTCTTAAGAAATGAAAACATACATCTATGCAAAAACCTTATACCCAAATATTCACAGCAGCAGAATTTGCAATGGGCCTAAGTGGAAACAATCCAGATGTCCATTAGCTAATGAAGAGATAAACAAAACGTGACCCAGCCACACAATGAAATATTACTCAGCCACGAAAAGGAGTGACTATTCCTTCTGACACTCGATACAACGTGGATGGACCTGGAACACATGATGGTCCTGAGAGAAGCCAGACACAAAAGGCCACACTGTATGTGAGGTCACTTGTGTGAAATGTCCAAAAGGCAAATCTATAAGAAGAAATAGATGTGTGGGTGCCAGGCCTGGGGAGAAGGTCGGAGGGCTAACTGCTGATGGGCATGGGGAAACCTAGGGGACAAGCCCTTAATCTGAATAAGTGCATGCCTGCCCTCTCTGATCTTGCTACAGATGTCTTGGCACATAACAGACAAGACACAGTGGAGGACAGGATGGGACCTATTATAGCCAGAAAGAAACCCACTTTTATAGTGTCACGCTCAGCTCAGTCAGCCCTGTTGGCACCTCTTATCAGGAAAGGTCATTGCAGGAACCTGTACTATCTCCCTTGGCCTGGCCACATCCCTTAGGACAGGGTGCCTAAGCTCAGAGTCCCTGGTCTGCGTTAGGTTCTGAGGCTGCTAAGGACTATTCTGGAAGACCTACTTTTCTATTATGCTCTGTATTGGCTGATGTGAACATTCAGGGCAGCAGAAAGGCAAAGAGGGAAGGGATCCCCATGAAACACTCACCAATATTTCTTTGCCTCGTCACCCCTACCCATTGCTGTTCTGTCTTTAAAAATGAATGAGAAAGGTCCTGGACAGGTGGCTCAGTTGGTTGGAGCAACATCCTGGGCACCAAAAGGTTGCAGGTTCAATTCCCAGTCAGGGCACATACAAAAGGCAACCAACCAATGTCTCTCTCTTCCCCCTTCCTCCTAAAATCAACCGAAACATATTCTCAGGTGAGAATTAAAACAAAAACAAAAACAAAAACAAAAACAAAACCAGTCCTGGCGGGCGTGGCTCAGTGGATTGAGTGCTGTCCTGAGAACTGAAAAGTTGCCGGTCTGACTCCCAGTCAAGGCTCATGCCTGGGTTGCAGGTCTGATTCCTGGTTGGGGACATGTGAGAAGCAACCAAGTAACAATTCTCACACTGATGTTCTCCTCCCCTTCTCCACTCTCTGAAAAATAAATAAAACCTTAAAAAAGAAAAAGAAAGAAAATGGCCCTGGCTGGTGTGGCTCAGTGGATTGAGTGCCAGCCTGTGAAATCAAAGTCACAGGTTTGATTCCCAGTCTAGGGAACATGCCTGGGTTGCAGGCCAGGTCCCCAGTAGAGGGCACACAAGAGGCAACCACACATTGATGTTTCTCTGTCTTTCTCCCTCCCTTCCCCTATCTATATATAAATAAATAAAATCTTTAAAAAAATGAATGAGAATGGAGGAATAGACATAACTCAGGCTAGCGATTGCTTAGGTCTAGGAGATGGGGGCACAAGGCAGTGACAGTTAAAGGTCTGGGGCTCTTTTTGGGGTGATAAAAATGTCCTAAAGTTAGCTGTGGTGATAGCTGTGTCTGTAATTATGCCAAAAACCACTCAATTGCACATTCTAGAGGGGTGACTTGTACGGTACGTGTACCCTATCTCAATAAAGCTGTTAAAAAAAAAGTGCCAGGAGCTAAGGGAGGGAATAGAAAGCAACACTAATAGGCACAGGGCTTCGTTTGGGGGTGATCAGAATGTTTTGGAACTACAGTGGTGATAGCTGCACAATGCTGTGAAACGTCCTAAAAACTGCCAAATTATAAGCTTTTAAAGGGTGAACTGTATGGAATGTGAAATTGTATGTCAATTTTCAAAACAGGCTTTGCAGATCTGTACTGACACAGAAGACGTCCCTGACATTTAGTGAATGAGAAAGCAAACCAGGACCATGGCCCTTCTCTGGAGGCCGTGGCTGAGAAGGAACGTGGCTGGTTGTGGAGCCTGGGGGCCCAAAGGGGTGCAAGATGATGGACACTTCCATCAGCCCAGGTCCTTCCTATAGCTCCACTTATCATCTGTAGACAAGGCTGCTGTTCTACTCTTCCTGAGTCTATTTCTACTTTTTAAATGAGATCTTTTGCAAAAATCTCCTCTATGCTACACACCCCAAAGAATTATCTATCTGTTCAGTCAGGGTACTAACTTCCCCCAAGTCCTCAATTTCCTGCCTGCACAGAAAATGTCAAGAAGTCAGGCTGTTTTCACAAAGAAAACATGCAGTTGCCACCAGATGCCCTACCCCCAGCCCTCAGTCTCAGTACACTCTGGGAGTGAGCTTGGGCAAATCATCAAGATAGAGGGATGGGTGGGTGAGCCCCAAGGTCTGTAGGATCACTTCACCTCTCCTGCAATGCAATTCTTCTAAGAACACACTTGCTCCCTTCCAGTTTCTGAATGAGGAAACCAAGAAGTCGAGGCCTGCATGTCCCCAGGGACAGGGCTAGAACCCAAGGCCAGGTCTGTCTGTCTTAGTTCCCCACTGCATTAAGAGAATAAGGAAAATCTATGCTTCTGCCCAGTCACCTATTCAGCATGGGTTTCTGCAAAGTGGGGAGACCAGGAGCCCACATTCCAGGAAAACACCACAGCTCCACATCACATCCCCCTAAACCTCCCACCACTAGGAGAAAGGGAGACACCTGGAGGGTATCTGGCCAGAGATCTGGGAATGGAGTTGGACTCGAGACCCCCTCCTCAGCCATCTCAGGCCTTCACCTCTTCAGTGTAGCCATGGGAAACCTGAAGTCCCATCTGTCCAGGTCCGGTTTGGAGCTTTTCCTCACCTCCAGACCCCCATGCTTAGGGCTGGAGCCTCAGTGTGGGGCCCCACTCAGCTGAGGCCCTGACAGGCTCCAGAGCAAGGAAACCTGGGAGTGCTCCAGCCTCGCTGGCCTTGGCTCAGATCCCAACTGCAGACTGCTTTCTGCTTCCTGGGGACTCTACTCAGGCCCCTGCAGTTCCCACTACTCGGGTACTGCTCTTCCTGGCTCCTGTTAGGGCTCAGCTCAGTGTGACCTCCTCAGAGACACCCTCCATGAACTGCCCCAGCCTGCCAATACACCCCTACCACCAACCATCACAGATCCCTACACTGACAAGCAAATGATGCCACCATCTGAAACCCAGGAGTAACAGAGTGAAGGCTGGTGCCTCAGCTGTAAAACCCAGGCCGGGGGGCGGGGGGAGGGGGGCGCACGCTGGGGTCTTGCTCCCAGCTGAATGGCCAGGACCCAGCAGTGTCAGACGTTCAGCAGATGCTGCAGGGATGTTTGTTAAACTAACAAAAGACTAGAAGCAGAGAGTCCTGCCTCGGCTCTTGAATCTTAAAGAAAGTACACAAGCATGTTTGGAATTAAACGAGACACTCAGTTTCTAGCTTGAGGCTGCCCTACTGACCTAGGAGAGAACTAAAAGGATTTAGGTTTTCTAAAGAGCCTGAGTAATGTCCCAGTAGGTGGTAGCAAGCGAGAATGCACGTGTCCCTGAGAAACGCGGTTTGCAGTGCCCCTATGTCAATGAGTAGGTTAGAGTCCAGCCAATTCCCATACACATTTCAAAACCTAGTTTGGCTCCCCATCGGTGCCCTGGTTTTTGGAAACCAGAAAACAGAACCCAAGCTTGTCCTGGACTAGTCACTATCCCTTTCCTGCTTACTTCCCCTCCTTCTTCCAAAACTGGGCTAGCAAAGGCCCATGTTTTGTCCGAGTTCTGGGAGGACAGTGTTGGTTCTGCTGTTTCGTGGCCTCACCCAGCCTGCTTCTGAGCCCACGATCCGGTTGCATACCCCCCAGCAACCGCTGGCATTCAACACGAGGCAGGTGTCCTGCCAGCTCTTTCACTAGGGACCTGAGGCAAAGGGCAGGGAACCGTCAAAGCTGGCTCAGGAACAAAAGCATCTTCTATCAGGGGAAAAAAAGAGAGAGAAGAAAGCAAATAGCAGGTGGCCCACTGTCTGGGGTAGGGCTGCGAGCCTCCCACTAATTCTTTGTTCCACAGAGGGGTTTGGGGCCAATTCGGCCACTTCTCCCGAGGCAAGGGCAGCCCCTCCTTCCAATTTGAAGGGTTAACTCTGAAAGACTCAGACTACCTAACGAAAACAGAGGCGAGGCTCTTTGTGTGCAGGGTTCACAAAGTCTCACATCCCGCGCCTCTACGGGAGAAGACACACCAACCGGGGGTGGCGCTCTCAAAACACGCCCAAAGATGGAATAAGGGCGGACCTTCAAAAACACGCTGCCCTAGGGCCAGGTCACCCTAGGGAAGGGTGCAAAAGCCCGCATTCCTAGGTACGCCCTCCCGGCCCACCAGAGAAAACCTAGTCCAGCCCCCACCCCTGCCTCCCAGCGGCGTCTGGCCTGCGTCGGGCGCCCCTCCGCCCGCCGGCAGGTTTGCCACAGCCGCCGAGGGCCGCTGCTCGACCACCCGAGGCCGATCCGTACGCCATGCGTCCCTGATAGGAGCACACGCGCACTGGGCCGAAGGTGGAGGGGGGTGGGCCGCCGCGCGCGCTCACGCACGCGCACTGGGCCAGGCTCCTGCCGCTCGCCAGTACGCACGCACGCACGCCGTACGCGCGGGGCCCAGGCCGCGGCCCATATCGGGGTGCCCAAGCTGCCGCAGAGACCGCTGGGAGGCGCTCGTTGGGGCCCTTGCCCGGCCGGCACGTTCATTCACCTATAGTAAAAGACATCCCTGTGGCCGGCCGACAGCCCCGACCTTCTGGGCACTTCTTCCCTCTCCCAGCCCTGCGGGAGCGCCGGACACTCCCACCTCTTCCGCTCCATCGCGCCCGGCTCCTCGGCCCGCCGCTGCCGTCGCCGCCCGGACCCCCGGTCTCCGCCGCCGCCTCAGCTGTCTCCTCCTCCGCCGCCGCCACTTACCGTGGCTGTTCCGGCCCGCAGGCCCCCACCCTCCACCCCGAGTCGGGCGCGCGCCGGCTTTGCCGCCCTCTCAGCCCCCTCCCCGCGCTCGCCAGCCCCCGCTCGGGGGGCCCGCTCCGCCCACCCGCCCGCGCGCGGGGCTGCGTACTGCGCAGGCGCCACGCAGGTCCCGCCCCGCGGCGACACCGCCAATCAGCACGCGGACAGGGACCCAAGCCAGCTGTGGCATGAGGCTATCGCGCTCGGTGCTGGCGTGCTTTAACTGTGTCGCCCCCTGTCTCGTGGGGGGTCTTCCTCCAGAGCCTGTCACCATGTCCACGCTTGGATTCCGAGATGCTCGTCCAGTGCCGGACCCGTGTTCCACTTACCCCCAGTCTCACAACATTCAGATTCTAAACCGGCGTCCACATCCGGTACCACTGCCGGTGACCACCCGCCTACATATCCCAGGTCCCATCTAATGCTTTTCTGACTCCTCTGAATCCGGGGATACGCCTCATTTTTCCCTTGTCCAGCCTAGTCTAACCACCATCTTTCGCCTGGGAGTCCAGGACCTTCCTAAGAAACCTCTCGCCCTCCTGTTGTCCCTCCCCATATACCCCTTTCTCTTCCCAGCCAGAGCGTCCAGGTGGCGCTGCCCCCTGGTTTCATTGCTCCCCTAGGGCAGAGCCTGGCCGGTCCAGGGCAGGTACTTAAGACTGCTGCATGAGTGGACCGTTGTGGCTGGTACCGTAAGCAGGCTGGACCTCCTGGCCGCCCGACCTAATGTTTGTTTTCTGAGTGAGTTAAGAGAATGCCGGTGGTAAGGCCCCAGGTTCCACCCGGGGAGACAGAGGGGTGGTCTGCACACCTGGTTCTCCCCTGCAGGTGTCTTTAGCCCCAGACCCAGTGATTTCATGCTCTGGTTGAAGGCAGGTCCTCGGCGAGGAAACCCAAGCCCACAGCAGGCAGGTGTCTTCAGGTGAGTGCAATTTTTCAAGATTTCTTATGTCCCTTCCCCTCCTAGGTTCCCCAATGGGCAGCTGCACAGACAGCAGCTGCCTCAGGTGAGCAGGGCAAAGTGGCCAAGCAGGCGCCCTGAATGGGTGGTCACCGGATTACAGAGCTGGTTTGAAGCCTTATGTTCCTATCTGCAAACCCAGGGCTCCAGGATTCTGGCCTTCATTGAGTCTTAACTGGCTAGGTATGTTTTCCAGCATGTACAACTTTTTTCTTTCTTTTTTTAAGCTTTATTTTATTCTCATTCAAGAGAGGGAGAGAAGTATTGATTGGTTGCCTTCACAGGCACTTCGACTGAGGATCGAACCCACAATCTAGGCATGTGCGCTGACCAGGAATCGAACTGGTGATGACATTTTGGTTACAGGATGACACTCCAACCAACTGAGCCCACCAGCTGGGGCATGACTTTATTCCTTAATTGAAGAAATATAATTACAGAGACAAACACATTAATTGTGATCAGTGAAACCATGTGAACATGTTTAAATGAAAAAGTATCAAACACCCCCCCTCACCCCACCCTGTGTCAGGGGTCCCCAAGACTACCTCCCCTGCAATCCTGCTTTGAGTTTTTTGAGTATACACAGAAATGGAATTCCAGAAATGAAATTGCCGAGTCAGACAGTGATCCTATGTTTAATGCTTTGAGGAAACACCATCCTGTTTTCCACAGCAGCTGCCCCATTTCACCTTCCCACCAGCAGTGTGCCATACACGAGGGCTCTCCCCACATCCCTGCCAGCACTTGTTTTCTGGGTTTTGTTTTTACTAATAGTAATCATCCTGATGGGTGTGTGGCATTGGGTCACAGGATTTTGACCTCAAGAACCACTGTGAAATATACACCATATGTGCCCCCACTTTCTCCTCAGTTGCTTCTCAGGGAATCTGGCCCAAGCTGGCCCCCCTGTGTGCTGGCACAGTGGTCTGACTGGGAGGGGGGATGGGGCTGCCTACTTCCCTCCCCTTTGCTGGGCCTTCCTTTGCTCCTTTGAAATAAACCCCCTTTCTCAGGTTCCTTGGCTTAATTCCCAAGTGGACACCCTTTCCTGCCCATCTCTGTTAGGGAAAAAAATAGAAATTAAATTGGAAGGTGCCAAATGAGGAACCTTCAAAAAGACTTTCTGTGGCAGGGTCTCCCCCTCAGCACCACTTACGTTGGGGCCCAGTCTTTCTCTTTGTGGGGTGGGGAGGTGTTGTGGGCACCATGGGGTATTGAGCAGTATCCCTTACCCCCACCTACTTCATGCCAGGAGCACCCCCTACTTGTGACAATTACAGATGTCCTTAGACACTGCAACAGTCCTTGCAATCTAATTCAAGGCTAGGTAGGCACTCTCCTGGGGCCCAGATTTAGCTGGGGGGGGAGGGGTGCCATAACCTTGGTCATCAAAATGAATGGTATTAAAGCAATATTTTAAGAATTTAAAATGCAAAAAAATCATTGTGAACAAAATGTTGAAGTTTTTATGCTGTAGCAAAAATATCAGGTTTAGCATGCACAAAGCCAAGAAAACCAATGATGCCAGATACTGAACTTATCTCACGGTCCTTTGGACACCCAGCAAGAGTCAACTGCTGAGTGCAGGTGCCAGGCAGTGCAACAGTGTCGGAGTTTGATGTGAACACAGGGTTGGCTGAACAGAGCCGTGTCAAGCCATTTTGGAGACTGAAACAGAATGACACATGCCCCATTTATATGTGTTTTTATGTATTTTTTCTTAATGGTTAACTTTTTCCCAGAACATTAAAGTGGTTGAAAAAAATATTGAGATATTGAAAATGAATTGTATTGCCCTGGCTGGCGTAGCTCAGCGGATTGAGCACGGGCTGCAAACCAGGCATTGCAGGTTCAATTCCCAGTCAGGGCACATGCCTAGGTTGCAGGCCATGGCCCCCAGCAACCGCACATTGATGTTTCTCTCTCTCTCTCCCTCTCCTTCTCCCTCCCTTCCCTCTCTAAAAATAAATAAAATCTTAAAAAAAAACAGACTTGCTTATTCTTTAAAAAAAAAAAAAAGAAAATGAATTGTATTAAAACTTACAGTAGTTTGAGATTAAATATTCTATTTGTACCCAAACCTGTATTAGGATTTCACTTTTGTGACTTTCAAAGAAGCAAACTCAGATTTTCTGAATGTCTGTCTCCACCTCTAGATCTTATTTTTTTAAAGATTTTATTTGCCCCAGCTGATGTGGCTCAGTGGATTGAGTGCTGGCCTGCAAATCAAGGGGTCGCAGGTTTGATTCCCAGTCTAGGCAGGGCATGTGCCTGGGTTGCAGCTGGGTCCCAGTAGGGGGTGCATGAGAGGCAACCACACATTGATGTTTCCCTCCCTCCCTTCCTTCCCCTATAAAAATAAATAAAATCTTTTAAAAAAGAAAAAATAATTAGTTGCCCAAGGTGTGAGTGTATTTCTGGACTCTCGATTCTGTAACACTAGTCTGTATCTTTTGTTTTCCTAACAGTACTGTCCAATACTGTCCTGTTCAATGGTTTTGACTTTGCAGTATAGTTTGGAGAGTGTAATATCCTTGGTTATTGGTGGTACCTGATGGATTGTTTCTCTGTGCATTTGAGGCACTAAACTCTTGTTTAATTTTATATATTTTTTATTAGAGAGAGGGCAGGAAGGGAGGAAGAGGGAAACATCAGTCACTTGCCTTTTGCACTTACCCTGACCAAGGACTAAACTCAGACAGGCACCCTGACCAGGAATCAAACCGGTTACCATTTGCTTTGCAGGATGACGTCCAGTCAACTGAGCCACACGGGTCAGGGTATCTTGTTTGGGTACTGTTTTGCTCTTAGCAATTCAGCAAGTTGATAAGTAGAGGTCTCTTCTTTTCCAGTATGAGGTGCTATAGCTTGTTTGTTTTCTCTCACCTCTGCTGTCTCTACAATGTCCTGTCTCTACTGGGATCTGCTGCCTGGGTGGGCAATGGGGGATGGGTCCCAGTCTTCTACTTTGCCTCCTTGCTAGTTGTGGCCACAGCTTGCAGCACTGCTCTGCCACTCTCTGCCTGTCACAGAGTTTAGCTGCACTAGGCACTGGCTACCAGGGCCAGAATGTGGCTTCTGCCCCTCTTGTCCCCTGGCTGCTGCGTGAGGGATGCAGCTTGGCTCCTCCACTGCTACCTTGTCAGCAGGGCTGTGGCAGGTACTGGTCTGCTCTTGAGGACCTGTTTTTCTCCTTCCTTGTCCCACCTCCCCTGCTCATTCTGATGCACCACCTTCGGATGTCCCCATACGCAATCTCTCAGGCCTATCTGTGTGCAAAGCAGGGTCCTTTGTAGAGTTAAAGTTATCTGACTTTAAAGAGAGGGAAAAAGGGGTGTTCTCTCTCTGCCATGATGCTGATGGCACTCCTCAGATGTTTTTGTTACAACCATTAACCACTGCAAAAATACATAAAAACACAGGAATCAGGGCACACTTCCTTTTGCTTCAGGATGCAGTATGGTTCAGCACAGCCCTGTCTAACCTGCATGTATTACATACTGTTAACAAAAATTTAACATTAAGTACTCATTTATCTCACTTCACCATGTGTTGAACAGACATGTTCATATGTCTAAAAGAACATCACAAATATTATTATAATGGCAAGCAAGAAGAAATGTACATCCCTCACTGGTTAATAAATGTTGGTACCAGGCAGCTGTTAAAAACTGAGGATTCTGTTTTCTGAAGTGGTGTGGACTCTGGGAAATAAGCCTTAGGTGAACAAAGTATATGCAGAAAGATGTGTAGCAAATGCCACCACTTGTTTAAAATATGCAGCTGTTGCTCTGGCTGGTGTGACTCAGTTGACTGAGTGACTTGCGTCTCCTACTGGGGACGCAAGAGGCAACCACACATTGACGTTTCTCTCCCTCTCTCTAAAAATAAATAAGATCTTAAAAAATATGTATATGGCAGTTATGAATTCAGTGTGTCCCCCAATGAAATTCACGTTGAAATTCTGAGCCCCAGTGTGTGGCTGTATCTGGAGATGGAGCCCCTAAGGATGTAATGAGCTTAAATGAGATCAGAAGGGTGGGGCCCTGGTCTCCCAGAATTAGTATTGTTCTAAGAGACCAGAGAGCCCACTTGCGCTGTCTTCCTCCCTCTGCTGAGGCATCAAGGAGAGGCTTTGTGAAAGAAGACACAGTGAGAAGGCAGCTGTCTGCAAGCTAGGAATTGGGTCCTTACAGAAACCAACCCTGCCAAAACCTTGATCTCAGACTTCCACAACTGTGAGAAAATTGAAACTACCTCAGACACCTAAATTCTGTTGTTTGAGCCATCCAGTCTGTGGCATTTTGTTATGGTAGCCCACGCAGACTAATATAACAGCTATTTTCACAAATATGCTCTATCTGCATTCAGAGTTTCTAGAATTTTCAAGAACTTGGCAAGAGTTGGAGAGAAGTGGGTAGGGGCACCAGGAAGGGAATAGACTGTGCCATATCCTTATGTACTTGTTTTTGTATGCTTCATGTGATGGTCTAACGTGTCTCTAAGTTCTGATATTCCTCCTTTCAAAATACAGAGCCTAATTCTCCTTCCCTGGAGTGTGGGCTGGACTAAGAGACGTGATCCTAACAAATGGAATGTGCACTGAGAATCAAAGAGAGGGATGAGTGGGAGTTCTGAAGGTAGATCATAAAAGACATGTGGCTTCTGCCTGCTCTCTCTGGACTCACTTGCTGGGGGGGTGGGGCAGGCCAGCAGCCACACTGTGAGGACGCTCAGACGGCACTGTGGACAGGCCACGTGGAGAGAAGCTGAGGCCTCACGTGAACAGCCGTATGAGGAAGCCATCCTGGAAATGGCTCCTCCAGCCCCAGTCTCACCTTCAGATGAGGCAGCTCCAGCCAGCAGCTTGACTGCAAGGACCCCAAGCAAGGACCATCCACCTGTTACTCCAAAATGCTTGCCTACAGAAACTGAAAATAATGAATGTTTGTCATCGGGTAATTTTGTAAGGTAGCAATAGATAAACACACTTTTCAGATATTATCCATTAAACACCTTAAAATAACCAATCTCTGCCACCCATTGGGAAATTCCTAGATTTACAAAATTTTGGAGCTGAAAGGACCCCTGGGTCATCCAAGCCACCAGGTTACCAAGGTTATCAAGCCTCTAGCATCACCACATCCAGGCAGGGCAGGTTTCAGAGCAAGGTTTAATATAGTCACACATCAAAGTTATTTTCAAAAACACAGAAAGTCCCAAGTAGTGCTGTGAATCTCCTTGTGATCCATGCAGAAGGCTGGGGCTGTTCCAGACGTAGCAGGTGCTGAGATGGGAGCTGTTGGCACCTCTGGTCACCTGAAGGGGGAACATGGCAGGGTGAGCAGAAGGCTCCAGGCTCCTTCCTGTTCTTGTGGGAGAAGAGGCACTGAGTGGTGAGAAGGACACGGATGCTGCAGCGAGGTTCCAAAACCAGATGTAGCTGTGCCACGTAAGCGCTGCACGGCCAGGGTCTCATCTGTGATGTGGGGTGCAGCCATGCCCACTCTGAACTGTCATGTGGGCAGTGAGTTAATAACACAGACAATGTGGGCAGTACATTGTGGTCATGCCAGGGACTAATGGATAAGTTGGAGGGCTCATTCCTGCTCAGAGCAACCCATCCAGGGAAGACAGTGGCTGTGGGCGAACCTCCACTGTCCCCATCTGTAAACTGGGCTTTCCTCTGTTCTGCCCAGGGCTGGGCAAGCAGGGTGCATGGTCAGTCTCCAGGAGCAGTGCCCACTCCACCGTCCCACAAACTGAGGCTGCCAGCTGGCAGCTCTGTGCCGATGGGCAGGGAGGTACCTGGAGAGCTTACCCCAGAGTTCTGGCCGCAGAGAGATTCTGCAGGGTGAATAGTCCAGGCAAGCCTTCCAGCCCTGCGGCCCCAGTCCTGGAAGTGTGGGAACCCACCTTGTGGAAGCGCATAGCCTGCCAACAATCACTAAACTTACCAGTGAGGAGGGTCGGTTTAACTAGTCATCCTTCTTAAACTTGCCATTGATGTAGGGCACCCAGTCCAGAATCAGCCGCCAGTCGGTGGCCCACACTAGCCCCACGGTGCCCACGGCGCCCCACATGCCCGCTGTGGGAATCCTGTGAGAGGACAGCAGGGGTTAGGCCCTGCTGGGGCTCATCCTCCTGGTAGCACATGCTGGTCCCTCCCTCCATCCCTAGCTATGGTACTATCAGGCACCCACCATGTACTGGCCCCTTGGCCAACATGTGGGCACACCCTGCTGATGATCCTGCAGGTAGGCACAGGCAGAAGACCCTAAAGTGATGCTACTCCTATCTGCTTTCATATTGTGACCTGCCTAAGGTTTCATCGGAGGGATTTGCTACTAACACGAAAACAAACAACCCAAGCTTGTAACTGCCACAGACAACAGCTAATGCGTGCGTGCAGGCACCATATATACAGTTTACAGTGACTGGCTGACCCCTGCAACTGCCTAGAACTGAAGGAGGCATGAGTGTCAGGGTCTCTGTTTTCCAGATGAGACCTGGGAGGGAGACTGATTCACTCCCCTGAGGACACACAGTCTTATACTATAGATCTCATTTGTTTACTTTCTGTTCACTGACTAGAACATCAGCCGCCAAGGTTCCATCTATCACTGTGTCTCCGGCACTCAACAGTGCTAGGTGCTGGCACACAGCGTGTGCTCGGTAAGTGCTTGTTAATTGAAAGCCTGGTTGAGATTGTCGCTGCTCTGACCAAGCCCAGATGAGAATGGACTAACTGAGCCCGGGGAAGTCCGAGCCAACAGGCAGAGGGACTGAATGGGCGCCGGTGGAACCAGGGACAACCTTCACCGTGCAACCCTGGCCACTCTAGCTGTCAGTCACCACTATCAGTGTCCACCTGAAAGTCCCTGCCAGAGCCATTACCCAGAGGCAGCTCGCACTCCTCCCTCCCGCCTGGGTTCGCGGACACGACTACCAAATGCGTTCCCCTCTTTCTTAGCACCTCACGCTGTCACCCCAATTCCGTCAGCCTCCCACATGGGGACAGTAAAAGGTGCAGCCGTAGGCTTCACGATTCCTGTTCAAGACCATTTAAAAAGTTAAAAGCAAAGCCGGGAACATACAGGATCAGTTTTCAGGCCCGAATGGTTGAGCCAAGGGTGCTGGGCAGGGACAGGGAGGGCGCCTCCCGGGCGGGCACCGTCGCGGCCCCGTTAGAAATGGGCAAACTGAGGCTCAGAGAGGTTCGGCCAAGGAACCAGGAGCCTGAGTGTATGTGTGCCGAGCCAGACCGCTCCGCCTCTCTGTGCCTCAGTTTCTCCATCTGTGGCCCGGCACGATTTGTGGTCTGGGGGCGGCGGTGCGCGCACTGATATGGGCTGCACAACGGCGGCGCGGATCCGGGAGGGCGGGCGCGGGGTGCGGAGGGCAGAGGCCGCCACCTCACCAGTTCTTGGCCAGTTGAAGGTAGCGTGGGCCCAGAAACTTGCTCAGCATCGCGACGCAGTCCGCAGCTCAGGGTGACCCCGGTTCCGCCCGGCTGGGACGTACTACTACGTAGGCGCGCAAAGAGGCCCCGCCCCAGGTCCACAGACCACGGGAAATCTGGACCCGGCCACTGCGCGCGCAGACCCGGAACACAGTAACAGTCATTTCCGGGGCGGGGCGGATGACGTGTGGACGGGGGCGAGTGTGGGCGGACTTATAAGCACGTGACCCAAGTCTTCTAGTGCAGTCTTGTATCAGCTGTCATAGCGGCCCCAGCTGTGTGGCCACCAGTAACTAAGATCGGCCCGCGACATTTGTCTGGTGGCTTCGTGTTTTTACTATGTGCCAGAATTTCATTTACAATGGACAAAACTGAGGCCAGGAGAGGAGGAGACTTGCCCAGTGTCGCTCAAGGTGTAGGGTATGATGTAAACTCACTTCTAGGGGAGTGGAGCTGTCGTTTGTCACTGACCCTTTCTTAATGGGGTCTTGGCCAAAGGGCAGAGCTTCTCTGAACCTGTTTTCTCCTCGCGATTGTCTGTTGGAATTTTCTGCACGCTTCCTTCAGCGAGTGTGGTGCTTCCTTCTCCCGGCGGCGGAGGGCGGCCAGCTCTGGACCCCAAGGACACCCGAATCCCCTGATAGATGATGCGCTGCCCGGACTGGCCCACCCTCTCGTGGCTGACCGCCGCCCAGGCTCGCTAGGTCCCTGCGTAGGAGGCAGCAGGCCCAGAGGTAAGTCCCGGACGCTGTGGGTGTGCCGCCCAGCCTTGCCTCCTTGGATCTACTCCCAGAGCCCTCAACCCTCTGCCTGCAGAAGCTGCAGGTTTCGACATGCTCGCGGCTCCCGGCCCCGGACTGGGAGCCAGCAGAAGTATGTAGTGACTATGGTCTGGTTTCTCATTCATTTCAGTTGCTCGAGAATTTTTGAGTCTAGTAGTTTAGTATAAGATAGGACCTGAAAAAGTTTCCGTCCTTGATGGGAACTTAAAAAGTGGGCAGTAGAGGCCGTTATGATGATTGTTGAGAGAGGAGGAGAGAGCTGCCTGAAAAGGTGAGCAAACGCGGGCATGGAGGCCTGGGGCTGCAGGTCTTGGTTTCAGCGGTTCCTGAAGCCTTGCCACCATTGCTTCCTCTGCATTATGTATTCCAGCTAGAACAAAAAACGAGGGTAAAAGAAGTTTTATGGCGCATTGTATAACCTCAGAGGTGGCTGGATCCAGCAGTCTGGCGATATCACCAGGAATCTCTCAGCTTTTTCCTGTGTCACCCCCATTCTCTGGCAAACTCTTTCTGGGCAGCGTCACCCGCAAGCTCTGGGTTCATATTCCAGCAGCTCCTGCAGGAAGATGGAACCTTTTTCTCAGTAATTGCAGACGATGTCCCAAGGCTGGTTCTTATGAGCCTGCTTGGGAAACGGCAGATTTGGCT
Organism: Phyllostomus hastatus; assembly: GCF_019186645.2. Taxonomy (NCBI): domain Eukaryota; kingdom Metazoa; phylum Chordata; class Mammalia; order Chiroptera; family Phyllostomidae; genus Phyllostomus; species Phyllostomus hastatus. The sequence continues at coordinate 4,323,051 of NW_025333640.1, read as the reverse complement.
CCTCTCATATGAAGACATATGCTGCATAGGCTGAAATGGAAAGAAGAGGATCCCCAAAAGAGAATAACCAGGATTCTGTGACCAGAGGAGATGCTGGGTAGCAAGAACTGCTGGCCTCCCTCCCATTCTGCTGAACCTCTGCTGAGAGGCCTCCTGGATTCCCTGTGTGTTCCTGTCTGCCCCTCTGGGGAAAACTGAACTCCTTTTCTTGACTGATAAGAAAATTCACATAACATAAAATTATCCATTAAAACATACAGTGCAGTGGCATTTAGTGCACTCACCAGGTTGTGTAACCACCACCTCTATCTAATGCCACATTTTCATCTCTCCTAAAATAAGCCCCATCCCCATCAGCAGCCCCTCCCCAGCCCCTCCCAGCCACAAATCCACTTCCTGTCTCTGTGGACTTGCCTGTTCTGGACATTCCACACACATGGAATCACCCTGCGGCCTTGTTTACCTGGCTTCTCAGTGAGTATCATGTTTTCAGGGTTCATTCACGTCATAGCAAATGTCAGTGCTTCACTCCTTTTTCAGCTCCAGTTGACATTCAACATTGTATTAGTTTCACATGTGCAGCATAGTAGTTAGACATTTATATGACTTACAAAATGATCCCCCCATAAGTCTGGTACCCACCTGGCACCACACATCGTTATTACAGGTGCCTCACCCCTTTTCACAGCTAAAATTCTAGGGCCTGGATGGGCACACTGTGTTTGTCCATTTCATCTGTGGATTGATTCTTTTGAAATTTCTACTTTATTGACATATATTTGACATACACAAATACATATATTTAAAACACACAGGTTGGTATTAGGACATGTGCATGTCTCTGAATCCATCACCACCACTGATATGATGAATGCCTCCCCCACCCCTTCCCAGCCAGCCATCACTCATCTGCTCTCCGCTGCTATCAATTAGTTTGCATTTTCTAGACCTTTCCAGAAAGGGAATCATATAGTTTGTTCTCTTTGGTATCTGGCCTCTTCCACAGAGCGTAAGTATTCTCAGAGTCATCCAGTCGTTGTGTCTGTCATCCTTCTGTTGCTGAGTTGTATTCCTTGCTATGTGTGGACCTGTGTGTTCACTCACCCGTTGAAAGACATGCTGGTTGTTCCCAGGTTTTTCTATTACAAATGAAGCTGCAGTGGATGGTCATGTCCACATCAAATGTGTGTCTTGGTTTCTCTGGGGTGGGTGCCTGGGACTGGAGGGGCTGTCTCATAGGAAAGCATAGGTTTAACTGTTGAAGAAACTGCCAAACTTTAAAAACAAAAGATTTTATTTATTTTTAGAGAGAGGGGAAGGGAGAGAGAGAGGGAGAGAAACATTGACTGAGTTGCTTCTCCTACATGCCAATCAGGGACCAAACCTGCAACCCAGATATGTGCCCTGACCGGGAATTGAACCGACAACCTTTCACTTTGCAAGACAATGCCCAACCAACCGAGCTACACCAGTCAGAGTGTCAAACTCTTTTTTAAAAATTGATGTATAATTGACATATAACATACCACTAGTTTCAGGTGTGCCACCACTATTTCCTGAAATAGTTACACCCATCCACCAGTCACATGAGACTCCTGTGGCATTCACATGTCTTACTACTTTAAAGAGGACACTCACTATATCTCACTATATGGTTTCCCATGGCTGCCATGACAGCTGACCACTCGCCAGCCGGCATGAAACAACAGGAAAGTATGTAATCTCTCCGAGTTCTGGAACCAGAAGTTCTAGATCAAGGTGTCATAGGGCTGCGCTCCTGCCGGAAGCCCCAGGGAAAGATCCTTCCTCTTTCCCAGCTTCTGGGGGGTTCCAGTGTCCTTGGGCTTGTGGCAACATGACCGCAGTCTCTGCCTCCTTTGTTCCATGGCTTCTCTCTCTCCTGTGCCTGTGTTTGTCCTCTTCTCTCTCTTACAGGCACACTGGCATTGATTGGGGGCCCACCCAGAGAATGTAAAATGACCTCATCTCAGAGCCTGCCCTTGCTTACGTCTGCAAAGCCTATGTTCTAACGCAGGCAGTCCTCACTTCATTGTACTGCACAGACATTAGGAACTTTTTGTTTGATGGGAGTTTCCTTTTTCTTTTTAAACTGAATTATAAATACTTCCCCCATTTATCAAAGCTTAGCAAAGAACTCCCAAATTATTAAACGATCACTCTTTTTTTACTTTTATTGCATTTATTTTATGTTGAATTTACTCCTGGGCCGTAAGTTTTTGTTTCTTCAGTTTCCTCTGGGAAATCATCTTCATTGTTCAAGAATTATTCATTCACAGAGCAGACAATTTCATATTTTTTTAAACCACTATTATTTTTTAAAAGATTTTATTTTGAGAGAGAAGGGAAGGGAGGTAGAAAGGGAGAGAAACATCAATGTGTGGTTGCATCTCACACGCCCCCTATGGGGGCCTGGCTCACAACCCAGGCTTGTGCCCTGAGTGGGAATTGAACCAGTGCCCCTTTGGTTCACAGGCCAGCACTCAACCTGATAAGCCACACCAGCCAAGGCGCATTTTATATTTTAAATCCCAGGGCTCTCACGCACTCCTTGGCCTTAATTAGGTAATCTGCAGTGCTCTTCTCCTCTCAGTGATGCTCATATGATGTGCCTTCTCAGTCTCCCAGAAGACACAGCAGGGCAGAGGCTTCTCCTGCATCTCAGAAGGGGTACGTGGCCACCAGACCCGGCATCGTTTAGGCCTCGGGTGTTGCAATTTTTACAAACGGAAGACCAGACTTCCATCAGCAAAATGATTACAGCTTGCTTTATCGTGGTGGTCTAGAACTGAACCCACACATTTCCGAGGCCTACCTGTAAGGCCTTGTTCATAGGTTCCGGGTGCCACCATCACCGGCTGCTGCACTGTATGACTTCTGATGACACCCACTGTGGTGTGGAGTGGGTCTCCCCCTCTTAATCTGGCACGTCCTTTCCCTCCCTGGCCCCAGGGTGACAGGGCTGGTCCAGGAGGCCAGACTCAGCAGGTTCTCATAGGGCTGAGGCCATAAGTGGCCATCTTCTGAGAGCCAGGAGGGCTGCCCTGAGGCCTGGGCGGAGGCATGCAGCTGCCGGGAGAGCTGTGCCCTGACATCACCACTATCAGGACGGTGACACACCCATCATTTCGTTTCCCTGCCCACAGGATTTCTCTGAGCTGTCAAGCAGGCCCTCCTTCCTGAAATTTTCAGAGAGCCAACCCCTGCTGGGACAGAGGGGGTGCCTCATTTGGTGAGCATTTAGGCACCTTTTTTCCCTCACCAGAGGACATTTTTCATTGCGTTTACGACAAAAGCAAGCAGGGAGGGGGAGGACTCGGGGGTGGGAGAATGAAACATGGATGTGAGAGGGGAACACTGCCCCCTACACCCAGTTTGGTGGCCCCCACAACTCAGGCATGTGTCCCGACTGGGAATCCAACCTGCAATCCTGTGCACTGGATGATGCTCCAACTGTCACACTGGCCAAGGCTGGGCACCTTTAAGACTTTTTTTTTTTTTAAATTTTAAGACATTTTTAGAGAGGGGAAGGGAAGGAGGGAAACACCGATGTATTCATCAGTTGCCTCTCATGTGCCCCCAACTGAAGACCTGGCCTCCAACCCAGGCATGTGCCTTGATTGGGAACTGAAAAGGCAACCTTTTGGTTCACAGGCTGGCACTCAATCCACAAAGCCACATCCCCAAAGGCTAAGATGTATCTTTCTTTAAACATCTCTGTTGAGGTGTTAATTCCGACAGTACTGTTTACCCATTTAATGTGCACAATTCCATGGGGTTTGGTATACCACACCATTAATTTTTAAAATTAATAGGCAGCATCTCTGGAAGCAGCTTCTGTGGGAGCCAATCCCAGTCCCAGACCAGCAGGAGCCCCTATTTCGAGTACAGGTGCCCACGTCAGGTGGGGGTTTGGTGTTAGGAGTGGCTGTGGTTCTTTCCGGGCCAGCCAGAGGCTCTGCTGACGTAACTCTGCCCACCCCAGTCAGATCCCTGGGGTGGCTGAATTATGTGCCTCTCCCAAAGAACATGCTCCTTCCTGACCCCTATGAACCAGTGAACAGGACATTATTTGGAAAGAGGATCTTTGCAAATGTCATTAAGATGAAGTCATTCAGGAGTTGGGTGGTCCTGATGCAGTGACAAGTGTCTTTGTTACGAGGAGATTGCACAGACACACAGGATGAAGAGAAGCCACGAGAAAACAGAGGCAGGGACCAGGGTGAGGTGGCCACAAGTCCTGGAGCCTGAAGTCTCTGGAGGAAACATGGACCTGTGACACCTTAACACCTTGATCTTGGACTTCAGTCCTCCAGGATGTGAGAATTAATCCCAGTGGGTTTAAGCTGCCCACCACCACGTGTGGCGCTTCATTAGGACTGCCCCAGGACACTTGTACCCCTGAAACCTGGGCATCCTGAGGAGCCCCACACCCCCAGTACCATCTTTACAGGGCACAAGCCCAGGTCACTCAAGCTGTTCCCTCGAATTCAGGGCCAGGGGCCCCAAGTTCAGGGTGCCACCTTTTTAACTCTGCCCCTCCCCACCCCATTGCTAAGAACACAGCCACTGAGAGATCGGTGGACAGCTGAGCATTGCCATATGTCACATTTATTGCTACAGTGCTGTTATGTACAGGACGGGTCTCCATATTGACTCCAAAGGGGCTTATTTAAAATTTCGAAAGAATCCAGCCAGCTGTGTGGGCACTTGTATAAAATTACTTTTCTTAAAAAATTAAAAACAAAAAAAAAACACCCCAAAACCACCAGTTATCTTGAGGCACTCGGAGCACAATCTCTAAGTGTGGTTCCCCCTCCCCCCGTGCTACTTCTTCCCCTGCTGGGTTAGTTTCATGTTACATAAATTACTCTTTTTTAAAAACTGGTTTGAGAGAAAGGAGGAGGGAGGAAGGAAGAGAAACATTGATTAGTAGTTCCACTCATTTATGCGTTCATTGGTTGATTCTTGCATGTGCCCTGGTCAGGGATTGAACAACCTTGGCATCGAGAGATAATAATCAACTGAGCTACTCAGCCAGGGCTATACTTCAAATTATGCACACAAGACACAGTTCAAAAACCTGCAGGCCTCGGGGGGACTAGGGTCCTTGGCCCCTGCCTGTCTGGACCAAGGGGCAAAGAAAGAGAGAAACTCAGGCAGGTTCCCCAAGAGACACAAGTCCCAACAGACCAAGGGAATGATCAGGCAAGCCGATGATTTCTTACTCCCCCAATGAGTCTTGGAGGTAGGACCCTAGAGGACCCAGGTGATTATCGGGGCTCAAGAAGTTCGCCCTGGCCCCAAGCCTGGTCGTCTTGCCTGGTGCTGGCTTGTGAGGTGCTTTTGAGCTTCCCACAGGGCACTTTGCTACCTAGCCTTCAGGAGTTCTAGTCATTTGTGGGGGGAGGGTGGGGGGTGGAGTCAGGTAGCCCTGGAACTTGGGAAGTGAATTCCCCTCCCCAGCATCCCACTGGGATGTTGGTGGGATGAATGCAGCCAGGCTGGGGGTCCTTAAGGCTTCTATGGGTGGGGCAGGGGCATAAAGGTAAGGAAACCGAGACCCCAGCCAGCCTGAGCCTGCACCTGGGTGACATGTAGGGTGACCAACCGCTGCAGTTTCCCTGGAAACTGCAGGGGGTCCAAAAATACAGATGATTAGTGTAAACCTGGATAGTCCTGGGCAGCCTAGGACAAGGTGGTCCTCCTGGTCACCCATGAGACAAGTGAAACCAAAGGGGACTTGGGGAGGCCTGAGGGAGACCCACCCTCCTGCTTTTGCAGTTGGGCAGTAATTTGGGCAAATGCACAACCTGAGGGCTTTTCTGTGCATGGCAATCCTGTCCCTTCTCCCTGCTCTGTCCACACCAGGACAGCCACCTGGTGCTAGCAGTTTTCTGTGCTGGCCTCGAGCTACAGCCCTGTTGCCAGAATGCAAAGATAGGCTTGGGTTGCCAGGTCAAAGGAGTGAAGGACGAGGAGTCTGGGGAGACCCCACAGCATTGTGCTCCAGCAGTGCAATCCTCATGCCCTGGAAACTGGGTCACAATAAAGGCCCCCATTTTGGAGAGTTCTGTGGGCTCCAGGGAGAGCAGCCTTTGGGGTCCCAAGGAGGGATGTGGGACCTTCAGGCTGCTGGGAAGTGCCTGGGGAACCAGAATGACTTCTGGAGGAGGACACTTGGCCTTGTCACCTGGGATGGCTGTGCCTCGGTTGAGCCTCTGCCCCGCCTGAGAGCCTAGAGTGTCCCTCTCTGTTGGAGGGAGAGAGGATGGGGTGGACGGGCCCCCATCAGGGGAAAGCCCACCCACCACTTTACCCCAAAGCAAGAAAAAACCCCAACATCTCAAAAACCAAATGAGACCCACCCAACCCTGCTCTCCCTGTGTCCCACGGCTGGGCTCCTGGTGCAGGGGTGGGGACCTCAGGGTTACAGTGGGGCCTTTTTAATACAACTTTTAATCTGTTTGATCGTGAAATGCAATGCTCAGTTCTAGAAACAGCAGCAGAAATAGCAAGAGACATGAAACTTTTATACAAAAACATTTGTTGCTTACAAAACATATGCAAAAAAAGCTAAAAAAAAAAAAAACCCAAAATAAAAACAAAGGCATCCTCCTTGCTAATTTTCTTCTACATTAAAAAAAAAATCTCATAACTAGCATTTTTATTTTCCTTAAAAAAAAATATCAGGCATAGGCACAATTTGCTGGTGGCTTTTGAAGAACAAGCCAGTTTTTCACAGCGTCTCTCTCCAGCGAGTGATATGTTTCAACTTTCCCATGTTTTATACTTAAGGCATTTTTTTCTTTTCTGACAAAGTGTATTGTATATTTTGTTTGCTTTCCAGTTTTTACCAAAAAAAAAAAAAAAAAAGAGAGAGAGAGAGAGAAAAGAGAGGGGGGGAGGGAGGGAGAGAGAGAGAGAGAGAGAGAGAGAGAGAGAGAAAAAGAAAGCTTCTTTTGGCCAGGACTTGGGTAGCAAGGCCAAGATGCAGTTTCAGGATCCATCAGGCAAGTCCCAGGGCACAGCGGTGGCTGAGGCCTGGGGGTGGATACAGCAGGGTCCCTGGGAGGCTCCTAGACCCAGTTGTCACCTCCAGGGCTCCCATCACTTGAAGCCTCCTTAGGTTGGTGTTGGCTCAACACCGATCACAGGCGTGTGTGAGGAGGTGGACTGGCCGGCCCACACTGCGGATGGACCTGATACCTTGTGTGACCATTCCAGGTTAGACTGAGGTCGGTCAGCTTATCTCACGGCGGCGTACCTCTCACATATGACCAGCAGGGTTGTGGGCCTCGCTCAGGCCCGGGTGGGTGGCCGAAAGCACCATCTGGGGGTCTCCGACCACACCTGACACCTTCTCCTCTTCTCGTCGCTTCAAGCAGGCTGCTTTGGGGTTCAGGTTACGTTCTGGTGGCAGAGGGAGAGTACTGTGGGAGACGGTCCGCAGAGAGGGAGAACGTGAGGTGGCAGGGTGTGGGGAGTGTGGCAGAGCGCCAGAGGAAGGCGAGGGCCCCCGCATGTGTTGCTGCCTGCATTTCTTAACTTGTCCTCCCATTCCCTGAGGAGGCTGTGCAGGGCTGGGGGGTTGGAAAGAACAGGCTGGGTGACCTGGGGGATGTCAGAGTCTGAGACACAGACAGAGCCCAGGAGCTAGTGCACACCCATTTCCAGTGAAGCACCATCGGCATGCAGTCAGGAAGGGGACAGGGTGGGGACTCCTGGCCTGGGCGCCTACCTCGCACCTGCTGCTCCAGGCCCAGGATGACCTGCACGGCCTGCTGCAGGATGAGCAGTTTGGTCTGCGCCTTGTCCGACTTGAGGTGCATCTGGCACATGCGCCCCAGCTCCCGGAAGGCCTCGTTAATGTCCCGCACACGCACCCGCTCCCGCGCGTTATTGGCCATACGCCTCTCCCGGTCCCTCAGGTCTTTCTCCTCCAGGGACAGCACCTCCTCCGTACTGCTGGGTCACAGCACCAGGGCCTCTGTTAGTTATGTGCAGGGGGTGGGGGCCCCCCCCGAGCAATGGGCAGGTGGTGGGCAGGGCCAGGGTTGTGGGGAGGGCCCCTGGTGGCTGTGTGTGAGTGTGGGTGCTACAGCACAGGGGCCGGTCCGTGGCTTGCGTGTGTGGGTCGGCACCATGACATGGGTGCGTGTGCCTGGTGTATACATGCCCAGGCCCATGAAAATGTGCTCCCGGACCAGAAACTACAGACAGCGTGTTAGTGGCCCATTCTAGGCAAGGCTGTGTCATGTCCCTTGGTCAAGGCCCAACTGTCACCAGGACATTTCACAGAAATGGAGGTTGGCCTTGATTTCCATCTATCCCTTGCCCAACCCACATGCCCCAGGACTGGTCAGGAAGGCAGGGGAGGCCTGGTGCCCCTCCTGGGGTGACGACCTTCCCCATTCAGAGCAGTCACCTGCTGGGCGAGGGAGAGCTGGGCCTGCCTGCGTTGGTCAGCCAGGGTGATAGGGACTGAGGAGACTAGCTCAGCAGGCAAAGGCCTGGGGAGACCCTGGGGCTGAGGAATGGTCCAGAAAACTCAGTCCATCCCACATAGAGACAACCAGCTCATACTCTCCAAGACCCCCACACTGGACTCTGGCTGCCCAACAGCTGGGCCTGGAGTGCCCACTGTGAGTCCTGCCCAGAGGCTCCACCTTGGGACTAGGAGTTAGCCCCCTGGGCCTGGGGCTTCTGCTTTTAGGACTGCAGTGGTGGCTCCAATTTATGGATCACCGTGTGTGCTGGGCGCTGAGTTGAGCCCATCTTCCCACACAAGAATCTGGAACTGGGGCCCAGACACCTGCCCGCCCGGCCCACACCCAGCCCAGTCCCTAGTAGCTGCATGGCCATGTGGCTTTGGATAAATGACCTTACTCTGCCTGTTTCTTTTTCGGGAGGACAGAGGCTAATCGAAATCAGGACACCTGCCACTCCCAGTTGTGACGATAAAATAAAAATGAGTGAAGGCCTGAGATGTAGCATATGCCTGAGACACAGGAACCTGGACCCCTGGTGCCCTGACCTGCTCCTGTGCTGGGGGGGCTGTTGCCCTCACCCTGCCTGCTGGCCCCGGAGCCCAGGACAAGCGCGCAGACCAAACTGACAGCCTGGCCCGGAGGCTGGTGCTCCTCGGTCCCCTTTCTTCCCTCAGGTCTCCACTGGGGGGCTTTGCGGAGGAAAAGGGCCTGAGGTTGCCACCAGCCATCCAGTACTCGGGCAGCAAGTGCGAGGTAAGGAGGGGCTGCCGGTGGAAGCAGAGACGGACAGGCTGGGTGGGGGAAGAGCGCGAGAGTCAGAGAGCAGAGAGGCGGACGCGGGGACATGGCATGAAGCCCACACCGAGTGCAGATGCGGAAACCTGAGAGCTGAGGGGGACAGTGCAGGGCGGTCCAGAGCCCCAGCTCCAGTACAAGCGACAGTGCTGCAGGAGAAAAAGGGTTAACGGGTGTGCAGGATGGGGAGGAGTTAAGGAAGCAGCTGATTTGGGGGAGAAGGGGGTCACCTGGGGGAGGCTTTCAGATTCTCACTCAGCCCTGGGAAAGGGGGGTGAACCCCCTTGCGGATGGGGGTTAACGGGGTCCCACAAGGTGTCTGCTCAGAGTGACAGTGACAGCCTCTGGGACCCAAGAAACACTGGCACTTGCTGGCCAGGCTCTGGGCTTCCTGAGACAGAAGGAGTGAGCAGGGGTCCCGAGGGCCCAGGATAGCGTTCAGAGCCCAAGTGCCCAGGTCTGTAGGGCTAGGGGTCCAGAGTCTCATCCTCCCGTTCCAGAGGGGACACTGGGGCCAAGCAGAGGGCAGACGGTACAGAATGGGAGGACCGTCACTGTGGGGAGAGGGGGAGCCACTTCGGGGGAGATAATGACCAGGGAGAGCATGGTCACTGTAGGGAGATGGTCACTGAGAGGAGACCAGTCGCTGCAGGGGAGGCGGGCTCCAGGAAGGGGGAGGAGAGAGCGGGGGCGGGGGGGGGGGCAGAGGCAATGGGAGGGGAGCGGCGCCCCCACTGACCTCGCACCTGCTGCTCCAGGTTCAGGATGACCGACACGGCCTGGTGCAGGATGAGCAGTTTGGTCTGGGGCTTCTCACTGTTGAGGTGCAGCTGGCACATGCGCCCCAGCTCCTTAAAGGCCTCATTGATGTCTCGGACCCGCAGTCGCTCCCGAGCGTTATTGGCCACCCGGCGCTCCTTCTCCCGCTCAGCCTTCTGCTCTGGGGGGAGAAGGTCGTCCTCGTCCTCGTCCGGGCTATGGGGGTGGGGGGGGCCGGGGGGCCAGAGGGAGACAGTGAGGCGGGGAACAGGCGCAGGGCCCGCCGGATGCCTCGCGGTGTGAGCGCCACTGGTGTGAGCACTGTGTGCGTGTGCTTGTGTCCTGATGGGTGGGGCAGGGGCCGAGAAGGGGCTGGCACCTGGTCCGGATCCGGGGGGCCTTTAGCTCCTTTTTCTCCTCCTCGGAGTTGTCGGCCACCGACACATTCTCCTCATCCTCTTTCTCCTCCCGCTTGATCTCGCCGGTGCCTGAGGTGGCGGCCCTGTGACCAAGTCCTGAAACAGGCTGGGGGTTAGGGTACAGCCACTTTCAAGGCCACTCGACAAATCCCTTTTGACCCTCTTGTGAGGTGTACAAGCTCTCCTGGGATAGTCAGGCCTTTATTTGCAGAGTGTGTGTGGGGGGGGGGGGGGGCGGGGCACAAACCACCTGCCTTACACACAGGCACATAATTACAGACAGAGGTCTGCAATGGGAAAGGTCCGCAGGTGGACCCTTTAGAAGGAAGTATGGGGGAATTCCAATGCTGCATAGGGGCAGGGAACTATTTTATAAAATACTAAAGAGCTGTTCTCCAAGGAAATCGATAAACCTGACTGTATCATAACCGAAAATTTCTGATCACTAGGATACCAAAGAAAGTAAGATATGCCACAGGATATAAGGTACTCATCACATACAAACCAACAAAGGCTGGGTCTCCACAATATGTCAAGGACTCCTACAAATCAGTAAGAAAAGGACAGACAGCTCAGTAGGAAAACAGGCAAGGCACCAAACAGGTATTGCCTAGGCACTGAAGCAGGCACGGCTCTATGGAAATCTGCACCATTAGAGACCAATGTGAAATTCCAAATGAGGACCACTGGGCTACACGTCACACCCAGAAAGTCAGCTGAGTGGAGTGACCTGACAGTTCTAAGTACTGCCTGTGACACAGCATGGTGGTGTGACCACTCTGGGCAACAGCTGGGTGTTGTCTGGAACAGGTGGATAGACACATGTGTACCCAGAACTTCCACAACTTGGAGCCACACCTGCAAAGTTCTTGTACACATGCACCAGGAAACACATTCCAGAAAACACCTGATGAAAGCAGAGCGGAAAGCGACTTAATGTCCTAGATAGGCCCTGGGCCTGTCCTCAGCCACCTGTAGGGCGGCAGACCTGACAGTCAGCACGAGCAAGCAAACAGATGCATAAGAACATTGGCAGGATGTTGATGTCTGAAAGTCCAGAAACCATACAAACAAAATACATGGTTTCAGGGGGAAACAGTTACACTGAATTCAACTACATGGAAGAACAAAATGGCAAAATGCCAACCACAGGAAATAGTCCAGGGTTCTTCAATGAATGAACTGAAGGGGAGAGAAGGGAGGAGAGGTAGAGAACCTGCGGATAAAAGCCCAGGGTTCCTTGCTCCTCAGCACTGCGGGATGATGAGTGGCATCCCTGGCCCCACCCACTCAATGCCAGGAGCACCCTCAGTCACGAGAACCACAGATGGTTCCAGATATTGTCTGATGCCCTCTGGGTGAGACTCTGGGTGTGGAATGACAAAATTAAGGACACAAAAGCAATGACTTCTTTCTAAAAGTCAGCTAGCTTTTGGGGGTGGGAGTGGGGGCAGGATGGAAAGGGTCCCCAGGCAGGTATGAGATAGTCTGGTCTAACTGGAGTTGCATGGTGGATTCCCAGGGTGCTTGGTAAATTAAGCAGCCTTGTCACGTACCAACATCACATTATTGTCACCTGATGTAGTGATTTTTCACAAGGTTGATGTAGGGGTGGGTAGGTGGAGGCCAGGCTCAACCACTGCCTGCTGGGGAGTCCCTGGGCCCTCTCTGGGCCTCAGCCTCCCTTGCTGTATGTAGCAGGGTTGGCATTAACTGATCTGGGGACTGGCCATGATAAGACCCAGGACCATGATCCCTGGTGTGTGCTTGTGAGCCCTGCCACAAGACCACCTGCCAAGTAAGTGGACAGCTGTCCTGCTCACCAATGGCCTCCCCCTGCTGATCCCAACACCTTCAAACATGTCACCTCAGTCTTTAAAGAAACCCTCTTGACCTCACCCTCTCCCACTCCTGCTTCCTGGACAGTAACGTCTCAGCATTCCACTGGCATTGCCCCTGCCCAGGTCATTGTGACCCCCAGTCAGTGTAGCCTGGGTCCTCACTTTGGCATCTGACACAGTCCCTCCGCCTTCAGCCCCCACAGCTGCCTGTCCCAGTCTGGCCTATTGTTCAGGCCTGGACTCGGTTCTGTCCGTGCACTGCCTAGTGCCCCACCCAGGCTCCTTTGCCTCTGAAGTCCAACAAATGTGATGACACTCAGGCCTCACTGTGAACTCCAGGCTCAAATCTCATCATCACCTCCACATCAGCAGGTGCTGTGGGCTCTGCCTTCAGAATGTCCAAAACCCACCCACTGTGCCCTGGCCAGGCCCAGCATCTGCCCTCACTACCCATCCGGGACCAGAGGGTACCATCTGCCCTGGTCCCCGGCTCCCACTGTCGTCCCTATACAGCAGCAGCCATCAAAGGGCACCAGCAAGCAGCCGGGTCAGGTCCTGCTTTTGCCTTTCCCTAGCTTGTCCTCCCCAAAGCCACTAGATGGTACCTGGTCCTGGTCCTGTCCCTCCTCTGCCCGTAATTCTTCAGGGATCCAACCTTCCTCAGGGTAAAAGTCCAACACTTCTGTGTGGCCTACAGGCCTTGCATGACTTTCCCCTACCTGCCCTCACCTTCTCCCCTCACTCACTCTGCTCCAGGCCTGGTCCTGTCCGAGGACCTTTGCATGGGGTCCCCTCTCCTTCTAATGTTGCTTCTCCCTGGCTCTGCTCGCATGTTACAATCCTTTAATTCCAAATATCTTTAAGACTACAATCCCTCTGCATCCCCTTCCCTCCCTACTTTCTCACACCTGTCCCCGCCCCCCAGTGGGAGGGTGGTGCTTTCTCTGCTGGATTCCATGGAGCCTGGAGAACCACCAGGCACACACGTGGGACTGCACACACTCTGCTGGGTGAGTTCAATTCACTGAACTGTTGGACGACTGAATAAAACACAGGAGCCCGGATGGCTACACCACCACCTGCACCAATGCCAAGACTGGAGGCTGCCAGCTCCACTTTGCTTCTGGAAAGAGATGACTGGTGACTTTGCCAGCCTCTCTAAGACTCTAGGTGCCTGTGACAGTAACCACACCTGCCTGGCCACCACCCATGCTTGTAGGGCTTCCCCAGTTCCCACTGTGCCTCAGTTTCCTCAACTGGAACGGAGAGGGGTCTGTCCCAAGCCCCATCCTATTAGTGAGTAAACAGCCCACCCTGGCCGTTCTACTGTGTCACAAGCCCGGTTGTTCCTGTTTTCCAGAAGAAGTGGTGCCCAGTGACCGAGCCCCAGAGGAGGGGCCAGAGCACAGGTGACTTGGAGGTGCTGGCCACTCTGCCCAGGCACGGTACTGGCACTTACCACTGTAGGAGTCGGGAGGGCGAGAGAGGTCAGGGAGGGTGCTGGGCTGGCTGGGAAGGACCACATGGTTGTGCATGAGGCTGCCATTGCCGGGGAGGCTGTCCTCCGAGTGGCTGCCTCCAACCTAGGGACCAGTAGTGAAGAGTCAGGGCTGGCAGGGATCCCACTACCCACCCCCCGGGTCCCTCCCTTGCCCAGAACTCACCAAGCTGGTGTGCCGTCCACCCAGCGGCATGACAGGACTGGCAAAGCCCGAAGCCAGTGTTCCGTGGCTAGGCAGTAGCCCATGCATGTCGCCTGAGGTACCCACGGCATGGCTGCGGAGCACATGGATGGCCTCGTCCAGGTGGTCTTCCATCTTGTTCTGCTGTAGGGGTGGTGGTGGGGTGAGTGGCCTGGCTGCCAGGACCCCCACCTAGCCCTATGTGACCTGGCCTGAAACATGTGCCTGCACTGGCCACGGACACAGTGCTGGACCTTATTCCCAACAAATTAATGATGAAGTTCATTCTTGTCAAAGGAGTATCTGTGCTGTAAAGAAAATCCTGCTGGTCACGTGAGATCTAATGGCTTTCTTATGGGACTCATTTTCAAAGTCACATGAAATGCAGCCACAGTGGATATGCTGAGCCACCCCCATCAGCTGCCTCTTGTGCCCTGGGAACCAGCATCTCCGTGCCTGTCCACACGCACCCCATGTCTGTCTATAAGCACCTCCACCCCTTCCCCTCACCAGCCACATAGGAAGCTCACCAGGTTGTGGAGACCCCCGTCGTAACTAGGGGATAAGGCACCAGGGGCTCCTGCTCGGGGCCACTGTGACGTCCCTGGAAAAGGTAGGAGACACATGAATGGAGAACTTAGAGAGCTGTTAGTGGAGCCTGATCCAGAGAGGGAGGGAGGGAGGGAGGGAGGGAGGGAGGGAGAACGGAATCTCGAAGGCAGGGTTGAGGAAGCTGAGTGGTCTGATACCCAGACTGGCCACACGGGGGCGCCCGCATCCACAAGAGCTGTTGCAGAGCGGTGAAGCCAACTAGGTCCAGGCAGATTCACTTCTCCCAAGCCTCAGTTTCCCACGCACAATCAACAACCCCTTTTTCCCCACACGGAAGATTGCTGGCTCAGAGGCACACAGTAGGTGCCCTAAAAGCCAGCTCCTCCTAGTCCTGCTCCACTACACAGGTCTTCCAAAAATCTCTGCTCTCACTACTCTTTGCAGGGAACAGAGAAAGGAGGAATAGGAGGACCTGGTCCCTTTGGCACAGCAAGCACAGGGCATACATTGGGGCCTAACTACTAGCTGCCAGGGGACAAACACCAATATGTGCACGTTCTGGAGTGCAGGTGAGAGCCTCAGGTCCACTGCTCTGATTCAGGCATCTCCGCCCTGGCTCTGTTGAATCTCTCATGCCCCTCACACTCACTAGCATAGACCTGGTGGATCCTGCCTCCCGGCCTTGGCCGTGCTGTGTGGCCTAAGATTCCTGGCTTAGAGACCTCCTCCTGGAAGCCTTGCTGGATGCCCACAGGAACATAAACTCCAAGGCCGGTGGTCTGTGCAGTTCCCCAACCCATGATGCAGCCTGACTCCTTCTCACCCACCCGCTCCAGACTGGAGGCAGTGGACACAGCGCGCCCAGCGCACCCCGTCAGCACCCAGTACAGACCTGCCAGACCCTGTGGGGAGCCCACGGGGGTGGAGGGGCTAGACGAGAAGTTATTGCTTGAGTGATCCGGAGAGTAGATCTGAAATGGGGATGAGGAGAGACAGGACCACCAGGCAAGCCGGTCAGGGGCTGGCCTCACAGTCACTGGCCCAAACATCCCTGTTACACCCACCCGTCCCACCTAACCCCTGCCTTGAGCCTTACCGAGGCCAGTGCCTTCCCAAGGGCGTCCCCAGAACTGCCAGCTGTAGTCCCTCGAGAGCCTGTGGGTGTACAGAGGTGAGACCCAACCTCAAGGATTAGGCACCCCCACTACACTACTTGAGCTTGGCTTGGATGCTGCAGCTGACAGGGATCTCTCTTCTGTACTTAGCTTCTGGGCATGGATACCCAAGCTCAGGTCTGGGCAGACCCCAGTTTTGGTCTGATTTCTGCCTGATATCTCACCACCTGCTTCTATGGAGGTTCTGGAAACAGGCAGGCCGTGGTCCCTGAAGTGAGAGATCCCCTCTCTGAGTCAGTTTTCCTAGAGGTTAAGTGGGGGAATTCACTCCTCAAAAAGTCATTTTTCTTTTTTTGTGGGGCTTAAAATTAACGCATCACTAAAAAGCACAGCAACAATAGCACAAAAGGCAGGAAGGGGTTAAATGGAAAGTGTTTCAAGGTGATAAGCCATTTTCAAACATTAGAAACTTGGAGGAGGAGCCTGAGCTAATCCCAGGAGAGGGAGGATGTTGTTAATAACAAGGGCATATGAGGGCGGGGTGAGAGGGGCCATACCCATGAGGCTGTCGGCCCCACTGACGGGGGGCGTGTGGCTGGCAATACTGCCATAGGCAGCGGTGGGGGCCGAGAAAGTGGACACAGCCGGGAGCCCACCATTCACCTCCACACTGTGCAGTTGGTAGCCCTGTGGTGGGATGGGGTGGGAGGAGGTCAGATGCGGTCAAAGGGAGTCAGAAAGGGTGCTACCCAAATGCACGCCCCCACTCCATCCCAAGGGGCCTACCATGCGCTCGTGCTGGTGCAGGCCACCAAACCCACTGCCACTACCACTGCCCACAGAGCTGCCGCCACCCGGCGGGAGGGGCAGTGGGGATGAGCCCCCACCCAGCATAGGCCCGAAGCCCGCCTGGCCTGGGGGGCTCCAGAGCTCGGCCGAGGGGTGCAGGCTGCCATCTGTAGAGAGGAGGGGATAGTGAGGTAGACGGGCAGAGGGACCTGGGCCCTGTCCTAGCCGTCTCGGGTGAGCTCCCACATACCTGCCATGTAGAAGGGGGCCGGGTAGGTGCTGCTGGGGGTCTTGGCAGACGGGTAGGGGGTGGCATCCCTGCCGTAGTCATCACCTGAGCTGGGTGGGTACACCTGTGGGCAGGTAGGCGGGCATGGACAAGAAGGGCAGGACTAACCTATCCCCACCCCTTGGCTCGCCCCTTCCCCAGTCCTGCCCTCCACTTGGACAGCAGTCTGACCCACAAGCCCCTTTTCCAGAGGTGGGCTTCTTGCAGAGAATTCCTTTTCCCTCTTTAATCCAACAAACTCCTTTTGATCCATTAAAGCCCAGCCCTTCTTCCTTCCTTGTTTCCCCAGTGCTGGAACTTCCCTTGGCCTCAGCCTTAATCATACAAGACCCAGGGGCCTCAGAGACAGGGCCCTAGACTAACATACCACCCGGGGTGTCCCAGAGCAGGGAGATAGCAAAGGTCTTCTAGGATCGGTGCCAACTCTGAGCAGTGAGCACTGCCTGAAACTAAGGCGGGGCCCAGGAGAAAGTGCTGGGATCAACTGATAACGTCTGCCCGAGCCCTGGAGTAGAGTAAGGCACACAGAGTGCTGGCATGGTGAGGTGGGCCCAAGGGTCTCTCTGCTCTAAGAACTGGGGTGGAGATGTAGGTGCAAAAAACTGGGGAGTCAATGACATCAGGAATCAAGTCTGAAAACCGCCTGAGCCTGACTGTACCGCCTGCTGTGGAATGTCAACCTCTGACACTAACCCTGAGCCTGTGGCCTCAGTTTACCTGTGGGGGCTCTGTTTGACCTCTAGGCCCACAGGCTCCTGGAGGCCAGCACAGAGCCAACCCAAGGAAACAGGCAAAATGCCTTTTCTTCCCGTGGTTAAAGCATGAATGGCCCAGCACCATCTGCTGGGCCTGGTACCTGCCAATCTGCAGGCAGAGGGTGGGGACACAGGCAGGCTTGAACCTGGGTGGACAGAGTGGAGGGGAGGGACCTCCAAACTGGCCCACAGGTGTCCACAGCTGCTCCACCCACAGGACCCCATCCACACCCTTTCTATGGCACCACAGGACACGATCTCTTAAAGTAGGAGGGTTGGGACTAGACTCTAGGAAGAACTTTCCAAACTCCCTGAGATGGTCTCTGGTCAGAGCTGAGGCCTCAGGGCAAAAGTCCAGCTGACTGGCCAGTCTAGCTGCGGGGTTTTGGTCGAACACCTATGTGCCCATACTCAGGAGGCCACACGTTCCCAGCTACAGCAGCACACACAGTCCAGCCCCCCCGCCCCATGCCCCGACACACTGCGTGGCCTCTGATTCACCCCACCACTCACCGAGGATGGAAGACCTGGCGGTACTTTCCGGACTTTCTTGGGCTGCGTGTCTGTTTGGAGTAAAAGGAGTGAGCCACCCCCATCCAGCCAGGGTTACACAGGAATCCTTCCAGACCCTGGGGTATGTCTATCACCGGGGGTGTCAGGAGACAGCCACCCCTATACTTCACAGAAGAGGCCCCTGAGCTTCCCTGTTAATGGAATTATTTAAACAAGGGCTTGGGTCCTCACGCTGAGATCTGACAACATGCAAGAACCACGGGGTGGGCGGTCTGCGGCAGGGAGTCCGGAAAGTGGGGAGGAAAGGGGGACTTCAGCCACAGCCCTGATCCAAAGCCCTCCACTCCGCACACCCCAACCCCCACAGCTGATTCTCTATTCACAGATCCCAGACTCGCAAACCTGCCAAAGTCAGCTCCCCCAAGTCACACACACGGTGTGCTAGGGAAACCTGGGCAGCTACCATGCATGTGCCCGCTGAGGGGGCCCAGGCGGCACTCTGCCTTCCAATTCCAGCTCAGACTGCAAATCAGGGTCCCTTTCTGTCTATTGAGAACCTTGATTTTCATGTTTTGTGATTTTGCTGCTTGAAACACTCCCTATGGGTGTGTGGTGCCATGGTGCTGGCTACTGTCCCCTGGGTGCAAAAACTACCGGGATGTGAAAAGTATGTGTTAGATCAGCCACAGTCAAGCCCGACATGGGTGAGTTCTGTTAATGAATCTATGATATATGTGAAATAAGGTGTCTTTAGACAGAAAGACACTTGACACAAAGTTAGGTGTTGATCAGCTGTGACTAGAGGCTGCCAGGAACCTACCCTTGCACTTCTGCAGAACATCAGTGTTCATGGTGACTTCATAGGACAAAACGTCTACAAATAACAAGAATCCACTGTTTCCTTCTAGGTTCACTACCCATCCCTTTATCTATCCGATCTCCCAGTCTGTCCAGGGCCTGAGAGGCACACAGTGGGGCTGATCCCTTTCATGTCCTTCACCCCTGGGCCCATCAACCCTGACAGTGGACTCACTCACCCAGGCCGCTGTCCGCGGCTCTCCGCCGAGCATGACTGGGGTAGGAAGAGTAATACTGAGATCCGCTCTTGACGCCTGAGGGGGACAGTGGCCCAGGGCTGCTGAGGGCCAGCTCGCTGGGCAGGAAGCCAGCCTGGGGAGGGGAGGGGAAGTCATCACCAGGGGCTGGGCTGGTATCCAGCACCCAGCCTGGCCATCCAAGGGGTTACCCTGGCCACCCTGCCTGAGGCACCTCTCAGCTGACACCTGTCATGCAGCAACTGTATCCTGCAGCATGATTCTTAAGAAAAACAGTCTGATGAAACCCCCCCACCCTCCCGTTCTGGGATGCAGAACACACAAACGTGTGCATCTGTCTAGGTGTCAGCAACCTCTGGTTGTTTTAATTTGTGTCTTTTTTCTTACAGTAGACAATTTACTTTTTTTTTTTTTAAGATTTTATTCATTTATTTTTAGAGAGGGAAGGGAGGGAGAAAGAGAGAGAGAGAAACATCAATGTGCGGTTGCTGGGGGCCGTGGCCTGCAACTCAGGCATGTGCCCTGACTGGGAATTGAACCTGCGATGCTTTGGTTCGCAGCCCGCACTCAATCCATTGAGTTACGCCAGCCAGGGCTAATTTACTTCTTCATAATTAATTCAAAATGGGCTTTATTCCCTTGGGAGCACTAGTGACTGGGGTTCAAGGCTCCATGGAAGTGGATGCTCTATGCCTGATCTTTCCCATCTGTAAAATGGGTGTGTTGGCTGAGGGGGTGTCCTTATGAGCTCTGTCCTTGGCACAGGGTCTGGTGCCCAGTTGGTGCTCTGCTGCCACTCTGGCTCATGTTTGATGTGCACACAGGTGGTCACCTATGTCACCTTGTCACTTGGGGCAAGGCCTAGCTGCAGCCTGAGATTCAGTAGGCACAGCACAAAACAGGAATGAAACCCTCAGGTATGGCAGGGAGGATGCCCAAATGGCGACTAGGACAAGAGGCCACACGTGACCACTGTGGCCAGCCAGTGTTGTCAGCCTTACAGCTGGGTGAGTGTACAGGTTTGCCTGGGGACCAGTGGGTGGGGTGAGCTCTCTGGGAAGAGCAAGGGGCAGGGGACCAAGGCTGCTGGGATAGCTTCGATTTCTCTGCATGCTGGTGTCTCTCTGAGCGTCTCCAGCTGTGTACAGTGGCCCCCAGGTGGGGGGCCATGAGGCTGTGACCTCCCCTGCCTTTGTCCACTCATGGCCAGCAAAGCCTGCCCCTGGACCCTGTGCTATTTCAGCTGCTGCTGGAAGAATGATCAGGACTTGGCTCAGCCAGGGAACCCTTCCACATATCAAGGAAGGAAACTGACCAATCTGTTTAAAATTTAAACCGCTGCCCTGGCCAGGTAGCTTGGTTAGAGCATTGTCTCAATATACTAAGGTTTGATCCCAGGTCAGGGCACATGCGAGAATCAACCCATGAATGCGTAAGTAAGTGGAACAACAAATCAATGTTTCTCTCTCTCTCCCCTTTCTTCTCTCTCTAAAGTCAATACATAAATTTTTTAAAAATTACAAATTTAAAAGGTAGGTAAGAAAGGGATGGGTGGAACAGTGACTGCAGCTTCCATTGCACCCTCTCCAGCCCCTGGCCAGTCCCTGTCCACTTGCAATGACACTCCAGTGTGAAAATTGGGGTCACACATATCCCATTCTCTGGGTTCTGCAGACATCTGGGTGCCAATGGGCCCCAGCAGTCCCCACCCTACACACAGCCTCACCTGAGTCAAGCCCCCAACACCTGCGTCTCTCCCAAAGGCAGTATACGTGCTCCGCTCACCGCCCTTGCCTGGGGGGAAGAAAAGAGGGTCACTCAGGGCTGACCCCAGGGAGGTGGCATCCCCAGCACCTGGCATGTGCCTGCGTACAGCAGAGGCTCCACAAGTACACAACATTAAGAAAACCAGGTAAGATACTGGTCTCCCCATTGGCCTGGCAGACAAGCAGGGGTCCAGGCAGACATCATTCCCTCCCTCATTACCCACAGGGGCATATACAAGTCCACCAAGACCCCCTACACATCCTATTCTGAGGTATGATAGTGCCAAGTTCAGTGACCCCTGCCCTCTGAATTTCATATCCTCCATTCAAGGTCATGAGATGTTGACTCCCCAGGGGTCAGGCTGGAGGCAGGGGTACCTTGAGTTGTCGAGGTTCAGAACCCAGGCCCCTGCCAGGGGTTAGTTCACAAACCAGCATGTGATTTGGTGAGAAGGGGCCCCTCCTATGTGAGCAGGTGACACCTTGAACTGTGGGGACACACCCTGCCTGACAACCACCAGTGTGGACAGACTCTTGCTGCTCTACAGATACCTGGATTCAGCCTTGCCTGAAGCAAGTACCTGAATCAATCAATAGCTGAGACATTTAATTGGTTTACACTGGGTGCCAATCTCAATGTGAGGGAGGAATCAGAACACTCAGCTGACTAATTTGCATTATTCTCTAGCTAGGGGGAAAATCTCCCGTTTTCTTTATTTTAAAAGTGCAATTCTGACTAGGCTCCTAAAGGAAAGGCTGCTGGGGGCAGGGAGAGGGACCATACCCATACCCGGCACCCCTCAGGGCAGGTGACACTGGGTCCTCTTAGGGATGAGCAAACTGAGACCCAGAGGTTAGAGGGGTTCACCCTCAGTCCAGTGAGTAAATGGGGGTAACACCAGCACTTCCTTCCTCTCAGGGAGGTGCTGAGAGCAAAGCTGGAAGGCCCCGCCGGGGCTCGGGGCTCTGCCTAGGGAAGCAGCTTCACCTCCCAGACTCAGCTCTCCCTGCTAGACAGGTCTGCCCTGGTTTAGGTCCTGCATATGGCAGGTGTCAAATATGGGTTTCCAAAGGGTGAGAGAGGCAAGGAGAAGCTGGGGCTCTAGGAGAGGACCATGCTAAGGCCATGAGCCTCACCAGGCACCTAATCCATGTACTGGATCTGCATACCAGTATATGAGGGTGGGAGGAGGACAAACAGCAGAGAATAAAATTACCAGAGTCTCATCAGGAGCAGACTAGGCTGGGGCCACCTGGGAACAGACTGGCCCTACCCCTTGGGGAGTGGATGTCCTAGCCCACACACCCACTCCCCCAGGGCCCTTACTGCCTGTTACCCTGCCATGTGTGTCACCAAGCCTGTCAGCCATACCAGCCCTACCAGCCCCATCCATGGCTGAGAAACAGGACCAGGGATACCAAGGCTGCACCCACCTCCCCACCAGGCTTGGTGTGGGTTCTAAGCTGCACTTGCTGAGCTCCTTGGCCACAGGGCATGTGGTGGACCTGGGACACAGCTAGCTCTGGACCCTGCTGACCAGGCTGAGCGTGGGAACTGCCTGTGCCAGGAAGAGGCGGGAGGAACAGCAGAGGGGAACAGCTGCAGGTGTAGAGGCCAGCAGAGGCCACCAGAAGCCACATGGGCTAAGCCTTACTTCCTGGTCTGGGAAATGGGCACAGACTCTTGCCACATGAAGTGGGTGCATGGATGCCATCCCCTGCCATGATTCCTCTCTGGTCACACATGTCCGTCCAGCCCTACCGTGTACCCAGTCCTGGGCCTGGCAAGTGACAAATGACCTGTGGGATCTGGAAGGTACTGTCCCCTCAGGGTTCAGCTCAAAGGCCTTTGGGCTCAGTTTCCCCACTGACTGGTCACTCATGCCAAGGGTCCCAGTCTACACACCCACTTTCCCAGCAGCCACCTTGGCCTACAAACCACTAATGGCAGTGCTGAGATGAGCAGATCCCACCCAGCTTTAACTGGAAAGACACCACCTCAGGACTCAGGCAGTGAACTAAAATGAAAACCCCACCTATAGCCCCAGCTCTGAGGTAGGAAACTGATGCAGGACAATAGCATATGACCCTCTGCCCCAGAGACGCCAGCTCTGCAGAACTGGAAAGGGGGTGCCAAGGCTCAGCAGGGCTCCTCCCATGGTCCTCTGGTGGGAGGATGGTACACAGAACAACCATCAAATCGCTGACAGTCCCAGTGGACGGAAACTTGGCCAGCCCCTGACCAGCCATAGACACCTGGACAGGTCCCTTCCTGCTTGGCCTCTGTTTGGTCATCTCCAGGATGGGCGGCAGGCAGGGTTGCCTGTGGGACCTGGCACTCTGGGTAAGACCTCACTGCCTGCTGCAATGAAGCTTCTGTGAGCATCCCTGTATCAAAGGTGGAGAAACCAATGCAAGAAAGGGGACAACCTCAACCTGGCCCGGTGGGTGAAACTTGAGCTCAGGCCTGCCGAGTCCTGATTCTCACGGTCGGGGAGAGCAGGCTACGATGGCCTGAGTCACCAGGATGCCCAAGTCTACTTCCTGGTGGGGACTTGGCCAGCCCCTACAGACTTGAGGGCCACACTCACCCGTACCCTCTGTTCCAAGTGATTGTCCAAAAGTGTTGCTGCTGAGTGTGCTGACCACACCCCAGAGTCCCCACTTGGGGGTTGGGGAAGGGGCTGTGCTCCAAGAACACTCACCTCCAAGCCCTGGTCCCAGGAATGTGGACGAAGAGAGGCTGCCATGGGACTCACTGAAGTGGGTGCCTTCGCTGTATGTCTGCTGAAAAATGGGTGGGGATGAGAGGTGCTGGGGCACGCTGTTTACAGGCAGGGAAACAGGTGAGCTTCTGAGTGCTCAAGTCATGACTTTAACCCATATCTCTAAGCCCAAAGTCCCTGAAGACCAAGTAGGCACCTGACTTCGCCCTCTGAGCCTTAGTTTCCCCATAAGCTCCCCTCCCCTGGAAAAGGGAAATGCAGGGTCTCAGGCCCAGCAGCAGCTCCTCACCCGGCTGGGGTCGAAGGAGCTGTTCTGGTCACCAGTGGCCCAGGAGCCTGGGCTGGGTCGGTCCTCCAGACCTGCAGGACAGGAAGAGAGAGAGGGTCACCCTCATCCCTGCCCACCCAGCTCTAAAGGCAGTTCCCCACCACCTCAGGGGGGAGCCCTTACTTGATTCTGCATGCTTTCTGGACCTATACCTACTTAGATGCACCCACCTCCAGCTCTGCCCACACGGATAGCACTGTCAGTGGCAAGTGTACCAGACACCCTGGCACTTAGCATACTTCTAGGCCTGCAGCTCAGTAAAAAATTCCACCAGCTACCACTGCTGGCAAACTCCTACCCATTCATCAAAACCTTATTCACCATGCCTATCCTGGGCAGACCCCTCACTTAAACTGAGCCTCCTTCCCCAAGCCCCAGGCCCCTCTCTCTGGCCCAGCCCTGACCACAAGGGCTGGGGCACCTGTATCAGGTTCTGTCTCTCTTGACCCTGCAAGAAAGGCTCACAAGGGCACAGGCAAGTGATTGGCTTAGATCTTGGGAACGTACAAATCTCCCCTTGCCCATCTCTGCCAGTTCAGGATGTGGGCCATCCCCTTGTTTAAATAATAGCGGCGGCTTCCACTGACTACCCAGCAGGCACAGGCTGGCAGCCTCTCCTGGGTGGAACCAAATCCACATTAGGAACAAACCAAGGCTCCTGCCACTGGCCTGCCAGGCTGGGAGGCCAGAGGCCCAAGGTGTAACCTGGGTTAACCAGCATGGGGAGAGGACCCTGGTCTCAAGGGGCAGGGCAGGGTGGGGCCTTATCTCCCTGGACACTCTCCCAGGAACCAGGCACCCACCCAGAACTTGAAATCTTCCCCATGGGGCAGAAGCCTGGGCCTACATCCATCCTGGGTCAGAGCGCCCACCCCATCCATCAGGGCCCACAGAGCACAAGGCCTGGACACGCAGAAGGGGTGCATGCCCAGGCCCCTCCCTATCTGCACTTCCGTTTCCCTCCATAACCATCTGGGGTTATGAATAGGCCCACTTGGCAGAACTGGGGAGGAGGGGACCTGGGGTAAGGGGGCACCGGTACCAGCACAACCTCACTTCCACCATACTTCCAACTCAACATGCTGGCGTTCCCATGAACCCATCCCAAACCCTATACTGTGTCTCCTGCCCTCCCCTGCTCACCTGTACCAAAATTTCCTTCAAATTGTATCCTTCTGTTTCAGTGGCATTGTGTTAATCATTCTCCCCAAAGAACTGGTGTTTAATTGCTGTCTAATTTGCATGATTATGTATACCAATCTCCCATCCTGATGAATATTCATGAATCTCATTTAGATTTTTGTTTTCTAATAAAAAACTTTCAATGTGATTACAGTGGGGGCTTGGTGGGGGGTGGGGGTCTCCAGGAATCCATTCATTCTGTGGCCTACCAGATTTGGAAGTATTTGTACCAAAAGGTCCTGAACCCCAACTTGGGCTATGGGGAAGGAGAGCTGCTAGGGAGGCAGGGGTGACCTTGGGTAAAGTGCTACCACCCCTGGAGCCTCAGTTTCCCTCTGTGGGTATTTGCCTTTGTCCCTTCCCCTTCTGGAACAGCCCTCATTCCCTAAGGCCTGGCAGTGGTGAAGGGTACTCCTGGGGCCCAGGGACTCACCCATCACATGGGCCCTGTGAATGCCTAGCAAAGGACCTTTCTGGAAAAAGCCCTCTCCCCAGCCCCCATATTTCCTTCTATTAATGACAAAAATAGGGACAGCCTTTCCCTCCCTCATTACTTTCATTAATGGTTATTAACACCCCCACCGATTAAGGTATGCATTTAAATAACCCATTCCTTCTCGTTCATGTTCTAATTGAAACATACCAATAGAACAAGACATTGCTGTCAAAGTGTAGTTTTTGTTTTTTTTTTAATGATTTATCTCTTTCTAAAAAAACTGCTGGATATGACATGCTGGTGTGGCAGGTGGGCGGGGAGTTGGTGCCTGGGAAAATCTGTGCACTCAGATCCAGTTCAGCTGCCTCAGGAAGAGGGAGATGCTGATGGAGCAGAGCGCATGCGGGACCTAAGGGTGCTGCCCATGCCCCAAGCTCCAGTCCCAGTTCGAGTCGGCTGGGGGTGATGGCGCTGCTCACTAGCCAAGGTGGCTTTAGGATGACAAAGACTGCTGTGGAGTGGGTGGCACAGTTGGTGTCTGGTGGAGAGGTAACTCCGCCATGTGACTGAGGGCTGCACCTTGCCTGATGAACTGGGGGAGTGGCCTCTGAAAGACGCTCAGCGTGGCTGGGACCATATGGCCTGTGTCCTGTGCAGGATTCCTCTGCAGCAGGATCAGCAAACCAGGGCCCTTAGACCAAGTCTGGCCCCCAACTGCTTTTATAAATAAAGTTCTATTAGCACATGGACACACTTTTGACCCCCATAAGCTGCTGTCTACAGCAGCTTATGCTACAAAATCACAAAGTGTATTAGTTACAATAGAGCCTGCCCAGCCTCCACACATGCACTGCCTCGCCTTTTGTGGGGATCCACTGGCCCTAGTGAGTAGAAAGATTTCAGGAGCTGGCTCCTTTGTATGAAGAAGCCCGACCACCAGGATTCGGTACCATCAGAATTTGGTACCAGGAGCAAGCAGGATTACCATGTGGGATGGGCAAAACCCAGATAGTCATGGTACCTTGTCCACTGTTCCTACCCCAAGCCTCCACAAGTACAACCAGGTGGTTGTCAGCTTAGCCTGGGGGTTTCATTCTTCAGTCCAGTTCTGCAAGCACCCCCTTACCAGGGAGCTGGGTCCCCTCTCTGTCCCTCATTGCTGCCTCTGACCCTCTGACTGGCACCAGCTGCACCCCTACAGCAGTGCCCTCCCAGGTACCCTGACCACACTCCACCCCAGGCAGTTCCAACAGAGCTTTCAGAAGCAAAACTTGGCTCTCCCCTCCCTCTAATTCTTGCCATGGCTCTCCACTGCCCTCAGGGCAGAGATCAGGCTCCTCCCTGACCACCTCCAAGACCTCTGCCCCTGCCCAGCTCTGTCCTGGTGGTCCCCACACCTGCTGGTTCCTCATCCCCCTTCAGGGAAGCCACCCTGCAGGTCTTCCAGCCCAGGGTTCTCTATGCAACCTCAGCATCCCTGTACAGGGCTGACTCTCTCAAACAGCCTTCACATTGTTTTCCACATCCTCAGTATACCCACAAATAACCTAACCTGCCTCCAACAGGGCCTTCTGCCACGATCACAACATCTGTCCTGTTCAGTGGCCACACACAGCTGTTAAAGAACATCCAACTCTGTGATTCTAATTAATGCAAATTTAGATGGCCCTGTGTGGCTAGTGGCTGCTATACTGGACAGTGTGGTCCCAAAAGATAAAGCCTAAAATAATAACAATAATAAAAATAACCACCATGGACCATAATCACATCTGAGAAAAATTAACAATACCTTTAAGAGCAACTATTCAGCCAGCACTCAAGTAATGACTTTCTTTTTGGGTTTTCTCAGGTGGCCGATGTGACCTGAAGCCCATCTGCTCTTCTTCCAGCTTTCCCCTAAAATTACAATCCCCAAGAAACCAAATGGTGGCCATTTGACTGCTCTGCCTGGGTTTGGCCCTGCAGTGCGTGGGGTCTCCCAGGAGTGGTGGGGATTAGAGGGAGGGTGGTGGTGAGAGCAACATGGGTTTTGATTTGGGGGTAGTCCTTCCTTTGAGTGGGGCTGTGGGCTCTCACCAATGGCAGGGGGTAGGAGTGGCGACATATTACTTCACACTTACAAGAAAGCTGCAGAGAGAATGCCAGGTTGTGCCCCAAATCCAAATCTTCTTGTTTATATTTCACCCCTTTTTATCACTTGCCCCCTTTATAACGCTGTATGTGCCCATGAAATGGGGAGCAGGAAGCGGAAGGGCAGAGCCCCATGCTCCCCACCCAGACAAGCAGATCTGAGTCTGGAGAGGGAATGGAGGCCACATTCCACCCTTTCTAAGAGAAGGGGGCCCCCAGCCCAAAACTTCCTGAACTCCCAGGGTACCGACTCCCAACCCTGGGGCTTCCCTAGTGGGGGGAGCCGGCTCTCAGATGAAGCGTCCCAACAAAGAAGGAATAATTCAGAGAACTGGGGTCCCTTAGCTGCAGAAGTTGGCCCATCTGCTCCCTCCTGTGAATTTCAGATCCAAAACCGCAGTGATAACAGAAAGACCCCCTCTTGCTCCAGTCTCAAGTGGAACCTATGAGGTATCCAAGGGTGGGGATGGGAGAATCTGCACCCTCCCACTGTCAAATATGAGCTCAGAGGCCAACCTGCAACCTCCCTGCAAGAGACAAACACGAACACAAAACATGGACCAAACTCACGGATTCAGGATTTATCCCAGAAACAGAGAAGCATATCTAAGACAGCAACCTCCACACACCCGCAAGGAAATTACAGAGCACACAGTTCTTTGGAAGAAAGATGAGATTTCAGAGAGAAAGAGAGGAACCAGGAAAAACTAAGAAAAGGAGTTCATGCAATGAATTTACAGATTTTAAAAAGTAGCATCAATGGAAGCGAAGGCAGAACAGATGGAGCAGAAAAGGTGATTAATGAAGAGGGAAAGTTCTGTAAATGCCCCTAAACACAAGGGAAAAGGAATTCTGAGACAATGGACATGAAGATCTAAATGAGACAACAGGAGACCCAACATTGGAGAGCTGGCATCCCCGGAGGGAACAGAAAAAACACCCCAAACTAGAGTGGAGGACATAGCTGACCAAGAACTTCTTATTTATTTATTTATTTACTTAAATTGTCGTTCAAGTACAATTTGACCAAGCATTTCTGAGACAGAGATCTTAGGGGTCACTGGCAACCTCCGAAAATGAATAAAAAACCATGCAAGATTAAGATAAACATATGCCCATTCACTGAGTAGCATGAGAGGACAATTGCATGCAACCTGCACTGCACAGGTGAAGGTGGGAAAGTTGGTGGTGGCCAAGGATTCTACTCCCAACTGCCACATGCAAGGCAAACACCACCATGTTCCCTTGCTGGAAATCATCCCTGAAGATACACTCCAGACTGGGAGGGGTCAAACACGGACATGCAAGTCGAGTGTATGTGATGGGTCTGGGGAGGGTGATCCCATCAGCCCTGAAGTGAAGATGCCATTGCAGCAAGAACAGGGCTGGGGGCCTGCAGGTGCCACCCTGCTCTGGATATTTCTCCTCGTTAATCCCACCAGATCCTTACAATGGCTGCTAACATCCCCATTTGACAGATGAGAAACTGAGGCACAAAAATTTTGTCCATTGCTCAAGGTCTCATAATAAGCAGCAGAGTCACTTTTCTGAGGACACGTACACACACAGCTTGTTAATGAAGAGAAATGCTGTTTTTAAAAAGTGGTAATTTATTTATACTGACTATCAGGGTGGAAGAGAGATGCAGAGGTTCATTCCTCCACTTTCCCACAGGAGGGACATGTGACTTCGCTTTTGGGTTAAAAGAGCAGAAATGGGAGGTTTCAGCACGTTCTTTAAAGCCATGAAAATCACCAGTGAGCTGCGAACCAGCACAGACCTTTCAAAACCAATTTCCAGAAAATACATGCCAGATATACGAGCCTGCAAGAGGGGGTATAAAGACAGGAAAAGCAGACACAAAAGTATGGAGGAGGGGCTGACAGTGTAAGCCTCACAATTTCTTGTAAACTGAAGCCACAGCACCTACAGAAAATGTTCTGAAACAAGCAAATCCAGAAGACTACAGAGAATTAGTTGCACAAAGATAGACAAAGGCATGAAACCAAAATATGGGATCATAATATTCACATAAAAGTCCGACTTCAAGAGGCAAGTGCTCACTGGAACAGAGGGCAGCTGCTTGCAAGTGACAGGCTGGGCTCACAAAGAACGCCCCACTGACCCAAGTTTCATGTGCCGATAACCTAGTGTGTAAATAAATAAGTAGGAGCCCAGGGAACACTCCAAGACCAATACAACAAGAGGGGAAATGAGCTGCTTTCTTAATGTCAAACAGATTAAAACCCCAAACTGTGGTTGCGTGGGGACCAAAGACCTCATGGCTCCACGTCCCTCAAGTGCTTGTGAAGAATGAAAAAGTGGCTCTATTTCAGTGAGAGCAGAATGCTCTGGCCCACCTGGGCAGGTGCAGCTGCTCATGCTGCATCGATTTCAGCACCAATGACCTAGAATAGAAATTCGCCAAGCCAGGGACAGACACTCCACTTCCAACTAGGAAATTAGAAAGATCCAAAATAAAAACTCAAAGATAAAACAAATTTAAATTACCAGGTATCTTTGAAACGTAAGGAAAGACTGCATTACTGAGACCAGAGGGACACGGCTGAAGCGGTCCTCAGAAGGAAATGGGTAATACCGGACTCCCGACTACTAAATGAGAAAGCAGACGTAAACAAATGCGGCCTTGG
This sequence comes from Phyllostomus hastatus, assembly GCF_019186645.2. Classification (NCBI taxonomy): domain Eukaryota; kingdom Metazoa; phylum Chordata; class Mammalia; order Chiroptera; family Phyllostomidae; genus Phyllostomus; species Phyllostomus hastatus. Next base: position 4,292,758 of record NW_025333640.1, on the reverse strand, counting down.
ACTAAATAAATAAACAAACAAATAAAATAAAATAAAACTAAATTTAAAACAGAAGAAATCAAGATGGAAGAAGGAAAAGAAAAGCAGTCAATTGATAAATATTGATTCAACAATAAAGCAGACTGGAAGAAAGATCAATAACAGATAAGGAATGAGGGAGTGGAATCAAGGACAAAAGAACAGAAAAAATGTGTAGAATTAGGACAGACATGAACACTACCTCCTGACACTACAAGGACAGGTGACTTTATACGTGATAAAAGAATGCAACATTAGCCATTTTTACTTATTTTTTATCCTTATGCAAGGACATTTTTTTCATTGTTTTTAGAGAAATTGGAAGGCAGAGAGAAAAGCATCGATGCAAGAGAGAAACGCTGATTAACTGCCTCCCAAACACACCTAAACTGGGGATTGTACACACCCCGACCAGGGATCAAACCTGCAGCCTAGCTATGTGCCCTGGCCAGGAATCAAATCCACAACCTTTTGGTTGTGGGACGACGCTCCTGAGAACTGAGCCTCACCAGCCAAGGTGCAACACTAGCCATTTTTTAATGTGCCTAAAATGAATTTTTTTGGCCTAGGAAAATGGTGAAATGGACAAGAGGAGCAAACAAAATCTTGATGAGCTTACGCGTGGGGGACAAAGAGTGCAGGGCCGGTTTCCCATGTGCAGAGGGACACAGTGCCATGTGTTGGAGACTGTTCCTGAGAAACTGGCTTGGGCACGCAGCAGTGCCTAAAGCCGCAGGCCCACTGGACTCAGGAACACAAGCAAAATGCAGGATAGGTCTGGTCAGCAAAAAACGCAGGCTGTGCGCAAGGAGCGTCTGGGGTGACAGCCAGTAGCAGACCCGGAGAAGAAACCGGGACCACTCTGAGACACTGTGGATGGTCAAATAGGACATGAGGGAAATGCCCCAAACAGGATAAACACAGACAGAAAGATCAACCTCGAAGCGATAGCCAGTGTCATGGCCAGCCCAGCCGACGACAAGTGAACACCAGCCAATGCAGAAAGGGATAGGGCATCTGCTCTGGGACAGGGGAGCCTCAATGTCTAAGGATGGGTGGCGTAAAACCAAACCAAGAGGAAAATGCAGGCATTTAAGGGATGGCAGAAGGTGACCAGGTAGAAAACATGATTAAAAAGATCCCCAAACCACAGCACAGAAATTACTGGAATACCTAGAAATAACCTTCATTGGAAAAGTATGTGACCAAATTTTTAAAAACTATATAAACTGACTATGTGCTTTGTACAGCAATCTTCAAGTTTATCTTAAAAACTACTAAGGAACAAGTAAGAAAACTTAAATGGAGAAGATAACAGATTCTTACAATGGGAAGACAAATGGTTCTTTTCAAACTTATCTATGAATTTAACATATCAAAATCACAACAAGTTTTTTTTTGGGGGGGAGGGGGAGACTTGGGGAGTGGAAATATGATATAATTATTCTAAAGATCATGGAAAAGAATCAGCATCTCTGAAAACATGGGGGGAAATAACCTGAAAAAGAACAACGGAAGTAGGACTATAAAAACACAATAAAGCTACAGTAGTAACACTAGGTAAGCACAGAGGTAGCAATAGAGAGAAAGGTAGAAAGATGAGAAAAAAACTCATGGGTAATTGGAATTTAGGAAATTTTTTAAGGCATTTCAAACTGCCGAGAAAGGTTTCCCTGGCCCTGACCAGGTAGCTCAGTTGCTTAGCGTTGTCCCATTATGCCAAGATTGTGGGTTCCATCCCTGGTCAGGGCACACACAAGGATCGATAGGTGGAACAACAAGCTGATGTTTCTCTCTCTACATATAAAATCAATCAATCAGTCAACGAAAAGTTTCCTTGAATTTACCATTACAGAATTTTATAACTTAAAGTGCTTAATACATTTTTCCCCACTTTATCTGCTCTAATAATAACATCAAAAGCTATGATTATTCCCTAAGTACAGCTTTGGTTACACCAAATAGTTTCAATGTATTTCTATTACTGCTGATGTATGTCTATTCTGTCTCGGCTGTTTTAGTTTCCCCCTTAATGCAAGAGTTGGGTAAAAAGGAATTTTGATCTAAGTGGTCAGCCTTATTTCTTTCTACTTTTTGGTATTTAATTTCTAAATTTACTGCATTGTTCTCAAAAAACATGGTTTATACTGGTCTTTTTCGTTGTTGTTCTTAAAGGTTTCATTATGCCCAGTATGTGATCAATATTTATAAAAGGGGTGTGGACCCTAATTACAGGGTATGGCCTTTAAAGGATAAGTGCTTCTAACTGGAGGTGCCCTCAGAACCGCTGTGAGGCCCATACACGCCCCACCCCAGCCTGTCCACCAGGGGGCCTAGGTCCAGGGTCTTAGATCCAGGGGTATCTGTTCAGGGCGGCCCGGAATGTGTGCACTTAGGGACAGTTAGATCATCAGCCTCGGTTTCATCAACCATTAAGGTTTCTCTCCCCCACTTGCTTTTCTTCTTCTTTTTTTGAGATTTTATTTATTTTTAGAGAGGAGGGAAGGGAGAAAGAGAGAGAGAGAAACATTGATTGGTTGCTTCTCAAACATGCCCTGACCAGGGCCCGAACCTGCAACCCAAGCATGTGCCCTGATCAAGAATAAAACCAGCAGCAACCTTTCACTTTGTGGGATGACACCCAACCAACTGAGCCACAATGGTCAGGACTCCCCCACTTACTTGTAACGTCTTTGCTCTGCCAAGGACGGCAAAACCATGCCTTCCTCCTCTCCAGCATCTTTCCCATATATTCCTCAACCTGATGTAATGAGAAACAGGCACATTTGTGACTGTCACATCTGTACTGCAGAATGGACTGTCATCCAGTTCTTAGGGATTTCTCAGAAATGGCACCAAGGCTAGAACACATCATAAGTGAAAACCTTGATAACATTAAAATTAAGCCAATAAACTACTGAGATAAATGAAAAACCTCCATTATTAACAACAGTTGGTAAGTTGAGAAAAAAACAGCTGCAACACAGATCACAAAAGAGCATCCTTTTATGTAAAGAGTTCTTGAAAATAAAAAAGATCAATATAGGGTGTGGGTATGGGACTCAGGGAGGCAGTATTGAATGGTTAGTTAGGAGGGTCCCTAAACTTGAGTTTCAGCTTCTTTATAAGTAAAATGGGGATGATAATAGCACCAGCTACATCACTGACCTGTGAAGCCAGAGAACTCACAATCAATGACCCAGTTTGGGTACCCGGCATACAGTAATCAAAAAATAGTGACATAAGTCATTGTTCAAAAGTGTTATGATTCCTTTCATTAAAAAGTTTATCAGGCAGCAAAAAAGGAAACAACCACTGAAACAGTCAACAACCCGGATGGAGCTCCAGGAAATTATGCTGAGTGGATAAAGCCAACCTCGAAAGGTACCAAGCTGTGTGGTTCTGTGTATATTACATTCTCAATGCAACAAAATGTGGAGATGGAGAAAAATAAATTAGTGGTCTACAGGTGAAAGTGACTATGAAGACTCAAGAGACAGAGGGGTAATGGAACACCTTGGTGTCTCAATTGTAGAGGCCTTCCATGGACCTACACGTGGGACAAACTGCACAGAACTAAACTGCACATTACACACGCACACACAGGCACATGTGTAATGGTGGGAATAAACTGTGTGCTGTACAAAGGCCCTCTTCCCAATTCCACATTATATATACTACAGACATGGAGGACGTTGGGGGGACTGGAGTGGGGTGGGGAACAGGACCTCTGTACACTTCCTTGCAATGTCAATTAATCTATCATGGTTTCAAAATAAAAGTTAGCCCTGACCATTGTGGCTCAACTGACTGGGTGTTGTCCCGCAACGCAAAAGGTTGCCAGTTTGATTCCCAGTCAGGGCACATGCCTGAGTTTCGGGCTTGCTCCCCAGTTGGGGTATGTTTGAGAGGCAGCTGATCAATGTTTCTCTCCCTCTCTTTCTCTTTCCCTCCCCCCTCTCTAAAAATAAATAAATGAAATCTTCTAAAAATATTGATTAACAATTATCTAAAAAATAACCACAGAAATGGCCCAGACATCCTGGGCAAGGCTGCCCTTGGACCTCAACACTCCACAGCCACTATTTCAGTCACTTTCGAAGAGACCTTCTATTTTGGGTCAGGCTATTACTTTTCTGATAGGAAGTGCTGTTTTGGAATAAATTTAAGAGAAGCAAGTTGACTTCAAGTCAATACCAGGAAAATGCCAGACCAGGACATACAAGGGGAGGCGAGCGGGAGATTGTGGCTGGGGGAACCACTAGCATTTGTAAACTCTTGATAAATGGTAGTGTCCCCTTTAAAGCTGACATGGCCTGTCTGGAGGGAGGGTGAACCACTTTCTCATGAAAGAGGGGTTTGGACAAGACCCTTCCAGACCCAAGCGGTCAGGGTCAGAGGGAGGGCAGGGGCTGCAGCAAACATGGAATATCAATCTGCAAATGTTTACAAGGGCTCCCACTGAGGCTGGATTAGGGGTCAGTGGGAAGCCAGTCTGGGCATGGGGTGTCCTGGAGGGAACCCTCACCCTGGGCCATGACTTTGGCTACTTAGGGCTGCTGGCCTTGTGAGTGGACACCAGATTAGGCAATATAGCACAGGGCAAAGGCCCAGGAGTAGATGAAGGCACATCTATGCCGACTCGTCCAGGAAGCCCCAGGCCCTGGTCCTGCCTTAGGCAGTGAGTGGCAGCATCCTAGCTCCTATGGGCTATTTCAGAAGGGAAGGGATGTGGGGATTTCCACACCTCAGGGAGGACTCTAGCTGGCCCTGCTGACACTTCCTCAGGCAGAGAGGAAGGCCAGTGCAGGGCACCAGGGTCGGCAACACAATGTTCCTCCCTTTGGGGTGGCAGTGTGAACATAAACCACCCCCTCAAAACCCCCTTCTCCTCCGGCCAAACCTCACTGGATATCCCAATGGAATTTAGAAATGACTCTAAGAATCTGTCCTGGGTCTCAGATGCATGGAATCATGGGGTCTCAGAAAGATGCCAAAGTCCACAAAGAGTGCCAGAGATTGAAACAGCCAGCCTTCCCAAAGGCTCCCCACAAATCCTCCCAACAGCCAGAGCAGATTCCCCAACACGCACATGGCAACCAACTCTCTGCTCACAGCCCTCCAGGGTTTCCACCTTCCTTGGGGTGAAAGCCCAAGTCCTCACCACAGCACACAAGACCCTGCACGACCTGCCCCACCCCCCCCGCCCTTACATCCTTCCTCTCACCCTATCATGCTCACTCTGCTCCAGCCACACGAGCCTCCTCCCTATTTCTCCAACATGCTGTATGTCAGGCAAGGTCCTGCCCCAGGACCTTTGCATGTGCTGTTCCTCCTGCCTTGAACCCTTCATCATGTCTCCTTGGAGACCATCCCCAAATGGCCTGGCTTTGTGGAAGTTCCTCTCCACTGCTCTGATTCCTGACCCGTTGCAGGTTCCTTCAGGCCATACTGTCCATCCTCCTACAGCCATATGATCAGCATTCAGTGCCAGGTATAGTGATTGACTTGTCCAGGTTTGCCTTGCTGTACCCAGTTTGAATGCTCAAAGTCCCAGTAACCTTCAGTATCCTCCTGTGTACTATTAAAGGCCTAATACATGCTTGAAGGTAAACAGCCAGGAGCTGGGCCTCTCCTAGGGCTTACAGAATGGGCAAGATTTGTCAAGAGCTGGGATTCCATGTCACGTCCCTGCTGGGCTTCAGTTTCCTCTTTGGGGATGGAATGGAGACCCAGGACCCCACCGAGGCAAAGAAGACCTCAAAGGTTCAAGTCCCTGCCTCACACAGGACTCCCCTGTGAGTGATACAGATGATTCCCATCTCTAGGCCAGGGGCCGGGCTCCAGGTGCAGGACAGATGCTATGCTGACCTCCAGGCTCCTTCCATGACACTCAATGCAGGTCATTCGACTATCACAGCAGCTGGTTCTCATGCTCGCTGTCCCCAGCCCCCACTCCAGCTGCTGGACCTAGGCCCCCCCACCCCCTCCTCTGGCACCCTGTCCACGAGCCTACATCCAGCCTTGGCCCCACTCTACCTTCTAGGTCTGGTGCTATACCCCATTCCTGCTCTGCTCCAGCCCACCTCCTACACACTCTCATCTTTTTGTGCAAACTCACAGCCCCAAGGCGGCAGGGTCCTACCTGAGCCTCCAAACTGGGTGCCAGCCAGAGAAGTGGGCCGGCCTTTCCCATTGGCCACCGGCAGGGGGAACATCTGTGGGGAGGGAGAGAGCAATGAGTGGGGTGGGGGGCACATCCAGGGATGCAGCTCTGCCTACAGGGGTCCTGTCCCATCAGAGAGACCAGGCAGGAAAAGTCAGTCAGGGGTCCCTTCACTGCACACCACCTTAACCCAGGCCTCTGTGACAGCACAGCCCACCAGTGGCAACAATATCCAGTGGAAGTTGAAACCGGCTGTTTACACTAGACTTGTATTCTTTTGAATGGAATAACTTGTTTAGCACTTGATACAATTTATCTGCTCTTAGATATGATACAAAGTTTCAGCTTTAAAAAGTGAGACCATTTACACCTAACAGGCTAACAGGGGCCAGCCCGCCACCATGTGCACAGATCTTTCCTGACAAGCCTGGAATCCCCTCCTGTGTTCGTTCACCTCTGACCCCAAGTGGCAGGGACATGGGGAGGATGGCCAGGCCCCACCCCTGGGACAGAGAGCATGACCTGGGTGGAGTGTCCCTTACATGCTCAGCTCTGTGCTCAGCAGCTGCCTAAGCAGCCCTCAATGCACCCTAACTGCTGATGCCTGCCCTTCAGAAAGGGAAACTGAGGCTCAGAGAGGCAGGAGGCTGGAAGGATTCCGCAAAAGCTACAAGCCCACCCCCATGATTTACTGGGTGATTCCCTGTGTGCCACTCTCCCTGCTTAAATACTCACTGTAAAGTTCCTGTAGATTAAACAGTAGCAGTACTAACAGGAAAACCCAACATCAACAAATTCTTTGCCAGAAAAAACAAACACATGTTATTGCTGTGCCCCACAGATCTGGGTTTTACAGATTCAATTCGGGGCCCAGGTGATTAAGTGGCCAGAATTGGGCTAAGTGGTTTGTTGGGGAATGGCTAATGGTTCCCCCAAACCTTCCCAGGCCAGCAAGGAAGTGGGGATGTAGCTCTCACCCACAGGTGACTCTCATGTGAGCACCATGAACCCTGGGAGGGGCCCAGGAAGTAGGGTCCTATCCCGCATACCCTATCCCACAGGAGGGGAAACTAAGGCCACATGCTTAACTGAGCCCGGCAAGAGTTAGAGCAGAGGCTCATGGGAGACATGGCAATGAGTTCTCACTTAATGTCCCTCTTGGGGTGGTGTGTGCTCATGTGTGTGTCTCTGCTCCCTCAACTGGGCCAGCCTCCCCAGGGCCCTATTCCTCAAAATAGGTTCCTTTCTCATTGGGGAAACCGAGGCCTACATTGGGGGAGGGGCTGGCCTGAGCTAAAATCAGAACCAATAGGACCTGAGAGCGGGAGGTCAGCAGCCAAGCCCCGGGGGTTTGTCTTTGTTCTGTCCCCTAGACTGCTAGGGGTTCTGCCGTGGCACTTGCTGCGGAGGGCAATGGGCCGTGTCCTCTGAGCACCACATGACTCATCATCAGCCCAGAGAGGCCGCACACCCCTGGAGCCTCAATATTTTCTTCTGTGAAATGGACTTGGGGTTCTGACCACATGGAATGTTGTGAAACCCCAACACACATGGATGTCTAGAGCATTGGGGCCCCCCTACACATGCTAGGCTCAGACTCCTTGTTCCCCTGGCCCCTCATTAGGCAGAGGAACCATCTTGGGCCCACTCAGGGAAGGTCACTCAGAGTCAAAGTGCCCTCAACACCTTCCTTTTCTATCCCAGGAAGTTTCTCTGTATTTAATTTTGACTGTTGCCTTTCCTACTTTTGAGAACCTAGCCCAAAGAAGACCTGCTTCCCTTTAAGTTTCTTCCGTTTCAGTCTAAAAACAAGGTCTTTCAAAGAAACAGATGAACTCAGTTTCTCTGGGGCAGGTGAGAGGGCGCTATGGAGAGGATGTGAGCTGAAATGGGAGGCTGCCTCTGCCACTCTCCTGTAACAAGGAGGGAAGATGAGGATGAAAACCAAGCCCTGAGATTCTGAGAGGAGACACTGAGCACCTCACCTTCTCAGCCTTGTTCCACATCCACGAAACAAGTTATTGGTTTTTAGCTAGGGAGGGGGAGACATTCAGGCCCTCTGGATAGAAGGGGAGGCAGCCCTAACTGGTGTGACTCAGTTGGTTGGGCATGGTCCCCTGAAATGAAAGGTCACACATTCAATTCCCAGTCGGTGTACACGCATGAGGCAACCAATTGATGTTTCTCTCTCACATCGTTTCTGTCCCTCTTTCTCTCTCTTCCCCCTTCTCTCTAAAGATAAGTAAAATCTTAAAAAAAAAAAAAAAAAGAAAAAAAGAATGGGGAGGCAGACAAGTTGTTCAGGGCTCTCAGATGGCACAGCAGGGGCCAGCTCTGACCCTGTGCTCCCCCGCCCCCATGCAGACCTGTTCTGGCCCAGTAGTCTGTGACCTGTCGGTTTAACAAAAAACAACTGAGCTGCACCCCAGTTACTCAGCCGGGGAAGCAAAAATAAAACGGGGCTTAAAAATACGGGCCTGGCCCTTCCAGAGCTGCAGGCCCACTGTCTCAAGGGCTGTGCCTTTCCGCAGGATGGCCGATGTTTCAGTTTGGGGACTTGTTTTTGATCAACCTCAGTGGCCTGGGCCTGGTACTGGGGGAGGGTTAAATTCAGACCGAAAGAGTCCTCCCCAACTTGTTTCAAACCAAAACGGTGTCTGGGTGGGGGGAGGGGTGGGACTTAGGGAAGTGTCCACATTGGGTTCCCTGATTTGTGAGGAAACGCTGACCACCCAGACACCCGTGACAGGTGGCCCACTACACAGATGAGCAAATCAAGGCCTGGGTTCCAAGGTACACCGCAGCTCTTAGCACTGAAGGGAGCTCTGCTCTGGTTTTTGGCCTCACTTGGCGGGTCTGAGCTGTGTGACCTCTGAAAGCCAGGACCTTCCCAGACCTCCACTTGCCTGGCAAAGAAATGGGCAGTTTGGGGTGGATCAAACCACCTGAAGTATAAGGATCCTTACCCTCCCCCAAAAATACCAATGGCAGCAACAGCAGTGGTGGCTAAGCGCTGCCCACAGATCGCCACAGTCCTCATGAGGTCTCTTCATGTCACCTGACTGCACTAGCGACTGTGTGGCTAAATAATTAGACTACGTACACCACCTTGTTTTTTGAAATCCATGATATAACAAATAACAGTGGCCACACCCATTTTACAGATCAGAAGGCCAAGGCCACTGTGTGCATACAGCCAAGCAGGGACCTCAGAGCTGAGCCTCCTCTTGGAGATACTGAGGCTCTGGGTAGCCCCTCCCACTCTCCGGGCCTTGGTTTCTCTACCTGTAGAGTGGTAGATCAAACCCACTCTGTGCCTGAGCAAACGCCTGGGTAACAGGTGCCTTTGGGAACCAACAAGGGTTCCGATTATGCATACTGCTATGTCAGCCTGCCCATCAGAGGGACACCCCAATTCTCCCAGCCCTACCTGGGGGCCTCTCCATCCAAACAAGTGTTAGGCCTGGCTTCTGGGGGTGTTTCAGTAGGTGTTTCTTTTCTAGGAATCCAGGGGACACAGGGGGGTGTCTGAGAGGCCGGCCAAGCCTGGCTTACCATGCTGAAGTCCAGGAGGTCACTGAGCTCCTTGTCTGTGCCCACAGGCGCCATCCTCTGCGGCTGGTTCATTCTCCAGCTGCAATGGTGGGCTCAGGGGCCAAGTTGGATACTTCAGTCCTAGAGATGGCCCTGTGTGGTAGGTAGCCTGTGGTGGTGGATGGTGGTAGTGGACACAGGGAGGGGCAGGGACAGACATATACAGAGAAACAGAAAAAGAATAAAAAAGGTTTTTGTGACTGTGGCCTAAGTAGACAGATGGGGAGTAGGAGAGCTGTTTAAAAAGCCCTTCCAACCACCCTGAGGGGCTGGGTCCCCCTAGACTGATTCCCTTCCTGACCCTGGGGATGGGGGCAGGGCAGCCAGAATACCAGAATTCAGGGCCCCTAGAGAGACCCCTCCTCAGAGCCCTGGGAGTTTGAACAATGAGGGGGGGTGTAGAGTAAGCAAATATAGATTTCCTAATTCCCTCTGAGACCACCAGAGACACAAGCTGCAAATTTTAAACTGGAAGGAGAGCTGGAGCAGTCATTTTTCCACTTGCTGGGCCAGAACCTGCCCCCCTCAGGCCACATGTCCCATTTCCAACCATCCCCAGGCTTACCCAGCCCCGGCAGGCCAGAGGAAATTTGCTGACACCCCCTCCCACAAGCAGCTGTCACAGCACGCTGAAGTCTTGGTCACCCCTTAACTCAAAGTGAAAGAAATCCTCAAGAAGGCAAGGCCCCTGCCTGCTTCATGACTGAATCAAGGGGAGCCTACTACGGTACCTATACCTCTCACCTCCTCCCCCCTCAAAAAACCACCCAACTCAGAAAAGAACAAACAACCCTAGGTTGTTTTATTGTCACGTTGTATCCGGGAATTATTTTTAAGCAACTTTGAAAACATCCCCTCTCCCGCCCCTGAGGGAAGCGGGTTCCTACACCAGACTCACCCCCCACCACCATGGTCCCAGGGGCTTCATTCTATTCTAGAATGGGGGTGGGGGATCCACCTGCCAGACCCCATTCCACCCTACCCACTCTAGGAAAGGGTGCAAAGCAAGTCTTGTTTGCCCTGTAGACGGACAACGAAGTCACTCTGGCTTCCTCCCTGGGTCCCCGGGTGGTGGTGGGGTGGCCGTCGAGACACCGCGGAGGAGGTTGCGGGGAGAGGGGTTCCCAGGCCGAGGGACACCCAACTTCAGTGGTGGAGAAACCCCCGCTTTGTTTGTCAACTAGAGACAGGGTGTGAAACGGCTGCCCCTGAGAACACCCTCCCCCGCTAACTTTTTTCTTTTGGGGAGGGCATGTGAAACTGACTTTTTTGAGTACGAAACCGCAATTTTTTGTGGGATAGTTGAAACCAATTTTCGGCAGACTGGGGTGGGGGGCTGAGACGGGCTTTTATAGGAGAGCTGAGGCTTTGGGGTGTCACGAGGACTTTTGGGGACTCGTAAGGTGTTTGGAACCATTTCGAAGGAAAGGCGGGCACTGGACATCTTCCTTGGTGGGGGAGGCCCGAGAAACCAACCGCCCACCCCCCGCAGCCGGTGCAGGCGGCGAGGCCCCGGAGCCCTTTGAAGCTGGGGCGCCACCACTCCGCTGTTCGCAAACCCGAGCCGCCGTTGCCGCCTCTCCCCCATTAACACGGAGCAGATGTTCACTCCGCAGTTCCCCCGGCCCTCAACCTGAGCCTCAGTTTGCGCGGTCGCACCTTCCCGGCTCAGACAAAAGGACTCTCCCTCCCTCACACGCTCCCCCCCAAACTGCAGCGCCCCGCCGTGCTCCTCCCGGGGAAGGGGACGCCCAGAGGACCCGCCACAAAGTTGGAAGGCCCCTTGGGCGCCCCCTGCACCCCCTCCCAGGGCTCCGGAAAGTTTCCCGAAGTGACCGGCCCGGCCGGGGAGGGGGCGCGCGCGGGCCTCGCGTGCACCAGAACCTACACGTCGCCCGCCCCAATGCCCGGCGAGCAAAGTTGGAGAACAATGACTCCCGGCCGCCGCCCCGCGCCCGGCCCGCAATGGGGCAGGGCGGGGGGAAACGCACCCCAGAGCACCGCCCCCTCCCCAACTTCCCGGCCCCCATGGCATGGGGAAGCCTGGGACAACTTTGCACAAAGACGCCGGGCCACCAAAACCGCACGGCCCCGGGTCCCGGTGCAGTTACCTGCTCAGGGCGGCCGAGCCGCAGCGCACGGGGAGCGGCACACGTATGGCCCCCCCCCCCGACAAAGGGGCGCCAGCTGGCCCTGAGGGTCGCGCGTGGGCGGCGCGTGGCCCGGGCCCCTCCCCGCGTGCCCGCCCCGCGTGCCCGTACGTGTTCGGGGCACTGGCGGAGGCGGCCTGCGTGGAGTACGCGGTGAAGCCGCGTCTGGTCGGCTCTGCCCAGCCCGCTACGTCCGCGGGCGCCGCCACTGTCTCATCTTCCTGCGGCGGGAGACATGTTCCGTCCCCCTCCCGTGCGCCGGACACGCCCACTCCAAGGTCCTCCCACGGCCCGCCCCGTCCGGCGCCGCAGCGAATCCTTCCGCTGTCGCCACCGCCCCGACAGTCCCCCTCCTCCGGCTTGCCCTCCCGCACGCTCGCAGAAAGCCGTTACGGCGTCACGGAGCTCGGGGTCTGGGAGTGGGGACACCTTGGCGGTCTTTCTGCAAACGGCGCGGGTTGCGGGAGGGACTATCTTCCAACGCGGAGGCGCACATGGATAGAATGCATACCATCCGTGACGCAAGGGAGAAAGGACCGTGAGATGGAAAGATAAGGCAGAGCCGTAGTGGCCAATCGGAGAGCGCGAAAGCCTGATTGGCGGCGCCACCGGGCATTAGTGAAGAGGCCACTCCCTCTCTCTGCCGACTGCGAAGAAAGAGGCGGGACTCTCCGAGCTCGAGTCCCGGAGAAACAGCGGGGGTGGACTTTGCAGTTTTATTCTCAGGTTTGCGTAGGCGCCCGCGCATCCTCTCGGGCTTGGTCGTGTCTGCGTTCCTAGGGCTGTCTGCGGTGCTGGGTGTTGCGAGAGGGCAACCAAGGCCCAGGCCCAGAGCCAATGAATGAGACCCACTTTACGGGGAGGGAAACCGAGGTTAGCTCTGTTTCAGTGTCAGAGAGACTCTCGTGGGACTTGCGCTGTGCCTGACTCGCTGAGTCTGTTTCCCAATCTGTAATTTGGAATTTGGACCTGAGTTTGGACAAAACTAAGGCCAGAAGAAGCCTGCTGATTCTCCTAGTACGTCCAAAATTTTCCCAACAGCAAGAGGCTTTTGAAGACCACAGACCCTACAGAATGGGAATAATAATTATTATAAATTAAATAACACTCTTTCATGGATCCCTGTGTCCCCAGAAGGAAAGCTACACTGCTTCCAGGCCTGAGAAGAGGCCACCATCCCCTTGGCCCATGGAGCTCTGGACATAAGGGCCTCCTCACTGTTCTGAAAACTGCCAGGCTCATTCTCATCTCTGGCTGGGTCTGTGTCCTTACTGTGCTCCCTGTTTGCAATGCTCTTCCACTCCCACGTGAAGCCCTTGAATCAATCCGTAGTTCAGGGCTGCTTCCAGCCAAGGGAGCTGCGCTGAAGGGAAGAAAAGTGGGGGTGGGGAAGTGGAGAAGACCCCAGGGAAAGGAAGGGTATCTTAATAAAATTACAAACGCCTCCTAATACACCTAAAGTAGGCTGCCACCCACCCTGACACAGCCTTCTGGCCCAAAGAGTCCCCCACATACCCCAGACCTGGAGAGGGGAGTGAGGGTCTTGGGGTCTGGGTTTGAATCCCTCAACCCTCCCCCTTTACTGTGACCTTGGGCAAATTCTTGCCATGCCCTGGGCCTCAGTTTCCCTGTCAGGAAAATAGAAGGGTGCAGTGATGGGCACATTGTAGGCACCTGTAGCTCCTGCCCACATCCCTAGGTCTCTTCCCACTAATGGATCTGGTACTTCTGAGTGAGGGGCCCTTTCCTGGTGGCCCAACCCTAAGCCCACAGGCCTGGGGTCTGCTTTGGCTTTCTCAGCCTCAGGGGTTTCTGGAGGACCAGACGGGGGGTAGCAGGTTTCTGGAGACCTCAGCCTCAGGATGGTCCAGAACCCCAAGGCTATGAGTGTAAATCATGGAGTTGGGCATGGTTCTTGGGTTATCCCTGGAAATACCTCTGGAAGGGGGTGGATGGTCCATCCATAGACCATGCAATTGCTGAGCACCAACTGTGTGCCAGTCTTGGTGTTGGGCATTGGGGCACAACACCCAAGTGGTACCTGTGACTGGTCCAGCCTTGCCCTCCAAGACAAGTTGGGCCATCAGAACTTCCCCTTTAGTCCGAAATATGAGTTTCCATCCATACATTTAGCCATAAAGATTCTCATACCTGGGTGATTAAACCCATTGTCCAGATGAGGAAACTGAGGCTCAGAGAGCTCCTCTCTGGGGGCCAGGCCAGTCCACCCTGGAGCTCACATTTGCCAAGAGGCCTTCTTGGCACCCACATACCACCATTGTCCTCCCTGGGGAGGTCTTCTGTGGGGCTGAGTCACTGGGTGGAGCAGCCTATGGGGGCTCCCAGTAGGCTGCCACCTCTGCCCAGTCTCAAGGCCACAAGGCACTGGCACAGGGACAGGCAGCCAATGGCTGGCTGATACCAGAGGGCCCTCAAGGGAGGCCCACAGCCCCCACCCCCTGCCTGACTTTGGCCTTTGTTCTCTGGGTGCCTCAGGCTAGAGCCCTAGAGCTGCCTCCTCGACCTGCTGCCTCCTTCCATCCTAGCCACACCTACAGTGCTTTCCCTAGGCTGAGAACCCCTCAGTGAGAGAGGTCACCCCACTTCTGTTTGGTAAAATTAATGCCAGGAACAGATTCTCACCAATTGGGAGAGTGAGTTGGGGGATGTGTCATGGTGATAAAAGCTTCCCGAAGACAGGACCAGTATGTGTTTGGGTTATGGTTGTCCACGGAGAGAATGTAATTGGACTTGGGACTTCAGGGCCACCTCTTGACATCCATTTTCATTTGTCTCCAAAGTGGGTTCGTTCCCCTGGGGTGTGTATAGATCCTCTCACTCTTCCACCCCACCCAGCTCCTCCGCATTTCAAAAGATGTGGCTGGAGAGAGAAGCACTCCTCATCTTGCACACCTCACCACTGCACCTCAGGGTGCGCCCTGCAGGGGTGATGATTACCTCTAGAGCTGGTGGTTTCTTGGTCCGTTCCACCCCCATGGGAGGGCCTGACCCTGACAAGTCCATGTTCACCATGACACCACCCCCCAGGCGTGGATCATGGCTCATTCATTCATCCATTCATTCTTCTGGGAAGAAGGTTCATCCTGGAGCTGCTGGTTGGTCCTGAGGTCGGGTGTCCGCCTACGAATGGTATGGGGAGGCGTATTACCCTCTCCAGGTGAGGGAGGGAATACTGTCCATGGTGGGTGTTCAGTGGATGGTGAAGCAGCAGTTCCACCAGCCGTTCCTCACACCTGACTTCTCTGGCACTCCCAGGTGTGACTAGAAGGAAGGGAGGGGACCAAGGGATGCTTTGACTCCTGCCCCTCGGCTAGGACTTGTACTGGAGAGCAGGCAGCCCATGAAAGCCAGGCAGGGGGCTCTGAAGGAGTCCAGAGGCCCTGCCTCATCCCTCCTGTTGTCAGGTGTCAGATAAAGACCCAGAAGGGTCTCGAATGTATCCCACAGGATCCCAACCTATCTGGGGTCCAGAGACATTGGGTGTAACCAGAAGGAAAAGTAAAGTTGTTGGACAAAGAGCAAGGAGCACTCTAGGCAGGAGGAGAGCAGGGGCAAAGGTGGGGAGGTAGGACTATGCAGGGTGTATTTAAGAAAGCTATGAGGCAGGAGCCCCCAAAATGGAGGCAGAGGGGCCAAGGTTATAGTGTAGGGCTTCGAATACCACAGGGAGGGGTCAGATCTTAATGGTGGGTCATTAGGGAGCCATGGCGGAGATCTGAGCAGGAAAGGGACATGATCCCAGCCACTTCGTGTAGAGGAGGGTTCAGAGGGGAGGAGGAGGGGTGGTCCCTGAGGGAGAGAAGGCAGGCCATGGGCAGATGAGCCAAGTGAATCTGGGATAGATTTGAGGGGGAACTGAAGAGTCACCCTAAGTGGGGATGAGGAGACAGACACCAATCAGTGTGGAGTGTGGGGTTGGGGACCTGCATGAATTAATAACAGTGCCCTTCTCCGAGAGCAAAGACAGCTTATTGCCAGTGATGATAACGAGAGGGGCTGGCCAGGAGGGACTGGATGCCAGGGAGCAGTGAGTGAATGAATGAATGAATGAATGAATGAATGAACACTGACCTGGAATGAACCTAAATCCAGGCTGGACCCCTCCCCTGGACTGAGCCAGACCACAGAACTGCCTCTTTCTATCGGGTTCCCCCACCTGCCCTGTGCCCATCCATTCCCAGGGCCCAAGCCACCTGCCAAAAGCAGTCCCTTGCCCACCTGGCCTGGTGCCCCAGATGACCCATAACTCCTGACTCAGGGCCCCCATGGCCTGTCCTGCCACATTCTGGGGCACCCTGTGCAAACACAGGGTGCTCTCCCTCCTGCCTTCATGTGCACTGTCTGGCCCAGTTCCCGGGGGCGGGGTGAGAGTGGGAGGGGTAGGCGACAGGGAGCCAGGTTGGATTCCTGCTGCCCACACATGCACCTACAGGGTGGCCTTGCTGACCTCTGCTCATGGTGACATGGAAAGCACTCCTATGTCCCCTGGGGGTGACTCCCTTCTCCTGAGACTTTTCCAGATCCCCTGAGCTTCTCCCAGGAGGAAGCAGAAGTAGCCCCACTATTCAGATGGGGAAACCCAGGCTCAGGACCCCACCTGAGGCCAGCCAGGTCCCCACACTGGATTCGCCTGGCCTCCCAAGCTCCTTCACCTGCTCCCAGGTGCCTTCCAGAAGTGGGGGAAGGGCATTCCGGGCTACCAGCACCTGCCAGGCTAAGAGGTGTGGGTGGGTCTTACTCAAGGGCCTTGAGAAAAAGCCAGGAGGGTCATGCGGTCTCACTGGGGGCATGGGAGCTGAGTCAGAAATGCTGAGGTGTTCCTGGGCTGGTGAGGGTGATTGGGAAGAGGGTACAACGTGGATAAAGGCTGGGAGGTTGCAGAGCAAGCCATCCCCTGCGTGTGCTGAGGGCCATGGAAAGCCCTTGGCAGTTAGCGGTACTAACCCCAATCCCGGCCACCCTGTCTGGAGCCCAAACCCAACTTGGCCTCCTTTCCTACCCCAGTTTAGCCCACTTCCCACCTCACAGTCTCACCAGCCCTCCAGGTTCCCCTCATTACTGTTCCTCCAAACACTTGCAAGTTTCCAGGCCTTTGTCCTGGCTGTGCCCTCCTCCTAGGCCACCCTTCCTCTTGTTGTACCTGATTATCTCCTCCTTATACTTTAGCCCTCAGATTGGGTGCTGCCTCCTCCAGGAAGCCTCCTGGTTTTTATGGACAGGTTCGAGGCCTGACAGTGGGTGTCTGGGGGAGGAAATGGTGAATGAGTCCTCCTCCTAAACCCCTGGCCTGGCTCACCAACAGGTTCGTGTTAAAATCCTGCTTCTACCATGTTTCGGCTGTGTAATCCTAGGCAGGGGTTGCCCCTGTTGGGCCTCAGTTTTCCTTTCTGAAAATCAGGGGGCTGGGCCCCAAGAGCCGCCCATGTTGTTCTTTCCCTTTGCATATCATCTCCCAGAACTGGCCCCGGCCATGTGAGGTGGCGACTGTCAGGGCATTCGTTTTGTAGACAAGGAAACCGACACGCAAAGCAATGCAGTCACTTCACCAAAGCCACAGGACTGCACAGTGAATCCAGGCAGGGTCTGCGCCCAGTGGTCCCTGCATGGATGCTTAGGTCAGTTTCACAGAAGGGGCAGGCCGAGGGGGTCGCCTAGGAGGTAGCTTCGTGCCTGGCACTAGGGTAGGGTTTTCCTGCCCAGCGTCTCCTGTGGTCTTTCCCCCGGCCCAGTGAGTGAGGGGCTGTGGTTGGCCCCATTTTGCAGAGGAGGATGCTAAGGCCCAAAGAGGTTGGAGCAAACCCACATGCTCCCTCCTAGCTGGGGCTTGAAGTGGCCCAGCTGCGTGTTTGCAAAGAAAACAAATGAGTTGCACAAATAGGTCATCATGAGGCCCAAGGAGGGAGAAAGATCTACTTGGGTCCCCAGGCTTCTGGGTTCAGGCCTGGCCCCTGCTTGTCCCTGTGTGGACAGCAGTTTTCAAATGGCTGGTGGAGAGCGTAAGTGAGGCAGGATCAGAGGGTAAGAGGTGCCTGGACTCGACCGAGCTCCCTGTACTCCTATTATTGGAGGGTGATACGCGAACGCTGGCCTTGCCCCTCAGCACCACTTTGCCTCCTTCCCCTCTTTGGGGGTGAAAAAGATGCAGATCCCAGAGCTATAAAAGGAGGAAAACCTTCATATTTGACTACAAAAAACCTAAAGGCTCTTGAATTGTAATAGACCCACAGATGAGGTTATAAGAGGTATGACAGCAGCGGAGAAAATATTTATAACATCATAACAGAAGAAGCATTTGTAGCCTTCCTATAAAAAGAGTTCCTACAAATCAATAAGAAAAACAAGCAAAAAAAAAAAAAGGAAACACCAAAAAAAGGGCAAAGAAATTCACAACTGGTTCACATGAGAAGAACTACAAATGGTTCATGGAGAGACAGAGAAACCGAAGCCTGAAGTCCCTGGTGACGGAACACATGCAAACAGAGAGAACCAAGAAACCACCTTCTGTCCTTACCGTCGGTAAAACAGTATGAGATTGGTCACACCCCGTGATGGTGAAGGTGGATGTGGGGACCACTGTGGGGTGCTTATGAGAATTAAGAAACTCTACATCTCTTTGAACGACCCATCCCCTTCCAGTGCCAACACTCATAAATCTAAGAAAAGTGGTAGCACAGGCAGGTATGTTCATTAGAACATGGTTTGTGGCACCAAATATTTGGCGGGGTGTGTGGGGGGGGACCACGTCCAGCAGAGGGACACATAAGAAGACACGGCCGTGAGCAGGACACTGTTCTCGCGTAATGGCAGCAGGGCCTGCACGTGTGCTCTGGTCCAGGACGAGGTCTGAGGCAAACTCTGCAGATACAACACGAGCTGGAGACCACGGTGCCATTTTGGGGTAGCGTTTTTTTTTGGTAAAGGAAAAGAGCATGTATTGAAAACGTGCAGGAGGAAATGCCCAAGGTTTCAGTGGTTACTCTGGGTGGGGGGACTTTCAGTTCTTACTTTGTATTTATATTTAAGAGGTGGGATTAACGGAGGGTGGGCTTTATTTTCTCTGTGTGTGTGTGTGTGGGGGGGTTATTTTTTAATTAAAAAAAAGTTTGGCTTTTCAACTCTATGCTGAGGCCGTGTGACCCTGCAGAGACACAGAATGGGGGCTGGGTTTCCATCGGTAGGGGGAATCCCCAACCACTTCAGTGACACACTCACTGGGTGTTCTCTGGATGGGGTAGGCTTCTACCCGCCCTGGGGTCTTCTGGAGGAAACCGCTGGTGCCTGGGGAGGCTCCCGCCCCCAGGGTGATCCTGAGAGTGAGCAGGGTACAAGGAGCACTGCAGAGAGAGCCCAGTGTGGTCACACCCCCATCCAGGGCTGGAGTTCTCATCAGTTGCAGGGAATTGGTGCTGACCTCCACCAGAGTCGAGGCTGGGCCTCCTGGTCTCCTGGATGTGCTGGGAGAATGATGGGGGCTCCTTCTTGGAGGGCAGGAATGGCCCCAAGTGCCACCTGGGAGAAACCAGGTTACAGATCCTCCCCTCTGAAGGCTGCTGCTGATCTCAGTTTTCCCATGAGTGTGGAGGGTCTGCCTCCACTCCCTGTAAGTCCCCCAGCTCCGGTTTCCTGGGCCTGGCCTCCCCATCATCCCACTTTCTGGGGTGGGGGAATCTGGCTCCCTCACTGCTTCTCTGTTGTCTCCCGCCCCCAGCTGGCCCTAGGGCGGGGCTTGGCCGAATGCTGGCTCTCAGGCCAGCCTGTGGCCTCTCTGTGCCTTACTTATAAGGTTGCAGAGTGGGCACGAAGAAGAACAAGAAAACTCATCCACCATTAGATCCTATTTTTTTCCCTGCCTGTGGCTTGGCTATGTCAGCAATGCAGGGACCCAGGGGTGTCCCAGAGCTAGGCAGACACCCGCAGCAGGGATGGGGTCCGGGCAGGTCTGGAGGGAAAGGAAGAATCTGGGACAAAAGGAAACTAGGGTGCACAAAACACATACTGTGTGCTCTCCAGCCTGGCCTTCTTCCACCCCCTCCCGTCCTCCCTCCAGCCACACTGGCTCCACCTCACCGCTCCTTGGACATAGTGTCTCATCCTGACCTCAGGGCCTTTGCACAGCTGGTTCCTGTCCCAGGAACACCCTCTCTCCTCACTCTCCAGCCTATGAGTCTCAATTGTTATCTTTCCCCTTGTACCTATGAATATCCATGAATATCCAGTAACCATCTGATTGGCTTGCTCAGTGCCCCCCCCCCACTTCTACAAGGACAGCCCCTGGAACCGGAACTGGACTGGAACTGGCCTGCCCATCCCTGTGTCCCCAGCACCCTGCCGGGGCCTGGCACACAGTGGGCACTCGGTGGATGGATGAATTGGACAGTGATTTCACTTCGCAGGTGAGGCTCAGAGAGAGTCCTGTCCTTCAGCTGGTGGTGCCGGGAAGCCCCCACCAGGCAGAGGCATTTTCCCCAGCCCAGGGACTATGGGGTCCCAGGGCAGCTGGAAGGGCCCACAAACAAGCCTGTGGGCTTGTGTGTGGCAGTGGCAGCTGGGGCTCCTCTGGGGCCCCAGCCCCCACCAGAGTGCAGGAGGAAGAGCAGAGTGGGGAGGAGGGGAGGCAGCAGATGGCAGCTGGCCCAGAGCCAACCCTGAGCCTCTGCTGGGAGGGGCGGTACAGGCAGTGTCTCTCCGTCTCTCTTTCTGTCTCTGCCTTTCTCTGTCAGTGTCTCTGCCTTTCCGATTCTCTCTATCTCTGTCTGCCTCTGTCTCTGTCACTGCCTCTCTCTTTCTTCTGTCTCTCTTTAGCTCTCTGTAGAGTGCTGTGGGAGCCCTTCTGGGCCCAAACTTGCTGGGCACAGGCACCTGGTGAGACCACAGGCTGGCAGTATGTGCCTTGGGAGGGGGGTGAGGGAGCATCCTAAAGGAGGAAACGACCCTGAAGGAGCCACCACAGGCATGTAAGCTGTTGGATCAGAGCTGGGTGGCCAGAGGGTCCCTGGAGGGGGTATGAAGGCTTAGAGTACTCTTGTTGGGACACTGCCAGTGCAAAGGCCCTGAGGCCCAGGGGCCACCCTCAGTCAAATTCCAGTCCCCACCCTCAGGTCACCCAGCAAGCTGGCCTGGCTGTACCTGCCCACTGTTCCCCCAATCAGGCCCCAAGGCCAGGCCCTGGGGAAGATGGGCAGAAGGGGTTCGAGCATCTGAGGGAGCACTGTGGGGGGTCTGGGAGCTGGGTACCCCCAAGGACCCTCAACCCCAGTTGTACCACCTGCCTCACATCAATCCCCAAACCTCATTGACAAAAGAATCTGTCAGATCACTGCAGAAATATGCTCTGGGGGTTGTGGCTTAATCACCCCCTGATTTGCATTTTAGCATATTAATGATGGCAGAGCTGCTAATTTTGCTGCGTTATTGTAAAGGCACAGAAATTCTGGAACTGTCAAGGGGGTGAGGATGGAGCCTCCTTCACTGGGCCTGTGGGTGCAGGGTCCTTGCCCTTTGGTGTCACCCCTGCCTCTTGGCCACAGGGACCCCACCTCCCTCCCAAGTACCCACCTTGACATCAGCCAGGGGGACCAGGATTCTGGAAGTTTTTGTAGATGGCTCCATTCTGAGCATCCCATATTGGGAAAGTTGAGAATTTAGCGTTGGAATCTGCCTTCAAACCTTTGGATTCTCTCAGAGACCCTGCATGATGCTATCAACCCAACCTCCTGAATTCAGGCCAAAACTGCGGGTCCCTCCACAGCCCCAGCGGTGGGCTCCCCCTCCAAACCTCCTGCCTCTACATTTGGCTTCTGGCTCGTTCAGCCTCAGGATGCCTTTCAGCTCCCATTTGTTCAGATGGCCCACCTCTGGGCCTTTGCACATGCTATTCCCCCCGCCCCCCCCCGCCCCGCCCCCTCGCCTGTGTGCTGGTCCTTTTCCTAATAAGGTCACCTCTCCCCAGAGGCCTTCGGTACCACTCTGTACCACGCACGCGCCCAATCCTATCACCTCTTCGTCCACAACGCAAAGCTGGGAAACAGGTAGAGCGTGGCGAGGCAGGGCGCTTGGGTGTTACGTAGGCTCCTCCCAGAGCCCTCCCTCAACGTCTGGAAGTACGCACCTGGGCACGTGCTGCCACCTGGTGGCGCCCCGAGGAGGGGCCGTGGGTCTGCCAATAAACTCCCGCCCAAGGGAGGCCAACCTTCACTCAGGGACGCCCCAGGAAGCCCCGGGTGGGGGGATAACGAGCCCACCGTATTCTCTCAGACCCGGGAGCGCGCGCGGGAGCCAACGGGCCGGATGGAGGGTCTGAATGGTGAAGAAAGAATTGGGGGCTCCATTCGGCTGCCCTGGGGACCCTCCAGTTCCATTTTTCACCCCAGTGTAACCATTTGATTCTCACACTGACCCCCGGCCTGATCTGGTTGGAGCCCCGGGCCTGACCTGGTTGGAGAAGGGACAATCTGGACCGAGACCCCCATTGCACTCGCAGCAACAAACGTGCAGAGGAGCCCGCACCGCTGCCACGGACACTGTCCATCAGGGGGCGCTCGGCGCTCAGAATTGCGGGGGCGCTCGCCTTGCGCGGCTGCGAGTAGGTGCGCGTAAGAGCCAGTGTTCCACCTGCGTTCCTGAGCGCACGCGTGTGCTCTGGCAGGCTAGACCGTGTGCACGGCGCACCTGGGTTCGGGTACGTGCATACACAAGTCTACTCGCGCCACAACGGCTACTAGTTGCACGCAGCTCAGGTGTGTTTGCGGGTTCTCACTCCTGCTCACCTGTTCATTCCTGCTAAATGTACACGTAAGCTCGCGTGCACGCTCGTGGGCTCGTGCATGCTGTACATGCTCGCATGTATTCTAGCATGTTCATGTGCTTGGGCGTGTTTACATTTAAGTTTCTGTCCTGGAATGTTTCCAGGGGTGCACACACATGCTGTAACAATTTGCTTGGGTACAGTGTGCTCAGATGTGTCTACACATGTAGTTGTGCCCTGGTGTGCCCACACACATGTACGTGTTTGAATGTGTGAGGCTCCTAGTTTGTTCATGAAAGTGCACACGCGTAAGGTGCACCCATGGGTCTACCGTGCTTGTGCTTTGACCTGGTCACCTGCCCTCCTTCAAGTGCAGTCACATGCGAATGTTCTCTGGTGTGGCCCCTCATACTTGCACATGCATCTATCCTGGCAAACGTATGTGCACATGCCATGACATGTTTATGCATGTTCACACAGGCTCAGTGTCACCTCTAGTTAGTGCTGGACCCTGTTTGTCCCTCTTTGCCACCCTGTTTCTATCCTTTGTTGCCCTGACTGGGTCTGGGCGGCTGCCTGCAGGCCCACGAGGGCCCATGCTCTGAATGTGCCCCCACGTCTGGTGCCCAGAAGGCACACAGGTCAGAGGCCCCACTTGGGCCCAACAAGCCCGATGGTTTCCATGTATGGGGATCCACGGCCAGCTTCAACAACACAGCCATAGCCAGCCAGCTCCAAACAGGTGTTCCAGCATTACAGCCCCTAGCAAAGCAGGGACCCTCCCTGTTTCCCACCTACCTGCTCCTTTCTCTCCACTCCCAGGGCAGGATGAGGGGCAGCCCCCCCTTACTGTTTCCTCTCTACCCCACAAACTCCTATTCATCCTACAGCACCTTGCACTATTGACACCTCTTCTGGGACACCTCCCTGGCCTCCTGTGCATGAATAGATGAGAGGCCACCATGGAGAGCAGGCAGGGTGCCAGGTCCCGTGGCTCCCAGCCCTGCATACAAGGGCCTGTTGTCAGTGGCTCCTCAAAGGTGGACCTCCAGGTGAATGCTGGTTTGGTCCTATCCATAGCAGATGAGCTCCCCGTGAGGCTCTGATGTGATGGCTGTGCCCCTTGGCTGTAGCTCCCTTCTTCTGTCCCTCTATTTTTCCCTCTGTCCATCTCCCCCTCCTTTTATCCCTCCCTCCCCTCCCTCTCTGTCCTCCCTCTCTCAGTCCCTGTCACACCCTGACCCTGGTCACTCACATCCCACCCCAGCCCTCGTGGGCCATCTCCTTGGTAACGGTGGCTACAGGGTCAGCCACTCAATCAATCTCCTCTCACCCCTGCAGCCCCGACCCTGGACCCAGAAGGTGACAAGGAAGTCGGGTCAGATCTGGGTGTTGGGGTAGGGGGAGTGCTGTGGGGTTAGGACAAGGTCCCTCAGCCAGAGCCAGAGGTGATGAGGCTCAGAGAGGGTGACTGCGTCTTTGGGGATAGGGTCAGCAGGGTCAGAGGTCAAGTGGGCCCTGGCACACACAGAAGGTATGACTCTCCTGGGCCTCAGTTTCTCCCAAGTTACATCTAGACTTCAAGTTCAATCCAGGCTAGATCTTTGGAGCACTCACTATGTACGAGGCACAGTTCCTCAGTCCACCAGGAGGAAGGCTCTGTCCTTGTCACAACTTACAGCCAATGACAAGGCCACCCAGCCAGGCACTGGTGAAGGCAGGCACTGGAAACCAGGGCTGCACACCAGGCCCTGAGTTCACATTCTAGCTCCTGAGCTGGCTATCACCGCTTCGGGAGGAGTTTGCCAACATTGCTTCTAGACTATTCCTCCATCACTTCTGGAGGAGTCTGCTGTTCCAATTCTGAGCAGCTCACCATTCCAGCTCCCCGGGGAACCTTCGGGCTCTTCCCTTATAGGATCAGGCAGGGGAAGGTCCCCAAACACCCCAGGGGGGATAAACTTTCTCCCTTGTTGACAGCATGATAGGGACAAACTCAGCAGCGCAACACAGAAGGGGGGACACAGGGCCCCCAGCTCCCACAGGTCAATGAGCCGGGCCCTGCACAGACACTGGGCACGGATGGCCAGTTGTGTTTGTATAGATCCTGGGACAGGTAGCCTGGGTCTGCAGGGAGGGGATGCAGAGGGACGTTGCGGGGGCAGGGGTCATGCTGAGTGGGGATGCTAGTGGGGTGGTGGGGGTTGGGGGAGAGCAGAGTACAAAAAAGACCCTTTCTGAGTCTCAGTTTCCCCATCTGGGCAATGGGGACAGATGGAGATGGGGAGTTTGCAGCGGGCCTCCTGGGGATCCTTTTGCAGAGAAGGCAGCTCAGAGACTCCAGGTTGCTGGCCCAGAGCCACACAGCTCCGGGGTGGGGGCCTCCATGGGCGGTGCTGATGCGGAGATGCCGTCTTTTCCCCTCTTTGAGCTCGGGTCCAAGCCTGACTATGGGGCTTCCCCTCCCTGCCAGCCAGGGCTGGGCTGCCGGCCCTTTAAGAGCCTCGTTTTGGCGCCGCCTGGGGGTTATTGATCGCAGTCTTGGAAACACGATTAGATTACCCGGGCTGGGAACAGCCGCCAGGCAGGGGCCGCGGGAGAAGCGCAAAGCTTCTTGTAAACGGCTCCCCAAGGGTGCGGAGGGGGGTAGGGCTAGGAATAGGGGCTGTGCCTGTGGGCTCTCCCCAGGGGGCCACTGGTCCAGTGCTCCCAGGATAAGGAGGGTGCGTTATTGGGGCCCCCATTCTGTGGGTTTGGTAATGGAGGCTCTGAGAAGGTTTCCAAAACCAGGAAGACCCGTTTATCCAGCTGCATTCGTGGTGCGCCTCCTGTGTGCAGGCACATGCTGGGCGCATTCATCCCCTAGCGCTATGGTTGTTGTCGTTGTTGTTATAGTACATAGTAACTGTGGCTCATGACTGGCCCTGTTGTCCTGCGAAGCCCTTAGGCGCCTGTCTCTGGTCACTGCCACACGTGGGGTGGAGGAGCCTGTGATACCATTTTACAGATGGAGGAACTGAAGCTCCAGAGCAGCCACAAGCCAGAGGGCTGAGCCCAAACATGCAGCCCGTCCCCACCTTCATTCCCAGGGAGCCTCCTTGGTGGGATCACTTGGGGAGGGAAGGGAAGGGACTGGCTTTGGGAGGTCCAGCCCTTCCACTGACCCTATCCCCTTCTGTACCCACAGAGGCCTCTGGGAGCTCTGGGGCAGAGCTGAAGGGAAATTTAGCCTCCAGTGTGGGCTGAGGAGGTGGTGAGCGGAGGCACGGTAGGAACTGATGCTGGTGGCCACCCACGCTCACTTCAGATGTGCCCTCAGAAGCCCAATTCCAAATGTTCCCACAGCTAGCGTTTGTCGATTGACTAAACAATACTACTTAGCAATAATGGCGATGGTGGTAAATTAAATTGTAACTGCTCAGACTGGACTTCCACTCTTGATAACCCTCCCAGTCTCATCTTCTGCACAAACCTGTACCATTCCATCATTCCCAACATTTATGGGATTCGGCTGGATGCCCTAGCTACCCCCTTCATTTCCTCAACAGCCCTGGGAGGCAGAAATCATAGTTGGCCTGATCTACAAGTGGGAAACCGAGGTTCAGGGAGGCTGGGGGACTTGTTCAGAGCCCCGATGAGACACTGAACTCGGATTCATCTGTGTCTGACTCTGGGTTGTCTTTGAGGAAAGGGGCTTGATCACGTCTTTCTGAGCCTCTGAATGTAGAACTGAAGCACAGAGCCAGGGAGGGGCCTGAGAGGTCGCCCAGAGCTTCCAGTAGGAGCCGGGAGGCAGTTCCAGGTAAAACCTGGGTTTAGCTGGGTTTGGGCCACAACCACACAGTATGACCTTGAGCACTTTACCAGGGACCAAGTATAGGGAAGGAACTTGCCATGGGGTCTCAGTAGAGAGAAGGGGGGTCTAGGGAGAGAAGCACACCCCTGGTCCCCCACAGGGGATTCCAGACCAGCCAGATGAAAGGGCCCGACACAGCAGGAGCTTAATAGGTGCAGGGTAAGGGCTCAACAATGACGAGAGGAGGGACTACTCCGGGGCTGGTCCAATGGTGAGGGCCAAGCCCAGATCTCCCGGGCCTTGGGCAGGGTCAGAGGAAGGCTGGGGAGGAGGGCCCCCACGTCCTGTCCGTGTCTGCCCTGCACACCTCCAGCGTGGTGTTCCCGGAAGGCCCCACCTACCTGGCCCTCTCAACTCTCTTCCCTCTCCCTGCTTCTGTCTCTCTTTGCCCCTTTCTCTCCATCTCCATCTCTTTGTCTCTCTCCCCATCTCTGTTCCTCTGTCTCTGTCCGTCTCTGTTTCTCTCTCAAGCTCCGTCTCCCCCTCCTCATCTGAGCTCTCTTCTTGCTTTCTTAGTCATCTCTCTCCCCTCTTCTCAGCTTCTCAGCTCCGCTCAACCCTCCCCAGTCCCTCTCAGCAGCCATTAGCAGTGGCCTCTGCAGGTGCCCTAGCCTGACAGCTGTGAAGAGCCTCCTGGCGGGGGGGGGGGGGCAGAGAGGGAGGGGGGGTTACCGCCATCCCCCCTGATGCAGAGGCTGGCTCACTCCCAGGGCCGCAAAGCCTGGGGAAGCTCCGTGGCACCCTCTGCCCCTCCAAGAGCAGGACCCACAGTGGCCAGGTTGTCTGGTCTTGGCTGGGCCCCTGCCCTCTCTGGACAGCATTACCCTACCCAGTCTGGCTGGGTGGGGGCGGGGGACCCTCAAAGGACTGAGTCACTGGGCATCTGAGAGGGGACATGAAGGGCACCTTTCTTCCCTGTGGCTTAACCCTGACCTGCACGCAGGCTGTGTGAGTCTGGGGACACAGACTCTGTGTCCCCAACCTTGGGCTCCCTAAGGGCCAGATGCCCATGGAGGGTGGACAGCAGGGGCAGGGGGAGAGGAAAGAATAAATAAGCCAAAGGCCCATCCCTCAGATCTCACCTGCCTTTGCCAAACAAACCCCACCATTGGGGCTGGAGCCCTCAGCCTCCCCTCATGTCCTGTAGGGAAACAGAGACACAAACAGGGCTGGGGCACCAGAGGTGGGCAAAAGTTCCCCAGGCCTGGATTCCCCTTTGCCCCTGCTGGGGGGAGGGGTGGAGACACTTCAGGTGAGGAGCTTGGGCCTGGGCCATCTCCACCTGGCAGGTACCCCCAGGTGCTTCCCAGGTGCCCCCTAGTTTCTCCCTCAAGTCCTTCCAGGGTTTCCCCCTCAAGTCCCCCCTAATTTCACCCAATTCCTCCCCAGGTTCCCCTTCAGGTCCCTCCTAGTTTTTCCACCAGTTCCCCTTGCCCAGGTCACCCCACACATGTCCTCCCCACCAGGCAATGCCTCTGAGTTCTCCCCTAAGTTCTCCCCCAGGTTCTCCCCAAAAGTGCCCCCTACAGGTTTCTCCCCAGAGCTGCCACAGGCTGAGAGGTGAGCAGGAATGAGGGGCCCAGAGGGAAGCAGGTGTTTCTGGCAGAGTGAACAGAAGCTGCAAAGGCCCTGAGGCAGGGATCAGGATGTGGGGGAAGAAGGAGGAAGCTCAGAAGCTGGCTAAGCTTTGTGGGGGCGTTCAGGGGCCACGTGAGGTCCTCTTTTGGAGTTCCCTGGGGAGCCAATGGAGATTTTAGAGTAAGGAGGGGATGAGGAAGGAGTCACACTTTGCCCGGGCCCTCCGGTTCCTGGAGGGGCAGGGACGCGGGGGGCAGGCAAGGAGATGGGAGGTCTGGGATGAGGCTGAGCGCAGCACACACACGCTCCAGGCAGGCCTGAGCCAGGGCACACTCGGAAGAGGCAAGGCCAGGTTTGCCCTCCCGCTCAGCCCCTCAGACCCAGGGGGGCAGCTGGGTGGCCAGGAAGGGGTCCAGGCCCAGGAAGGGGTTTAGGGCAGCAGCCACGGCCCCGCTGGCCCCTCTGAAGCAGTAATTAAGGGCTGCGGCGTCCCTGCGGCGTGATGTATGTGCGCCTTAACTAATCATTTATTAGGGCACTGATGGTTCGTCAATATTAATTCATTTATTTAAACAACTCGGCTCTGTAATGAAGATGTTGCCTGAGAGGGGAGGCCGGCAGGTGGCGGGGCCAGGAACCAGAGAGGGGGTTCAGGCCCGGGTCTGGGGTCTCCAGGGTTTGGGTGAAATGTCCCCACAGGTCAGGGTTAAGCCAACAGACTGCTGGGCCGATGGGGAAACCGAGGCCAGAGCAGGAGGTGACCTGCCTGAAGGACTCACAGCCATCGGGGAGGGTGGGAGGAACTTGGACTGACCGCTCCGGACGCTCCGCCGCTGCTCGAGGGACCCCCTTCCTGCTGTCCTGCGCCTGGACGCTGAGCACCAGCTGGGAGGACCACCGGCCGAAATGCCGAAGGTCGGCTTTCTCTTCGCAGAGCTGTGCCCTCTGCCTGGCGCCCCCTTCCCAGTCTCCCAGCCGGCCTGGTAGACTGGACAGGCTGACCTTTAAGACCAAAAATCAGATCACACCTCTCCTCTGCTCAAGAGCCACTCATGGCTCCCCAGTGCCCTGCAGAGAAAATCCAGATTCACCTGTCTCCACTGACTTCCCTGATCACCCCAATCGAAGGGGCCCCTATCACATCCCTGTCATCGGTGACCCTGTTATTTCCTCATTGGTGACCCTGGGTTAGGAAAGCACTCAGCAAAAGCCCCCTCTTGCTGCAGCAGACACTCCGGGGTCTAGGTATCAGTCTGTTGCCACCTCGCTTCAGCACAGCTGCAGCTGCTCATTCCCACAAGCCCAGGTGCCTCTTCCAAGTCTCCGCTTCTGGAGGCCCGGGACATGAGGGGCCAGTATCCCTCTCTGACCTGACGGATAAATGCCTGTCCTTTCCCTGTGGCAGGGACCCCTCTGAGGTGTGTCCCTCGGGATCCCTGGAAATTCCTGACAGAGGGCCCAGCATGTGCAAAGGCTTGGAGGTTTGGAAGGGCAACCTTTGAAGTTCTACCCAACTGTGGAGAGCGCCGGAGAGGCTCCAGGCCTGTTAAGGACTGCACTCTGGGTAGGGTGGGGTGGGGAGGGGACTCTGGGGAGCCACAGGGTGTCTCAGGCAGGGAAGAAACATGCCCCCTTTGACCTCCAGGTTTACAGCTCTACTCTGGGTTATAAGAGATCCGCTGGGGATCTGTGACACCGAGAGCCTTAACTGAGCACCTACTGCGTACCAGCCTTTGTTCTCTCTCCCGGAGGTGGCGTGGTGCCAAGCCTGGAGCTGGCACTCAGTGCGGGGAGCTGTTGGAGCTCACAGGAGCCAGACTAGGTGGCCAGGCGGTCCGTGGCTGGGCTGACCTGACACCGGCTGGTCCACGAGGGAAGCACCCACCCATCTGGGGTCTCCCTGCCGCCCGTGGAACCTTCCAGCCACTCGGACAGTGTGGGAGGCAGGCAGCCAGGGCATTAAAGTTAACTTCCTCTTAAACAGACTTAATTAGTGTTCTTCAGTCCCACATAAATTAATCGTGGCCGGCCACGGAGGCTGGGATGCCCGATCGATGGGCAGCTGGACGACTGCAAGGAATTCTCTGGCTCATCCATCACGTTGCTCTGGCTGATAAAGGCTCATGGCTTTATCTTCTCCAACCAGACACCGGAGGCCACAGGCAGGGGGTCTGGGCAGGCGGCAGCCCCGCTCTCAGCCCCAGTTTCCGCATCTGTGAAATGGGGGCATGCTCGGATGAGGTGATGTGGCCACGGGCTTGGAGAGGAAGAAGGACCAGCCTGGTACTAAGTATCACCTCATTTAATCCTGGCAAGGGGCCTGCGAGGCATCCATGCGGTCCTTAGTTCTTCTCCAGATGTGTCAGCTGAGGATGGAAGAGGTTGAGGGAACCGGGGCATCGAGCCCCAGAACTTAGTTTAACCATGTTTCTGAGTGTCTCTGGCTCTAAGGGCTGGGATTTTTTAGACGGTCACCTGTCATTGGATTGTGCGCGTGCTGTCCCAAGGGCGAGGCGGGGGTGGGGCGAGAACCCCCAGAAGGCCCTGCACCTTAAACTCTTCAGGGAAGAGGGCACCCTAATTCTTCTGGGTGAGAGGGCTTGAGTAGAGTTGGAGGGTCCCAGGAGGCAGAGGGTGCAGGCAGCCCCAGGCCACCTTTCTACAGAAGCCCAGCCTGGCGCACTTGCCCTCCCAAGGCCAGGAGACCAGGCAGGGGCCTGTAGGCACCCCACGTAACCACATGTCTACACAAAAGTCCTGTGAACACCTCCTGAGTGCCGACCCCTGGGTTGCACCCTGGGGACTGGGTGGTGACCACGTGGGAGTGGCCTCTTTCTGTGGTGGAGACGAATGCCCATTAAAAAAACGTGGAGGGTTCAGGAAGGCTTCTCGGAGGTGGGGCTGTTGGGCTGAGACCAAGGAGGAAGAGAAGAGCTGAGGGGCGGGGGACTGAGGGTAAATCGACGCCACCGTGACGGTGTGGAGTGTGGGGAAGGTACAAAGGGTGTCCAGAGAGGCCCCCAAACCCAGAGCTATCCTGGAGTTGTGGGGGAAGGTAATGATGCAGCCTCTTGTGAAGGGCAGAATCTCGCACAGATTCAGCACGAAGGGCCGTGGCTTTCCTGGTGGTGTCGAACACTTGGAAATTCCCTGGAGGCTTGTCTACCAGGGGCCTGGCTTTCCTTCAGGAGCATGACTTAGGCCAAGGTTGGGGGCCCCTGTTTGAGGACTAGGGCATGAGGAGCAAATGTCCCTCAACTCAGGGAATCGTTGGATAAAATCGAGACCTGTGAGGCCCCTGTCTCTAGGGCCTGGAGGCTGGTGGCAGATGAATGTAGACGGGAATGCTTCCAGGCCTTGGGATCCGAGCTGGGTCTGAGGGGCGAGCCCAGGGCTGCGGGAGCAGCCTGCAGGGGTGTTGGAGGGTCTGCTTGGAGGACCAGGAGGGATCCCCAAGGAGGGGGTTTGAAGAAGAAGAGGGAGCTGGCTGGGTGAGAGAAGACAGACAGAACTGCGTGTGCAAAGGCCCTGAGGCAGGAACCATGTGAGGTTTGTTTGCTGTAGGCGGAGTTGGGGTGGGAGAGCCTCAAAGACCAGGTGGAAAAGTTTGGGTTTTCCTGAGAAGGAAGGGAGCCACGGGGGCTTCCAGCACGGGGGTGGGGGCGGCAACACAGTTTCCCTTTGGGAAAGTCCCTTTGGGTGCCGCACAGTGGACAGACAGTCTGAGGCAGGAGGGGAGGAAAGAGGAGGTGGGGGGACCGAGGTCTAGGCAGAAAACAGGGGTGCCCTGGACTGGGGGAGTGCGGAGGTGAGGAGAAGGGGCCAGACTAGACATGATTTTATTTTTTATTTTTATATTGACTTAAGAGAGAGGGGAGGGAGGGAGAAAGAGAAGGAGAGAAACATTGACGTGAGCCAGAAACATCAATCAGTTGCCTCTCGCACAAGTTCCTACAGGGGGACTGAGCCCACAACCCAGGCACGTACCCTGACTGGGAATCAAACTGGTAGCCTTTCGCTTTGTAGGATGACTCCCAACCAACTGAGCCACACCAGTCAGGGACGGAGTAGAGATGATTTTAAAGGAGGGGGGTGTGGTCGGAAGAATCAAGGAGACCCCTGCTGGATTTGGGGGAGCACAGATGGTGGTCTGTCCCGACCTCCACCCCTCCCCACCTTGTGATGTCCTTTGCCTGCTGAGCCTCTTCACTCATGGTGGCTTGGGCCTCCTGGAATTCTTATTCATCAATGTGTTTCAGGCCCAGCCACTGAGGTGGGACCCCAGCTCTGCACTCTGCCCACTGTGTCTGGCCGCTTCAGGGAGCTTGGCCAGGCCCAGAGGCAAACTGGTCCTGGCCCAACATCGAACAGCAGCCCAGGCTGGGTAGCTCACCCAGCAGGCCCCAGTTCACCTATCTGTGCGGTGGGCTTCACGCAGACCACGCCAGAAGAAGGGTTGCTAGCAGGCAGCTGGGTGGGAATTTGCCCTTGGGGACGCCCAGGCTGGGGCAGGGTAAGTGCACACACATTCCTAGTCCTGGAGAGCAGGGTGGGGCACAGGGGAGGCACTGCTGAGCGGGAGTACAAGGGTCTCCCCGTTAGGGCCTCAGTTTCCCTATGTGGGTCTGCTTGGCTGCCCAGCAAAAAGTAACAACAATGATGATGGTGATAATACCTTTCCGTGGTGGCCAAGAGGGGCCTCCCAGGTGCCTCCATTACTTGGACCAACTGACCATTCCCTCTGGGCCTGACAGGCAGAAGGCTGGTGGTTTGAGAAAAATGTTTTCTTTGAAAAAGTGATGTTTGGGGTGCAGCTGAGCAGGACCCTCTGCCCTGCAACCACCATCCCGTCTCCATAGACCTGCAGGCACAAAGCTGGGCCCCTGACGTTCTTTGGGCTTCAGTTTTCCGTGAAACGGGGGTGACTTGTGACACGAGGCACAGTTCTGAAACATCAGGCCCCAAAATGGGGGCCAGGGATGGGATTTTTGTGGGTAAAGTGAGTTATGGCCTGTTTCCACACCCCCTTAGAGCCTCCCCTCCTAAAGAAAAGGCTGCCCCACCCTGACCCCACAACCCCCCGCCCGCCACCCAGCCCCTGTGTCCTCTCCCTCCAGAGCCCAGGTGTGGAAGGAAGGAAGGGACGCGGAGGAGGAAGGGCTGCCCCTTCCCTTCAGGGGACCAGACGCCTCTCTAAACTCACTCACGTGACTGGCCTGCGGTAGGTCTTCATAGCTTATACCTCAGTTTCCCTAACTCTGAAATGGATACAATGGACTGGTGTGGCCCTGTCTGAGCCAGCAACACACCATCACCTCCTCTGAGGAGGCTGCCCGCCCAGCCCGCCCCCCACCCCCACTCCCCCGCCCCGGGCTGGCTTCTACCCCTGGGAGATGAGCGCTCACCCTCTCCACGGGGCCTGTGGGTAGGGGTTTGATGTGAGTTGGGCTGGGGCCCAGGGACGGGTCTGGGGGAGGCAGCAGGCAGTTCTGAGAAGAGGTGGAGACAGTTCTCAGAAACCCCGAGACCCTGAGGGATGCCTTTCCCTTCTCAGAAACACTCCCCCACTAACTGGGGAAGACACCTGAACGAGAAGCGTGGGCAGCTGCGGGCAGGAGGCGTGGGCCGGCAGCAGACGCCCAGCCCGGAGCTGCCCTGAATTCTCCCCTCTGCAGCAGGCGGCTCCTGCCCCAGGCCCGTGTCTCTCACCTGCCAGACCCCACGGCCCCCATCCTTTCCCCCAACGCCAGGAGACGCTCCCCATCCCATCCCCAGTGTCCCTCATGGCTCTGAGCTAAGGGCTTTTCAAACCCCTGCCCCTCATCATCTTCTCCTTCTCTGGGTAACCACCCCCACCCCACCTTTGGGATGACAGCCCATGAATCCAGGATTCACACTGACTCAGCTCAAAATTGGGGACTGTTTCGGCTGTGTCCTATCCACTGTTCAGGCAAGGTCCCCTCCCCACACTGTGGGGGGGTTGGTACCAAGACCCAAACCCTCTCCTCGCCAGTGGTCCTCCAGCGGCTTGGGCCCAAAGGTCATGCTGGATTCAAGCAGCACCTTCAAAGTGGGACATCTCTGGGTCCCCTCCTCCAGGGAAGGGACTCAGCCTGGGGAGCCCCCAGGTGTCTTGGTTGGTAGCTCTGGGGTGGCAGGGCCACCTTCCCAGGCTGGGAAACGTCATATCACACTCCGGGCTACTTCTTTCTTACAGCTGGGGTCTTTCTCCGGGAAGCAAGCCCTCACTTATCACAGATTCTTCCAGTGTCCACAGAAGAAGGTAGGTCTGTGGACACCTGGTGGGCAATAATGTGGGGTTAAGACACAGGGGGAGCCCCTGCCTCAGCACTGGGGTGCAAGAGCTGAAAAGAAGGAACATCACCTTCCCCTCCTGCGCCAGGAGCAGACCCCTCTCCTGTCTGAAAATCCAGGCGGTCCCTCCAGAAGGAGCCCGAGCTTGGCAGGTTCAGTGGGGGCGGGAGGGTGGACACAGCAAGGTCCACGACCTGGCCACTGGGTACCCCTGTGATGAGGGTATCGCTGTGCCTCACTGGTGATGTTCTTTGTGGGGGGACCCTGCTCTGCCACCTTTTCCCGTCCTCCTGCAGCCCCCCTCCAAGGGGCTGTATGTCTCTAATTTCCAGGCACGGCAGCACCGCCCCCTCAGAAATCACTAACAGGTCTCCCACCTGTCATAGCTTGAAGCTTCCCAGTTTCCCAGTTTCCGATTTCTTCCCAGTTAAATATCAGGTTTCACACCCATTGGAATGGCTTTAAAAATACTCCATCTAAACAACAGAACATAGCACGTATTGGCAAGGAGGTGGAGAAGCTGGGACCCTCACCTGTCGCTGGTGGGACACAAGATGGAGCAGCTGCCGTAGAAGACGACAGCCCGAGGCTTCTTTGAAAGTCGTCACACAACCCAGCAGTGTGGGCAGCTGTAGCCTCTGGCTGCAACCCTGGATTTTTTAAAACATTGAGGTAAAATGGACGTAATATAAAGCTAACCGAGTTAAAGTGAACTGTTCAGTGGTTTTTGTACATTCACAACAGTACATGCAACCAGCACCTCTATCTAGTTCCAGGACATTCCATCACCCCAAAATAAATCCTGTCCCCATCAGCAGTCACCCTCGTCCCCTCTCCGAGCTCTGACAACCACAGATCCACTTCCTGTGTCTGTGGCTGTGCCTGTTCTGGTCGTGTCACATACATGGAATCACACAGTGTGTGGCCTTTGTGTCTGGCTTCTCTCACTGAGCATCGTGTGTTCGAGGCCCACCCACGCTGCAGTGAGCGTCAGAGCCTCGCTCCTTTTCATGGCTGAGTGACGTTCCAGTGTGGAGGGGCACGCGTTCTTCTCTTCATCTGGAGATGGACGTGTGGGCTGTTTCCACCTTTTGGCTATTGTGCATCTTCTGGAAATAGGTGTACAAATACCTGTTCAAGCTCCTGTTTTCAGTTCTTTGTGGTGTATACCCGGGAGTAGAATTGCTGGCTGGGTCTTAGGGTGAAACTCCAAGCTGCTTCCCACAGCCGCTGCCCCGTCTCTTCTCTGAATACACCTTCGCACTTGGGAAAGTGCTCGTCTGAGAAAGCGCGGTGTGGAACCAGGAGGCTCCAGGAGTGGGGCTCTCGCTGCAGCTCGGTCAGACCATCACTCAGAGCGCCACCAAGCCCTGCTCAACTTTACCTCAGTTTCCCCATCTGACAAATGGGTGGATGGGGTCAGACCAGGGTTTCAAAATGTTAGACTGGAGAAGGCCAGTGGTTCAGATGGATGAAACTGGGCTCTCTCCTCCAGGTGGGGGTGCAGGTCGGGGGGCATATGCGTTTTCTGTTGGACACCTCCCCACAAATCAGGGCTGAAGCTGCAAGCACCTCTATCTAGTTCCAGAACATTCCATCTGACATTATTCTCTGACAGCTCCTTTATTCTCAAACTCCCTCACCGCTGCTCTACCCTGGAGCCAGGACACCATTCATAGGGAACAGTTTGAGCCCTGGGATTAGATGATCTCCAGTCACTCACTTACTGAATAAGCATTTATGGAGCACTTGCTGTGTGCCAGGCCTCTGTGGCAGAGCTGACTTCATAAGCGTTGTGCTCCACACACAGTGCTATGCTCTGCAGACACCTTTTTGAAAATTCTGCCAATTTAATCTCTGAACCTGTGTTGTGTGAAGAGAGTCTGATGGGACAATGGAGAACGAAACGCATGCACAGTACACGTGTCCTCCTCTGCTCCTGGTGGCTCCATCTGTACCCACTGGCTCCCGCAGTGTCAGCAGAACACCTGAGTGACCAGAAGTGAGATGAAACCGCTTGCTGTGGGGCCGTGCTTCAGCAGGCCCGGTGAGAATGGAGATGCACAGGCAGGTGCCACCTCAGAAACACAAACGGTGCCGTTTTGGTGATTCTGCCCCATGCATCCCGTGCTCTGATGTGTACTTATTTTCATTTCAGACTCACACTGCAAATAGAAACTGTCACATTCCACTGCTCATTCAAATTTTTAATTTTTTTTAATGTAGAATGACAGGGCAGAGCAAAGGGAGAAAACCATCACAAGTGGAGAGACAGACACTGTGAAAAAAGGAAAAAGCTTTACATCTTAGCACCTTGAATGACACCGTGTTTCTTGCATCTGGAACAAGTGGCCCTGTGTTGTTATCCACAGTGAGCCCTGCAAAGCGCACCACCGGCCCTATGTGTACGCTGAGCATTGGAGACAGAGTGAACACACAGACAGAAACCTCTGCTTTCACGGGCCAGGCATTCTAGCCGGCAGACAGACAAAGAATAAGTGAATATTAGACATGTAAGAGGACATGAGCTGTGGAGAAAAATTAAGGTAGGGAAATTGTAGAGGTTGGAGGATTTGTGGCTGTTTATTTGTTACACGTATCAAATGCCTACTATGTGCTGGAGGTGATTTTACCCCAATTTCAAGTTGTTTGAGTAAAAGGGGACTAAAAAATCTCATGCAAGGACTTTGATTGCCCAGTGTGGGTCATGTGCCTATTCCTAGACCAATCACCACAGCCATGGGGAAGAGACACTACATGCTTGGCTGGCTTGGGTAACACATGGATCCTTCCCAGGTTGGGAGGAGACAGGGCTGGACACATATTTCCAGGCCCAGGTGTTTAGGGCTGGGATGAAGGATGAGGTGAACTTATGGGCAAAGGCTGTGCTTCAGACTCAGGTGAGGATTCACAGAGGATTCGCATTGGAGCTGGGGTTTTGAGGGATGAGTAGGAGTTTGTCTGGTGATAAAGACAAAGGGAAGAAGACATAGCATCAGTGAGAGAGCATGGCTCTCAATGGGGTAAGTGATGGAGGCCGAATCCTGAAGAGCCTTCCACACCAAGCCAGGAGAATGGGACCTTCATCCCAATGCAAAGAATAGGCATAGACAATGTTTACAGCCGGGGAGGTGTGTACCAGGTCTGCGAGTGAGAAAGAACCTGCTAGGGTATGTTGGGGGTGGTTTAGATGAAGAATCAGCAAACTATGACCTAAAAGCCAAATGTGGCCCTTGTCCTGCTTTTATAAATAAAGTTTTATTGGGACACATGCATTTCTATATCATCTACAATGTTTTCACTATAAGGGTAGAGCCGGGCAGTCCTGAGATCATCTGGCCCACAATCCTGAAACTATTTATGCTCTGGCCCTTTGCAGTCTGGTCTAAAGGAATGAGGATAGCGTGGGTAGGAGACCCAAAAGGAGGCAAGGCCATGGGCACGCCACAGAGGGATCCTGTTCCAGAAGAAGGCTGTTCTAGGGGTCTCCACCAGGAGGCAAGATGGAGGATGTTGGAAGGCCTGAATGTGGGGCTGGGGGAAGGAAAGGGGCAGCATTTCTAGCTGGGAGATGGCTGAATAGTGTGACTGTCACTGATGGAGACACAGGAAGACCCTGAGGCCATTTAAACTGAGTTTGGGACCTGGGGTAGTAGGGTAGAGGACCTGCAATCCTCTGTGGGTCTTGGCACGGGTCAGGGCAAGGCTTCCAATGGGCCTGGGGGCCCTTGCTGGCTACCTTCAGAATGGCCTCACAGTGTCGGAGCTCACATAGCAACTTTTGGGTACAGCCTAGAACAGCGGTCCCCAACCTTTTTGGCACCGGGGGCCAATTTTTTGAGAGACAATTTTCCCATGGACTCAGGTGGGAGGCAGGGGAGACAGGAAGCAGAGCTCAGGCCCAGGAGAGGGGCAGGAGACAGGACGGGGAGCTCAGGCGGTAATACGATGGCAATGGTGTCCACAGGTGGGGAGGAGGGAGCTCGGGGACCCCTGGTCTAGAAGACCTCACAGCCCCAAAATTCTGAGGGTCTTGCATTGCCAAAAGGCAGACACCAGGTATGGAAGCTCTCCTGGGTGCTGCCTGGCTGACCTGGGAGGAGCTGCGGAGTCAGGAACGGCCTGAGTTGCCGGAGGATGTTCTGTGCCAGAAACCCCACAAGGGCTTCTCTGCAGGATGTTTGAAGCATGTGGAGCTACTGTAAGTGACCTGTGCTGTGGGGGCAAGGTTGACACAGGGCTTAGGATCAGCTTGGGCAATGCTTCGGTTGACCACCAGAGGCAAGAGGGCCTCATCCCCTGACAGCGAGGACACTTGAGTCTGCACAAAATGCCCCATCCAGCCTTGACTGTGCCCTGTAAATGCCCCAGGGCAGAGCTGCTGGATTTGTCCCGATGGCCTCTGCTGAACGGGCACCCCAACACCCTGCCTGGGCCCCTACGGCCTCCCTCCGTCAACCTGGGCCCCGCCTGGCACAGATGCCGGTGTCCAAGCGTGCCCGGAAGGATGGGCCATGGGGAGGGCCCCTCGATCAATAGCTCTGCCAGCTACCAGGGCAGATGGAAGCCAGGCCTGGGCGGCCGCTTGCTATCCCCCATCCCACCCTCCAGGAAGGCGGATAAGACTCAGGGACCCTCTTGAGCGAAGCCCGGCACCCGCCTGCCGCCCAGCACCCCTATCTGCCGTGGAAGGGCCCAGTTCCTGAATTGCTCCGACAGGCCACGCAACAGGCCTCCGCCGAGGCCTTTAATAGCCGGGGCCTAATGTTTTATTGTTGGTTTTAAAAGTGTAATTAGTTCAAGTGTAAACAGAAAAAACCTGCTTAATTAAGAATTTTTAAACAGGGGCATAAAGCTGGAGCGGAAACATTGGTGAACCCCTAGAGCTGCTTTCATAAAATCGATCGGAAGAGGCTCCGAGTGGAAGGGCTGGGCCGGGCGGGAGGGGGGACTGGGGGGGGGACTTTGGATGGAGGCTATCCGCCCGCCAGGGCAGGGGCCCCAGAGACCTGCTGGTTTACGATCAGGGTCTTGGGACCAGTGCCTAATGATTTTTACGCATTAATGGAGTTGAGAGTTGGCCAAGACAGGCTGTTTAAGAAGCCTTTATGGGTGGCTTGGAGCTCAGTCATGTGACCCCAGGGCTGGCTCCGTGGTGAGAACCCCAGTGCCTGGCCAGGGAGGCCCCGCTGCTGCCCCTTCTCTTTGGGCTGGTGGGCTGGGGGCCCTCTTGGTGTGGGCCACACACACACACATACAGGCCATCTCTGGATGGAGGCTTGGTGGTCACCGGACACCTCCTGGCCGCACCTGTCTGTTCCCTGTGTCTGTCAGTGCCTCCCTCCCTCCCTCAATGTTTGGGACTTAAACCTCCCACTCTCTTTAGGCAGTTCCCACCTTACACCAGGGACACTTCCACCAGTGCCCACAGTGGTGCTGGAAGTCTTGGTTCACACCAGGGCCTTGGGCGAGTTCAGCTGGACTTGGCCTCTGGGGAGGGGCTGGTAGGACCGTCACCTACAAGAGGTCAAGGAGGCCCCAGATTGGGGCCTGATTACTCATTGAGTCCCAGAGTTTGGCTGTTCTGAGTGTCACAAGCTTGAGAAGCAGGAGAAAAGTTATAGAGAGCCAAGTGGCTGATGGCACCGTGTCCATGCAGGCTGGAACATGGGGGCTAAGGGTCGGGGGTCTGGGCACAAGCCAGGCGGGGTGTGGAGCAAGGGCTCTGGCCGAGCCTCAGCTCTTGTCTGTAAAGGGGTCTGTCCATTCTTTATCCCTCCCAACCCCCACGACATCTGTCTGAAAACAAAAATACCAAGGTGCATTTGAAAGTAGGTGCTGGTAGCGAGGGTCCCACTTCCAGCCTTGAAGCCTCTCAGGTGGGGAGGGGTTGATGGTCTTTTTCACCTCCGTCCCTGGGACCCCCACAGGTCCACCCAGATGTACTCCTGTGGACACAGGGGACGGGAGCTGGCCTGGTCCGTGGTCCTTGCACTCTAGGAGCTGAACGAATTCTGCTGTTACTGTCACTGCATTCCACACGACAGACATGCTGCCCCACTGGGCAGGCGTGGATACCTGGGCTTGCCCAGTGTCCGTAGTGACCTAGGTGTCGAATTCAGCGTGTCTGGCTCCAAGGCCTGAGCTTGGAACTGCTGAACTGGCTGAAGACAGCCAGGAGGGTTCAGAGGCCCCAGGAGAAGGCTCTCCATTTCCAGAACCATGAGGCTACCTGCAGGGGCTCTGGTTGGGAGCGGGGCGCAGTCCCTGGAATCTTGGTAGAAAGGACCTCATTGGACAACTTTCTGGTGATCAGGGAGACTGAGATGGCCTGGGGCAGCCCAGATGGTCAGGGCAGGGGGACCCCAGATCTTGATCTCCTACTACCCCTACCTAAGGGACAGAGGTGTGTCTCCAGTACCCTGCCTGCCCTCTCTGGAGTTGGAGGTTTCTAGGCTGGACCCCTAGGATGGTGGGTGCTCACTATGAATCATACAATAAAAATTCCATGTAAGCGGCCAGCACTGAGGCCACTATTCGGAGCCCTGCCTGCTCCCAGCAGCAATGGTGAAGGCAAGTCAACAGTTGGAGAGGCGGCTGGGTGTGGTATTTTTCTCCTCTAACAGGAGACAAATGCTCAACACTGTTGTGGGGAGAGGCCAGGCTGGGGGTGTGGGGAGCTGGGCCTGGGCCAGATGAGCAGGTATGGCCAGCGTGGCACGTCTGGTGGATCAGTGGTCAGGGCTCCAGCCTCACTCTGCTGCTCTCCTGTTTGTGGGTCATTCTGTGCCTGCATCTCTGGGCGTCTCTGTGTTTCTCTCTTTGCCTTTCCGTGACTTTGTATCTTTGTATATTTCTCCTTTCTTATTAGTCTCTTTTTATCCGGGTCTGTCTCTGTGTCTCTCTGCCTGTCTCTGGCTCTCTGTCTTTCCCTGTGTCTCTTTCTGTCTCTCTCTCAGAATCCAAACTGAGACCTGAAGCCTCCTCCATAAAACACTTCCCCCAGGAGACCACCAGCCCATCCCTGAAGAGGAGCCCTCAGTCCAGGTCAGAAGTGAGTCAGGGTTACCTCCCTGTGGCCCCCAGATTCCTTCCCTGGCTCAGGTCGACTATCCCCTGTCTGTAATGCCTTTGTTCAAATTTGAACAAGTTCCCATCATGAAAAAGCCCCAAGATTTCCTTAGGAAAATATGATTTTGGCCACTGGTCTGCTGTGGCCACCCTGGTGTGCATTCCTGATGGAGCCTCCACCTCCTGGGCCTGCCAGTCTTGGCTTCCTGCACATAGTCTGTTTAGAACCACACCATCTACAAAGTGGGCTCTGTACTACAGATGAACAAACCCAGCAGCCCCCCTCTTTTCTCCACCCCAGGTTCAAATCTCCCTCCAAGGGGGCCCCTGGAGGAATTCTCAACCCCTTGGAGCCCCAAAGCTCTCATCTGCAAAGTGGGGTTGAGTTTCAGGAAATGTCCCCATTTCCCTGAGATGAGCAGGGCTCCCTTAGCAGACAAGATGCTTGTGAGTGTGAGAAATAGAAAAGGAGAGAATGAGTTACATGGCTCGAGAGAGAGAGAGAGCTGAAGGAACAGCCACCAGGGGCCCTGTGCTGAGTCCCTCTCCCGTGTCCCCTGGGTCGAGCACGCCTCTCCATATATCATCAGCCTGGGGGAATGCCATAGCCCCTCTCCTGACTCCCTGTCAGCCTTACAGAGCCATGCCCCACAGAGGGGCCAGCTACTGGGCTCCGAGTGTAGAGGTCTGGGTAGGCACAGGGGCTGTCAAAGACTGAGTTGTGTGGCTCAGTTAAGGAGTTGCATTTTTAAAAAGATTTTATTTAGTTATTTTTAGAGAGAAGAAGGGAGAAAAAAAGGGAGAGAAATATTGGTGTGTGAGGGGAGAGAAACATCCATCAGTTACCTCTCCTATGCCCCCAGTTTGGGACTCTGCCTGCAACTCAGGCAAGTGCCCTGACTGGGAATCCAACTGGCAACCTTTTAGTTCTCAGGCCAGCACTTAATCCACTGACACACACCAGCCAGGGCTGGTTGCATTTTTGTATACCAGTATTGAACTATCAGAAAGAGAAACTAAGAAAACAATCTCATTTACAATTGCATTAAAAAATTATGACTTCCGGCCAAGATGGAGGTGTAGGTAGACACATTGTGCCTCCTCGCACAACCAAAAGAAGGACAACAACAATTTAAAAACAAAAAACAACCAGAACTGAGAGAAAATCAAACTGTATGGTAGTTTGAAAACCAAGGAGTTAAAGAAGAAACATTCATCCAGACCAGTAGGAGGGGTGGAGTCAGGCAGCCAGGCAGAGAAGACTCCCAGCAAGGCAGCAGCCAGCAGACCCGGGTGCGCAAGGCAGCAACAGGTGAACCCAGCAAGGCAGTGGATTGTGAAAGTGTGTGGAGCGCAAGGTGGCTGGCAGACTGAGCGGTCCCACATTCACCCGCAGATGAACCAGGAGAAAAATTGGGGAGTGGGATGGACCGCAAAACCTAGTGTCCCAGCACGGGGAAATAAAGCTTCAAACCACCGATCGAAAACACCTGTGGGGGTTCAGGTGCAGGGAGAGACTCCCAGCCTCACAGGAGAGTTCATTGGAGAGACCCATGGGGTCCTAGAACGTGCACAAGCCCACCCACATGGGAATCAGTATCAGAAAGGCCCAGTTTGCTTGGGGGAAGTGGCAGAAGGGACTGAAATCCGATAGAGAGCAGAGCAAGCACCACTGTTCCCTCTTGGACTCCACCACCACATACAATGTCACAACCCAGTGACATGGGTGGCCCCATCCTGGTGAACACCTAAGGCTCCGCCCCTCATACATA
This sequence comes from Phyllostomus hastatus, assembly GCF_019186645.2. Taxonomy (NCBI): domain Eukaryota; kingdom Metazoa; phylum Chordata; class Mammalia; order Chiroptera; family Phyllostomidae; genus Phyllostomus; species Phyllostomus hastatus. The sequence continues at coordinate 4,249,473 of NW_025333640.1, read as the reverse complement.
ACAGGCATGACTAGACCAAATTAAAAAAAAAGGCCCAAATGGAAGAACAAATCAAAGCTTCAGAGCAAATACAAATGAGCAACTAAGAGATAGTCAACCTATCAGATGCACAGTTCAAAACACTGGTAATCAGGATGCTCACAGAATTGGTTGAATTTGGTTACAAATTAGATGAAAAAATGAAGGCTATGCTAAGTGAAATAAAGGAAAATGTACAGGGAACCAATAGTGATGGGAAGAAAACTGGGACTCAAATCAACGGTGTGGACCAGAAGGAAGAAAGAAACAACCAAACAGAAAAGAATGAGGAAATAAAAATTCAGAAAAATGAGGAGAGGCTTAGGAACCTCCAGGACATCTTTAAACATTCCAACATCCAAATTATAGGGCTACCAGATAGGGAAGAGGAAGAACAACAAGTGGAAAAGTTATTTGAACAAATAATAAAGGAGAACTTCCCCAATCTGGCAAAGGAAATAGATTTCCAGGAAGTCCAGGAAGCTCAGAGAGTCCCAAAGAAGTTGGACCCACAGAGGAACACACCAAGGCACATCACAATTACATTACCCAAGATTAAAATGAAGGAGAGAATCCTAGAAGCAGCAAGAGAAAAGGAGACAGTTACCACAAAGGAGTTCCCATCAGACTGTCAGCTAGTTTCTCAAAAGAGATCTTGCAGGCAAGAAGGGGCTGGAAAGAAGTGTTCCAATGACACAGCAAGGCAAGGACCTACATCCAAGATTGCTCTATCCAGCAAAGCTATCATTTAGAGTGGAAGGGCAGATAAAGTGCTTCTCAGATAAGGTCAAGTGAAAGGAGTTCATCATCACCAAACCCTTATTATATGAAATGTTAAAGGGATTTATCTAAGAAAAAGAAGATAAAAATATGAACAGTAAAATGACAGCAACTCACAATCATTAACAACCACACCTAAAACAAAAACAAAAAAGACTAAGCAAACAACTAGAATAGGGACAGACCCATAGAAGTGGAGATCACATGGAGGGTTATCAACAGGGGAGTGGGAGAGGGATAGAGGGGGAAAAGGTACAGAGAATAAGGAGCAGAGATGGTAGGTAGAAAATAGAAAGGGGAAGGGTAAGAATAGTACAGGAAATGTAGAAGCCAATGAACTTATATGTATGACCCATGGACATGAACTAAAGGGGGGAATGTGGGTGGGAGGGGGTGTACAGGGTGGAGGGAAGTGAAAGAGGGAAAATGGGACAACTGTAATAGAGTAATCAATAAAATATATTTTAAAAAATTACCTAAGAATAAATTTAAGCAAGGGAGTAAAAGACCTGTACTTGAAAAATAATAAGACATTGAAGAAAGAAATTGAAGAAGATACAAATATATGAAAGCATATACCGTATTCATGGACAGGAAGAATTAACATCATTAAAATGTCCATACATCCACCCCTGGCTGGCGTAGCTCAGTGGATTGAGCGCGGGCTGGGAACCAAAGTGTCCCAGGTTCGATCCCCAGCCAGGGTACATTCCTGGGTTGCAGGCCAGAACCCCCAGCAACCGCACATTGATGTTTCTCTCTCTCTCTCTCTCTCTCTCTCTCTCTCTCTCTCTCTCTCTCTCTCTCTCTCTCTCTCTCTCTCTCTCCCTCCCTTCCCTCTCTAAAAATAAATAAATAAAATCTTTAAAAAAAATGTCCATACATCCCAAAGCAATCTATAGATTTAATGCAATTCCTATCAAAATACCAAAAGCACATTTTACAGAACTAGAGCAAATAATCCAAAAGTTTATATAGAACCACAAAATACCCTGAATAGCTACAGCAATCTTGAGAGAAAAGAACAAAGTTGGAGGTATCACACTACTACCTGATACTAAACTATACTACTAGGCTATAGCAATCAAAACAGCATGGTACTGGCATAAAAATAGACATGTAGATCAATGGAACAGAATAGAGAGGCCAGAAATAAGCCCAAACCTATATAGTCAATTAATATTTGACAAAGGAGGTAAGAGCATACAACAGGGTGTGCTCTATTCATTGCAGTGTGATTTACAATAACCAAGATATGGAAGCAGACCAAGTGCCCATCAGTAGATGAGTGGATAAAAAAGCTACGGCCATAAAAATAGAATGTAATCTTACTATTTATAACAGCATGGATGACCTAAAGGGTATTATGCTGAGTGAAATAAGTCAGATAAAGATAAATGCCACATGTGGAATCTAAAGAACAATACAAACAACAAAACAGAAACAGACTGCAGATACAGACTGAGGGTTGCCAGAGGGGAGGGGTGTTGGGGACCGGGGGAAAAGTGAAGGGATTTATAAGTACACATTGATAGTTACAAAATGGTCCCAGGGAGGTAAAATACAGCATAGGGTATACAGTCAATAATATGTAATTACTATGTATGGTGCCAGGTGGGTACTGGACACATCAGGGGGATTGCTTTGTAAAGTATATGATTGTCTAACCACTGTGCTATACACCTGAAAGTAATACGGAATAATGATGAATGTAAAAATAGATGGTTGAGATGGTAAGTTTTATGTTATATAGTTTTAACAAAATAAAAAAAACTTTTTTACAAATGGACAAAAGATGAAATAAAGTTTATATGTAGTGAAAGGCATAGATCTTCGTCTAGAGTTTAATGAGCTATAACACATATGACTCATTATGTAAAAGGAATTCTGCCCTATTGGCAGGCTGTGGTTCTAAGTCATGAAGTTTAGTTTTTCATGTTATTGATCATCTGTGCTTCCTCTTGTGGGAATTTCCTCATTTTGTTTGTTTGCAACAAAGTCTGTGGTCATGAAGAAACAGACACCACCTCAGTGTCCCTTAAAAGCAGGCCTGGCTCCTGGTGGAGCACCGTGGGGATCTGAAAGTGCTCACGTGGACTGAGTGCAGAGATGTGTCACCCAGTGACAACTGGGACATCAGAGAGCATCAAAAGAGAGACACATGAACAGATACAAGGCTTGAACAAAGCCAGCCTGTGTCTGGAAGGATTCTGCACTGGACCCAAGACGCTGGTAGGATGTGTCATTAGGGAGAAGGACAGGACTTGGGTCTTTTTGCTGTGTTCCATTCATGCAGCTAAAAATATTTTTTCACCACTTCATATCATAAAGTAAATGTGCTTGTAATTTAAAATTTACTGCTGGTGCCATCATCCTCAGAGAGCGGAGCCCCCTCTCCAGCCTGGGGTTGAAAAACCCTTTTCTGGTTGAAATTTCTATCTTGTCTTCCCCTGCCCCACTCCAGCCCCTTGGGTCCCATCTATAGGTGTTTGAGGCTCATCACTCCTCCTGGCAGAGGACTGAGTGTCCCTTCCCAGCCGTGGCTCACTCCTGCATAGAGGAGGACAGATAATTGTTGACTGGAAGATGGGGACACAGACACACAGACAGAGACACAAGTGGATAAACAGGCCAAAGGATGGACGGGTAGGTGGGGGGGTGGATGGAAGGAAACACATGAAAGTTTTAGAGCAGGACCTGGCACATAGTAAGCAATCAATTTGGCGTTGGCTTGTGGTAAGTAGCAGGAGAGAAGTGGAGGGTAGGAAGTGAAATGAATGAATGGCTAGGTGGTACAAGGATGGATGGATGAATGAATGAATGAGTGAAGCCGTGATGGACAAGTGAATACTTAGGCAGACTAGATATGTAAATAAGTGCCTACATCAATATGTAAACAAACGTTTCGGTGGATGGGTCGGTAGGTGGATGAATGGGTGAATGATGGATAAATGTATGGGCCTATGGCTGGATAATGGGTGATGTGTGAATGGATGGATGATCAGACAATGGATGCATGGAGGGTAGAGGAAGGAATGGATGGGTCTATGGACAGATGATGGGTGTATGGAAGTATGGATGGACAGCTGGATGATGGATAAATGGATGAATGGATGCATAAAAGTGTATATTATGGATGGTAGTTGTATAGATGGCCAGATAGATGAATGAATGGATGGACAGAAGAATGGATAGATGATGATGGGTGGATGATATACAAATGAATTATGGATGGATGGGTGGTTGGATGGATGGGATGAATGAATGAATGGAGGGTGAATACATGTATGGATGATGACTGGACAGATAGATGACCATACACATAGATGGATGAACAGGTGCATAGACAGATAGGTGGATGGACAATTGTCCCCATGCATCCTACGTCCAATGGGGTTGCATGCCGTCACTTGTGAAGCCATGTTGGCTCACAGGTACTGTACTTCCAGGACTGGATGCAGCCATCTGTGTCTCTGGTCTCAGTCTCTCCCCATAGACTCACCCTGGGGGAGGGGACATTCAGGGACCCAGTGTCCTCTATGTTACCCCTCCCACACCACCCTGCACTGCTCCTCACAAGGAAGGACAAGTCCAGGAGCCAGGAATGAGGTAGAAGATGCAAAAAGGTAATTAATCTATGAAGAGGGAAGCAGTGTTAATACCTTGAAGACACTGGGGACACACTGTCAGCTCCTACCAATTAGTGGCCTAAACCTGTGTGGGTGCTCTCCGTGGTGTGGCCGAGTTGATTACTCTAATTAATTTTGCATTGACCTGCATGGATGTGCTGGGAGAGCTCTGATCGGCCTGGGAAACGGATGCCGCCAGCCTGCTTGAAGCCCCCAAGGCCTGGCCTCCCTTTACCTAGCCACTCAGCCCTGCACTCGCTGCTCAGTCCACAAGGTCAAATGGCTCCCCACCTGTCCTTAGTTACTCTGGGAAAGGGGGGCATCCTCTTTTCTCCTGAGTCCAACCAACTGCCCAGGATACACACCTAGACTTGCCTCACTCACTTTTTTGCAGAATAGGGAGGAGACACGGCTGGGAACCCATACTCTCTCTAGCCTTGTTTCCTTGTAACAGCGGCAGGGAGGAAGAGAGGCACCTCCCAGGCCAGAGGAGATCCCTTAGCTGGCTTTGACACCATTTGTGGTTACTGGAGGCTGCCCCATGAGACAGAATGTGGGTGGGGGGCACCATGAGTAGAATGCTTGCAGCTAATGAAGCTTTCCCCACAGTGCTTCTGGTGACAGCCAGGCTCACCTTCCACCATGCACGGGTGACTTCCCTAAATCGAAGAAGGTATTAGTTTCCTGTTTCTGCTGTAACAGATCATCACAGACTCAGTGGTGTAAAACAACGCTGATTTGCTCTCTGACAGTTCTGGAGGTCCGAACTCCTAAACTCCAGGTGTAGGCAGAGCTGGTCTTTCCAAAGCCTCTGGGGGAGAATCGTTTCTGGTCTTTTCCAGCTTCTAGAGGGGCCACATCCCTGGCTCATGGCCCCTTCCTCTGTCTCCACAGCCATTAGTGCAGCGTCTTCCATCTCTGACTCTGACCCTCCTGCCTCCCTCTTGTGAGGACCCTGGAATGACAATGGGCCCCCCAGGGAATCCAGGGTCATTCTCATCCCAGGGTCCTTGACTTAATTCCATCTGCAAAATCCTTTTACTGCATGAGGTGTCATGTCCACAGTTCCCAGGATCAGGATGGGGACATTTTTTGTGGGGTGGGGCTGTTATTCTGCTGACCATAGAAGAACATTCCCATACTGAGACAAAGCAATCTCCCAGCTCTAGTGAGGAGCTGGATACAGCCATGTCTGGATGAACTGTTGAACTTGTCTGGGTGAACAGAAAACCCAGGATAGGAGCTGACCAATACACCTGGAGAAAAAACATGGGACCAACATCCACCCCCAGGCTCCTCCTGTTTCCCCTTCAGAGGACTGAATGGAATGATCTTGTGTTCAGTTTCTATTCTTATAATCACTAGATGAATATATATATGTGTGTGTGTACACACACACACACACACTAACCTCCATCCCAGTGAAGATCTGCAATGTTTCCTTTACCCCAGAATACCCCCTCCTGCCCCTCAGTAGTCTGTGTTCCCTGGAGGTAACCTTCATCATCAAGAATTAGTTTCAGCCCTGCCAGTGTAGCTCAGTGGATTGAGTGCTGGCTTGCAAACCAAAGGGTCACTGGTTCTATTCCCTGTCAAGGCACATGCCTGGGTTGTGGGCCAGGTCCCCAGTGGGGGCATGTGAGAGGCAACCACACATTGATGTTTCTCTCCCTCTCTTTCTCTTCCCCTCTCCCTAAAACATTAATACAAATCTTTTTAAAAAAGAATTAGTTTCAAATGTTTTTGAAATTCACATAACTGGAATGTATGTATGTCTGTTTTCTTTTGCTTAATATCATGTCTGGGAGATGCACCATGAAGGTGGATATATTGGTAGCTTATGTTTACTATTGTCCTGTAATATTCCATTGTATAAATACACCTCCATTTCTTTGTTCTACTGTATTTGGGTTGGATGGGCATTTGGGTTGGATGGATATTTGGGTCATGCCCATTTGGGGGTGCCCATGAGCAAATCTGCCACGAACCATCTTGCTGTGTGTGTGTGTGTGTGTGTGTGTGTATGAGCCCTCCTTGCTTCAGTGCATTTTCTCAGAAGCACAATTGCTGGGACTCAGGATAAGTGGACATGGCCAGTCTTTCAATATGGTTGAACCACCTTTCCCCCCCATTGGCTGTGGATAAGAGTTCTCGCTCCTCCACTGCAGTAGGATTGGCCAATGGTCAGGAGAGAAGAATCCATTCACACCATTTTCCAGCAAATTGTGGTCATTGCAGATCTGCCTTCACTTAAGGGTATCTAAAAGTAAGAATAAAGAGCAAGAGAACCAAGAAAAGAGCCCAAACCTTCAAGATTAGAAAGTAAAAAAAGTAAATTGAAAACTATTCTAAAAAAATCAAGTTTGCTAAAACAAACAACCTATAGAAGAAAAAAAAATGCAGGCAGATTAGGTTCAGATTTCTCCTCTGTAACCTCACAGTTTAAAGGCAATAAAAGCACTTTTACCAAAAACACTATATATATAAGTGGTGATAGATGGTTAACTAAGCAGAGGGTGGGAATCCTTTTCCACAAGGTACACATATATGAAGTTACCATGATGTACACATTAACTATCTTACAGTTTTATTTGTTAATTATATCTTAATAAAGCTGGCAGGGTGGAGGGGGAAACAGAATAAAAGGCAACAAAGCAAAATGTTTGGGTGAGAGAGCCCTGTATTCTGAGTTGTATTCTGGCAAGTTGTCATTCACTTATGAAGGCGATAGCCACACCTGTTCAGGTAGAAGCCAGGGAATGCATCACCTCTGTGTCCTTCCTAAACAAATTGGATGGATGGCATGCTGCGGATGGAGAGAAGAAATCAAAATAAGTAAACCCCCAAGAAGTAACCATTAAACATTGCTCTGGGTATGTATCATGATTGGAGATGTGAGTATAAGACAGATAGTAAATATACATTTTCAGAGATGATGTATAATTTACAAACATAATAACATAAGAGCAAAAAACCAGGACATAGTTCTCAATTATATCAACAAAAATTGACAGTTTGGGGGATTCAGCTAAAGATCATTCATGGGTATGAAGTCCATAGATACTATTCTTTTTAATTTTTTTTAAAGATTTTATTTATTTATTTTTTAGCAAGGGAAGGGAGGCAGATAGAGAGAGAGAGAGAGAAACATCAATGTGTGGTTGCTGGGGGTTATGGCCTGCAACCCAGGCATGTACCCTGGCTGGGAATCGAACCTGCGACACTTTGGTTCACAGCCTGCGCTCAATCCACTGAGCTACACCAGCCAGGGCTTCTTTTTAATTTTTTAAAAATATATTTTATTGATTATGCTATTACAGTTGTCCCATTCCCCCCCCTTCATTCCCCTCCACCTTGCACACCCCCTCCCACCCACATTCCCCCTCTTTAATTCATGTCCATGGGTCATACATATAAGTTTGTTGGCTTCTACATTTCCCATACTATTCTCACCTTCCCCCTGTCTATTTTCTGCCTACCGTCTATGCTACTTATTCTCTGTACCGTTTCCCCCTCTCTCCTCCTTCCACTCCCCCCTTGCTAGCCCTCCATGTGATCTCCATTTCTGTGGTTCTGTTCTTTTTCTAGTTGTTTGCTTAGTTTCTTTTTGTTTTTGTTTTAGGTGTGGTTGTTAATGATTGTGAGTTTGCTGTCATTTTACTATACATGTTTTTAACTTCTTTTTCTTAGATAAGTCCCTTTAACATTTCATATAATAAGGACTTGGTGATGATAAACTCCTTTCACTTGACCTTATCTGAGAAGCACTTTATCTGCCCTTCCATTCTAAATGAAAGCTTTACTGGATAGAGCAATCTTGGATGTAGGTCCTTGCCTTGCTGTGTCATTGGAACACTTCTTTCCAGCCCCTTCTTGCCTGCAAGGTCTCTTTTGAGAAATCAGCTGACAGTCTGATGGGAACTCCTTTGTGGGTAACTGCCTCCTTATCTCTTGCTGCTTCTAGGATTCTCTCCTTCATTTTAATCTTGGGTAATGTAATTGTGATGTGCCTTGGTGTGTTCCTCTGTGGGTCCAACTTCTTTGGGACTCTCTGAGCTTCCTGGACTTCCTGGAAATCTATTTCCTTTGCCAGATTGGGGAAGTTCTCCTTTATTATTTGTTCAAATAACTTTTTCACTTGTTGTTCTTCCTCTTCCCCTTCTATTACCCCTACAATTTGGATGTTGGAACGTTTAATGATGTCCTGGAGGTTCCTAAGCCTCTCCTCATTTTTTTTTTTGAATTCTTATTTCCTCATTCTTTTCTGTTTGGTTGTTTCTTTCTTTCTTCTGGTCCACTCCATTGATTTGAGTCCATTTTCTTCCCATCACTTTTGGTTCCCTGTGCATTTTCCTTTATTTCACTCAGCTTATCCTTTATTTTTTCATCTAATTTGTGACCAAATTCAACCAATTCTGTGAGCATCCTGATCACCAGTGCTTTGAATTGTGCATCTGATAGGTTGGCTATCTCTTGGTCGCTCAGTTGTATTTGCTCTGAAGCTTTGATTTGTTCTTCCACTTGGGTCATTATTATTTTGTCTTGTCGTGCCTGTTATGTATGAGGGGTGGAGCCTTAGGTGTTCTCTAGGATGGCACCACACAAGTCACTGGGTTGTGACGTTGTATGTGGTGGCAGAGTCCGAGAGGGAACAGTGGCGCTTGCTCTGCTCTCTATCGGATTTCAGTCCCTTCTGCCACTTCCCTCAAGCAAACTGGGCCTTTCTGGTGCTGATTCCCATGTGGTGGGCTTGTGCATGTTCTAGGACCTTGTGGATCTTTCCAATGCACTCTCCTGTGAGGCTGGGAGTTTCTCCCTGTGCCTTAACCCCCACAGGTATTTTTGATCAGTGTTTTGAGGCTTTATTTCCCGGCGCTGGAACCGTGGGTTGAGAGGTCTGTCACGCTCCCCAGACTCACCTGGTTTATCTGTGTGTGAATATGGGACCACCCAGTCAGTCAGCCACCTTGCAAGCCATGCCCCGTTTCACAATTGCTGCCTTGCTGGGTCTGCCCGTTGCCACCCCGTGCTTGGGGTCTGCCAGCCACTACCTGTGTGCCCAGGGTCCACCCGCTTCCGTCTTGCACATCCAGGGTTTGTTGGCTGCTGCCTTGTGCGCCCTGTGCCACTGGTTTTTGTGCCTTGACTCCTCTGTGCCCGGCTGCCGGACTTTGCCCCGCCTACCAGTCTGGATGAATGTGTCTATTTTAACTCCTTGGTTGTCAGACTTCCATACAGATGAATTTTGTGTCAGTTCTGGTTGTTATTTTGTTTTAAAATTATTGTTGTTCTTATTTTGGTTGTGCGAGGAGGCACAGTGTGTCTACCTATGCCTCCATCTTGGCCAGAAGTCCCGAATTTTAAAAAAATGTTCAATTACAGTTGACATTTAATATTATATTAGTTTCAAGTGTACAAAATAGATACTATTTTTTAAAATAAATTTGCTTACTTGAAAAATAAAGGCCACTGTTGTTTTAACCTAAAAGTGACTACTGGTAGAACAACAAAATGCTATATTCTTCTCCAATTACTGAAAAAAAAAATATCCAAGAAGACACTGGCCATAATCAAAGAAATCAAGTAATCAGCAAGAGGCATTGATGGAAGAAAAAAAATAAAACCACGTTATCAGAGTAGAGCTAGAAATCTCTGGTGTACAAGTAAGTGTAAATGAGATAAACTCACTTAATTTTTTTAAAGACTCAATTTTGAGGGTGGTCAAAATACAACATCTAACTTCACGTGCACATAAAACACCCAGGTGACTTGGAAAATGCAACAGAAAAGACGGTTCCATGTCATGTGGGACTCTAGGGCAGAAATGTGACAGGGGAGGAAAACCAGGGAAATCGAATAAAGTGCAGACTTCAGTTCATTAATAATGTACCCATGTTGGCTTCTTAGTTGTGCCAAGTGTGTCACTGGTGATGCAAGATGTCAATACTGGAAAACATCTATATTATCTTTCTAACTCTTCCATAAATATACGATTATTCCAAAATTTTTAAGTGTTTTTTTAAACATTAGAGAAAATCTGGTGATGACTTTTTAGATACAAAGGAACGATCCATGAAAGGCATCATTGACAAGGTGGCCTTCGTGAAAATTAAAAACTTCTGCTCCGTGAAAGGTACTGCCAACAGAATGAGAAGACAAGCCACAAACTGGGAGGAGGTATTTGCAAAGGACACAGCTGGTAAAGGACTGCCATCCACAATATACAATGAACTCTTAAAACTCAACAACAAGAAAATAAACACCCAATGTAAAAATGTGCCAAAGACCTTAACAGACACCTCCCCGGAGAAGATATACAGATGGCAAACAATCATACGAGAAGATGCTTCACATCACGTGTCATCCGGGAAATGCAAATAAAATAGCAGTGACAGACCAGCACACACCTGTTCGAGTGGCTAAAATCCAGAACACAGTCAACGCCAACGCCGGTGAGGATGCGGGGCGACAGGAACACTCAGTCATTGCTGGTGGGAATGCAGACGGTGACCCCGCTTTGGAAGGCAGTTCAGTGGTGTCTTACAAAACTAAACATACTCTCACATTTGACCTAGCAGTTAATGTCCTTAGTGTCTACCCAAAGGAACTGAAAATTCATGCCTACAGAAAAACCTGTACACAAATGTTTACAGCATTTTTATTTATAACTACCAAAACTTAGAAGTAATAGAGATGTCCTTCAGGAGGCAAATGGATAAATAACTGTGGTGCATCCAAACAATGGGATATTATTCAACACTAAAAATAAATGGACTACTCAATAAATGAAAAGATATAAAAGAACCTTAAGCGTATTGCTATGGGAATATGCACAAATTACCTAGTGCATACTTCAACCCTAAAAGGCTTTGTGCTGTATGATTCCAACTGCATAACATTCTGGAAAAGGCGAAACTGTGGAGACAATGAAAAGGCCCACTGTTCCCAGTGATGGGGGAGGAAGAGGAGACGAACAGGCAGAGCACAGCAGGTGTTCAGGGCAATGAACATGCTCTGTCTGACTCTAAAATGGCGGATACAGGACATTATAACTGTGTCCAAACTCACACTCCATCCAACGCCAAGAACAAGCCCCAGCGTAAACTGTGGGCTTGGGGTGACGGTGACCTACGATGCAAGTTCATCACTTGTGAGAACGTGCCAGCCTTGCGGGGCATGTTGATAAAGGGGGAGGCTGTGTGTGTGTGTGTGTGTGTGTGTGTGTGTGTGCAGGGCAGAGGGTCAAGGGGAAGCCTCTTGTTTTCCACACTCTTTTGCTGTGACCCTAAAACTACTTTAAAAAATACAGTATGTTTAAAAAGCAAAAGAATGGATAAAACTACACCAGGCAAATGAAGGCCCAAAATGCAGGAAGGACCATGATTCTGAGATGAAAACAAACTCCAGACGAAAAGAATGGAACCTGTGAAGAAGCCCATTTATTGTTGTTAAGAACATAACGCATAATGCTTTCTAGTTCCATTCATGCTGTCGCAAAGGGTAGGAGCTCCTTCTTTCTTTCTGCTGCATAGAATAGGGGAAGGGTTTGCAGGAACTAGTATGGGGGACACATGGATGGAAACAAGTGGGGGTGGAAACGGGAGGGAGGTTGGGAGGGCTGGGGGGGTGAGTTTCGATGGGAGTGAAAGGCAGAAAACTACTTGAACAACAATTAAAATAAAATAAAAATTAAACAAACAAACAAAAAATATTATGCAAATGGAAACCTAACTGTCAGGAACCTGAATGTGCCGAAGAACTCTCCAGGCTGTGACACAAAGGGGACAGCTTCAGAAATACGGAAAAAAATGGGCAGGTGCCTCATGGGAGGCTTTAACCCGCCCCTCCTAGTACTTGTCAAAGGAATGAACAAAAAAATAAGATCGACCAGGATTGGCCCTAGTTTCTATAGAGATTCAGCTAATGGGCACATCTAACTGCTGAGACAGAGGACAGAATTTCTTCCAGACACCAACAAGACATTTCAAAAGCCAGCTGCTTACTGGGCCACAAAGAAATCCCAATATATCTAAGAGTGGAAAGAGTGTTGGCCATGTTTGTCAACCACAGTAAATAAAATGAAATAAATTTTAAAACATATTGAAAAGAACTAAGTCTTGAGTCAAAAAAATTCCAGGGTATTTTAGAAATAATGATGGAAGAAACTCTCCTCACCAAACCATACAGGTGATGGATGGGCACAAATCCATTGCCTAAATTCTTTCATTGCTACAGAAAAAAAAAACAACAACCCTGAATGTGAATAAAGTTAGCAATTCAAGAAAAGAACAACCCCAAAACAGAACTAATGTAAGCAGATGATCAAGTAAAGATAAAAATCAAAAGTAATGACTTCAAAAAGGGGAGAACAGCAGAATAAACAAATAAATCCCACAGCTGCTTCTTTGGAAAAAAATAAAATACAATAAAATAGGTAAACAGGAATGTGTTATCAAGAAAAAGAGAAGAAACACCAATGAAAACTAGGAATGGAAGAGGCTAAGGAACTATAAATACCGAAGATATTTAGATTCTGTGCTAATGGACAGGATGAAAGGGATGATCTTCTAGGAAAAACACAAGCTTCCAAAATTGACCCGAAACGCAGAACACAAAGAAAAGTATGGGAGAACTTTGCCGTAAGATAACAATTTTCAACCCCTTTCCTCTCATGGCACACAGAAACGACTAAAATTATTTTCTGCTGGTCTGACAAAAATAGGTATAATTTTGATTGATTTACAAAAAAGGCAATTACCTACATTTTTGCTCCAAAGTGACTTTTTAAAAGAAATTATTTATTTATTTGTTTATTTTTAGAGAGGGGGGAAGAAATGGAGAGAGGGAGAGAAACATCAATGTGTGGTTGCCTCTCCCCTGTACCCCACTGGGGACCTGGCCCACCAAAGTGACTTTTTAAAAAATCAGGTGCCTATATTAATGTATAAGAATTTCTGGCACCAAAAATTCACCAATCAGATGTAATCTTATTATATGACTGTATTCTATGACCTATATATTTATTGTTCAAGAGAGGGCATTCACACCAGACAGCTATTGTTGTGTTGCCTGTTGTCATTTTTTTACCTGACAACCTAAGGGAAAAGAGGTCAGTGCCCCTGACTGCATAGTCAGGTATTCCATGTTTTAAAAATTCTTGCAGCACACCAGTTGAAAGTCTCTGCCTTGAGATGATGCCATAGGTCTATAACCAAAATAATGAAAAGGGGGTGTTCCAACAAATGCCTGTTCAGGAATGTTTATAGCAGAATATGCACAATGGACAAAAGGTGGGAGACAAACCCAAACATCTATTGATGAATCCATGGATAAATAAATGTGATATATACATATATTACTCGATGACACTCACTACAACATGGATGGACTTTGAACACATGATGCTCAGTGACAGAAGTCACACAGTATGTGGTTTATCTGTGTGAAGTGCCCAGAACAGGCATGCCCACGGGGACACAAGGTGGGCTGTCAGGGGTTGGGGAGGGGGATGAGGGCGGCTGCCGGTGGGGACAGTTTCCACTGCGGGTGATGCAACACTGGGATTCACAGTAAGAAATATGTATTTGGTCTTCATCCCTGTTCCTGGCACAGAGCTAAAAAACCTTGGCTTCTCCTGAGTGGTAAGAGAGAAAATGGCCCTGGCTGGTGTGGCTTAGTGGATTGAGCACCAGTCTGCAAACCAAAGGGTCACCGGTTCGATTCCCAGTCAGGGCACATGCCTTGGTTGCAAGCCAGGTCCTCGGTGGGGGACGTATGAGAGGCAACCACATACTGATGTTTCTCTTTCTCAGTTTCTTCCCCTCTCTAAAAATAAATAAGTAAAAGCTTAAAAAAGAGACAGAGATAATGAGGACTTTTGTTATTCCTAATAAGACCTTTCAATCACGGTGGAGTTTATGTTAATGAGGTGATTTGAAGTTGTCCTAGCAAATTAATTGAACTTGAGGAGACGCTCATGGAAACTTCCGATTTATTGCACAGGTGACAACCTGGACTTTCGATTGGCATCTGAAGTGGAAGATGCCTACAGTCTTGTGGGCTTTTACCTACCTTGAACCTATGGGATCTGACTTTATATCCAGGTAGCTGGTGTCAGAACTGAGTTAAATTTAGGACACACAGTAGGTGCTAGAGAAAAACACACATACACTGGGCAATGAGACATGGCGTACCCTGTGAGGGTCACAGAGTAAAACAGAAATGGACACTAGAGAGAGGTGATGGCTGCATGAATGTACTAAACGCCACTGAACTCTACACTTGGCAATGGCTAATGGTGTTAGGTAAATTTCATCTCAATTGTTTAAAAATGTGAGGGAAAAAAGAGATGATGCTGGACACAGATGGTTTAACAAGTAAGTTTCTTCAAGAAAGGAGACATGACCTTGATTTGTTTTTACCACTTTAAAGTGTAGAAAACTGAGGAATGCCCCTTTAGTAGGGTGACTAGGGTCCTATCCCCCCAGTTCATGTCCACTTGGAACTTCAGATCGGGACTGTATTTGCAGACAGGGTCTTTGATGATGTCAAAGATGAGGTCCTGCTGGAGTATGGCAAGCCCCAAACGCAATGACAGACGTTCCTATGAGACAGAAGGCCACGTGAAGACCCAGAGAGCCACACAGAGAGATGGCCACGTGATGGACGACGAGGCAGAGATCCGAGTTGTGCTGCCCCAAACAAAGGAACACAAAGGATAGCAGAAGCCACCAGAGTCTGGGTGAAGGGCATGGACCAGACTCTCCTTCAGAGCTTCTAAAAGCAACCAGCCCTGCTACCACTGTGATCTCAGACTTCTGGCCCCAGAACCTTAGGGAACAGACTTCTGTTTGTTAAACTCCCTGGTTTGTGGTACCTTTTAATGGCTGCTTCCACTTATTTTACATACCAGCAGACCCCAGTACCAGACCTGCCAAAGACAAACCGACAAATCTGCAGGCGACTCATTAAAGGATGCAGATATACCAAATAAACCCTCACCCAAGTAAATCCAGAGATGTGTGAAGGAAAAAGCCAGACCATCTGCAATTCTGGTTGAGTCCAGGGTAGCAGAAGTTAGTCAGCTTTAGAAAATCTTCATGTATTCCACCATCTAAATGGATTGGTGGAGATAAACCAAAGTCTCCAGCAGTAAATGTCAAAAGCGTCTGACAACTTGTAGATACAATGGGAGGAGAAAGAAACGGGCAGGGCAGCTGGCACCATTATTCCCCACATATAGTCTTCACAGACGTCTTGAAGAAAGAGGCTCTCCACAGTGTCCTTTGCTTTTTCATTGGTGACTGGCAGGTGCCCTGATGAGGGGCAGGCGTCCACGTGGAAGCCGAGAGCTGGGCGTGACATCTGCACTGAACAATGGAGGCTGCACCGATGAGTTTCCCCAAGTTTCTAAACCCCATGGCACATTGAGAGGGGCGGCTGGGTTGGGACACCACAGTCCTACTAATGGGGTTTGCCCCCTTCTCTCTCTTTTCCATGAAGCCTCCTGGCCAATGCCTTTTGCCAATAGTACTTCATCAATATCCTCAACATAGTTTAACCCTATGGAAGTGCTAGCCAGCCTAATAAAGTAAGATAAACAAATAGCTCAGGTTAATAAAAGAAGAGGAGGGAACTCTTGAATCAGTTTCCTACAGGGGCTGTGAAGTCAGTGTAATTTCTTACAGCACCAATAAGGAAACAAATTCACTCACTGTTATTTTCAGACGGTGTCTTTGTATCAGGAAAACCTCAAGATATGCATGAAGAACCATCAAGGTATTCAAGATGGTTACAACATAAATGTACAAAACCAACAATAGCTTGCCACAGACTGGCAATACTAGTAAGGACATACGTTAAAAAAAATCACTTACAAAAACAATAAGAACAAAAACTTAAAAGGCTTCAGAAGGAAAAAAAGACACAGGACACATACAGGATATAATTAAATATAAAATTACTGAAGGACAAAAAAATGACATGAAATACAATGGAGAGATGTCCCAATTGGTGGGTGAAAAGACCCAATAATGTAAAAATGTAAATTTCCTCTAGATAAGTCCATACATTTTTATTTCAATACCAATCAATATTGCAATCAGATTTTTTTCCCGTAGGATGAAGGAGAACTGAATAAAATTATTCTCAAGTTCATGTGCCAGGATTTTAAGAGCAGAGTAGTGTGTGTGGAGGGGGCACTTGTTTTTGCAAGGAATTGAAATGTATTGTTACACTATTGTTATCCTGAAAGCTAACCAAGCTATATATTAGCTTCACGTATAATTGAAGTGTCTTCTTTTCTGTTGGCACGGCTGGATACCATACAAATATAATGAAGTGGGTTGTATATTTATTTTCTTACACCAAAGAAAAGCTACTCCCAGGGTCTACAATCTCTCAGAACCATACAGAGATTGTTGTAAGATGTTCAGGGCAGAATTCTTTGATTTTTTTTATTGGAAAAAATCTATATATCTGTATCAGTCAGGTCTCTGCCGTGGTAAATTGATTGTATTAATACAACGGGTCTCGAGTCTTCACTCCCTCCTTTGCAGTGGTAGGGAGGGGTAACATCCTGCCCCTGGGCTCAGTCATGTGACTTGCAGTATCCTACATGAGGTTAGCCGTTGTGACCGCAGCAGAGACCTGAATCAGCCTTAACTACAAGGAACACCATATCCTCACCATGCCCACTGCTGCATAACAAATGACCACACACTTACCAGCTTAAAACAACATCCATTTAACCCTGGCTGATGTGGCTCATTGGTTGGGCCTCATCCCCAAAAGTGAAAGGTCACTGGTTCGATTCCTATTCAGGACACATGCCTAGGTTGTGGGTTCAGTCCCCAGTCAGGGGACATACAAGAGGACACTCCTCTCACATCAATGTTTCTCTCCCTCTCTTTTTCCCTCCTTTCCCCTCTCTCTAAAAATAAATAAATAAAATCTGTCAGAAGAAACACTCATTTTCTACCTTGGAATTTCTTTAAGCCAGAATTTGGGGAACAGTCAAGTGTGTCAGCTGGGCTGCATTCTTTTCAGCGTGGGGACCTCTACCAAGCTCATGTGGTTGTTTGCAGAATTCAGTTTCTTGCTGCTGTAGCATCCAGGGCACCTCGCTCCTTCAAAGCCAGCAAGTGAGAGAGAGAGAACCTCAGCTGCTGGAGGTCTTTGATTTGAGGAGGATCAGGGCCCCCTTTTCATCAGGGTTCATCTGGCTAGGTTAGGTTCACCTGGTTAGGTCAGGGCCACCCAGGGTAACCTCTCTTTGATGTACTCAGACTCAACAGTAGGGACCTTCATTACATCTGCAAAATCTCTTAGGCTTTGCCATAATCTGTGTGGTAGAAGCAAGTCACAGGTAATGATGATCACATTCAAGGGGAGGAGACTATACAAGGGGATTCACTGGGGGCCAGACTAGGGTATGTCTGCCACAGCAGGCTACCGCTGCCTTCAGGAGGTTATCCAGACCATCCCAGCTGGACCAGTGGACAGCTGGCCAACCCCAGACCAGCTGGCCAGTTCACTACCCAATCATGTGAGCAACATACTGCGGTAGGTTGCAGTGTCCTGTCATATCTGTGTGTGTGTGTGTATATATATATATATATATATCATTATATATTGCAGTATACCTTTATATATACACTGTTATATATTGCAGTGTACTGTTATGTGTATAGTTGTATTTTGTAGTGTACTGTTATGCATATAGCAGTAACTATTATGTATACACTATTACATATTATATATACTGTTATATATACATATATATAGTCATATATTACAGTGTGCTGCTATATATTTCAGTATGATATAGCCTGCTGTATGTCACCGAGGTATTGCAGGTGTTTGTTACACAGCAGCATGTGGCACCTGATGACTGACACATCCTGCACCGATTAGAGCCTCTGCAGGAAAGGGATGGTGCTGCACACTGAGAAATGAAGGCAAGTTTAATAAGACTTTTGTTGCTTTTTTCCTCTGCAAAGGTTTGGGCAACTTGAGAAACTGTAAGGGATGGCATAATACCCCAAGGCTAGGTACCTCCTTGAGTTCCTCCTCCCACCTTCCAGTCTCCTGCAAGAGCTGTTCATTGGCCAAACAAAAACCAGAGAGCAAGAAGTCACATGGGTCAGCCTCCCAGGCACAGAGCAGGATGGCAAAGGGCAGAGGGAGTGTCTAGTGCGGGGGACAGAACTTATCCAGCATGGTGTCTATCAATACAAGAAGAGTTACATTCTGAACAGGGTGCACACACACGTGGAATATTATATAGCCACTGAAAAGAGCAGGGTTGCCCTACATGTGCACAGACACAGAAAGCACGCCAGTATCTGTTACTATGGGAACAAAGCAAGGTGTGAAGCAGTATGCATGCTAGGTTCCTGTTTGCATAAAGTCACACAGGTCCACTCCTCCTGTGATCTGGGAAGTAGGAGTAAACCCAGGCTGGTGGGCTGCAGGGCACAGACCCCCTGGGATAAAAGCCTGGCTCACCACAAACTACTTGTGTGATCTTGAGCAGAGACTTGATCTCTCCATGCCTCAGTTTCTACATTTGTAAAATACTGAGTCCCACCACAGGATTAAATGAGATACTATGAGAAAAGCACTTAGAACAGCACATGGCATCCCATAGGCACTCAGGAAGTATCAGTTTAATGCTTACTGAGCACATTTCTGTATTTTTTAAATTCCTTTATGACAAGCATGCAAAAGACAATAAAATGGAGCTAAATAAAGCCCAGGGGAATAAAATTTTAAACGTAAGTAACAAAAGCACAGATGTATTGGAAGGACAAGCAATAATTTGAGGTTAGTCCAATGTATACAATTTGAGGTGAAGAAGACTTTCTTAGAAAGAAACTGAAGGCAAAGAGAATAAAGGGAAGATGTATAAATTGGATCAAATGAATATTAAAACATCATAATCAAAAATAGAAATCAAATGAGAAACCTAGTAAAATAGTAAAACACATATGGCAAAGTTAATATCCTCAATTTATAAAATCATTTTATAAGTTGCTAAGAGAAAACATAGGTACTCCAATGAAAAATGGTCAAAACCTCAAAATAGCCCTGGCTGCTGTGGCTCAGTGGATTGAGCAGCAGACTGTGAACCAAAGACTCTCCGGTTCAATTCCCAGTCAGGGCACATGCCTGGGTTGTGGACCTGATCCCCAGTTGAGGGTGCACAAGAGGCAACCACACATTGATGTTTCTCTCCCTCTCTTTCTCTCTGCCTCCCCCTCTCTCTAAACATAAATAAATAAAATATATTTTTTAAAAACACCCCAAGGTAAGCAATTCAGAAAAGCAATGACAAACAGCCAAAATAAGATGTGATGATAAAAATGAGTTCCTATGTTCCACATATTAGATCAGCAAAACTAAAAAGAAACAATGCCAACTGCTGGGATGGATGTGGGTGTCTCCTGCCCCCTGGTGAGAGTATGAAGTGCACAGAAGCTTCTTTTCAAGTGACTAAACTTCAACTTACAAAACCACCAGAGAAGATTTAGTGCAGTGATGTTCATCCCATTATTGTTCTCAAAAAGAGAAATTTATAAAGACGTCAGTGATAGGTTGCTGGTTAAATAAACTTGGATATTCAAAAAGTTAACAGTAGAATTACCATATGATTTAGCAATTCTACTCCTAAGTATATACAGCAAAGAATTGAAAACAGGTGTTCAAACAAACAGGCATATACCCGTGCTCACAGCAGCATAGTCACAACGGTCAAAGGTGGAAACAGCCCAAATGTCTATCAGTGGATGAATGGATAAACAAGAGTAGTCCATCCAGATAGTGGGATATTATTCAGCCATAAGAGGGAGGGAAGCATGGACACTCTCTACAATGTGGATGAACTTGAAGACATGATGCTCAGTGAGAAAAGCCAGGCACAAAAGGCCACACAGCTCTAGCTGGGTAGCTCAGTTGGTTAGAGTGTCGTCCTGATGCCCCAAGGTTGCAGGTTCAATCCCCAGTCAGGGCACATGGAAGAATCAACCAATGAATGTGTAAATAAGTAGAATGACAAGTCAATGTTTCTCTCACTCTCTCCCTTCCCCTCACTCTAAAATCAATGAATAAAAAGATATTTTAAAGGCCATACAATGTATGATTCCATTTATGTGAAATGTCCAGAAGACAGAACGTGGGTTGTCAGGGGCTGGGGAGGGGAATTAGCGTGATTGCTAATGATGAACAGGGTTTCTGTTTTGGAATTTGATAGTGGAGAAGGTCACACAACTCTGAATATGCTTTAAAAAACCACTGAATTATACAATTTAAGATATTTAATTTTATACCTATGTGAATTCACCTCAATCTTAAAAAAAAAAGAAACATAAACTAAGCTATATCAATTCAGAATACAGTTATTAAAAATTGTGAAAAAGATGGATAGCTCCTGGCTTAAAAATGTTCACAATATCACAAATAGCACTTTGCTCCCCTGTTTATAAAATGAGTGTATTTGCATCCCCTGAGGTATGTCTGCATGCAAAAGCCTGACCTATCGTGGATCCAAATAAGGGAGGTCTAACCCCCTTTGTGGGATTCTGACACAGGGAGAGGATGTGAAAAACTCGGGGAAACCCAACTCAAAGCCTACACCTTGTAACACCGTGTGGAACCAGCCTGAATTTCTCAGCTGTAACACACAGGCCATGAAGGGACTGCGGGGGAAGGAGGGGTGTCTATCTTTGCAACTAGTCTGTGCATCTAAAGTGATTGTAGAGTAAGTTTATTTTTTAAGGGACAAAACTGCTATTTGTGTTCTAAGAAATGAAATGAGCAATGATTACATTCTCCCCATTATACTTTCCAGTGTTTTCTAATTATTTCTGACTCTGGCGACATACTACTTTTTACACTGCTGACCTTAAAAATAAATAAAAATAAACAGAGCTGCTAGCTGCTCAGTGCAGGTGGCAGAGGAGGAATGAGGCCCTTTTTGTAAACTTCTCTAACGTGTGTGTACGATTATTTTACACAAGCATGCACATGGGCCTGTGAGCAATCACACGAGCTTTCTCTCCAGAATGGTGAGACGGGTATTTTTAGTTATTGTGGTCGGTGCGCTTCATTTTACTACAGTTTTAGCACCACAGACATGTGGCATTTGTGTAATAAAATAATAACGGGATTTATTTTTTCCACCCTGAAACATCCCCCATGGCCGCCTGCGAATGTGCCCAATAACATTTCCTACAATAATTGATCCTTAATCAAATATTCAAATGGAGGCTTTAAAGAAAGACCCAGTGATGTGGTGACTTAGATGATAGATATTTCTTTGCCTTGCCCCCCATAGTTACCCCCTTTTCATAGCCCCAACATTGCTCTCCTCGCTGGAGTCCTGCAAATATCTTTTGGTTTTAAGAGTTCCCCAGGGAAGCCTTGTTCTAAATGAGGTGTAAAAATCTAAGCAGCACAAAAAAAATATAGCGTGAGGTGGGAATCAATATTCTCTTCACAGCTCCATCGATTAACAACCATATTCTTCATTTATTAATTATGAAGGGGGTTTCAGAGCTGCAGTATCCTTCTTTCGCTGTGACATGGTGGCTTCCCCCATCCCTCCCCCCTCTGCTACCTCCCAGATCTGGGGCTGAGGTACCCTGTTCTCAGCATCCAGGGCATGGGGAAAGAAGAGGTGAGACACCTGCTCTTACCACCCAGGAGCACAGAGTTTTGGAATCGACCTTGCAGCAAATTATTCTATTTCTTTGCTCCTTTGCTTGCTTTTTCCCCCTTCCTGTCTCCTCCACTAGCACATAAGCTCCGTGTGGGACTCTGCCTGCTTTCTTCCTGCTGTGTTTCGAAGGCTGGGCACACGTGCTCAATAAAGATTTGCTGAGTGAAGAAGCAGATGGAGACAGAGAAAGGGGGCAGCCTGAGTTGGGGCTGTGGGGAGAAGAGTTGGAATGAGAGCTCTAACCAAGTTAATTCTTGTGGGCTGGCCCACAGAAGCCTTGCCAATGTCACCACGGAAGTGACAGCTGGCTTTGGCTCCAGGCAGTCCTGGCATCACCCTCCCTAACTGTGCAGGCTTCTGCTTGCTTATCTGTAAAAGGGTGCCTTGTTCAGATGAGGTGATCCCTCATGTCAGCCCTTGTCTGGGCTGAATCTGGTTGTACATTGGAGGGTGACATGTCCTCAGTCTGGGAATTCATGGGGCAGATTCATCCTACCCTCAGAGTGCAGCAGCAGGACAGCCCAAAGTGACCAGAAAGTGCTTGTGATAAATGTGAATGGATGGGTGAATTGACAAATAGATGGGTGGGTGGATGGAGGGTGAATGAATCAGTGAATGAGTAGGAGAAGTTTGGATGGGCAGATGAGTGGAAGGATTGATGAATGAATGGGTGTGGAATGGATGGGTAGATAGGTTGCTACATGAATGTGTGGCTGGGCGAAAGAGTAAATGGATGGGTGGAAGACTGAGTAGATGGCTAAAAGGATAGATAAATTAATGTATGAAGAAATGGATGAGTTATTGAATACATGGGTAAGTGGGTGAATGGCCTGGTGAATGGATGCATGGATAGAAAGATGGATAAATGGGTGAGTAAACAGGTAGGTGAATGAATAGGTGTGTAATGTGTGGAAGAATAAATAGATAATTCAGTGATGGATGGACAATGGATGGGTGAATTAATGGGTAGATAAATGGATGGATGAATGGATAGGTGGATGGGTGGATGGACGGATGGATAAATGGATAAGCCATTGGGTGTCTTAGTGAATGGCTTGTGGACTGTCTGCATGGATTGCTAAATGGATAAATAAATTAGTGCATGGATAAATGGATGAGTTGTTGAGTGCATAGGTAGATGGGTGAACAGTTTAGTGAATGTATATATGGACGGATGAATGGCTAGTTGGGTGAATGGATAGGTAGATAAATGAGTAGGTATGCAATGTGTGGGAAAATGGAAAGATGGTTGGATGGATGGATGAATGGATGGATGGCTAGGAGGATGAATGGGTGAATCAATGACTGAATAAGTGGTTGAATGAATGGGTAGATGAATGGATGGATGAGTCATTGGATATGCTGATGGATGTACAACTTGTTGACTGTGTTGGTGAATGGCTGGATGACTAAATGGGCAAGTATCTTGGTGAAAAGATGGTTGGACTAGTGGACTAGTGGCTTGGTGAGTGAATCAATGGGTACATGTCTGTATGAATACATAGATGGGCATGTTGGTGAGTAGGCACATCTAGGTAGATGAATGAAGGGTCTTAACCTGCACAGCCCCTAAACTTTCTGGAATTCCCTTTCCGAGTATTTATTGTACCTGTGCAGGTGTTGTGGGAGAATGGCTAAGAACACTTAGCCAGTGTTCTTTGCAGAGAATGGCACACGGGGTTGGAGAGGAAGAGGAAACCTATAGGAGAGTGTCACAAGGAGCAGAAATAGCCCTGGCTGGTGTGGCTCAGTGAATTGAGCACCCACTGGTGGACTGAAAGTTCGCTGGTTTGATTCCTGGTTAGGCCACATGCCTGGGTTGCTGACCAGGTCCCCATCTGGGGGCATGTGAGAGGCAACTGATCTGTTTCTCTTCCTCTCTTTCTCCCTCCTTTCCTCTCTTTCTAAAATAAATAAAAAATCTTGAAAAAAAAAAAGAAACAGAAGTAGCCTCTGGACTTGAAGCTGGCACAGCCACAGGCCTGGGGGGTGAACAGCAGGACCCTGGGAAAAGAAGAATTTTGGGGGGGGGTAAGGAGCTGGAAGACTGCCTCCTTCCTAAGGGACTCCTAACACCTGCAGCTGAATCCCCATCTTCCAGGTCTCCAATGGCCTTTGCGGGCCCCCATTCGGTTCACTCTGAACCTCCCCCTTCCCCTTGCTCTGTCTGCGCCCTGCCCCCCAGTCCTTCTCTCCCAGTCTTGCTGGAAAAGAGGGGGCAGCTCTGTGAGGGGTGCTGGGGTGCAGAGCCAGCAGCAGGAGCTGTCAGCGCCAATAGAGGGGAGGGGCACCTCCATGAGAGGTCGATGGGAGCGGGGGCCCAGGCTGCGGTTTACACTGAATCCACGAAAATCACCGAGGCTTGAAAAGTGCTCAATACACCATTGATCGCTCTCTGCTGATCGGCTCTGCTGCAGCAAGCTGGCAGCAAAGCAGGCGGCTTCCCCCAGCATGGGCCCGGGCAGGACCAGGGCTTCCTGCCTCACCGGACCCACCCAGGCTCCAGCTCCTGGAGCCTGGAAAGAGCATCCCATCCCATCCGTCCGTGCCCATGCAGACTTCAAAATCCTCCTTAACTGTTTTGGGTGACAATGGAATTAAGACAGAAAACCAGTCTCTTCCACTGCTGGGCTGTGTGCCTTGAATGCATTTCTTAACTTCTACGGGTCTCAGTTATCTTTTCTGTGAAGTGGGTATTGTAACAATTCCTGGCGCCTCTTTTTCCTTCTTAGTTGGGACAAAAGTTGCAGGCAGAGGGGAATAGCAAGTGTAAGGGCTTGCAGGCTGCACACCACATGGGACATTTAGGGAACAACAAGGACAAGTGTCTGTGACCTGTCTTTGAAAGGAGCGTGAGTGGGGAGGAGTGAAATCTGTGTTCAGTGTGTGGAGCAGCTTCGGTGTTTAATTCCAGAGGAAACAGGGAGGACCTGCAGTGACACGAGTGAATAAGCATCTTTCCCTGAAACTTATGCCTCCTATGCCCCACCTCCCAGGGGCCATGGGCCACCACTTCCTGTTCTTCTCCCTCAGGAATCCCTCCCGGGCTCACCCCATTCTGGTTCCCAGGGACCTTTCAAGTCCAGATCTGAACTCGTCCCTCTCCTGCTCTAAGCTATCCCATAGCTCTTATTGCCATGCTGGAGGCTTGGCCTGATGGTCCACAAAGCCTGTCCCACTGAGTGTCTAGCCACATACCAACCAGCTTTCCTTGCTCTGTTTCACACTCTAGCACAGCCCAACTGTTATCTCATGTGCTATCAGCCCACCTGCATTTGTCCTCCTGCCTGAGTTCTGTCCTCACACAACGTGCCTACTAAGCCCTCCTCACCCTCCAAGCTCTCGTGCCAGTCCCCCTCCCCCTGGCATCATTTCCCCCACACCCTCAGACCTGGGGCCTCCTTGGGCTGTGTCTGGTTCTGTTTCCTCCATCTCAGAACTGGGGGCTCTCTGGAGGGCCGGACATCATCCTCCTTGGTTGGATGGGGTTGGGCATGTGAGGGAGTCAGCCATGAGTTTTGAAGGGCAAATAAGGAGAGAGAGAAGGATGAGGCCTTTGTAGCAGAGACTTGGAGGGGTTTGCAGGCACAGATGTCCTGCCTCCCTCAGCTCCCCCTTGCCTTTGAGCCCAGCCCCCAACTCAAACCCAGTGTGACTCCCCAGCCCTCACTGGTTCCCAAGAGAAAGAGAGAAGAGGGGAAAAAAGGAGAGAAAAGGGAATGAGACCAGTGACTCCCCCCTACCCCACCACCGCCCATTCTTTTCATCCAACCTCCTTTCTGGACTCTTCTAAGGGATTCCTCCCCACATAAGTTCCAGCCCCACGACCCCCACCTGACCTCCATGAGTCGAAGCTACCCCTCCCCATCCCCGTGTTCTTCCCCCAAAAGGTCAGGGAGCTAATTTCATTCCTGTGTATCTCTCACACCTCAATGATTAATAATTGAAGAAAAATGTATTTCTTCAGGGGCCAGGGTAAATCAGAAATAACTACAGCATTCGTATGCAGCTGTAGGGCTAGGGATGAGGTGAGGAAGGGAGAGTCAGGCGGGGGATGTGGATCTGAGGGTCCAGCAGCATCATAACACTAAAAAAATCATTTCAAAAATCATAGTAACAACAGCAACTACAAGAATCTTTACTGGGCACTTGTCATGTGCTTGTGAAGTAAATTATCTCACCGTCCCCAGTTTACAGCTTAGGAAACTAATTGGGACGAATTGCACAAGTTTACACAGCTGGGATTCAGACTTAAGGGGTCCTGTCTCTTGGGACTCTGCTCTTGGGACTCTGTTCAGGACCCCTCCCAACACCTTCTCTTCAATTGGGATTGTGAGGCACAGTCCTAAATGGGCTGGGTGGAGGATGTTTGATCCCATGTGGGGTCTCTTCACTGTCCAAGACCTGCTTCCTGGAAATTGGTGAGGTCAGAGTTACTGAGGTACACCCATGTTCACAGCAGCGTCATTCACAATGATAAAAAGTGGACACAACCCAACTGTTTAAGAAAGCAGAAATGGGTAAACACAATGTGGTCATTCCACACACTAGAATATTACTCAGCCACGAACAGGAATGAAGCACTGACACTCACTACAATGTGGAAGAACCTTGAACACACAATGCTCAGTGAGAGTAACCAGACACAAAAGGACAAACACTGTGTGGTTTCACTCATAAGAGGTCCCTAGAGGAGTCAGATTCACAGAGACAGGAAGTAGATGATGGGAGCCAGGGGCTGGGGGAGGGGGAGGGGAGTCAGTGTTTAATAGGGACAAAGTGTCAGTTTGGGAAGATGAGAAAGTTCTGGAGATGGACGGTGGGGATGAGTGCACAACAGTGTGACTATATTTAGTACCACAGAACTGTACACTTAAAATTGGTTATGATGGTCAATATTATATTATTGTAAATAATTTAACTTAAAATTTTTTTAGAAGGAGTAAAGCTCTGACACTCGATACAACGTGGATGGACCTTGACCACAGGATGCTCAGCGAGAGGAGCCAGACACAGAAGGCCACACAGTGTGTGATTCCATTCATGTGAAATGTCCACAACGGGCACATCCACAGAGATACAAAATGGATTCATGGTTGCCAGGGACAGGGGGAGAGAGATGGTGGTGACTGTTAATGGGTATGAGGTCTTATTTTTGGAATGATGGAAATGTTTAGAAGTTAGATAATAGTGATGATTGTACAATATTGTGAATGTATTGAATACCACTGAACTGTACACTTTAAAATGATAAATTTTAGGTTATATGAATTTCACTTTGATTAAAAATAAAAACGTATAATGAGAGAGAAGCAAACCATCCTCACACTGGGCACCTGCCTGTGTTTTGGTGATGCTGGCTCCCCATGGCTGGGGTAGCACACTTTAAACGCTTTTTATCCAGTGTTTACAGGCAGGGTTGAGGGCTATGTTACCTGTCTTCTCATCCCAATGGATTTCCATCTGTTACACTTACCCTATGCTATTTTGCCATTTACCAGGACAAAGTGTGCTGGGACTAACCCTACTGCCCAAAGCAAGGGATTGACAAGTAGTGCATGGCTCTTCCCTGGGGAGAATGCTGGGTGGCTACTGAAGGCGATGGAGGCAGAGAAAGTGTAATGACATGGAAGGATGCCTGCCTAATAAAGTGAAAGACACAGACCATGTGGCAGCCTGAGAGTACACGGGCCCACTTTGGTAATGCTCCAGGGCACTGTCAGCATTTTCCTAAAGTCCTGGCCAGAGCCAGGTACACCTAGCAATCCCTGGGACCCTGGAGAGGACCACCCTTATAGTCCCCTCCCTCTATGACCACTTATAACAAGTCAAATGGTGCTTCCAAAAATCACGTCTACCCAGAATCTCAGAATGTGAAGGTATTTGGATGTACAGTCTTTGCAGATGCCATTAGTTAAGATGAGGAAGTACTAAATCAGGATGACCCCTAAATCCAATGGCTGGTGTCCTCATAAGAAGAAGGGAGACACACAGAGACACAGAGAGGAGAAGGTCATGGGTCTACAGAGGCAGAGATTGAAGTGATGCAGCCACAAGCCAAGGAGTGCCAGGATTGCCAACAACCACCAGGGGCTGGGACAGGCAGGAAGGACCCTCCAGAAAGCCTCTAGAAGGAGCACCGCCCTGCCCACACCTTGATTTCAGACTTCTGGCCTCCAGAACTGTGAACCAATAAATCATTGTTAAGCCTCCCAGCGTGTGGTACTCTGTTGCAGCAGCCCCAGCAAAATCCTATGTACACAATCAATCTTGGAAAAAGAAAAAGTGAAGGAAAGTGCAGGGGGAAGTGCTCTGGAAAACCTCTCCTTTGGAAACCAAACAACTCAGAGGGATGAAGAGGAGCAAGGGGAGATGGAGAGAAGAGGGGCGAAGTAGGAGGAAGAGTGAGGAGATGAAAATAGAGAAGAGGGTAGAGGATAAGAATGTGCAAAGAAGGAGAAGAGAAGAGTCTCTCCAATTTCCCTGCTTCCTCATCTGTGAAATGGGGGTAACTTACCAATGCACTGGATTTTGAAGAACCAGTGCATTCAATATGTACAAGGCACTTAGCACAGTGCCTGTCTCACTGTAAATGATCCACGAATATCATGAAAAAGGTAGGTGGAGTCTGAAAAAAGTGAGAGGAAGCAGGAAGAGTGGGGACCCCCCTGTTCTGTAACAGTTGCTGTCTCTGAGCTAGTGACTTCCTCTCTGGTGCCTCAGCATCCCCACCTGAGAACAAAACATGGCTGATGCCCGCTGAGAAACAAAGCACTTTATGGGACACCTCGTAGACTCCTCCTGCAGGCAGGTGCTATCCTTACACCATTTTACAGGTGAGAATCCTGAGGCTCGGGGACACTAGCTCACTGTGCCCAAGGTCACTGAGCTGGTGGGTGGTGGGGTCAGGATGCTAACTTGGGGAACCTGGCCCTTGCATCTACCACCGGAATGAAGCCAGACATTCACGGATCCCCTTAGCTGGGATGTCGGCAGATTTTAAGTTGCTATGGTCCAGCAAGCAGGAAGCACTGCGTGAATGTGAGCTGCTGTCATTGTTATTATTATTATGAAAGGGAGCAGGAGGGGAGGGGGTGGTGGGTGGGTGGCGGGGGGCACCCGAGCCCCTCCCGTAAGCCCTTCTCCGAGCTTATTAAGCGCCTCTGGCCGCTGCGATCGATGGCCACTGGGCGCCGGCTGCAGCATCCCTCCCGGTCTTGGGCAACGCATGCGCACGGGAGCCAGATTGATCGCTGCAATCTCCTTTCCATCACCGCGCCGGCCGCGCCCCTGCTCCCCGGCCCGCGTTGCCTGGCAACCGCGGCTCGGCGCACTCCCATTGGCCCGCGGCAAGCCCGGCTCCTGGGCAGCGCGTGGTCAGTTGGTCGACGCGGCAGCAGTGTGACCAGGGGCCTGGCTCCGGGCGCGGGTCGATGCCGCCTCCCATCTGACCTTTCCCAGTGCGGGGAGGGAGCTGCGGGCGGGAAGGGAGCCCGGGAGGATGAAGCAACCCAGTGGGTCTTGGAAAAAAAGTTTATTGACCCGTTTCTTATCTCGGGGACACACGACTTCCTGCGGTGGGGGTGACCGAATGGCCGGAGTGGGAGAGGTGGAGGCGGCGAGGACCCCTTCCCAGCTTCTCCTGGTCCCCCGCATGCTTGGGGCTACATCTGCGAGCTCTACCTGGCCACTTCCCTGGGCTTGTCTGAGTCACGCGATGTACAGGGTGGAGGCGGGCCTGGTACCCAGAAGGTGTGGCTCGCGGGGCCTTGTATTCTCTCTGCCACATCAGGGTGACCACTAGACCCCTCAAAAGAGGCCAAAACATTTATCCACTGTTCCCTGGGTCCCACACACTGCCTATGGCCCACAACTCTATGAGGAAGGACAATTATTTAAATTAAAATGTAAGGTTGACATTGACAGGACCAGAGAATGTTGTGGGATCTTCTTGCCTAAACAGCACCTTCTCCCACGGAAGTCTAGGGAGGGGCAGGCTCTGACCCAAGGCGACTGCCTTCAAAAAAGGACACTGGTTATGTTGAAGGGACAGGTTGTGGTGTTCTAAACCTTCCAGCTTAGAAAAACGCAAAATCCCAAAGACCCCAACAACCACTTGCGTTTATTAAAAGAACAGCTGGATCTTGTCAAAGGAAAGCTTATTGTAAAAATAAAAATTCTGTTTATAATAAAATGGTAAACTTTCCTCTGTGGAGCCAAAAATATTTCCTCCTTCTGGGATGAAAAATAAGATTGAATCCTTTTATGCAAATAGGTGATTGTTTTTAAAATTGAGCACACATGACAGTTTTAACATGGATGTTGTGCCAAGTCCGTGCTGGGAGGTTTCTTAAAAAGATCCCAATTACTCCCCCCCCACCACATCCCCCCAAACCAGCATGGCCTTACAGAGGAGGAAAGTCTATGGGCAATTCTATAACCACTTTAAATGAAATAGAAAAGCACAAAATGCTCAGCCACAGGCTCCCCCGCCTAAAATCAGCAGTGCTTGTTTCGTCCTGATGCCCCGGCCTCTGTGCCGTGCACAGACATGCTTTACAGAGGTGCGGTCTTCCTGCCACCCCCTCAATGTTTGCATTTATTTCACTTTGTTTTTCACATAATGCTGCACCTGATGAATCTCCAGTCTCCCTCCACAGCTTTTGTATTTCCAATTCTTAACTGCTGAGGAAGGTGGCACTGACTGGTGGATGGTGCGTGGGGGGTTATTTTTGAAAGCAGATGCTACAATTCAATTTTCATTTTAACCTGGTTATTGAGTGGGAGGGGGAGGGAGGCAGAGATGGGTCAATTCTGGTGCAAGATAAACAAGCTGGATTTTATCAAAAGATGAGCTATTTTGAACATGGCTGCTTGGCTTTGTAATGTATGAATGGTCCCATGAATGTGAGTGAGCACGTGACTATACATTTTAGTGTGTGAACAAATGTGCAAGAGAACGTGTGGTTGTGTACATGTGTGTATGGGCTTGAGTGTGAGCATGTGAGAGACTGTACGTGTGTGCACACATGCATGACATGTACATGGACATAGGGGGTATGAGAGTGAGGGGAGAGAGGGACGCTGAGGCTGGTCAGTGTACATGACTGTGTATGTGTTTAGTGTGTGTAAGAGTGCACACACAGGTTGTGCATGAGTGCGTGAGCATATGTGCATACACACGAGTGCTTTTGTGTGTTTGCACACATGTATTAGCATGTGAAACATCACATGTGAGTCACATATGTGTTGCATATGAGCGTGTGTTTGTGTTTATTTTGAGTCACATGTGGGTGGGGGGTACACATGGGTTCTGTGTGTGTTTGTGCATGTGTATGGGTGTGTGAAGGTGTGTACAAGTGTTCCGAACTTCCACCCCTATAGCTTTTCTCTTTCAACAAAGCTCCCAACTTTCTGTGGCCACTCTGTCCCTGCCTAGCCTCCTGCTGTTCCTGCCACAGGGACCTGGTTACCCCTCCCTCCTGCTGAAACTGCTCATCTCTGGTCCACTTCACATGCCTCCTTCTAGGGAGCTATCCAGGATGCCCCACTTGGGAGAATACTGGCAATTCTACATAAACATTTCATAAATGTTGGCCATCCTCTGAGGGCAGGGGCCTAATGTCTTGAGCATTGCTTGGTCTCTACAGCCAGGACAGGATGACTGTATAAGAGAATGACAATCACAGGTGAGCTGTGAGACAAGTGGCCTGGGCTGTGCCTGGCACAAGACCATTGCCAAGGAGGATGTCCCTTTGATAGGTGGAGAAGCTGAGGTTAAGACAACAGGTCCCCCAACACCAGGATGTGTCCCCTGCCCAGCCAAGTGTTTGCCTTGGTGGGCGTCAGCTGCCCTGGAACACTGTCCCAGGTGGACATGGTCTGGTGCATGGATTTCCGAAGCCATCTCTCCATCTGGCAGCTTTATTAACCCAATTCCACTGATCGAGTGATTGACGTGTTTGCTTATCAGCTACTCCTGCCCCCCCAGGGACCTCTGTCAGGTGCCCCCCAACTCCATCTCTGTCAGCCCAGATGCAGAGGGACACCAGAAGCCCCTCACAGCCCCACTTCTCACACACACACACACACACACACACACACACACTCACAATGATATATTTTTGGTGACTGGGTCAATTTGAGTGGATCTTTTCAGAAGGTGATGTGCCAGCATCTAACAAAATTTAAAAGTCAAATTTAAAATGAGACCTTAGTGAGGACAATAAGTTTTATCTGTCACCTTCCCCACTGGGTTCTGAGCCACTTAAAACTATGCTCAGCTCATAGTAGGTGCATGATAAATGGTAA
Organism: Phyllostomus hastatus; assembly: GCF_019186645.2. Taxonomy (NCBI): domain Eukaryota; kingdom Metazoa; phylum Chordata; class Mammalia; order Chiroptera; family Phyllostomidae; genus Phyllostomus; species Phyllostomus hastatus. The sequence goes on along the minus strand of NW_025333640.1, from coordinate 4,217,016 downwards.
ACGAATTCCCCAGGCCCCAGTGTTCCAACTGCTGGAAATTTATCTCATATGTATGTGTGCAGAAATGGGGCAATATTTACATAGGAGTATGTCCCCAGAAGCATTAATTCTGGAAACAACCTAAAAAGGCAACAATAGGCTGCTGATTAAATAAATACAGACCACCCACACTGCAGAGCACTACACAGCTGTACCAGGTAGTGGCACTGAGTATTCCTAACTGTCCCAAAGGAGTCGGCAACTACATCCATCTGAAAACCTGCACACGAATGTTTATAGCAACTTTAAATACTAGTGCCCAAACCTGGGAGCCACGGAGATGTCCTTCAAAAGGTGAATGGATAGCCCTGGCTGTGTGGCTCAGTGGACTGAGTGCCAGCCTGTGGACCAAAAGATTGCTGGTTAGGTCCCCAGCACATGCCTGGGTTGTGAGTAGGGTCCCTAGTTGGGGGCCTGTGAGAGGCAACCAATTGATGTTTCTCTTTCATACCAATGGTTCTCTCCCTCCTTTCCCTTCTTTCTAAAAATTAATAAATAAAATATTTTTTTAAAGTGGGTGGATAAATCAACCCAGACTATGGAATATTATTCAGCACTGAAAAACAATGAGCTATTGAACCATAAAAAGGCATGAAGGAATTATACCCCATATGGTTCCAACTCTGGGCCATTCTGGAAAAGGAAAAACTGTGGAGACAAGAAACAGACTCACTCACGGGTGGTGGGGGCAGGGGAAGGAGGGATGGACGGGCAAAGCGCAAAGGATGTTTAGGGCGTGACAGTGCTCTGTGTGGTGCTGGAATGGTGGTTGCCTGGTACTATGCATTAAAACCCATAAAACACACCACACAGAGGGTGGACCCTAATGTAAGTAATAGTCTTGAGTTCATGTACGAATTCCCTGGAGCTGCTGTAACAAAGGATCTCAAAATGAGTGACTGAAACACAGAAATATATTCTCTCCCAGTCCTGAAGGCTGGAAGTCTGGGATTGAGATGTCAGCAGAGCTGGTTCCTTCTGAGGCCATGAAGAAGGATATGTTCCATGTTCTCTCTCCCAGCTTTCGGTGGCCACAGCCATCCTTGGCGTTCCTTGGCTTGTAGACACATCACCCCATCTCTGCCTCTATTGTCACATGGCCTTCCCTTCCCTGTGTGCATATCTGTGTCCTAATGTCACCTCCTTATGTGACACCAGTCATGTTGGATTAGAACCACCCTATGGCTTCATATGAACATGATCATCTGCAAAGATCTTATTTCCAAATAAGGTCGCATTCACAGGCACCAGTGTGAGGACATCTTTTCTGGGTGAGGAACACAATTCAATTCATAACCTTTAATAACAATGTATTAGTATTGGTCCGTTAATTGTAACGAATGCACCCTCTACTGTTGTAATAGAGGAAACTGTGTTTGTGTTGGGGGGATGTACATAGGAATTCTCTGTACACCACTGCTCAATTTTTCTGTGAATCTAAAATTGTTCTAAAGAGCAGAGTCTATAACTTTTCTTTAAAAAGCTAGGTGCCAAACAGTGAGTGGAGGATGCTTACATTTACATAAGGAGACAGGTAAAAAGTCCTGGTAGGGTAGCCCAGTTGATTGGGTATTAAAGTATTGTCCCACTACACCAGGGGTGTAGGGTCATCTGTAGTCAGGGCACATACAAGAAGCAACCAATGAATGCATAACTAGGTGGAGCAACGAATCAATGTTTTTCTCTCTCCCCCACCCCCTACCCCTTTCTCTCTCTATATATATAAAAAAAAAAATAGCCCTGGCTGGTGTAGCTCAGTGGATTGAGCATGGGCTGTGAACTAAATGGCTACCTGTTTGATTCCCAGTCAGTACACATGCCTGGGTTGTGGGCCAGGTCCCCAGTAGGGGGCATGGGAGGGGCAGCCACACACTGGTGTTTCTCTCCCTCTCTTTCTCCCTCCCTTCTGCCCTCTCTAAAAATAAATAAATAAAACCTTTAAAAAATACTACACTTTTTATTAAAATAATAATAATAAATAAATTGAAAATTTTTAAAAAACTTAAGAAACTTAAGGTTTTTAAACTTAAAAAACTTAAGAAAAAATAAGAAAAACTTCTAAAAAAATAAGAAATGGGCATATATCCGTGTGTGATGCTCATACTCTTCACACATGTAAAGAGATCCAGGAACAGAGACTGCTGTGTGGACGGAGGCTGGTGAAGCAGGACAAGTAAAACGGAGATGGAGGCTTATGGTTCCCTGTTGGCTATTTTAAAAAATTGTTCCCCATGTATACATTCCTGTCTCAAAAACACTTACAAAATACAACAAAGAGTACAGAGATTCCTACTTGTCACTCAGCTTTTCTGATGTTAACTGTGACAGGCAAACTCTGGCCTTCCCATCGTCTCCTTTTCAGATGACTCTGTCTGACATTCTCTCTCCCCTGGGACCTGAGGTCTGTCCCCCATGACCCAGCCTCCAGTTCTCCCAGCTCATCAGCTCTGAGCAGGAAGGTGGTGGTGGTGGCTCGTGTCTACATAATCCAGTTTCCCTTCTATACAGTGAAAAAAACACCACCTGTTTATCTTAAAATAATGTTTGTTTTGATTAAAAACAATAAAACAAAACCATGACCCCCCTACTTCAGCCCCTCCCCACAGGCCCCATCTTATCCAACCATTCATAACCCCACATTCCTCTGACCACCAAGCCTTTGCACATGCTGTACCCACTGCCTGAAATAATGTTCCTACATCTCCTCAATTAACTCCTGATTCACCCATGGTTATCAGGGCAAATGTCCCCTTCTCAGGGAAGCTACCTGCCCTCCTTTCAGGCCCTTTCACCTGGGTCTGCAATGCCCCCTAGGTTTGGCACACAGTAGGTGTGGTAAAGATCCTTTGGGTGACTGCACAGAAAATGAAAGCACATGGAGAGTCCACAGCTTTACATAGCAGGAACTCAGCAAATGGGATCACCAATTGAAGGGTTATTAGCAGCCATCTGGAGCCCCCTCCCCAACCCGCCCCCCCCAAGACTGGTAAGGGTGGGGGAGGGACAGAGGCCCCTGTAAGGGTCTAACACCACCTTCTTCTCTCAGCAGCCAGGCATCTACCCACCTGAGCGAGGCTCAAGCTGCCCATTAAGTGTTTTTCCCCCCACTTACAGCTAGCAGCATTGACAGGGATGCTCAATATCTGAAGGGCTGTTGGCCTTGGAAGAGAGATCGCAGCCACCTGGGTAAAATATTCCCTCTTGCCCACTCCTCCCCTGCCCTGAAGAAGCTGTGTATCTGATCCCCTCCCCTAACGAGCTCGGTTCTCTGCCCTCCAGGTGAATGAGTCACTGCCCACCTTTCCCAACCTTTCAAGCTCAGCTCAGGGTTTGGAACGAGAACCATCCCACCTTACACTATCTGGTTCTGCTGGGGTCACTTACCCCAGAAAGGCCTCCTAGACCACTCAAGTACAGGCTCTGGATTTCCACAGCCCTGATTATTTCATGCTTTGAGGTGGGGGCAAGGCTAGTGTACATAAAGGGACTAGGGTCTCTGTGGAGTCATACCTCGGTGTCCAGATGCCTAGATTCTTGTCTGCTCATTTGTTTCACACAGGAGAAAGCAGAATTGGGCTCTGATACTCCCAGCCCCATGGGGCTAACGTGAAGGACTGGGTAGGATTGGGTAGGGGCACAGGATATGACGGGCAGGGTTGGGGGGAGGTACAAGACATCGTGCAGGGCTGAAGGGAGGTCATCAGGATACAATAATGGCAAACTGGGGGGCTGACAGTCCCAAAGTGACTGAACCTGGGTCTCCCAGACTAGCAGAGAGGGGGAACATGGGGTCTGACCACTGGGGCAGGGGAGGGGACTCAGATGGGTGGGCTAGGAGGGAAACCCCATTCCCAGATCCAAGACCTCCAGTTCTAGCTTCAGCACCAAGGACAGCTCCCTGCCTCTACAAAACTGGAGAGGGTCCCCATTAGTCAGGGCACCCAGAGCCTGGGACATCACGAGAGATGTCCCCAAATAGACCCAGGTGCATCCTGGTGGGGCCTCAGTGTCCTCAATAAAATGAGAATAATGGTTTGCCCTTGGTGGGGCGGGGCGGGGGGTGAAGGAGGAGGACAGAGAGCTGCAGACAGCAATGCTGTTTGCAAACTACGAGTTTCTATTGCCAGCTGGCCATTTTTCTCAATGTCTAGAACATTGAAGAGTCTTCACACAGAAGGAGTTCAAAATGTGTTAGGGGATGGGTGAGAAAATAAATTATTCCAAAATTTAAAATCTGATCCAAACTCCTTGTTTTATAAAAAGGGAAACAGACTTCAGAAGAATGTGGTTTTTTTCCTCCTCCCCAGCCAGAATCTAGAATTATCTCTCCAGGCCTAAGGAGAGGTGGGTGTGAGCCTTGTTTATTGTCCAAATACCTGACAGAAGATGCTGAGGTCCTGGAGGGGCCAGCTCTTGCCTAGCTCTCAGGAGCCCCCCAGCTATGGGTGGGACATAAGGACACTGAGTGGGCCAGAGAGAGACACCCAGGGCTGGGGAGTCCCAGGGGGGAGTGAGTGCCCTGTGGTTGGGGGCCAGGGAAGGGCAGCGGGGTTCTGTCTGGGAAGGGAGGGGAAATTGTATAAAGGAGGGGGCGTTGGAGCTGGACTGTGCAGGGAGAGTAGGAGTTACCTAGGGAGAGCAGAGGGACAAGGGAACATCAGAAACAAAGGCATAAAGACAGAAGGACACGGCCCATTTGAGGAGAGTTGGAAGAGCCTCAGGTGGGAAGGATGCCCCCCTCCAGGAGAGGATGGAGGCGGATTGGGGGACAAGCTTATAGCTGAAGTCCTGCTGGGGGCTCTATCAGATGAGGACCAGGTGGGGGTGAACCAGAGATGGGATAACTGGGGAAACTGCTCAGAGGGACCCAGGCACCCCCTTGGGGGCAGAGTGAAGCCTGCCCCTCTCCTCACTCACTAGACATCAAACCCAGACCCCCCCCTCTTCCAGGTTATTAATTTTTCAGAGAAGAAAATGCTTTTTGTATTTTTTCCAGGCAAAATATTGATAATGGGCTTAATGTGCCTTTCCAGCTTTTGTGTGTTAAAGGGCTTTTCCGTCCTGGCTGCTGCAGAGGCTGTACACTGCGCGCGCGCGCGCACACACACACACACACACACACACACACACACACACACACACAGGAGCATGAACACACACACACACACATCACAGCCCCCCACTGGCAAATCACTCTTGTTAGAGGCATGGCTGGGAGTGGGGTGGGGGGCGTTTTGACTGTTGCCCAGCATGTTGACGCAGCCCCCTCCCCACCTGCAGCCTCCCACCTCTGCTCCACAAAGCCAGACACTCCTCCACCTCAAGGTGGGTCAATGCATTCTGCCAAGGGAGCTGGTGTTTCTGGCAGCTTCAGGCTGAGATACGGCTACGAGTTGTTTAAAATGTGCCTTCCTTTCTCTTAGCAATGGGGAAACAGAAAGGTAGGGGCATTCATTCATTCATGTATTCATCCATCCTTTCATTCATTCACTCACTCAATCGCATATATCAGCCAGTTACTACACAACTATTGTGCACCAGGTCCCTACCTCCTTAAAGTTCATAGTCTGGTCAGAGAGAAGGGTGCTAAACAAAATATTCCAGGGAAAAATATCATTATGAATTGTATTAAGACCCCTGTAAGAGACACAGAAGTGTGAGATTGTGAAACAGGGTGGGGCTGATCTGAGGCAGTGACACCAGCTGAGGTCTGAAGAACCAAGGAGGAGTGACCTCTGCAAAAAGACAGTGAGGAGCTTTGCCTTCCTCAGGAGAGAGAAGCCTGTGCAAAGACGCAGAGGCACAAGACAGCAGAATTCACTCTCTCTGTTGTTCCCGAATGTAGGCATGCATCAGGATTGTCTGGGAGGCTCATGGAAGCCCTGATAGCTGGCTCCCCACATCTGGAAGCCCCCCACATCTAAGGGCACCGATTCAGCAGGTGGGATGGTCACTCTGACAGCCACTGTGCTGGGGGAAAGCCAATAGGTTGGTGAGATGAAGACATGGGACAAACCTCCAGGGGCAGCCAAAGGGAGACATGGGGGCCTGACACCCTCAAGCTGTCTCAAGCACACACTTACCCCTGTGTGCTCTGGAATTGTTCAGTTAAACCTCCAAGCCTCAGTTTCCACATCTTGAAAATGAGCACAATTTCCTGTGACAGGAGAGAAGATGAATCAAGATGATCCAGGTCAAATACTTAGTGCACAGCCTGGCACACAGTAGGTTCTCAATCAATGCAGAACACCAATGATGACCATGTGTGCAACTGATGAAGGAGCAGGAGGTCTCTACTGAGCTGGTGGCAGATAGAAATGCAGAAAGCAAGAGCATGTTACCCTATGTACTAGTTAGCTAATAAGTTTTGAATAGCAAATCAACACAATTTACCAGCATCAAACAACACACATCACCAGTTCTTCTGTTCAGGTCCAACAAAACCTCAGTTAAGGTGTCGGCCAGGCTGAGCTCCTTCCTAGACTTTAAGCTCCTTTTCCAAGCTCTTGTGGCTGTTGGCAGAATTAAAGTCCTTATGTTTGTCGGACTGAGATCCTGTTTTGCTTTCTGGCTGTCCACTGGGGGCTGCTCTCAGGACCTAAAACATGCCCCAACTGTGCCCCAACAATGTGGCCCTTCTAGAGACGCCTAACAACATGGAAGCTCATTTCTTCAAGACCAGCAGGAGAATCTCTGCCAGGACACGGTCTCACATAACACACCATAATCATGGAGGGACACCCATCACATTTGCCATGTTTCATTGTCTGTAAGCCAGCCACATTCAAGCCACCAGTGGGCAAAGATCAGGAGGGTCATTTTAGAATTTTGCCTACACACACGTACATGCAGGCTCATGACCATGCCTTCTTATGGCCACAATTGTGTGCATGGCCACAGATATGCACATTTTTTGTGTTGCTCTTTTTGCATTGCCTGCTGAGAAGCTCAGAGCCAAAACTGTAGCCCATCTGTGGCAAGTGTTTTGAACCACCTGATGTGGGTTTTGTGGACTCGCTCTCTGCCAGAAACAGCTTCTCTTGAACTTATTTCTAATTTTTTTCTTCTGGCTGCCTTGCCTCTGCAATCCCCTCCACCCCAACCTCCTGGCCCCCAAACAGGCTGATAGAGACAACAGCTCCTGTCTGGTCAGCCCCTAAGGACTTTCACAAATTCTCTCATTTCATCCTCATGGGAGGAGGGACCTCATGCAGACAAGGAAAATGTGCCCAGAGAAGTTGTGAGAACTCATTCCAACCCCCAGCTAAGAAATGGATTTGAGACTGGATTAGAAGCCAGGCTCCATTTCATGTGATCAGGGTTGAGAGCCTGGGTTAAATGCACCAGACACCTTAAGTTAAAACACACACAGAGATTGACTGGCAAAACCTCCTCTGAGCAAGCTGAGTCAGCTGGCAGGATGACCACACAGTGCCAACCTCCTCCACTATTTTTGCCCCAGGGTTGGAATTTTTAGCCCTGGCATAAATAATCCACTGCCAGTTTGCCTCCACCCATACATCTGTCTGCAGGCAGAAAGTGCTGAGGCATGAAGTCCACACACCACACCTGCCGGGGCCAGTCCGTTTCCAGCCACCAAACCAGGGCCCGGCTTGGCCTCACACCTCTCCCAGAGCCCCCCCAAAGGGAGGATGAGGGGTGCAGGGCCAAGGCACATACTTTCTCACACACATATTTAGCTGTTATCATGAACTAGACAGGCCTCAACCCAATTCTTTAGCACAATTAAACAGACCCCTGGGGCAGGTGTTCCTGCTGTACGCCCCTGGCCAGAGCTGGACAATGGAAACACCAGGACACCCCAGATGCTGTTAGCAACTTCCATGGACTTCTGGGCTGGGGAGAGAGACACAGGCAGCAGATAACCAGTCCACAGTGCTAGGGGCAGCAATCTCACAGGGTGAATCGGCATCCAGTAGGCCCCTCTTGGGGTGCTGTCCTTGGACCCCCCATTCCCCATTCAAGTCACTCCCCTTCCTGAGCTGCCCTCTTGGCAGCTTTGCTCAGTCCTGGGCTCCAAACACAGGCTTGAGTTTGCACCCAGCCACCCCACGTTAGAACAATGGTACCTCCCACGGTCCAGGTCTAATCTAAACAACTTGTATTCAATTCACAAAAATTCAACAAGATCCACATTTTGCAGATGGGAAAACTGAGGCACGAGAAATAGAATGCATTACCCAGAGCCCATCATCAGGGGCCTGAGTCCACGCCCCACATATGTAACTGTCAAGACAGCCAGCGAGTTGGAGCTTCGGTTTGTTCACCCAGAAAATGGGTGACTGCCCTGGCCTTGCCCACCTGCCAAGGCAGAGGGGAGGTGAACTGAGGCTGACACTCTGATGATGCCTAAGGGTGCCAAATCCAGAAAAAGTCCCAGCCCTGGGAAGGCCCGAGACACAGAAAGTCAGCGTGCTGGTGGGCAGAGGCTAACCCAAAGCCACCTAAACCCCTCTGCCCCGTATCTGTGCTGCCTCCTCCCAGAGCCTCCTGTGAAGTGGGGTTCACAATGTCCAGCTCAGAGGGTCCCTATACACAGTGGCAAGGACCTACCAGGGGGCTCTGCTGATAGGGTCCCTGATAGAAAGAAGGAAGTGTCTGTCCCTGGTTTCTCACTCCGGGACCCCCAGCCTCCTCTCTCTCTCCTCCTAGTGAGGGGCTGGTGGGGCAAGGACAGGGTTGGGGGAGGTCCTGCCCTGGCTCCCAGGAAACACTGCTGGTGAGGCTCTGTCTTCTTACCTCCCGATGCACAGGGGCTCAGCAATGACAGAAGTGTGATGTTGTGCTTGTTTTATTTAAGCCAGAAGAAGAGAGGGAACCCCAGCGGTTCTCACATAGACAAAGTCTGGGCATTAATTATGAGATGGTTACAGAGGAAAGCCACGGGGGACTGCTTGGAGGGCAGAGGGGCATGAGAGATCCTGAGGTGGGCTAACCAGCATCACAGCTTTTAGCACTGGAGAGAAGCAAAGAGGGGAGCATCAAGAACCCCCTTTCCTTCCCAGCAGGAGAAACTGAGGCCGCCCTCCGCCTCTACAGACTCCACAGTGTGGAAGTGCTGGCACCAGGCTCTGACCCTCAGTCCATGGCCAGTCTCCCTGAGGGGTCAAATTCCAGAGAGTTCAGGGTGGAGACAGCAGTGGTCTTTTTTAGGAGGAGCCCCGCTGACTCTTCCCCTCTGCTTCCTTTAATGATTAACTGGCCCCGGCTGAGCCAGGGCGCGGTGATACCACACTCTCTACACCCTTATTCCCTCACTGCTGGTCACAGGCCTCCGATTAGGGGATCCTCCTGCAGTGCAGGCTGGACTGCTCCTGCTGGTCTCCTGGCTATTGTCCCCCAACGCCAGAGTCTAGGGAGTCTTGGTTTCCCTGGGCTTGTCTGAAGGGCTGGACTGGACGGAAGGACCCTGTCTGGGGTTGCTCTGGGTAGCTGGAACCCACACCCTACAAATTCAGTCAGGACTTCATTCAATGGTGCCTCAGAGACCAACTCTACTGCCAGCTGGACACTCCGAGGTGTCCCCATAACTCACACAAAGTGAGCGAACATGGGGGCTTAGCTCAAGGGGGTTTGGGCAAAGCCCAGGACCTCCCCATGCCTGTTTCCTCATGGAAAAATGGGGCAGTCATCCCCCAGTCTCTGCTCAACTGAGGCAGAGGGGGGACAAATAGGGTGGGGTTCTGCTGGGAGCAACATGCCCCCAGCTTAGCAGGACCCCCACCCCCACCTCCCGGGAGGGAGGGAGGGAGGGAGGAGGTGGCTGATGACTGAAGGAAAGAGAAGCCTTTCCTTTCTGTACACAGTGACTCACCTGCTGGGCTCAGGAACAAACAGCTCCCCACCCCCTCCCAGCACACACAGTACTGGGGTGGAAGAGGGTCTACACTCAGTGTGTCTCCCACGACCCCCTCTGTGCAGCCTGAGGCTGGAGGGAGTTGTTCCAAAGGCCAACCTGGGATGCTCCTTCCAGCCTCCCCAAGTGCAGCCTCCTCTTAGCCCGGCATTCAAGGCCTAGCTCCGACACCTCCCCCTCCCGTCCTTCCCCACCTTTATCTCACTGACTCCTTCAACAAATATATCTTTAATGAAGGCCTGCAAGGTATTGAGCGAATACCAGCCATCTGCCCCTGCCCAGCTTTCTTCCTTCAGAAATTATACGGGGTCTTTTTTATCCTTGACTCAGGTGCCTGACCCAAACACCTAGACATCCTACAAAACCCAGCCTCAAGGTTCCTCTCCCCCAGGAAGTCTCTGCCTGCCCTAGTCCTGACCCCAAGGGGGTGAGTGATAGCGGAGTTGTTTGCCTCTCCTTCTCCCAAGCCTAGAAGCTGCTCGGGAAAGGCAGGGGCTGAGGCCTCAGCTCTGAGGTGGGGGCTGCACAGACCAGCGTGTTAGGTCACCTGAACTGCCCAGCTCCCTTCCTCCGTTCTCGACTAGTAGACGCCTAACCCCCCCTCGCCCCAGCCTCAAATCCTCAGTGTCCCTTGGGCCCTCTCACCTGCAAGGGACACTGGCAGAGGAGATGGACCTGGAGGGCGGCGGGGGAGGGGGAAGAAGGGGATCAGCCTTGCTGTCAAGGAGGGCACAAGCCTTCTCTACCTCCCCGTCCCCTCCCTAACTGAGCGGAAAGGGCGCTTGTGTGTTCAGACAAATGGCGCATTAATGGGGCTCCAGGCATGGGCCAGGCTCCCTGGCGGAAGCCATGGAGAATAACCCACCTGGGGCAGGGGCGTCGGACGCTCGGAGCCTGGAGGGCGGGGTCTTCACTCTCAGCTGGGGCCTCGGTCTCCGCGTCTGGAAAGTGGGCGCTCGCCCAAGTCTGTCCTCCCCGCCTCTGTCGTCGTGTCCTGGGCTCCCGGGCCCAAGACCGGACAATCCGGATATGGAAAGCGGCGTTCTCGGACTTCGCGGAGCCAGGGGCTGGGAGCCGGGCCAAGGCGGTTCCTGGAAGGGGCCCCCACGGCAGCCCCGCTGAGGCCTCCGCAAACCGACACAGGGCTCCGGAGTTCGCCTGCTACCTCTCGGCAAGGGAGAGCGTTGAGGATTAAATGCAAACATATTTACATTTTTAATTGTCAGAGCCTCCTTTGCAGGAAGGGCCAGACAGCGCTTGGGCCGCGAGTGGGCAAGGGTCCCAGCGGCGGGTGACGAAAGCTTTACGGCGGCGGTGGCGCTTGGGCGGCTCTGGAGCGCGGCGCCAGAAGCGGGTTTCGTTGCGCCGGGGAAGTCCGCGGCCTGCAGTGCCCCGACCATCGCCGGCAGCGGAGTTGGGTAATGAGGTGTCCTCGAGCCCAAGAGCGCGTCCTGTCCTTTTCTTCCATCCTCCAGGAGACGGCGGCTGCGCCCTGCGGGGCCTAGCCTCAGTTTCCCCGACTGCAAACTTGGGGACAGACTCCTAGTTTCTTCACTGACTCAAGGGGGGCGACAATCTCTGCAAAGCCCAGAGAGGAGGGGCCTGAGCCCGAAGTAGGGGGGCGCATTCGTCTCCCCAGCCCCTTCTAACTGCTCCTCCAACTGGGCCTCGCCGCATTTTCTACCTCGGCGTCGGAGGCTCCAGCCCCCAGCCCGGCTCCGGTACCCGTCCTGGACCCGCCGCGCGCAGAGTTGGGCCGAAGCAGGCAGAGGGAGCGGCAGGAGAGTGAGCAGCACGCGCGCGCTCTGCGATCCCCAGCCCCTGAGTGTCGCCCTAAAAGTGGGGAAACTGAGAAGCGGACAGAGCAGTGCGGTCGAAAGCCCCCCGCGCCTTCCCGGCCTGACTACGATCCCCCACCCTGGAGTAATGAGGGGAGTTGGAGGGAGTGGAATTCCCTCCGCTGACTGTGTTCCTCGAACTCCGGACCCACCGAGGCCCAGCGGCTGGGGAAGAGGACTAAGACGCGAGGCCCCCAGATACACACCCTGGCGGCCGCGGACGCCCAGCTCGGGTGTCCTAGCGCAAACAAGCGCCGTGTTTGCCGAGAACGCGGCGGGCGGTGCGGCCCTGGAGCGATGAGGATTCGATGGAGCCGCGCGACGCGGCGGAGGCAACGGAGCCTGGGCGGGCGCGGGGATCGATCCAGCGCAGCTGTTGCCAACACGTCCGCCAGAGCATCAACCCTCGGGCCCACGCGACCCCGCGCCCCCCAGGCCGCGGGCAGGAAGCTTAGGGGCTCTGGCCCGCCAGAAACGAAACCCCAATATCGCTGCGCCTCAGGTTCGGCGCTGGGAACGTCCCTGCGCCCGACGTCCAGATGGTGAAACCTTAGGGTGTCTTGCGTGGTCAGCTTTGCCGGGACCCCCGCCAGGCCGGAAAATCCTAACACCCTCCCCCCAAATCTAAATAAGTCCTCTGACCCCGCCCGAACGAAGGAGCAAGAGTTGGGCAGGAGGACGCTGCCCCTCCAGGTGTGCGCCGGCCAGGATTTGGGGCGTCTGCAGGTTTGGGGGGCTGAAGCTGGGACCAGCGCAGGCCTCGGGCACCGACGAGACTGGGGGAACATTAATTGCCACTATTTATTAAAACCTCGCTCTAATAAAAGAAGGGGTGCGCAGCGGCCGGTAACTTTCATTTCTGTGGGAGACAAATCGAACCAGAAATCAGCCGCGAACCATGGAGGGGCCGTGGAGAAGCACGGGAGGTAAAAATTTTAGGTATTCCACCCCTTCCCCAGTATCTTTAGCTGGACCACAGGCACCAAAACAAGCAGAAACACGACCTGTCCGAGAAGAGGTGAGGCGGAGGGTACTGGGTAAAGATCGCAGCTCCGGGCAGGGTGGGCCATGGCCATCGGAGCGCTGGGGACGCCTGGGCCCCCAAGGCGGGGAGGAAACCTGACCCCCAGCGAGTCCTCTCACTGCTCTCTGGACACTGGGAGTCTCCAGGTCAGAGGAGCCCAGGCTGTGCTTCTAGGTTCTCCCGGGCCAGGCGTGTCCCACAGAAGGTGGGCATTGCCTAGGAACAGCCCAGGGACTGCCCAGCGCCTGCAGAGGCCCCTGGCAGCCCCGGCGCGGGCTCCAGAGGTTGAATGGCAAGTTTCCAGGAGGGGACGCTGACGTGGGAGAGCTTCCCCTGCCGCGGCTAAGGTCCCCACAGAGGTGAGAATGGGGGGCGCCCTGCCCCCATCCAGCCCACTCCGCCCCTGCCTGCAATTTGCCTAATGATTCAAAATCGATCAGGCTCGAGCCACCAGCCCACCCCGTGGCAGGCTCGATTCTACTTTACTAATTACGGAAAGGCCGACGGTGGGGGAACACTGCTTCTGGGGCTCCAGGGGGCCACTGCCTGTCCCCCTCCCCCTTCTGGAGGCTGGAACGTTTTCCTCGGTCTCCCAGTGAGAGCACAGCTGGCCCGGGCAGTGGGACCCTGTCCTGGTGAGGCCGGTCCTCCCGGTGGAGGCAGCCTGTCCGAGATTTGGGAGGGTGCGGTGTCCTGAGGCAGCAGAAGGGAGGGGCTCCTTCCCGAAGCCACCGGCCCACCTCTGTTCTTTCAAAATGGATGCTTTCCTTACAAGAGTGGGAAACCCACAGTGCTTGTGTGGAAATGAAAGCGGTCCTGGAGCTTGAGGACTAGAAACAGAAGGATGCACAGGCCAAAGGACCCCGGCCGCTGCCCCTGAGGAGCATCCGGGAGTGCGTCCACGCACCTCCGCTCTCCCACCCACGGAGACCCTGACCCGTGGTTTTGGGGCCTGGGATGTGACCGTTTCATGAGGCTGGTTGATTTGTACGTCCCACAACTATTTTTAATTGCCTGTGATTGTTGGAGGGTGGGAGGACAGGTCAGGCTAGGGCTCAACATAGCCAGAACCTGTGTCCTCAGACTCAGAATCTGTGTGAGGGTGGGGAGGTTCAGTTGTTCAGACCCACCCCTCTTTCTCACCTCTGTTTTCCCACCTGGAAGATGGGTGTGATGACATATAACCTGGGATTGTATAAAAATCATGCACTTGAAATGCCCATGGACCTGCGGGCAGTGTCACGTTTGGACAGAACATGGGAACCAAGGGGAACCCCTACTCCCACCACACTCCACCTTGGTCCTGAGACAGCTGGGGAACTTGACCGACCCCCCTCCAGGCTAGGAGAAGAGCGTGTGCCTGGGAAACAGCAGGCAGCTATTGAATACTGAGTCCTCAGCACAAAGCACAATGGGACAGGGATAGGAATCCCACTTAGCCCTGTCCCAGCCCAGGACTTGGATCAGATCGCTCTACTGCCTGATGTCCTTCCCCCTTCTAAGCAGGGGGCCGGCTCACCCAGGCGTCCAAACTCCCTGGCACTAAGAGACGGCCCTGCCCCACTCTGGCGCTCTGCACAGACCCGTCTGCGCGCAGCTGCGGCCAGCGGGAAGGCGAAACGGACACACGGAAGGGCCCTGCTCGAACTTGCCCAGCAGACAGTCAAGTCCCCAAGGTGCAGCCACAACCCCATGGGTGGGGAATCCTGTTGAAGGCGGAGGGAGGGGTGCACAGATGGTGGGCTTGGGGGACCCAGCAGAGGCCTCAATAGCTTTATCCTCCCTTTTCTCTTCTGGAAACCGGGCAAAATTTGGAAGGGCAGATGTAATGGGGAAAGAAGGGGGAGTGGACTGGTTTGGGGGGTCCCTCTCCACCGGAGACTCTGGCCTTAACATGGGAGCACCCTTTGGGGTCTGGTCTGGCCGCTCTGGACCCCTTCCTGACTTGCATGTGGCCCTCGCCTGTCTCCAGGTGGTAATGAAAAGGAGGGCCTTCACTCCCCCCACCCAAAAGAGAAACCCTGAGGAAGGGGGTGGTTGAAGCAGGAGCTCCTTGGGAAGGAGTCCCACCCTTAGGTTGGAAGAAAGAAGAAGAACCTGGAATTGGGAGGGACCTTGGACCGCCCTGAGGCCAGGTGCTCCATTGCACAGCTGAGGAAACTGAGGACCAGGTGCCCACAACCAGGAGCATGTCCAGACATTCCAGTAAGCAGACCCCGAACCAGTCCGAGGACCCTTCCGTCCTCATCAAAGCCCCTCAGAAAGGTCATGGGAGAGGGATGTGACGCCCTAGTGTGTGTGTAGGGGGAGCCGAACCTGCGGAGGGCCCCACCTCCTAAAGTCTGTGTGTGGGCCGTGGGGAAACACGTGGGGCGCGGGTCCCTAGTCAGCCGCAACCCCACCGCACTCCCGTGGGAGGGACTCAGAGGCCTCTGGCGGGAAAGTGCTCCTGTTGACTCTCTGGGGAGGGACACGGAATCCGAGGTGCAGAGAGAGGCCCCACCCCCACTTCGCCGGAGTCTGTCCCCAGACTCCCTCCTGTTGTCCTCGGTAAGTACGGCCCCCAGGCGGCCCGCACAGAGGCAGGAGACCCCAGAAGGCCCACTCCGGTCTGCCTGACGCTCGAGGGGACCGGAGAGGGCGGAGAGCAAGGTGGCGGGAGGCGGGGGCGAGGGGAGCGGGTGGGCGGGGGCGCTGACGTCAGACCCGGGCCGGGCTGCTGGCCGCCGCTCCCCTGCCACATCCTGGTGGCCGCGCTCGCAGCCAGGCCGGGCCCAGCGCCGCTCAGCCAGGCAGCCTTGCGCGCAGCCACCGGGGAGCGGGCGGGGGCCATGCAGAGGCCTTGAGCGCGCCCGGCCGGCGCCAAGGAGCGCGCGCGGCGGGCGGGCGGGCGGGCGGCCCAGCATGGAGCTGAGCCTGGAGAGCCTGGGGGGCCTGCACGGCGTGGCCCACGCGCAGGCAGGCGAGCTGCTGAGCCCAGGCCACGCGCGCTCGGCGGCGACGCAGCACCGCGGCCTGGTGGCACCCGGGCGCCCGGGCCTGGTAGCCGGCATGGCGAGCCTGCTGGACGGCAGCGGCGGCAGCGGCGGCGGCGCCGGGGGCGCGGGCGGTGCGGCTGGCGCGAGCGGCGGCGCAGACTTCCGCGGGGAGCTGGCTGGCCCGCTGCACCCGGCTATGGGCATGGCCTGCGAGGCACCCGGCCTGGGCGGCACCTACACGACGCTCACGCCCCTGCAGCACCTGCCACCGCTCGCGGCCGTGGCTGACAAGTTCCACCAGCACGCGGCGGCTCACGGCGGCCACCCTCATGCGCACCCGCACCCGGCGGCCGCACCGCCCCCACCGCCCCCGCCGCAGCGCCTGGCTGCCAGCGTGAGCGGCAGTTTCACCCTCATGCGCGACGAGCGCGCTGCGCTCGCCTCCGTGGGCCACCTCTATGGGCCCTACGGCAAAGAGCTGCCTGCCATGGGGTCGCCGCTGTCGCCGCTGCCCAACGCGCTGCCACCCGCGCTGCACGGCGCCCCGCAGTCCCAGGCGCCACCGCCGCCCCCTCCGCTGGCCGCTTACGGCGCTCCGAGCCACCTGGCCGGAGACAAGCTGCTGCCGCCCGCCGCCTTCGAACCGCACGCCGCGCTGCTAGGGCGCGCAGAAGACGCGCTGGCTCGCGGGCTGCCGGGAGGCGGGGGCGCGGGCAGCGCGGGTAGCGGGGGCTCCGCTGGGCTGCTGGCGCCGCTGGGCGGGCTGGCAGCGGTCGGGGCGCACGGGCCGCACTCGAGCGGCGGCGGCCCGGGCAGTGGCGGCGGCCCTGGGGCTGGCGCGGCGGCAGAGGAGATCAACACCAAGGAGGTGGCGCAGCGCATCACCGCGGAGCTGAAACGGTACAGCATCCCTCAGGCCATCTTCGCGCAGCGCATCCTGTGCCGCTCACAGGGCACACTCTCTGACCTGCTGCGCAACCCCAAGCCGTGGAGCAAGCTCAAGTCGGGCCGCGAGACCTTCCGCAGGATGTGGAAGTGGCTGCAGGAGCCCGAGTTCCAGCGTATGTCGGCGCTGCGCCTCGCAGGTAGGAGCGCGGCGCACACCGCCTGACCCCGGGACGCTGGCTCAGGGACACTGGGCTGTCCCCAGCACCAAGCAGCCCCGGCCGCCTCCCCATGCCCCGGCCGTGCACCCCTCCGGCCGGCTCGGGGCTCTCTTGCAGGAGGTTAGAGCGTGACCTGTGCCCCTGTGGGTCTGTACCTTCTCCAAAAGGGTTGTATGGTGCCGCCTCATCCCCTCCACCCGCACAACACGTCCGGGAACCAAGGATCCCCTTAGCAGCCTGCAGGGTCGATTAATGTGTGTGTGGTGTGTATGTGGGGGTGAGGTTCTGTGCCCTAGACACGCCGCTGCTTTCAGTTCGGGGTGCCGCTCTCCTCCTCCCGAACATTCAGTCCCTCGCTGTGACTCCATCCCCGGGGCAAAGAACTGGGACCGCGCACCGAGTGAGGGCGCGCTGGCAGCCAGGGCCAGGCCGGTGCTCAGCCCCTGGCCCCAGCGCGCGCATCTTTGTGGCTCAGCCTCTGCGATCGATAGCCCCCTCCCCATCTCCGGCCGCTGGCAAAGGTCACTGGAGAACGAGGGGGGGGAGGGGCGACCGGGGAACTCCCGCCCGCACGGTTCGGAGGCCTTCACACCCCTGCGTGTTTACTCTTGGTCAAGATGCACACCCCGCTGCCCGCCTTGGTTTTTTGTTTGTTTGTTTTTGTTTTGTGTTTCTCTTATTTCTGCGGCCTCTCTGTCAGAGCAACCTCATAGCTATTTATTTTTCTCTTGGTTGCCGTTTTTTTTCCTGTTCCCCCTCATTCTTTCTCCTCTTTGTCACTCTTTTTGTCTCTCAGCCTCTGTGTCTGTCTCACTCGCCCCCAGCCCCCCTGGGAACCCCACTCCCTCCTCCCTCCCAGCTGACAGCAGCTGGGTCCACACCTGCCCTCAGAGAGGTGGCCTGACCAAGCCTCCTTTTCCCTGGTGCATGTGGGGGTACAGGAAAGACCCCCCCTCCCCGTCACCTCAATGGGTCTGGCTTGGGAGGGGTGGTCTTCCCTTGGCCACGCTGGGGAGGGGGCTGCAGATGCCCCAGACACCAGGACAATAGCCGCCGCAGGCGCCAGATCAATGGCTTCTTTGCACGCAGGGGCGAGTGGGGCTGGATGGAGTGGGCTGGGGCTCACACTCGGCGCCCCTCATGCAGCGAGGCAGGGAGAGCCTTGGCTGTGCCCCTGCCAGACATGGGGGCTGGGAAGAGGGGACACCCGTGGGTGGAGAGGGGTCCCATGTTCACTCCTCCAATTCCCCTCCCCCCGAGTTCTAGACAAGCCACAAAGCCTGTCCCCACACACGAGCCTCAGTTTCCCTCTCTGCAGTTTGAGGTGACTAGCCGAGCCACCTATAGGCTTCCTAGATTCTCCGCCTTGGTGAACAGGGACATAAATACTCCTTCCTATGTGACAGGTGATCAAGTGTTTGGGGAGGTCATTGTGACATGTTAGAAGTGGTGTCAGGAGCCTGGACAGTCTTATGTAAGGGCAGCACCAGCTCTATCTTTCTCCCCATGACACATGCAATGACCAGGTGTGCCCAAGGGGACACTCAGTCACATCAACACAGAGCCACAGCCTGCAGTGAGCAGTGGAGGTGACATCAGGTAGCAGAGAGCACAACCCCTACTCTCTGGCCAAAGGTATCACCAGAATGCACTGGATACTTAGTGGCGCTTGTCGAATGGGCAACACGTGGCGTTGGACATTGCCATGCTGGCCACCTTCCCCCTCCTCCCCAGTGCCCGCGGTTCAGGGACACGGTGTCGAACATGGGTGTACCCCAAAGAACAGGTGCCACTGTCCGATTTTCTCAGTCATGTTATGTAACTAACATGGCCCGTTAGTGCCCTCTCGATCCCACATTTTGGGGAAACCCAAGAGGCAGGCCAAGGCCTCACAAGGACAAAGTGCAGGTGGGAAGTCCTGCGGAAGGCGCTGCTTCGGGGGTAGGGGAGTGGGGACAGCCTTGGTGGGAGCCCCACTGCTAAGCTGGGGCTTGCCTTCCCACTGCCCTCGTAATTACAGATGTGCAAACCGAGGCCGATGGGTGGCCTCCCGGACTTCTGCAGCTCCAGAAGCAGTCTCCCTCTCTGAGCCTGGGTGGCCCCTTTTGGGAAGTGGGAGACGGAAGAGGGGAGCGGGAAGGGAGCGGAGAGGATGAGTGTAGGGCCTGGAAGCCCTGGGGTGTTGGGAAAAATGACCTGGTCAGCCGGGTGTGTCCCTCGCTCCTCCCAGCGCGGCACAAGCCAGGACCCCACCGGCCCTCTCGGTCCGTGAGTGGGACTTGGGGCACCTGCCGCACCTCTGGCGCGCTCGAGGCCGCGTCTACACCGGGGCGCTGGCTGGGATGTTAGAGGTGGCTGAGGGCTGAGGGGTAATTAGGCACGGGCCAGCGGAAAGGCCTTTAGTTCCGGTCGCTGCGCAAATGAAAAGCGGTTAAGTGGCGGCAAATCTCGGCGGTTAGAGGAAGGAGGCAGGGCACATCCACCCCCCAATGTGCAACCACGCTGGGGGCAGCCTGAAGCGCCTCCAGGGGCCCGGATTTGCTCCCCCTCTGCACATTTTAAACCCGGCGGAGACGAATCAGCGCCCTTCCTCCTCCCCATCCCGGGCCCGGCGAAAGCCTCGCGCATTCCCCGCGGCGTCCCCACTCGCCCCCCTCCCCACTGCCCCGCCAGGATCGCCAGCTTTGCGCAGCGTTCTGGCCCGCGCGCCTGCCGGCCCGCCTCAGAGCTGTCGGGTCAGGAGTCTGATCCCGACACTGAGGCCGGGAGAAAGGTGCCGGGAGGAAGGGAGACGCCTGCAGACACAGGGAGAGAGAAAGGGACAGAGATAGGTAGGGGAAACCGGGAGTGACAAAAACAAAGGAGGAAAACGAAGAGGCAGAAGTGAAGAGATCAGAACTGGAGAGAAAGAGGGACAGGAAGAAGGAAAGGGCGAGAGGGAGAGAGAAACTGAGACAGGGGAGTGAGAGTTCCCGGGGCTGCAGCCCCTCTGCATGGGGTCCGCAGGGCCGGGGTCTCTCTGACTCTCCAGCTTCGCCCTCCTCTCTCTTTCCCGGCTCAGGGACCAAGGAGGCAGGGGCAGTTTCTTTGTTTCTACAAGGCACCCGAGAAATTGGACCAGGTAGACCTCAGGGTCCCTCACCCCGCCGCCAGCCACCCCGCCTCCCTTCCCCGCGTTCCTCAGTTTAACCGTCTGTAAAGTCGGGGTCTCGCATTCTTAGATTCTGAGACCCCCTAGTCCTTGCAAGGCCGGTCCCCATGGGGGCCTCAACCCACCCCCATGGGGACCAGCCTCCGATTTCTGGCAGCTTCCCAGCCGCCTCCTCTTCGAAGCCCTCCCCTGCTCTGTCTCAAACAGTAATTATGGGAGAGGGGCTGGGGGAGGGGCGGCAGGCTCCTGGGCAGGGGCGGGGCGGTCGATGGATTCGAATTACCGTCTCTAATTCATCACCGTAGCCTGGTCGATAGCTTCGGCGGGCTTCAAATATTGTTTAAATTGCAACTCCGGAGAAAAAATATTTTTTGTAACTAATCAGAAAAAATATGTGTAAAATAAAATATCAGATGGAGGCCATTGAAAGAAGGGCCCTCTCCTCCCGCTAGGCCCCCTGGCAGCCCCGGAGCCCAGAATGCCTGAGGGCCGAGGGAGGCCTGCAGGCCCAGAGCGGCTGTAGGGAGGGAGCCGTTTCTGGAACCTAGCTGCAGATGGAGGTGGGCGCAGTGATGGTGGTCACCAGGTTGGCGGTGGGTGGGCAGAGCCGTGGTCAAGGTCTGAGGTCTGGAGGGGGTGGCGAAAACCTCCTTTGGGGGACACACCTCTCACAGAGCCCACCCACCCCCTGGAGACATTGCGGCGGAGAGCTTAGAGACTCGGGACTCCCCCAGGCTGCAACACTGACCGATCCTGGGCCAGGCTCTGAGCCTCGGTTTCCTCATCTGGGAAATGGACAGGGTCAGACACCAGCTGGCAGGCGCTTGCTAGGGCCAGTCCAATCAATCAACCCTTCTCCCTCCTCCACGGAGACCCTCCAGGTGCCTTCACAGACACTGCACCCCGAGGCCATGTTGCTCAGTCACCCCCTCACGCTCACTTCTCATCTTCATGGTTGGGTCCCAGCCACTTGCGGCAGCCTAGGCTCTGTGGACCCACGGGGACTGGGCAGGGGCTGCTGGATGGGTCCTCATTGGGAAACACGGCGTGAGGGGAATCTGGGTCTGGGGCTGTGTGTGCCCGAGCCATATGGGGCTGTTCACGTGACCCTGGGTTCCCCCCAAAACTAGCCGCCTTCTTCCAGACCACATAGCTGGGTAGGGCTGGCCCTAAGATTCCGCCCAAGGTCAGTGATTGGGCTCCACCCCCTCATGCTGAGGGGGAGGGAGAGGAGAGGAGCTGGCTGCAGTGCTGAAACCCTCCCTGCCTCTCAGCCAGCCCACCAGGGATGAGAGAGAAAATCACTTGGAATGAACTTTTAAGCCAAATGGGGTTTCGTGTCCACTTTGCTGACCAGCAAGCTGAGGCCAGAAAAGGGAGGTGCTGGCCAGTGGCACACTCAGCGAACAGTGGTGCCAGTTCCAGCAGGAGGGGGACAGACCCAGTTCCGGGCAGGGTTTGCGGCCCTCCTGCTCCTCGAGTGTGACGGAGCTGCACGCCCAGCTCGGGATGCTCAGGCTCCCACACCCTGCAAAGATGGGAACATTCCCGTCAGGTGGCCCAGCGGAGACAAAGGCTAGGAGGAAGGACACTCAGTGAACTGAAGTGAGGGCAGGAGCGTGGCTCTTCAAGTCACAGCTGGGGTGAGTGGACAGTGGGGGCCAGGGAGGCCTGTGCTTCTCCTCCAAGCTTTCCCGAGGGTGGCAGGGTTATGGACCCACGTGAGCCCTGCTCCCCAGCGACCACCAGAGACCCTCAGGGAGCACGTGTGGGTACCAGGTTCCAATTCCCCCTGTCCCCCCAATTCCAAGCCACCAAGATCCCTCCCACCCCGTGCTTTCCCTGGTGAGCCGCCCCCTCGTCGATGCTCCACCCTCAGGGTGAGCCTGGGCCCAGCACTGGAAGTCCAGCACCCTCCGAGCCCCAGGCCCAGCGACGATCCCTTTCTACCTGAGAGAATTGGATGGTCGCCCTCAGTTCACAGAGAAGCACACAGATGAGTCTGGGCGAGCTGTTTGCAGGGTGAGGGGCTGGGGCTGGCCTTTGGTTCCTTTATTCTGAAGGAATAAAGTCCTAGAACTAATGAGGACCTGCCCGTTCTCCTCCTCGATCTCTCCACTCCTGTGCTTCTTCCTGTCAGCCGACACCACTGTAGTTTGAGTGACGCATCTCCTGCCACCGCCTCCTCACTGGCCTCCAGGCTCCGCTCTCTCCTCGGGGTTCTCTCCCCCAGGGCTGCAGGGGTCTTTGATGATCACTTTGAAGCTCCTTTGTCCTCTGCTCAGCATCCTGGCAATGGCTCCCAGAGCCCTTAAGATGTGGAGGAAGTTCCTGCGGCAGCCTTCGTAACTAATTTCTTGCTTTGCATGAATGTGGAAAGGCATTGCAGCTCATGAAACCTAGAAGACCGGCTGGGAGGTGGGAAGCCCAGAGTGGCTGTAAGGATCCTGCAGCTGGTGTCTTTGTATGTAGTCATGAACCTGGGGAGCTCAGGCTGTTTGAATCAAGTTTTTAATTAAATATGGCCCTTGATCAATAAGGAAGGCAGTGCTAGTGAGGAAGGGGAGAGACTGGCCTGGGAAACCCACATGACCTCTGCCAGTCCCAGGACACCGGCAGCCTCAGTTTCCCTTCTGCCTGGTAGGTGTAGGTGTGGGTGAGGCTAGGACACCAGACCCTTCAACTACTGGGTTCTTGCACTGTGAGCAGATGTGAGGAGGTGGGAGGGGCCCCTCAGACCTACCAAACCACATGCACAAGGCCACAGACTCACAGCAGGTGGAAGCAGGGACAAGGAGAGGGGTCCCTGACTGGCCCAGGTGGCCAGAGAGGTGCAGGGATGCAAATGTAGATGCCCGCATTCACAGTAGGACTAGCCTGAGCAAACTCCAGCTCAGGGCCCCCATCTGCCCTCGGCGGGGTCCGGCATATTTGAGGAGGCTCGGGGGCTTGGGGTAGGGGCATCAGGAAGACCTTCGCCATCAGCTCTCAGTCATCTGTGGGCCCCCCCCCCCCCCGCTGGGCCCGCCAGACCACCTCTTCCCTGCATCCAGGCAGATGCTATCTGACCCTACTTCCTGGCCTTGGGGGCTTGGGAGGGGGGTTGCATCCACCAACTGTGACAGGGTGGGTGGATAGGGGACCTGGTTCGGGGACAGCAAAGTCCATGCATATCCAAAGCGCCCTTGTGCACTTGCAGGGGTTGGGGCGGATGTCGGCCTGTTTACCCCACCAGGGGAATGCCACCCCGCATTGCCCGGGAAACCAGACGTAGAGTCCAGCCAGGGAGGGTCGTCCCCACAGTCACCTAAACCCGAAAGAATCAAGCATGCACCGGCCTGTCGGGACCTGGGCACACGCAGCTGCAGCCGGGCTAAGAAGACTTGGTCCCTTGCCCTGCACATCCTCGGCATGGGGCCTCAGGCTCTTGGTGCACGCTCCACAGGAGAGCGCAACCTGCAACGAGCGCCTGCACCCCACCCGGGAGGAAACCACAGCCTACTTGGTAGGGGCCTTTATGGGCCCTCCTCCCCCCTGATCCAACTCCCCAGGGCGGAGGTGGTCTTGGTGCGCTTGGCTCAGTGCTCCAAGTGTTGGTCAGGGGATGCAGCTCAGGCTCCAGGGGCGACCTGTGGCAGGGGAAGGAGATGGGGAGGGGGCGCTCAGGGAAGGATGGTGGGGCGGCGTGCACACCTGAAGACCGTGGACACGTCGCTTTCCCCCACTCCCCTGCGCACCCGCCGTTCCCCCAAATGAAGACTGGAGTCCCCAGCCCAGAGGGAGCAGGAAGTGAATAAGAAAAAGGCTCCACAGGCAGTAAAAAGCGACGGCAAAGCCTCTGCTCTCTCCTTCCACCTCCCTTCTGTCCCTACTGCTTTCAAGGTGCTGTAGTTTAGTTTTTAAACAGTGGACACATTCGCTAGGCTCCAGATTTCAATGGAATGAGAGGGCCTCTTCCCTTCTCCTTCCTGCAAACCAGTTTCTATTTCTCCTTCTAGAGAGAGGTTCCACTAGATCCCGAAGCTGCAAGAGCACATGCTTCTTCTCTTCTACTGAGTGAGCGCACACACGGCGGAGAGTGACCGCCCAGTGCCCCCCAGACACCGGAACATTCCACATCGGGAAAGGGGGCGCCACGGGGCTGTTTTTGCCAGCTGCATAGTATTCTTCTCTTTGGCCATGTCCTTCTTTCTTCATCCCCCAGGGGCGGTGGGGAATACATCAGGGGAGGGCCATTTTGCCAGTGAGTTGATCTGTGCATTTGTTTCTCAGCTATCGAAATGCTGGGCCTCCTCCACCCCCGTTTCTGAGTTGGCCTCTCTGCTCCTTATCACTGGGTTCTTTCCTGTCATCTTTTTCAAATCCATTTCCAACTGCCGGCGCTATGACTTCTCAACATGTTTTTTTAAATAAGAGCTCCGTGTGGATGTGCGGCTGTGGTTTGCCCCTGTGTGACTGTGCCCAAGTCGGGGGACTCTCTGTGCACCCCCCACCCGCCGGCAGTGCAACCTCCAGATATAGCCCCAGGAGGGGTGGCCCAGAGTCTGGTGGAAATACTTATTTCCCTGATAAGTCTTTGAAAGGCTCAGAACTAATTTGAAAATGCAGCCATTAAAATCCCATCAGGGGGGAGGGGAGGGAGGGAGGCAGGGCCTCTCCCAAAGGCTGGGCATCCACCCAGGTAGGAGGGGGAAACCAGGCTGGGAGGTGTAGGCCCAGCAAGCAGGGGAGGGGGAGAAGGGGCAGAAAGTAGAGAGACAGTAGGGACAGAGTGGGGACAGATGAGGAGCTGCTGAGGCTTCCAGGGGTCCTCATATGAGGGCAGGGGCCTGACTCGGCACCGATTTGGCCCCCCACACCCATGGAAACCCCTTTCCCAGCTCCCTCAGGGGTGCAGAGTGTGGATAAAGGGGGGGCACATGTAGTTCTCCAGACCCACCTCAGAGTGATCTCTGAGTCACCTTGGGCTGGTCACCCAACTTCTCTGGCCTGGGGAAGCCAGCCGGGGATGCTCAGGACAGCTCAGCCCAGTGGGGACAAGCCACCAGGGTGAAGGCATCAATGTTCTCCACATCTGGGGCCGGGCAGCTGGTGGCCAGGGGCGGGACTCGTCGCCAAGGAAACCGGCCATCATCCCAGCCGGAGACTGGGCTCCGTATTGAATTGTCTGCTCCGTGAAGCCAGAGCTGAACGCCGGAGGTGGCTGGAGGGGAGGGGACAGCCAGAAACAGCTCTTGCTCGCACAGCCCCACGCCGTGCTCCCTGCTGGCAGACACTGGGGCAGGGAGGCTGGGTGTGGGGTAGACACAGAAGGGTCATTTGCTGCTGTGGGTGCTGCACAGACAGTACGACACAGAGGGACAAGGACAGTCACTCAGGTGCCCCCATCAATGGTTTCAAGAGCCACCATCCTGTTGTCCTTCCCTGTCACACCCAGCCTTGGGGGGGGGGGTCGGGGGGCTCCTCCTCCTGATGCGGTTCTGGCTCCTGCCTCCTCTCCTCCCCTGGGCTTCACTGTCCCCTCTCCCTCACTGTCCCAGACCCTGGAGCTCTGTCTTCAGTTCCATCCTTTTTACTCAGGTCTGTCCCTGCACAGAGACCTCTCAGAACCCAGTCCTGCTCACATCTTACCTGCCCCCGAACTCTCCACCCAGACCCCACTTCCACCCCCCACTGCCCCGAGCGAGGCAGCAGCAGCCCTGTTGGAACCAAGTGGGCTGTCCCTTTCCATTTACCTCTGTGGTCACTGGAGCAACATGACTTCCACATCAGACTGTGGCTCCACCAGGCAGGGGCTGGGTCTGTCTCTGTCTGTTTGCAGCCGCGCCGGCAGGGCCTCATGCACAGCACACACAGTAGGTGCTTGATAAACGTGTGAGCAAGGAAGGAAGGGGTTGCTGGTCCCATTCACTAACTGCTTGCTGCACAAGTCTCCTGACCCGCAGTGAGACTGGTGTCACCCCCACTTACAGACAGGGATGTCGGGATCGTGGGTCACTGCATCCACTCGATAAACCATAAAACGGATGTCCGAAAAGTGTGTGTCAAAGCCACTCTGCCCATGGAGCCCAGGCTTGGTGTCCCTGCTGACCACGAAAGGTTACAGGGTGAACAGACAGCGAGCTGGGACCAGGCAGACAGAAGCTGTCCTTTGAGGGGGCAGGGGGGTCTACATGGACACAGCCTGCATCCCCTGTGCTCCCATGTGACACTGGGTCACCGTCCCACCCCAATGTCACACCCAGTCCTGTCATATCATACTCCCTGTTCTTCACACTGCATCCTCCTGTCTTATATTCGTGCTGCATGTCCCTGAGGCCAGCTACAGCCATATGTCACACTGATCTCTGCAGGCCCCTAAGTCTTTGCCTGCCAGCTCTGGGCCTCCCCCGGTCCCCAGGTCCCCACACTGCTGCCCATCTTTCCTGTCTGGACAGCCCCTGCTACTAACACAGGTTGTTCCGGCTACTTACAGGCTCACACCCGTGTGGCTTGGTTGTGTGTGAACACTCCCCCCACTGTGACAAAGCGCACCCCAGCTTCCGTGCCCATATGCCAGCCCCCACCTGGCCAGGCCCTCGAGCGGCCCTTCACGGTCACTCCCAGAGGCTGGGAACAGAGGGACACCTGCAGGTCCAGTCCGCTTGGGACTAGGGATAGAAAGGATGAGCAGGAGAGGATGAAGAGGAATAGGACGGGAGAGGGGGGAAGAGGGGACAGGAGGGGGAAGGAGAAGGAGAAGAGAGAAGTAAGGAAAGAGGAGCAGGGAGGAGGAGGGGAAGGAGGAAGAGGAGACCAGTGCCCATCAGAGGATGAGGCGGGTGAACAAGTTCGACTCCATTCCCTGCAGCGCAGACCGGATTCTGATAAGCCCACCGAGGAGCGACCGAATCCGGGCTCCTCTCCCCACCTGCCTGTCAGCGGGCTGGCCTGCTCCCTCACTGACTGGGGATAGGGTGCTGCCCACTCCTGAGGGTATCCCCAGGGGCACACTGGTCTTCCATGGTCTTTGAGTCTAAACTGAGTCCCCTTAATGCCACACCACCCACATGGTGGGGGCGTCATTGGACAAACACACCCAGCCAGCTGCCTCAGGGGACCCACTCATGCTGGGGGTCCCAGAGGAGGGAGCTGGAGCTCTGCTTGCGGGTGAGGGAGGGGAATGGCCGCTGCTGCTGGGTTTTGAGGGATATGTAGGAGTTCTCCTGCTGGGACAGCTCAACTCCCTGCTCCTGAAGTCAGCCTCTCCCTCTCTCCCCGCTCCATGAAGAGACCAGGAGAGGTGCTGAGGCTTGAGGCCTGCCCCGAGAGGAGGAGAAACTTCATGTCCTCCCCTAAAAGAGGCCCAGAGCCAGATTCCTTCCAGGAACCCTCAGATGGGAGCTTGGTGTCTCGTCCCACCCCGACTATTGTATTCAGGACTTTTCTGGCTAAACCCCTTTCCACAGCCCAGCAAGAGAGAGGCCATGATTAAGACCATTTTCCAGTTGAGGAAACCAACGCTCAGAGAGCTGAGGCGGTGCAGCAATCTACCAGGTGGCAGAGCCTGGTTCCCTCTTGGGCCCCTGGAGGGCTCCCAGCGGGTGGGGGTGGTCTGCTGAGCTCAGCAACTTACCAGAAAGGCAGGAAGCAGGAAGAGAGAGGTGCTGTGGAGACAAGTCCCACAGGGGTCTGAGACGAAAGGGCTTTCATTTGGAACTTGAAGGTCCCCATTCACCTCCCTTTGCCTCGACCGGGACTTGGACCGGCCGCCCCAGCCCCACCCCTCCCACTTGGGCTGTTGCGGGACGGCTGCCCTCTGCCGGTCGCGTTGGGAACCTCGGACCAGATCATGCAGAAAAGCCCCAGTTAGCTCACGTACTGGGCGCCCCATGAGGGGGTTGGTTTAGGAATGGGGTTTCCGTCTCTTCTGGTCGCCTTTGATATCTTTCCGGGGCCTCTGGGACTCCCCCACCCAGGAGCCAGCCCCAGGCCCTCCTCATGTCTGGACTCTAAAAAGACTGGGAGCAGTTGGGGAGACAGCTTAGGGTGGAGCACCAGATGTCCCAAGATCCTATAGTCTCGGAATCAGCGACTGTTAGCATCAGTCCTTGGGATCATGGAGGACGGGTGGAAGAGAAAGTTGGGACCCAAACCCGCCCTCAACGGATCTCTAAATAGGGTGACTTCTTGTAAGTGATACGGACAAAAAGATACAGTGCAGGGGTGGGGTGAGGGAGACTGCCGCATTAAGTTCAGAGTCAGAGTAGGCCTCACAGAGGAGATGTTGGAGCGAAGACTAGAAGGGAGCGAGGGAGCCAGAACGAAATGCGGGGAAGACAGACGCAGGCAGAGGTGACAGCAAGTGCCAAGGCTCTGAGGTTGGACTCTGCCCCGCATGAGACCAGTGTGGCCGCGCAGTGAGAGGCAGCAGTAGGAGATGAAGACAGAGAGGTGACTGGGTGGGAGGTCGGGGAGGGGCGGGGCTCAGCGAGGGGGAGGGGCTCAGTGAGGCCGGAGGGTTTGGAACTGCTGATGTGCACTGAAAAATGTTTGAAAGAGGCAGTGTCTCAATTTTGTAAGTGAGGAGACTGAGGCTGTGCAAGAGACTGACTCTCCCAGGGTTCCAGAGCTTGTCAGATGCCCCAACTTCCCCTCAACAAACCCACAAGCCAGCCCTGCTGGCTCTCCCACCAGCTGTCATGGCAACCATCCTGAGGGCCTGTGTCTGGGGCCACTCCCTGTCCCCCCTCCACAGGCTGAGACTCTTAGTGAGGGGACCCCGAGGCTGAGCGCCTCTGTGCTGGGCACATGTGAGGTGGACTGTATGGTGGCGCTGATGCAGATGAGGATAATGGAGAGGATGGTGGTGGAGGTGCTGGTGCCGGTGACAGCTGTGGAAGCAAAGAAAAGGCAGTAGGTGAATGGCGGCAATAAAGAGAATGGTGATGGAGTGATGCAGGGGAGGTGCTAGCAGTGGAGATGATGAAAATGAAGATGGTGCTGTTGATAGAGGTGGTGGTGGGGATGGAGGTGCAGGAGCTGATGGAGGAAGGGATACTGATGGTAGAGGAGGTGGCGGTGGTAGAACTGATGCAGGTGATGGACGTGTGAAAGGTGATGAGATACTGATGCCGTTGCTGAAGGTGGAGGTGATGGTGGAGAGGTGATGGAAGTGAGTGTGGGAGGCAGGAGGAGGTAGACATGATGCTGGTGATGGAGAAGGATGATGGAAGATGCAACGGACATAGAAAGGTTGCAGATGGTGGAAGAGGAGGTTATGGTGAAGGAGGTAATGGTGAGGAGGTGATGGATGTAAAAGGGATGCAGGTAGAGGAGGTGATGATAGAGGATGCAATGCAGGTGGCGGTCCCTAGTGGAGATTATTGTGGAAGGGGTGGCCGTAGCAATGGCACAGTATGAGGCTGGTGGTTGGTGCCCTTGGTAAGTCCAGGCTTCTTGTACCAGCTCCCTGTGCCCTGCCCTGCTTCCTGGTCCATCCTTCTCTCCCAGCCTCAGTTTTCACTTCTGTAAAAAGGGCTCATGCCTATGGCTTCTCCCCTTCTTGGGGCTGCCCTGGGTGGCACCGAGACTGCAGTGGTCTTAGGGCTGGTGATGGTGATCCTGGGTGCCAGAAGGGATGTCAATGGGGGTGTGTTTTGGGCCACAGGCAGGGGCCTCCAGGCTGGCTCAGGGAGGCTTTGGGAGATGGAAAGGATGACGAAGTTGCTCAGGGTAAACAGCTCCAACTGGAGCCTGGATCGATAGGGGCTGTGAGGAGCTGTAATTAGATTGAACGCCTGGAAGGGGGGTGGTGGTGAATGGAGCCTCTTTTTTGCTGTGATCAACAAAATTCAAAGTTTTTTCACAACTCTCCTCCATCCAGCCCCTCCCCCAGACTCTGCCTTGGGGGCACACATTGGGCACTGGACTGGAGAAGGGGGAGAGGAGTGCGAAAGGGATGACCCACATCTTAACTCCCTCCCTGTCTGAGCTAGTCAACCCTGATTCCTGTCCTGTTCTGCCCTGCTGGGCTCACTGGGCAACTCTGGGCAAGTGGCTCAACTTCTCTGAATACTCGAGGAGAAAAATCCCTGCCCTACGGAATTATTACAGGCTTAGAAGATCGAATACAAGTAGAGCTCCTGTGAGCTTTCTCAGGAGCATTGACAGTTCTGTCCCTACTGTAAATGTATGATGAATCTGTGAGCAAATTGGTATGTGATTGAGTGAGTGAATGGATGAATTGAAGATTATAGCAGTCAGTCAAGAAAGGGAATTTAAAGACCTGGGGTTGTGTTTTGGCTCTTCCCACTCCCTGGCCTTGCTGCTGAAACCCAGCTTTCCAAAAGAACGGGGAACCTGGCCCTCCCCCATGACCCACCCTCCAAGGAGATGGGAGATCAAGCAGTTCTTTACATTTTCTCCAACATTTCTTCATGCAGATAAAAAATAAACATGTGTTCTTGCTCCCTTGTTTTGTATGCAACAGGCTACCTAGTACCCTATTCACCCCCTAGGTCTTACCATCTTTCCACATTCACACCACACCCTCTCCCTCTATTGGCTTCTCAGCATAGTCACAAATACATTATTTTGACTAAATCAATATTCAGTACTAACATTATTATGATTTCAGTGAATATCATAGACAGCCGAGACACATAGGGTACTGGGATTGCATTTCCTTTCCTGTACAACTGTCTGTTTTTCCAGCACTTAATAGTTGCCAGTCCCATATTCTTCCCACATTTCCTAACAAAATGTAAAACCAACTCAGCAGAATTTTTCACACAGATTAGGGCATCTCCCCCTTGCACTTACCTTGATGTTCCTGCTCTGATCTGGGTGGGGCTTCCCTCTTGCTCTTTGTGCCTTTATCTTGCTGTCTTCTAGGCTGTCCTCTCCTAATTTGGGGAATCTTTTCTCCCTTTTTCCTAGACTGACCCACATTTCCTGAATCCCACACCTTCCCTTTTTAATTTACCCCCTCATTTTGATAGAACACATCCTGCAGTGGCTTTCTCAGAAAGACATGGCATGTCTGGCTATATTTTTATTCCACCTTCATGTTTGATGTTTGTCAGGGCATACAATTTTAGCTGAACATAATTGTCCCTCAGAATTTTAAAGGTATCACTCCACTGTCTCCTAGTTTTTGAGAAGCCCAAAGCCACTTTGATTCTTAGTCCTTCGTATGACATCTGCTTTTCCTCTCTGGGGGCTTTTATATGTTCTCTTTTTTCCGAGTCTCTAAAATTTCACAAGGATGGGCCTTAGAGAGTGTCCTCTTTCATTCCTTGAGCTGAGCACTTCATGGGCTCTTTTAAGCTGGACTCTTATGTCCTTCAATCCCACATTCTTTCTTTCATTATTTATTTGATAATCTCCTCTGTTTTGGGGTTGCCTCTTCACCAGGTGACAGACCTGCTCAATTCATCCTCTAACTTTATTATCTTTCTCTCATTTTCTATCTCTGTCTGCTTTGCTCTGTTTCCAATCCTTACATTGATTTGATTCCAGCTATTATATTATATACTTAAATTCTAACGCATTGTCTGACCCTTCCATTGTCCTTTTTGTCGAACAGCATCCTGTTCCCATTTGACAGATACAGTATTTTTCTCATACCCCTTCAAGAATATTAATTATAGTTTTGCCCAATTTGTCTGTTTCTTCTGAGATCATTATCCCCCTCAACCTCCTGCCATTTTTGTTTGTTCTCTCTCTCTCTCTGTCTCTCTCTCACATCAGAGGCTTTTGTAAAATGTCCAGTAACCTCCAGCCATCACCCGTATTTAATCATAAACCCCAAAACAGCTGATAAGAAGTGCCAAAAGTTCCAGGTCGGAGGGAGACAGGAGTGCAGTGGTGTGTCAGGTTACTTGGGAGAACCTGTTGTCCCCGAGAAATGAGCCACAGCGCAGTGAATGTTCCTCTCCCTTTGTGGATGTGTGCAGACATTGATCTGGTGTGTCATCTGGTTCAGACTGTTCTGTATCCAAAAACAGTGAGCTCAGTGTGTGGTCCCAGCAGGCCATCACCGACGCTGGCAGTGGGGATTTGCTAGGACAGCCTGCACCATTGGTCACTGCTAGGAAGTGTCTAGAGTTCATGGGGAGGCAGGATGGGGCAGGTTCTTCACCACCCGCAGCCCCAGACTGGTATGTGGCAGAGAAATTAGGACTCTGAAAGAGTTTGCACTGAAGTCACAAGCATCCCCCAACCCCTGAGGGGAGGTAGCCCACCCTAGCTGACAGAGCCCAATTTTTCCACCCACTGGCCCCTATTGCATTTGAGGAGAGAGTCAACTTTGGAGCTGGGGGAAGGAAGAGGAGGACCACAGGCACAAGCCCTACCCCACTCTCCAAGCTGCTGCTGTTTTCCTTTTGCAAACATCTGCTGGCCAGGGGTTGCCTCCTGCAGCCCCTCCCTGCTCTTTGCTGGGTGGCCCTAGGAGAGGGAGGGGTGGTCCTGCAACCCCCCCCCCCTCAGATCCTCCCAGCTCCCTTGGGCACTTGAGTAAGGCCAATTCATCTGGGTCTCAGCCTGCTGATTGGGATCAGGGTGGGGGCAGGCAGGAGTGGAGGCTCAGATATTGGAATCAGGTTGTGGAGGCCAATGTTGACCTTATACAGGGTCCGTAAGGTGGTCAGGCCTCAGAGGACAGCCCAGGGAAGAAGGCATGAACCATCACCATCCTTCTGAGAACCGGGTTGCCTCGTCATCCAAGGGGAAACTTATGGGATATGCAATGCACACCAAGGGCCTATTTGCCCATCTACAGGGATCCAAATAATTCAGAGTTTCCAAGCCATTTCCTGGAACATCCCCCCAAGCACGGGTTTCAGTGGGGAGGAGGAAAGCCACCAACACCAATTGTACTCTGGGGTGGGGAGCCTTTGGTGGGGTTGGGGCAAGAGGTTTGGGGATATGAGCTGGGGAGAGGGCTAGCCTGCAGAAGAGGTGTTGGAGGGTGACGGCCCTTGCCTTTAGAGATGTACTCACATTGTCTCCCCTTCTTTGTCCCCCCACCCTATCTACCTGCCCCATCTGTCTCTTCACCCATGACTGTCTGCCCCCCTTCTTCCATTTCTATCTCTCCCACCTTCTTGCTGCCCCATGGTCTCTTTCATGCCGTCCTATTGACATTTCCGTGTCTCTCTGCCTCTTTCGGCCCTGTCCGCTGTTGTCTCTCCATCCCTCTGTGCTTCTCCTATTTCTGCCTCTCTGGTGCTCTTTCCGGTGCTGTTTCCTTCTACCCGGCCGCGTGGTGGCGCTGTCTCCGCTCGCCCTCCTGCGTGCCACTGGACCGCAGCCTGCAAGCGGAAGGAGCAGGAGCAGCAGAAGGAGCGTGCACTGCAGCCAAAGAAGCAGCGCTTGGTGTTCACTGACCTGCAGCGTCGCACGCTGATCGCCATCTTCAAGGAGAACAAGCGGCCGTCCAAGGAAATGCAGGTCACCATCTCGCAGCAGCTCGGCCTGGAGCTCAACACCGTCAGCAATTTCTTCATGAACGCGCGGCGCCGTTGCATGAACCGCTGGGCCGAGGAGCCCGGTGCGGCCCCCGGGGGCCCCGCCGGCGCCGCCACTTTCTCCAAAGCCTGAGGCGCCCCCGCCCCGCGCCCTCCCTGCCTCCACGGCCTGGGCGCTGGCCTCCCGAATCTCCCACCCCACCCTACCAGCCCGGAGACTCGCCCTAGGGGGCACCTGGAAGGGATGCGGTCCGGGTCCCCGACTCCTAGGGAAGGGACGCAGCACACCCCTCAGCCCAAGTGCACAAAAGGGCCCCCCTCCTCTCCATCCCACCCCTTCAGGCCAAAGGAAGCCCTCCACCATCCCCCCCTCAGAGGATGGGTTGAGAAAAAGGGGCTCCCCACCTCCCTCTCAATTTAGGATGCGCAGGGGCCTTGGGAAAAACCAGGGCTTGCCGTGTCCTCCCCAAAAGCGGGTCAAGAAGCACATACTAGAAATATAAACCGGGTATTTAAAAAAAAAAAAGGAATTTTAAGAATAACCCCTTCTTCGCCAGCTGCCCCCAACCCCCATAAAAGGAGGCAGGAAGAGCCTACCTCCCCACCCTCCCGCGGACCTTTCCCGGGGAACTCAGTCCCTTCTAAAGTTGCCACATCCAGTGGGATCCCTCCGGTCCCTCCACCCACACCAAACCAACCCCATCCGCCCGCAGAACTGCCCCCACAGCCAAGAGCCCAGCCGCCCCTCCCCGAGGCAGCCAGGATTCCTTGTGCCAAGAATTGCCTGCCTTAACGTCTGGGGAGGGGCCTGAAGTGGCCGCCCCCCAGCACCCACAGGCAAGCACCCTCTCCCACCCCATCCCCATCCCCCGCACCCTCTGTCATTTCACTTCAGCTTTAGGCACCTTGATGAATGACACACGGGGAGAGACAGACCCCAGGACGCGGAAGAAGACATCCAGATTCCACAGCTACGTCCACGGACACAGAGCACAGGAGACCTCTGGAGCCCCTGCCTGCCGCGGCCATGGTGTTGCTATCTGCCCGGAACCCTCTGGAAGTCACTCACCACCTCCTAGCACTTGGGGTGCTGCACTGGGCCGGCCTGAAGGGGTGACAGGGGTGAACCTGTGCTTGCCACGTCTGTCTCCACAGAGAAGAAGGTGGAATCTGCTTGCTCGTTTTTTTGCCAAAAAAAAAAAAAAAAAATTGACAAGAGGGTAGGAAGGGTCAGAAATGAAGATGAGCTACACCCTCCACCTCCCTTGCTCATCTGGTCCACGCGACCTCCGAGACTGGCCGGCAGCTGGGTCCCAAGAGCCCATCTCGTCTCCTCCTCCTCGGGTTTCATGATCTGGAGGCTAGAAGGAACCTCCCCAAAACCTGATCCTCTTCGCTGCCTCCCAGGGAGGTGGCCACTGCCCCCCTTGAGAATGCAAGAGACATTTCTAGTGAAATGCCCTTCCCCCTCCCCCAGGTAAAGGCTACCTCACTCAAACGTTCATGTCTGTGATTGGAAAAATCACGCCTGATACCAAAGATTTCCCCCCAAGGACTTGTGCTGGTTGCTAGAATTCCCTCGCGTTTGCCTCCGACTGTGTGCTCGCGGGCCTGCCCTGGGCCCTGCCCTCTAGGTGCCGCCACCCCCACCAGAAAGAGAATGAGAGAGAGAGGGAGAGAGGATAGTGAGGTCGATGAGTGCCTTTTTCTTGAACCAAAGATGTGTGTGAAATGTTCTCTCGTCCTTATCGACTCGCTATTGTCCGGGCTTTTTAAGCAGCTGGACCTGAGTGATGCTTCTAAAACCTTTGGGTGTTGGGGCATTCCCCTAAGAGTCCCCATTCTGGCTCAGCAACCACTCCCTTCCCCCAAACGTAGGTGGATGCGGCCCCTTTTACCCGCACCACCTCCACACCCCCCACACCCACAAACACCTGGGCCCCACTGGCCGGAGCACCTATTTTCAAGGGACACAGCTCCTTGGACACCCTCTGCTGGGCAAGTTACTTGCTCTTCCGGGCATTCAAAGCTCAAGGGTCAGAGGCCAGAAACCTCCTGTCTTGTCCCCTGCTGGAAATTTAGACATTGTCTTGTGATCCTTCTGGTTGCAGAGCATTCTAGTTATGGTAAACTGTGGTCAGATCAGGTCAAGCCCCACTGACGCAGGTCACAGAAGCATCCCCCCATTCCTGGGTCCCTTCGTAACACCATCTCACACACACCAGCTCCTGTACCCCCTTCCTCCTCCAGCAGGCCCTCGCCCCACCCCATCTGAGCTCCCTTGGGTCCTACCTGCCTGTCACCGACACCCAGTTGGCCATCCCAAACCAAAGACCACCCTCCACGCAGGGAACAACACCTCCAGCACAGCTCCTTTGAGCCTTTGACAATTTTCTCTGAAATACCTCAAAATATTTAATGTATAGTTTATGTGATTTAAAAAAATCCTTAGCTAGTTTTTGGAATACGTGACTTGAAGCTTTATACCGTTAAATTATAATTTTGCAGACGATGGTATGTCATTTCTTTGACGAGTTCTGTGGGAGACATATTGAATGTCGAGGCAGCGGAAGCTGGGCAGTCAGAGGCGGAAGGCAGAGGGAGCGCGAGCGAGAGCCTGGGCTGGGAGGACCGAAGGACTGGGCGTTTACAGATTTCTTACTCAAACGAGTCCTTTAGGAAAGAGAGGAAGAGAGAGAGAGAGAGAGAAAAAGAGAGAGAGAGGGATACCTTTGTGTTCTCTGGCGTGTTCTGTTTCTTGTTTTTGGAGTCAAGTCTTATAAGAGTATTTATTATTCTATGTGGTCTGTGTTCAAATGTAATTTAAGAAAAAAAGAAAATGGAAAAAAAGACGCAATGGAATTTGATTTGATGCATGACTAATGTACTCTTTCTTGATAATGTACTAAGTGGACGGGGTGGGGGGTGGGAACGGGGCGCGGGGCTGGAGCCCCAGAGTCCATGTGCATCCTTGTGTTTCGTGCCCGACCCCCGCTGTCCGGGCCCCTGTGCGCTGCTCTCTGTTGATTTCCCCCTTTCTGAGGATCTGTGTCCAGCCGGCGGGAGGTGGGGAGGGAAGGAGAAGGCAGACGGCAAGGCTTAAGCACCCAAACTGGCTTCCCACCTCCCAGTGCCCACACACCGCCCACCTGTGCCTGCTGAGTTCCCTGTTCCTGGCTCTCGGGCGCAGGTGGCTGTCACTGCCATCTTGGACCCCGGTTGGTTTCACATTAGCATGAATTCCCAAGTGTCTTGTTCAGAGGAGAGAGACAATCAATTGAGTCTTGTCGCCCAGGGTGATGTGAGGCTAGGGTGTAGCCCAACTTCCTGAGACCCTAAGGACCCTCCTGAAAGCCCCTCTCTGGACCCAGGACAGGCACCTGGCCAGGCTCCCCCGGCACCCCCAGCCTCCTCCTCGGCTCTGGGCTGGACCTGAGTTCACCTTTCTGTCCGGCCTGGGAAGTGGGCGATGCATTCCTGCTTCCAGCCCACATTGGGGCCCTAGACAACAGAGGGGTCTCCCGGAATCGTGAAAGGGGACTCTAGGAGAGTCTCCAGGCCTGTGACTCCAACTCTGGCATGAGGCCCCCCCGTTTCCATCAGGAGAGCTCACCTTCCAGGACAGGCCTCAGGCCCTTATCCCCTGAAGGACAGAAAGCCTCAGTTTGGAGGATCAACCCACCCGAAATGAGGGTGGGGTGGCTCATGCCCCAGGGACCCTGCCACCCAGCCCCTGCATCAGTGGAACTTGGGCCATTTCACACTCTGCTCAAAGCAGTGTAAGCCACGCCAGCCCGTCAGATCCCCAGGGTCCTCCTTGTAGCCCTGGCAGACCACCCCCCACCCATCCCATGGGCTGGTCTTCGGGTGGACCCCCACATCTGGGGGTAAGGGAGAGCCCTGAGTGTTTAATCAAGACTGAACGCCAGGGCTGTCTTCAGGGGACACACTCCTGGGGTCATTCGAAGCCCCTCCCAATGCTGGAGGGAACAGAAGCCCTCTTCACCCCACCCTCAGGCGACAGGCTTAAAAGTTAAAAAAAAAAAAAAAGAATCATCATCATTGTTAACCACTGCTGTGCTGGATTTGTTGTTTTGTTTTTCTCCAATAAATTATTTTCTAATCACTCACCTGGGCGTGTGTGTTGGCTGACAGTGAGGGGGCACAGGAGGGCAAGGAATGGGGCTCACCCACCACGAAAACGGGGAGGGAGAGAGGGGATAGGGAGGAGGAAGTCTGTCTCCCCCAGCCCAGTCCTCTGCACTCCAAACCCCGCCCTCCTCCATGGCCAGGGTGGTCCCTGAGCCCGCAGCCCCACAGGGGTTCCCACCTTCCATGGGAACCATTAAGAATCAGAGAAAAGCTTGACAGTTTTGAGCCAACCAAGCCTCACGACAAACATCTTGTTGGGACCTGCGTCTGAGCAGTCACTTGCCCATTGCTTCCTGGGGCCTGAATGTACAGTGGTTTATTTGAGGGGAAGAAACCAGGGCAGCCGGAGAGGGAGTAGGCTGGGTGGTGCCAGGGCTGGACCGTAGCAGTCGCCCTGGGAGAGGCTGGCAGGTGGCAGCCAGGGAGCCAGGACCGGTAGGCAGAATCTGCTTGGCACATTTTTTCTTTCTGAGAGCAATAAAGTTCTCTTCACACTGTCTGCCCCAGGGTGAAAAAAGGAAAAAATAAACAAACAAATAAAACCGGCTTTCCTTGAAAATCCCTCATCTGGCCACTAGCGTGTTTCAATTTTTAAAACCAGGAGAGACTATTGCAGGATGCATCACAGGAAGAAGCACAGGAAAAGCGTGCACCTCAGGGATCTCTGGGGTCAGATGGATCCTGCTTTATCAGGAGAAGAAAAGGACGTGAAGCTCCTGGAGTCAGGGAGCGCCTCGTGCTCACCGGCTGACGCTTCCCGAGCCTGGGCCATCGCTGTGCCTCCCCAAGCAGGGGTGGCTGCCCCACCGGGACAGGTGGGATTTGGTTTGCTCTGGGCACTGGCAGCCGTTCCATAGGTGATGGCTGCCTCTCCGGGGGTGGGGCCTCCACCTCCGTGGGCCCTTCATTTGTGGACAGTTCTTCCCTACTTGGTGGCAGTTTCCACCTGAGTAGGGTGGGACTCAGGAAGTGGTGCCTTCCCCTTCTTATGGGGATGGGACTCCTTTTGCCAGATGCACGGCCAGCTCCTCTGGGACAGCGGTGACATCTTCCAAAAGGACATTTTCTCCAGGGATGCTGGCTGGTTCTTTAAAGATGACTGGCCAGAGGGCAGTGGCTGGCTTCCTCTGAGAGATGACGACTCCCCTGGATTGGTGGCAGATTCACAGAAGAATATGGCCTTGCCTGCTTAACTGGCAATTCCTTGTGGAAAGACACAGATTGCCGGTTCATAGAGGGAGCCTCATTTTTAGTGAAAGAGAACTGCCCCTCCATAGTCAAGGAGGAACTCATTGCGGAGGGGGCTGCACACTCTCGGAGGATGCCTTCCCCTGGTGCTGGTGCCTCTTCTTCCCCAGGAACGACAGGCTCCTCTGGTACCAGGGTGACTCGTTGGTGCTTGGGGCCAGTTCTGCATCACATGGGACAGAGTGATCAGCCAGTGTGTCACTGTTGACCCCTGGTGACCTCTGCAGAATGGTACCCTGTGTGATGAGGTCTGCATAGCCTTCCCGGTGCGAGAAGGCATAGCTGGAGCGCCGGGCACGTGACTCCCGGCGTAAGTAGGGCAGGGACTCCGCAGCGATCGCCTCAGCCGGAGCCTCCTTCTCCTCCTCCTGCAGAGCAAAGGGCAAGCAAGGCTAATCAGGCCCCCACACTGTGCTGATTGCTCTAAGGTCACCTGCTGCCAGTGGGGGCCATTCACAACCCTTGGCCATCACTGGCCAGGCTCTTCCCTACCCAAGCTGAGTCCTCCCTGGGATCCGATTTTGGACCAGCCAATCACAGTCCTTCCCTGGGACTTGACTTAAGTGCCCTCTTGAATCAAAGCCAGGAGAGGTGAACTGCGAGGCAGCCAGCTCTCCCGGCCGTGCGGCAGAACACTGTGAGTTTGTGGCCGTGTCTTGCTCCGCTACTGCAGTCAACTCTGCAGCCCATCCCAGCTGCAACTGGTCCTTCTAGGATATTTTTTTAACTGAAGCCAATAAGTTCCCTCCTCCCACTTTTTTCGTTTGTGGTAAAATAGACATAAAATGTATCATTTAAACCATTCTTAAGTGTACATCTCAGTGGCATTAAGCACATCCACATTATTATACAATCATCACTTCCATCTGCCTTCAGAACTTCGTCTTCCCAAACCGAAACTCTGTCCCCAACACACACTAACCCCCGTCCCCTCCCCCAGCTCCTGCCCCCCACCATCTACTTCCTGTCTGTGGATCTGACTCCTCTGGGGACCTCCACTGAGTGGAGTCACACAGGATTTGTCCTCTTACTTCTGGCTTATTGCACTGAGTGTACTAATGTCGTCAAGGTCCAGCCAAGCTGTAACCAGAGTCAGAATTTCCTTCTTTTCAAGCCCGAATAATATTCCACTATGTGGGCGAACCACACTGTCTTTATCCATTCATCTATTGATGGATATTTGGGTTGTTTCTAAGCTCCCCCTTTTGCCTAAGCATTTTCAGGTCATTTCTGTCATCTTGACCCCCAGATCCTAAATAATTCACAGTGGGAGTCTGCCGGCGCCAGCACTGGGACCAGGCGGCCGCCTCCGTCCCAGGAAGTATGGTTTCTACCCTAGGGTCCTGGGGTCTGTTACTGGGCTCACCTTGAGGGCACTGGGCATGCGTACAGGTGTCCCATGTTCTCCCCCAGCCCCATAGGCCCTTGGGTCCCTGCTCCCAGCATGGGCTCTGGGAATGTGCAAGGGGGACCCCAGCCACCCTCACCTTGGGGTGTTTCTTCTTAAAAGCTTGGTAACTGACACGCAAGGCCAGGACAGGCAGGGTGTTTAAAGACACATTCAGCAGGACCACCAGCAGGATGGAGGGGTGGGACAGCACGTTTCGGTCAGCATCTGGCAACAGGGAGTTGTCACATCCTGGCCTAGGGCAGAGCCTCCTAAGAATCTACTCAGTGCCCCCTCCTTCTGACACTCTGCCTCCCTCCTCACCCTTCACACCCCGGAGGCCTTTGTGCAAATTCCCTAAAGACCCAGTTCCCACCCATCTCTGGGGCTGGCCTCCCCATTTCCTGCTGGGGGGCTTACACAGAAAAGGGAAGCTCTTGGGGGCAATATTGAAGAGCCAGAAGCTTTGGCTAGCCCAAGTTATGACCATGTAGAAGCAGAGGCTGAAGACAATGGCCAGCACAAACAAGACTGTCCAGTGCTTGGTGATGAGGATGACCTGAACGGGAAAGGAAGGTTAAGCCACGGGGGCTGGAACCCCAGGCAAGGCTATGTAGAGGAGAGTGGGGGCCAGGCCCCCGGGGTCAAAGGGCACCTGCTAAGGCCTCTCAGGTGGGGTCACCAGATGATAAGACCTCCACAGCCTGTGTCCAAGGTCCTACCAGGGGTGGGGTGGGCAGCAGCCCTGCCTACCTCCATGGTGATGGACAGCAGGCCCGAGAGGGCCACAACCACGGCAAAAGACTGATAGTCACTGAAGGGCTCAGACATGCCCTGGCTGATCCACAGGGTCATGAAGAAGTTGACTAGGGAGGTGGCCGTGCCGTGGGTGAAGGCTTGGAGGAAGACCCAGTAGTTGAAGAGCTCATCCTTCTGACCAGCGCTGTACAGCTGGGGCAGCTCCAGGCTCTGCTCGGCGCTCACGTCCTGGGGTGAGGGTGGGGATGGGGTGGGGAGATCCTGGAGGTTGGCAGCACAGCAATACGCACACGCTGGACTGTTCTTGGCATGCCTGAACCACGCTCACGAGAGTGGTGAGTTGGTGAATTTCGTTACTGGTGTTTTAGCACAGTTTAAAAACTATGTTTTTAAGATTTTATTTCTATATTTTCAGAGAGAAGGGAAGAGAGGGAGAAAGAGTGGGAGAGAAACATCTACTGGTTTCCTCCTTCATGCCTCCAACTGGGGCCCGTCCCACAACCCAGGCATGTGCCCGGCCAGGAACTGAACCAGTGACCCTCTGGTTTGAAGGCTGTGCTCAATCCATTGAGCCATAGCAGCCAGGGCTAAAAAGTTTTTAAAAACGGAGTTCAACCCTGACTGCAGTGGCTCACGGGATTGAGTGCCAGCCTGCAAACTGAAAGGTTGCTGGTTCAGTTCCTGGTTGGGGCCAGCTCCCCAGTTGGGGGCATGCAAGAGGCAACTGACAGATGTTTCTCACCCTCTCTTCCCCTCTCTCTAAAAAATAAATAAAATCTTTTTAAAATAAATAAATAAAAATGAAGTTCAAAGTCCCATTCCTAGGTCCCACCGAAGCATACCTGAAGTGCTCATCATTAGCCACCTGTGGCTGGTGGCTTCCATCTGGACAGCGTGGGCATGAGACACTTCCATCATCCTAAACATTCTACTGGACGGCCCTAGTCTGGGTTGCTTGGCCAGACCTTCTCGGGAGGGAGGCAGGGTAAACAGGAAAACCATCTCTGCGGATGCCCTCCCTACCACTGTTCAGAGGGGCAGGCAGTGGGACCAAGATTCCGAGCTAGTCCCACAAAGGGTGGGGGTGGCTGGGCAAGAGGGCTTCACCCACTGTGGGACTCTGGTGGGAACAGTTACATGGTAGTGGTTTCCCAGCCCCCCCCCCAACCTGCCCCAGCCCCACAGGGGGGCAGGTAGGGCAGAGACCAGAGCATCTACAGGGAAGGAGGAGACAAATCCTCAGCCTGCTCACCTGCTCGAAGAGCCCGATGTACAGAACCGGGAGAGAGGTGTACAGCAGGTTGAAGAGCACCAAGAACCAGCTTTCATACAGCGGCTAGGGCGGGGAGGGTGGGGAGGGCGGGGAGGGTGGGGAGAGTGGTTGGTGGTCAGCCTTCAGATGCCAAATGGCCAGAAACAGAAATGCTCTCTACGTGAGGAGACCCACCCAAGCCAGCTTGGCACCTGGGGAGGATTTCAGGTGAGTTAGAAATGTTCGTTATAATCAAAGGTTGGGTTAAATGAGGCTGGGAGTTAAAAGGCAGAGAGAAGAAGCGGGGTCTGATTCTTCTAAAACAGCGCCATTGAGTGTTTGACTGGAGGGCTTCAGTGAAGACCTATAGGAGGAAAAATGGCTACAGAATGTGGTTTTTGGTTGTTTTAACTTAGGGAGTCACGGATGGGTAAAAGAGTTGGAAAAGGCCCCACAGACAATGAGCCCAGCTCCCTTCCCGATGCACAAGTCCAGTCCAGTTAAAGGATATGAGTTTCGGTTCCAAGAGCCATTGTATGTGCATTTTGCGAGTGAGCAAATAAGTCATGATCAAGAACTTCACAAGAATCAAGTTTCTCCCTGCAGGAGAAGAGTCATAAATGAGTACCCGGAAAAGACTAAGCTGACACTTTGTCCCACGTGTTCTGTGGGACTGGAATCAGAGGTATCAGTGTGGACTCATTGTTTTTTAATACACACAAGGTAGGTAGACGATAGACACGGAAGTGGACAGAGACACAGAGACAAGCGTCTATCCGTGGGGCCGGATGTGTGCATTTCCTAGCTCTGCCTCCCGAGAGGGCGACAGCGCTCTAGCAGCAGCAAGCACACCGAGCCCAGCGCACTTGGCTCTTGGTGTCGAACTACAATTCTCTAATGACGGAACCAGGGCCCTCACGGGAGTGGCTGATTCCAGGGTTGGGGCAAAGAAAAAACAAAACGAGCCTGGAACCTCTCTCCGAGCCAGAAACTGAAGGTGTGCTCAGGGAAAAGCAGGCCCATGTCAAAAGGACAGATCGGGGACAATTGGAGCAATAAAATACACAATCAAATAAATATCCATGAGTCGATAATGATAAAAAGAAGTCATTTCACAAATGAACGAGGTTGAAGAAGGGGCTGGCTCTTCCTACAGAAGAATGCCAGTTAACAAACGTGGGAAGATGGCGTGCTGTCCTCTCCAAGGGCAGGAACAAGACGAGGGCGGCAGCCCTCACCATCCTACGGGGCATTCCAGCCAAAGCCCGTAAAGAAACGATATAAAAGGCATTCAAGCTGGAGAGAAAGAAGGAAAATTATCTCTATTTGCAGATAACATGCAGAAAATCCCAAAGGATCCGCCAGAAATCCCATAGAGCCAATAAAGGAATTCCACAGATTTGCAGGACACAGATCAACACACAAGAAACCATCTTTCTGGGTTAGTGGTCATGATCAGTTTAAGTAACATATAAGCTAATTTTCAAGAAAAAGAAAGGAAGGAAGGAAGGAAGGGAGAGAGAGAGAGAAACCATCTGTGTTTCGAGACAACAGCAGCAAGCAATCCCAAAAGGAAATTAAGAAAACAAATTCCACGTATAGCAGCACTGAAAAGAATAAAATATCTATAAATAAAAAAGTAAAACAAATAATACATACTTATCAAGGGCGCCTCTGTACAGTCCCCTCTCAAATGCCTGGGTGTCGGTGGCAGAGAGCTCATCCCTGTCACAGCTGTCTGTTTTCAGGTGATGTCCTTACACACAGGGACTCGTCACCCTATGGCTCTTCTGAGGCTCCGGGAGGCACATCTGCTCTTCACTATGATACTGTCGAGAGTCTTGAAGTCTAGACCCAGCCCCCACAGTCTTCTCTTTGCTGGAGCTCAAGCTTTCCCTCTTTCCCCTGGAAAGGGCTACCTTTGGAGCACCTGCCCTGCCCTGCCCTGGCTTCAGTGTTCAAATCTGCCAAATATCCCTGAAAAGTTTGGGCCCAGTGCTGTGCAGGAAACCTCCCCTCCCTTTACCTGGACTCTAGACCTCTGAAAGCAGCCCCAGAAAATGTTTCGTGGTCCTGCGACCTCAGGCAAGCCCTGCCGCGTGAGGACCCCGGAGTGTGAGCGTGCCCGCTGCCCTCCTGGAAGTCACAGGAAGGGCTCAGCACCCACAGAGCATCCCCAAGGGGCTGTCCCTCCAGCGCACCTGGGCAGTGAAGCCGCTGTAGAAAGCGAACCAGATCTGAACCATCATGCTGGCCAGCGTCTTATAGATGAAGTAGCGCAGGAACTTGCAGACTCGCATGTAGGACCAGCGGCCATGCACCAGCAGCAGCCGCCTCAGGAAGCAGAACTGGGCCAGCATGTAGTCGCTGTTCTGCACCGCCTGCGTGCCCTCCTTGCCTGCCAGCCCTACGCCGATGTCCGCGGCTGCAGGGACACACACAGTCCGTTGGCCCTGGGCCACCCCTGGCCCGCCGCAGACCTCCCCCAGGCCTGGTGCCCACC
Organism: Phyllostomus hastatus; assembly: GCF_019186645.2. NCBI lineage: Eukaryota > Metazoa > Chordata > Mammalia > Chiroptera > Phyllostomidae > Phyllostomus > Phyllostomus hastatus. Next base: position 4,172,248 of record NW_025333640.1, on the reverse strand, counting down.
ACTCACTCTTGATCATGTTGACGTCGTTGGCACCATCCCCGATGGCCAGGGTCACCACATTCTGGTATTTCTTGACCAGTTCCACGATCAAGGCCTTCTGCTTGGGTGTCATCCGGCAGCAGATGACCGCTCGGCACCTCGAGGCCAGTTCAACGAAGGCCCGCTCCCGTCGCACCTGGGGGCTCTCGTGTGTGTTGGACTCTTTGTTCTGTGGCACCAGCCCTACGCTTCCCAGCCAGGTCCTGAGGGTCTGCCCCCTCAGAGAGGTGTGCCTGGCCTGCAGGAAGTCTGTCCTCCGCTCGCCTGGCTCCTGCCAGGACTCCTCCGCGTCCATGTTCACATTTTGGACCAGCACCCGGGGCTCCTTGCTCAGAGAGAGCAGCAGCCGGTCCTGGCCAGCAAGGGAGGGTGGGGGGCAAGGGAGCACATCACTCTGCCTGCACCCCTCCCCTTCGTGAACCTTCCGTGCTGGCTGCTCCTCCTGCCCCAGCCCCAGCCCCAGGCTGGACTTGACTACAGGGCTCCAGACTCTGAAAACCATCTCGACATAGCATTCACTTTGGTTTTTTCAACAGCCCACCCCAACCCTCCCCCCACCCCGCCATCTGCTACTGCTCCCAGGCCCCTCCCATGTGTCAGGGGCCCCATAGTCGGCTCTGAGCTGACACTGACCAGGAACTCTCCACTAATGACCATGGCCATCTTGACCTGGAGCTGGTTCTTCAGGGAGCCCTTGCCGCTCAGCAGGTTGTTGTTGCTCTCCCAGTAGGCCTCCAGGACCTGACTGCAAGGACCCAGCTGGGGCTCAGCCATGCTTGCGTACAAACTTTCTTCCATCCCCTCCCCAGCCGTGCCTCAGTTTCCCCTTTGGAAGTCCAGCCAGGTGGAGGTTGAGGACATTCTGCAGGTCCCCAGGGCCACACCTGAGCTATGGGTGCCCCCTAATACCCACCCTCACCCTGCCCCCACCAGTCTCTCGCCCCCACCTGCCCTCCTTACGCTATCTCCTGCTCCTCCAGAATGAGCATGTCCTCGGACAGGAGCTGGCAGGCAAAGCCGATATTCACCACTGTCTCTGCAAATCAGCCCAGCTCAGCCTCTGGGCAGCCTCCTGCCCAGGGGCCATGTCCACCCTGCCCCACCCACTAGCTATGGCAATTGGTTCAGTGAAGGGCATGTGATCCAGGCAGCCAATGAGAGCCAGCCCTGAGACTTTGGCTACAGCTCTGAGCAAAGGGGCCTGCACTCTGGCTGTCTGGGGCTGAGCAGCTAGAGGGAGGCAAGTCTGGGACCGGAGCCAAGAGATTATTAGACATATCATGCCTAGGGCCCGTGGCACTTTTAGGAACCCCCCAAAATGACTTAATTCCTTTCCAAATCAGAAGAAGAAAAAAAAGTAAATGTATTCCAGCCTGGACATTTGTCCTTATACCAACACAGTTGTAAACTGTCATTTTAAATGTTCTGTGCGCCTGTGCCCCCGTCCACAGAAGTGCTAACGGTGGGCCTGCTGGCACCCATGTCCGGTGGGGTCTCGGAGATCCCCAGTGGGTAGGGGAGAGCCAGGGCTCCGGGGACACAAGCTCTGAGGTTCCATGCCAGCTTTGTCTCTAAGTGGCCAGGCAGCTTCCAGCAGGCGCCCCGAGGTCTCTGAACTCAGCTGGGCCCACCTAACATGCAAGGGTGACAAGAGTCTCAACTCGTGGTGTTGCTGTGAAGGCCAGACACTCCAGAAGCGCTCAGCACAGTGTGCCCCCCAAAGGGAGGTGCCTGGGGGACCCCAGCAGTTCTAATCACCCCACTTCCTCCTTTCCCAAGAGAAGGTAGGGGGCAGGGTTGAACCCAGACAAGCGGGATGGGCTGATGGTGGCGCTGGGGGCACATAAGCATTCTCTCCCACCTGTCCCCCTTCTCTCCCTGCTGGGGCCGGCTGTCCAGAGACCTACCTGGCTTGTCTCCCGTGAGTACCCACACTTTGACGTTCCCTTGCTTGAGACACTGGATGGTTTCCAGGACGCCATCCTGGAGCCTGTCCTCAATGGCTGTGGCTCCCAGCAGCTAGGTGGGCAGGGAACAGATTGCGCAGTGACCCAGCTACCCTAGCAGGGGTGGGAGATCTGGGAGCCCACAGGGCTGGAACCCCCTTGCCTCTGGTGCCACGCCCACCTGGAGGTTCTGCTCCATCTCCTCATACACCTGGTGCAGGGCTCGGGCCCGGTTCTGATGAAGGGCGCTGGCCTCCTGGTGCCGTTGGCGCCACTCCACATAGGTGTCCTCATCCACCTTTTTGTAGGCCAGGCACAGCGTGCGCAGGGTCTGCTTGGCAAAGGACTGGGGACCGGCCGGGCCATCGTGTCACCGCCCTGCCTCCCTGGCACTTCTCCAGACACTGCCTCTCTCAGGCCCTCTCCCTCCGCCTAGGCTTCCTGAACCTTGACCCCCACCCACAGTCTGTTCTCCCCAAAGGGAGCCGGGATCATGTGCCGCCCTGCTCCCCACTTACTCAGCCTCCCAAGAGGCCCAGGTCTGTTCTGCCTCCAGACCTTTCCAACCCCCCACCAGGACCTCCCTCCCTACACTCTGCGTAGCAATTTCTAACTATCCCTGAAGACCCTCAGTGCAGCCCTGCCGGACCCCATCTACCACTTAGAGAGGGAACTAAAAGAAAAAATCCTGTGGGTGTCCAGCCCCACCCGCACTCCCACTCCCACTGGGAGAACGTAGAGCTCCAGAGATGCCCTGGGGGCTGGGTGGCCCCAGGGCAGGTACCTGTCCAGCTCCTTACTTGCCTCCCACTCCCTTGCCCCCAGGTTTTGTGCCCTAGTAGGTGGCCCCAGGTCTTGCTTTGGCTCTTCTTTTTTTAATATTTTATTTGCTTTTAGAGAGAGGGGAAGGGAGGGAGAGAAACATCAACGTGCAAGAGATACATCTATCCATGGCCTCTCGCAGGCCTCCAACCGGGCCTGGCCTGCAACTCAGGCACGTGCCCTGACTGAGAATCGAACTAGCAGCCTTTCAGTTCGCAGGCCGGCGCTCAATCCACTGAACCACACCAGCCAGGGTTTGCTTTTGTTCTTGACTGGAGGTGGACCTCACAGGTTGGGCTTGGACATGGCAGGGGCTCCCTGGCTATCAGGAGCTCCACACAGGGGTTTTGCTCCTCTTGTGCCTCAGTTTACCTATCCATTCCATGGGGCAGTTGAGCCAAGCCATCTTGCCAAGCTCCTGGACTCGGGTCGTTGTTCTGACTGCACTTCCCCAGTTCTTAGTCAGAGACCAGCCGCCTGCCCCAGGCTCCCCATCCCGGCAGAGCAGGGACTCTGAAAAGACCTGAGTGAGGGCCCCAGGGCATTCTTTGCACAAAGGCACCCCCATGGTGCCTGTGCTGGATGATCTGGAGATGCAGCAAAGGGCTTGAGGAACCCCAAAGGGTTGGGAGTGGGCTGAGAGCGGTAACTTGGTATGACATGTCAGCCCCATGTCAGGGTCAGGCGGAAAGTCTTTCTGGAGGTGGGGACCAGGAGTGGCAGAGCCCTGAGAACACAAAGGTCCTGAGTGACAGAGTAGAGGAAGGCATCCAAGCAGAGGGAACAGTGTGTGCAGAGGCCCTGGGGGATCGCCTGAGCATGGGGGAAACTGCAAGCCAGAAACTGGGGTCCTGGGGAACCTCTTGGAGGGCACCAAGAGCCAGTCTAGAGAAGCTGGCAGGAGACACAAAGACACAGCCTTGAAAGCCTGACTGAGGAGTTTTGAGTTCACCATGGAGACAAAAGATTTGTGGGCAGGGAGGCTGAGTGTGTCCCAGAGCCAGGCCTGGCTTGGTGGGTGAGGCATCCAGGGCCAAAGACTAGCCACAGAGGGTCCTTGTGTGACAGAAAAAAATGCCTCTCTGTGCAGGTGCATCTTGGAGTTCAGGTCCTCCCTGCCCACGTGTGCTGGGGGAAGAGCGCAGCCTGGCCGACTGTGCATGACCACCCTGCACACCTGAGGCCATCTCTCCACACGCCCTCCTCCTCCCCCTCCCTCCCCCTTCCCCTCCGTATTCCCTCCCTTCCCACGGGGCCTCACCATTAAGGCCTCTTCCGTGGTGGTCCACTCTTCCAAGCCTTTCTTACACAAGCGATCAAAGAGGACAATATCTGCGCCTTTGGTGTAGAGGTAGATGGAGCCCTCGGGGTTTCGGACTGTGGAGGGAGAGGCCTGGCTGCCCATAAGCACACCCATTCCTTCCCACCTCCATCCCCGTGCCGAGGGAGCTCACCCAGCACGGACATTCGCTTTCGGACGCTATTGAAGTCCATCATGGCCAGGACCTGATACACCCGCTCTTCCCCCAGCTCCACCACCGTGATGCTGTCCTGCGTGCGCGCCAGGAACACGTAGCCGAAATTCCTGGCTGCTGTGACCAGCGCCTCCTCATCAGGGGAAGCTGCCTGGTACAACAGCTGGTCTGGTGGGGGCGGGGACCGTGGGAGTGGGGGTAGGGGGAGGTGAGCATTTGCTGAGAGCGGACTGTCTTTTGGGGACCCACCACCCATCTGCGGGAGGTCCCACTTCCACCCGTGTAGCCCCAGGGAGGAAACAGACACAGTACGTGCTCACCAGATATTGACAAGACAATGGCTCTGGGGCGAGCACAACCTCTAAGCCAAACAAAAGAAAGTGGGCACTTGGATCCCAGTCTAGATGACTTTCCCTCCCAGCTCAGTAACAGACCGTGAGCTCCAGGCCTGGATACCCTCTAGGTCCAGAAGAGGTTGGGCTTGGTACCCAGGCCTGATCACCCTCCAAGCTGGATGGCAGGAGCCCTGGGGTCAGCTGGACAACTTCTAAGGCAGGAAGACCACCTCAGAAGGTCCAGGGCCAGAATGCCCTCTCAGGTTGGGCAGCCTGCAACGCACTCACTGTCTTTCTTCTGCACCATCACTGTGTGGCAGATGGCCAGCAGGCGCCAGAACTCCCGCACCATCCTGTCCTCGTTGCTCCGCACAGTACCCAGGAGCCTCGCATTTTGGAAGAGCAGCTTCCCATCGGCAAATTTGTTCCAGAGGTAGGGGCTCTCCTGGGGTGGGGGACAAGCTGGTTATGGGTGGGACACTGCTCACCCCTCCCTATACATCCAGTGCTACTGGGCCAGCACTCACCTTACGCAGGGCCTCCTCCTCGTCGGGGCCTGGGGAAAGACCTCGTTTCAGGCCTCAGCTCCCCGGACTGCTCGGGGTCCCGCAGCCCCCACCCTCAGTGCCAGGCTCCCTAGGGCCTGAACTCCAAACTAGACACCCAGAACAACAAAGGACTCTCAGCCTTAGCTTTGCCATATGCACAAAGGAGGAAAAGATGGAGCCCCATTACCTGGGGATCTTAGAAGAGCCACCCAGAGAAGAATGAGGCCCCAGTGAACACATCTTTTGTGAACGATTAGTGGTGATTCTTAAAACCTGGTTGCCGACTTGGAGAAATTGGGTGATTGCAAATAAGAGCCTGGGCCCAGAGGGCTTATAGAAACCCAGGTCAATGCCACTCACCACAGGCACCACTGTTCCCTATCGCCCACCTCCTAGACTCTGGCTGAGGGGTAGACGGCATTTCCGTTTCTCATACTGGTGACTGCCTGCTACACCTAACCATTTCCCAGCTGGGTCCTCTGTCAGCTCCTGCTCTACATCCTGTCCTCTAGCTATAGACTAGACCAGGGGCTGGGGACCTATGCACTACGCTACTGCCAGCTTTTAAGTGTGGGCTATGAGTTAAGAAGGGTTTTCATATTTTTAGTTGGTTGAGGAAAATCAGAAAAAGAATATTGTCTTGTGAAACATGAAAATGCCATAGAATTCAAAATTAGTGTCCTCAGTAAAGGTTGGTGACAATCAGAAGCGGAATATTCTGTCTCGTGACATGTGAGGCACTATGAAATTCGAAGCGTGGTGTCCACACGCAGCAGCTGCTTTCTGGGGACAAGGGCTGCGCTGAGTCTCCACAGAGACGGCGCAGCAGGCAGAGCTGAGAATATTGACCTGCTGGCCCCCAAAGAGAGGATGCCTTAGGCTGCAGCTCTGGATGGGAGTGCTGGGGATGAGGCTGAGGGGGGGGGAGGTCAGCCATCCCTGAGACCCACACAGCTCTCCTGGCCCTCGCAGTTCCCCCCGGGAGCCCTGCCACACCCCAAGGCTCGTCCTTGCCAGGCAGCCCCACAGGTAAGCGTAGGTAAGGGACGTGCCAGGGCCAGGGCCCACCGTAGACAATGCCGTCGATGCAGCACTTCCTGAAGGTCATGATGTTCTGTGTGAGCGTGCCTGTCTTGTCGGAGAAGACGTACTCCACCTGGCCCAGCTGGTCGCTGAGGCTGGTGTTGCGGGCTTTGGCAGGCATGTCCTGGGGCTCGTAATACATCTGCACATCCCAGTTGATGAAAATGCTGTTCCCCAAGTGGATGAATTCAGCTCTGCAAACGCAAGCTGGGTCACGCCCTGGCCCGTACCCGCCCCGGCTCCCACACGTCTCCCTCTGAGCAGCGGGTGGGGAGGACGCTCACGTGAAGAACGTGGACATGGGCACCATGACGCTGAGCAGGATGAGGAAGCTGCAGGAGTTGAGGAAAGACTCGGTGGTCACACTGTGCACGTGCTTCTCAGCCACGTAGTGGTGCTTGGCCTTGAATTCTGTCACCATGTCCCGGAAGCCCAAGGTCAAAGCCATAGAGATCAGCACCAGGAACACAAAGATCTGCTCAGCAAATGAGAGGGTGGAGCGTGTGGAGAGACCCGGAGCAGCACCTAGATGCCTCAGGGACTCGCTGACAGGGACAGAGTCAGTGTAAAAGACAAACAGAAGATGGGAAGCCCCTCCCCCCCCAACCAAGATCCGCCCTCAGGATCAGGAAGAGGAGCTGGGAGGTGGCTGGCAGTCCCAGGGGGAGGGGAACTTGCAGGGGTTTTGCTGGGTTTTGTGGCTGCTATTTTAAAAGTTATGACAATGATTTTTAAAAAGATAAAGTTGATTAGGCAAAAACTTAAGAATTGTTAAATAAGTGTGCATGGAGATAAGGTGAACATTTTATTATCTTTTGTGGGTTTGGGAAAATGTCAGGACCAAAATTTATTTTGTAGCCCTGAGTGATGTGGCTCAGATGCTTGGACTTTGTACCACAGAGCAAAAGATCTCCGGTTCAGTTCCCAGTCAGGGCACGTGCCTGGGCTGTAGGCCGGTCACATGTGAGAAGCAACCAATCGATGTTTCTCTCACACATTGCTGTTCCTCTCCCTCTCTTTATCCCTCCCTTCCTTTCTCTTTAAAAATAAATAAAATCTTTATAAAAATTTATTTAGAAAGACATTTTTTAATATCATGATTATAAGAAGATTCTCTGGCCCACAGACCTATCTGTATGATCAGGACGCATGTTTTGCAGAGGAGGAGACCGAGCCCTGAAAAGTGACAGCTGGGGCTTCTGTGGGGAGGGCCCTCTCCCTTTCCCCTTCGGTGTTCCTTCCCACTTCAGGGCAGGGCTCTAGGCAGCTCACCAGCATCACCAGCCTGTTCATCAGACGATCTATCTTGGTTCTCTTCAGATGGATCTTGCCACAGTTCCTCATGATCTTTGTGTCAAAACCTGTAGGGTTTGCATCCATCCATCCATCCATCCATCAAATCCTCCGCCCCTGTGTCACCCCACCCCTCTACCCATGCACCCACCTGCCCAGTCACCCACCCATCTACAGACAAGTACGCTGCTTTTTCCAGCCAGACAACAAGGGTGCTGGCTCAATACGTCCATTTCCAAAGTTCTAGAACCCAGGCCCCATAGAAGCCACGCTGGGAGCCCCACGTCTTATGCTGCAGACACACGGCAGCCAGGCCTGGCCTCGTGACTTTTTCCCAATGACCACAGGGCTCTTGCCCACCCGCCCCAGGACAGCTCGCACTGCAGAGGCCCTAGAGCGGCTGTACCGGCATAGATGACCATTCCGTAGCAGGTGTCTGTGTTCCGGATCTTGCAGCCTCGTAGAAGGATGTTGCCACTGTCCAGGGAGTATTTCTTGCCCTCCCACTTCAAGTGTCCCATTAAGTGGTGCATTCGACTGTTGGGTTCTTCACACACCACCTTGCCTATGGGCAACCATGGAGCCGAGGACATGGCTGGGGTTGGGCCACCCCTCCCCAGTGCAGGGTGGGGCAGGTTGTGGGGAATATTCCATCACCCTCTGGTTCCGGCCCCCATCATGGGCCCTGTACTGTCTGTCCAGAACTTGCCCCTCTGGCATCGCCACCCCGCTGCCACGTAGCCTCTCCTGGATTCTCCAGAGCTGGCCCTGTTAAGCCTCAAGGCTTCCGTACATGCTCCTCCTTGTGCCAGGACTCACAGCTCCTTAGGGAAACCCTCTCTGACCCTCCAGCCAGATCAGTTTCCCTGCCAAAACCCCTTCCTCCTGGTTATATCCTGGGGGGTCAATAGACATTTACTCCTGCCACTGCTGTCGTGAATACCTATGAGTTCTCGGAGAGGAGGTGCCAGCCTCGTCTCCGTCATGCTGGGACCCTGCAGCCCCGCCCTGGCCCACCGTGCCCGGCCCTCCCCGCAAACACGGCTTTCCTCAGATATCATGGAAACAACCAGTGCATGAGTGTCGAGAGCAAAGGGGCCGTGGTTTGAGAGAATGAGTCTGCTCTAGAGCCAATTAGAGTGTCCTGTCTTTGCGACAAGGCAGGGAAAAAGTCATGCATCCCCTTGCTAGGCTCTGGCAAACTGTAGTCGTACCCACAGGTGTGAAATGTCTCACTTTTCAGGTGGAAAATAAGAAGCTGTGATGGATAGGTCGGTTCCCTGTCTGTCTGCACAGGCTGCCTTCATCATTAAAAAACCAAAAACATTTTCTTTAATGTGATCACATTTCAAAAATAAAATGCAATGCCTGATAAAATGGTGCAGCATGTTTCATAACAATAACAGAAAACACCTCGACTGTTGAGTGGATGGAAAGAACATGAAACAGCCCTGGCTGGCGTAGCTCAGTGGATTGAGCGTGGGCTGCGAACCAAAGCATCGCAGGTTCAATTCCCAGTCAGGGCACATGCCTGGGTTGCAGGGCACGGCCCCCAGCAACCGCACATTGATGTTTCTCTCTCTCTCTCTCTCTCTCCCCCTCTTTCCTCTCTAAAAATAAATAAATAAAATCTTAAAAAAAAAAAAAAGAAAGAAAGAAAGAACATGAAACAGGCCCGGGATAAGCTGGCCCTTTCAAAGCCATCCCAACCCCCCAGCACCTCCCAGCAGGCCCCACCGCCATCCCCAGACCCAGTGAGAGGGGGAACTTTCACGTCCACTGCACGGAGGGACTGACAAAGGCCCGGGTGGAGTGCATGAATCACCACTGCTCACCTTGAAAGGAAGTCATGTTCCTGATGCTGGTTAGCTCATGGTGTGTGACCGTCAGGGCCTGTCTGAACTTCAAGTTGGTCTCCCTGGTGATGAGAAGGGAGGAAAGTGAGAGGTGGGAACAAGTAGCACTCTGGGCAAGGCCACGCCAGCCCCCTTCCAGAGCCACTGAAACATTTTCACTGAGCCCCTACTGTGCACCAGCTGCCAATCAGGAGGCCAAGGCCCAGAGAGGGAGAGGGCCTTGCCCAAGGTCACACAGGACATGAGCAAAATGGCTGAGGCAAAACTCTAAGGTCTTCTCATTTTCAGGCACCTGCACCTGAAGCACAATAGGGCCCCAGCAATGTTGCTGCAAAGAAGGTGGGCCCCTTCTTCTGATTTAATATTATTGCCCCCTGCCCGTTTGCAGGTGCCCCACACGTGCTCCCAGGATGAATGACCTAAATACCCCAGTGGGCTTGGGGAGCCACATTTTGTGGCCACTGGGGAAGGTCTCGCTGGTTCCCAGGTTCCCAAGCCCCCAGCGATGACCAGCGCCTCACCCATCAATGTCGGCTGTCTCCACATAGCACAGGCTGCTGGGCTCCGTGCTGGCCAGCAAGAGCACGTCGGCCTGAGTGGGGAGGTGGAGTGGGAGGTGGAGGTGGAGTGGGTGGAGTGGAAACAGCATTGTGGAGAGGGCTGGGGGGTGGGGACCAGAGGAAGACAAGCAGGAAGGCAGCCCTCCCCCAGCAGCAGGGAGTTCTGGGCCGGCTGATAGTAGCTCACCGGGACAATGTTGTCTTTGTGCAGACGAACGAGGTCCCCCACACACAGGTCCTTCCATTTTTTCCACAGAAAGCTGTGGGGGGCAGGTGGCAAATGTGAGAGGGGACCCCAATCAGGCCCACCTTTGGAACCCCAGGCCCCATGCCACCCCCAAGCTGGAAGAACACCTTGGGGAACCGGCTGCAGATGCCCCTGGGGTGCTTTACTTCCCTGCGTGCCCACCTGCAGGTCTTTGGGGGGTGCGGTGGGCTCGGCCCACCTAGGAAGTCCAACCTTCCCCAACTTTTCCCCTCCTGCTCGTTCTGTATCCAGGTCCCTTCAGACCTTCTCTGCCTCTCTCTGCAGCTGCACTTGCAGCCCTGCGAGGGTTAGCAGTCAGGTCCTCATCCTCTGTCCCACCACAGGGCCCACACCCAGGCCTGGTAGACAGCAGGCATCTAATAAATGCTGGCTGGGTCTCTGTCAGACATCAGACTCAACCGGGATGCCCAGGGGACATGAAAGGTTCCAGGCACTCCAATGGGCACCCCTCCCTGATGTGTCCTCACCCTTCCACACCCCCCTCCACTGTGCTGGAGTCTTCTTCCTTAGGACGAACTTCCCCCAACACAGCACCAGAGGCCTCACCTCTTCCCGACCAGCACCTGGCACAGCCTGTTGTTGACGGTCCGGTCACTCCTGTGTCGACCCTGAGCCAACAGCGTGGATCAGAGGGGGGGCTCCACCCCAGCCCTGCTCCCCCAGGGTGATCCCACCCCCAGCCATGCCCCCATCCTGCCCCCACACTGCCCTGGTGAGGGCCCAGGTGCAGAGCACAGTTCCAGCTCGCACATGTGGTCCCGATAGTGAGCCCACACCATCCACATCTGTCTGGGGCCCCTGGTTGGGGAGGGGACTGTGGAGACAACCGCTATTGGCAGCAGAGGGAAGGCATAGTCCACCTGCCACCCAGAGTGGCAGCAAGGGCCAAAGGCCACAGGGCACTACCCCTTGTGGCAGCAAGACAAGGACCCCACCTTGTCCCCAGTCCCCTCCCCAACTTTACTTCGACCCCACTTACAATGTCATCCACCAGGTCTCGAGTGGCCCGGATGACGAGCAGAGAGACGAAGGGAGTGAAGAGGGTGAACCACGGCAGTGTGGAGATCTCGGGGACGCCCTGACACACAGGTGGGTCATGCTGGGTGGGCAGTGCTGACCCTGCATCCCTAACACTCCCTGCAACCGCTGCCCCCGTCCGCCCACCCAGCCCCTCAGCCTGGCATTCTGTGTCCCACCTGCCAACTACCTGGGCCCGGGGCCGGCCACCTCCCCACACAAACCTTGGGACGGCTGCCTCTCCACTTCCTCTCCCTTCCCGGAACTTCTCCCCAGCAGACTCATCTCCCCTCCCTGACCAGCTCCCATGTCGCGCTCCCCAGGAAGCCCTGCTGACCCCAAGCTTGCTCCCCGCTCGGGGCCTTGGCTTTACTGTCTGTAAGCCCGCTCTTCCCAGTCACCCTTCAGGCCTGAGCTCCAAGTGAACCCCAGATGGGCCTGGGTGGCATGTGGGTCCCCTTGCCATCACTGGTTCCCGCTATACGGCTTGATGACAGTGGCTATCAGGGCCACTGCCAGGCCTCCAGTGTCCAGCATAGGACCCACACACTATATGTTTATTGGATCGATGGATAAAAGCAGAGGGTCGGAATGGAATGAATGTTAGGTGAATGGACTGCTAGGTGAGGGGCAGGGTGCTCTGTAAACTGCCCACCCGCTGAAAGAGGAAGCTTCTCAGGCAGGACTCTGCCCCTCTGGCAGGGCCACCCAGGTGCTAGCAAGTGGCCCGGAGGGTCCTGAGAATCTGTTCTCAACTCTTCTTTCCTCTTCACCCTTTGAGGTCAGGTCAATGGGTTGGGGCCAAGGGGGTCATGTGGCCAAGGCCATCCATCCTGGGGAGGCTCTGTGCCCTCCTCAAACTCAGAGGAGCCACTCATGCACCTTCATCACTGAACATGTATACTGAGCGCCTCCTGTGAGCCAGGCCCTGGGCCAGGCAGTGGGAATGCAGCCATGAGGGCGCTCCCAGTGTGTGAGGAGCCAGATACTGACCCCTTACAACTGCACAGTCAGACTACACACTTGAACCTCCGTGTATCTACAGACCCATGTGTCAAAACTAGTCAAGGAGGGCTTCCTGGAGGAGGCAATTTGAGCAGGTGGAAGGAATGGTGTGTGCGCAGGTGCCACCCTCACTCTACCCTACCTGGAGGATGATGATAAAAAGGAAGTAGACGTTGGACATTCGGTGGAACTGCTCATACAGATTTAAGGGCAGGAAGGAGAAGAAGTTGTACTTGGCCGTGTGGATGGTGTTGTCCTGCAATGACAGCCAGCATGGGGCGCTGCTCTGGCCAGGGCTCCACTCTGGTCTTGCCCCACCCTTTGCTCACAATCAGCAACAATTGAGCACCCAAAATGTGCAAAGCCTGCAACACGCATTAACTATCTACCAAACCCAAGGCCTCAAGCCAGCTCTACCGAGTACCAGCTGAGTGAGAGCCTCGAGCCAGCATCAGCTGAGCCCCTGCTACATGCAAAGACCTTTCGAGCAGGGCCCTGACTCCAGTATTTTCCAAAGTGAGACACATGCAAGGTGATTTTAAAAAGAGCCTGATGAACACATTGTACTTTGAATGTTTAGTATTAATTAACTGATTTTAAGGTGAACTGGGGTGGGGCCAAGGACACACAAGAAATTCCAGCGCCAAACTGGTAATTCGCTGATTAAAACTGGGGGGAAGGGGTAGGCTGGGTGGGAGGAGGTCGGGGAGGGCAGTAAGGCTGGGGCTACCCACCTTGTACTTCTTCCTCTGCCAACACAGGAAGGCCTTCTCCCTGAACTGGTCATTGTAAGTCCGGTCGTTGGCCTTCACTTCCCAGGTGAACGCTGAAGCCAGAGAGAATGGGGCGTGGTGTGGGGCGCATACAAACGCTACCTAATGATCCCCAGGGGAGGTCTAATGGGCCTCCGGGGGAACCCAGACACTCTCTGCCATGGGTGTGGGAGCTGGTAAACAAACACCACTCTGGGCCAGGCCCTAGGCACAGAGGACATGCCCTGGGAGACCCATTCACACCCATTCCTTTCACAGAGGGGGTAAAACTGAGGCCTGGTGCCCAGCTCCGAGGTGTGCGAGGCTGCTCGCCCAACCTGGGCAGCCCAGCTAGTTCAGGTCTGCAGCCCCCAGTTCCTTAGCCTGGCATTCAGTTCTGGGATCTGGGACTATTTGTAAGCTGCGGACAACCCCATGCTGGGTCTGTCGAATGGGTTTGGGTGGTCTCCCTGTCTCCACACTCCAGCCACCACCCTATAAGGCCCCTTGGTTTCCTCCACAGACCCCATGTCACCCACTTGGCCCCAAAACATGCACCTGAGTTCTTTTCTTCCTCAAGGTCCTTGCTGTAGGCCAGACTGCCCCTGCTGGTTGGGCTGTAGGGGGAGAGGGTTCAAGGTTACACCAGTGGCCCAGCCCTTGCTAGACACTGTCTATTACTCCACCCCCTTCAAAACATCACCTCCCACTTCCATCGGCTGCCCCCTCCCCAGGCTCTGAAGGTCCAGCCACTGGCTCTGTGTTCTACCCTGGATATCTACTGATCCCCAATCTTGCAACAGCCTCACATTCACCAGTCCTCCCAGCTACCAAGCTGAGGTTGCCTCAACTTCCATTACAGCCAGTACCCCAGGATGGATTCTGGTCAGCGCTGCCGACCCTCAGGGCTGCCCTCAGTCCAGGCTACCATCATTCCTCCTGGGATGGCCATACCCACCTCCTCCAGTTTCCCTGCTGCCCCTCTCCTGCCCCAGTTCCCACATGGGACACAATGCCCATCCCACTGAGGGGCCCATCAGTGTTCACTGATTGACTACATCGGCCCCAGGGCTATACATCATGTCGGTAAATGTGTATACTAGCTGCTCGGAGCCAAGCTGCTCCGAGAGGTCTCAGGGCAGTTAACTGTGATGGAGGCAGACACCAGACCTTCCACAGAGCCCGAACCTTCTCACCGCTTAGTTCATGGTCACTCCTTCAGTGCCAGGAACTTGTCTCACCAGGGGGCCCTCAGCAGCTCTCTAAGTCCTTGCCGGGGCAGTTCCCTCTGCCCAAGAAGCAACCTTCCCGCATGCTTGGCCACAGCCTCCTCACCCTTCTGGTCTCAGCTTATAGTTCTCAGATGGTCCCGGCTTGTTCAGGCACCTCCTCTGGGCTCTCCCTCTGCCTGGGATGTCCCCCATTCCAGGTCTCACCACCTTCTCTCCTCTGCTTCTTCCCCTGTCTGGGAGGCCGCGTGCACTGGAAACCTCCCAGGGCAGGAGGGCTGGTGTCTGAGTCACGTGTGTCCCTGGAGCCATGGGGTAGGACCTGCTCAGGGACCGCTCTCCTGCTCCTGGGAGCCTGAGTCGTGCCATACCCCTTCCCCAAAGGAAAAGAAGTGAGGCTCGGCCAGTGACCTAGAGCCCAGGGAGACCCCGCACAGGGCAGGTGGGGTTGGAGAGGTGATGGGACCGCCAGAATTCACCCAAAGTAGTGTAGCTAGGATAGGAAGACGCCCCAGCGCTTGCCTCCTCCTCACTCCTATGCAGCTCACCCAAGCTCCCCTTTAGCTGTCCTTCCCGAGGTCTCAAGGCGTGGATTTCAAGGCCCAACCGGTCCCCTCCCCCGGGTCCTTCCTGGTCGGGGAGATCGGTGTACACAGTCGGCACCCCTCCGGATTCTGTCCTGCGCGAACCTCTACAGGGCGCCAGCTCCGCAGTTGCAGGGACCTCCCGCCCATCCTCTGACGGATGGAGTCCTGACAGGTTGCGCGGGAATGCACAGCAGCCTGAGCGCCGCCGCCCACAGGCACGGGCCAAGGCGCAGTCCTGCCTAGGGCACTCCGCGGGCGTCCAGGGTTGGGGTGTGGGGGCGTGAGTGGGGAGTGGGGAATGTACTGGTGCAGTTTGCCTGGTGCCAACGGCCTGAAAAGGGAAGTGCGGGCGCGGGGCCAAGCAGGGTCGAAGGGCGAGCCTAGGCTGAGGATGACCTTGGGGGGCGCTGAGGGAGGGGCCAAGAAGTCGAGGAGTCCAGGAGGGGCCTTGCAGAGAGGACCTGGGTAGGGGAAAGGTAGGGCAGCCCTGTGGGCGGAGCGAGGGCAGAGGCGGAGCCTGGGAGGGTTCTCTGGAGTGGTGCCAGCTCAGGGGTGAGCCCGCTGCTGTGGGTCGGGGACTGCGGTGGTCAGCGGGCGGGGTCTTAAGCAACAGGACAGGCGATGAGGGGGCATGTCTTAATAGCTACAGGGTGTTAAGGGGCCAGTCCTTTAGGGGCAGGATCTTGTAAAGCTGGGCCTGGGTGAGGGGGATTGGAGCCTGCTGAGGTTGGGCGGGGCAGGTATGGGACTAGGGGCGGAGGAAGGACGCACCCTTAGATAACTGCAAGTCTGAGGGCCTGGGTTTTCACACGTTCTATGCGCAGGCGCAGTGTTGGGCGCCGGGCTAGGGCAGGCCGTTAGAGCCACTGAGACTATCCCCATACCTGGAGGAAACCCATAAGGCTCTGCGCTGGTTTGTGCCCACTGAGTGAGCAGCATGGGCTTTCGGGGGATCTTCCTGAAGGAGGCGATGGGGTGGGAGACAGTGGTGAGGCTGAAGCCGCCTCCTGCTGGAGATGGGGAACTGAGTCAGGGCAGAAGGGTGTGTGGAAGGCGCTACTAAAATTAGGGTCGCCTTGAGAGTTGGGGCTTACGGGGGTGGGGCAAACTGGGGGGCACAGGAGATGATTAGCTCTGTGTTTCACATTTTCACTTTTTGGAGGCCCCTGAAGCGCGGAGATCAGGAAAGCAGTGGGCTCTGGGCACTTCCCCCCAGCCCTGGGGTCCTTCACTCTGGCCCAGTCCTGACCCAACATACAGGGGTGCCTGTGTCTGACTGTGCCCTAGTGTCTTCTTCCTACCTGGGCTGAGTGCCCCTGAAGTACCAGCATCGCCCATGAGCAAATGGGTGAGTGAATGATGGGTGAACAGCAACTTCCCAATCACTTTTCTTTGAAAGGTGGGTCTGCACATCCTGCTTGGCCTCTGGGAGCGCCAAGTAAACTTCTCGTTCATTCATTCATTCATTCATCCACTCCGCGAATGTTAATCCAGCCCTACCCAGCGATTAATGAGAAAGACCCCGGGGAAAAGGCTTTAGGAGAGATCTTGCTGGGTGCAGGTGTGACGAGGGGTCAGGGGACCTTTCTCCCTGAGATAGCAACAGCGGGCAGCGGAGCTTCCAGACCAGTGAGAAATGGGTTTTGGCCTCCAAGAGCCAACAGGTTCCGCAAGCTGTAAGCCTGCATACCTCCTGAATTGGGGAGCTCCTCTCCCAGCTTCCCCTCACTCATGCTGAGGAGGGGTACAGATACCACATGGAAACAGGCTTCTGTGAAGCCACTAGCACCACCTACTTAGAAAACTCTTATTTACAGAAGAGGAAGGTCAACGTCTGCTGGTTACAAGATTGGTCCCAGAGGGGTGTGACAGTGGCAGAGGCCTGACTGGACCAAACGCTGTCCCCCTCCAGAGCCCTCAGGTCCTGGAGGAGAAATCCAAAGCAGCCACGGTCCAGGAAACCCCTAGGTGAGGGGCTGCCATGTCCTCAACCCGGGATCCTGCCCTCTTGGCCTTTAGCAAAAGCGAGAGTGACCGGGGGGCAGGCTTCCTCACGGCAGCCTTCCCCCCAGCACCTTTGTGCTCCCACATCAGGACCCGAGTACCCCAGCATCTTCATTCCCATATCCTCAGCCTCACTTTTCACTCTGAACAACTTAAAAGTGGAATCTTGCCCTGGCCAGTGTGGCTCAGCTATAGTGTCGTCCCACACTCCAAAAGGTTGGGGGTCTGATTCCCGCTCAGGGCACATACCTAGATTGAAGGTTCAACCCTCAGTCAGGGAAAATATGTTAAAAAAAAAAATTCTGAACAGCCCTGGCCCTCCCACACCCCAAGAACCAAAGCAACACATAAACAGGGTGAACGCAGGGAGCCGGGCATGCACATGTCTAGGGATTGGATCGGCAAACGGCACACAGCAGACCGTGGCCGCCCTGCCCTTTCCGTGGTGGCTTCCCAGACATTCAGCCTCTCACAGAACGTGGCTGCCGGCCCCCACCAAGGGACTGGAGGAGTAACAGGCCCTGACCATCCGCACTGCCCAGGGCCCTTGGCCTGCAGGGGAACACTGCATGCCCAGAACAGGGAGGGGGGTGCAGGGCCCGGGAGACAGCCTGGGTGGCTTTCCTGCCCCCGCCACTGGGGCAAGTCCTCCTTCACAGAGTATGTGGAGCCACACCTGGCACCAAGAACACTACTGGACCCCATTACATCTAAAATCCATACAAACATTTATTCTGTCCCTGCCTGGGGGTGAGGGAAAGGGGGCTGGGGCACTGGGAGGGGCTGTGGGCCTTGACAGCTCCCTGCTCCCAGGGCAGGGCTCCAATGGGAGTGTCCACACACCGGGGCTCTGGGGACATCTGGAGGGCCAGGCCCTGGGGGCTGGAGGAGGGGCTGGCCTGGTTCCTAGAGGTCAAGGACTTGCGGGGACGGCTGGGGGAGGCCAGTTCTCACCCAACCGGGCCCAGGCCAGGCTGGATTCTTGGGTCCTGGTGGCTGTGGAGGCACCAGCTGACTGCTCCCGCCCCCCCAACCCCCATCCCCCCCAGGAGGGAAGGCAGCACCGGGGTCTTGCTCCTCCAGGTGTGTGTGGGGGTGGGGAACTATGCAAGTCATCAGGTTTAAATTAAAAATAACAATACAAAATAAAAAAAGATAACCCCTGTCCAAACAAACCTGTGACAAGCCCACCCAACCCACTGGATACTGGCAGGTGAGAGGGAAGGAGCAGGTGGTCAGCCTACAAAGGTCACTGCTGGGGACAAAAGCAGGGCCTGGCTGGTGTGCCAGGCAGGTGGTCCCAGCCTCCTTGGTCGGCAGCAGCAGTTTCCAAATGACAGCAGCCTGGGGCAGAGGCAGGGAGGGCACAAGGGGCCACATGGGCTGGGCCTCCATGTATGTCTTGAGCTGGGTCTTGAGTGCCATTTGGCTCCTCCCGTGCTCTCCATTCCCATGTCTTGGTGACATGGACAGGGTTAGCTCTCAAGATTTATTGCACTGTTTTGGAAGAAGCCTGGGGCTAGAGGATGGGCCAGGGCAGCGGGAGGCAGGAAGCAGGAGGGCAGGTGGGCAGGCGGCGGTCACCGCTTGGTCTTGGCGTCTTCTCGAATCTTCCAGATCACCAGGTGCATGCAGGCACTGGCGTCCTCACTGGAGCTGTGCCCATCCACTGTGGAGTGGGCAGAGGGTCAGGGCGAGCCAGCCCTGGGGCCCCACCCTGCCCCTGCCAAGCCCCAACCCTGGCCCCCGCTCGCCCCATCATTCACCGTTGTCCTGGATGATCTGTCTGAGGTAGTCAGCCATGAGATTCCGCAGGGAGCGTTTGTAGGGGAGGCCCAGGCGGTGTGGGAAGAGCACAGATGTGTCCACCACAGTGCTGTGGATGACCTGTGGGAACAGCCGGCCAGTCCGGGTAGGGTCCAGGACCCCGGGAGGCCCTCAAAGGCGGGCAGGGCTTGGAAGGATTCCAGAGCAGTGTGCCTGGTCACTGACCCACAGCCCCACTCGCCCTCTGAGGATGAAGTCTGGGAGGCCAGGATACCTTCAAGGCCAGCAGGTCGCTCTCTAGGCTGTGTCCAATAAGGATGGTATTGGCATTGAACATGCTCAGGAGGACGGCCTGGACATCCCGGAGTGAGATGTTTGTGTCGGCAAGGTCAGCCTCAGTCACCCCAGAAAACCTAGTGCAGGCAGGGCAGGGAACTTAGGGTAGCTGGGAGGACACCAGAGGTCCCCAAACCATGAGCTGCATCAGGGTCATGGGGACTGGACACCGGTGGACCATGGGGTTCCCACCCCGGAATCCCAGGTCCTTCAGGGTCAGGCCGCACCTTGTGTTGTAGTCAACAATCTCGTTGTCCGGCTTGACGAAGGTGTCGTAAACAACCTGCATGTCAGTGTCCACCACCGTGACGCGTGTCAACTCCAGGCCATATGTGGTGTAGGACTGCAGGCCAGAAGGATGCAGCTCAGACACACCCCACAGCCTGCCTCCCTCCCTGGGTGCCACTGACCACACCCCCCAGCCCAGTGCTCACGAGAAGGCTGCCCCGATTCCAGAGCTCCGCGGCAGAGGCCTAGGAGCCCAGGGGTCAGAGCAGGCACGCACCAGGCACTCTCCCCCAGAGCCTACACTGTGCACGTGAAGCCCACACAGCATCCGAGTGCAGAGGGGACATGAGTATGCATGGCTGTGCCCAGGGTGTATGGTGTGTGCTGGGGATGAGGTGAGAGTGTCTACTGGTGACTAGAAAAGCCCTTTCTGAGCAGAGGTTGGCAATGAGCCTCAGAGCTACAGACACGGCGTGACCCACAGGGAGGTGGGTCCATCTGCTGTTCATGGCTCTTGACCCGCTCCTGTTATCCTAAGTCCTGCACTGGCCCAAAGCTTCCGGAGGAGGAGCCGGGACAGCCCCATGGGGCAGGAAGACCCCTGCAGCTCACGAGGGCCATGAGTCCTCAGCAAGTGTCAGCCAGGTGACTCACCATTTCACAGTCAAGGGCATAGATTCCAGGGTGAGCATCTTCTGGAAGCTCTTTATCAAAGGTCTTCATGAACCCTTCCAGGTTTTCCT
Organism: Phyllostomus hastatus; assembly: GCF_019186645.2. Taxonomy (NCBI): domain Eukaryota; kingdom Metazoa; phylum Chordata; class Mammalia; order Chiroptera; family Phyllostomidae; genus Phyllostomus; species Phyllostomus hastatus. Next base: position 4,152,355 of record NW_025333640.1, on the reverse strand, counting down.
TGCGGCCATCCTGCACATGTTGCTGAGAGGGGGGAGGGGAAGGAAGGTGAGTGTGGGAGGCTCAGAGGGTGGGGAGGGGACCTCAGGAAAAGCCAACAGGCCAAGTTCACAGGACCAGACTAAACTCCCCTTTCCAAAGCAGATAAACCAAAGGACAGGAGAGGCCAGCAGGCTAACCTGCTCCTATCAGGACAGAGTAGGATATTCCCAGGATGAGGAGGCATCGACAAGGCCCAGGAGACCTACCTTGGCGACCTGGCAGCCAGTGGAGCCAATGGCAGCTGAGCAGCACATGTACTGAGTCTCCCAGCCACCTGCCGCTGCAAGGGAGACAGGGGTCAGTGGCAGTGTTCTCACATCTCTTGCAGGCAGTTGCTGACATCCACTTTGCCTGGGCCGGCAGGGGCTTCCCAGGATATGGGACCCCGGCCCTGGGTTGAAGGGTGGCCCCTGTGAGGCTGGGGATTCTAGCCCTATTCCTGGGGGACACCAGGACCTACAGGGGAGAGAGGACTTGGGACAGGGGGCTGACCCTGCACGGCCCCTCCCCCACACCATCAGCAAGGACACATGCAGGCACGGGTCTCCTTGGGGCCTGCCCAAGGAAACACAGCACCCCAGGGGACCTTCTGTGTGCCCCCAGGGGTGCCCCCAGGGCAGCCACCAGCGCTCCAGGAGACCAGTGCGTTCCCGTGGGTGAGAACCCGGCCACATGAGCCACTAAGCGAAACTAACAGCTGCAGGACAGGACAAACCCATTGTTCTCAAACACCCACGTATTTCTCACAAGCGCTTATGTACTGAAGAAGGGCAAGCGGGGGCGATGGGGTTGTGAGGAGGCCTTCCTTTATCTGTCTAAATGTTGTAACAGAAGATTTTCACATTACTTTTGTCAAAAAGTACCAACTAAGGTAAAGAAAATTAAAAAGGGGTTGCGGAGGATCAGAGAGGCGGGGGACAGGCCTGGGTCTCACCTCGGTTTCGGCGGAGCCGCCCCCAGTGGTAGTAACATTCTTCCTCGCGCACACACCGGCCAGAGGGGGACACGAGGTACTCGGTGCCACAGCGGCAGCAGACCCGGCAGGAGGCTGGGGGTGCAGACAGGAGGACAGGTGAGGAGTCAGGCAGGCCCCCGCGCCTGAGCCTCTCTGTGTCTGCACCTGCTGGTTCCTGCACCCGGACGGCCTCCCCCATGCACCCTAAAAGGAGCGCAGGGGCAAGAGGCAACTCACAGTCTTTGGGTGGCTTCTCCTCGGCAGTGAAGATGACAGCACCCCCTGGCCTCTTGGGGTGTGGGAAAGGGTAGCCGTTCTCCTTGAGCTGGTCCTCAGTGAGCAGGTACTCCTTGAGGCGGTCATAGAGGGCAGCCCCTGCAGATGACCAGGACAGGCCATCAGCCCCACGGTGAGGTTAAGGATGGCCAACCTGAGAGGCAGGCAGTGGTTGGAAGGGTGGGGCAGGGGTGGGGGACAGGCACTGTGCCCTGGGCCCTGGAGGAGTCAGGCTCACCTTTCAGATCCTCCACACGGGGACTGTTTGGCCGGCTGAGTGAGAAGCTGGTCTTGGCGGCCAACTTGCCCCCCAGCACCACCTCATGGGACACCACCCTCCGGCTACTGGTTTCTGGAAGCGGGAGGAGAAGGTGAAACAAGGCTGAGCATCCCCCATCCCTCCAAGTGCTCCCTCACTTCCTCAGTGCCCTGTTTCCAGGACAGCCTGGTCACCACCCAGAGTCAGGGGAGGCCCGACCTCATGTGACCCTCAGCCAGTTGCCCCCCCCCCACATTAACTCAGGACCAGCAGGCCTCGGGCTGCCTGGAAGCCCCTGTTCCCCCTCATCTCCCCATGGGTGGGATTTTCACCCTTGTAGGGAAAGAATTTAACATGAGATATAATGGCCATCTCAGCCAGGAGAAGTGGATGGAGGGGGCCCAGCCGCGAACAGAACAGGGAAGCACCTGCTGATGGCTTAATGCGCCCTCGAGAGGCACCACAAACGTCTCCCCAGGTTAATGCATAGAGCAGGCAGGGCGCGCTTTGAAGAGGCAGCCCCATTAGCAGGCTGGCGGCCCCTTGCTGGAGAGACCCCGCTCTCAGAGGAGGAGGTTCTCAGAGGAGGAGGGTGGTTAAAAGCAAGAAGAGGCAGTTCTGAGGGCATGAGGCCAATGCCAGCTTAGACAGAGCCTGACAGCCAGGGGCCTTTTGTCTGAGAATCTTACCACTCAGAGCGGCAGAAAGGCTGCCAGAAGGGTCCCAGCCACTCTCTGCAGGAGGTGTGGGGCTGAGTCCTCTAGATGCAACACCCAGGCTGCCCCCACCCTGCCCGACTTACTGCTGAGACCAGGCACAGTGCTGGGGACCAGGCCCCGCAGCTTCTTGAGGGTGTTCACAGCTACATTCAGGTAGATGTTCTTGCTGGGGCTGCGGTCGTAGGCCACCTTCTCCTCGTTTAGTGCCTAAGGATGAGATGCCACTCATTCCTGGACATCCCGATGGGTGGTCCTAGCCCCTCTGCCCAGGTCTTGGCCCTGCAGCTCCCGGACACTGGCCACCACTTCCCAGGGTCACCCACCTTCTCTATGGCTTCCTGGTTGGAGGAGCAGAACTTGAGACATTCCTCAATAAACAAGTTGAGATATCGTTGACGGATGACGGTGGGGACTTTGCCCCCAAACTCTTTTGGAATAACAGGCTTCTTTAAACTCTGGAGGGGACACAGAAACAGCGGAGGGTGGTATGCCCTGCCTGGTCTTCTGACACACTTCTTGGAATCCCATCTACACAGGGTGAAGCCTGCTGGAAACTGGGTCTTAGGGTCATCAGAGGCTGGCTGGTGCCAAGAGATGACTATCCCAGTGCTGACAAGAGGGGAGGGCTCATGGTACTCTGCCCTCTCTCTCTGCTCAATGTTTCTGTGAATCAAAACTAGGCTAAAAAGTGAAAGGCAATGAACCTAAGAGAAAACAAAGGAACAGGAAGAGGGAAAAGCAAGCCTGTGATGCTGGGCGCATCACGAGTGGGATGCCCTGTCTCCCACGGGAAGGGGCAATACCTGTAAAGATGGGCTGTGCGCCACGCGCTTGGGGGTGATGGTGCTGGTGGTCTTGGAAGCCATGCCTGACAGCGTGCGCGTCTTCAGGGGCTGGCTGCCCAGCTCAAGGCCATTGGGAGGTTGGCTGCTGCTGGCTGCAAGGGTCCTCTTGGCACCTGTGGAGGTCGGCGGGGGACAGGGGATGTGAGTGCAGGAAGACAGCACACCCATCACTGAGCTGCAGAGCACTAGGCAGCTGCGGTCGTTCAGCATCAGCAGGATGTGCATCTCAGAGCACAGGGCGGAGGGCGAGGGGTGGGAACACAGGCTATGGAAGGACATTAGGCTCTATCTGCTTTTGGGCAAGTCCATTGAGAGAAGGGACACAAAAATGGAGCTGCGAAAGCCAGCAGGGTGGTCCAGCGAGTGGCTGGGGGCATGGGAAGCCTCTGCCACATGTTCCAGCCCCTGACTCCGAAGCATTGACATCTGAGGGAGGAAAGGTCCTGGTTCCTGGACTGAGGACCAGAGGGTCTGGGATGCCCGGCCTGGTCATTGTGACCCAGCTGGCCTGCCCGCACTGCTTCTGTGTTCTCCACCCTCTTTGGTGAGGTCACAAACCAGTCTCCCACCCCCAGGAAGGAGGGTTAGAGTTAGGGCCGTTTCCAAGGGCTCCAGGTGGGGCAGTGGGGTCAGGGAAGGTGCATCTCCCAGTGTGTGTGCACAGGGGCCCTCTGACCATCTCTGAGCCTGGGCTCAGCCCTGATGGAGGGACAGGAGCAGATGAGGAGACTAAGGCATGGAGTGCTGGGCCCAGGTCCCTGGCTCCTGGGAATCCCATGCCAGGGTTGGCGGTGCAGGCCCCACAGGAAGGAAGGGAGGTCTATGCACTTTTCAGATTTCAGACTCGGGCAGAAGCAGTACAAGCGCGCAGCACTGGGGGGGTCTCCCGAAACTCCAGGAGAGCCGTCTAGGCTCAGGAGAGCCAGGAATGCCGGCTGTTGCAGCAGGGACTGTGGACGGCTGAATGCAAAAGGCGCAGATTTATGAAACTCTACATGTCTCAGGGTGCAATCTCCCTTCTTTGAGCTAAACCCACAACCATGCCTGTCATCATTCTAACCCTAGCACCCTGGGGAGAGAGGGATCAGGGTCTGGACACACTAAGGAAAATCAGGGGACGGCTGTGGACACCTGTGCCTGTGGGACCACCAGGTGGAACCTGACCACCCACTCAGCTGGCTACTCAAGGGGTTCTTTAAACTAGCAGCAAGGACGTCCCAGAGTGGGCAGACCTTTGGGCTGGGGAGGCCGAGCCTGCATCTGAAGAGGTTCCCAGGTGACTCCAGGGGTCTGGCCTGGCACGTTTCCTCAGCTCCAGCTACCACCAAGTAGAGACACTCCCACTGAGTGTGCAGCTCCACTTTCAGACAAGGCCCAGTTGGGAAAAGTGGCCCTGAGAGTCAGATGAGCAGCAAATACATGCCCCAGCCCTTTGCCAGATCAGCTGGTCCAGTTCAATTATGGCCTGGGACCCTGGGTTACAGCTCCAGGCTGGCCCCTCTTCCCAGCATCACCATCTGGAGCCCAGTGCCTACACAGAGACCAATCCCTGCCAGGCCACTGGCCTCCAATACTCTGGGAACCCGGGGGAGGCAGGGACACAAAGACTAGGCAGGGAAAGAACGGGAGGGCCACAAGGTGACCTCTAGGTCAGGGCCTTGGAGGGAGGCGGGAGGCCAGAGCTGAAGAGCCTTGGGTCTGGCAGACAGACACCCTCAGACTCTCCATAGCCAGCCCCCACTGCCAACACCAAGGCCAGGAGAGGCCCAGAGCACCATGCCAGTCCTGCCTTAGCCTCCTACTGACAGTCGGGGAGACACTGCCATTTTACAGACAAGCACACTAAGGCCAGGCCTTGCTCAAGGTTACCAATGCAGGTACACTGGGTGCCTCACCTCCCAAGACCTCCCCAGGACTCACCTGTAGCCAGGCAGGGGTTGGGGACGTGGGCAATCCTCCTCTTCTCTCCAGGAACTGCAATGTGAATGGAGGACGGCTTCTCGGGCGGCCGCTGAGCAGCCTGGAGCCAGCTGGCTGACTCCCTCTGTGCCAGCTGAGCTCGCCGGTAGCACACTTCCTGGGCAGTGGGAAGCCGGGTGGGGGGCAGTGGGCCTCTCCTCACGGGCTCTGGCTGAATGATGAGAAATTCCAGGACCCAGCTATATGGGGGGTGCAGCACACAGAGCAGGCCGCCAGGGGCCACAGGCTGATGGTAGAGCCACTGGTAGGGAGGCAGGGGCTCCAGGGTTGAGGCAGGGCAGGATGTACCCAGCTCCACCTGCAGAGCCTGCAGATACCCTGGTGGGAACCAGCTCAGCACTATGGCCCTCAAGCTCACATTGTCCCAGTCGTCCCAGGTGCCAGCATGGCCCTGCTCCCCTGGCCTCTGGCATCTAAGAGCCCGAGCTGTGCCTTCAGCCCTGATATAGGCATGGGGCGGGCAGAAATCCCTGGCCCTGATTCGACTGGCATGCTGACCCAACCCCATTTGATCTAATCTTCTCTGGACTGGCTTCCAGAGTCCCAGGCCTCCCTCAGAACTGAATCAACAGGAGGACGCTCCAAGTTCAGAGCGTGGGGCACATCCTCTGGCCACAGAGGAGGAATCCAAGGCTCAGAGACATCTGGCCACTTGCCCAAGATCACATAGTGCAGCTCAGAGCAAGGCAGAGGCCGGGCAGTGACCCTGGGGGAGGACTTACCTTCATCGCACTCTCCCTGCTCTGGAACCCCCCCCTCCCCCCCACAAGCATGGAACACAACTCAGACTGGATGGGGGCCCCAGGCACTTCTCTGCCAGGACACAGGGTGCGCCGGACCACATCTGACAAAGGAACCCATCAACCTTGTTCTGCAAACAGGAGATCCTTTCCCTCCCACCAGCCTCCACCCCAAAGCAAACCCTTACCTCCTTGCCTTGCTTGGAGAGATGAGAGATCCTCCTCTTTTGCCCAGGGAACAGAGTGGTCAGACCCAACTGCTCTTTGTTCTCCACCTTCTCTTCTTTGGGGGGCTGGAACACACGATCATCCCTTAGTAAGGCTCCCTCCTCTGGCCTCACCACCCACACCTATACAGCCTGGAAATCAAGGGTGGGAGTAGGGTGGGAAGGGCGGCTCCATATCACATGCAGGTCCTCACCTCCAGGCCCAGAGGCTCTCCCGGCCCCACTTTATAGGTAAGGAAACAGAATCAGTGCCCCCCAGCCAAGGACCCTGGGCACTGGCCCAGTCCTGAACCCACTCTCCACGCTGCACTGGGGAAGAGTGCTGCAGATGTGCCCAGCCCTTCATGGGCAAACTGCCTCCGGCTCCCCTCCCTCATCTACCCACCTGCCTATCTGCCTGCCCACCTTGCCCAGGGCAAGGCTCAGAAATGTGGGAACCAAGGGAATGAAATCAGATGGCAATGCCTGAAAGGGCTGTGAACGGAATGGTACTAACAAGGAGCCCAGGGTCAGACTCTGAGACCCCGCAGAGAATACAGTTTCCTGAGGTTTCTGTGCAGGGACTGTTGTGTCCTGCTGTTTAAAGCAAGCGCCCTCTGGTGGCTAACATGGGGACAAGGGACAAGGAGACAGACGGGGGCTGGTAAAGGTTTGGGAGAAAGGCCAGAGGAGGGAGGGGAAAGGAGAGGGGAAGGAGAGGGGAGGGAAGAGAGAAGAGGGGAGAGAAGGGGCCAGGGAAGAGGGAGACAAGAGGTAGAGGGGAGGAGAGAGAAAGTAGTGGAAGAAGGTAGAGGGAATGGAGAAGGACTGAAAGGAGGAGAGGGGTTGGGGAACAGGGAGAGGAACTCTGAAGAGGGGGTGGGGGTTGAGGATACCCAGTACCCCATTGCCTGACACTCTTGGAAGCTGCCGCAGGGGCCCCATCAGGTAGGCCAGAAGCCGGCCAATGGGCCATAAGCCAGCATTCTCTTTCTGGATAGGGTGCAGGAGGGAGGCAAGCAGCCACCAAGGATTGCTGAATTTTGAACGAGATAAGAGGCTATCTCCATCTTGGCACTGAGACTCCAGTCACAGGGAGACACTGGGGACGGAGAGCCCAGCAGCCTTCCTGATCCCAGCCCAGTCTCTCACCTGCCGGGCCAAGCGGCCCCTGTCCTCCGTCTTCACACAGGTAGATTCATTGAAAATGCGCAAGCACTCCTCCATGGGGTCAGAATCAAAGTCAACCTCCTTCTCCAGGGCAGAGTAGTCCACATCTGTGCCTGCCCCAGAGGAAGAAGAGGAGGAGGAGGAGGAAGAAGAGGAGGCGGCAGCGGCCTGACAAGGTGAGGGGTGCAGGGAGGCCTTGAGGCGCTTGTGCGGCCCCCGCGTGGCTGAGAGGCCCAGGCTAGAGTCCGAGTCGGAGTCTGAGCTGGAGCTGAGGCTGGGGAGGGCAGGGGGATACGGTCCAGGTGCCATGGGCCCAGGGTCCTCATCCTCACTCTCATCCCCGAAGAGGTCTGCATGGCTCAGGGTTCGCCTCTGCAGCTTGGGGGCAGTCTGGGAGGTGCCCTCATCCAGTGAGTGGGCCTTCCGCTCTACCAGCTTCCCAGGTGGAGACTTCCCACCCATCTTGTCCAGCAGCTGGGGGGCAGCTCCACGAGTGGGGCTGGGGCTTGGCTGTGGCCGCAGCGGGTCATTCACACCTTTTCCTGAGCTGGCCACTGAGGTTGCCAGAGATGACTTTTTCTTGGTCCCTTGGGGCCGCTCTGCCCTGCGCTGGACACTGCCGGCCTGTGAGCTTTTCTTGTTTGCATGTGGCTTCACAGCTGGCCTCCTGTGCTCTCCATCCTTACCCCTGTCTGTTTTCTGGATACCGTCCGTGGGCCCAGGGGCTGGCAGCACCCCACTTTTCTTCTTCTTGGGTCTTCCCTTCTTAGGGCCACTGCACTCTTTTGAGGTCGTGGCTGGAGGGGAACTGGACTTGGCTGGACATGCCCCATCGAGGCCTTTGGGAGGCTGCCTGAGGTCCCCCACATCATACTGCACCGCCATCTCCTTGGTCTCCCGAAGGCCACCCTCCTCAGGCTCCTGGCCCTCCCTGGAGCCTGGCTTGCTGGGGCCCTTGCTCTCAGCTCCTGCCTGGGCCCTCAGAGGGCTGGCAGTGGCAGGCCTGTCCCCCAGAGCTGTGGCAGCATCATCATCTGAGTCAGAGAACCTGGCATCACAGCCACTGAAAGGGTCACAGGGCTTCTTTAGTGCAGGTGTGTAGGGCTCACTGCTGCCACGGGAGCCCCGGGGCCGCTTGGGCGCCCGGTCATCCTTGGAGCTGGCCCTGCTGAGCAGCCGAGCAGAGAAATTGGACAGTGGGTCATACTCTAGGTCAGTGGATGGCTTAGAATCATCTACCACGTACTTGCTGCTAGAAACTGGGCGGCTATACCGCCGAGGCTGGCTCATGGCCTTGGGGATGTACTCCAGGGCACCACTGCCCCCTCTGCCATGGCCCTGAGCTGGGTCCAAAGAGGCCAGCAAGTACTTGCTGCCCAGCTCAGCAGAGGTGCCAAGGGGAGTGGGCTGGTAGCTGGCATTGGGGCTTAACAGGCCTCGGCCACCAGGGTTGTAATCAAAGGACAGTGGAAAGGTGTCCTCATCCAGGCTGGTGGTAGGGCCGTGGGGCGCCAGGGCAGGGACCTCGGGAGAGACGTGTTCACGGGCTGTCTCCAAGAGCTCCTGGTACCGCCGCTGTTCTATCTCCACCTCAGAGCGCACGGCCTCAATGGCCTGGTTGACCAGCTCCAGCTCCAGGATATCTGAGTGGGGCTCGTCCCCTCTGCCCAGGACACCATTCTCCCTCTGTGCCGGGGGCTTGGGCAGCTCAGGGTTGTACGGGTCATAACAAAGCCCTGGAACGGTAAGAGGGAGGAAACAGCGGTGAGCAGGCCTGTGAAGTAGCAGCTATGTGTGCCAGCAATTTGCCTCTACCCAGAGAACTGGCCTTCCAGAACCTAGCAGGAACAGACCCTCGCCCAGGCTTGGCCTGCACAGCAGGATTCCAAAGGGCCCCTCCATGCAGGGATCTGGAGAGGCTGATAAGTGGGGAAAGGGGTTTAGAATCCTGGCCCCAGGGACAGCCACGAGGTCAAGAGACTGGTGTGGCCCCTGGGACAACTGGAAGGGGTAGAGACGTGACAGATAAAACCATTAAGACCCAGAAGCCGGGATGAGATGGTGGCGGGACTCCCGATGGGCATGCCTACACCAAGGCCATGCCACACTGCATCCTGTTTTGGGGAGCTGGGAAGATGCCACAGGAGGCCTGATACCGAGGCAGATCAAAGGGCACAGAGATGCTCAGCAGGGTGGAGGGGGAGTGTGTTCAGAGCTCTGCAGTTCAGGTCTGAGGGTGGAAGGGGAGTAGACACAGCCCACCCAGCAGGGTCTGAGGTGTGCAGGCTCTGCTCCACACCTCCACCTGCAGGAAAGTCTGCCGAGCTGTGTCTGCACAACCAAGAAAATGGAAACCACTGAAGTGTCCACCACTAAGTAGCACTGTGGGCAAAGGACACTTTTTAACAGAAAACAAGAGACAGAAGGCAATCTGTGGGGTGATCCCATGGGTGTAAAAAAGGGAAAAGCACATACTAGAGGTCAGCACAGCCCCAGTGCCACCAGTGTTGGCACAAACCTCAAGGACTCACTTATGGACAGAGATGCAGACATCTTCAGTGACACGTGAGCAAATAAAGGATGACGTTTCAAGAAAGGAGTAATGTACATATTCAAATATATCGATCTACCATAAAAATTCCTGAGTTTAAAGTGTCCATCACTAGAACTTCTATCGGATGTAATTCTGCAACATCCCTAAAGAAAAGGCCAATGGGGTTCCTGCCCTGGGGTGGAGAACGACAGCTGACTCTCCCAGAGCCTCCAGGAGCCAGCCCTGCCCGCTCCTGGACTTAACCTGTGAGGCCGAGTGTCAAAATCTGGCCTCCAGGACTGTCAGAGAATCAATCTGTGCTGCTGGAAGGTCCCCAGGGCGTGGTGACTTGCCTTAGCAGCCCCAGGAAACTCATGCAACCTCATTTAGGGAGAAGCCCGCTTGGCTGGCTGCCCACAGGTGACAAGCTTTGCAGGGGACAGCAGCTGGGTCTGGGCTGCCTTCAGGAAAGGGAAGAGGGAGGGAGAGGTTCATTGCAGACGTGCAACAAGGCTTTTAACTTGGATCCTATTTTTGAAACCGTATTTGGAAAGGAGAAAAGAGCATGAATCTATGCCTCAGACCACAGAGGACACGCCAGGGCTGGGGGCAGGAGACAGGAGGGAGAACGACACAAGGCTGGGTGCCAACGCCAAAACTACCACCAGGGGCTTTCCTTTTGGGGAGTTCACAGTGGGAGCAGCTACTTCATGCCCCCCCCCCCACATTACAGCTGAGGATGTGGGGGTGTGAGGACCCTGGGTCAAGGCTCCCAGTCCCTGTGCCCCCAGTGAGGGACAAGGTGCAGGGACGATTCTGAAGGAAAGCTAAAGGCCCCAGCAGCGGGGTTGAGGTCACCCTCCCAGCCCACCCTGACCCAGGATGAGTCTCTATGCACAATGGCAGACCACCCCAGCTCAGCACTCACCTGCATGAACATTAGGAACCAATGTTCCCTCACTCCCCCAAGTCCTAGCTGCCAGCAGAATGGAGGAACCCAGGCCAAGGCCACCAGCCACAAGCTGGGGTCATTTACTGGGCATGCCCACAGAGGGATCTGTCAGATTGCGTTGATCTCTGCAGTGGGGGGGTGGGGGGGCAGACTCCGGTCCAGCCCAGTCCACCTCACTCCCTAACTCCCTTCTTCGGGTTAAGATGGCTCAGCCCCACCCTACCCTCCTTGTGGGGAATGGGAGCGAGGGCCCACCTAGTGGGAGGTTGGTGGGACCAATGGATGGGGGTCAGGAACCATGCCCACAAAGGGCCAAAGGCAAATCAGCATGAAGGCCTCAGCCCTTCTCCAAGGTTAGAAGGTCAGAGTGCAGAGCTTGAGGATTTTCAGCCACTTTAGATTTGAACCAAAATGGTTTTCCCTGTGTTTTAGAAGTGTGGTGGAGGAGGCACTGTGCCCTGGGAGGGAGGAGAGTGGGGGCCGTGCAAAATTCCTGAGGCCACCTGGCCTCACTGCCCTGGTGGCCCAGAGGCAGCTCTGGCTTTCTCAAGGAAAGCCTGTACTGGCATCCTTCCTAAGGGCCATTACACCTGCTCCACCACCTCCAGTTTTCAGGCAGCCCATGAACTAGCTTGTCAGGTGGGAAGGACGGTGCACTTGGGGGTCCAAGGCATTCACTCTGAAGGGACACAGCTCCTGTCTGGGCCCTAGTCCTTCATCGAACACCCAGGAGCTCTGCCAAGGTGGGCAGGGCATTTTCAGTCCCAGATGAGAGCTGTCTCCTGCCCCACCTGCTGCACCAAAGGGCAAAGGAAACTGCTTAAGGAAGGCCTATGCCAAGGTCCTGACCCTGCCCTCTCTGGGACCTGTTTCCCCACTGGTACCATAAGGCTATGTTATCAGCCTGAGGGACTCTAGACAGGTCTGGGAGCTTCCAGCACACAGCTGTCAGGAGTTTTGCTGTAGCTCTGAGGCCCAAAGCTCAGCCCCTGAGCCACCCCAAGGTTAGCTGAGGGTTGGGGGAAGGGACACAAATGCAGAAGATACATCTCGCCCCCTGTTCCACCAGCCTTGAAGGACCAGGTCCTTTAGGGGACCTGTCAGAACTGGAGAAGCTCCCAAGAAAATGTTTGCAAACTGTCGGTTACCCTGGGGGCAGTCGGAAGGCAACTTCACAGGTGACCCTTGAGGTCAGGAAGGACCAATGGCATCCTGGAAGGGGTCCTTCAATTATTGGGGATTAATTTGGATGGAAGGGAACAGTGCTCCTTTGAGGGTTCACACCAGAAAGCACACTTCTAATAAACAAGATCTGGGCTGTTTTTTGGCAAAGGAAGTAGTCTTGGGATGGCTGGTAGAGCCCCTCAAAGGCCTGGATGAGGGTGTTATACTCTGGGAAGTCACACTCCCAGACCTGGTTCTCGCCCCCTACTCCAGGGTGGGGGAGGGGTCTGCTGCTGCCCAGCTCCAGGGACGCCCATGAGGTGAAGGGCCTGCCTGGTGGTCATTTGAGGGATGTCCCATGGGAAGGCCCCTCACCAGATCAGGGAGGGGGAAAGATATGGAAAGGCCTCTTCCAGGCCCCACAGCTCACCTTTCCCTGGTCATTCGTGCTTGGCTCTGTGTACCCAGCACTGCACACCCACCAGGACCTGGCCTGGCTGAAGGACAGAGCGGCTTCCCTAGTGGCCTCGACCGTGCTCAGAGACTCTGGTCATCAGCTTCTGAGGCAGGTCTAGCACAGCAGAAACCAGGCCTCTTCCCCCAGCTGCTGGGGTCATGGAGCATTGGATGGGAAACCCACGCAGGCCAGGGCATGAGCTGGGAGAACACCACCAAACCCTAACAGGCTGACCCACAAACAAGACAGGTACAGGCATTCCCCATCCTGGCAGCCACCTCTAACCTCTCCAGACCTATACTCTGCAAAAAAACCCTTCCCCAGTCCTGGCTGTTGTGGCTCAGTTGGTTGGGTGTCGTCCTGCATACTGAAAGGTCACTGGTTTGATTCCGGGTCAGGGTACATGCCTGGGTTGTGGGTTCAATCCCCAGTTGGGGCGTGTACTGAGATGCAACCAATCGGTATGTCTCTCTCCTTCTCTTTCTCCCTCCTTTCCCCTCTCTCTAAAATAAAATTAAAAACAAACAAAAACAACTGTTCCCCATTCTGGCCTTCCCAACCTCTGCTCCTTCGTGACCCCCCTGCTCCACCACACCCTGTTCCAGAAACCACAGGCACACTTTTCTCACTGCTGCACATGGAGTCAATGACAAGACACTGAGTGTAAAGACCCCACTCGGAGATGACCCCAGTCTCTGCCTTTTAAAGGCCCGACCGTCCCCTGCCCCTTTTCTCCCGAGTCTGCCCAAGGAATGAGGATAAGTGCAGGACTGCACAGGGGTCCTCACACAGGGTAAGACCCCAGCAGGGACTCCTACAACGCAGGTGGCAGTCACAGCCTGCTGATCACTTGGGACACCAGGAAGAGACACAGTCCCTGCTGCATAGGAGATAAGCGGGGAGATTAAGACTAGTCAAGGACTAGACCCACTCTGGGTGGCAGTGGCCTTGAGGTGGAGCCAGGAGACCAAGGACATTCCTTAAGGCTGTAGTGGTGGAACAAGTGCGGGGGTTGAGGCTGAGGGCTCAGGGTCAGAGGGCTCCATACTTGGGACTTTTCTGGGAAGCAGGATCTGGCAGACAGCACCCTCAGTGGAAGGCAGAGTAACCCCCTGGGTCTGGCCACCACTCATTCCCCCCAGGCCCAGCCTCTCTGCTCTTGGGCCCCCCCACCACCCCTACTCCTGGACACTGGGATGCCCCACTGGACAGGCCAGGAGCCTGAAGCCTAGAAATGAAGGCATCTGGCCACTCACTTATTCTGAACCAAAAGAGTGCCCCACACTGCCCAGGGCAACCCAAACACTTGGGGAGTGAACATTCAGGCCACCAGAAATGTGTTCCCAGGTGTACAAGGGGGACATTTGAGACATGTCCCTGCTAAGGCCGGCTGCACCTAAAGAAGCAGCAGGGTCTGGAGTCTTCCTCCCCGCCTGGCAGGGTCCACATCTGTCTCTGGGACTGGTGATGATGCTGGAGGACCTGGGATACTGGTTTGAGGCTCAGATCCCAACAGCCTCCCCTAGTGCCCCCCAGAGCTTTCCCTCAGCTCTAGCCTCACCTTAAAAATAGTTTGAGGTCAGGGCCTCAGCGCAGGAGGCACCACACAGCCAGCTCCAGGGGAAGGAAAGAGGGTTACCAGCCAGACCTGGGGCTACCATCAAGCCCATTCTCTCTGTGCCCCCAGAGCCACCCTGGCATCAGTAATTACACGGGCTGTCATACCACCCTGCTCCCAAATCCTGATCCTGGGGCAGTCTGCCCTCGAAACACCTACTGCTTGAGGCTGAGCAGCTTGGATTGTAACCACAACAGGCTATGCTTCAAAATCTGCAGAAATATGCAGGACAGCATAAAAACTGAGGGGAAGAACCAGAAGGGAGGGCTGCAAGGGTAAGGATAGGCACCCTGGGATGGGGTGAAAGGCAGCCTTCTCTCCTTCGCACCTGTCCGTCCTCACAGTCCACGAGGGAACGATTTGCTTCAGTGGGGCCCAATTAAAAAGCTTCAAAATAGAGTGCCCCCACTCTTCCTGGCCCCAGTGTATCTCCAACTCACCAAACATGTGGGTTTTCTTTCTAGTGGGTGACTCTGGGGTCACCTATTCCACCACACAGTCTCCCAGGAGCACCCTGCACCCAGCACAGAGACCTAGCAACTCCAAACACCTTCAGATGTTCCAAGTGAAGTCAGGTGAAGGTGCACCTCAGCCAGGGGAGACGAAGGGGTGCATTCCTACAGGCAGTCCCAGGACGTGGGACCAAGGTGAGGGGGCAAGCCAGCTACATCCCCTAAGAAAGACTCCACACACAGGGGTTGCACGTGAGCACACTGGCTTTTATTATTTCACTCTGCAGGCAGGTGCTGGGGAGGGGATGATGCAGGGCTGGCTCCTGAAACAGTGCCCACACCCCTGCTCTGTGAGGGCCCTCTGGGCCACACTCCCAGAGGAGGGGATACTGGTCTCTCCATACAAGTGACTGTGATACGTGACTATCGGGTATGTGGGGATGGATCTGGCCTCTGGGACACTCAGGGACAAGCATCACCAGGATGTGCCTGGAGTAAATGTGCTCCAGTGCTCTCTGAACATTCCCTCCCAGGACCTTCCAGGCCCTGCCTCCTCTGTCTAGCAGTGCAACACACTGACCCCCCGGCTCCTCTCTGCACCCAAGCTGACCAGTACAAATGTCTGCAAAGGTCTGTGGGATGAATGAGTGAAAGATGAGCGAGTGAATGAAATACTGACCAAGAGCCATAGGCCTCTCAATGCCTGGAGCACATCCACTCCCAAGGACACAAGCCTTTGTGGTGATCAGAAGAGAGTCCCTTCAGGACAGACAGCTCCCAGCAGCCACAGAGCAAAGTTAACTGGCTGAGTCCCCCAATCTCCCATCTTTGGCACAGACTGGTTATACTGCAGGGGCTCTCCCAGGGCCTGTGCTAGAAAAGGACAAGTTACAAGTCAGTGTGACAACAGGGACTCCTGCCAGGACTGCTGGGGGTGGCAATGATGCTAGGGGACAGCCTCCCCTTCCCCCTCCTATGCCTTTCCAAACCACAGAGCATGAGAGCATCCCAGGCCTTTCAATGCACTGTCTCCCTAAGCAGAATCCTCCCAACCTGCTTCCAATACAAGGTAAAACTCCTACTCATCCTTCAAAGCCCAGATCATTAACCACATGCATGAGGACACTCCCCTGACTTCCCTACAACCCCACGTGCCAACTGCTCTCTCTCTGGACCCTGGCCCGTATCTGTGATTCTGGACAGGAATCCAGAGCCCTCCTGCCTGTTCCACAGATATGCAGTGAATTCACACAGAACTGGAAGAGCCCTTTTGGAGGGCCCCAGCGCCAGCTCCTGATTGTTCAGATGACATGAAGGCCTGGGTGTACCTGCATGTGCAGTTCCAGGCCAAGGCCATAGTTTATGAAATGGTCAACTCCCACCCCTCAGGGCATCCAGATTATGGGCCTCCCCCGCGCCCCCCCCCCCCCCCGCATCAGCTTCCCATCCTGTTCTCCTCCAGCCAACTAAAGCAGCAAGCAGGAGGGCAGTTCCCCCATGAATGCTTCTCGGCCTTCAAGCCTGCCTGCCACCCACTTATCTCTGCCAACCGGCATTCCACATAGCCACCTCCAGAAAACCCAGTGCCCAGAGGAAGCCACAGAACTGACTGCTCCCAAACTGCCAGCACATGTCCCTACTCCTTCAAACAGCACAGGCTGACCACTGCAGGGACTCATGAGGACCTGGCTGGCATGAAGGAGGATGGTGGCCAGGAGACACCTCTGTGAATCTCAGTCTGAATCTGCCAGGACTAGCCCAGACCAGCCCCTTCCTCTGCACTTTTCATTTCCTTCTGTGTTCCACTCTGTCCTGAATCAGACCACACCAGCCAGACTCCACCTATTGCACGTGTGCGGCTCAAAGAATGACAAACCCAACTCCTAGGCACCCACTACTCAGCTTACAAACTATGTGCTGGAAATTATTTTGTAGAGAGGATTCTGAGGGTGGGGGGGTGGGAGTGGAGGAGGACGAAAAAGCAGGAAGAAGGGTTTCTGCAGCTCAGCGGCATCAGACTGAGGAGCGGAGGCAGCACTGCTGTTTTGTTGAGACCTAGTTTGCCGAAGAGATAACTGAGGCAAATAACACTGACCAGTGGGAGGCCAGGTTGGCCCCCTCCTGGGCTGGCTCTTTACACAATAGAAGGGTAATGCAAAATGCCTTAACTTGGGGCTCCACTCCATCACAGGGGCTGAAAATGCAAAGGGTACCCCACCTCTTCCATTGGAGCCTCTGGGGAAAAAAAGAACCCCATCTAGGGTTTTGTTTGTTTGTTTTAAGAGATGGAGAAAAGGAGAAACAGTGATTTGTTATTGCACTTATTTATGCATTCATTGGTTGATTTTTGTATGTGCCCTGACTAGAGATCAAACCCGCAACCTTGGCATATTGGGACAATGCTCCAACCAACTGAGGGACCCAGCTAGGGTCCCCACCCAGGGTTTTTGGACTGCTGTGCCTCTAGCCTCTGGGCCTGAGGAGCTAAAGGAGGCAGTGTTTGCGGAGTCTGTCATCCCCATAGGCCTTGGGGAACTCACCCATCCCATCCCCAAATACACAACAGGCCACTGCTGGGACACTGATCACATTGGTACCACTGATATTTAGGCCTGGTAAATCTGTGGGTGTAGGAAAAGGAGCCATCCTGGGCACTGTAGGGTGTTGGGCAGTATCCCTGGCCTCTACCCACTCAATGCCAGCAGCACTGCCATTGGTGACAACCACAGATGTGCCCAGACATTGCCCAGTGTCTCCTGGGGAGGCAGCAGGCTCATTCAGGTGAAAAATTGCAGCACAAGTAAAATGCACACTCTGCAGGACACATCCATGTCTCTCTTACTGCAACCACCTTCCCTAGCCCCTCCATGCATCCCACCCACTCACCACCCACTTCCCGCCAGCCTGAGCCCAGGCCATGGGCCACCTGTCAAGGCCTGGACCAAGAGACTCACTGCTCTACTCATCGACGTTAAGCAAAGGATCCTAAAATACCCAAGCCTGGATCTGGGTGAGGGGCAGGTTTTTAGTTTCCAGGCACCTGGAGGGGCCGCCCTGTGTGGGAACCACAGACCAGGGATGGCCTCTTGCCTCACTAGGGACTGCGGGACCTCAGAAAACAGAATCCTACTTAGTCAATGTGGCAGGATCACAACTTTCGTGAAAAAACAAAGCCTGTCGTTTTTAAGACTGGAAGGAAGGACAGTAAGCTGGCAGATCAAGGACTCATATAAAACATGTTTCTTTTGGCTTTTTGGTCCTCTCTAACGTTTTTTAAATAAACATTACTCTGAGTCCTGAAAAAAACATTTGAATGGAGGGGCTTGTGTGGGGCTGAACCACAAACAGAAACCCAGGTTCTTTGTACTAGTAATACACCTAATTCTAGAAGTGAACTCTGCACTGGTGACATTTACAGAGGACTGTTTTGTAAACCCAGAACACCTTTTCTCCCATCTTTACAAAACAATCAAAACAATAGAACCACCCAACCACAGCAGTAGTGAAGGCTCCCTCCTGGGAGGCCTTAAGCTTCAATCCCAGAAGCCTGGTGGCCCTGGCTCCATAGGGGCTCCCTGGGGGCCTGGAGCCACACCTGGATGCACAGCTTCCAGGGAGGAACACAGAGGTGATGCTTGAAAAAGTAAAGCGACCTCAGCAAGGAAAGAAACAACCTACGGCCAAAAGATACGTCTCAGCTCAAATCTCAAACCTCCTACAAGAATCCCTGCCAGATCCCTCGCAGCTGTCACCAAACTGCCGTGACATTGACAATCACCATCATGATATATAGAGAAGCAAATCCATTAACGTTCTCTGCTCAACCCAAAGCAAGGCGTTCCTTGGGAGCCTATTCCCCTCCCGTTCCTGTCAAGTGAGACTGACACTCGGCGTGAAATTCAGTAGGCGCTGCTAAGTAAGGTGCAGCCAGAAAAGTAGAGCGAAAAGAAACACGGGCTACCGTGGGTAGTCCGGGTCCCGGCTGGAGGAATGTTGCCCGCTACAGTGTGGGGAGGGGCTGGGCCGAGAACGAGAGTCGGGGAAGCGCCGGCGGTGGAGTCCAGGCCTGGGCCGGGGAGCCTAGCCCGGGGCGGGCGAGCGGGCGGGCATTACCTGCTGCGGGGGACGCCGCTCCGCCGCCGCCGGGCGCGCCCGGGCCCCGGGCCCCGCGGTGCCGGAAGTGGCAGTAGGGCCGCCGGCAAGGACCCCCGGGCGCCCCAGACCAATAGGGGCAATCGATGGCCCGGAAGAAGCCTGTGGAGCGTAGCATGGTCCGTCCCGCGGCGAGGCCCCGGCCGGGAGCCGCCCAGGCTCCCGGTCCCTCACGGGCACCGCGGTCGCCGCCGCCCGCGCTTCTCAGACCCCGACGCCGCCATCTTGCTCCGAGGCCCCAAGAGGCCCCCGGGACGCCGCCGCAAGGCCCCGGGGAGCGGCTGTCCACAGCGCGCCCGACTAGAAACACCTGATCTCGCCAGATCGAGGCGAGTCGCAAGTCCATGGGCCTGGACAGGCAGCCGAGAGAGATGGAGTGGAGTGTGCAGACTGTCCTGCCTGAGGCCTTCGGGAGACTCGCCGGCGCCACCGCCCATCCTTCCGCAGCGGCAGTGGCGCCATCTTAAGCCCAAGGCCCCTGCAGCGTCTAAGCTGTCCACGGCGCGCCTGACCCAAAAAAAAAAAAAAAAAAAAGCCCTTCAGGGTCCAGCTATAGCTCATTTGCGTTTAATTTGCCTTTATTAGCATGTTCCCCCTAGAGCGCCCTCTGCTGGACAAAATGAGCCCTCTACCTGAACCCGGCAACACCAATGCCTGAGTTAACTCCACCCAAGCTAAAACTTAACCTCCACCCTGATATACAGTTGGCTCTCAGTCAGTGCTTAATTTCTCCCACCTGGACTCGTGTCAGCAGTCAGATCCCCAGATACACAGGAGGAGTCCTGTTCTCATTTACTCATTTGTCCACCAAACACTGAGCACCTGCTGTCAGCTGGCCTAGATGCTATGCTGAGCCATATTTTGTTTATCCATTCATCAGATGACAGATATTTGGGTTGTTTCCACCTTTTGTCTATTGTGAATTGTGCTGCTATGAACACATATGTAAGTATATTTAACTGAGTGCCATTTTGTTTCAGTACTAGTTTTTAAAATGTTGTAAATTTGTTGCCCATGTTCAGAACTTAGGGAGAACTAATGAGGTGCAATGAGGTCATTCCTTAGCTCACACTAGTAAGTGCTTCATTCATGCTCACTGGCCTTGGCCATTCCTTCCACAAATATTTATCGAGTATCTATTCCCTGCTAGAAACTTCAGTAAACAAAGCAATACCACCACCTTGATGGAGGTGACGTTCCAGATGGAGAGACAGACAGACAATAGGAAATTTAGGAAATAAGTAAATGAGATAGCATAATAAAACAAAGTTCTGGGGTGGGGGGAGTAGAATAAAGTAGGACTGGGAAAAGGAGTTATCCACACAGTCCAATGGGGAACGTGGGATTTGAGTTCTGAAAAGAGGAGCCAAGCAGACATCTAGGGAACGAGCATTCCAGGTGGAAGGCGCAGCCCATGCCAAGGCCCTGGGGCAGATCTGTTCCTGGTGTGTTGGAGGAACAGTGTGGAGGCCTGTGTGGCTAAAGCACAGTGAACAAGGGGAAAAGAGGGAGGGGATGGCAGGGAGGAAATTGCAGGGGGAGGCGGGCAGTGAGGTCCTGCAAGGCCTTGTGGGCCCCAAGAACTTAGACTTTTATCCAGGAGGAGGTGAGAACCCTGGAGAGCTGTGGGCAGAGGGACAGGATCTGACTCAGGTGCACACAGGCACCTTATATTGGCTGCTGAGTGAACTGTCTGGGGAAGGGCAAGGGCAAGACCTGATTCAGGTGCTCACATTGGTCCTCTGGTGGATGCCGTGGGGAGGACAACTATGGGGGTGAGGGTGGGAGCTGGGGACTAGGATGGAGGGGGCTAAGCTGCTCTATGTGGACAATGATGGGGGCTGCGGCCAGGTTTTGAAGGTACAGCTTCATGGAAATTTTCCAGACGGACTGGATGTGTGAGACAGAGTCACGATCAAGGGTAACCCCAAGGACTCTGGCCTGCACACCTGGAAAAGACACAGCTGCCAGTGACTAAAGGGGCGGTGCCAAAGAGCAGCCTGCTGATGGGCTGGAAACACTGGATCCTGGGGCTCAAGGGGAGGTCTGGGCTAGCGAGGGATTGAGGATGCCATCTGTACACAGGGAGACCTAAGCTGAGGGAAGTCAAAGGTCCATGTGCCAAAGAGCATCCAGGAGGCAGGAGGGGACATCTTCGAGCTGTTTCTGGGGCAGGTGGGAGTGAGTCCAGGAGAGACTGAGGAAGGGGCTGCGCACGTGGACCCCACATTCCAGGAACTCTGCTGCAAAGCAACAGGAAAGCCTGCCAGAGGGGAACAGGGCCCTAAGGAGTGATGTCTCTGGTCTTGCGGCAGAGCAGACTCCTACAGAAAGGGAACATGGGTGGAGCAGGAGCGAGAGGGTGCGAGGGAGGCCGTCTTCAAGTAAAGGTGAGAGCCCGTGCGCAGGATGGGAGTGGCTTTTGACAGCCGCAGGGACAGGACCCTGATGGAAGTTGGGCGGAAGCAAGCGACCACCAGATGGCGGGGCCATGGACTTCCTGGATGCAGGAAAAGACCCTAGAGGGTCTGCACTGGCTTACCAGCAGCCCCACCAGCTTTCATGGCTTTGGAGACCACTGGAATCTAGATGCCATTTTTCTAGAAAGGCAATTCAAAGCTTGAGCCAGCTTCTCAACACTCCCTAATCCTCCCTCCTTAAGGGGCCCCTCCCCCCCACTAGCTGCCTTCCCAATTGGGAACATACAGTAGCGTATAAGAGCCTGTTGGGACACAAAAGGGGGCACTCCCACAAATGGCCCAAGGGGCTTGGGCTCCCCCAGCACCACCCCAGCACCATACCTGTTAAGCTGGTAATGGGGCAGGAAGGAGGGCTGATCATCACAGCTGAGCAAGGCATGGGTGACACTGGAAGGCAGCATATGCTCCTGCAGGGCGTTGTGTCCCAGCCACTGTGGACTTGCCGAGACCCCTACCACATCTCTGATTTCACTAGCCCTCTGCCTCAGTTTCTACAGAAGGCAGGTAGTCTTGGGACCACACTGGTGAGGCAGAGCCCACCAGCTGGTGGGAAGCTGGCAGTGGGAAAAACCACACGAGCACTTAGTTGGGTTTAAAAAAGGGCTTGTTTAATTAAATACAAGGATGAAGTGGGGCAGAGAAGGGGAGAGGGGCGCCACCCAAGAAAGCACGAGTCCCTAGGGACGCTATTCTCCCTCCCCTGCCCCCAACCTTCAAAGGCCACAGCTACCACTGGCCCCTTGAAGGAGGGGGGTGTGGGTCTCTCTAGGCCCCTGGGATCCACAGTCCTGTGGACAGGCACCTGCCAGGCCGAGGACAACTGAGGGGACATCCACACAGACACAATGGTTAACAGGGCCCATGCCCCACTGCTCTCACAGGCTAAGGCATTTCACCATCTCTGGGAGAGGAAGGATTAAGGGTAGATGGGCCAGCCTTGCAAGGGTCTACCCGTAGGCCAGACCTGAAGATAGACTCAGCCCCAAAAGGACTTACCACCCCCCTCCCTCCCAGGACCCCAGGCACCCGTCCCTGGATCCTGCCAGGCTGGGTCTGGGTTCACAACAGTGCCATCCAAACCCCCGGCCCCTAGTTGGGACACAAGGCGGCTCTGGAACAAATGCAGATGCCACAAACCTCCTGCAGCCAATGGTGGGGGGGACAAGCCCTTTTAGGGTCTGGGGGCAGAGCGCCTGGGTATCTTCCCACTCTAGCAGGGTGGGGTCCTCAGTGCCTCTGTCCAAGATGAAATCCAGCCAACTATACCAGAGGACATGGCATCCACCCCTCTCCATCTTAAGTTCAGATCACAAGGACCCTCCCCTCACACCTTATCTCCTGAGGATGGCAGACCACCCTCGGGCCAGATCGAGAAGAAGGGCACCTGAAAAAATACTCTACCCAGTAAAAAACAAACAAACAAAAATGAGCTATTCCCAGAGAGTCCTATTCCTAGGGAGTCTGGGGCTAGTCCTCCCGCCTCCTGTCCTTGCAGTCAGGACCTTGATCACTGACTGGTACAGGCCTTGCAGCCCAGGGGGACACGCAGCAGAGGCAGAATAGAGCCAGGGCTCCCGCCTCCATCTGCAGGGGAGGAGAGGAAGAGGAGGGACTGATTGTCACATGATGCTTCGGAAGGCCAAAATCAGGGGTCCTGCTCCTGCAGGAGCAGGACGCAGCTGTGACAGCAGCTTCCCCGAAGAACTGTCTTACTCACACATTCACACACCCACCCAGGGGCACAGGACAGCCCCCAGCCAGCAGAGACAAGAAAATAAATAAGCCAGCATTCACTCTATCCCCCTTACCTGCCCCCCCAAAGTGAGGCAAACTGCTCTTTGGAAGAACCCTGTTCCTCTCCTGCCCTCCCCCATCTCAGAAGCAAAACCCAGACCCTCCCCCTATCCCCTGCCTCTCAGGGCTGGGGAGCTGGGGGGGCCCCTCCTGTGAGCAGGAGGGCTGAACCTGTGGACACCTGAGATCGAATACCCGAGTGGGGGACGGCCAGGCCGCACCCTATTTCCCTGAACAACTCCAATGGCTTTCTGTGGGGTGAGGGGCCCCAGGCGGGCGGGTAGGGACAGGTGGGCCCTCTGTCACGCCTGGTTCCTCTATGGCTCTTTGCACACTTCTTCCCAACCTGGAGGAAGGGCCTGCGGCCGATTCCGAACACTGGGCAGGGGGCGCCTTTCCTGGCCCACCCCACACATCCCCCAAACCAGGGAAGTGGTGAAGGGGAAAGGAGAGCACCTGCCAGCCACCCACCTAGGGTCCCAATTTAGCAGATGGGAAGAGTTATAGGTCATGGCTATTTACAGACATGGGCCCCAGCCACCCATCCCGGGGAGCCATCTCCAAGGTCCAGCTGCCCCCAGTCCAGTCTCAGGCCCCCCACCTTGCTTTCTTGAGGGGAGTAGAGGCATCTTAGGGCCCTTGAGGGGACACTGGAAGGGGGCCTGGACAACAGGCATGTTGCTGGTGTTCTGGGTGGGGTGAGCTCCGGGTGGGCTGGACAGGCCCTACAGGCCAGCAGGGGCTGGGCTGGGTGCTGGGCTGGGTGCGGGGCTGCCAGCCAGGCTGCAGGGCAGAGAGTCGCTGGGCGAGGTGCTGCGGGTGCCCGGACGCCGGAGCAGTTCCGGGCGGAAGCCTGGGTGGCGGCGCGCGTGCTTGGTGAGGTGGTCACTGCGGGTGAAGCGCTTGGAGCAGAGCGGACAGGGGAAGCGCTTCTCCCCCGTGTGCGTCCGGTGGTGGCGGGCCAGCTCGTCGGACCGTGCGAACTTCTTGTCACAGCCTGGCCAGTCACAGGCAAAGGGGCGCTCACCTGGAGGGAGGAGGCAGGGGGCACAGCGACAGCGGTCAGTGGGGTGGGGTGAGGGGACAGGGAGAGGGGGCCTTCACATCAGATCCCAAAGCATCCTGGTCAATTCTCTCGCCCCCACCCCTAGTTCTAGAGGCTGAATTCTGGGTGTGAATTTAAAACGTGTAAATACGGAAAATAAAAAAAGGACCCCTGCTCATTTCACAAATCCCTAATGAATATTCTCGCCCTTGATTTCCTGGGAACTTGTAGTAATTACACAGCTGTGAGCACTTTCCCTTGGTTAAAAGTAGAACCTACAGAGGCTGGGTTCTACCACCCCCACCCCCACCCTGTGCCCCCCAGGATGGCACCATGGTGATGAGGGTCTCCTTGTGTATTTGTCACACATGTGCAGGCTCAGATGCAAGCTGGGTTTTTGGAGGGGATTCTCCTCATGCAAACTGGTCCAGCGGTCTCACCCTCCCCCCCACCACTCCTTTTCACCCCTCCTTTGGGGCATTTCCTGGGTCTCTGAGGTGTTAGGCTCCCAGTTAAAACCTTTCCTTTTGGAAATGACCACCCAGGGTGCAGAGTGGGGGACACAATCTAGGCAGTTTCCCATGCTTGACCTTTCCACTGACCCTCATGGCACCTCCACAGGCAGACAGACATAAGAAAGAGCCGCCTGGGCCACCAACTGTACCTGCATATTCAGACAAGGCATCCCCACAGGTAGGCCAGCCCGACTGGGAAGGGGCGGGGCGCAGAGGCTAGCGGTAGGCACCCTGCAACTTCCTCTGCAGACCACACCCACAGCCCAGGCCGGCCTCACCCATCCTGCCCTGGCTGGCCGCCTTCCTACCCCGACCCCCACCCTGTCTGGGGTCTCTGCCCCACCACCCTGACGCTGTCCAGCCCGGACCCCCACCACACCACAGACCAAGGGGGTGGTCACCTGGAGCTTGCGCCCTGTAGTCCGCACCGGGCATCTGGGACCCCGGAATACCAGGGTGTTGTTCCGCCAGATGCCCAGAGGTTTTGAAGCATTTGCTGATAGAACGGGGACACCAGGCGGTGCACTCACGCAGGTGTGTGACACCCCTCCTGACACTGGATGGGGCCCCGAGTAGGACATGAGACAGCTGGACTGGGTCAAGGGGGCCACAGGCTCCCCCTCAGAGTGTTCCCTCATGGGTTAAATACACTGAAAGGCCCACTCTGGAGCCCTTCCATTGGTGGGGGCAGGTGGTCGGGGAGACAGACAGAAAGGGATCCTCAGCCAGGGGTCATGTAAGACCCCCAAAGCAGAAACCATGTGAGCAATACAGAGGTAACCAGGAGACAGCAGGAGGGACCACAGACAGACCTCCAGCCATGGAGAGAGCAGGGCCAGGATTCTCAGGGTAGCCCGGGCCTGCCCTGGGAAGAAAGGCTGGGGTGGGGGCACGAGTGGACCCCACAGGGACTCAGCCATCACCCTGGCCCAGACAAGAGCTGGACTGAAGCCTCCCCTCCCCCATCCCTTCCTTCTGGCCACACATGGACACCTCTGGCAGGACAGAAGATCAGAAACCAAACAGACCCCCCCCCAGAAGGTTTCTTTTGGGGTACCTGTCAGACTGTCCCTAGAAGGGTGTGAGCCCAGATGTCTAGGGAAGAGTACGATGCCACCTTCCCTCGGGAGTCACGGGCCACAACTGTGCTGCTGGGGGGACAGCAACTGTCCCCAAGACCACAGGCA
The DNA here is from genome assembly GCF_019186645.2 of Phyllostomus hastatus. Classification (NCBI taxonomy): domain Eukaryota; kingdom Metazoa; phylum Chordata; class Mammalia; order Chiroptera; family Phyllostomidae; genus Phyllostomus; species Phyllostomus hastatus. The sequence continues at coordinate 4,126,816 of NW_025333640.1, read as the reverse complement.
GCCCCAAATCCCTGGAGCTGTTCCCTTTACGCCCCATGCCTCCCCTAAACAATCCAGAAGGCAGGGTTAGCACCAGCTGGGGGAAGGGTTGCAGCGGGGACATCCTGTCCAGAATCGGGGGCTTGAAAGAGTCCCAGAAGGGGTCCCAACCTCACTTCAACCGTGACTATTCAGTAGAGCTATGTGGGGAAGGGGACTCCAGTTACTGGGGCAGTGACACCCCTCCAAGGGACACGCAGTTGTATCGCCATCTTGCCAGGCACAGGCGGGAGAGCAGAAGGGGGAGGGAGCATCCCACTGCCTTTGCAGCCGGTAGTTGGCTCACTTCCCCATTCAGGGTGGTGGGGCCGGTCCACACCTTCCCCCCTCCGCCCCCCAGTTCCACTTTGCAATGAGCAGGTTGCATGAGCTGTGACAGTGCTTGCCAGGGCAGGATAGGCACAGTCGCTGGGAACACAGCTGCTGCACGTAGCTCATTGGCTAGCTCATTGGTGTGGGGACTCCTGCAGCCCCAGCCAGCCCTGCTCACGTGGTTTGGCCCCCACAGGGTAGGGGCGGCTTCCAGCCCCCACAGCGATGGCCAAATACCTGCAAGATGCCAGGCCCTGCCACCCTCTCACAGTCCACTGGCAGAGAAAGGTGCAATATTCAGAAGCTCTGGGCCGGTGAGGGTCCCAGGTATGGCCACCTGGCTGGAAAGGGTGCTGGAGAGCATTTGGTGGGTGGACTTGACCCTGACGGGCTGAGACCCGAGGAACGAGGGAAAGCCAGGAGCCAACATGGTGCCATGCAGGCTCTGCACCACCCCTCAGAGTGGTCTCTCCCTCCTGGTGCCCCCCTCCCCCATCCCTTTCATGGCTTTTCTATCTTTGTGCTCTGTACCTCCCGGGTGTGATAACGCACCCCCCCCCCCCAACCTGGCAAACTGAATGCATCTCTGGAAGGAGTCTACAGGCCAGAAAACTTAAGCTCCAGCTTGTGGCTAGGCTCGGCTCGGGCAGTGGCTAACAGGTTTGCCCCTCATCTCATTCACCCAAACCCCCAGGTAGGAGCTTTGACTCCACCCATTTATTTTAAAGGATGGCCTTCCGCAGTCCCTCCCTTGTCCCTCTTCCCTCCTGGAGGACCCTCCTGCCTCAACTCATTTCTTACTCAGAGTGGCATCTCTGGCATGGAGGGGGGCTCTCGGTGCCTGAGGTGAGGGGGCACTCTCCCACAGGCCCTCCATAGAATGTGTTCCAGAGACCTGTTGTTCTGGAAACATCACTGGGGGAAGGCAGCCCACCTAGCCCCCTCCCTCCCTCAGAAGCCAGCTCCTCACCCCCGTATCGTTCACCCATTGCTGGGCCATCTGGGCACCTTTATCAGGGAGCCTGGGTGGTGGGTGGTTATCATCCCCTGCAATGTCGGGAGGCCCACCCCCCTCTCGACCCCTGGCTGGGACACAGGCACCTGTAGCCAGTTCCAGCTGCTCTCTGCACCCCTGCCCAATGGAGGAGGAGCTAGGTGGGGAGGAAGTTCCTGGGTACCCAGGCCCCCTTAAGGACTAGCAATGTCCCCCGCCCCTCTCCCAGACAAGCCACCAGTATCCTGAGGCCCACCTAACCTTAAGGGAGCTCCCAGCTCTGTCTGGGGACCATGCTGCCCTCTGGGCCTCAGTTTCCCCATCTGCCTCTTCTCCTGGGGGCTCTTCAGCAAACTATAATCATCACGACCACCCTGTACTCCTCAGGCTGTTGTATTAAAAAACTGAGGCCCTACCCTCTTCTTGCCCTCCCCCCACAGGCCTCCCCTCCCCTCCCATTTCTATATTGGCCCCTCCCCTCCCCTCCCACACAGTGGCTTGCCTCTTCAACCTCTAATCCCTTCTCCATAAATGGATTTCCCCCTGCAAAGCCCAGGGCTCTCCACCTTCCCCCTACTCTGCCCTTGGGATTAAATGGAGCCCTTAGGCTGTTCTGCTCCCTCAAACCACCACCTCCTCAAAACCCACAGCCCTGGGCCCCTGCCCCCCCCCCCCCGCAGCCAGGGTGCTGCCCCTCTCCTGGGACCCACCCCTCCCTGCCCCTCCCAACCCCTGGGCTTCACAGCTCTACTGAGCCCTCTTCTTCCAGGAAGCCCCTTTCTTCTATCAACTCCCCCACAGTTCCGTGGTCCCAGGGGACAGGACTGGGATCCCCAGGCTGCCTTGCTCACAGTAGGTGCTCAGCTACTGTTTCTCAGACTTAAGTAGACAGGGTTTTAGAGTGAAACAGGGTCTCAACTGGAAGTGATCCTGCAACACCCCATGGGACACTAGGAGACCGCCTGAGGACATCTACAGCTGTCACAACTGGGGAGAGGTCCCGGCACAGAGTGGGTGGGGGCTCGGGGAACTAAACACCCCCCCCCTCAAGGCACACATGGCTGACTGCGTGCTTGCTGGGCACTGGGGGCGCAGGCAGGGGAACTGAAGGGAGATGAGGGAGGCTGGGAGAGCAAGTAGACAGCCAGCCTCTCCTCCCGCCCCCGCCCCATCTCCCTGTGTATCCACGGCAACGGCGTCAACATCTCCACAGCTTCCAAAGTCCTTGCCCGCCCCACGCAGGAGAGCTCCGCACTGGGCCAGGGACTGCAGGCAGGGCACAGAAGCCCATAGAACAGCCCTTCTGACATCCTGTGCGGCTGGGTGGCCTTGTGAAAAGACCCCAGGGACTCTCCTGGCCTCCCCACCCGGCAGCAAATGCAGCAGGGATAATGGGGACATCAAGCTCAGTCCAGTGCCTCACCCTGCTCATCTGTACAACACGGCTAGACCGCAACTGGCATCGCCTTTACTGAGAGAACAGGCCTCAGACAGAAGAGGGCGGGGGCAGGACTCTCTCCCAAGGGCCCTTGGGGGGACAGACTGCTCAGCAGACAACTACCTCTAATTATGCTCTGTCCCTAGCCTTGGGACACCCAAGATGAGCATGGATTCCCCAACCCCAAAATGAGCTTAACAGCAGCTGCCCCCTCCTCCAGGGGGAAAAAAAAAAAAAAAGGTCCTCACACAGACTCCAGGCAGGGTTTGGAGGCTCGGAGGTGCTGGGAATAGGGAGACACTGAACAAGCAGTCGTTAGGCACGCAAGTGTCCAAAGCCTTGGGAAACAGAACCAGTGCTGCCTGCCAAGTGCATCCAGGAGCTGCGCCGCACTAGGTGCCTTGCACTATGGTTATAAAGGAAGCTTCAAGACAGGACATCCAGAGCCACAGCTCCCACAGGGCACAGGACGCAGCACGGATGGCACCGAGCCCTCCCCACCATCTGCACCCATCCCTATGACACCCTGACTCGGCCTACCGGGCCTCAGCATCTCATTAAAAATGGGGACAGTGCCCTGGCTGATGTGGCTAAATGTACTGAGCACCAGCCTGCAAACCAAAAGGTGGCTAGTTTGATACCTGGTCACATGCCTGGGTTGCAGGCCAGGTCCCCATTGGGAGCATGTGAGAGGCAGACAATGTCTCACTCACTCATTGATGTTTCTCTCCCTTACTTCCTCCCCCCTTCCCTTCTCTCTGAAAATAAAGAAATAAAATCTTTATTAAAAATGGGGAAGTCAATACTGACATACTGGTCCCAGCAAGTCCTTCCTCCCCCACAGACTTGGGATGGCCGCCACTGTCCAAGGGCCTACAGAGGTTTTGAAGGCTCCCAGGACACCCTGAAGAAGTGTCCCTTGGGAGCCAGGGTGGAAGGTGGCCTGGCAACCTGCTTCACCCCATCCAAAGGTCTGACAGAATCTGGGGGAAAGACCCAATCGTGTCAGGGTACTGCCGGGGAGCAGGCTGGGGGAGGGTGTCCCAAAGCCTCTCAGAGAGCACACGCCTCAGGCAGGAGGTGGGACAGGCAGAAGGGCACACTGACCAGTAAGTCCCTCTGTCCCTCCTGTCTCGACTCCCTCCTCAGCCCTCCCCACCACTCTGTTGAGACAGGCAGACTCACCCCAAATGAGCCGCTGAACTAGACACCAACTCACTGCCCAGAGAGGCACCTGTCTATCTTCGTGAACCCTCAAATGTCCCTCTCAACACAAGGGCCCCACTGTCTTTTTTTTAAAGATTTTATTTACTTATTTTTAGAGAGGGAAGGGAGGGAAAGAGAGAGAGAGAAACATCAATGTGCAGTTGCTGGGGATCATGGCCTGCAACCCAGGCATGTACCCTGACTAGGAATCAAACCTGAGACACTAGGGCCCCACTGTCTTGAAGATCAAATACTACCCCGTGACCAAACAGAGAAAGATGGTGGCTCCTTGTGAGAAAATGTAGACCTTGCCCCAAGTCCTGGCCAGCATGTACACAGGTGGGCAGAGTCTTCGCCCCTTGAGGAAAACAGACAGGGACTGAAGGAGAGGTAGAAGGAGTGTGGAGTGGGTAGGGTGGCTGCCATCATCTGTGTGGCATTTGAGGTCTGGGCACTGGCCTGAGGCTGCCCGCTACGTGTTGCTGACACACTATTGGGATTAACCTGCTTTCCTGAACCCTGTCCATGTGTTCCTGCCATGGGAGCATGTCCACAGAGCCAAGACCTGCAACCCCATCCCCAGCCCATACTCGCAGCAAGGAGAGCATTCAGAGCGTGGGAACCTATGGACAGTAGATGGGACCCACAGCGGCGGAGAGGGAGATGGAGTAAAAGCAGAGTGAGACTGACTAGTAGCCCCATTCCTCCAGCCTCCAATAGCTGCCCCGTCCCACCCCACCGGTGTGTGAGAGGTCACTGTCCCAAAACCCTACTTCTGCACCCTGTTCCCCTTCCAAGTTCTGCAGGACGGGGGACAACCAACACGCTAGAAACAGGGGAGCACCTGATTCCCTCAAGGAGTACCCCTCTCACTCCTTCTCAGACTCACGCCCCAACCCTCACTCCCAGCCCCGCTCTCCACTTTATCAACCGCCCCCAATCCTGGCTGCGTACCAGACCGCCCTCTGGGGAGAATCCACGCGGCCATCCCAAAGACGCCGAGGCAGTTCCTCCTCCCTGTCTACGGCTAAGAAACTGAGGCATGGGAAGGATAGGAATGAAAATCTCACAGCTGGGTTTTCCAGTCCTGGTGCACACCACCCAAAACAGAACGCAACAGAAAATAAGAGAAAAAATTCACCAGGGAAAGGGCTTCCTGGGAGACCCGGCCGGCTCCCCAACTCAGCGGGGCCGCACGCCCAGTGAGCCCCAGCCGCTGCCTCTGCGCCCGCCATCCGCACATCGACAGACCGCGTGGCCACCACGCCCCCTGCACGCGCCCCACCCACCGAGGCCCCGCCCTTCCCCGGCTAGCGCGGCGACGGCTCGGGCGCGCCCCCCTCCCCGCCCCCGACGCGCCACGCAGTTTCGGGGTCCCGGCAGGGGCGGGGGCGCGAGAGGCCTTCCCCGAGCGGCCCAGACTCACCTGTGTGCGTTCGCAGGTGCGATTTGAGGTGAGAGGATTTGTAGTACGCTTTGGCGCAGCCCGGGAAAGGACAGCGGTGGCTCTTGGAGGCGGCAGGCGCGGCACCGGGGGCGCGGCCGGAGGACGGGGACGAGGCGGCCGAGGAGGAGGAGGTGGAAGAGGCGACCCCCGGGGCCGCAGCGGGGCCGCCACGCAGGTCGGCCAGGATGCTGGCAGCTAGCAGGTGGGGCGCGGCGGCGGCTCCTGGACTCGGGCCGGGGGTGGCCCGGGGGGGCGGCGGATGCGGCCCCGGGGGCCCGGGCGGGGCGGCCTCGCGGCGTGGCGCGCGCACATCCAGGCCGGTGGCGGGGCCCGCGCCCTCGGGGCCCGGCCGCCCTCGGTGCACTACGGCGCCGGAGGAGATGGCCATGAGCACGTCGGCTGCGAAGTAATCCACGCACGCTACCGCTGCCGACATGCCGGAAAAGGGCGCGCAACGCAGACCAAGCGGAGGCGGCAGGAGCAGCGCCCGTCCGGCCGGCGGCGGCTGCTCAAGTGCGGGAGGAGGAGGAGGAGGAGGCGAGCGCGCGCCGCCGCCGCCGCCGCCCGCGCTCGTCCCGCCCCGCCCCGCCTGACGCGCCCTGACGCACCGGAGCCCGCGGAGGCGGCCACGTCCCGCCCCGCCCGGAGGACGCCCCCTCGGGGCGCCGCGGCCACGCCTCTGGCCCGGAGCTCCCTCCACTGTCCTCCACTGCCCTGCCTGCCGCACGCTACTGCCGGAGGCGGGGCCCGGGCCCTAGGAGCCGCCTCCCGGGCGCGCCTACTCCTGCCTCGAAGCACGCCTGGCTTCCTGCTCTGAGCTCTCGTTACCCACGCGGGGCGCCAGTCCTGGAGCCTGACCCTTCTGGCGGGTCTCTTCCCCTGTCACATTGCCCCGAGTCCTCTCCTCAGAGCACCTCTCCGCTGTAAAAACCCTCCCCCAGGAGCGCGTCCCGCCCCTCCTGGCATGCCCCTCCCTCCCCCGACGGCCCCCACCTCCTCCCGGCGCTCCCCTCCTTTCTCGGCGCGCTCCCCGCCCCCTCACGGGCGCGCCCATCCCACGGCCCGGCGCGCGGCCGGCGGGAGCCCGCCCCTTCCCCCGGACGCTTCCACCCGGGCTTCGGCGCGCCCCCGTTCGCGATGGAGGAGTGCTCCACGCCCCACGTGGCTGGGTGGGGGTACGGAGACGGCCGGCCCCGCCCCCCGGCCACGTGCGCGACCCTTTCCCTTCTGCTCCTCCTGGGCCTGCCCTGCTTGACTGCGTGCATCTGCGTTCCCTTGCCCTCCTTCTTGGTAGTCCCCATCGCCGTTCCCGGAGGCTTCTGGGGCCTCCCCGACTTAGGCACTGGGGGTTAGGGGGCGTCCCGCACCGCCAGGTCGAACGAGCCTGTGTTCGTTCCTCTTTTTGCGTCGCATTTGGGAGTCACTTATGTTCACCTCGCTAAGGCTGGAGAGGGCCGGTCTGCGTTAGGGGAGGGCGAGAATAGCAGGATTGGGAACTGGAGCCCATGGAATCTCAAAGGGCTGGGGTCGGAGTATTTTGGAGAGGCAGGGCATCCCTGCCCTGCCTGTACACGCGGGTGGAGGACATCGCTCCCCGCCATTGGGCAGGGATCCTTGTTCAGGCCAAGTTCTTTAATAGCAAGGGACGCAAATGGCCGGGGTCCGCTGGCCCAAAGTGGGAGGTCCGCGGAAGTGGGTGGCCACGCCCCCTCCCTTTCCTATACTGGTGGTAGGGACCGTGCTGTAGCCTAAGCGGCCTCTAGGGAACCTGAGTGGCCTCCATGGGGCCTTTTCGGCCTCTCTGCCTGGGGTTCCAGTCACTAATGCGGGCCCTGACTTGCTGTGAACAAGGGCCATGACCCTGACCCCAGCCACACCCCAGAACTCTAATCTTACCCTCTCCACCTGCAACTCTGGCTGACCTGACTCAGCTGGGCCCCTGTCCCCAGGGGTCTCCTCCCCCCACCACTGCCATACCTCCTTGTTGGTGCCAGTTTGTGATAAAAATGGTAGCCCAGTGGGCTCCCTGTGACAGGCAAACCCACTCTCTCCTAGCAGAGGCTCTGAGGCCCACTCTGGACAGCTACTATCAAGTTCACTCAGTGAACACTGGTGGTCAGCCATCCTGCCGACTTGGGCCCCCTCTTCCTTTGAAGATGTAGGAGATGGATCACCTTGGCATGCTCCCAATCCCCCATCTCACAGCCGTTAGGCTGTTGCCGCATCCACAGGTACTGCTCAATCCTTAAGACTCAGCCTTTCCAAGTCCACAAGAAGCAGGCATCACCTTTTGGGTCCTCCCACCAGGCATGCAGGCAAAACAGCAGGATGAGAAAGAGGCTGGGACCTTTTTTTCCTTCCACCTGTGTTTATTAGGCCAGAGCGAACGCACCCAAAGGCTGAACTACAGGGGCTCAGTCTAGGGTAAGGCAGCTAGAAGTCTGACAATGAAATGGGTGAGCAGGCACAGGCCTGTCAAGCTGAGGAAATGGGGGAAGCCTCCCAGAGGCAGCTCCACTTGGAGCCTCAGGTGTGACAGCCCTCAGCTGATACACCAGGGGTACAGAGTGGTGGCTGAAGAGATGCCCTCTTCCCACGGGCAGAAGGGGGTAAGTCATGGCAAGTCAAGGGTCAGGGCTGCCACCCTGGCTGTGCCCAGGAGGCGGAATAGCCCAGGACAAGTCATTCTTTTGGGGCCTCAGATGTGAACCACTCCCAGGGATAGTCAGAGTCTCAGGCCTATGGCCTACGTCTACAGGCCACACCAACTGCTCTGTAGGTGGGAGCTCCTATATAGAGGCACTTGCTCCACCTGTGGGTTTTCTCTTCATGCCGGGGTTCTAGGGCCACCCGGGCAACCAGCACATGTATAACCCTCAAATCCCGGCCACCCACAAGCCCACCTCTGACCCAGCTCAGCCTTGTGCCTGTTCACTGTCCTCACTACAACCCTTCAGCAACTATCACCCCCATTTCACAGATGCAGAAACCAAGGCTAGAGCAGGGCTGAGCAACGGTCTACCCAAGCACAGAGCCAGGCAACAGTGAGGGTTCGCGGAAAATACAAAGGAAGATGGCCTGAGATTATTCTGATCTGGGCACCCACCTGGCATCAGTCCCTCCTTCCTCCAGACCTTAGTTTCCTCACCTGTAAACCGGGGATCATCTTTGCCCTTCACTGACAGTACCAAGGGACTCAGAAGGCCAGGGCAGTTGAGGAGGTGGAGGGCACACAGGTGAAGGGAAGGCTACATAAAATGTGGTGCACCATGGTGCCCATGGAGAAGGTAGGCAGATAGGTCAGGTCAGAATCAAGGCGGGAGGGGGGTGCGCATATACATAGAGACATGGTGTAATGGCCATATCATCTTATAAGAAAATAAAACCTTTTATAGTGGTACTTTCTGTACCATTCAACTTTTTTTTTAATCCGTGTATCTTGTACTTTTATTTTCTTTAAATGTCAATAGGTATCTAGGCAGTGCAGTTATGTGCTATGTGTCCTTTGTTTTTTTTATACCTTTCTATATGAAAAACAGTTTTCTAAGTAAATACCCCCTTTAGTGCAGGCTGAATTCAGGGGTTCACTTCTAAAGAAAAGGGCAGGACAACATTCTGCTGTGGGGACATCCTGCTGGACTCCACCTCAGCCAGGTGGTCAAAGTCAACCTCAGGATGATGTCCTGTGTGTGCCAGGGACTCCCGATGGGATGTGGCCAGAAGGGCACTGCGCATTGGTGTCCTCTTCCCCAAAACCCACAACTCCAGTCTGTTCATGAGGAAACAGGTCCAATGAGGGAACATGTCACAAAATGCCCCCTAAACTGTCAAGGTCATGAAAAACGAGGAAAGACTTGAAGTGCCCTAGATTGTAAGAGACTAAAGAGATATGATGACCAAATGCCATGTGGGGGCCTGGGCTGGATCCTGAACAGGTAGGGCTGTCAGTGGAAAACCTGATGACACTGGCATACAGTCTGGCGTGTGGTTGGCTGGAATGCACACAAGTCAATTTCTTGGCTTTTAACACAATAACATGAGGGGTGCTGGGTGAAGGGTAGATGAGAACTGCCTATACTGTCTTTGAAACTTTTCTGTAAACCCCAAATGATTCCAAAATGAAAATTGTAGAACATGGAGAGTGACCGTGGGAGTCACTTAATAATAATCACCACGTGGATAGTAACAGCTTACATCAGAGACACTGCACTCAGTCTCACTGGTCTATATGTAGCTTACCAAAACTGTAAATGTTGTGCCCATTGACCCAGCAATTCCACTCCAAAAAAAGGTACCCCAAAATATTCACGAAGAAGCATGTACGTATAGTTGCACTACTTACAATTAGAAAAAAGAAAGTAACCTTAACATCAGTTACTAAGTTATGGAGAACGGGCCTTGGGAGAATCAGGACACAGGCTTAATGGTGAGAAGCCAGCTCCAACCGGAGGAGGCCTATTTATGCTGTGATTCTGTTTTCACCTCATCTGCAGCTTATCCACAGTGGTTACCTCTGGAGGGGCCTGAAAGGACCTGGCAGGGACATGGAGGACCAAGAGAGGGCATGGGGGTTTAGGAAGCGGTGGACCAACTCCTTAGAGGGGCACACCAGGGAGCACACATCCTATTCTGCCTTCTGTATTCAACCAGATTCAACCCTGACCACTTGGTGTTGGTCCTGCTCCTGCCACCCCTCATCAAGTCAGTGTTGTAGCACTATGGCAGCCTTTGGTGATAGAGCATTTTAGAGATTAATGCACACTTTGCACTCTCTTAAGGCACCTGTGTTTATTTCCAACATGTGTGAGACTACTTATACTTACCATGGTCCAGGGATCCCTTACAGGAGCAGCTTAGAGCTTGGGGTGGGAAAATGAGCATGGCCAGGCATGGCCAGAAGGTGGGCATGTGACTATTCTACTGCTGGCACACCACACAGGATGCACTAGCCCTCTGCTCAGAGCTGCTGGGAACAGACCCAGGGTCCCCATTCCTTTTCCAGGAAGTGGGAAGGGCAGGATCTGGCTCTAACCTGGTGTTCACTTGCTTGCTCTCATGTGGGGATTCCCTTGCCAAAGGTGCTAATCATCCTCACTCCTTGGCTGGCCCAAGGCCCCTGAACGTAGAGGCTCACAGAGACACAGACGGGGTTATATCTATCTGGCTCTCAAAGACATCCATATGCCTGACCCCTGAGCCACCTCTCACAGGCCCATGCTCCTCTGGCTCCACCTGAGCTGCTGAAGGAGAAAAGCCCTTCTCAAGGTGCCCTCTTCCTCCAGCATGGGTCAGGGGGAGCTCTGCTAGGCACACTGGACTTCAGAGAACAGCCTGAGCCTGTCCCAATCCCCTCAGAGTGCCATCTCTGTGTGCTATGGACACATAAGTGGCTGTGGTCTGTGCCCCACCAGTGCCAGGTGCTGGGATGTGGCAGCTCAGAGCTCGCTGCCCAACAGAGGCACACTTGCAGCCCAAGACTGAGCACCATAAAAGCCCAAGACCAGAGCCCAGGCAGAGTCCCAGAGCTTTGCTCTTGGGGCAGCTTTGCCTGAGATATCTGCCCTGTAAGTGGGGACAGCAGGGATGGTGAGCCAAGCAACCCAGGGTTTTCATGAAAATCAATTTGGCACATGGCAGGAGCTGTGAAATAAAAGGAAGGTGGTCCCTGCTGCTCGGCCAGCAACCCCGTCTGATGAATCCCACAGCTAAGTTGGTCCTGTACCCCCTGACTGAGAGCCAGACTAGGTAAGTGTTGCCCCAGGGGTGGGAGCCCACACCTTAGAGTAGGTACTCTGGGGCCCTGAGAGGTGGCACCTCTGGAGGCCTCATCTCAGATCTGGGCCCTGCAGAACCCATGTCTGAGGTGTGCCGGACCAGGACCAAAGGTTTCAGGGAGCCATGGGCCAGCCTCCTGGGAAGGGAGTTCATGCTCAGGGATCTGCTAGGCCCCAGGAAAACGCTGCTGATGAGTATGAACACATGTGTCCAGGAAAACTTACAAAATGGAGAACTGAAAGTTGGCCCTTCTCCCAGGCAGCCTGGCCCATGGGCCATACCAAATGGAAGGGAAAGGGGGCGCATTCTGGGATATACCAATGGCTTCCCTCATCATTGTACTGCATGGTAACCCAGAGTCCAGAGAAAGGCTCAGGACCCTGTGTGGAAACAGTCTCAGCAAACTGCCTCACCAAAGTTAATATCTTTTTTAAAAAATATATTTTATTTATTCATTTTTAGGGAAGGGAAGGAAAGGGAAGGAGAAAGAGGAGAGAAATATCAATGTGTGGTTGCCTCTCACATGCCCCCAACTGGGGACATGGCCTGCAACCCAGGCCTGTGCCTTGACTAGGAATTGAACTGGCCACCCTTTGGTTTGCAGGCTGGTGCACAATCCACTGAGCCACACCAGCCAGGGCTCACCAAGGTTAATATCACACTGTGAATACTGGGGGAGTAAAGCTGCTCATACTTAAATTTTCAGAATCCTTTCTATCACAGAGTGTGTCTTGTGGAACTAGCACTGCATGGGCACTGTGCAAGGTGTCAACTATTTATTATAAGGTGACAGTTTTCTCTCTGCTTAATCTATAAATCTAAGCAATCCCATTTTCTACAGAGACAGTCAGGGTGGGGGAAGTAAATATGCCTGCCTGAGGTGGAGAAGGCAAAAGGACGTGCAGGAGTGAGGAGAGAAGGCAGGCCTCCAGACCTCGGTGACGAAGTCAGTGCAGCTCGGACTAACGGGACAGCAGCCTAGAACCACCCGCAGGCAGGCCGGGCTCAGCATGCCACGAAGACGGCACTGCAGTGGGGAAGGACAGCTTTTTCAGAACATGAGGGGCAAATGATTTGGAAAAAAAGCAGTTCGGGTTCTTACCTCACTCCTTCTGAGGAGTACTTTCTAGAATTAGACCAAAATTTAAATATATATATATATATATTTTTTAAAAACTGTTACATTTCCAGAAGAAAATATCAAATGTTACATAATCTTGGCGTACGGAAAATATTTCTCAGCATGATACAAAATGCAGAAGCCACACATGAAAAAAACATAACTAATAACAACTTGAAATGCCTGGCAAAAATAAATAAATTTTAAAGACAAAAACACAACCAAAGTCAAAGACAAATGACAGGTTGGGAGAAAACACTTTTAACAGAAAATGGGAATTACCTTAATATTGAAAGTGTGCCTAGAAAAGAATAACACCAACAACCCAACAGGAAAAAACAGGCAAAGAATATGAAATACAAACATGTGTTATATATAGACATGTTTATAATAGAGATCGTTCCAGTTTCAAAATGGTAGAAATGATCAACATAAAAAATAAATCTGCCCAGGCTGGTGTGGCTCAATGGATCCAGCATCAGACTGTGAACAAAAGTGTCACCAGTTGATTCCCAATCAGAGCACATGTTGGGTTGCAAGCCAGGTCCCCAGTAGGAGATGCACAAGAGGCAACCACACATTGATGTTTCTCTCCCTGCCTTTCTTTCTCCCTTCCCCTCTCTCTAAAAATAAACTAACTAAATAAAATTAAATAGTCCCTGGCTGGTGTGGCTCAATGGATTAAGCACCAGACTGTAAAGCAAAGGGTCACAGGTTGGATTCTCAGTCAGAGCACGTGCCTGGGTTGCAGGCCAGGTCCCCAGTGGGGGGCACACAAGGGGCAACCACACACTGATGTTTCTCTCCCTCTCTTCCTCCCTTCCCCTCTGTCTAAAAATAAATAAATAAAAATCTTTAAAAAAATTAAATCCTTTAAAAAATAAATCTCACAAAAGCATTGAGATCCACTGCACTTCTAGGAAACACAAACCTACAATGAAACACTATTTTATGCCTTCCAACTCAGCAAGATCAAGCAATTGAGGACATCAGCCCCTTCCTTCATTGAGAGGGGGGCAATTTGGTAGGACCAGCTAAGATTATGTACCTAGTTAGAGACATATGGAAAGGCTTTTTGACCCAGCACCTCTGCACCAAGGAATTCAGCCCACAAAAATATTTCTACTTGGCTACAAGTATAGTCCACCTAGTACTGTTTGTTACAATACTGGAAAGAACCTAACTTTCAACCAACAGGAAACAGGATAAATACACAGTATTAATAAAACATGGTACAACCACTAAAACGAATGTGTTCATAAAAAACACTCTCCAAGTGGGATCATGTGAACAGTGAGTGACGTTTTCCACAAACATATTAGATATACATGCATAGATTTTCTCTGTTGATACATGAGAAACTGGTTTATCTCTGTCCCAGGAGAGAGGGAAAGAGGCCATGGAGGGCAGGGGTGGGAATGACACCAAGTTTTCACCTGCCACCCTTTCATGTTCTGAATTATTTACTCTGTGTATCTGAAAACATTTTTGTTCAGTTGTAAGCAGTTGCTTTGAACTTGCTGTTTTGCGTAGTCCTGATTCAGTAAACCTACATTCTGATCGGGTGAAAAGACAGCATGCTCTGTGATAAGTGCAGTACCAGGGGTCAGTGGGAGCATAGAGCTGAGGGGGTCAGGTCGGGAGAAGGGTTGCTTTGGGGAAGAAAGCAACTGAAGCAAGAGATTGAAGAAGTCAGACTTGTTAAGAAAAGCTAGCTATGCTGGTAGAAGACAAAAACCAGGCCTAGTGAGGGTTATGTGAGACTCAAAGACCAGTCTGTGCAAATGTCCTAGGGTGAGAAGGGCAACCCAGATCTAGGGCCACAGATGTTCTTGGCTCTAATGAGTACACATCCCACATTCAGTTTGGTTTCTAAACCTTCCATATTATAAAAAACTACTAGACTCCCGGCCAGAGGGGCCCGTGGGGATAGGGAGGGACGAAGGCACTAACAACTTCCCTGCCCACTCCCAGGCCAGGGCACTTCCCAGTGATAGAGACGGGTGGTAGGGGATTCCATAGGCTCAAAGACTGGGTTGCCCAGAGAGGCCAGGATACTCGTACGAGCCTGGATGCACGGCAATGGGAAGGGGCAATGGGAAGGGGCAATGGGAAGGGTCGGTAGGAGAGGCATCTCCCGCGTGACCCCCGGTGAGTCACCTCCCGTCTGACAGTGGCAACTATAGTACACGCTTGACGGGACATTCTAAGCTCTCTGAGCACCCAAGTCCCTCGTTCTCAATTTGGAGCAACAAAAAACTCTGCAAAGCAAAGTACCAAAAGGCCAAACCCGGCCGGACAGACGGGGAGCGATCCACCGCTACCTGATCCTGCTCGGTGTCAACACTTGAGATCTGCGAAGGCGCTGAAGCAAGGCGAAACTGCGTGCCACCCGACCCTGCGGCACCCCATTCTGCACTTAGGGAGATCGAGGCGCGTGGGGACGGGAGGAAATCGTTGGGAGCGGCAGAAAGGGCAGGGGCCGGTAGGGCGGGGTACGAGCCGCCGCCACTTACCGGCGAGGCAGGGGCCTCCTCCACCGTCGGCCGCTTCCGGGCGAGCGCCACACCACTTCCGCCAGGACCTCGCATTTGACGCAAGCTCGAGCGGCCGTCTCTACCAAAGCAGAAGCACCGCCCCCCGGTCCGCCCTCCTTAAAGGGGTCGCGCAAAGTCAGAGGTCTCGGGCTAGGTAGAGTCTGGTAGGACCAAGTCGCTCCACCAAGTACTCACTCCGCCACAGCCCGGTCCCAACACAAGCTAAGCCGCCACCCAACCAAGGGGTGGATGATAGGTTACTTGCCCCAGGAGTTCGCAGGAGGCACTCTGGGTCTGGGGGTGAGCACGGACTGCAACTGAGGTCCAGATACAACCCGGACTTCAAGGGAACCTCAAACGGAGGTCAAAGGCCCTGAGGCAAGTTACGGAAACCCAGGCCCAGGTGGTCTCTTTTCCTGGGAGAGACCCCATAAGGCCCTCAGACCTCCCACTGCCCTACCCCGGAGCTTCAGCCTCCCCATTTGCAAAGGAAGTGACCTAGCCCAACTCCTCAAGACCTTGGAAAGCTGTGTTGGCCCTCCGTGCAGCTCATCCCCCAGGACAGGCGGGACAGGAAAAGCAGCCTTGTGATTTCAAGTGTTCTTATCTACCATGAGAGTGATTGCATCATGTCCTTATCCATCACGGGAGCTGAAGGGTGCCTCAGAGCAGGACAAGCACAGACCCAGTGCGGCCACTCATCCCCCAGGGTTGTCTTTAAAAGGAAGAGAGCACATCATTCTCCCAGAAGGTGCACCAAATCTAGGCAGAGAGGGTCCTGGGTTCGAATGCTGCCAAACCCACCACCACCTCACCCAGGCAACCAATAACCACAGGGTGCTCTGGTTGGGGCCCTATCCCCTCTTCCACAAGGGAAAGTGACAGTGCTATCTGCATTTGTGCTAAACTTTCCTGAGGCACCCTTCAGCTCCCTTTCCTGAGGAAGCAAAACCAACACCCTCTGGGAACACACAGAGCTCTACAGAGCACACAAGAGCCATGAAAGCAGTAAGAGCCCTAAAATTTAAACCTTTAATTTGTTTTCACGTTTTCCTTTGTTTTGCTTCCCAAAGGAAATGAGGGCGTTGCTCTGTAACTTTTACATAGTCCACAGCCCCTGGGCCGGGGCAGTTCCCACCAGATTGCCCACCAGCTGCCTCAGCGGCCTGGGGCACCCGGGGGGGTTCACATGCAGCCCCCGAGGCCAGGGCTGGCGCTGTCTTATTGCTGAGGTCTGTCCCGGCTTCGCTCGGGGTGCAGCAGCTCCACTAGGCGCGCTGGTTGGGCAGCTCCTGGGAGATGAACCGACGCAGGCGCTCCAGGTACTGGCTGTAAAGCTCAATGTCGTTGTGCCCGGCGCCCTCCACCCACAGCGGCTCCACAGCCTTGGGGCAGCGCTCATAGAGTGCCAGCCCGTGCGAGAAGTCGATCACCTCGTCTTCCGTGCCGTGGATGATAAGCACCGGTGATGTGATCTTGGATACCTTCTCGATACTGCAGGGTGGGGGGCGTCAGGCCTCCACTCCCTGCCCTGCCGAGGGCCCCGCCCCCGCCCCACCCCCAGGGCCTCCCAGCTCTCACTTGGGGAACGCATCGAAGCAGTAGGTCTTCCTGGTGTCTGGGAAGGCGACGCGCATGCCAGAGGTGAGCGGGGAGTGCAGCACCACCGCAGCACACTCGTAGCGCGAGGCGAGGTCCACAGTGGGCACTGTGCCGATGCTCTGCCCGTAGAGGACGATGCTGTCCGGACTGATCCCGTACCTGGCGGCAAAGCAGAGTCAGCAGCAACCACAACACGTGCCTCCCACAGCCCGCCCTCCTTGAGCAGTTAAGTTCTCCATTCTGTTAGGACAGCCTCTAGGCAATTAGGCTGGTCCTTGGGACCCTCCCCTGCCTCCCAACACAGGTGGTCCTTTTAGTAGGGAGGTAAGGCCCTGGGCAGGTGTGAAGACAGCTGCTCCCCCTGAGCCCTCCCCCACCCCACTGCAGCCCCAGGTCACCTGGCTGAGTTTCTCCAACAGATCATTCAAGGGGAGTGCACCTGGTGAGGGTCCTCCCACAAAGCCTGCTGGGGACATTGTAGCCCCGGGGGCCTCTCCTGCCCCTCCTGGTCACCCTGTCAATCCCCAACCCTACACACTTAACCAGGACCACACCCAGATTCTGCTTTGGATTTTTCTTATCCCTGCTGTTGGTTTTGAAGGCGAGGGGCACTGTCTTTCTTCGTACCCCTCATCCCTTTACTGTAGGGAATTGAGGCAGCTGTTCCCATCTCACCCCTTGATGTCTCCCATGCCCAACTAGATGCTTAGTACACCATGGTGAGTAGACTATTCACTGCTGTGGGGAGGTGGGTGGGTGCTAACTCCTTCTCCTGGCACTTCCTCTACACAGTGGCCAAGACCTGGGCTGCTTCTCTCCTCAGCCCCAGCCTCTTCCCTTGCCCTGCCACCTCTCCACATGCCTATAGGGTCCCCCCACAGCCCAGCTGATCCAGCTCCAGACCACCTACAGGGCCTGCTCCTGACTGCACGGGAACCCACTTGCCACCCTCCCCAGGCAGATGGCCTCCAAGGCTCTCCTCCAACACATCTGACCTCAACCCCAAAGGCACACCCCCTTCCTGGTGGATAGAGGCCAAGACAGTTCTGTATGTCACCTGGGGAACACACCTGGGAAACCAGACTCCACCTCCCTGTCTACAGAGGTATTCCCACCTGTCCCTGTCCTTGTAGCACTCCGTGTTAACCCCTGCCTACACCAGGCCTCAGGGATGCCACCTGGCCACATGCCTACCACCCTGACTACTCCTCCCTAGCCTGCTCCCATGTTGCCATGGCCACCCACCCAACGTGCTGAGCACCAGCCCAACCCTATCACTCAGCTCCAAGTAGGGATCCTCAGCAGCCCCTGGACATCTACACGTGGATTAACTCGACAAGCGCCAGATGGAGCAGCACTTCTCCCCCAGGGCCTCCTCAGCCCAGACAGTGCTTAAGCTCGAGCCTCTCACTGCCTCTAAGCTGTTGGAGCTGAGGGACCAGGACTTGGAAATCAATGCTGGTGACAGGACAGATGCCCGATGGACAGAGCTCAGAGCCTTCACCCCACAGCAGGGTGTGATTCTGCCAGCAAGCTCCAGCATGAGCAGGGACAGCAGGAAGGGCTGAGTCTGCCAAGGGCAGGCATGTACATATACCATACCATCCAAGATAAGTCCCTGGTGCCCCTGCTCCCAGGGACAGCCTGGTACATCATGGGCCCCATCTCCCCAAGGCAGACTGACTGAGCCCTGAAGGAGAGGGTCTGGCAGGTAATCAGGCAGGGCTGAGATGGGGCGTCCCCCAGCAGTGGGCCAGGGTTGGCCTCCTTCTGGAGCAGTGCTGCACACAGGGTGGCATGCTGCAAATGCTGGCTCAGAAACTGAGTGAATGTGCTTCAGTGAGTACTAAGGAGAGAGAGGCCTGCCCAATACCTAGACAACCAGGATGGTGAAGGTCCTTCAAGCATGTGGGTATGTCTTCTCACTGGCCTCCCACTGGCCACCAGGGCTGTGCTGGGCACTAAAGGGCCCAAAAGAACCCTCTAGGCCTAGAGCAGCCCCCCTGCCCACTGCCCCCAGGATGAAGCCACAAGTGCCTCATAGGCCTATCCCCAGAATCCCAATGAGGTATAGCCCCGCTCCGCCCTGTACCTCATGTGCTCCCTCAACCTCCGGGCTCCCACAATTCATTCACACAGCCCTCACATTCTACTTCCTGGGCCCAAGTCCTCTGCCTCCTACTCCCTCCTGGGGGAACCTCCACTCCCCTGGAGCAGCCCGTCTGTCCCAGGGAGGTCTGAGGACCACCCACCACATACCTGCCTGCACACCAAGCATGCCTATTGGCATGCTGAGGGGACATGGGTCAGACCTCACCTTCTGGACCACTGAGGCTGCTGAGGGCTTCCTCTCCAGCAGGGCCACCCACTGGGACTTGGCCCAGGCTCCTCCCTCTCCAGGGAGGCTGGCCCAAGTCCCTGGTGGGCGCCTTCCAACCCTCCCTGTTTCACAGGGTCTGGTCCCTTTGAGGGGACAATCCAAGTTGACCAAGTCCCCAGCACACAGCTCACCGGGTGCGCAGGGCCTGCCAGGCAGCATCAATGTCAGCGTAGAGGTTCTTCTCTGAGGGCCTGCCCGAGCTGACGCCATAGCCCGAGTAGTCATAGGAGAAGATGTTACAGTTGATGCGTGTGCCCAGGCCAATGTAGAAACTGCTCATCTGGCCCAGGTCCACCGCGTTGCCATGTGAGAAGAGGACTGTGTACCTAAGGGTGTGGGGGGAGACGGGTCAGAGGGCAAGGGGGGAGGGAGCTATCACACCCCAACCCAGGAGGGGACAGGAGTGCTGACAAGGGGAATAGGCTGCCTGTGCCACAAAGTAGCCCAGCCCCTCCTGTCTATGTGATCTCAGGCAGGGGACAGCCAGCAAAGCCTCAGGCTTCCCCTCTGTGAAAGGGGCACTGGAACCATTGATCACATTCTGAGCATGGGGGGAGCCCAGCTGCCTCTCCTTGAGTCCATTCCTTTTGGAGAGACTCCAACAGCCCCAGAGGATGTCAGGCACATGGGACCGCTGCTCAAGGCATTCCTGGAGAATGAGACAGCTTCTCCGTTGGCAGGGCTATCCCCTCTGCTCCAGACAGCTGGCCCCTGCTCCTGCTTCACAAGCAAATAAAACCAACCCCTGTGCACAGTGGTGTGGGTCTCCCTCTCCTGCAGAAAATGACCTTGGCACTCATTTCAGCCCTTGTGTCCCATGGTAACCCTGCCAAGCTGCTGCTAGCAGAGCCTGCCCAGGTCCTGCCAACAGCAGGCAACCCGGTATCTCCAGCTGATGGACTCCTGGAATTCCCTTCCTCCAGCAGTACTGGGTCCCAGCTTCCCACTCCCATCACACCAGACTGGCCCAGAGGAATAGAGCTCGCCCTTTGGACTTAGACCTGGAATCAAAACCTGCCTGGTCTGAGGCAGAAGCACCTGGAAGGTCGGCTTCTGCCCCATCCCTCAGGCTCAGGGAAGAGCTGTGCTTGCAGGTCCTAAGGTGCCCTGTTAATGGGAAGCCAGACTGAGCATGAGCCACCAGCTGGCCTCAGGTACCGAGACTTCACTGGGCATCAAGCCCCTAAGAGACTGCTCTTTGTCAAGCAGGTGCTGTGACACAGCCACTTGAAGCCACTTCCCCAAGCCTCAGGGTCCTCATCTGCAAGATGGGGTGCTAAGGCACCCTCAGAGCTGCACATGGTAGGACACCTGGCACTAAAGGCCCCCAGTAACTGGGCAGAGGCCGTCGGCAAAGTGAAGCCCATTCTTGGAGGCTCTGGTCAGCCAGCACTTGGCGAGAAGAATCCCCAGGCACCCACTGGGCTTTTGCCCCACTCTGGCACTCCAGGGACCCTCAGGATGAGCACAAGATATTCCCCAGATCCTGTCCCCCTCCATTCTTCCAGGCTCCAGGTCTGTTCAAGTCAAGTCTTTGAAGCTAACCTGGCTCCAGGCACGCAGCGCACATACATGCAGGCAATGCGGTTGCCCCGGCTGCTCTTGGTCAGGAAGACCTCAATAGTGTCCAGCTCGCGCTGGCCGTATTGGAAATCAGAGCGCTCCATCAGGTGGAGCTTCCAGCGCCCAGGGGTGCCTGTGGAGGTCCGCAGGGTCCCCAAGGGGGTGGTCCCGACCCCACCAGGCCTGGGTTCAGGTTCGGGCACCAGCGAGTAGGTGGGCTCTGGAGGCAGGAAGGCGAGCTTGGCGGCAATGCGACCAGGGCAGGGCGGGCAGCAGAAGAGGCAGCACAGCTCAGTCACGGACAGGCCGTTCATGGTGGGCACCAGGCCCCGGGGCAGGCCTCACTTAGCAGGGGAGGGTTGGGGTGCTCCGAGATATGGGCGGGGAGGGGCAACCCCCAGCCACTGCCCCAGACAACAGCCCTGTTAGGAGGCAGCAGCCCAGCCCCATTGCGGTCCAAGCCGAGCCCTCGGGAGCCTTGCAGCCTCACATCTCCAGGTTGTGCACAGGGAGGCCCTGCAAAGAACAGAGGTATGTGAGATCCCCCAGGGCACCACCAAAGACGGGGAACCAATCTACATGACCTGAGGCTCTTGGCCTTCCTCAAAGCCCAGTCCACTTTCTCCTGCTCAGACTGCTTGTCCTCCACCCCACAGAACTGCAAGCCCAGCTTGCCCTCCAAGGGGACCATGTAACTCCCAAGTGACCTCTGTGGGACCCAAAGCTGATCTGTCCCCACCTGCTACCGCCCTTCCTCAGTTTGCAGTCAACAACTCTTGCCACTTAAGCCCATCTGTCAGCTGGGCCACAGCCTGATGTTTCTGCTGGGCAAGCAAACCCCTAGCCCACTTGAGCTCTCCACCCCCTGTGCTGGAGCTAGGGAAACCGTCACCACCCCCCTCCCGCCCCACCCCGTGCCTCTGTCCAAAAAGCTGGCCCAGACTCTGCCCCCTGCCCATCTCTGTGATATCCTTCAAGGATCGAACTACCACCCTCAGGTGATACAGAGCAGCCAAGGACCAGAGGGACCGAAGAGCACGCGCTGGACCCGCCTCAGGACATGCGGCAGGACTGTGATGTCCAGAGACAGAGGAGCTAAGGCAGAGGAAAGACAACAAACAAAGGCTCTGGGAACAAAAGCAGAATACATCTCAGGCTAAGAGCTGAACAATGGCTCTCCCCTGTGCTGGGTGCCAGACCCAGGGGACAGGCTGTTGAGAGCATAGGGGTGACGGGAGCTGGGGCTCCTCCTCCAGCTCTGCCAACTTCAGGGTCTGGGACCTCAGGCAAGAGGCTTCCCCTCCCAGGGCCTCAGTTTCCCCACCCATCAACAAAGACAGCACTCACCTCACAGGGGTAGTAAATGAGATGAGGGGTTTAGTGGTAGGCAGGGGATGTGGCTCAGAGTAGAAGCTCAAACATTCTTCCTTTTGGCAGCACGTTGTGAAACACTGTATTTAATTGATTACAACTACATTGCTAAAGCAAATACAATCGCATACAGAGCTGCGAGCAGAGACTAGGTAAAAACAGAGGTTTGAGGAAACCTGACCACTTACTCTACTTTCCCTACAGACTAGTTCCAGGGAGGGAGACACATGCCACTCAGCTTTCCCAGCACGGCACCCTGGCGCATTCAGTTTTGAGGCCACAGCATTTGAAAACCACTGGGCGGATTCAGAGTAGGTCAGAGCAGTGTCAGGCCCAGAACACACCTGCTCTCTCCAGATCTGTGACCTGAGAGTCAGGGCTGGAGAGAGCCACATTCAGCCATTGCCTGGACTCGGGGCACACACAGGAGTGGGAGAGCTGCAAATGCCCACGTGGGGAGACAAGACAGCTTCCAGGAGGCCCCAAACTCTCAGGCAGGATGCATACTTTGTGTGCAAGAATTTTTCAGGGGACAAGGTCTACCGTACTGGTTCTCTGAGGCAGAAGAGTTTGCCCTCACCAAGGACAGCTGCCCGCATCCAGAGACATTTTTGTTTATGAAAACTGGGGAAGAGAGCCCCTAGCATTGAGAGGGTAAAGGCCAGGGATGTTGTTTAACGCCCCCCAGGACTTATCCCCCAAAAGGACTTATCTGTCCCCAAATGTCAACCAACATATTCTCCAAGAGATCCAGACCCCAAGAGGTGATAGTCCACAGGTGCGAGGGGAAACTAAAGTGTCGGAAGTCTGGGTGGCACTGTGAAAGCTGCTTTTGAGAGGAAGACCTGGCCGAGAGCAAGGGGGAAACTCTGAGGATGAAGGGGCACACCAAAGTTGCCAAGCCTCACTGACCAAGCCAAAAACCTGGATGTGGTCCTTGACTCCTCCCTGCTGGCTCTTCCTCTCTCTCTTTAACTGCCACCTGGTCCCCTCCCTTGTCATCACCTAGCCTTCAGCCATCTCCTTCCTTGCCCCCCACCCTTACTCCAAGCCATTCCTCCCCACAATCCCCAGCAGCTGAGAGATCTTTTCACAACACAAAGCTGATCATGCCACCTCCCTTTTAGGATGCCCCAGGACCTCCCACTATTTCCAGGATAGAGATCAAATCCCTCACCAGAGCCTGCCAGGTCAGCAGTCAGCTGGGGTAACCTCTCCAGCCTCACTCATCTGGTACCCCACTCCCCCTCATTCTCCATAGATAAGCAAGAGCCCACACAGGTCCCCTCCTGGGGACCCCCTCCCCAATTTCATTGGATGGTCCTTGCCCATGTCCTTTCCACCATTCACATCTCATTGCAGGGACGTCAGGGAGGCCTTCCAAACCTGGTCAGGTCCCCCCACCTCGGCACCCACCGTGCTTTCATGGTTCCAAGTTCAAACCAAAGCAAAACCCCACGAAGGCAGGACCACTGTCTGTGTTTGCTCAATAAACAATGGCTGAACTAATGGGCAAATGACAAGGGGAAAAGAGAAAACCGGGAAGCAAGAGTCCTTGAGGTTTGACAGGGAAGGGGGACAGTCTCTTCTCAGGCCACATGCAGCTAGGACCTCCTGCTCGTCATTTATGGGTGTCACTGAGTGTGCCCCAGGAGCTAGGCCTCAGACTGGGCAGTGCACATCCAGGTGCCTCACTCACTGGGCACACGCCCCTGGCACCGAAAGCCCCAGTGATTCCAACCACATGCACATACTGGGCACCCTGCTGCCAGGCCCCATGTGGGCTGGAGGTGTTAAGAAGACCAACAAGGAACCAAGGCAATTGCAATACCCTAGGACGACCTACATACAAACGACTCTGACGGCACCTCACCCAGCCAGTCAGGGTGGGAAGGCTGCCTGGAAGAAGGTGCAGAGAAACTGGCCAGGTGACAGGGATGAGGCAGAGGGAAGAGCATGAGCAAAACCCCAGAGGTGACAGAGCGTTCCAGGAACTGCGGGTCCTGGTTAGCGCCGACACTGGAAGAAGAGGCGGGCAGAGAGATCCTGGAGGCCCGGGGCCCCGCCCGTGAGCCCCGCTGCAGAGATTGGACTTTATCCTGGGGAAAACAGGGAGCCCCGGAGGAGTACTGGGCCGGGGTTAGGGGGTGTGGGTGTTCCTTGAACTGGAGCGGAGGCCGGGCAGCCAGCAAAGGGGCTGAGGCGCCTGGGAGATGTTTAAGAATCAGGGCTTGGCTTTGGGCTGCAGCGGCCGCGGGCCCGAGTGTTGGGCTGGGGGGCCGGTGCCGGGGCAGGGGCAGAGTCCGCGCCTCGACCGCGTATTCCCGGAAGGAGCGGGCGACAACCCAAGAGAGTGGGCGTTCAACCCACCACGTCGGACGGCTGAATGGGAGGTGGGGGGAGAAGGGGGAGAAGGGGGGGAGGGGGGGGCCGCGTCACAGGAGAGTGAGCGCCCACCCCACGTTGGAAGGCAGGAGGGGGGACAGGAGTAGGACGGAATTGGGGCACTGGCCCGTGGTCTTCGCCACTGGTCCGGGGTCCCTCCGGCCAGAGCCGTGGTCTCCCCGGGAATGTGGGGTTTCGGGGTCGCCCGACCGGGCTGCCCCGGCCTCGCGGACGGGCCCGGCTCCCCAAACGGCCAGACGCGGCACCGAGGCCGCCCCAAGCCGTTGCGCCCGCTCCTGTTCGGCACTCACCGCTGCGGCCCGCGCACCCCAGTTCTGGGGCCGCACTCCATGGTACCCGGCCGTCAGCCCGTGCGTCCGCCCGTCCCTCGGCGCCACTGCCTGGCCCTCTGCACCGCTGCCGCCGCCGCCGCTCCCCCGCGGGCGGAAGTCAGCCTCGCTCCCGGCACCGCCCCGGAAGTGACGCGAGTCCGTGCTAAGGCTAGAAGGTCTGCTTTGGTTTTCGGGAGTCTAGTCCCCTCATCATTCATTCCTTCTTTTACTCACACTAGGGCCGGGACTAAGGGGAAGCGAATGAAGCACGGTTGCGGAAATGCCGGGTCTGATAATGCCTTTATTTAAAATCACGATATTTTGGCCATGATCGGTGTGGCTCTGCTGCTTGGGTGTCGTCCTGCGACGCGGGTTCAATTCCCAGTTAGGACACACGCTGGGAAGGGACTCATGGGAGACGCAACCAATCTCTCTCACATAGGTTTCTCACCATGTCTTTGTTCCTTCCTTCCCTCACTCTAAAAATAAATATTTTCCAAAAAGTCATGAATTTTGTTCCTCCTGGGTTCTTTTGCACATTTCATCTTTTTAAGTATTGCATGAAAATACTACAAATTCTGGTAGCTCAGTTTTTTGGTGTTCCTTAAATTCTGTACCTAAGGCAAGTGCCTTGTACTCCTTACCCCAGTCCTCCCCAGCTCTGCTCACCCTACAAGGAGAGGATAAAGGCTGGGAACAAAATAGGGAGTATGGCCAAAGATGACAGGTGGCCAAGCCATCTTAGGAGATAACAGTGACAGAGTCAGGAAGACTGCAGAGGCCAATAGGGCCCAGCTTGAGGCAAGACTGTGAATTAGTTGGGCACTCTCGCCCTTGCAGGCCACCTGCCTTTATGCCTTGCCCCCTGCCTGCCCTTTCCCAGCTCAAAATGCCCCATCCCCAGCCAGCAGTCCCCAACCTACTCTCACCCCCACTGCTTCCCAAGGACTCTAATCTTTAGCTATATTTACAGAGATAAGCCTGAGGCTCTGGGCTTCCGAGCCAGACCTCCTCCTCCAGGGCCCCATTCTTCCAATCAGCTGCCTGTAGAGGACTCAGGCTCAGGAGTAGACACTGCCCAGGGCTGTTTTCCTCTGGTCCCCAGCTCTGGCCCTCTGACCTGGGCTCAGTCAGCACTTTGGCCTTGCCAGGTTCATTCCAACCTCAAGACTTTTGCATAAGTTGCACCCCCTGCCTGGAGTGCCCTGTTGCCAAACAGCCACATGACTGGTTCCTCATCTTCAGGCATGCTGTCATATGTCACCTCTTCAGAGAGCCCTCCCTGGCCACTGCCTCCAGTCCAAGTCCCTACTACACATCCCATCCCATCACACTATTTCTTACATCATTTTATTGAGCTGTTTCCTTGTTTATCATCTGTCTTCCCCATATTTCATCCGCTTCCCAGGGCAGGGACCCAGGCTTTCATCCACCATGTTCCCAGCTGTCACTTAGGCTGTCTGATGAATTGAAGGATGCGTAACAAATGGAATAAAAATAATTCCCAACCTAGAGGATGATTTCTGTGAGGGTGGGAGGAGACTCACTGAGCCTTTTGAGTGCCACCAAGCACAGACCTCAGGCCATCCCTCACTCTCTGGTTGACTTGAGACACACAATCTGTTTGGAAATTAATTTGGCTACAGGAATCAATGATCGTAAAAGCACTCCCACAGGGAACCATGAATTCCAGTCCCCAGCTCTCCAATATGGAACCATTAACCCCACGTGGTACTTATTACAGTTAAACGAATTGATTAAAAATCAATAAAATTTGCCCTGACTGGTGTGATTCAGTGGAGTGATTGCTAGCCTATGAACCAAAGGGTCGCCAGTTCGATTCCCAGTCAGGGCACATGCCTGGGTTTTGTGCCAGGTCCCCAGTAGGGGGCGCACAAGAAGCAACCACACATTGGTATTTCTCTTCCTCTCTTTCTCCCTCTCTTCCTCTTTCTCTAAAAATAAACACATAAAATTTTTTAAAAAGTTAATAAAATTTTTAATTTTGTTCTTCAGTTCTTGAGTGCTCAAAAACCAGTGGAACTGGTGGCTCCCATATTGAATGGCATAGATGGAGAACATGTCTATCAACAGGAAAGTCCCAGAAGCACCAGTCTACACAGTGAGTCCCACCAAGAAAGGCATCTGTGTCTATATTTCCCCATTGTGTCCCCAGTGCCCAACTCAGGACTTAGCGTTCAGTAAATGTTCAATAAATGTTTATGGAAGAAGAGAAGGAAGGAAGCAAGGGAGGAATTCTCCTTCTAAAGATCTAAGTAAACATGGAAAAGTTATTTGAACAAATAATAAAGGAGAACTTTCCCAATCTGGCAAAGGAAATAGACTTCCAGGAAGTCCAGGAAGCTCAGAGAGTCCCAAAGAAGTTGGACCCAAGGAGGAACACACCAAGGCATCTCGTAATTACATTAGCCAAGGTAAAAATGAAGGAGAGAATCCTAGAAGCAGCAAGAGAAAAGGAGACAGTTACCTACAAAGGAGTTCCCATCAGACTGTCAGCTGATTTCTCAAAAGAGACCTTGCAGGCAAGAAGGGGCTGGAAAGAAGTGTTCCAACTGACATAGCAAGGCAAGGACCTACATCCAAGATTGCTCTATCCAGCAAAGCTTTCATTTAGAATGGAAGGGCAGATAAAGTGCTTCTCAGATAAGGTCAAGTTTAAGGAGTTCATCATCACCAAGCCCTTATTATATGAAATGTTAAAGGGACTTATCTAAGAAAAAGAAGATAAAAAGCATGAACAGTAAAACAACAGCAAACTCACAATCATTAACAACCACACCTAAAATAAAAACAAACTAAGCAAACAACTAAAACAGGAACAGAGCCACAGAGATGGAGATCACACGGAGGGTTAGCAGCAGCGGAGTGGGAGGAGGAGAGAGGGGGAAAGGTATGGAAAACAAGTAACATAGATGGTAGGTAGAAGATAGACAGGGGGAGGGTAAGAATAGTATGGAAAATGTAAAAGCTAAAGAACTTATGGCACATGGACATGAACTAAAGGCGGGAATGTGGGTGGGAGAGGGTGTGCAGGGTGGAAGGGAGTGAAGGGGGGAAATGGGACAACTGTAATAGCATACTCAATAAAATATATTTTAAAAAATAAAGATCTAAGTAAACAATATGAAGCACAGCGGCCCTGGCTGGTGCAGCTCAGTGGACTGAGTACCAGCTTGCAAACCAAAGGGTCACCGGTGTGATTCCCAGTCAAGGCACATGCCTGGGTTATAGGCCAGGTCCCCAATAAAGGGCACGTGAGAGACAACCACACATTGATGTTTCTCTCTCTTTCTCCTTCCTTCACCCTCTGTCTAAAATAAATAAATAAAATATTTTTAAAAAACCACCATGGAGATGGTCACTTTTTCTGTCTTGACCTATCTGCAATGCTCTCATGAAACCCCCAGGGCTGACCACTGCTTGCGTATTCAGTCCTCTCTTGTTGGACATAGAGGTTGATTCCCTCTCTGGCCAAAATAGAAATAGCATGTGAGATTTTCACCCTGAGGGGCAGGGACCTTTCGGTTGGGGGAGGCATGGAGGAACAGATGATTCCTGGAAGAAGAGGCTTCTAATGAGAAGGTCCACTCAGCTGCATCCAGGAAACGAAACCATCATAGGTTCCTCCCAATTCTGCCCCTAGAAAAACACACCACAATGGGAACAGGAGTGACGTGGGAGGATGAGAAGACGGATGAGTTTTTCTCTTCTTCACACTTTGACATCTTCTGAGTTTGTTCTGTTTTTTCTTGGCAAAGGATGTGTTACACTGTTATGATCAGGCAGAGGCTGAAATAAAGCTAGATGGCTAAAAAATCATGCTTATACTTCTTGGTAGGCGCCCAGAAGAATTAAAAGCAGGGACTCAAACAGGGACTTGTACTTGATTATTTGTAGCAGCATGATTCACAATAGCCATGGATGGATGAATGGGTGAACAAAATCTGTTCCACCCACCCAGTGAAGTAGTATTTAGCCTTAAAAAGGATAGGCACATTCTGGCACCAGTGACCACGTGGATGAACTTTTTTATAAGCACTGATTTTTAATATGTTTTATTTATTGATTTTAGAGAGAGAGGAAAGGGAAGAGAGAGAGAGAAACATCGATTTGTTGTTCCACTTATTGATGCATTCATGGGTTGATTCTTGTATGTCCCTGACTGGGAATCAAACTGGCAACCTTCAGGGTGATACTCTAACCACCTGAGCTATCTGGCCAGGGATATGTGCATGATTCTTGAGGACATTAGGCTGAGTGACATAAGCCAGACAGAGAAGGACAAATACTGTGTAATTCCGCTCGTGGGAGGTCCCTAGAAGAGTCAGATTCATAGAGACAGAAAGTGGATGGTCGGAGCCAGGGGATGGGGATTTAGTGTTTAATGGGGATGGAGTTTCAGATTGGGGAGATTCTGTATATGAGAAAGTTCTGGATATGAGGAAGTTCTGGAAATGGATGGTGGGGATAGTTGCACACCTTGTGAGTGTACTTAATGCCACCAAGTTGTACCCTTAAAATGATTAAGATGGTAAATTTGATTTTTAAATGTTTATTTTTTAAAGACTATTTATTTATTTTTAGACAGAGGGGGTGGAACAGAGAAAGAGAAACATCATTGTGTGGTTGCCTCTTTCACACCCCCTACTGGGGACCAGGCCCGAATCCCAGGCATATACCTTGACTGAAAATCGAACCACAGCACTTTGGTTCACCGTCCAGTCCTCAACCCACTGAGCCACACCAACCAGGGCATACATGTTTATTTACTGATTTGAGAAAGAGAGAGGAAGGAGGTGGGGAGAGAGACATCAATTTGTTGTTCCACTTATTTATGCATTCATTGGTTGATTTTTTTATGTGCCCTGACTGGGGAATCAAACCCACAAAATTGTTGTGTCAGGATGATGCTGTAACGAACCCAGCCATGGCAAGATGGTAAATTTTATATTATGTATATTTCACCACAATAAAATAAATAAAGTTCATAAAACCATGAGGTTGGGGGAGAAACCCAAGTGCTTGGAGAAGTGACAGCTTCATGGGCTGAGACCTGTGCGGTCACTCAGGGCTTTGACCTCAGAAGGGCACCCCCCATGACTTACTGCCCTGTGGCTGCTGTCTTGGAATTCCTAATAATTTTTTTAACAAGGGGTCCTGTATTTTCATTTCAAACTGGAATCTGCAAATTATGTGGCCTGTCTTGGTTTGGGGAAAGGACCAAGAGGCCCAAGGTCATGGTCTGGGACCCTGGCACTGGTAAAGAAGCACCCTAACCTGCAGGTTGTCTGCCCCACCCCAAAGGGAGAGAGCGAGACCTAGTCAGGAAGTGGGCTCCTGACACAGCCAGGAAGGAAGTGTGTGTGTGGCGTGAGGGGGGGTGGCTCCTAAAATAGCAGCAGTTGCTAGCTGATTGGGTAAGGGGTGGGGATGGGAGGTTGGACAGGAGTGAGCCAGCCACAGGAAGCATGGGGTCTTTCCTAAAGAATCCCCTTCCCTGAACTGGGCCCTCTTCCATCTACACAGCCAGAAGTAATGTTTAAAAAATTAAATCATGCCCTGGCTGGCATAGCTCAGTGGATTGAGCGCGGGCTGGGAACCAAAGTGTCCCAGGTTCGATTCCCAGCCAGGGTACATTCCTGGGTTGCAGGCCATAGCCCCCAGCAACGGCACATTGATGTTTCTCTTTCTTTCTCTCTCTCTCTTTCTCTCTCTCCCTCCCTTCCCTCTCTAAACAATAAATAAATAAAATATTTAAAAAAATTAAATCATAACTTACAGACCATATGTGCACAAATCTTATTTGCACAACTTAATTAAACTGCACGCATACGGGTAAAACCATGGGTGCAACAGAAAATCCAGTGATGCGAGGGCTGGGGGGAAGGATGAATACACAGAGCACAGAAGATTTTTAGGGCAGTGAAAATGCTCTCTGCCTGATGCCATAATGATGGACACAGGTCATTATACATTTGTTCAAACCCATAGAACATACAACGCTAAGAGTGAACCCCCATGTAAACTGTGGATGTTAGATAACAATGACGCGTGTCAGTGTAGGCGCATCCTTGAAACCAGTGTCCCCCTGTGGTTGGGGCACATTGATAATGGGGGAGGCTGTGCATGTGTTGGAGCAGGGGTACATGGGAAATCTCTGTAGCTTCCTCTTGATTTGCTGTGAACTTAAAACTGATAAAAAAAAAGTCATTTAAACACACACACACATACATATACAAGCCTCTGGATTGTAATCCACTTCCAACCCCCAACCTCGTGCCAGAGGCTCCCTCCTATACTGTCCTTGTCCTTTCCCTCCAGAGACCATTACTAGTTGACTTCTCTAGGTGCTGACTCATTCATTCATTAAAAAAAAGTTTTTTTACTTTCTGTAAATAAAAGCATACAGTACGCTCACTTTTGTGTTGGTTACTTTCACCCCACACTTGGTGCATGTGTGTAGCAGGCGTTCGCCTTTTTCATTACTGCATTTATTCCATTGTATTATTGCACCACTTTTGTTGATGCATTCTCCTGCAGATGGACGATTGGGTTGTTTACAGTTTGGGGCTATTATGAACGAAGTTGCTGTGAACATTCATAAGTGTTTTACTGGGCACAAATACTCATTTAATTGGATGCTATATTAGTTTGCTGGGGCTGGCATAACACAATTGGATAGGGGGGTGGCTTAAACAACAATCATTGAGGTTCTTCTAGTGCTAGAGGCTGGAAGTTTGAGATTAAGGTTTCAGCAGGGCTGGTTCTTCCAGAGTTCTCTCTCCTTGGCATGTGGATAGCCATCTTCTCCCTGTATTTCACATGGTCTTCCTCCTATACAAGTCTATATTCTAATTTCCTTTTCTTTTTTAGAAAAGATACTTTATTTGTTTATCTTTAGAGCAGGGGGAAAGGAGGGAGAAAGAAAGGGAGAGAAACATCAATGTGTGGTTGCCTCTTGCATGCCCCCTACTGGGGACCTAGCCTGCAATCCAAACATGTGCCCTGCTGGGAATCGAACCAGCGACCCTTTGGTTTGCAGGCCAGTGCTCAATCTACTGAGCTGCACCAGCCAGGGCTGATCTCTTCTTATAAGGACACTGGTCATGTTGGATTAAGACCCAAAGCAATTATTTCACTTTATCTTAATCTCTGCTTTAAAGACTTTGTCTTCCAACACAGTCACATCCTGAGGTCCTAACAGTTAGGGCTTCAGTGTATGACTTGTGAAGGACACAACCCAATCCATAACAGGTTATCCTTTCAGGAGCTGATTAGCTGGATCATAGAATATACATGAGTTCAGTTTTAGTGGAAACTGCCAAAAGGTTTCCCAAGTGGCTGAGCTCTCTGGCCTCACTCCTCCATGTGCCCCAGAGCTCCCCACAATTTACCCTGTGGGATCTTCCTGGTTTGCATATGCCCAGCCAGGGCCTGCCTCAAGACCTTTGCACAGGCTGTTCCCTCTGCCTGGAACACTCTTCCCTCAGAAAATCTCTCATCACTCAGGGCTCAGGGAAAGCGTCACCTCTGCAGAGATATCTTCCTTGACCACTCCTTTTACCATAGCCACTCTGTCACCATGCATTCCACTGGAAATGATCTCATCTTTATTTTATTTTGCTTGGTGCATAGCAAGCGTGCAGTAATGATCATCTCTTCAACATCCAAGCCATCAGGGAAATGCTAACCAAAACCATGGTGCATAGTGCTTCATCCCCTCTAGAAGCTGTACCCGAAAAGATAGGTAATAACAAGCGTTGGGAAGGATGTGGAGACCTCTAAACCCTCACATGAGGTAAGGGGAGTGTAAGGAGCAGCTTCTTTTGGAAACAGTGTAGCACCTCCTCAAAAGGTTAAACCCAGAGCCACCATCTGGTCCAACAGACCATTGCCAAAGGTCTCACACTATGGTTAGCATGCCTGTTCGGCTCTAGGACAGGATCTCTCTCCCTTGGCACTATTGACATTTAGGTGCTGGATGATTCGTGGCTGTGGGGTCATCCCGGGAACTGTGGAGGGTTGAGCAGCATCCTTGGACCCCATCCACTCAATGCCAGGAGCACCCCCAGTCACGATGACCACAGATGTCCCCAGACATTGTAAATGTGGGGGAACAAAGTCACTGCTCCCTCCAGGGCCTGGTCCTCAAACCTGAGCATGCACTGGAATCTCCTGAGGGCCAGATCAAGCCCCTAGTTTCTGATTCAGTAGGTTTGGGGTGAGGCCCAAGAACTTGCATTTCTAAAGGACCCCAGGTGCTGCTGGAGCCTGCTTGGATCCCCACTGCTGATGCACCGCCCCTGCCACGCAGGACCTGCAGCCTGGCTCTAGTCTCTCTGACTCTGAGGAGCCAGGGGCAGTGGCTGTGGCTGTTTTTGGAAGCACTCAACAAAAGCTGCCTGTCCCGCCTGGAGTCGAGAATTTGTCTATTCCGCCTTTTGCCGGTAGGTGGCAGCAGTGACTGTTTGATAAAGGTGGCAGGTCTGGGGAGCGAGGGATGCCTGGGTAATTCCATTTGTCTTGCCAAAATAATAACAATAATAACAACAACATTGTCTGTTCACATGACTGGGTGCTCACCCTGGGCCAGGCAGTGGGGATCTGCAGTGAACAAAATTTCTAGTCCTCGTGGAGCAGACACTCTAGATAAATATCACCAAGTGATAGTAAGCAGTGGGGAGACAGTGAAGTAAAGAGTGAGCCAGGAGAGAACAGGACCACTGGAGATGGGGGCTTCCCTCACACCTCAGTCCCACGTGGCCAGTGGCCAGGGCTTTAGGGAGAATTTGCTGTGAAACTGTGTACCTGGTGGGGTGCACTTCTAGCCCCCCGACCCGTGAAGGCTGTGGCACTTACACTGTCCTACAGACTTGTTGTAAGGATTAAATGAAATTATGTAAAGTGTTTAGAATCAAAATCGTGTCTGGTTCCAAATAAGTACTCAGTAAATATTAGCCATTATTAATTAGTAATAATGACAATTATTGACATTAATAATGACTATTGCATTATATCATTACATCATTAGTGTCAGCCTCTAAAACCTGGGAAAGCAGAGAACCAGCTTGGTTATTATTGTGTTCAAACTAAAAGTTAAAGGTCTATGAGCAAAGAGGTTGGCTTTTTAAAAATTTTATTTACTTATTTTTAGAAAGAGGAAGGGGATGAGAAAGAGGGAAACATCAGTGTGTGGTTGCCTCTCATGCACACCCCACTGGGGACCTGGCCCGAGACCCAGACATGTGCCCTGACTGGGAATCGAAACAGCGACTCTGTGAATTGAAAGCCTGCGCTCAATCCATGGAGCCACACCAGCCAGGGAAAGAGGTTGGATTTTAAAATTTGGTGTTACTTGAGTTTGCTTTTTGGAAACCGATGTTTTCAGGCCAAGGGAAGTGACCAGTGGTTGGTGGCTGGTGAATTCCGTGTGTGTGTGTGTGTGCGCGCACATGTGCATGTTTGTGTGTGTGCACATGTTTGTGTGTGATGGGGTCCTGGAACCCTCTAAGAATCTGGGCAGGTAGGCAGAAATTCATTTGTCAAGAGATCGGCTGGGGGCAGCATAGTGTTCTATAACCGCCAGGAAACAGGAGGTGGCACTTTCCCGTCCTCTTCGAGGTCCAGCAGGCTTTGTCTGGCCTTGTTAGGCATTTAAAGGAAGTCCCCTCACCTCACCCTTTTTCTGGAAGGAGTTTGGCCTGAGGATCACCACAGAAGTGGGAAACACCTGAGGCCACACTGCTGCCCCTTGCAACCTCAGAAAGTCAGCGGGATGATGAACTGGGTAAACACAGGCCACACAACTTGAGAGGAATGTGCAGCTCAGGGAGGCTTTCAGGGAAGCCCCTCACCTCCCACAGACTCATTTCTTGACAGCCTCGCAGAGGTAGACAAGCTTATGGCCACCCAGCTGGTCAGCAGCTGACCCAGGCTTCAGACTGACTCCAGGGCACTTTCTGCTGCCATTAAGCTTACATTTGGGGAACCAATTCCATGTGTTTTTTCAGCCTTTTGGTGTTGGACACGAACCTGTTGCCATGAGTTTTGAGGGTCATGTTATGTGAGAAAGGTGCTGGATGATGAACATCAAAACAAAAGGGACTTTATCAGTTGAAGTTCATGGTCTATAAAGGACTGAAATCATGACTCAAATTAGTTTAAGTCAAAAAAGAAAAAAACGACCCCCCCCATACAGGAAAGCTCAAAGGCGACCTGACTCAGGCATGGCTGGATCCAGGTTCATCAACAATGTTGTCAAAGCATGGACTGCTTTTTCTCTCTGGGATCTGCTCTCTTCTGTTTTGGTTTCATTCACAGACAATTTCCACTGCTAGGTGGCAAAAATGATTCCCAGTACCTCCAGGCTTACACCCTACTCTGTATTTCAAAGACCCAGGAGTAATTCTCATTGGTCTTACTTGAGTCACATGTCTATTTCTGACCCAGTCACTGTGGCCAGGGGGAGGAAAATGTTCTAATTGATAGGGCTGAGTTGGCCATGGGGTCCTGGTACTTGAACTGAGAGTTGGGGAGGGACAATCTCCCACAAAAACAACTGGGATGACAGGTCCAGAAAAAGTATCTGGGTGCTGAGTGGGCAGAATGCAGATGCCACCTGTAGCAGGGTTTTCACTTTAGGGGATGCCAATCTATCCATCTCCTTTTCCACCCAATCTGGGTCCTGGGAACATGAGCTCAGGTGGTTCCCTCACCTCTTTCTGACCAGGGGCTAATGCTAAATAAGATTCCACTATGTGATGAACCAGACTTTGTGTATTCATTCATCTGTTTAGGAGTAGGTAAGTTTTTCCACCCTTTGGCTATTGTGGGGAATGCTGCTGTGAACATGGGTGTACAAATATCTGTGAGTGCTTGCTTTCAATTCTCTTGTGCACACACTATACTTAGTGTGGAACTGCCAGGTCACAGAGTAATTGTGTTAAACTTTTTGAAGAACCACGAAACTGTTTGCAAAGGCAGCTGCACAATTTTACACCCCTCTCTGTATGTCTTTTTGCATTTTGAGAAATTAAAAACTGGCAGAAAATTACATTGATGAGATTGGTTTGGGGAGAGGGGGGTACTTCATTTTTTACATGCAGAAAATTTAGGCATTTAAAAAACAATTTTATTAATTTCATATGATCTCACCTTTAACGGGAACCTAAACAACAAAACAAACAAACAAGCAAAATATAACCGAAGACACTGAAATAGAGAACAGGCTGACAGTGACCAGAGGGGAGAGGGGAGGGAATTTCAGGTGAAAAGGGGAAGAAGGGTTTACAGGAAGAAGTATAAAGGACACATGGACAAAAACTAGGAGGGGGCGGAAGTGGGAGGGAGGTGGGAAGAGCTGGGGGGATGGGCTGGGATGAGAGTAAAAGACAGAGACTATATTTGAACAACAATTAAAATAAAAAAATTAAAAACCCCACAATTTTATTCATTTATTTTTAGAGAGAGGAGAAAGGAGGGAGAAAGAGAGGGAAAGAAACATCAATGTGAGAGAGAAACATTGTACCTTCCCTGACCAGGGACTAAACCAGCAACCCAGTCATGTGCCTTGACTGGGGAATCCAATCTGCAACACTTTGCTTTGTGGGTCAACGCCCAATGAACCGGGCCACGCCTGCCAGGGCTAGGCAGTATTTTTAATAACATGCCAATCAGAGATCACCGTCAATTTTTTTTTTTTTGACTAATCAACAAACAGGGGTCCTTTCAGACCTGGGTTTTTCTCTTTTCTTAGCAATAGGGTTAAACCAGGGTTTTCCAGCCTCTGCACTGTGGGCATTTGGGGCCGATTCTGTTTGTGGCGAGTGTCCTGTGTACTGTACGGTGTTGAATGGCATCCCTGGCATCCAGGTTTTGATGTCATTGTATGCCACGTGCACCTCCCAGTCACAACCGCAAATGTCCCCAGACATATCGCCTCAGTGCCCTTTTGGGGTGGGGTGGGACAACTGCCCCTGATTGAAAATCACTGGTTTAAACCTGTTTAACTAGAATCAGTAACTGGATTCGCTCATAAAATGAGAATGGCTTGTCTAGGAGAATCAAGAGGTCCCCTTCGCCCACTATATAGCTGGGAAAACTGGGGCCAATAGTTGACCAAAGACCCAGACCAGAATTGGAAGCTGATTCCATCCAGTGGGGCAGCTCCCGGAGAACTACGTGGCAACAGCAAACTGGGCGCGGGTGAGTGACTGCAGCGGGTGTCATGTGCTCCTCTGACTCAGTGTCCTACTCTGCTGATTTCCCAAAAGGCCAACTTTTCCCCGCCCGCTTGGGTCTCGAACCTACAATTCAGCGCACTCCTGCGCTCCTGCGGTTCGTGGGACTAGAGGCCAGGGACCGGATAGGTGAGGGACTGGCCGAGCCCAGGTGGCCACGGGCGGCTCTGTGGGGATTGTAGTCCTGACCCCGCCTCCCTCAGGCACCGCCCTCTCCCCTGGAACTACGCTCCCATCGTGCTCCGCGGTGCCAGGAGGAGGCTGAGCGAGCGGGCGGGCTGGTTGCTAAGCCTTGGGAAAGCGCAAGGCTCACGCCTTTCTCCTCAGGTAAGCGCGCGGCCTCCGGCTCTCGGGCTCTCGTGTCCCAGGCTTCCGGGGAGGGCGGGCTGGGGAGGCCACGTGGGTCTCGGCTTCGGGTGGCGCTGGCCGCGCTGGGGCGAAAGGGCATCCAGGCCGGACTGGCACGCGCCTCGGACAGTCCGGGGAGCGTCGCGTGTGCGCGTGCGCGCGCGCGTGGGCCGGGCTCCGGGACCTGGCTCCATGCGCCCATCACCCTTCTGCGCGTGCGTGCGCCCCTGAGGCGCGGCCCTAGGACCCCGTGCGTCCAGCGGCTTCGGGCGCTCCCTGCTCTCGGGTCTTCAGGACCAGCCCTCTGCCTCCGGGCTGGTTGACCATCTTCCTCCTCGTCTTAGGTAAAGGTCCGTAATCTTTCCTGTGTCCTGAACATCGATGGTTCTCTTTCTGATACTTATGGGAAGTGTGAGTTTTCAAGGCCCTTTCTAAAAAAAAAAATATCGTCACCCAGCGGTATGTGTGTTGATTTGAGAGAGAAACATAAATGTGAGAAAAAAACTTAAGCCTGTTCCCGCCTACCCATAGATGCCCCAACAGGTATGGAACCTACAACCTAAGTATGTGCCTGGACCTGGGATCGAACCTGTATCTTTTGGTGTATGGAGGATTCTCCAACCAAGCCACCTGGCCAGTGCTTAAGGCTTTTTCTGATCTCAACCCAAATAAGGGGCTCTCTCCAACTCCCCACAAGCCCAAGATTCTTGGACTTTCATGCACAGAAGGCCCACTTGTAGGGTACCACATCTAGCAAATGAACATTCAGGATACCCAGCTGAGTTTGAATTCCACAAACAATGAATACCTTTTTTTTTTTTTCTTAGTATAAGTATGTCCCAAAGATTGCATGGGGCACAGTTACACTAAAAAATTCCCCCCATCAGGAATTGGAATTTAACAGGGTGTCCTATGTGTTATCTGGCAACCGCACTCCATGTAGGAGCTTGTTAGAAATGCAGATTGCAGCGCCCTGGCTGGTATAGCTCAGTAGATTGAGCACGGGCCTGTGAACAAAAAGGTGGTCAATTCGATTCCTAGTCAGGGCAGATGCCTGGGTTGCTGGCCAGGTCCCCAATTAGGAGTGTGGGAGGGGCAATCACACACTGATGTTTCTCTCCCTCTCTTACTCCTTCCTTTTCCCTCTCTAAAAAATAAATAAATCTTTAAAAAGAAAGAAAGAAAGAAATGCAGATTGTGGCCCCCTCCCCGTTGTGGGGTGAGGTCCTAGAAAATGTATTTAAAACTGTGGGTGTATCTGAGGCTGCAGCATTGGTTATTCCTTCTGCTCAGGTCTTCCTACCCTGCTTTGATTGTTTTCTAGGCCCTGCTGTGGGTCACTGCCTCTGAAGAGGTGAATTTTCTTACTTTGTGCCCCTGTGTGCTTGCATGGTGGTGATGGATTCCCTTTTATAGAGGGGGAAGCTGCAGTGTGGGGGAGGACAGGGCCAGGCTCTGGTCTTTCTAATCCACGGATAAAATAAGTCCTCCTTGAGGTTTACATTGTCGCCTGCAGAACCTGACTCAGCTCACTAAATAAGCACCATTTCCAGTGTCCCTCCCAGAGCCAGAGTCCACGCCTGCTGAGACCCCGCCCACTGCCCTCCCTACCAATCTCCCAGAGTGCTGCTGCCCAGTGTCCCCAGGAATTCCATCATACACCTGTTTTCCAGTTCCATGCCATTGGAGGGCAATCTTAAGCTGCTAAGAGGACTTGCAATTGGGGGTCTATCTCACTGGTCCACCAGACCTTCCAGGGGCTGCCAGTGGAGTTGAGCCTCTGGCCTTGGACAGTTGGTGCCCAGGGCAGAGGTGCCACCACCATAAATGTAACTAGGTCATCTGAAGAGGCTCTGGCTGCCCCCTGGAGACCAGAGGACTGGCATTTTTAGAAGGCAGCTAATGGTGCAGGCAGAGGAGATGGGCACACCCAGAGAAGGGACTGAGCTAGACAGGATCACAGAGAGCTGGGTGGGGTGGGGGTGGAGCAGACGGGTGGGTCACAGGTACAGTCAGGGCGCCTGGAGCTTGGGGCTTCGAGGATGGAAAGAGGAACCCCAGAGCAGCAGCCGCCTCCCACTGTGCTTCAATCCCTGGATGTGTTTAAGCAAAAATGTTTGTGTGTGTTCAGTTCACATGTGGACTGGCACTCCCTGTAGGGTTTTTGGGGTTGCGGGCTTGGGTGGGTCACCCTCTGTAGAACCTGTTTATTTCTCATCTGTGGAGTGGGGTCAGGACCCCTGTCTTGCAGAGGAACTCGAAATGCAGAGTCAGTAAGCTGGTAAGCACCAGCCACATGCCCTGGTCAAGGCCCTCCACCTCAGGGAGCCTGGTCTTGTCCTATAGAAAGGGAGCAGTCCCAGGTCTCTGGGAAGGGTAGAGGAGCCCACTCATGGAGATGTGAGGACACATGGTGTTACGGAAGGGCAGCTGTCATCCGAGGCAGGCCTTGTTTGGGGTTTGCTGACCTAGTGACTGCCTGATGTCCTTCCCCTGTCCATTTTCTTTCATAGCAGCTTTACTGAGATGCAGTTCACGCATTTAAAGTGTATGTTTTAGTGGTTTTTAGTATAGTCATAGGGTCGTGGATATGTCATCACTATCTAACTCTAGAACATTCTGTCACCCCAAAAAGAAACCTGTCCCCATTAGTAGTCACCCTCACCCCTCTTTCCCAGTCCCTGTCAACCACTAACCCACTTTCTGTCTCTGGATTTGCTTGTTTTGGACATGTCATATACATGTCACATGCATGCGCACACACTGCGTGGCTTTTATGTCTGGCTTCTCTCCCTGAGTGCCATGTGTTCAAGGTCCTTGTGTGCTGCAGTGAGTGTCAGAGCTTCACTCCTTTTCCTGGCTGAGTAGTACTCCAGTGTGAGCACGAACCACCTTGTGTTTATCTATTATCTGTTGCTGGACACAGATTTCCACCTTTTGGCTGTTGTGAATCCTGTTGCTGTGAACATGTATATACAGGTTTCTGTGTGGATGTGAGTTTTCTGTTTTTCTGGGCACATACCTAGGAGTGGAGGGGAGTTGCTATGTCAAATGGCGACCATCCGGTGGTATTTATCTGTTCCCTTTAGAAGCTGGCCAAGCCAGACATGTCCCAAAGGCACCGCCTTTATTTGTCTCTTGTTTTGCTCAGACAGAGGTTGAACTCGGAGAAACAAGTAAAGCTGTGTCTGTGTTTTTCTTGCAGATAGTGAGAGTTTTCATGGCCCAGGACAGGCCATACGGGGTGTGGGGTCCTGGGCACACTGTGTACTGGGAGCAGATTTAGAGTTGGCACTGTGGACGCTTCTGTGGGCCCCACCCAGCACAGGCATTATGGACGCATGAAGGGCACCCTTCGCACGTTCCACTTCTCGTGGCTGCTATTGGTGTCCTGGTTCACTATGTTTGTCACACTTGTATTGTGAGCTTAGGACGCATTGTGGTGGGTGAGGACCTCACATGCCCTGTGAAGGGCCTGGCCGATGAATAAATGGGGGCCCATGGGGCCAAGGAGTACATGGCAGGGCACATCATGAGCAGGAAAAGCCCACGGTTGTAAAATGATTTCAGTATTTCCTCTCCACAGGGGAGAGGTGGGAGGGGCTGGTCCACTCCAAGTACCTGGCTGGGCAGCATGTTCTGGGCGGGCAGCGGCACCTGAGCTACTCTGGAATCTAGCTGAGATGATCTGTGGTTTATCTCTAATGTTCGCCAAGGCAGCTCTGACCAATAGGAATAGAATATGAGGCACATATGTAAAGTCAAGTTTTTTGGAGGCCACACTTTTAGGAAGTACAAAGTAACGGTTACAGTTAATTTTAATAATGTATTGAAGTTAACCTAACACATGAAATGTTATCATTTCAACACATAGTCAATAAATAAAAAGTAATGAGATAGTTTACATCCTTCCTTTCACATTAAGTCTCTGAGGCTCAGTGTTCATTTTTGCTCACTGCGTATCTCAAATAAAAAGGGGGAAAAGTCGATGGTGGGTTAAGCTCTGCAGACCAAGAGCTGGTAGGACTAAGTGAGAGCATGACCAGCGGTGCGTTTCACTCAGGCTGGAGCTCTTGGACGAGGCCTCAGATTCGGCACGCTCCTGGGACGGATTCCTCGGCTCACCCAGGCCTCCTGTGGCTGACAGATGATGCTCTGCTCCGATCTCTGTCTCCCACAGTCAAAGCTCTGCCAAGGATGGACCCCCTGGGTACCATGGAGCAGTGTGAGGACAAGAAGGCTGGGAGCCCACACCCAGAGCCTGCTCCGTGGCAAGCCCTTCCTGTCCTGTCGGAGCAGCAGTCCAGGGATGTGGAGCTGGTGCTGGCCTATGCTGCGCCCATCCTCGACAAGCGCCAGACCTCACGACTCCTCAAGGAAGTGTCAGCCGTCCATCCACTGCCCGCCCAGCCTCACCTCAAAAGGGTTCGGCCGAGCCATGATGCCAGCTGTCCACACACACTAGAGATACTGTTGTGCTTGGCGGGGCCGGCTGTAGGCACACGATCTCTGGCTGAGCTCCTCCCGTGGCCTGCAGTGGACCCCCGTGGCCTGGGACAGCCCTTCCTGGTGCCCGTGCCTGCCTGGCCACCCCTGACCAGGGGCCAATTTGAGGAGGCGCGAGTGCACTGGCCCACATCCTTCCACGAGGACAAGCATGTGACCCGTGCCCTGGCTGGGCGGCTTTTCTCGGCAGAGGAGCAGGCTGAAATGCAAGGCCACATGGAGCGGGCTGTGCGGGCAGCACAACAGGCGGCCACCAGGGGCCTAAGGGCTGTGGGGGCTGTAGTGGTGGACCCAGCCTCAGGACGGGTGCTGGCCACAGGCCATGACTGCAGTAGCGCAGCCAGCCCTCTGCTGCATGCCACCATGGTGTGCATTGACTTGGTGGCCCAGGGCCAGGGTCAAGGCACCTATGACCTCAGGCCTCACCCCGCCTGCTCATACACCCCAGCTGTCACCCCTCTGGGTGTCCAGACCATCTCTGTGCGCAAGATGGACGAAGACGCAGACGTGGAAGAGGATGGCCTTCCCTACGTGTGCACTGGCTATGACCTCTACATTACCCGTGAGCCCTGTGCCATGTGTGCCATGGCCCTGGTGCACTCTCGTGTGCAGCGTGTCTTCTATGGGGCACCTTCTCCCGACGGCGCCCTGGGCACCCGCTTCCGCATCCACGCGAGGCCTGACCTCAACCACCGTTTCCAGGTGTTCCACGGTGTGCTGGAGGCCCAGTGCTGCCAGCTGGACCCCGACACGTAGGCGCCGTGCTTGCTGGCTCCAGACTGTCCCCTGCTCTGCCAGCCTCAGCTTCCTCAGACCCGTGTGGGCCTTGGCTCCCTCGTTGTCATCCAGGGGCTGCAATCCTGTTTGTGGGTTTCAGGGACACGCCTCCGGGCCCTGGAGCCCGTGCCCACACCATTCCCACCAGTGCGCGGGGCTGCATTTCTGCCTGGCCAAGGTTTTCTCTGGGCTGGAGCTTAATGGGGGTCTAGTCAGACCTTGTCATCGAGCACTCAGGCCTCCCTCCTTCGTCCGCCTTCACACTGAACCCACAGGTGCACTGGGGTTGTGTCCCCTTTGTCTCATCTGACCCGTGAAAATAAACACAACCCCCAAACCGGGTTGGTGTCTGTTGACATTTGTGGGGCTGGTTCCACGGAGTGCCTCAATGTGCATGGGGAGGGGAAGCTTCTGAATCCACTGTGAGCAGAGCTTGCTCGAGTCCTGGCTCTGGAAGGGTGTAGCAGGCTAGGGTGTGGCTGGACTCAGTTGATGGAAAGGCTCCTTTGGGGTTGTCATTTCCCATCCTTCTTAGGTAGCCAGAGGAATCCCCAAAGACTGATTGCCACAGAGCAGCCAGCACTAGAACCAACTTGTGTGGGACTCCCAGCAGGCCGCTTGTCCATCCAGCAGCCATGCACTATCTGACCATAAAGACATTGCAAGGATTCCAAAATATCCTTGTCCCAAGCTGACCCTTAGGCCCCTGGGGATGCTCCCAGGCTGTGGGGACAGGGCAGGCAGGGGCCCCTACCTGGGAGCCAATGCACTGGACAGATATGGGTGAGGCATGAGCCTGCTTGCCTTGGCTGGCAGGGTGAGCCAGCCAGGGCAGGACAGAGGGTCTCGGTGAGAACATCGATTAGCTGAGGGATGGGCCCTGGGCACCTCAGCATCACTGGAACCTTTTTGCCTGCACTGTGGGTGAGAAACACATTCCCAGTGCCTGGCCCCAAGTATAACTCCTGGCCTCCTTTGGTGTAAAGTGTCCCCTGGACCTCCACTTGGGTTGTAGTGGGGCCCTTGGCCCTGCAAGCCTCGTAGTGGAGGAAACCAGAGAGTCAGTGTGAACCTGGTCCTGGTGATCTGGAAGTTGGGCCCTGCATCTGTAATGAGGCTCTCAGAGCTATCTCTGGATAAAGGGTGAGGGAGGATGAGGTGGCAGGAGGGTAGTGTAGGTGGTCACTGGATTCCCAGAAATGGCCTGGCTTCAGGCTGGCCTGAGGTTGTCAGGGGGCTGCAGCTTGACCTCCCGCCATTGCAGATGCTGCCCAGGGGGCTCTGAGGTGAAGTGATGGCTCGGGTCACTTGTTAGGGGTGGCCTTTCAGGTAAGAGCCCAGACACCCCATGAATAGCCTGGAGGTTAGAACTCTGTTGTAGCCATATGGGCTGCAGCTGGTGTTGGGGTCACCTAACAGCCACAGGGTCCCCCTGACTGTTGCTGTTTCCCCTCCAGGTGGCTGCAGGCTTCAGCCTCACCAAGTCATCACAGCAGAAATGTCAGGTGAGTCTTTCCTAGGGGCTCCGGGGGTTTCTGTGTCTG
This sequence comes from Phyllostomus hastatus, assembly GCF_019186645.2. NCBI lineage: Eukaryota > Metazoa > Chordata > Mammalia > Chiroptera > Phyllostomidae > Phyllostomus > Phyllostomus hastatus. The sequence goes on along the minus strand of NW_025333640.1, from coordinate 4,082,880 downwards.
TTCCTCTGGGAAGTGTCCCCAGGTGGCCAGACCTGTTATGACCACTGCAGGCACCTACCTCACATTCCTCCTTCCACAGTGGCTGTCAGAGTTGCCTCCCAGCACCGAGCAGGTGACAGGGAGGTGCCTGGTTTCCACATGAGCTGTCAGCCAGCATTTGGCCCAGCCAGGCCTTCTGCTGGGAGTCGTTTCGTTGTTGACACCATGGGTGGACCCCATGGGTTGGCCAACCCTATACTTGGTAAATAAATTGAGTCAGGTGACCCAAAGTTTGGTCACCTGAGTTCATGCCCCTACATGTAAGATGACCCCCTCATTTACTCATGGAGGCTGTGGTGAGCCCCCAGGGTGGCCTACCTCGTCCTGCTTGGAAATGGGCAGAGCATACAAGTGAAGTCAGGTGGACCGTAGTTAGCCCACTGGGGGCCGATCTGGGATTTGAACCCAGACACATGAGTTCCAAGTCAATGCAGAATGTCTCACCAGGAAAACAAGGTGTCAGGGGCCTCGAGATCCAGCTGGTGGTTTTCTGCCTCCTTCCTGTCATTGTGTGTTCTGGTGGGACTGACTGCTGGGAATATCACCCCGTTCTTCCTGTGGGGGCTGGACGTCTGTCAGGAAAGGAGCGGGTCCCAAGGGCCGCGGGAGCAACAGGACCTGGGGCTGGGTGGCTGGGTGGGGGACTATGGTTGGGGTCTGGGTTGCCTGGCCGCAGGGCTTGGTTGGGGACCATCAGTGGGGTTTGAGGCCAGCGCGGAGCTGGCTGCCTCCATGCTGGGGAGAGTCCTCCCTGCCGGCTCACAAGGAGGGCAGAGGGCAGAAGCCCTGCCTCTCATGGTCTCCTAGAGATACCCAGCAGGCAGCATGGGGCTCTCCAGGCTTCCTGTGTTGTTGGGATGGCCAAAAAGTTCATTTCGTTTTCTCCATATGATGGCTCTAGTAGTGCTTAGTTGTCTTTTTCATTAGGAAGAAATTTGTTAGATTGTATTATAACAGCTGTCATATCAGCGTGCACTTTTTAAAAAACATCAGAATTGGTGAATTTTTATTTAGCCATTTTAATGTTGAAGGTGGAAGAAAATGCATTTTCAGTGTATTATGTTTTATTATTTCAAGAAAGGTAAAAAGGATTTGTGTATGGAGAAGGTCCTATGACTGATGGAACGTGTCAAGTGGTTTGTGACGTTTCTTGGTATATTGACATTTTGGCCCAATAATTCTTCACTGTGGGGCTGCCTTAATGCATTGGAAGACATTTAGCAGCTCCCTGGCCTCCACCCACTAGAAGCCAATAGCGGGAGATAGCTGACTTACTCAAAATATCCACATCAATAAAATTATGGGTAAAAATGAAAAATAGGTCTTTTATTTTATCGAAAAAACTAAACAGATTTTTTGGCCAACCCTATAGTTGGTAAATAAATTGCTGAGGCTTTTCAGTGACCCTCAAGGTATGGCTGTCCCCACCTCCTCCTTCCTCTAGCTCCTGATTGTGCTGCTCTTAGACAGGCAGGAGCTCACCCCAGGGCCTTTGCACTGACAGCATCCTCTCCCAAAATCCACTGGGCTCCCTTCTTCACCTCCTCAAGTGCAAATGCCGCCCTTTAGTGAGGCCCACCCTGGCCCTACTTTTAAGTCACAGCTAACTGACATCCCTAGCCTTGTCCCTGGTGGCCCCACCTGCTCTGGTGGTTCCTCTTTACACCACTCAGCACGTGTCAGCACACTGCACAGTTACCCATCTGTCACGGTGGTTGTTGGTCCCCCTATTGAGGTGGAGCCCAAGGACAGGGCTCCGTGTGTGTTGTCCTTCACACCCTGGCAGGTGCGCAGGAGCATGCCCTGTGGTGGTGGGGGTGAGCAGAAGCACACTGAGAGGCGGCAGGGCAGCCCTGGCCTCACCCTGCTACTGGTCAGATCATGCCCCTAAAGAGACGTGTGCAAGTCCTGACCTCTAGTCCCTGTGAAAGTGACCTCATTTGGGAATAGGTATATTTGTAGGTGTATTTGTTAAAATGGGATCACACTGGAATAACGTGGCCCTAGTGAAATAACAGTTGTCCTTATAAGAAAAGGGAAATTTGGACACCAACACACAGAGGCCATGTGGCCAATGGAGGCAGACACAGGGCTGATGTAGCCATAAGCCAAGGAGCCCCAGAAGCTGGAAGAGGCAGGAAGGACCCTTCCCTTGAGCCTTGGGAGAGAGCATGGCCCTGAGACGCCTTGATCCCAGACCTCTGGCCTTCATATTATAAGAGGATAAATCTGTTCTTTTAAGCCTCCAGTGTGTGGCTGTTTGTTACAGGATGCTTATAAATTCCAAGTACCAGAACCATCCAGTCCAGTCTATGAATTTGTGAGTTTCCTGTGTTGGCGCCAAGAAACCACCGCAGATGTAGTGACTTAAACAGGATTTGTCAGGAGATCGACATGGGCCTCATGGGGCTAAACCCAGGCGTGGACAGGGCCAGTCATTCCTGAGACTCCAGGGAGAACCATTCCAGCCTTTTCCAGCTTCTGGAGGCGCCGCTTCCCTGGCTCATGGCCTCTTTCTCCATCGTCACAGCCCGGAGCGTAGCCTCTTGCATATCTGACTCTGACTCTTTCCTTCCTCTTAAGAGGACCCTGTAAGGACACCAAGCCCCGCTGAGGAACCCAGGATCATCCCCATTCTTGGGGCTTTGACTTAAACCCATTTGCAGAGTCCCTCTGCCATGTGAGGCAATACGTGTACAGGTCCCAGATCAGAATGGGGACATATTTACCTTGCTGCCCCAGCCTGGTTTAGTCCGATGGTGCTCTTGTGTCCCCATAGAAAAGGAGAACAACTTCCCGCCACTGCCCAAGTTCATTCCTCTGAAGCCTTGTTTCTACCAGAACTTCTCCGATGAGATTCCCATTGAGCATCAGGTTCTAGTGAAGAGGATCTACCAGCTGTGGCTCTGTGAGTGGTGGGTCGGGCTGCGGGAGATGCGGGCGGCTCCTTGACCATTGCAGAGACCCAGGCCATGAAGCTGCCCTGTCCTTGGGCTGGAAGAGCCTAGGGTTTTTGTAGTAAATTTCCTTTCTGTTACAACTCGGTCCCAAAGGAGGCATGGTGTGGCAGATGGGGCAGATGGGGCTGGCCAGCTGGGCAGGAACCTCTGTCCCCTGAGACTTCTCTGACCCTTGCTCTTTGTGCAGTGGGGCAGAGGGTGTCCTGGTGCTTGTGATGCTTGTGCGCTAAACCCTAAACCCCCATTCAGCCTCCTTGCCTCCCCTCCCCAGTCTACTGTGCCACACTAGGGGTCAACTTTGTCGCCTGCCTGGCCTGGTGGATTGGCGGTGGCTCAGGAGCCAACTTCGGCCTGGCCCTGGTCTGGCTGCTGGTCTTCTCTCCCTGTAGCTACGTGTGCTGGTTTCGGCCTGCCTACAAGGCCTTCCGGTAAGTGGGGCCCTGGCCGTGCCCTTGTGGGGCCTAGGGGTAGCTGTGCTGGCAGTGGGCTCAACACTGAGTAGCCAGGATGCCCCCAACCATGTGTGCCCAGCTCAGTCAGTTCTTGTACTTGGAACCTGCGCCTGCTCTGTACCTGTCACCCTAGCCCAGGTGCTAGTATTCCTCCTTCTCTCCAATTTGACTGGCAGCTTGTATCAGGGCCTACGCACTATTACCCAGTTACCCACAGATGCCTGTTATGTTGTGTCTTTTAATAGCTCGCATTCCATGCAACTCACTTAACATTTAAGCATTTTTAGAGTCCTCATACGGTTGTATAACCATCACCTCCAATTCCAGAACATTCTCACCACCCCAGAAGAAGCTCTGTCCCCCTTAGCAGTCACCCCCATCGACTCCCCAGCTCCTGGCACCCACGAAATGAATCCACTTTCTGTCCCTGTGGATGTGCCTGTCCTGCACATCTCACACACATGGAACCACACACTGTGTGGCCTTTGTGTCTGGTGTCTCTCACTGAACATCTGTGTCCAAGGTCCATCCACGCTGTAGCGAGTGTCAGAGCTTTGCCCCTTTGCATGGCCGAGTGATGTTCCACTGTGTTTATGGACACGTGGTCTATCTGTTCACCAGCTGATGGACACTTAGGTTGTGTCTGCCTTTGGCCATTATGAATCCTGCTGCTGTGAACATTCGTCCCCAGGTGACTGAGATGTGTCCAGTGTTTACCCCTATGTGGTCCCTAAATCCCGTCCTTAGGAGGCAGGAGAAGGCCTCAGACTCCTTGCCAGCCAGGAACCCCTCAGTGCTGTATCTTCTCAGAGGGGTGGTGTTCAGGTCCCTCGTGGTCAGAGTTCGGTGTGAGCATGTGTGCAGTAATTTGTGCCTGTGGGCGCAGTTGTTGGTACTTGAAAAGGGGAGAACGTCTCATCTTTTGCTGTCCCTGCCTCATCCTCCTCTGGGTTGTTGTCACTGAGAGGCTGCGGCAGCTGTAATGGTTGTTCCTCTCCCTCTCCAGGGCCGACAGTTCCTTCAATTTCATGGCGTTTTTCTTTATCTTCGGAGCCCAGTTTGTCCTGACCGTTATCCAGGCTATTGGCTTCTCGGGATGGGGTGCCTGGTAAGTCAGTGAATGTGGCCACTGTGATGCATGTTAACATGTGAGTGCATGCATGTCCATCCGTGAAGGCCGAGTGCGGTAACACAGACCCCAGCTTCTGACAGCTTCCTGATCTTGTGAATGCTCCAAGGAGGTGCCGGGTTGTGGGGTGGGACGTCTGCCCCCTCCCCACCAGCACCCAGTGCCTGTGTGCAGAGGCTCTGCCCATGCTGTGCTGTGCGTGCATGGTCACCAGCCACTCTGGGCACAGGGGAGAGACCGGGAGCATGGGCCAGCAGCCTGTCCTGGGAGGAAGAGTTCGGAGAACATCCATCTGTGCCCTTACCATCTAGAGAGATCTGGTCTTCTCTTTGCTGAATTTTAGGGTTATCATATATTTTTGTGGCTGCTGTAACAAATTCCTCCCAACTTAGTGCCTTATAATGAAACAAACTTCTCGTTTCCAGTTCTAGGGAGTTCACCACAGATCTCATGGGCTGAACCCAGGTGTGGGCAGGGCTGGTCCTTCTGGAATCTCCAGGGCAGAACTGTTTCCTCTAGAGGTGCCGCTCCTCTGGCTCGTGGCCCCTTTCTCTGTCTTCACAGCCAGCAGCGCAGCCTCGCCCACCTCTCTGACTGTCCTTTCTGCCTCCCTCTTGTGAGGATGCTGTGATGACACAGAGCTCCCCAGGGAATCCAGGGTCATTCCCATTTCAGGGACTTAAATTAACCTCACCTGCGAAGTCCCTTCACCATGTAAGGTGACATGTCCGCAGTTCCCAGGACCAGGACATGGGCACCATCAGGGCTGTTACAGACCACAGGTGGCGTCTTCAGCATCCAGTGTTGGGTAGGAGGCATCTGGGGTGGCTCTCTTTGCATGCATACTGCCTGGAGTGTCCTCATTTGCTTGGTCTCTTGGTTGATTTTTCTTCAAACATCAGGAGCTCATTCTGTCTGTGCAGTTATAGCTCCCAATGCAAGGACTTTTTTTGGTGTCATGTCCTTGAGTCTTGCCCTACTTTTTCTGGTGTTTTCTGGGTCTGTTTTGGGGTGCCTTGTGGCCATCATTTCCATGGCTTTCCTCCCTATAATGTCCTTGTATCCCCTGGGAGAGCCCGCGTGGCCCGTCCGCCTCAACAGTGAGAAGTCACACAGTTTCATTTGCTTCTTGAGGCTGGTGTGGGTTTACATGGTCTCTTCAGCCCCTCCGCTCAGCTCCTTCCTTACTCTCCATTTCCTGCTACGTCTGCTGCCCTTCTCTGTACGGAGTCTTGAAATCATCTGCTTTTCACCTGAGGTCATTTCCAGAACGTATGTCCCTACATCTTCCTGTTGTTGTTCCTTCCCACTCTGCGTGGACCCTGAATACTGGCTTTCTTCTTGGATGATGCCCTCCCTTATCTGGGTGTGGAGGACTGGTGAGGTACTGTGTCAGGGTCCCCTGGCCCACTCCAGGTACAGGGGTTTGTGGTGAGGACCCCAGGACTCAGCAGACAGTTGTCCTCTTGCCTATGGTTTATACAGAGGCAGGACAGCAAAGTGGGCCAAGGGAAAAGGTGTGTGGGCAAGTTGGGGTGGGGGGATCAGGTGCAAGATTCCAGAGTCCTCTCCCAGTGGGGTCCCCCAGAAAGACATGTGACAGCAGGCAGATGTTATATACAAGGTTCTTATTGGGATTGGTCATGGCAGGTACAAGATCCTAGATTCCAGGAGGGGAGCAGGTGTGCAGCGTGAACCACGTGTTTGCACAGATCTTTTAGAGCCAGGAAGCTGCCCCTGTCAGGGAGGGTGCTGGGAGCCTCCAGAGTCCAGTTCCCAGATGTCTGCCTAGCGTCCTGTTTTCCACTGTGGTTAGCGCAATCACCATTTTCCTCCGGGGCTGAGCAGGGCCGGGGCGGGGGATGGGGAGGGATAAGTGCCAACCATCTGGGGACCTCAGGGAAGGGACAAAGTGTTTTTCTCTAATGTGAGATTAAGAAGAGGAAGCGAGTTTTGATAACGGTGGTGCTTGTGCAGGTGGGGTCTGAGCAACTCTGTGTGTTGACTCTTCTGCTTCGTCTCCTAGAGGGGTGTCACAGCCCCTATTCCACAGAAGGAGAGACTGAGGCCCAGGACTGGAAGGGGAGGAGGGACACTGGTGTCTGAGGCCCCATCACTTCCTTTGAGTGAATGGCCAGCAGCCCTTCCTTGCTACCAACAATCCTGCACTCGGACCTCTGGGCTCTGGAGAGGGCGCCTGGAGGACACTGTGCTGGGCCTTCTCTAGGCCTGGTGCCAGGAGTGCTAGGCAGGGAGCTGCGACCCCAAGGTTCTGCGGCTCCAGAAACCTATACTCGCTCCCTGCTGGGTCTCACCCTCCCTGCCCTCCTGGCTCTGGGTGGCTGGCAGTCCGAAAGCTCACCACCTGAGGGCGTGAGGACCTCAGCCTCCATGGGGACTTCCTGGTGGGGTGGGAGCAAGGATCAGTAGGGGCAGTTCCCTGAGGAGACTTTCAGCTCATCCCCAAGCAGAAGGGATGCGCTCAGGAGTGCCCCTGTCCCAGTTACCCGCCCCAGCCAGTCCTGCGTGGTGCAGACCTCTCACTCCCTGCACACTCGTGGTCTGCCATGCAGACACACTCCTGTGAATCTGTGAAAGAGAAGGGTGCTTCAGAATATGTTAACATATTATACATAAATATGACCATGATTCCATCTCACACCTAAGACTCCCACATTTCCTTAAACTCAGGTGCTCAGAAGTGTGTATACTATTTCTTGTTCCTTTAAAAAAAAAAAGATTTAATTATTCTCAGGGAGAGAGAGAGAAACATCAATGTGTGGTTGCTTCTCACATGACCCCCACTGGGGACCCGGCCTGCAACCCAGGCGTGTGCCCTGACTGGGAATCAAACCGGCAACCCCTCGGTTAGCAGGCCAGCAGGTGCTCAGTGGATTGAGTGCTGGCCTGCAACCCAAAGAGTTGCCAGTTTGATTCCCAATCAGGGCACACTCCTGGGTTGCAGGCCAGGTCCCCAGTAGGGGATGTGCGAGAGGCAAGCACACATGATGTTTTTCTCTCTTTCTTCCTCCCTCCCCTTTTATCTAAAAAATAAACAAATAAAACCTAAAAAAAAAAATAGCCTTTTAACCTTAGCTACTCTGAGGTTAACAGAACACACGGAGACAGGACAGAGTGCTGCCATCCAGCTGTCACCCTGACACCTTTGGCTCTACCCAGACTGCAGGCTCCATTTGCATTTCTGCAACATTCCCATGAAAGCCCGTCTTCTGTTCAGGACCCCTTGTAGCATTTACTTAGCTGTCACTTTAGTAGTGTGTTCACATCAAGCCCAGGTGAACGGTGCCCATTTCTGTGGGTTGGTATCTCTCTCTGACTCTCCCTGACCTGCAGGCGCCACTGTCCCGTGCGGTGTCCCACGATTGGGGTTTTTACAGTAATAGCTTTATTGAGATACATTCCACGAACCAAACATTCACCCTTTAGTGACCAAACACTGATGGACAAATCAGTGTTTTTAGTATATCCACGGGGTTGTGCAGTCATTACTTCACACCTGTTTCCAGAATATTTCCTCACCCCCGAAAGGAAACCCTGGTCCCATCAGCAGTCACCCCATCCCTTCTCCCAGCCCCTAACAACCATTAATGTAGTTTGTCTCCTTGAGCATTTGCCCATTCACCATTTCACGCAAATGGAATCACGCCCTGAGCGGTGTGGCTCAGTTGGCTGGGCATCGTCCCACAAAAGAAAAGGCTGCCGGTTTGATTTGTGGTTAGAACACATGCCTGGGTTGCAGCTTTGGGTACCAGTCAGGGAGTATGAGGGAGGCAACCAATTGGTGTTTCTCTCTCTCTCTCCCTCCCTTCCCCAGTCTCTAAAATGAATAAATAAGTAAATTCTTTTTTAAAAAATGCAATCACACACCTTTTGTGTCTGGCTTCTCTCACTGAGCACCATGTGTTCAGGGTTCACCCGTGTTGTAGTGAGTGTCAGTGTTTCACCCCTTTCCATGGCCGAGTGATGTTCCATGTGTGGGTGGACCACACGGGATTTGTTTGTCCATCCATCAGCTGATAGACACTTGGGTTGTCTTTATTTTTTTGCTATTGTTAGTAGTGCTGCTGTGAAATTTCTGTGTGTTTTTGTGTGGATAGGTGTTTCTGTTTCTCTCAAATACCCAAGAATGGCATTTCTGGGTGACATGGGAGCTGTTTTAATTTTAACCTTCTGAGGGGCTGCTAGATTCTCCCACAGATTTTGCAGGCTGCATCCCCTGCTGTCCTTTCTCATGTTCTGTCTCCCTCTCCCTGGTTCTGGCCCCTCCAGCCCCTGGCTGAGTGGCTCTGGGGGAGCACCTGGCGCCCCCACCCCGTCCCTGCCCTCTGTACCCAGGCTGCTCTCCACCCTCCTGTTTCTGTATGCTGCGTGTCTAGGCCTCTGGATACAATTGGGGTGCAGCAGGCTCACTCACTCACCCGTTTGTAGGTGATTGAGGCCAGTTTGTTACCTCCTCTTCTGGGTGATGTCATTCCGGGTTGTACATGGGCTTGTTCTTCGGGAAGCTGGCAGTTGCCAGCTCACTCCTGGGTGTCTAGGAGGTGGTGCCTCAGCGCAGGCTCCCCATTCCACACTCCCAACTGTTCACCCTCCCCAGAGATCCTGATCCTTGGGCTAGGGCCCCCACCTGCTCAGCCCCTTGTTCCAGGGCCCGTCAGATCTGGGGGATCCCCAGCAAATACAGTACCTCTTACTCCTCCAGGATCCTGAGAGTGCTGCCTCCTCCTCCCTCCCCGGCAGTGTCCAGCCACCCTGCCTGGCTCAGTGGTAGTTGCCTGTCCATCTCACCCAGCGCACCTACCTAAAGTTTCTACTGCCTGGTTTCGCCCACACCCCTCAAAAGTGCATATGAGTGTGCATAGAATGTTCCTCCTTCATTCACAGAGTGGGAGTGGGTACTGTGTTCACATGTGCCTGTAGCGTACATATGTGCACACATGTATGTCTTCATCCACAATCTCTAGAAGGATACATATCAGGTAGATCACGTTGGCTCCCTATGGGCTGGGGAGGGGGTTTGGCAGGAGAGAGACTGTTTGCTGTATATTGAGTTTCCTGAACCTTGAACCATATGTTTTTACTAGTTAAGAAAAAAGTGTTCTCAGAAATACTGTGTTTCTTGTCTCCCCCTCCAAGAGGCAAGCATGAATAAACAGATGGATGTTGATCTTTTTTTTTAAGATTTTATTTATTTATTTTTAGAGGGGAAGGAAGGGAGAAAGAAAGGGAGAGAAATATCGATGTGCGAGAGAAACAGATTGGTTGCCTCTTGCACACCCCCAACTGGGGACCTGGCCCACAACCTAGGCATGTGCCTGGCTGGGAATCAAACCAGTGACCCTTCGGTTCACAGGCCAGTGCTCAATCCACTGAGTCACACCAGCCAGGGCAGATGGACATTATTCTTTTTGTGGGCCAAGATGTGCTTGTTTCATAGGACCTTACTTTGCCAACTGAGCTTCAGCTTCCTTTCTTGCCTCTTATTTTCCTACCATGTCCTTAGTATTCTGTTGAGTGGTTACAGCATCATTCACGCTCTTCTTGTTCCTAGCCAGTGGACATGTAGGGTCTTCCCAGCTTTTCATTATTCCAAAAGATTGCTGTAGCATTAATTCTTGGAAGTAGAATAGTTGGGGTAACTAAATCTTTTTACTGATAATGCCCCATTGTCTTCCAAAAAGGGTATACACTACCACTAACAGTGGTATTGGTGTCTCCGTTTTCTTGAACAATGACATTTGCCTGTGTGATGATAGGAAATGATACTTACTCTAACCTGCACATCTTTATTGGTGGGTCTGAGCCTCATTTTGTGAGTTTGTTGGCTTGTTAGTTTGTCAGAGCTCTTTACAGATGGAAGTTAGGGGTTCCTTGTCTGGTGAACATGCTAACACCCACACTTTCTCTTTCTCCTTGCAGTGGTTGGTTGGCAGCGATTGGGTTCTTCCAGACCAGCGTTGGGGCTGCCGTGATCATGCTGCTGCCGGCCATCATGTTCACAATGTCAGCCGCCATGATGGCCTTTGTGATCATGAAGGTAAGTCCTCTGAGTGCTGAGACGTCTGCCTTCTTCCCACATGTCCTCTCACCTGACCCCTGGGACTTGTCCTATTCCTGTTTCAGGAGCAACAGACTGAGTGTCGGGGAAGTGACATGATCTGCATCAGCAGGGAAGTCGCTCTCAGGGTCTGGACCCTTAACTGCTCAGGCCAAGGCCCAGCCTGTCTCATCTGTGGTGGCCCTCCAAGGAGGAATGACCTGGGGAAATGGTGGAATGTGGGCTAATGGCGACTACATCTCCCTTTATGGGTGCCCCCAGCACACACCAGTCACAAAGATCTGTCCACGGTGGCTACATGTTGCCATTTCTGGTTAAATTCAGATGAAGTAAAATTAAATATCCAGTGTGTCCACTGTGCCCAGCTCATCCCGTGTGCTCAGTGGCTGCGTGGGGCTGGTGGCCTCATGTTAACTGTTTGTAGCATCACGGGAAACTCCCCTGGGTTGCACTGCTGTGATATGTGTGCTTCCAGCGAGAAACATTTGCGCTCTAGTCCTGGAGGCACTGGCCACTAGAGGGTTGTCCTGGAACCACGTGAAAGCCGATGGGCTTTCAAGGTTGATGATGTGTCCACCCCAGCCCTCCCGGAGGTGGCCATCTCTGCTGCATGCACAGGGTTGCTGCTCAGTTAGGTTGGCTGTGTGCTGGGCTACAGGATTGCCACAATTTTTAGAGCTGGGTGTGGAGTCCCTCCCGGCCTCCTTGCCATCTGGTTCTAGCTGTTGTAGCATGCTTCGAAGCTGGGCTATTCAGTTGGCGCACTTGACTGTCATTGAGGACAGAGGAGTGCCTGTCTTCCTCATTTCGCATCCCAGCATCCTTTCAGCTATAGGACAGTCCGAAGGGACACACCAGCATACACCATGAGCGTACTTAGAGATACCACCAGTGATTGTTGGTGAGATTCCAGAGCAAAACCCATAGGGAAACAGGTTGCGTCCACCAGGAACTTTTGCTCAGCAGCACACATGTAACAAATATGGGAGAGAGAAGCTGGGAAAAATTCCTGCACAGTGTGGGAGAGAAAGGGCTCAAACCAGACTGAGTTCCCCCCAGAGATACAGGCAACTCCCTCTGGCAGGTCCCCAGGGCCACCCCAGGTTTGGGAATTTGCTGGGAAGAGATTTGCATAGAAGGAGGACGCATTCCTGTGGAAAATGACAAAACCATTTATTTTCACTAGTAATCAAGAGCCTCATGTTAAAACAAACATTGGTTATTGAATTTGCCAGGGATTCTAGAAAGAGAACAGCCAGGTGTTCCCAGTGGTGCAGCTGGGGGCAGGCAGCACAGCCTTTCTGGACAGTGGTGCAGCCCCAGGGGTCCCTGCTGAGGACGGCACCACAGTCCCCAGCGATGGCTGTGTGACGAGCAGGGTCTAGGGCCTGACACTCCCATGGCAGGAGGGCATCAAGTAATTACCACAAGCTTCTTGTGGGTTTCTCTGTGCCAAGCCATTGCCTACAAGTACACTGGGAGAGACAGGCCCCAGATCCATGACAGGACAAGCCTCTCTCCGTGACAGATGTGCTGTGGGCCTCACAAGACAAAAGAGGTCAGCACCAAGAGGCACCAGGGGGCTGTGGCTCAGGACTTGGTTTTCTGAGTTAGTGACCTTGGATTCTATGTGTCTTCTAACATTTCCACAAAGACTATTCTATGGCCTTTGTATTCCTTTAAGAAAAGCTAGACCTTAAACGTGAGTGCCTTCCCCGGCATTCACGGAAGTGCTGATCTCTGTCCTCCACTACCACCCTCTGCAGGTTCACAGGATATATCGGGGAACTGGTGGAAGCTTCCAGAAAGCACAGACAGAGTGGAGCGCAGGCACTTGGCGGAACCCACCATCTCGGGAGGCCCAGTTCAGCAACTTCTCGGGGAACAGCCTTCCTGAATACCCTACTGTGCCCACCTATCCAGCCAGTGGCAGCCAATGGCCTTAGAGGGTGCTGACTGGCCTTGCCACCCGCCTGCCATTGCCGTCCCTCCTGCTCCTTCCCATCCACTCCTAGCGGCCATGCTGGGGCTGGTGAGGCCCTGGGCATCTGTTCTCTGCCTTTTCCAGGTGGTAGGTAGGCACCCCCTCAGCCAGGACAGCAGCAGGGGTAGTGGCCACCCGGAGCCCCCTCTGTTGGGATGGTGGCCCTGGCAGCCCTCGGGGACCTGTGCTCATGCTCATCTCACTTCCAAGAGTGGGGCTCCTGGCGGCACTGCCCAGAAGCGGCCAGCTGTGCCGTTGGGCAGAGGGATACCCCTCTGGCTCTTGAAGACGTTTAGTCATGTAATGTGTACTGCCACAGCCATACCCTCTCCACTTGGGGTCTCAGAGAGCTGACCCTGGGCCTCCCTGGGCAGTTGGGAGCAGGCTGGCTGCCCTCCGTCCCAGGGCTGGTGATGCTAAGAAGGGCTCCAAGAATTCCCCCACCGCCATTTAGGACCATCACCCTCGCCCAGTGCTCGGGAAGAGGGGTGCCTTTTCAGTGCCAGGTTCCCTCCCATGCTGGTGATGTAGATACTTTATGTACGGCTGGGTCCTCAACATTCTTACCTTCTTGAGTTCTCTGTTCATTTGTAACCAGGGGCTCATGGGATGGCCAGAGGACAGTTCACCACCTCAGTGCCAGGATCTCAGCTTCTGCCTGTCCATTGTCCCAGTTGCTTGCCTCCAGCCTTCCTGCCCACAGTTGCTGTCCCCCGGAGATGCTCTCTTTCCCTATAATGGGTGTTAAAACCCCAAATCCTGGGCTGCTTGTACCCATGCCAGGAACCTGGGCAGGATGTCCGTCTAGATCTGAAACCTGGGGTGGAACCCTTTGAGAGAAGGTACCGGCTTCTCCCCCCATCATGCAAACAGGAAAACAGGTGCATCTCATAGTGCAGATGGCCTCGAGGTCACTGTCGTACAGGGGCCTGAGTGCTGGTCCAGCCACCACTTTGGCTGTGATCCATACTGCCATTTCTGGATACGTGGAAGCAGGTGTCATTTCTCAGGAGAACAGCGTTTTAGGAAGAAACAAGCTGTGACAAATCTGTGCCTTACTGAGGAATATGAACACCGTCACTTTTCTCCCCCAGATTCTTCTAGCTCTTTCTGAGGTGGAGGAACCAGATGTCCTGTGGGCATCGCCACACCTTTGTGAATGAATTGGCTGAGGGATGTGCCCTGGTGGCCTCTCAGCCCATTGGCCAGGCTTCCAGCACTGTTGTCCCTCAGCTCCCGACTGCCTGTGCCCTGGGGCAGGGCCAGGGACCCATTCCTGTCACACCATGCTCCACTGGGCTGTCAGTCTGCAGAAGCCCTGGCACAGGTGGAACATGTTCTCACACATACTTGCTTGCTTTCGTTTCTTCTGCTGAGTGCCACATGGCAGCCATGGGTGGCCAGGGTCCCTGAGGAAGCACTTGGGCCTGACTCTTGGGGTGGTCACCCAACTGTGGTTTCCTTTGGGATCGTGACCACCCCAGCTGACGGGCTGGCCTTGAGGGCCTGGAGGCCTTCCAAGGGCGAGTACTCCTGAATAGAGAACATGAGCCTCAGTTTCCCAGGTTCTTGGTAACATCCCCCAGCCAGCTCCCTGCATGGACAAGGGTCCTCTCTGTGCTAACTGTGGACTGAATCTCATCTTGGCTGACAGTAACATAGCTGATTAACCAGTTGCAGGATGAACATACACGAGCACCCTTCAGCCCCACCCCACTGTACGTGGCACCTTTGTTACATAATTGTAGTAGATTTTGTTACTTGACAATATTCTGGAAATAAATACATCCTTTCTGCAGCAGACCAAGCCTCCCAGGGGCCGTCTGTGGTTTGTGTGGTGTGTGTGCGTGCCCCTGTGTGTGCCCGTGCGTGGTTTTACCCCACCTGGGCCTCCTGTTGAGCACCTCAGCTCCTGCGGCCTCCAGCAGAGCGACACCGGGACTGGCCTGCGCACCTACACCCGGGCTTGTTGGTGGGCTGCCCCTGCTCGCAGCAGGAGCCAAACCTCCCTGTGCACCAAGGACGGGCCCCAGCACTGCACACCCCAGGTGTCTCCGTGCTCATGTAATGTCCATACTCTGCTACAGTATGGTTTCCTTCAGGTTTTTCTTTTAAACCATCTTGTTTCTTCACGTTCAACAGTTTTCATTTGAAAAAGGAAATTCACAGAAAATGACAATCCAGTTTGTGTTATCCAAAGAGTGAGGTCTGAGAAAACCTCAAGGCATTGTCTGTCAGCTCCAGAGAATAACCCAGAAGACCTGCTGTGACACACGGGTTTATTAGGGTTTGTGTGCACGCTGGTGGCAGCCAACCAGGGCAGTTTCCTGCCAAGTCCCATCCGCCTACAGATGGGCCGCACCGGGCGAGGCTGGGCGGTGAAGTTCGCTGCCACCCAGACTTTCCCAGTGCAGGCTTCCAGAGTACAGAAAACGGCAAAGTGGGGCATGCAGGGGGTGGGCACGCTCGTACGGACGCTGTGTGAGATCAAAACGGAAGGCATTCCTCTGTGGTTGTTTACAGTCCAGGTTCACATCTGAGAGCAGTTTCTGTTTTGTCATTTCTTTAAAGATTTTTTTTATTGTAGAGAGAGGAGAAGTGAAGGAGAATGAGAAGGACAGAAACATCGATGTGTGAGACAAACAGGTCTGTTGCCTCTTGTACGCCCCCAGCTGGGGACCTGGCCCGCAACCCAGGCATGTGTCCTGACTGGGAATCGAACCAGTAACCTCTCAGTTCACAGGCTGACGCTCAGTCCACAGCCACACCAGCCAGGGCATGTTTGGTCGTTTCTTGACTGAGGTTCTGGCCAGGCTCCTGAGGTCAGTCCCAAAGTCCACTTACTGATGGCCCTAATCATATTCCAAGGGGGTGGGAGGGGGACTTGGAGTGTGGGAAGAGGCCCATGTTCTCACATATACAGCCTACCATAAAGGAAAAATAATGGTGGGTGTAGCTGGACTAGAAGTGACTCTGTCTTACAGAGGCCCAGCTAGAGGACCTCTCCCCAACCCTGGGGCTTGTGGGGGCCTGCTGGTGGCAGAGAGTAGATACCCCCAAGCAGACATGGGACAGAGGGTGGCAATCTTATTCCACAGGACACTGCTGTGGGAAGGAAACCAGACTCAGAGAGGAACCAGACAGTGTTCCCCCAAATTAACATGTGGAAGACCTTATCCCCTGGGACCTCAGAGTGGACCTTATTTGGAAAATAGGGTCTTTCCAGGTGTAATTAGTTAAGGTGAGATCATACCAGAGCAGGGCAGCCCTAATCCAACCTCTATAAAAAGAACACTGGACACAGACAACACAGGGAGGTGCCACGTGAAGGTGGAAGGAGGGTGAGGCTGGGGGACAGACTCATCTATGAACCAAGGACACCAAGGGCGCCAGTGCCGCCAGGAGCTCTGAGGGCGGGAATAGCAGGAAACGGGAGTGGAGAGATGAAGAGTGAGGAGCCCTGTGCCTTAGGGACACAGCCAGTACGTGCAGGTCACAGATTGGGTGTAAGTGTCTTGAGGACGGAGGGTGTGTGTCCCCAGCTGGGTGGGAGATGGGCTTGGTGACAGGGCAAGGCAGGAAAAGAAGAAACCAGGAAGGTGAGAAACAGGTGAACAGCGAGCAGGTGGTGGGCCCCCAGGCCTGGAGACGTGAGGACACAGGATGGGGTAGAATTGAGAGAGGGAACTGATGACGGTTGAGAAGGGGCTGTTGGCAGGGTGGCAGTGACAGATGAAGGCACCACAGATGGTGTCTTCAACTGCAGGGATTTATCCTCTCCCGTGGGGCCAGAAGCCCAAACCCAAGCTGTCCCGGGGGAATGGTCCTTCCTGCCTCTTCCAGCTTCTGGGGGCTGTGGCATCTCTGGGATTGGGGCCACATCACCCCTAGTCTCTGCCACCATCTTCACCCAGCCATCTCTATTTGTGTTTCTGTTTTATAAGGACACCATCCTTATATTTTGGGTCACTGTAATCTGGGATGATTTAATCTTGAGATTATTTTCTCCTTTTTGCTCAATCCCTCCACCCTCTAACCACTCCAGTCTTGAGGATTTTTAAAAAGATTTTTACTTGTATTTATTCTTGGAGAGGGGGAAGGGAGGAAGAGAAACATCAGTGAGCGAGAGAAACACTGATTGCTTGCCTCTTGCACATCCCCACCTAAGGACCTGGCCTGTAACCCAGGCATGTGCCCTCACTGGGAATCGAACCGGTGATGTTTCAGTTCTTGGGACAGTGCTCCAACCAAGTCACACCAGCCAGGGTGATACAGGTTTGAAAAGAAAAATTCTGGCTGAGGAACTATGTACTAGGTATGTGTACTAGATCCAAAAGCTTGGATCCTAATGGATAATTTCCAGAAGTAATTTTAAGTGTGGAAGGGGTGATTTGGATTTTGATGCTCCATCAACCCAGACCCAGGGCCTTGGGCCAGGGCAGGAGGGAGGTCCACAGTGTGAATGGTGGGACCTGTGTTAGTGCCCAGGTCAGTGTTATGATGGACCCCAAACTGGGTGGTTTTAACAGGAGGAATTCATGCTCTCACATTCTGGGGACCAGACGTCCTAGAACAAGGTGTCATCCAGCCACACTCCCTCTGAACCCTCTAGGGGAAAGTCCTGCCTCTCCCAGCCAAATACTAATATTTATTATGTTAGGATTCAAGACAAATTTATAAACATTTGTTAATGTTATTTAAAAATAAATTCATTATATTTTAACATTTAAAAAAAAAACAAGTCTAAGAAAAGATTAGCCCTGGCTGGGTAGTTCAGTTGGTTAGAGCGCCATCCAAATATGCCAAGATTGTGGGTTCAGTCCCCGGTCAGAGCACATACAAAAAGCAGCCAATGGGCCATGACTGGTGTGGCTTGGTTGGCTGGGCATCATTCTGCAAGTGAAAGGCTGCCAGTTCAAGTCCTGGTTAGGGTGCATGCTGGGTTGCCGGTTCAGTCCTGAGTCGGGGAGTGTGCGGGAGGCAACCGATCGATGTTTCCCTCTCCTTCACATCTATGTTTCTCTCCCTCCCTTCCCCTCTCTCTAAAAATAAATAAATGCAGTCTTTAAAAAAGCAACCAATGGGTGCATAAGTGGGTGAAACAACAGGTCAATGTTTCTCTCTAAAATCAATAAATAAAATTAAAAAAAAGAAAAGTGGTGTAGTTTTCATTTTGCAAATCTCTAACATCTGGCTTCATAGGGTAGGACAGCTGGATCTTCCAGGTGGCTGCTGCATCCAGCCTTTGGCAGCATGACATTTTGGCCCCAAGACATATTGAAGGCAAGATGTTTACCTGGAAGGTGAAGGGAAGTACCTACGTAGGTGGACATAAACGAACAGGTCACAGCTGTGGGCATCCGGGGCTCAACCCCTCTAGGCCCTTTGGGAGGCACTGGGACCCTGTCTCAGGCTGTCCTGCCAAGGGTTGGGGTCGCTTAACCTCCAAATTCTACACAACTGGGGCGGGGGCCTTGACTCTGCCCTCAGGTGGAACGGTAGGTGCTCGTCTGACTACATCTGTATGTGTGTACATATGTGTATGTCCAGTGTGCATACATGTGTTTGTGTCTTTGGGGGTGTGTTTTGTGTCCCTCCCAAAAATCTGTATGTTGAGGTCCTAACCCCCAGGACCGCAGAACAGGACTGTCTTTGGAAACAGGGTCAGTGCATATGGGATTAGTTGAGATGAAATTATACTGGAGTAGGCTGGGCCATTACAAAAGGGGAACTGTGGACACAGATACACACACGGGGAGAATGCCATGGGAAGACTGGGTTAACGCTGCCACAAGCCAACAGAAAGGTCTGGAACAGATCCGCCCCTGGGGCCTTCAGAGAAAGCACAGCCTACCAACACCCTGATCTTGGGCTTCTGGCCCCCAGAACTGCGAAAGAATCAATCTGTCTTTTCAGTCCCTCAGCCTGTGGACGTGCTATGTGGCCAGTGGGGAGGACCAATTGCCACGCTTGGTGGATCAGCTGGGAGCTGGCTGTTTCCATCAAAAGCTCCACTTTTCAAACCTCAAACAGGACTATTTGATGCTCTCTTAGGCTCCTGGGGCTGCTGTAACAAATAACCACAAATGGGGTAGCTTAAAACAGCAGAAATTTGTTCTCTACTAGTTCTGGAGGCCGGAAGCCCGAGATCAAGATGTCAGCAGGACTGGATCCTTCTGAGGCTATGAGGGAGAATGTTCCAGGCTTCTCTTCTAGCTTCTGGTAGCTCTGGCAGTCTTTATCATTCTTGGCCTGTAGATGCGTCACTCCAATTTTTGTCTGTGTTGTCACATGACTATCTCCCTGAGCGTCTGTATCCAGATTTCCCTCTTCATATAAGGACACCGGTCATTACATTAGGGCCACCCCTACTCCAGTGTGACTTCATTTTAACTAAGTTTCCAAATAAGGTCCCTTTTACAAGTATCAGGGGTCAGGACTTCAACATGTCTTTTGAGGGATGCAGTGGCCAAATCCAGGCCCACATCTGTATGATTTTCCTGGAGCCACCATAACAGCACCACAAAACCCAGTTTATCCCCTCACATTCTGGAGCCCGGATGTCGGAGACCAAAGTGTTGCTCCCTCTGGAGGCTCCAGGAGAGGCTCTTTCCTGCCTCATCTGGCTTCCTGGGGGCTCAGTGTCCCGGGGCTTGTGGCTATATCACCATAGTTTCTGCCTCTGCCTTCACACAGCTGTCTTTTCTGTCTCTCTGTGTTTCTCTCTTCTTTTTATAAGGACATCAATCATTGGATTCAGAGCATACCCTAATCCAGCATGATGTCATCTTACCTCATTACATCTGCAAAGACCCTATTTCCAAATACGGTCACATTCTGAGGTTCTAGGTGCACATGGGTTTTCGGGAGGATGCGATTCAACCTCCACCTTGCCCAGGCCTTGGCCCCCTGGGAGTGGACTGAAGAAGGAGCTCCTCATTGTGGATCTTGGTTACAGGTAGGACACTGCATGCCCCACATTCAGGTGACTGAGCTATCCTGATTTGTCAAGACTTCTGGGTTTTAGCACTGACAGTCCCAGGAGACCCAGGAAAACTGGGGTACCTGGTCACCTTACACTGTATCACAACAATGGGGCAGGCAGTTGCCCAAGAAGCCACCTGTGGCAGAAGGCCACTATCTGGTCACACATCACAAATCAGTTGCCTCCTTCCATTGAGCAATCCTAGAGGATGTGATTGGTTTACTTTGGGCCGATCAGAGATGGCTGGGCTGTCACATGGTATAGACCTCACTGCTGAAGGATGTCCTCAGAGGATGGGGAGACTCTAGAGATGGACAGCTCACCCCAGGAGCTTCTGCAACGTTGGGACCTCAGTGTTTTCAAGGGTGTCCCTCACTGCCTCTCCCATGTGTCTTCTGGCTCATTTTCCCTCCATTGTTCACAGCTTCCAAAGAGAGAGAACTCTGACTTTTCCCAGTCAGTCCTGTGCATAAGGTGCTATGCCCCACATTATGATTGACAACTGTCTTCCACTGCAGCCACTGGGGTTGGGGTTGGGGTCCCAGGCACTCCCTCAGAACAGTGGGATCTGACACCACCCACTGGTGGAAGGCAGCAGCACTGGAGTTTCAAAGCTGGGGGTCAGCCCTGGCTAATGTGGCTCAGTGGATTGAGCACCAGACTTCGAACCAAAGGGTCACCGGTAAGGTTCCCACTCAGGTCACATGCCTGGATTTCAGGCCAGGTTCCCGGTAGGGGGCATTTGAGAGGCAACCATATATGGATGCTTCTCTCTCTCTCTAAAAACAAATAAAAACATCTTTAAAAAAACAGTGTTGGGTGTCAGTTAAGTCTCTTCACCTCTCTAAACCTTAGTTTTCACATACTGAAAATGGGAATGTGCAAGTTTAAGCATATCTCTGCGCGGTGTGGGTAGAGGCCTGGCTACAGGGGATGCTAATTAATTCAACCTGACAAAAGTCAACCAGGGCAACTGCTTATGCCTGGGCTGGTGCTGGACACCAGGACACAGCCCTGGGCCTGTCCTGGGGTCTCGCTAATGAGGGGAACACAGATGGATCTTCTTGTAAGAGTAAAAAAAATAGAAGGTGGTGCTTCCTGCTGGGTCCTCTGTGAAATCCAGTTTGGGATTTACTGGCAAGGATACTATTTGAATTTCTGGGGGGTGGCGGAGAGACCAGCTCATCCTCTGTACACTGTTATTATTTTATCAAGAACCCCAAGGGGGCCATTTTCCACCTCAGCTTTCCCAACAGTGTCCCCATAATCAAAGCGAGAGAACACAGAAAATGTGAACCACATTTGAAGTGGGTTAAAAATGAGAAAGCTGGAGAGGTGGTTTGCTTTTTCAAAGATCCCAAGTGACTAGACAGAAATATGTTCATTTGAGGCCAAGGGTCCTATGCTACATTTTTTTCTTTAAGATTTTACTTATTTTAGAGATGGGGAAGAAGGGGAGAAAAATGATATGAGAGAGATCATCGATTGGTTGCCTCTTGTATGTGCCCCAACAGGGGACTGAACTCGCAACCCAAGCATGTGCCCTGACCAGCAATCGGACCAGGGACATTTCACTTTGTGGGACATTGCCCAACCCACTGAGCCACAGCAGTTCTTTATTCATTAACTCACGGACTCCTATGATAGACTCAAGGGAACCAGAGTTAATCCTAATGTACAGATGAAGATGCGGAGGACCAGAGGTCAGTGACCCACCCATAGTTACACAGCCTCTGGCGGGCACGATCCCTAACTTGGCCTCACTTTCTGCATTCTGCCTGCTGCAAAAACCACCCAGCCTATTACAGGGCAAGGCTGGAGCTCAGGTTTAAGGCCAAAATACCTCTGGAGCTGAGGCAACAATGCCACTGGCTTCCCTGGGAGTTGAGGGCCTGAAAGCAGGCTTTCCTGAATGCCTGAATGCCAGAGTGGAGGAGAAAAGATGGAACAGGGAAGTCTGAGGAAGGCCAGAATTTGGGAGGACCTTGGAGTTCATTCATTCCTTCTTTCCTTCATCCACCATACACAGACTGAGTGCCTAGTGTTACGTGCAGGCACAGCAGTGAGCGAGAGTCAGTCTGCCCTGGCATGGCTGGAGAAGGAAGTTGATTTTAAGCACACTCCTTTCTGGTATGGTTCAGGTTGGAGAGTCAGGATGCAGTGAGAGAGGACAAAGGGGTGGGAGCCGTGGGTTGGGCCCCCTAGAGCCACTGCCCTGCCATGGAAAGCGGGACTGCAGGACTGGGGCAGAACAAACCTGAAAGGTTGCCTCCGAAAGGGCCTGGCTTGGCGCCAAACCACTGCCATTCCACTGTCCCATTCCAGTTGAATTATCCTACCCACTTTTTCTTTTTTAAAGCTTTTATTTATTATTTTTTTTTTTACAGAGAGGGTAAGGAAGAGAGGGAAAGAAACATTGCTCAGTTGCCTTTCATGTAAGCAGCCCAACCAGAAACTGAGCTCACAATCCGGGCATGTGGCCTGACTGGGAATTGAACTGGCGACCTTTGGTGCTTTAGGGAATGACACCCAAGTAACTGAGCCACACACCTGGGCAACTGAGCTTACTGGTCAGGGATCCTACCCCTACTTTTTCTTTGCACCTCATCTGGCTTCTAGTCAGTGGGACAATAGTCAAGACCAAGGGATCTTCCTCCCATCTGATGACATGTAGCTTTAGCCATTATGGTGCGGCCCAGTCACTCTGCCCCACGACACCTTGAAACACCCTCTGAAACCAACGTGTCTATTTATTTAACGTCCTGTACCCACTTCTCCCCAGGACTGAGAACTCCCTAGCAAGCGACGGCAGAGTCCAGCTCACCATTCTATTGCAAGCACTTAATAAACACTTGAATGGAAGGGTCTCCTCCCAACGTTAAAATGCTCCCAGGAGGTACGCGGGGCATGCGGGCGGACAGCAGTTTACCCAGATCCTGTCCTGGGTGGAAGAGGGCCTCACAGTGTATAGATGGCCAGTCACCCCCTCCCCCGGCCTCCTCTCGCCTGGGCGGTGAGTGGTGGGCATTGAGTGCCACCTGCGTGCAGGGCCTGTGTTCCGCAGGGCAGCACAGTAGCATCCCGTGCATTGGGCGACCCACGGGGGACGCGGCCCATGCTGAGCGCTCCTTTACTACTCGCTGACGTTACCACTTATTAGGACTTAGCGAAACTCGGCCACACCGCTTACCTAACGCCCTAGAATCCTTTACTCTTCCCGGCCCCACCTAGCTCGTCTCCGGCCTCCTGCCCCGGAAGTTAGCCGGTACCGGCGCTGACCACGCCCCCGGCACCGCCCGGCGGTGACATCAAGTGGCGAGACCGTGACGTCACAGAAGCGCGGCAGGCGGCCGGCCGGCCACGCCTTGCTATGGCAACGGCTGGATGAGCTCGGTGGACAGCGACAGAACCGCCCCTCAAAGGGTGGGCGCGGCCAGGCCCCCTCTCGACCCTCAAGCTCCCTCGCAGCTGTAACATTTTCGTGGCCCCACGGGCAGCGGCCTGACCACCCTCGAGCAGCCGCAAAGCGCGGCAACCGTCGTTCGGCGTTACCCGCTGCCGCAAAGCGGCGGATGCGCCGCTGGTTCCCACCCCGCGCTGTGACGTTAACGCGTGCCCAGCGGCGGCGGCGGCTGCGCAGTGGGCGCCGCGCCCTCCCCGCGACGCTGGTGGCGTAAGCGCGGGCCGCGGCGACGCTGCGAGACGGGCGAGCCGGGCGCCCGCGCGGCGGGGACGGCCCGCGCCCAACATGCGGAGGCCGGTGGTGCGGGAGCGGGGGCTCGAGCGGGCGCCGGAGCCGGAGCGAGAGCAGGACCCGGAGCGGCGGCCCGCGCCGCGCTGCTGAGGGAGTCTGGGCCACCCAGCTCGGCCGGCTGGTCGCGGGGCCACGGCGGAGGAGGAGAGGTAACGACGCGCGCGCCCTCGCCGGCTGCCGCGGCCACGCGCCCGGTCCTGCGGCCCCACCCCCGCGGACCCTGGACCCGCCGCCCCTACACCCAGCGGACCCCGCTACTCCTACAACCCACGCTCTGGACCCCCGCACTTCAGATTTCTGGGTCCGTACCACTCGCGGACCCCCGCACTCCGAGTCCTGCTAACCCCAACTCCCACTGATCCCACAATCCGGAACAGTTTGCCCCAACACTTCCTTGACCCTCACACCACACTCGGACTCCACTCCACTGAACCTACAGCGCACTGACCCCTATACTCTAGACTCCTGTTTCTCACTCCTTTCTCTCCGCTCTCTCGATGTTGTCCCCCCAGTGACCCCCAAACTTAGGCCTTGCCATATCTCACATTCCAGGCCCAGTTGCTCACACTGACCCCTTCCTCCAGACTCAGATGCCTTCACTGTCCCCTCAGCTTCAGACCGAGCTGTGTCCTCTGATTCCTCACTCCAGACCCTGCTGTTCCCACTGTCCACTTAGCCCCACCCCACCTTCCTCCAGTGCTCTTCCCTGGACCCTTGCCCACCTGGTCCCTACATCCCTACCCACAGTGTCACACATTTCCTCTCTCCTTTGTAGTGTTGAAGGTCTTTCCAGGAGAGCCCAGAGGAAAGGTTTTGGGTGGGCAAGGGGTGTGCAGTAAGGAGAGGCCTTAGCTGGGGTGACCTGTTGCAGGGTGCTGCTCAGGAACTCCCAGCTTTCAGCCTGACTTCGCCCTCTGCCTTCCACCCTCACCACTAGCTTTGTTGTCTAGAAAGGCTTCAGATCCCAGAGGGGTGTGGGAGGTCTGTCCACCTCCTCTCCTGGCCACACTGATCCCACTACTGATTCCTGCCTTGTTGGGACAGTGTTTCCCCTGCTTCCTCTACCCCAACTTTCTTCCGGGGGTTAGTGGCTGGGGGCCTAAAACTAAAAGAAAGCCTTACAGTGATGTTGAGGTTGTCATCCTGGGAGGTCCTGGACAGCGGAATTATTCCCAGCATTGTCAGAAGAAAATGGCCCTGGAGGGTTTCCTGCGTGTAGGTGGAGTCTGGCATTTTCTCCCAGTTGCTTCCACAAGGGCACCCAGGCCTAGCCAGTGTCTGGGACTCCAGGAGTGGCTACATGTCCATCCGGTGGTGCTCCATCTGGTGTGGCTCTGGCTCCCTGGGTCCTCTGACCCAGCTGGAGTAGGGGGCACACACAGGCTCCCTTGGCATTTGCCAGCCCAGGCTCGTGGGAATGAGATGAGTGGGGGAGCACAAAGGCTCTGATCGAAGGGAAAACCACCTACCAGGAGCTGCTCTGATCAGAGAAGGGGTGCCACCACAAGGGATAGAGTCACCCCTGTGAAGAAGAGATTGTGAGCCAGGCCCACAGGTTTGAAAGGGGGAAGTTTGCTGTGGTTGCCAGTAGTCAGTTTCTGTTTTTCGCTGTGTTTCCACCAAATTGTGCTCTGAGAAGGGAACCACTCTGGGCTCTGCAGGCTGATGGGCAGGGGCTTGGTGCAGCATCTGCAGATGCTCATCTCCAGGGCTCAAGTGTTTGTAAATTCCTCCGCGCCCCGGCTCCTTTAGGTTCTCTGGCCATGCCTCTCAGGAATGGAACAGTAGGGCTGCTTGGGGAACTGGGAGTGGGCCCAGTCCCAGGTTAGGGGGCCAGTTGTGTCTGCTGCAGGTGGAGGTGTGACCACGTCACGTGTGGGGAGGCTCTCTACAAGGAGCTGGCTGGACTCTCCACCCCAGCAGCAGGGACATCACAGGTCTGGTTTGTCTGTGCACCACTGGCAGTCAGCCCTTTTCTTGTAAAGTGGCTTCTTGTCTGGTTCCAGTCCCTCTGATTTCTCTGAAGCAGATGATGACGGGCATCTCATTACCTGACTCTGGGCGTTCCTGTGCTGTGACAGCCACCCTGTGCAGACTGACTTTTTTAATGGCTGGTTTTGGCTGTATCTGACTCTTGTCCTGATTATGTAGTAATTTTCTCTGGGTAACAAGAGGAAGCAGGTGAGGTTTTTAAAACTGAAAACCCTCCTATGTGCTCACCCTAGCTTTGGGGGAGCGAGCACGCCAGCCAGTAATTTGGGAAGCAGACTAGCCGAGAGGCATCCTGGACAGCTGTGGAGCCACTTGTGACCTTGGGGATTTACTGGTAGGTCTGAGCAAGGTCCCTGCAAGGCTGAACTTAGGGACGGTGACATCGGCCCTGGGATACTGCTTGTCCCATGGTTAATTTTGCTTCCCCTTCTGGGTCCCCAGGAGCTGCCCCAGGCTACCTCAGGAGCAGCAGGGTTCTTCATCAGTGTAGTTGTGGTGAGGTTGGGTCCCTGTCTTGGCATATTCTTTCTGGGCTCTGAAAACCCAGGGGTGAATGGGCCGGAGAGGCAGGGCACCTTTGGAGCAGGGCACACGTTACAGTGTGGCCAGGGGCTACCAGACTTCTGGCCTTGGTGGTTTGGGTGGGTTGGCTACCTTCGTTTTAAACCCGAAGGAGAAGTCAGGTCCTTGTGAAGGAGCCCGGCACGTGGTTGGGATCTGGTTCTGGTAGTGGAGCAGTAAAAGGGGTTTCATCTTCTGTCAGTGGCCGCTGTTAGGCGCGGTGGAGGCCTTGCTGTCCTGAGTCCTGGCTGCCTGGTAGGGACTGTCCCTATAGGCGGTGTGCGTCTATACTGGCATTGCTGTGGTTCCTGAGCTAAGGCCTAGTTGGTCTGGGAGGCCCCTGCCTCAGGCAGCTCTACGTCTGTCCCCTCTCATTTGGGAGCTTTGTAGAGCCCTGCTGGGTATCCTCCTGAGTCCTCAGTGCATGGATGGGCAAGGCAAGGCCTTTTGGTAAACAGGCCTGGGGCCCAGCCCAAATTACTGTGCCCCCACCTGGCTCTGCTGTCGCCTAAGACCCTCTCCAGATCCTGTTTGGGGTCCCCTGCCCTAGAATTCCTTAGGGCAATGTGAGGGCCCCTCCTCAGAGCCTTCCCCCTTTCAAGCCAGCCCCCTCAGCACAGGTCCTTTCTTGTCTAGGAGTCCAGCGGCATGCGCATTTGGAGGCTGAGTAATGGTAAAAAGCAGCCTCCTTGCTGTAAGGTCTTGTCGGCCTGCGTTCAGAGTCAACTGAAGTAGTGCACTAGGTGTGGGATGCAGTCTGCTCCTAGGTTATAACTGCGACCTCCGCAGAAGCATGTTGATGAGGAGGGAGGACATGCATGGCCGCGCTCATGCAGGTGTGAGAAGGTTCCCATTGAGGGCAGGGCAAGCACTGCTTACTTGGGGTGTAGCCACCCC
This sequence comes from Phyllostomus hastatus, assembly GCF_019186645.2. NCBI lineage: Eukaryota > Metazoa > Chordata > Mammalia > Chiroptera > Phyllostomidae > Phyllostomus > Phyllostomus hastatus. The sequence continues at coordinate 4,056,048 of NW_025333640.1, read as the reverse complement.
TGTAGATGAAGGCCAGAGAATGCAGGGCACACTGGCTGTGCAGGGCAGGACTTCTGTCCTTGTAGCAGGTTCACCTCCAGAAGCAAGAGTCTGGCACAGGGGGCTGTCGAGCTCATTTTCACTGGGGGCCACATCAGCCTTGCGGTTGCCTTTAAAAGGCTGAATGTAATTTTAGGACTGTATAAATGTAACTACTCATTAACTAGGGGCAAGGAGCTTGGTGCTGCCACTGGGTAGAAAAAAGGTGCCCGACCGGATAAAACAAGGTGGAGGGCCAGATTTGGCCCAAGGGCCGTGTGTTTGCCACCCGTGGTCTGGCAGGATGTTCTCGGAAGACTGGAAGAGCGCCCGTGGTCCTTGGGCCTGTCGTCCTCAGAGCCTCTCCCACCAGCAGCAGGCCCGGGGCCCCAGGCGCAGGCTGGGTGCCCAAGATAGTCCTAGGTCACTCTGAGTTGTCCTGGGCCATGGTGGGGTCCGAGGTGGCCCCGGAGCAGGTGGTTGCTGCTTAGAAGGTGGAGATGTGTATAACATGTCGTTATGTGCCATGACTTTATGTTGGTCCACGATTCATCTTAGAGTCTTTAAAAAAATTGTGCTTAAAGATAACCAACTCTCATTTACCCAGAAATCTCTCTCTGAGGATGTGGAGTTTCGGGGCAGTGTCACTGTAGGGCCCTCAGCCTCCATGGGAACCTTGTCTTGGAGGTAACCCTGAGTCGGCAAGTGTGACTTGTCTGTCATGGGGGCCTCTGCTTGCTGTGGTCCTGGCAGGACCAGGCTGGTGGGCATGTGATGGACAGTGGGCACCCCAGGGAGCAGCCTTGACTGCCCAGCAGGGAGAGAGCCGAGCAGCTCCAGTGCCTCTCACATTTTCCCAAGTTCACCGGGTGCCTGGGAGAGGAGGAATCCTACACAGAACATTATGGGTTGGGGGCTCATGGAGAGACTGGCACAGACCCCGGGGCTCACTGCTTCTAGAAAGGTTCCTGGTCTGGTTTTTACAGAGCCTTTCTCATGTGGTGCGTGAGGCCGCCTTGGGTCTCAAGGACCTCCCAGGGATGGGGTTTTCCTCGCAGCAGCTCTAGTCGTGACAACCACAGGGGTTGTCAGGCCCAGAAAGGACATCCTGCTCTCGCCTCCAGGAACTGGAAGGCTAAGGAAGAAGGTGGGGAGGCCAGTGAGGGGGGCTGGTGCCCCCAGCCTCGCCGCTCTGCCCTTGGGAATGAGGCCCCTGGGCTCCTCTGCGTCCTCCTGGCCCTGTTCCCACCTCCAGGCTGTCAGGGGTGGATTACACCTGTGGCCCTGCTTTCTCTGGCTTCCTGTACAGATGGGGCACGCCATTTTTCCGGACACCTGCTGGACAGGAGACAGCTAGGTAGCTGATTAGGAGACCACACTCCCTGTTTTAGGAGAGCACATAGCACAGTGGACAGCTGCTTTGCTGTCCTCCCTCTAAAGCAGGAGGTCCAGCTCCGCTGGCCCCAGTGCACTTTGTGGCTTGTACCCTCACCTGGTGGACTGCAATGGGAACACCAGGTGCTTCTCAGTCCCAGGCTTGAGCTTCCCTGTCTGGTGGGGTCACAATGGTACCTGGCTCATGGGCAGTGACAATTGCTTGGGAGGGACAGGTATTCAAGATCCCCGGTGAGAATGGTAGCCCAGATGTGAGTCTGTGGGTACTTCCCAGTATGCCAGTAGCCTCATTGAGGAGCCAAAAGCAACCGGTGAAAGTTATCTTAATACATTTTATTTAACCCGATATGTTTAAACATGTAATGGTTAAGAGAGCTTATTCTTTCTTGAGTATATTTTACGCTGAGAGTTCATCAGTATTTGGACATTAAATTTTCATCGGAAATGCTTGGTTTTAAGAAATACACAGATTTGAATAGAAAATGGTATCCTTGGGACCAGCAGGTCCTGCTGGCTGCTCTGTCAGCCCTGCTGTGGGCTGTGCGCCCCTCAAATAGGCCTTAGCCTGAGGGTGCCAGGTGCCAGGGGCAGAACAGCTTCGAGAGCAGCTTCCTAGAGGTGTGGCCAGATACAACAGGGTAGGTGTTCGGCCAAATTGAGTTTCAGACAAACAACCCAAAATTGCTTGGTATGAGCGTGTCCCAAATACTGCTTGGGATACACTTACACTAGAAGTTGTTCGTTGTTTATTAAGCTTTAGTGGTGATGGGGTGCCTGCACATTTATGCCTGGGTGGGTGTGCTGGGCTTGGGTTTAGGTTCGAGGTGGGCGGCTGGGTGACCAGGTGGGAGGTGGAACCTCACAGCTGAGTGGTGACTCCTACCCCAGTTGTTTGGCGTAGGTCCTCAGGCCCCACCTGGCCACCTGCACCGGCATGTTGGGGGTAGGCTGGAAATCTGTGGTTTTAGCTGCGCCTCAGGTGACTGTGATCCAACCTTCTAGGCTTTAGGGCCTATTCTGCCCCAGGGCTGACCCGGGAAACCAAATTTGGGGTGCTGCGTCTTCATCAGTATGAGACAGCGGTATTGCCGCATCTGTGGCCAGAGATAGGACTGGGCAGCTCTGGGGTCTCCAGGTCTTTAACTGGTCACCAGTGCTATGTGGACCACCTGTGTGAGGATGGTGTGCCCCGGAATGTGCCCAGGGAGGCTGACTCTCTGAGCCCCCTGAGGTTTGAGCCCTGTGTGTTTACAGATGTGTGTGAGCCCCATGTGCGTGCCGGGGAGGGGGAGCTGTGCAGTCATCCTGACCAGGTTTGAAATGCTGGGTGTGCTGTGTGAGCTCCTCGACCCGGGGACCAGACCTGTCCTGGTTGGTTTGGGGGCCCTCTGCGCACCCTCGGGCCTCACTCAAGGCTGCTGGGAAGGGCTGAGGCTGGCGTGTTGGTGTCAAGCTCTCATGCCTCCAGGAGGCAGCCCCTCCTCTCCCTACTGTCCGGCCAGTTTCTGTGCCTCTTTCTCTGTGTGGGTACACACCTCTGATTCCTTTGTGACAGAAGCCTGTTCCACAGGGGCCCAAGGGCACCTGGTGTGGCTCTGCCAGTCACCCTGCATGCCGGCTGAACTTTGACCTGTACAGGGACCAACCCTGCTCTCCAGGCTGCCAGCTGGAGCCACACTCACTGTGACTTTTTGTAATTTTTAATTTTTTTCATTGATTTAGGAGAGAGAGAAAAAAACATTAATTTGTTGTTCCACTTACTTATGTATTCATTGGTTGATTCCTGTATGTACCCTGACCAGGGATTGAACCTACAACCTTGGCGTATTGGAACAATGCTCTAACCAGCTGAGCTACCTAGCCAGGGCTCACTGTGACTTTTAAACAGCTTTATTGAGATACTATATACTCCCCATTTCTGTTTGAGATGTAATTCATCGACCATAAAATTCACTGTAGACACCTCAGTGACTTTTAGTGTTTTCAGTGTTGTGCAGCCAGTACCTCTGTCTAGTTCCAGAATGTTCCATCACCCCAAAAGAAACTCTGAACCCTTAGCAGTTATTCCCCAGCCCCTGCAACCAGGAATCCACTTCCTGTCTCTGTGGGTTTCCCTGTTCTGGACGTGTCACATAAATGGAATCACACAGTGTGCGGCCTTTTGTGTTGGCGTCTCTCACTGAGCATGATGTGTTCAAGGTTCACCCATGTTGTAGCAAGTATTAGAGCTTCGCTCTTTTTAATGGTTGAATGACATTCCAGTGTGCAGATGGAGCAGTTTATCTGTTCATCAGGTGATGTACATTTGGGCTGTGTCCACCTTTTGGCCTTTGTAAATCGTACTGTGTAAGCATTATGTGTAGGTTTGTGTAGGTGTGTGTCTTCGGTTCTCTTGGGCACCCACCGAGTAGCTGGGTTGCTGGGTTATTGGTATCTCTGTTGAACTTTTTTTAGAAATTGCTGCCTGTTTCCCACAGTGGCTGCACCATTTTATATCCTGCCTGTCACGGATGAAGGTTCACTTCTCCACATCCCTCCACCCCCACCCTCCCAATTCATGTTTCAGTGTTTGTGCCCTGGCTTCTCTTTAGTCCGGTTCTGTCCTGTCCTGGGCTCTGACCTGTTATCCAGGCAGCTCTTCCTTCTCAGAGTCTGGGAACCCTGAGCAGTGCTCAGAATCCCACCTGTCCGCTGCTCTGCGCTTTCCAGAAAGTCAGAAGTTCTGAGCCAGTCCTGTGTCCCAGTCACTGCGGCCGCACTAGGCAGGGTCCTGCACTTTGAGACTTTCACAGACGGACAGACAGCCTGTGGCCTTTGGCCATGGCGGGTTTCATGGCCACCCTCCCTTCAATGCTCTCCCAGGGAGGTGTGTCTGAGTCTTCAAGTGACTGAAGAAACCAGGACCTGGTGTCCCGGCAAGTGAGACCACAAACCAACATCCTGTTCTCGGTATTTTTAAGTAGCAAAAACAAGGTGTGCACGTTGAAGACAGCGAACCTCACAGCAAAGCATAAAGACTGCTTTTGAACAACCACTCAGCACCCAAGAGGTGGGTGCCATTCACTCTTGAGGTCCCTCTAGACACCTGAAAACATGACTTTATAAAGGGGACCTGGCACAATAGACCTACATCCCCTGGGAAGTGGCCATGGGCTCCCTCCGTCCCAGGCTGTGCCCACTCCTGCCTATCAGCTTCCAGCCAGGTTGCAGTCTGGTCCTGAAGTGGTGCTTCCGAGAGCCCGGGGTGAGGGTTCTATGATGGAGTCTGGGAGGGAGGTCCGAGAGCCCGGGGTGAAGGTTCTGTGATGGAGTCTGGGAGGGAGGTCCGTAGGGGGCTGCTGGTATGAGGTCCCAGGCGGGTGTGCTGGGCCCGGGTTGGGCTGCCCTTCTGGGAGGACAGCTGCCTAGCATCTCCGGTGTTGGCTCAGGCCATCCTCCTGGCCTGGCCCTCAGTCCAGTGACGTGTCCAGTTCTGGGAGATGTGTCTGATATAAAGGGTATCTTCTTACCCCAAGGGAGCTGGCAGACCCTCTCCCCATCCTGGAAGTGATCAGGTCTCTTGAGGAGGGCTGGCCCCTGTAGATGATGCTGGGCCCACCCCAGTAAAATTGGGGGCTAGGCAGTATCACTTTCCATGCACTCTGGCCAGTGTGCAGGTGTCTTGGGGGCCCTTTCATTTACTTCAGCGTAGATCGCACCAGAGTTTTCAGCCGTGAAGTCTCCAACCCTGTGTGTTCCCAAGCTTTGCATCTGCTCACACCACCCCACCCTGACAGCTCTGAGAAGGGAGGCGGGAGGCTGAGAGCACCCTCCCCACCCTCCTTTCCCCACCGTGGCTGAGTTTAGGAAATGCAAAAGTATTGTTTTCGCCGTGCTCACAGGGAGGAAGGAAAGTGGATTCAGGCCTGGGAAGGGTAGAGAGATGGGTACTGCCGTGGAGCCCAGCCCTGGGGACCACTTCCTGGGCTTTCGCCCACCTGCAGGAACAGCTTTGTGGGGCTGCACCATCTGCCGCTTCCTTTCTGTGCATGGGCTGTTTCCTGACCCTGTGGAGGGTGGGGACAGGGCTGCACCTGCATGGCTGTCACTGGTGCTGCTTCGGTCGTTCCTTTCGGTTGTGTGGCCTAGATAGAGAGCCTCATTTACCTAAATGCCATTGTTCCTGTTTAAAAATCAAAGTCCCCATTCTCCACACTCACTGCTACTGAATGTTACTTCTTTTCTAAGCCCAACGGGCTGAGAAGTGAGAGCATCTCTATTACTCTCTTCTGCCTGTGCACTGGGCAGGCAGAGTGCCGTGTGTCTGTGAGGCTGTCTTGTGCCTCTTCTGTGGCTTTGCCCACTTTTTCTTGGATCTGTTGGTCTGTTTCACGTCACTTGTTTGCTGGTCTCTGAGTCCCTGCGTGGTGCCACACAAAAGGCCTCGTGTCCTTGAGGAGCTCGTTGTCAAGGGGCAGGCATACAGTGACCGCATATGTGCTGCTCCATGGCTGAAGGGTTCAGGGGTGGGGTCTCGGTGGGCTATGGGGGTGGCCTCACAGGTGACATTCGAGTAGGGACCGTGAGTGGGCGCCGTGCACCTGTGCTTGAGGGAAGGGCAAGAAGGAGGCCACCAGAGGAGATTGTAGGTTTGGGTTTTTAAAAATAAACATTATTTGGGGAAGGGTGGTAATGGGAGGGAAGTGGGGAGGGTTGGGTTGGGTGGACTGGATTGGGAGTAAAAGGGAGAAAACTGTACTTGAACAATGATTAAAATAAAAAAAGAATGTAAAAAAAATAAACTTTATTTTAGGGCGGTTTTAGATCACAGAATTACTGTGAAACAGGTGCACACTACGGTGTCCCCACGCCCCATCCGTGCCCTCTGTCAGCGTGGTGCCCTCATCACAGCCGATGAGCCAGGACTGAAGCGTCATTAATAAGTAAAGTCCATATTTACTTGGGTTTCTCCTCAGTTTCCCCTGACGGCGCGTCTCTGCCCCAGGCCCCCATCAGGATCACACATGACTCCGTCATCGCCGTTCTTAGATCCCTCTGGCTCAGATGGTTTCCCTCTTCCCTGTGTGGGTGCTGGGGACTGTCATGTCCTGCGTGACGTCCCCAGTTTAGGTTTTCTGGTATTCGTCACACTGAAGGACATGCATGCCTTGCTCATCTGTCACCTTGGGGCCCCTGCTGTCCACACAGCATCTCACTGCTGACACTGACTGACTCTTATGTTCCTGCTGGGGTGCTGGTCAGGAATTTCCACTGAGAAGTCCTTTGAGGCCAGAAGTTCAAGATCAAGCTGTCACAGGGCCACATTCTCTCCAGGAGGATTGGGAGGCGGGTGGTGTCTTTCTGCCTCTTCCAGCTTCTAGTGGGTGCCAGAGTTCCTTGGCTTGTGGCCCCATCTCTCTAGTCTCTCCCTCCATTGTCACGTGGCCTTCCTTTCCTGTGTGTCTCTGTCTCTTCTGATAAGGATACCAGTTACAGATTAGGACCCACCCTAATTTGTGAATAAGGTCACGTGCCCAGACATCAGGCGTTAGGAACTGTCTTGTAGGGGACACATCTCAGCCTACACCAAGGACTGATATAGTGCTGAACTGTAGTTACACCACGTAGCAGAAATGCCCAGGATGGGTCTGGCCTTGCCAGAGACCGTCATGTGGGCCGGGACATCCCTCAGTGTAAGGTGCGATGAGGGCTTGACCAGGTGTCTGTCGGGCCTGTGGGGAGAGAGCAGCTGTCAGGAACACACGCTGAGATCATGGCACGTGCCAGACATGCCACTGTCCAGGACGGTGTGCACAAGCCCCAGGTGGTAACAGGCGTCTGTCATCAAGCAGCATATCCCCAGGCAAGAGCATGCTTTCCCTGTTGGCTGTCTCCCAGCCCCCCTCGTATTCCTCCTCTCAGCTCTTTAGTAGGACGTTTTCAGATGTGCCCAAATGTGGGCACCTCCCGCCCGTGGGCCCATGGTCCGGCCCAAGTTACCTGCATTTGCCCAGTGAACTCGGTCCCCCCGTGTTCTCTGCGGCATCGCAGCAGGTTCTGGTGGAGCCCGTCATGAATCACAGCCGGTGCCTGTAGTCCTTGGGGCCCCTGCTGTCCACACAGCATCTCACTGCTGACACTGACTGACTCTTATGTTCCTGCTGGGGTGCTGGTCAGGAATTTCCACTGAGAAGTCCTTTGAGGCCAGAAGTTCAAGTGCCAGCTACCGCCAGAGCTGCCACATGTGCTCCCATGTCTGCACCTGTCCGGGAGATGCACTTTTACAACCCAGACTGTTGTGCTTGGTTTTTGGTTGCCATGGTCTGAGGTGGCACAGTTTGTAGTAGCAGCCTTGTCTTTTTGTAATCTTAATTTTGGAAACATTTCAAGTCTGTTGAAAGCATGCAAGGGAAGTACCTAATCTCCTCTGCTCCTCATGGGCTCACTGCCACCTGTGGCCGTGTTTGCTTTTCCAGAACTGTGTGGGAGCATCATGCCACCTCGTGACCATCGCCTGTGAATCTCTGGCCCTCTCCCAAGAACGTTGACGCATCTAGTCCACCTTTCCGTGATGGGTGCAGTGACAACTGTCCCTTCTCAGAGGCCTGCTTCTTTTCCTCCATCCAGTCTAGTCAGGACTTCAGATCGGGCACTGTGCATGCCCTCTGGGGCAGCACTGACTGGCGCCCACGCCCTGGATCACTGATGCAAGATCTCAGGCCACCTGCATGCCACGCTCAGTGCCATGTCCATGCTGCCTGCTGGTGGCACTTCCCACCCCCCCATCCCCAACCTAGGTCTGGACGTTTCCTCGCTGCCCTTGGTCTATAATTTGGTGCACTAAGACCAGTTTCTGCTTAATCCTTTTTGACACTGACCTTGTCCCTAGAGGCTGGGCAGCTGGTTCCTATGCAGTCATCATGGGGCACTTCCTTCCTCTTTGCCATGACGTGATGTTGCATGGCCCCAGGGTGGGTATGTCTCCTCTGTCCTTGTCCCTCTTGTGGGGGTATGGGGGCAGTGTGCAGACACCAGGATGTGGCACACTGGGAGCTCATCGTGGCTCCTGGGGTGCCATGTTGCTGGACCTGGATGAATCCTGGGGAGGAGGTCCTGCCTCTATCACTAAGTCCCCAGGCAGAGGTGGGCTCCTACTGTGGGGGACACACACGCATGTGTCCAGAGTTGCCTAGAATGGGCTGTAGCCAGGATCACCTGAGTCTGGGTGCATTCCAGGCTGTACTCACAGTGGGGTCCACTGTGTGGCCTGTGAGGCCATTCCCTGGGGAGGGAGGCTGCCCACAGCTCCCTCAGACTTGCCCAGGGGCTGTGCTGGTGATGTCAGCCAGGGACTGTGACATCACTGACTGGAGATGGTCAGAGAAGAGGGTTTCCGGGGCCCCCCGCAGGGGAGCCAGCCCCTGGCCCTGACAAGATGGAGGACCCCAAAAAGAACAGGGCAGGTAACTCCCCTGAGGTGCGCATTGACGGAGGAGTACGGATGGCCCTGAAGTGGAGCGTTCTCTGTGAGACCTCAGTGTGGACATGGGTGGGGCAGCAGCTTCCAGGGGCCTTCTGGGGATCATTTCAGCACAAAACTGAATTTGGCTGTGACGGTCCACGTGGAGCCCATTCCCCTGGAGGGCCTTCCTCCCTCTGGGGATGTGGAAATGGGGGCCATGCTGGTGCAGTTGAGGCCTAATGAGGAATGGGAGGTCCTCTCCTCCAGGATAATTACTTTTAGCTTCTGCACCGGGACTGAGGTCATATACTTCCTTCCCCTTAGGCTTTACGTCACTTGCTTCCACCCAGGTGTGCTAGGCTGGGCATTCAGCTCTGGCCCTACCCCCACCTTGGACTTTCTTCCATGCATTCCCCCACTGTCCAGTGCATGGCTCACTCTTGCTACCCGCTGCAGGTCCCATCTGGCTCAGAGCAGCTGGGAGAGGACCCAGGCTGCCCCCATGTGGCTGGGAGTGAGCAGCACCTCTCACAGCCCCTGCGAGTCTCTGCTGCCCACTGGGTTTGGGGTGGCAGCTCCTGTTTGTGGGGTGAGTAGGGCAGGGGCTGGTGTCCTTGGGGAGGAGTCAGGCCCTTCACCTCCCTTCCAGTAACTGCACACCTGGCCTGTGTAAGGGGCTACCTGGAGCCCAGGCACCCTGTAGTAGGGGTCATTGGGGGTCATGTTGCAGGCCCAGGTGGGGCAGCAAGTACGCCAGAATCTTCATTCCTGGCTGGCCGCTGTCTCCCCACAGCCTGTGCGGTGCCAGGACCGACATGTATGTAGAACCTCCATTTTTTTCAGGGCATATCCTTTCTCCGTGTTGGCTATGCTCAGGCCCAAGGGTCACGTGCAGGTCAGGCACCTTCTTGTGCCCGGTTATGCATGCAGCCCCTCTGGAGAGAACTGCCAAGTGTGGGAGGGTGTGGACATATGTGTGGGGTGCATGTGTATGAACATGGAAAAAGGGTGTGTGTGTATGTGGGTATGTAAGCACAGGAGGGGGTATGCACATGTGTGAGAGCACAGCAAGGTGAATATGTGTGCTACACCTCCGGGCCCTTGCTGTCTTGTGGTCCCTCCTCTCCATGAGCACATGGTTGAGGTTCCCCTCCGTGGAGTTCCTGCTCCTTCTGTCTCTGAGGCGTGGGGCTAGCCATTCCTGGAGCCAGAGTGAAAGACCAAGGGCAGGCTCTGTCCTTGGCCTGGTTCTCAGAGGGCCCCCACTTCTGTCCACTTCCATCATTCCCAGGGCTTTGTTCCTGCCTCAGGGTGAGGGAGCCCCATATCATGTGAGATACCCTTGGGGTCCTTGCCTCCAAGGCCTCATGGTGTCACCATGTCCAAGTTGCTACTGTGTCTGTAGCTGGCCAGGCGCTCAATTAATAGGCGGTGCTCTGTAGTCTGTTGTCTTCCATCCTCAGAGGAACGACCCCTTGCCTTGGGGGAAGGGGCTTTGTGCTGGGTGGCTCCTGCCCCTTTCTGCATCCAGGTTAGGTTCTCCTCCTGGTTCTGGGGCTTCTGTCACTTGATTGGCTGTCACTCTTCATAGTGCAGTTGTCCTCGAGCTGTGTTGCGGGCCAGCACGCAGCAACTCGCATCTTACACCACCTTGACATGTGGCATTCACGGTGGCCTCTGCCCCCACACCCCCAAAGTCACAAGCCACACTTGTGCCTTCATATAGCTGCCCAGAATGCCATCCCACTGTGCCAGCCTCCTCAGACTGTGCTCTGGACCTTGGACCCTGGGCTGAATTGTGGGCAGGTGGGTGGGTCTCAGTCTTCTGACCCATGTTTCTGTTTTCTCCCCAGCTGGGAGCCACGAGATTTGAGGCAGCAGGACCTATCAACAGAATGTGTCCTCTCCCTGCATGCGACCCTGAGGCCACCGAGAGGAGTGCTGCGGCCTGGTCCTTGCGAGCACCCACGTCTCACTAGCCAGGAGTCTGCCAGGCGCCATGGTGTTCTAGCCCCGAAGAGCCGCCTGCGACCTCAGGTCTCCACAGACCCGGGATTTGTACAGCAGCAGAGTCACCGTGGAGAGGCCAGGGTACCACAAACTTATGGATTTTGACAAGAAAGGAGGGAAAGGGGAGTCGGAGGAGGGCCGGAGAATGTCCAAGGCTGGCGGCCGGACCAGCCACAGCGTCCGGAGCACGGGGACCAGTTCTGGGGTCCTGATGGTGGGCCCCAACTTCCGGGTCGGGAAGAAGATAGGCTGTGGCAACTTCGGGGAGCTCCGGCTAGGTGAGCCCCGCTCGTTTGCATTCAAGGGATGGGGTGGGGGGAATGCTACCCAGTGGGGTCACAGCCACTCACCGGTGGCCTCCCTCATTATTGCAACCAGGACACAGGTAAGTGCGTGTGAGTTTCTGTTCCCCAAGGAGGGGGTTGGGTAAGGGGGGTAGATTCCTGGCCTTGCCCCTGTGTGTCTGATGGCCAGCTCTGTTGGGGGACTGAGCCACACACAGGAGGGCTGACATGGGTGCTGCCAGTGTCTAAACTGGAGCAATTTACAAGCTCAGCTCCTGCTCGGCACTTGCCTGTAGAGCTGTGAGTGGCCCTGGGTTTGGAGTTTCTGAGCCTACATACTATCAGGCTGGGCACAACTCTCTGCTGGTGGGAGGGGCATGCAGAGTGGGCACTTGGCCATCGCATCAGTAACTGAGACCAGTGGGAGAGGGAGAGCCAGGCACCTCCCCAGAACGTGGCCCATGCCCCTAGCCTGGCCTGCACGGAGGGGCCCAAGCAGCACGGTGGCTACCTCTTCAGCTTCCCCTGGATGGAGCTACCCTGCTTCCCCATTAGGGTATGCATATGCGCACACATGTTTTTGAGAGTGTCTGTGTTTTACATGTGTCAGTAGCTAGTGGCCCTTTGTTACTCTGTCCATTTATGCGACTGCACCCCATTTTGTTCATCGGTTCTGCTCAGGGATGCTGGGCTGGGCCCAGATTTGGGCTGTTGTGGATAAAGCTGCCCTGAGCGTCTTTCTCCAGCCCTTGTGTGTGAGTGTTTGCTAAGGAACTGGGTTGCCAGGGAGGTATGCTGGCTCCGTTTTCAGGGTGGTTGTGCACTTCCATCTGCAGGCAGCGCATGGGAGTTCTGGGTACCCTGCATCCTTACCAATGTTTTGGGGTTGTCAGGCTTTTTCTTGTAGTAGGTATGAAGTGCTGTCTGTGGATTTCATTTGCATTTCCTCGGTGACTAATGTTGAACATTATACCCCTGTATCTGATGTGTCCTTTTTCCTTTGTTTCGAAGCTTTTCTTTGGTTTCAGGTTTTGGTTCTGCACTATTTAGGTGTGGTTTTCTTTGGGTTTATCCTGCTTGGGATTCACTGGACTTCTCGGATCTATATAGTGACACTTTCTCATTGAATTGGAAAAAACTTTGGCCGTTATTTCTTCATTTTTTTCTGCCTCATTTCACTGTCTTCTCACTCTCAGGTTCCAATTATACATACGTTAGGGGTGGATATACTGTCCCCCAGTTCCTCAAGCTCTTTTCCATGGTCTTCTGGCCTTTTTCTCTTTGCTTCAGTCTAGACAGTTTTTCTTCCCTGCATTCTAGTGTCCAGTTTATTGTTGGAGCTATCCAGTGAATTTTTTATTTCATACACAGTATTTTTCACTTCCATTTGACTCCTATATTTTTCCCTTGAGATTTTCCATCTGCTTGTTCATTTTACCCATCTTTTTCTCCAAATCCTTGAGCATGCTTGTACCTGTTCAAAATGCCCACGTCCTAGCTGGTGTGGCTCAGTGGTTGAGTGCCGGACTGCGAACCAAAGGGTCGCCAGTTCGATTCCCAGGCAGGGCACATGCCTGGGTTGTGGGCCAAGTCCCCATTAGGAAGCATGCAAGAAGCAACCACACATTGATGTTTCTCTCCCTTTCTTTCTCCCTCCCTTCCTCTCTCTAAAAAATAAATAAATAAAATCTTCAAAAAGAATGCCCACATATGTGGTGCCTTTGACTTTTTTCTTGTTACAGCTCTCATTTCCTCATTGTTATGTGTCTAGTGATGTTTTATTGTATATTGGACATTGTGAGTGGTGCCACATGTCACAGACTTTTAAGCCTGAGGACTTTGTGCTGAGGATTTATCTTGACTCCATTGGGAACTGAGTTTGGCTTTCTTAGGGCAGGTTGTGAGCAGATGTTACTCGTGGGCTGGAGTTGCCTCGTGTGTACCTTCTGGATTTTTAGCCTAAGGTTAGGAAAGTTCATGCCCTGGCTATTGTGGCTCAGTGGATTGAGGTCTGTCCCACAAACTGTGAAAGGTCACCAGTTCAATTCCTGGTCAAAGCACATACCTGGATTGCAGGCCAGGTCCCCTGGTTGGGGGTGTGTGAGCTGCAACCAAGGGATATTTCCCTCACACATTGACGTTTTTCTCCCTTTCTTTTTCCCTCCCTCGCCCCCCTCTAAAAATAAATTTAAAGTTTTTTTAAATGACACTTTCTAAGGTTAAGGGAGTTCACAGAGGCCTCCCTGCTCTGGATGACTGCATCTCTAGTGTCTTCCCGTCTTGCATGGCCTCCAGAATCTTCCTTCTGCTCACAGCCCCTTGGGAGCTGTTCTCTGCCAGGCCTTGCAGAGCCTTGCACCTTCTGCGTGCACAGCTAAAACTGGTAATGTGAGCACTGGTGAGCCTCTCAGAGCCCAGAGCACCTGAACTACTTCAGAAATCTAAATCCACGGACTTCAGGTGCGTTTGTGTGTGTGCGCGCGCGAGCACTTTACACATGCGCGCGCACACACACATGCACACTTTGACCTCAGGCTGGACTCCAAGGACTTGGGCTCTCCTTAGAACTCATGCACAGTCAAAACATGAGATTTCTTCACCGAGACACAATAAAATGCCCGTTTACTATAAAGCATCAGTTAGACTTCATGAATGTTTAAAATGTTTATCGCAAAATGTTAAGAGCTGGACTAGGTAAGACACAGACTGGGAAGAAATATTTTCAGAGCACCATTTGACAAGCGCTGGTGTCCAGGATACGTGAAAGGATGACAACTTGATAATAAAAGGACAGACACTCTAATTAAAAATGAGCAAGAGAGTTGAACAGACACTTTCCGCAGGCACATGACGAATGCCCGAGGAGCACGGAAGGCACCAGCCTGCGCTGTGCTCCACGTGTGCGGCGTGAGCCATCAACGCTTGGAGAAGTGACCGGCCTGCCCACAGAAAGGCCCGTAGGCCACGTTCACTGCAGCTCTGCTGTAACGGAAAACGGGAAACAACCCAGGTGTCCCTGTGCTGACTGGGTATGTGCCTTGGTGGGCAGGTCCCCACTCAGCTGCCAACAGGAACTGTGGACACACGACATAGGAGTCTTGAGCCCATCACGCCATGTGCAAGGAGCCAAGGAGGAGAGAGCATGCCGATGACCCCACCTCGGTGCAGGTGGGGGCCGTGGGGACACTCTGTGTCTTGATAAGGGTACAGGGTGCACAGGGCCATGCGTTGGCCAAAGCTCATCAGTTGGCAAACTTCAGATGTGTTCATTTCATAGGTAACTGTCATGTCCAATGGGAGAGACAACACCTCTAAGTACACACTGAACTTAACCTGTAGGCTGGAGCACTTAGGGGCCGCTACTGATGGCTGAAAAATGTATCTGTAAATCAGAGATTCATGACCGACAGACGCGCGACAGAACCAACAGTGGATTGTTCGTTGCGTTATCTAGGCGGTGAGGGTGTGGCTGGCTGTTCACCGCACAGTTCCTTCAGTATTTCTGTGTTTGAAACTTGCATAATAAAATGGGGGGCGGGGGGTGTGCAGGGAACACAACAGGCACACCTATTTTTATCAAAACCCAGGAGCCAGGACGAGGAGGAGGTTTGCTTGCCTTGGTTGTTGGTGTTGTGAAAAGTTGTGTATTATAACCACTGGGCACCTCCCCTCACCCTTAGCGGACAGTGGCGAGGGGAAGAAATAAAGGGTAAAAAGATTGGGAAAGAAGAATTACAGCTGACAGTCCCCAGTCACACCTGTGTCAGCGAGAGGAATCTCAGCAAGCAGGTTGGGGGCGCGGTGAGCGTAGCAAGGCTGCTGGTCGAACCCGCACAGAGTCCAGCTGTAGTTCTCCGCTCAAGCAATGACAGACAATGAAGGGTTAAAAACAATGCTAATCATAAGAGCTCTCTTCTTGGCTGGAACTGCCATCGTAATCCGCCAGAATGACTAACACAAAGGGAAAGAGGGGAGGTACCCCCTGTACTTTCTCTAGGCCTTTTAGAAAATGTGGAGTTCCTTTGGCTACATGCCTGCGAATCTGCAAGAAAGGCGACACTGCAGACATCGAGGGAATGGGCACTATTCGAAAAGGAACGCCCCACGAACGTTCCCATGGCAAAACTGGGGGAGTCTACGGTGTCACCCAGCATGCGGTGGGCGTCATACACAAACAAGCGCAAGGGTCTTGCCAAGAGAATTAATGTACGTATTGAGCATATTAATCACTCTCAGAGTTGAGACAGTTCCTCAGATGTGTGAAGGAAAACAATCAGGAAAAGGAGGAAGCCAAGAGAAAGGTACCAGGGTTCCTTCAACTGAAGCGCCAGCCTGCTCCGCCCAGAGAATCGCACCGCAGGAAGGAGCCTGAGCTGCCGGGACTCGTTCCCTGTGGGTTCATGGCATGATGAGGGTGAAAAAAAAAATAAAAGACTTCTGTACTGATTTGTTTAAAATGCTAACTGTATAAGTACCACGCGCTAACCGATTGCGTGCCACTGGAACGGCAACATTACTAATTGTAAGAGTGCCAGAATTCATCAGGCGTTTCTGGAATAAATCTGACAGAGGCTGGGTGAGCTCTCTGAGAACTACAAAGCATCTCTGGGAGAAGTCCGTTCCAGGGTGTACGGGACGGTTTAGTATGAGATGTTGCCGTCTCCAGTTCTGCAGACTCCAGGACACTGCAGAGCTCTGAGAAAGTCAGTAAGCTGACTCTGAACCACCATGGAAACCAAGGCCCTAGAATAGCCACGGCGGAGCGGAAGACATACCCACTGCCGGGTGTCCCAGTGATGTGGACACCTCGGCGCATGCCAGGATGGGGCAGTGACCACGACCAGTGGAGCAGATTTATGTGCTGGGGAACCCTGGCCTCAGCCTCTGAGGTTGAACACTGCGGTGTCTGCTGCCGTGTGGGTGGGGCGGAAATAGCTAGAGTGCAGGTGTCAGCCAGGCTGTCCTGCTGCAGCAGGCAGAGAGCAAGGTGAGGCCCAGTGGTGCAGACACATGTTGTGGGGCTGTGCTCTCAGAGTACTGTGGTCCCAGGACAGAGTCAGGACAGGATGACATGGGGAGGGTCCGCTAGACCAGAGATGGCAGTGCAGGTACACACAGCACTGCACACTAACTCGCTAAGGCACACGAGGGGCTGGTGGCTGGACCAGCTGGAGCTCTGTTAGCATTAGAGAACGTTAACAGGTGGAAAGCTGGATTTCGTCAGGTTCTGGAACTCACGTTTGTGCAGTTCTGTGAGGTTGGGCACATGAGCTCTTTCTTGGTGGTCACCTGGAGATCCTGGTGGGTGGCTTTGCAAGGCCTGCTCTAGGTGGTCTTAGTGTAACCTGAGGGGGACTGGTCCCCTACCCTGGTCTGCTGGGTTCTGTTGCCTGGGGAAGCCAGCCTGGGCTCTCCTGCCTGCCAGCACTGTGGGCAGGGTTTTACCACCTGACACAGTTGACACGGGGGTGGGGATCTCAGTCCCAGGGTGGGGATGCAGAAGGAGGGCACGAGGCACCTGGGGTGAGTCCTCTCCAGGTCATGACCAACCTTACAGGGTGGATGTAGGGTTTTAGCCAGGGATCTTTACTCCACAGTCACGGGGAGGATGGGGGAGTAAGGTGCTGGGATGAACCATAGGAGGGGGGCAGGGAAGGGAGGCAAGGACGAGGTCCGCTGGTGGGAGGGACCCACTAGGTGGGAACCGGAGGCAGGGATATGGGCTGATCTGGGCTATTTGCCACCTGTCTGCAGGCCCCACGTGGAGGCATTGAGTGGACTGTACCCATGGGGGCCCCACGGGTAGAGCGATGAGGGAAGGGGAAGATACTTAGGGGATGTGGGTGTCTTCGGTTCCCTTTGCTTCAGTGGGTGCTGAGAAGGGCCATGGGTCAAGTTGGGGTCTTTGCTCCATTTTGATGGGAGAATTGGAGCACATTGGTATGCTTGTTGGGGAGGTTCCTGCTCACGAGTTGGAGATAGCTGCTTGAAGGGGAGGAGGCGGGGTTAGGAGGAGTGCCTGGGTGAGATGGGGGCTGGAGTCGGGAGTACAGAGAGGGTGGCAGCAGAGGCTGTGGAGGGGAGGGCAGCAGTAAGGGTGGGGCCCTGGGATGTGAGCATGCGGAGCAGTGGGGACCTAAAGGGGTGCGGGTATCTTGTGGGTGTCCTTTTCACTCCCAGGACCCGGGAGGACAGGGCCAAGTTCAAGGGGGCTACTGGGAACAAGAGGTGCCCCTTGGAGGCGGGTAGGTCATGTAGGGTCCCTTGCCTGCTGGGGGTGGGAATTGGGGGCCAGGTGGCCCTGCTGTGCTGATTCCTCTCTCCTTCACAGGAAAGAATCTCTATACAAATGAATATGTAGCTATCAAATTGGTGAGTCCAGGTTCTTCCCCCAACAGCAGAGACTCCCCCCACATGAAACCCATCTAAGTGGGGTCTGGGGCAGGAGGAGGGGGCATGCTACGCTCTAGGTTACCCTTCACCTCATCCTCCTTGTCGCTCCAGGAGCCCATCAAGTCCCGGGCACCGCAGCTGCACCTAGAGTACCGCTTCTACAAGCAGCTCAGCACCGCAGGTACCCGGATGGGGACAGTGGGGCAGCGTGGGTCCGGTGTGGGGTGGCAGTGGGTGCCTGCTGCAGGCCCCTGTAGGCATCTGTGCATGCTCTGTCCGCAGAGGGTGTCCCTCAGGTCTACTACTTCGGCCCGTGTGGGAAGTACAACGCCATGGTGCTGGAGCTGCTCGGGCCCAGCCTGGAGGACCTGTTCGACCTGTGTGACCGCACGTTCACACTCAAGACCGTGCTCATGATCGCCATCCAGCTGGTGCGGGGCTGGGCTATGGCACCCCTGGCTGCGAGGCAGGACGGGACTGTGGCTGGGAGAGGGGTGGGAGTGGGGCCTTGCAGGGCCTGGGCAGATGGGGACACTGGCCCACCCACCCCCAGATCACCCGCATGGAGTATGTGCACACCAAGAGCCTCATCTACCGCGACGTGAAGCCGGAGAACTTCCTGGTGGGGCGGCCGGGCAGCAAGCGGCAGCATGCCATCCACATCATCGATTTTGGCCTGGCCAAGGAGTACATCGACCCCGAGACCAAGAAGCACATCCCGTACCGCGAGCACAAAAGCCTGACAGGCACCGCGCGCTACATGAGCATCAACACACACCTAGGCAAGGGTAAGTGGCACACAGGCGGGAGCTGGAGGGGTGGGAGGAGCGTGCTGACCTGCTCTCCCCTGCAGAGCAGAGCCGCCGTGACGATCTGGAGGCGCTGGGCCACATGTTCATGTACTTCCTGCGTGGCAGCCTGCCCTGGCAGGGGCTCAAGGTGGGTCAGGCCACGGGAGTGGGGATGTGGGAGCGTCACGGCTCCCAGCGATGGCACTGACCACTCTCCCCACAGGCGGACACACTCAAGGAGCGCTACCAGAAGATCGGGGACACCAAGCGGGCCACACCCATCGAGGTGCTCTGCGAGAGCTTCCCAGGTAAGGGCGGCCCTCAGCCAATGCTCCCTCTCTTCACCGCCTCTCTCCCTGGCCCCCAGCCCCCTCCCCTGCATGCCCCCCTCCCACATCCACCCCCAGCCCTGCCGGCTCTTCTCAGAGGAGATGGCCACATACCTGCGCTACGTGCGGCGCCTGGACTTTTTTGAGAAGCCCGACTACGACTACCTGCGTAAGCTCTTCACCGACCTCTTTGACCGCAGCGGCTTCGTGTTTGACTATGAATACGACTGGGCGGGGAAGCCCCTGGTATGTGGGGACAGGGCCTGGGTGTGGGGTGGGTCCTGGACATGGGGGCTTCACCCTGGGTATAGTGGGGAACTCTGGAGGTGGAGGGCTTTCCCTTGGATGTGGGCAGTCCCTGGGCATAGGGGAGGTGGGACCCTGGTTGTGTGGCCTTTACCCTTTATGTCAGGGGGTAGGGCCTGGACATGGGGGGAGGCGGGGCAGGACCCTGGATGTGGGGGGCTTTGCCCTGCATATGGTAGGGGCCCCTGGGTATGGGAGGCAGGACTCCAGACCTGGTGGTTGTGCCTGGACGTGGAGGAGGCCCCAGGCACCCAGAGCCTTGGTGCAGATCCGGGTGAACCCTGGTTCGTGGGGAGAGCGATGCTGGACTTCATCACCCTGTCCTGCCCATCCTGCAGCCGACGCCCATCGGCACAGTCCACACTGACCTGCCTGCGCAAACTCAGCCAAGGGACAAAGCCCAGCTGTACAGCAAAAACCAGGTGAGGTGCCAGGCCAAGGACGCCAGCAACCCTGGGGGGCGTGGGGATTGCAGCCCACGTGACTTTCCTGCTACCCACCCGTCTAGGCGCTGAACTCTACCAACGGGGAGCTGAATGCGGACGACCCCACCGCCGGTCACTCCAATGCCCCCATCACAGCGCCCGCAGAGGTAGAGGTGGCGGATGACACCAAGTAAGACCCAGGGCAGCGTCGGGGTGGAGATGGCTTAGGCCTCGCTGGTACCCCATGCCCAGCTTGCCCGTCACACCCATGCCCACTTTTTGTGTCCCCCTTCCCTGCTCCAGGTGCTGCTGTTTCTTCAAGAGGAGAAAGAGGAAATCGCTGCAGAGACACAAGTGACCCTGGCGGTGGCGCCCCATACCCTTCTGCTGCAGCTCCTGGGGGAGCTTGTCCGGGTGACCCACAGCCAGGACATAGACTGTGGCCCCGAGCTGCCCACCCCCACGTGGGTTACTTCCTTCACATAAGACTTTGGCCGAAATTTCTACACCTGTGTCTAGTCCTCCCTTCCAAGAGCATTAACTATTTAAAACAAGGAAAAGAAAACACAGCGGCCGCCCTCCCCGCGCCCCTCCTGCCATGTCTGCTAAAGTGAATAGTGTGACCTGGAGGCGCCGGCGACCCGTGCCGTCAGCCCACCAGCCCTGTTAGTGTCATAAAGTCCAGCTTGTCTCCCTCTATCCAAAGGCCATTTTCTCGAGGGGGAGCTGTGGGGCATGGCTGCCAGGGGTGAGCCTGCCCTGGGCCTCCCCAGATCAGACGGGAAGACGGGGTGGGGAGGCACCCCAACCAAAACGCTGCACCAAAGCTCGGACGGCACGGCCCACAGGTGTTCTTGCTGCGCCTGCTCCTGGCGCCTGGGGCAGCCATTCATGTGGCTGCGTGGGCCAGGGCTCTGCCTGGTGTTGGGGCTTCTTGTGTCCACACTCAGTGCCGCTGAGCCACAGGAGACAAGCGCCTTAAAGCCCCGTCTCAGCCCACAGGTGCGGCAGAGGCCAGGCAGCCGTGTGCGGGCAGCCAGAGCCTCTGGGGCATTGGCAGCGGCGTGTGCATCTAGGTGTTGCTTTACAAAGTGTACAGAAATGGCACTTCGTTTCTCTGATGCTTCCTGGAAGCCATAGAACTTAGGGGCTTTTTTAAAAAAATAAAAGAAAATGAAACCAGTTCTGAGTATGATCAGTCTTTATGAGAAGCTAGGGTGAGACTGGCAGCGGCTCAGATTTTACCCACGCCTCTCGGAAGGGACCGGCTGGGAGGTGTTGGCAGGAGGGAGGGATGGTCAGAAACTAACAAGTAAAGTAAGAGCTGGCTTTGGTTGTGTTCTTGGGGTGTAGGCCAAAACACCACTGTCAACTGAGTGATGAGAATGGGGGAGGTCACAGGTACTCGAACCACAGGATGGTGGGTGACTACACTGGCTCCACACACGTGGAGCGCAGCACTGAAACGGCCTGCTTCCTGGGAGAGACAGGGCAGCTGCCGTTGCTTCGGGACGGTGGGCTGTGAGTGCATACGGGACCGCTGGTCTCCTCGGCGGCTGTGGGCCTGCTGTGTCTCCCCACATTCCTAAGTTGACACCCACCTTCCCCGGGAGCATAGAGTTAGGATGGAGGGCCCCTGGGAGCTGGTCAGGATTAGATAAGGTCAAAAGGTGGGCCCCTCACAATAGGGTTGGTGTCCTTGTCAGGAGAGGAAGAGACCAGGGCTGGCTCTTCACGTGAGAGGATGCAGCCAGGTGGTGGTCAGGAAGGAGGCCCTCACTGGGAGCGGCCCTGCTGGCACCTCGGTCTCAGACGTGGAGCCTCTGCCATCATGAGAAGTGTCTGCGGGAGGAGCAGCCCAGCCCGTACTGTGCTGTTAGAGCCACCCGGGCAGGCTTCCGTAGCAGCCAGCGTGGCAATGATAAGAGCCAGCGTTGGTTTTCCTCCTTGATTTTAGAGCAAGGAAAGGAGAGAGAGAGAGAAACATTGATTTGTTGTCCACTCATTGATGCATTCATTCATTGGCTGATTCTTGTATGTGCCCTGACCAGGAATCGAACCTAGAACCCTGGCATATTGGGGTGATGCCCTAACTGACTGAACTACCTACCCAGCCAGGGCTAAAGTCAACATTCCTGAAAAAGGTTTAATGGGATTTCCAGGTCTTCGAAGACAATGGTAGCCTTCTAACAGATCCTTCGAGCATTTTCCATCCAAACAACAAAGAGCCACCAGAAAATAGACCAGGTGTGCACAACACCCTGTTCGCACTTCCCTGTGTGGTGTCTTGGCCTTCTGCCCACTCTGATCCCTCCGACAGCCCACGTGGGTGCACGGGCAGGAGGGCTGGCCGGCCGGGTGGCCAGAGGCAGAGGGGAGGTTGTAGGGAATCCAGCAAGTGGCCCTCGCCCCTGTGGATGGGAAACCCGCTTCCCCAGGTAGAAACCTCAAAGCCCAGGACGGCCAAGCTTGCCCCTAACAGCACTTGAAGGTATGAAAAACACCTGGGATCAGAAGTTCATAAAATAAGGACAGAAATGGGCAAGAAACAACAGGAAACAGTGGCTTGAACTGAAGAAGGAAATGTGAGAAAACAAAATATTTTAGAAACGAAGTACGAGGTGCCAGGACGCTGGGTCAGGTCTGGGGAAGGGCTTCGGAAACAGGAAGACACGGGCCAGCGAGGGACTGCCCCGGAGGACGAGGTGCGGGGAGGTGGCGGTGATATCAGGCCAGCGGAGAAGGCAGGCGTGTGGTCGAGTCCTTGAGGAAAACCGGACCTTGTGTTTCACACTAGCTCAAGGGAAACACTCCGTAGCAGGCGGAGGAGGAGGTGCCCCCGGGCACACGGGAGACCATTACACACCTGATGGCCGGCTCAGACGGTGGTTTCAGAGATGAGCCTCGGGGCCTGCAGGTGTGAAGACGACACAGAGTACGTGGCAAGAGAATTTGTCGTCAGGCTTTTCAAAACAGACACATGAAGCAAGGGGCCTGGATTTTAAGGATTTCCCTGATGAGACCTGAGTTGTCAGCATTGTTTGCTTTCAAAATATGGTACCTTTTTGTCTGGCTGCTTTTAAGAGTTTGTTCTTTATATTTTTTATTTGATGATGGTGTGTGGTTTTCTTTGTGCCCTGCTGGGCACTTGCTGAGCTTCTTAGATCTTTGGGTTGAAATCTCATCAATTTTGGAAAGTTTCCTTTTATTGTTTCCAGTATCTTTTTATTTTGGCCCATTTTTTTCTCTCTTTCCTTCAGTATCCCAGTTACCTGTATGTAGGACCATCTTATATGATCCCACAGGTCTCTGGTACTCTGTTCTGGTTCATTCTGGGGGTGGGGATTATTCTGAAAATCTTTGGGTATACAGAGTCCCCAACCTAACGACTGTTTGACTTAGGTTTTCCAACTTCACGGTTGTGCAAAAGTGGTAATTCATTCGGGGCTTTGAGTTTTGATCTTTTCATGGCCAACAATGTGCGGTGTGGCCCACTCCTGTGTTGCCAGGCAGGGCGGCCAGTGCTCTGAGCATGTTTGCGGTGGGCCGGGCCAGGCTGGGGTGTTGGGTAGGTTAGGTGTATCGGATACATTTCCAACTTACCATATTTTCCATTGACCATGGGTTCATCGGGATGTGGCGCCGTCATAAGTCAAGGAGCATCCATGCTAATGCTCTCCTTTGTGTGTTTTGTCTGCCCTCGGTCTAGCCAGTTAATTCTTTTCAGATACTTTTAGTTCTGCAGTTTCCGTTTCTCCCTTTGTACCTTCTCTTTCTTGATTGACACCTTCCATCTCTCACCCCCCAGCCCCATTTCCCTCTGTACTCTAACAGAGCTACAGCAGTGGCCTCATTGTCTCTGCCGTCCGATTCCCGCGGCTGGCTCTCCTGCGTATCCACTTGTTGGCAATTTCCCTCCCTCGTGTATGGGCAGCATTTCCTCCCTCAGTGTTCCATAATTTTTATTGCATTGCAAACATTGTGTGTGAAAGAGTAAGCCAGGCGTATTTCTCCCCAGAAAGCACGCCCTTCATCCCTCACCAGGCAGCTTGGGTGAGGGGCTGGTCTCTTCAATTAGCTTCGTTCACCCCTAGTTCAGATGTCTTCAAGTTTATGTCTCGACCTGCCCTGTGTTTCTTGCCCAGCCCCTCATTCTAGCAGGACTGTGGTTTCCATGCAGTGCAGGCTGCAGATTTCCCTCCACCTTTCACTCCCACCCCAGCCTCACCACCCAAGCACCAAGAACAGTCCCATCAGGGGGAACCTGTCAAGCTTATGGAACTCCTCCAGGTTCTGGTCCATTCTGCCGGCCCACACCGGTATCGGCTCTTAGGTGGCCGCTGTCCCTAATGTGCTGCCCTGAGCAAGCCCAGCCACCCACCAAGCCCAGCGCAGTGCTGCTGGGCAGATGCTTGCCAGCCTCTGCTCCCCTGGGGGGGGCTCTTCTCCCTGCAGTTCTGCCCCTCGATTTCCTAGCATCCACATCTCTGATACATTTACAGTTATACAGGACTTTAAAATTTCGGGCTTGTGGAGTGACGGTCTAGTGTCCGTATACACTGTGAAACAGTTGCCACAGTTCAGGACATTCACACACCTGTCACCCTGCCGTCACCCTTTGTGTGTGCAGTGGGGACACAAGGTCTGTCCGTTCAGTAGCTGTCCAGTACTCAACATGGTGTCGTTAACCACAGCCACCGTGCTGGACAGTAGACCCCCAGGTTTACTCTCACAGCTGGAAGTTGTGCCCTTTGACCAGTATCTCCCGGGCTCCTTCACCCCCGTGACCCCATGCTGTTCTCTGGTTTTGTAAGTGCAGCTGTAGTTTTAGATCTCACCAGCGAGCGAGGTCGTGAGGTGCTTGTCTCTCTGTGTCGGGCTTACCTCACACAGCACGGTGTCCTCCAGGCTCATCCAGGTTGTTGCAAATAGCAGGACTTCCTCCTTTTTCAAAGGCTGAATCATACTCTTTATCTGTACACACACACACACACACTTATCACTATACATATATGTGTATATATGCACGTATGTACAGTACATATCATCTTTTCTTGATCTGTGTCTCTGTCTGTGACACTTGGGCCGCCTCCATGTCCTTGCTGTTGTTAATGGTGCTCCAGTGAACGTGGGGGTGCGGGCACCTGAGACCCTGACTTCATCGCCCCAGGGTCTGCGCCCAGAAGTGGCATCGCGGGGTCGTGGTGGCTGTTTGATGTTTTTTGAGGACCTTCCAGTTTTTCATAGTGGCTGCACCTATATATGATTTCTGTAATGAATGTGTCCTTTTTCTGGTGTTCTTTTAACCAGCTGAAGTTACGGTCTTCCTCAGCCGTCTGTTTCCATTCCGAATTCAAACTCCCGGTATTGTCTCCTGAACGTCTGCAGGGCCCTTTCATCCCCGACACTGGTCTCGTGTTCTCTCTCCTAAAGAGAGGCATTGCTGTGGTTCCTCAGAGAACCAGCTGATCATATTTCACTTGTTTTCTGGTTCACTTTTTGTCTTATTTTATTTCTCCTCTTTTGGGGGTTGAACTTGCTGCTTACTTTCTAGTTTCTTGAGATGACAGTTTTGACCTTTGGTTTTCAAACCTCTCTTCTTTTCCAGGCTATAAATTTTCCCCAGTTCTCTTTCAGCAGGGTCCTCAGATTTTGGTGTATCATGATGGCAATATTATTCAGTTCCAAGTATTTCCTAGTTTCCATATGGTTTATTCTTCACCATATGTTTACATAAGGTGTTTCTCGATCCCCAAACGTTTGGAAATTTTTTTGTGGTCTTCCTATGATTGATTTCCGGTCTGGCTCCACTGTAGTCAAAGAACATGAGGTAGATGACTCCTGTTTAGAGTTGCATTATGATACGGGCCATGACCTACTCTGGCCATTGTTTGCTGTGCACTTGAAAACCATGTGTGTTCTGCCACTGTTGGCATAGTGTTCTCCGTGTGTTGATTAGGTCTAAAAATGCAAACTGTCCTGGGTAAAGAACTCATTCCCATTTAGGTTTTATGGCTGCCAGCAGTCTCCAAACAGAGAGGTTCATAAATTTGAAGAGTTGCAATGTACCAAGGGATCAGCAATTTGCATAAGAATATTATGAAAATATTTTCTGCCCTGGCTGGTGGTGTTTGGTTGGAGCAATGACTCGTAAACCAAAAGGTCACAGGTTCAGTTCCCAGTCAGGGCACAAACCTAGGTTGCAGGTGTGGTCCCTGGTCAGGGCTCATACAAGAGGCAACCTCTCTTGATGTTTCTCTCTCTTGCATCAATGTTTCTCTCCCTCTCTCCCTCTCTTCCCCTCTCTCTAAAATCAAAAGCATGTCCTTGGGTGATGATTTTTTCCCCAAGTTGGGTATGCTACATTGTTAAATTTGGTACCAGCAAAATGTAAGAAAGTCAAAAAATACTCAAATAAAATTAACTTCAAATGTTTTTGCTATGTCCACTTCCAAAAATTACACAGCATCTTTAACACAATTTTCTTCGGCCATTCCTCAAGTGAATCAGTAGAACAGGGGGACACTCAAAATATAACTGTAATAATACTACACAACATCATTAATTTTCCTTGAATAATTTAGTCTGTTCCAAAGTATTTCTGCCCAGAATGAGTAGGTGTGACAGGACGAACTCCAGTAGTTAAAACTGTGATTTCTGGAGCCCCCGGACAACGCTGAACAATCGACCAGGCACCGGGAGAGTGGAGAGCAGACTGAGCAGACGGCAGCACAGCACTGAATCCATGTTGTGTAAGAACCTTTACAGTTTCAACTGTGGTATTTCCGGTGCCACTTCTCATGATGCTGACCCCACAATTTCCCTTCTCAAATTTCACGCCTTCCTACTCATACCCTGTTGGTCACCATGCATTCTTTTTTTTAAGATTTTATTTATTTTAGACAGGAAGGGAGGGAGAGAGGGAGAGAAATGTGTGTGTGGTTGCCTCTTGCCTGCCCCCTACTGGGGGCCCAGCCCACAACCCAGGCATGTGCCCTGACCGGGAATTGAACCTACGACTCCCTGACTTGCAGGCCGGCACTCAATCCGTTAAGCCGCATCAGCTAGGGAACCATCTGTTCTTTTTATGGCAGCTGATTCAGCCTCGCTTCCACAACAAGTCTGATCAAATGATCCCCAGAAAACACCAAGTTCCTTCTACTGGCTGTCTTGCCCCGGATGAGAGTTTGCAGCTCCTGCATCTGCTCATTCGTGTGTGGCAGCTTAAGCTGAGCCCCGATCTGCCAGGAGAGTTGGCTGTCCCTTAGGAGGGAATCACTGGCCTATGCGTCATAGTTGCCACTGCAGCTCTCAGGGCTGAGGCTGGCGCAGGCGCCCCCTCCACAGGTACACCAGATGGTGTGACTGGTGAGGAGAGCCTGCTTGGCGCTGCCACGCCCCTCCCCTGCTGTGCATCTGGGATTAGGTCACCAGGTCACACAGCTCGCAGCTGGCTTGGGGCTTGGGGCAGAGGCAGGGTTTACTTGTGACGGAGCATGGCGTGGAGCCCGGACACTGTCACCTCCGTGGCCATACACCGGACCCTGGGCTGGTCCCACAGCTGTCAACCAGCGTGATGTTTCCATCGACTGTGGAACGTTCTTAGCATCATCTCTTCATGTACAGCCGGCGTGGCGTTCTCCCACCCCCACCCGGGGACTCTGCAGACAGGTGCCAGCCCGGTGTCCCCCATCTCCTGTGCTTCGCTCTTGCTTTTCTCCTGTCGTGTTCCACCTTGGACACCTTTGATTGCCCTGTTTCCCTAGTTCACTAATCCTGTCTGTTGCACCTGGCCACTGAGTTCTTCATTACAGATCGTGCATTTCTCAGTTCCAGAAGGCCAAACAGATCCTCTTTTTAAATAAGAATCAGGATTTACTTTTCTCACCCATGGGCCCGCAGACCCGCTGGGGTATTTGTTTCAGGCGGCTGGTGAGTCAGGTTTGGCCCTGGGGAGGGGGCAGGTCTGCTCCACGTGCTTTCAGTCTCCCCACGTGGAGCAGCTGCGCGGTCTCCTCACACAGATGCTCTGACTCTGGTGAAGTTCTCCATTACTGCCTCTATTTTGTTCATTTCCTCCACTGTCTTGAATGTATAAATTCTCTGATAACTCCAATTTCTAAAATATGAGTGAATCTTTGTATTTTTTCTCACTTTATAGTACTCAGTATGCTGTTTTCTTGTTTAAGAGGGGAAGGGAGGGAGAAAAAGGGAGAGAGACATCGACCTGTTGCCACTCACACGCCCCCAACTGGGGACCTGGCCTGCAACCCTCACCAGACTCCGTGCCCTGACTGGGAATCAATCGAGTGACCTTTTGATTCACAGGCCGGCACTCAGTCCACTGAGCCACACCACACACGGCTGCTCGGTAATTTTTAAATGGATGCTGGATGTTGCCATGACACCTAGCAGTGTCAGAGAGGGGCTGCACAGGTCAGGTTACCTGCCCCTGCACAGGTGCGGCTTGGGGACAAAACTCAGCACTTCGGGGCACCTGCCATACACCAGGTGCAGCCCCAGGTCCAGATGGCAGAGACCCTAAGACCCCTGCACGGCTCATTGTAGCAGGGTCCCTGCTGACATCAGGAAAAGTGCCAGAAGTCCCAGGGTGTGGCCTCCCCTGCTGGTGGCCGTGGCCATGTTGCCCACCACCTCAGGGTCCCCCACTGCTATACAGCAGGGGCAGGGTGACGCCCCAGAACTTTCCCTGGGGGCTGGATGCCCACACCCAGGGGCCCGCCCCTGTCCTGAGGGATTGTCTCACAGCCCCGCCTGCTGGGACTCCTCCCGGCTCCTCTCCATAGGCAGCCTTGCTCTCCACCATGAAGAACTTTCCTGTGCACAGGTCAGAGGTCATGGGGAGGGTCTCAACCCACCCCAGAGCCCCCCATGTATCATGTACTATTGAGAGGCAGTGACTCCAGATGTAGGCAGCGGTCCCGGGTCCCCTTACGTGGGAGGGAACAGCCACAGAGAGGACAGTGCCAGGGCTCAGAGTTGCCAGGGTCCTGCCAGCTCCAACAGGAAGAAACACACAGGTCAGAGCAGGTATTTCTTTTCCTTTATTTAAAAAAATCATTTGGGGGTGTGGCGTGAAGAGGGCACACCTTTCATGGCTTCGGGGAGAACATAGTTTCCAGAAGGACTCACTGGGGCAGGAACACGTGGGGGGGGGGCCTGGGGTTCAGGGGAGGGGCTGCGCCCTCCAGCACCTGTGGGCAGAGCGCTCCCTCGGGGGCTGAGTGGGGCGGGGACACAGTATGTACAGGGGGGTGGGCAGACAATGCCCTCTGATCCCATGGGCCAGTGGGCACATGACCACTGTGGCTGACCCACAGCATCACCCCTCCCAGGCAGATGGGCTGAGACCTGTGCCCTCAGCTGCAGGGCTGGGAGAGGCCCGTCCAGAGAGGCCAGGGGCTGGGGTGGGACCTGGCGGGAAAGCCAGCCTGCAGGGCCTTGAGGGGCGCAAGCCCCTCATGGTTCCTATCCCTTGGGGCTCAGGCCTGCATCCTGGGGGCTGAGGTCACAGTGGCCTGAGCGTCCCCAGTAAACAGACCGGAAGACCCCAATCAAATGCACTGGAGGTGCCCCCCACACTGTCTCCTACCAGATAAATGGAAATCCAAGATGCATTGCTATGTGCAGTTACAACAAGATGACGGCCTACACGATCCTCCCGTCCGGCAGCTGCTCAGGCAGCCCGGAGGAGCAACAGGGCCGGGGGGCTGGATGCCCACACCCAGGGACCCGCCCCCCATCCTGAGGGATTGTCTCACAGCCCTGCCTGCCCGGACTCCTCCCGGCTCCTCTCCACAGGCAGCCTTGCTCACCACCACAGAGACGGCCAGAAACATGGCCAGGGGTGGGCACGGCATGGGGAGCCCTCGGGGGCTGGCATGGGACGTGGGGCGGTCCACTCGTCTCTGGTGGCTTCGGGCTGCCGTCCTCACGGCTGCGTGGGGGCCGGCGCCTAGGTGTAAAAGATCACCTCGGGGATCTGGCCGTCCTCCACGGACGTGCCGTTGTTGTTCCCGGCTGCGTAGCAAAAGGTGAAGCATGTCTTGGCCCCCGTCGTGGGCGACTCATGGGTCACCTTGCGCAGGCCTTTGGTGCCGTAGTGGGAGTCCGGGCCCTGCAGGGTTGGGGCCACAGTGCGGTCAGGACCACCCCGAGACCGGGGCCCCCACCGGGCAGAGGGTGGCGGAGCCCCGCACAGGCGTGTGTGCTGTGGGGCCTCAGGGGGGCAGACCCTGCAACCCACCACAGATGGCCCCCCCGTGAGCCCCAACCATTGGGGGTGGCTAGAAGGTGGGTCAGGGTTCAAGTCAGGGGCCTGGGGAGGGGTCAAAGATCAGAGCTGGGGTCAAGGTCCTGAATAAGGTTTAGGTTTCGAGGCAGGGGTCAGTGTGGGAGGTCATGGTGGAATCCAGCTTAGGGTTTAGGGCTCAAAATTAAGGTCAACTTGAGGGCATGGTTGTGGTACTGGATAAAGTCTGGAGATCAGAGAAGGGTTAGGTGCTGGGGTCCTTGATAGGGATCATATTTGGGGTCAGGGTCCTAGATAGATGGAATGGGGCAGCAAGATTTCATCACGCTACTCAGCACAACACACAATTTAAAGTTGATGAATTCTGGAATTTTCCATTTAATATTTTGGACAATGGGTAACTGAAACCAGGAATAAGGGATAAGGGGGGACTACTGTACTATCAGACCAGAGTCCTATGCCCTTCAGAAAATTAAAGACAAAAGACAGGTGGGGTCAAAATGAATAGGGCTCAGGGGTCAGAGTTGGGGTCAGGTGTCAGGTGGGGTCCTGGGTAGAGCTCAGGGGTCAGAGTCGGGGTTCTATGCAGTATTCGGGGACCAGGGTTTATTGCAAGGTTGGGGTCAGGGTCAGGCACACCTTGAGCGTGGCGCAGGCCGTGTAATTGACGTTGGGCAGCACCTCCACCGGCTCCTTGAACATGACTCGGAAAGTGCTGGCAGAGCCGTCGCAGCTGAAGCCTGTGTCGTTCTGGCCCAGCACTGTGTTGCTGTCTGTGTGGATGATCTGCGAGGGCCAGGGCCAGGCACCGCTCACCTGGGGCCTCAGTCCCCTGCTTCCCCCACGGGACCCCGCAGGGCAGGCTCCCACCTGGGACCCCTAACGAGGCCCATGGGGTTGGGCGCATAGCCCCTCAGACGCCAGAACATTCCCTCCATTTACGGTGTGTCATGGCACAGACCCTAACAAGGGAGAGATGGGGGAACCTGGGTGGGGGATGCTCTTGAGAAAGGGGGCACAGTGAGAGGGGCAGGGCCTGGGTGGGGCGTGGGGTGGTGTCTGGGGTTGGGCCTGACCTGGGGATGGGACCTGGATGTGGAGGCAGGGCCAGGGCGCAGGTACCTGGATGTTCACTTGGTAATCCGTGGGTCCGTGGATGGAGCCATATAGTCCAAAGCCAACCACGAAGATGCGCTTGTTGACCGAGAACCTGATGGACAGAGACAGGCGCTAAACTCAGGACAACCCACCAGCAGGCCGGAGCACACAGGCACGGAGCCCTCCAGGGGCCCCCTCCGCTGCTGGGCGCTGGAGGCCTCCCATGAAGTGGGGCTGCCTCCTGGGCAGGAAGCCCCTGCCTGGGGCCCCCAGCAGCTGTGCTCGTTGCCTGTGCCTCACTGCTGGCAACCCCGCTCCCTCACACCCAGCACCCTGACACAGTGCCCTCACCAGCCTCTCAGCCCCAGTGCCCGGCCCAGCTCCGCACCCACCTGATGCGGTCACTGGTGCCGCTGTAGCCCCAGCGGCTCTCCACCTGCTGGAAGCGGTTGATGCTGCACTCCTTCCCGCGGAGGCAGCAGCGCGGCCGGTCGATGAAGTCCACGCGGGGCTTGGGGTTGACGGTGAAGTGCAGGAAGAGGCTGACCACCTCTCGGTCCACAAGGATGCCTGACTGTGCGGGCCCTGCGGGCACAGGGAGCGGTGGTCAGACCGGGGGGCGGGGTGTGGCCCGGGGCCAGGGAAGGGCAGGGTGGAGAAGGCTGGGTGACCCCCCGGGCACAGAAGACACGAGAATGCATGGGCATCTCAAATCCACAGCATCTCTCAGAAGTGACATTGAATTTTCTGCAAAACGTTAGGGGTCCAGGCAGCCCCAAGATGGGGCCGTTCTGCCTCGGTATCTGGGGCAGGGTCTGACACGGACATAGGGCTGATGCTCTGACTAGCTGGCCCCCTGGACAGAATGCCTCCTCGTGGCCCCGGGCTGGCCTGCCGGCGCCAGGCTCTGCCCTCAGGCCCTCCCAGTGGACAGAGCAGGCGGCACCCTGCCTGTCCACACTCAGAGCCATTAGTGGCCGAGGGGTGACTCCCTGCTGGAAGTGGCCAGGGGCCCCGGCCAGGCAGCCAGGGTGGGGGAACCTGACAGTGAGGGTGGAGGCCACATGCAAAAACGGATAGGCGGGGGCCTGGCCTGAGCCCCTCCCGTTGCTGTTCTGCCTCCAGAACAGAAGGTGCAACACAGGCCCGAGCTCTACGAGAATCACTCATCCACCAGCTTGGAGCCCAGGGCCGCAGAAGGCCGGCCACAGTGTGGCTTAGAGCTCCCACGGCCCAACGCAGCAGATAGGGACACGGCACGTCCGTGCACTCAGTGAGTAAGGAAGACAGAAAACCGAATGCAGGATGTTGACCATAATTTTTTAATCTCTGCATAGAAAAGCGTCTAAAGAAAAATATATCCGACCTCAACTGTGAAGCATGGAGCTAGGAGGGTTCAAACTTTTACTTTCTGGTACTTTCTAGTGGAACCCAAGCCGGGAAGTTCTCTAAAACACACAGGGGCAGAGAGACGAGCCCCTTGGGGCCTACTGCAGAGAGACAGGGCCTGAGGGGATGACACTTCCAGGAGGGGGGCTGTGTCACAGGGGCCTGAGTCCCAGGGGGGTCTGTCACCCAGATAGGCTGGGGGTCCTCCCCAGATAGGGGGTTGCTCTGGGGGTGAAGGCCAGTATGGAGAGGGAAGCCCAGCAAGCCTCCTGTAGGTGTCTCAGCACGGGGCAGTCCGACGCTGTACCCAGGGATCTCCCTCAGGGGACACCAGGCAAGGTATGAAGATATCCGTGGTTGTCATGACTGGGGGTGCCCCTGCTTCAAGTGGGGGGCCAGGGATGCTGCTCTGCACCCCACAGTGCCCGGGACAGCACCACAAAGAGTAACCCAGCCCTAGTGTCCCCAGAATGCAGAGACATTCTTTGGGGCATCACCCCAGACTGATGTAACACTGTGGGCCGCCAGTAAGTCTGACTTTCAGATCACGGAAGATGCACCTATAGGACACGCACATCCCAGCCAGTGCATCACGGGAGATACGCTCAGTTATGTTTGCTGTTGTTAAGTCAGCTGACCCTAGACCGGGGCAGGGCCCGGGCAGCGTGGGCCTGGGGGAGGCAGGGTGGCCGACACACGCCGACCACAGAGCTGCATCGCAGGCCCCGTATGGAACCTTCCAGGACTGTTTGGCTCCAGCACGGGAGTCAGCACCAGCCCGGAGACTGACATGAGGGGGAGGCCCAGCGCAGGAGACAGGGTTCCAGGTTGGCTGCCCGATCGCCTCCAAGATGTGGGCGTCCTCATGGGGTGGGTGGCTCGGTCAGGGCCACCCCCACATCAGCCCAGACCCCAGGCCCCGTAGCAGGGCCACTGAGACCCTGGCCATTTCCCACCCCTTCACAGGCTTGTCAAGGACACTGAAGCCGGGGCCCACAGGGTGTGAGTCCGAGATGGGGACCCCCAGTGGCTGGCACACTCACACATATACATGTGGACACGGGAGCACAGAGGGAAGGAGACACCAAGATGCGGGCTGGCTGCACGGCACCTGGGGTCGGTCCTTGTCTATACGTTTGTGCACAGTCCCAGCTCCCCATCAATGAGAAGAGAGTCGTCAGCACAGAGGGGCACACTTGTGTCCCTGGCGGGGCTCTTGGGCCGACACAAGGCTGGTGCCGGACCTGGCAGGACCCTTGGCTGAGTCACACGCAGGGTCCCCAGGGCCCTGCTCCTCCCGAGCAGCACCCCGCCCCAGTCCCCCGAACGTCACCTGCAGCAAACTCCTCGATGGTCATCAGCGGGAAGCGGATGAGAGCCAGGGCCTTGCCCAGGACCTTCCGCTTGTTCTCGGGTGTCACCTGCAGCTGCTGGCGCTGACACTCGGCCTCAGACCAGCGGACGACAGCGCTGAACAGGCGCACCTCTCGGATGCCCAGCGTGTCCCGCTCCAGGACAGCCACCAGTGTGTCTGCGGGGGGCAGGGGGACCACGTCAACGTGGATGCCACGGCTCCAGCCAGGGATGGTCAGCACACATGCACAGCCTCTGCCTCGCTGTCTCGTCACGGATGGCAGCAGGGGGCAGGGCCAGGCAGGAGCTGTCTGGCTGGTGAGGCCGAAAACCAGCACCACCCGGTCTCTGCGGGAGGAGCGCGCCCACCCTACCTCCAGGTGGTGGAGTCCAGGGCACAAGGGCACCTCCCCCACGTGCCCCGCAGGCCTCACCCAGGTCGATGTCCGTGAAGCCCTCCGCAGTGATGGCGTCGGCCGTGTTTTTGTCGATGTTCTCTAGGCACAGGCTGGCAAGCTGTGGTTCGTCAAAGAGCCGGGCCTGTGAGGGACAGCGTGTCAACATCCAGCCCCGAGACAGGACCCAAGATGGATTTTGTGGTTTAACACTGGTCACGAATGTCCAGTCTTGGGGCTTGGGTGCTCACACGGTGCCAGCCCGAGGGCACAGGAGATCTCCAAGTTCACAGATATGCAGTAACCTTGGCCTGGGGTGGGGCGGGTGGGGCCAGAGAAGGAAGGACCCTGCTCCAGGCAGCCGCCTCCCTAGAGTGGGGCCCCCGCAGTCCAGGGCTGGAGGCAGGGACAGCAGACAGGGATGACCCCTGGGGCGGCAGGCTCCATCACTCCTTGGGTCAGGCGGGAGCCCCTGAAGAGAGGGCCACCAGTGACCGCGGGACACGAAAGCCCTGCGCCCGGCCCTCCTTGGCCGCTCCGTCTGGACTGGGCACCCAAGGCGGGGGCCGGGAGGGAGCAAGGTTCTGACTCCTTGTGCAGAGGAAGCGGGGCTGCGGCGAGACCCTGACTCCTCGGCCCCGTTCTCTGCCTGGGGCCTGGCAAGCACACCGCCCGAGGCCCCTGTCTCAGTGGACGGCTGGAGTGGCCCCACAACAGTTCTGGCTCTGGCCCTTCAGAGTGACTCGGCGAGTGGCCTGTCCGTGCCCCAGGGCCCAGGTGCCACCTCAGCGAGGGGTTTGCAAAGTTAACTTGGCTACGACCAGGAAGGACAACCCACCCGTGCCCAGGCCTCCTGGTCCCCTGCAGCCCCACCACAGCCGGATGACCACACAGAGCCCAGAATGGACCTTCTCACAGAAACGTGAGCGCCAACCCCCCCCCACACACCTCAGCCCCTGAATCAAGGGCAAAGACAGCAGGAAACCTGCAGCCGAATGAACGTGGGAGCCCTGCCCCCCACAAGCTGCCAAGGCCGCCTAGAAAATGGAGGGGACCATCAGGGTGGGGGGCCAGGGGCACCCTCCAGGGTGTCAAAGCCTGAGAAACCCTCACCCCCACCCCCGTGCCCCCCACAGGCTCCCGCACCTGCGTCAGCAGCATGAAGGCGTTGTCTGCCCGCAGGTTCTTCTTCAGGAACTCCACGCAGTGCGCCTCCAGCGCAGGCACCGCGTACTTCTTGGCCGTGTACAGTGTGGTCATGACCGTCTCGGGCCCGATCTGAACTTCGTCCGAGT
Organism: Phyllostomus hastatus; assembly: GCF_019186645.2. NCBI lineage: Eukaryota > Metazoa > Chordata > Mammalia > Chiroptera > Phyllostomidae > Phyllostomus > Phyllostomus hastatus. Next base: position 4,020,853 of record NW_025333640.1, on the reverse strand, counting down.
AGAGAAACCTGGGGCGGGGTGGTGGTGTCTGTGAGGCAGGACCCTAGGGACCCTGGTGCTGTTAGAGCCCCAGCAAGACCCCACACTAACCCCCACCCCACTGGCCGGGCCCCGAGGGACCTGCCAGAACCACCTGTTGCCCTCTGACCTGCAGACATGACCCAGCGAAGGCCGTCACCAGGGAACACCAGTGAGCAGCTGGAGCACCCACGCTCCAGCACAGGACACATCCGCACTGCAGGCCCGCTCCCCTCCCACGCGGGGACGCCAGGGCAAAGGCTGCCACAAGTTTGCTGGGGACACGGGAACATTTCCACACCTCCTGACCTGCACGGCAGGCCCTATGGCAAAGCTGAATGGGCAGGTCACAGACACGCGTGGACACCGTGACCAAGCACCTGACTCTGAATGTGGGTTGGAGGTTGGGGTCGACAAAAAAATGGTGAGGCCATGGAGAAATCCGAGTCCTGCGCACACGGTGGGAACGCAGCACAGAGCCCAGCACAGCCCAGCAGCTGGTGTCCCCGGGGTCAGGGAGACCCTGCACTGCCCCCCACAGGACGGCCCCACCCTGAGGTCAGCCGTGCAGAGGAACCCCAAATGGGGACAGGCCCAGATGCATGCAGGAGGACCACTGAGCCGCTCCCACACCGACGGTGAGAGGGAGCGCTGCCTCCTTCCAGAGGGCAACTGAGTGGCACCGAAGCCCAGAGAAAAACAGGGAGACAGATGGAGGGACAGAGACAGTGCGCCCCGAGTCCGGGTTTGGGGCTGCAGCCCGTTACCTGATTTGGGGAGTTTGGGGGGATATCTCTTTTATTGTTTAAAAGTAAAGTCTACATAACATAAACTTTACCACCTTAACCATTTTTAAGTGCACAGCTCAGTGGCATGAAGCACATTCACACTTTGTAAAAACTGACTTGAGAGAGAGGGAAGGGGGAGAGACCCGGGTGGGGGGGAGGGGCTTCAACGTGCTGTCCCACTGGTTTACGCGCTCAGTGGCTGCTCCTTGGACGCGCCCCGATGGGGACCAAACTGGCATGTGCGCACTGTCGTGCGGCCATCGCCACCGTCCGTCTCCGCAACTGTGGCATCTCCCCAAGCTGACACTAACTCCCCTCCCCCAGCCCCTGCTCCCACCAACCACTTCCTGTCCCTGTGGACCTGACTCCTCCAGGGGCCTCCTGTGAGTGGGGTCCCACAGTGCCTGTCCCTCTGTGCCTGGCTTATTTCACCAGCAAGGTCCTCGAGGGTCAGTCACATCGTAGCAGGTGTCAGAATGCCCTTCCCTGTTAGGGCTGAAGGACACTGCAGTGTGTGGATGGGCCTCAGCATAGCGCTCGGGGGAGGGGCCAGTCACGGGGCCGCAGGGTGTGCGATGCCATTCGTGTAAAACGCGCAGAACAGGCATGTCCAGAGAGACCGCGGTTCGCGGTTGCCGGGTGCTGCGGAGGGGGCTGGGGAGTAACTGCTAGTGGGGACGGGGCTTCTTTCTGGAGTGATAGAATGTTCTGGAACCAGATACAGGAGGTGGTGGCACACATCTGTAAATTACTTCTAAACACCACCTTAAATGATTGAACCGCCATATGTGGTCAACGGATTAAATGTCAATTTTAAACAAACAAAAATTAAAACGGGGTGGGGGTCTCCAGAGCCACCCCTCACCGTGGAGGCGCGTTCCAGGCAACCCCAGGGAGCCGGGCTTTGGAGGTGACATCACCAGGGCCTTTGTTCTCTCCCCGAGCCCTGTCTGTTTCCCGACATTTCAGACGACCAGGCCGCCCATCCTGCCCCCAGCCAGGAGGCCCCGGAGAGCCTTACTTGAGCAGCGCCAGGAAGGCCGCCGGCTCCACATCGGGCAGCTCGATCTCAGTGGACGTGGTGGCCATGCCTCCATTGAACATGGCATCGAAGACGGCGCTGCCCACGGCGAGCACGAACCTGGAATGAAGAGTGGACCCGGTTACCCTCCACGTGGCCCGCCTAGCCCCATCACCCAAGCCTGGAGCCGTGGGGGAGGGGGGGCGTGTGAAGCAAGTGTCCCCACCAGAGACTTCCCCCCTGGAGACCCCGGGAGGTGCTGCAGCAGCTACTCCACTGTCAGCTGCCCCCACCAACAGACGCCGTGCCCAGAGGATCCTGGTGGCCAAGGCTTCCAGAAGGGAGGCATCGCAGAGCAAGAAGGCCATTCAATGGACCGAGAGCAATGCGAGGTCAGAACTGAAGTCGTGTCCCCTGTGGTAGATGGCTTAATGCCCTCTGCCAGCTTCCTCCATCCATCCGTCCGTCCGTCCATCCGGTCACCACTCGCTCAGGCATGCATGCTCTCACTCGCACACTCACTCATTCACACCCTCACTCACTCACTTGCTCTACTCACACCTCCCCTGTGCTTGGGCTTTGGGTACCGGGGCCCCTGCTTTCTTGGAAGGAGGCAGACACAGGTCAAGGGTGCAGACAGTCTGACAGTGGGGTAGAAAGGAGACAAACGCAGGGCTGTGAGGGGAGTGAGGGTCAGGACGGGCCTGGCAGGGAACCTGTGCGGGGCTGAGTGTGCGGGGCAGGGCTCAAAGGTCAGGGGAATGGCAGGGGCACTGGGAGGCAATGGCTGTGGGGCGTCCTGTGAGTTCTGCCAGCAGTGACTCAGCCGCTCCGGTCTACCTGCCTGTGCTTCTTCAGCTCGAGGTGCAGGATGACCCAGTGGGTGAAGACAAGCTGAGAAGAGCACCCAGCCTTCCCTCCAACCAGCTGAGAACCCATGGGAGCCAGAGGGCAGGGTCTCTGGAAGGACTCCGTGATGACCACACGAGGACAGTGCCACCAGGTCTGTGCTGTCCATCCTTGGTACCCAGAACCCACCCTGCAACAGCCTCTCCCCAGGGAAGCGGAGACGGCTCGGGAGCCACAGCCCAGTGGCCTGTGCACTGCAGAGCGCCTGCCCCCAGGTCCGAGAGGCTCTTGTATCACATTCCTGCCCGGAGTCCCCGAGCAGCCACCCCACTCCAAAGTCTCCAAAGTCAGCAGCCACCAGCCCCACGTGCTCTGCTCGGGCCTGGGGCACCCTTCATATAGCACCCAGCCAAACCCTACCTTAAACTGGGCCGGGATTCTGGGCCAAAGGCCGCTCTCCCTGCTTGCCTCTGTGTCAGCGAACATCGGCAAAGATGGGACAGACCGACTTCACGGGCCTCCTGGCACAGTGCACTGAGGACACTCATCACTGCCCAACGCCCAAAGGCGCGAGAGAGATGGAAACGGAAACGTGGAACGGATGTGCCCTGCAGGCCGGCGCGGTGAGAGGGTGGAGGGGCTAACGTGATATCGAACAGAACGGACCTGAGGACGAGGAACAGTCCAGGAGAAAAGGGGCAGCCCACCAGAAGCAGGTAGCCACTGCACACCGCACACCCAGCAACAGTGCCCCCAAAACACATGGGGCAGGACAGCGCTCACGGGGGAAGGAGGCGTCCGACGGCCACGGTTGGAGGCTGGCACGCCCGCCCTCAACGAAGGACAGGACTGCGGAAAAGCAGCAAGGGCGCCAGAGCACTGAACTGCAGCATCCGCCAACTCGACCGAGTGGCCTGTACAGAACCTCAACCCGGGAACGGAAGAGTCGCGTTCTTTTGGGCGCACGCAGAACACCGTGCACGACAGACCGCACGTGAGGCCACAAAGACACACTTAAAACCACTGCGACCAGGCACATTCCCCAGACACAGAGGGGCGGAATCGTAATCAACAACAGAGAGAACCCTGAGATATTGCCAAATGCTTGGAAGTGGGGTGACACACTTCCAGGTAACCCAGGGGCCACGGAAGGAAGACCAGGGACCCCGGAGAATGAAGACGCGGCACGCCCAAATGCAAGGGATGCGGCTCCCAGGGCTCAGGGGTCAAATATCGCGTGTTTACTAAATAAAGACCTCGACAAGGTAAGCTTCCACCTCGAGAATCTAGAAAACGAGTAGCAAATCAAACTCAAAGAAGCAACTAATAAAAGTGGGAGCAGGAATTAAGAAAATTAGGAATGGGGAAGTCGAGAACACCAATGGAACCAAAATTGTTGTTTGAAGAGAAATCCATCGCTAAAGCTTTAGCCAGACTGACCAGGAAAGCAAAGGGCGCACAGGCCACCGGGCTGGGAGGGAGGGCGGGGCCGGCGCTGCAGGCTGCAGACACAGGAGATGGTGCGGGAGTTTCCCAGCAACTTCCCGGCAACCAGTTCAGACAACTAAGATGAAATGGACTGTTTCCTGGAAATACACGAATGACCAAAGCAACTCCTGAAGAAGAGAAAATCTTCCACCAAAGAGAAGCCCAGCCCAGATGGCCGCACAGGCGTTGGAGCACGGATTCTGGAGGCGGCACCACCACCCCGCACCCGCTGCTCTGGACACTGGACCAGGGAGCCTTTCCGGCTCATCCACGAGGCCCAGGGCACCTCAGCACTGCAGGGGCTGGGAGACAGCACGACTACCTGGGAAGGCGGTTTCTTACAAGGCCAAAGGTAAGAGCTAGCCCGCGACGCACCCTTCCCACCCCTGAGCATTTATTTGCCCAAGAGAAAAGGAACCGCATCTGCACGTGGAGCTGTACATGCGTGTTCACGGCGGCGGCGCTCCTAATGGCGACGCAGTGGAAGGGGCTCACACGCCCACCCTTGGTGAGCGGACAAACCATGGCATGGCTTTCAGCAGTAAACAGCAACTCCACGTTAGCACTCGACAGCACCGCCGAATCTCAAAAACATTACCCTAAACCAGTGAGAGCAGAGAAGCGGAGAGCAGAGAGATCAGCAGTTGTCTGGGGTCCGGGTTGGGAGCAGGGAACTTCTGGGGTGATGGGTGCGCTAAAACTGGGCTGTGACACTTGACAGCCAGGTAAACCTTCTCCGCAGTCATTGGATCAAACAAGCCCAAATCCAGCAAAGTACTTAATGACGCCTCACACCCACACTTCCTGAAAACCGCGTAAACAAGGAACAGAGGGAAGGTTCCCTGCCTTGTTGATGAGAATTTGTGGGAAACCAATCTCGAGGCTCACGTGTAACTATGAACATCACCAAGGCTGCCAGCTGCCCCCCCTGTGATGGAGCAACAGCCTGGGGGTCAGAAATGCAGTAAGAATCGAAAAATGTAAGACAGAAATAGGAGACAGACAGAAATGATTTGCCCATAAAAAAGATTCTCTAATTTAAAATTCTAAGCTTGCACTGCCAATATGGTTGCTATTGGCCCCACAGAGCTACTTAAATCTGAATTAAAATTAAACTAATTAAAAGGGTCGAGTCCTTGGTCTCGACAGCCACATTTCAAATGTTCAGGAGCCACGCACGGCTGGTCGTGGAGAGCACAGGTCTGGAATATTCCCACTAGCGTGGGAAAGTTTGCTGCACAGGGCAAGGCCAGCGTCTCCTGAACGACTGAAAACACTAAGAGAGTTCAGAAATAAATTCAAATCACATAAAAATAAATATGCCCCAGAATCTATAGCTTCCCAGCAATAATCAGCTAGAAAAAAACATAATGGAGAAAAGATTATTCCCAACAGAAATAATAACAAAACACCTAGGCAAAAACTCAGCAATAAACATGCAAGAGCCATACAGCACTGGAAACTACAAAACTTTCACCAGGACACCAAGAAAATGCCCAGAGCACATGGACAAAGAGATCATGCCCCCAGACATACTCCAGTATGTTTTTAAATATGGTATTTATTTTTTAGACAGAGGGGAAAGAAGGGAGAGAAAACAAAGTGGGAGAGAAAACAAAGTGGAAGAGAACAAGCGATTGATTGCCTCTCTCACACCCCCAACTGGGACCTGGCCCACAACCCAGGCATGTGCCCTGACCGGCAAAGGTCTCGACACAAAATAAAATTGGGGAGAACTTCCTCAGCAATCCTCAAAATACACCGAAGAGCCACTGTCATCAAAAACAGTGTCACACTTTGACCAGTGTAGCTCAGTGGGTTGCACATCATTCCACAAAGCAAAAGGTCTCCAGTTCGATTCCTGGTCAGGGCACTTGCCTAGGTTGTGGGTTCGGTCCCCAGCAGGGGGCGTGTGTGAGGCAACCGGCCATGTTTCTCTGCCTCCCTTCCCCTCTGTCAATAAATAAAATCTTTCAAAAATAAATTAAAAATTAAGTTAAAAAAATAAAGCCTATGTGTTAAAAAAAAAAAAAGAAAGGTGTTGCTGGACTAATGTAAACACAGATCACAAAAGAAGCCCTGGACACAAACTGTCCCACGTTCCAGGCTCCTCAGTGTGGCCGCATTCTCCTTGAGAGTGGAGAAAGAGATCTGAGTTAATTTTGCACAAGTGCCAGATTCCTGTGTCCACATATATGCTACCCTGACGACATTTGCTACCTCCTCAGAGCAAGCTTTGAGAATGTACGCATTGGATCTATCAGGTAGGGCCAACATGTACTTATTGAGCACCTACTGTATGCCAAGCATTCTCCTGGCACTGGGGATGCAGGACAAGGGGACAGGCACAGCCTTGCCCACAGCTAGCCAAGAGCAACACAGTACAGACTTCGGGCTTTGGAAAGTTAGAAGAAAACAGCGCTGTGAGAAGAAACACAACAGCACAGGGTGGTGGAGCAGAGGCTGCAAAGCTGAGCAGAGCAGGAGACAGGACATGAACCCACCCAGGGCTAGCCCCTTCTGCAGTCACAGATGCCAACCTCTGTTCCAGGTCCTTAGCCCCACTTCACCCTGCACCCAAAGAGCAGGGGCCACTCTGAGTCTCAGCCATGACCACCCTAAGCTGGGCCTTGGGAGCCAGTGGGTCCCGACCACACCTTAAAATTAGCATAAGCACCTCCCTCTCTGCTCTTTAAAGTCCGTCTCAGGCCTTGTTCCCATGTCACCAGTGCTGGCACTAATGTCCACTTTCTGCCCCAGGACGCTGTCTTGCGTCCCAGGTGGCATATGGCCGTCCCCTTAGGATGCCCAGACTGTGACATTCTCTCCACCTTTTGCTGATGTTCACGCCCTGGGCGGTCTGGAGGAGCGACCGCTGTGTCCTGCAGGAGACGCCCAGACCAGGTTTGCTGTGCACTTTCTCCTGATTAGACTGGAGAGACAGGTTTCCGGGGCTGCTACCCAAAGTGCTACAGATGGAATCTGTTCTCTCCCAGTCCTGGAGGCCAGACTTCCAAACTCAAGGCGTCACATGGCCTGCTCCCTCCAGAGGCCCACAGGGAGGGTCCCCTCCTGCCTCTCCCTGCCTCTCCCAGCCTCTGGGGGCTCCGGTGTCCCTGGGCCTGTGGCCACCTCACCCCAGTCTCTCCGTCTGTCATCACAGGGCTGGCTGTTCTCTCTCCTCTGGGAGTCTCCCACAAGGACACTGTCATTGGGTTTGGGGCCACCCAGTAATGCGCTCATCTTGGGACCCTCACCTGAGTCACATCTGCAGAGTCCCTTTTCCAAATAAGGTTCCAATCACAGGTTCTGGGGATTAGGACACAAACACGTCTATTTTTGGAGGGGTGCCCCTACTGCGCCCACTACACCAGGGTTACAGTTTGGGGGCAAAGGCACATCCAGGTGAGGTGCCCTCGTCACATGCTCGGGGTGTCCGACAGGCACACATCACCCTGTGGTTGACCCTTGACCGCCTGGCTGAGAAGGGCTCTGCTCTCCACTCAATTCTTTACATAAAGTCCCCAAACCCAAACCCAGCCCCCTCAGGAGGAGTGGCAACAAAGTCAGCTGGGCAGTGTCCCCCTCTACCAGGGACCAGGAGGCTCTTCTGCCACTCACAGCACTCTCCACCAGCCCCGCCCCCAGGGCATTAACTCCGCCTCCATCTAGCTCCTGGTCCTTTAGCGGAGCCCTGGGCTGCTGTGATAAGCACCTGGTTGGGTCATGGAGTCACTCCTCCCAGTGGTCCCAGGACAGAGACACCTGAGTGGCAGTCCCAGGTCACAGATGGGGAAACTGAGGGGTAGTGAACCCAGAGTCACTTACTGGGCAGTCACCCACCTAACCACCACAGGTAAAGTTTTAATAAATTTAAATAAAATAATCACCCAAAAGCAAAAAAGGAAAAACAATTAGGACCTTCTACAGGGGGGTCCATAGAGTGGGGCACCAATGCTAAGGCAATGGGACAAGAAAAGTGACACCAGCCTGGCCCAGACACCCTCCAGACATCAAGTACCCAGGGCCAGGGAGCTCTCAGGACCCAGGGGGACAACCCACAGCTGCAGAAGCGGCAGTGTGTACCAGTGACGTGCTCCAGGGAAGCCGGGCAGAGAGCCCACAGTGACATGAAACTTGTGAAGCAAGTGCCCCAAGAAAGTGACAGGTCCAGGGGGCGGGACAGTCTGATGATGAACACTGGGATGCAAGCATGCGCCCCCACACCCAGAAGAGGCTGTACCCAGGACCCCACTTTCAGGGCGGCTCCTTGCTGCCATTCCTAAGCACCCCTCCTTCTCCATCCGCACACTGTCCCCAGGCCGACCCGTCCACTCCCGTCATGATGGGCCCTTGCAAACCACAGACCCCAAAGGCACACTCCTCCGGTCCCACTGCCTCTGGCCGTCTTTCGGGGGTGTCTCGTCCCTCCGACACAGCGTGGGCCTCCATGCCTGTCCTCCCCTGGGGTGATCAGGCCAGGAGTCCGGGAAACCCCACCAAGGCCCCCACGCTTCCTCAGCTGCCAAGCTACCCCTCAGCACCCCACAGGAACATGCCTCCCCCAAAGAGACACTGAACCCTACCCTTTGTGTCCCCCGTCTGCTGCCCCCATCAAGCCAGTTGTCTCCTATGGTGTCTGTGGCCCACTCTACCCTTCAAAGCAGATGCGGTCACAGTGGCCCAGGGTGCTTCTTGCTCCCTCTGCTCAGGCTTTGCTTGGGCTCCCGCGTGCCCAGCCCCTCTGGTTTCCAGGCCTCGTCTCCCTGAGCCCGGAGCCCTGCGTGTTCCTTCCTGTCCCGCTCAGCACCACTTGCTCAGGGGTGTCCACCCTGGAGCAGGGCAGCCTGTCATCACGCCCGGGGCCTTGTGTCTGCCTCCTGCTCTCAGAAAGTGTCACTACCTGTCACACCTGTCCCTCCTCACTTCCCTCTCCCACCAGAGCCCAGGCTCCAGTGCCACCAGCCAGGCCCCTCTTCTGCTTCTCTCCAGGGGTCCCTGTGCCCACCTTTCTTGTCCTCATTTTGCCACCAGCCAACAGACCTTCAAGCACAACTTAACACGTGTTCCAAGGTCAGCCGGCACTCAGAGTAGGGGCCCCCCACCCCCTCACTGCCTCAAGCAAAACCCTGAGGTCCCCTCAGGGGGTACGGCTTCCAGCTGCACTGACCTGCCCCTCCCTGGAGGGCTCTAGGAGGGTCAGGTGGGCAGGACAGCCTGGACTGGACTAGGTAGTATTTAGGAGCAGGAGGGGCATGAGGACGGCCAGGGGTCCAGGAGGGATTCACAGGTGGCAAACGGACCATGCCCCCTGCCCCTACTCCAAGCTTAGAGGGGCAGTCCACATGGGTGACAGGAGAGAGGGCCACACACACACCAGGGAGGAGCCAGGGTAGGTCCTGGGGACCTGATCACAGGCCTGGAACATTCCGAGGACAGGAATCCAGGCTCAGTTGTGCACAAGTAACCAAGAAAAAGCCAACAAGATCCTCAAAGGCACAGGTTACAGACCACACTCCAGAGAGGCAGTGGACCCTTGCAGCAGGTTGGGGGACACCACCAGAGGAGAGGCAAGAAAGCCCCCAATCCCCCTTCCCCCATGGGGCCCCCATGGAGCCTTCCCCACCGGGGTCCCTGAGGTGTGATGGGAAGCAGGGTCAGAGGGACAGGAGCGGGCAGGACTGTGTCTGACATTAGCCCACCCAGCCCAGGAGTTTGAGGGCTGCACCCTGAAACTGGCAGAGGGATGGGGCCTGGACCAACAAGGCCTCCTTTTCCAGAGAAGAGGCCTGGGGGTTGGGAGACAAAGGGCTGGGGAGGTCCAGGGACTGGGGTCAGGGGGCTGGAAGGGCTCTGGGATTGGGGGGTCAGAGCTAGAGGGTGGTAAGGGAGCTAGGGAGGGTCAGGAGACTGGGGGAGCCAGGGGGGTGGGGGTCACAGGGAGGGGCTACATAGTTTAGGAGTCTGGGGGTCCTGGGTTTAGGAGGGGGAGTCTGGAGGAGTTCTGGGGGCCACGACATGGAGGAGGTCTCTGGGGCAGGATGGCAGGGCCCAAAGGTGGAGGAGCTGGTGGGGGTCGCAGGGCCTGAGAATCTTGGCCAGGGTGATAGGGCTGGGGGCAGTTAGTTATAGGGCCACACATTTCTGATGGGGATCCTGGAAACAGGGAAGGGCTAGTATCTGGGGGCTGCGGATTGGGTGGGGGCCTGGCAGGGTCACAGGGCCCAGTGAAGGAGGGGCCTGCAGAAGGTGACTGAAGGCAGGGGAGGTCCTGGAGGGGTCATGTGGGATAACGGCGATCTGGCAGGGTCCTAGGGTCCAAGTGGTGAGACTTAGGGGCCCTGGTGGGGTCATGGAGGGTCCTGGGATGGCAGGTCCTGGGATGGCAGGGTCTGGGGATAGACCATCCGGGGTCCTGGAGATAGCAATGGAAGGTCCCGGGGTGGCGGGTGCGGGGATGGTGGAGTCCCGGGGATGATGGGTCCCGGAGATAGCAGGTCCCGGGGTCCTGGGAGGAGGGGTCCGGGGTCCCGGGTTCGGGGATGGTGGGTCCCGGGGTCCGGGATCCGGGTCCCGGAGCGGCGCGGCCCACCTGTGCGCGGGGATGCGCTGCGCGCCGAGCCCCTTGCCCACCAGGAAATGCACGTCGCACAGCACCTCGTTGTTGAAGAGGAAGGCGAAGCGCTCCTGCACCGTGGGCTTGGTGGCCTGCCAGTTGTACACGGGCTCGCGCAGCAGCGCCGCCGCCCCCGGCTCCTCGGCCGCCCGCTCCCCGCCCGCCGCGGCCTGCGCGCCCGGCCCCGAGCCCGGAGGGGACGTCCCGGGGGCAGCGGGAGCCGAGGCGGCGGCGGCGGCCGCGTTGCCGGGGGCGGGGGCAGCGTTGGCGCTGGGACCCGGGCCGCCCCCCGCGCCCGCACCGACACCCGGCGGGCACGACGCGCGGCCGCCGCTCCCACCCGCCGCCATCTTGTCGGTGCGGCGCCGCGGGGCGGGCGGGGCCGGCCTGTCTGGCTGGGGCGGGCGCAGGGAGGGGGAGGGGAGGGGAGGGGCGACGGGAGGGGGGACCGAGGAGGGGGCGTGGGGAGAGAGGTGGGGGAGGGAGAGGGAGGGACGGAAAGAGCGGCGGGGGCTGGTGGAGAACCGGCTCCTCAGACCCGGGGCTCCACATCCCAGAGCTCAGACAGGGACCCCACCCGCTACATCTCCTGCTTCGGACTCGCACCCCGGACTCTAGACCTTCACTGCAGACCCAGGCCCCGGATTCTAGATCGCACTCCTCAGACCCCCAGGCTCAGACTCCAGACGCTGGATCCCGAATCCTGGACCCTGGGTCCCGGACTTCAGACCTCGGATCCTAGGCTGAACCCCAGTCCCCACACCCCAGATCCTACATCCCACACCTCAGGCCTCAGCCCACTTGCTCCAGATCTCAAGCATCACACCCCAAGCCTGGACACTGAACCCAGTCTCGGGACCCAGATCCTGCCAGGTACTCAAATCCCAAATCCAGACCCCACCCCAGAGCTTGGACCCCAGAGTCTATATCCCAGACCTGGGAACCTGGGCCCCAGCCCTCAGCCCTGGGTGGTCTGCCTGCCCAGTGGAGGGAACCTCTGCTGTACAGAGGGGCAAACCGAGGCTGGGCGGCAGACTGCTGCTGTATTGGATGCTCTGTGCATCCAAGACTGGACGGATACACAGGACCGTGCTCTGGGTGCTCTGGGCCAGGTCCCTGTGGATCGATCCTACAGCGCTCCTAGCTCAACACCTTGCAGCCTCATCTTATATAATGCATGTATGAAAAAGGTGGGAACTTGCAAATGCCAGAAAAATATAGGAAAAATGAACACCATTTATCATCCTATTATGCATAAACAACCAGTGCATTTGTTTTTTTTTTTATGTTTGTTTTGTGTTTTACAAAGAGCAGCATCTTTTTTAAATTATCAACTGAGGATATGTTTATTGATGTTAGAGAGAGAAAACCGCAGACAGAGAGAAAGAAAAACAAAACAAAACAATGATCAGTTGCCTCCCTTACTCACCCCGACCAGGGATTGGATCCACCACCTAGGTATGTGCCCTGACTAGGGATCGAACCTGCAACCTTTTGTTGTACAGGCCCACATTCCAATCAACTGAGCCACTCAGCCAGGGCTTGCTACCTGTAATTGTTACTGATGAAAGATAACTTCAGCTGGGCTCCTGGGTGCCTTCAACACCTCCCACAATTCGGAGAAACATCCTTGATTGCTGACAACAAGATATTCCAGACCGTATTGTACCTTCTTGCCCAGAAACAAAAAAGCAGCTATTATGTTTCCATAAGAACCCTCATTCCCTGGGGTGGGAAAGATTATTGAAGACTGCGTTTTTAATACTGGGGACTCCTCCCCAAGCATTGCACACAGACTTTTGGTGGGAGATCATTTAAAGGCTACTTCAGTGCTCAGGTAAAATTGATAAGTTTTAAAGACTGTGAGTTCATATTGCTATTTCCAGTGTAGCTCTAACAATACTCCTTAACAGGTGTCCTTAGTAATTACACCAACCAGGCCCACCAGCTGTTATTTTTAAAATTTTAAATTGATTTGAGAAAGAGAGAGAAACACTGATTTTTTGTTCCACTCATTTATGCATTCATTGGTTGATTCTTGCATGTGCCCTGACTGGGGATCGAACCCACAACCTCACCACATTGGAACAGCACCCCAACCAACCGAGCCACCTTGCCAGGGCCATAAGTCAAGTTTTATTGTCATGTAGACACACTCATTCATTTACTTCTGTCTACCTGCTCCCTGGCTTCCAGAAGAATCTTGAGTAGTTGTCATATGGCATATGAAGTCAAGAATATTTATTCTGTGGCCCTTTACAGAAAATATTTGCAGACCCCTTCTTTTTTTTGCAGACCCCTTTTTTAGAAATGATTTCACACTTTTCTTTCATCATTTGGTAAACCATATAAATTTCTTAAGATCATGATTATAACTTGTGAAATTTCTTACTTGTTTTATCTGTCAACATAGAATATAAGTTCAGATCATAATAGTCATATCAACAGTATCTAAAATAACTTCTGCTCTGGCTGATGTGGCTCAGTAGATTGAGCACCGGCCTATGAACTGAAAGGTTGCTGGTTCAATTCCGGTTCAGAGCACATGTCTGGGTTGTGCACCAGGTCCCCAGTTGGGGGGTGTGCAAGAGGCAACTGATCGATGTTCAATGATGTATCTCTCACACACTGATGTTTCTCTCCCTCTCATTCTCCCTCCCTCCCCCTCCCTCTAAAAGTAAATAAACAAAATCTTTTTAAAATAAAAGAACTTCTGGTTGAATATTAAGATCTAAGGTCACAGCAGCTGTCATGGCATGAATGACTGGCCAGCTGGCTGATCAGTCCAGGACCTGGGCATGTGCCCAGTGCTGGTGGCCACTGAGATGAGAGGACAAGTTTATGTGGTGGAGGATTCCAGAAAAAGTTTCTGTAGACTAGCTCCTAGGATGCAAAATAGGGCAATGGAAAGAATCCACCTCCAAAATGACACGGCTGAACTGCTCTGGCCGCGCTGAGCCTGGAGGCTGCCTTGGCTTGGGCCGTTTGTTCTCTGAGCTAATAAACTATGAAGTTAAGCAAGTAGAATCAGGCTTTCTGTTACTTGTGGCTGAAAGCATGTAACTGATGCAGCTGGCCCTGCTAGCCGCTTTGAACACCTCTTGCTAATGACAGACAGGGAAGTAACTTTGTTCTTGCCTCCCTTATAATAATCCCTAATGTTATGTGGTTATGTATATAAACAGTTGCCTGGTGAGTAGTTTCGGTTATCTGTAAGCACAAATAAAGACTTGGAGGGACATGGGGAAAATGTCTGGGGATGTGTAATAGTTTCCTAGGACTGCTGTAACAAAATTTCACAAAGTTAGTGGCTTAAAACAGCACATTAATTATTGCACCATTCTGGGGTCTGAAATGGGTCTCATCTGGCTAAAATCCAGGCCTGGGCAGGCTGGTTTCTTCTGCAGGCTCCAGAGAGAATCATTTCCTGCCTTTTCTGGCTTCTAAGGGTAGCTGCATTCCTGAGTCTGATCTCTGGATTACATCTCTGAGTCCTGACCCCCTGCCTCCCTCTTACATGGGCCCTTGCGATGATCCTGGGTGCCCTGGGAAATCCAGGAAAATTTTCCTGTCTCAAGATCCTTAACTTCATCCCGTATGCAAAGTCTCTTTTTTTTTTATGGAAGGTCACATTTTCACAGTTTCTGGGGATTAGGATGTGGACATCTTTGGATGGGGGTATTATTCTGCTGACCACAGAGTGAATGGACTATTATTTTTATGATTCTAGGGGTTGGCTGGGCATTTCCTGCATTGATCTTACTTGGGCTAATTGATGAGCCACAGGCACCTGGAGGATCGGGGAAGGGGCTGGGATGGAAGGTGTAAGATGGCTTCTGTGGCATATTGGGCAATGGGTGCTAACTGCTGGCTAGTTTTCCGCACAGCAGCCCGGCTTTCAAGAAGCTACACTGGCTTCCTTACATCACATATAACTCCCACATCTCACTTCTGCCTCATTCTATGGACCAAAGCAAGTCACACGGCCAGGCCTAAATGCAGAGAGGGGTAGAGAGACAGACTTCCCCTCTGGATGAGAGCAGCCTCAAAGTCCCATTGCACAGGGACATGATATTGGAACGAAAGGAATTTGTGGTCACTGCACAACCCACCCAAGCCCTTTGGTCCAGCTATTTAAGTTCATGTTCTTCTGTCAGTGTTCTGACACCTGACACGCTTCACCTGGTAGCTTTCAGCCATCAGTTCTTACCTGATAGGGTGTTGGGAAGATCAGCTCCACGCAGGTCACTCGATGGGACAGAGGGAAACAACAGAAGCCATTCTGCGTCTGAGGGTGTCACAAAGAGGCACAGCAACTGCCCACCTGCAGTGGCATTCATACATGGTGATAAGTTGAAAATCAATGCACATAGTCTGCTCGGGTCCCACTAGAAGACACCACTTTTATTCGGAAATTTGGAGGGCTTCTGGTTTCACCAGGCTTGAAAGGCTAGTGAAGCAGGTGATAATCAGCAAGAGTTTGTAACTCTTCATGAAATTATTGATTCAGGCAAAGTTACTAATGGTGTAAAGACCCTGAGATGAATGGATGGTGGGGAACAGAACCATCACACATGCAGGATTCTCATCACACGCAATACCGTCTATATTGCTAGCAAGACTCCTCAAACAGCTGTAGTCATTAAAAAGGATGTTGAAGGACAGACGGGTGGATGGACTAGGAGCCTAAGGCAGACCACACTCACATCTGGAGGGCTGGTTACGGTAGAGGAAGAAGTGCACAGCAGCGCAGAAGAGACGCTCTCTCGGTGGGTGATGCCGGACCCTGGCTGGCGTGGCTCAGTGGGTTGGGCATCATCCTGCAAACCAAAGGTCACCCTTCGGATTCCCTGTCAGTGCCCATTATGCCTGGGCTGCCAGGCAGGTCTCCCATTGGGGGCGTGCAAGAGGCAACTGATCCGTGTTTTTCTCGCCCATTGATGTTTCTCTCCCTCTCCATCTCCCTTCCCTTCTCTCTAGAAATAAATATGTCAAATCTTTTTTTAAAATGAGACTGGAACAACTGGATATTGCTACTGAAAAAGTACCAAATGGGACCCTTCCCTCACACTACACACGAAGTCAGTGTGGGGAGGACTATGGACGTAAATGGGGAAAGCAAAACAATGACATCACAGAAGATGATGCCGGATAATACTTCTGTAATCTTGTGTTAAGGATTTCTGAGACAGGTCACATAACAATAAAGAAAAAGCATGATACATTGGGTTATATTAAAATTAAATAAGAACTACTTGAACAGCGCCTGGCTGGCGTAGTTCAGTGGATTGAGTGCAGGCTGCAAACCAAAGCATCGCAGGTTCGATTTCCAGTCAGGGCACATGCCTGGGTTGCAGGCCATGACCCCCAGCAACCGCACATTGATGTTTTTCTCTCTCTCTCTTTCTCCCTCCCTTCCCTCTCTAAAAAATAAATAAATAAAATATTTAAAAAAAACTACTTGAACAATTTAAAAACTTTTTTAAATAACATTTTATTTATTTCTTTTTAGAGAGTGCAGGGAGGGAGAAAGAGAGAGAGAGAGAAACATCAATGTCTGGGTTGCTGGAGGTCATGGCCTGCAACCCAGGCATGTACCCTGACTGGGAATCGAACCTATGACACTTTGGTTTGCAGCCCACACTCAATCCACTAAGCTACACCAGCCAGGGCTTCCAGTTTCTTTTTTTTTTTTTTAAGAATGTGTTTTGTTTTCATTTTTTAAAAATTTATTTATAGAGAGGGAAGGGAGGGAGATAGAGAGAGAGAGAGAAACATCAATGTGTGGTTGCTGGAGGTCATGGCCTACAACACAGGCATGTACCCTGACTGGGAATTGAATCTGCGACACTTTGGTTCGCAGCCTGCGCTCAATCCACTAAGCTACACCAGCCAGGGCTCTGAACAATTAAAAAATTTTTTTAAATAAAATAAAAAATAAAATGATACCTGGTATCTCCTAAAAAAAAAATAAATAAGAACTGTTCAAAAGACACCATTGGGAGAATGGAAAGGCAAATCAAAAAGGAGGTATTTGTAATGCATGTAACTGATAAAAGGCTTAGATCTAGAATTTATAAAGAGTACCTACAGTACTCGCTGGTGTGGCTCAGTTGGTTGGAGCATCGTCCAGTAACCAAAAGGTCACAGGTCCAGTTTCCAGTCAGGGCACATACCTAGGTTGTGGGTTCAACCCAGTCCGGGTGTGGGCGTGTGCGACCCCCAGTCTGGGCACAAATGATTCCCAGTCCTGGCACCAATCCCCACTTTGGGAGCATGCAGGAGGCAACCAATCGATGCTTCTCTCTCACATCAATGTTTCTCTCTCTCCCTTCCTCTCTCTCTTAAAAAAAAAAAAAGTATTCCTAGAAATTGAGGCAGCCAAGCTGAAAGTTGGGCTGTACTCGGCTAGATGATTCACAAGAGTGAGAATCCAAATGGCCAATGAATTACAAAGTGGTCCACCTTACTAGCAAATAGGGAAATGGAGATTAAAACCACCATCAGATAGCACTACAGACCCGACAGACTGGGAACCAAAACTCAGGTGTGCTAATAAGCGTTGCAAAAATACAAGCCAATGGGAGCTGTCATATCCTTGTGGTGGGTAGGGATGTAAATTTATGCAATAACTTTGAGAAAGAGTTTAATATTTTCAAGTGCATCTGAACATACACAAACACTACAGCCTGGTGATCCCACCCTTGCATATGTACTTTAACAAAGCACGTATACAGCCAGCCACATTCACAGCAACATCTTGTTTGTAACAGCCCCAAGATGAAAATAACCCAAGTCAACCTGAAGATGTATTCATGCAATGGGATACATACAGCCATGAAAATGAATACACTCAGCTACAAGGAATAACTGAAAAGAACCAGACCCAAAGAAGTACATGCCGTATAATTTCACTTATATAAATTTTTGAAAAAAGCAAAACTAATATTGTTTAGGCTGCATACTCATGTGGTCAAACTATAGACAAGGCAAGATAAGTCATAATCATAAAAGTCAAGTCACCGGCTGTGCTGGGGGAAGGGAAGTCCAGGCCCACACGGGGGGTCCTGAGGTTGCCAGGGTGCGGGGAAGGGCTTCTCGGGTCCTGTCGGGGGTCACGTGTTAGCGTTAAGATAACTTGTTAATTTGTCCCTTTGCACCACAAGCACTGCTCTGAAAGTGTGTAACATTTCACAGCAAAAAGGTTTTCACAAAAGATATCAGTCAGATTATCAGTAGTTCACCCCCTTGTAGACTTTTTATTAAAGAAAATATAGGGAATTCAGAGAGCATCAGCCATTTCAACTTTGATGCAAAAATGCAAATCTTTGCAGGGATTCAAACAGGCAGCAATACCTGACCCTCAGTTTTGTGTCTTGTTGTATCTACCCTGTTGCTACAGAGATAAATCAGAGCTTAAAAAACAACCACCACCCTTGGAGACTTATTCCTTCAGTAATACATAAGGAAATATTCTGAAATGAAAAAATTTCAATTTTAATATGCCTTAATCTTGATTATATTTTAAACTAAAGGCTTTTCATAAGAACCCCTAAGTTTGAAACCATTTTCAATTTGTAAGTATACTTGATCGATTGATCGGTTTTCACTGATTTTAGAGAGAGAGAAAGGGGGAGTGAGAGAGAATGGTGATTTGTTGTTCCACTCATTCACGCATGCAAGGGCGGATTCCTGTGGACCGACCTGGGACTGAGCCTGCAACCCCGGCGCATTGGAACACTGCTGTAACCAACTGAAGCTGCCTGACTGGGCTTGTAAGTAAACATTTTAAAAAATCAGCTGTGGCTCTGATTGGTGTGGCTCAGCAGGCTGGGCACTGTCCTGCAGAGAGAAGGGTCACTGGTTTAATTCCCGGGCAGGGCACATGCCTGGGTTGCAGGTTTGGTCCCTGGTCAAGATGGAGGCAACCGATGGATACTTCTCTCTCACATCAACGTTTCTCTCCCTTTCTTACCCCCCCTTCCCCTCTCTCTAAAAATAAATTAAGAAAGAAAATTAAAATCACCGATGGTTAGAGAAGACTGCCATGCCCCCTCCTCATGGTGTTGGAGCCTTGGGAAAGGTGGGGCTGATCATTTTGATTAGAGAACATCTTCCTCAGGAACAAGATTGTCTTTTCTTTTTAAAAATATTTTATTTACACATTTAGAGAGAGGGGAAGGTGGGGAGAAAGAGAGGGAGAGAAGCATCCATAGGGCGCCTCTCTCAGGCACCCCTGCCAGAGGCCAGGCTCACCTGTGCCCTGACCAGCAATCACACTGGCAACCTCCTGCTTCGTGGGGCGTCGCTCAGCCACCTGAGCCCAGGAGCCAGCGCGAGACTGTGTTTCCTAAACAAAATCAGGGCAAAACGCAAAAGCTGAGGAGTCGACAACCATGCTATTTCAAATCACCGTACTAAGGACACACGGGCGATCAAAGGTAGTTAAATAACTTCTGAGGTATAATCTACATGATCCGTACTTATTTTTTAAACATATCACACCTCTGTGAGGATAAAGCCAGGGAAGAGACCAACGTATCTCTCAATAAAGGTTTTTGTGTTTCGAGTTAAATTATTTTTTAATTTCTCTCAACCACAGAATTTCTTCCCTCATGTCATACACTCACTTGCAAGGTCACAGCTCTTCAGCCATGTGCTGGGGACATCACGCAGAGCCCCGGCTAGATGGATTTCTGGAACAGGCACAGCCTGCGTGGCAACAGAAATCGGGGCAGTGGTTGTCTGGGGAACGGAGTGAACTTTCTGCGAGGCAGGAAAGTTCTAGATCTTGATGAGGGTGGGGTGATATAGGTTCCTGTCTAAACTACTCATCAAACTACACTTAAGATCTGTGTAGATCACTGTAAATAAACTGTATCTCAGTTAAGGTCGGCCAACATAATAATATTACATTTTTGCCTTCAGGTCTGGCTGCAAGACACAGATTACCAATGCTGAAGGTGAGCCCATCAGTCCCAGGGTCACAGGGAAGATCACCATGACTTTTTTGCCTCACCCGATTGACATTTCTTGCTGTTTGTTGATCAAACACCTGTCCCCAATCTCTTGCAATAATTCTTTTGAGAATGTGTGTGTTTTTCACCCAGGGGTCCTTGAACCACCACAGCCCTCTCTAAGCCAGCCTGGCCTGTAGATGGCGCTATTTACACAGTCAACCCGAGGAATTTTACGTATACATGTATGTATTTTATTTCCTGCCTATTCTTTTATATTGTTTTTTAGATTCAACTGTTGATAGCTATGTAGTTATTGCCATTTTATTATTCATATTTTTACTTTCTTCTTCTTAAAAAAGACTCTTTAACATTTTATATAATACTGGTTTTGGTGGTGATGAACTTCTTTAGATTTTACCTTGTCTGGGAAGCTCTTTATCTGTCCTCAGATTCTAAATGACAGCTTTGCTGGGTAAAGTAATCTTGGTTGTAGGTCCTTGCTTTTCATCACTCTAAATATTTCTCGCCATTTTTTTCTGGACTGCAAAGTTTCTGTTGAGAAATCAGCTGACAGTTTTATGGGAGCTCCCTTGTAGATAACTAACTGCTTTTCTCTTGCTGCTTTTAAGATTCTCTCTTTGCCCTGGCTGGTGTGGCACAGCAGTCTGAGTGCCAGCCTGCAAACCAAAGGGTCATCAGTTTGATTCCCAGTCAGGGCACATGCCTGGGTTGTGGGCCATGTCCCCAGTAGGGGGCACATGAGAGGCAATTACACATCCATGTTTCTCTCCCTTTCTTTCTCCCTTAACCCTCTCTCTAAAAATAAATAAATAAAATCTTTAAAAAAAGATTCTCTCTTTATCTTTAACTTTTAGCATTTTAATTATGGTGAGTCTTGGTGTAGGCCTTTTTGGCTTCACTGTGTTTGAGATTCTCTGAGCTTCCTGGACTTGTCTGTTTCCTTCGCCGGGTCAGGGAAGTTTTCTTTCATTATTTTTCAAATAGGTTTTCAGTTTCTTGCTCTCTCTCTTCTCCTCCTGGCACTCCCATGATGCAAATGTTGGTGTATTTGAAGTCATTCCAAAGGCTCCTTATGTGATCCTCATTTGGGGGGATCCTGTTTTCTTTTTGCTGTTCTGTGTGGGTGTTTTTGGCGTCCTTATATTTCAAATTGCTGATTTGATTCTAAGCTTCATCTGCCCTACTATTGATTCCCTGTAAATTTTTCATTTCAATTAGAGTATCCTTCATTTCTGACTGGTTATTTTTTATGGTTTTCATCCTTTTTGTATGCTATTAAAGTTCTCACTAAGTACATTTATTCTTCCCTTAAGTTCATTGAATATCCTTATAACTAGGGTTTTGAATACTGCATCTAGTAATTGCTTGTCTCCACTTTGTTTTGTTCTTTTTCAGTAGTTTTGTTCTGTTCTTTCACTTGGAGCATGTTTCTTTGTCTCTTCCTTTTGGCAACCTCCCTGTATCTGTTTCTATTATTAGGTGGAGCTGCTATGTATCCCAGGCTTGGTTGCGTGGCCTGATATAGCAGGTGTCCTGTAGGGTTCAGTGGCACAGCCTCCCTGTTCTCCTGAGCTGGGCACTCCAGGTGCACTGCCCGCCCCGCCCGGTGTGGGTTGTGGACAGCCTCCTGTTGTAGTTGAGCCTTAGTTGCTACCGACACATCAATGGGAGAGATTTACCCCCAGAGCAATTGATTGCAATGACTGGCTCCGGACTGTTGTTGAGGATCAGCTGTGCAGGGGCCCATCCACGCTACAGGATTCACTTCAGTGGGGTTCTCGTGCCCGCTGAGTGTTTCATTTGTGGAGGTGTTTGCGTGGTGCTCCGGTGTGGTGCTCCGACGTGGTCTGAAGCTGTCCACTGGGTGTCCTGGCTCTGGCACCTCCTGGGAGGGGCAGGCCAAGGTCAGTCGCTACATGTGTTCTGCCTCAGGCCACAAAGCATGAGCTACAAAGTGATCTGCAGATGGCGGCTACTTGTGCTGGGTTTGGAGGTGCTCAGGAGAGGCCAATCTGTAAATGAAGGCCAGCTGCTGCCAGTGCTGGGACCGTGGCCACTTAGTGAGAGGTATGGGGCACGCTGAGGCCAGATGCTGCTTGTTTGAGAGATTTTAGCAAAGTCTGAAGCACAAGGCAAGACAGGCTGTTAGCATGGAAAAGCCACTGGAAACAGTTTGGGTGGACTTGCAAGTTGGAAGGCGGTGGGGGGCAGTGTCTCAGGGAACCACCGGTGCTGGGTGAACAGTGGTAGCCAGGCTCATGGGGGCTCAGATGTGGCACCGGCCCAGGAATAAATTTAAATTTATTTCTGGAGCTTCTACAATTTCTATACGACTGTCACTGGCCAGCAGGGTGGACAGTGTCCTGTCCCACTGTGCCGCCTTGACGTTAGGACACTGGAGCTATCACACAGGGGTGTCATTCACACCAAAAATGCCTGGTGTGGAAGGAAATACACTGGGCAATTAGCAAAAAAACTGGGGGGGGATGTGGCCAATGCAACTGCAGCAGAGCAGGATATGCCACCCCAAAACATGCTGCTCTGGCATAAGAACTCCTCTGAGCTGAAGGCATTTAGATGCCTAAAATCTCCTATCTGCCTAAAAGCAGAGCCTCTTGAGAGAAAATGGTCATAAATCCCTTCCTGGGATCAACTCTCTTGTTTTCTCCTCTTGGAAAGAGAAGCCGGCACCACTCCCAGACAGGCTTTGTCACGAACCATTGTACCCCCCGTCTCTTCTCCTGAGGGCCCATTTGTCTTTCCCAAAACTCATTTGCTCTGCCATCAGCAGCCGTTGCTTCCTTGTCTTCCCTTGTTACTGTGTGTGAAAGCTCTCAAACCTCACTGCTCCTTTGGGCATTCACTTGTTTCCGTAATGCCCCAGCATGTAAAATTAATAAGTTTAATCAATAAAGATAAAAGTTAATAATGCCTCCTGTTAAAATGTCTTTCATTAGTTTAATTTGCAGACCCCCAAATTAAGAGTGTTGAGAGAAAGGTTTTCTCCCCCTACACACCAGAAGCTCGCCACATAAGACCAGCCATGGGCGGATGCTCCTTGATTCCACTTGGCCTACATTAGCTGGGGTCAAAGGTAAGAATGCTTCCGACAAGCCAGCCCAGTCTTCTCCTTGCCATCCTGGCCAGGCGGGGACCTCCTGCAAGTGGGTCAGTGACCCCAAGTAGGCAGGGCCCAGGTCAGGCACCGGGTGCGCTCTGTCTGGACTTAATCCTTGGGCCATTTGTAGTCTCGCGCTCGCAGCAGCTCCTGCTGCGGGGTCTGCCTGTGCACAGAACGGAATATTCACCCGCAGGAATGGCACGGCCCCTGTCGGGTCATGAACTAAGCACATGGCTGGGTTTGGGGAAACGAAGGAGTCGCCTTTGACTGAATCCAGCCAGGAGCTTGTAGCTCTCCATAAAATTCTCAGAACTCCAGGGGTGTTGAAACGACGGGCGGAGTCATAGACGGGGAGCCAGGTCACTGATCTGGTCACATGAGTCTCAGACACGCTGCTTGCATCACTTTTGTCCCAGGATGAATTCCCTGAGTCCATGTCTGAGGTCTGCTTCTGGGAGGCCTGGCCCAAGAGAGACATCAAGGGGAGAAACCGCAGTCGGGGATCTGTGGGTCTTCAAATAAACAGAAGGGCCTCCAGAAAGTCAGTGACAGGCCTGATCGGTGTATCGACATGTTTACAGCTCAGCTGAGCAGCCAATTCTGTTCCTCTCGTCAAATGTGAGTAAGTATTTAACCAGTTGGAATGTTCTGGAAGAACTTTGCACCCGTTCAGAAAGGGTTGTGCTGCACCAAGGAGCCTTGGGTAAACAAACAGGGGCACCTGAGCCAAGGCGACGGGCCCCACCCCCGTCCCTCCTCTCGGTTATCTCTTCGGGATGTGGAAGACCCCCGGTCCTGCAGACAACGAGGTCCTCTCCTTGGCGACGAGACCTAGCACCGAGGTCCACTTCCCCTCCATTTGGCAGAGCCCTTCATGGGGAGACGGACCGCCCCGTCCCGGAGGCAGCACTGGGAGGAGTGGAGCGCTTGGCGTATGTTACAAGAGACGGGCGCCAGGCCAGCTCTGCAGACTCTGAAGGTGCCTGTCACTGTCCTGGGGGAGGGGCAGAGGCCATGAGGACGTTAGCTCTGTGTTCTGATTTCCACGGCGTCAGGTGAGCCTGTCTGCCCATCAGGACCCACCGGGTGTGTGAGCCCGGCAGCGGCCGAGCGAGAGGGAGGCTCCCCTAGCTGGTCTGTAAAGCAGGGCGCTGCTTCTGCCCTGGCTGGCTGGTGACCTGAAGGACATGTGAGCACGTTGTCCTGTCCTGCACCACCTCTTTGTCTCCATAGGGTCCCTGTGCCCTCCAAACGCTGGCGCCACGCCCCCTTCCCTGGAAAGTCCCCAGGAGCCAGCCCCCATCCCAGAGGCAGAGCCAGTCCTGCGGGCACAGGGATGCGGCCATGGCAGGGGGCGGCAGACCAACCCCAGATGGGGTGCCAGGGCTGCTGTGCCCCACATATTCTGGGTTCTCTCAGCGGCGTGATAGGGCTGCAGCCCTAACCTCTTGGGGCTGGGCAGGCTCGTGTGAGTGGTCTGGCCAATGAGCTATGGATGGAAGGTTCGTGAGTAGCCGGGACGACTCCCTGCGAAAGCCTGGCCCTTCTGTCCCACTGGAGGCTGTGCGCCTGGGAGCGGCGAGATGCGGCCGGATGGGCCCCGGCCATCTAGGGATGAGCCAGAAATGAGCCCATGTGGGGCTCGTTCGGTTTACTTGCTTTTTCATTGTAGCAAAACACACTTCACCCTCTTAACCACTTTTGAGTGCACAGATCAGGGGTATTAAGTACAGTCCTCTTTTGGGCCAATCGTCCCCACCATCCAGCCCCGAAGGTTCTCATCTTCCCAGACTGAAACTCTGTCCCCATGAAACACTCCCAAATTCTTGCCGTTCCCACGGAGAAATCAGCCCTCCCACAATCTGGCGCCTAAGGGAAGGACCAGGAGCCAGGACCTGCCAGCAAAGCAAACCACAGAGTCGACCTTCCCGGTGACCATGACGTCACCCGACACACTGACGCGCAGGAGAACTCGTCCGCGGGCAGAGACCGTGCGGCGGGCCTCCCCGCCACAGGGGGAGGGGAGCTGTGACCGCTGCCTCTCCTTCCCCAGTGTGGACGCCTTGCATGAAAACATGTATTCATGTACAAATTTGTTAAAACTCACCGCACAAATATGTTTTCTATATTTTCCTCCTTGGAAATAAAATAGTCCTGGGACATAGCAAATACGTATTGCTTTCATGACCAGAAGGCGGGGACCAAGTAGAGAAAGAGAGGCAGAGGGGCAGAGCAGACCTGAGTGAAATCAAAGAAACTCCGGGAGAGCCTCTCCAGCTGCAGACGCATCAGCGGCTTGCCCGTGCACAGCGACGACGGGGCAGCTCCACGCCTGCTCCCCGACCGAAACTGTCTCTTCCTCTGTGTCTG
Source organism: Phyllostomus hastatus (assembly GCF_019186645.2). Taxonomy (NCBI): domain Eukaryota; kingdom Metazoa; phylum Chordata; class Mammalia; order Chiroptera; family Phyllostomidae; genus Phyllostomus; species Phyllostomus hastatus. The sequence goes on along the minus strand of NW_025333640.1, from coordinate 3,995,601 downwards.
GGTCGCCTGGAGGGGCCCTCCCAGCTAGGGCCCCAAATGCAGGAGTTCATAGAACTCCACTCCCACTGGGTCCTTGGCCCTTGCCTCCACCTCTCACTCCAGGGTGGGGGTCCTGGTGACCCCCCTCCCAGATGCCACCCACTGCTGCAGAGTTTGTTACCCCAGGTGGCTGTGGCCCAGCATGAAACCTGGTGAGGAGTGTGAAAGACAGGAGAAAGCCCCCGCCACATCTTACAGAGCTGGGCCAGGGCAAGCGCCCTGTCACGCAGAGGAAACAGGGTGGGTGTTAGAAAGCCATCCAGAGACCTCAGTCACTTGGCCTCTCCCTCCAACAGCGTTTTATGAGCACCACTGTATGTCCAGGGCACCGGACAGATGGATGGAGTTCATGAGAGCTGGCGACCAATCAACTTGGGGTGAAACCCAGGACAATACAGAGGCTGGGCCTCTTTCACTGAAGAGGGAGGGATTTCCCACCAGGGCCCCAGCAGCCCACTGGGCTACGTAAATTTAAACAAGTTAATGAAGTAACTTGTTTCTGTTTCTCATTCTCATTGGCCACGTCGAGGGCTCAATAGCCACCTGTGCCTGGTGACTTCGGTGTTAGTGCAAATGGAGAACGTGTTCATCATGCCAGAAAGTTCTGTCTGAAGCTGCCTGGTTCATATGTGACGCGGGTCCATTTCCAGGTGGAAACAGTGGGTGAGCTGAGCTTCCCTTGGCTGAACACACACTGTTTGCTGTGAGACCTGCGGCTGGACGAGGGAGGAGGGAACCGCACACACGCGCTGGATACAAGGGAAAGTGGTGACTTCCTGATAAGATGCATTGTAGCGATGTCCACATTGCAGTTGTGACATTGTAATAGAGTTTTGCAAAATGTTACCACTGGGGGAAACGGCAAAATGTTTCTTGTAACTGCATGTGAATCTATTTACAATGGTCACTGTAAAAACTCACAGCACAAAATATGATCTTGATGACTGCATTCTTTGATTCCCCCTTGAATCCCCTGTTTAGGCCAGGGGCTTGCTCACCCCTCCTTGGTTCTGACCCCATTTTGGAGAGGCCATGAGCTGGTTTCTTGCCATTGTGTGCCTGACACCAGGCTGCAGCCGCAGCGAGGGGTAAGATCATTCTGGGAGGTGGGGACTGCAATCCACAATGAAGGTCTACAAGTTGGACAAGGCTGAGTCACTGGGGTAATGACCTTGGGCCAGGAATAACCAGGGGTCGACCTCCCAACCCTCATAGGACCCCCCTACCTATGGAGTGGGTGCCACAAAGAACATGCACATAAAACTCTGGCAATGCCAGTGTGTCCCTGTTTGTCATTTTGCAAATTGTTCTGGTGTCTTGGTAGTCTCTCACCAGAAGCTCTCTCCAAGGGCCTTTGGTGTAGGCGTTCTGGGACCCCCGACCTCGGAGGCCTCCTGCCCACCAAGACACGTGTGTGGCACTGGGCAAGCCCCCTGTCGTCGGTGTCTGAGCCTTCTGTAGTCTCACAGGAGGTCACAAAAGGGAAACTGGGGCAGGAGAGAGATGACGCTGTTGCCCTCACATTCCCCATGGGGAAACTGAGTCTCCATGAGGGAGTGATGGAAATTCCACGGCACCTTCATGGGGTTGCCCACTGACCCCAAACCTTACTGGGCGGCAGTGCTGCGTGGGTTTCACAGAGGGAATGAATACAGACCACAGTCTCGACCAGAGCCGCCGGGTTCCGGCTGTCTGTCCACACACCAGAGGCAAGAATCCGGCCTCCCCCCCTTCACCTCATCTCACCCCGTCAGGCTTTGACCCGCGTGTATGTTCTTCCTCATGTCTGACTCAATTCCATCACGATTTGTTTTAAACCCATTTATCTCTCTTCTGAGTGAATCTGAGACCAGGAAGCCACGGATTTCCTTCAGAGATGAGAAAATTAAGAAGGACAGTGATGTGGGGTGATTCACAGGGAGGGCCTGCCAAGGGGATTAGTGACAATGACAGGAATGAAAACTGGTGCAAGTCTCTAAGTCTAGGAGGAGGCACCCCCAGCCTCCTCCCCATTCCTTGGGGTGCTAAATCACTCCTGGTGCACTTATTGGGTACCTGCTGTGTACCAGGCCCTACATAAACTTGGTCCCATCATCCCTTTAATTAAAAAAAATTAGAAAGGGGGAGGAGAGGGGGAAAGAGAAGGACAGAAACAGATATGAGAGAGAAACATTGATTGGTTGCCTCTCATACCTGCCCTGACCTGGGGCTGAAGTGAGGAACTTTCACTTTGGGGGATGATGCCCACCCCACTGAACCAATATGGTCGGGGCTCATCCTTTTAATTTTTATTAAGAAGAAATTCAGCCCTGGTGAGTGTGGCTCGGTCAGTTGGAGTGTCGTCCCGTAAACTGAAAGGTCACAGGTTCAATTCCTGGTCAGGGCGCGTGCCTGGGTTGGGGGTTCAGTCCCCACTCTGGGCAAGTACAAGAGGCAACAGGTGGGTGTTTCTTTCCCAGATGGATGTTTCTCTCCCTCCCTCCCTCCCGTCTTCTCTAAAAATCAATAAGCATTTCCTCAGGTGACGATAAAAAAACAAACACCTCATTCTTTTAAAGTGAACAGTCCAATGACATTTAGTACATTTACCATGTCATGCAACCATCACCCCAAAAAGAAGTCCCATCCCCATCACAGTTGCCCCCGCCCCCCTCCGCTGAAAACCATGAACCCACTTCCTGTCTCTGTGGATGTGTCTGTACTGGACATTTTACATAACAGGAATCACACACTGCATGGCCTTTCGTGTCTGGCTTCTCTCACTTCGGTTTAAAAACAAAATGTATTCTTTTTAAGTTTTAGGTTTGCAGGAAAACTGTGCCATTACTAGGAAAAGTTTCCACAGCCCTGCCTGACCCTCCTGTGTTAGCACTGCACATAAATCAGCATGGCCGCTGTCTCGTCAAGGGGAGTGAGGGCAGCTCCCCAAGTAACAGATGTCATTCTGACAGCCCCCACTGGGACATGTGAGGACAGTGCCTGCAGGCAGCCGGGGAGCCCGAGCTGGCGTCTCTGTTTACCCAGGTGGAGACTGGGCCCTGTGCAGCCAGCGCAGCCGCAGCCGCCAGCCGAGGAAATGCTCCCAGCTGCTCCAGCTCCGGGATTTTCCTGCTGCTCCTGGAGGAGAGACGTGGAAGGGCGGGATCTGCCAAGAGGAAACCACCAACATAAAATCTGTAGCAGAGGCTCAGGGAACAAGCTGTGCTGGGCTGCAGGGTTTGGCAGGCGGCAGGGGGCAGGGAACGGTCATTGGCATGGACTGGCAGGGTTCCGTGCCACCTGGGAGGGTGGTGGCTTGGCGTGTAGCACCCACCTCTCCCCACCCACACACATGGGCGAGGCCAGGCAAGGGACGAGAGGAGCCTGGGGAAACTGAGATGTGGCCTTTGGGGGCTGGGAGGCCAGGAGACCTGGCTGAGCCATGGTCCTGGAGGGGGGCTGGCGGTGGCCTGGCCCGGGGGTGGGTAGCTGTGGGGTCTGAGAGGAAGGGTCTGGGAGGGAGCCGGACAAATGGAGGGGGCAGGGGCAGGCTTAAGGGTACCCAGGTTCCCTCCTGAAGGGCCAGGTGGCAAGAGGGTGTGCCACCTGATCTCAGATTTCTAGGCAGGAAAAGGGTGACCTGCTGCACCCTGCTATCTTCAGGGATCCTAGTGCCCACACCTTGCCAGGTGTGCTTTCCCTCCCAACAACCCAGAGAGCCCCCTCTCACTCCCGCCCGTTCAGCATCAAGACTGTCCCCAGGTTCTGGTGGGGTCACCTCCTCACACTGCCTGGCGTTTATCACGCTGTGATCTGCCCGGCATCGCCCCCACCAGGCCTGCTGTCCCTTGCCAGGCTGCCTTCCAGGGTGGCAGTGGCTCACCAGGCCCTTTGGGCCCCGAGTCCACACTCCACGTGGTGACAAGAACGGTCCTTCCAGAGCCGACATCCGATCGGGTCTCTGCCCTGCTCACAGCCCTTCTGTGGGGTCCACCCAAGAGAAACGAACACAAACGTCCACAAAAGATCCATGCAAGCGTGTCCACAGCAGCACAATTCAGTGGCCAAAAGTGGTAACGTGGACAAATGAAAGACAACGTGGCCTATCCAGACACTGGAATTACCACAAAAAGGAGCAAAGTGCTGGTACTCGCTTGAGTGGATGAACCTCAAAAACACGATGCTCTGTGTGGGAAGCTACAGAGGGTCCCAGGGGCTGACGCTGAGCGGGCCACCTGATCCCCACCCCCCCCACCCCACCCCCCAGATGAGCCAGCCCCACACGCCGAGTTGCAATCCACATCACTGTCAACAGTTTAAAGCCACTAACTAGGTTTGGGGCAACTTGCTTTGTGGCAACAGAAAACCAGGACAAGTTTTTATGAGTTTTATTAAATCCTTATAAAACAGAATACAAAATTCCGGCACTGACAGTTGGTGTCGAGGAGAACTGAGCTGCATCAGTGTGCCTGGTACAGTGGAGTTAAAGTGCTTGGTGTTTTTCCCCCACTTTTAAAAAACTTGAGTTGTCTTTTCAAACACATCTTAACATGGAAACACTGCCACTGCCCCTTCCCCCAGGGCCAGAGCAGCCTAGCAGCCCGGGGCCCTGGAGCCCTAGGACCCCGGTGCCCATTCACAGTAACGGTTCTGGCCAGTCCTCCAGGTTGCACTGTAGACATGATAGGGGAGAGGAAGTGGCTGTCCCACCTTTGAGGGGAAAAAAAAAAGCTGCTCACAGCTCAGCTTTCCAGACTGAAGTGGCCACAACACCTGTAGCTGGGTGAGGCCTCATTTCTTTCACAAAAAGGCAGAACCCCCAGTTGTGATACATTGAACCACTGATGGGCAAGCTATGATGGAGGGGAGGGCAGCTGCCCCACCCGGGGTCTTTGGAACGGCCAGCCCACAGTCAGGTGGGTGGGGACGGGCACCGGCCTGCAGACGGCAACAACTGTACAAGACTCGGGGGAGGGGTCAGTGTCCAGCCCCCCTGCCCACGAGGCCCCCCGACATTCAAGTATTCTTCAAGAATAGGAAAGGGAAGTCAACTGATGTTCTTAAAAAACTAATGGAACAGAATGAAAAACTAGACGCCAGAGGGCTGTCCAGCTGGCTTGCCTGAAGACCCAGCCGCAACCCGGGCTGAGCTGCCCTGGTGAGGGCGGGGGGGCCGCCCTGCTGGCAGAAGCACACGCGTGCACAAAGGAAGAAGCTTGTATTGCATAGTGTTTCCCACCCGAGGACAAAGAGGGGTGTCAGAGTCTCCCCAAGCCCAGCGGGTCATGCGACATCTGACCTGGGTACTGGGGTGGGATGGTTCCTGGGTGCCTGAGGGGCGGTTTTCCTGAAGGTGGGCAGAGTGGAAATGCTGCCTTTGAGGGAGAGGGGATTCAGCAGGACCCCTTGCCAGCCCTGGCTCCAGGGAGGGGAGGAGGCAGGGCTGACGGAGCTTCTACACCAACCCAACGGTCAACAGGGATGCAGCCGTGGTCAGATTGAGCCCTGAGCAGGGGCACTTGGGTGCCTGGGGTGGGGGGCTTTCCAGGACCTCCATGTTGGCTGACAGGTGCCAGTCCAGCCCCTCCCATTCCTCCAGTGGCCTGCTCCCCGAGACAGAGCACCCAGTGGGCATGGGTCTAGTTGGCAGCTCTCCGCCCCACTGGCCCACTCTCGGGACACTGCCGGCCCCCAGAGTGCCTTCGGGAGGAAAGGAGGTGCGGGGTCGGTCCAGTCCTGAGAACACGGTGGGGCCGGGGATGGGGAGGGGTGTGTGTTCCGGGGCCCCCCAGCTCTGGAAGACAGCTACGGTCCTCCTCTCCTGAGTCACATCGGGCAGGGGCACGGGCACAGGGCCTTTCACAGTACAGGTGAGTGTGTGGGGCCAGGGTGGCGGGGCGGGGGCACGTGCAGCACACACACCCTCTGCTCTTCTCCCAGGGCACCTGTTTGCTTTTAACACCATTCAAAGGGGAAAAAATGGGGATAGGGGACAGAAAAAAAGGAAAAACCCAACAGCAAAAACTTTATATAAAAAGACACCCCCAGCTGAGCTGAGCAACTCAGAACCCATGGTGGGGGGAGGGGGCGGGTAGCGCAGCCCGCTGGTCACTGGCTGGCAATAGCTTAAAAAACTCTTGAGATCTAACGGGGGAGGGAGCGACCAATGTACAGAGGGAGGGAGGGGTCACACGTGGTCCCCGACTAGGACCACAGGGGCTGCTGACAGACTGGCTCGCTGCCGCCGCTGGGCCAGCTTAGACTGGGACGGTGGGGAGAGATGCAGGCAGCGTGAGGTAGGTCGGATGACCACGGGCTGGCCCTGCTCCACTTCCTCCAGCTCGTCCTCCTCGCGCTGGGCCAGCTGCCGGTTCATGGCAATGGCCTCGGCTGCGAAGGACGTGAGGTCTTTGGCACAGCTGTTCCTAGGGACAGAGCAAGAAAGTCACCAAAGAGGGGGAGATGGCTGCCAGCTGCACCCCCTGCTTCCCTTGGAACCCCAGGGTCCGTGCAGTGCCCTGGGGGAGGGGCTGCAGGCCCTCAGTGCCCCCAACCCCAGCCCAGGGCCTAACCCGTCACTGAGTACAAGGACGCCCCGTGCCTGAGCTGCTTCCCCTATAACTTAAAGGGGATTGATTTTGTCTTTTTAAAGAATTTAACTTTTAACACAAAACCCCCTTGCACTAGGGGCTCCCCCTCCAGGCCCCAAGAGGTCGTGGGCCTCACCTCTGCAGGACCATGGGCGTGGGCAGGGTGTTCTCCGGAGCGCACTGCAAGGGGACCAGGGAGGCAGAGTGAGGAACAGAGCCAGGCCCGCCCTCCCCAGGGCCAGCCCTCCCAGGCCTGCAGCTGTCTGGGACACCGAGGGTCAAGGAGTACACCTGCCTGGAGGCTGAGGCAAGCTGGGGTGAAGCGGGTGTTTCAGGAGTGCCTGTGGTGGAGGCCAGCGGCTCCCCAGGCCTGGTGGCTCAACAGCCACCCTGCCTAACCATTCCTGGCCCAGGCCCTCTTCTCCCTTCTCAGTCAGAGTCTCCTGAAACTCCCAGCAAGAATTCAGAGCCCCTTCTTCTGGGTTACCATTGGGCGCCCTGCCCTGGTGGTCCCAGCTTGAATGACCACTGGCAGGGAGAAATGCCAGGCTCTTCTGGGGTCAGAGGGAACAGAACCCTGTCTCAGGCTGGCTGCCCACCCATTTGCTCCCTGGCTGACCTTAGCTTGCTGCTCTGTGCCAGGCGGGAAGAGGCCTGAGAGCTCCAGAGCACAGGCTGGGGATTTGCTAAGCAGCTCCTGCAGCTCCGCCCCAACCTGGCCAGCAGGCGGGGGAGATTTCCTGGGGCTCCTGGGCCCGAGGATGACCGTGACCAAGCCCCAGAACCACACCGCAGCAGGGGGCTGACACTGGGCCCCGAGGGTTCTCCCACGTTTGTTCTGAATCACAACCTGGGCCACTGGGGGCTGGACAGAGGCAAAGTCCCCATGCCCTGCTGGCCCCAGTGGGGCTGGTACTCACCCCCTGCACCCAGGGGTGCTGCAGGACCTGCGCAGCGCTCAGCCTCTGCTTGGCATCGCGAACCAGCAGCTTCGAGATGAGGTCTTTGGCAGCGAAGGAGATGTGGGCCCAGTCCTTCTCGGGAAACTCGTACTTGCCCTCTTGGATGCTTTCGAACAGCATGTTCTGGGGGAGGACCCGCAGGCAGGGTCAGCCACAGCCCAAAGGGCCCAGACATCTGATGGGCAAGTCTGGACCCCTGGGGGGCTGCCACACTGACAGGCTCTGCCAGGGTCCTGAGCCCTGCCCTGAGGCCCAGGAACCACGTACAAGGACCCTGGACTGGCTACTCAGACAACAAGCTCTGGAGAGCTGCCCTCCTGAGGGCTCCCTGATCTGAATTCTGGGCCTCCGGCCCTATACAGGAAACAGGAGCCCCGTCACCCCAAACCATAGGCCTCACTCCACCGCAGCCACCTGAACGAACTGTTCTCTGCTATAGGGGAGGGGACCCCAAGAGCCTCAAGAAACCTGCGAAGGTCAGGCCAGCACTATGTGGATGCGGTCAGCGTTCGGGGACCAAGCACTGAGAGCCGCACAGCGCAAGGGGTGGGGGCGCACAGCAGGTCCCTTGCGCACCTGGCAGGCTGGGCAGGCCTCACCGCGGTCCCAACCGCAGTCGCTGCCACAGTGGCCCACGAAGGGTGGGTAGCCACTGAGCAGGATGTAGAGGATGACACCCAGGCTCCAGAGATCACAGCGCTTGTCGTAGATGCTGGCCTCCTCGCTGAAGGCCTCCACCACCTCAGGGGCCATGTACTCTGCAGAGCCACACTGTGGGAAAGGGAGGGGGTGTGTGTGACAAGACGCAGAGGAGGAGGGGGCAACCTACAGGGACTTCCCAGAGTAACAGAGGCACAGGGCCGCCCAGTCACCTGAGCCTGAGCCCGCTATGAATGACAACCCTGCCTGGCTAATCATAGGCTGATGACGAGTGCCAGCCCCGCCCCCTTACCTTGGCCCCGCCTCAACCCCAACCCCAGCCCAATCAACAGGTGCTGACGGCCCGCCCCTCCTTGCCTGACCACGGCCCCGCCCTATCACACCCGAAAGGCCAATCATCGGCTGTTGCTAAGGGAAAGCCAGAGTTCCGAGGCCCCAGCGTGTGAGTAGCTCAGTATCTTAGCTTGGGACAGGATGCAGTCCCAGTTTCCCCAACACCTGCCCCCCCCCCCCCGCCCCCCGCCCCATTCCCAGCCTGCGCCTGACCCTGGGGCCCTCACCGGAGTTAGCAGCTCTGGGGTGGAGATGGGGGAGCAGTCCCCATTTAGTTTGATGCCACTGCCCAGGTCAAAGTCACAGATCTTCACAGGGGAGACCTGGGAGGGGTTTGGGAAGGGAGTGAGGTGGGGCTCCTGTCCAACCTGCACAGGGCCCCATCCACCACATCCCACAGGGAATGCCACCGCCGCACCCCCCCCCCCCGCCCCATTCCCATACCTGGTTGGGGTGCTCACAAAGGATGTTTTCTGGCTTTAGGTCTCTGTGGGCAATGCCTGTGGGTAGAACCAAGAGGCAGGGTCAGTGGGTGGGGTGGGCATATCTTTCAGGAGCCCTGAGCAGGTGTGCTGGGGGCAAGGCTGGACACCCACAGAACCCAGGCAGGATGGTGAGAAATAGGTGGCACCCTGAGCAGACAACCCACCTTTGTTATGCAGGAAATCCAAGGCGCTGGCCACGTCCTGCACGACCACGCTGGCCTCCAACTCATTAAAGTGTCTTCGCTTGTGAATGTGGCTCAGGATGGAGCCTGGGGCCAGGCCATGATGGAGGGAAAAAAATGTGTAAGGATCACCTCTGTGTCCCCAGGCCACCACCCAGCAGCCCTTCCCACCCGGCAGGGAAGTCCCCACTCTGGCCTCCTTCAGCCCAAAGTTCTTGAACAGAGCTACTGTGTGGACAGGAAGCTCAGACCCCAACCCCCCCCCCTTGGGTGTAGAGGACCCTCTAAAAGGTCTTTCATGGTGGCCTTGAGCCCACAGCTCATTAGGACCTCTCTGGGCATGTCTCCTGGACCCCCACGTACCGCCCCGCATCTTCTCAAACACCAGGTAGAAGCGGTCCTCCTCCTCGAAGAACTCAATCAGCTCCAGAACGTTCCTGGGGCAGGAGGGATGGGGGCAGGACAGGAGTGAGGATAGGAGTAAGGCCCTTGTGCATGCCCAGTCCAGGAGGGGCCTGCCCTCCCCACCTCCACCTGCCCACAGGAAGGCTGGGACTGGTCCACAGGCCTCCTTCCACCTCGCCAACCTTGAACTGCTCCCTAACATTGGGCCCAACCGCAATGGCCCGGAACACAGTGGGAGCTTCCTACATGCTTGCTGCGGGTAAGAGGCTCTCAGGCCCATTCATCTGCTAAAATATGGCTTGGGGCTGAGGGTGAGTCACATTACCTGTGTCCCTGGCACTGATACAGCATCTCCACCTCCCGAAAAACCCTGCTCCGAATGTGGCCCGGCTGCTTTTCGATGATCTGAAAGGTGTGGGGGTGGGGGAACACAGCAGATGGGTCAGCCTGACTTTCCAAAGCCCAAGGGGCCCCCACCAAAAACTTTCCCTGTGCCACGCCTGAAACTGTTAGAGCTTTAGATCGTTAAGCTCTAGAAAGCAGAGCTCTCCTATGGGGACCCAGAATTTGCCAGAAGTCAGAACTGCATTATCAGCACAAATAGTGGGGCAATGTGTTTCCTGAGCAACACCGAGGGAGGGGTGAGTGGGACAGGAAGGCAGAGAAAAGGAGCCAGGCCCTCTCCACTCCTGACCCTGACAAGCCTCAGGGATGTGTTTGGGACCTGGGAATACCTCTTCACAATGGCAGGTTCCCTTAGACTGAGAAGCGTCTCCTTCCTGACGAGGAAACGGGTGGCCACTGTGTTGGCTCCCATACCACCCAGGGTACTAGAGGGGCCTCTGGGCACCTGGCTGCCAGCCAAGTCATACCCACTTGCCTCTGTGCCAAGTCCTGCCTCCCTAGTCCCACACCAGTCTGTGTTGATGTCTGTGGCGCCACGAGCCTGGGTGTTTCAGGCCAGCCCAGAGTGGCCCTGCTGCCCACCAGCAGACCCAGCCCCCCAGACTCCAGAGCCTTGGCAAACCAACCCACACTTCAGTCCCAGCCCTGCCTGGCACCCAGGAGCTCTAGCTCAGGGCCAGAAGGTTCTGGGCCCATCACCCACATGACCTTCCGGCCACCTTTGCTCACAGAGAGGTGGGTCAGAAGGTGCCTCAGGTCCCCTCTTGGTTGGGAGTGTGAGCAGGCTGTGTCACCACCCATGCCCAGGGCTCCCTGCCCACCACAGCAGCCCTGAGGAAAGGAATGCAGTGTGTTCCATGGGCCAGGGTCCTGCAGCAGGCAGGCACACAAGCCCACTGGCCTCTAAGATCTGGGTGTATGCACTGTCCCACGTATCTAGTAACAAACACACCTGTCCCAAAGAGGGGCAAAAGAACCAGATTCCAGGGCCTCTTTCCCTATCTGTCAAACAGTGACAGTAAGCCAGGCTCCCCAGCAGGCTCCTTAGGGGAAAGGTGCTCAGAGATACCCCTGGTATGCACAAGGTGCTCCATTCTAAGTGTTTGGGTTTTGTTTTGTTTTTTTTAAGATTTTATTTAGAGAAGCATCGATGTGTGAGAGAAATAATCACTTGTCTTTTGCATACCCCCACTGGGGATCTGGCCTGCAACCCAGGCATGTGCCCAAACGGGGAATTGAACTGGTGACCTTTTGGCTGGCAGGCTGACACTCAATCCAATGAGCTACACCAGCCAGGGCTCCATTCTAAGTGTTTAATTCTTCCACACCATTGCCCACTGCACCTGGGAGCTTCCAGGGGGCAGCGACCACAGCCACCTTTGTGACTGGACTTCCACCACAGCCTGAAGTTTCTGGTCAGCCGTACCTGCCAGGGAGCACCTGGCCTCCCCGCCTGGGCAACCAGCCTCCTGAAACCCCGCCCAGCCTAAATGCAGGGTCGTGAGAAGAGCCTGGAAGGTTTCTTGGAATGCAGAGTCCAACAGTCTGGTCAGACAACAGAGGTCACAGGGCCACAGGTCCCAGGCCATACCTTGGGTCAGAGGCCACATGGAGCACGAAGGAGGCTCTCCCCTGGTCTCCCTCAATGCTGAGCCCTAAGCATGGTATTGCCTTTTAATCCTAGTAACTAACCCAGGGACACTCGTTGTCCCTGGGGGCCAGCCTGAGGTTACCCAGCAGGCGAGTATCAGCTTTGATAAAAGCCCTGCCCCACTCTTAGTGGCCATTCTGGTACCAGGTTCTCAGCCACCGGCATAAGGGGCTGCCCTTCAGAGTCACTTCCCGTCTCTGCCTGGATGTGGGGACTCGGTGCAGGCTGACCTGGATTCCTAGGGGTAGCCTGAGTCACTGGCCCTGGGGCCATTTTTAGACACTGGTTTTCCCCAGTTTTGAGTCCAGGAGCTTGAATGCCAGCTGCCTTCCTCCCACTACCAGGGTCCACACCAGATCCCAGGCGCTGCTGGGAAGAGGTAAGGGGACAGGTGAGGGCACTGTGCTCACCTTAACAGCATACTCCTGGTTGGTGATGAGGTTGATACAGGTCTGCACACGGGCGTGGGCACCCTCCCCAAGCACATCCTCCTGCAGCTGGTAGACATCTGGGGAGCATGGGTGGTAGTGAGAGCCACCCTGGGTGGCCTAGTCATCTCCCCACTGTCCCTGGCTCCGCCCACCCTACTCACCTTCAAACCTGCCCGAGAAGCTGTCAGTTGCCCGGCACCGCTTTTTCTTCTTGCTCCTTTTCTTGGCATCTGGGATGTCGATGGGCTGGCTCGTGGGCATATCTACATCAGGAGACCGGGACATAAGGCCCATTTGGCCCCTGCAGCTCGCAGGTACCACCTAGCCCTCCGACCCAGTCCCCACCCTCCTGGGCCCCTCACCAGGGCGGGCTGGGCACTCCAGGCTGAAGTCAGTCTCCCCGGGGTGGGCTTGTTCTAAGGAGAAGGCCAGCTCGAAAGGATTCTGCCCCTGCAGAGGAGAAGAGGAGTAAGCTCTCAGGCCCTGTTGCTGCCAGGGCTGTCTATCACAGAGTGACCTGGCCTGCGTACATAAGCCAAGGGAGAGAAAGCCTGGTTCTGACTGACCATGAAGAAATAGACCTTCTACCCCCAGCCCAGGGCCCTTGGGGCCGCCAGGGAGCAGGTGCGAGTCACTGTGGGTACCTTGATTTGCTCATCTGCAAAATGGGGACAGCTGGCTGGGGATCAAAGGTGAAGAGCTGTCAGCAGCGGGGTGATTTATCAGCTCTAGGGTGGAGCTCCCAGCTAGCTGCCCTGCCTGCTTTCCCACAGCCTCCTGGGCTCAGCCCTTCCTCTGTAATGGGGCGCCATCAACCTCCCTGCCTTATGCTGCTCTCTCTCCTGTTCCACCATTCCCCCGCAGCTCACAGGAGAGGCACCCACAGGCTCTAGCATGAACACTGGGCTGCCTCTGCCAGGGCCACAGCCTGCATTGTCCCCAGATACCCCTAGGAGGGCAACCTTCACAGGCCTAGTGCCCAGCAAAGAAACTAGCCCTGTCAGAGAAGGGCCTCTTCAAGGTCACTGGGTGGCCCCCGGAACTAGGGAGAGGTCACCAGACCCTGCCCAAGAAAGACAGGTAGCTGGGCATTGGAGAAAACTCCTATGTGGCAAATAGAGGGCTCCTGGGATAAAGCCATTTCTGCAGAGCAGATGATCCTGCGTGAGGACTGACAGCCCCTCACATAAACACTTCAAGGCTGGGGCACTGAGACCTGGCTGGGTTCCTTCAGGAGTTAGTTCTAATTTAACTCCCAACCTCGTGGGGGGCCAGGAGGTCAGGGCCCTGGTGGGCATGGGGTGGGGGAGCCTGTATCTGCAATACAGGTGCTAGGGCTAATGCTGGATGAACTGGGCTAAGTCACTGGCCCTCTCTGGGCCTCGTGACAGCTGGGGTTGGGGCTGTGGGATGAGAGTCATTCAACAGAGAAGAAACTCCAGGAGAACCCTAGGGACACCCGGAGGGGCCCACTCTGCCAGGCCAGATTCCTACAGACAAGAAGCCCGGAAGCCAGGCCAGCTGCAGAGGGGGCAGGCAGAGGTCAGAGGGAGCAGCTGAATAACAGGCCGGCCCTCCCAGCCTCCCTGCCCACCCTGCAGATATTTGTTAGGAGGTACAGGGGAAAGGGAGGAAGGAACCACTGCAGCCAGTCTGCTGACACTCATCCACCAGCCCCTGCCCCTGCTCCTGGGGCAGACTGGCTCCCATGGGGACTGTAGTCAATGCTCTGGTAAGTCTCCATCTTCCACCTGAAACGAGGGGCCCCAGGGAAGCCACAAAAGGGGATGAATAGGATGAAGGGGATGATTAGGACACAAGGAAGCTGTCCCCAACAACTGCATAAAGGTGCAAGGACCCAAGGGGGATCATGGGTGTACCTTTGCCATCCCCATATGTCTGTCCCAGCCCCCAACTCAAAAGGGCTGGACCCTGGATAGCCACCTCAGCCAAGATTCCCCGTCCAGTGTCCCTACTCCCTCCCATGAGACTCTCCCAGCCCCACCTCAGCACAGGGCACAGGGCTCTCAGGCGGCCTGCAAACGCCAGCCTTCAGGCCTAGGCAGTGTAGGCGGGCCAGGCCCAGGGCTGGCTGTGGGCCTCCAGTCAGCAGGCCTTGGCAGGAGGTGGCTGGAACCATCCAGAAAGTTTGAGTATGCTTTGACCGCAGAGCTGGCCCTGCCCACTGACCCTGTCTCAGCTCAGATCCAGCCCCAGGAGTTAACAGACCACCACCAGTGAGATCCTGAGTCCACCTCCCTCCCACCCAGCCCCAGCCACTTGGACACGCCAAGACTGTCACTATGCTGTGGGGGGATGACGTGCATGTGCACGGGGTGGGGCACTGGCAGGAAACGCTGGCTGGACAGGCCTGGGAATTCTAACCCAAACACTCTAGGCTGGCTCCTCCCACCCTGGTGTCTCGCTTTTCTGTACACACACACACACACACACACATACACACACCCAGGTCCTGCCTCCTCTACAGGGCAACAGGTCCCTGCCCAAAGAGGCCCAGGAAAGCCATTACATAACTTGACAGGCGGGGTGGGGTGGCTGCTGACATCACTGCGTCCCTTGGGCCAGGCCCTTTGGAGCCCCTGCCCAGCACCTGCCCGACCCCCTAGACTTGCTCTGAGACCAAGACTCTGAAGCTATGGGGCCACCATAGAAACTTCCCGCTCCAACAGGAAATAGTACTTGGGCCTGGGGTGTCTGGGAGGTGCAGAGCGTGGGTGGGGGGCATCCAATCTACAATCCCATTCCTCAGACCACCTAGGAGGGCATGTGTGGGAGGGGTAGGCCTGCAGCCCTGCAGCCCTGCCTGGGGCTCTTGGAGGAAGGACCCCACAGACCTCATGGTGCTGGCAACAGGACTGTGGCCTGCTGACGCCCCACCCTGCGCTATACACCAGCTGGGGCTTGCAGGGTACTCATAACTAAGGGCCCCCACAGGCAGGGGCCCCTGGCCGGCCTAGAGTTCCTAGAGGAAAGCCTCTAGAGGACCCAGGGCGCATGAGACTGGACTGTCGGTCGCTGACTCCACCACCCGCGCACACACCGCTGGGGCAGCCCCAGGGCCCGGCGGGGGGGGGCGGGCAGGAGCCTTGGGGATCCTAAGGATGAGCTCCGAGCTTCTCCCACCGGCCACTCGGGTGGCCAAGGCCGGGGCGCCCCTGAAACCAACAAGGCCCTCACCTTGAACGAACGATGGAAGCCCTGAAGTTCGGCTGTTTTCTTCTGCACCATCTTCTGTCCGGGCCCCGCCAGCGGGGGAGGGGACTACGGGCCCCGGGGGCGGCCCGTGGGCGCGGGGCGGCTAGGGAAGGGTCCCTGCAGGAGGGAGCAGACAAAGGAGGGCGTCAGTGGCCGCGGCCAGCGCACCGGGAGCCCAGGCCTGGACGGCGAGGTTCCGCGGGGCCCGATCCCCGCGCCCGGGTTGGGGACAGGCCGGGCCGGGGTCGCAGGGCCGCACTCACCGGGGTCGGGGTCGGGCCGGGGCCGCAGTTCCTTCGCCGCCGCCGCCGCCGCCGCCGCCCGACACGCGCAGCGCGGACCGCGCGGGGAACAGCAGCGCCGCCGCCGCCACCACCACAACCACCGTAGACCCCCACCACCCGGGCCGCCACCGCTGCCGAGTGGAGTCGCGCGCGCCCTGCCGCCGCCGTCTTTAAGGGCCAGGGAAGGCCCCGCCCCGACGTAGACCCCGCCCCTAGGGCCCCCGCCCACACGCGCGCGGAGGGGGCGGAGTTGGGAGGGCTCGACGGGCTTGACTGAGCTGCTCGCTCTGGACGTATCTGAGCTTGCGCTGTGCAGCGTGCTGTGATAGGGGCGCGTGATAGAGGAGGGGTTACGGCGGCTGCAGGAGGGCCTGTTTGAGACTTGGGGAGGCCTGCAGGACTCCGATATGGAGCGGGAGCTGGATCCTGGCCCTGCCCTCTGGCTGGTCCCCTAGTGTGCCGCCCAGGTCCTAGGATACACTGACTCTTTTTGACGACGTTTCTCCACTAGAACCTGCCTTGCAGCTCCCTGATCCAGGCGCCAATTGCCCTCCAGACACACTCGAACAGGCTTTGAACTTCCCTAGGGTTTCATCCTGTTAGGGAAAAGGGACCATAGTAGGGGATAGGTACTAAGATCCATGAAGGACCTTCCCTCAGTCCTGCAAAGGAGGGTTTCTTCTGGACTGATGGGGTGGGGGACCAGGACAGGAGGTAAAACAATCCCATTTCTGCTCGGGCACCCGACCCAGGATAAGATATAATCAGCCCTGCCAGCTCCCTGTTCCCCCAGCCCAGTGGAGCAGCCTGGGTACATGGGGGGCACAGGCCTGCAAGTTGGAGTCCTCCTGTCCTCCAGGCCTTAGCTTGTTCTTCCAGAGGCCTCCAGCCACCCACTCCCAACTCCCCCAGCCAGGCCCTGCTGACCCAAAGGTGGACTGTCCCCTTATCCACCAGCCACTTCTATTTATATGTTTCCCCCACAAGACCACAGCTCAGGCCATAGGAGCTGTAAGGCCAAACCTCAGCCAGCCCCCCATGTCGTTTGGAAGAAGCTC
Source organism: Phyllostomus hastatus (assembly GCF_019186645.2). Taxonomy (NCBI): domain Eukaryota; kingdom Metazoa; phylum Chordata; class Mammalia; order Chiroptera; family Phyllostomidae; genus Phyllostomus; species Phyllostomus hastatus. The sequence continues at coordinate 3,978,921 of NW_025333640.1, read as the reverse complement.
CCCAGTCATCCTCTGCATGTGCACATGTGCACGTGTGTGTGTGTAGACACATACATTGGCTCCAGGTGCCTGAGGCTGGACTGCCATACCTGTCTGCCCAGGGAAAGTCATGGGTCCTTCCTCATCCTCCCACCTCTCTGGTCATTTGGCTGTTGTTTGCCTCCTGTGTGTATGTGGTCACCTGCATGTCTTCATGCACTTCTGGATGGCAAAGTGGGTACTGATGAGCCACTGCCCCTCCGCAGAAGGTCAGCTCCATGAAGGCACAGATTTAGTCACTGCCCAGTGCAGGACCTGGCTCACAGGCAGGAAGTGCTCACTGAGTATTGTTGAAAAGAAGGGATGTGTTTGAGCATTTATATATGTGTTCACACACACGCACGTGTGTGGGGTTGTGTGTGTGCCTGTTACAGCGGTTGTTTAAGTGTGATAGCTTCTTGTGGCTGCTCTAACAAGTACCATACAGGGTGGCTTAAAATAACATAAATTTATACTCTCTCTCTTTGGAGGCCAGAAATCTGAAATCAGGGTGTCAGCAGGGCCACGCCCTGGCTGGTAGACTTTAGGGGAGGATCATTCCAGCTTCTTCCAGCACCTGGTGGTGCCAGCCATCCTTGAGTCCATGGACTTGTAGAAGCACGAGGGCTAGCACTGGGACTGACTTAGTGCAGGCATCCGTGGGTGCCTTGGCCGTGCTGGCCTGAGTGAGACAGCCAGGCACAACCCCAGCCCAGCCTGCTCTGGGGGCGAGGGGGGATGCTAGCGGGAAACAGCAAAGCGGAAGGACCTCTGTGCCCTGCCTGCTGGCTCTTAGGTCTCAGCGCTGTCCTGATGCAGGCTGGCCACCAACCCCAGACAGCCAATACCTGCCATCTTCCTGGAGAATCGCCCTCTTTACAGGCCTAGCTCCCGGAGGTGTTGGGTTCTTAGGGTCTGGGGAGGGTGGGAGGGCTGGAAGGTACATCTGGGGGCACATCTGGTCCTTCCCACTCTGTCTGCTTTTCCTGGGGTCTCCAGGGTCTCCCCTAATTCTGGGAGGTAGATCCAACCTGCCCCTGGGTGGAAGGAACCTGCCAGGAAGGTGAGGCAGGAAGCCTGGCCCCTATTCTCAAGTCTTCTGGTTTCCGGGCAGCAGGTTTCCTCCATCCAGTCTGGGGCAGTGACAAGTCAGCAAGAGGCAGGTCCAGACAGGGCTGATGGGCAGGACAGGCAGGGCCCAAGACAAGGATACTTCCCACCAAAAGATGCCATGGAAAATGGGCTGCCTGGGAGGGGGACTCAAGATTGTCCTGGAGGGCCAGGGGCCAGCCTGACGCTCCCAGAGCAGGAAGAAGTTTCTGGGAGGTGATGGCCAGGAAAAGGAGAGACTGGCAGTAAATGCCTTTCCCACCCCAGTCATGGAGGGGACTTGGCAAACCTTGGGCCAAAGGTGTAGGGAGCTGGCTCTCTGGGAGGTGCCCTGTCCACCTCCAGCCAGCCCTTGAGAAGCCCCTCACTTCTGCAGGGTGACTCTCAGCCTATGTCACATGTAGGATCATCCCAAAACCCCAGAGGAGACACAAGGCAGGTCCTGACTGCCAGCCCTGGGGTCTCTGCTTCCCTCTGCCTCCTCTGAGCCAGGAGGAGACAGGCTGGGTGGGCGGCATCCACTTTGACCTGGTCAGGTGGCTGGAGCCCTGGCCTCCTGGTGGCTCAGTCGGGGGCTCAGTTGGGGCTCAGAGTTCACCTCCTGGGTATTGACTAGGGAATCCCAGGCAGCCCAGAGCCTCCACAACCAGCAGGTAGGGCTCCCAGACTTAGCACATAAAACAGAGCATGGCAGTAAAACTTGAATTTCAGATAAACGGTGAATAACTTTTCAGCATGAGTCCCACGTATAAATATGTCTCAAGCAATTATTCGTTGTTTACCTGAAATTCAAATTTTACTGGTGCCCTGTATTTTTTCTGGCAACCCTACCAGGGAGTGACAGTAAAGACCTTTGTCCCCCAACATTAAAAAACTGGCACCAGTGTGATGTGTATGCAAGTGTGAGCAGGCTGGGGTGTGTGTGTGTGTCTGTGCATGTTCACAGAGGCACTGAGCCAGTGCATCTCTGAGAGTGGAATGGAGGTGTGGGGAACGTGCATGCATCTGCCTGGTGTGTGCACACATGAGGTCAGGGGTGCCCGTGCGTGGGGTTGGGTGCTATGGGGCTGGTACTGGGACCATCGCAGTATCCTCACAAGCCTGTGCCTTTGAGAGGATGGTCATTCTCTCCTCCACTCAGAGCCAGACACCTGAGGCTCAGAGGGTCACAGGGCTGGCCCTTTAGTGCTGAGCTACTGTGGTAGGGGCAAGGAGCCCAGATCCCAGCCCAGCTTCTAAGCTAGAATCAAGGTCAGCGCTAGAGACTGGAGTGGTTATGGGTATGGGGGGGGTGGAGTCAAGAGTCCTGGGCTGGCACCCAGCCTGGCCTGCATCCTCTCTGCATATTCTCACCTGTCTGACCCGCCCCCTGCCCAGGGACAGGAACTACAAGCCCCAGGAGTTCCCTAGATAAGTGAGGGTCAGGGGCCAGGGCCCCTGGCAGTGGGACCACGAGGCAGGAACATCTGATGCAACTGGCTGTAAGTGTCTCTTCCTGTTGGCTGACTCACAGCTCACACTCCATTCCAGTGGCTCAGCAGTCTGGGGCAAGAGCCAGGGCTCCAGTTCTCCTGGGGGGTGGGGGGGTTGGCGGGGGCAGGGAGCAAGGAAAGCAGGGGCGGGTGTGGCCAGGAGCTCCAGGCTGTGCAGCCCACCAGGCTGTGGTTGTCTCTGCAGGCTGGGGGCCCGCCCCACTGTGAAAGTGGGTAGCACTGCCCAAGTCCTGCCTCTCAGGGATCAGTCACCCGAAGTCCCAAGGGCCAGGGGGTGGTCAGGATTGGTTCAGAAGATGGCCAAAGGGCATCACCCTGTGCAGTGACTGACGATGGGGCACTTGGCTTGTCATCGCTTCTCTGCCACGTCCAAGGCCTTGGACACTCAGGTGGCTTTCAGGGGAGCCAGGTTTCCTATTCCCGACAGTGACCTGGGGCATCATGTTTTGAAGAGGGTGGAGGCTTTCACGGCATGTGTACAGGTCCTAGGAGGGGCACAACCAGAGGGGGACAGAGAGGAAGACCAGAGTGTGGCTGGTTGGGTATTGGGGGCCAAGAGAAAAAGGGAGGCGAATGTGGAGGAAGCCCTGTGCTTGGCCAGGCTGCACCACTCAGCTCACCTGCTCCCAAATCTTATCTCACAGCCAAGCGCCTCTCCCTGCTGGCTGACTCCAGGAGTGGCTCAGGGGCCAGGGTCAGCTTTCTGCCAGGCCAGGCCCCAGGCTTGGAGTGGCTCTGAGTTCTGTTTGTGCTAACAACACTCCACGTAGGGCCAGGCAGAGGGCAGAGCTGGCTTCATGCTTCAGGAAGCTCAGTTATGCCCTGATGCAGAATAGCACCCCCCAAAGACATCCCCTTTTCAGTCTCTGTACCTGTGGATATGAGACAGAGGAACTTTGCAGGCAGCATTAAGTCAAGGACCCCGATGTGTGGATGACCTTGGATTCCCTGGCGGCCAGCCCAGTGTCATTACCGGGTCCTCATCAGAGGGAGGCAGGAGGGTCAGAGTCAGAGATGGAAGAAGTGGCACTGCTGATAGTGAGGACATAGGAAGGGGCCGTGAGCCTGGGATGCAGCCCCTCTAGAAGCTGGAAAAGGCCAGAAATTATTTTCCCTGGAGCCCCCGGAAGGATCAGCCATGCCCACACCTGGATTTAGCCCCTTGAGACCCATTTTGTATTTCTGACCTCCAGAACTGTCATAGAATAAATGTCAAAGAAAATCCCTATCCCTGGCTGCACAGCTCAGTTGATTGGAGCGTTGTCCCTTACACTAAAAGGTCAAAAAGTTGTGGGTTCACTCCTCTTCGATCAGGGCACACACCTAGTTTGTGGGTGCAATCCCTGGTCAGGGAGCATATGGGAGGCAACAGATCGATGTTTCTCGCATTGATGTTTCTCTCTCCCTCTCAAATCAATAAATATATTCTTGGGTGAAGATTAAAAAAAAGAAGAAAAGAAAGTCCATAAATCTGTGGTAATTTGTTACAGCTGTCCTACTGGCACTAACCCCAGAGCATCCCAGAGTTGTCATTTTGCAGACAAGCAAAATGAGGCAAGTCCAGCCAGGCCTGGAGGCAAACCTCGTTTCCTGGTCAGGGTCCCTTGATGGGACAGGAGACAGGGGCAAGGTGTCCAGGGGACAGGAGAGGCTTAGAAGCCTGGACTGCTGGATCTTCCAAGTTGCCACGGAGGCCCCTAGGACCAGAGGCAGAGGGTTGCTCCTGACCATCGCGGGTGAAGGAACTAGGCTCCAGAAATGTCCTCCCCCAGGGATGAATATGCTTGTGCTGCTAAATGCTCGAACCGATCTGCTGCCGGGCATGTGACCCGGAGCCTCTGAACCCTCCCCGCCCTCTGCAGTGCCCTCCCCAGCCTGTTCCTACGCCGTGACCCGCATGCCATCCCCGAGGCGCCTCCTTTTCATCCACGTAGCCTTGGCAGGCTACCCTGGGGTAACGGGGGACGGGGGGCGCCAGCGTGGGGGCCGGAGACTCCCTCGTCCGGGCTACGAGCCCTAAGGACCCCCTATGCCCCTACTCTGGCGCTGGGCAGACCCTGTCCTGTGGCTGGAGCGGTTGCCGGAGCAACGTGTTTGCGTCAACGAATGTGGCGCAGGGCCTAGGGCTCTGTAGCCAATGAGATTGTTATTGTCTGGGCGGTTCGAGTAAGGCCGCGCCTCTTTTAAAGGGAACGCACGCGTCTTTTTGAGCTCTGGTTGCACCATGGTTCAGTGGGGAAGGAGCTGCCCACGACTGGGGGTAAGCCTGCCGGTCTCCCTGAGCCTCAGTTTCCCCAGGTGCCCATAACAAGGTCGTAGGGACGGTGTATTCAGAGTCCGCGGCTTCCCCGAAGGGTGCCCCTGCAGTAATGCGGCGCCGCTATGTACAACTGGACCACATGCAATGTCCTCCATCCCCTGGGAGTCACCACGCCCCTCGGCTTTAGCGAGAGCGCGCACCTCAGAAGGCCTCATGACAGGTGAGGGTCAGGATTTGTTTCCAGGCCTGGGCCCCTGCACCCACCCCTCTTCCCCCATGCCAGGGAACATCCCTTACGAGGATTCTTACCCACCCGGAGAGGTGGGGAGTTTGGATCCACGGGGTCCCAGGTCTCAATGCCCGGCGCTCTCACCAAGGGCTTTCTGTCCTAACTGCGGAAAGCCAAGGGATAGTGGTGACGAGGACCTGTGGATTCCAGGCATCTATGGCCATAGCCACAATGTCCCCCCACTGTGGACAGGTCCTCTTCTCTCTCCTGCATCCTCCCTGTCCCAAGCCTGGACTGCCTTCCCGAGTGTGGTCTGTAGGGAATGGAGATTGCCTGAGGCCCAGACTCCTGCTAAAGCTGGCCTCAGGGAACAGGGCTGGCATCTGAAGCGGTGGCAAGGCCCAGAGATTTGGGGAAGAGAGGATCAGTTAGTCCCATAGCGTTCCAGGTCCGAAGCAGGCTTTAGGATACAGAACCAGCTTCCTCCTGTGGCCCTCCCTCCTGCCCCCTCATTGACCACCACCCCAGCACCCTTGGACTCCACTAACCTGGGGTGTCCTGCTTTGATCCTTGTTCCTTAGGATGTCCGTGATGTAAGATGTTCGCTGTAGGGAAACTGGGTGGGGGCATCTGGGAACTCTCAGTATAATTTTGCAACCTTTCTGTAAGTCTAAAACTAGTCCAAAATAAAGTGAAATGAAAGAGAAAGCACCCATTAGTGTTAAGTAATTTCTAAACATTATTGTGTCTTCACCCCTGCTGACCCACAATAGATGACATTCACCACAGCCCTGCAACACACGCAGTTGGACATGCCTCCGAGGTGCCATGGCCTCCAGCTGTTCCAGAAGCAGTCCTTCTGCTTCCCAGCAGGTGTGCTGGGAAGGGCTGGCTTTGGCCTGGGTAGGCTGTGAGCTGTCGGTGGTCTCCACACTTCCCCAGGGCCCAGGACCAGTGGGAAGCTTGCCCACATGTCCAGGATTCTTTGGAGCTTGTGTAGATACCACTGGGGTGGACTGTAAAGATGGAGGAAGGGGCCACTTCCTCCTCTAGAAGCCTCTAGAAGTTGGAAAAGGCAGAAAATGGATTCTCCCCTGGAACTTCCAGAAACAACCAGCCCTGCCCACACCTGGATTTTAGCCCTGTGAGGACATCTGGCCTCCAGATATGAGGTGATACATATGTATGGTTTTAAGCCACTAAATTTTGGTGATTTGTCACAGCAGCCCCAGGAAACCACTGTGTCATCTCTGCAGGGTGATCCCAAGGGATGAGGGTACATAGGTCTTCTGCTGGTGTTATAATATCTAGGCATGACTCCTTGGCAGCTTTCAGGAACTGGACTGAGAGACAAGGATGGTCATTTGACAGGGGGTGAAATGGTTCCACTCGGTCTGCACCTTTCCTGCAGGACTGCTAGTGGGATACTTGTCCTTTCTCAGCCTGGCTATGTGGCCAGAACTCATGATGGACCCCAGAGCTGAGCCTGAGGAACTGAGAGAAATCTGTTTGCACACCTGGGTCACACAGTGGGAGGACAGAAGATGCAAAAGATGCAGGGTGTCTGCTGGTGTTCTGGGCTTGGGGCCACCTCATGACTGACCAGGGACCTTGCTGTGGGGTCCCTGCCAGTCTTGGGGCCCGTCTGTCACTGAGAGCAAGATCAGGGCCCAGAGAAGGAGAAGTTCCCAGCAACTTTGTTAGTCAGCACTGGAAGCCTGGGCTGGAGGCGCAGGAGTGAGTGTGCCTGACTCCATCTCCCCTTTCCAACTAAGTGCTGCAGGGGCCCAATGCCACCCGTGTGAAACTCAGGTCAACCCTGGCATCTGATAGACACTTAGATCCCCGACGCCTGGCAACAAAGCGACGGTGACCTGCTAGCTTGGGTGTGGGGACGAGACTGTGCCCCATCTGCTTGGGGTGGACATAAATGTTTCTGGCTATTTTCCAGCATGGCAGGCCTTCCTGGGAGCAGAATTCCCATCCAGCTGGGCAGGGCAGAGCATGATACCTGATTTTGTTTTTCACCTGCTTTCTGTGGTTTGGGAAGAAGGGCAGATGGCTCCAGAAATATCTAGGATCACACCCCTCCTCTCTCCCCAGGTGGTGGCTGGTGGTAGCATCAGAAGGTGAGCAGAAGTGCCCTGTAAACAGAGGCTTCAAAACACAGCAGCTCCTGGCACAAAGGCACAGAACTCTGCATGCGATTGGGGACAGCCACAGGTGGCAATGGCCTATCACACAGGTGAGTGGACAAACACAACGGGACCACCCACACCCTGGAATATCGCTCAGCCATGAAAAAGAATGAAGCTCTGACACTCGTTACAATGTGCATGGACCTTGAACACATGATGCTCAGTGACAGAAGCCAGATGCAAAGTGTGATCCCATTTTTGTGACATGGCCAGAACAGGGAAACCCACAGAGATGAGAAGTGGGTACGTGGTTGTCAGGGGCTGGGGAGGGGGTGAGGTGACTACTGATGGGCCTGGGGCTTCTTTTAGTATGGTGAGAACATTCTGGAACTAGATGGAGGTGGTGGGTGCACAACACCGAGTGCACCAGATGCCCCTGCATTGTGCACTGTAAATGGATGAACCGTGCAGCTTGTCAATGATATCTCAGTAAAGGTGTTTCGTGAGAGCCCAGCACGGTGGAGGCTCACAATTGCGCACGGTGCCAGAGGAGCTTCACGGTGCCGTGGGGGCACGAGGGGAACCTGCTGTCCTGATGACCAAAACTGGACACAAAGCAAATAGCGACGCACTGCAGTGCCTGGCACATTTCCTGGCCTGGATCAGCTATGAAGGAGAGCATCTCTGTGTGAATAAGCAGGGGTCAGGGATTCCTGAGAGTCTGTGACATGCAGACCAAAAGCTGCATGCCAAGACTGCACACGCTGAGACTGCACTTTTGAGAAGGATCTGCACCAGGAAACAAGGCATTTAAAGAAACACCTGCTTCTTACTCATAAGAAGCTTCAGGACAGTGGTCTGTGCATAAGAGAATGTGTGCTCACAGGCAGCCAACCTCTGCCTGGTGGCAGATGGACGAGGTACCGACATCTTGTGCTAGGAATGGACCCCGAGTCTTTGTATTTGCAGACATGTCCGGTGACAGCTTTGGTTGTCACACTGGGGGTGCTCCTGGCATTGAGCAGGTTGGTCCAGGGAGGCTGCTCAGCACCCCGCAGTGCCCAGAACAGCCCCACAGAGAGTGACCCGGGCCCAGCGTTGGCAGTGCCCAGGGTGGGAACTGGCCTAGAGAGACTGTCCTGACGCAGAGCAGGAGGAATCATCAGGAATGTTCCAGCAGCACTGTCTCTAGAGTTGAGTAACTCCAACCACTTTCATGTCTTCAAATAGCCACCTAGTGGGTGTTCCTGTCACTTAATGGGGCTGGATGTGTGACTCAGGCAGTGTCAGTTCCACTTAGTGAAACACAGTGGGATAGCTCTCAGGTGGCCATGTTGACCTGCCTCCTGGTGGTCGGGTCCTTGTGCAGTCCCCTTCCCTGACTTGCGTCTGACCAGTAAGGGGGTCAGTGGTCACATCAGCTTGTGGTGCCCCTCTGGCTCACTCTCTGCTGCTGGCTCTGACTAAGCATGTGGCCGTGTTTTGCTGGTTCATCTGCCAGCCAGCAAGAAACTGAGGCCCTTAGTCCTGCACCTGCAGGGAGCTGAATTCTGCCAGCAACCAGGCCAAGGGCTTGGAAGCGAACCCTTCTCTAGTTGAGCCTCTGGGTGAGACCCCAGTGCTGCTGACACCTTTACTGAAGCCTGAGCAGGGGATCCCTGGCCCATGGAAACTGTAAGGCGGCGAAAGTGTGTTGCCTCAGCCCCACCGGCAGGATCTCTGGCAGCTCGCCAGTACCCTGGGTGATGACATCTTTGATGATTTTTCCGTTTAGCCCCCTGATGACCTTGTTGAGCTGGTTGTTGTCCACCTTGGTGCCCATGCTGTCCAGGATCTTCTTGATGTACTTGGCACTGGGAGAGGAATTGCCCTTGAGGATGGCCAGCACGGAGACAGCAACTTAGCCCATCTCAGTGGCAGTGGCCAGTGTGTTGGAAATATTGCCTATGGTCATTTGTTCCATAGTGGTAGCCCATGAATACAGCTACTTCCTAAATAATAACTAACATAGTTAATACAGCTTCTCTTAAAGACACAGATGTGCAACCTCTATGTTACTCTCAGGAAGCTGATGTCGAGACTTTATGTTTCTTGTCAGGCTTTCTGACCCTGCTGCTGGGACCCTTCCCTTGAACTCTGCCTGGGCTGTTTTCTCTCTGTAGAGGGATTCGGGAGGAGGCTTCGAACCTGCCATGGCCGAAAGTTATTCAACCCTGGCTAGTAATGTCTAGTCTTCCTGAGTTCTGCATAGAGGTAATGACCTGTACAATGTTTGGTTTAATTTTTTTTTTAATTTCACATTTTTCATGGAGTCGAATATACAATTAATTAAAAAAGAAAATCAATTTTCACAAATGTTTTTATGGTATTCTGGCAGAAAAAGAGGTTCCCTAGTTGTGGAGTAAGAAGGTTTTAGAAGTCCAATGCTTTCTCCATTATACCACAGAGCCTTGAGTAAGAAATTTTTAAAATAGCCCTGACCAGGGTGGCTCGTGTGATTGGGCATCATTCAGCAAAGTGAAAGGTCACCGGTTTGATTCCCTGTCAGGTCACGTGCCTGGGTTGCAGGCCTGGTCTCTGGTCCGGGGAGCACAAGGGGCAAACAATCGATGTGTCTCTCGCTTTCTTCCTCCCTCCCCTCCTGTCTCTCTAAAAATAAATAAATAAAAACCTAAAAAAAAGGGTAAATAAAAAGATTTTAATTATTTATTTTTTTAGAGAGGGAGAGAAACATCGATGCATAGATGTTTCTTGCATACCCCCCACCAGATACCCAGCCTGCAACCCAGGCATGTGCCCCGACTGGAAATCAAATCAGTGACCCCCTGATTCACAGGCCTGTGCTCAACCACTGAGCCACAACAGCCGAGGCTTTAAAATAGCCAGTAAATAAACTTTAATGAATTGTGTACTGTTCCATCTGTATTAACCTTTCATTTCCTCCTTTCTCACAGTTTGCTTGGCATTGATATGACTTTGCCTGATCAACTTTGAACTCTTTATGCCTTTTTCATAACAGCTTTGTCAGGGTGTAATGCACACATAAGATTCTCCTATTGGAAGTGCACAGCTCAGGGGTTTTAGCCGAGTTGTGCAACCATCCCCACAATCCATGTCTATTGGAACAGAATAAAGTGTTAGGATTTTGACTTTTCTCTCTTGTGAGGTCCTCCCATTTCAAAAGGAGAATCAACCACTATCTCTGTAACAGGGTTGGCCAATTTCGTTTTTTCTGTAAAGGCCGGATAGTGGTTATTTCAGCTGTGAGGGGTGGGGCTGATGCCTCCCCGAGCCGCTTAGCTCTGCTTTGTAGAGCAATTGCCCTAGATGATATGCAAATGAGAGAGCAAGGCCCTTTGCCAATACAATTTTATTGACAAAAGCAGAGGTGTACTGCCTTTAGCCATCCCTGATCCTTGACTGCTGCGGCTTCATTTTCCTTGAGCCAATCTTGTGTCGTGCTTTGAAACAGTCATCCCTGAAAAGAAAATTCCTCTGCTGTTTTCTAGGCTTCCTATCTTCTGTACGGGCTGTTTTCCTGTCTTTGTCCCTCCATTAATCTAAAAGCTACGGACGTACAGGCTGTGGGGCATCTTACTAGTGGACACACACACACACACACACACTGTATTTTACCATGTATAATGTGCACTTTTTTGGCCAGATTTTTTAGGGAAAAATAAGGATGCACATTATACACAAATAGTACTAACTTTGTGTCTATATAAATGTTTTAAATTCTCTTATTTATGCCTATGCATTAAAAGTATAATTCTAGAAAGCAATAATGATATATGCATAATACACTGGAATATGATAATTGGTTTTATTTCTAAATATAAATAAATAAATAATTGAGTGAAAAAATTAAAGTAAAAGATTTTTTCCTGAATGTTATACACTGCAAAATACAGTGTGTGTGTGTGTGTGTGTGTGTCTGTGTACACTTTTAATAAACATATTGAACTTGCTCTGGCTGGTGTGGCTCAGTGGACTGAGTGCCGGCCTGTGAACCCAAAGGTCACTGGTTTGATTCCCAGTCGGGGCACATGCTTTGGTTGTGGGCCAGGTGCCTAGTTGGGTGCCTGTGAGAGACAACTGAATCTCTCACATATTGGTGTTTTTCTCCCTCTCCTTCTCCCTCCCTTCCCCTCTCTCTAAAAGTAAATAAATAAAATCTTTTAAAAATGTAAAAAAAAACCATACTGAACTTAATTTTGCCAATCATCATCATCTGTGAAACAGTATCTAGCCCTGGGTGGTGTGGCTCAATGGATTGAATGCTGGCCTTCGAACTCAAAGGTTGCCGGTTCAATTCCCAGTCATGGCACATGCCTGGGTTGCCGGTGGGGTGCCCAGTTGGGAGCATGGGAGAGGCAACTGATCGATGTATTGTTCACACATCAGATGTTTCTCTCTCCACCTCTTTCTCCCTCCTTTCCCCTCTCTCTGAAAATAAATAAAATCTTCTTTTTTAAAATATATATTTTTAGGTTTTTATTTATTTATTTTTAGAGAAGGAAGGGAGGGAGAAAGAGAGAGAGAGAGAAACATCAATGTGCAGTTGCTGGAGACTGTGGCCTGCAACCCAGGCATGTGCCCTGACTGGGAATCGAACCTGCAATGCTTTGGTTCGCAGCCCACGTTCAATCCACTGAGCTATGCCAGCCAGGCTAAAATCTTCTTTAAAAAGAAAGAAATAATATCTATTTATTTTGCTGATAAAAGGTGACCATATTCAATTAATGTCATCTGCAGGTGTGAACCTCTGCCTAGAAAATGCAGGAGGATGAACTTAAAATTCAGAAAAGATGCCAGTTACAAAACCCATGGTGAAATCAAGAGATTTCCTATGTGTTCCAGACATGACCATCCTGAAAGTATGGGAAAAAGGTGTCATGGTCATGACCAAAAACAACTAAAAATTAACTTTAAAAGAATGAAGGTGTGAAATGTCCAGAACAGGCAAAGTCCTCAGAGACAGTAAGTGAGTTCCTGGTTGCCAGGGGGTGGGGGTAGAGAGTGACTATTGATGGGAACTGGGCTTTTTGGGGGATGATGAGAATGTTCTAGAATTTGATGGTGGTGGTTGCACAGCTCTGAGGATATACTAAGATTCACCCAGTTGTGCACTTTATTTATTTATTTATAGGAAGGGAGAGAGAGAGAAAAAACATCAATTGTGTTCCTCTACTTATTTAAAACATTTTTCTTTTTTATAAATGCATTTTTATTTTTTTAAAGATTTTTATTTATTTATTTTTAGAGAGGGAAGGGAGGGAGATAGAGATAAAGAGAGAGAAACATCAATGTGCGGTTGCTGGGGGTCATGGCCTGCAACCCAGGCATGTGCCCTGACTGGGAATCGAATCTGTGACACTTTGGTTCACAGCCCGCACTCAATCCACTGAGCTACACCAGCCAGGGCTAATATTTTTTTTAAACTTTTTTCTTTTTTTTTTTATAAATGCATTTTGATTTTTTTAAAGATTTTTATTTATATATTTTTAGAGAGGGAAGGGAGGGAGATAGAGAGAGGGAGAGAGAAGTGTTCTACTTATTAATGCACTCACTGGTTGGTTCTTGTATGTGCCCTGGCCGGGGATCAAACCTGCAATCTATATCAGGATGATGCTCTAACCAACTGAGCCACCTGGCCAGGGCCTCAACTGTGCACTTTAAAATGGTGGATTTTATGGCAGGTGATTTATAGCTCAATTTTAAAAATTATATGAGCAAGAAAAAGAAAGACAAACAAAATGTGCAGAACCCCACAGGACGGAAACAACAAAGGGACATCACAGCTCCAATAAATGGAGAGGTACCTGAGGCTCCCGGGACTGATCTGTGTCCTAGAGTGACAACCTGGGCCCATGTTATTTTTCAGATTTGCTATTTTCACCAAAATCCTAGAGGCAATTTCTTAAAAACTTAAAGTAACTCTAAATTTCACTTGGACTATGAACAAAATGTGATTCTAAGTATAATAATACTATTACTATCCCATGTACAATATTACAATGCTAACTATTTAGAGTAGTCGAGAAAATATGAAAACAACAATAATAATGAGGAACTTATATTGCCACACATTAAAATTACTCTAACTCTGTAAGGTACATTAAAACTGGAGGTGGGATAGGAAAACTCCTACAAAACCCAGAAACAGACACCTGTGTAAATAAGTAGCCTTCTGGCCCCTGGCTGGTGTGGCTCAGTGGATTGAGCACCAGCCTGTGAACCAAAGGGTCACTGGTTTGATTCCCAGTCGGGGCACATGACTGGGTTGCGGGCTAAGTCCCCAGCAGGGGGCGTGTGAGAGGCGACCATGCATTGATGTTCCTTTCCCTCTCTTTCTCCCTTCCTTCCCCTCTCTAAAAAAATTAATAAAATCTTAAAAAAAATAAGTGGGCTTCTGATCCATGTAGAAGCATCATATGGTGCTGGAATGGGGTTTGCTTGTTATTGAACAAATAAAGATTTCTGTAGCGCCTTACCTCCCACCATACGTAGAAATTAGACTTTCTAATTTACCCGGTGTTTAATATAAATAGAAAGAAAACCATGGAGAACTAGAAGAAAATGGAGGTGGATATTTACATAAAGGGCTTCTCCAGCCCAAGTCTGTAAATGTATCATCAAGGGTAGAAATCATCAAGGAAAAGATTGACCAAATATAAGAATGTAAATTAAAGGGGGAGGGGGAGAATATGCTCAAGGGATTATAAACAAAGTTAAAGACAAACAAGAAACCAGCAGTAATTTATGTAACATATATGATAAATTATATATAGAAAAGGTTTTATAAATAAGTATATAAAAATATTTATAAGCCCATATGTAAAGAATTTTGATGAACTATTAAGAAAAGACCACTCCCCAATGGAAAAATACAAAGGATGTGAATTGGCAAGGTGAGTTATCAACAATGCATTACTATAGTGAGGATCTGTCTCGTCAAACCGATAAACCACACAAAGCCTAATATCCAGTGTCCGGAGGAAGATGTGGGGAAACAGAAACCATGAAACATGTCGATGGAGGCATAAATTGGTACCACTAGGTGCAGGGTCCTGTATAACCCATCAAAAACATCCTCCAAGGTAATTCCTTTGACACCAGTTTTGGTGGTTTATCTCTGGCAAGAATTAGGGATATTTATAAAGATTTGACAAGAGGAATATTTACTGTGTATAACGTAATGGCTACAGTTAAGAGGGGATTCATGCCCTGGCTGGTGTGACTCAGGTGGTTGGAGCGTTGTCCCATATACTGAAAGGTTGCAGGTTCTATTCCTGGTCAGGGCACATACTTTAGGTAGTGGGTTTGGTCCCAGTTGGGGCATGTGTGGGAGGCAACCGATCGATGTTTCTCTCACATGGAGGTTTCTCTGCCTCCCTTCCTGTCTCTCTCTCTATATATATATCCTCAGGTGAGGATTAAAAAAGAGTGAGGGGATTTGTTAAGCTAGGGGGAACCCATAAAATGCATGGCTCTCGAACAGGGAGGCCAGTATATGTACATCTGGGCTTCTCCAAATTGCCCAGCCTTCCACAGCGCTGACTCCTCATGTCCCCCAGGGTTGCCCCACTTTCCATGATTCCACACTCCCTCTCTGGTTGGAGTCATGATGAGAAGCAGTTTAGGGTTACATGAGAGGAGAGAAGGTTAGCACTCCCCTTGACAAGGATGCAAGAGGCTCTCTGGCCTAAAAAAAAAAAAAAGATGAGGAACCAGTCTCTACCTTGACTTTCACTGTGACTCAGGAACTGCTTTTAGAAGCGTTACCGAGGTAAAAGCTTCCTGCCGTGGTGGATATGGGAGAGTAGCAAGACCCACTCACAGGGGCTAAACAGACACATGCAGCTAGAGGCTGCCTACCGAACACCATGGGTCTAGGGCAATGCCCGCCCCGGTGTGGAAACTTGAGGTAACAGGGGGCTCCTGATCTTTAGGATGCCCCCACTGAGTTCTTGAGTTTCTGGAGAAACATCTCTATTAGACACATCGGAGGCTGCCCTCAGCTTTGTTCTGCCTTTCTTTGTCCCGCCTGTTGGTGGAGATGGTGCAAGCCCACAGCCACTCCTAAATGACAGCCCCTTGGACACTGGCCAGGTGGGAACACGGGCAGCTAGTCTTGTCCAAGCTGAACACTTCTAGTTCCTTCTACCAACGCCCATCTGACTAGATGCCAAGGTGCCAGTACCTGGCCCCCATGACCTCTCATGGTAGGACAAATTTTGGGGTGAACTGTCCTGTTAGGACGAGTGACTCTCAGAAGCTCACCTCTAATTTTTGTGTTCCAGGAACCCAAATGAATGGGTCCCAGGGTGTCGAGTGTGCAAAGCATTTCTTTATAAAGGGTGTACAGCTTTCCTATGGCTGCTGGAATCAGTGACCACTAATTCAGTGTCTTAAATAATAGAAGTTTATTTCCTTAGAGTTCTGGGGCCAGGAGTCTGGCATGGGTCTCACAGGGCTAAATCCAGCTGTGGGTGGGGCTGGTCCTTCCTAAGGCTCCAGGAGAACTATTTCTGGCCTTTTCCAGCTTCTAGAGGCGCAGCATCCCTGGCTCGTGGCCCCTTCCTCCGTCCTCACAGCCAGCAGCGCGGCCTCTTCCATCTCCGACTCTGACCCTCCAGCCTCCCTCTTGTGAGGACGCTGTGAGGATCTATCTATCTATCTATCTATCTATCTATCTATCTATCTATCTATCCATCTATCTATCATCTGTTTATTTATAACCCAGGGTCATCTTCATCTCTAGGGCTTTAACAATCCTATCTGTAAAGTCCCTTTACCATGTGGGGTGACATGTCCACAGGGCCCACACTGGGATGAGGACATCTTTGGGGGACAATTGTCTCCAAAGGGCAATAATAGCTCCCCAATTTTTAACTGGCCCTGGAACTCATTGTGGTACATTTGAATGTGAAAAGGTAAGGAGACAATGGTTTCTTTAGGAGGTATTTTCAAGTAACGTGGAATTCATTCCGTTGGAACACAGACCTCTCCCTTCCCACGAAGTCAGCACGCCCCCTGGGGGCCAGAAACCACACTGAGCCACACTGGGCTCAGGTTCCCAGCTGTCAGTTCACCTGGTGGCTCTGCGTGGCTTTGGCATCCACCAGGCCCCTCTTCCCATCTGCTCCTGCGTCAGAAGAATGGCCCGCAGTGCGCATCCCCCCCGCCCCCCCAGGCCTGTTGGCTCTGGAACACTAACATTTTACATTTGAAAGAAGCCCGGAGAGTAAGATGTCCACTCCCATTTTTGACATATGAGAGAGGAGTTTGAGGGCCACAGTCTTGTGTTCAAGGTTGCAGGGCTAGTTAGTAAGGGTTAGAATGGGAACACCCCTGTTTCCTCTCGATCAAGTCTTCTGTACTTGGTCCAACATTTTCTGGAAACTTCTCTCACATGGCAAAAAGGCAAAGGCAATGGGAGAGCGAAACCCACTTTCCCTATGGCATTTCTCCACCTATTTTTGATACTTTTGACCTAATCGCCTCTGCCCTGCACCCCGTGAAATTCTAACCCGCCCCATTCCGTGTATCTAATTGTCAATCGGGGCGCTCTGGCAGACCACAAGCCATTGTGACATCTATTTCCTCACCACTTGAGGATGGGTGAGAGTACCCGGTGACAATGACAGTGATGTGTCCTGACACCAGGCCCTCCTGCCAGAAAAACAGAAATGACAGCCAGCAGCAGCAGGTATGAAAATGGCACAATTTATTCTATGTTCATGTGAACATCTGCAGGCACAAGAGAGTGGAGAGGGGCCCCTTCTCACCCCACAGTCCCCACCACCTTCCCCAACCCGGCCTGGCTGTGGGGAAGAGCTGGTGGTGACCCAGGAGGGGTACAGTGGTTTTGGCATTTCGTTGTGGTTTTGTATTTAAAAAGAGCTACATTTGATTGGATGGTCTTCTGTAGTTCTGTGGGGTCTGCATGCCCAGGGATCCGAGAGCTGGAGAGTGTCCAGAGGGACTAGGCTGAGGTCGTGTTAACTGCACTTGTGTGGTGCCCCTCTATTCTGGGGCATCCCAGACACCCAGAGGTCCTCAGAGGTAGGTGGGGTTGGGTGGGAAGAGCTGCCACTGTTCTTTGGGGAGACGGTACTGGGACTCTGGTCCCCTGGCCACAGGGGGCCACATCAAGGGTTTCATATAAATTGGGCAGGCACCTTAAGAAAGGCCAAGTTCAACAACCCCAAACCTGGGAAAGACTCTATGGAAGGGTCACCCTGGGTTATTCGTAACAGAAGAGTGTTTGTCTAGAGGGGAGGTGAGTTCACTATTTATGAATAAAAAGCTGTTTTTTCTCAACATCTCAAGGTGGCTGTCATTAAGACTGCATAAAAACTCAATCTTAATGATATGTGAAGTGGCCCCAGGAAATCTGGGGTGCAGATGTGGGGTCTGGGAAACCCTGGCAGATGGGCCAGGTGTTTTGGAGGAACTGAAGGAACAGAGGGGACTGGGGGGGGGGTGGAGCCAGGGCCACACTGTTCCTCTCATGACACAGACACGGGGCTGCGGGAAGCGTGCTATGAGGACTGAGGCTGGAAGGCGCAGCAGCGGCGGGCCCTGGTCTCGCTGACCCAGAGCCCGTGTGGCCTGTGCTCTCCCAGGCCAAGCACGCTAGGGGCATCAGGGGACAGGTAGAGCTCCGGCCTCCGGGCAGATCCAAGTGCTTTATAGATAAAGTAGATTTTCCTAGTGGCTCACGGCACACAGAATCAGAGTTCAAGTTCAATCTCCCCCTGTGGAACTCTGGAGGCTGGGCCTGCTGTCACCTCAGAATCAGAGGCAGGACTCAACCCCAGTGTCCAGTGCAGCATTGGGGGCACAGAGGTTGCTGTCTGACCACTGTGGAGGTCAGTGACCTGCTGAGGCAGAAAGCATAGTCTATATTCCAGGAAGGTGGCCATCAAGTCGGAGTGTCCCCAGCACTGCCTCGGTGACAATGGGGCCAAAAGGTTCTCAGTGGCACATCCGTGCGGTCATTTCTTTCTGTTAAGAACAAACAGGACATCAGGTATTGACACAAGAGGTGACAGAAATCACACACACAGAAAAGCAGGGAATGCAACTCAAGAGACTCACGGACCTCATTTAAGGCCAAACCCTACAGTGTGGCTGGTGTGGCTCAGTGGATTGAGCACCAGCCTGTGAACCTAAAGGTTGCCGGTTTGATTCCCAGTCAGGGCACACGCCTGGTGTGGGCTAGGTCCCAGGTTGGGGGCATGTGAGAGGCAACCGACCAATCGATGCTTCTCTCCCTCTCTCTCCCCCTCCCTCCCGCTCTAAAAATAAATATATAAAATTTTTAAAAAAGGGAATAGGTAGAAGCATGCCTAAGGCTGATGTGACAAGCTCTGTGAAGGGCCTGAGAGGCCACTTTGTCAGCCCCGGAAGCCAGATGGTGTCTAGCTGCTCAATCCTGCCCTGCTGCAGAAAGCAGCAGCAGCAGTAAGCAAACAGCTGAGCGCGCTAATGAAACTAACTATTCACAAAATCCAGTTTACTGGCCCTGCACGCCCGCCCCTGCCCCCGCCCACTGACCAGTGGCTCCAGCTCCTTGGTGTCTATGAGGCCGAACTCCTTGACGAAGTAGTAGAAGTGCTTGTAGCAGGTGTTGACGTGCGCCTCGGAGCCCATCTGTGCGATGCGGTCGAAGTGGTGGATGTAGACGTGCACGAACACGCGGAACAGCCGGGACAGGATCTTCTTCACCACCTGCAAGAAGTTCTTGGGGAACGGCGTGCCTGTGGATGGTGAGAGGGACCAGTGTACTCAGGAAGCAGCCTCAGGGGTCCAGCTTGGCCTTGAAACCACGCCGCCCTTGGACTGCCAGATTGAACTAGCCTGTGAACTAGTGAGGCTCAGAGAGGCTGGGACGCCTGCCCAAGTTCACACAGCCCCTGTCCTGGTTTCCTCCTTCAGCCAAGAGTTGACTGATGGGGTGGGAAGGGTCTACCCCTGTGAAGGAGCCCCTTTCTCCAGGGTCCATAGCCTCCTGACTCCCCTCCCCACACCCCAGTCTCTCACCTCCAGCTCCAGGGAGCCCACTAAAATGCTGTGTGAAACCCACTGCCAAGCTTCTTAACAATGCTTGAGGAAGGGATGAAGACAGGCCTGGGGGTAAAGCCTATCCTCAGGGTAATCCACATCAGCCAATCTGGCCCCACTGGCCCAGCCCTTGCTGGGAACATGCTGGGAGCCGCACAGCCCGCCCGCCTTTGCCCAGCTCCCTTCACAGAATCCAGAACGTCCCCTACCCGCCGCACCTGCCAGCTGTGGGTCTGCTATGTCTCCTCTGGGACCCGGCCATGTGTATAGTTCCAGTAATACTCATTTTTCTTAACAGAATGGGAAAACCCCTAAAAACATTTCTAAATGTTTACTGATTTTAAATTTATTTTTAAAAGATTTTATTTATTTATTTTTATAGACAGGAAGGGAGGGAGAAAGAGAGGGAGAGAAGCATCGATGTGTGAGAGATACATCAATTGGTTGCCTCTCACATGCCCCCAACCAGGGACCTGGCCCGCAACCCAGGCATGTGACCTGACCGGGAACTGAACCAGTGACCTTTCTGTCCACAGGCCAGTGCTCAATCCACTGAGCCACAGCCAGGGCAGAAGTTTATTGATTTAGAGAGAGAAAGAGGAAGGAAGAGAGAGAGAGAAACCTCAATTTGTTATTCCACTTATTGATGCATTCATTGGTTGGTGCTTGTATGTGCCCTGACTAGGGATCGAACCCGTAACCTTGGTGTATTGGGATGATGCTTAACTAACTGAGCCAGCTAGCCAGGGCCTAGAAACATATTTTTTACTTTTGATATTTCCCACTTATCTTTCTCTCTCTCCATTTAAAGTATGTTTTTATAATATTAAATTTGATATACTTGTCAGAGCTTCATTGAATGCACACACTATGTTGCACTTTCTTCTCTGGTTATCATATTTCTTTACTTTTAAAAATTGTGGTAAAATACACCCACCATGAGATTCCTTATCTGAGCCATCTGAGGTGACAGGTGGCTGGCATTAGGCACATTCACGTTGCTGTGTGCCCCATGGGCTCCTTCCTGCGTCCCCAGCCAAGACTTCAAGTCCCCTTTATCCCACAGGCAAGGTGGAAGCCACGTGTCAAAGAGATCCAACCAGGGCTACCAGGTCGGTGCCTGGGACCAGGACTGACAGGCCAGCCTGTCCAGAGAGGGGCTGATGGGTCAGGGAGGACACACGGATGTCACTAACAGTGGGAAAGTCACAGTGCACCAGGTGCACACTCTCGGGCCATGGGGCCTCAGCAGCCGGATAGCACTGTGCTGATGAGGCCTGTGGTTGGCCGAGTAATGGTCCAAAGAGGTCCAGGTGAGTGAGCGACTCCACGTGTAGAGGCTCAAGATGTGGCGTTTGTAGCAAGACTGTGATGCGTGGCCTTGACACAGGGAGTTGATAAGGCTGCTCACCATGGAGGAGGTTCAACATGTGTCCAGTTAAAAGGCAATTGGGAAAGAACAGGCTCTCTGTGCACGACAGGTCTGGCCCGGACTGCTGCCTCCTCTGTATCTGGGCCTTCTGGCCCACAACGTGAGAACTGATGGCTCTTTATTCCTTCAGCTTACTCCCTGGGAGAGCGGGTACCGGGAACCAGCAAGGGTGATGCCGGGGCAGGCGAGGGATTTAGAGCAGTGCGACCCAGGAGAAGGGCTTAGAAATGCAACCTCCAGGACTGCACAGCCCACGCCTGCAATGGTATTCTCATGCAGGGGCTGAAATCGGGCCCAGCACCTGCTTTTGTAAATAAAATTTTATTAGAACAGAGACTCACCTGTTTGTCTATATTGTGTCTATAGCAGCTTTGGGGCTACATGACAGGGAAGTGGTACTCGACCCTGAGTAGTTGAGACAAAGACCCAGCTCATAAAGCTGGAGAGATATACTCTGTGGTCCTTTTTTTTTGATGATGTTGTTCCTTAGAATTTTGTGGTTTTATCAGCACAAACAATGTGTACACAATCTGTTTGTTCACTTCCTTCGCTGCACAGACTGGCACTGAGACGGGCGACCCCAACGGCCAGCAGGGCCGCTTCGTCCACAGGGACTTCGGGGTTCTCTGGGGAGACGCTGTGAGCAATCTCAGCGCAGTAAGGTGTGCTGCACGTCAGCAGCGCTTCAAGCTCCTTGACACTGACACCTGAAACTTCCCATAGCCACCGGGCAGCACGTGGGCCGTTTTCTTGGTGCTCCGATGACCAGCGCTGGGCACCAAGACCTGGCCTTGCCTCTTCTGTGCGCCCCATTATCAATGCCTCTTGGTTTCCTCCAGTTGCACTTAATTTTGACATATCAGTCTGACTGGTGCCAGATAAACTCTAAAAATATACATATATTTTATCCTCACCTGAGCACATTTTTTCCCATTGCTTTTTTAGAGAAACAGGGAGGGAGAGAGAGAGAAACATCTATGTGAGAGAGAAGCACTGACTGGTTGCCTCCTACACGTGCCTGGACTGGGGACTGTGCACGTACCCAGACAGAGGATCAAGACTGCAACCTAGATGTGTGCTCTGACTGGGAACTGAACCTGCGATCTTTCAGTTACAAGACGCCGCTCCAGCCGGGCCATAAGGGCCAGGGCCAGACGAACTTCTTAGTCCTCTTTCTGACAATCTTGTGTTTTATGAGGGGTCTGGGGGCAGCCATGAAGCTGAGTGGGAGATGGCTGCCACCTCCGTAGGCAGCACCAAGGAAGAGCTACTGCCCTTCATGGGAAAAATCCACCACCCCGATCCAACATTATAGAGCGTGAGTGGGTGGCTCGGGGTGTACAGGTGTCCATGGCACAGCATTGGGGGCCTGGGATAAAATTTGGACCCTGTCCTTTCTTTGCTCAGCCACAAGTCTAACCCTAAGGAACACCTGGCAGGCTCTGCTTTTCGGAAATGCCACAGAAGCAGCAGAGTCACAGCTCTCAGGGGAAGCATTTCATTCCACAAGTCTGGAGGTCTGGGGTCAAAACAGGCCAAGGGGCCCGGGACTTGTACATAGGGTAGGAAGGTATGGCCTGGGCCAGACAGGCCCCTGGGAAAAGCAGGGGTGACCCTAGGCCCCATGATGTGATCGTGTGGCAGAGGCTGGGGCCCAGAGGGAGCCTGGAGTCGGCAATGTGGCCTCAGACCCGTGTCTGGACAGCCATGTGGTGTCTGCCAAGTTCACTTTCTCTTGATTGCTTGTCAATTTCCTCTTTGGTAAAATTTCTGGAATTATCATTCTACAGGCGAGGAGCTGACTAGAGGAACTCAGGGTCCAAGTTCTAGGACGTGGACCCCTTCAGGAACTGTCGGGACTTCAGGGGAGCCAGTAGGCCGTGCAGACAGACTCCAGGGCCACAGCACGGACTTGGTGACCTGATGTGTGGGTAGGTGGGGGCACTCATGAATCCCTCCTTTGGCAAAGTGTCTCTTCCGAGCAGGCCTTTCTCAGACAGGCTTCTTTGAAGTCCCCTGCCAGTGGCAGGCCCAGTCCCTATACAGAGGGTGAGTGCGGTCCAGAGGTGTGAGAAAGCGGACCAGGTGCAGAGTCCACCAGCGACCAAGAACTGAGGCCTGAGACCCGTCGGCCCTGTTTTCCAGGACGCTGTGTTGGCGCCAGTGTGACGTGAGAAGGGCCCTGCGCGGGTCCCCTAGGGCTGCTGCAACAAACACCGACAACCCCGTGCTCCAGAACCGCCCCCCCGTCTCCCCTCACAGTCCTGCAGGCTGGAGGGCCCACGCCGCTGCCACGGGGTGGAGGCGGTGTGGGCAGGGCTGCTTCCTTCCGGAGGCTCCAGGGCAGACCCATTTCCTGCTTTTTCTGGAAGCTGTTGGCATTCCTGGGCTATGGTCCCTTCTTCCTTCTCCTGTTGTCACATCACCTTCTCTTGTGTCGAATGTCCCTTCGCTTCCCTTTGACAAGGACCCTTCTGATGAAGCTTGAGGCCCACTTGGATAATCCAGAATAATCTCCCCATTTTAAGAGCCTTAACACGAAGCAAACTTTAACCCACCCACACACTGGAATACTACTCAGCCATGAAAAGGAGTGAAGCTTTGATCCTCCCTACAACGTGGATGAACTTTGAACACATGGCCAGACACAGAGGCCACAGACTGTGACTCCATTTATGTGACATGCCCAAAACGGCAAATTCACAGGGACAGGGAGTGAGTAACGGGTTCTCAGGGGCTGGGGAGGGGGAGGGGGTGACTGCTGATGGGGACGGGGGTCTTCGGAGGGCACTAAAATGTTCAGGAATTAGAGGGGATGATTGCATAACCCTGTGGATGTACTAAATGCCACTAAACTTACACTTTAAATGGGTGCATTTCATGGTTTGTGAATTCTGTCTCAGCAAAGCTGTTATTAAAACATGACCACCTCCCCGCCCAGCACATCACGCCTTTTCCTTCCCTCTCTCCTCCCCCCGCCCCCCCCACGCCCCCCGCCCCCCCCACAGGTCACCTTTCCCTTTCTCTCTCCTCAACTCCAAGGGCCCTCCTTTTGCCCCTGTAACTTGTTTCCGGAGCCCATGCCTTCTGTTGCTCACTTCTACCCCCGCTACTTTCTAAACAAGCTTTCCCTCATGCTGTAAAAACCCCCCGCGCCCCAGCCCCAGGCAGCCCGACTCACCCACGCTGGTGGGGAAGAGGTCTTCGTTGTTGATCTGCACCTCGATCCAGTCCATGAGCAGGTCCATGTACTGCGGGGCCGACAGGGCCGTGGGCTTGCGGAACCTGTGCTCGTCCTGCCAGCGGTACTCGTACTTGGGGCCGCCGGACATGATCGGGCAGGACTGCTCGGTGCAGTCATCGCTGATGGTGCCGTAGATGAGGTTGACGCGGTTGAAGAAGTCCACCACGTGCACTGCCACCCAGTCATTGAGCTCCTCGCCGGCGGGCAGCTGCACGGCCAGCTTCAGGTCCAGCCCCGCGTTCAGCGAGGCCTGCGCCTTCTTGTGCAACTCGAACCGCTGGGTGCCTGGCTCAAACTTGCGCTTGGGGCGGAAGGTCTTGTCTTTGTTGAAGACCTGCTTCAGGAAGGGGTTGGACATCGTGGTTCTCACTGTGAGCTCCTCGGTGAGGCTTCCGTGGACGGGGCTGGGCGGGATGCTGGTGTCGACCACCCACCCAGGCGATCAGAAATTCACTGGCTCCCAGGTCTCCCCCCAAAGATCTGAAATATAGAAAAACGAAGAACTGTCACCTGTTCCCGGAAACCCTGTTCGGGAAGCAAGAGTGGGCCACGCTGGGGAGTTTTCCCGGGATGAGTTTCATCAAAAAGGCGCCAGCTCCTCAGTGAGAAGAGCTGCCCCGAGGCATGTCTCTCCTGACTGCCTCAGAGCAGGAGACACTGAGCCAGGGCCTCCGAGAGCCCAGGCCAGCCAGCTCCCTACTCCTGCCCCCAGCGCCTGGAAGCTGGGAGATAGCATGGTGGCTCAGGGTGACTGTGACGGGCCGAGTATCGGTCTCCATACAGAGATGTCCACATGCCTAAGACCTGTGATTAGGAAGAAGGGCCTCTGCAGGTGTGATTAAGCTAAGGATTTTGGGACATGCATGTCCTGGATTATCCGGGCGGGCCCTGGATGATGCGTGCCCTCCTAAGAGTAAATATGCACAGACACCTGGGGGGGTCCGTTCAGCAAAGCAGGCAGAGATGGGGTGACGAGTCTGCAGGCCAAGGGACGGCAGTGATCACCGACACCACCAGAGCAGGGCCTGGAGCAGTCGCTCCCTCTGAGACCCAGAGGGGACCAGCCTTGCTGACGTCCCCACATCCCTCCAGCTGGAAGAGAAGAAATTCCTTTTGCTTCTCTGTATGTCTAAATCTCATTTGATTAGGGCCTGCCTTAATATAGAGGGACCTCATTTTATCATCTTGATGACGTCTGCAAAGACACCATTTCCAAAGGGTGGACATGAGTCTGAGGGGACACTATTCCCCAGAGCACTAAAAAGCTTGGATGAGCTTGTCTGGGTCCTATCTGCGCCTCCATGAGAACATGCCAGACACCCACCAGCTCCAGGGGCGAGGCCTTGAGGGGGGCTGCAGCCAGTGTTCCCTGCCACGAGGGACCCAATCTCCCAACTGGCCCACCTTCTCCTGTCTACGCCCAGTCTCCTCTTCTGTTCCATGGGGAGAGCAACAAGCTCCATTTTGGAGGTGAGAAGGTGAAATGAACACACGAAGCCACAAGCCCTGGTCACAGGCAGGCTGCTGTCACTCCGTCGCCCCCAACATCACCATCATTCTGCCAGGATGCTGGTGCCTGCCGACCTGCATTCTCCGAGTTCTCCCTCCGCAGACGCAGTGGATGTACCCCCTGGGAGTGTGCAGGTGGCGGACACAGGGAGGACACTCTCTGGGGACTCACCAGAGAGAGGAAGTGGAAGAAGTGCCTCTGTATCACCCCAGGCCCAGTTCCACAATACTCACCCCTGGGTAATAAATAACCATTTACAATATTATGGGAAATCCCCGTTCTCTTTTCACTTTGCTTCAATTGAGGTGTGAACGAAAAAGGGGCAATCGAGCAGACCTGACAAGCCCGGGGCCACACGGCAGGCCTGGCAAGCTTGTGACGTGACCGTGACCGAGAGAAACTGCACTAGATGATGTGACCACCTCCCTGGGCAGGTCGTGGAGGGCGGTTACATCCCAGGCCTAAGGCTTCCTTAGTAAAAGGTCCGTCTTTACCTTAAGCAAGCCCTCCCCACTGTTCTCGTGCATCTAGGTTAACACTGTTGAAATGTCAGAGAGATCTTTTTGTCCAGACCCCTCGGCGGGTAAATGTGCTCACCAGCTAGCGCACTCCCTCCTCAGCGTTGGCTGGTTGCCCACACCCGCCCATTTACTGTAAATGCTGCGTGTTAGCTGCCCTGCACCCCTGGGGTAAAAGAAGTGCGTGTCTCTCCATTTCACTTTTTACACAATCCTAGGATTTCCCCCTTTCCTTTCTTCTTAATCTCCCACCAATGGCCTTCCTTATTGTCCCTCCTTTGATTCCAAATTCACAAAAAGAACTGCAAACTGCCATTCTGGAGCATTTTCTCAATCCCTTGAGAACTAGCTTCTAGGCATGTCCTCAGTTTGGCTCAAAAAAACACACAAAAAACCCCTAGTAAATTTGTATAAGGTCCCTCTACAGGTCTGGACACATCTCAACAGTGGGAGCTTGTTTCTGTGCTGCGTGGCCAGCTGGGCTCATCTGGACGCCCGCCCTCCAGGCTCAACACGCCGTGTAGCAAATGAGCCCAAACCAAGGACACTGGTTGGTCCTCACAGCTTCTGCAGAGGCCCAGGGCAACTCCAGTGGAGTCAGATCCACTGAGGTCGGCTCTGCCAAGGCCAGGCCTCAGCCAAAGGGAAGCACATGTCCACTCTGACCACAGCACCCAACTTAGTGCCGCGAGCATAGGCCAGGGCAAGTCTAGTCCTTCTTGGGGCCCGAGAGTGAGCCATCACACACACACACTGTATCCTTGGGCCAAGGTGAAGTAACTCTGATGACAAGAGGGCCTGAGGCTGCTGAGGATTTCAGTACGATTAAAAAAGCTGAGTCATGGCTTGGGCCACATCCTGGATCCCAGGAGCCTCCTTCTGGCTGGGCCCTGCCTGTCTCTGGGCACAGGAGGAGTCTCTGTGTGTGGAGGGCTCCTCAGCCCGGGCCTTCTAGAGATTCCTCTGGAACCACAGCCAAACTGAGCCTCTCCCGTTGCTGGGCTCAGAGGGAACACGGCAGGGTCTGCCCCTCCACCCTCGTATACTCAATGGAGACTTCAGGGCGGGAGGCCAGGTCCTGTCTTTCAGAAGCCTTTGGTTTAATTCCAGAGACTAGATATATAATAAAAAATGCCTAAACCAGCGTTCTCATCTGGGTGATCCTGCCCCCAGGGACTCAGGGCGATGTCTGGGGACATCTGTGGCTGTCACAGCTGGGGGGTGCTCCTGGCATCAAGTGGGTGGGGGGCAGGGATGCTGTTCAACACCCCACGGTGCCCAGGCAGCACCCTCCCAAGAGTGACCGGCCCAATGGCAGCAGTGCTGGGGTGGCGATGGGGAGCAGTAGAGGGGAGGAGACCCTGGTTTCCCTGGTTTAGGTCATTTCACACAACTGGTGAAACTGGGCAGACGTGCCCTTCCATGTGGCCGAAACCGAGTAAAACATGGACACTGAGCGTGGGGGTGGAGGAGTCAACCAAAGATAACCGAGCCAGAGGACGAGAGGAACTCCAGTGCGAAGGGCGGCAAACTACCCCTACACAGGAGGAGGGCTGTGACCCGAAGGGACAATCAGTGGTGCTGGCCAGGACCAGGAGAAACTGGACACTTTGCCAGCGGGTGACAACACCAAAGGGGCAGCGCTATGGAAAATGGTCTGGCAGTTAAGCAAGCAGGGTTACCACCTGACCCAGCAACTCACTCCTAGGTATCCATGCAAGAGAAGCAACAACACATATCTACACAAAACCTATCCATGGAACCTGAACACGGAACCTGAACATGGACATCCACAGCAGCATGATTCATAGTAATCACTGAAGAGTGCGAACAACCCAAGTGTCCATACACAGGTGATGGACAACGCAACACTCCACACGCACTGGAACATAACTCGACCGTGAAAAGGAGGGAAGCACGGACACTCAATACAACGTGGGTGGACCTCGAACTCAGGAGAAGCCAGATACAAGAGGCCATAGTGTGTGCTGCTCCATTTACATGAAACGTCCAGAACAGGCACAGCCACAGCCACAGGGAGAGGCTAGGGAGGGAGACAGGGGTGACAGGTGACAGGGACTGGGCTGCTTTTTGGGGAAGAGAGAGTGTTTTGGAACTAGATGGAGGTGGTGGTTGCACAACTCAGAGTACACCAGATGCACATGGGCACTTTAAATGGGCGGAGCGGACACCATGAGAA
Source organism: Phyllostomus hastatus (assembly GCF_019186645.2). NCBI lineage: Eukaryota > Metazoa > Chordata > Mammalia > Chiroptera > Phyllostomidae > Phyllostomus > Phyllostomus hastatus. The sequence continues at coordinate 3,950,694 of NW_025333640.1, read as the reverse complement.
TGACAGCTAACAAAGCTGTTACTTTCTAATAAAATTTTACATTAATAAATACATCATTTAAAAGCTGTTGTTTTTTTAAAGGTGGGGGAGGGACAAGCAGATCAAGTGCTGGCTGAGACTCTGCCCTAGGAACCTTGAAGAACTAAAGATGCTCCCACCTGTAAATTTCACAGGAGACCACCCATAGAATCATTGTTCGCTGTGAAATGTGACACAACTACAGAAAACTATCTGAACTATAAGGTGCAGGGAGGGACGTGCCCTGTGCCCCAGCGTGAACGAGGCCTGTGCAGAGTCTGACCCACTGGGTGATGCCACCTGAGGCAATCTGTGCCCTGGAGCAGAAAGGGCCCGGCGCTTCCTACCAGACCTGAAGGGCCTTCATTTCCTTCCCCAGATCCAGCCCTGGGGCCCTGGCCACCATTGTCACTTTCTGCCACCTTGGTTAACACCCAGCTAGGCACAATCTGAGAGGAAAACAGCACCCCCACTTTACAGATGGGGAAGATTAGGCCCAGCCTGGTCCCCCTCCCCACCCCCGTCGTACATTTGCTGTACATACAATGCTGACATTGGGGGATGGATCACTCTCTGTGGGCACCTGTCTTGGGCACTGTGGGGTGGCCCCATCCACTTAAAGGCAGTAGCAGCCCCCACTGTGATAACCACAGATGTCCCCAGACATCGCCCAGCCCAGGTGAGAAGCACTGGGTCAGTGAATGAGTTGGTACTGAACAATTACTGATCACCGAGTCAGTGAGTGTTTCAGGCCGTGCAGCTGGTAGGAAGAGGAGCCAGAGCTCAAATCCTGAACCACGAGGGTGAAGCCTGCAGTTCTGTCCGTGAGGCCAAGGTGCCTCCGTAGCTCACCGTCCGTCCATTATTCCAGCACCCCCGTTTTATTCCAAATCCAGTGCCAGGGGCCCTCCGGGCTGGTCTCTCCCCCACCAGAAACCTCTGCAATGCCTGCAGAGTCCAGACCAGTGCCCTTCCCGGGTTTTGGTGAGTGGGCACAGCCCTGGGCGCCCAGGGACTGGAGGTTGGGAAGGTGGTATCTCCAAGAAGGGAAAGGGGCAGCCACAAATGCTCCATCTATCCACTTCTCTCCTACCATGGACAGACAGGACAGGGCCCAGCCTCAGACACCCCCTCACCCTCCCGGAACCTCTGACTGAGAGGCCATCTCCCTCACCCCAGTCTCAGAGACTAGCTGCACCCCCCAGGGCTGGGCAGCCCGGGACTCCTCCATCCCATGGGCGTGTACACAGGACACAATGGGTGGGGACCCTGCAGCACCACCTATGACTGCTAACTGCCCACGTGGCCCATACACCTGCCCAGATGATGAATCTGCAAATGGAGCTGCTGTCACGCCAATCTGGGGGTAGGTGAAGGGAGAGAAACCTGTGTGGGCCACCCAGAAGAGCCAACCCGCTTCCCTGTGCCCATTGGTAGCTGGCACCATGGAAATACGTTCTCACCTTGGTCTTATTTCAGCCTCCAAACACCCCTCCACAGACGGCATGGGCAGCCCCACGTGGCAACGAGAAGACGAAGCGGGGCACTGTGTCCCCGGTCTCGCAGAGTGGCGCTGGCCAAGCAGGGCCACAGCTGCCTCTATTCCAGGCTCCTATTCATCCTGTAGCAAACGTCTGCCCTGGTAACATGAAGAAACCTGCACCACCAGCGCCCCGTTGCTGCCTTCTATTTATTTGGGGGCTTCCCTGGTGATGGCTTTGGGGATTTAACCTCTGACAACATCAAATGGGGACAGGAGACCTGGGCAGACGGGAGCCTCAGGGAGGTGGTGGCCCCACTGCCCACCTCAGGCAGGCCAGCTTGTCTGGGTCCACATCTTCTCATGCCACTGCCGAGATGGTTCTGGAAGATGGGGCAGGGCAATGGAAGGGATTCGCAAGGCTCCCGCTCACCTTTCTGACTCTTAGAAGGTGGGAGGATTTTGTTAAGTGGAAGCAATGATTTTCTGAAAAACTTCCTGGATGGGTAGAGTTCCCGTCGAAGGCAAACAGTTTCCTATCAGAAACACGCACACATCCCACAGCCGAGGGGTGGCCAGCTGCAACCCGGGCCATGTCGCCACCCCATTCTTGTCTCCAGGGGTCTTTCTCCTTGATAATCTTAGAACACCCCCAAGGGCACAGGCAAGGGGAAAGGCTGGGACAACCATGTGGGAACTCACTGCTGAGGGCTCTCCTTCTCCTCGCTACCTGGTTATTTTTTTTTAAGATTTTATTTATTTATTTTTAGAGAGAGGGGAAAGGAGGGAGAAAGAGAAGGAGAGAAACAGCAATGTGTGGTTGCCTCTCGTACACCCTACACTGGGGGCCTGGCCTGCATCCTCAGCATGTGCCCTCACTGGGACTGAACCGGCAACCCTTTGGTTCACAGGTTGGCGCCTAATCCACTGAGTCACACCTATCAGGACTATTTTTTTAATACTTTATTTTTTATTGTATTTTTATTCCATTACCATTTATCCCCTATACACTCTCTTCTACCTGCCCCCACCCACCTCTCTGGTTCTTTCCACAGATGAGGTATGTTGGGCACCTGGAAGCTTCTAGCATGACAGAAGGTGAGATGACAAGATTCCCAACCCAACACATGCCTACCCTCCCTTTTCTTCCTGAAAACAAAACAAAACACAAAACCTAGGTCCTTTAAGCAATGTCAGCAGCAAAGCCCAGCCCATTACCACTTCCTTCCGGTGCTTTCACATCCTGCCTCTTACTGCTAACACTGCCACCACCTCGGGGACACTGCCCCAGCCTGGCGGTGGGGGTGGGGCTGGGGCAGCAGGCCGGGATCTGTGACGTCAGTGCCTGGGTTCAGGCCGGCTCCAGGCGTTTGGCTGGAGGATGCTCATGGCCCAGGGTCTGTTCTGTTACAGAAGCCAGCATCCCACACTGCCTTCCACCACCCTAATATTAATTTTTATTTATTTACTTATTTTTAGAGAGAGGAAGGGAGGGAGAAAGTGTGGGAGAGAAACATCTATGCGAGAAACATCAGTTGGTTGCCTCTCATATGCGCCCTGACTAGGGACTTGACCGAAAATCAGACTGGTGGCTTTATGCTTTTCGGGAAGATGCCCAACCAACCGAGCCAGTCAGAGCCATAAGGTCCATTTTTCAAGTTCACCACAGTTCCCTGAACGGGAAGGCCCCGCCATCCTTCTGGGTGCTTGTGGGACTGGCTTTGGGCCTCCCCCTGCGCAGGGAGGGGATTTGCATTCTGTTGGCCTTTTGCACCCACACCTCGGTTTTGTGGCCCAGTTCTCCAGCATGTGCTGTGCAAAAGCAGGAAGTAAGGTTTTAGGGGCTGCTCCAGGCCAGGTGCTGTTGAGGGGTTCTGAAGATTCCAGCTCAAATGATACTCAGTTCACATCTTGTAAATTCCACCCATTTAAAGTATACCCCACTGGATCCCACAGCACTCCTATCACACCAAAAGACACTGTGCCCATTGGCAGTCACTCCCCGCCCCCTGTCGGATTGAATTAAGTGTTGAATAGTGTCCCCCAAAAAGATATGTTCAAATCCTGACCCTGGTAACTGTGAATGAAACCTTGTTTAGAAATGGGGTCTGTTAGGGTGAGGCCACCCTAGAGTAGTGTGGGCCTAATGCAAGGAAGGACCCATGTTCTGATAAGAAGAGGATGATCTGGACACAGACTCACAGAGATGATGGTCATGTGACAATGGAGGCGGACAAACCCAGACACCAAGAAATGCCAGTAAATCAGCAGCAGTTGGCAGAGGCAGCAAGGACCCTGCCCAGGGCTGAGAGCAAAGAGCTCACTGCACATGGAGGAGGGCCGGGATCCGAATTGGGTGTCCCCCATCCCTGCCTCTGTTCCACTAAGACAGAGAGGGGTACAGGGTGTGCGTGGACCAGCATGAGGATCCTGCACCTGATAAAGAACTCCTTTTTCTGCCTCAGCTTCCCACAGGGGCGAATACAGATACTACTGTTTGACAAAATTGTGTCACCTGGAGGACAGAGAGGAACGTGACAGCGGTCATGGATTGTTGATATGTCCACTTAGGAGCCCCACCTCCTTCTTCTGAGGACGCAGCCCAAGGTTTCAGGAGATCCCACTGCATTTTCACTGACCAGAGGCACGTCAGGAAGGGCAGAATACATGAAACGGCGCCTCCTAAACTGCCACCCAAACATATGCCCCTCCCTGGCTGCCCATGCTTCCTTTTCACATTGGGAACCTTGGATATGAACTTGACTGTGCACTGGCCTTGGAAGCAGTGGGTAATGGAAGAAAGCAGTCACAGCTCTGAGCCGTCCACTGAGAGCCGGGCCCATCCACTCAAGGGTTGCATTCTTTCCTGGGGGCTGTGAACAGCTCCCAGCAAGTCAGCTACAGCGGTGGGTCTCTCCTGGGGTGGTCCTACCCCTAGGGGACCCAGGCAATGTCTGGGGACACCTGTGTTTGTCATACTGTGGCTATTTCTGGCATAAGGTGGGTGGAAGCCCTGTTGTTCCCAGAATCCAGTTTCTTAAGTCAGATTCCCCTATTCTGCTTAAGATATCTGAACTTCAAAATTCCAAGAAATCAGAAACACCGCTCACCAGCTGGGGCACGTCTGGAACTTCCCAGAGTAAAAACCCAACTTCCCAGTTACTGCTGGGGGATTTTGTTAAACCTCCATTTTATGAGGCTCTGGTGAGGTGAGAACAACTCCCAAAAGATGATTAATGGCTGACTTTTCCATGAACTTAAGAGCTCAGCCTCGGAGCACTTCCACATAAGAAACAGCCTGCCCTAGGCTTGCTAGAAGATGAATCACCTACAGAGTTCAGAAACTGGGCCCTGGCCAGACAGCTCAGCTGGTTGGAGCATTGACTAAATATGCCAAGGTTATAGGTTCAATCCCCAGTCAGGGCACATATGAGAATCAACTAATGAATGCATAATTAGGTGGAATGACAAATTGATGTTTCTCTCTTCTCTCTCCCTTCCTCTCTCTCTAAAAACCAATGAAAATTAAAAAAATAATAATAAAGTAAAAAGTTCAGGAACTGAACTAGCCTTCTGTGTGAATCCCCTGAGGAACTAAAATACTACTTTTGCTGAGAAGAAGCGGGGGCGGGGAGAAGAGGAGGACTGGAGAGAGACGGACAGACAAAGAGAGAACTTAGACTTGAGCTGGTCACAATTACCTGGTACACAGAGGACACTGAGCTCAGCTTTGCAGGAGATGCAAAGATGATAAAGACACACTCTCTCCTTTAGGGCTGTTCCAACAAAAAGTAAGCTACCAGGCGTGAAAAGACAGGAGGAACTACAAATGCATATGTCCAAGAGAAAGAAGCCAGTCTGAGCAGGACACACTGTGATTCCAGCTCTAGAACATTTTGGAAAAGATGGAACTGCGCAGACATTAAAAGGTTCAGTGGGTGCCAAAGGTTGGGGGGAGGGAAGGATGAATAGGCAGAGCACAGAGGATCTTCAGGGCACTGACACTGCTCTGCATGATGCTGTCATGTTGGATACACGTCACCATACATGTGTCCCAAACCACAAAATATACAACACAACAAGTGTCAACCATGGACCTGAGGAAATAGTGACCTGTCAGTGTAGGTTCATCCTTGTAACAAATGTCCTGCTCTGGCTGGTGAGGTTGGCAGTGGGAGAGGCCGTGCGTTCTCGGGTGGGTGGGGAGTGGAGGCATAGAGAGTAATGGGAAATCTCTATGCCTTCTGCTCAGTTGCGCAATGAGCCTGAAACTGCTCTAAAAAATAAAGCCTATTAAAAAAATTATAGCTAACATTAATTCACCAATTACGACACATCAAGCATTTGGCTAAAACCTTTAAGTAGCTCAACCCTTTGAAGAAATTACGAAAGCCACAAACAGGAAGCAGAAAACCATGAAGCCTAGCAGAGCAAGAATTGAACATGTATTTGCAGAAGGAATACACACCATGGAAGGCATTAGAAATATAATATGCGCCCAGGCTTAATTTCAAATTTTCCAGTGGCTACACTGAAATGCAAGAAAATGAAAAGAAACAGGTGAAATCAATATTCATAATATATTCTATTTAACCCAAGGGCAAGAAAATATCATTTCAACACCTAAGGAATATAGAAAGTATTAAGGACATAGTCTTTTTTAAACATACGAGTCTCTGTGACCTGGTGTATATTTTTGCACGTATAGAAGGTCCTCATTTAACTCAGCCATGTTTCGAGGGCTTACTAGCCACGTGTTGTGGCAAGTAGCTGCAGCCCTGGACAGCTCAGCCACAGAGGGGAAAACCCACCTGTCAGAAAACAGCAGCAATGGAACAGGTGTTGTATGAGGTGGGTGTGGATTTGGACCCAAGGGAGGAGAAAGGCAGCCACCAGAGAGGATCTGGGATGAAGAAACAAAGGATGCCTTCTGGGATGGGGGATGAGGGGGAGGGGGGCGGAGCCAGGGCAGCCAGGACTTTCACTTGCTGTCTTCTCACTCCATGCTCAGTACACTCCTTCAAAGAGTTCTGATAACTGACTGGCACAGACTACCCGCAAGCACGTGGGGGAAAAACCCACTCATTCCTTAAGACATCAAACAGGAAGGAGGGCGCACTGGGGCTCAGGGCTTCTGGGAGTCTGCAGCTCCTTGGCATCCCTCAGCACTGAGATATAAAAGAGGCTGAGAGCCCCCTTTCTCATCCCTGAGAGGGATGAGAAAGCGATTACCCAGAGGCCACGTGCGTATAACACCAGCAAGTCCAGAACCAGATAGTAGAGACAGACCCCTGGACTGTGAAATATGCAAAAGTACACATGCATCATATTCAAAATTTATCCGACTTGTGCTTGGAATATGTACAGTGCACTGAATGGCAATTAAACCTCTATAAAAGTTTGAAAAACACACAGAAGAATCTTACTCCAAAATTAACATTGGCTCTCTAGGTGGTAGGTCACCCAAGATTAATTTTCCGCTTTGTGACTTTCCAACTAGCCCCCTTTCCCTTTCAGTGACATTTTATAAAATACATGGTCATTTAAAACCAATGCCAGCCCACAAGCTTCAAAGAGGGAGTTGCGAAGTCCTGCCAATGGGCAGTGCGGACACTGCCAATACCTCCCGCTCTGCCCCGGTGCAGTGTTCAGTGACTCAGGGGACCAGGAAGCAAGAAGCGCGCTTGTAAAAAGCCGATTCTCCGTCTGGGAACCCTGGGAATCAGTGGCGGCGGCCTAACGATAGTTAGTGACACGATCCGGGGTTGACCCCAACGTGACATTTATAGCCACGAATTCTACCGAGAGTCCACAACTCCCTTCCCGCCATCCGCGTTGGCCCTCCGAGGTGTTAGGCCGCCCGCGGCCCACGTTCTTCCCTGCAAGCACCCACCTGCTTCTTCTCGCAGACGCTCAGGGCCACCCTCGCCTCCGTTCTCCGTTTCCCGCCTCCGTATTCGGTCTCCGGCCAACTGCCCCGGGTCCTCTGATCGCCGCTATTTGAGCCCCACCTCCTTCCGCGGAGGAACACCGCACAGGGCCCACCTCGACCCCGCCCGGCCGGATCTATTTTCGCTACAGGCTGAAGCCTCCCCGGAAGCAGAGCTAGTGGGCGGAGGTCTAAACCGAGAAGGGGCGCGCACAGACACCGCGCTCTGCGTTGCTTGGCAAACGAGGACGAGCTGTGATGCCATTGGTTAGTGGACCGAGCTTCCTCTCTTCTGGGAATGTGGGGCGGGGCCTCGAGCAGGGGCTGGCCTAGAAGGAGGAACTTGCTCTGGCCAGGGCACCATGCAAAAGGCGTGGTCTGAGGGTGGGGCTGATTCGGGGAGTGGAGACTCATGGGCGGGGCTTGGAGGCTGAGCCTGCCTCAGCATTTGTCTGTTGAGGGGAGGGCTCAGCCTCCAAGCCCCGCCCAGGTTCCTGAACCTGGGGCGGGGCCTGCGCCGTCCGCGATGCTGGGGCGTGGCCTGGGACCGGAAGGGCTCCGTTGGTTGGCGAGCGGCGGAGAGGTGTGGCGTGGGAGGTGCTCTAGGTTGGCCGGCGGCGCTCTGGGCAAGGACTGGGCCCTGCCGAGTGCCTAGGCCTGACAGCAGCGCTGGCCCGCTGCTTGCCTGCACTGCCACGGCAGTTTCGTAGAGAAGTTCTCCTTCCACTGCCATCATGTGAACCTCAAACGCCGCGTGTGGGCGACATCCCCGTGTCGAGCTCACTGCTCACAGACTGGAGCCAGAACACGATGAAGGACACCTGGCCATCCCATCGAAGATCTGCGAGAGCAGGGGCCCCGCCTGGGCGTGTCCCTGGTCCAGCCAGAAGACCCCGGCCCAGGCTGCTTACTCGCTTCTTCTTCCTGCCCCCAGCCCGGGAGAAGCTGGCCAAGTGGCAGACGCCGTACCAGAAGATGGACCAGCTGTACCAGGGAAAGATTTATTTCCCGGTTAAGGGGGCGGCCCACCCACCCCAGGACACCCCAGTCTGCCCATCTCTCGAACTTGCCTTCCTCCTGACTCCCTTTTTTAGGGAAATCATGGTATTTCCCTAACGAGCTTCGAGTAATCTTCCAATAAGAGACCATTTCCTGCAGCAATTGCGAGTAGGGCTCAGCAGTGGCGATGTGCTGAGGGCCCCGTTGTCCATGGGGTCCAGGGCTCTTCCCAAGGGGCCTATCCTCCACCTCATCCCTGCTTTTCACGACCTGGTTAGGATGGGGTGTACATGGCTAGCCCTTCTCTGAACTTGGGGCCACACCGCCTCTACACCCACGTGTCCCTGCAGGTCATCGTGCAGAGGAAGACAGTTGTGCAGGGTCTCCTCCTTTACAAGTGAGTCTTTGTAGAACTAATTGGCACAAGTAAGTACCACCACCCCAAATCCAATGTGAATTTTATCAGAAGTAGTAGGTTGAGCATCTGTAGGGACAGCCACCAGAAGGCAGGACCTGGCCCCTGTGCTCAGGGCCCCAGCCCCTTTCCCTCAAGGGTCTCTGAGCTCAGCTGGCACAAAGTGGGCAAATCATCCTGACTAAAGGGTCCCTCCCCCACGAGTCTGGTCTGACTCCTGCCCCAAGTGGGTGTCAGGCCTGTGGTCAGAACCTAGAAGGATACCCCACAATGGACGTGTCCCAGTGGAGTGCCCTGGGGGACCACAGGCACTGCCTGGGCACCAAACTTGGGGCTAACTGGGGCCCTCTTGTGTTTTTCAGACAGAACATCAGCACAAGGTGAGCCCCACTCTCCTCTCCATAGCCCTGGCCTGGCGGTGGGGTGGGGGGAAACAATAGGGTGGTGTGTGGTCCTCCAGGTCACTGGTGGCAGATGAATGTGGATGTCGGGTAGGGCAGGCACAGCCAGGCAGGGTTCTCTGCACCTGGGACATGCCAGACATCACTTGTGCAGCCACATCCATATGATCGCTTCATGAACATGTCCTCCTCACCGCTTGGATGCACAAAACCACTCCAGCCTTGTGAGTCATCTAGAGGAATCTGCATGGATGGGGAGCTGGGGGAGGGGGCCCAGGTGGCAGTACAAGCCAGGACATAGATCAAAACCCAGGAGCTTATTTACCACAGACCCACCCAGGAACTTCTGCAGCCCATTGTGGGAGTTGGGTGGGGACAAGAAAACAGGCTGGGCCTCCCAATTCATCCTTGAAGGTCTGTTTGCAACCCTGTCACATGTCCCAGCGGGGAAGAGAGGCACAGTTCCCTAGCAAATACAGTTAGAGGGAGGCCAGGGAGGGGAGAGAAGTACTGAGGCACCTGTGTCTCTCTGAAGCCAAGCTTCACCTGTCTAGAATCCCATCACCTGGCTAACCTGACCCTCAAAAATGCTCCCGCATGCCTGAGCGGCACTGATGGCTGCCGGCCTACTGAACGGCCCCAGCCACAACATGGAGCCAGGTCTCAGCTGGGCTGTCCCAGCCTGACCCTGTGGAACAGGCTCCTTGCTCTCCGAAGCCCCTGCACCCCCATCAGAGCCCAGGCAGGGCCAGGGCTGGGAGGAAGGTAAGGGATGGACTATATACAGCAGAGGCCAAGTGGGATTTCAGAACTATATGAATAATGATTAAATGTCCCTGACATTTCTCATCACAGAGCAGTCCCTGTGGGTCAGGGAGGACCGTGTGAGGCAACCGGCTGGGTCCCCAGGCAAGGCACATCTAGGTCATGGAAAAAAGGTTCAGGGGTCCCCACATCGATCTGACTGCAGGTGGTTTGGCTGAGTGTACCTGGGCAGGCCCACCCGGAAATGAGCCTGGAAGCAAGTGGATTCCTCTGGTGGCTCAGTGATACCGCGGTCTGGCCAAACAAGGCCTGCTTGACTTGTATGTCCTGGGGCTCAGCTCACCAGGTCACATAGGGCTGAACCTCAGCCCAAGGAACCCTACAGCACTGCTTCTGAAATCACTCCACGTGGGTTGATTCAGGCTGGACAGTAGCTCCCAAGAGGAGGGAGTTTTGGGAATGCTGCCCACGGCACCTCCTGTGCCTCTCTGTCCCGAGCCTGGCACTCCTTTCTCAGCCTGGCTGCTACTCCCCTGACTTCTTTCTACAGCTCCCTCTTGCTCTCACAGGGGGCTGGGCATGTGTATTTGGTGGGGGGGAGTCACAGGGGTGCTGATGGACCCCACCGGGCTGGCTTCCTATGGAGGTTCCACTGTTTATTTGCGAAGTTTAGACAAAATGGCATAAGACTCAGGTGACAGTTGGGTAAACTGACATATAGCCGATTCATGGGATGTGTTCAAAAGCGCCTTTCACAGGCGTGCACGCTGGGAGCAGGGCTAGCTGATCAACAGGATCTGATCACCCTGTCGTTTCTGCCACCTTGGACTTTGCCTTTTCCAGCCTGAGGGGCTAGCAAAGGGGTGGTGTGTTGCAGGAACCACTCCTACCCACTAACGGGGACAGCCTGCTGGCAGCGGACAGTGGTGGAAGGCAGGCCTGCCCAGGCTTTTCTCCCCACTGGGGCCCCAAGCGGGGTTTAGTGTGGGGCTGGTTTGTGCCCATGGTCTTCACTCTCCCACCCTTGGGAATTCAGGTTGGAGCTGATTGGGGCTTTCTGTCCACTGACTCAGACTGATCCGGTTTGAGTTATCCCTGTCCGTGCAGTGTCAAAAAAGGCAGTGGACATGTGAATGCACACACGGGCATTGCCTTCCTTCCAGTACCTGCTCCCGCCACTCAACCCCGTAGCAGTGCGGTCCAGGGAAGGGGTGTGATGGCCACTGTGTTGGTGTTACCCTATGGGTAACACCATGAGACACTAAGGGACCCATCACTTACTCCGTGAGTCCAGGGACCTAGATGGCATGAGGCTTGTGTCAGCTCCTGAGAGGATGCGAAATGGGCAGGTGGGGGGACAGGGCTTCCCAGCATGCTGCAGCCTCCATAAGGGTTGCCCCATAGCCCCCGCCTGACCGGACCCCAAGTAGCTCAGGGATGTCCAGAGACATTGGCCCCGTGACCATCCCACCTCGGGCTGCAGGGCAATGCCCCTGGCCAGGATGTAGCACTGCCACTGGCAGAAGACCCAACAGGTAAACGTGTTTTGCAAGTTTATTGGATCATCTTGACACAAAATCATGACAGCAGCGTGATATGTCTCTCCTTTACACGGGAATGTTGATAGCAAATTCTTATATAACACATCATACAATTTTGAGATTCTAGAATCACTGCACAGGATTCTGTAATAGATTACATGCTAAAGTGACAGTTTTCATCAAAAGGAAAGTAAAAACATCATTGAGGACCATCATTTCTGAGGAAAATCTGGGGTGGGCTGGAGTGCCCTTGCCTGCCCATGAGACACATTAAGGGACCCAGCCTCCCTGGGACGCATGTGCTTCACCACAGGGGCCATGGGGCTCAGGACTGGGACCTCCCAGCAGCTGTGGGCATGATGTAAGGACAAACCCTGTGGAACTTCAGTGACGAGAGGGGGGGACCTACAATTGTAGCACTCCATCACTCACCCCAAATGTCAACCAAGACATATTCTACTGAACAGAAAACCGTGAAAACCAACAAGGTCCAGCCTCTGCTCTGTTAGGGGTCCTGACTGAATCCCCTCCCTTGCTCTAGCACCCTACGGGAGCCTTGGTGTTCACCACCATTCTCCACCTGGCATATGATCATGGCAATGGGACACAGAATCCAATGGACAATGGCCTACACGACCCTTTTCCCACCACGTGTCCTGGGGAGACAGAACTGACTGTGGCTGTGAGGGTAAAGGGGAATGTTACTGTGGTGAGCAGTCCGCCCATTTCTCACACCCCTAGGTGCCATATGGGGACTTGGGGACTTGTGGGACTGGATGACTTCACAGAAGCAGGACACGACCCCGTGTTGTCCACCGAACACTCATCACCCGGGCCCACAGGTCCTGGCCTGGGCAGTGGTCACACTCACTCCGTGGGTAGCTCCTGCAGCTGTGTGCAGTTGGCCCTGGCTACAGGAGTCACTGATGGTGTGGGGACTGGAATGGGTTTCTCCCCAGAGCGGCGGAAGAGTCAAAGTAAAAAAGATGACAGGAGAAATCAGTGGACACATGACCTCAATGTCTAACCGGTGACGACAGTGGACTTAATTAATGCCAGGTTGGATAAGTACATGCGACAGTGGAGAAACTAGTGCTTGGTATCTGTCTCTCCTTCGTGTCCTCCCTGCAGTGGCCTCAGCGGTGATACTCAGCACTTTGCCAGCGTTGCCTTCACCTCCTCCAGCAGGTTGCCAAGCAGAGTGGCGTCGCCGCACTTGCCATCCACGGACACAGACTTCTCGCCCTGAAGGAAGAGAGACACTGCTAGGTGTGTTGAAAACTACATGGAAGTCTTGCCTCACAACTATGCGTACCGTCATTTTGATTTTTCCAAATATTGTCTGATGTGTGGTTGCTTTCAACATCAGAACAAGGTTGGGGGGGGTCCCAGGTACATGGCAAATAGAACCTGGACTGAGGCCAGCAGTGGCGGCTGGGGGCCCATGACTCAAATCAGAAGAACCCGCAAGTGGCTGGGAAGAGCTTGACAGAGCGGGGTGACCACTTTATGGCTGGGAACCCCAGGAAGCGCACCCAGAGTCTGAATGATTCTGGGAAGGAGCTCAGGGAAAGTGACCTGAAAGGCTGTTCATGAACCAAGGGTCTGCCTGGACCTGAGCACCCGGGGCCTTTGCCCTCACAGACCAGCGCACCAGCCCTGAGGACAGAGTGCTGCCCAGTCCTGGCTGCGCATGTGGGGCACGCAAGGCAGCTCCACACTGTGGAGAACGAAGGCGGTGAAAACTGAGGGACACTGGAAGCAGGAATCCTGCAGCCAGAGCCTATGTATTAACATTCTTCCCATAATTAAAACAAGACCCAGAGTCTCAGCATATTAAAAATGTCCAGGATACAGCCCCAAGTTACTCAGCACACAAGGCCAGGGCATCTCAGCTGCCTGGGAAAGACCATCAGCAGACACCCACGCTGATACAAGGCAGATGTCAGACCGATCTGACAAAGGCAGAGCAGCAGCTGTTATGAGAATCTCCCAGAAGCAATCACAACACTCTTGAAACAAAGAGAAAACAGATCATCTCAGCCAAGAAACAGAAGCTTTAAAGAAACCCCTAATGGAAACTGACAACCCAAAATAGGATAACCAAAATGAGCACACTGGATGGGCTCACCGGCAGGATGGACACAACAAAGGAAAGGGGCCAATGAACTTGACAGCAGGTTACTAGAAAGACTCCTCCAGTCTGAGCAGACGGCACAAGGGGCGGGACGGGATGGGCAGAGCCTCCGAGACTTGGGAGAACAGAAACAGAAGGTCTGAGTGCACTTCTTCGGGCTCCCAGGAGAGGATCAAGAATGCAGTGCCGAAAGAATAGTTAATAATACCTGAAACTCCCCAAACTTTGCAGAGAAATACATGCAAAGAATCACCAAATTCACCAGACTTCAAACAAACAAACCCAAAGACTCCGATGCCCAGAAACAACATAAACTGCTGGAAAGCGAAGATAAGGAAAACCTGGAGAACAGCCAGAAAAACAGCCGCACTTCCTATATGAAGAATAAATAAAGGTGCAGAGGAGTGCCGACTTCTCATCAGAAACCATGCACACCAAGTAGAAATGGCATATTTTTAAAGTACAGCCATCTCTGACTTACGATGTTTGGACTTTAAGATGATGTGTAAGCAGTTTGCATGTAGTAGAAACTGAACTCTGAATTTCCGGTCAGGACCCTTTCCTGGCTAGTGGTGTGCAGCACAGCCTCCCCTGTGATGCCGGGCTCCTTCCTGCCAGCCCGGTGGTCACGAGGGTGAACAGCACACACTCCACAGCATGCTGTATTGGTGCTAGTGTTTTCTGGATCCTGTGTTCTGCACACCTTTAAGGCAGGCTGGGTGAATTCTGATGTTTGGTGGGTTAAGTGTATCAACTGCATTTTCGATTTATGAGGGCTTTTCAGGATGTAGCCCACTGTAAATCAAGGAGCACTATACTAAGAAAGGACTATCAAAGCCAGAATTGTAAATAGAGCCAAAGTAGCCCCAAAGAATGATGAAATAAAGAATAACCTAGCCCCAGCTGGTGTGGCTTGGTGGATTGAGTACCAGCCTGAAAACCAAAGGGTCACCGGTTTGGTTCGCAGTCAGAGCACATGCCAGGTCCCCAGTGGGGGTGCATACAAGAGGCAACCACACATTGCTGTTTCACTCCCTCCTCTTTTCCTCTCTCTCTAAAAATAAATAAATAAAAATCTTAAAACAAACAAAGAGGAGGACAAACAATGAAGGACAACTGAGATTCTGTAGCTAACAGACCTGTCCTAAAAGAACTGTTAAATAAAGTTCTTCAGACAGAGAGGATGGAGCCAGAAGATGTGAACATTAGGAATGAAAGAACAGAAATGGTAAATGTGGGTGGGCACAGCAGGCGCTCTGCTCTTCAGGCCCCTGAACATCACTGAGGATTGAAAACAGTGTAACATGATGTGATGGCATCTTTGGTGTCTCCAAGTGCGACACAGACTGCTCACCCAACAGTGAGGGTCAAGGGACTGACGGGGTGGCGATGTGTCCATGTTCCACCCCAAAAATTTTTTTAAAGACTTCATTTAATTTTAGAGAGAGGGGAAAGGAGGGAGAAAAACATTGATAATGTGAAAGATAACCTCGATCAGTTGCCTTTCATATGCCCCCAACTGGGGACCTGGCCTGCAACCCAGGCATGTATCCTGACTGGGAATTGAATCGGTGACGTTTGGGTTTGCAGGCTGGTACTCAACCCACTGAGCCACACCTGCTAGGGTCCACACAAAATTTTTATGTAATTCTTTCAAAAGATTAATAAAATTGATAAACTCTAGGATAACCAAGAAAAATGAGAGAAGACACAAACAACTAACGTCAGGAATGAAGGAAGGTTATCGTTACTGACACACATCCTGAGAACAAGAGAAACACAAATGACTCTGCCCATGTCAATTCAGTAACTTCGGTGAAACAAACCAGTTCCTTGAAAACCACACACTACCAACACTCACCTGAGGGGAAATCGAGAAATTGAGAATACTATGACTATTAAAGAAAGTGAACTTATAGGTAAAAGGAAACCTCTCAAGAAGAAAACCATGAGGCCTGGATGGTTTCCCTGGTAGATTATGCAAAGCACGTAAGGAAGAAACACATGAATTACAACCTGTTCCAGGAAATGCAGGAGTGCAGGGGGACCTCCCCACTTTGTGTGATGAGGCCATGAGTGCCCTGCTGCCCAAACCAGAGAGAAAACACAAGGCCAGTGGTTCTTACAAACGCGGCCCCGCGGACCTCAGCAGAGCACTCACAGCCTGAACTCAGCCACGTGCTACACAGGAGAACCTGCGAGGGCTGTGGGGGAGGAGACAAGGTGGTGTGAGGGGCACAGAGGCAAGGGGCGCGAAGGCTGCCTTCACGTGGCTCACCTTCTTCACCAGCAGGCAGACGTGGTGGCCCTGGATGGATCGGCTGTACAAGGAGGCGCAGGAGTCCACTCGCTCCACAACTGCAACAAAGCAGGCAGGGGTGAGGCCCACGTGGCCCCAAGGGCAGCAGAGGGAAAACCACGTGTGAGCAAAGGCTGTGCTGCCAACCAGTCCCATCAAATCCCTTACCAGAAAAATGGTGGTAAAAACAGATCTTTGCCAGAAGGTTCTGGAAGGACATATTAATGCCATCAACCTTGACTGAACTCATGCTTAGGTCCCCAGACTCCAGCAACTTGGCAAAGGCGTCGCTATGGGAAAGACAAAGGACGGGAGGCTGAACACAGGCAGGCTCCCCAGCATCAAGGCAGACAAAGCCTCCAGCCCTGGGTGGGACCCATCCTGTGTGCCTGCAACTTGGGAGGTCTCCAAAGGCCATATGACATGTCACAGGCTTAATTCTGCGTCCTCCCCCACCACCCCAATTCCTATGTTGAAGCCTTGAACCCAAGGCCCTCAGAATGTGACTATATTGGGAGATGGGGGTCTTTAAAGCAGCAATCAGAATGAAATCACTAGGATGAGCCCTGATCCAACATAACTGGGTCTTAATAAAAGGAGATCAGGACTGAGGGACACACAGAAGAACGACCATGTGAGGACACAGAGGAGATAGCGTCTATACACCAAGGACAGGTGCCTCAGGAGAAACCAGCCCTGCCAACACCTTGATCTGGGATTCCAACCCCCAAAAGCTGAGAGAGAGAGAACCACTATCTGCTGTTTGAGCTCCTTGGCCTGTGTTGTTATGTGGCCTGAGCTGCCAACATGGCAGAGAAGCTGGACTTTCTGCACTACCTACAAGCTGGTCGCCCAATACTCATGTCCTTTCACACCTTAGGTCAGAGATCTTTCTGCAATGACTGCACAGAGCACCTCACACAGCAGTAAAGCAGGGTGGGCCCACTGTGGCGTCCCCATAGAACCCAGGTGGTAAGGGTAGAAAGGGAAGGCAGGCGAACTTGTGCACCTGTAGCATGGAGTCGTGATCAAGTATGAGGTACAGCTGAAGTGCAACTTGAAGTCCAGCTTCTCATGAGTGGAGCCTTCATCGTTCTGTAGGAGCAGGGTACAAGGTGAGTGGGAAGAGGGGCTAGACCTTGAGCTTGGGCATGCAGTGAGTGGGGATGTGGGACAGGCCTGTGAGTTTGGGAACAGGGTGAGGGGGGTGCAGGAACCAGACCTGAAAGCTCTGGAGTAGGGTGCGTGGGAGTGGAGCCTGGAGCTTGGAAGCAGGGTTAGGGAATGGGGCAGGGCCTTCAAGCTCAGGTGCATCCAGGTGTTCTGGGAGCAGCTCCCATCCAGGGTCTCACTTGTTCTCTGGACAACCAGCCCTGGGTTTTGGGTGTGCTCAGAGGAGTGGAGTTGGGGGGTTGCAGGCCTCTCTGCTGCCTCAGGCCCTACATACCTTAGCAATAAAAGACAGGGTCCCCTTGAGTTTCTGAGCCATGACAATGCTCTGAATGGTGAACACAAACTGAGCTTCATTGGAGATGCCTGGTGAGGGAGGGAGAGGAGAGAGAAAGAGGGAGGGAGGGAAGGAGAGGGGGTAGGCTGGCCTGAGAAGCAGTGCCAAGCAGGCCCAGGAGGGACCCAGCCAGCCCCCAAAAAGCAGGTAAGTGGGCACACCTAGGAGTGAAGGAAGGAGGTGTGACAAGAAGGAGCTCAAACCCAAGGGAACGCCCAGGCTCCGATGAGGCCTGGACGTCAGCCACCACTCACCTGGGGGCAGCTGGAAAGGCACAGGGACACCATCGTGGACAGAGGAGCCCTCTGGCCGGGCCAGTTTGGTGTTGAGTGAGTCCAGCACATTGAGCTCCATGCTCTTCAGGAAGCTGTTGCTCTGGTTCTCCAGTACAATAAACACGGTGACCTGGCTGTCTTTCTGCAGGCTGCCCTGGATATCATACGTCTACAAAGCAAGGCCGGGGTCAGCTGTCGTGGTAGGGGCCCGTAGGACCCGTTTTGAGCCAGCACAGGGACCCAAGGGAGTACAACACCCATTTTGCAAGCACAGCAAATGTGAAGAAATGAATGCCTCCCAGTGCTCCTTGAAAACCCTGTCTCCCTTTTCTCTGCAGTATTTAGCTATTATTCCTGCCCTTTCTCGAGAATCTGCTATCCGCCGACCCACCTGCCCCTGGCCTTGCTCATGGGGAGTCGGCCTACTGTCGTACATGTGGTGTGTGGGGTTCTTTCCCAGAGAGGCTGCCAATGGGGGATGCTTAGTCAGGGCCTCTCACACCCCCATGGAGCAGCCACCGCCCCCTTCCATACAAAGGGATACCAAGCCGCCCACCAGCACCCCTGCAACACGTGCGTAGCTCACCATTTTAACATAGGAATTCTCAGCCAAGAGGGAGTAGCTGGACATGGGCTGGGAACAAAGAAAAATGATTTAGCTTTGGGTCATCAGAGCCTCAGAGCGCCCGCTCACAAAGCGGCCGCATCTGTCTGATGCGGCCAAGTGCCCTGGGTTGAAATACTGTCAGAGTGTGGGGGGCTGGGCAAGGGGTCCCTCAGATAATGTAAGTTTACTCCACGGGACTTCTGACACCAGAATAGCCAGAAAGACGTCCTCCCCTTGAAACCTACGGTGAAGCCCCAGAGGCCACCAGCCCACCACTAAGGCCCCACTCCTGCCACAGCTGGCTCTTAGGCTTGGCTCAGTCTCCCCGAGTCTAGACCAAGGCCAATGGGAGGCAAGTGAAGTACCCCTCACCGGGAGAGGCTCCTCATTGAGTGCGCCATTCTCCAGGGGCTCCTCCACCCCATCGTTCACAGGAGGCTTCTTTTTGGATTTCTTCTTGTCTTTGGGTTTCTCCTCTTTCTTATGCTTCTTTTTCTTATGCTTGGCAGGTTTCTGAAACCAGAGAAGTTAGAGTCAACTCCAAACTTCTCTGGCAATGCCCTCCCCACACGTCCTGTGGCTGAATACAGAGGGACTGAGTGCACCCAGGTAAGGGCCACACATTAGGGTGGTCGGGCCCACAGGGAATGGACCAGTCCGGCTGAGGTGGGAACCTGGGAACTCAGTGCGGGACGGCTGCTGCCAACTTGGGTAAAAACACAAAGGGGGAAAGAATGATAATTCACACACGGTGATCCAGCAAATCAGAAACTCCTCAGAACACACCGGAGAGATGAAAACCTATATAATCCACACAGAAACCTGCACACACCTGTTCACAGAAGCAGGCTTCACAACAGCCAAGAAGCGGAAACAACCCAAAAGTACTTCAACAGAGGAAAGGGCGAACACAAGGGGACCCGTCCACACACTGGACTGTCACTACCCAGCCATGAAAAGGAGGGAAGCACTGACACTCACAAGTGGACGGACCTTGAACACACGGTGCTCAGTGAGACGCTAGACACAAAAGGCCACACACACAGTGTCTGGTTCCATTTACGTCCAGAACACGCGAATCAGAGACAGGAGGTGGATTCGCGGTTGTCAGGGGGTGGGGGTGGGGTTGACTGCTGATGGAGACAGTTTTTTTTTGGCAGTGGCGGGGGGTGGGGGTAGGGGTGGGGTGCATGATGAAATCTTCTAGAATTAGATGGCTGCACAACTCTGGGAATGTGCTACCAACCAGTGAACTCTAAAAGGGTGAGCCTTGTGGTATAAGCCGTAAGTCAGTAAAGCTGTCGTGAGAACCAGAGCCCCACAAGCACAGCGACAAGAGACCATCAGAAAGCTGCCAGCCCCCACCGGAGGGATCTGGGCAGCAGGGGACCATGTTCCTCCCTGGACCTGGCTCTCTCCCCACAGCCCTCAGTGTGGGTGCATGGCCCACCCCCATGAGGACGACCAGGCAGGAATCCTCACCTTCTCAGGGTCTTGCTCCTCCTCTTCCTCATCTTGTTCCTGTCTCTTGGATTCCTCATACTCTTCCTCAGGAGCGGTAATGACTGCATTCACCCTTGGCTCTTCCTCCAGGGAACCCATCGGTGGAGGCTCGGGGAGATGGGGGAACGGGGAAGGGTACAGCCAGGGCCTGGAACAGGCACCCTCCACCCCTGTGCCCTCATCTGCCCTTGTGCTGGGATACCCCACAAGTGACAAGCCCTGGGCTTCCTCCACCTGGTGTCTTACACGTCAGATGGTCTGCCAAGCACACAGGTGTGTGGCCACCAGGAAGTGCGAATAGCCGACAGACGGGAGAGGAGGCCTGGTTTGAAACCAACTGGCACTGACTAGGGTCACTGCAAAGACCCCAGAGCTGTCAGGCCTCGTCGACTTTCACAAAGTGACTGCTCAAGGCTGCTGCTCGGCTCTGTGTTGAGGGCTAGATGCCCAACCACCCCCATACTGAGACGGCCAATGCTCGGGCAAGACAAGGGAGTGGGAGCCGGCACAATCCTGGCTCGTCTGTGTGAGGGCCCACCACCGAGGCCTCGGTAGCCAGGAGGGTCCGATGGGTGACAGAGGGGAAGGGCTGGTGTGGGAAGTACCTAGAGGGGGTGCCCCTGCATTCCTTGGGAAGGCAGCTCTGCCAAGGCCACGAAACACGCCCATCCAGCTGAGGATGTTGTGGGGTTAGCACAGCACACCCATTGGGGCCTTACCGTGGGCGGGGCTGGGGCAGCTGCAGGTGGTGGTGTGGTGGACAGCCAGAAATCTAAGTCCTCACCCTGAAACCACAGAAAGACAGGTCTGGGCCAAGGCAGCAGGGCGGGCCCAAGGAAATCCTGGGCGGAGCCTGCGGGGTGGCCCCCAGCAGGTGCAGGACCATATAGGTAAACACACATATGACCAAAATTGCTGGGTGTTCCACCTGTGAAGGTTGACAAGAATTCTCTTTCCTCTAAATGACAGGTGGCAAACACAAGGCCCACGGGCCGAATACAGCCCCCCCACCTTGTTTTATCCAGCCTGGCAACTTGTTTCTACCCAGAGGCAGCACCGAGCTCTCGCTTAACTGTTAAGGAGTGGTTATATTTATACAGTCCTAAAATTACATTTGGCCCTTTGAAGGCAACCAAGAGGCTGTTGTGGCCCCGGGTGAAAATGAGTTTGACACCCCTGCCCTAAATCATGACAGGCTGTGACAAGTCTCAGTGCTGCTGAACACTGGGGTGCCTGCCCTGTCTCCTGTTCTGCCACCCATCTGCACCCCAGGGAGAGGGGGGAGGACGACGAGACCTGCAGGTGAGCCTCACCTTCCGTTCTTTCTCCTTCCTTCTCTCCCGGTCTTTTTCTTTGTGCTTCTTCTCTTTCTTTTTGGGTTTCTTGCTTTTCTTTTCTGTGATAGGCATGTCCTCTTTCTCAGGGGACTTGGAGGTGTCAGCATTTCTATGTTTCTGAACAGGAAGCTTCTCGCTGTCAGCTAAGGGTCTGGAGGTGCCGGGGTGGAGGGGAGGTCACAGGAGGAGCCAGGCCTGTCCTCCCACACTTGACACCTGCCACCAAGCATACTCGTGGCCTGTGTCGAGGCCTGGAGGATGAACCCTCTGCCTCCCCTTTTGTCCACCCAGGTTGTATTAAAAAAGGCGAAGGACGAAGGGGGACAGTGAGGAACGGAAACACCGGGAAAGCCTAGGCCCGAGTCTAGCCCTGTAGGGCAGCTCCCCGGCCCCAGCCCCGCACTCACTTGTCCAAGTCGATGTCCAGGGCTCTGTAAGGGTCATTGGGGTCTTTGTCATCCTCATCACTGGGCAGAGCATTCTGAGGGAAGAAAGGGACTTGGTGTCCAGTTTGTCCAGCCTGTGAGACCCTGAGCTTGAGCCTAACAGAGCCCCCCGAACTCCCTTCTCAGAAATGAATGCCCAGGTCCACACCCATGAGTGTGCCTGATCAGCTTGAAAGGTCAGGATGTGCCCGCACTTCCAGGCCACGGGAAGGAGAGTGGAAGTGCAGGATGGGGAGGGGAAGGGATGACACACACATGCTCTCACACATTAACGTTCCTGGCCCGCAGCCTTGGTCAGAGGGCAGCAATGGCTTTCAGCCTTCCCAGGCCAGAGAGAGAGAGGCAATGACAAATCCCACTCAAGTGTGGCCATGTTACCAGCTGGGTCACAGAGATGGTAGGGAGCCGTGTAGGGCACAAAGACTGACCTCAGGCATCTCCTCAGTGATAATGTCCACCTGCTGGGCTGGGGCGATGTCCTCGTCGCTCTCTGTGTGCAGTGAGCTATGGCGCCGTGGCTTGCCCTTCTTCTCCTTCCTCTTTTTCTTCCGCCTGTCCTTCTCAAGCCTCTGCTGGTGCCGCCGTTCCTCCTCCAGCTTCACGTACTGCTCTGATGTGGGAAGCCCTGCAGGCACGGAGGCGGCACTCAGCCCTACCTGACTCTGGCCCCAGGGCCATGTGCAGGCAGCCTGGGGCTCGGGGGGAGAGCAATCCAGATCCCATCTGCACTAGAGAATGAAGGGACACATGGGCACTGTCCCTTGAGCCACTTAGACAAGGGTAAGGACTTTCTGAATGACAGTCAGGAAGTGGACTCTAGGTCTCCCCGCCACCCATCACCAGGGGGGCTCCCTGTCCCTAAACTGCAGACACTTGCCTGGCACCTTTAGGGGCACTGAGAGGTCGATCTGCACCACAGGGATGTGTTCCACACCTGGAGCATCCTGGTACCGCTAAAGAAGCAAACGGCAGAACATTACTGAGCAGGATGGACACTGGCACCTGAAGATGGGACACTCCCAGTGAAAGGCATGCTGACAACACAGGGAAGCAAAGGGCCCTCCCGGGAGACAGCCTCCAGTGGGAACAAGCGTAGGTCAGCCACAAAACGTCCATGAAGTTCCCCCACTGAAGTCTTTCTTTCCAAGTCAGAAAAGAAAAGTAGGTGAGGAACCTCAGTGAGATGGCAGATGTGTTCCTGACGGCAGGTCAAAAAGGAAGACGTCACAATGCCCAGTGGGAAAGGGTCTGTGGGTCCCTCAGGAGGCCAAGCAGAGTTACCAAGGGACCCATCATCCCAAGAAGGGAAGCACTCGAGTGCCCGCTGTATCTCCTGTGGGATGCCCAGCGCAGCCTACACTGGGGGCCCACTGGGTGAAGGCTACCACCAATGACGGCAGGGGACACCACCCCAAACCAAGATGTAGAATGTTCTTGCCAGGCGGAGCGTTCTCCCATGTGCAGTCCCCTCCTGCCTTGAGGTGGCACCTCTGTAGCTTCTCTGCCTGTAGGTCAGAGTAGCCTGACCTCCAATACCATGTGTGTGACTGGCTTTCTCCCAGGCCCCCGTGTTTGGAAATGTCCTCAGCCCTGCCACGTGGATCTATGAAGACAGCCCATCGCTGCCCTGCAGATGATGGCTCCTGGTCCAACTGAGAATGGGCTGGATCCCACAAGGCCGGTAGGGTATTCCTGGGGGATGTTCTGGGCAGGCCTCACCTTTTGGGGGGATGGGGAGCTTTTGATGTAGAAGGGGTTGTTGGCCTGCTCCTGCTTCCGGGCTTCTCGACGCTGCGGGGACAAAATTCAAGGTCAGTGAACATGTGGAGTATAAGCCCTCATTCCTTCCCAGGTGTGGGCCACCTCCACGCTCTCAGCCCCAAGTGGAAGGTAGGGCTTCTCAGTATTTTCACTATGGGCATTTGACTGGCAGGAATACTGAGGTGGGCAGTGGGAAATGGCAAGTGTGGGGACAGGCGGAAGGTGGCAATAATCACAGGAGGTGGGGACCACCATCTCCACTTCAAGGATGGGGTCTCAAGTGAGGAGGCCCCTCAATTCCAGGGCACAGCCAAGACAAAAGCCAGTTCACACTACCCAAAGGCTTCGCCTGAAAGATCCAGGACAGTCCAGCAATGCAGTGGAGAAGCTCTTGGGGTGAGGGATGATATGCCCAACTTCAGAAAGACAGGAGCCAGACATGGTTGGGTGGGAAGCCAGGGGAATACAGCAGCTTTGTACTTCCCTGCACGGTGTGAACCCTACATGCTGTTACAGAGTCCTGGCTTTGGGAGGCCATGGAGCTGACAGAAGTGTGGAGTGTATTTACAGGGTGCTGGGCACCAGATCAGGCCCCCATGGGTCTCTCTAGGGAATTCTGGGGTCAAGAGAAGCTTCTCATTTCAACAAAACTCAACTCTGGTGTCAAGGGCTAACTCGGCACTTCACGGAGGTCAGTGGGACACTGCCTGGATCCAGCAGGACCAGGCACAGCTTCCATGAGCTCAGGGGCCACAACCTACTCTGAATGGACCAGCTGCCCGGGAGCTGTGGCGCTCACCCGGGCTAGCTCCTCCTCATCAGCCTTGGGGGGCTGCTGCTTGGCGTGGCGCTGCTCCTCATCATGGAAGATGGCCTTGGGCATCTCATCTTCAGATTCGCTATCTGAGGGTGGCTCGTTGATCCAGGCGTCCAGATCCAGGCTGCAAGGCACAACGAGGTCACACACTGGCTGCAGCCTGTGTGCCCAATACTGGAACCCTTAAGGCAAGGGCCACAGAAGATGAGGCAAATTCCAGGGGTCCCTGCAGTCTGGCCTACCCCTCATGGCCCTTCCCATATTCTAGGGCCCCCATGCAGGCTCACATTGCTCCCAAGGTTTGTAGGTGAGAGCTGCCAGCAGACCCACTTCCTGAGAATGGCACCAAGGATGGGGTCAAAAGGATCCCACAAGAACTGTTGAGCACCCAGTATGTCTGTGTGATGGGGGTCCATCCAGCCCATGGTGGGCTCAGGCACAAGAGGCCCTTCCTCCTTCCCATACTCAGGTCGAGGGTGGACTATTGCTCCCACTGCCTCCCTTGGGGCCACGAACCCTGGCCCTGGCTCTGTGTCCTCCAATGGGCTGTATGGCTCACCCTTCGGGGACTGGAACCTTCTTCTGGGCCTTGGGAGCCACTGGGTTCAGCTCTCCAGCAAAGAGAGCACTCACTTCTTCTGCTACTGGCACCTCCTTGGCCTGAAGCTTCTGGATGTGCTTAACCAGTTGCAAGATGCAGGATGCCTGTGGGGGCCATGGAGGAGTGATAAATGAGTTAAGGACCACAGGATTCTGAAGGCCACCTGGCAACTGCAAGACATCACTTAGACCATGTCAATGCCCAGCCCAGGGAAGGGACACCCCACCGATTTTGGCTGGAGCCCTGCAGGGAACATCTGCAAGGCTCCACAAAAAGCCTTTGGCTGTGGAAGGATCGAGCCAGAAAGAACTAGCCCTGGCTCCCAACTCCTTCAGCAGAGGGAAGCGAGAGACAAAAACAGGCCCACAAGCAAGATGCGGGGGTCATGAAAAGAAAGTACCATCCCCCTAGACAACTGCCCCAAAGAGGCTGTGACCAGCAGCACTGTGCACTCAGACTCAGGCTTCAGGAGTACAGCCCACAACCCCACGCCTGATGATCACACTCTTAAATCGGCTATTTGTCCACAACTCCTCACTGCCCTCGCTGGGCTTCACCTGTGCACTCCTCACCCACACCCCGCCCCAGAGGTTCCACCAGTTGGTGCATACCCGCTCCTGGACCTCCAGATCTGCACTCTGCACAAACTGGGGCAGCCGTTCCACCATGAACTGGGTGAGCTCCTGGGCTGCCTCAGCATCTGAGTCCCGCTCCTTCTGCTGCAGGATGGACGCATACAGCTTCACCACATTCTGCACATACACAGCCTGGATGTGGCCAGGCAGGGTAGTAACCTTGGGCCGCAGCATAGCCTCCAGAGTCTGTTGGGGCTCCTGTAGGTGCCTGAAGGAAGGAAGGCCAAGTGAACCAAGAAGAGGGGTCATGCACTCAGCTAAAGGGATGAGCCACTGACAACCCCATACAGCATCAGGGGCTGAAGGAGGGAATTTAAGGGGAAAAAACATGACAACAATGTGGCAATCACAGAATAGCTGAATGAAAAAGAGTTAAGAAAAAAAAAGGAAGGGCACTGTTTAGCAAGAATCTGGCCATAAACAGCTTATAATGAACAAGGACAGGAAGGAAATCTGGGAAAAGACCCTATACCTGTGAGAACGGGTGGTACATGTGGGTCACAGGACTTACAGAGACCTTTTCCCAATGAGAAAGCAGCAGAGGTGCTGCCACCCAAGAGCCAGAGTGCTCTGTGATGAGGAAACCGGGTTTGCAGAATAGCCTTGGTATGGCAGGTGCCAGGGAGGGCACAGGTCTGCCAAGCACGTTCCCTCGTCCTTTCCCTTGGGAGCACAGGCCCCAGGAGCCCCTCCGAGCCCACTCACTCAGAGAACTCCCCGCAGATCCAGGCAGCAGCATAGAGGACTTCACAGATCCCATTGCGCTGGGTGCTACTGGCCACAAGGTGAGCGCTGTCCAGCAGCACAGACATCTGCGACACAGCGAACCTGCGGATGGCCTTTACTCGGATGGCCACGTCCAGCATCTGCGCAGCAATGAGGTGTCCATGGCGGGTGCCTTCCAGCCTCGTCAGCTCCACCAGGATGCTGATGTACCTGTGGGAGGGAGCCACTGAGACATGCCCATCATGAAGCTGGTCCCTGTGTCCCCTGGGCTATGTGTAGGGACGCACCACTCAAAGTTGGTGATATGTTGGTAGTTGGACTGGCTACAGATGTCAATGATCTTTGTAAGCAGCTCATCCCGGTAGGTCGTGCCCTCAGCCTTGTCCACGTGGGTCATCAGCTTCTTGACAATCTCCATCAGGTTCTTTTTGGACACCTATGGGAAGGCCTGATGAGAGAGGGTCCAATCAAGGGGGCAGGGAGCAGTGACAAGCACGACGCAGAAGGGGCACACACCATTCCATACAGGAGATCGAGGGCCCGCAGCCGGATGGACTCGTCCTTGTCATCCAGACACTGCAGAACAAGGTCTTTGTGGGCCTGCACAGATTTGGGGTGCGTCCTCAGGATCTTGGACATGGCCAACAGCCCCAGGTACTTCACTGAGGAGA
Organism: Phyllostomus hastatus; assembly: GCF_019186645.2. NCBI lineage: Eukaryota > Metazoa > Chordata > Mammalia > Chiroptera > Phyllostomidae > Phyllostomus > Phyllostomus hastatus. The sequence continues at coordinate 3,923,824 of NW_025333640.1, read as the reverse complement.
CAGTGAGACATGGTTCAACTCAGATACATTACAAAAGGCTTAGGGCCCAACAGAGGCCGAACTGGCAGACAACCTGGCCTTGACCACTGAGGTACCCCAGCAATGTGTCACTGCTGGCCTTCGTCCTGGGTGGCACTGTAGACTCCAAGGGTGTTCTGAAGGGTACAGTGGAAGAGCCAGAACTCAGGACAGGACAGCAAGAAGGCAGGCCTCCCCACCCACTTGGTACCATTAACCTCTGCTGTCATCCAATGTGGTCACCAACACTTTCTGTGTGGAAATGAACATGACACCCACCTACTTGCCTGGTCCACACGAGGAGAGCTGACAGAGAAGTCCCAGGCTCCAAAGGCCCCTGAAGGACCTCACACACACCAGGGGTCACTGTCTGTCCCCAGGGCAGCCCCAGTATAAGATCATCTAAACAGGGGTGGTGAGCTGCAGGTCCTGTTTAGGCCACGTCCAGTCTGAAGCCTGTTCTGTATATGAAGTAGAACTGGTACACAGCCATGCCTATCACTTATGCATCGATTGGTCTACTTTCAAGCTACAATAGCACAGACTATGTGACTGCACAGATGAAGACTTACGGGCTAGCCCTGCTCTAAAAAAATCTGGCCCTGCTTGGTGTGGCTCAGTGGACTGAGTCTGGCCTGAGAACCAAAGACTGCCTGTTCGAGTCCCAGTCTAGGGCACATGCCTGGGTTGTGGGCCAGGTCCCCCGTAGGGCGAGGAAACCACACATGGACATTTCTCTCCCTCTCTTTCTCCGTTTCCCTCTCTAAAAATACATAAAAATCTTTTTAAAAAAGGTAATAAAATCTTTAAAAATTAAAAAAAAAAAAAATCAGGATTGAAAGTAAGTAGTCAATACACCCAGGCCTTAAAAGCCCTGGGCCACTACAGCCCGGCACCAGGTGGCTCACTGGCTGGAACCTCTCAACAAAGCGCATTTCCAACAGAAGAGTGCGCGCAGGCACACAAGACTAGCAGGGCCGCCCTATGCCCATCGGGAAAGACACCGAGAAGCCTTGAGCTACCCTATCTAATCGCTGACGAAAAAGTCCCATGCACCTCAGTAGGAACGTGTGCACGGCTCTATGGAGTGGAGTGACTTACAGTTTTGGTCGGAGTCTTCTATTAATATCCTTAACTTCTGAACACAGAGCTGTAAATGAGGAGATGACACTGGTTACACCTCTTGAAGCAGTGGTGAACGCAGTGACCCTGGCCTGCCCCATGCTCCCATGAATGAGGGGGACCTGTGCACACCAGGGCCTCCACACTGTGGAACACTCAGTGCTCAGGAGGGCTGTCTCCAAATTCCACTGAGGACAGACAGACAGTAGACAACCTGTTGTGATGCATGGGAAGCACCCACAGTAACATTCACAAGACAACCTAGAGCTTTCCGGGGGTGCCAACATGTGTGAGAACCTAAGACAGCATGGCAGTGTCTTCTGGGGACAGGCTGAGATCTGGGGACCTACTTACGTTACTTGAGTAATAAAAATAAACACAACCCCCCTAAATGATAGTGATAATTCCAACAATTCCCAGGCCACTCAGGGAGCCCATGGGGGTCCAGGGTGGACACAGCATTTACAGGGGTCACAGACAAAGAGGATGAAAATCCAAGATGGCGGGGAGCTCTGTACAGGGAACGAGACACAGACACACGCTCAGGTGACTGCAGGGGAAGGCGGGAGCTGCTGGACTCAGAGCTGTGCCAAGGCAGTCTAACAGATGCAGCAGAGCCATGGGTTTCCTCCCTCCCGGGCATAGAGCAGGGTGGAGGGCACCAGGCATGACTGATGGGGGCATATGAGGAGTGGGCCGGCATCTATAAGGTTACAAGGGCCAGAGGATTGCAGAGCAGAGACACTGAGGGGTGAAGAGACCCAGCCAGCGGCAGAGCCTCTGGACCCTGTGCCGTGTCTGGCCCAGGACATACCTGTATGCTGGCACTGTGGTTAGGCATGCCGGAGGACAGGGAGATGAGAACTGAAACAATAACCTTGAGTTACAAAGATGTCCACTCAACATGTCCAGTGTGTGCGCGGTGGAAGGGATCCAAGACGGAAATACCACCACACTGGGAACTGCCTGGCCCAGCTGATGTTGGTGCAGGAAAGGGTTAACACAGCAGCCTGACCACTCTCCCTGGGAAGGCTGGCCCTCAATAAAAGAACCTGGGAGCTGAACTGATGACGGGGGCTCCCTGTCCCTAAACTGTGCAAACACATAGTGTACACTGACCTACTCTTCTCATGGAGTCTGCAATCTTGTATGTGCTGGGCAGAGGTGCCTGCATGACCAGCCAGTCCCCAGTGAGAACTTGGGGTGCTGTCTCTATGGACAAGAGAGCAGATCAAAGTCCCAAGGGTACCAGGTGTCTCTGTCCAGGGCAGTTCCAAAGAACTCAGGCTACACTGTCCTGCCTAGCACTCAGCACAATCACCTGAGACCCGCTGTCCCTGCAATGTGCCAGCCCCTGGACAGCTCATCCAGGCCCACGGTCCTCTGCTACATCCCCAATTTCTCCACCCACCTCCAGGGCAACCTCTGATCCTGCCGTGCTGCAGTCCTCCCCATCAGCTTTCCAAAAGTAGAATCCTATTCTCTGGGGTCTGTGGTTACCACTTCCAGGCACTGGCCTGAGCCAAATGCCCACTCTTTCTCTCCTGTACTGCCATCAATGCTTAGGGACACTCATGGCCCAGGCCATGCAACTACAGGCATGGAGCACAGGCCCCGGGTCAGCTTCCAGCTTCCCTGGATTTAAGGCCACCCATGAGTCCGTGATGAGGGACTATGAAACTGCCTCCCAACAGCTTTGGCCAGGGATGGGGTTGGGGACAAGCAGGGACAGGCAGGCAGTGAGAAGCTAAGCCCCTTCAGCCTCCAGCTCTCACTGCTAGTCTGTAAGATACCCAGCTGCAGGGACACATGGCCCAGATGGCAAACCAGAAGACAGCCAGTCAGACCCAGAAGCAACAACTGGAATTCCATCAGACACATTGAGCAGAGATACGACAACTCCTCAATGGTGTGGACGTGCATTAGCAGCATTCCACATGGCCCTGGGCCAAGTCCTGACCCCAAGAAAGGCCTCTTGGGAGACCTTCTGAGGAGCACCTATGATTGTATCGCATTAGTCTGTGCTGGGGATTCCCACACCTAAATGACTACAAGGGAATAGCCTGCTTTAACATACGTAGGGAAAACAAGGGCCTGCTGGCAGGTGTCATGGATAGAGAGTGGGGTCTGACACTGGAGCCAGCGAGGGCAGTGGTCTCTGGCTGTGACACTTCCCACAGGGCTGAGAGTGGCTCAGAGATGGAAATAGACATCCAGCACTGAGAGCAGGTGGGCATCGGGTGGAGAAGGCTGGGAACCTGACTCCAGGTGACCTTGCACCACACTGGCAGGGCCTGGGAACAGCCATCAAGGACCAGCCTGTCACAGGCCTGCCACTGGGATGAGTACCCTCCTGTCCCCACCTGAGATCCTCCACCAGGGTGGAAGTGGGGGAGGGCCTCCCACTCATGACAGCCACCTGCTTTAGAACCAGGTAACTGCTGCTCACCTGCAATGACAGTGTTCACACATTCGTAGAGAAGGGACATGGCAGACGTGCTGGGGAAGGAAAAAGACATGAGAACTGGGCTGTGCTGCTCTGCGAAACACTGGAAAACCCGAGTGCACTGTGTCTGAAAAAATTCAGCCATGTGAGCAACAGGTCTGTGCCACTTATCTGAAAGCCACATTGGGGATGCCCCCACCCTCTGACCCAGAACCCCATTCCCCTGACCTAAGATGGACCTAAGGCTAGGGTCAGCATCCTGACCCCTGTTCGTGTTCCTGGCACCCGGTATCTCTGCCCGGTCAGCGAGGCCCAGAGGCCACTCTCTCACCTGAGTCCTCAGAATGCTCTGAAGGGCAAGAGCAGCCCGTCTGCTCACCACAGGCGGCCTGAAACACGCCCTCCTTAGGAGCCTATTCCCTCACCCTTTCAATCATGCGACACCCAGGAGGAAAAGCCAAGTTCTCCACTTGCTTTGGCAGCAGAAAGATGATTCCACCAGCGCCAAACAATACTGCCTGGTTCTATTCCACTGGGGGGCCTGACATGGCCACACACGGGCAGGCAGATCACAGAAGTCTGGCCCTAATACCACCCGCAGGGCACCTAGGGATCATGGGATGCACAGCACAGGCTGACAACCAAAGTGGGAATGCTCTCGAGCCCAATCACTCAAACCCCAGAGTATGGAGGCTGCATATTCCAGAGAGCAGAGGCAGTCAGAGAGCCAGGCCGCGTTCCTGGTCACACGACCAACAGCCTCTTGTCAATCTCTGAAAACCACAGCTACAGTGTGAACTCTGTGACTGGTTACTTACATGAAGCCCAAAATGTCCCAAGCCCAGACACCTGTTGTACCCTAACACTCTTGTAACATCTAATTGGTCTATGAGCCAGGAGCTTGAAGATCAGGGCACATTGGAAACCTGTACAAGGCCTGGATCTTACGTGGGGGAGTATGTGGCTCTGATGAGCATGGGGACCCTGACAGCCACAAACTGGACCCCTGGGAGGTCAGGGGTCCTCATCAATAAGGGGTGGGAGGTTGTCCTGGTTAATAAAAGGGGTCCTCATCATGCTGGCTACTTCATGTGCAGGGCCCCTCCTAGTGCCTGGTGCTGCACCCATCACCTGCGGGCACAGCTCAATCCCCAACCCCTTGGGGCCCTGACCACCATCGCTCCCTAGAGAAGATGGCCTCATGGCTTCAGTTCTTCCTGCTGTCCACATTTGTGCCACCAGGGGACTCTGGGAGCAGATCTACTAAACCACTTGCCACTCAGCACCCACGAGTCAACTGGAGGCATCTTAAGTGGCATGTCAACTCTTAGAACCTCCCAGAACTAATCACAACACAGTCTAAGGAGTTCACCGGGACAGCCAAGGTCCACTGGGTGCCTTTCTTCCTTTTACTTTGTTTGTACTGTTTCAAAAACTGAATGAGAAAAGCCAGCCCACCCCGTATCCCAGGAGGGCCAGCAGGTACCAAGGCACAGCTTCTCATCTGCAGCAAAGCCACAATGCGTGTGTTTGCTTCTCTATCCCAAGAAACTTTCCTTGGGCTCACCCCTCCCGTACACAAGTGGCCTCCCAGGGAGCACAGGCCTGCCCATGGCGGGTGTGCCCAGGATGGGAATGTGTGGTGGGCGCACGTGCATGTGTCCGTGTATATGGGGGCACTAGAGACAGACAGGGCCCCAAGGCTCACCTGTGAATCAGGTTAGTGAGAGGCTCGATCAGCTTCTTGCCCAACCTTGGCTCCAAGGGGGTCAGAGCACCAAACTAGGGAACAAGGGGCCCAGGTCACAGACAGCAGGAGCAGGACGGCACATATGGGATTCCACAAGACCATGCCAACCAACTCCAACCCCCACCACCTCCCAGCACTGAGAACTCCCAAGATTCCCCCATGGCCTTTCCATACATGAAAAGGAGGAGAAAACAGGTTGGGGACACTTGCCAGTTTGATGATTTTAATGAGGACCCAGTTGTTGGTCGAGGAGGTCATCAGCTTGAAGAATAGTGGAGCCAAGGAAAGGTAGTTTTTGGGGTTGCGCCTGGCCAGCTCACAGATGACATTGACTGCTGCCGACTGGACACCTATGAAATCAGATGTGTACTCATCAATAAGGGGGGCCCTCAGCAGGCTGGCTGTTCTGTGTGCAGGGCCCCTGCTTGTACCTGGTGCTATACCCATTACCTGGGGGCACAACTCAAACCCCCAACCCTCTGGGGCCCTGCCCACCATCACTCCCCGGAGATGGCTTCATGACTCCAGTTCCTCCCACTGCCCATGTCCACCTCACCAGAGAAGAGGGCCCAAGGCCATGAGGCAGGTCCCTGCAGGATCAAAGCAGCCCCAGGAGGGAGATACCCACCACGTGAAGTGACTGCACTCCCCTCCACCCGGGGTGGCAACCACTCCCGCCCCTAGCCCACCACATCTGCTGCCTTGGCTGTTATTTCTCCAGCCAGAACTTTCTGCACCCTGTAATTCTCTGTGACCCACAGTGGATTTCCCGAGACACACAGAAACTTGCAGTAGATTTAGAGAAGCCAGTGTACACCTGCTCAGCCCAGGTTTCCACACTAGAGAAAGGAGTGCTGTAAGGAGGGTCAGAATGAGCCCCGTGGGTGGGAAAGGAGTTGAAGCTTCGGAATAAACTTGTGACTGCTAATATGCAGACAGACAGACAGACCCCTCTCAGGGTGCGAGTGTGTACTGAGGACCTAGAAGAGCGATGACCCAGCAGCATTAGCACATCTAGTGCCCCAATCTCGGTTTCCAAATCCTGCACCAGTAAGTAAGACCAGGGCTGCTTAGAGAAATGGCAGACCCCAGGGCAGAATCTACCTCTTGTGGTGCCAGAAAGTAAAGACATGCAAGGAAGGGGGCAGTCTGTAGAGCAGGGGTCCCAGGATCTAGTGCCCTTAACACCTTCCTCACAATACCCTCCACCAGGTTCTAGATGCTGGTGGAGCCATGCAGCCCAGCATTATCCCCATCTTAACTCAAATTAACAAACCAGGGTCAGGGTCCTCCAGCTTCTCTTTGAGGCGGGGGAAGGCGGGACGAAGCGACTCGGGGTACTTCAGGAACACCTTGTACATGATCAGCACAGCCTTCTTCCGGATGTACGGCTTGGTATGTGACATCTATGGGAACAGGAGACCGTCAGGTGCCCTTCTGCACTGCATCCCATGCACCTACCTACACACCTGCATGCTCACTTTCCACACCACCTACCCACATCTTACCTTCCCACACCTGCCCTGCTCACGTGCTGTGCACACCTTTGTGCTGACCCTCCCACATTGCCCTACTCAACTCCTACACCTGCCGTGTCTCACCTCCACTTCCCAGAGAAAAACCCTCTTTCCAGCTTCCAGCCTTCAAGCCCTACCAGCATACCTGCTCCAGAGTCCCACCTACCCCAGTTATCACACAACAGTGTCTTGGGCAGGGCTGAAACCTGCCTCCCTGTGCCCAGGACACTAGGCTTGCCCTCCAGAGGCTGAGACTCTCCTCTTGGACTCACTGAGGGGTATCGAGAGTTGCGTGGGGGTGGGGGGGGATGGTGAAAAGAAGTTCACAGTGGAAAGAGCACCTCTGCCCATCAATGCTGGCTGCGGGTTGTCCAGGCTAATGATGCCTGTACCTAAACCCAGATGCCGAGGGGTATCCTACAGTCCCCTCGCCTGGGGTTCAGTCTGCTCTGTGCCTCCACACCGCACAGCCCTGGAGCCCTGTCCTCCTGGGACCGTGCTCCAGTGAACGCCTCTCACCCCCAGATGCACACATTCTTTACCTGTAAGAGCCCCAGGGCGCTGCCCCCTAAGAAAGCTGCTCCAGACCCTCATGACCCAGCACCCACAAACACTGTGAGCAACTAACACCTCCCTGTGGGCTCATACTGCTGTCAACTAGTTCGAGCCTGCACACTTTCTCTTTTTATTGAGTTGAGAGAGAAAGAAAGAAGAAACATTGATTTGTTGTTCCACTCGTTTATGCATTCATTGGTTGTTTCTTACATGCGCCTTGATCGGAGACCTTGTTGTAACAAGACAATGCTCTAGCCACCTGAGCTACCTGGCGGGGACCTCAGCACACTTTCTGAAAGCACCCGATGGTCAATATTTTCAGCCTCCTGGGCCATAAGGTCTCTATCCAAGTATCTGGCTCTGCCTTTGAGCTTTGAAGCCATCACAGACACCAAATGAATGAACTGATTTAGAACAGATGGCTATGGTGTGCTGGCCCTTGATCTAGAAGCTGGTTGCACTGACAGTCCTCAAGGCCATGGGCTGTCTGGGCAAGGACAGGAGCACCTTCCACATGACTCTAACGTGACCAAACAAGAAAGAAACACCCCCTCCCAGTAAAAAGGTTGGAAACTTGGCACACAGTCACTGTCTCCAACAGCCATGATTTCTAGGAGGACATCTGTATTTAGAACGACATTCCAGGACTGGCTGGGGTTATGTGTTTCGGATCGACTGGACCGTGAGAAGTCAAATTGTGACCAGACAGAAATAAATGGCATCAGGAATGGAGAAGACAAAAGAAGATCACCCTGACCACACTGCCTGTTGAGACAACTGAGAATGTCACCTCAAACCTCAGTAAGAGTAACTGACAGGTCACACGCCTGACCTCACGGGTGAATTCCCTCAGCCAGACCTTATCTGCCAACGACACCCACCCCTTCCCCAAGCAGGATTATTTCAAAGGAGGTGATAAATTCAAGAATGACACTGGCCTGAGGCCAGGCCCTACCAGGTGATGGAGATGAAGACAGTGACTCAGCGCCCCCCTCATGCCAGGGATCATGGCCCATTTCTGAACGCCTGAGTGTTCTTCTTCTTTTTTTTTAACATACTCTTTTTTTTTTTTTTTCAGGAAATAAATTTTTTAAAGATTTTTTTTATTTATTTATATTTTTTGGGGGGGGAGACACACACACACACACACACACACACACACACACACATCAATGTGCGGTTGCTGGAGGGTATGGCCTGCAACCCAGGAATGTACCCTGGCTGGGAATCGAACCTGGGACACTTTGGTTCCCAGCCCGTGCTCAATCCACTGAGCTGCGCCAGCCAGGCGCCTGACTGTTCTTGGCATGACATTTTAGCCCCAGTTTTCCGGGCACCCACGCACTCCAACTTGCTCACAGAGCAAAAGCCCAGGGGTGGCGGTATACTCACAAACTCACCAGTGTCATGATGTCATTGGCCAAGTCTCTGGCAAGATCTGGGGTAACAAAACAGGACAGTCCAGTCAGTGCAACACCAGTGTCGTACTGGCTGGGGCTGCTCAGGTCCTGGAAAGAGAGGGAGAAGGGTCAGGGGCAGGCACCAACTGCGTATTGCCCAGGTCCCTGCTGTGCCCCTGCCGGCCCGAGGACCAACATAGAGCAGCCAGTTCCTCACTGTCACCGAAAGAAGAGCTGGGATGGGTGTAAAAGGAGGGCTGTACCTCAGTTCCAGCACAGCCCAGGTCCTAGGTGTGTGACTGGGGCTGAATTCCCTGCCTGCAAACCCAGAGCTGAGGAGACGGTGTGGCCAGCCAGCCCCGCCATGCAGCTGGAGCCCTGACACCCCTCCCTCTACTAGGATGTCTCCCTTACAAGAGCCAGGGACCACTCCCCTGGGCCCTCCCCAAAGCAGAAAGTTAGACCTAGGCCTCACCCTCCAGGGGAACAGGAAAACCAGCCATAAGCACACACACCTGTCTCTACCTGCCCCACCCTCTAAGTCACTCACTCACCTGCGGCCCTTAATTTCTAGTTCTAACACTAACTGTAGCAGCACCTTTACATCACAAACTTGTTTTTATGGAGATATTTTCTAAGGAACCTCCCAAACCTTTTTATACATGCATATGTGGTAAAAACAAAACAAAATAAAAAACTGATGTATATTAACAGTTAAGCTTCTAGACTATGCTAATAGTATGAAAATACTGGCTTTCAAAATCCACTCCAGCCAAGGCTGAGGAGATAAAAACACATCAGAACCCACAGCACAGAACTCAGTCTGACCAGGAAACTTTCCATCTCTGAGTGATTTACAGAGGGCTGGAGAGAAACATGAACATAAACACCACGGGGAATGTCACGGGGCTTCTCAGAAATGGGGGCATGTGGAGAGGACACTCAGTTATCGTCAAGAGGAAGAAACCCCAGCCCTGGCAGGCATGCCTGTGGCAGGTGTGCACCCTAAGTCTCAGGTTCGTTTAAAACGGCACATACAGGGATGGCCAACATTGGGGATGTGAATGGAGATGAACAGTGGAGGCAGACAGGGCTGTGGCTGCGTCAAGATAGGACCCTGTGAGTGAGGCTGAGATGGCAACAGGGAAGGGAGGCAGTGGCGGAGGTCAAAGTCACCTGCCCAGATCTTACTATAACAGGATGTATCATTTCCTCATTATAAGGACATTCTCAAGTATAGGTCACCTCCCCAGCAGAACAGATCTACATGACCCGTCTCTAACACATCCCAATCTGAACTGGTGACAAATCTCTAAATTGAGGGGACAAGGCTGTACAGAGAGGGCTGGCAGGAAAACTAAAGCTGGGCCTCAGCAGGTGAGCTGGTGTCTGGGTGCCCAGGTGGCCAGAGCCCCTCTACCCCCCTCTCACTCTCCTATTTACTGTCCTGACACCCCATACCCAGAATGCTTGCCACTCTTCCCTCACCTCCTCTCCAAGGCACCTGGAACACCCTGCGATACTGTGCAACCTGGCCCACAGTCACCAGTTGCTATCCCTGCCGCCAACCCAAACTGTGAGCATAGCAGAGTTAAGTTCTCAAACCCACATCTTGTTCCAGCCAGCATCAGTACCTGGCTTATGCCAGTACAGTCAGCTGCCTGCCCATGGTGGGCTCATCCCACAAGAGCCCATTCCCAGGTCACCACGTGGGATGACCAGCACTCACTGGGATCTGGCCCTGGCACCCAGCCACTGAGAAACTTGGGCTACTGCCTCTAACTTGTGGTCTGGGGCCAGGAAAGAGTGGTTCTTGGATTCTTGCTGACACCCCTCCAACCACAGGGAAGAAAAGATGCTCAAAGTACTGGGGCCAAGAAAGAAATCTATTACTCAGTGGTCTTCAAAGCCCATTTCAAAACATAAACTTACATGTAACTGAAATATATATGTGGTATGACAGAAGACCCAGTGGGCAAAAACCCCACACACTGGGAAGGGTATGTAACGTCATCAGGCACTCCTTCAAGAGGGACAGGACTAGAAAGGACAGGACTGTGCAGGCAGCTCTCCAATGCCAAGAAGTGAAAAGGAGAAGAGGGCAGTCCAGTGAGCCTCCATCTCTCCCACCCACCCAGGCAAAAGAAAGACCTGCTTCCCATGTGTGGGTATGTCTTGGGAATGACGTGACCAAGAACAGAAGACTGTCTGCTTGATTAAGAGAACTGTGACAGTAAGATCTTGTGGACCTCAGTGAGGCCCTTTCTATTCACACATGAGCCAAAGAAAAACCAGTGTGAACAGACATTCACATGGGGGCCTAGGAGACTGCAGAGCCTATGGGAAGGGCAGCCTACCTTGCGAATCTGGTTTGTTGTCAGCATGATGACATCGGTCCCTTCATGAAAGCACTGGGAAGCAGCGAGGTAGCCAATGCGCTGTCAGGTTGAACAGACGAAGGCATTAGAGGTAAGACAAGGGGACCACGCGGCCTTCCTGGACACCCCTAGCCCTTCTCCTGAGCTTGGCACCAAGCAGCCCCTGCCCTGGGGGCCACAGGTGGGTGGGTACGGGGAAGTCATTGAAAATCCAAGCTAGGGGTCTTTAAAACTCCAGGAGGAGGAGTGTATGATCTCTGAAACAGGATGTTCCCTTAAGGTTTGCCAAACGATGGAGTCCTGTTACTAACGTGCCTTTTCACTTGTCGACCAGGGACTGCTTTTATGATCGAATGCAGTACGTCATCTGAAGTGCTGCTGTCTTCAGGACTCCAATCTCTCCGCCAGGCTGACATGGCTACCTAGTCACACTCACACAGGTGTATGATGCTTTAATACACGTGCAGAGCACTGTCCCAATTTTGGCAAATGTGGCATTTCATTTCTGCAAAAAGTAACCAGTAGGCAGGACAACTGTGTCCTTTGGAAGGAGCCTGGGCTTGATCACAGCAGAGACCCACAGGTAGGTGCTCAGGGCTGGAACAGCCTCACTGCATAGCTGGTGTGCCTTCTCACTGAAAACCGAGCCAACCCAGGAAAATCCCACAACACCCACAAATGGACCAGAAAGTGCAAAACAGTTTTTGAGAATAGGTACTAAAGCAGGAGACATGCTTATAATATGAAGTGAGAAGAAAGCAGTGTCCCAAATTGCTCATGAGTAGAATCCTTCAGAATATGACTAAGAGGCCATAGGACAAGTTGCCAAGTGGTGGCCTCTTGGTGAGATAACTGGGGTTTGGGTTTTGATTTTGAGGAGTTACAAATTTATTTTAATTTGTATTTAAAAATATATAACCAATCCTATAAACTCATAATTTCAGACATTACTTAAAAGTGAAAGAAAACTATGTAAATAGTGTCAATAAATAATGTGACAAAAACTGGAGGTGAGATATCCGAGTGGCTAGTTGGACCACACGAAGCAGAATTCGCCTCAGCAGGCTCTGGTGCCTGCAGCTCTCCCTGTGGATGTGCTGCTCGTGAAGCTACGTGGATCCTGCTCCAGTATCGTCTGAAGCTGGCCACTGGGTGTGTTGGTTCTGGGTCTCTTGGGAGGGACTATCTGGTGTAGATCAACGTCAGACGCTGCCTATGACTGGCCCAGGGCAACCTGCTTGGAGCTACAGAGCAATCCACAATTTGTGGCTGCCTCTGCTGGACATCGGTGTGTGCAGGAAGGACCAAGATGCATGGCAAGGATAGCTTTTACCCACAGCAGGCTTGGGGGAAGGCTGGCAAAAGTCCCAGGGCCTCTGCCTACTGGCTGCCTATTAGGCTCAGTCACTGAACATCACTAGTGTTTGCTATTTTGTTTTTTCACAGTGCAGCCTCTGGCCACAGGATGAACTGCAAGGATGCCCAAGGGGCCCCTCCTCCACCAGGGACCCACCCTGCCCTAGTCCCCATCACCACAGGGTTCAGGCTCCAAGCAAACTCACCTTGAACGTAAACTTAGAGGCACTCATCACTTCTATGATGTTGAAAGCAGCCCAGCTGATGTCGTATCCCAACATTTGCAACTGTTGGGAGGGAGAAAGTGACTCACAAGCCAAAACCTAAGCCCTAACATCTAGCATCCCAGCTCCCACAAGGACGGACACATGCCATCATCTTCTCAACATGCAGGCTTCACCCAACACACACCCTGGGCATTTCATTTCTTCCAAGCAGTTAGTCTTCATGATGAAGACCACAGGGGCAGGAACAAGATTACCTAATTTGTTATAAAGTTAGTAACAAATACTACAAGAGGATAAATGTCTGCATCTGAAATCCTAGCACCCTGTGTACTAGTTAAAATTCCCACAACGATATTCATGAAACCTACAATGTGATGGGATCTCTACCCTTGCAAACCTCAAATCTCCTGTCTCTGACTAAGAAAGAAGCTGGCGCGGGGGGGGGCGGGGGGCGGGGGGCGGGGTTGCCTGGCCCAGGCTCCCACGCCAACCAGGGGCTGCAATCAGACACTGCAGGGAACACTGCAGAGAAAAGTGCCCAGGATGGTTCACAGCTCCACCCACTAGGCTTCTCAGCACAGCCCAAAGGGGAACTAAGGGCCCCACTGGACTCTAGACCAGCTGGGTAAACATCTGCATCATGCCCTGTGCCATCTGATAATCACTGCTCACCTCTCCCTGGACTGTTAAGAATTAGCCCTGTGTGCCTGAGGCCAGCGCCTGGAGCTGATGGAATCAATTAATATTTAGCAGGTAAACAGATAAATAGTGGACCAATGGATAGAGGGATGGACGGACAGTCAGTCAAATGGATGGTGGGCAGACAGATGGAGGGACACATGGATTGAAGCTGGAGTTGCTGACCAGCCTGACAGCACGAGGGGTGCAGGACAAGGGCAATGCATGGAAGCGCCGCCTGAGCACTCACATACGTCAGCTTGCAGACGGCGTTAGCTTTGACTGCGATGTTGTCCTGCTTCAGTTCTTGCTTGATTTCATCAATGCACTGAGAGATATACTTTGCCTGAAAGGAAAAGAGAAAAAGAAATTATGAGTGCCTGGCTAAAATAGTTAAGAATAATTATTTCAGAGAGAAGCCAGACCCAAAACAAAAGGTCACATAGTATTATTTGATTCCATTTATGTGAAATGTCCAGAACAGTCAACTCCACAGAGATAGGAAGCAGGTTTGGGGTTGTCAGGGGCTGGGGAGTAGGATGGGGTGACCACTGATGGGGAGTACTTGCTTTTTGGAGTAATGGAATATTCTAAAACTGATTTTGTGATAGTTACACAGTTGTGAACATACTAAAAGCCACTGAATTGCACATCTAATAAAGCTGTTATTTCAAAAGACATTTCAGTGTGCTAAAGGACATGGCGTGGGGGCACCAGCTGTGAAAGACAGCACCCAGGCGCTAGGGTCCAGTCTTACTCCTACAGAAGAGGGCCAGAGGCCCAACGGCCCAACCAAGTTACTTGGTGTGGACTGCAGAGTGCTCGTTTCATTCAACTTAATTACAGTGTACAAAACTGTGTTTGAGGGGGAGGAAGGGCCAGACCCTGTAGCTGCCCAGGAATAGCGTCAAGGTACACAAAGCACAGGCAGGCCAGACTGTGTTGGCAATGGTGTCTGTGCACCTGTGAGGGTACAGATAAGGAGCCAGGCTGGGTGAGGGCTAGAAGATCGGTTGTGAGAAACTCCTATTGTCCTCAGGGCCCCAGGTATCTGGGTGCTCCCAGGGCACCAACCACACCCAGCTGGCTGCATACTCAGCCTACCTCTCCCCAAGCTCCCAGATCCCCATTCTCTGAGTATGCAGCCTCTACTGAAGCACCAGTGACCTTGACCAGGCATCTCTGTCTGTGCCTCCCCTGCCTTTCTGAGAATGGTATCAAGGCTCATCAAGGCTGTAGCAGGCATCAGTGCTTCATTCTGATCCCATCAGTCACTATGTCTCTCCATGCCCCTGTGGACACTTGGATCTTTCCCACTTTTTGGCTCTTGTGAACAGTACTGCTACGGTCATATGGGTACAGGGGTTTGTGTACACGCAAGTTTTCAATTCCCTTGGGTTTCCTTGCTAACTCAAAATGTCTCCTAAAACACCGTTCAAAAAAGATTTGACCTGCATCAGTACTGATCCAGAGTTCAGAGCAAGCGATGTGCCTACTGGGAGCAGCAAGACACAAGGCTCCTATTACCCCTGACCTGGGAGACACACCAAAGAGAACTGAAACCTGCTGCGAGGCAAGGAACGGTCATCATGGGGACCAAAATGAGTCCATCTGGTGCTCCATGGAGCTACAGAATGGTTTATGAATATTTTACGATCAGGAGTTGGTACAATGGAACAAATGCCACCATATCCTTCCAACAGGCTTCAGATTACTAAATCCCATTCAGGGGACCTCAGCTCCTGTCCCTGCACACAGATGACCCCTTCTTATCCTCTGAATCGCAACTATTAATGATTTAAAAGGGAAAGATCAAGAAGACAATTACAAGTGTTGGAGAAATCAGCCAAACACAGCAAATGGGAAGTGAATGGTACAGCCACAATGAAAGACAGTGCAGCTCCTCAAAAGGGTGAATACGGTGCCTGCTCCCAGGTGGACCCCGAAATCCCTGATACAGGTGCTCAAGATACAACAGCACTCAAATGTACAACTTGTGACAGCTTCAAAGCAGAAACAACCCAAATACTCACTGGCTGATGACACACAGTGTGGTCCACCCACTCATGTCAGCTCTTGGGAGAGCCAGGCAGGGTCAGTCCACTTCCTGTAACGTCTGAGCAACTCCTACCAGACCAAGCCCTTTACAAACAATTATTTAACAACAACTATCCAGACACACTGGAAAGCAAGCTAAAGCACTCAGGAATGTACTGTTCTTTGTAGCTTTTATCTTGAGTGTCAGGCAGAGAAGCTAAGACCAAGAGAGGAAACCCGTGTCCAACTGGCTTCAAGAATCATAGCAGCGCCCTGGCTGGTGTTGCTCAGTGGATTGAGCGCCAGCCTGTGAACCAAAGGGTCACTGGTTCGATTCCCAGTCAGGACACATTCATAGGTTGCAGGCCAGGTCCCCAATAAGGGGCGTGTGAGAGGTAACCACATACTGATGTTTCTTTCTCTCCCTTTTACTCCCTCCCTTTCTAAAAATAAAAAAAATAATAATAAAAAAAAAAGAATCATAGCAGAGTTAGGGATGAACATGGCCACTGAAAGGTGAGGAGGGAAATTCCAGAGAAGAGAGGGATGGGGATGGTCCCCACATTCTGCATATAAACTCCTCCCAAATCTCTGGCCGACATCAGAACTATGCACACACAGGCACATTCTCCACAACCCAGCCAATGCTGGGGGGGGGGGACCCCACAAAAACTGTTTCATAGGCCTTGTGCCCTTGAAAGAGAGGCAGAGCTGGAGTTTCAGCCCAGATGAATGAACTGCCCACTAAACAAATCCCACCGCCCACAGAATCAGTACTCCTCAGAGAACACAACAGAATCCACAGTCACTACAATGTTCCATTTGCAATGTCAAAGAAACAATTCAAAATTATTCAAAATAAGAAACAGGAAAATTCAAGAAGACCACCCATGAAGACAGGCCCTAAGACAACCCAAATGTGGAAATTAAAATACAAAGATTTCAATTCAGCAACTGTAACATGCTCTCATAGAACACAAAGAAACTGTACTCAGTGAATAAAAAAAAAGGACATTTAAAGAAAGTAACAGAAAACCACCAAAGGGACAGGCCGTTTGAACCCAAGGCAGCACCAGTTGCACGGGACCAACCCCAGTGGGCACATGAGGCTGTGGCGCTTCTAGACCTCCCCCAGATGTCAGCCTATACCCCAGAACCCAGAAGGCAGGGGAGCAACCATGGGCCCAAGGTCCTCTTTGTCAGCCATGGACCCGCACCACAAGAGCTGCGAGCTCAAAACCCCTTCCGATGAGCTGGTCACCAGAGGCAGACATCTGGTTCTGAAGGAGGTATGAAATCTTCATAAGACCACACACCTATTGTTAAGAAAGAATCCCATCAGCCACCTGGCAAGAAAAAAATATGTATTAAATTCCCCCATGGCGTGGACTTCAACTGGCAAGTCCAGGCCTTTTTGGCCCTACAAGAAGTAGCAGAAGCATTCCTAGTACATCTCTTTGAGGATGCCTGTCTCCTCTACCTAGATACCAGCTATGCTACTCTCTTCCCGAAGGATGTGCCGCTGGCCAGGAGAATCCTATGCATTCAGGAAGGGCTTGGCTGAGCTGCCACCTGCCCCTGGATGATACCAGGGCCTGCCTGGAGCTGGGACCAGATCCATGGAGTCCAAGGTGCTGCTGGACTTGCTGACTGTGAGTAGAGTATGCATGTTGCTTTTGTGATTGGTTTTTCAAGGAAGCAGACTGCAATGGCTTTCCTCTACAACAGGAAGTAATATATAAGAAAATCACCACAGTTCCAGAGCATGGAGAATTATTTTCAGATAGAGACTCCAATTTGTAAAATTATTCATGCCTGCTTTAGTGATTTTAAAGACATCACATTTGTTGATATTTGCAATCAGTTGCATGGAAGAGCCTGCCGCGTCTAACATACAAAGCTCCTTCCTTCAGATCAACTTCGTTAGTGGCAGCAGCAAGTGCCTATGTGGACTACACCTATCAACAAATTATAGCTTGTTTTCAAAAACTCAATTGGGGTTAATTGAAAATCTGTAAAGTTTGATGTTCTGGTTCCTCTTGGTAAGTTTCTATCAAAATCACTGAGAAATTTTAACTTGTAGAATTTTGTAAAATCACAGAAAATACAGCAGTTTACATTTTAGAATTTTTCATTCCAGGATTTTCAAGTGTCTTTTCAGGGCCGGGATTTAAACTAAGCATGGCAGCCATTCTCTCTTGGCTATGTGGGTTGAAAGGGCGCAGGACTCTCACCTGCCCGCCATGAAGAGGTGCCACATACTTTTGTATTAAGAGCTAGAGGACTCAGTAACAAGGCTGATGGTATCGGGGAACTGTGGGACAAGCATGGATTAATGGGAGATGCCTGAGTTGCTAAATTGAGACTGGGGGAATGCCGAGCTGCACATTAATTTTTCTCCTAAGAGATGGTGCCTCTAATTGGTCTGATATGGCACAAGGGAGGCAGGAGTGAGTGGGAGGGGGGGGAGAGAGAGAGAGAGAGAGAGAGAGAGAGAGGGAGTGTGTGTGTGTGTGTGTGTGTGTGTGTGTGTGTGTTCGTGGGTATTTTAAAGGGAGTGGGACTTGAAGGCAGAATTCCACCATTATTCTAAATCTGTAGAACTTTTAAATGAACCCTTCCTTTCCTTTTTACCAAACTCTGGCATTGGGAGTTTTGGCGGTGGGCAATTGGGCCCAAGTTATGTTTCAGAATTGCATAGAGGCTGGCATTCTGTTACACAGAGACCCTGTAAAGTTATGTGCTCAGAACTCACTTCTGCCACCATACATCTGCTCTGCTGAGACTCCTCTCCTCCAGCCTTCATCTGCCAGGGCCAGCCTCTCCTTCCTACTCTGGGCAGAGCCTGCCCTGGCAACTCAGACCTTTTTCTCTAATGTCCCCTAAAATCTCCCACATGTATATGTCTAGAACTCTTTTTAAAAATATATATATATTTTATTGATTATGCTATTACAGTTGTCCCATTTTTCCCCCTTTGTTCTCCTCCAACCTGCACCCCCTCTCCCATAGGCATTCACCCCCCCTTAGTTCATGTCCATGGGTCGTACATATAAGTTCTTTGGCTTCTCCATTTCCTATGCCATTCTTAACCTCCCGGTCTATTTTGTACCTAGCATTCATGCTTATTCTCTGTACCTTATCCCCTATTCTCCTCCCTTCCCCTCCCCACCGATAACACTCCATTTCTGCGATCCTGTTCCTATTCTAGTTGTTTGCTTAGTTTTTGTTTTATTTATGTTCAGTTGTTGACAGGTATGAGTTTGTTGTCATTTCATTTCACTGTTCATAGTTTTGATTATCTTCTTTTTCTTAGATAAGTCCCTTTAACATTTCCCATAATAAGGGCTTGGTGATGATGAACTCTTTTAACTTTACCTTATCTGGGGAGCACTTTATCTGCCCTTCCGTTTTTGTTTTTTTGTTTTGAAAGATTTTATTTATTTACTTTTAGAGATGGGGAGGGAGAAAGAGAGGGAGACATCAATGTGTAGTTGCCTCTGGTACACCCTCTACTGGGGACCTGGCCTGTAACCCAGGCATGTGCCCTAGACTGGGAATCAAACCAGCAACTCTTTGCTTCACAGGCTGGCACTCAATCACTGAGCCATACCAGCCAGGGCTGCCCTTCCATTCCACATGATAGCTCGCTGGATAGAGTAATCTTGGATGTAGGGCCTTGCCTTTTATGACTTTGAATACTTCTTTCTAGGCCCTTCTTGCCTGCAAGGTTTCTTTTGAGAAATCAGCTGATCGTCTTATGGGAACTCCTTTCTAGATAACTTGTCTCCTTTTCTCTTGCTGCTTCTAAGATTCTCTCCTCATCTTTAATCTTGGGTAATGTAATTATGATGTGCCTTGGTGTATTCTTCCTTGGATCCAACTTCTTTGGGAGACTCTGAGCTTCCTGTACTTCCTGGAAGTCTATTTCCTTTCCTAGATTGGGGAAGCTCTTCATTACTTTTTCAAATAAGTTTTCAATTTCTTGCTCTTCCTCTTCTCCTTCTGGCACCCCTATGATCTGAATGTTGGAACATTTAAGTTGTCCTGGAGGTTCCTAAGCCTCTCCTCATTTTTTGGAATTATTGTTTCTTCATTGTGTTCTGGTTGAATGTTTATTTCCTTCTCCAAATCACTGATTTGAGTCCCAGTTTCCCTCCCTTCACTGTTGGTTCCCTGTATATTTTTCTTTATTTCACTTTGCACAGCCTTCACTTTTTCCTCTATTTTGAGACCATACTCAACCATTTCCGTGAGCATCCTGATTACTAGTGTTTTGAACTCTGCATCTGATAGGTTGACTATCTCTACATTGCTTAGTTCTATTTTTGGAGCTTTGATCTGTTCTTTCATTTGTGCCAATTTTTTTCCCCTCAGGGTGCCTATAATGTTGTAAGAGGCAGAACCTTAGGTCTTTGCCAGGGTGGGGCAACCTATTGTCACAGAATTTAATTTGGAACACAGAACACAAACATCCTTCACAGATGAACCCCTTAGGGCTACAATAAAACAGCCATTTCAACCCTGGCTGCTAAGGCCCTGGCAGAGTTACCTGGGTCACATTTCAAAAGATCCAGACTCCCTGGCCCTCCCTGGACTAGTGGTCAGGATCTCTCAGGAAGAGGCCCAGAGAGTTTGTGTTTTTCCAAAGCCCTGCAGTGGATTTCAAGGTGCTGACAAGCTCAAAAGCCACACTCCCAACATTACCCAGTGTCCCCTGGAACAGAACCTAGTGTGAGTTCTGTACTAGAGCCAGAACCCACAGTGGAAGGACACTGGGACCCACAAGTTTGGGGGAACAGCAGCAAAATGAGGAATCCCAAGCCCTGGCTCATGTGGCCCAGTAGATTAAGTGCCAGCCTTGAACCAAAGGGTTACTGGTTCAATTCCCAGTCAGGGCACATGCCTGGGTTGCAGGACAGGACCCCTGTAGGGGGCACGTGAGAGGCAACCATTCATTGATGCTTCTCTCCTTCTCTTCCCCTCTTTATAATAATAAATAAATAAGTAAATAAATAAAATCCTAAAAAAAAAAAAAAAAGAACGAAGAACCCCAAATGGCTTCTGTGGTCTCAGTAAAAACAGGAAATGTGTACCCAATAGGAGGGGTGGGTAGTTTGAGAAGCATGTGGAAGGCTGAGGGAGTCCTTGTGTGGAACAGGAAAACCACTAGAAAGGCCCCCAGTGGTGCCCAGGCCCAGCACTGGAGGGCATCTCTGCAGAGAGGCCCAGTCTACACAATGGACTTTTTTTTTTAATGTAGAATTATCTTGGGGTTTTTTATTATTATTCTGAATTTATTTTTAATTATAATTGACATACAGTATTACATTAGTTTCAGATGTACAAGACAGTGATTCAATGTTTACATACCTTACAAAGTGATCACTCCGTAAGTCTAACAGTCACCTGTCCCCACACATAGTCCTTATGACATTACTGACTCTATTCCCAATGCTGTAATTAATTACATCTCTATGACTTACGCCGTAACTGGCAACATGAACTTTTCCAGCACAAGTGGGGACAGGACGCACGATGGGCCAACCCAGGGCTGATGTTGTTTGAGGTAGACAGTAAATACAACGGTGGCAGAAGAGCATCTACAGGCTGATGTTTGGAGGGACAAGAGGTTGTGGTATGGGGCAGTGTATGTGTAACTGCAGCACTTCAGGGCTTAGGCCCAGGGAGCAGTGGCTGTGGGAAGTTGACTCGAGGAAGTCAGTGAAACTCAAAGGCCAGCGGGCTGGTCAGTGTCCTGCAGCTGCTGTAATATTCTGTAGCCATCACACATTCTGTACATTAAAACCACACACATTTATTCTCTGATGGTTCTGGGGTCAGGAGTCTGACACAGGTCTTCCAGAGGCTCCAGGAGAACCATTTTTGGTATTTTCCAGATTATAAAGGAGCCACATACTTGGCTCGTGGCCCCCTTCCTCCATCTTCATAGCCAGCAGTGCAGCCTCATACACCTCTAACTGACTCCCCTGCCTCCTCCTTAGAAGGACCCGTATGATCATACTGAGCCGTGCAGAGAATCCAGGGTGCTCCCTTGTCTCAGGAGCCTTGACTTAATTCCACCTGCAAAGTCCCTCTGCCATGTGAGGTGACATGTCCACAGGTCCTGGGACTAGTTTGGGGATATCTCTGGGGGCCTTTATTTAGCTGATCAGTCAGGTCATCCAGGGCCAGTGGGGAGATCAAGGCTAGGAGGCAGGAGGCCACAGACTTCTCGAGCACAGCAAAGAGACCACAGGATGTAGAGGCTAGGCCCACTCACGGACAGAATAGCAGTAGCACAGATGCCTGGAGCTCAGAAGGAGGCCCATCCTCATGAGCATGGGCACAGGCAATTCACCTAGAGGACTAAGCTGGTCCAGACTGCCAGTCCCAACCTTGGGTTCCTGAACAACAGGTAACATTAGCTCCAGAGGGCAAAAGGAGAGGCACTCCTCAGAGTCATGCTCTAGTGTCAGCATGGACTTCGGAGGCTGGTGACAGGGAGCCAGGCCAGTAAATGTGGGTAGAAATCCAGGGTCCCCCCCCACTAATAGCTGACCCCAAGATGGGGTTACTGTGCCCAGATATTGTTGGGGACAACTCCTGTGAGAGGAAATGAGAGGGAGCTGGGAGAAGACCATGGGGATCTGGCAGAGTGAAGGACCAGGGAGGAAAGACTGGATGGGAGTGCCTAAGGAAGAGTCAGCAAGGCCAGTCACCTGCCTAGGTGGCCCACGTGCAGTCATCACCTGGGAGTAGCAGCATGGCCTTTGGAACACAAGGTGATGAACTTCAAAGCTGGGCAGCTAGGCTTCTAGTTAATTACACTCAGTAGCTGAGGTCTTAAAGGGGCTACAACCTCAGGAGCCTTGGAAAGTGCAGGGAGCTCTCAGATGAGAGGTCTAAATTAAATACAAAAGCAAAGGCAAAGGGAGGATGACCAGTCACTGGGTACTCAGCACCAGGCAGCGACGCAGCTGCTGCCAACACAACGTTTCCCAGAACCTACTCTATCCAAATAGTGAAAGGTACATGCAGAGCTTGTACCCAACAGAGTGAATTGCAGCCCCAAACAGCAAACAACTGGAACAACTTAAATACTCATTTAAGGGGGACTAGCTAAATAAACTGACAAGAGGGTTTCCTATGCTGACACAGATAGCTGTCAGTGAGACTGCTATACACACAGCAAATCACAACAGAATCTTAACCTATACTCAGAATCACCCATGATTTCTATGCAGAGAAAGATCTCAAGTACAGACACCAAACTGATTTACAGGGAGAGGTGTTGTCCCTTTTGACTTAATAAACACTGAGCTTATTACAGAAAATTATGGGTATAGTTTTATAAAGATTAACAGAAAAAGTTTCGAGAGCCCTGGCCAGGTAGGTCAGTTAATTAGAGCATTGTCTGAAACGCCAAGGTTGCAGGTTCAATCCCAGGTGAGGGCACACATAGCCAGTGAAACAACAAATTGGTGTTTCTCCTCCCTACCCATTCTCTCTCTCTAAAATCGATAAAAAAAAAAAAGTTTTCCCTCAAATATGAAAAGTGCCCACGAGAATAAAATAGTAAGCCAATTGAGCTTTTTCCCTAGTCATATCCAACTCCTAGAAGTAAAAACAGGCCCTGGACTCTAGCTCAGTTTGTTGGAGCATTGTCCCAATACACTAAGGTTACCGGGTTTGATCCCCGGTCAGGGCACATACAAGAAGCAACCAAAGCAGCATAAATAAGTGGAACAACAAAGCAATGTTTCTGTCTCTTTCAATCTCTAATCAATTAAAAAAAAGATTATTATAGAAGCAAAGACACTCACAAGTGAATTTCCCCCTACCTGCCAACATTATCCTTTCTGTATGTATCTCAAGGATAATGAATTCACTCCAGAAATGTGTAAATTAGACCACTACTTTTTAGACTTCTGGAACTCATTTTAAGAAATGTTTTCCGTGATAACCCAATACAAAGACACACATACACACTTAGTATCATAAACTGAAATAAAAGTTTCAAAAAAACAAGTTATTCTGCCCCGGCTGGTGTGGCTCAGTGGACTGAGTGTTGGCCTGCAAACTGAAAGACAGCTGGTTGATTCCCAGTCAGGGCATATTACTGGGTTGGGGGCCAGGCCCCCAGTTTGGGGGCATGCAAGAGGCAACTAATCAATGTATCTCTCGCATGTCAATGTTTCTCTCCCTCTCTCCCTTCCTTCCCCTCTCTCTGAAAATATATAAATTATATATTTTTAAAGAAACAAGTTATTCTATGTACATGCAGGCTGGGATTTTCTAGTTTCTATTTTTTAAAATAGATTTTACTTATTTTTAGAGACAGGGGAAGGGAGGGAAAAAGAGAGAGAGAGAAATATCGACGTGTGGTTGCTTCTTGCATGTCCCCAACAAAGGACCTGGCCTGCAACCCAGGCATGTGCCCTGACTGGGAATCGAACTGGCCACCCTTTGGTTCGCAGGCTGGCATTCAATCCACTGAGCCACACCAGCCAGGGCTACTTCTTCTTTTTTTTTTTTTAACGTAACCCACTAAATTGAATTCATAACCCACTAAGCGGTCACAGGCTGAGGACTGGAGATAGCTAGGGAGATGACTTCATGGGGCACTCTGGTACCCACTGAAGCCTGCATTATGTTACTCACTGCATCCTCATAAGCACCAGCTAGATGGAAAGGCGGCAACTGCCCCCACTTTACAGGTGACAAACAGGTCAGGAGCTCTCCCCAGGTTAGCCAGTTAAACAGGCCCAAGAACTTGGACTCAGATCTCCTGAACTTCATACAAGTTCCACTAAGTCACCCTGCCTTTCCACACATAAGCCTCATTTCTATGATAATGTACAGAGATTTAAGCTAAAGTCTATTGTAAAAAGTAAACTTTTGGCAAGAAACTATACTACTGCAGAAAAAGTAAATTTTCACAAGCCCCAGTTGGTGTGTGGTTGGGTGGGAGGAAAGAGCCTATTTGAGAGAGTGGGATACTAGGAGAGTAACTCAGTAGTCATGGGCCAAGCTCCTTTAGGGAAAAAGATAAATGTCTCGAGTCAGAAGTGACACCTCTGAAACCATGACAATCTTCTGATGACAAAACCACAGCACCAGGATGCCATGTCCTGCCCGGAATCATCAACAGGCCAAGGGCAGAGCCTACTCAGAAACCTGTGACTTTTGGGGACTTTCAGCACCAGCCTGGACTGTGCTTTTTGAAAAATGCTTCCACCATCAATACTCATTTAGTGGGCTCCCGAACATGTGGGGAAGGCACCATCAATCCCCACCAATTCCAAATGAAGAAACCACGAGTCAGGGTACTGCCCAGTGATGATGGACACTCTCCTAAAAAACCAGATGCCCTAACAGGAGTGTGTGTCTCTCTGCCAGAAAGACACCATGACCTGTCCTCAGAATCCCAAATAGGCAGCACTGAGTGACATCCAATGAACAGAGAGGGAAATCAGTACAAAAAAAAAGAAATGTAAGGGTGCAAATCACATATGCTTAGCCACTGCTCAGTAATAAGGGACACTCAAAGCAAAAGATCACGGTAAGTGTTAGCTACACATTTGCAATCACTGCCATTGGGGAGAGTTTCCATAATGATGCAAAACCCAGGGAAGGGTTATGGAAAGGAGGAAAAATAACCTAATCATATTTCAGTGAGATCACACCTATTCTGAAAAAGTGCCAGAGGCCGAAACTCAGCCTCTCACCAACTCCAACTTCCTTGCACTTTCTAATCTGCAATTCCTGACTTCCCTGGGAGCCACTGTGAGGAAGGTTGGTTAGCATCTGGTACTGGGATCTGCATAGCATCAAACAGCTGCTCTCCTCAAGGTAGCCTCTCTCTAGCTAGAGAAGCGGGGACTTTCTTTAATGTCCCATCATGTAAGGGCCTACTTGGGACTCTTCCATGAAGTCAGAGGCCTGGTGGCCACTAACTGTCTTCATTCCTCCTAAATTTAGGTCACAGGTTGGGGGTGGGGAGGCGAGAGAGAAAGGCAATGGCGTCCACGGTTATAATTTTACTTCTGGAGAATCTTTTCTTCCCCCTGGTTTTTAGGTTTCTAGTTGAAGTCGGGCCATTCCAGGGCCCCGCAGCAGGGTCCTTCTTTTGGCCTGGAACTCCCGCTGCCTTCGCCCCACCTTCCCCAGGAAGAACCGGTACCGGGCGAGGCCCCAGAGAACAACCAGGACTCGTACTAATCCCGTAAGTGGTTCTTCCAGCGGCGACCCGTGGACATCCGTGGACTCCTGGTGCTCCAGGAGACCAGAGACATGGGGCGGGGCCGGAGACCTCGTATTTTAAACAGCTGATCCAGACACACATTCAAAACTGGAGACCCCCACTCGGGAGGATATGCGAAGTCTCTTCCTGGGTCACCGCGGCAAAAGGGAAGAGGGCCCCGTGGCCGAAATGGTAAACTGAGGCTCCAAGAGGCCATCCAGTGGCAGGTTCCCCGACCGCCGAGCGGATAGACGGACGGGTGGGGGAGGGGTGCCCGAGAACCGCAACTTGGGGGCCTGCGGGGTCTCATCTGGGGAGACCTTCGGCGCTCGGGTGTAAACTGAGGCTCAGGGTGGACACGGGTGTGTGGCGCTCAGGCCGCGGAAAGGCAAGATCTAACCGAGAGCGAGGCCTCCAGGGCGAGCTGCAAGTCGGGGTCTCGGGCAGAGCCAGGCCTGCCCTGCGCGGCGCTCCCGGCTCACCTCGTCCTCCTTGTGGTTGCGAATGCCCCGCACCAGGTCCTGCAGGTTCTTGTCGAACATGCGGTCGATGCTGCCCTTGACCATCTTGAGGGCCATCGCGGCGGCCGCCGGCAGGCAGCAGCCCCGGGAGGCCCGAGGCCGGATGCAGCGCGGGGGTCCGGGGGTCGCGCCTGCTGCCCGTGGAGCACTGCGCTGCCGGCCGCCGCTGCGGGGCGGGCTCCCAGACCAGGCTTGCGATGGTCCGTGGGGCGGCAGCGGCGGCCGCGGCGGCTGGACGCGGTGGGCAAGCCGCGATCCCCTCCCCTCACGCTCCGCGGCACTTGCAAATGGCGGACGAGATGGCGGTCGGTCAGCTGACCGCGGGACTCCAAGGCCGGGGGTCCACCCCCGGAAGTCCCGCCTCCCACGAAGTCTTGCCCCCACAGAGCCGAGTAACTACGTTTCCGGGACCACAGCAGGCCGCGGAAGGGAAACCAGGACAACGCCCTCTGAGCCCACTGGCCCCGCCCTCTCCGGGTCAGGGCTCTTTCTTGTCATTGGTTAGTGTCCTCTGGGCCTCCAGCTACTTCCTTGTTTGGCTTAAAACCACGCCTCTTAGTTGAGACCTCCCTGCCTCTCAGATAATTGACAGCTGTGGGCGGGGCGCCCACGTGGAGCTTCTCTGTCAAGTTCCTAGAGGAGAATCCAGCTCCGCCTTTTTGGATTCTGAAAGGTGACGCTACCTGAGAACTTGCAAATCTGTCGCTGCGGTGAACGGATCCTGTGTCTCCTGCCCATCTCGCTAAATCTTGTGAGATGGTAGGACAGGCCGTAACCATGGCCCAGAACTAGGATCCCCAAAGCAGTCATTTATTCAACATTTGTTGAGGGCCTTCTGTGTGCCAGGAATGGTAACGAGCGCTGGACACACAACAGTGAGTGAGTTACACTCAGTGCCAGCCCTCCAGATCAACCATTCAGAGAGTAAAAATGCATGCCACAAATTGAGCTAAGACTTGCAATAAATATATCTGACAATGGACTAATAGCCACAACGTGGTTCAACAAACAGAAATCAAGCAGAACAATATAAAAATTCTTACAATTCATGAAAAAAAAGACAACCCCGTTAAAACATGGCAAAACAAGAACATGTATCTCATAAAAGAAGACATCCAAATGGCCAATGAGTGAGTATATTTAGAAGGTGCTCCATCTCATTCGTCATCAGGAAAATTTAAACCATAAGGAGATACCTCTGTACCCCCATGAGAATGGCTAAAATTAGAAAGACTAATGCTTTTACACTTCAAGTATGAATGTAAAACTACACAGCCACATTCGACACCTGTCTGGCTATATCAATAAAACTAATGTACGGCCCTGGCCGGTGTGGATCAGTTGGGTGGAGCGTTGCCCTGTAAACCGAAATGTCGTGGCTCATACTAGAGGGAACCAATTGATGTTTCTCTCTGTCTCCTTTCCTTCCCCTCTCTCTAAAATCAATAAGCATGTCCTTGGATGAGGATACATTTTTTTTAATTTAAAAAGCTAATGTATGCAGGCCTGGTGGGGTGGGTAGCTCAGTTGGTTAGAGAGTTGTTCTGGTACGCCAAGGTTGTATATTCTGTCAAGGTCAGGGCACATACAAGAATCAACCAGGAATGAAAAATCGATGTTTCTTTTTTTCTCTCTCTCCCTTCCTCTCTCTCTAAAAAATTAATAAATAAAAATAAAGCTAACATATGCTATCTCTGTGACCTAGCAGTTCCACTATTTTCCCCAACAAGTATGCAGTGATATAGGCCTTGACCAGTGTGGCTCAGTTGGTTGGGTGTCGTCCCACAAAGGGCACATGCCTATGTTGCAGTTCGGTCCCAGTCAGGGTACAAGCAAGAGGCAACCTGATAGATGTTTCTCTTTCACGTTGGTGTTTCTCTCCCTCCTTTTTTCCCTTCCTTCCCCTATCTTAAAAAAGAAGAAGAAGAAGAAGAAGAAGAAGAAGAAGAAGGAGAGCCATGGTTGGTGTGGCTCAGTGGATTGAGCACTGGCCTGCGAACCAAAGGGTAGCTGGTTCAATTCCCAGTCAGGGCACATGCCTGGGTTGCAGGTCAGGTCCCCAGTAGGAGGCATGTGAGAGGCAGCCATACATTGATGTTTGTCCTCCCTCTCTTTCTCCCTCCCTCTCCTTCTCGCTGGAAATGAATAAATAAAATCTGTAAAAAATAAAGAAATCTAATTAAAAACTAGACAGGAAGGTGAAAGCGACACACATCCTGGCAGACTTGAGCCTGCTCTACGTGTGCAGAGTGGGGCGAAAGGTGGGGCTTGGGAGGGCAGCCGGGGAGGGATTACGGGTCCTGCAAAAAAGAGGGTGTTGGGGATGGAGTTCCCATTTCCCCTCCCCTGAGCACTAACAAGGTAGAACTAAGTCTCCTTTTTCCTTCATTCCTGACCCTAAGGATTTAGCACACAATAAAGTTTATGACGGTCGAGTGGATGCCTAGATGAGTGACTGGAATGTTAATTCCTAGCTCAGCAGCATGGTCCCATAGAATTTCCTGCCATGAAGGACATGTCCTTCACCTGTGTTCTACAATGTGGTAGCCATCAGCCACGTGTGGCTACTGAGCACTTGAAATGTGGCCAGTGGGATTAGACACTGCATTTGAAATCTTACTCAAAATTTAATATATCAACAAACAAGAAATTAACAAGAGCTGGCAAGGATGTGAAGAAATTGGAACCCTCATGCACACTGCTGATGGGAATGGGAGATACTGCAGCCACTGTGGAAAACAGTCTGGTGGTTCTTGCAAGAATTAAACACAGAATTACCATATGATCTAATAATCCTCTGCTGGATATATATCCAAAAGAATTGAAAGCAAGGACTCAAACAGATCTTTGCACATGTGTGTGTTCACAACAGCGTGATTCACACTGGTGGAAAGGTGGAAGCAACCCAAGTGTTCATGGATGAACCTCGAAGACAGTGCAATAAGCCAGACATCAAAGGACAGGTGCTGTGTGATTCTACTTTATGAGGTCCCCAGAGGAGCCAGATTATAGAGACAGAAAGCAGATGGTGGGTGCCCAGGGCTGGGGAAGAAGCGTTGGGGGCTTAGTGTTTAATGGGGACAGAACGGCGGCCGCAGCGCTTTGGGAGTTTCAGTTTGGAAAGATGAAAAAGTTCTGGAGATGGTTGGTGATTGGTTGCACAACAAAATGAATGTGCTTACTGCCAGTGAGCTGTGCAGATAAAATGGTAAATTTAACATTATGTATATTTTACTACACTAAAACATTGAATATGGTGGCTAGTGAGGGCTGTGTTAGCACAGGTTTAGACAATGGTCATGTGGGGAGGCATGAGGTGCAGCAAGGGGATCTCCAGTCAGAAAGACCTTGATTATGCTCCCAGTTCTGCTGGGGACGCAGGCCAGCCATTATGGGAGCCTGAGTGTTCTCATCTGTACTGGGGTCAAAATTAAACAAAAGTCTCAGTTCATGGAGCAGCACTAGGATTCATCCAGGATTTCTCAACTGTGGGTGATCTTCCTCCCAGGGGACACTAGGATGTGTCTGGGGACATCTGTGGTTGCCACAACTGAGGGTGCTTCTGACACCTAGTGAATGGGAACCAGGGATATTGCTTAACCCCCCTCAGTGGCCATGGTGTCCCCCTCAGAGGGAGTGCACGACCCAATGTTAGCAATGCTGCGGAAGGAGACTCTGCTCTAGAAAATGCAAACTATAGTGACAGAAAGCAGATCAGTGATTGCCTGGGGCAAGAGTTGGGGATGGTCACAGCCTGGCACAAGGGAACTTTGAGGGTAATAGAAACCTTCTCTATCTTGATTATGCTGATAGTTTCACAGGGTATGTGCATGTCCAAACTTATCAAATTCTATAATTTAAATATGTACACTTTTATCATGTCAATTATACCTGAATAAAGCTGTTTTTTTTAAGTAAGGCCCCCATAATACTCTGTTCCTTTTCCTGCTGAATATTTCCCTGTAAAATGTATAACCTTCTAGCAAACCATATTTTTTACCTTGTTACTTTGTTTATTATCAGTCTTCACCACCTCCTCCACCCCAAACACAAATCATCTGATCTAGGGATCTCTGTCATTTTGTTTGCTATAGGTGCTTATAAATGTTAGGTTAATGAAGACTAAAGTTTTGACAGGAGTGGATTTTTACAGACATTAGAGAGCTAGTGGGCTGCCTGCAACTCCCAGGACAGCCAGCAGAGGACAGTGCTGGCCAGGCTCAAAGAGGAGCTGATCTTTGAAAGGATCTTAGCCTGGAGCCCTGAGGCTCCGACTTCTGTGATCAGCTCCAGCTCCACCCTGAATCTACACATGACCCATCCACCCACCCACTAATCCATCCATCCATCCATCATGTGTCCATCTATCCGTTCAATAACATACTGAGTGTCCACTGTGTGCCAGCTTTGGCAATAAGCAGAGATGGAGGACCAAATTTTAGCCCAGAGAAGGTTTGGGGGGAGTCATCCCGGCAGACATCAGGTGAAAGGCTAGAATAAACAGCATGGTGGAAGAACAGAGGAGGCTGGTGTGGTTGGAGTACAGTGAGCAAGGAGGGGAGTGAACGGAGGTGAGACTGGTGAGTTCCACAGTGGCCATCTCAGGCATCACCATACAGGAACATTCACTGAATGCTCATGATGTAGTCCACATGTGTTGTATTTTGACACTTGAGACAATGGACAAGGATCATCTCTTTTTGCTCTTGACACTAGAGGCTCAGTGAAGTAAGGTCAATTAACTGAAATCCCATAGCTGGTAAGTTGCCATGTTCACACTCAGTTCTCAAGTTTTTCTCCTATCCAGGTACCTTCGGATATAACTCGGACACCATTAACAGGTTCTCTCACCTGCACTTGGGTTCACTGCTTTGAAGCTCTCTCAGTCCAGTGAGGGGGCACCTAGTATTTTAGCCAGCAAATGTTGTGGTAACACTGTGTAACAAAGTATACCAAAGCTAGGGCTTACACTATCATTATTTATTCTCAGCTGCAGGTCAGCTGGGCATCTGAAGATCTAACCCTGGCTCAGCTGGTATTGGTTCCAAGCTTTGGGCTGGCCCATGTGTGTTCCATGCAGTGTGCACCCGAGAATGTTTAACAGCTGGATAGTGGGAAGGGGGCATTCATTTGTTATCTTGCCAATTTCTATGGTGTAAATACTCCCACTGTGGCTGATTTAAGCTACCGTGACATCACTGAATGAGGGTTGGGAAGAGATGTGCAGTAGTGGGTCATTATAGACTGTCTCAGTGTGTTCAGGCTGCTGTAACAAAAATGGATATTCAGTGGATATTAGAGATTTGGTGGCTTATAAACACAGGCATTGATTTTTCACTGTTCTGGAAGCTGGAGGTCCAAGTTCAAGGTGCCAGTAGGTTCAGTGTCTGGTGAGAGCTACTTCCTGGTTCACAGAAGGCACCCTCTTCCTGTGTCCTTACATGGTATAAGGGGAGGAGCTCTCTGGGGTCTCCCTTATAAGGGCACTAAAACTATTCACGAGGGCTCTGCCATCATGACCTCATTAGGCTTCAAGATATGATTTGGGGGGACATGTTCAGTCCATAGCATATACTATTTCCACCACATTGACAATACATGTAAATATCAAAAGAATGGTACAATAGTAAAACAAATGGGAACAGTGAGTTTGGGTATTGATTACTTTTGCTTTAGTTATAATTTATTTAATTGTATGTTTGCATAATTTCATTTTTAATTCTGACTGTGTTTAGAAACCAGGTCATGAAGTTCTCAAACATTTAACAACAAGTCAGTGTGAGCCAGCTTCAGAACACCACTGGTTGCCCGTGTCTGCATGTGCTCCTTTTCCTGGGCCAGCCTCATACCAGGTGCAACCTGGCTTTTGAGCACCTGCCATCATTTGATGGGTCAGAGCAAGTCAGGGCCACACACACACACACACACACACCCCTGCTCACACATGCACACACACCTGTGGGTGAGGGACAGGCTCCTCTTAAGTCTGCAAGAATTCAACCTCACCTGAACAAAGTGTGCTGACACAGGGAGGGATAAAGAATCTGAAGGAATAGAACAAGGAATGGCATGTGCCACTGCGGCCTTCCCTTAAAACAAACAAACAAACAAACAAACTAGTGAGCTATATGTCTAGGAAAAACTCACTTTTCTTCCCATGTGTGTTTCCTTCACTCACACTATTGCCATGCTCACAATCCTTCTAAACCCAGATATGTAGTTTTTCCCCCCCCACAAAAGTGATTTTCTGTGACATCACCTGGGAGTCCTACAATTCAACTCACTTCTGACCCCATCTACCTGGAGGTGGCACCAGACCCCACAGGTTAAGTTTCTGTCTACACGTCAGCCACCAAGCACAGGTGCAGGTTGTCATCTGTGCTTCTGACTGACAGGCTATAGATGGGAAGTTACCACAGCTTCCTCCTTGGGTTTGATTAATTTGTTAGGGCAACTCACAGAACTCAGGAAAACAGTTTACCTACTATGTATTGATTACAAAAGGATATGATAGCCCTGACTGGTGTGACTGAGTTGGTTGGGCATTGCCAGCATGGCAAAAGGCTGCTGGTTCGATTCCTGGTCAGGACACATGCCTGGGTTGCAGGTTCAGTCCCCAGTCAGGGTGCATACGAGAGGCAACCGATGTACCTCTCTCACACTGATATTCCTCTCTCTCTCTCTCTCTCTCTCTTTCCCTCCCTTCCCCTCTCTCTAAAACAAAAACAAAAATAAAAGCAACACAAAACCTGTGTTAAAAGGATATGATAAAGGACACAGATCAACAGCCAGATGGAAGAGATGCATGAGACAAGGAGTGTGGGAAGGGATGCAGGGCTTCCGTGCCCTCTCCAAGCCCACAGCTCTCCGCAAGCCTCCACGTGTTCACCAACCCAAAGCTCCCAAGGCCCTAGATCTCTGGGATTTTTAGGTAGGCATGATCAGTTGTTAACTCAATCTATACTTCCTCTCCCATCCCAGAGGATGGGGATGGAGCTGAAAGTTTCAAGCTTCTAATCATGGCTTGTTCTTTCTGGTGACCAGCCCCATCCTGGAGCCACCAAGGGTCACCTTACAACAAAAGACACTCCTCTCACCCAGGAAATTCCCAGGGATTTAGGAGCTCAGTGTCAGGAAATGGGTAGGCACAAAATATTAGAACAAAAGATGCTCCTAAGTGCTCTTATCACTTAGAAAATCACAAGGGTTTTAGGAGCTCACAAGGTATAATTTACATAAAATTCATCCTTTTCAATGTCCAATTCAGTAGTTTTTGTTATATTCAAAAGCTGTGTGACCATCACTACTCTCTAATTCTAGGACAGTTTTATCTCCAAAAAATAAAAACAAAAAATCTGTATAACCATTAGCAGTCACTTCCTATCCCCTCCCCCAGACCCTGACAATCATTGACCCACTTCCTGTCTCTGTGGATTTGCCTGTTCTGGATATTTCACATAAATGGAAAGACATACCATGTGGCCTTTTGTGTCTGGCTTTTCTCACTGAGCATCATGTGTTCAAGGTCCACCCACATGGCAGCAAGTGTCAGTGCTTTCTCTCTTTTTCTTGGCTGAATAGTATTCCAGTGTTTGGATGAACCACATTGTGTTTATCCATGATCTGTTCATGGATATTTGGGTTATTTCCACTTTTTGGCAATTATTAATGATGCTGCTGTGAACATTCATGTACAAGTGTTTGGTGGACGTACACTTTTATTGCTCCATGCCTAGTGGTGGAGGTGCTGGGTCACATGATGCCTCTATGTTTAGCTTTATGAGGAACTTTCAGACTGTTTTCCACAGTAGCGGCCCCATTTTATATTTCCATCAGTGATGTATGTGTTCCAGTTTCTGCACATCCTCTCTAACACTTATCTGTATTTTTGATTCTAGTTATACTAGTGAGTATGAAGTGCTACCTCGTTGTGTATTGAGTTGCATTTCCCTGATGGCTCATGATGTTGAGCATCTTTTCATGAGTTCATCGACCATTTGTGCATCTTCTTTGGAGCAATGTCTGTTCAGATGTTTTGCCTCTTATTAAATTGGGTTTTATTATTAAGTTCTAAGAGTTCTTTACATATTCTAGACACATGTCTCTTATCAGATATCTGATATGCAAGGATTTTCCCCAATTCTGTATGTTGTCTTCTCATTTTCTCAGTGGTGTTCTTTGAAGCACAAACAGCTTTCATCTGATGATGTATGATTTATTTATATTATGCACGTTCTTCTGAATATTTTTTGGTGAACAAGTGCTCTCATTTTTTGTGGTTAGGTATCCAGGACTGGAACCTCTGAGTCATGGGTATGAGCATGTTAGTTTTAACAGTTGACACCAAACAGTCTTCTACAGGGTTATAAGAATTCACAATTCCAGCAGCAGTGGGTGGGTGCTCTGGTGTTATTTGTTCTCATCAACACTTGGTTTTGTCAACAATGTTTGTTGAGTGAATATATGCACATAAGGTGATTGTTAAGATGCCCAGCTGGCAGATTAAGAAGCTGGGTCTTAGAGAGGAAGGTGGCTTGCCCTGGTCACCCAGAAGGTCAGAGACAAGAGCCATTTGGCTCAAAGTCGGAAAACACTTTTTGCTTCTGCCTTTGAAGGGCGGAGTGCTTAGGGCTGTGCTTGGTGACTGGGGAGTGACTGTGCACCTCCTGCCCCAGAGACACCAATTAGGCTGCCGCAGGCCTCTGGTGGCTGGGGAAGGGGTCCCAGCAATTAACCCATCAGCTTGCATCACCTATGGTCCTGGTAACCACAAACACTAGGTCTTCAGGGAGGACATGGAGAGAACAGGAACTTCTGTCAAGATAGCAGTGCAAGTCAGGCCACCAGGGAGGTGACTAAGGAGGCTGGAGGGGTCTGGTCTGGGCCATTGCTCCACCAGGAGCTTAACCTGATGGCATAACCCAGGCATTGCTTTCCCCACTTGTCAGGAGGGGTTTTGATGTTCCCTGTTGGCCTAGTCTCATGGGAAAGGAAGGGCAAAGGTGTTAATTATGTTAACATTGATAATAATGAGCATATTTATCAATCATTTAAAATAAGTTTTGTCGCCCTGGCTGGTGTGGTTCAGTGGATTGAGCACAGGCCTGCAAGTTGAAAGGTCACTAGTTAGATTCCCAGTCTGGGCACATGTCTGGGCTGGGGCCAGGTCCCCAGTTGGGGCATGTGAGAGGCAACAGATTGATGTCTCTCTCTCATGTTTCTCTCCCTCTCTTTCTTACTCCCTTCCCCTCTGTCTGAAAGTAACCAAAATTTTAAAAATAAATGAAATAAAATAAAATAAGCTTTGTCTATGGTGCCTCACTTGATGCCCATATGTGGTTCACATAAAAATCTCAGGCTTAGGATCTTTGTCCAAAACACAATCACCAAAAAGGCAGAGTGGGAATTTGAACCCACTGGTATTTCTACCTGGGAGTCTCACTTTCGATATTCACCCCCACCCTGTTACAGAACAAAGGGGGGGCCTGGGGTGATATACTATTACTGAAAGGAACCCCCCAGGTTTGTTATGTCCACCGCCTTATAGGAAAGACATCTCTCAATGCCAGAGATTCGTGAAAAGGAAAATAAATGTTTATTTAATGCTATACAAACTTAAAGTAGTGACCTAATGTCTTCATCAAAATCCCAAAGTCCCTTAAAACACCCACAAACACATGCAGTCCTTCCTTCCCCCCCTTTGTCCAGTCTGGGATACCATATCTCAGGAAAAGAAATACAAGTCCATGGCTCAGGCAGCCCCCAGTTCTTCCCAGTAATCCATCTGGGCTGGTAGGCCTCCCTCAGTTCCCGGCACCATCAGCTGTGTTGCTGGGATCTCTGCTAAAGCCGGGTGGTGGTTCCCCCTACTAAAGCTGCAGGGGTCCCCACTCTGGCAAAGCCGTGTGGTTCTCCCCCTGCTCTGTTCCAGCTGCGTAGTCCTCTCCCCAATGGCCGTCAGGTCTTCATTTAAATCCCTGGCCAATCTTCCTCTGCAGCCCCATTTCCAACTCCTCCCACAATTGGCTATACTTGCCAGCACTCCCATATCCTTCCAGCTTTACTGGGCTGCCATCGTGAGTCTGGGCAGGCATGGCCCCATGTCATGGATCCAATCTTCTCCAAGATCCCACACAGGCGCTATAACTAGGGGGACCTGCCCCCAGTGACATCTTGGTGGGGAAGTTACTTCCATTGCCCTGGTTCAGTGCATGGCCACAGTCATTTAACATATCTATGTAACCAGTTAAAAGTTATAGATATGTTAAATGACCACAGAGAGGTTAGCTGCAAAGCTGTTGCTATGCAAAACAGCTCTCAATGGCCCTGTTCCATTTGTCCCTTCCCCCAACCCATACTTGTGGTGTGGGTGGTGAGGACATCCTAATATTTCCTGGATACCTTGAGTTCTGGACCCCACTCCAAATCCCTATTTGGGCCCCCCCTCTAGGCTGCACCCTGTTACAACCCTACCTGCACTCAGCAGGAGGCTGTAATTTGGCCTCAGCTGGCTAGAGCTGTGGGCCCCTGGTAGGCTGTTTTCCAACCTATGGCAAGCTGCTATGGTCAGGCAACCAATCTCTGTCAAGGAACTGTATGCACATGACAGTATCACATTATAACAAATATGGCTACCCAGGCTCTAGGAAGTGCCTGGGGCCAATTTTCCAAAAGGCTGCTATAGGCTTGGCAGGTGCTTGGATTTCTGGTTAGGAATGCCACCTAAAATACAGTACTGCTCAGTTAAATTTGAATTAGAGATAAACAATGACTTTTGTTCAGTATAAGCATGTTCCTTTTGGGACTTACTTACAATAAAAAAAATTGCCCTGGCTGGTGTGGCTCAATGAAATGAGTGCTGGCCTGTGAACCACCAGGTCGATGGTTCCATTTCCCGTCAGGGCACATGCCTGGGTTGTGGGCCAGGTCCCCAGTAGGGGGCCCTTGAGAGGCAACCACACATTGGTGTTTCTCTCCCTCTCTTTCACCCTCCCTTCCCCTCTTTAAAAATAAATTTTTTTAAAAAGTTCACTGTTTACCTGAAATTCAATTCTAACAGAACCCTGTATATTCACTTGCACTCTCCACTGCAGACACAGGGAGAAAGGGAAAAGGGATAGAAGGAGGACGCTAATGAGGAAATTTGTCCCCGTGTGGGGAATAAATCTGTTTTTGATCCTGGCGCCACCTGCTTCACTCATATTGCAGCCCCAGCCTCTTCCAAGACCTTTTGTTCTTTCCTCTTATGAAGAGGGCAGTTGAAACATGCCTATTTCTCTCTCTTCTGATGCTCACAACATCCACTGGGATATCATCAGAACAAATTTACTGACCCAGTTATACTAATGCAAGAACTTTGGCTTATCCAACATTGCATGGAAAAACTGAGTCTGAAGACCCGGGACTAACAGCAGCTAATCCCAGCTTTGTTCTCTGTGTTTCAGAAACAGCCCTTTTCCCACCACCGTCCCCCTTCACTGGTGAAGCACATCTGACAAAGACCTCCAGGGACACAAGTATGATCCCAGAAAGTTAGATTTATGAACTTTCTGAAGCAAGAGAGACCACATGTAGAAGTCTAGGGTGCCTCATCAAAGAGTGTGCATGCGTGCGTGAGAGAGAGAGCGAGATTGAGTATAGGATTGGAGGGGTTAGAATTCAGGTAATATTTACATGAAACATAGTTTGATAGGCTCAAAGCTAAACAGAGCTTTCTGTACAGGTTGGCACTAAGCTTAGGCTAAGAAGCCAATGCAGGGTCCTGTTTCCTTGGAAACTAATAAGTGGAGTGTTTGTTGTGTCTAGACATCCTTTATTTTGAAGTTCTGTACCTGGGCTGGAAATTCAGGCTGCTTCTCTGGGTCCAAGTGACCTGTTGGGTTCAGACCTTTCAGGCAAGAGGAAGAAGTTGTCTGCTTATCACCGGGACTGAATACAGCAAAGATTCTGACAATCTATGACTTTGGAGAACAATGTATCTTTAGTACATTAATATCCTTAATGTGATTAACAAAAGCCAATTGTAAAAACTCACGTGACATCTCCCTGACCCATCACACTGAATGCTAAAAAGACCACAACATCCAGAACTTGGACCTTGGTTTCTAACCGTTCTCCAGTAAAAGGAACCAGAGCTCCATGAAGAAAGGGCTGATTCTAGACTGGGGCAGGAACTATACAAAATGAGTCTGGAGCAGCTTCTAGTACCAAAAAGTAAGTGTTAAAAAGTCCACCACAATGATGGGGGTATGTCAAAGGGACAGAGAGACCAATTTAGAGCTCCCAATACCCAAAGCTGAAACCACTTTTGTGACAAGATAAAACAATTGGATCATAACCCAAAATATAATATAAATGTCTATGACTCCATATTGATATAAACAAGTGGTTAATAAATGGGAGAACAGACATCTCCCAGGCAGGAGGATTCATCATAAATTACATGAACACTCAGCTTTCTAGAAGTATAACTTCCACCCCACAAATATGAGCTGTGCATAGTGACTATCTTCCAAAGAGTCCATGATGGAAAGGGGGGTGTAAATTTATGGTGGAGAACTGACAGACATACCTCAGCCAGGGAATCAAGATCAACATTAATGGTGATGAATCATGGTGACCCACGACTCTTAATATGATGTGATGAGAAGAGCCCTTTACCTCTGAGGTCTTCCTCCGAGAACCCATCACCCCAGTGTAACTACAAGAAAAACCCCAACTGAGGGACACTTTCTGCCCTTGAATTAGTGCTTAGATCATTTACATTTAATAAGTATCAATATGGCTGGGTTTAAATCTACCAATTTTTGGTATTTTCCATTTGTCTCTTCTGTTCTTTGTAATATTTTCCTTCTTCATTTACCTTATTTTATTTTAGGGATGGAGAAAGAGAGGGAGAGAAACATTAATGTGTGAGAGATACGTTGATTGGTTGCCTCTTGCATGCCCCCAACTGGGGACCAGGCTCGCAACCCGGCCATGTGCCCTGACTGGGTCGAACCAGAGACCTTTCAGTTTGCAGGCCAGCACTCAGTCCACTGAGCCACACTAGACAGGGCAATAAATAAATGTTTTAAAAATAAAATAAAATACCCTAAAATAGCCCTGCCTATTTAATGAAAGTGCAGGTCCCCAATTTTCTAACCCCTATAGTTAGCCTTCTATTATTGCCTTCTTCCTGTCCACAGACTCTTGGGGCCCTGCCTGTCACAGCATTGGCTGACAGCTTGAGCTCTGGGGCTAGACCAACACAGCTCAACCACTGACAACCACTTGTGACTCAGGCAAGTCACTGAGCCCCTCCGAGTTTTTCATCTGAAAACTGGGATATTCATAAATTATGGGTGGGAAACAAATGCCCCCCATTTCAAAGATGTCAACACCCTAAGCCCTGGGACCTGTGAATCTGTTAGTTAATGTGGGTAAGATTATAGACGGAATTCAAGTTGTGAATTAGCTGACCTTAAATTGAGTTTATCCTGAACTACCTGGGTAAACCCAAGGTAATCACAAGGCTCCTTAAAAGTGGAAGAAGGTCACAGAGATGACATCTTGAGAAAGAGTCGGCCTGCTGCTGCTGGCCTTAAAAATGGAGAAAGGAGCCACAATCCAAGGAACACAGGCAGACTCTAGAGGCTAGAACAGGTCATGGAATGGATCCTCCCCTAGGCCCCCCAGAAAAGAATACAGCCCTGCAGACACCTTGATTTTAATGGTCAGGGTTCTCCAGGGAAACAATATTGTGATAGTAAATTTATGTTATTTTAAGCCACTAAATTTGCAGTTCTTTTTTTATAGCAGCCATAGGAAATGGATACAAAAACACCATTCGTCTTTCACGGGGTCCTTGTAGATTCAAGTGAGATTATATGCAAAGTGCATGGCCCAGCTCAGGCATGTAATCAGTGCTTAATAATTGGAAGTGACTTCATTGCGAAAGTCACCCAATGCAGGGAACTCAAAAGCCCGGGACTCTGGAGAGATCAGTGGGCTGCATCTTGGAGCAGGAGAAACTGGCAGCAATTCTTCTGTTCTGTGCAGTCATGCTGTCACTTCTGAGACTTTACCATGGGCTGTGAAGAGCTGTCAGCTCTGCCATTTCCCTTCTGAGGGAAATTTGGTGAAATCACTGAGACTTCCAAAAGGAGCTGATGACAATACTGCATCCTCTGGAGGCCTGCCTTTCCTGTGAAAAAGCTTCGTGCTTGTGGTCCTGGGGGTTCCTGGATATCATAAAGGCCACCAGCATAGTAGAAATGGTCATAAGCTAAATTTCCACTGGAAGAAAATGCTATATGGTAGGGAGTTGAAGTGTCTGGGATTCTGCGTGTCATGAAAGAGGGTAAATAAATAATTCACTGCTGCTTGTGCTTTGAACCGCAGTAGTCAAGGACTCAACAAACCACAACACTTAGGGACAAATCTTGCAGGAGAATGTTGGTGAGGTTCATGCTACATTTGGGGAAACACAAGAGGCATTTGCAAGATGCATTTGCAAGAGGTGAGTGTTCTGCTGCCTTACAACAGGGGCTGGCACACTCTCTGCAAAGGACCTTGGAGTAAACACCTTTGGCTTTGCAGCCCGGGTGGTCTCTGTCACAACGGTCAACTGTGCAGCTGTAGGGAGAAAGTGCCAAGGACGATGTGTAAAGGAACGTGTGTGGTTGTGTTCCAATAAAACTTTATTTAGGAAAACAAGGGGGTAGGCTGGATTAGATCCTGTCTGAAACCAATCCTCCTTAGGGGAGAAGGAACAGGCCCTTAAAGCCTTCCAAAGGAGCCTCAAGATCTGGAAGCTTCCATTCTTATCCCCTTACAGCCATCAGAGCATCACAGTATACAAAAACCCGGCTCTCCTACTGTGGGATGAGACCACAAACAGCAGGCTTGGGCCCTCTAGGTCAGTCGGCCTGCAACTAACCCACTAAATGACCCCACATATGGGAGTGGCAAGACCAGCAGAACTGCCTGGCTGGGCCCAGTCCAAACTCCCGACATATAGAACGAAGAGTGAATTGAACCAGGGTTGTTTTAATCCTAGTCAGGGGTCAGGGACATATGCTCTGACAGCTCTGCTGGGAACCCTGCAAACACACATGGCAAAGGGCGTGGATGTGCACAGTCCTTCCGAAGGGAGACTTGTGTGGTCGGGAGCAGCAACTTCCTCCCTTCCAGTGAGGACCACTGGCCTGTGTTTCTTACAAGTCAAGAAGAGCCTGCTCACATGCAAGCACGTTTTAAGTATGTGTACACATACATTTAAATACAAGTATCAGCTCGTTCAACACCTTGCTTTTTCACCTAACATGTCATTATATCACGTACGCCTTCCTCCACGTGGACATCTTTCGGACATCGTCCCAAAGTTATGTCTGCTGGATGAGCTTAAGCTTGGCATACAGATTTACAATACTTCTTCCCTGCTGACACAGAGGCATCTGCACCTCCAGTCCTGCCAAGAATGATCTCACTGACCCCAAGACAAAGCAAATGAGGCAGCGGGAATGCAGCAAGGGGACTCCCACAGGGTTCTAGATTTCTGTGGCACAAGCCTACCCTGGTCTGCAAAGCTGGTCAGGTCAGTGTGATTCTATGTGTTACCACTGTTATTGTTTTCTTAAATAGGTTTCAGGTAGGGGTGCAATTCTGCAATACATCATCTGTATATCGTATTATGTGTTCACCATCCCAAGTGTTTCTTTTTAAAATTGCAACAAAATGTAAGTAAAATTTACCATCTTAACCATTTTTCAGTGCACAGCTCAGTGGCATTCAGCACACTCACACTGTTGTGCAGGCATCCCCACCATCTGTCTCCAGAACTTTCTCACCTTCCCACACTGACTCTCTGTCCCTATTAAACACTGACTCCCTCCTGAGCTCCTGGCACAGGCTATCCCCTGCCTATAGATTTGACTCCTCTATGGACCTCCTGTGAGTGGAATCACACCGCATTTGTCCTTTGTGTCTGGCTATGCCACTGAGCTTAACATCCTCAAGGTTCATTTCCTTCTTCCTTTTTATGGCTGAATAATATTCTAATGTGTGGATGGACCACATTTTGTTTATCCATTCATCTGTTGATGGAAATTTTGGGTGCTCCTGCCTTTTGAGTATTGTGAGTGATGCTTCCATGAACATTGGTTTACAGTGTCTGAGTCCATTTTCCACCCTTGTGGATGCACGCCTCGGGGCAGAATCAGCAGGTCACGTGGTTTAACTAAGCTTAACTGTTGCAGGTACTGCAGACTGTTTGCCACAGCAGCAAGACCATTTTGCACTCCCACCTATATAGACCTAGTTTTATGTTATTCTTTAAATAAAAAAATAATTATTTGAGGGGTGACATACAAACAAGGACACAAATGCACTGATGTTAAGTGAACACTTAATAAATTTTACCTTTTTCTCCAAGTAACCACCACACAGACCACAATGTGGAACATACCCATCCCCCAAGAAGTCCCATGCCCCTTCCCAGCCAACACCCCCAGCGATGCCAATCTGACTTAACACCACTGCTCGTTTTTTCCCATTTTTGAACCTCGTATAAATGGAGTTAGAAAGCAAGTCTTGTCTTTTTGTGTTTCCTGCCTCTGCCCAACCACTGTGTTTGAGTTCCATCCAGTCTGGTGCGTTTGTCAGTAGTTCTCTCCTTCTCAAATGCTGTGTGGTGTCCCTTTGTATGAAGGTACAACTTACTCACTCATTCTGATCTGGAAGGACATGTAAATAGATGGTTTCTGACTGCCAGCTATTGTGAATGAAGCCATAGGAGAACATTCTCGGGTGGCTCTTTCAATGGTGACTCAGACGCTCATCTCTGTTGGGTGTACCCCCCGCCCCCCCCGCCGGGGAAATTGCTTAGATGCAGGGTACACGTAATTAGCTCTGTGGGTCCAGCCAAACAGTTGTCCAACATGGCTGCTCCATCTGCGCTCCCGCCAGCAAAGCACAGGAGTTCTAGTGACTTTCCATCCTGACCTAGACGCTGCCAGCCTCTTTAATTTTGGCTTTTCGAGGGAGATGAATGTCCCCCACAATTTCAAAGGTAATAGTGGTGCCCTGGCTGGTGTGGTTCAGTGGACTGAGTGAGTTGCTGGTTCAATTTTCCAGTTGGGGGCACGCAAGAGGCAACCAATTGATATTTCTCTGGCATGCTGATGTTTCTTTCCCTCTCCTTCTCCCTCTCTTTCCCTTTCTCTAAAAATAAATTGAATCCTTAAAAAAAGATAATGGTGGCCAGATGATCAAGGTTAACACCAGCAGTCATGAGTCCTGTGGATGGTGTGTATCCTTCATGCAATCTGGTGAGAAGAGCATTTCATCTGCTTGGCTCTTCCTCCTCATGCTCCAGAATCCTAGTTTACCCATAAGAAAGATGCCAGAAAAAATCACAAATAAATTGAGGGACAAAATACCTGACCAGTACTCAAAACTTTCAAGGTATTAAAACCCAGGGAAGTCGGAGAAATTGTCATAGCTCAGAGGAGACTGGGACAGAAAAGGGTGTTAGGGGAAA
Source organism: Phyllostomus hastatus (assembly GCF_019186645.2). Taxonomy (NCBI): domain Eukaryota; kingdom Metazoa; phylum Chordata; class Mammalia; order Chiroptera; family Phyllostomidae; genus Phyllostomus; species Phyllostomus hastatus. Next base: position 3,880,052 of record NW_025333640.1, on the reverse strand, counting down.
ACTAAGAAAATTCAAACAAAGTCTGGACTTTAGTTGATAATAACGTATCAAGATTGGTCTTCTAGTTTCCACAAATGTATCACACTGATGTGACGTGTTACAAACAAGGGGAATTGGGTACAGGGGCTGTAGGCACAGGAACACCCTGTCCCATCTTTACTACTTTTTTGATAAAGTGTATTTAACAAAGATAATACTGTATTTCCTTGATTTGAACATGCCTGGGCTTCTTTTCATCTTTACATTTTTGATACCTGGATGTATCTGTCTTACGAGCAATAGCAAAGGAATGTTCCCGGCCCCTGGGCAGGTGTGAGTTGTGAGCAGGGGGGTTGCTCTGGAGCTGGAGAACAAGATCATGGAAGTGTGACGCCTCTGGAAGTATTTAGAACCATAGTACACAATGAGCCAGGTCACTTAGGGATTGATTCTGACATGGCCAGTGCTCTGGTGCTTTCTGTTGAACATGACTGTTTTGAGAGTCCAACAGCCACCATCTGTATCTTGTATGTGGGGACATGCCCAGGACTGTGCAGGCCAGAAGTGCCTGGAATTCATACCTCCATTCAACTCGCCCCCCCCCCGACACACACAAATACATGGGTTTGGTGTAGAGGTACCCTAGTTCCCTTGCCTCTCGGGTGGGCTAATTCCAAGGGATGTGCACCCAGTCCCTCTGCTAATGATGATCCAATTGCCCCCTGTGGCAGCTGGTGTGAGAACCACTCTTTTTTGGTGCCTTCTCTTCCTTTGTGTCACCGCCTGCCACACCATGCTGTTGTCTGCATCTCTCAAATCAACAACCTGCACTTAAGCCCTCATTCTCAGGGTTGTGGGGAACTCAACTTGTGATGGGACAGTGACATGGTGAAAGGAAACTTGGGAAAGAGATGCCTAGGGGGCCATAGAGACCATCATAGCTGGGGTCTAGTCCCACTACTCCAGCTCTGAGTGGTAGGTGGGATGTGCATGGTGTTTGTCATTTCATCCACTTGTCTGAACCCCGCCCGGCTGCCCCACTTCAGGTCACCTCAGGATGCAGAGGAGAATGGGATAGAGTCCCTGCCATCATGGATTCTGCAGGAACCAACAGGTCAGAATAATATTAGAGCAGGGTCTCCCTTGGCACTGCTGACACTGGGGCTGGGTCCTTCTCTGTGGGGGTGTCCTGGGCACTGTAGGGTGTCAAGCAGAATCCCTGAACCCCACTCACTAGATGCCAGGAGTACCCTCAGTCATGACAACTACAGATGTTCCCGGTCATCATAGAGTGTCCTCCAGGGGGCAGAGTGGCCCTGGTGAAAACAGCTGTGATGATGCTGCCAGCATGGCCCTGGGCGATCTCGGTCCCTTTAGGGTCAGTGCCTGCGCTGAAAGCTGTTCCTCCCTTCACTCCTTCCCCTGCTTTAATGCTCCCTGTAACATCTCCTCTGTATAATAAATTACATCTTGTCAGTTCATTGTTCACTGCCCTCTGGTAAAGTGGGAACTCTTGTGAGGACAGGGATCCTCAACTGCTCTCTTGGTCATTATGCTCCAGCACCAGGATGAGTGTCTGCTGTGTTGTAGGTGCTTAATAAACACCAGTTAAATAAAGAGTTGAACAAAAGTGTGAGAGGATGAATGAATAAAGGGTTAGGAAGAAGGAAGGAAGGAAGGAGGGGGAGATTTCCTTTCCAGTTGTGTGAGAAGATCAAGCAAAGGGTTAATCTTAAATGGAGTGACCAACCACCCAGTGTGCCTGGACCAAGGGGTTCCCTGGATTACTGGGATAGTTGTCACCCTACCTAACAGCAATAACACCTGCAACAGCAAGAGTGACAGTAAATAACTTCTGTTGACCAGGCACTGTTGTAGCATTTTCTATGTTAACTCGCTCAACCCTCACAAACATCCTGACATCGGGACTGTTAGCAGTGGCTGTTTGTCAGAGCTTAAGTGATTTTCCCAAGGACCCAGACAAGGAAGGGTGGCCAGGGCTGGAATTCTGGTGGCAGAGTGGGGTACAAGGCATATCCTGGGGGCTGGCCTTGTTGGGAGGAGGTACAGGAAGGTTCTAGAGAAAGTTAGGGAACAGTGAGAGTGACACCGGAGGAAGGAGTCTAAGGAAGAATGTTCTGTGCAGGGGACCAGCATATGTAGATGGCCCTAGGCCCAAGGTCCCATGGGGCCAGGGCTTGCTTTGATGTCCCGAAAATGCAGGTGGGAGTGGACATGGGGAGGATTTGGACAGGAGCAGCTGCTACGAGCCACTCTCTGTTTGGCTGCCTGAATCAGGGTCTAAGAGGACCCTAGGGGTCTCTCTGCAGAAAGTGGAGGAAAGGAGACATAGAAGGGGAGGGAGGGATGGGGGAGAGATGAAGGAGCGCAGGGGGAGAAAGAGATATGGATGGGGACAGACAGATCCAGGAGAAGGGAGGAAGAAAGTGGGGAGAGAGAGAGAGGAGAGAGAAGGACAGAGGAGAAGAGGTAAAGGAAGAAGAGAGGGAGTTTCCTGAGCTACTGGCTCCAGCTGCTGCTGTGTCTTATGGGATGAGAGCTTAAAATAGCTCCTAGTGCAGGGAGCCTGAGAGCCCGGAAGCCCAAATGACTGATTCTCCTCCCTGGTAGGAGGAGGGGTGGCTCTGAGCTTTGGGTGTCTGAGGCTGGAAAGGGGGTACTGAGAAGGGACAGAGCAGGAGTCCCTCTCTCTAGGACCTCCCAGGCCATCCTTGACTCACAAATGAACCACTCCTGGCTGTGAACATCCCTGTGTCCCCCCTGCCTTGGTAACCACCATCCAGACTTCTAACCCCTCAGACAGCGGGCTTTCTTGCGGCTTTGCACAAATGGAAGAAACCACATCTCCTCTTTCAGATATGGTCCCTTTCTCTCAGTACTGCTTGTGAGAATCACCCACAGGAGTGTGTGTGCTGCTGTCAGAACTCCACAGGGCTCCACAGCCACTGCACCTTAAGCTTGTATGAACTTGAGCACTTTGCTGAACGTTTCTGGCCCTCAGGCACCTTCCCCTGGGAAAAACAGCATTGCCTGCCCTCCTGGGCAATCGTGACGCTTAAGTGAGATACTGAAAGGGCAAGCAGTCGGCTCCCTAGCTGCACAGAGCCGACATACATATATAATACATATGCAATATATTCACACACACATACATGTATATAATGTATATACACAGATATATAAATATACAGCTGGCACAGAGCTGTGCTCAATTGTCAGTCAGGTGGCTGTGTTAGTGAAGATGTCCAAACAGAATTCATGGAATGTGTGTGTGTACACACAAATGTACATATATACAATACACATACACACATACAAGAATGGGTGTAATATATAGCATGTATACACATATTTAATAAACATACAATATATACACATACATATATACTAGGAATATACCTATATTTATAAAAGTGTTTATGCATATGTATATACAGTATATATCTATACTTTACACATACTATAGGATATATAAAATACATATAAACACGTGGGTGTGTGTATATACACTTACATGTACAACACACACATCCCTATATATTATATATGCACACACATATAAACACATGTATAGGTGTGTATATACAGTGATTTTATTGGCTTGGCCAAAAAGTCTGTTACATTTTTTCCGTACAATGGCTCTAACATTGCTTAGTTGTCCGTAATTTTATTCAAAATAATTTTGGTAGATTGCATTGTGACAGCTATCATATCAGTGTGCATTAAAGAAAACTTATCAAGCCCTGGCTGGTGTGGCTCAATGGATTGAGTACTGGCCTGAGAACCAAAGGGTCACTGGTTAGATTCCCAGTAGGGGCACATGCCTGGGGTGCAGGCTAGGTCCCCAGTAGGGGGCACTCCAGAGGCAATCACACATTGATGTTTCCCTCTCTGTCTCCCTCCCTTCCACTCTCTAAAAATAAATAAGTAAAAATAAAATAAAATAACCTTATCAAAATTGGTGAATTTTTTGCAACCATTTTAATACTGAAGATGGAAGAAAACATGCAACATTTTCAGAGTATTATGCTTTATTATTTCAAGAAAGGTAAAAATGAAAATGAAACACAAAAAAGTTTTGTGCAGTGTATGGAGAAGGTGCTGTGACTGATCAACTGGGTCAAAAGTGGCTCGTGCCCTGGCTGGTGTGGCTCATTGGATTGAGCGCCAGTCTGTGAACCACAGTGTTGTAGGTTCAATTCTCAGTCAGGACACATGCCTGGGTTGCAGGCCAGGTCCCCAGCATGGGGTGTGCAAGAGGAAACCACACACTGATATTTCTCTCCCTCTCTTTCTCCTTCCCTTCCCTACTCTGTAAAAATAAATAAATAAAATCTTAAAAAAAAAAAAGTGGTTCACCAAGTTTCTTAGTACTATTGACATTTTGGCCAAATAATTCTTTGCTGTGGGGCTTATACATTGGACGTTGTTTAGCAGCATCTCTGGCCCCTACCTACTAGAAACCAATAGCTGGAGACAGCTGACACACTCAGAATATCCAAATTAATAAAATTATTGGTGAAAATGAAAAACGTGTCTTTTATGTAAAAAACGTAATGGACTTTTGGGCCAACCTAATACATATATAACATACACACATACATACTATATACACACATTTACATATACACTATATATGCGCACACATATAGTTATGTGTGTGCATATTCGCTATGTATACACACGTGTACTATTAAGCACATACATTTATAGAGTTTTACGTCAAGGGTTTGGCTCACCTGGCGGTGCTGCCATCATGTCAGAAATCTCCTGCGCTGGGCGCAGCTGGAAACTCAGGGAAGAGCTGATGTTGCAGCTGGAGTCCTCAAGCCCTTAGAGGCAGAGTTCCCTCTTTCTACGAAACTTAATTTTCCTAAGTCCCACATTATAGTGACACAATCTCCTTTACACAAAGTCCGCTGATTTTAGTGCTAACCTCATTTGAAAAATACCTAGGGGCCACATCTGGGATAAAGTTTGAGGGCTTGAATCCTAACTCAGCGAACATGAAGATTAACTATCCCTTGGCATTTGTGACATATATCTTTCCTCATGACTACTGTCAGTTAAACCAGCAGCCCTGGGATAGGTGACTTCTTTCTTGCCAGCATCGAGTGCCTGGGGTCTGGGCCTAGTAGATGCTCAATAAGCGGCATTCCGGTTAAGCGAGTTCTGTACTTCGAGCTATAGCAAAGGCCTGGACTCCGGCCATCATGTGTAATAAAGAATTATGGCTTAATTTTTGAGGTGGACGGTCCCCTTCTTTCAAGAGCGGGGCTCGAACCCCCCACCTCAGACCCCGGAGGGTCTTCCCGGGTCCCAGCTTCAGCTGGCTGGAGTGGCCGAGGGCAGGCGAGGACGCGCGTGCGTGCGTTCCTGCCGGAGAGTCCAAGGGGCGGGACGGCAGGGGAGGCGCAAGCGGCGCGGCGGGCGGGGCAGCGGGCGCGCGCTACCGCATCGCACTGGCCCCCCCCACACGCGTGTGTAGAGTGGTTCGGCCCGGTCCTGGGCTCATTGTGCTCGCCTCACGCCGGCCCAAGATGGCGGCGGCGCTGGAGGCCCCGGTCCTGTGACCACAAAGAGGGAGCCGGGGCCCAGACGGGAGCGCGGCGGCAGCGGCGGCGGCTGCGGCCGAGGCCCAGGCTAGGCCCCCTCCCCTCAGCCTCCCGCCCGCCCTCCTTCACTCCTGCCCCGCCCCCGCCGGCGGCGCCCCGCCCCTCCCCCAACCGCCCGACTAGCATGGTGCGACTGCCGCGCGCGCCGACATGGGGGAGAAGCTGGAGCTGAGGCTCAAGTCGCCCGTGGGGGCCGAGCCCGCCGTCTACCCGTGGCCGCTGCCGGTCTACGTGAGTACCGCCCTCTCCTCTCCTCCCTCCGCCCCTTTCCCTGGACCCCCGCCCTGCGCGGCGCGCATTAGGGGCCCACCGAGCAACGGAAAGACTCAATTCCAGAAACACTCCTGGGAACCCCCCTTTCCTGCCTGGCGGAGGTCTCTGCCGCCGTTTCCAGCCCCTGCACAGAGCATAGGCAGTGGGGACTCTGCGACTCCGAGGGGCACCCGAGCCAGGCTGCCGTTGCCAGTGCGGAGCTGGGATCCTGGTCCCCCATCACCCCCGACCCCGGTCAGGGCGGTCGGCGAACTTGCCTTCCCGTGTTTCATGTTCTGACATTCAGGGTTTCTTTATTTCTTTTGGTAGTTTATTCTTTGAGCTGTCAGTGAGGTTTATTTTTCATTTTTGAGGGCATCTTTTCTTCTCTTCGTAGTTTTGTGTGTGTGTGTGTGTGTGTGTGTGTGTGTGTGTATTTTAAGGCAGTTTACTGTCCTCATCTTAAGGGGCAGGACTGGCCGTACCAAAATGAGGCATTCTGTCCAGTAATCTTAAATGAGTGGGCTGGCCTGACCCTTGCAAATGAGGCCTTTTGCCCCCCAATCCCCAGTGACCCTTGGAAAATGACAGGCCGAGCGGAAATTTACAAAGCCGTCCCCTGGGTGATTTTAGAAACACAGGGCGCAGGATGGGCGCCTCGGTCTCTCGCCTTTGGGTGCCTTGTGGTGTGTGTCGGTGTCTCTGCGTCCGTCCTCGGGCCGGGCACTGTGCCGTTGGGAGGGAAAGCTCAGCAGGCGCCCTGGGCTGGCGTCTGTGGGGCGTCCTTTCGCGCGCTGGTCTTGCGGGCGGGGGCGGAGCCTCCAGGGGACCCGGTGGGGAAGCCCGCGAACCCTCTGACTGTGTCAGTTTTTGGAAACGACGCGCCCGGGGCGGGGTCGGGACGCAGGGACAGCCCGGGAGCTGGTGTCGTGGGAGGATTTCGTGGTTTCTAGCCTGCCTCGCTGTGGTGCTCTGGAGTTTTGCTCATCCCGCACTCAGAGGCGAGGTTGAGCCCGGCTCTGGCTTTTCCGGTTGGGCAGCTCTGGCGTGCATCTCACAGGTGGCTTGAGCAGTGGGCAGGGCAGGGAGACAGCAAAGGAGACAGGAAACAGTGAGGAGAACCTTCAAAACTCAACCGTTCCCACCAGCCTCTGTGGCTGCCCAGTGAATTGTTTAAAATTTAATTATTATTTTTTTATGTTTAGTGGCACAGATCACTTTTTTAAGGGTACATTCCTAGGGGTTTTGACAGATCCATGGCAACCAGGCTGCAGAACAATCACCTCATTCCTCAGTGTCCCTTCTGCTGCCCTTTGCCACCAACTGCCCTCTCACCTCCTGGCAATCACTGACCTCCTCTCTATCCCTACAGTTTTGCCTTTTCCAGAAAGAGCAGTGGACCCAATATTGATCAAAGCACGCAGCGTTTTGATTCTGGCTGCTTCCACTCAAAAATATACCTGAGAGTCATCCGTGTTGTAGCAGATAGAAAAAGCAACTCCTTTTTCTTGTCCTATCCCAATTTTCCATTGATTCATTAGGCTGCCAGTGGCAGGACACTTGGGATATTTCCAGCCTGGTGGGGGATTACAAATAAAACCATTCTAACCATCTGTGCTCAGATTTTTATGTGAACTTGAGTTTCACCTCTCTTGGGAAACACTCAGGAGCAGGACTGGGGTGGGTATACTGTGCCAAATGTATGTTAAGCAACATTTGTGTGCCTTACAAATTTTTTTGAGCATGGGAAGAGTTAAACCCACCAAGACCCATCATCCAGGAATATCATACTAAGGTGAAAATTTACCCAGAGACACTCATGTTGTTACATCACCTGCTTTTATTCAGGGTGGAGCAAGGCCATGGGGATTTGTAACCCTTATATATAAGGCCTCCTGGGTTGGGGCCTAGCTTTCTAGTGGCAGGGGATTCTGAACTATAGAGCATCTTTCCCTTGCTGGCCCCAGACTCTCTTGGCTGGGGGTGGGAATGTGCTGCCCTGGCCAGGTGTGCTGCCACCTGATGTCAACAGGCCCCATTGTGGTGTGGCTGTCCCACTGCCAGGCCATCCCAGTGAAATTCTCAGCCAGCTGCCAGGGCTCGAAACAACCCTATAGCTTTGCAGTGATGTCTGTCAACCTTCCGTTTCCCCACTGAGGAATTTTGCTTTTCACAGGAAATGAGGGGGCAGTACTTACAGAGTTCATGTTTTGTGATGACTTGATGATGAATTCATGAAGAAAAAGGACTGCTTTAGAAGCTTCACTTTTTGAAAGGTCATATTACTCATGTGACCACACATTTTAAATGACTGAGCTTACTTGTTCAATGATTCATTCCTTTTTAGCACCTCCTGAAAATTTGCAGCATTCCTGGGGGCACAGAGGACAGTAGGCACTGTTCTTATTCTCAAGAAACTTATAGGTGAAGGAAGGTCGGTCATGTATAAACACAAAAGTTAGCAGAATTCCAGAGTAAGGAGCTGCCAGTTTTGCCCTGGGGGTGACTTCTTCTGGGAGGGGCATCTGTAGGTGGAAGTGCAAATAGCTACAACGGTCCACACTTAGAAATGTCCAGCCTTGGAAACTGACTTTTGTCAGCAACTGACAAACATGAGTGGGAGGCCCAGTGCATTCTGTTCCTTCAGTGACTGAGTTTCTGATTTGCACTTGCAGTTCACAGTGGCATTATTTCTAAAGCAGGATGGCCCTCCTTGGGTGGGAAACCAGGTCTCAACTCAGAAGGAGTAAATGGCATCTTAGGTTGCCAAGTGGCAGGGCGAGAATCTTCGAGAGGAAGGCATGCAAGAGTCCTTTACCAGCGTGACTTAGTAAGGCTGTGGGCCAAGGGGAGCAACCTAAGCATGACTGTTTCCACCCTCGGCTTCCTACTGGGAGCCCACAGTTTTCTGATGAGTGTCCTCTGAGCTGGCAGTGAGTACTAGCTGAGTGGGCAGGCCAAGTGAGCCAGCCATCCTGTGACTCAGAAGATATTTTCTGATCTGACCTCTGCCTGTGTGAGTCCTGTCTAAACTGAGTTCAGGTTAAAGGCACATTAACCCTCCCATGGTTTTATGTGGTGAAGTAGCTGATTTCAAAGGGGAGGGGATGATCAAAAAGTTTGGTGTTCTACATGTGACAGTTTTTGTACTCTGGTCCCTAAGATACAAATGCCTACTGTGCACTCAGGAAATGTGAACATTCCCTTGGGAGGGAAAAATGGAGCTACAGGAGACCCTCCACTCCCCAGTCTCTCTTTGGGAGTTCCATCTTTTTTATGATTAAACTTTTTATTTGAGATAATCATAGATTCTCATTCAGCCATAAGAAATAATAGATACCCCATGTTCTCTCTACCCAGTTTCCCCCAATCTCATAGAACTAGAGAAGAACACGTAATTATACTTATCTAATTCTAGAAATCCTGTCCCTATCAGCAGCCACTCCCACTCACCTGCCCTGCCCCCATCAACCACTAACCCAGTTCCTGTCTCTGTGGACTTACCTATTCTGGACGTTTTACATAAATGGAATCTGGCTTCTCTCAATGAGCATACTGTTCCAGTTTTATCCACGTAATGAGTGTCAGTGCTTCGTTCCTTTCCATGGCTGAGTAATATACCCCCATAAGGACAGGCCAAGTTGTGGGGCCTTAGGCCCTGGGTGGCATTCATTTTGCCCTCATCCTGGGGGTGGGGGTGACCCCAGGTGAACTGGTGTGGCACTAATAGTGAGTGCTTGCTGGTGGTAGAAATTTGGAGTCCTAAGGAGCATAATGTGTCTTGGCTTTCCAGATCTCAGAGTCAAGTCTCTGCCTGCCACTTGGTGGCAGGGCCTCCTGGGTGAGTTCTCCCAGTCAGAGGGGCATCAGTTCCTGTGCTGTCTCTCTTCTCCTCATACTCTTGGCATCAGGCTGGAGCAGTCTATGGCAATAAAGCATTTTTTCTGATGAAGACAAGAAAAGTTCTGGGGGTGAAATTTTGGTTATCATGTCCCATTGGTGTCACATCACGACAGCCACTTCACGAAGACCTCCATCATCCAGTTGAGGGCTTCTTTGGAGGCCGGGCACCTTGGCCTGTTACGGATAGGCTAGTTTTTATTAAAGCAACTGAAGTTTTCTCATCAAACTGCCTTTGGTCTTAACTCTGCTCCCTGGGGCTCTAGGTGGCCCTTGCCCTCCTGTGGAGATCTAAGTTCCCTTTCCACACCTCTCCCCACCTGCGAAAGACACTGCCCAGAGCTCAGGGCACCTGAGGCCTGGTTCCAGCTCTGCAGGGACCCAGGCCCACTGTGGATCTCCTGTTCAGGGTGAAACCTGAAAGTGCTCTGTCAGTTACAGAGGTAGAATGAGGTACTGTTTGGTGGGACTAGCACATGAGCCACACGTCATATCTGGGAGCCATGTTAAAAAAGTGAAAAGCATATGAGAAAAGTTTTTAATATATTTTATTTAACTGAGTTTGGCCAAAATCCTGTCATTTCATTATGTGATTAAAACGTTACGAACAACTTTTTTTGGTGTGTATTCTAAATCTTGAGATGACTGTGTTTTGCACTTAGAGCACAGCTTGATCCAGGCCAGCTGATATCAAGTGCCTCATTGGTGGCCTGTATCTGCCGTGGGGATAGCATGCTTCTGGATCCCTCTTCCACACAGAGACTTCTTCCTCCTGACCACAGAACTTAGCACACAGGGCTGTGGTACTGTGTTTACACAGTGGGTGTCACGGCTCAAGCAAGATCCAGGGGCCTAGCTGCTTGCTTGCTCAGCGGGGAGTGGGGTAGTGAAAACTAGTGGTGCTGGGATGACATTTGGTGGGGCTTCCTTGTCCCATGGAGTTGGGGGTTGTAGGGCTGTTGATGTGCTGGGCAGGGTGTGTGTAGATACAGCTCTGTCCTCTGGCCAGCCTTGTTTATTGCCTGGCTTGTGCAGGCCAGAGCTGGCATGGAGCATCAGTGACTGGGGCAGTGTGGCCTTGCAAGCAGACATGCCACAGGGGTGGCTGTGGGAGATGAGTCCTCTGTCCCGGTGAGTCACTACTGGCCGTTGACTCAGTTCTGTCTTCTGTCTGAGCAGAAGACATTCCCTGACAGCAGGAGTAAGCATAGGTCAGGGCTGAATCAATGTGTGACAGCACTGACTCAGTACCCTCGTCTCCACAAAGCAGCATCAGCCTCCTCTTTCTGCCCCCTTTTGTAACGTGACATTACTTGGGGGTCCATATAAGCATAGTTCTTAAAACTGGTGAGCTCAAAAGCAATTAGTGGGTGAACTCAACTTTTTCTGCAGCTCGGGGAATGTGTTCACTGCAATTGATTGAGACATCTTGACTTGCTGTTCCTTTTTTCCTTGTTCTGCCCCCTGCCCCAGACAGCAGGCCCAGAGTCCTAGTATTCATTGCTCTGTAGACATGGGTGCTGTGAACCCAGGAGATCATCTCCACAGGGTAGATCTCTCCCTGGGTGGGTACGTGAAAGCAAAGGTCTGGCAGCAGGACCAGGACAAACAAGAGGGCTTTCCAGCACAGACATGTCCTCACAGGGTCTAGTGTACAGATGAGAGAGCTATGTGCAGGGGCTATGTGACCCACCCAAGATGCTATTTCTAGGAGCAGCACTGTTGGATTCAAACTCCAGCCTGTCCTGCCTGCAAACCTCCCTGCAGAAGGGCCTGACTTGGTTGATGCTCTGTGGTTTCCACTTGAATTTGCTAAACATTTTTGAATGAGGCACCCACATTTTCCTCTTATCTTGCATCCCACAAATCTGGCCGCCCTTGGTCCATCTGACCCTCCATCTGTGCCCTGGTACCATAGCAGCCAGGTTTCTCATCACAGAGACCTGATCTCTAACTCCCCACACTAAGTCCCATCAGTACCTGCTCTCTGCCCACCCCTCCTCTGCCCTGGTGATTTGCTAGTTTTTTGCTCTTAATTTGTTTGGACATGTGATCTCTTTTTGGGGTCCTGCTTATTTTGAACTAGTTAAGGTGCTATCACGATCAATACTTGAATCAACCATATGAAGAATAAACCATAAGCCCTGGCTGGTGTGGCTCAGTGGATTGAACACCAGCCTGCAAACCACAGGGTCACTGATTCGATTCCCAGTCAGGGCACATGCCTGGGTTGCAGGCCAGGTCCTCAGTAGGGGGTGCATGAGAGGGGAGCCACACATTGATGTTTCTCTCCTTTCTCCCTCTCTTCTCCTCTAAGAATAAAAGAAAGGAAATCTTTTTAAAAATAATAATAAACCATAAACTAATTACTGTTGCTCCCACCTGAACAGCAGAGGGCTTCCGGCCCAACTAAGGCACTTAGCCTAATCTGTGAGCCTGCTACCCTGCTTGGGGTGGTACCCAAACACTCAGAAGCATGGAGTGGGGTAGTGAAGACAGGAAGGAGCTGGTATGGGACAGGTACCTGCAGGACCTGACAACCCCCTCCTCTGCCTTGGCCATGCCCTCTGGTTTTCCTCTGGGACTGACTGAGAGTTTTCAGGACACCTGTTGGCAGGGTGTGAGTGTACCACATCCTACCTCATTCCTCCTCTTCCAGCTGGATGTCTGATCATCACAACCTTGCCATTAAAACATCTCATCTCTTCCCTTCATCCTTCATGTTTTAAAACTCTGTTCATACATCATATTTCCTGTGCACTGTGACCCCTGTGTCCATCCACAGCATCCCTCTGCCCACCCAGCTGATCCTGCTGTGTCCATGTAGTACCCACAGTGGGACCTCTTATGCAGCGGCTGCTCGTGGGCCAGCCAGCCATAGCCTGTCCTGAGTCCACATGGCCTGCACCAGAAACCATTTTGTTTGTCTTGCTTTGACTTCAGGGACTGTGTGTGATGCAAGTGGCCTGGCACTCCTACCCTGGGGCTCCAGAGTTGTGTGGAGCCACTGGAAAAGAAGGCATTATTCTGAGAGATCAGGAAGCGGGTGCCCTCTCTGCAGGACACTCCCTTTTGCCTGCAAGAGTAGTCTGTGTGATTGTCTTGGCAGTATTTCCAGTCAATTATTCTTACTTCCCCAAGGAGAGAAGGGAGAACGCTTCCTACCCACCAGCGTAAGCACTTGTTTCGTCAGAGGGGGTCCCTGGGAACTTGTTAGGAATGTATGTTCCAGGCCCCCAGACCTACTGAATCTGACACTTGGTGGTGTGGGTCACAGGCATCTCTCTCATGAGCCCTACACAGGTTTTTGATTCTAGTTACTATGTGAGAGCCCTGCTTTAGAGGACCGTGGGGTCCTGCCCTCCTCTGTAGGTGATCTGTGGGGCCGAAGGTACTCCCCACATATCATTTTCATGTTGCTAACGGGAGTGAGGAGAGTGGAGGTGGCGATGGATCCAGTGCAGCAGTGCATCTGTTGTGCCCACTGTGAGCCTCTGGTATACATGCCCCTTCATTGATCTGTCTCTGCCTCATGCCTTGTACACTCTGGGCACACAGACTCTAGAAGTAGTGTAGACTTGGAATGAACAGGGGGTAAGTGCTTAGAATGGTGGACTCATGCCCTTGCAGGGGGGTCTGAGAGATCCTTCTGGCCAAACTTCTCAGAGGGAGCTGGGGTAACAGCTGGTGACAGAGCTGGAGCCACATCCCCACCTGCAGCTGGACCTTGAGTTCTTATTGTGGGTGCTGTTCTCAAATTTATCCTGGTGAAGGGAGAAGCTGGGCACCTGCCAAAAGTGACAGCTGGGTTCCCTGCACTCACCTCCCCTCCCTCTGTGTGCACCCCCTCCATACAGTCCCTGAGCACACAAGGGTTAGTGTCTGGGAGAATAAGCCACAGGCCTCACACATGAGTTGGGGAGGTGAGTGGTACCATAAGGGACAGTTTGGTGTCATGTCAGGGCGTGGTGACTGCCTCTCATGCAGTATGTAGCTTAAGATGGAACAGTTGTACTTACTGTGAACCTTTCCACATGTTCCCCAAAGTGGGGACTTGGTGAACCCTAGGTACTCACCACTCAGCTTTCCCAGCTGTCAGTGTTCTGCCAGCCTGATTTTTACGGGCAGAACCTCTCTTAGCTACTTGGGTGCTCTGGTACAAGAAGTGAGAAGAGCGTGGGTCAGTCAAACGTAACTTCCTGCCGTGGGCCATGCTGGGCTGGGGATATGGGCAGTGAAGGAGGCAGTGTGGGGGTATCCCTGTGTAATGAGGGAGGGCTGGGCTGTCAAATCAATGTTTGGGCCTCCTGAAACGCAGAGGGCAGTATGAGGAGGTGTGCTTGCATAATGAGACACAATGGCTGGGCCATCAGCCAGGGTCCAGGGCTCCTGTGCTGCGGGAGAGAGCTGGGAGAGTGTCCCTGCATACCAAGATGAGGGCCAAGCTGTTGGTTCAGGGATTCCTTCAGGTTGTTGTCAGTCTGACCTTTACTGGTTGGCATCTGACATCTTTCTCCTCCCAAGGCCTGTGGAGAAGTAAGAAGAGGCCATGGCCAAGAGGTCATGAGAGTTTCTAAATCATTGATAGTAACCAGGGCTTCTAAAGTTACACCTCTCAGTATTGTGGGTGGAAACTGGCCTGGCCCTAAAAGGATCACTCTGAGACCTCAGAGGGTGCAGCTGTCAATTTTCTCTCCCTTTGTTTTGGTTTTAAAGCTGAGGAGGCACCAGTTCATTCCATCACAGAGACCAAATTCCAGACCCTTGTGCCTTTGCAGGCTGGTGTGTGTGTTTGGATCAAGATAGTTAATTCAGCGAGGGCCATGGCCTGGTGATGGCTGCCAGCTGTATTGCACTGTTGACAATTGTGAATCATGCTGCTGTGTTGCACATGTGTGTGTTTCTCTGTAGATATACATGATATATCCAGAAGGTATCTAGCCATGTAATATGAAAAACAGACATTTATTGAAGAAGATACAGGAAACATTGAAACATTGTACATAGGACAATGATGCCTCAGTCCCCTTCAAAGTAGGCACCTTGGGACCTCACAGTTCTCCCAGTCACCATCAGCTGTCCTGTTGTATTTTCCTGAATCTCATCGATGATCTAAAATCTCTTCCCTTTCAAAGGTGATTTTAATTTTGGGAAGAGGCAGAAGTCTCAGGACACCAAATCTGGACTGTAGAGGGGCTGAGTCACCTGGGTGATTTGATGTTTTGTCAGAAAAGCGCACAAGACGTGATGCATGTGTGGGCACATTGTTGTGACGCAGCTGCCAATCACCAGTTGCTCATAGCTGCGTCCTTCTGAATTATCCAAATAGTTTCTGCAGGGGCATGTTCAAACTTAATGCAAAATTTGATGCAGATTTGTTGCTCTACTTGCTCAGTCATTTTGAATGTGACGCCACACAGGGCACATGCTCACTCAACAGCATCTATTGCCCCCACTGACTAGTGCCATGAAGTACTATTCACGCATGCATATCCTAGACCACTCTTCTTGGCTGCCAGGTTACATTGATGTGCAAACCATTCTCATTATATTAACAATGGCTGGACTTCTTTTCAGGCAGATCTCATATATTCTCATATTGCCCCCACCTTCTCTAAATGATAACAGTTAAGTAGTATTTGTTATTTGATTCTTAGTAAGTGGGAGGACATTATTTTGAACACTAGAAGGATGGTTTTTCCTTGACCTTTAAAAATAAGGCATTGCACAAAAGGCCACATAGTATATGGTCCCATTTACATGAAATGTAAAAGGCAAATCCATGGAGATAGGAAGTGGATTAGTGTTTGTCAGGGGCTGGGAGGGGCCTGGAGAATGAATGCTGATGGGGATGGAGCTTCCCTTTTGGGGGGATGGAATATTCTGGAATTAGTGCAGTGGTTGCACAACACTGAACGTACCAAGAACCACTGAACTGTATACTTGAACAGGTCAGGTCTATTCTATCTAAATTATATCTCAGTGGAGCTATTAAAAAATAATGCTTAGGACTCCCGTGTGTATAAAAAGCTGTTTTGATTGTATTATTGAATGCTGAAACATGTGACGTACTCTATCTGTGGTCACTGTCCTCCTATTATAAAGTGGTAGAGATGGTGGTCTGGGCTAAGAGGCATCATTACTGTCAGAGCAGCTATTGGCAGGCCTCTATCTCCAAACCCATTTTCTTGAGCCCATCCTCTTTGCTGACCCACTTGCATTCACCACTCTGCTAACCCTCACCACCACGATATGGAAGGCATAGTGCTTATGTGAGAGAAGGACAGAGACGGCGGAGGGGCGGGGTGCCACTTGGTGCTTCCTGATCCTGGTTTCAGCGAGGTTTGGGGTTAGCTCGCTGTCTACGCCCTAGTGAAAGGCCTGGAGTGACCCCTGAGGAAGAAGCCATGAGGAACCCCCCACAGCTGGCACAGTCCTGGCCGGCGGTGCAAGTGGTGGGAGGTGTCTTTATCCAGGCACGAGGACGGCCACATGTGCTCTCATGCTGGCTGTTACTAGCATTCTCCATTTTACAGATGGAGAACTTGAGGCCCGGGAGGTTTAGTAACTCAAAGACAGGTCTGTGGCATCCAAGCCATAGGAGCACCCAGGAGAGGTGCCAGTGTGCACTGGCAGGTGGGAGACACAGACTCTGTCTCTTCTCCCCTGTCTGCTGGGGAAAGAGCACTGTAAGAACAGTCCCTCTCCTAGGCCATCATGTCCCAAGTGGGCAGGGGTCCCAGGATAGCACCTCAGTGCCCCAGGACTTTCTGGGAGGTCCTTTCTTGTTGGGGGGACTTGGGAGCTTGGTTTGGAAATGCAGAGATGGGAAAGCTCAAGGGCTGCAGTGTCCCCCTGACTGTTGTCCCTGAGCCCTGAGATGACCAACCCACTGTCTGTGGAGGGTAGAAGGACTTCTCAGTCAGCTCTTAACCCTGTCATTTTATCTTTCAGGACAAACACCATGATGCTGCTCATGAAATCATTGAGACCATCCGGTGAGTGTGGCACCTGCAGGGGTGTGTGGTGGGGCTCCACCCACAGGGCTGCCCCCCTCCCCCGCCCCAGCCTCTGGGGATGAGAATAAGTCTACCAAGACATGATATGCTTGGGGAGGAAAGGTGGCCGATCTCTCAGAGAAGGGCCAAGAGCCTGTTCCTCAATGGGCTTTTATTGGGTTCATTGACACAAGAATTCAGGTAAAGCTCATTAATCATTGCCAGGAAGTAAGGATCAAACAGTAGATAACAAAGAACTCTGAGGGCCTATTTTGAGTCAGGGTCAGGTAGCTAAAGAGCTGTAAAACTTTGAGGAACAAACTTACTTCTTGTTTGGGCCTTTATCATTTAATTGAGAGCATTCTAAACAAAGCAGGTTTCACAGGATTTTACATATTCTTTCTTAGGCCTGATCGCCCAGGGAACCAGCCCTTTCCAGCACAGGGCTGCACCACCTTCTGTCATTGTTTCAGGCTTAGGTGGAGCAAGGGAAGTAAGGCAGCCAAGAGATTAGGAGATTTCTCACAGACAATGAGGACTCCGGCTTTGTCAAAGCTGTTGGGCAAGGGTCCATCACCCCCTTTTGCTGTAACCCCCAAAGTCCTTCCTTGGGGGCCTCCCACGTGATTGTGCCTGTCTTAGGTCGTTCCCCCCTCAGAGAATCTTACCCATTATTGGCTAACTGACCAAGCATTGGGAGCCAGTTATGGATGAAGTAAAAGGAGCAGAAGCAGTGCTACTGCCAGGGAGATAAGCTTTTGTTTCCTTGGTGGCTTACGGTCCAAGTTCGCTCCCTCAGCCTTAACCTTGGTGGGGGGTACAGCTTCTGAAACCAGGCAGGGCAGTTCCCAACAGGTGTGGGTCTGGCCTGGGGCCAGGGCCCATCCCTATTTTTCAAGCGTCCCCTCCCTTCCACCAGCCCAGTCCCTCTTGTGGTTCATATCAGCATCTTGAGAAGTGGGTGTTAGAGCTTGGTCAGAGGAGCCCAGCTCACCTGGGTGTGGCCTGGACAGGTCCCGGCACCTCTGTGAGCTTCACCTTCCTGTGGAAGGTTGATGGACAAGGAAAGTTCCCGTCCCTCTTCCCCTTATTTTACCCTCTCTTCTATCTATCTCTGTTTGCTCCCTGTTGGATTTGGTGCTGATTCAGCCATGGCTCCTTGATGGGCTGATTTTCCCTCAGTATCCTTGGCAGCCCTCCAAGAGCCTAGTCCATGAGAGTGCAGGGAAGAGCACAGGGTATGTCTGTGACAACTTTGACAGAACCAGGAGGACAGTACCCTACGCTCTGTCTCTAATGGGCCTTTTCCCCATGCTTCTTTGAGAGTCTGGCACAAACTTGAGGAATGACACTTCCTACTTTGTATAAGCCATGCTTAGAAACCCCTATTCTTCATCAGTTCCCTCAGTAAACGGGCACCCACATGTGTGTTTCCTGGCACTGCACTGTGTTGTTCCTTAACATCCTTAGCCATGTAGCCACCAGCTTGGCCACATGCCATGATGTCCACATGAGCCTGCAGCAGCTCATGGTAGGGCCAGCCTGTGGGGTGTGTGGAGGAGTCAGGATGGGCGTCCTCACACTGCCGCCTGGGAGCTGGTGGCCTAATAGGCCCTGCAGCTTCCTCAGCTGGTTTGGTGTGCTCTTGAGACTGAGTAGAGCCACCTTGCCAGGTTGTTTTGAGAACTGAGTGAAATGATTTATGTGGATCTAGCGTGGTGGGCCTGACCAGGTGTCATTGTTGAGATTTGGGATCTACTTTTTTTCCTGGTATAATCCATCAGCCACTCAGTTGGTGTTACTGGTTGTTTAATTTGATTTATTTATTTTTAAAGAGGCTATTGGTTAAGAGGTGGGAGTGTTGTGGTTGAGAGAGGGAGGGCTCTGAGAAGGCAGCCTGCTTCTCATCCACTCCCCAAGGGTGCTCCATGGCAGTCAGCCTCTCCATTGGGCTTTTCTCTGCTAGGTAGGGTGCCTCCTCATCCTGCAGGGTGGGGTGTCAGGCCAGTTGGAAGCTGTCGAGCCAGCTTTTTTTTTTGAATCTGCAGTTGGCCTGGTCTTCTCCCAGGCTGGCAGTGGCTACTGACCTCCAGTCCTGAGCCTCATGTCCTGGGTCTCAGAACAGCTTCTTCCCTCTTTGTCCCTACAGATGAGTTCTGTTCACTGTGGTTGCCTCAATTTGTTCTGTATCTCTTTGCTTTTTATAATGGAGAATTTCCAACATACACAGTAGTCAAGGGTGCTCTTTCCCCTATCTCTACTTTTAGAAATGCTGCTGAGACATAGCTGAGGCACAGAACTGCGCACACGTGAAGTGTGTGGTCTGCATGGGGTGGCTGTACGCACGTCCGTGCAGAGCAGTAACGGCAGCAGACCTCTCTGTCCCGCACATTTCCTTGTGTCCTGTGCAGCCCGTCTCCTGCTTCACACCCATCCTTGGCAACCCCGATCTGCTTCCTGGCACTGTGGGTTACTTTGCATTTTCTAAAATTGTACCCACATGGAATCATACAGCACGTACTGAGCACACAGTTTTGAGGTTCTCCGTTGTATGTATAGTAGGTTCTCCATTTTATTACTAAGGAGTGTGCTGTTGTAGGAAGGACCCCAGTTCCTTCAACCTATTCATCCATCCATCGCATGGTGGATGCGTGTAGGTTGTTTTCAATTTTGGCCACCCTCCAGGGGCTCTTCCAGTTTGTCCCATGTCCCTCCAACTTGTCCCAGCACATTCTGAGCACAGCCTCACTTTCTGGAACCACAGGATTCTCCAGAGTCGTCCTGAGTTTTCCACGTTGCACCCTTAGAATCAGCCACTTCTCCAGGGAGCTCTGCTCTCTTCCCTTGTAGAACAGGTTTTGTTGTTTCTTGAGAGTGAGCTGTTTGTCTCTCCACCGACTAAATTGTAAGAATTCTTGACATATTCTGGCAGCAAGTGCCTGGTTGCTGCATGATGTGTAGTGTAGTTGACTGCGGTTTTAATGGCACCTCGGTGAGTGGGAGCTTTTAACTAAGTTCATTCTTTGATGGTTAGTTGTCTGGGTCGCATCCAGGAAATCTTTGCCTCCTGAGTCGCAAAGATACTGTCTTTCATTTTCTTCAAGAAGCTCTGTGGTTTTAGCTTTTACGTTCAGGCTTAAAATCAGTTGTGAATTAATTTTGGTTTATGTCAAATGGGGTTTATGATTACGGGGGTGAAGATTCATCTTTTTTTCCATCTGATACTTGGTGGTTCCAGCCTCATTTGTTGAAAAGATTCTCTTTTCCCCATCAAGTTGCCTTGGTGCCTTTGTCAAAATTGTGTTGTTTATGTGTTTGTCTCTCTGGATTCTGCGTTCAGCGTCCCTGCTGTTTGTTTGCCCCTGGCCAGTCCCACGCACTGCTGGTTACAGCACACTTGTAGTGAGTCCAGACGACGGTGGTGTGAGTCTTGCTACAGTGCTGTTATTTTTAAAGATTATTTGGCTGTTCCAGATTCTCTGCCTTTGTATGTCAATTTTAGAATCAGACACTACAATTAATCACTTATATCTTTCTCCAAAAAGGCCTTCTGGGTTTTTGTGGGGATTACTTTGAGGTGGAGTTTAGTTTGAGGAGGAGGGTTAACAATATTGAGTCTTGGATCCATGGACATTGTTTGTTTATGTTGTCTTTAACTTTTCTCAGTACTGTTTTGTGCTTTTCAATAGTGTTCTCGCAAATCTTTCAGTAAAATGATCCATAAATATTTATGTTTTAATGCTATTTTAAGTACTTTTAAAGTTTTTTTTAATTTTTTGATGCTGGTATATATAAATATAGCTCATTTTTGCATGTTGACCTTATATTCAGCACCCTAGCTGAATTCACATTTAGAATTCTAGAAGCTTCTTTGTAGATTCCCTAGGCTAGACTACACACTGAATCATGTGTCTGTGAATAGAGACAGTTTTGCTCCTTCGTTTCCAGTAAAGACTGTCCATTTGTTTCCCCTGCCATGTGTCACTCACCAGGACCTCTGTCTGTCTAGTTCAGTGTTGAAGGGAAGTGGGGCTCACAGGCATCCTCACCTGTCCCCACTCTCTGGGAGTCTGAGCCTTGTACCTAGTTTGGTGGTCACTGCAGGGCTCATGGTCTCCTACCCAAAAACCACGTGTGCTGCTGACCCAAGGATTTCTCAGCAGGAGGTGCTTACTGGGAGAAAAGGGACTTGCTCTATGCAAAGGAGGAGAGAGTGCTAGTGCAGCCCAGAGACAGTGACTTAGGGACCCTCGGGTATGGGGATCACTTGGGAGGTGACATGTGAATGGCCCAGCTGGCCCTGGTGACTATGAGCTTGTAATGGGTCTCAAAGGGCGGGTACCCAGACCTCCAAGGTGGGAGTGTGTTATGTGTGTGTGTTTCGGGGGACTGGAGTAGGGGTCACGACGAAGAAATCTGCTAGCTGGGTTCAGCAGCTGGTAGGAGAAGTAATGCTTCATGCTGGGTGAGGAAGTCTCACTAGATGGATGACACAGGGACCCAGGGACAGAGAGAGCTGTTCCTTCTTTCTTCTCTGCTCTCCTTGTGCTCCTCCTCCCCCCTCCCCCCACGGCCCCCATCCCAGGCAGAGCCTGGAATGAAGCCAGCAGGCAAGGTGGAGCCAAAGGTGGGTTTCTTGCCCACAGACACCAGCTTCATACCTGGCCCTCTGCCCTTTATTGGGTTGAGGACAGTTTTCTCCATTTCTAGTTTCCTGAGACTTGCATCATGAGTAGGGATTCAGTTTTGTCATGTGCGCTTTCTGCGTCTGTTGAGATGACTGTACTATTTTTCTCCTTTATCCTATTAATGAAATGGATTGCAGTGATTAATTTTAATGTTAAATAACTCGTTGTTCCTGGGATAAACCCTACTTCATCAAGGTGTGTTGCTGAGTTCGTTTGACTAATATTTTTGAAGGATTTTTGTGTTCACAGTTTTGATAATTTGTTTTCAAGGAATTTGTTCATCTAAATTGTTGAATTTATTGGTGTGCCATTTTTTATCATATACCTGAATTTTCTTTTGTTCTCTGTATAATCTGTAGTGATGATTCTGCTTTTATGATGTTTTTAAAGATTTGTGTTAGGATCCAATAAGGGTTATTATTTGTACCTTGGGATTGGCTGATATATTTTTCTCTTTTAATCTGTAGGTTTCCCTTTGTTCCCTTTTTTCTGGCAGTGTGTCTGAAGAAGCCCCATTGTCACGGGA
Organism: Phyllostomus hastatus; assembly: GCF_019186645.2. Taxonomy (NCBI): domain Eukaryota; kingdom Metazoa; phylum Chordata; class Mammalia; order Chiroptera; family Phyllostomidae; genus Phyllostomus; species Phyllostomus hastatus. The sequence goes on along the minus strand of NW_025333640.1, from coordinate 3,858,073 downwards.
TAGTTAGTTCTTCAGTAATAGTCTCTTTCGTTTCTAGTTAGTACACTGCTTTCCAAACTGTCTGGTTTGAGCTGACTGGTGTCCTCTACCCTGTAATATGTAAATCCACATAGCACCCAAGCCAACATTGCTTGAACTTGAAGCTACATAAAATTTGCATAATTTGGAACCTCATTATAAACTTGACAGCATTTATTTTGAAGCGGTGCCTCCTTTTTCTTTCACACTGTTAAGTTGAGTAATGGGGATGTTTTCTTTTTATAGTTGGTAGTAAACAGTGTTAACAAAGTTGAGAATGAAATGTCAAGCCTTAATAATCATCTTCATTGTTGTTTCTGCTTTTGGATTTCAGATGGGTCTGTGAGGAAATCCCAGACCTCAAGCTTGCTATGGAGAATTATGTCCTAATTGACTACGACACCAAAAGGTAAGCGGACTTCCGTGGGAGCTGCTTCTCCACTGGCTGAGCACATGGTGGGGACATAGCCTATAATTAGTTCTTCTTCGATGGTGCAAGCTGATCTGAAATTTCCTTTCGGAGCTGGCTGTAGTCTCTGTGGAGCTATTTTGGTAGGAAATTTTTATCATACTGGCAGAGGCTCTCACAGTGAGGACATAATTGAGAATGCCACATTATGGCAACAGCACTTGGTCTATGTGAAGTCACCCCAAGTTCGGAGTCACTGTTTGTATGGCAGGTGACTCCAGCAGCCAGCCTTCCTACCCAGAGCCCCTGCTGAACTGGCCTGTGGAGCTCCGGGCCCTGAGTAGCCCCCGTCCAACTCGGTAACTGTGTGCCCGGCCTTTTGGCCTCCTCCAGCAGTTTCCTGCAGGCACATCCTGATCTCAGAGGAGAGTCCTGTGGGTGGAGAAGGGTGAGGCCAGCTCTGGAATGCCCGCTTGGAATTTTTTTGTTTTCCTTTGAGAAAGAAAGATGACATTCCAGGCTCATGGCTGTTTTAGATCTTGGCAGGCTCAAAATTGGCACCACCAAAGGGTGGTGCCCTCTGTGGGCTTAGGTATCTCGCTCTTGATGAAGAACATGGCTCAGAGGAGGCTGGGAGCCCCCACAGAGGGTTCGGCACCCAGGCATTCCTGACTTAGTCTCACTTTTCTGTTTGGAGGCCTTCTTGGTCCACGGGTCAGCGTTCCCCACCTCTTTAGTCCCAGATTCTGTGTTCTCACTCTCGCCCTCCTCCCAATCTAATAATTATTACCTGGTATTGTAAAAAGAAGGGCATTGCACTCTCCTCACCCAGGGCACCAAGCTGAGGACCCTGTGACAAAGTCCTCTCTGACCCCGGGGTGAGGGTTTATAGGGCCTCTGGCCCCTGCATGTTGGTCGCAGAGTCAGTGAAGCACACCTTTAAAAAGAGGTTAACCACTGTGTGCAGGGTCTACGGCAGCAGAGGTTTTAGAGATGCTTTTGCTACAAGACACTTAATGGTGTGTATTTTGATGTTCTTCCCTTCATGTTCAGTCTGCTTAGAAAACACTGGAAGGATGTCAGAGTCTGGCAAAGGGCAGTGGGGCCAGTCCAATGTTGTCCATCGAAGGACCAATGTGACCTTGGGGTCAGGCGAGCAGTGGGACTTTTTTTCTAAGCAAGGAACAGCAAGGCCATCCTGTGGCACTGAACTCTGTCAGGGTGGGTTCCTCTCTGGGGCCAGGTGCAGAGATAGCCTAGGGGTTCTGAGCTCCCTCATTCGCAGCATCCACTCATTCCTTTTTTTTTTAAAGATTTATTTAATTTTAGAGAGAGAGGAAGGGAGGTAGAAGGAGAGAAACACTGATGTGCGAGAGAGAAACATCTATCGGTTGCCTCTCACATATCCCCAGCGGGGGATCTGGCCTATAACCCAGGCACGTGCCCTGACTGAGAATGGAACTGGCAACTTTTTGGTTTGCAGGCCAGTGCTCAATCCACTGAGCCACACCAGCCAGGGCTATCCTCACATTCCTGCACGAGAATGTCTCCTGGGGGTGGTGGGAGGCTATGAGTGGTCACTGCGGTTGGACTGAAGGGGTGATATGAAAGTTGGAGCACAGGAACTGAAGTGCAGGGTAGTTAATAGTGCTGTGTTCTCCCTCTGTGGCCTCAGAAAGTGGGAGACAGAGCCCTGGACCTGCTGCTGAGTCATCCTCCCATCTGCAAGGTGGACTGGGGCCAGAGGGCCTGGAGAGCCTCTGTCTCCTGTCTATGAGCCTACTGCCCACCTCGTACTCCTTGTTACCTCCGCCGTCCTGTGTGCGCAGTTAGTCCTCTGCAGTGTGCAGGAGCTCATCTCTCCTGGGTTACTGATGCATCAGATCAGCCCTTTCTGATGTTTCTAGTTATCGTCACTGCTCTTTCTGACAACTCTTCAGGTTTTTGTGGTTGCTGCTCTGTCCTGCCCTTGACCTCTCTGGCTTTTTCAATGGCAGCTGCCATCCAAGGAAGTTGGACACCTGTTCTGTGGCCTCTGGTCTTAGCTGAATCCATTACCTGTTGGGAGGGAAAGTGCCCGTAAACTCAGTACCATATTTTGCTGTGTATAATGTGCACTTTTTTGCCCAAATTTCTTAAGGAAAAGTAAGGATGCACATTACACATGGATAGTACTAATTCCATATCTTTATAAATGTTTTTAATTACTTTATTTGTGCTTATGCATTAAAAAAGTATAACTCTAGAAAGCAATAACGATATCCGTATGCAAAATAATACCCTGGATTATGATAATCAGTTTTGTTTCTAAATACAAATAAATAAATAATTGAATTAAAAAATTAAAACAAAAAAAAGAAAATTAAAATGAAAGATTTTTTTCCTGAAAGTTTGAGCCAAAAACGTGGGTGCACATTATACGCAGGAAAGCATTATGCATGGCAGAATCCAGTAAATCTAGGGCTGAGGATGAGGGATGGGTGGGTATCAAAGATGCATGTGGGAAGTGGTGGCTCTATGTCCTGTATGCTGAGGACCTCATTACTTGGCTGATGTCACCAAGCATTCCAGACATAGAGAGCCTCCCTTCTGTATAGCACTATGGACATAAGGGCTGGGGCACTCTGGGGCCGTCCTGGGCACTGTGGGGTGCTGAGCAGCATCCTCGGCCCTCACCTACCCAATGCCAGGAGCACCCCAGGCCCATTACAACCATAGATGTCCCCAGGCATTGCCCAGTGTTCCCTGGGGGCATGACTGCCCCAGGTGAGAACCCCTGGGTTAGGGGTTCTGTTGCAAATTAACACCTGAAATAAAATTGACCGTGTTTGGGAGAATTTAGTTTTATTTAAAAACTCCCCAAACTCTCGTTTTGTATCTAACACATGCTGCTTATATCTTTGAAAGTGTCAGAAACTTTTAAAAAGTTTTAGCAAACAGAAGTGGTGCTGCCATTTTTTTTGCAGAGAGAAGGGTGTTGGGCGTGGTTCAGCAGATCCTGTGGATGGATGCTCTCAGGGCCCATCTGAGTCAGGGCCAAGGGTGGGAAACCCGTGGAATCCAGCCAGGGAAGGAAAGGCCCTGGAAGCCCACCTGACTGGGTAGGGATAAAGAGTCTGGTCTGGGTCTCACTCCCTGTGGGGCTCTAGGAATGGCTTTGTGAACCCCTTTTCTGATCTAAGGCCCGGTCAGCACATTGTTGACATCTGGTTTCACCTATGAGCACATGATACAGCCTCTTAACTCTGACCGCCTCAGCCTGAAATACTCGGCCCAGCCTGGTTGCCCATGTGCAGTACTCCTTGACTCCTTGGTGTCCTGTGACCTCTGTGTAGGAGCCAGGCTCTGCCCGACCCTGCATCACCTGTCCACATGCCTTCCCCTCCTGGTGGCCTGTTCTGAGCTTGGCAGTGACCAGCACCTTCCTTTTGCCTTTTTCAGCTTTGAAAGCATGCAGAGGCTCTGTGACAAGTACAACCGGGCCATCGACAGCATCCACCAGTTGGTAGGTAGCCTGCGCCCCCCTCAGGCCTTTCTCCTCATCTAGGCCCCAGCTGTGGTTCTTGACCCCATTGCCCTTCATATTACCTGATTGCAAGTTGGGGAGGCCAAGGCCGAGGCCTAGGGGTGCCAGTTCTCTATAGCTTTGGGCCCATTTCTTCTTCCAGGTAGATTTTTAGGAAGATGGACATTTTGAGGCCAGGGTTCTGGAGTTGACAGGCTGACAGCCCTGTTGTCTGATGAGGTGGCACAGCAGTACAGGGCCCAGGCAGTGAGCATTTTGCACACTGTGGGTCTTGCTGCTCACTAGTACTCAGCCACAAGCTTGTACACACACGCACAAACCTATACACATATTCTTATACATGCACAGGCTCATACACAAACACATTCATGTATACACATATGCACACTTTTTTCAATAAAGAGTAGTAACCTGGTGCTGAGCTGTGAAGGTTGTAGGGTGGATTGTCCCCTGTGTGACGTGTTCTGGCACTGTCTTTGATGTCTGTAGTGGAAGGGAACCACACAACCTATGAAGCTCAACACGCGGCCATCCAACGGGCTCCTGCGGCACATCCTGCAGCAGGTTTACAACCACTCAGTGACGGACCCTGAGAAGCTCAACAACTACGAGCCCTTCTCCCCAGAGGTGTATGGGGAGACCTCCTTCGACCTGGTCGCGCAGATGATTGACGAAATCAAGATGACAGAGGATGACCTGTTCGTGGACCTGGGAAGTGGTGAGTGTGGGGCAGGTGGCCTAGGGCCATGCTCTCCAAGTCCTTGTACTTCATGAAAAGTCCAGAGTGTGGGGTTGCTGGAGGGGACAAGTGCTCCCTCAGACCCACTGTCCCAGCTGACCTTCCTGTAGAGCCCCTGGTTCCCCCAGAGGTAGAGAAAATGGCTCCATCCCAATGGGCTCCAACCAAGCCCTCTTTCTCCTGCTTCTCAAGGCCTGGGGTGGTCCCAACACTCTTCAGCTCCAACAACCCCAACAGCCCCCTACATGTTTTTAGAAAGAGGGAAAGGAAGGGAGAAAGAGAGAGAGAGAAACATTGATATGCCAGGGAAACATCAATCAGTTGCCTCTTAGAAGCCCCCTACTGGGGACCAGGCCCACAACCCAGGCTTGTGCCCCAACTGGGAATTGAACTGGCAACCTCTTGGTCTGCAGGACAACACCCAGCCCACTGAAAAACACCAGTCAGGGCCAGCCTCTTACTTCTTTGTTATGGAACATCCTCAGTACCAGTGAAGGCTCCTGGGAGATGGGCCTATCTTAGCAGGAGATCCATGGATGCCTGGCTGGTATGCACAGATGTGCTTTATAGAATAAATAAATATTGGGCTGATTGATTCCTGGGTAGGATGTTCTGATCAGGGTGACGGCTGTCAAACATTATGACTGTGTCAAACATCAGACTGCTCTACTAGGAACCCTGTGTATGGCCTTCCTCTGGTGTGTCTTTGCTGTGCTCATATGACCTTGTTTCTGTATAAGTTGTACTTAGCGACTTGAAAGTCCTTTCTCAAACAGGTACACGTGTCCTTGGCAGTCTGGGACAAGACGACTTCTTTGGTAGCATCATCTTTAGTTTAAACCCTTTTTAAGCACACAATTCACATTTTAATTTGCAAGCATGTGGCTCAGAGGCCAGTTATCTAGAAGGCTGTTTAAGTTATCTCACATGGAAAGGCTGATGATTTTTGAAAACCACCTGCCTTCTTATGTCTGGCTCTTACCATCTCCACTGAACCAGGGACCCTCATGACCTCTACCTGTGGGCCTTCATTTACCCATGTTTCTAAACAGTGTGCTTATTTTTATTATTTCAATATGTTCTATTCAAAATGGAAAATTGAGGGGATCCTAACACATTATTTGAAATGCAGAGCTGGCCTCTTGTGGGAGGAGAGATTGCTGGCTAAGGCCCATGGTGCTGTTTACTGGCAGGCCCTGCCCCTTGCCTGGACTCGGGCAGCCCATTTGTCAGCTGCTTGGCCTGCTTGTCGGGCTGCACAGCGATGCCACCAGTGACAGTGGTTTGGAGACCCCGTTTCTGTTCGGTGGGGGGGCTCTCCTGCTCCTCCAGTCTCTCTTTAAACCCAGTTGATGACAAGCATCGATGGTGTTGTCAAGGTGATGTCAGGTCTGGTGAGCCCTGCTACGCTGTGGTGGCAATGTGGTGTGGGTGCAAGGTGGATGGGAGCCTCACTGAGGCATCGGTCTTGCAGGGCTCTGTCTCTGTCGGGAGAGTTCATGCCACATCTGTCTATAGACCAAGAATGATTCCAGTACGGGAGCCAAAGTGGGACAGCCATTCCCTACTGGGTGCTCAGCTCAGTCTGGGTCATTAAGTCTCATCAGCACTGCAGGCAGAGCTTGCACCTCCATAGAGAGTCTGGGGGCTCTGCTTATTACCCTTGTGGCCACTGCCCACCTGGCCTCTCACACCCTGCCCCCTCCCCATCATGGTGCTGCATCTGTGACGGCACCCTCTCCCCTCTCTGAAGGAGTGGGCCAGGTCGTGCTGCAGGTCGCGGCAGCCACCAACTGCAAACATCACTACGGAGTCGAGAAAGCTGACATCCCAGCCAAGTACGCGGAGGTGAGCTGTTCTGGGGACTCATGGTCGAGTCTCTTTTCCTCCACCCATGGGTGGGGGAGGTGTGTGCTGAGACATGGGGAGGGAGGGGCATCCAGGCAGGGACTCTGGGGACCCTCTTGGTCTCCAACGTGAGTTTGGGCCCCGATCAGTGTGTTTCAGTTCCTCTGGATGCTACATCCTCCGTGCCCCGTAGGGTGGGGTCAGCTGGTGACACTGTCTGGCGAGTGGGTGTGTCTGAACATCATTTTGTCTCACAGAAGCATTAGTGGTTTGGACTCTGGTGACCTCAGGTTCCTTGGAGGCCAGAACCTTCTATAGACCCCTTAGTCTCCTATCCATGGGACCCCTAGACTCCTCCTGAGGCTGCTGTTCATGGGTTGTCTGGGTGGAGGAGGTACAGACTGGCAGTCTCAGCTTGATGGGGAGGAGGGGGACCAAGGGTTGGACAGCCCTCTCAGAGCCACAGGTTGCCTGCCTGAGTGTGTGGAGGGGGCCTCCCCTGCCTCACTGACTGTCCTGGGCTTCTGACGGGCTCTCTGGTTTTCTTGCAGACCATGGACCGAGAGTTCAGGAAGTGGATGAAATGGTATGGAAAAAAGCATGCAGAATACACAGTGAGTGCCATCGCTCCATGCCCCTGTGGCTAATGAGTCTCCTATGCTTCCTTCTCCTGTTGGACCCGCCGTTCGTCTCTTCCCGTGGGATCCAGCTTATCCCCACTGGGGCTATCCCTACTCATCCATTCTTGCACTGGCCTGGCCTGAGCCGGGTGTGTGGTGTCACTGGAAGAAGGCCCGCCCAGCTCTCTCCAGGAGCCCTTCAGATGGGGCAGCTGGCATTACCCGAGAGTTCTCCTCCCTCTGTTCTCTTACCTCTTTCCCACCATTTCTTGGCTGTGCTTGCCCTCCTTCCTCAGGGGCCATTTTCAGGGAGCATTTCTAACTCCTGCCTCATGCTCTCAGAGAACAGAGGTTGCAGTATCTGTCTTTCTCAGCCCCTGACTGCACAGAGGTAAATTGCCTGTCCTCTGCATGTGCCTGGGCACCTGAGGAGCTCTCAGGGAGCACATGGGGCTCCTTCTGAGGGAGCTCCTCCTCCTGTGTCATGCTGTGTGTGTGTAGTGGAGCTGGTGCGAGATGGGCAATAGGGTGTGGCGGAAACGTCCTTTACCCCCACCCACCGGCTGACTGAGGGGCGTCTTTCTCTTGCTGCCTTCCTGGCAGCATGCGACCCAGCCTCCAAGCCCCTTTTCTTGGCAAGGCTGGGATTATGAGCAGCACTCTCCATGGCTCTTTGGGCTGCACCTCAGTCTCCATCACTGAGCCCTGCCTTTCAACATCAAGGTTTCTTGGGCTCTGGCCTGGATCTTCTGGTCTCACTGCTCCTGCCCAGGGTGTCTGTGTTCACAGCTTGATGTGAGTTTCCTTGTTCAAGCCTCCCTTGTTCACCTTACTACTGGGGTTTCTTCTGCTGGAGCCTCCACTTACTTGGCATGGGTCCAAAACCAGATCCTTAATAGGTCCTCCTCTTTCCATCTTAGTTCATTATCTGCCACATACCCAGTTGTTGAGGCCAAAACCACTTAGGTTCCACTGACTGGTCCTGTGACTGTTCTCTCCCTAAGAACTCTCATGACTCCTTAGCCTCATCCATCCCCATTGTCACCAGCATAGAGCAGGATGGCCCATGGGCTATTGACTCTTGAGCTGGATTCAATGTTCCTGATCACATTAGGAAAATAGAGTACATCACATAATCATTGTTTAGGAATTGATTGGGGATACACGAGATGGGGAAAGAGGAAGTTTCCTGTTTCTTAGAAACAATATAACAGCTTCTTTCACGGATCATGCTTCTGGTGTATGTAAGAGTCCTCACCAAATCTAAGTCACTTAGATTTACCCTCACAATATCTTATGTGAGTTTCATAGTTTTGTGTTTTACATTTAAGTCTATGATCTATTTATGTTAGTTTTTGTGAAGAATGTAAGTAAGGTCTGTGTCTTGATTCATTTCTTTGTATGTGGAGGCCAAGTCATTCCAGCACCATTCGTTGGCAGAGACCGGCTTTGCTCCTTTGTCAAAGGTCAGCTGGCTATGTTTGAGGGGCAGTTTCTGGGCCCCCTGTTCTGTCCCATTGATGTGTGTCTGTTCTGTCATCCGCACACGCTGTCTGGATTACTGCAGCTTTAGACTAAGTTTTGAAGTTGGTAATGTCAGTCCTCCGACTTTGTTCTCCTTTGATACTGTTGCCTATTTTGGACCTTCGGCCTCCCTATAAACATTAGAATCAATATGTCCATATTCACATAATAATTTGCTGGGATTCTGATTATAGTTGCATTGAATCTGTAGGTCAAGTTGGGAAGAACGGACATCTTGACAATATTGATTCTTCCCATCCATGAACATCGACTCTCTCTCCATTCATTTAGTTCTTTGTCTTCTTTCATCAGAGTTTTGTCATTTTCCTTGTATAGATCTTGTACATATTTTTTAGATGTATACCTAAGTACTTCTCCCTTTTGTGATGCTAATAATAAATGATATTGTCCTTTCAGTTTTAAATTCTATTTGTTCACTGCTGGTTTATAGGAAAGCAACTGACCTTTGGATGTTATATATTAATAATACCTTTACACTATAATCTTGCTATACTTGTGTATTAGTTCTAGCTTTTTTGTTAAATTTTTTCAGGTTTTCTGCATAGATGATTTTGTCATCTGTAAACAGTTCTGTCCCTTCCTTGCTGACACGCACACCTTGCATTTACTTCTCTTGTCCCGTTGCACAGGCTAGGACTTCCAGTACGATGTTGAAAAGCAGGGGTAAGGGGACATCCTGCCTGGCTCCTGACCTTAGCGGGAAAGCTTCAAGCTTCTTGCCATGGAGTATGATGCTCGCTGTAGGTATTTTGTGGATGTTCTTTCTCAAGTTGGCAGAGTTCCCCTTTATTCTTATTTTGATGAGAATCATTATCGTGAAAGGGTGTTGGATTTTCTACACCTGATGATACAGTCACATGGTTTTTCTCTTTGTGGCCTGTTGATGTGATGGAGGTTTGTTGAGCTGACCATCTACACCCAGGGTAAATGCCACTGGTTCATGGTGTATTTTTTCACACATTGTTGGGTTTTGGGGTTGTTCCTATCTTGTTGAGGATTTTTGCATTTGTGTCCTGGTTGGTGATTTCTCTTTCTTATACCGTCTTTGGTCTTGGTGTTGGATTATGCTGGCTTTGTACAGTGAGTTTGGAAGTACTTCCCTCTGCTGCTGTTCCACTTTTCCTGGACTAGGATTTGTACATTCGGGCATGTGCTCAGCTCTCCTACCATTTTCCTTGGTGGAATGTCTTTCCAGAATTTTCTCTGTACAGTGAAAGGTGAGGAGTTACATCCTTTGACCTCTCCCGTTCTGCCCACATCTAAAATTCTCTGGCATTTGTCCTTCAAGGTGACTGGGCAGTAAGTCCAGCTGCTTTCTGTTCCCAGGAAACTTCTTCCCGCCTAGTTGCTATATCCACTAGTTAGGAATTCCAGGTAGCTAACCATTTTCTAAGACTTAATGACTTCCTTAAAACAACACAGCTTTTTAAGTTCAGAAAATACTTCCTGGTTCTGGTGAGTGAGCCCAGCAATTCCAAACACTCAGTGGAAGAGTTTTTACTCCAGTTCTCAGAACAGCCCCGATTGATCTACCTGTGGCCTTCAGCACTCTGTGGGGAGCATAGTTTGGAGGAGCCCGGGGGTGGGGGGTGCCCTGGGCACATCATTTCTCCTTCTTTCTTCCTCCTCTTGTCACCATCAAGTAGCAGTGCCTAGCTCTGTGGGTGTTTAGTGGTCACTGACACATCTGCACATTGTGCTGTGTTGTTGGGCACACAGGAGAGGCTCCCTGAGAGTAAACTATGTCATTCTCTGGGCCTTGTGTGGCTTAGGGGGTCATTAGTCCCACGTGGCCTCTGCGATGTGGCAGGAGCAGAATTTGGCTAAAAGGACACTTAGTACCAGCCTTGGCAGGGTCTGGAACAAGCTGACCACAGGCTGCGGAACCATCTGTGCTTCTGGTATACTGTTGCCTACATCCAGAGCTCGTCTTGGGCTCAGTCCTGCACCAAGAGGGTGTAGTGAGGCTGCCTGATTGCTGAACGTCTGGATTTGGCAGGAACGTATATCCTGGGTCTTGAGAGACCTCCCAGCAGCTTTCTGTGGCTTTGACCAGGCACTGTGTTGGCAAGTGCAGTCCTGCCTCCTGTTACTTAAGAACTGGAGAGGAAACAAAGCCAACAGGAGCCTAAAAATAGCCCAGTGTGCTTTTCTAAGCCCCAGAGCCTGCTTCTCTAGGCCAAGGATCCCCCATGGCCTGCTGCCTCCTCTTTTTCCCTCTCCACCAGCAGCGGTACCACCCAGCCAGGCAAGGCCAGCCCCTGCCCCTGCCCCTCCCTGTCCTATAGCCTGCCAGGCCCTTCCTTCCCGCTCACATCCCTTCTTCCATTGGAGCCTATCCTTTCCTTCTATTTGGCTTCTGTCTGCTTATCTGTCATACCTCAGGGCACCCCTTCTACCTGGGAAATGCTTCGTCCAGCTTTCTGCCCAGGCTGATGTCGGAACTCCCACAGCACCTCAGTCGTCTGCTCACAGCCTGACCATGTGCTCTTGGCTGACAGTGATGGGCCTGGCACACAGGTTTCACTCGTCCAGTGTGTGGCACCTTGGGCAGCTGTGGCCTCATGGAAGTGCTGCGTGGGAAAGGTGCCCAGTAGCTGTGGACCTGCCTGTGCTCTTGGGGACAGGTGCCTCTCCAGGAAGTGTCTTGGGGCCTCCACCTGGGTAAGAGCTGCTCCCTTCAGGCTTGTCCACATTAGGACGGCCTGGTGCTGCTAATAGGCAGGCCCAGAAGGTGCAGAGCTGCCGGGCACTGGAATGATGGCTGCTTTCTCCTTAGGAAAGCTAGCTGGAGCTGCATGTATTCTGGAGACATCAGCGCACCTTTACTCTGGTCCTGCTCTGAGTTGAGTCCTTGGGAGTCAGATAGTTGAGCTGGTATTGTCTGTAGATCTGTGACTACTCCTGGGCAGGTTGGCAGAATGACAAAGCCTAGGGCCTCCCATCAGTGACTTTTGCTCACTTGGCTTTGGGTGGGGCCTGCTTTGGTCTCCCTGTTGGAATGGATGCTTTATGCAGACCATGCTCTTTTTTTCCGGACTTGGAGAGCATGTGAGTTCTGCTCAGGGTGGGTGGTGTCTGTGGCGAGGCAGAGATGGGTGGGCAGGGGTGCAATTGCCCTGCCTGAGTCTGATCCTGGACCTGTCAGCTGACCCGGACCATGAGCAAATCTGGTTTCCCTGTGGAAAGCACAGTGTGCATGCTGTGTGTGCTGGGGCCCCTCCCATCTGTCTTTCCCCTCAGGCATTTCTCCACAGATGGGAGAAACAGGAGAGTTCAGTGATGTTGGAGCTAGTTACAGGGACTTAGGTGGGGATTGTTCACATCTTTTTGGTCAAAGTTAACTCTGGCACATTGGCCCCAGTGACAGAGCCCACTCAGCCAGTCATCCTCAGGTGGTCACAGCCCAAGAATGGTGGGGCCTGGCAGACAGACGCTAGGCTGTGGCTGTTTTCTTGCCTCGAATGGGAAGCCAAAATGAGCAGTGGTGCTGTGGCTTGAAACTGTGCGGCCTAGGTAGGGGGCTGCCAGGAGAGAGAGATCACATCAGGAGCAGCCTAAAGTCACCTGTGTCAGGGCCCTTAGGACCACCCATAGGTACAGGAATTTACTGGGAAAGATCCCAGGATTAAGATAGTCATCCTCACAGATGTGATTTATACAGAGATAGTACAGAAGATAATAAGTCTGTTCTGGGAGCTTTGTCTTGCACAGGACTAGTGAGGACTTCAGACTCAAGTGAGTCATTTCCCCATGTCCTGACTGGGCTGTTCTTGGGGAGCAATGGCAGATTCAGAAGTTTCCTCAGGTCGGGAGAGGATCAGAGATGGGATACAAGCAGAATGTAGGTGGACCCTCTTGTAGCACCTGAGTGGTTTAGAACAAGTCACTTCCCCATGTTCTGTGTTATCACATCACATCATGTCACGACACAAGACACCCTAGGTGGTTTTCCACTCTGCACTGGAGGTTGTAAGATTGGCAGCTGCTCCTGTCCCTGGCACATGGTCCCACTGCATTGTGGCAGCAGCACCATAGGACACTTTGCTCAGGGTCTTCCTCTGTCCTGTCCTTAGAGAAATGCAGTGCCTATCAGACTCCTGCTGTCTTCTTGAGGAGGGAGGTTCCTAGTCACCTCACGGCACTTTGAGGGATGTAGATACCCATCAGTAGTCACCCCCCACCCCAGGCAATCACTAATCTACTTTCTGTCTCTGTGGATATGCCTGTTCTGGACATTTCACATAAATGGAACCACACGCTCTATGGCATTTTGGGTCTGGCTCCTCTCACTGAACATCATGTTTTCAAGGTACATCCATCTGCATTGTAGTGAGTGTCGGTGCCTCGCTTTTTTTTTTTTTTTCATGGCTGAGTAATATTTCAGTATGTGGACGGGCATTAGGGTTGCCCTACCTTTGGGCTGCTATGAATTTTGCTGTTTTGGACATCCATGTACAGGTTTTTATGTGGACATTGTTTTCATTTGCTTTGAATAGACACCAGGGAATGGTGGTGCTATCCTTTTTGAAGAATTATAAAATCAATTTTCTTGGTTTGGTAAATGTGAAAGCTCTGACAGTTCAGCTATTAAAACTGTGTCCGTTTGGATAGACTTTGTCCTCGAGGCAGAATGACATCAGTCTGCTAATAAAAGTAGTGCTGAGAGGTTTTGAAGGTGCAGATGGCACTGTTCTCAAGTAAAGCAGACCAGAGAGCCACAGTACAGGTGCATCCCGTGTCACAGAAGGAAGCCTAGCCCACTCGAACTCGGTGTGCAGGCCTCTCTCATGGTCAGGGGTGTGTGTTCCAGGCACTCACCTGAGGGCCTGATACAGGTTTCTCGGAGCCCTTGCCAACCCACCCTCTGTCCAGAACGGCCCAGCTGGTGGGGTAATGACCTTCCACAGTTCTGCAGGCTGTGTGTTGGGGGCGCCCCCTGCTGGCCCTAAGTGGACATGACATCATGACTCTCAGACACATTCTCTAAGTCATCATTGCTCTGTGCCTTGGCCTCCTGGGGTGGGCACTGCAGCACTAGTCTGGGTAACCACTCCTGTGGCTCATGGTGGCCCACACTGAGGCATGTGGTTTTGGCTTATCCCCAACTGTCCTCTCCTCCCTGCAGAGCTGCCAGCAGCCACCTAAATCTTACCTTGAGTCCTTCCCACTTTAGCGACTTTGTGCTCATTTCATCTGTTCCTCGCCAGGTAGGGAGCTGGCTCAGGGGCCAAGCAAGACCTGTGACGAGCACTTGTTCCTGTTTTCTTCCTTTCAGCTGGAAAGAGGTGATTTCCTCTCGGAGGAGTGGAGAGAGCGGATCGCCAATACAAGGTATGGCGGTTTTAGGAGTTGCCACTCATGGCACCTTGAGGACAGCACTGGGTCCTGGCTAGGCAGGGCACCCCTAGGGAGGGTCCCACTTTTGCAAGTCCCATGTGGTAGGCCTGGCTGCCACGTGTGGCTGCCTTTCACAAGGCGGAGCTGGATGACAGAGGCAGTCAGAGCTTCCCTTCTCTTCCCTTCCCTTCCGGTTCAGGCAGCCAAGGTTCACTCTCAGGACTGTCAGCAGGGCAGGTGGCCAGTGACCAGCCTAAGGGCCCCTATGGCTGGCCCCTTGCAGCCTGTCGGGAAGGGCCCTTCTCTGCTTTTGCAGCCAGGGAGGGAAAGCCATCCAGAGATCTCAGCTCTGAGCTCAGCGCTCTCTGTGTCTGTACATGGACATTGTGCTCTGTGCCTCCTCCCTAGCTTGGTGTGGGGAGGCTATTTCTCTACACTCCCTGTGGGGTGAGTGTAGTACCAGTGTGAGCAGCCTGTTCCAGCCGGAAACCCACACATATCCTAAACTTGCTGGCGTGTCTGCCTGCACAGTCCTTGGATGAGAGGCCATTTCAAAGCTCCCAGGCTCCAGTAGGCTCACCAACCTAAGGGCTTGGGCTTGACGTGTGACCTCCATGTCCTCCTGAAGCTGTGTCTGCAGTCCTTCCCTCTTGTCATTTTCCCTTTGTCTTTCTGCTGAACTCAGGCCGGGGCTCAGGCATGCAAGGCTGGATCACTGTGCTCTGCCCCTGGTGTCTGGTATAGCTGCAGATTCGATGGGCCTCTCTGGGTCAGCAGGAGGGAAGGTCAGAGTGCGAGGGTCCTGTGGAGCAGCCAGAGGTAGCCAGGACATTGGTGACTCCACAGTGCCACGTTGCACTCTCTGGAACACTCTTCCTCGGAAGCTGTGGGGCTGGCCTTGCTAGGACAGCTTACAGACTCTCAGTCTGGTCTGTCTTGTCCTTCGCTCCCTTTCCTTCTGGGCGCACTGACTGCGGGTTGCTCCCTACCCCTCACCGTGCAGTTCTCAAGGCATATAGGAACTAAGTATTGCTCTTTCATAGAAGTGTCCCCCATCCTTCTTTTGAGCCCATTGTTCCCCAGTGGCCAGATTCTTTGTATCTGCTTGAGAGAGTCATGCTGGCTCCATGGACATCTCCATCGAACGGGGTGTGGGGCTATACTGCTCTTGTAGTGAGCCGAGTGGGGTCAGAATACAGTGAGGGACCTCTCCCGTGGGGAGAGCCCCACACTCACCCAGCACTGCCTAGCAGCCTCCAGGCTGCAGTGTCCTGTCTTCTGGGCATCCCGGGGATCTGAGAGCATACTGTAGTCCCGGCCTCTTCTGCCCATCACCTGTCTGGCCTGGGACACTCCCTCAGGCTTTGCACAGGAGTTCGACCTCTTCTTCCTATGAATAGACCCTGGTGGATGGAGAGAGTGGCAGGGCCCACGACCAGGCTGGGCTCATGTGCTCTGGATGTCTCCTGATGTCCCCCAGACACTCTGCTTCCTATCTAGTTGTCCCCTGCCTGCAGCACTTTTTGTTGTTAGGGGTGACTACTGCTTCAGTTAGCCTCCTGGCTTCCTCAGACCTGAATGTGAGAGGATGAGAAAGAGTTTCTGGAGCCTTCTTTTCCAGTCAGCCACCCCCTTTCTGTTCTGCCCTTTCACCACCTTGGTCACTTGGAGACTCTGGCACTTCAGCCTTCCCAATCTTAGCCTCAGGCGGGGCCACAGCATGGCTCCGCTGGCCTGCCCGCATCCTGCTCTGCCCATTGGCACCTGGGGTGCCCCATCCTAGCCCTTATTGTCTTCTCTGTTTCTGTCCACGTGATCAAGCAGGGAGAGAGCGCTGGCCTTTATTTACACCTTCAGTGTCCTTCCTGCCGCTCTGTCCTTGCCTGTCCTTGCACCTCACTTTACAAGCAGTGTGTGGATGACAGTCAGCTCACTCCGTCTTCTATCATAGTCAAAAGAGGTGACCCCCATCTGCAGTTCTCTCCGTGGCCCAGTTTCTGCCATGACATGGTTTTAATCTTGCACTTGAAGCAGAGAAGAGAGCCATGTGACTCTAAAGTATGAAACTTTCTGTCTTACCTTTGGGTCTTCATGTGAAACCAGATGTTTCTAGAGTTTAGCCATTCAGAGAATTCCTTTAAGTGGGCAGGGGCCATACTGGGTAGGTAAGGGAGCAGGCAGGGGAATACCTCCACCTTCCCTTTGCAGGCAGCACCTCCCCAACCATCCCAGCAGGAGTCTACAGACCAAGATGTCTCTGGCCATCTGGTGACAGAAAACATTAGAAAAAGTGAGGCTGAGCCACACCCTCCCTTGGAAGAGCTTTGCTTCTGGTCCCAAGGGCTCTTGGGGATCACGTTCAGATGCATCCTGACTCAGTCATGCTACCTTCTTGCCTGGGTATTTGTTTATCATGTCTCTGTCCCCAGGTGGCAGTCTTGGTGTCTGCATTCCAGCCCAGAATTGTCAGGGGGCAAGCAGGGGCCACCAGCCATTTGGTGCAGGTTGACCGGGGGCCACCTCAGCCCGCACACGTCCATCTTGGCTTTTCCAGAGAAGCCAATGATGTGGTAGTCACAAAAATTTCTGAATTGTTGTACATTAGCAACAAACTAGGCAGCTGTTGAACACCATGGGCCCCAGAGCCCATTCCCTGGGCTGGGCGGAGGTTGTGTGGGCAGAGCCTTGGGAGGCCTTACAACGGAGCTGATAGTGGAGGCAGTAGGTGTCATATGCACTGGCGCTCTATACATGTGTGAATGTGGAACTTTCATTTTACTCAACTGGAATATTATTTTGCAGTGTTATATTTGTGAATAACTTTGCCTTTGGTCCTGAGGTGGATCACCAGCTGAAGGAGCGATTTGCAAATATGAAGGAAGGTAACGTACTCTTCCCCCTTAACCCCATCCTGGTGGCTGCTCCATGCTCACCGTCGTTCTTGAGCCACCACCCACTCATGCTGGCTAGATTTGACAAGAATCACAGGTGTGGGAATTCTTCTCAGTTTTCATATCCATTCATTTCAGGCCCATACAAAAGGCCTCAGGCAATGAAGATGCCTTGACTGTGGTTCTCACTGTCACCTGAGGTGCTAGGCCGGGTGTCTTCCAGCTTGGTGTAGGAGTAGAAGAGACCTCACCTCCCCACCACTGCCCAGCTGGCCTGAGGGACTTGGGATGGGTGGTCAGATTAGCAAGCAAGATACAGGCTGTTTGTTTAAATGTGAATTTCCCATAGACAACAAATAGCTTCTTAGTACAAGGATGTTCTAGCTTTTACTAAAAAGGAATATCATGTGTATCTGAAATTCAGACTCGATTGGCATCGTTTGTCTGGCAGCACTAACCTAGGGGCACAGGGACATCTAGCCAGAGCCCTTCTGCATTTCTTGGGCCTTTCTTGTTTGGAATTGCCACCACCAGGCCAGAGCTACCCTACTGCTTTCCTCTGCCTCCCTTTCCTTTATCCCAGGTCAGATAGCAGCCCAGTCCAGACTGGGGTGCGAGAGGGGAAGGTCATAGACCAAGAGAGCTTTCATCTGTCTTCAGCACCTCCAGCTTCATGTGTGTGTTTGAGCATGTGTGTGTCTGTGTCTGTGTGCAGGTGAGCATGAGTGTGTGAATGTTCTGAATATGTGCGTATTTGTAAGAGTGGCTACTGTCCACGGTGCCCCGTACACATCTCGTCTCCTGAGCCTTCAGGCTCTTCCCTTGGTGCATGCATCTCCCAAGGAGAGGACTGGGATTCCTATGGCCTTCGGGTCCTGCCTCACCTTGAACTCCAGCCTGTGGTCTGGAGAGTGTGCCTCTTGTTTAGTCCTATCTCTCCAGCCAACCGTCTTGGGCCATTGTTTAGTTTTATTAGAAAACGGCCCCTCCATCTTTTTCAATGACACCCATGGGCTGTTTGGGTTCATTGTCCTCGTGGTGAGCTTGACCTTGCCCCTCTGAGCTCATTTTCTTAGGTCTTCGTGCCCAATTGTAACACATGGGCTGCCTCAAAGGCAGGACTGCCTCAAGGGCAGGACTGCTTGCCAGTACCTCTGGTCCCCAGTGATGTGTTGTCCCACAGTGACTTGCTCTCAGAAGTCCCCTCATGCACCCGTTATCTTGTAGGCATTGCGAGATGGCAGGTTCCTAATGAGAATAGTCTTAGGACCCCTAGGTTTTGTTTTACCATATCCCACACTCTTAAATGTTCCCATGACTTTGAATATTCCTTGTGGTCTCCAGCTCCTGTTCATTCCCTGGCGCAACAAGGTTCCCACCTGACTGTGCATCTGGCTGACCCAAGGAGCCATCACATACTCTTAATGAGGGGGGTGCTCAGGCCGAGGCCGGGTGCTGGGGAGCTCCTCTGACTGGGGTATCACGGGGCTGTCTTCGTGTGTATGAGTGTGCATGTGCATATGTGCCATCAATAGATTCATCCTGACTTTTCCTATTTCAATGAGATATTATTTTCTTTTGTATTTGGCTCTTTTTTCTGACACTGCTAAGTTTAGCATTAGCATGTTTACTTTGGTGTTTTCTTCGGTCCACGTGGAGTGTTTTTGTAATCATAACATGAGCAGCACCACTCACATAGGCTTGCTATGGCAGGTGTGACAGCCTGCTCCTCTCTGGAAGGACCACTCTGACATGGGGTATCAGCATAACAGCTGTTCTCTGTGCAGCGGTTCCTGACCTCATACACAGTTAGGCTATTTCCGTCCGGGCATTAGGACTGCCGGTGCCTTCTAGATTCAGTGTGGGACATGGGATGCGTCTACACAGGTGGGGTCCCTGGGTCAGGTCAGCACCTGTGGGACTTCAGGGGGCCCTGGTCAAGTTTCTGTGGGAAAGCTGTTAGCAGGTCGGGCCGAATCATACCTTATTTTGCTTTCACTTGTAGGAAACGGATAGGACTCACAACCACTGGCTGTTTGTGTGCCCAGTGTGCTGGTTTCTTTCTTCGTAGCTTCCCCATCCCCTGCTCCAGCTTTCAGCATCCTTCCGTTGGTGTGCCAGTTTTCCCATAAACAGCAGTAATCAGCTTTTGTGTTTCAGGTGGCAGAATTGTGTCCTCGAAGCCCTTTGCTCCTCTGAACTTCAGAATAAACAGTAGAAACTTGAGTGGTAAGAAACTCTCGTGTTGTTAAATTTTTAATATATATGACCTTAAGTATCTGACACGTGTTAGTGCAGGGTCCCTCCTCGGAACTTCTGACTTCAAGGTCAAGTCATGTCTGTGGGGGCTTCTGGGAGCCTTCTTGTTGCCAGGAGCACCCCCATAGTGACCGCCACAGAGGTCCCTAGACATTGTCCAGAGTCCCGTGGGGACAGAACCACCCAGGTTGAGACCCACACGTTTGACTAGGTGGTTTACAAGCTGCTTTGCGTTCATATCCAGTTGGCCTAAGGGGCAAACGACTGGTGTGTGCGATGGGCTCCGGGTGTAGACGCCTTCAGCAGGAGGAGCTGGACCCCTGGCCTGGGGAAGAGCCGAGTCACTCTGTGGCGCCCAGCTTCGGGGTCACAGTTTCTCGGGTGCTGGGCGTCTTAGTAGTTGTGTTCTTTCCAAATGGTCCTCAAGTGCTTTTCCATCCCACCCAGTCAGGCTCGTTGCCGTTTTCCTTGGACAAGCACCTGGGTTAGCGGGGACCATTGTGCACACCGTGCGCCTCCCTGACCTGCCCGCCTGGCGAGTGGGACGGCCCCACGCGATGAGGGCACGCGGTTCTGCTCCCTTCCTGCCTCGCCTGAGTCATTCCCCCAGGTGCACAAGGCCCTAACCTGTGCCCGTCGTTGCAGACATCGGCACCATCATGCGCGTCGTGGAGCTCTCGCCCCTGAAGGGCTCAGTGTCGTGGACGGGGAAGCCCGTCTCCTACTACCTGCACACCATTGACCGCACCATAGTGAGTGTTCCCGCGGGTGAGGCCCGGACCCTCCCGGAAAGCCTCCTCCCCCTTCCCTCCTGTCCACGCCCACAGCGCTCAACCTGGAGGATCTGTAACACTGTGGTCCCACAGCATGAGTGGGAGCCAGGGGCTCTTTGTCTGTCTTCCCTCTTTGCTCCCAGTCCCTGTGTAAGGTAGACATTGTCTCAAATGATGTGGCCATAGTGGACTTGGCCTCAGTGTCAGAGGCCAAGGCAGTGGGGAGCCCCGGAGCAGGCCAGCCTGGTTCCCACATAGCTCTCTTCATGTGAGATGGCCCTGCAGGTCTGCATGGCCCCTGAGAGGGACACCTACATTCAGGGCGGGGCTCTGGGCAGAGGCACGACCCCGTGACAGCTCCAAGGACATCTCATGTTGGTGTGTCTCGGGTGTTGCTCTCATCTTGACAGGGTTTGAGAATGACATCTAATTAAATTTTTTCCCCTTTTTTCTCTGTTTTTAGCTTGAAAACTACTTCTCTAGTCTGAAAAATCCAAAACTCAGGGTAAGCATGTGTTTTCCTCATTGATGAGCTTGATGGAACTCCAGGTGATAGATGGGGAGTGCCAGTTTGGGGACGGAGGTCTGGGTGCCCTGGGGCCACTCTTCCTGACAGCAGTCTTTCGGGAACGAGGTTGAGTGACTTTCAGCCTTTGAACAGTGTTGTGGTAACCTGGCTAAGTATGCAGAATGCAGGATTGAGGACCCCCCCTTGCGGAACTCAAGACATTTCTCCATGTGCGGAACTTGAGACATGCCTTTCGCTACACAGGCAGCTGTCCCTGAGCAGTGTGCTGTGCTAGCTCGAGGGGAGCGGCCTAGGTTCTGACATGGTGGTCCTGATACTGCCACCACCCACTGCTGTGCCCAGTGTCCCTGCAGTGCCCCATCCTCCAACCACCTCTTTCAGACCTCAGAGGACGTCTGTCCAAATGTCTGTGTTTCTGGAGACTCAGACAAGCATCTGAGTGGGAAGAAGCCCCCGCTGCCTGGAGTCCCATGTCATTCCTGCCATGCTTGACGTTCCCCACCCCAGCTCCTAGCACAGAGAGCAAGCTGAGCCAGCCAGCACCATCCATACCCCTCTTCCCTCAGCCTTTCCAGTAACCCTCCCGCAGTACAGATGTACCTCAGTGTAGGAGGCCCGTACTCCTGGAAAGGAGAGAGGACTGTTGGGCAGCTTCTTGTCTGCACCCAGAGCCTTTTTGTCCTTGATTTAATTTCCCCTCACATGTCACACACAGTTCAGAAAGCCCCAGGTTTCTGACCCAGAGATCTAGGTATGTCTGCATGCACCCAGCAGATATATACATGGCCCAGGGCTGGTTAAGGGGCCAGGGGCAGCTCATTGGCCTCTCGGTGCTTCAGTTTCCTCCTCTGTACAGCGGGCAGAGGAGTTGACATGAACAGAGCTGGGCCACAATGCCAGTACTTTTGGGGACATTTTGGCACTTGGGGGTCATGCCCACACTTTGGGGGACATGTTGGCACTTTGGTGGACACATCTGACGCTTTCCAGGAGGAACAAGAGGCAGCTCGGCGCCGGCAGCAGCGAGAAAACAAGAGTAATACAACCACCCCCACGAAGGTGCCTGAGAGCAAGGCAGCTGTGCCTGCAGACACCTCTGTGGTGAGTACCCCTACCCTGGTTGGGGCTCTGCACAACTGTCCATGGGCACAGTCACTGGTCACCTGCCCTCATCATAGAGGGAGGGACTCTTTCAGACAGGGAGGTGGAGCTGGTGGGCACTGCTCCCTAGGCTGGCGGAGGGAGGGCCTTGCTGAGGTGCGGGCTTCTTCTGTTCAGTCGCTATCCTGGGTCCTGTGTTGTGGGCTCATAAGGAGGCACAGCAGTTGGTTTGTCACTGGCCTCTGTTCACTAGGATTCTGGTGCTGAGGAAGAGAAAGCAGCGACAACCGCTATCAAGAAGCCGTCCCCCTCCAAAGCACGGAAGAAGAAACTGAACAAGAAGGGACGGAAGCTGGCTGGCCGGAAGCGTGGACGTCCGAAGAAGATGAGCACTGCGAACCCCGAGCGTAAGCCCAAGAAGAACCCTACTGCACTGGACCTGCTGCACGCCCAGACTGTGTCCCAGACGGCCGCACCCTCACCGCAGGGTGAGCAGGGCCTCAGAGCCCTCCCCAGGGCCCTCTCCTGTGCTGCTCAGGCTTGGGTCCTGCTCTGGAGGATGCCTTGGGCTGTCTTCGGGGTTTGCCCAGGCCTCGCTTTACCCCAGTGGTCTGCCAAGAGTGAGTCCTGGTGGGTTTTCCTGTCACATCCTGCCAGTCAGAGCTTCGATATCAGCA
The DNA here is from genome assembly GCF_019186645.2 of Phyllostomus hastatus. NCBI lineage: Eukaryota > Metazoa > Chordata > Mammalia > Chiroptera > Phyllostomidae > Phyllostomus > Phyllostomus hastatus. Next base: position 3,835,798 of record NW_025333640.1, on the reverse strand, counting down.
GCTGTGGCAGAAACAACAATGCTCGCAGAAATGTCTTAGATTATGAAAGCGTTCATCTGGGCTTCTAGTACTGCCGACATAAGTGTCTGGTCATGCCTTTGGGCTTGAGGAGCTGCGCTGAGTCTTAACTTTAAAAAGGCTGGAAAATTTTCTGTAGAACAATCTGGAATTCCCTGGGAGAATGTGCTAGTCAGTTGTTGACACATGAATGCTGCTGTCTCCTGCAGATGCGTACAAGTCACCTCAAAGTCCGTTTTATCAGCTACCTCCCAGCGTGCAGCGGCAGCCCCCTGACCAACTGCTGCTGGCACCCACCCCACCCGCACTGCAGAAGCTGCTAGGTGAGCCAGCACCACGGACGCTGTGGGTTCCATGTGTGGATTCCGACTTAACACTCTGTCTTCCAAGGAGGGGGCAGGGTCCGAGGTTCTGCCCCTGGCGAGTCTCCTGTGACAGCTGTAAGCAGGCTGAGGACACTGAAGTCCTGAGGGCTTGGGGTCAGTCCTGCCAGGCTTTCAGGCCAGGAGGGCCTGCGTAGTTATCTTAGGCTGAGGTTCTCTCCCTCAGGGAACACTGGGCCATGTCTGGGACATCTCTGGTTGTCACACTGGGGTGCTCCTATATAGGATGGGGCAGGGACACTGCTCAGTCTCCCACAGCCACCGGGACAGCCCTACAGAGGGTGACGTAGCCCCAGCGTTCTGAGGGTAGGGAAAGGGCCTGTCTCGGATGAGCTGGGGCTGTGAGAGAGCAAGCCCTGTCTGAGGTGAGCACCTGCTCACTTTGTAGGGCTCAACCCAGAGGTCTCTTTAGAAACTGAGTGAGGGAAACCCCTTGGAATCGTGGGAGCCTTTGGTTTCCTGAGTCCACGTCAACAGCATGTGCCTACTGGGAAAATTGGCAGATTGGGTCATGGAAACCCACAGTCTTGCGAAGAAAGAAAACGTGGGTGGTAATGACAGGAGCTGCAAAGGGCCCCAGTAGGGGGACTAACCGTAGGTGCAGGTCGAGGGGTGATGCCAAGGCAGCGTGGGGACCAAAGGTACTGATGGTAACAAGCAATTTTCAGCAACATCTGACAAAGTGGGGGGAGCTCCCAGAGACATTCAAGTGCCCCCTTGCCCCCCTGCACAACCACCACCGTAGCCTTCAGTCTTAGCCAGTTGGCTTGTGCACTGAGACCTTACCCCCGGCTCTCCTAGAGTCCTTCAAGATCCAGTACCTGCAGTTCCTAGCATACACGAAGACCCCTCAGTACAAGGCCAGCCTGCAGCAGCTGCTGGACCAGGAGAAGGTGAGGAGTGCCACTTCTGTATTTCTAGCTCTCTATAGAGGGTGAGCCAGGTGAACTAAGCGAGCCCCCCACTTCGAGTCCTCTCGTAGTCCCCAGCCCACCCATAACATGCCCTGCTTCCTGTCACGTGCCCTTGTCCCTGCTCAGTGTGCCTGGTGCAGCCTTCCAATAAATGCCTAGACGGAGGACTGGCCAGCATCCCCAGTATGTGCACGCATTGCCATGTGTGAGCATAGTGGGGAGGGGGCAGCTCTCGCCCTTCACGGAACGGCAGTGCTCTTTATCACTGAGATGCGCTGAGATGTGTTACATTGGTGCTTCTCCTTTGAGCCTGTTTAAGGGGAGGGATGGTGGGGACAGGGCTTATACTCGCCAACCCTCTGTCCCCTGCAGGAGAAGAATGCTCGGTTGCTGGGGGCCGCACAGCAGCTATTTGGCCACTGCCAGGCCCAGAAAGAAGAAATAAAGAGACTCTTCCAGCAGAAACTGGATGAGGTAGAGCCGCCCAAGGCCAGGATGACACAAGAACAGCATTAAGGGGTGGATGGGGACTGGACAGGGGTGCAGCCTGGGACAGCTGAGATCCGGGAGGACTCTTCCTTTCTTGTGCTTTCTGTTAGTCCAGGACCTGGGCTGTGGCCAGAGGGTTGCTCCCAGTCTGGCCCTCATAGGTCCTGCACAGGCTTGTGTCCTGGGACCCCCTTGTTCCCCTCTGTGAGGAAATATACCTCCTCTCTTGTCTGTGACCCTCATGGTGCTACCTCAGTCTTGTCTGGGCATGAGTAAGCTAGTCCCTCCCCTCCCCACCACGGCTGCACCTCCCTGCAAGCCCAGCCTTACTGTCGTCTGTCCACAGTTGGGAGTGAAGGCTCTGACCTACAGTGACCTGATCCAAGCACAGAAGGAGATCTCAGCTCACAACCAGCAGCTCCGAGAGCAGACAGAGCAGCTGGAGAAGGACAACAGGGAGCTAAGGAGCCAGAGCCTGCAGCTGGTGCGTGCCCAGGGAGGGCAGCAGTTCCAGCACATTCCAGAGGGAGCTGGAGCCTTAGACCCTAGACTATGCAGAGGACCAGGTGTTGCTCAGTTGACAGACCTGGAGGCCAGTGTCCTGAGACAGAAATAACCCAAGGGTGCCTGCAGGGCCCAGCAGGTTCTCTAAAGGATGGATTTCCTATGATCCCTTTAATCTGCAGGGGGAAGACAGGGCCCTTTCCCGTCTCTCCATCCTAGTTCATTCTAGGAGTGCTGGAGCTGCTTTCCTCTGCTCTCAGAGCACATGAGTGCAAACTGAGCCTGGGGCCAGAATGTAGCTGCTTCACTTCCCATTAGGGGTGTCCCGGAGGCTCATGATGTGACTAAATGGGCCTTTTAAGGGGGCTCAGAGTTTCCTGGTACTCACTCTTGGGACTGCTGGATATACAGGGGCCTCCCTTCTAATAGGCCCCCTGTTCCATTCTGTGGGACCTCTAACCATGCTCCTGGGGCATTTCCTATGGGGACCCTGGTCTCCTTGGGCCGCCTCTGCAGTCTTGCCTTCCAGAATCAGGAGGGAGAGAGGAACCAGCCCCCAGGGAAACCTGCCTAGATACCTGTTCTGTCTCCCCTCAGAGCTCATTGTCAGGTCGGGAGGCAGGCTCAGGGGGCCATCCCACCTCCTCATAGCCATGCACGTGCTCATGACCACTACTGCCCTGTCCCCACAGCTGAAGGCTCGGTGTGAGGAACTGAAGCTGGACTGGTCCACACTGTCGCTGGAGAACCTGCTGAAGGAGAAGCAGGCCCTGAAGAGCCAGATCTCTGAAAAACAGAGGCACTGTCTAGAGCTGCAGGTAGGGTCCAGGAATAGGGGCATCAGCCTGTCTGGGCTTTAGTCATGGTGTTAGAAACATGGTCAGTGCTATTGGCAGACCCAGCAAAGCCATCCTTCTCCTGAGGACAGGGCACTAGTTCCTCGTGTCACATTAAACCGCCTGCCCTGGATGGTGTGGCTCAGTGGAATGGGTGCTGGACTGTGAGCCGAAGGGTTGCTGGTATAGTCGGTTCCCGGTCAGGGCACATTCCTGGGTTGCATGCCAGGTCCCCAGTTTGGGGTGCTCAAAAGGCAACCACTCACTGATGTTTCACTCCCTTTCTTTCTCCCTTCCCCTCTAAAAATAAATCAGTAAAATCTTTTTAAAAACCCGCCTAATGTCCACAGTCAGCAAGAAGCAAGGCAAGTGGACACCCTACTCTATGTCAGGGCATCTCGTATGGTCCTAGACCTAAAGGGTGCCTGGGCTCCTCCTGGCGAAGCGCTTCTGACATGGTCACTGAGCAGGCCTGTGCCTGTGGGTTAAAACAAAACAGGTTGTGCTTTTCCTGATGGTGTAATTCGTTCATCAACGTCAGCTAGAAAACAGTGTGGAGAAAGAGAAAGAATAACAACAGAGGCCATGGCTGAGTTCCTGAGTATGGAACTTTCAAGTAACAATAAGGAAAGGAAAGGGAGACGTGCGACGTGAGCATCGGTTGTTACAGAAGCTCCATGTGTACAGAATGAGATGCAGCCTCCCCTGCATCTCAGCCCAGCTTCATAACATACAGCACATTGCCAGCTGCCAAACCCTGGGGGCTCTTTCAAGTGGTTTATTATAAAGTGAAACTACAATGAATTTCTCTGTACCCACGGTTCATTTTAAGGATATTTCTTTAAAAGACATAATCTCCAAAGTAGATTTGGGAGCAGTTTAAGGTCCTATGATTTATGGGCCCAGGGGGTGTCTTTTGCCTACCAAGCCAGTAAACCTTGCCATAGAAAGAGGTTTGCTGATCTTGGCCTTATTTACATAGATGTACCCACAAGGAAAGTCTCCACAGAAAATATATTGGGTTGGCCAAAAAGTCTTTAGATTTTTCCGTAAAATAAAAGACACATTTTTTATTTTCACCAATAGCTTTATTGATTTGGATATTTTGAGTATGTCAACTATCTCCCGCTCTTGGCTTCTAGTGGGCAGAGGCCAGGGGAGCTGTTAAATGTCTTCCAATGCATAAGGCAGCCCCACAGCAAAGAAGTATTTGGCTGAAATGTCAATATACCAAGAAACTTCACAAACCACTTTTGACACGTTCCATCTAGTCACAGGACCTTCTCCAGACACTGCACAAATCTTCTTTTCCATTTCAGTTGCATTCTTACCTTGCTTGAAATAATAAAACATAATACACTGAAAATGTTGCATATCTTTTTTCACTTTCAATATTAAAATGGCTGCACAAAAATTCACTAATTTTTATAAGTTTTTTTAAATGCACACTCATATGACATCTGTCACAATATAGTCTAACAAAAATATTTCGAATGAAGTTAAAGACAGCTGAGCACTACTGGACCTATCGTGCAGGAAAAAACTAAATGAACTTTTTGGCTAACCCAGTATTTGGTTTCTGGCTCTTCTGTGTAATAAAGAAACGATACATGTTCTTAAAGGGGGCTGGGGGACAAAGTGTAAGAAAAAAATGCCCTGTGTCCTGGCCCCTTGAAGAAAATGCTATTTCAGGTTTTTCCCAGCGTTACATCCTCACCGAGCACTGTGCCCTCTGTTCTTGCTTTCCTGGGGCAGTGCTTTCCCTGTCAGCAGATGTGCATCTGCAGAACCGCCCTGGACACTCTAGTGCTATCTAGTCCATCTATCCAGGGCACCCCGACCAGGTTGGCTGGTTGGCTGCTCTGGCTCCTGTCACACACAAGCCAGTCCACCTACAGTCGCTCTAAGTGGGCATTCTTGCTCTCCTGGGTCGGTCCCCTCCAGTGGGCTGCTGAGAGGGGCTGGGCTGGCCTCTGTTCTGGGGCCTTTGGCAGCTGTGCAAGAGCCTTATCCCAAGCAAGCTGCAGGTCTGACACCCTTGGTTTTCCAGATAAGCATTGTGGAGCTGGAAAAGAGCCAGCGGCAGCAGGAACTCCTGCAGCTCAAGTCCTGCGTGCCACCAGACGACTCCGCATCTTTGCACCTGCGAGGGAAAGGTGGCCTGGGCCGGGAACTGGAGGCGGAGCCTGGTCGGCTGCACCTTGAGCTAGACTGCTCTAAGTTCTCACTGCCCCATTTCAGTAGCATGAGCCCAGAGCTCTCCATGAATGGCCATGTGGCTGGCTATGAGCTCTGCAACACGCTGAGCCGGCCCTCATCCAAACAGAACACCCCCCAGTACTTGGCCTCCCCACTGGACCAGGAGGTTGTGCCCTGTACCCCCAGCCATAGCAGCCGGCCCCGGCTTGAGAAGCTGTCTGGCTTGGCCTTGCCAGACTACACCAGGCTCTCCCCAGCCAAGCTGGTGCTGAGACGCCACCTGAGTCAGGACCACACAGCCAGTGTCAAGGCATCTGCTGGCGAGCTGCATCCACGGTGAGTATGGCCAATGGGTCTGCCCTGGTATCCTTAGGCTGTTGTGGGGTTGCTCATAACTTTGGGAGGGTTTGCTTGGCCCAGGCTGTCAGCTCTAAATGCAAAGCCACAGCCCCAGGGTCTCCCCAGAGAATGACTGAGGTATGCATCTCATTCCAGAGCTGAGCACACCAAGGAGAATGGCCTTCCGTACCAGAGTCCAGGCCTCACCAACGGCATCAAGCTGAGCCCTCAGGACCCACAGCCCTCATCCCCCATGGCCTTACAGATGACAGGAGAAAAGGGCAGTGAGAAGGTGCAGGCAGCCACCAGAAGGGGCCCTTGGGGCAGGAGTGTTGGGGTTGTCTCACCTGTATCTGATCCAGGGCTGTGGGATCCTATAGCTGAGTGGGTCTGTTAAGAGAGGGTGTCCAGATGAGAGCGATGGAGCCAGGAGAAGGTGGGGCGGGGATGGAGCTTTAGGGCTTCGTCGGTCAGGTCCCCACCCTCGGTTGCCTTACCATCCTCAGGAACAAGACTAAGAGAGTGGCCAAATAGTAGAGTTCCCATAGGGGAGGTATTGCCTATGGGGACAGGAAGGAGAGGGCAGCTCTGTCTCTGTTCAGGTGGCAAATTTGAGGTCAAAGTGTAAGGAACTGGTGATTGGTGGCGATTGGGGTGATGTATAGGTGCCTGGAAGGTCAGAAGGAACAGTTGGAGGGGTGGGTATTACTGGGATGAGGGAACCTTCCATTACAGAGGTCCCTTGTCTGTGGCTGGACGGTTGCTGTGTTCTTTGGGTGGTACTTGTGCCCTGGGGTTCACTGGTCAGCAGCAGTAGGTGGTCTGCTGTGTCTGTAGGGTCTGAAGGAGCGCACCTACGCCAGCAGTGGTGAGGCCATCACCAGCCTACCTGTCAGCATCCCGCTCAGCACTGTGCAGCCCAGCAAGCTGCCTGTCAGCATCCCCCTGGCCAGCGTGGTATTGCCCAGCCGCGCCGAGAAGGTGGTGAGTGGACACTGCGGGGGTGGGGGCAGTCCAGTGCTGTCGTGCTGCTCCAAGAGTGTCAGCACGGACTTAGGGGACTTTCGTCTGGTTTTTGCCCCGCAAGACCTGGTTTCTTTTTGTCAAATTGCATGCTGTTGAATCTCAAGAAAAACAGTATTCAAAATCCAGGTTTAATTACATTAACATCTTGCCATTTTTATCTGAGGGTTTTTTGTACACAGTGGGCTGTGTGGGTGGGGAGTAAATAGAAATGCCTGATGTGGCAGAAGCCTGAAGCCCATCCACTTTCTTCAGTTTATACCTGCATTCTTCTGCCTCATGCTTGTGGACTCTCAATTACAGAACCTCACATAATGCAGGCTTTTTGTTTGTTTGTTTCTATCACGATAGAGTCCACATCTAATTCAGTATTTAAAGTGTACATTTCAGTGGCACAGTGTGTTCACAGGGTTGTGCAACCATCACCTCTGTCTAGTTCCAGAGTGTTTTGTCATCCCCAAAGGAAGTCCCATCCCCACCCACAGTCACCCTCATCCCCCGCCTTACTCTTGACAACCAGAAACCCACACCCTGTCTCTGTGGATGTGCCTGTTCTGGGCATTTCACACGAATGGAATCACACACTCTATGGCTTTTTGTGTTGGCTTCTCTCACTGAGCATCATGTTTACAAGGTTCGTGCACGTTGTAGTGAGTGCCAGAGCTTCACTCCTCTTCATGACAGAGTGATATTCCAGTGTGTAGGGACACATTCATACATGATTTCATCTGTCACTGGGCATTTTTTGTTCCCCATTTTGGCCAGTATGAGCATATGTGTACAAGTTTTGTGTGGACAGTGTGTTCATCTTGTTTCACATAGGAGAGGAACTGCTGGGTCCAATCATAACTGCAGCTACAGCCCTCGCTGCTCTCCCTGTACCTTTCTTCCTCACCCTGAGTGCATTAGCCAGAGTGATCCTTTAGGGCCAACATCAGACATCTGTCCTACCCCAGTCATATCCTTCCAGTGGCTGCCTGCTGTGCTCACATCCTGAGCAGATTGCTTCCCTTTCTTCGAGCTGCTTCTCCCACACCTGCCACTTTCCCCGCTTCAGGCCCTTGGCGTATGCGCCCAGCTGAGCTGACAGTGTGTATTCTCACTCCACAGAGAAGCACCCCCAGCCCTGTGCCTCAGACCCGAGAGTCCTCATCCACACTTGAAAAGCAGATGGGTGCTAATGGCCATGGTGCTGGGAGCAACGTTGCTGGGAGCAAAGGCCTCGCCCTGGCCCCCACAGGTGAGGGTACTCCTGTCCCTGCCCCATTTCTGGAGGTCAGCTTCTACCTATGCCTGTGCCACCTCCCCAGGGGCTGGGCCAGCAGTGTAAGGTGTGAACGATGTCTTATAATGTGGCCCTAGAGATGCCATGCTCAGAGCCTAGCTGTGCACCAAGCAGGCCTGTTATCTCCCTTAGCAGGAGCAGCAGCGCAGCAAGCCCTGGGGGTCAGGGGCTCCAGGCTGCATCCTCAGTGCATTGCCTGAACCTCTGGCTGGCACCCTGATGTGGTCGTGCTTGATCTGGCTGTATCAGAGCCTCAGTAGCGTGGTGGCATTGTCCTTGTGAAACCACTGTGGGTGCTCGGCATGCCCAGTTTCTATTGGGTTGACCAAAAAGTTCGTTTGGTTTTTTTCCTGTAAGATGCCTCTAGTGGCACTTAGTTGTCTTTAACTTCATTCAAAACAATTTTATTAGATTGTATTGTGAAAGCTCTCAAAGCAGCATGCATTTAAAAAAACTTAAAAACTGGTGAATTTTTGTGTAGCCGGCTACTTTAATATTGAAGATAGAAGGAAATAAGCAAAATTTTTGGAATATTATGCTGTTATTTCAAGAAAAGTAAACATGCAAATGAAAATGGAAAAAAAGTGCAGCGAATGGAGAAGGTGCTGTGACTGATCGAGCATGTCAGAAGTAGTTTGTGAAGTTTCATGCTGGAGATTTCTCGCTGAAAGATGCTCCAAGGTCAGGTAGACCAGCTGAAGTTGATAGTGATCAGATTGAGACACTACTTGACAGCAGTAAGTGTTCCACCACTCGGGGGAGAGCCCACACACTCAAAACACTCAGGTCAAGTGGTGAAAATCATGTGCACCAGCTTGGTTATGTTGATCACTTTAATGTTTGGGTTCCACGTAAGCAAAAGAAAAGGTTCCTGACCTTACTTCCACATGCAATTTTCTACTTAAATATAATGAAAACATTCCATTTTTAAAGCAAATTGTGATGGTCGATGAAAAGTGGGTACTTTACAATAATGTGGAATTGGAAGAGATCGTGGGGCAAGTGAAATGAACCACTACCAACCACACCAAAGGCCTGTCTTCAACCAAAGAAGGTGCTGTTGTGCATGTGATGGGAACGGAAGGGAGTCCTTTTTCATGAGCTCCTTTCGGAAAACCAAACGGTTAATTCCCACAAATACGGCTGCTCCCAGTTAGGTGAACGGAAAGCAGCACTTGACAAAAAGCGTCCAGATTTAGTCAAGAGAAAACGCACAGTCTCCCATCAGGATAACAGAAGCCTGCTTGCTTCTCTGATGGCCAAGCAACAACTGTCACAGCTTGGCTGGGGAGTTCTCATTCATCAGCCATATTCACCAGACCTTGCACCTTCGGGTTTCCATTTATTCTTTTAATGGAAAAAAATTTGATTCCCTGGAAGACTGCAAAAGGTACCTGAAATAGTTCTTTGCTCAAAAAGATAAAAAGTTTAGGGAAGATGGAATTATGAATTTGTCTGAAACATGGCAGAAGGTAGGTGGAACAAAACAATGAATACATTTTTCAATAAAGTTACTGGTGAAAATAAAAAATGTGTCTTCTATCTTTACTTAAAAACTGAATGAGCTTTTTGGTCAATCTAATAGCTGGGTCTGGTCTCCTTCAGAGAACTCCAGTTCTTGACACATCTGTGTATTGATTGTTGGGGAGGTGAACTTTGGCTCTGTAGCCTGGGCAGTGGTCCCCAACCCTTTCGGCACCAGGGAGCAGTTTTGTGAAAGACAGTTTTTTCCATGGATGGGGTGGGGAGCACTGGTTTCAGAATGGTTCAAGTGCATTATCATACATTCAAGCTCACCTCCTACTGTGTGGCCTGGTTCCTAACATGACCCCCTCCAGGCCTGGACCAGTACCGTTCCACCATCCAGTGGCTGGGGACCCCTGGCCTAGAGGGACTCTGTCAGAGCTATTCACCCCTAGTATGACTGTCCACGGACAGCCGGTGGATATATGCCACTGAAATTGCTGTACCAATGCCTGGCAGCAAAGTCACCGACCCTACAGGCCAGGCTGCAGTTTGCCAACCTGTGTGAACACAAGCCGTTTGGAAGTTATTTTTCCAGGCATAAAGAGTACAATGCAGAGCCCACTACGGACACCAGTCCTTCCCTAGTCTTCATGCGTCACACCACTCCAGTGCAGGAGGTACTGTGTGGCTGGCAGCATGACAAATTCTGTCTTAGCCGGATATCACAAGGGTTCCTGAGCCTTTATGAGAGGCCCAGAGAGAGGGCTAGGAGTGGGGAGTTGTACATAGGCTCCAGGGCCTCCAGTGGTGCCACATCCAGACATGAGAAGCAGCTCACCATGCCTGGGTGTTCTCACCTGCACTTGCACCAGCCTGAGGGTACTTGCCTGATTCCTTGGTGCCATCTCTGGGGGCAGCCACGACACGGAGAGTTCTTGAGCTGACTGTCCTCACCAGCCCCACCTTAGGGCAGTGCCGTCCTCTCCGGGGATGGGCTTCCCTGAGAAACTGTGTCCCTTCCCAGCAGGTTTCTCCTACACTGGCTCAGTGGCCATCAGTGGAGCCCTGGCAGGCAGCCCAGCCCCGCTCGCTGCTGGAGCTGAGCCTTCTGCCTTCGATGAGTCCTCCAGTTCGGGGAGCCTCTTCACTACCATGAGCTCCCGCAGCTCCACCCCACAGCACCATCAACTGCTAGTGCAGCCCCGGAACTCTGGTCCGGCCTCACCGACTCACCAGCTCTGTGTTAGCCCCCGGCTGAGTGCTGCCCAGGGCCCACTCCCTGATTCCAGCAAAGGAGACCTTCCCCCTGAGGCTGGCTTCTCAGATCCAGAGAACGAGGCCAAGAGGAGGATCATCTTCACCATCTCAGCTGGTGCTGGCAGCGCCAAGCAGTCGCCTTCTAACAAGCACAGCCCTCTGCCAGGGGGCGCCCGCGGAGATAGCAACCAGAGCCATGGACAGGACAGCCGAAAGCGGGGCAGGAGGAAGCGGGCATCAGCGGGGACTCCCAGCCTGAGCTCGGGTGTGTCCCCCAAGCGCCGGGCCTTGCCATCTGTCGCCGGTCTCTTCACGCAGTCTTCAGGGTCCCCCCTCAACCTGAACTCCATGGTGAGGCCAGGAATGAATGGCTGGGGAAAGGGGTGGGGGAGCCACTCAGCACAGGCAGGCAGGCATGTAGACATTAGGTCTCTTGTTTTCAGGGCTGGCTGAGATGGACTGGGTCGGGGGCACAGTCAGGAGCTCAGCCACATGCTGGAAGGGGGAGGCTAGCAGACTTCTCGATTCCCCAGCCCTCTGTACCCTGGGGAAGCTCAGGCAGGAGGGATCAGAACCCCTTGGGGTGGGTTCTGCAGGGGATCCCACTGACAGCATTGTGCTGTGTCTGTGCTGGTCCCTCAGGTCAACAACATTAACCAGCCTTTGGAAATCACAGCCATCTCGTCCCCTGAGAGCTCCCTGAAGAGCTCCCCTGTTCCTTACCAGGACAATGACCAGCCGCCCGTGCTCAAGAAAGAGAAGCCCCTGAGCCAAACCAATGGGGCCCACTACTCCCCACTGACCTCCGACGAGGAGCCGGGCTCTGAGGACGAGCAAGGCAGCACCAGGTGAGGTACAGGGCTGGGCTGGGCGGGCACTCCATCCTTGGGAGAAGGACGTCCACTGGCAGGGCTCTGAAGGACAAAGCCCCCTGTGGTCATGTGTGACCTCCTAGGGACAGGCAGCTTCCACGTGCCATTAGTTGGGGGCAGTGCAGGGGTTCTTAACAATCACCCCCCATCTGCTCCCCCTCCCTCAGCCCCTGCCACCTACCATTCACTTTCTGTCTCCATAACTCTGACTGCTCTAGGACTCTCACGACACTGAGCACACTGTCCTCAAGGTTCATCCACGTCGTAGCAGATGTCAGACTGTCCTTCCTCTTTCAGCCTCAGTGATCTAGTGTGGATGGACCACATTTTGTTTGTCCATTTATCTGTCCATGAACAATGGGATTTCTTCCAGATTTTAGCTATTGTGAATGGTGCTACTTGAACAGTCATACGCATGTTTCTCATTTGTCGCAATTTACCTCATATGAAGTGGAATTGCTGGGTCACATGGTCATTCTTCTGTGTTTAATTGTGTGAGGAACCACCATCCTGTTTTCCGCAGTGGCTGGTCCATTGTCTGTTTCCACCAACCACTCCCTCAGGTTCCAATTTCCCCACGTGCTCACCAGCATTTGTTACTGTCTTATTTCATTCTTGATAATAATAGTCATTCTTATGGGTGTAAAGTCATGTCTTGTCCTGGTCCTTTCATCTCCCTGAGAACTAGTGATGTTGAGCATCTTCTCATGTGCTGGTTGGTTGTCTGTTCAGGGTCCTTGGCTCCACCTTTAATTAAGTGTCCTTTGTTGAGTGATGAGAGTTCTTTATTTTGGATAATGATCCCTTATCAGGTACCTGGTGTGACAATGTCCCCTCTCTCCCTGAGTCGTCTCTTTACTTGCTTGCTGGTGTCCTTTGAAGCATGAAAGTGCTAAATTTTGACAGTCCCATTTACCTGTTTTCTTTCATTGCCTGTACTCTTGGTGTCTCGTCAGAGTTATTTCATTTTGCTCCTCTCCCATGTGCATACATTGTGTTCTCGGAAATTGCACTCGGTGTTCTTTGTCTCAGGCACTTTCAACTTACTGGTTCCCAAATCCTTTCGGAAGTTCTGTCTCAGGAGGCCACACTGACCTTAAGACCATAATACAGTGACACATAGAATGCACACCATTTATAATTTGGTGCTGCTACAAATTCCACATCGCTGCAGCACAGACGTCCTACATGTTCCATGCCGGCACAGTATACACGACACAGTATACCACAGCAAGCACTGGGGTTTTAAACAGCTTGAGAGACGGTCCCATTTGGGACCTCTGTGTGTCTCTGTATTTGGGGAAACAAAGTCCCTGTTCCTCTGTAGCAGCTGAGCCTTCAGCTCTGTCCCCATACCAGGACAGCATTGTGCCAGCAGTGGGGCCACAGCACGGGTGTGAGGGGCACTAGGGTCTGCCTGGCAGTCATGGGTTCTCCTCAAAGGAGGTCTGCGGGCAGGCAGGCTGTGCGTCTACTGCTGCCCACCCCCCCTGGGCAACTGAGTACACATATAGCTCTTAGCATGCACAGGGATTTCAAACAGTCATCTTTTTTTTTTTTCTTGATAGAATTGAGAGAAAAATTGCAACTATCTCCTTAGAAAGCAAATCTCCTCCGAAAACCTTAGAAAATGGTGAGTAACAGTGCTCCATTGCATGAGTCCCCAGGGCTAGGTCACATGCCCATCAGTTTTGCACAGGCGTTCCTGAGCACAGTGTGCCAGGAAGGCCAGTCTCGGTGCTGCCAGGTGCCACATCCGCGGTTGCATGGGTAGCGGACCTGTTTCCTTCCTGGTTAAATGGCAGAGTCTGATTTACGTTGACTCGCCCACCCACTGGCCCTCCCTCCCGCAGAAGCTCTCCTTTTGTCTTCACCTTCTCCTATAGTCCTACCCTAACCACACACAAGGCCAACCTTTTCTGGGTGGAAGGGCATCATTCTGAGCTATGGTGGTCTGAGCCCATGCAGCTCCCTCCCAGACCCCCTCGGAGACTTTGCTCCTGCCCCATGCAGCCCCTCAGACGCACCCAGGCCTCAGCCCCTGCCTCTCCTCGTCAGGTGGCAGTCTGATAGGAAGGAAGCCGGTGCCCTCCAGCGAGCCCATCAACAGCAGCAAGTGGAAGTCCACCTTCTCGCCCATCGCCGACCTCAGCCTGGCCAAGGCTGCCGACAGCCCACTACAGGCCAGCTCCGCTCTGAGCCAGAACTCCCTGTTCGCTTTCCGGCCCGCCCTAGAGGAGCTTGGCTCGGTTGATGCCAAGCTGGCCGCCCACCCCAGGAAGAGCTTCCCGGGTGCACTGTCAGGGGCTGGCGGGCTGAGTCCCGTCAGCAACCCTCCCAACGGCTTTGCCTTCAGCGGGGGCCTGGCTGCCGACCTCAGTTTACACAGCTTCAGTGATGGTGCTTCTCTCTCCCACAAGGCCCCTGAGGCGACCAGCCTGGGTGCCCCCCTGAGCTTTTCCGCCCCTAGGGGCAAGGAGGGCAGCACAGAGCCTGGCCCCTTTGTGAACAAGAGGCAGCTGGATGTATTGGGTGGCCCAAAAGGCGAGGGGGTCAAGGGCAGGGAGGCAGAGGGGGGCCTGCCCATGTGCACACCCTCAGACAAGGCCTTGTCGCATGGCAAGGTGGGCAAGGGCCGGGACCGTGAGCCCGACTTCAAGAATGGCCACAATCTCTTCATTTCCGCCGCTGCCGTGCCTACTGGGGGCCTCCTCAGCGGTCCAGGCCTCACCACAGCAGTGTCCTCAGCAGGCGGCACAGCCCCCTCCTCCCAGACACACCGGCCCTTCCTGGGCACTTTCGCACCTGGCCCACAGTTTGCCTTGGGCCCCATGTCCCTGCAGGCCAACCTAGGCTCGTCTGTGCTGCAGTCCTTGTTCAGCTCTGTGCCGGCTGCCGCTGGCCTAGTGCACGTCTCATCAGCTGCAACAAGACTGACCAACTCGCATGCCATGGGCAGCTTTTCCTCTGGTGTGGCAGGCGGTGCAGTTGGAGGTAGGCAGAAGCGCGTCTCTCCTGTCTGACTCTGGTCCCACGGGACCTGCTGTGGGGTCTGAGATGCCAAGCCATTGCCAAGGTGTCCTGTACTACTGGGTTTAATCACAACTGCTTTACAGGTTCCCTTCCAGAACCCTCTAAGGGATGAGAGGCTGTCCTCGTGTGTCTCTTTGTGTCCACTTTGCACCTGCCACCTTGTTCCTTTTCATGAAACACAGATGTGACTGTCACATGGGCAGAGCACTCATGCGTGAGTTGGCCTGTCAGGCTCTCCAGTTGTGACAGTGTCTCATACCTTCAAGAGAGCTGGCGCCGTGACTAGGGTTTTTCTGCCTCCCCATGGAGGTCACTGTCAGATCTGAAACAGCCTGTGGGCTCTGGGCAGCTCTGGGGACTGGTATTGGGAAGAGAGTAGCCACAGCACCTACTGCACTGTGTGTAGGGTGGACTGGAGCCACGAGGTTGGGCCCTCTGTGGTCCCAGACCTCCACAGGTGGCTCCTTGTTGGGCATAGGTGGGCGAGATGCTCACAGTGGGAAGCCCAGGAGGGCATGCTGAGGGGGGTGTGGCCCAGGGCCATCCTGCAGGTAAGTCTCACCTGGCCACCTGCACTCCTGCTGCCTGCTGCTTTGTCCCTGCACCTGCGTGCACTCAGAGCTGCGGCTACTGTCTGCTTCCCCTTTTTTGCGTGTGTCTCTTCGCTTGCCTGGAGAATGCCCGCCTGTTGAAGCTGAGTTTTTCTCTCCTGTTTGCAGGTATCTTTAACCACGCGGTGCCTTCCTCCTCCACTCATCCGTTTGGAACCAGTTTCGGCAGCGGGGCTGCTTGTCGCAGCACCACGCTGAGCTTAACCCCCATGCAGGCGGTGGCCAGTACCCCCGCCTCTTCCTTTCAGGCCCTGTCCTCTGTGGAGACGAGGCAGCCCCCACCCCAGCCTCCTCTGCCCATGAGTCGTCCCCCTGCGGGGCCACCAGCACTCCACGAGCCCCCCCCTCCTAACGTCGCCTTGCCTCCTACTCCCGTGATGCTCCCTGCTAACTCTGAGCCCGTGGTCCTACAGAAACTTGCGCCCCTCCCGTCTAACCAAGCTTTCTTACCTGCTTCCTCTGCTGCCTCTCTGCCTTCTGCTAACGCCTCTCTGTCCATCAAGCTCGCCTCCCTCCCACACAAGGTCTCCCGCCCCTCTTTCATGGTGCACCACCAGTCCCTGCCAGGGCTGGCCCTGGCCCAGGCCTCGCCCATGATCCCGCAGGCCAGCTCCACGGGGCCATCCGCCATGTGGGTTTCCCTTGGCATGCCGCCTCCTTATGCCGCGCGCCTTGCGGGGGTTAAGCCGCGATAAAGACCTTGGTTAGCTAGCCGTTCTGTTCTGTAAGGTAAGGCTAGAGCCCAATCAGGTGGCCCGTACAAGAAACTCACCTGTCCTTTTTTCCACAGAGAGTGGACGAGCCCGCAGGGCTCTGCAGAGGGGCCTGGGACTGTCGGTTCTGAGAGGTCTCAAGAAAAAATGAGCACAGGGCGGGAAGGGAGAGCATGGCAGCCATGCATGTCAGCCTCTGAGTGCAGCCTGAGCACCACCCAGGCTTGGGAGGGCATGACCTCGTGCATATCAGACCTTCCCACCAGGTCCCATGGTGCTCCAGCCCAAGGGGGCAGCAGTTCAGGGAGGCCCTACAGGCTAGGCGGACAGGGACTGTGCATTAAGTCCTACAGGGATGGGGCCATCGGCCTGGCCCATACTGCCCAGCTCCATCTTGCTGCCACACTCCAGTTGTGTGTCTGTGCGGTCAGAGACAGGCAGCCCCGCTGTGGGGCCGTGGGGGCAGCTCTGAATCTCAGCATTGCCCTTTGTCCACTCTTGGGCCTCTGTCCAGCTTGCTTCATTTAATGTATGTGGTTTTAGGAAAATGCCCTGTGCTCGAGGCCCTTGGTATTTAGCAGGCTTTCAGAAGATGGTGGTTGTGCGTTGAGCTACTTAACTAAAGGTCCCTGCCTGCAGGCCCCAACCCACATGAACCAGTGGCCACAGGAAGGGCTTCCTGGGCAGGAGGTCAGTACTCCACTGGCCTCCAAGGAACTGGGCCCATGCATTTTGGCATGCATTTTGGTGGTGGCAGAAGAGAGTAGTGTAGGAGGGACCGGACTTTTGCAATGGGTAAGGAAGGTGGTTGTGAGGCCTTCAAGGAAGCCATCTGCTCCTCTGCTTGCTGTGAGGGCATTAGACAGCTGGGCCTCTGGAGCAGCTGACCCAGCCACTGCTGGTAGGGCAAAGCGCCCTCCTGGGCGAGTCCGCAGCTGATGAGATGAGTACTCCAGGTAAAAGTTGGGGGCTAACTGGGTGCTGGGAGTGAGGTAGGTCTACCTACTGTACTTGGCTGTCTGCCTGTGTTTAAGTGGAAACAGACAAGGCCGCAGAGAGTCCAACAGCCCTCTAATGGGAGCTCAAGTCTGGGGATGGACAGTGCCTTGGTCCTGGTGGAAAAGCCGGAAGGTAGGGTGGCTCCAGTTCATAGTGTCCTCATGTTGTCAGAGTGGGGACTGTGCCTGGTACTGGCTTGAAGAGGTCAGAGGTGTGTAAATGGAAGGATCTGGGTGTCAGCCTCCCTGTCCTGACCCACAGTGGACAGCTGCTTTCCATCCTATCCTGGGCCCATCATAGATGGTCTCCCCAGACTGGACAGTGATGACCTCACTTCCAGGGCCTGTCAGTGGGGCTGACCATAGGTGCAGCACCCCTCTTTCCATGAGCTGGCATGTGGTGACCAGGGAGGGTCTCGGTTCCAAGGCTGCCAGGGAGGAGGGGAGGCTGGGACCCAGTGCCCCATGAAGGGCCTTGGGGTGGTGACCTCCTGCCTTTGACTATACCAGGGGTATGGCATAATGGTGTCTGCAATGACCAAGTTCCTTCCATCCGTCTGTAGGCTTTGGTTCCCAGCCTGGGGATGTGTGGGCTTCTCTGAGTGAAGACACTAATGCTGTACTGCATTTCCTCCTGCGCTGGTCTCTGCAGGTAACTAGGATTTCTACCTCAACCTCGAGACCTGTGCAAGGACAGGTGGGCCATGAGGCTGGTGGCCAACCAGATGGCTGGACAGACCGAGGACAAGGCTCTGCTGTGAGTCCACGCTGCGCAGACCTGCGGGAGATGCTGGGCCTGTCTCCAGCTTACTGTCGATAGTTTTAGATAAAGTATTTATCGTTTTTTAAAAAGTATAAACAATTTTGACTTATTCCATGGAAGTCATAAAGGCAACCTATTAAGAAATGTAAATACTATATATGAGAGGATCTATATAAAGACATCGACCCAACGGACTGGCCCGCCAGCGGAGATGCCAATAGCCGGGCCCGGTGCTATCTCATCGCCAGGCCTCGCCGTCTCCATGTTCTCTTGGTGCTGACTCGAGGTTGACCAACGCCAAAACCAGTCCTTGACGCGCCTGCCCTGTCATCCCCACACTTTCCCATACCAAAGGCACGCCTGTCTCCTGGTCGAGGGTGGTTCCCTTGGTTTTTAATGCCCCTTGGAAAAGGCCCCCTCCCCCACCCCGTCACTGTGAATGCTCCAGCCAGATCGTCAGCCCTGGTCCCCGGGATGGCACCTTTGGCATAGGAAGGGCCAGTGGGTAGCCTCCAGATGCTGCTCAAAGGAGGGCTGCTGTGAGTGGTGCTCGTGGGGCAGGTCTGGTACTTGACTCCAATGTGGGGCTCTGGGGAGCAAGTGCTTTATCTGTATGTCTGTACTGTCTTGGGCTTGTGCAGTCCGGGTGTGCTGGCCGGGTCGTGGGGCAGGTTAGCCGTGGGTGCCTGGTGTGTCTGTACAGAAAAGAGTCACGCTGACAAGTGACAGTATTTTATATAGATGTGATGAAAATTTATAAATTTCATAGACTTGACTTCATTTATTTTTAGATGGTATTAATGCACAGTAAACTTTAAGAAAAAAGAAAATTGAGGGGGGAAACCTTTTTATTTATTCAAGTGTACACAAGTGGCATTGGCCTAGGGCCAGAACGCTCCGCATCCCCCTGGTCAGTCCATGCTGCTGCTCCATGGCCCTTCAGTCCCATGACTGGGGTGACAACTGCCCTCACACTGGAGCAGTGTCCATGGTGCTTAGGAAAAAATGCACCTCGGGTGATCGAGGGCAAAGGCTGGCTTTGCAGGAAGGTAGGAGAGCTGTTTGGATGCTTCCAGAGGTTGCCAAAAGGTTCTTGGGTTCCTCCAGCGCTGAAGTCTCAACCAGTCCTGGGTCTCTCAGTTGAGCAATGTTTGTGTGTTGTCCCTGAAAGGGCGTTTCCAGAAGCCTTCAGTCCTCTTGAAGGGCAGTCAGCCAAAGGTCCTGGCTGGCAGGGGGACCTGGACCCTGAGAGTGGGGTGCTCCAGCCTGGGTGAGCTCAGTCAGAGCCCTGGCTGCTCTGGTGCTTGTCCCCCATGATGTGGCACCACCAAGGAACATGGAAACTCAAAGCCTCAAGTTCCCACTTTCCCTACCCTGGCCAGTGCAGCCCATTCCTCCAGATGTGGTTGCCAGGGGCCTCTGCCTGCCTGGGAGGGTTGCTATGGCAGGCCTCACCTGGCCCCTCCCCCTCTTGATTGGGGTCAGGGCTGGAGCTGGCCTTTCTGGGGGGTGGGCATTTTGTGGAACACAGGCCCAAAAGGGTGCAGAGCAGGCTTGGCTGTTGACCTCATTTCCTCAGGTGGGTCCTGGTAGAGCCCTGCCTCTTGCTTGCCCTGGGGTGGTGCCTGGCCCAGAATAATAGTTGAGGCTGAAGATGGTGCTTGGACAGGTTTTCATAACTGGCTGTCCTGTAACTGCTGCCCTGGCTCCCTTACCTCCAGGTGTGTGCTTTTGGCACACGAAGGTGCTGTGCTCACCCCGTATCCCACAACCCCATCCCCAGCACAGGGCAGCACCCTTCTCCATGTTGGGAACACAGGAATCCCTAAAAAGCTGCAGGGCTAACAGTAGGAAAAGTCAGCAGGTGGCAAGTCCCCAGTCTGGAACCAACAGTCCTGTACTCAACACTGCATCACTTCATGGTGACTGTACACCACTGTGTAGGACTTACTACTGATGTGCCATGTCTGTGCTCCCCACCAAACCAAGTCTGCCCAATAGGCAGAGCTGGGTTCTTCTGGTTAACACTGTGGTCTCCTTTCTGGGCCCATCCCCCAGCCCTCCTGACTGTAAGATCGAATGGCCGCTGTTGGCAGCAAAGGCAGCTGCAGGGGGGAAGGCCAAATGAACGACCCCGCTGCCACTGTGGGGAACGAGTTCTAGTCTCTGGGCAGAGATCCGGTGCTGCTCTGACTGCGGGCAACTTCCGAGAAGCCCAGGGCTGTGAGGGCACTTTGCTCAGGAAAATCTAATTCAGAACACCCTCCCAGTCAGGAGGAGCCAGCCTTCCCTTCCATTTCTGACTTGTGATTATTTAAGACACACTTGCCCCTTTATTTATCGGCACCGTCGCAGGAGACTTCATTTCCCCACCACCCTGTCATTCCCATTTACATGGTCCATCCACGCCAGCTTGTGTGGCTTGTGTCTCGTGTGTCAATGACCTTGACTGTTATTCAGACTGGCCCTGCTTTGTCATTCTGGTAGACCATGTTTCAGTTGGGGTCGCTGGTGTGGCCCATCCCTTTGGGTTGCTGGCTTGACCCTCTTTTCCTAAGGAAACCCCACTGCACTCTGATTTCCATCTCTAGACTGTAATAAAATGTTTGTTTTCACTTGAACCTGGTCTGCTGGCATTTGTCCCTGGTTACCACATGCTGAGACCTTAGGGACTTGAGGGTCCCACCTGGGGAGGATGGGATGGTCATACACAGCAGAAGCCCAGCCTGCTCCTGAAGCAGCTGCTGTGACTGGCAGACAGGGAGTGCCCACCTCTGGGAAGCCTGGCCCCTCTTAAGGATTACATCTGACTAAGTCAGCCCCCCCCCCCCCGCCCGAATAGTCCTTCTGATGAACTAAAACCAAGCCCCTCCCATGATTCCCCCACCTGCACTTAAGGGGGAGGCCTGGGACTGGAGGTGGGATCATGGGCCATCTGAGGATCCCTTCACCACCACCCTCATTTTCCCTTAAGGCCTGTGAGCAGGGCTCCCAGCATTTCCTGCCTTTCTAGGCTCTAGGTTGTGGGTCTCCTCCCTTCAATTTGGGCAGCCCAGCCTCTTCCTCCCAGACACTTAAACCTCAGCCTGGAGAGGACCTCTGATCCCCAGGAACCTCACTTCCCTCAGGAACCAGCTCTGCCAGCCTGTAGTGGACATACAGCCCTCTTTGCATTCATTGCACCACTGACCCCACGTGGAAAAGAGGTACCTTTATTTGAACAGAACAAGCATGCCAGCTTGAGAGCAGAAACTTCCAGCTCTGTCCAGAGGTGTTGGCTGGGTCCTGGCCCTCAGCAGAATTCACAGCAGTCCAGGAGGCGCGGCTCCCGCGCCCTTCACAGCTTTATCGAGCTTCATACATTCAGCCTGCACAGGGCGAGAGAGCTGCGCCGGCCTCAGGCACCCACCGGGCCCTAGATGGACGAGCCCCAGAAGCCAGGCACAGCTCCTGAGAGTAGACACTCGTCCCCTAGCAGCAGCATGTGGCACTGAGAGGTGCTGGACTAGTCTGATAGGTCCCAAGGCAGGACAGCCTCTGCCCGCCCTCACAAGCCTTGGGTTATTGAAGTCTTTAAGCCAAAACACCTCACTCCGAAAATCCAGGTTTGGCCAGGAAACCCAGGGCTCGGCGAGGGTGGGGAGGGCTCCTTCAGGCCCCAGTGAGTCAAGCTGAGGAGCCCAGGCCCAACCCTAGACTCATGCCTTCAAGCCACTCAGCTGGAACCGGGCCTCCTCCGATATGCCGAACTGTTCCAGGGGGTCCTGTGTGGTAGATGGGTAGCATGAGCCCTGGTCCAGGAGCAACCCCCCACTTCCCATGCCCTGTGCACACCTTGCCAGTCATCTTCTGGATTTCATTCCTGTAGAAGATGACGCTCCTGCGCATGAACTCGTAGCTGGGGAAGGAAGTAGCCTGTGCTCATAGGGCCTGGCTCTGCCCCTGCCCCAGGCCCCCAGGCCAGCCCACACCCCACACCCCACCTGGCTCGACGCAGAGCCCCCATCCACTCCTGACACTGCTCCTCGCTGCAGCACTCAAAGTGATACTTCCTCTCCGGATCCTCGATGAAGCCTGCAGAGGAAGGGGCCCCAGTTTCTCCCTGCTCACTCTCACCTCCACCCATGCTGGCCATAGGTGTTAGCTTCCTATTGCCACTGTCCACAACTGTTCCCTCCTCCAGTCCCAGCTTGGGGTTGTTGCTTCTCACTAACTATGGACTAAATTGTATCCCCCAAAAGGGTGTGTTCAAAATCTAGCTTCTGAAACCTAAGAATAGCGCCTATATGGACACAGGTAGTACAGGTGTAAAGATAAGGTCACACTGGAGTGGGGTGGATTCCTAATACAATAAAATTGGTGTACTTATAAAAAGGAAAAACTTGATCACAGACAAGCAGGAGAAAGGCCACAAGACTATGGGGGCAGAGATGAAGGAGATGCTTGTATAAGCCGAGAAACGCTAAAGATTGCCAAAGATCTCCAGAAACTGGGAGAGCATAGCACAGATTCTCCCTCAGAAGGAATCAGTCCTGCTGACTCCCCAACCTTGAACTTCTGCACTCTAGCACTAGGAGAAATAAATTTTTGTTGTTGAAGCCCCGCGGTGTGTGACACCTAGTTAATGCCATTACAGGAAACCAGAAGCTCCGCCTTCCTCTGCAGACTCGACCCTCTCAAGTGGAAGCAACCCAAAAGGGCAATGCTCGCCAACCTGGAGTGAAAATCCTGGTGGCCTTGGCGGTGGTAGTTAGGAGGTGGCTGGGACGGGTGCGCACAGCCTGCCCCACAAAAAAGAAACCCAAATCGGCCAGGGACGGCGGACTTTGTTTCTGGGGAGGGGCAGAGCAGAGCTGGGGTCACCTGTCTAGTCCCCGAATCCCGCACTCACTGATGGAGAAGCCGTTGGGCTCTTCGTGGGTGACTCTGCAGTGCTCCAATAGCAGGGCTCCGACAGGCTGCGGGGCAGACGGGTCGAATGGGCGAGCCTCCCCACGACCATAGCCCCCCGATCGCAGCCCGGGGCCCGCCTCCCTGCCGCCCTACCTCGGCCTCATCAGTCCGGAAGTAGAAGAGGAAATTGACCACCAGCTTCACCAGCCTGCGCTTCACCACTGCGGACACAGGGCGGGCTCGCGCAGGCTCGGAGACCGCCAATGCCCCTCCGACCCACTGCCCCACCCGCCCAGTCCCCAGCCCACAGCCTCTGCCCCGCTTACCGCTGCCCTTCTTGGGGCCCCGCATGCCTAGCTCGGCCGCCAAGTCGGCCGGCTGCCGGGACAACGCCTGCAGTTCCTTCTCGTTGTAGCGCATGGTGCCCCAAGCCCAGAACGCGGAGGGCGGACAGCAACCTCCCGGCCACCGTCCCCACTTACACCAAAAAATTTCCACAGCGCTTTCCCGGAAGCGCTCCCGAAGCTATTGCGCTTGCGCGGTCCCTGACCCCTCGTCCTGTCAATCACCGGCCAGGGGCCACGGGAACTTAGTAGAGCAAGGATTCGTGGGGCGTACGGGATAGTGGGCGAGACTGATAGTCATTACATGCAATAAGTTGGACCCGGGGTGCAAACAAAGCGCCCCTACGACTGATGGCGCCCGTTACTGAAATAGACAAGACCAGGAGGAGGAGGGGAGGCCCGGAAACGCTGTCCTCGGGCGCGTTAAACCGACTGAGAATTGTTTGGAGAGCCTGGTGGACATGTGTACTTCGTCATCCTGCCTGCATTTTTTCAGGCGCACCCTCTCCCTCGCGCCTCCAGTGTCTTGCTCCCGCCTCTGAGTGGGCCGAACATGCGCACATGGGAAGTCCCGGCCCGTTTACCCCCGGAAGTGCTTCCTTAGCCCGCGGCGCATGCGCGCTGGGGCGTAGTCGTAGTGTTGGTGAAGGCTGAAAAGTCGACGGAACGGCGGCCTTGTTTGCAGGTAAGGAGAGAAGCGAGAGCGGCAAGCGCAGATCCGGGAGTTCCCTGGAAGGAAGCAAAGATGGGTGAGGGGCGTCTGCGGCGCGGGCTGAGGACGGACGGCTGCGTCGCCCACTACTGAGGAATGTCGGGCCTGTCTCCTGGGCGTCCACCCAAGCCCCGCTCGTGTGAAACTTTTCAATGACCCGCTGAGATCGAGTCGGCGTCGCAGCTCACATGGCGCCTTCCGGTTAACCGAGGACCTCTGTGAGCACAAATTTGCGTCCGTTGACTGGCTCTGTGGTCCGGAAGTCCCACGATTCCGCTGAGCCTCCGTTTCTATATCCGGAATGAGAGCAACAGTAGTTACCGGTTCCAGGCCAACTGAATAAAAATTACGGTCCTGGGGAAAGAGATCCCAACACCGCGCCGAAGGCCACCAGAGCCCGTTAGCTGGCCACATTTCGCCAGCAAAGCTCAGAGGTTGTTAAACGACTTGCCCATGGGTCACTTGGATGCCCCACCGCTCTTTCCTATATACCCTTTGGTAACGCAGAACGAGCGACAGAAGCTACCGATAATAATTTGTTTTCCAGGTTTAAGGTGATAAAAAGACAAGTCGTCGTCCCCCCCCGCCCCGCATAAAAAGCTGTCGCGCATCCCTGCTCCTTGGTCCCAGAGGCCGCTTCTGCTCAATGATTAAAGCCGGCTCTTTGTAAATAGCGACTCTTTCTGGATGTGCCGCTTTTAGACGCGACTTTCTGAGTTCCTGCTGTGATTGATGAGGTCTTATTTCTGCCTCCCACCCATCCACTCCAACTTCATCCTCCACACTAGATATGCTTCTGTCGTGAGCATTAGTCAAATCATTAGTTCTGTTTTCTGAGACTGAAAATAAGATTCCCTGTTAAGGCAAGTAGCATGTTCACCTGTGCTGCTTTTCCTGTACTGTCCTTTTTTTCTCCTCAAAGCTGATTTTCTTTGCTAGCTGTTAATGTTTTCCTCAAAACTCCAGCACCTCACACAGCGATGGGTTGTATTTTTCCACAGGCTTAAACGAACCAGTACTTTTTTTTTCTTTTCCCATGGAAACATTTCTCCCAGACGCTGGCATTCTCTTGCTCTGCTTTGTTCTGCTTGCTTACAGCGAAGCAGTTGTCCTAGAACTTTATGTTAGTTCTCTCCTAAGTTGGCCTCTGGTTTGTTTTTTGGGGGGGGGCGGGGGGTAAGATTTTATTTATTTATTTATTTTTAGAGAGGGAAACATCAGTGTGTGGTTGCCTCTTGTGCACCCCCTACTGGGGACCTGACCTGCAACCCTTTGGTTGGCAGGCCGGCATTCAATCAATCCACTGAGTCGCACCAGCCAGGGCTGGCTTCTGTTTTCAATCTAATGATATCCTCCTCTTCCTTCTGTAAGCTCATATCCTAGTAGTTTTCAAAGAAATTGATTAATTCATTTTTGATTCATAATTGATTTTTGAGTGCTTGGTTATTTGAAAATGGCTCTATTTGCCCTCACAGTTTGGGTATAAAATTAAAATTCGGGGTTGAAAATCTACATTGAGATGTGAGAGTGTTGCTCCTCTTACCGGTTCAGTGCTGTTCTGAAAGGCCTGGCCCTGTTCTGCTTTCTGACCTTTTCCTTCCTTCTGTCTGGTAGAAACAAGGTTTTCCTCAATGCTGTAAAGTTTCATGAGCCATTTATGGAAGGTCTTTTTGTTTCTGTAGGAAGAATTAGGTCCTTTCAATCCTGGGACATTTCCTATTCTTTGGTAATGTTTATCTCTGTTTTTTCTGTTCTCACTCTGGAATTTCATCTAGGTTCTTGCTCTGCTTGTACTTGTTTATATTTTGTTCTCTTTTATAAGAGATTGCTTTGACTTTTATTTACTTTAAAGATTTTTTAAAATTTATTACTTTTTAAGATTTTATTTATCTTTAGAGAGAGGGGAAGGGAGGGAGAGAGGGAATCATCAGTGTGTGGTTGCCTCTAACACACTCCCCACTGGGAATCTGGCCCACAACCCAGGCATGTGCACTGACTGGGAATCAAACTGGTGGCCCTTTGGTTTTCAAGCTGGCACTCAGTCCACTGAGCCACACCAGCTAGGGCTCAATTTATTTATTTTTAGAGAGAGAGGAAGGGAGGGAGAGAGACAGGGAGAGATACATTGGTTTCCTCTCAAACGTCCCCAAATGGGGACCTGGCCTGTAACCCAGGCATATGCCCTGACCAGGAATCAAACCAGGCCAGGCTTTCAGGCCAGCAGTCAATCCACTGAATAGCCAGGACTCTTTGAGATACCAAAAAAAAAAAAAAAAAGGTTTTATTGATGGCTTTTTTTTTTAAGATTGTATATATTTATTTTTAGAGAGAAAGGAAGGGAGGGAGGAAGAGAAGGAGAGAAACATCAGTTTGTGGTTGCCTCTCACATGTCCCGTACTGGAAACCTGGCTGGCAACCCAGGCATGTGTCCTGACTGGAAGTCCATTCAGTCCATCAGTTTGCAGGCTGGCACTCAATCCACTGAGCCATACCAGCCAGGGCTCTTGACTGATTTTTAAAGAGAGTGAGAGCCTTGACTGGTATAGTTCAGTGGGTTGGGTATCATCCTGCAAACCAAAAGGTTGACAGTTCGATTCCTGGTCAGGGCACATACCTGGCCAGGTCCCTGTTGGGGGTGAATGAGAGGCAACCAATTGATGTTTCTCTCCCTTTCTTTCTCCCTCCCTTCCCCCCTCTCTAAAAATAAATAAATAAATAAAATCTTTTTAAAGGGAGAGAAACATCGCTTTGTTGTTCCACTTATTGATGCATTCATTGGTTGATTATTGTATGTGCCCTGACCAGTGATTGAAACCATGACCTTGGCATATGGCAACAGTGCTCTACCAACTGAGTACCTGGCCAAAGCAGATTTCTTTGACTCTTACCTCTAAGCATTTGTATTCAGTTGTCTGGATCATCCTGTCTCTACTTTCCAAGGGTTCATTTGCCAGGCTGCCCTTTGGCATACTGTTCTAGTTTTGTTTTTTTTAAAAAAGGATTTTATGTACTTATTTTTAATATAATTAATTAACTCATCAGAGAGAAGGGAAGGGAGGGAGGGAAGCATCAAGTCGGTTGTCTCTCACATGCGCCTTGACTGGGGACTGAACCCACAGCCCAGGCAGGTGTCCAGACAATAGAGCCTGGGATATTTTTTGCTTTGCGGGACAACATGCAACCAAGTCAGGGTGTGAGCCACACCAGTCAGGGTTCCTATTCTAGTTTTATGGTACAGTGCCTTCTCTCATAATTAAGGAGGATGTTATCTTCTATTGAGGTTTCCATTGGCTTTCTTTCTCCTTGGGTGCATTGGGACTTTTCTGTCTATTACGTGAAGTTACCAGCTCTTTGTGTGAGAGCCATCCTTCTTATCTTGTGGGTCTCACTGCTCAGTGGGCCTGGCAAGGAGCTGGTATTTTCTTCGGGGCATGGAGGATCCTTCAACTCATAGTGTCTGAGAATACTTTTCCCTGGCTCTCTTTCCCCAGAATGTCTCCTGAAGTTCCCCCAGTCTGGGGGCCTCCTGGCTGGGTCAGTAGGCAGGTTTTGGTGGACTCTCCCCTCTCTCCAACCTGGCCCTTGCCCACAGCCTCTCTTGTGCCTGCATCTCTCACCTGAGAGGCCCCTCATTCTAGTTCTTCTGAATCCAAAACTGATTTCCCCGGCGGAGCTGAGGGTACCAGGGCAGGGACCTTATTCGCAGGGTGTTGTTCAGAGTGGGGTTCTGCCAGGGGTGGGATGACGTAAGCTATGAGTAACCAGCAGCTTGGTTTCTGATAGTTAACTTATTTTCACTCTTAATTTGGTGAGCAATTAAGTATCATGTTTTGCTATGTATAATGCACATCCATGTTTTTTGCCCTAACTTTCAGGGAAAAAATCGTTCATTTAAATGTTTTACCTCAATTTTTAATTTATTTATATTCAGTAACAAAACCAATTATTGTATTCCAGGGTATTATTTTGCATATGGCTATTGTTATTGCTTTCTAGAGTTGCACTTTTAATGCATAAGCATAGGTAAAAGAATTAAAAATGTTTACATAGATATGGAATTAGTACTACCCGTATATAATGCATATCCTTATTTTTCCCTCAAAAATTTGGGCAAAACAGTGCACATTGTACACAGCAAAATATGGGTATTTGCTTGGGTTTGGATTTTCCTAAGTCATTCAGGTTTCTTGCAGCAGGTACTTTTCTTAGCACCAGCTGGCCACTAGCGATTTAGGAGCTTATTCTGGCCATTTCAGAAGGAACTGGGCTTGTTCCAGTCCCAGGAAGAACGGAGATTGGTCTCTTGGGGGTTTTTAGATGAGGCTTGGGAATAGGGGTGGGATGGCAGGAGTGAGGAGTGAGAAAGGAGGGTGAGCATGCTGTCTTCTCCCTTGCCTACTCCTTCTCCCAGGCCTGAATACCCTGGGCCCAGGGGAGTCCCAGTGACAGCTGCCACTTTCTCGGCTCACTGCCTCTTCCTTGGCTGCAGGTTTTTCCCTAGATTGGTAGAGTCCCAAGGCCCTCACCATGGACTTCCAGCATCGTCCAGGGGGCAAGACTGGGAGTGGGGGCGTGGCCTCCTCTTCGGAGAGCAACCGTGACCGCAGGGAGCGCCTCCGGCAATTGGCCCTGGAGACCATCGACATCAACAAGGTGAGGTGGGGCCAGGCGGGGTCCCCCACAGCCTACTTCTCACCCTGGAGCCACGTTCCAGATGCTTGCACCTGTGCTCTGGAGCGCTGCCTGGCTCTCTGGGCCTCGGGCTTCTCCTCATCTGTAAACAGGGAGCCTAACCTAAAGCAGCAGGTCTCCACTGCTCACCCAAGACTGTCTGCTGTTAGTGACCCTACCTTTGAAGGTTTTTCAGTTTTTGTACTGTGTAAGACATTTTGGTTTTGTTCGTTTAATCTGCTAGCGCCATGGCAATCTCCAGTGGAGGGGCCATGATGGTATCACATGAATTGATACCATTCCAGCCATAGGCAGAGAAGGGCCACGTTTCAGTTCAGCCACAGCCACACAGGGCTATTAGTAGACCAGTTCTCCCCTTGGGCACTGCCGACGTTGGTCAGCAGCAGTCTGCGGGGGACCATCCTGGTCACTGTGGAGTGTCGAGCAGCATCCCTGTCCCCCAATTCCAGAATTACCCCCAATTATGACCACAGATGTCCCCAGATTTCTCCCAGTGGCCCCTGGGGCAGAATGGCCCGTGTGAGAGCCGAGCAGTCAATGTGCAGTTCACCATAGACTTTGAAACCCCTGAGGTGTGTGGGGCCCTTGCATGTGCCTGGCACCCCCAAAACTCCTCAGGCCTCACTTGTGATACTAGTTCCTGTGATACTGGTTACTGTCCCCATTATCCAGATGAAGAAACAGTTGGTGATGCGGGGCGGGGGTCATTGTCAAAGATGACAGTCCCTGGGCGGTCAGTTTAGGATTTGAACCCCGAAAGTCTGCTCTGTGACTGCAGTCAGCAGCGCTGCCCTGATGCCCCAGTGTATGTAGTCACCTGTCCAGTGCACAGGACTTGTGGAGACCTGGGTCTTCGTGGCCTTTCCCTTAACCCACTTTCTGGTGCTCTGCCTTGCTCTGTGACACTTGGAAGGCTGGTGGGATTTGTGGCCAGATCCCTGCCTGGCCCAGGAGATGGATGACCAGCAGTGCTCGTTGGGCCCTGTGTCCTTCCAGATCCAAAACTGCTACCAGTGTAGGACCAGGGACTCCCCAGAGTCCCTGCTGCCCAGAATGTGGTCCAGGGACCAGCAGTGTCACCCCCCATCCTAGGAGCTGTTACAGGTACAAAGTCAGCCCCTACCTCTGCGGAGTGGAGTCAGGTGGTCCCGCAGTACTGCCCTAACAGGCTCTTGCTGAGCCAGCCCCAGGCTGCTTCTAATCCTCTGTCCCAGAACCCCTGCCCCAGAGGAGAGCAGCCACCCCTCAACAGCCAGGGAGCAGCCCTGCTTCTCAAACACTGTTCCCATCGGGCAGGGCCACATGGTTCTGTCTTCCTTGCTCTAATGGACTGCCTCTTTCCCAGGACCCTTACTTCATGAAGAATCATTTGGGCTCATATGAATGCAAGCTGTGCCTGACGCTTCACAATAATGAGGTGAGTTCTCAGTGTCTGATTTTTACGCGTCCCCTCCCTGTCCCTACGGACAACCTCTCTGGCAAGATGCACTGCTCCCACCTGTCCTCCAGGATCTTGTCTTGTTAATCTGACCTGTCATTCAGAACGTGGCCAGGGGCGAAGGTGCTCTGATAGGGGCCTGCCACTCACTCCTGAACTTCTTCACTGAGCGCAACTTCAAATGCGTCTCTCTAGGAGGTCACTCCAAATGAAGGCTGAGTCCCCTCTGTCCCCAGCCTTCATCCTGCATGCCCAGCCTCCCCCCCCCCCCCCCAGAGGCCACCAGTGCTGTAATTTGCTGCTTGTCCGTTTTTCTTTAATACCGTTGTTGTGCAGATACACATCTGTAAGCATGGGGCACACCACAGAGCATTCGACGTTGGGTTTTGAGGCCCAGTGGTGTGGCTCCAGGTCATTTCCTTTAACAACGTGAGATCATTCCTGACAGGTGCTCACATCGGGCTCACTGTGCAGCACCAAACAGGCCCTGTTCGTCCTTTCCCCGTGGTGTCACGCACACAGCCACGGACGGTGTGCCTTTGAACAGTCCGCATGTCAGGGTCTCTCCCTTCTGCACTCTAGACAATGGGTCCTGCTCCCAGCAGGAAGAAAGGAGAGCAGGTCTGGTCAAGGGGCGTCCAGCCCCCATCCCTGCTCACTTTGTCTTAAACTGTGTCCCTTCCCACTCTAGGGGAGCTACCTCGCACACACCCAGGGGAAAAAGCACCAGACCAACTTGTGAGTATGTCACCCCCACACTCAGCTCAAAGCCTCAGGTCCCAGGTCAGGAGCTGGCACTTCTCTGACACCTCTGTGAGCTGTGCCAGATGATGATGCAGAGGTGGTCTGGGGCCAGCCTGGCCTGGGGTCAGGGCATTGAGCCCTGCCCAGTGTGGTGGGTGGGTAGATGGGTGTGGCTGTTCAGGTGTGAGGGGAGGAGCAGGACATGCTCCTCACCTGGGAAGAGTGAGGATTCTGTGAGTAGAGAGAGGTGGGAGTTCTTGGAGGGCTCCCTAATAGGGGATGGCATGGGGGGAATGTAACAAAAAGAGAAAGGTGCCCGTGCCTGTCCCATCCATTTCCATTCAACCCCGGGCCCCTCATCTGACCCTACTCCCCAACTCCCTCACTTAGCAGAGGCTCTTCAAGGTCAGTGCGGGGGCAGGATGACTCCTAGCACCTGGGCTGTGGCCTTGGCTGTGTATGTGTGTGTGCGCGCGCGCACTCCCGCAAGTGAGTGAAGGGGCTGCAGTGCTATGTCCATCCTGCCTGCAGGGCCCGGCGAGCAGCCAAGGAGGCCAAGGAGGCCCCTGCCCAGCCGGCGCCAGAGAAGGTCAAGGTAGAAGTGAAGAAGTTTGTGAAGATTGGCCGCCCAGGCTACAAAGGTAAGTCTGTCTGGAGGTAGGCTGGCCAAAACTGGCACAGGCAGGAGTGAACCTTTTGGCCAGGACCCCAGACCCATCCCTGAGCCAGACGCACACTGGCCTTCACCTGCCCATGCCTCTCGCTGTTCTCAGGGACCACTCACCCCACCTGGGCCCCACCTTCCCAATATGAACTTTCTCAGATGTGACCATGTGGACACGGGGTCCCCTGTGCGCCTGTCAGTGTGTCGTGGGAGCTAATGATTCTTTGCATTCCTAGTGAAGATGAGTGATGTGTGGGAAGGGCAGCAAGCCTGGTATGCCCCTCTCCTGTGAGCTTGGAACTGGGTCCTGGCTCCTCTTAACCCAAAGGGAAAGCGGGGTGGGAGGATACGGGCGTGTGTCAGTGGGGAAGAGGGCTCTGCGTTCCCTGGCTCAGAAAGCCAATTACATGTTACTGTGTTCTAACAAAACGTGGCGGTGTCCTGTGTGCAACTGGCATTGCAGATAGGACATAGTGTGCAGGGGCCCTTGGGCAGGCCTACTTATGAACAGTGTGCAGGGCTGCAATGGTACGTGGGGCCACCAAAGGCTTTTTGGCTGTGATTGGCCGTCGATCTCTGTCATGAGTGTAGAGGGAGAAACTGGAAGGCGTATGGGGGAGTTTGATGTGCCTGAGAGCTGTGCAGAGAGAACAGCGTGGAAGCCACAGGGCTCTAATGCGGAGGGCGCCCTCTCCTGGAGGCAGGGGTATAGGCCTCGCTTGCCCCCCACACCTGTTGCCTCTTCTTCTCAGTTCCTGTTCAGTGATGTCCCAGGCCCTGGGTGAGGGTAACACAGAGCCATTCTCCTGCCACCACCTGTATGGTCTCAGGCAGGTGGTACCTACAGCACAGAGCCCTCCTAGGCCTGTGGTGCCCTACAGCCAGGTGGCCTCCCTGGGGTCTTGAGGTTTGGGAGGGTGACGAGCTGGACCTGAGACCCTCCTGTGTTGCAGTGACCAAGCAGAGGGACACAGAGATGGGCCAGCAGAGCCTCCTCTTTCAGGTGAGATGAGGTCTGGGGCCCAGTCATGACGGGAGGGGCTCCTAGAAAGCAGTGCTGCCACTTAGCTGTGTCCCCCCAGATCGACTATCCTGAGATTGCTGATGGCATCATGCCACGCCACCGCTTCATGTCTGCCTATGAACAGAGGATTGAGCCCCCGGACCGCCGCTGGCAGTACCTGCTGATGGCCGCCGAGCCCTATGAGACCATTGCCTTCAAGGTAGCTTGCACAGCCCATCCTAGGAGTGCCGTAAGCCATGTCTGGTGCCCCCACACCAAGCCCTATCCCCTCACGAAATCCTCCCCCACTGGGCTTGCTCTTACACCGAGGGGCAGTCCCTGCCGTAACCTGGGCCCTGAGAGTCCCTAAAGTCCATCTTTGTTCCCTCCCTCTCCCCTTCACAGGTGCCGAGCAGGGAGATTGACAAAGCCGAGGGCAAGTTTTGGACTCACTGGAACCGGGAAACTAAGCAGGTAGGTCACTCTAGGCCTGGGCAATTCCAGGACCTTTTGTCGGCTGCCCTATCTCTTCACCCAAAGCT
This sequence comes from Phyllostomus hastatus, assembly GCF_019186645.2. NCBI lineage: Eukaryota > Metazoa > Chordata > Mammalia > Chiroptera > Phyllostomidae > Phyllostomus > Phyllostomus hastatus. The sequence goes on along the minus strand of NW_025333640.1, from coordinate 3,803,062 downwards.
CCAAGGGGCTCCACTCAGATTTTCTGTTTCTTTCCAGTTCTTCCTTCAGTTCCACTTTAAGATGGAAAAGCCTCCTGCCCCACCAAGCCTGCCCGCTGGGCCTCCTGGAGTGAAAAGACCACCACCCCCACTGATGAACGGTTTGCCTCCACGACCACCGCTGCCTGAGTCTTTGCCTCCACCTCCACCAGGAGGCCTGCCTCTGCCCCCCATGCCGCCTAGTGGGCCTGCGCCCTCAGGGCCCCCAGGCCCTCCCCAGCTGCCCCCCCCAGCTCCTGGTGTCCACCCGCCAGCACCAGTGGTCCACCCTCCAACATCTGGGGTCCACCCTCCAGCTCCTGGGGTCCATCCCCCAGCACCGGTAGTCCACCCACCATCATCTGGGGTCCATCCCCCTGCTCCTGGGGTTCACCCTCCAGCTCCAGGAGTCCATCCTGCAGCCCCAGGCGTCCACCCTCCTCCATCTGCTGGAGTCCACCCCCAGGCCCCAGGGGTGCACCCACCAGCTGCTTCGGTCCACCCACAGGCCCCAGGGGTCCATCCCCAAGCCCCTGGGATCCACCCCCAGCCTCCTGGGGTCCACCCCCCTCCTCCTGGAGTTCATCCTCCAGCTCCTGGGGTCCACCCCCAGCCTCCTGGGGTTCACCCTTCCAATCCTGGGGTCCACCCCCCAGCTCCCATGCCCCCAATGCTGAGGCCCCCGCTGCCTTCGGAGGGCCCTGGGAACATTCCACCCCCTCCCCCAACCAACTGAAAAGCTGCCCCCTGTCTCTACAAGTTTCCTCCCATGCTTTCCTGTATTTTCCCTGTCAAAGTTGGGTGTTTTTGTATGGGACTGTGCCATGTCCCTGGAGCTCATTAAACGGCTGCCCCAGGCATCTGGTTGCACTGTTGTGTCTGTGGGTGGGCAGAGCACTCTGGCAGCCCCTCCACCATGTTTGGGAGTGGTTCGGGTCAGGCTTGAAGACGTTGTGGCCCACCAGAACACTGGTAGGTGGCCAAATGTGTCAGCTGTGCCCTGGAGCCGTGGGCCTGGGGTTCGTCTTGTGGGAGGAGAACAAAGCAGAGGATGCCCTGTCCTTGGTGTCTCCAGGCCAAGATACCTGTGCTCCTGTGGCCTCTCGGATCCCCAGGGGCAGAGTGAGTGAGCAGAAGACTAGGGAGCCCCAGCTGCGTCTGGAGACCACCCTCCTGGTGCCATTCGGATCCCAGGCGTCCTTAGGGAGGGGTTCTACCCCTCTGCCCTCCTCCAGGCCCAACTCCACAGCTGTGGATGTTTGGCCCATCTGTGCTGGTCACTCCCTGCTCACATTCCCACTCCCATCTCCAGAGGGAAAAACTCAAGGACAGTTGGACACATTGGTCGCAGGCTGTACTTCCTATCACTGGTGGGAAGGAGATAGGCAGCCGGGCTGGGACAGAAGGGGCTTTGAGAAGGCCCAGGATTGCAGTGGCACTCAGGCGCATGCCCCCAAGGTCATGTCCTGGGAGACGATAGGGGCTGTTTTCCAGCACAAACACCCTGGGCCTGCCCATATAAGCAGGGTGGCCCAGCCCTTCACAGTTCCCAGGATGTGGGCTGCACCTCTTTCTCGGCTGGTCCTCCTGCTGTGGGGGACCCTGCTGAGGGCTGGGACCCCCAGAGAAGAGGCTTTACCTGGGGAGTCCCCTGCAGGCACTAGGGGTCTCATCTTCAACCAAGACTGGGACTGGCCAGCTCCCCGGGTCTGGCCTCCAAGCAGCCAGCAAGACTCCCTGTGCCTGGTGACGCTGGGTGGAAGTGGCAACGGCAGCAGCGCCCCCCTGCGGGTGGTGGGAGCCCTAAGGGGCTATGAGCAGGCCTTCCTGGAGGCCCTGCATCAGGCCCACTGGGGGCCCCGTGACCTGGCCACCTTTGGGGTCTGCACCCCCAGCCATGAGCACACTGCCTTGACCCCTCTTCAGTCGCTTCAAGCGTGGCTGGGGGAGCCACATGGGCAGCTGCTGGTGGTCCTACACCTGGAGGAAGGTATGTGGGGGCCCATGGCTGAGACTGGGCAGGGCCCCCTGCTGTGGTCCCCAGTCATCATTCCCATTATATGATGACCGTGCTCCCAAGTAAGATCCCAGGCCCCTCCCCAGCCTCCTGGGGAAGTTGAGACCTATGTTCCTGCTCCCTTGGGCTGGGGACCCTACAGCCTGGGAGGTGTGTGCCCTTGTTTTTGCCGTGTCTGGGCCTAGAAGTCCCTAGTAAATGCCCCACTCCCAGACCACCCCTCCTGCAGTGCCTGGGAAGGTTCCCCCTCCAAGAAGGAGCCAGTGGGGGTGGGGCCAGCAATCCCAAATGTCCAGGGGAGAAGTGCCCCTCCCACATAGCATGAAGCCTGAAGTAAAAGGGGCCTGTTCCAAGGGCCACTGACCTGAGATAAACTGCGGGGCTGCCCAGGTGACACGTGAACCTCCAGCCAGGAGATCCCCAAAACCAGAGACCTCAAGATTTCAGGGATGACAGGCAGCAGCTCCACCCACCCACCCTGTCAGTCCCACCTCTGCCCTGGCAAGGTCCTGCGCCTGGTGTTCAAGGGTGTCAAACCACTCCTACCCATGGCCAATGGCTCCCAGGTGGCATGGAGCTCTCCCTCCCTGCAGAACAGGCTTGGGCAAAGGGTTCAGGCCTCAGGGCTCAGCTGTCTCCCTTTCCTGTTGTCCTGCTGGCAGTGACGTGGGAGCCAATGCCCTCGCTGAGGTTCCAGGAGCCTCCACCTGGAGAAAGCCCCCCAGAGCTGGCGCTGCTGGTGCTGTACCCGGGGCCTGGCCCAGAAGTCACTGTAACAGGGGCTGGGCTGCTGGGCACCCAGGTACTAGGATTGTATAGGGTACTTCCCCAGCCCCAGGAGCCTTCACTCATTGCAGGAGAGGGAGGAGGGTTTTTTGTTTGTTTGTTGGTCTGTCTGTCTGTTTGTTTTACCATCTAGCTCCAGGGAAAGGCTCCAGGTGTCCTGGTAGAACCTGGAAGGGGTGGTAGGGGCAGTGGGCAGAGCAGGGGTGGCATGGCAACCTACGCCCCTGCCCAACCAGGCTGAGCCCCTATTCCCTCAGAGTCTCTGCCTATCCGGGGACACCAGTTACCTGGCGCTGGCTATGGACCATCCCGAGGGGGCTTGGCAGGGCCGGGGACTCGTCCTAACCCTGCAGCACCGTGGAAACGGTAGGCCGGACCCAGAGGGAGTGGGCAGGGCCGGGTGCCCTGGGCCTCAGCCCCTGACTCAGCCTGGGCCTTTCCCCTCAGGTACCTCCCTGAGCACCGCCCAGCTGCAGGCGCTGCTATTTGGCACCGACCCGCGCTGCTTCACGAGGATGACCCCAGCCCTGCTCCTGTTGCCTCGGTCGGAACCTACGCCCATGCCTGCGCAGGGTCGTCAGGATACTGTGCCCTTCCCCTCACCCAGGTGTGTGCTGGCCCAGCCAGGGACGCTGGGAGGTGGGGACCGCTTAACCTTGAGCCCACACCCAGACCCCTTGCCTTCCAGTCCAACCCTGGAGCTTAAGGAGCCACAGCCCAGCGCCGACCCCTTCCTGGAGACCCTCACGCGCCTGGTACGTGCTCTGCGGGGTCCCCCAGCCCGAGCCTCGCTGCGGAGCCTGGCCCTAGACCCTGCCGCGCTGGTAGGCTTCCCACAGAGCCTGGTCAACCTGTCGGACCCCGTGGCACTGGAGCGCCTGCTTGACGGCGAGGAGCCCCTGTTGCTGCTATCGCCTGCCTCTGCCACTGCCGGGGACCCCATGTCGCCGCAGGGCCCGGTGTCCTCGCCCTGGGCAGCGGACCTGGCGCACCGTGTGACCTCAGAACTGCAGGCAGCTGCCGCTGAGCTGCGCGGCCTCCCAGGGCTGCCGCCCACCGCCCCACCGCTGTTGGCGCGACTGCTCGAGCTGTGCCCTGGGGACCCGGGGGACTCAGGCGGTCCCGGTGGCCCGCTGCGCGCGCTGCTACTGCTAAAAGCGCTGCAGGGCCTGCGCACAGAGTGGCGTGGGCGGGAGTGGAGTGGACCGGCGAGGGCACAGCGCAGCGCTGGGGCCCGGGCCGCAGACGGGGCGTGCGCACTTCGAGAGCTGAGTGTGGACCTTCGTGCTGAGCGTTCCGTTCTCATCCCGGAGACATACCAAGCCAACAACTGCCAGGGCTCCTGCGGCTGGCCGCAGTCAGACCGCAACCCGCACTACGGTAACCACGTGGTCCTGCTGCTCAAGATGCAAGCCCGTGGGGCTACCCTGGCACGCCCGCCCTGCTGCGTGCCCACAGCGTACGCGGGCAAGCTGCTCATCACCCTGTCGGAGGAGCGCATTAGCGCGCACCACGTGCCCAACATGGTGGCAACCGAGTGCGGCTGCCGATAACCCCGCGCCGCGTCCTGAGTGGCGCCTCTATCCATATTTATTCAGACCCCAAGCATCACCCCAATAAAGACCACAAGCACATGGCTGGGGTGTCCGTGCGTGTTTGGTGGCAGGAGAGACCTCCTTCCGCCAGTTCTCTGGCGCACAGGACTGGGTCATCCGGGTTGCCGCTGCCTGCCCCTTTCACTACCCCACCCCCATCTAAAGCTCCCATCCCCATCATTCAGGCCCTGGGGCTGTTGGTGGTCGAGGTGCAAAGAAGCAGGCAATGTGGGGGCCGCAGCACTCGCTTTATTTTGCTAGAACCGAGGGCTTCAGAGAAGGGGTCCCAGGATTCTGCTGCAGGACCCAGGCCCGGCTCAGTCTCGCCCCTTGCCGGTGCGGTGCTTCTGGCGGCCCAGAGGCCAGTCCTCTGCGTCGGGGCGCCGCGGGGAGGCCGAGGCCCGACTTTTTCTGTGCTCAGGGTCTCCAGAGTCCCACACCCAGCGTCGATGGCCCCCTTCGCGTGTCTTCCAGCTTCGGGGTAGGGCTTCCCGGGCATGCCCTGAGGCTCGTGGCTTCTCCGGCTTTCGCGGCCTCTCCTTTCGCGGCCTCTCCTTCCGCGGCCTCTCCTCCTTCCGTGGCCTCTCCTTTCGTGGTCTTTCTTTCCACAGCCTCTCCTTGGGACCTCCGTGGGCGAGGTGTGCGCACTCCTCCCCAGATGCCTCCCCAGACTCCCCTTCTCCCTTTTCTGCAGCTTCCGTTCTCCTGGGAACCTCAGTCTTCTCCTCTGCCTCCACCTGGGGTGCAGAGGGTCCCAATGACGGGGCCGAGGCCACGGGCTTCAGCTGCAACGGGCATAGGGCAGAGTGCGGGGTGAGAGGGTCAGCGCAAACCCACAGGCCCAGGCCCCTTTCTCTGGATGAGTGTTCAACCGCCCACAGTTGTTGAAGGAAGCGCTTACCGGGGGCGACGCTGGCTTCTTTGGTGGCGAGCTTGGCGGGACCCATGGCTCAGGGACAGGTGCGGGGGCGGCCGTCTCCCCAACCACGACGTCTTGGAGGGGACGGGAGGGGTGCGAGTCAGCCTGGACAGGAGCCGGACCACGCAGTCCACTCCAGCCCTCACCGCTAAAACTCCCTCTCCCCAGGGAAAGACAAAGGGAATGAGCAACTCTGTTGGGTACTGGGAGGCTGGACTGGACCCCTCTGAACTCTTGGAAAGCGTTTGGGGTCCCTGCTGCTGCGGGTGTCGCTTCCCTCAAAATCTTCATTCTGCTTACAAAAGGGACAGGTCATGTTTCTCCTCGGGCTGCAGGAGCGCCCTGGTGCAGGAGGAAGGCTGGCACCACAGAATGGCGGGGAGGGGGGTGGGGCTGGGCAGGGAGAGCGAGCCTGCCGCCCATCCTGGGCCTGTAAGGGTGTCAGGTCCGGTGCACAGCGGGTGGATGGTATGATCACGGGGGAGGGAGGGGCACCAAGGTCCACCGTGGGGTGGGAGGACGGGAAGGGGGCACTAAAAAGCCATTCTGGAGAGAGGGGCACAGACTGGACCATGGAGGTGCAGGGTGGTACCTAAACAGGATGTGCACAAGGTGGGGAGGAAGAGGAGGACCCCACACAAGATCCATGCTAGGGGTAAAGGGGTGTGCAAGGCAGGAGTGGGGAGTGACATGGGCCTGTCCATGAGGGGTGTATAAGACCCCTGCCCTGGGGATGCAGGCTCACCGCGACACAGCTGGAAGGCTGAGCCCAGCAACGCCACCAGCGAGGCAAGCACCAGGCACTTGTTGAGCGTCAGGTCTCCCCACGGCAGCTCCTCGCTTAGAGCCGGTGGAGGTGGCAGCGGCTTCGGGGGTGGCGCAGCCTGCGCCTTCTTTCGTGCTGGGCTCCTCGGGGCTTTGGGAGCAAGTGTGGGGCTGGGTGTGGCTCCAAGGGATGGAGCTGCACCCTAAACTACTGCCTGGCTGTGTGGCCCTGGGCAGGGGAACTAAGTTTGGCAGCTTCACTGGGATCCTGAGAATATTCTAGATAATTAGCTGAAACTTAGTAGCAATAGCACCTTAGCTGATGTTATCATGAATTAGCAGAGGCTCCCAGACCTTTTAGTTATGCCTGTGACACCTGGACACCAGTTAGCCAGAAGCCCACATTGCAACACCCTGTCTCTCCCTCCCACCCCCCACCCCCAGATCCAAGGACCCAGCCCAGGACCTACTCCCTGTGTCAGTCCATACCCCCCCCCCCCACTTCACTCCTGCCTCTTGCAAACCGACTTGCTCCTGCTTTCAGCCTCTCCTTGCTGAGTCCTGGGGCCACTTTGGCCACAGGCTCCTTTTCTGTCTTCTTGGGCTGGATATCCACTCCGCCTGCAGGGCTCCCCTCAGTCTCTGGCTCCTGAGAATTCTGTGGGGAGTCACAGTCACCGGGGTGTTTCCTTCCTGTCTTTCCTCTGAGGGAGCCCAAGTCCTTACCACCCTTCTTGGCCAGTGTATCCCTGACTCCAGGGAGGTTTTGGGCTGAAACTCAAGGGTACCGGCTACTCACATGGGGCCAGCTGCTGGAGTCAGCCAGCCTGGGTGGCACTGTTAAGTGGGAAAAGAGAAAGACTCAGGTCATGGGGATCCCCAGGCTAATCCCACCCTCCTCTGGGCTCTGCTAGGCAAGGGGCAGGAGGTCGCTCCCACTTTACAGACTGGAAAGCAGACAGGATCAGAAGCAGCCTCACTCAAAGGCATATAGCACTTCCCTGGCAGGCTGAGATCGGAACACTGACCTGTGTGGTTCAGCCCCTTTTTGGGGACAATCCCTACAGACACCTGGGGAACCAGTGGGCCAGAGGTGGGAAACAGGAGCACCGTTTAAGCCAATGTCAGAGTCCAAGTCCTGGTCTCGGCAGGTGAGCTCCCTTGCTCTCCCGGAGAATGGGGGCTTAGGCTTCATCCTGCCAGCACCGCCCCCCAGGGTGTCTTGGGTATCTCAGCCCTGTTCTCCCAGGGCCTGCCTGGGCAGGCATCAGCCAGTGCAGGGAGGTCCTCACCCGCTTGGCAACTGCCCAGGCCTCCATCTGGCTCCTCCAAGGCCATGGTTGTCATGGAGATGTCTGAGAAGCAGCAGGTCCAGACTTGAGCTGTGGGGGCAGGGGGAATGGGGAAGAGACATCTTGCATTTACTGAGCCCCTGCTGTGGGCCTGGGCCTGACCTGGGGGGTAGGGCTCTTAGTACAAGTATCATCCAGCCTCAGCCTCCCCCCAGCGCTTGAGCCCGCTTCACATGGAGAATTCAGATTCACTCAGGGCGTGTCCTAGGCACCCTCCCCGAGCTCCCCGGGCCTGCCTTGGGCCCCTCCCCATCACCCAGCATCCCTGAGCACACAGCGGAGGCTGCCGAGGCCCAGAAAGGGCTGGGACCCACCCAAAGTCACAGAGAGATGACAGGAAGCCCAGACCAGAACCCTGGGCCCCAGGGTTGACTCGTGTTCTCTGAGACCAGGGCCTATTTTTATCCGGTGCCCAAGGCCCATGGGACCAGCATGAGGCCCATCCCCTTTTCAGGCATTCGTGCCGATGAGTTCCCCCTCTAGACCACCCTCACCTGCCATACCTGCCACCCAGCCCCCCCCTTGGTCCCCTAAATCTAGGACCTCAAGTTCCAGCTGCCAGGACCAGCCTCACTTCAGTCACAACAGGCAGGGGAAGGGTGAGGGGGCCCTGGGGCCTCTCCATCCCAACACTGGGGTCCCTGTCTGTTCTCACCGCCTCTGCTCCCACAGGACAGAGGAAGAAACCGAGGCTGGGGACAGAGGCATTGGCCAGAGCGGGTACAGAGCTCGAGGTCCAACCCAAGTCTGCTGGCTTCCTGAAGCCCTGCTTTTGGGGGTCCCCCATGCCTCTGGCTGCCTGTGTTAGTTAATGTGTCCCACCCCTGGGCACAAAGGTGACCCTTCTCAGGGGCTGGAGCAAGGCAGTTGGGGAGCCCAGTGGGCCAGGGTATGCACCTCTAGGTGTGTAGGGGACAGCCACAAAAGTTGGGGACCCCCATGGACTTCAGAGATGCCCTCCCCAGGCCCCTGGAAACCCTCATCTCTGTACAGGCCTCCCCCTTCCCCACTTACTCCACAGCCGCCACGCTGGGCCTGGTGGACTGGTGGACTGGGTGTAGGGTGGCCCCAAGAAAGACAGCAACAGGTGGCCAGAGGCAGCAGGATGGGCCAATCAGCTCTGTGGCCAGAGCAGGAGGGGTAGGAAGGCCGGGCCCAGCTGGGCCTTCCCCCACCTCTTTACAGGAGGGCGAGGCATTGGCCGGGGAGTGACCCACCCCCACTTCAGCATACAGTCACCATCAGGTTGGCCATGTTGACCCTGGGAATGTAGCTTCTTCTCTCTGAGCATCAGGACAAGGGGTTCTAGGGGAGAGAGTGCCACAAAGGGTGTTCCCCTCGCCTTCTGTCATGGATTCTGCCAGCAAGCCTTTATGAAGTACCAACTGTGTGCCACCCCACAGAGCCCAGGGACATGGGGGGGGGCGCTTCTCAGAGGCTGGCTCTGCTGGCTGGCCCCGGGCGAGGCACCAGCTCAGAAGCCTCGGTTTCCTCATGTGGAAAGTGGGGTCACTTATTCCAGGGGGGGGCAGTGAGGGCAACTGAATGACTCCACATGAAATAACCACTGGATAACTGTAGGCTGCACCGTGCCACCTGGTCTCCGGTGCACACGTCAAACGTGCTGCCACCCCACCTGGCCCAGCCACATGGGAAGTTATTTTGCCATTTTTAAAAAGTAACAGCTTTATTGAGATAGAATTCACACACTATACAGTTCACTCTTTGAATGTGTATAAACTCAGTGGTGTTTAGTACATTGGTACAGTCCTGCCACCATCAGCTCTATTTACAATAATTCCAGAACATTCCATCATCCCAGAAAGAAACCCTGTCCCCATTGGCATTAGCTTTACAAACCCCCATCTCCCCCAGTCCCTGGTAACCACTAACCCCCTTCCTGTCTCTGTGGACTTGCCTGTTCTGGACATTCCATACACATGGAATCACACACCATGTGGCCTTTTGTGTCTGGCTATACACACACGTAAAGTATAAGCACAGATATTAAAATATATATACAGAATTAAGGAAATAGTAAAGAGACTATTGGCCAGTACAAGCTTGGAGGAAATTACAATGAAGCATATTTGCAAAAAGGTATTTGAAAATTATCCTGCATATGATTTAACTGAAAGAAAAGGTTTCATAAAGCAACTGTTACAATGCTAATTTCTTGAGCTGGAAGACAGAGACAGATGACTTGTTCCATGAATTTGAAGATCTGATTCATGGCCCTGAATGGCATGGCTCGGTTGAGTGTCATCCCATGGAGCAAAAGGTTACTGGTTCGATTCCCAGACAGGGCACATGCCTGGGCTGTGGGCTGGTCTCCAGTTTAGGCGTGCGAGAGAAAATGAATGGATGTTTCTCTCACACATCAATCTTTCTCTCCCCCTTTCTCCCTCCCTTCCCCTCTCTCTAAAAATAAATAAAATCTTTTTTTAAAGATTTTATTTATTTATTTTTTAGAGAGGGAAGGGAGGGAGAAAGAGAGAGAGAGAGAAACATCAGTGTGCGGTTGCTGGGGGGCTGTGGCCTGCAACCCAGGCATGTGCCCTGACTGAGAATCGAACCTGCGACACTTTGGTTTGCAGCCTGCGCTCAATCCACTGAGCTACGCCAGCCAGGGCAAAATAAATAAAATCTTTAAAAAAACCCCAAAGATCTGATTAATATCATTATACCAGCAGAGATTGTATTTCCTTTTCTAAATCCTTGCAGGCATTGTGCTGGTAGAATTTATTGCTGACTTTTTCATCTTGAGTGTTACCTAAATTTAGGTTTGCCATTTTATTTTTTAATGCTCACCAGAGGACATGCTTAAAGGAAAAGGGAGGGGGAGAGAGAAAGATTGATATAAGAGAGAAATGCCAAACCCACAACCTAGGCATGTGCCCTGAATGGGAATTGAACCCAAAACCTTTCGGTTTACAGGATAACGGCTCCAACCAACTGAGCCACATTGGCCAGGGCTTGAGTTTGTAATTTTAAATTACACTTCTATGTAGTTTTCCATTACAAATTTTGCATCGTGGTAATTGTTCCTTGCTTTTATGGTTGTACTTTGTACATTCTTGGTTTCTTTATGATCGTAGATTCTTGAACTGTTGTACTTTTTAGTTCAGTTAAAATTAGATTAAGACCTACTTTTAATCAAGTAGAACAGAAACTATTATAGCTGGCATTTATACATGAAGAGACCTATGCAGTATGTAGTATATGAAATATTTGGAATCACATCTGTCGGTTTAAACATTCAGGGGCAGTGTGTTCATATTAAGAATATACAAGCTGCTCTGGCTGGTGTGGCTCAGTGGATTGAGCACCGGCCTACAAACCAAAAAGTCACTGGTTCGATGCCCAGTCAGGCCACATGACTGGGTTGCAGGCTCTGTCCCCGGTTAGGGGCATGAGAGAGGCAACTGGTTGATGTCTCTCCCTCTCTTTCTCCCTCCCTTCCCAGCTCTCTAAAATAAATAAATAAAATGAAATAAAGTGTATGCCAGCATCTGGCTCTGGCTGGGCAGCTCCGTTGGTTAGAGCATCATCTCAACACACCACGTATGCAGTGTACACACAAGAGGCGACCGATCGATGTTTCTCTCCCTTTCTCCCTCCCGTTCCCTCTCTCTAAAAATAAATAAATAAAATCTTAAAAACACAAAGACTCTCTAGAAATGGCCCTGTCCAGGTAGTTCCGTTCGTTAGAGCATCACCTGATGCACAGAGGTTGCGGGCTCCATCCCTGGTCGGGGCACATATAAGAAGCAATGAATGCATGCCTGAGTACATGGAACAACCGATAGATGTTTCTCACTCTCCCTCAAGTGAAAAAAGAAATTAAAGCTCCACAGAAATGATGATAGGTGAGAAGAAAGGCCTGGGCCACGTGGGGCAAGAACCAGACGGCGGCAGAGCAGGTACGTGGGCTCAGCCTACGGAGCTTCGCTTTTCTCTGTAATGAAACTTCTGTAAAAGCATTTGGAAGATAGCAATGAAAAATGTTGAAAAATGTATTAAGGATCATAAAAATACATAAATTGAATTGAAGAAAAAAAACCAGGCACCAGTTTGAAACAGGCCCTGCTAATCCTGGCGCCTGTCCTGTAGCCCGCAGGGTGCGGGTGTTTTTGCCGACCTGTGGCAACGCTGCAGACACCTTGTCCCCTACTGCGGGTGTGTATGTGGATTTGTGGCCAAATCATGGCAGTTTGAAGCCTTCCTCGGCCCTGCCTCTCTCCAGTCTGTCGACGAATATTAAACCAGTCAGTTCTGGCCCTGACCAGTGTGGCTCGGTTGGTTGGGTGTCATCTGCAAAGTGAAAGGTCACCGCTGGGACTCCCAGTCAGGGCGCACGCTTGGGCTGTGGGCTCTCCCTGGGACCGGGGCACGGGAGAGGCAACCAGTCGATGTTTCCCTCTCACATCGATGTTTCTCTCCCTCTTATTCTACCTCCCTTCCCCTCTCTCTAAAAATCAATACATAGGCAAAAACTTGAAACTAGTCATATCTGTTTACTTCCCTTTTTCCTTGCTGCTTGCTCAAGAGTTTTTGTTCCTGAGAAAAATGTCAGGAGAAGAGGCAAGGCTTGAAAATAACAATAAACACAGGGAAAGTTGATCCAATTAATCCTTTTTTATTTTAACTTTCTAGCATTTTATTATGAAAATTTTCAAGCGTACGGAAAGACTGAGGGAGTTTTACAGCGAAGGCGCACATGCCTACCACTTGGATGCCACAGGTCATCCTCTGCTTCGCTCGTTCTGTTCCGCCCCCTCTGCCTGTCCACGGCTTCACCAGCCCAGCTCGCTTTCACGGTCACATTTCGAAGTCAGTTGCAGGCATGGAACCACTTCGGCACGCACACCGTATGCTGGGTATCAGTCAGAACATGCCTGTGGCTTTCATGTTTATGTGAAATTTATTTTTTGTGTGTGAAGTTTACATTGAATGAAAAATAAAGTCTTAGTTGTACTGTCGGATGGGTTTTGTCAAATGCACACACCAAATGTCACCCATCCAGGGACATACTTCCATCACCCCATGTATGAATGTCCTGTGGCTGCTGTGAGAAATCACCATGAATTTAGTGGCTTATAACGGCCATTTATCATTTCAAAGTCCTGGGTCAGGAATTCCACACGGGGGCCTCGTGGGCTAACCCACACGTGGGCAGGGCTGGACCTCCCAGAGGCTCCAGGGCAGAACCATTTCCTGTTTTTTCCAGCTTCTCCTGACACCACATCCCTGGCTCATGGCCCCTCCCTCCATCTTCACAACCAACACAGCTGCCTGCTCCATCTCCGACTCAGAAGCCCCTGTCACTCTCTTGTGAGAACCTCTGATGACACAGGGCCCCTGGTAATCCAGGGTCATCCCCATCTCAGGAGCCATGACTTAATCCCACCTGCAATGTCCCTCTGCCACATGAGGTGACACGTCCACAAGTCCCACAAATTAGGGGGAGATATCTTTGGGGGCTATTATTCAGTTTACTACAGTCTGGGAATCATTTTGTTAAAGTCATAGTGAGATCCCCGGCCTCCTCTACCCACTCACAAGTCCAGATGCCTAACTTTGCCACACTGATACCAGCTGGACCCAGGCATGGACCCTCCATCCTTGACATGCCCTTCCCAGGACCTCTGCTGTCACTTCCTAACGTCTCATCTCTCACCACCTCCAAGAAGCCGTCCCTGATTACAGACTTTCCTCTCTTAGCGGAGAGTATTCCCCACAGGTGGTCTGATTTTTCTCAGTTGCCAGCAAGGTTAGCCAGGGCCAGGCACCTGTGCTGACCTTGACCCTTTATTCACCCTCATCTGCTGAGTGTGGTTCCCCCTCTCACAGACAGAAGAAAGAGAAAGTGACATTAGGGTGGGGACACTGGGTAATGTCTGAGGACATTTGTGACTGTCACAAGTGGCTGTGCTGCTGCTATTGAGTGGGTGGGGCCAGGGATGCTGTTAACCCCTACTGTGCCCAGGATGTCTTCACAGAGGGTGATTCAGACACGATGTGGATAGTGGGAATTCATTTCTGCCTCAACAACTAAGTGCTGCGTGCTCAATAACCCAGACTCAACAGCAGGCAAGTCTTTCAGAGCTGGACAAAATCTGGAAGGAGAGTCTGGTCTGGCTTCAGTGTTTACAATCTTAGGGGTGACAGGTACCTCAGTGTCCCCACCACTGCCACACAGGGAGCAGAGCAGACAACCTATTGCACCCTTTATCCTGGTCAGTCCATACTCCCAGAAGCAGAGCCCACTGTCTCCACAAGGGTGACATGACACTGCTCCTCACCTCCCTGCCCAGGCTGGAAGCCCTCAGACACCCCAAATCCCCGCAGTGACTTTCCCCAACCTGCCCTCCCCTGACCCCAAACAAGCCCCCTTTCCCTTCCACCTTTGCTTTTTGGCAACCTGCTTTTTTTTTTTAACCAAGAGGCTATATTTTCCTCCTCTCCACCCACAATGATTGCAAATTAAAGCTTGCTTCGGCCAGAAACAGCACATGGCCTGCTAATGAAGAAAGAATCCTCCCCACTCCAACTCTTGAGTCTTGGGTTCTGAGGTTTCTGCTCGTTCCCAGAGAACTGAAGAGGCCTTGGTTTTGCCTGCATCTCATCTCCCAGATTCTGGCCTGGAAGGTGAAGTGATCTGGGAGACACCCCACTGGACCAGTCCACTGTGCTGGGGGTCAGCAGTAATCTCGGTCACTTTCTGGCCTCAGTCATGGGGTGTAAACACAGTGTGACCCAGTGACCGCTGGCTAGCCATTGGCAGGTCCATTCTGGACTCTTGGCCCAGAATCGCGTGTCTGGGTAAGATACTGGAGAATTACAAGAGGAAGAAGAAAACAGATTTAGAAACCCTGAGGTTCTTCCAGCTTCAACAATGCAAGGCCTAAATAATAACAATGATACTAACCCTACAAATAAATAATGATGGCCCTGGCTGGTGTGGCTCAGTGGACTGAGCACCGGCCTGCGAACTGAAAGGTCACCGGCTTAATCTCCCGGTCAGGGCACATACCTGGGTGGTGGGCCAGGTACCCAGCTGGGGCTGTAGGAGAGGAAACCCACTGAAGTTTCTCTCGCACATCAGTGTCTTTCTCCTTTCCTTCCTCTCTGTAAAAAGAAATAAAATCTTAAAAAAAAATAACAAGGATACTTAAGAAGTGCTCTAGGGTGTTGGAAGTGAGCCCTTCCAACAAAAACGTGTGCCTCCGTAGAACAGTTGAAAACAATTACAAAGTTAACCGAAAATCATTTGCTCTGTGCTTTCCCTACGAGCCCTGATCCTAGGCAATGTCACGGATTAAATGTTCTTTCTCTGGGAAAATTCTTTGGTTGGTCCAACCTCTATAATTGTTAGTTTTTTTAGTTTTAATAATGTATATTAATGTAAATTAAACACTTATTACTTATAAATATTGTACTAGTAATATATACTGCATTCCACATAGGAATTCAGAGATGCGCAGGGACTAGACATACTTTGCAGAGCAAATTTCTTAAAAAAAAAGATTTTATTTATTTTTAGAGAGGGGAAGGGAGGGAGAAAGAGAGGGAGAGAAACATCAGTGTATGGTTGCCTCTCATGCAACCCCCACTGGGGACGCAGCCTGCAACTCAGGCACAACCCAGGCACTGGGAATCTAACCAGCAACCCTCAGGTTCACAGGCTGACACTCAATCTACTGAGCCACACCAGCCAGTTCTTTTGCAGAATAAATTTCTATCAGCTTTGGCCCTGGCCAGGTAACTGAGCTGGTTAGAGTGCTGACCCAGTGCACCAAGATTGAGAGTTCCATCCCTCAGTCACAGCACGTTTGAGAAGCAATCAATGAAACCATAAGCAGTGGAACAAGTCGATTTTTTTCCTCTCTCTCCCCCCTCCCCTTTCTCTTTCAAAATAAATAAGAAAAATAAATAAAAGATTTCTATCAGTTTTCTAATTATTTAAGGTTCCTTTAGAAAGAGTTTGTGTTTCTAACCCAAATAGACACAGTAGAGTGGGAATAAAAAGGATAAAAATGACTGGCAGAGATCGTTGAAAAGAAAAGAAGAAAAGAGAAGAAAAGAAAAAAGAAAATCCCGTGTAACTTTTTGAGTTTCTATTTGTGTCTATAACATAAAACCATGAAACACAACAGGATGTCCAAGGAATGGTATTTTTGCGTGGTAAGTGCAAAATTTAGTTCTTACGTGAAATGTGTTTCTGAATTTAACTGCTAGGAGTAGTATCTTTGCTTGGGGAAAATTTTAGTTAACACAGGAAATATCTAAGTTTATCTGCAAAGACTATTATTTTTACGTCCACGTTTTAGACATTTTACTGAATTTGAATATTAACATTGAAAATTCTCTTTTTAATTGTAAGTTGTTTTAAAACGTGAAAAGGCCAAATCCAGAAAGCCATCATTATGACCCATTATTAGGAGATCATTATTAAAATAATTTTGTCCTATGGGGGGTCGGCATTGGGACCCCTTCCCCAACACCCGGGGACTTTGTCGCTCTGAGATGTCGGGGAGGGTGTCCCGCTGGGGAAAGGAACACTAGCGACGGCGATAGGGACCATGACAGAGACTGGGCCACCCCAAAACCCCCAAAAAACATACCCCTCCCCCGCCCCCACGAAGCGGTGCTCACAGCCCCGCCCCGGTCCGGTAGTGGGGGCGGGGCGGTGGGGGCGCGTGCGCGCCCCGCGTTCTCGGCGTCCAGGCGGCCGGCTTCTTTGCGCGTCCGCAGAGGGACGCCAGTGGGACGGGGCGGTACCCTAGGCTTTTAGCCCAATCCTTCGCCAATCAGACGCCGAGAGGGGCGTGCGCGGCCTGTTCCTCGGAGGCCCCGCCCCTCGTGCGGCCGCGTTCCCGGCGACGTAGGGGGCGTGGCGTGCTCGCGGTGCCTATAAAAGCCGGTGGTAGCGGAGACGCCATTTTGCGAACGGCGAGCAGCGGCGGCGGCCCGGTGAGGCGCAGCGGAGGTTTTCCTGGTTTCGGACCCCAGCGGCCGGATGGTGAAATCCTCCCTGCAGCGGATCCTCAACAGCCACTGCTTCGCCAGAGAGAAGGAGGGAAATAAACCCAGCGCCACCATCCACGCTACCCGCACCATGCCGCTCCTCAGCCTGCACAGCCGCGGCGGACGCAGCAGTGAGAGGTGAGCGCCCCGCCCCTGCCCGAAGCTTCCAGAAGCGCCGCCGCGCAGGCCCGCGGGGGCGGCCGGGCAGCGCCACGGAAGTCCTGGGAGCGCGAGATCCGCCCCTTTGTCGAGGCCACAATCGCGCGGGGGGCGGGTTCTCTGTGGGGTGGGGGCGGAGTGAGAAGCGGGACCAGTCCGGGGTCTCAGCCTGGGAGGTTATCGGGGGTCTCAGGGCACCTGGTTGGGTTTGGGAGACAGCGGGGAACTGGGGTCGGGTTCGGGGTAGGGCCGAGGGATCGAGGGGAAGACTTGGGAGGCGGGTTGGCCCGAGGCCGAGTCGGGCCCATGAGACCCATGATTATGCACTTTGCGGGTGCGGCCCATTAACGTTGATCGCTAGGATCGTAGCGCTCCGCTGGTGGGAAAACTCAATCTAGCGGGGTCCCCCTCCCGGCCCCCCTTGCGGCCGCTCTCATCACCCCCATTTTTGGTCCCGAAGTGTGCCGGTCTGGGTGCGCCAGGTCCCCGAGGACGGGAGGAGCGTGGTTGCGCCACGTAGACGGTTTCCGGGCTTTTTTCTGGGTGGCTGATGACCCACTTCTCGCGCGCCTATGACCCCATGCCCTTCTTGCCGACCCTCCTGTTAGGGAAGTTTTGGTTGAAGGTGGTTGTGTGCGCTTCCGGGGCGTGGGGGTCCATTATGAAGCGTGCTAGGTGTATTTATCAAGATCTTAGGCACCCCTCTCACACACACACCATTTTTCGGGTTTCCCTTAGCCTCGTGGGAAGGGATCCTTAGCCGCAGTGTACATGGGCTGGGGTTTGGGGGCGCCCCATATGTGAGCCGTGCAAAATGGAGGCGACTTTGGGACTTGTTTACACTGCGCAGCAAATGGCTGCTGGCGCTCAGACTGCGCGATTGTGAAAAACTCCCCCGGGGCGCAGGGCAGCTTTGCTGGGATGACGCAATCAGAGTCCTGCGGGTGGGAGGGGCGCTTTTGAGGGCCTCGCCCCGCAGCGCACCCTGCCCGGTGGGGGCTGACCACAGAAGGTTGCTGGCTTCTTAACGCACTACAATTTCCGATCTTTGCTACAGACGCAAAATGGAAAGGGGGAAGCTGAAGTGGTCTGAGTTAGAAGTGGGAAGTAAAACTTGAGGTAGGATTGGGTTGGTGAGACTTTGTTTTAAGGTAGTTCAAGGGCAAAAGACTAAGTGGAATTTTGGGCTGGTTAATGAAGGATCGCCCACCAAGGCCCATCTAAGTAACCCCTTGTTTCTGATCATCTGGGGTGGGGGTGGTTGGAGCTTTTGAGCTGCCCTAACAGTCTGCTCTTGATTTTGACCCCTTGACCATACTTGACCAGTATAAGTATCAGATTTGGGTTGGGGAGAGCAGGGTCCCAGTTGGGTACCACTCTTGCTTGGACTTCTGGGAACCCTTGCCCTTCATATTGGTGTGGCTGGAGCTCAGGGCCCTGTCAGTAAAAGCTGGTTAACCAATTTGTTTTTTTCCAGTTCCAGGGTCTCTCTCAACTGCTGTAGTAACCTGGGTCCAGGGCCTCAGTGGTGCTCCTGATGTCCCTCACCCACCCCTGAAGATCCCAGGTGGGCGAGGGAATAGTCAGAGGGATCACAATCTTTCAGCTAATTTATTTTACTCTGTAAGTACCTGGATGGTAGGGCTCCCTGGACCTTGGGGAGGTCGGGGGGAGGGGCTGTCCTGATCTATTGGCCAGAACTGTAGCATCTGCTTCTCAGCAGTGGAGATTTCTCATACCCTGCTGTGTACCAGGAATTCAATCTGTGATTTCACTGAATTTTCGTAATTTGAGGGTCAGGGGGCACATAAGTACAAGCTGTAGCCAAAGCTCTTACTGTACCATCAGCCACAAGTAGTTCTTGGCAAACTCCCATTTTCGTCCCAGCCTAGGGCCACTTCCTCTCAGAGGTCTCAGAGGCCCTGCATACAGATGACATCACTGCAGGGGGTCAGGTGACTGGCTCATTGGTGCTTTCCTGGGTTTTCCAAACTGTGGTATGGAGGAGGAAGATCCCTAGCCTATGAGGTTTGGTTTCTAAGGTGCTGACTTGGTGCTCTTCTTGCACAGGATAATAGGCTGAATGTAACAGAGGAACTAACGTCTAATAACAAGACGAAAATTCTCAACGTCCAGACCAGGCTCACAGATGCCAAACACATTAACTGGAGAGCGGTGTTGAGCAGCAGCTGCCTCTACATTGAGATCCCAGGTGGTGCTCTGCCAGAGGGGAGCAAAGACAGGTGAGGGCTGGCCATCATTTTAGGGGTGAGGGTTCTCCTTTTGAGCAGTGGACTAGCAATTCTCAGGAAAATTCTTCCCCAGGGTACACTGGGCCATGTCTGGGGACATCTATGGTTATCACAACTAGGATACTCCTAGCATTGAGGGGATGGGGTCAGGGATGCTACTCAACATCCCCCAGTGCTCAGGATGACCCCCTGGCCCCCAGAGAATGACCCAGCCCCAGTGTCCCAAGGTCTAGAACTGGAAGAGTGGTGCTCCCCATATATCAGGCTTCTGAGAAAAGTGTAAAGCCCGGGCTGGGCCTTTAGAAGAAGTGCAAGAGGGCGGGCAGATCCTGATGGTTGGTTATACTTCAGCTTTGCAGTTGTTCTTGAGTTTGCTGAGGAGCAGCTGCATGTTGACCATGTCTTCATTTGCTTCCACAAGAACCGTGATGACAGAGGTGGGTGACCCATTGTCAGCTGCTCATACAGGGACAAGGGGATGAGAGTATCTACTCCTCCGGCCCTAGGGTTGGAGCTCTGTGGCCCAAGGTCCTGTTGTCAAATCTTGGTGCTTGGTCATACTGTTAATAGAACCCTGCTGCACCCTCCCTGCTGGGCATCCTCAGTCTGTCCTGCCCACTCCCATTACTGCTGCAGCCTCTTGGAGGCCAGCAGGCTCAGATGCAGTTTCCCCCACAGCCGCTCTGCTCCGTACCTTCAGCTTTATGGGCTTTGAGATTGTGAGACCGGGGCATCCCCTTGTCCCCAAGAGACCCGACGCTTGCTTCATGGCATACACATTTGAGAGAGAGTCTTCTGATGAAGATGAGTAGCAGCTGTGCCGCCTGCACCCTTCACCGTCACTGACAGATCATCACAGACCACAGCCCCTTTTGTGTCTCGCTTGTGCGAGTGGTGTGACCAACTGCTGTGCCTGGCGCAGATGCCAGGCTTGTTCCCTTCTGGGTTTGTCCGCATGTTGTAATTGTGCAAATAAACGCTCACTCTAAATTAGCGGTATACTTCTTGAAGTTTAATATTGTGTTTGTGATACTGAAGTATTTGCTTTAATCTAAATAAAAATTTATATTTTACTTTTTTATCGCTGGGTTAAGGTGATACAGATTATCCTTGTACTTCAAGCAGGAGTTTCTTATTTGAAGTTTTGGAAACAGTTGTAGGTCTTAACTTGGAAAGATAGGTATTAATCCACCCTTCTATTGCTTTCAAAAATCGAATAAAAGTGATTACATCTAGACCTGTGTGGGCTCAGTGGTGTTAACTTGGCTTGGAGGCTGGCGGCTGGCTGGCTGTACCTTGGGGCCAAAGTGGGCTGGGCTGGGCTGGTTTGCAGGTAAGTCGTGCATGCTGAGCTTTGTGACCCCCCGAAAAAACATTTCTGGATGGAGTGAGACTGGACTTTTGTCTCCCCTCTGCCACAGCCAGGTTCTGTGGGACGGACTGGGTGGCTCAGACCTGTAGTTGTGAGGTTTCACAACCCTGGGGCTCCACCCTGCTACCTCTAAATCACCTTCCTGCTGTTAGCGCAGATCTGAGGCAGCTCTGGGTGATAACTGCCTTACCTCACCCATATTTTGGATTTCTGGACCTCTTGTCCCATGCCCTTCCCTGAATGGCCTCACCTTTGCTGGAAACAGGCCCACTGGGATTTTCCCAGGGCAGCGTGATGTGTGTCCAAACGTGCCACCTCCCGCCCACTCCTAATGGAAAAGTGCAGACCCTGTGCACCTCTGTTGCTTCTGGTTCGTTAGGTCTTGCAATGCCATCCTGGGATAGGAGTACTTGTGGAGAAGACTGGTCTTGCAGGTGGGGGCTGGGTGAATAGGGAGACAAGTCATAAGATGGTCCTGACTGCAATGCCACCTGCTGGGTGCACCTGGGAGCATCTTCCCAAGATGGACATCCAGGAGTTGACTGGGAAATAGGCTGCAAAAGGGGCATCTTTTACAGTTGAGAGGTGCAGCGGGGGGGAGGCGGTTAGGATATATTTGAGAGTGGAACAGGATACTATGTAAGCGATGATCTAATTTTCAGAAGCTTGGGACAGCTGGATGCACTCCCAGTCTATGGGCAGGACAAGGGTACAGAAGGTACTGGGTTTAGGCACTGAAGGATGACCAGGAGTCTGAAGCAGAGGTGTAGAAAGGCGACTGTTTACAGTGGAAGAAATAAGGGGCAAGGCCTGGTAGCCAGACAGTACCTCTCAGAAGAGCAGGGGTGTGGGGGGCAGGGGCTTGGCCAGGGCTTAGAGAGCTTTCGTAGGGGATTCCACTGTACTCTGGGCATAGGGAGTAGTCATAGGCAAAATGTGAGCCAGAGACGGACCTGATCACATGGGGGCGGGGGGGGGGGCGGCAGGGGGATGTAGAAAGATTCCCCTCAGTTACCGTGGTAGGGCACGGGGAGTGAGGAGGCTTGGCTGGAGATCCCCGGCAAGGGTAGGGGGACCCCTCAGTTCTTGTGTCCATTTTTCAGAGGCATAAACAGACCCAGTTCACTCCTTCAGGTCCTCTGATGAATCTTGCCTACTAGTTTATCATCCTGTGCTATTGGTAAGCACCTATTGTGTGTTAAACTTGGCCCCTTTCCTCAGAGAACTCAGCCTGAGTGAAGTGGACAAATGATAGGTAACAGATGAAGAAATACTCCCAGGTTGTGATGAGTGCTCTGGGGGTAGAGGGAGAGGAGTGCAGGGTGAAGAGCTACAGAGGGTCTGGGAGGGGCAGCTTTAGTTAGAAGAGGTAAGATGGAAACAGCCCGGCAGAAGGAACAGCCCATACAAAGCTGGGTGGCTGGACAGAATTTAATGTCACAGGAACAGCAAGGAGGTCACAGTGGGTGGAGAGAGCTTGGGCATGGGGACCTTTGGGAGGTGAGTTCAGACTCGCCTGCGGTGAGCAGTGCTGGGTGGGCCTCCCATCCCCAAGTAGCTCTTGACAAGGACCTTCACATCGGAAGGATCACTGGTCCTGCTCAGCACCAGGGGCTGCTCCAGGGCCAGGAACGCCTCTCCTGCTGGCCCTGGAAGAGGTGTTCACACACTCTGCTCTTGTGGGGGCAGTAACCATCAGACACCAACACCACAAGGGTGCCTGCCTGGCTTCTACTGGAAGGTGGGGTGAGGGGTTCCACACACATTGACAGGTGTCCACATCTGGAAGAGGGGTGGGTGGCCCTTGCCTCAGAAAACCTCAGCTAACCCTGGCAATTAGCCCCAGCCCTGAAAGGGGGCCACCTGCCTTCTTGGGGAGGCCGGAGGCCTTGGGCCTAAGTCCCCAACAAAGGAAGGGAGCAGGCATTGGAGGAAGGGTGTCCACACCTCTGCACTCCACTAGCCGTCTGGCCTTTTTTGGAAGGGGGCGTCTACCTATTGTGGAGACACTGCTAACAATCCTAGCCGTGGAAGGAGTGCCTGTCTCTTGTAGAGGCCCTGGAACAGACATGTCTCTCCCATAGGGTCAGTCCCGCAGTAGCAACAGGGTGCGGCCCAGCGAGGTCCAGGTCCCCAGAGCAGTGCCTGCAGTGCGAAGCAAGTCAGGGCTGCAGAGGGTTGCACACCAGCCAGCTGGGCAGCCAGGAGCCAAGGTGTGGCCAAGGGCACAGAGCCAAGAAGCAAGCTGAGCAGGCAGCCCAGCTGAGGTTCATGGGCGCTCAGGGTTTCCAGTGGCCATGAGCAGATGAGGCCAAAGTTCCAAGGCAGCAGGCACAAGGCCCTGGAGGCTGAATAGTCCCATGGCTCCGCCAGCAGCAGGTTCTTTGGGCCCAGCTCCACCAGGAACGATCCTGGGGCCTCCAGATGCTCCAGGGCCGGCACCAGACCACACAGCCCCTGGAGGCTGAAGTGCTCCTCAGCAGCGAGGCCTGAAGTTCCAGAGCCTGAGGTGGGGCTCCTGGGCTCTGGGCTTGAGCACCTGCGGGGCAGAGGGGGTCATTAGGGCCTGACTGAGGAGCCCCCCACAAACCAGCTCCTACTGGAGCTGGTTTGACTAGCTTATAAGCTGGACTAGTTTTATAAGCTCTTGACCTTAAAGCCTTCCTGCCTACCCCAACCTGCTCCCACTCTGGTTTTGGGTGGGGGAGGGGGGAGAGGGTAGAGGCAAACTACATGCCTCCAGAAGCAGGGGTTAAATGTTAATTTGGTCAATAGTCCCCAAGACGATTTTAAGAAAAACTACACCGGAGAGGATGGCATGTCGAGACCAAACTCTCCAGTCTGCCAAAGGCGCAGGTTCTTACTATTGGGCAAAAGTGTCAGGGCTGGGCTGTCCAGTGGAGATACGTCACAGGCCGTGGTGTCATTTAAAATTTCCTAGTAGCCACATTTTTTTAAAAAGTGAAAAGAAACAAATGGTGTCATGCAAGAGGACATCAATAAAAACCACTGAGAGCTTTACATGATCATTTTTTGACACTAAGTCTTTGAGGTCAGGTGCATATGTGACATCAGTGCATATCTCAGGCGGGACCAACCCCATTGCACATGCGCAGAAGTTAGGCATGGCCAGTGGCTGCAGAACTGGACAAGAAAGCTCTTTCTAGAAGGTCAAGAGAGCATCAGCTCTGGGGACTACATTAGAATCATCTGGGGGGTTGTTTAAAAATTATAGGTGTTGTCGTGTGCTGGGGGGGTCTATACTAAAAAAATTAAGTTCCCAGAGGCCTTTGAGATGGAGCCAGCATCAAGCTGTCCACTAAAGAACTCAAAGTCAGCAGCAACTTACTCCCTCCACACTTCAGTCTGCAAAACGGGCCCATACAACATGCTCTGCCAGTCAGCGAGGTTCGCCTAACATGGTGATGTGCCTGATGTTTGGTGATAATGGTTTGTTAACAGGAACCCTTTTTTTTTAGATTTTATCTATTTATTTTTAGAGAGAAGGGAGGGAGGGGGAAAGGGAGGGAAACATTCATCAGCTGCCTCCTGCACAGCCCCAGCTAGGGGCCTGGACCTCAATCTAGTCATGTGCTCTGACCTGCAATCGAACCGGTGACCTTTCACTTTGCAGGCCGGCACTCAGTTCACTGAGCCACGCCAGTCAGGGCTAACTGGAATCTTTAAAAAAAAATTTATTTACTGATTTCAGGGAGAGAGAGAAACATCGATTTGTTGTTCCACTTATTTATGCATTTATTCGTTGCTTAAAAAAAATAAGATTTTTCCCTGGCTGGTGTAGCTCAGTGGATTGAGCACAGGCTGCAAACCAAAGGGTTGCCAGTTCGATTCCCAGTCAGGGCACATGCCTGGGTTGCAGGCCAGGTCCCCAGTGGGGGCCACATGAGAGGCAACCACATATTGATGTTTCTCTTCCTCTCTTTCTCCCTCCCTTCCTCTCTCTCTAAAAATAAATAAATAAAAAAGATTTTACTTTACTTTTAAGAGAGGGGAAGAGAGGGAGAGAGGGAGAAAAACATCAATGTGTGAGAAATACATCGATCTGTTGCCTCTCACATGCCCCCCCCCACCCCCCGAGACCTGGCCTGTAACCCAGCCATGTGGTCTGACTGGGAATCAAACACGTGACATTTCGATTTGCAGGCCAGTGCTCAATCCACTGAGCCACACCAGCCAGGGCTACTGTTATTGTTTTTATTTAAAGTGGTGGTTATCAGCTGGCTGTGGCTGGTGAGCTCAGTGGCTTTCAAGCCAGAACA
Source organism: Phyllostomus hastatus (assembly GCF_019186645.2). Taxonomy (NCBI): domain Eukaryota; kingdom Metazoa; phylum Chordata; class Mammalia; order Chiroptera; family Phyllostomidae; genus Phyllostomus; species Phyllostomus hastatus. The sequence goes on along the minus strand of NW_025333640.1, from coordinate 3,778,517 downwards.
TCCTGGGGAGTGAGTTAAAATTCAGGTTCCCGGGCCCTGAGGGGCTTGGGAAGGGAGTTTTAACAGGATTCCCAAGTGATGGAGAAACGAGGTCCCAAGGCCTGACTGTGCTAATTCACATCACTTGCAAAATAAGTAATTAAGCCCAAAGTGCAGGTGGGGGTTGTGCCTAAGACAGAAGGCTGGGAAGCCCTTCCAGGAGGAGGGACAGTGGTGGGGCTCACCTTGGTGACCAGGACATGCCAGGCCACCCGCACCATGCGGTAGCAGAGGGTATCCTTGCTGTGCACAGAGGCTGAACTGTCCTGGAGGTGGAAGCTGTGGCCTGGTGGCAGGGGCCCAGTGGCCCTCCAGGAGCTGGGCTTAGAGCCAGCCATGCACACTGCAGAGGCCCTCCAGCTGCCAGGCCTCCGGTGCAGCATGCACGACCTGCAGGCGTTGCAGGTTGTGGAAGGACAGGCCCAGCTCAGTGTCCAATGAGCAGAAAAGCAGCTCTGCAGGGGGACCAGCTGGCCCAATCTTGTCATTGCCTGCCTGACTCTCATCCATGCTACAGAACCCCAGAAGAGGCCTTCAAGCCTGCCCTGCTGGAGTAGAGATGGGGCTGGCAGCCTTGTGGGTGGGCAGGGACGGGGCCCTGGTCAGGGTCTTCTTGGGCAGGGGTGGGGGCAGGGGCTGTGGGTCAGTTGAGGAGGAAGGACTCAGGGGACTGAGAGCAGCAGGCCGTGGAAGGCAGGCACAGACCCCACCTGTACGGGGAGGGAGGAAGAGAGGGTGAGGACACATAGTACAGGGCCCTTGGACACACAGCGCCACCCCTCAGCCCCGTGTCCCCAAGTCCGAAATGAAAATAATACTGACACCCAACTGCCCTGCACCCTGTGAGGAAACAAGCTCAGAGTGACAGTTGGTGACAGAGAAACATCCAGCCCGGCACTAGGTGACCCCACATCCTCACTTTTCTGTGTGGCTCTGGGCAACTCACTGCACCTCTCTGAACTCCAATTTCCTCGTTTTTGCAGGCTGGTGACCCTAGCACTTTTTTTTTAAGCAGAAGTAGTAAAAAAGCTAATATAATTGGGTTAAACCGTCATTAGGCAGAGAATTCCTTGAATGGTAAGAGAGACTCCATCCTTTTGCTCTGGCCACCTCAGAGGAGTCTGGCAACCTGCTGCCCCCCAGCCCGGGCCCCCCTCGGTGGCTCACCAAGGCTGTTGTATGTGGGCTGAGTCAGGCAGGTGAGGGCTGGAGTCCGGGGGCCAGAGGGGAGTCTTGGTGGGTAGGTTGGGGCTGCTCATGCTGCTGAGTGGGGGGCAGGTGTGAGCGGACACACGTGGGGTGTCTGCGCGAGCAGATGATAGGGCTGGGTGGGTGTGCACAGACCAGTCGAATGCAGAGCAGTCACACACTGTGGCCCTCTTGTTCATCCTGGATCCTGCTGTGCAGCCCTGGGGACGTTTCTTGCCCTCTCTGGGCTCCTTTCTTCATCTGCAAGACAGGGATGTTGCCCATTAACATTTCAGGGTGGTGGGAAGGACCCTGTAATTTTGTGGCATGAATAGAATATCCAGCCATGAGGGCAAGCCATCTGGGTGAAAGCTGGGGGCACAATGTGCAAGGGCCCGCAACTGGGCCTCATCCCCAGAGCTCCTCCTCCGTAAGCCAACGGCAGCCCCACCCCCAGCCCTGCCCCATACAGGTTCCAAGTCACCCTGACCTAGAAAAGTTGTGGCTTCTGCTCTCCCCCTGCCCCAGCACCCCTCCAGGAGCCTCCTACTTTCAGGACAGGAGTGACCGCAGGGCAGGGGGCCTTGGGGACAAACTGCCACTGGCAGCAGACCACAGATGCCCATGTGACAGCTAGACCTCACGCCTGGCTGGGGTAGGGAACCTCCTTCTGCATCACTTCCCTGGACCAGCCTCACGCTCCCTTGAAGGCAGGAACAGCATTTCAGGCAGAAGAAACAGCCTGCGTAAGGACTAGGAGGTGGGCCCAGAAGTGCGCAGTCCCTGGGCTGAGAGCAGGGTGGGGGCAGGTGGAAAAGACAGTTTAGGTCCTGAAGGTCACTCCAGGTGAGCAGTAGTGGGTAGTCTAAGGAGATTGGAGGGAGCAAGATGTTTCACGTCCCCCACATTTGGGGAGGGCAGGGGACCCCAGCAAAGACTGTTTAGGGAGAAACCCAACCAGGGCTCTTTCCTCTGCGGCTTTCATTTCCTGGAGAACCACTTCCCCTCTGCAGGACCATGTGAGAAACCCCCAGTGTGGGGGAGGGGGGTCCCCCCATCCCGTTCAAGCCAGCTCCTTACTAACTTGCTGCGTGACCTTTGGCAAATCCCCACCACTCTGTTCAATAAAGAAAAGTGTCTCCTCCTCTCCTAACAGCCACACAAGCTAGATTTTTCTTTAAACAATTGATTCATCTGGGCTCGGGCAGTAGCGGGTGTGGTGCTGGGGTGGGTGCCAATTTGACAAGATCGAAACTGTAGAAGAATAGTGAGGTACAGAGAGATGGAAGGGTCTTGGATTTGATTGATGACACTTGTCGTGAAGACAAGCTGCCTCACGAGGATGGTGCAATACTGCTGCATGAGCTTCCTGAACCCGAACAGGGCAGTGGTGGCACCACAGGAGCTGTGAAAGAACGAGGAACACCGTATTTTGCTGTGTGTGATGTGCACTTTTTTGCCCAAATTTTTGAGGGAAAAAATAAGGATGTACATTATACACGGATATAATAATCCCATGTATAATGCACACAAAAACGTGGGTGTGCATTGTACACAACAAAAATACAGTAAAGGTGGACCAATTCAGCCTTACAGAGCCTCCATAAGAACATTCCCCTCCCAGGAAACGGTCACTTGGCTCCTTCTTCATGGATGGATTTAAAAAAAAAATACATAGAGCCCGATCTGGCATGGCTTGGTAGGTTGAGCGTTGTCCTGCAAAGCAAAGGGTCGCCGGTTCGATTCCAGATCAGAGCACATTGCCCAGGTGGCGGGCCTGGTCCCTAGAGGAGGTGCATTCAAGAGGGGGCTGATTGATGTTTCTCTCTCAAATCGATGTTTCTTTCCCTCTGTCTCCCTCCCTTCCCCTCTCTCTAGAGTCAATAAAAGAAAAAAAAACTTGGATACAAAATGCTTTCTTTCAGTCTCCTAATTCAGATCTTTTAGTGATAGATTAATAGTAAAAAATGTACGCCCACGTAGGTTGTGGCAGCAAAGGGCAGTGTGGAAATACTCACCAGGATGACAGGCGGATTGAGATTCCTCAGAAATGGAGAGTACTTGGCTCTTTGAAAGTGAAGTTCTTCATTCACTAGCTCATGTTTAAACATGTTTACTTAGACATCTGCCTTTAACTCTAATTTCGCTTTACTGCCAGATTTTAACACTTCACGACTACTTAGATTTGTCTTTTGACAGAGGTGACTGAAGGCGTGAAAGGAAAAGGCGGAGAAAGAGGAAGCCGGCGCAGAAGGCAGCCGCTTCCTGTGCGCCCCGCTCCGAGAAGTGGCCTGAGGAGATGCGTGTGAAGCCTGCAGATGGAATGGATGTTTAGAAGTCCATTCGCTGGACTGCTGGGATTTCTCTCTCTCTCTCTCTCTCTCCTTTTTAAGATTTTATTTATTTATCTTTAGACAGAAGGGAAGGGAGGGAGAGAAATGTCACTGGTTGCCTCTTGCACACCCCCAGCCAGGGGCCTGGTTCACAACCCAGGTGTGTGCCCTGACCAGGGATCGAACCAGCGACCTTTTGTTTTGTAGGCGGGTGTTCAGGCCACTGAGCCACACCAGTCAGGGCTGACAGCTGGGATTTCTAAGATTCCCCATAGTGTTTTCAGACTTTGGATGCATTTATAAATGCAAGTGTATCTGGCATGTCCCTCTGCTCTCTCTACCACTTCTTCTGATGCCTCTGCAAAGGCTCTTTGGCTACATGGACCACTAGTTTTTATCTAGTAACGGGATTTATTTCACACCTGGACACCCCAAAGCCCTTTGGGATATAACTGAAACACCACGGAGTCCGTATTTAGGTATCCATTTGAATGAGAACTTGTATTTGCAAAAACACATATATTTATGTCCTGGAATGATTTGCCTTCGTTAAGTGGCATCTGTCCTGTTCTCTATTCACATTGTAAATGTCTGTGGGAAGATGCCCTGGCTTACACTTCTACATCCACCATTTAAAAATGGAAAACACTGAATAATTGAAATCTCTCTTCTAAAAAAAAAAAAGAAAAGAAAAGGAATCATCTGACTTCCCTTTCCTCCCACCCCAAGAATAAGACAGGACTGGGAAAATCCTGGATGTTATACCGGTTTGAATGAGGGACCCAGCAAACCCTGTGGATGGGGAAACTGAGGCACACGAGGCAATCGTTTTGCCTGCGTTTGCTGCAGGAGGGATGGGGAAAAGGAGGTCCCAGGCGCTGAGGGAGGAAGCCGCCCTCTGCAGAGGCGCAGGGGGGAGGCGTGGGCTGCGCCTCGCTTCTCCTTTCGTCCCGCTGCAGGCTCCGCCCGTGGCCCACAGTCCCAGTTCCTGACTTGTTTGAAACCAGGCACAGAGCATTCACCCCACAGCCCCTGGCATGTCCCTGTTCTGCGTCTTTCTCCTGCAGGGCAGAAAAGAAACCCTTTGCTCATTCTTAAATGGGGAAACTTGAGGCCCGGAGAGCAACACTGGGGTGCCCTTGACCATGGCTTCTGCTGACTGCTCTGAATTGGTCCACTTCCTTCCAAAAAGAGCACAGGCTTCCTGTCACCAGACTCTGTGCCTCAGTTTCCCCATCTATCAGGTGAAGGTCATAGTGAGAATGAAGTACTTATTAGTATTACATCAAGCGCTCAGGGCGGCCTGCCTTTTCCCAGAGCCCCTAGAGACAGGGAAGTTGATGGGCCCCCTCAGAAGAGGAAACCACCACCAAGCCCTGGAGGAGGGAGCCACCGCTCCAGAGGCTCAGTGCGGATCTGGCTCTGCCCCCAGAGGACACTGGGGTAGGGGGTTCTCTGACAACCAGGTTCCACCACCCCTCTCAGCACCTGCCTCTCCTCCTCTGGAGACTCTGGGCAAGTGCCCTCCAGTGTCTGACTCTCCCGTTGCCCATCTGTAAAATGGGATCACAGCAGGATCCAGCTCACAGAGTCATCCTCAGCGTGAAAAGAGTTAATACAGGGGAGCGGCACTGGAAATAGCATGGGTGCTCCTGAAGTGCAGCCTTAACTCTTCACCATTCATGCCCTCTCGGTAGACACCCCGTGACTCAGTCAGCCTTGGGGCTGGAGCCAGGCAGCTCCCCTGTGGGACCCCAGCAGCCCCTTATCTCTCGTCCCTACTTTCTGCCCCCACTCCTCCCATATTTTTTTTTTAAATCAGAAGTTTGTTATTAAATTAGTTTCATTTTTATTTGATTCCATCCAAAGACAGCAAGGAGACTGGTGGGGGTGGGTATTGGTTCCTGTTGGGACAGGGGGCGGGCAGAGGGTGCTGGGAGGGTCCACTATGTGTGATGGTCTGTAAATCCTAACACTGCTGAGAACAGACCACTCTCCCTTCTCGACGATACTAAAGGTACTTGGATGTCGTTCTGAAAGGCCCTCAGGGTTGTCATGGCAACCAAGGTTAGGCAAGTGCTAAGAGAAAAAAGTAGCTGTTTTTGCCTTACTCATGTGGGTTGTGAGGTTGCTGGGCACCCTTTTGACTCTCTCTCACAAGCAGGTTGGGACGGAGCCCCCACCCTGACTGGCCATGGTCGGTGGCCCGCCACCCCCCCATGCCGGCCTGTGTGCATCTCATGGGGCAGGGCTGGGGCCTCTGCCTTTCCAGCCACAGCCCAGAGACAACAGCCAACGCCCCCTTTTGAGTGCTGTCTGAATCCTTGCTCAAAACCCCCAGGGCTGACCTAGCTTTCTCTCTGGCTCATCTCAGATGGTCTTGAGGGATCCAGGATTCAAGTCCACCATTAGGCCTGTCCACCAGCCCAGCCTCTACACTTGTAGCAGTGGGTTTTACAGGCCCATTTCCCAGAGTTCAGGTGGTTCTCAGTCACCAACCAAGATTACACTGCGTGATGGGAACACAGCCAGCCTTCCTCCAAGGTCATTGAGAACATTGTCCTAACCTGGCTCAAGGCCAAGCCCCCTTCTGGCTGAAGTCGGGCCCCGCCGTCTCCCATGCCCCTTCCCCACCTTGCCTCGACTGCTGTCAGCAGTGGGAGAGAGTGGGGGCATGAGCCATGCTGGGGAAGGCAGGGCCATGGGCAGCCCCTGTCTGGTTTCTGAATACTTCTGCAATACCTCAGCTCCTTTTTGCTTATCTCCAATGATGGGGAACTCACTCTCCGAAGAGCAATGGAGCAGTGACCTTGGGGAAAGACTTTCTTAACCTGAGCTACATACAGTCTGCTTATGACTCTTCTCTTTGGACCTAGAGTTGCAGAGACCAAGGTGCCTCTGTCACCTTCTCTCAACAAATGAGGTCCAGGACTCTTGTAGCCTGAACCCCTGTCCTGGCCTGTTCTCCACTGCTGCCCTGCAGTGCACACGACACTGCAGTGCCTGGCAGCCGCCCACACTCGCTGGTCTCGTTCCCCAGGTGAACAGCGGGACACGGGGCTGGCTCAGGGGTAGCGTAGACTCAGGATCGAAGGTCACTACAGCTGGCTTGCTGGAGGACACCCCAGAAGTTATGCTCCAGGACCAGGGGCCCGGGAAGCTGCTCCTCCAGCATGGTGTGGGCTCAATAACCAAGTGGCAATCTCTGAGGGTGCTGGAGGAACCTGGGGAAATGGCTTCTCCTAATGGCTAGTGGGTCCTGGTGGGTGCAAGTCTGGGAGTGAGGGTAGGGCCAGCATGTCAGGGACCACCTAGCATGCTGCACACCCGCAGGGTGAGCCTGACTAGCTTAACAAGATCTTAGCCCAGCCCCCAAGATACCCCCAGAGCTGGCCAGCTGACTGGGAGTATGGTGTGTCCCAGGTGGAGCTACGTGTGACTCAGGTGTGAGCTGGGTGTGTTCCAAATGTGGGCTGCTTATCCCAGGTGTGAGTTGTGCTCTCACAAGAACCCTGTGTGCTCGTGGTTAGCTTTGGAACCTGGAGCACCTGTTTAGTGTCAGCTGGGTGTCAGGTGTGTGTGTTCCACTTTAGAACTGTGTGTCTGTGTCCTGGGCGTGAATACGTGTGTGCTGGGGTGTGAAGTGTGGGGTGTACAGGTGTGAGCAGCATATAGGCGTTAGTGTGTCCTTCAAGCGTTCCAGGGGCATCTCCCCCAGTGTGAGCTGTCAGGGGGCTCTGGGGGCAGCAGCTGTGTGTCTCCAGATGTGAACTGTTAAGTGTGACGACCCCAGGGGTCTCTGAGCCCCTCCTCCAGTCCATGTAGCTCAATGACCTCTCAGGGCCAGGGAGACAAGGGAAAACCTTTAGAAAGCGCCTGAGCAATTGCAAAAGACACATATTGATGAAAAAAGTCCTGTAATTGGGTCTCTACAAAAAAAAAAGTTGGGGCGGGGGGTTCTGCCAGGAGTCGGCTTACAGCCACTCCTCTGGAGAATGCATAGGTGTCATCGGACAGGCCAGCGAGGGGCTCGCGGGGACAGACTGAATCTCCTGGCTTGGCAGTGAGAAATCATCCCCGAGACCCCTCAAATCATCTTCATGTTGAACTTGCGGGCGCTTCCCTGGCCGGCGCCGGCGGCCGGACCGTCCACCTTGCGGAAGGAATACTCCACGGAGAAGTTGTTCTTGTGCTGCCCGCGGCCCCGGCTCCACACGAAGAGCAGCAGGAAGCAGAAGAGGACGACGCCCAGGAAGGTGATGCAGCCCATGGCTGTGGACACCAGGATGGTGGTGAGGTCCAGTGGGAAGCGCGCGGCCGCCAGCGTCTCGTTGCGGCCCTCGCCCAGGGTCCGGTTGGCTGCTGGCTCAGGCTGCACAGTCAGCGTGGCGAAGTAGGTGTCATTGCCGCCCGCGTTGCTGGCCACACACGTGTAGGTGCCGCTATCCTGCGGTTGCGAGTCCCGAATCTCCAGTGTGCCCCCAGGCAGCACACGTGCCCGGCCCGCGCTGGCGATGGTCACCGCGCGGTGCTGAGGCGTCACCCAAGCCACAGTGGGCGCCGGCTCGCCCTCCGCGCGGCACTGGAAGCGCACATCCTCGCCTGCGGTGGCTGTGACCTGCTGCAGCCGCCGCTCGCGAATCTTGGGCTTGCGGCACACGAAGTACTCGAAGAGCGCAGAGTCGGGGAGGTTGCGCAGCGCGTCTCCGCGAACCTCCGCAGGGGTGGCGCAGGCCGGCAACCGCCCGTCGAAGTTAAGGGTCTTGCGGCGCTGCACGATCCACAGCAGGCGACAATCACAGGCCAGCGGGTTCCCATCCACGCGCAGGGTCTCCAGCGTGTTGACTGAGTGGAAGGTGCTCTCCTCCAGGGTAGACAGCAGGTTGTTGGAAAGGTTGAGCAGACGGATCTGACGGAGCCCCAGGAAGGCCTGTGGCTCCACCACGGCCAGCAAGGCCCCGGCCAGGTGCAGCTCACGCAGGCGGATCAGGTCGCGGAAGGACCCGCGAGGCACTGTGCTGATGGGGTTATGCGACAGGTTGAGGCAGGTGAGGTGGGCCTGGTGGCGCAGTGCGGCGGCTGGCACGGCGGTGATGTTGGTGTAGGTGACGGACAGCGAGGTGAGGTTGAGGCCCTGCAGGCTGCCCGGGGCCACCTCCTCCAGTAGCGGCCAGTTGTCAATCTCTAGGTGCAGCAGGCCAGGGAGCCTACGGAAGTTCTGGTCCTCTAGGGCAGCGATGGCCAGGTGTCGAAGCCGCAGGGCGCCCAGGCCGCGTAGGTGGCCCAGAGACTCGCCAGACAGCGCCGTAAGGTTGCAACGCTCCAGGGTCAGCTCCTCAAGCGCCAGCAGCCCCGCGAAGGCCCGGCGTGAGATGAACACCAGGTCGTTGTCGCCCACCTCCAGCCGGCGGAGGCTGCGCAGGTCTTGGAAGGTGTAGTCCAGGAGGATTACCAGCTTGTTCTCGCTCAGATCCAGCAGCGTGAGGTTGTCCAGGCGCGTGAAGACCCCCGGCGGGATGAGCTTGAGCAGGTTGCCGCGCAGGCGCAGGACGCGCAGGCGTGGCAGGTTGGCGAAGGCGCCGGGCTCCACGTGCGCGATCACGTTCTCGCTCAGGTCCAGCTCCTCCAGCAGCGGTAGAGTGGCCAGGTCTCCTGGGTTCAGGCAGCGGATGCGGTTACGGCTGAGCTCCAGCAGGCGCGTGTCAGCCGGGATGCCGTCAGGCACAGCGGTCAGCCGGCGCCGGGGACAGGCCACTGCGCGAGTCTGCGCAGTGCACTCGCAGCGAGCTGGGCAGCCCCCCGCCGGGGGCGGGGCCGCAGGCAGGAGCAGCAGCTGCAGGCTCAGGACGCATAGCCAGCAGGTCATGGTGCGGAGCCTAGGGAACCTGGGCCTAGGGCCCCGCCAACATCCTCATGGGTACCTGGGGGCGGGGGCATTATTAGCACCGGAGTTCTGTCTCCTTGGCCCGCCCTAGTAGTGCTCACGTGGACCGTTATCCACCGTGGTACCTGCAGTCACACACCTGGGTTTCCACTCAAGAGGACTGAGCACACACAACCTCACAAAAATCTGTACACCCATGTCTACGGCAGCAGCATTCTATTAGGCAAAAAGTGGCAACAACCCACGTGTTCATATACAGATGAAAGGACAAAGGCAAGGTGGTCCATCCATGCACTGGAATATTACTCAGCCAGGAAAAGGAGTGAAGCTCTGACACTCACTACAGTGTGGAAGAACCTTGAACACACGATGCTCAGGGAGTGGAGCCAGACACAAAAGGCCACACAGTGTGTGATTCCACGTATGTGAGACTTCCAGAACAGGCACAACCAGAGGCAGAAAGTGGATTCATGGTTGTCAGAGGCTGGGAAGGGGATGGGGAGTGACTTTGGGGATGATAGAATGTTCTGGAATATGATAGTGGTGATGGTTCCACAATCTTGTAAATATACTAAACCCACTGAATTGTGTACCTTAAATGGGTGAATTTTATGTGTTGTGAATTTTTCTCAATTTAAAAAATGATGAAAGAAAGCACTTACCAAACTGGAGAAAAATCATGCAAACATAATGTAAAAAATGTTGGTGCCCCAAACCTCCCCATTTATTGAGTGCCTACTATACATATATAGCAGGCTCTGAATCCACCGAAGAACAGGGAGCTCTCGCTGGTCAGGTGGGGATACAGGTGGTCTACATGCCCCCTCTCTCCCCAGAGTTCTCACCAGGCCCCCACCCATCTTGTGCTCCCTCTGTTACCTGTCTGTGCAAGGCTGACCATCACATGAAATCAAAGCACGTCTTAAAACTCTTTCCATTGTTTCTCCTCCCACTGGGCTGTACACTCTCTAGGGTGTCCTAATCAGAGCCAAAGCTGGGCCCGAGACACGGCACCTGCTTGATGGCCACCAACGCATTCCAGACACTCGGTGCTTGTTAATGGAAACAACTTGACCAAAACTCTGTCACAGAATTTTAAGACCCATTAAAACAAAGTTTAATGAGGGGGGAAACCTCACAGGTAAGGAGACCAGGGGCTGTGAGGGGAAGCGGCACAGATGGATGGGCACAGACCGGGGCTGACGAAGAGGTGACTTCAGACCAGGAAAGCTGACGTGCTAGCTGCAGTCCGTAGTGGAGAGAACTGGGTCCCCTGAAAAGACGTGCTCACGTCCTGACCCTGGCACCTATGAATGCGGCCTCATTTGGAAGTAGGGTCTTTGCGGACGTGACTAGTTGAGACGTGGTTATATTGGAGTAGGATGGCCCTGGTAGAATGACTGGTGTCCTTATAACAGGAGGGGAATCTGGACACATGTACAGACACACAGAGAGGGAATAGAGCCACGTGAAGACGGAGGCAGAGACTGGGGTGAGCAGGTGGGAAGAGAGCCTGCACAGCTGAGGACTCGGTCACACCGTGAGGAAGGAAGCTGAGGAAGCCAGCGGGGAATGTAGCAAGGAGGCCGAGGGGAAGGAGCAAGAGCTGGCCGGTTGTGCCCTTTCACTGCAGTTGTCTTAACCCTAACTTGGGCATTGCAAGGAACGTAATCCTCCGAAGCTGTTTCCCAAGGTCATTCTCTCCCATGTTGTTGCCCGGACAGCACATGGTGAGGCTGTGTTCCAGGTGGGAGGGAGAAGACAGCAAGAACGGATGGTTCCCTGTTCAGCAGCCCACCTCATGCCTACCTTAAACCTGCCGTTGGCTTTGAGGTCACTTCCAGTTTCCTGTTGTGCTGCTCCCTATGGTCCAGGGAAACTGTCCCCCTTGCCCAGGAATGGGGGATGGGACCTCAGCAGCCTGCTCTGGAGGAGTCAGACCTCCCTGGCTCTGTCTCTGGGAAGAATAGCTGATATTTTTCAGCCTCCCAAGTACAGACTCCTTGTGGGGCAGAGCTGCCTCGCTTGTTCTTTCTGCAGGAGAGAATTTCACACCTCTGGAGTAACATTCCAAGCCTTCCCAGGGCCCACAGGCCCTGAACAACCTGCCCCGTCCCCTCCCTGTCGTCACAACCTCTCCCTCTCTCCCCCTCGCTGACTCAGCTCCAGCCACACAGGCCTCCTCACTGTTCCTCCAGAGTGCCAGGCACTGTCCTGCCTCAGGACATTTGCACGTGCTGTACCAGAAACCTGGAACACCTTCCCCGCATGGTTCTCTCAACAATTTTATTTGGGTTTCACCCCAATGTCACTGGTTAATCTCTGTACTGATGTCCCCACCTTAGTCTTCCTGAACTGCTGTTTAAACCCTCATTTAATGCAGCAGCATCATCATCACCACCATGGTGAATACTTCTACAGTTCCTGCTCTGTGCCAACCTGGGGCTAAGGGCTCCACCTGCACTGGCTCTTTTAATTCCAACAACAACCTCACAGGGTGCTGCTGTCACCTCCACTTTACAGATGGGAACACTGAAGCTCAAAGCAACTCAAGTCACCACCTCAGGTTCACACAGCACATCAGAGGTGGCAGGGGAAGTCTCAGGAAAAGTGGGAGGTAACACTCAATATTTAAAAAAATTTTTTTTTACAGAGCCAGAACAGGGTCCTGGTAGTTCATCCAGTTCTGTTTGGGCTAGACCAATTTTCTATCATCTACAGAGATACCATAATGCTGGGACCCCTATGCATTGATTTAGTCCACTAGTCAGTCAACAAACAGGTGCCAGGTGCCAAGCACTTTCCAGGTGCTGGGGACACAGAGCACAGAAGGCAAAAAGGTCGGCTTCTGGGATATAATGGACATCCGATGGGTATAGTACAGCCTCTCCTGGCTTGGGTGCGCAAGTGGAGAAAAATAAGTCCAGGAAAAGGGCGATGATAGGTGTCCAGGGGCCGCAGTGATCTAATTTGCTGAGAAAGGGATGTTCGAGCAAAGGCTTAGGGGAGAAAGGGAGTGAGCAGGCGGCAGCAGGAAGGGCAGTCTGTGGAGGGCACAGCAGGGACAATGTGGTGAGGGTGGCCGTGTGGTTCGGGCACGGAGGCTGAGAGTTGGATGCTGCGGTCAGAGAGATGAAAAGGAACTTTTCAAACATTTTAAGTTGGAAATAATTTTTAAAAAAACAGTTGCTGGAGAATGTGGATAAGAACAAAATCAGGAAGTACTCAAGTGACGAAAGGTCGGAAGAGCTGGGGTGCAGCTACTGCAATACAGTCACTGAGAGGCTGGCGGGAGACCTCAGTTCTAATGGGCTGCTGTGTGACCCATAATGAAAAACACACCCTTTCTGGACCTAGCCTGTCAAAAGAACAGAGAACCCTTGGGGCATTGGACTTCCAGCTCTATAATTACTCCCAGGTTGAGAGGACAGCTGGTCCATGGGGCAGGCGGGAGGCCACTCAAGCTGTGACCCAGTTTGTCAAGTCTAACCTCTCCTGCAGGCGAGGCCCTGTCATCTCCTCTGCGGGGCTTGGGGCGCACGGGGAGGGGACTTGCAGCTGGGCCTGAGCCTCTGATCTTCCCCCTAGGGTTCTGGTTCCCCCACCTGGGAGAACGCCTGGCTCTTGGAGAGGGAACCGTGGGGACTCGATTCTGCCTGCAGGACCCCCATTCCCTCACTTTCCCGGACATGGGCCAGGCCTGAAAGTGGGAGAGCATGTAGGAGGGTGGTCTCCTGAGTGCCCCTCTGGCTCTGTCACTCCCAGAGGATAAAGAGCTGCCCCCCCCCCCAGACAAGCAAGGATCCCCCGCCTCTGTCCTCCCCCTGGAGGGCTGAGTCTTACGGTGGAGTTAGAAAGCCAGGCTCCCGGGTCCCAACAAGGATGGGGGTCTGGATTCCAGTCCTGCTTCTGCAGGGCTGTTTTCAGGGCTCTCCAGAGCCCCTGTCCCCAGAGACCTGCCACCCACTCGGGGCCTCTCCCGCTGTCCTCCCAGGACACCCACTGTTCACGGTCGACTCTTGATTTTGTGTCTCAGCCATGTCTCCTCTGAGCTCTAGGCGAGGGACCCAGTTATGTCCCTGACCTCTCCCAGGAGGCCCCCAGCACCCCAGCGTCACCCCTGGCATCAGGCAGGGGGGTCCCCGCTCCCCATCTCACACGGGTTGGAGTCATTTCAAGTCCCCTTTTACACATCCAGCCAACCTGTCACCAGGTCTCCAGGTGCCGTGAGCTCCACCTCCGGTACATCCCAGACCCACCCCCATCTGCCTCTCCTGCCTCCACCAGACTGGCCCACCTGCCGGCACAGCCTCCAGCTCACGCCACAGCCCCCAACAGACATTCTGCCTTCTCAGCCTCAGCCCTCCCCTCTGCAGAGCGGACCTGGGGGCGGGGGTGTGAGGGTCTCTCCCCTAGCGCACTGCTGACACAGAGACTGGGTCACACTCTCTGTGGACAGCCGGGTTGGGCACTGTGGGGTGCTGAGCAGCAGCTCTGGCACCACCCACTCAATGCCAGAAGTGTCCTGTGTGTGACAACCATGGATGTTCCCAAACATGGCCCAATGACCTCGAAGGTGGGACCCCTGCTGAAGAGGGGACCAGGCAGAGAGCAGGCACTCCCAGCAAGAAATAGGCTGATTGTCAGCCTGTGTTACAGACAGGGAAGCAGAGGCCCAGAGAGGGGAAGTGACTGGCCTGGCTCACACAGCTGGTGAGAAGCAGATTCAAGACTCAAACCCAGAACTCTACACCTTATATTCCAGGGCTCTCCCAGGGACAGCGGAACCCTGTCCTCCATGGGACCCTGACTTCTGCTGGCTCTGCAGACCCAGGAGACTGCCCTGTGCCAGTCGGGCAGAACTGTGAGGACTCAGAGCTGCCCTTGGCGGAGAAGTCTCCCTCGCTCCAAGCCACAGAGAGTTTTGGGGTCAGTGAGCTTACGGTGACATGGATGAGGGCAGAGGAGCCTTGGGGACTGGCCTGGGCCTGGGTTCCCTCCATTCTGGCCCACGGGGGAAGGACTGGGTGGACAGACAACACGCGTTTCAAGGGCAGAGACTTGCTGCCACGCACGACGAGCCACAGCGGAGGCCATGGAGACCTTCGGCAGGGCAGCGTGGTCACCACGGGCAGGAGGCAGGGGCCTGTCTGGAGCAGTGGGGGCCAGCCCACACACAGACAGCCTGCTGCCCAGTCACACTCGGGGTCTCTCTTCCTCCTTCGTGCAGGGCCCTGAGCACAGTTGCATCCCAGCCTTCATGGGGTGAAATTTTCCCCATTTCAAGGGATCAAGTCAATGTTTTTTAGCACAGTGATGGATATGTGCAACCATCACCACTATCTAGTTCCAGAACATTCCAGCACCCCCCAAAGGGAACCCACCCCCATTAACAGTCATTCTCCATCCTCTTCCCCCAGCCCCCGACAACCACTATCCCACTTCCTGGCCCTGTGGCTGTGGCTGTTCTGGACATTCCACGTAAATGGATCACACGTTGTGTGGCTTTTTGCGCGTGGCTTCTTTTGGTGAGCAACGTGTCGAGTGGAAGAGCAGGGAAAAGTCAAGGAAACAAATGCACGAGGTGGCTGGTCTGGGGAAAGCAGAGGTCTGCTCTGGGCTGATGCTCTGTCCAGCAGGTTGGGGGAGCTGGTCTGAGCTGAGACCTGAATGGGGGACAGGAATCCAACGGGCCAAAGTCTGAAACACAGTGTTCCAGGTGCGGACAGCCGCCAGGGCAAGGGCCCCGGGATGGGAGTAAGCTTGGCGCTCAGAGGAGCAGAGAGGCTGCGGCCGGGGCGTGTCTGGGTCTGGGGTGGGAGCTGGCATCAGAGAGGGTGAGACCGCACAGGGCGCTACAGACACCACAAGGTGTTCAGACTCGGTAGTGAGAGCAGCGGGAGGCACGGGGGTTTGAGCAGGAGAGTGATGTTTCTGAGTTGCAGCTTGAAGATGGCCTGACCCTACCCCCCTGTGTCGCCTGAGCCTGGAAAGCCCTGTCTCCTCCCAGGACAGCGCTGTCATCAGAACGAGGACTGCATTACTCCTCTTTCTGTCTCCACCATGCACAGAGACGGGTCTCCAGGGCCTGGTAATACCCACTGCATGGAGCAGAGAGTCAGCGAGAGTCTGGAGTCGGACTCCTGGGTCCCCGCTGGAGCCCACCCCATGGCCTTGGGCAGAGACTTCCAATGCCCTGAGCCTCAGTCTCCTCCTCTGCCAAAGGGACTCCCATGATTAGTAACCACCTTCCCAGGTGATGGGTGTGGTGGTTGGGGGGAAAGAGAAATCAGCTGAGAAGTTACTTTGTAAACCAGAACCCTTCTAGAAAACTCTCCGTTGGGTGCCGGACAGGGTCAGGAGCCGAGTCCGGGGCCCCGTTCTGCTCTTGGTTAAGTCGTCTCATGTTGGTTAAGTACCACACAGTTATCTGTTCATTCACTCATTCATTCATCCATTCACTCCACAAGCATTAATGGTGCCTGCTGTGTGCCAGGCGCTGTTCTAGTTCTAGCAGGAAACAGCTTTGAACAGAACAGACAGAACCCCCACCACTCCGTTGACGGGTGAGAAGCAAGGAAGAGTTAAACAGAGGCCCCAGATGGGCACTGCTATAGAGAAAACCAACAGGGAAGGTGGGGTCTGTGGTCAGTGGAACAACAGTCCCCGCAAAGACACCCATGTCCTAATTCCTAGAACCTCTGAATGTTTCCTGATGTGGCGAGGAGATTAAGTGTGCTGGTGAAATTAAGGACACTAATGAGTTGACGTCCAGATGGAGATGGCCCCGGATTATCCTGGGGATCCAGTGTCATCACCGGGTCCTCACAAGAGGGCAGTGGGAGGGTCAGAGTCGGAGATGGAAGAGGCTGCGCTGCTGGCTGTGAAGACGGAGGAAGGGGCCACGAGCCAGGATGCGGCACCTCTAGAAGCAGGAAAAGGCCCAAACCATCCTCACCTCAGGCCTCCAGAAGGACCAGCCCTGCCCACACCTGGGTTTAGGACTTCTGACCTTCAGAACTGTGAGATGATAAATTTGTGCTGTTTTAAGCCAATTAGGTTTGTGCTGATTTGTCACAGCAGCCACAAGAGACACTGACAGGGTCTCTGCAATGGTGAAGAGGAAGTGGGCCGCGTGCCAGCCCCAGGGGCGGGGAAGGGGGAAGAGGCCAAGCCCACCCACAGGGCCTGCTGTCAGCATCAGTTGGGGTGGGAGGCCTACCTAAGGAGGGGCCCCAAACTTTGGCCGTCACCATCACCGTCACCGCAGGACCTGGGAAATAGAGCCCTCCTCTCCTCCACCCCAAGCTGTCCTAATTTGCCATGAAGCTCTCAACACAAGGGGGAGACAGAGTGTGGCGGAGGGTACCTGAGCTCCGCTCCCCGGACCCCAGCTGCTTCCCACCCACCTCCTTTATTCTGAGTGAGCTTCTCCCTCACAGACCGCATGGGACAAGCCCTCCTGGCCCCTCCCAGGCCAGGGGGTGCTGAAGACTCCTTTGGGCAACACCAAAACCTGTCTGGGCTGGAGGCGTCAAGTGAACCCACAGGGAGGGCCGGGCCGGGGCGGGGAACGGATGATGGAGCTTGGCAGCTCTGTCCCCAGGCCGCTCCTTCCGCTGCCCCACCCTCTCACCCTAACCCTCCCCTGCCACAGCTGGGGCCCGAGGGAGCCAGGAGAGCATGGTTTGGCAGGCCCTGGTGGCGTCCCCATTCAGGCTTCAGACTTGGGAGGTGGGGGCCCTGCAAGGCCTGCTTTTGGGGATACACTGCCAACAACCCCAGGCCTGGTCATCCTCTGTCCTAGATCTGAGCGCTCCTGGGGATCTCATCCATGACAATTCATTAAGCCCTAATTAGCCTCCCTCTGCTGTGAGTCCCTGTTACCCCTTAGGGGACTGGGGGCCTCCAGACCCATTTTCCTTGCCAGCCTGTGGGGTGTAGGGGAGGCTTCTAGATCTGGAGCTACCGTTTGGATGCCCATGATATACTGTGGCTGCTCTCCCACCAGTCCGGCCCTGAGAGTGGAATAACGGAGGCCATTTGGAGAAAAGGAGACTGAGGGTCAGAAAGGTGCCCAGCTCACCTGGCATCACAGCTTGAGAGGCCCCATTTGAACCTGGGGCTGATGCCAGCTCCTTCCCACTGAGTCCCAGAGTCTTACTGGAGAGTGGAGGGCAGAGGGCTCTCTTCTGAGGCTCAGGATTGACGTGTGCTTGTGGGTGGCTTTCTTGGGCCAACCTGGGACAAGCTTTGTTTGGAGAGTTCTCTACCTGGTGACTAGGTGGTGACTCAGGGGTGCCCGGGAATGACAGAATTGTGGGATGAGAAATCAAGCTGCTGCCTCAGATCTGCTTTTTATTCCCACTCAGCAAGGCACCTTCAGATCCCAGGCTTAGTCTGGGGGTGGCTAGGAGCAACCACCCCCATTCTACAGATGAGCATACTGAGGCTGAGCGGGTGCAAGGCTGAGCTACTGCAATAGTGGTAATGGTAGTAACAGTCCCTTATTAACTGAGCATCTAGTTTATGGCAGCACCGGGCCTGGGTGTGATGCGCAGCCGTTTGTCTCAGCTTGTGCGAGATAAGTCTGGTGTTCGTGTCTGTCTCAAAACTGGAGCTCAGAGAGCAGCTGTCCTTTGCCAGGTCACCAGCTAGGCCGGGGAATGGAACAACAGGAGGAGAAAGGCTGGGTTTAGCCTTTCCGAGCCTCGTGCCATGGCTGGGTGGCCCCTTCCCACCAACCCACGTGATCCAGATAGAGCAAGAGCACTGCATCAATGGGTAGGCTTGCAGGGTCTTCCAGCTCAGACCCTGCCACACATGGCTGCTGCTTGCAGGCAATGAACCCACAGCCCAAGGGGGCCCAGGCTCCAGACAAAGACCACACTCTTCCCCACTCGTACACCTGGTTTCCACGGCCTCATCCACACTGGAACCCTGTGTTCACCTCTGGGCACTCACACACCTGCCACACCTCCTCCACAGAGCCCACCTGGGTTGCTCCAGGCAGGTCTCAGCCCTGCTGGTCCCAAAGGCTTCCCATCAAGTCCCAAACGGTCTCCTTGCCTGCTGTCATGTGACACCAGATGCCCCCTTCCTACCTTGCCCTCCCAGAAGCAAGAGGCTCTCAACCATCTCTGTGCACACACAAATTCACCAGCGGCCGCTTGTTCCAAATTCAGGTTCTGGAGCCTTAGCCCCCAAAGTTCTGACTCCTCAGAAATGGAAGGCTGTCTTTAGTGTCAGGGCACATGTTGAAAAAGAGGTTGTACGGCGCTCTCCAAAGGCAGGGCTGGGTCCGCTCTTGTGTCGGCATGGAGGCACTAGGTGCTTTCCCCCATCCCCAACTTGTTGAATGGGGCTCAGGGGCCCCCATGGCCAAACCCCAGAGGCCCAGCTTCTGGGGATAGAGAGAAGCTCCCCATAATCCTCCGTGCTGTTTGGACACTAGTCCACAGTGCAGGGGGCTCAGCCTTGCACCCTCAAATTCCTCCCACCAGGCTGAACTGTCCCCAGGCCCAGGGATGGAGCAGGTCCTGGCGTGGACCTCAAAAGCCCTCTTTACCTTCCCGTTAGCTTGGCACCACCCCCTCACTCCCACCGCCCTCTGGACCAGACCCCGGTGGGGGATGGACAGGAAGGACAGTGGCTGAAGCCTCCATCCCGACTGTCTCTGTCCCTCCACCCCAGCCAGTGCCCCCTTCTTCCTCCCATAGAGAGGGGCACATCCCCCAAGGCATTCTCACTACCCCAAAGAGACGCCCACCCGACTCCTCGTTCCTCGGTGCCCCAGTGGAGGGGCGGGGGACCCCAGCGTGGGGAGTGGCCCCCAAAGTTTCCAGGGGGAGCGCGGGGGCCTGGCGAGTGGCGATGTGCGGGAGAAGGAAGCGCGGGGCGAGTAGCCCCTGGGCGAGGATGGGGGCTGCGGGGCGCAGGAGGACCGGGGTTGCCGGGGCCCGCGCGGCCACTCACCTGGGCGGCTCTGCCGCGGACACGGCGCGGGCTGCGGCGTGGGGGCCGTCGGAGCCGACAAGAGCCACCGCCGCCGCCGCCGCCTCCCGGGCCCGCCGTGCGCACTCCCGCCAGCGCGTGCCCGCCGCCAACCTCCCAGTGCGCGGGGCGGGGGCGCGCGGGGCTGTGCTCTGTCGTGCGCGCGGCCTGCTCGCTAGGGTGTGGGTGCCCGGGCGGCGGCAGGTGTCCGGGGCTGCCGGCTGCGCGGGGACACGTGCGCGCAGGTCCCCGGACGCGCGCCAGGGGGGCAGCACGGCAGGGGGACCGGGACGGGGAGTAAGTGAGCTTCAGTGTGCTCCCTGCCCGCGTTGGGTCTCGTCTGAGGACCCCTGTGGTCATGGCGGGGCTGCTGAGGCTGCGGTGCAGGAGACGCAGGGACCCTCCTCAGTGCCCTTCTGGGACTTACCCCCTCCTCGAGGCCCCGCAGTCCAGGCCTCCAACACCTTGGCACTTGGACTCCTGTACCAGCTGCTTCCACTCAGGCCAGACCTCCAGGCCCATTCCCCACGTGGGTACCAGAGAAAGCTTAACCACAGCCTCCAGAACCAACTCCGGCTCCCTATGGCCCTCAGGATCTCCTCTGAACTCTACCCTGCCTTCTTCCTTCCCCTGATTCCAGTCCCGATGCAGAGCACCTTGCTCTTCAAACATGCCACACTCCCTCCAGGCTCAGGGTCTTGCACCCCCTGTTCCCTCTGCCTGGCTGGAAGCCTTTCCCTCCATGCTTCCTTGGCCAGTTTGTAGCAACTTGTGTTTGTCTGACTAATGCGGCTTTTTCACCATTGCACTCTCCCTGGCCTGTGCAGTAGGAGGGCGCTCAGAGGATGCTTGCAGGAGGAGAGCCTTGCTTTTACACACAGTGAGCGATGTGGGGGGCCCCGTGCTAGGAACCTCATGTTAGGAGGGGGCCTGCCTTGCCCAATGAAAGGAGTAGGTTGGAGCAAACATCCTAGAATCATGGAACATTGGGGTGAAGGGTCCCTACTCCCCACTCTCAGGCTGGAATATGTGGCTCCCAGGCAGAAAACAGCCAGGGCAGAAAAGGAACCAGGAGCGGGTATCCTGACCATCCTGGACCAGGCCTACCCAGCACTGGCCAGGAGGGAGGCTGCCCCATTCAGGGGGTCTGAAATGGGGAGTCTGGCACAGGAGGCTGGATGTTACTGCAGGCTGTGTGGCACCGGGGCAGAGGACGGGGGGCAGGGGGGCCTTTCCCCATCATGCTAATATCTCCAGCTGAGATGACCAAGGACTTACTGTGTGCTGGTCTCCATTCTAAACAGGGGCCCTCAGCTCCTTGCTGCACCCTCCTTGCCACAGGCTGCCACATTTATTGTTCCCATTTCACAGATAAGCAGAGTGAGGCTTGGAGATGCCATCGACCCGAGGGAGAGGTTCAGGGCAGACCTGGCTGCCCTGAGGGTTGCTTGCGTCTAACCTTGCACTGCCACCCCCAGCCCTTCCCAGGCACTGCGTCCTTCTAGCCGCTTTGACGGTGGCCTGGCATCAGCTCAGCCACCTGTGACTCAAGCAGGCTCTGTTCCCAGACTGTCGCATTGGCCCGAGGCCCAGAAACTGCATCCCAGGAGGCCACAAGCCAGGTCCACCACAGGCTGAGGGGGATGGTTCCCTTCCTGGCCCCCAGGCCCTCAGAGGTGCAGAAAGAGGATGTGAGTGCCCCTCCCTCATAGATCCCTACTGCCACGGCCAGCCCAAGGACCTGCACAGAGAAGTCATCGCTGGGAACCGTTATGTGACCTGGGACAGTCACTTCTCTTTTCTGAGCTTCCCTCTCTTCCTGTTGATGCCTTCCTCCCAGTGCGTCTTGGAGGGAAGCTTACGAAGCACCTACTATGTACCAGGAGGGAGAGATGCTGAGGGGAAAACAAGGGGACTTGACATACGAGGGCAGTGGAAGAGAACCATGAAATAATCACAAAGTGGGGTGGAAAACTCAGAGAGATCTCAGTGCCTGACTTAGGCTGGGCTCAGTGAGGTCTCCCCAAGGAGGGGTAGCTGGAGATGAGTCCTACAGGGTGAGGGGGCTAACCAACACAGTGGCCTGGGTTCAAATCTTGGCCCTGCCACTTCCTGGCTGTGGGACTGTGGGAGATGCCCCTGTAGTCTCAATTTCCACATCTAGGGCTGCAAAGACTCCCCTCCTGATGACAGAGGGGACCACAGCATGCTAGTGGCTCTGCCCAGCTTGTGGTCATCGGTTGGGACACCTGGTTAAAGGGCAGGGTGAGGCCAAGGGCACATGCCATCTCAGGACTTTGGCATGGCTGTTCCCACTGCCTGATCACCCTTCCCCCAGACCTGAGCCTGCCTGCTTCCTTTCTGACTCACACCTCCCCCGTGCCTCCTTCTGCCCCGTCCTTACCTCCACACCACTTTCCCCAGTGAGAGCACTCTGTGATGCACTGATTTATCCTGTCTATCGAGTGCCCTTGTAAAACACTGCTGTGGCACACAGTAGGTATGCACGTAATAGGTGTGCACATAGTAGGCATGCACCAAACATTGGCTGAATGAACCAGTGAGCCATCGACATTGAGGGTGGTAGATTTCGCTCCGGGAGCGGGGTGTCTAGGGGTTTGAAGAGGAGGAAATGGCACCCCCTTCCTCCAAGTGCCTTCTGTTCCCTGAAACCGCTGCTTGTCTTCTCCTTTCTGTCCTTGGCCAGCATCTTCCTGCAACCTGTCCCCAGTGTAAGCCCACCGAGAGCAGAGACCACTCCTGTCTTGCTCACTGCCATGCCCCCGGAGCATATAGTAGGTGCTCAGCAAATGGCTAGAATGTGCCCTTTGGCAGCCCAGCGGGATGCTGCTATGGCGGGTGAGGGGAGCGTGGGAAGAGGGTGCAGCCCTGAGTTAGAGCCTTTCAGGCAGTGGGCTGGCAAGGTTACCTGGTTGCCAAGGTTACAACCACCTGTGATGGGGATGTTGCCATGGAGACGGACCACCTGGGAGGAGAGGGTAGCTCCAGATGGAGAAGCCTTGGAAGGGGCTGGGGGGAGCGATGCAGCTGCCTGCCCAGAGGGCTTCCCAATTCCTTTGGGGAGAGGGTTGCCGCAGGGACTGTCAGCTCTCCCTGTCTGCACCCTCCTGCCTGGGAAAGCCAGCAGGAGCCCTTACGTGGCTGTATTTATTTCTACAATTGAAAGCCTTCCTCCTCTGTTCCTCTTCCTCCAACGAGATGTGCAGGACTGGCAGTTTCAGCTGGAGGAGGGAGGATATGAGGGCAGGTGGCTTGGGTGTGGCCCCAGACAAGCGGTGTCTCCTCTGTAATCGGGTGTGGGGCCATCGGGTGCTGGGTGGCAACAGTGCATGCAGAGTGATTGAGGCCTTGGGCTCCAAATCCAGACCCTGGGGTTGTGCTGGGTCCCTGCTGTGTGACACAAAGCTAGTGACAGAACCTCTCTGAGCCCGTCACCATATCTGTAACATAGAAATAACATTAATCCCTCTAGGTTGTCTAGTACACCTGGAATTGTTTTTTGTTTTTTTGTTTTTGTTTTCTTGCCTCCAGCTCTTCATTCCTGGCTGATTTCTGACCCCTGCTGGCTCTGGTCAGTGTGGCATGGCCAGCCAGGATGGGTGGGCGGGAATGGCAGGGTGGGTAAGGAGACCCCAGGTTGCTGACCGGGGTCCTGAACAAAGGTAGAAAGCGTGAAAAGACAGAAAGGCCCTCACTCAGCAGCCGGCATTTACTGGACATCACAGACCCCCCCACCCTCTAGCTCCTAGTCTAATGGTTGGAGGGACCTGTCCTGCAGACAGTGGGGGCTCTGGAAGGACTTGGAGCTGGGGAGGGATATGCTGAGAGCAGCAGGGAGCAGGAGGGCCTGATGGAAGGGCGTCCTCACTCTCTCAGCCTGGGCCAACCTGAGCTCAAACCAACATCTCTATGGCTCCTAGAACTGCCCCCTCTCCCGCCACCAATTTGTAAAGTTACCCGTTCACTAAACCTTCTTTCTCTTATATCCACGTTCTCACCTGAGTCCAAACAGAACTGCATTTCTCTCTTGTCTCACTGACCTGAGGTCTGGAAACAGACAGAGACAGGCCCAGATGCTGTGGGGGACTTCTGGGCTCTGTGCAAAGGGTCCCAGGCTATGGGCACTGTCCAGCCCTTTCACTGGAGCTGGAGGACTGCAGTGAGGTCTCCTCTGGGCTTTTGGTGGCAGGAACGGACCTGCAGGATGAGAGCTGTGGCATCTGCTTCCTCTCGGCTCCCCGCTGGAGCCAGGGCAGTAGGCAGGGATTCCTTCCCTCTCTGTTTGCCACTCTCTTTGGGCTTCAGTTTCTGCACCCATGAGACAATCAGCTTTGGTGGCTTTAGAACACAGGAAGGGTGTGGGGGGCAGAAGGTGCAGGAGGCTGTGTGACCCTTCAAAACTTGCTCAGCCTCTCTGGGCCTCAGCTTCCTCATCTGCAAACAGGGGTAGTGAGAGGGCTTGGGGGAGTGCTAAGTGAACCATAAGGGGTCAGGGGTTGCTAGCCCATCCTTTACAAAAGCCGTTTTGGAGACAAGGCAGCTGAGGGAAGGAGCTGGCCATCACTAATGTCAAGATCCTGCCCACCTTTCAGAGACTCCTGGGCCTGCAGTCGGGGTGGTGTACCAGGGCTCTCTGGCTGGTCTGAAATCAAGCCAGTGTCTGCCCCTCTCTGCCTGGCTCTGCCTGCCCCTCGCTGCTGGGGGCTCTGGTGATGTCCCCCAGAGTGGAGCCTCCACAGGCAACAGTTGAGCCCTCTCAGCCAGCACCGTGATGACCATCTGCACGTGCAGCTGAGCTGGCCATTGGTCTGGTGGCGAAGCCCCTCCCAGAGTTCTGAGACCTGTGAGGACCATGGGCTGGGAGCTGGAGAGCAGGATCTAGGCAGGGGTCAGATGGCATTGTGGGCTGGCTGGTGGCCCTGAGGGCCGGGGGTTTATACAAGGTCCAGGAAGGCAGGAAGGGGGAGGACCTGGGGTCGTTGGCCAGGTGGCCATATCCTCATTCCTCTCCCAGTTGCTGCCCTGTATCTGCCTCTGCCTGCCATTTCCTTCTTTGTAAATCTGTCTCTGCATCTCCCCATATGCTCTTACCTTCTCCTTCTCTCCTGGTAAAATATTAACATTTTCATATAATATGAAGTGTAAAATATGAAATATTAAATCTCTCCTTCTGAAATATTAAAATGAGAACAAGCTAACAGACTCCTTTGGTCACTGTCTTCAATCCCAGGTCAGCACGGTCCTTTTGGATCTCTCTCTATGCATTGAAAAGCATAGAAACATAAGGTATTTTTAATTTATCATTTTAAGTAAGTGGCATCATACCATATGCATCAGTGTGATAAACTTGTGTTTCCCTGTATAATCTGTCCTAGGCCTCAGGGAGCAAGTCTTAGTGACCTCTCACTGTGTAACAAACATCCCCTAACTTGGTGGCATAAAACTATTATTTCTCACGATTTTGTGGGTTGGCGGCAAAGTTCCTCCGGGGTTAACTCAGGAGTCCTCAGATGCCTGCAGAGCGCACCTGAAGTCTGAAGTTGTCACTAGTGCGCAGGTACCCGGGGGGCCTCGGTGCCCCTCCACGGGGCTCCCCGGCCTCCAGGAAGCAGTTGCAGCTTCCTCAGGTCAGGGCAGCGTTTTCAGAGGGCAAAGGTAAAGCCACAAGGCCCCTTTGCAAACTAGTCTCTGAGTCCCCACACCGTCAATTCTGCCTTCTTCTTCTTTTTTTGAAAGATTTTATTTATTTGCCTGGCTGGTATGGCTCAGTGGCTTGAGCACCATCCTGAGAACCAAAGGGTTGCCAGTTCGATTCCCAGTCAGGGCACATGCCTGGGTTGCAGGCCAGATCCCCAGTGGGGGACACATGAGAAGCAACCACACATTGATGTTTCTCTCCCTCTCTTTCTCCCTCCCTTCCCCTCTCTCTAAAATCTTTTATTTATTTATTCTTAGAGAGAGGGGAAGGGAGGGAGAAAGAGAGGGAAACATGGATGTGTGAGAGATACATTGATCCGTTGCCTTTTGCACAACCCCAACTGGGGACCTGGCCCACAACCCAGGCATGTGTCCTGATGGGGAATCAAACCGGCGACCTTTTGGTTTGCAAGCCACCACTCAAGCCACTGAGCCACACTAGCCAGGGCTCTTCCTCTTCTTTTTAGAGATTTTATTTACTTATTTTTAGAGAGGGGAAGAGAGGGAGAAAGAGGGAGAGAAAAATCAATGTGAGGGAAACATCGATTGGTTGCCCTTCATATGTGCCCACAACCCAGGCATGTGCTGATTGGGAATGGAACCCACAATCTTTTGGTTTGTGAGATGACACCCAATTGAGCCGCACCAGCCAGGGCTCTGTATTCCCATCAGCAGAACAAGCCCCCAAATTCCAAGGGGTGAAGAAATAGACTCCCCACTCTGGAGGTCAACATCTTTGTAAAAAGTTGCTTTGTAGTAGCTACAGGAACCTGAGTTTGCATAGCAGATCCCCAGGGATGGGCAGATAGATTACCCCCAGTCTTTTACAAGTTAGGTCAAAGAGATTCTCTGGGAGGGGCATGGTTCAGTGGGCGGAGCTCACTGTATCTCCCTTTCTGGGGAGTTCTGCCTGAGACCCCACGAAGTCAGGGTCTCTCACTACTGTGCCTTCACAGCATTCTGCTCTCATCTTCAGACTTCAGCATAAAGCTTTGTGCTCTCAAAAGACTCCCCACACAACTGTGCCTAGTGCCTGGCCACAGAGTGGACATGCAATGCCTTTGCTTGAACTTGAGAGGCTGGAGCATTTCCTGTAAGCCATACAGCAAGTGGTGGAAAGAGATTTGAGCCTTGAACTTGGTGGCGGCTGAGGGCAGCTCTTGCCCTCATTGGCTTGCTGGGAGGTGAGCGGGCAATGAATGGAGAGTGGTGTGGAGCCCGGGAGCTGCCTTGAGGGGCACAGCTGTGGGGGTGGGTACCAGAACACAACTGGGGTGTGGCATGGGGGTGGGCACCAGGCACAGACCTTGCTTCCTCTGCTGCAGAAGCTGGGGGCTGGAAAACCAGGTGTCTCTATCCCAGCCCAACTGCCCGGAGGCTCTAATGAGGTCTAAGCCTGTAAGCTTGCTGCTCCCCACCCTGTCCCATCCAGGGGTTGACCCCCTGGGCACTCTGACCCCAAGGTGTCAGGTCTTGCCTCAGACAGGGCAGGCTGGGTGTATGGAGTGAACAGACCTGGGGCCTGGATTTTCAGTGTTTCCACTGTATGGCCTCCCTGCCCAAGTCCCAGTCCCCCAACTGTTAAATGAACACGGAGGAGTCATTCCCCAACATCGAGGCACAGAAGGCTGGATGTTGGCGTGCTGGGTATGCCAAGGTTCTAGGTCACAGCCTCCCCTGGGGGTGCAACCCTCCCACAGCCAGGCCAGCACCCCCATGCCCAGCTGTTAGAGGCTTTGGCTTTGAATGAGGCCTCTGGTAGACTGGTGGAGGAGGGCAGGACCAGATGGCGGGAAAGAGGGCAGGACGGATGAGGAGCATGTGCAAGAGGCAGCCCCACTGCTGCCTAGCTCATTCCCAGCAGCTGGAGCTAATGCTCCTGGGCCAGAGCAGAGCCCAGATCCCAAGATAAGCAGGGAGCCAGCCGGTTTCAGTTTATCTGGTAGTGCACGAGCCCATCCAGCTGCCACTTTCTGTGTGACCTGTTAGTGGAGGAGTTGCCAGCCTACAATTCCCACAGCCCTACTGAGTGGCAAATCGGACCAAGGCACATGTTCTCAGCAGACAGTACCCTGGGGTAGAGTTCTAATGGTGACAGGGTATATGAACCAGGAGCCAGGTAAAGCTCTGATTTTAAGGATGGGGCATTG
Organism: Phyllostomus hastatus; assembly: GCF_019186645.2. Lineage (NCBI taxonomy): Eukaryota > Metazoa > Chordata > Mammalia > Chiroptera > Phyllostomidae > Phyllostomus > Phyllostomus hastatus. The sequence continues at coordinate 3,751,212 of NW_025333640.1, read as the reverse complement.
AGAGGTGTTCATGAACATGACCCGAGTGGAATAAGGGGAACGTTGGGGTGGGTCCTTGGTTGAGAAAAGCAGGGGGAAGGGCCCTGGGTGGACCTGGGCTGGACTGAGGGAGGTGAGAAGTGGGTCAGAACTTGGAGAGGTTGCAGGACCAGGCTGAGATCCAGGCTCCATCTGCATTGTTCTCGGTGAGAACACAGCTGTAAGTGAGGACATCATATGGAAAACCCTGCTTTGGGGGACCGCTCAGGACAGTGTATGGAGGCACTGAAGGGATAAAGCAGAAAAGCAGCGACAGGCTGCTGGGATCTGCCTGCTGAGAAAGCTGGTGGCCGGTCCATGCTCCCGGACGCACAGGGGGAGAGAGGACGTCTACAACTGCCGTGGCCCCTGCAGAGGCTCCAGCCTCATACGTCCCCATCTCCCAGCCTAGAAGGTACATGGCTTGGTCATCTTGGAATGTCCCAGGCCCCATAATGGACTGCGGCTAGCGCTTGACCACTTGGCTGAACTGAACCCGTGACCAGGCTTTGCCAGAACATTGAGGCCAAAAGCAAGGTTCTGGATCTCTTGAAAACAAGAGGTTTGCAATTTTATTAAGAAAACAAAAAAAATAACCTATACAAAAAAAAGTCCCATTTCTGTGGGCAGCACGTAAGGCAGGAGGGACAGCCTGGAGTCTGGGGTGGCCCCGCCGCACCCTCCCGGCCTGCTAGGCCTCCTGCTGCTGGATGAAGGGGTTGGGGATGGCTTCCATGCCATCTTGCGGGCAGATGAGCACCACGGAGGTGCCCCTGCACACCACCAGGCCCAGCTGGCGGGTGTCCTCCGTGAGTTTGTATTGGTCGTCAGGGTCTGCAGAGAAAGAGAGGGCAGGAGTAAGAGCCTGAGACCATGCCTGGAGCAGGATGGGGTCTGAAAACCTGAGTCAAAGGGTCCTCTAATCGCTTCCCCTACCCTCCCACCGGGGACTATGGAGGGGACATGCTGGCTAGGGCAGCAGGCCAAGTGCCTCCCAAAGCCATAAATGCAGCCTTTCTCCCTGCAACAGCTCACAGACTGGGAAGAGTTCTGGAAACAACCATCCGAATCCTGTCCCCATTTTGCTAATGAGAACACGAGGCCCAAGGGACAGCAGGGATGCTGGGTATTGAAGCTAATTGGGGGCACTGGCACCGAGCCAGCAGAGACCCTGAGGCCATGTTATTGGACAGGCAGCTGGAATACAAATTTGCGGGAGCCCCGTGGGGCCACTGTTCACCCGTGTCAGTACTGCATTAACACAGAGCGAGAGGAACCCCATGGAAGTGACAGCAAGCTCTAGGGAAGCTCTTTTAAGGTCACAGCAGCTGGAAGCCCCCATCACTGTTACTGAAGGACGTGGGGGAGGGGAACACCAAGTGGCCCAGGGAAATCACAGACCCTTGGCTGAGAGGCAGCCCTCCAACCTCAGATCCTACAGAGACAACACCGGTCTGGGCCTGAACCTCCCATCCTCTGTCCACTGGAAAGGGTCCAGGCCTCTTTGAGGTGCTGTTCCAGGAGTGAGGGGAGGGAACACAGGCTTGCTTAGTAGGTGGGGCAGCCCCTGGTAGGAGAGGCTGTGGAAGGGGCAGTAGCCACACCCACCCTAGTACCAAGAGGCTATCTTACAAGTAAGGAAATTCGTCCACCCAAGGGGGCTTGGCTAGGACTCTGGGTGGACCCAGGCGAGAGAAGAAAAAATGAAGACATAGTGAGAGACCCCCTGGAGTTGACCAACGGAGCTGAGGCCATGCTTCTCCTGTGAAGAGGGCCTCTCCTCAGTGGCCCCGTGACACTTCTGTGTGGCTGCGTTAACTTTTTCATCTGAGTAACTTATGCCTCAAAACACTGGTTATCCCCTGAGGAGTAAGACGACCCCTGGCCCCCAGGTCTTGGCATCCCCTTAATGCCTGACCTGGCTGAGATGAAGAACTTGCTGGCTGATGGACCAGGGATGGCCTGACTGCTCTGGGCTGCTGGGGACAGAAGGGCTGGGGGCTTGGGGGTTCAGGGACCAGGGTCATGGTATAAGGGGAATGGGACCCTTTGTCAGCAGCAGGGGTCACACACCGGGACAGCAGGAGACAGGGCAGACTGGGCCCAGCAGCAGGCGTCTCAGGATCAGTGATGATGGATTAGCAAAATACTTCCACATCCTTTACGTCTCTGAGAGGACGGTCTATTGAACTTGTCTGGAATGCTGGGACAGTGGAAGAAGAAACATATCTGGCAACTGTCTGGTCTACAAGGACCACACTCATCACTCAGATGGCTGGCTAGTAGGTCTGGAACAGTAAGAAAGGCCAGGCAATGAGGTCTCCAGCCCCGCTGGCTGCGCTCACCTCTCATGTATTCGATGGTGCCATCAAGCACGAGGTTGAGGAGCGGGTCAAACCCTTTCAGGATTCCACTGGCTTGTAGGAACCACCAAGAAGAGAAGAGAAATGGAAAAGTGTAAGATTAACAGTGGTTTTTGGAGGCAGGTACCAAATACCACTAAATTGCATACCTTAAAATGGTTACTTTAATGGGAATTTTACCTTAATTAAAAAAACAAACAAGAGTCCTAGGTTATAGCTCCTCAACCAAGTGGCCTATCTTTGTACCTGAGAAGGGGTGAGCCCCCAGTGCCTGACAGGCCAGCCATCCTCCATGCCCCCTGATGCCTCTCCCAACTGCTCTTGATGGCCTGCAGGTCTTCACACTCATCCGTGTTTCTGCTCGTGAGGCTCCTCCTCCCACCCCTCCTTTCCAACTCCTCTCATCTTCCAGGCCTCTCTCTGCCCTGGTCTCACCTGGTGGAGGAAGGGACCCCACTATGTCAGCACTCTATTTGCCCATTTTCCCTGAAAGGCAGGGTCTGGGTGCTGTAGTGCCCTCTTCTCACTCGATTCCAGTACCAGACGCAGAGTTAAGCACTCGTTTACACATAAAGCTGCAAACTCTAACAGGTGCTACCAGGGAAGGCGGAGGGGTCAGGGAAGGCTTCCCAAAGTCAGTACCTGGAGCTGAGAGCAGGAAAATGACCCTGGCAGTTCACCGGGTAATAAGTTAACCTGGTGAAAGCATTACAAGTGGAGAAAACATGTACCTTTGCAGCCCCAGGGGCAGAAGCGACCTCCATTAGTTACTGAGAGGTACCAAAATTGGTCTTTACCCTGGGACAATGGGGAGAGCCCAGAGGGCTGAAGAGCGAACAAGATTTATTTTTAAGAGGTGTCTCTGATCCGCACGTGGAGACTGACTATGGGACACTGGGCGATGTCTGGACACATTTTGGTTGTCAAAACTAAGGGATGCTTCTGGCATCCCGGGGGTCGAGACCAGGAATGCTGCTCAACACCCCGCGGTGCCCAGGACGGCCTCCATGACCAAGTACATTTGGGTCCCACAGTTAACAGTGAGGAGCGTGCAGCCCAGGAGGCGAAGTCTTGCGTTCCAGTCCCAGCTGCGCTGCTGTGGCTTTGACTTGTCTGGCCCCCTTTCCATGCCTCAGTTTCCCCAGCTGCAAATGGCCATAGAAGCTGGCCTCTCGGCATCGTTAGCAGGCTTGCACGAGTTATCCAGGCAAAACACCTAAGCGGTATCCACAATCAGCTGACACTGTGGCCCCTAATTACTTCTCGCAAATCGTTGGGAAGTGTGGAACAGAGTGCCTCACCTTCGCGGCCTCCCTGAAACTTCACCCGGATCGTCTTGTCGATGTACTTGGACAAGTCCAAGATGCTCTCCTTCTTCTTCTTCTCTTTGTCCTGCAGGGGAAGTAGAGCGCATGAGGTAGGGAGCGCGGCCGGACCCCGCCACACTCCGCCAGCCCCGGGGGCGCCGCCTTCTGCTCACCGCCATCTTGCCGCGCCGTACCTCGCCGTTCTGCGCGGGGGCCGCCTCCGCGCTCTTTGACCCTGCTCCGCACGCAAGCGTGGCACAGGCACGGCGCTTGCGCCGCGCGCCGCGCGCCGCGCCGGGGCGTTGCTGGGAAACATCTGGCGACGCCTGCGACCCGCCAACATGGCGGCGGCGCTGGCGTGGCTCGCGGCGGCCTGCCTCCTCTTCGCAGCCCAGGTGAGGGCCGCCCCCGCCCCTTCAGTCCCGCTGGATGCGGTGACCTGGCCCCTAGACCCCCAGCCGCACGCGGCGTCCCGCCCGCCCCGGCCAGGGGACATTCTCGGGGACCCGCGCCCCCCGCGCGGGCGGCTCGCGGGGCGCGGAGCCCCGTTGTGACCTTGCGGGCGTGTCCCTGGCTGGGCTGCCTTTCCCTCCTCAAAAGCCCTTCGCACACTCAGTTCCGCAGAGGTCTGAAGTTTGGGGGCCCATCTTCTTCCCGCCCCTCTGGTCCATCTCTGGGTTTCCGACTGCGACTGGGGACGCTCCTGTCTGCCTCCGTGGCTTTGGTCATGAGGCTGCCTCTCTCGGACCCTCAGTTTCCCCTTACACGCGACGCTAGTGCCCGCTCTCGTGGCTGTGGTAAGCTGTCCAGCGCGACACCTAAGCAATGTCAGGAGCGGCCAGGAACCTTGGAGTGGGGTCGAATTCCCATCTTACTTTTACTCCTTGACCTTGGGCGAGGGAGTTCCTCGCTTTGGGGCGTCAGTGCTTCTCTGCAAAAGGATCTTAAGAGTGCGGTGTGGACTCGAGCGAGATGGTGCCAGGGGTGATGAACCGTAGCGCGTTTGTTACTTCTTTGTCACTTAACGTTAAGGGTCTCGGGTGCTAGTGAGAGGCCGACCTTGAAATGGCTGATACACATTGTCAGGGGCGCATCTTTTATTTCCAAATTCCTCCTCCCCCGGGTTCAGCAGCTAAGGAAATGGTTTCCCTAACAGCCCCGAAAACGCGGCCATTAACCTTGACCTGTTCATTCCACCCCACCGCCACCTCTCTGCAGTAGCTCCAGGTGGGTGGCTGGCGCGCGCGGGGGGGGGGGGTTCTCTCCAAGGCCACTTTTGTCCCCCACAGCCCCCCAGTCCGTTCTCAGAACAGTAGCGATCGCTTTCAGAGTGTGTCAGGTCTTGTGATCTGGCGGCTCAGGAAGTGGCCCTCCCTCTCCAGCTTTATCTGATTGCAGGCACTCTGCTCTTTGTTTTTTTGTTTCCCTGGACTGCCCTGGTCTTCCTTCCGGGCTCAGTTTAGCAGGCCCTTCTCTCCCAGGCTCTCTGGAATGCCCTGTCCCATCTGTGTGCCAACCCCCTGTAGCTCCCCTGACCTTGTTTAATCACCAGTTTGAGGTCTGAGCAATTTGAGGGCAGGGTTTGAGCTCTCCAGACCCTTCTAAAGGGGGCAATGAAGGGTCATGGGAACAGTTTGCCTGGAAAGGCTTTTTAGAAACAATGGCATCCAAAGGGTGTTCTTTGGGGTGTTTTTCAGGTCTTGAAGGCAGAGGGAAGGTGGTGCAGGTGGTGGGAGCAGTGAGAGCCGGGTGGAAGTGTGAGAGCCGATGGCTTATCTGGGGACTGTGAGGGGTCTGCTGCAGTTGGTGTGTAGGGTGGTCCGATGCTTGCACCCTGAAAAAGGTACCACCCTAAAAGAGCTCCTTCAGGTGCACTTGAAGACAAGCTTGGGTTTCCTCCTCAGCTGGAGGGCAGGGGCTGGGCCAGCAGTGGGAGTGTCTCTAGTCCAGGGTAAAGGGCCAGTCAGGCATGTGACCTTCCTGGGCTGGGGTGTAGGGGGCAGGCTGAGCAGATCAGAGCCAGGCGGTGGGAGATTATGGTGTTGGGGCCTTTGGACTTTATCTGGAGCAGGCAGAAGACTTTGAACTTTATCCTGAGCCTAGAGAATCGGGAGAGTGTTGGAGAGAGTGAGGGACACAGTTGGGACTGCTCTTCCCAGAACAGTACCCTTGTCAGAAATACACCCCCGAGATGGCACAGCACCTTTCTTGGGTGGGTGTGTTTCTTTGCGCTTCCTCCAATAGACTAGCTCTCCCGGGGAGGAGGGTGAGCGCTTGCTGACAGCCCTAAACTCACTTGCTACTGTTGTGTGATCAGTGATCAGTGAGGGATTTAAACTCCTGTAATAGACCCACCTCTCTCAGTTGCTGTGATATACTCCCCTCTGCCTGCACCTGTTCCCCCTACTCCTCCTCCACCTGCCTGTTGTTCCTCCTCTACCTGCCCCCTCCAGTTGTCCCCATACCTCCTCTACCTATCCTCTGACCCTCTTCCACAAGTTCCCCCCTCACTTGTCCCCATCCACCCTCTACCTGTCCTGTCCCCTCTTACACTGCCTTCCACCCGAACATCTTTTTCCAAGCATTTGGGTCCTTATTTCTCTGCCATCTCCCAGAACTCACTGCATATTCTGAGAAGGAGGAAACCTGGACCCACTGACCTGGACCCCTGACCACTCTCAAAGTCCCTGGTGTGGATGCTTTCACAGTAATCGTGAAGCATAGTATCCCTGGAAGTTCTGGATCTGCTCTGTGGCTGTCCTGGGTCAGAAGGTGGCTTGTCTGCAGTAGTACTGGTTGTTTCTGGTTCTCCACATTGGGGTGGGACCCAGTTTTAAAAAGGACCCACTTTTTAAAAGGACTCTCTCCTGTTTCTTTTAATTTGGAGAATGAGGGAACTGTGTTCAAAGTGAAACCATGATGTCTGTGATATTTGATACAAGCACAGGCTTAGTTGTACTTGTGAGGAAGAAAGTTCGTGAAGTATGCTTGTGGGCTCTTAAATGACTTTAAAAAATAAAGAACCAGTTTCTGTCCATTCCCATTTTACACAAGTGACAATTTTCACCAACATCCTGGCTCCCATGGATCAGGGATCAGTGAACTTTCTGGAAAGGGCCAGACAGTGAATATTTTCGGCTCTGCAGGCAATTGCCTGTCTCTGCAGTGGCAGCCAAGAGCAGCCAGAGGCCCTGCGTACAGGCCTGGGACAGCCACGCTCCAATAAAGTGCTATCTGCAAACAGAAGGTGGCTAATGAGGCCCAGGGACTGAGGAACTCGACTGCTCTCCACTGCAGTCCTGGGCAAGGGGGTGCCAGGGGCTCTGCGCATAGGAGGGGGCATATACCGGGCATGGTACTTGGGGCCAGGATGAGGGGCACCCTTGGGGGGCAGTCTGGTGAGGAGAACCTGGAAGCAGGGCCTCCTAATCCTGCCTCTGGTCGGAGGACCAAGGCTCTCTGGGGGCAGAAGCAGGTGGGGCAGGATGCGGCCTTAGTGAAGCGCTCTGAGACCCCTGGTTGGCCTCCGGCTGTCCACTGCCATGCCCTGTCCTCCTGTGAGTGCTGGTGACAGTGGCCTCGAGCTGCTTTGTTGGACAGCACCTCACTCCAGGTGACCCATGCAAGTGCCAGAGCTGATGGGCTGGTTGGAACGGTGCCAGGTGGGGACTATGGAAAGTGAGACTTGTACTCAGCACCTGGTATGAGCCTTCAGACTTTGAGGTTGGGGCCCCCTGGGCTTTTCTCCACACCGCCGCCACCACTGCTAGGTGACTAGGGCCAGCGTAGGAAGCTCCCGGAGTGGCCTGGCTGTGCCTCCGCTGAGGACCGGCTGTCTGAGAACCAGCCTGTGCCCCAGGCAAGGTGTCGGCACCCACAGTCTGGTAGGACCCTTGGTCAAATCAGACATCCCCTCCACTCCCCCACCCTGGCAAAGCCACATCCTCAGAGTGGGTATGGGTTCCACTGTGCCAGCTGGTGACTGTCCCCACCATGTGTCCATTGTTGGGAGCAGCTGCCACCTGTTTGTCTCTGAGGCAGACTCCTGGGAAAACCGAGGGTGTGTTCTCCAACTGCCTGGAGGCGGTTACAGCCCAAGGGAAGTGAGAGATGCAGGACAGGCCTGGGGTCTGAAGTGTGCAGAGCCTCACCAGGGCCCAACAGCCCTTCCAGCTCGAGGAAGCCATGGACTAGGAAGTGCCAGGGCCCATGTGTGTGGTGTGTCTGGGCCCACTGTCTGGGTCCTGACAGGTCTGAGGTCACACCCAAGTCTCTTGGGGGGAGACTTGTCACTGTACTTGCCTCTGTTCCTCATTTTTTCCATCGTGAAATACACAGGCTCATGCCCTTTCAGTCCCGTCTGCGGGAGGAAACCAATCCAGCCCTCAGGGGCATCCTCATTTAATTTGGCCCCTGTCCTGAGCTCACTAACCCCTGCCCCATTGCTCCAGGTGGCCTGTGAGTATGGCATGGTGCACGTGGTCTCTGAGACTGGCAGCCCCAAAGGCAAGGACTACTGCATCCTCTACAACCCACAGTGGGCCCACCTGCCACATGACCTCAGCAAGGCGGTGAGTGCTGGGCTGCTGGCCCTCCCTGCTGGGGGGCTCTGTGCACCCCTTCCAGCTTGGGGTCTTGTCTGTCTTGCTGCCATCCTTCCTCCCACCTTGAGGAGACTCGCCTGCAGAGAGCCAGCTGGAGGATGGGAGAAGGACCTCAGCTGGGAAACCATGGGGTGGGGTCAGGTCACACTCAAGAGGCCTCTGGGGCATCCCCAGAGTGGCGCCACCATGTCTGGGCCTTGGTTTCTGGTGATGAATGAACGACGTCTGGAGTGCTCTAACTGTCTGCGCAGGGCCCCTGGTGGAGCCACCAGCCAGGCTGTCGCTTGTTGGGTGGGGGCTGGCTGGCAGAGGAGTCTGAGAGGAGTGGCGGCAGAGGGCGGGGCTTGGTGGGGCTAGGGCTCCCCTCTTCCTCGTAGGAGACCTCCCTCCCTGGTCTGGCCTCGCTTCTCCGCTCAAAAGGCCTAGAGAATGCACTTGTAGGGTGGTTTGCACTACAGACGCTGTCGCTGGGGGGGCGGGGCCCCTTGAGTTCCATCTGTAATGGATGCTGGAGGTGGATCTGGAGATGCAGGGAGGATTTCTGAGGGGTTTGCTCTGAGCACATAGCGCCCTGCCCCCACTGTCTGCCTTGTGCTCGGTGTGTGTCTCTGTGTGTGCGTGAGCATGTACATGTATGCAGGCCCTGCCCGCCCTCCGCCCTCCTCCTTTCTTGGAGCGCAGGCCTGAGATTCAGTGGGACCAGAGGGGAGGGGCATCTGGACAATGCTCACTGTGCTTATCTGGATGCTGAATGCCCAGCTCGACTGGACAGGCTTCTCTGGTGCCTTGGTTCCCGTGAGGGCCAGGTCCTTCCCTGGCTTTTCTAGAACATCTCCCATGATCCCTGCCTTTCCTCAGTCTCTCCTGCAGCTGCGGGACTGGACGACCTCCATGCTCTGCTCTCCATCCGACCTCCCTGCCAAAGGCTTCAGCAACCAGATTCCGTTGGTGACTCGGGGGAACTGTACCTTCTACGACAAAGTGAGGCTGGCCCAGGGCAGCGGGGCCCACGGCCTGCTTATTGTCAGCAAAGAGACCCTGGTACAGCCACCTGGACACCCTCCTGGGCAGCAAGACCCACCTGGGGCAAGGGTTGGAGGTGGGAGGCGGGTGGGAGCTCCTGGGCCCCAACCAGAGTGGGCATGGGCGCTGGCTGGGGTCCAGGTGGCCACAGCCAGGGGAGATGAATTTGGTTTGCTGAATGGCTGTGGACTCAGGCCTTTGCACCCTCGTCTGGTAGGGACCTTGTCCCAGAGCTGTTGGGAGTCAGGGGATACGGGGCTTTGAGGCAGGGCACTGGAGGGGCGGGGCTTCTGAGGAGCGGGTGGCATGGGTCCATGTGTTAGCCTACCCTCCAGGACCCCACAGGGCAGATCGGCTTCTAATCGACCTGACCCTGAGATCTGAGTGGAAGGTGAGCACTTCCTCCCCGGAGTGGTGTAGAGCCTGCAGACCTCCCTCCCAGAGTCTCCCCTCTCCCACACTGCCTGACACCTGAGGACCCAGCACGTACTAGGGAATCTTCCCCTACCTCGAAGAGGGCTGGCTCTGTGAGCCGCACCATCAGGAGGGGTTGACTGTCTGCCCCATGCTGGGTGGGCCTGGGTCAACCAGGGATCTGCCTCCTCTGGCTCCCAGGTCCCCCCGGGAGGCAACAAGACTCAGTATGAAGAGATTGGCATTCCGGTGGCCCTGCTCAGCCACAAAGACATGCTGGATATTTTCAAGGTAGGGGGTCCCTATCTCTGCAGTCTGCGTTGGGCCCAGGGCCTGCGTGGATGGTGGGTGGGGCCTGTGGGAAGGAAGCCCTGTCTATGCCTGGCTATGGGCGGGTCTTATTCTCTGTGAGTCTGCCACAGTGAGGGCGGGCCTCCAGTGCCACCTAAAGTCAGGACCAGAGACCAAGGCGGTGAGGCGCTGGTGCTGCCCACGTGTGGAGACTGAGCATCAGCCCCTCGTTGCCGCTTGCACACGCCAGGCTGGGCTGTCTGACCTGAGGCCCGCATTCATCTTTGATTGGGGGAGCTGGGTCCACAGCAGACAAATATCATTGTATAAGTAAATGGGATCTCCAGTCTTTTTTTTAAAAGATTATTTATTTTTAGAGAGAGGGGAAAGGAGGGAGAAAGAGAAGAGAAACATCAGTGTGTGGTTGCCTCTCACGTGTCCCCCACTGGGGACCTGGCCCACAACCCAGGCGTGTGCACTGACTGGGAATCGAACTGGCGACCCTTTGGTTCACAGCCCACACTCAGTCCACTGAGCCACACCAGCGGGGGCGGATCTCCAGTCTTTGAGGAAGCTTCCAGAGTTCACAGCAAACATCTGGTGCAGGCCTCACGTCTCCCCCCACGGGTCCCTCGTGGGCCCCTGGGTACTCCCCAGGCAATGTGTGACCTCGTGCACACACAGGCACTTCTGGGCTCGAGGTCCGTGTTCGTGCTCAGGGCCGCCTGCGTTCGCATCTTATTTCATCAGAGTTGGTTGCTGTGGGGTCTTGAGTGGTGGGGGAGGGCGTGGGACGAGTGGCCCGGGGATGGCTGCAGCCTGGCCTTGAACTCGGATGTGTTTTCTGAGGCAGAGTTTTGGCCGAGCGGTGAGGGCAGCGTTGTACGCCCCCCATGAGCCCATGCTGGACTACAACATGGTCATCATCTTCGTCATGGCCGTTGGCACTGTCGCCCTCGGGGGCTACTGGGCTGGCAGCCGGGATGTGAAAAAGTGAGTCTTCATGTGTGTGTGTGTGCACGTGTGTGCACGTGTGTATGTGATGGGTGACCCTAATGCTGGGAAGTGAAAATGAGAAAGTGACAGGACTGCCCAGAAAGGGGGTGCTCACACTTCCAGAGAACCTTCTGGAATACAATTGCTGTGAATACTTGAGAGATCCAGCTAAAGGCCCTCTGGGTGCCATTCCCTGAGACTCTGCTCTCGCACTGGGATCCGAACCCAGGCCCTCCCAGGCCTGGGCCACACTCAGAAGATGGGGTCTGTGGGTAGCCTCCGTGGTGCTCAGGGGCAATTCACAGCGGTCTGTGCACAGTATGACCCTCAGGTGACCAGAGGCCCACCTGCGGGGGCTCCATCTGCAAGGGCCCCGAGCTCCTAGACAGGGTGTGAGGTCCTAGGGGCAGGGCTGGCTTTCCTGTGCGGAGGGGCACTGGGGCCACAGTGGGTCTGGAGCGGGCGAACAGGCCGACACGTGAGCTGTCTGCCCATCCGTCCCTGTCTCTGTGGTCCTGGGGACTGTGCCAGCCGGCCAGGTGTCCCTGTGACCAGCTGCACTTCTCAAGAAGGTACATGAAACACAAGCGAGATGATGGGCCCGAGAAGCAGGAGGACGAGGCTGTGGATGTGACACCCGTCATGACCTGCGTCTTCGTGGTCATGTGCTGCTCCATGCTGGTGCTCCTGTACTACTTCTACGACCATCTCGGTGCGTCCCTGCTGGCTGCGGCTCTGCAGAAGTGCAGTGGGCGGCAGGGCGAAAGGAGGGGCTTCAGGCGGGGTCTGCCTCCTGTCTCTGCCGGGCGCAGGTCACCATGCCCAGGCATAAGAGCGCATGGGGCCCTCCCTGGGGTGCGCCGGGACCCCGGCGGCCTGGCCTTCTGCTCACTGCCACTCTGCTCTGCAGTCTACGTGATCATTGGGATTTTCTGCCTGGCCTCCTCCACGGGCCTCTACAGCTGTCTGTCGCCATTGGTCCAGAGGCTGCCATTTGGCAAATGCAGGTGAGCTCTCAGGTGGCATTTTCCCCAGCCCCACCTGGCTTCTTGCCCATGGCGCTGCTCTTGAAGTCCCACCCTTGGCCCAACCACCGTGTCTCCTGTTTCCTGGCCCCTGAGGCTCCAAGTTCTGCTTCCATGATATGAGGACCCCCCTCTTTCGTGACCAGTCTGGCACAGCACAGGCATACAGCAGGTGCTCACTCAGTGCTTGCTGGGGGTTCACAGTTTGGGGAGCAGGACAGAATAGGGAGGTGAGTGGGCTTTATCAGTCCTCCCACCTCCTCGGGTGCCCCCTCCCCCACGTTCCCTCCCAGGGTTGACAGGCCCAGTGGGCACCCAGAGTCCGAGCGGGGTGATGTGGGCACCAGGCGGGGCACCTGACAAGGCAGGGCTGGGCCACGTGGCTGGATGCACTGGTGGTTCAGGCCTGGAGGTTCCCTGCTGCCAGGGGCTCAGCCCGGTTCTTACGGGGCAGGTGGGCAGCTACTAAAGGGTTTGGACGAGGGGGACGAGACCTTTTAAGGTTGCCATACAAGGGTGAGAGGGTGGGGACCTGGAGTCAGCTGGGAGACAGGGCTCAGCTGAGGGCTCCCACGGGCTCCTGTGGGCTCCTGTGGGCTCTTGGAAGTTTCAGTGGGCTCAGTGGGTTGTGGGCAGGCTGGCTTAGAAATTGGCCAAGGTTTGCTCACTGGAAGTGTCCACCCCCACCCAGATCTGCTCTGCTCTTGGGAACCCTTCCAGAAGTGTATTGAAAGGAAGGGGGGTTGTGGGGATTGTGGGTTTAACAGAATGTGAGGTGGAGGAAGGTGAGGCCAGATGCGCAGGGGGGTGGGTGGCTCATCTCCGAGCAGAGCCTGGAGGCCAACAGGAGGTGTGGGGGAGAGGGGGCCTGCTGGAGTCAGGCTTTGGGGCCAGAGTCGAGGTGACCCTTGTGGGTGCTGGGTGGGAACGAGGCTGTAAGGGTCAGAGGTCGGTGTGGGATTGCAAGGAGCATACTGCCCACGATGACTGTCCCCTCCTCCCCTGCTTGTCCCCAGGGTCTGCAACAACAGCCTGCCCTACTTCCACAAGTTCCCTCAGGTCCGCATGCTGCTCCTGGCTCTGTTCTGTGTGACTGTCAGCGTGGTGTGGGGAGTCTTCCGGAATGAGGACCAGTGAGTGCGGCCCCCGGGAGGCCCCTGGCCTGTGGGTGGCCCCTCCCTCTGGAGGGCTGTCCTCAGATGCTCTGAGTGCTGGACTGCGACTGTCCTGTACCTCCCCCAAGGCCATTTGGGGGCACCTGGAGTCAGTTCACCTCCTTGGTTATTGAAAGCCCTCCTTTCAGTCCTCTGGAAGCAGTGGCTGCATGGCGTCCAGGTGCTGCCCGGGCTCAGCTGACGGCTGCCCAGCTATGGCTGCCCTGCCTGCTGCCCGCATCCAGTTTCATTGGGTTTGTCTGCGTGCCACACGGACCGTGATTGGATCTGGATATGAGATTCTGCAAACTCTCTTGGCCCAGGCGCCCCAGGCCGTGTTCTCCAGGACGGCCTCAGTGGGGCCCTGGGCAGCGGGAGGGGAAGCTGCTCCCCAGCCCTGGCGCCACTTGTCCCCACTGCTCCCCCAGTGGTGCCCAAGGGGTGTGCTTAGCTGCACTGTCACGGATGGTCCAGGGAGGCTGGCTGACTTCTCTGAGGACTTGCTTCCCCTCAGCTCGGCCCCTCCTGCGAGGCAGTGCACCGGCTCTGCGGCCTGGAGCCAGGCTGGGCTGGGAGGACAGAGCCGGCCTGTTCCCACCCAGCCCTCTCCTGCTATCACCGACACCATCTGGCGCGCTCGATGAGCCTTTCCCAAGGCAGTCAAACATTCTTGGCGGCACCTCCGTTTGGAGCCCTAACAGATTTAAGTGGCAGAAGGAAAATGGGAAAATATTTTGAGTCCTTTGTACACAAAGAGAGTATGAACTCTCACAGTTAAATCTAAGCCAGGAGACTTCTCCATCATATAAAATTAGACCAGGCTGCAGTTCCTGCACCCCTGGGCCCATGCAGCTGAAAGCATGGCGCGTGGTTGGGTGCCCACCTGCCGCCTTTGAACTTTTCCATATCTTTAACCCACCCTGGCCTGGAGACCTTTGGTCCCGTGTCCCGGGAAGCATCTAATAAGAGGTGCACATGCGGCCACAGCGTGAGGCAGGAAGCGGAGGGCAGAGCCCAGGTAGGGCCAGCACAGTTGAGGCCGCACCGGCACGCCCCCCCCCCCCAGGCCTTGGCCGGTGGGGCTGCACGGGGCAAACACCCCGGGTCCCCACTGACCCCTCTGTCAGGCTCATTATTTCTCAGCACCGTGATGTGGGGCCTCACAAACTCAGTGTGCACATTCTGGGTGTGACTGGGTGGTGGAACCCGGGTGCTCATGGGTTAATGCAGGTATGTGGGATGGGCCTTACCTCTGCTCGTTCCCACAGGGCTGTCTGGGGGGCCTGCCCCTGGTGGTCAAAGCCCTAATTTCCCACAGGCCAAAAGAGTCTGTGGAACCTGGCTAGGCACAAGTTTCTCAACTATTTTAAATTATTATTGAGAGGAAATTTAAATCCAGGAGACACACAGTTCCCCCGCCCTGTGCCTGCATCCTGGGACCTGGGTGTGAAAGCCACCGCTGCACAGGGACGGGCCCCAGTGCGTGTGTGTCTCCCTCGGGCCTCCGGGCGTCAGGATGAAGGGTCTGTTCACTCCTGCCCCATCGTCCATCAGTGCCCCGCCCATCCCAGTGAGGTAGGGCCCGTCCCACAGGTGGTGGAAGCCACACTGCTGCCTCTCGCAGCACCTGAGTCTTTGAGGCGTGGCGCGTCATGCCGGTGCTGGCTGTGTCAGACTCCCTGGGGTCAGTGAGGTGGCTGAGGAGGGTGGAGGCTCTTGGCGAAGTCTGTCCCAGCAGGTGATGCTGCTGTTCTGCCCTACAGGTGGGCCTGGATCCTTCAGGACGCGCTGGGCATTGCCTTCTGTCTCTACATGCTAAAAACCATCCGCCTCCCCACTTTCAAGGTGAGGGCCACGGGAGTGGGGGCTGTGCGGGGCCTGAGTCCTGCGGGCCTTTTCTGTCGGCCCCAGGCTATGAGTGGCCAGGTGGCCTGCCACCCAGCTCTGCCCTGGCCCTCCCTTCTGAGCCTGGGGCTCCAGGTTGTTGCCCACAAGACCTGGTGGAAGTAGCTTAGAAATACATGGGGAGTATGAAGAGGGTCGTCATCTCCCCAGACCCATAGCTGACCCATTACAGAATGAAAGTCTCCCAGCCTTTCCTGTTACTGGAAAGCCTGGAGAGTGTGACCTGTGCTCCACCTCCAGCCCTGAACTAAGTATCTCTGAAGCATTCTCCAGTCTCCTGTCACCCGAGGGCTGGGGTGGATTTTGCCCAGACTTTCTTAGAAAGGCTTCGTCCCAGTGGGAATAGACTGACCCTTGGGAGGGGGACTGAGTGTGGGGACGTTTCTGGGGGTGCGTGCCGGGGATCTGTGTGCCTGGCGGTGCCGGCCCGGCCCATCGGGACGCCTCTCCCCAGGCCTGCACGCTGCTGCTGCTGGTGCTGTTCATCTACGACGTCTTCTTCGTGTTCATCACACCCTTCCTGACCAAGGTGGGTGGCCCTGCCCGGCCCTGCCCTGCCCTGGCCCTCCTGCACTGCCTTAACCCCCAGCCCTCCGCCCCCACTCTGATGTGCACCCCCCACCCCCATGTCAGAGTGGGAACAGTATCATGGTAGAGGTGGCGACCGGGCCTGCGGACTCAGCCACACACGAGAAGGTACGTTCGGGCCCTGGCAGCTGGAGGGGAGTGGCAGGCTTGGGCTGGCCTGCAGGCGCTGCCTCCTCTCCCCACAGCTGCCCATGGTCCTGAAGGTGCCCAGGCTGAACACCTCGCCACTGGCCCTGTGTGACCGGCCCTTCTCCCTCCTGGGTTTTGGGGACATCCTGGTCCCAGGTACGGGCACTGGGCACATGGGTGGGTGACCCCACGACCCTGAAGGCACCCAGGTGTCCTTGTAGTGTGGGGTTGGGGCCGGTGGGTGGAGACAGAGTCCAGCAGGTGGTGCGGGTGGCAGTCAGGGCTGGTGCATGGCTGAGGTGGTCCCTCGGCCCCAGGGGCAGCCCTGCCCTGTTGGTCCTGGCTGCACAGATGTGCCTGCCCGGGGCCGGCTGCCCAGGACAGAGTCCACCCAGGCAGGACGTGGTGTGGGGTATGTGCTGGCCTATGTGCCAGGTTACAGCTCCACCCTGAGCTGGCAGTGTGGTCGCCTATGAAGGGGAAGTTATAGCTCTTAGAGAAGACCTCAGCCAGTGCCACAACCCTTCGCACAGGGTCACCTGGCCCTTATCTGAGGTCTGATTCAGTTCCTCGCCCATGTTTTCTTCCCAACCAGGGCTGCTCGTGGCGTACTGCCACAGGTTTGATGTCCAGGTGCAGTCGTCCAGGGTCTACTTCGTGGCCTGTACCATCGGTAAGCTCCACGCTCAGCCAGGGCCAGCGGCGGCCCTCGTCCCCGGTCCCCGCTGCTCTGAGCTGGTGGGAAGGGTGAGGGTTAGGCGTTGTGTCCAGAGGTTCCCATCGTCCCGTTGTTGGGACCTGTTAGATCTCACGGAGCCGCCGAATGTCTATGTCCTTCCGTCATCTGCCTTCGTTAGCACCCAGGCAGTCGACGCTGGTGTACAGGGACCCTTCTTAAGCGGTCGTTTCCCTTGGGCGTGTGGAGCGAGGATCAGAACAGAGCCCAGGTAGGTGCTGGAGACGGGCTCTGGGTCTCGGAGGGAGCCTCCAGTTAGAGGCCGACTTTTTCGTAACTTCCCCTTGAGACAACGGCGGGGTTCCTGGGGTAAGATCGGTGTGGGAGGCTCCACGCTGCGGCTCTCGTGTTGCCTGTGGTTGGTGCTTCATCACAGCTGCCTCACTGCGCGCTCTCTCTGCCTGTGCGTATACATGCGGTTACATATTTACACTCACACACACGTGATCATGCAGGTTTTATTCTGAGCCGTGAGAGCAAACTGCAGACACAACGCCCCTTCACCCTTAGTACTTCACCAGTGTCTCACGCGAACAAAACCTGCTTTTCCAGGGTCATGGTTAGGCTATCAAAGATTTGGTTTCCCAATTCTATGTGTCCATTATTGTAACTCAAAATTACATTTCTAACTAAAGGTTTATAAAAATGAGATATTTGGGCATATTTACAGCTCTTTCTCCAGCTGCTTCTGTGGTTCTGGGCCCTTCTCACCACTGCTGGCTGCCGGTCAGAAGGCCCCTGGCCTCCCGTTCCTTCCTCTCCCCGGGTCCCATCCACTCCCCAGCCTCTCTGCTGCACCGTTGCTTCCTCCTGCCTTCTCCTTGAAACTCACATCTTGCCTCTCCCCGCGGGACCAGGCGGGGCGTATGTCCTGGAAGATGCCAGAAGGTTTTGTTCACTTCTAGAAGTGCCCAGCGTCCGTTGGCTTCCCCCCCGCCCCCACTCCCAGTGGTCCTTCAGGAGGTGGGGGTGGGGAGGCCTCGGGGACTGCTGGCCCAGGTAACACATCGCTCATCTCCGTCCCTCTAGCCTATGGCATCGGCCTCCTGGTGACGTTCATGGCCCTGGCCCTCATGCAGCGCGGCCAGCCAGCCCTCCTCTACCTGGTGCCCTGCACGCTGATCACCAGTGGAGCCCTGGCGCTGTGGCGCAGGGAGCTGGGCATGTTCTGGACGGGCAGCGGCTTTGCGGTGAATACCAGTTTGCTATGACTGTCTGCGAGAAATAGTAACCCATAAGCCCTAACTAGAATTAAAGTTGAGTAAAGCCTCTAGTTTTACAACTAAACCCTGTAGCCCCCATCCCATGGTCGGTGTCTCTCCATTTCTGGAAGTTGTTCTTTTTGTTTGTTTGTTTTTTTGTTTTTCATTTTGATTGATTGATTGATTGATTGATTTTAGAGAGAGAGATTGGTTTGTTTCTCCACTTATTTATGTATTCATTGGTTGATTCTTATATGTTCCCTGACCAGGGATTGAACCCACAACCTTGGCATATAGGGAAGATGCTCTAACCAACTGAGCTACCCAGCCAGGTCTGTTTCTGGAAGGTTTTGATTTGGTGTTGTGTCTGCGTTGCCCTCGTGGCGCTGAGCCATCCTCGTGGAGGGGACAGCGTGTGGCTGTCGTGCCGAGTGCAACTTGAAGGTGGTGCTGGTCCCACAGCACAGCAGCGCCCATTGGCCTGGGCGTGGGCTTCCGACTGCTTCCCCCATTGAGAGTGCAGTGCCAGGCCGGGGCCAGCACTGGAGCCCCTCTGCCAGGGAAAGAGCTGTCACCCCTGGGCTCTGGGCCCTGCAGGGGACCTGGCACCTCAGTCAGGACCCGCTGTGAACAAGTGACAGCAGGGAGAGGGCGGGCCAGCTCAGCCCTTCCTCGCCTGCAGACCCTCGGCTCAGCGTGCCGCCCGACACGGGCTGGTGATACCGTTAACGGGACGTTCCTGGTTCTTGTGGAAGTCGAAACACTCCTTCCATCTGTCCTGGCATAGAAATGCCAGAAAGGAGCAGGGCTCCAGGTCAGACCCTTCCCAGGGCCAGACCGCTCCCAGGCTCTCAGGGAAGGCCGCCCGGGTTAGTGCCCACCGTCCATCCTCGAAGGGTATTGGTCCCGACTGGTACTGACTTTGTCCCAGAGCTGATGGGCTGGTTCTAGAAGGTTCAGGAGTGGGGAACAAGCCAGGGATGTCAGAGTCAGGCTTCTGCCTGAGGTCCATTTCCTGTGGCCTGCATGCTGGCCTGTGGGACTAGATCTGCTTGTTCTGGTCCCTGAGCCTGACCCTCTGGGGATAGTGCTTCCTCCACCTCCCCTCCCCCATGGCCCCACTGGCTGCACCCGCCCCTCATCGTTGGCCTGTCTCCTCTTGCAGAAGGATATACCTCAGCCTTCTTGGGCGCCAGCCTCAGCTGAAGGCCCACAGCCTCTGAAGGACTCGGAAGCCGTGCTTTCCCAGCAGCCTCCTGGAGAAGCTCAGGCCAAGCCCACCCTGCCTGCAGAGCAGCCTTCAGAAATGGCTGATCCGCAGAACGTGGCCGGTGTGTCTGTCCGGGAGCCTACAAGTCCTGCCAACTGCACCCTCGAGCCCACAGGCCTGCCAGGCACCTCAGCCTAGAGGGGCCAGTGCAGCCTCAGCCCCTCGCTGTCCCCCGAAGACTGGACCTGCCAGCCCCGCAACTTGGTGCTCTGGTCTGGCCGATGCTCACGTTTCCTCTGCCTCTTCGAGCCCAGCCGCACCCGGCCTCTGGCCCTGCTCCCAGCTTGCGTGGCTGCCGTACGCCCCTCGGACCTGCAAGGTCCCCGTCCCACAAGCCCAGCCCCATAGTCTTTCTAGTCAGAGTCTCTTGGTGGAACCTCAGAAAGGGCAGGAAGTGTCACCTGCACCTGCCGAAGGCTGCAGATCCGCCACATCTGGTGCTCACACCGCACTGCTGCTTCCCCTGAAGATGCCCTGCTTTGCCCTGCTTGGGGGGAACGGCCTGCCTGGGGGCCACAGCTCTTCTGCGGCCCAGCTGGTCCTAATGCTGAGAGCCCAGGCCCAGTGGTATGGACTCAGGCTCTCAGCTCAGCTGGCGTGGGGTCTGCACCCACCTCTGGGTTGGTCAGGGAGCTGGGCTAAGAGCTGCCAGCAAGGCTGACAGTAAATGCACGGGGGCTCTCGGGCTGAGCCCTGACCCTCGTCCCTCCATCAGCCTGGGTGGTGTCTGGAGCCTGTGCTTCATCCAGCCCCTCCATGTCTTAATAAACAGCCACGACTTTCTGAAATTCCAGTGGTGTCGCCTCTCTTGGACTGCCCTTCCCGGAGGCAGGATGGGCGCCAGGCCTGGTGGCCAGGCCCTTGGGGTCCACAGGACTGGCACCCGGAGCCTGCAGTAACCAGTTCTGCCCTTTGCGTCGGCTGCACTGCCTCTCAGCACAGAGGGCTGAGGCTTCCCTTCCCACATCTCGGGCACCTGCACGTTCTCGACACCATCCCGGCGCACACAACTTGCCAGCCTCTGCTGCAGCGTGAGCAAGGCGAGCACACTGCAAGGAGCTTCTGGAACGTGGGAGAATATTCTGGACCTGGCATTTTTGTTTCTACCTCTGAACTTGGCGACAGATGCCATGGGATGGTTGGCCCGGTGACGCCGTGTCCCGGTCCCCTCCCTCCACCACCGTGCTGCATGTGTCACCACCACCCCGAAGCCAGTGGGCTTCAGCTCAGCAGGACTGTCCGTGGCCCCGAGGCCCGCTCCTCCCTGTCCACACACACCACCTCCAGACTCACGCTCAGAAGATGTCTCCATTGGCGTGACGGGAAGGCACGGACCCTCCAGCTGCACGGCCTCACTCCTCTCTGCTGTAGACCGTGGGCCTGGGGCCGGGCTGGGATCCACTCCACAAAACCAGCACGAGACAGACTCACGGGCCGTCTCTGTTAGCCACACTTCTCCCGGGAGAAGTTTTATTCCAAAACAAAAGTCTTCCACTTGTTTCCGTGTGTTTCCCCTGGGAGGGAGAGCAGCTGGACCTGTGGCCCCACGGGAGCTCCTGGACATGGGGACGGGGACCTGTGTGTCGCCACTGGGCGGCCTGGGCAAAGGACCCACGTGGCCCCTGTCTGCCCCTCAGCCTGCGCCTTAATCTAAGCCATTTTGTACATTGGTGTCAAAGATGGGAATCTTTTCTGTTCCAGAAATTAGACAAATGTCACAGAATTTGAAGGCAGTGTTCCTACAGTTTTTGTTTGCAGTTTTGGCCTTGCTTCTGTTCGAACCTTATAATTAAACAGCTTTTGTTATGTAGGACTCAACCTTTGCCCTTTCTGAGGTGAGAGGGTGGAGCCTGGCGCACCTGCGGCTGCAGGGCGGGGCTGGTGGGGTTGGGCTGTCCTGCGTGGACACCTGCTGGATGGTATCCAGCAGACCCACGGCTTGTGCTAGGTGTGGGCTGCAGTGCCGCCAATCGTTGTGGGTGCAGAACCCCAACAACAGCGTTTCAGGTTGAAGGGCCCCTAGAAGTAACTCCACCTGGTCCCTGTGTCTTGGGTACCGCTAGCTCATTGTCGGTTATCTCGGGCCTGGAAGGGAATCACCCGTCATGGGGGCCATAGACCTGCCGCAGAGGCCACGTGGTGAGTGTTGGGGCTTCTCCGGCCATGCAGCCTCTGTCGCAACTCGGCAGGGCTGCTGCTGCGGCCAGAAGTGTCACAGCGTGCAGCCCACGAGGTGACTGGCTCAAACTGTTGGTGGACACTGAAATGTGAGTTCCATGTCGTTTTCACAGGTCACAAGATGTCCTTTTTGATATTTCCCAACTATTTAAGAGCATAAAGGTCTTTCTTAGCATGCATCTGTGCAGACAGGCCGTGGGCCAGATTTGGTTGGCACGCTTTGGAGCGCAGACCCCCCCGGCAGCAACACAGACTCTAAAGATGTGGGCTGGGGGGCGAAGGCTGCTGGCCAGAGCGCTGGGCTGGGCATTCGTTGTCACCAACCCCTTCTTTGCATCACAGAAGCCGAGGCTCCGAGGCCAAGCAGCCTGCACCAGGCCAGCCAAGATCTGAGCAGACACGTGTGGACTCTTCCAGCCACCAGTGTCACCATCCCCCCTTCCTGGGCAAAAAGACCCCAACGCCCGTGAGACCAACAGAAGACAAGATGTAGCCAGCAGTGAGGTTTAGGGCAGACCAGCTGGGAAGGGGCGGCTTAATCACTGCAAGTTAATTCTAGAATATTTAAAATCACTGTCGTTTGTGCCTTTAACTATTAGTGATCTCCAGTAAGCTTTTTTCTTTTATTTGTTTTTATGGTTTTATTTATTTCTTTTCAGAGAGGGGAAGGGAGGGAGAGAAACAACGTGTGGGTACTTCTTGCACGCCCCCTACTGGGGACCTGGCCTGCAACCCAGGCATGTGCCCTGACTGGGAATCAAACTGATGACCTTTTGGTTTGCAGGCTGGCACTCAATCCACTGAGCTACAGCGGCCAGGGTGTTTTCTTTTCTTTTTCTTTTTTCTTTGTTTAAAGCAATTTATTTCCTTTAAAAAAGATTTTATGTATTTATTTTTGGAGAGAAGGGAAGGAACGGAGAGAGGTAGAGAAATATCGATCTGAGAGAGAGACATCTATCAGTTGCTTCTTACACACACTCCAACCAGGACCAAGCCCACAACCCAGGCGTGTGCCCTTGACTGGGAATCGAACGTGACCTTTCGCTTTGTAGGATGACACCCACCCAACTGAGCCATACTGGTCAGAGCTCCAAAAACCTTTTGTAAAAGGGGGGCCTCAGTGCAGTCTCGGTCAGGTTGTTCACACTCTGTCTCTGAGTCCTCTAACGGGGGTGAGGACAGACCCACCACCCGTCACGGGAGGACCTGAGGCCAGGTGCCTGGGGCCACGCTGAGTAGTTATGTTGACTTGGTGGTCTGTCCATCCTACAGGACTGATGGTGGGCGCTCCTTTGCGAGGGTGGCAGAGCCCAGCAGTTGCCCTGGTGAGGGAGAGCCCCCCACTTTTCACAGTGGAAGCAGTAGCTGCATGTTGGCTGTGGGAAGACCATGCTTTGCTTCTGCTCCTTTGGGGTGCACAGCTGAGCATCTTGAATAATGCTATAAGGGCAGTGATTTCCTTTTACTAAGCAGGCCAGAGCTTACACACTTGTCATTCATCTCTTCATTCATTCACTCATTCATTCATTCACTCAACCAGTCTTCACCGAGCACCTGCTGTGTGCCAGGCCCCCTACATGGGCCCAGCAATGAATGTGTGAGTCTCAGACCCTGGTCTGGCCCAGGCGGCTCAGCCTGGTGAGGAAGGACGGGATGCGGGTCAGCGCAGGAGAAGCCTGCAGCTCCACCTTGGGGAGCAGGTATCAAAAATGCTTTTCCTGATACCTGCCTGGAGGAGGTAACTGTTGGCTGAGCCCAAGGGACCCAGGAGAGGTGGTTCTAGGCTGCAGTGGAAAAGTGAGTGTGGCTGATGCCAGAGTTCAAGGTTGGAGGGTAAGGGCGCTGGCTGAAGAGGGGTGGGGATCGCCAGCCACGTGGGGAAGGCATTGGCACATCACCAGGTGGTCAGGGGCCAGAGCTCCAGAAAGCCCAGCAGCTGCCCTTGGGGAGAGGAGGGTGGCCCTCAGGGGTCACAGCTCCTCCCTGCCTCGCTGTCCTTGCTCAAAGGAGGCAGCAGTGGGAAGAACCCAGGTGTGGAGCTGGGTGACCTTGGACACCTCACTGCCCTCTGGGGCTGCAGCTGCCTCTTCTGCCAGCAGGGGTGACAGCTCGGAGAACACCTGCACGTACTCGATGAATGGGACCCTGCTGTGGAAGCAGGGACTCGGGGGGGACACTTCCTCCTCCACTCCAGCCTCAGCCCCTGTGGCCTGCAGCCTTTTCCAAAAAGTGAATTGCCACTTAGGGCACAAACATGTTGCAACTGATGCTGGTAAAGTGGCTGTTTCAAAAAATATCCTGCAAGTGTCCTGAGCCACGATGGTCGTTCCAAGGGAGGGCATCCTGGTCTCCTAGCAGAAATGAGCAATCTCAGATGGAAGAGGGAGGGGTGCTGGGCTGGGCTGCCCTGCTGCCCTGCCCGGTGCATCGAAGAGACCAGGCCATTGCCCCGGCTGGGCCCTGAGAAACACGCCTGGAGGACCAAGAGAGGGACATCAGCCACACTCTTGACCCCTCCTCTGCGCTGCCCAGGGCGGACAGAAGGAAGAATGTCTGAGAAAATGTCACAGCCCAGAGGGGCCCAAAGAGACGAGTCGCTCATCACAGGGGGTCCTGGGGTGGAGACGGGGGAACGGGAGTCCGAACGCAGTGTGTGTGTGTGTGTTAGCCGATGCTGTGTGGGTCGGGTTTGTCGGCTGTGACCATGTGTCTCACTGCGGTGTCAGCAACGGGCACGCGGAGCGCCAGCTACGTCGAGACTCTAGTGCAGTCCTCGTGACTTTCCCGTAAATCCAAACTGCTGGAAAACCAAAAGCTTGTTTTTCTTCTTTTCAGATTTTCCTTTTTTTTTTTAAGGTTTTATTTACTTACTGTTACAGAGATGGAAGGGAGAGAATGTGTGAGTGATACATCCACTGCTTGCCCCTCTAATTCCCCCAAAGGGGTCCTGGCCCACCAGCCAGGCACGTGCCCTGACTGGGAACCTGGGAACCGAAGCGGCGATCAGCCCACTGAGCTACAGCAGGCAGGGCCCCAAAGCTTCTTTGTAAGTGTTGCAGTTCTCTACAAAGGGCTCCCCTTCCCCTAGCGCCCTGAGCTTCTCCTTCCGCACAAGCTCCCTGCACCCCGCCCCTGCCTTCCTTCCCGGGTCACCTCCTCACCTCCCAGGCCCTGCCCTCCACTTGAGGCCGGCCAGTCCTCAGCAGCCTCAGGGTCCCGGGCGGCCCGTCCAAATCCAACGCCGTAGTTCCTCAGCACCTGGTACGCCCACTCCCCTCCTGCTAGTTCGGCCCTTTTCTCAAAGCGGTGGTCGACTGCTGGGACTCCACCTGGGTTGGGGGCAGCGCTCCTGACCTGGCACACTGGGCCGGCGCACCCAGCGTCCCCTCTGAGCCCCCAACCCTCGGGGCTGAGCCCAGCAGGGCGGGGCTCTGATGCCCAGAGGAAGGAGCGCACGGGTAGCTGAAGGGGAGGTGGAGGGCGAGTCATGCACCAGTGGGGGGCGGGGAAGGCACGCCCCCCCCCCCGCCCCCCCTGATCCCAGAGAGGGTGGAAAACGGCGCCCCCAGCCGGTGCCGTCCTAAGCCCAGGTCCAGACCCCCAGTCCAGCCCCGGCTCCCAACCTAGGTGCCTCCCCAGCCCGTGCCGTCCCCAGCACAGGTCCCGCCCCCAGCCCCGGTGCCGCCCCAACACAGGTGCTGCCTTGGCCCCGAGTGCGATGCCTCAGCCCCGTCCGGCTTCCTGAGGCCGGGCTCGGTTTGCGCGGCGGGCTCAGGACGCGGTACAGCTTCGGACGCAGCGCGGTGAGTCCCGGATCCGCGGGCGCGGCGCTCCCTCCTGAAATCAGGCAGGGCAGCCCCTCCCTGCACCTCAGTTTTCTGGGGCCTCCCGCTGTGTGGACACGGCTTTGTAGACAGCGGCTGTGCAGAGATGCGGACAGGCAGTGTGGACGCAGACAGGCTGTGTAGACGCCTCTGGGATGTCTGAGTGTGGCAACCCGTGTAGACTCGGTGCACTTGCGTCGTGCACACTGTGGGCAGGAGGTTCCCATGGGCTCCCCATCCCTAAGGCAGTTTTCCAGCATTTCTGTGAATTAATGTGACTAAAACCATGGTGGTGCCTCAGCCCGGAGCCTTGGGGGCTGGGGGCTGGGGGGCTGGGGCTTCCCAGGACTCAGATGGACGGAGATGGGTAAAGACTGCCCTGTGTCTGATAGAGTGGCTCCCCTCCCCCATCCTTTGTGTCAGCCTCTTAGTTGCTGGGGAGGAACTGAATGACAAAGATTTGGGGGTAACAGTTGGGGAGGGGGTGGTCTAGGCCTGAAACTGGGGGGTGGGGTTGTCTTTGCCTGGGGAAGGGGCTCCCGCAGCTTTAGTCACCGGTCGCAGGAAAGCCACTCTCAGCACAGTTTGTGTGATGTCCTCAGAGCGCCCCCAGTCTAATGAGAGATTTCCCTATTTCCCGTGGCTTGGCTGAGGATGGCTGAGGTCCTTACTCTCCTTACCCAACTTACAGGGAACAGAGCCAGGGTCCGGGACCCCGCATGGGAAGGCATGAGCTTTGGCATGGCCAGAGGTTTGGGGAACGTGTGTTCACATCCACACAGGCCCCCGACGGACCCACTGGTGTCCTCTCACTGGGATGGCGAAGGGGAGCCTCCGTGACCGGGGGTGGGGTGGGGGGCACAGTATCTGGCCGGAGGGGGCCGTGGCCCCCATACTTCTCTGTCTGTGCCCATGGGGTGTGACCTGCAGGCCCAGAGCCCACCCGCCTGCCTGCCGCCCTGGCGTGGTGTGGTGTGCGTGTGTGAGGTTGCGTGTGCCTGTGCACGTGGTCATGACTGTGTGTGGTTGTCATCGCATGGTTGTGTCTGTTGTTGTGTATGATTCTGTGTGGTTGTGTCATTGTATGTATGGTCACATACATGAGATTGTATGACTGTGTGTTTATGTGTCACTGTGTATCTGTGCAACTGTGTGACACGTGTGTGGTTGTATATGTAGTGATAGTGTGTGGTTGTGTGTGATTGTGTACTTGTATGTGTGGTCATGTGTGGTTGTGTGGTGGTGTCACTGAGTGTGAGTGGTTGTGTATGATCAGGTGTGTTTGTATGTCTGTGTAACTACATTTGTGACCACGTGTGCTGTTGTGTATAGCTTCATTGTAGCAGCGTGTGGTCACATGAGGTTGTGTCTCTGGTTGCATGTGGTGTGTGGACTCCCCCCTCACCGGTTTCCTGACCTGGAAAGTGGCACAAGGGCCACCGCTGCCCACGTGGACCTAACAGCCACACAGCCCAAGTCCTCGCTGCAGCAGGCAGCCCCCTGGTCCCAGCAAACAGAAGCCCGTGCGCTCACGCAGTGCAGACGCGGGCAGGCCCCAGCCCACCCTGGCTCTGGGCCCCATCCCTGCTGAGTGTCCATGTGCTGTCCAAGGCTTTCTTCACAGAATTCTGAAGGTTCAAACGGCCAGCGGGTGTAAAACGTGTCGCGGGCAGTCTGCAGGCAGAAGCGTGTTGGACGGCCTTTCACTGAGGCTGGGACTCTGACCCAGGACAGCCCGCGACAGAAAGCTCCACTCCCGTTAGTGCGGCTGTCCGTCCAGGGCAGGGAGTGGGCCGGGCTGTGGTGGCGGGGACGGTAGAGGCAGGTGGTCCCCGCCACGGCCAGGCGAGTCCTGCTGGCCCCAGAGGAGGCTGGAACAGAAGCAGGGGGCACAGAGGCCTGGGCTGCTGCTCTTGCCCTTTGGGAAAGGAAGGAGAGAGGGACAGGCAAGGAGAGGGGGTGCGTGTGTTCAGGACCACGCGGAGGCCGCTCTCTGGTTGCCGTGTTCAGGGCTCACCTGGCTCACCTGCATGGCGAGGTCCTGGGCGGCAGAGACCCATTTCGTGACAGAGCAGTCATCAGCCAAATGGAAGGAATTCCTGAAATTTTAGGAACTGTGTGTGTGAGAGAGGAGGGGAGAAGGGGGAGACAGAGACCAAGACAGAGAGACACAGAGACCAGGACAGAGAGAGGCAGGGACAGGGACAGGAGACAGAGACAGAGAGAGAGACAGACACACAGGGAGAAGACAGAGAGACAGACAGAAGCAGAGAGACAGATAGAGAAGCGGAGAGAGACAGACACGTAGACACGGGGACGGACGGAGACAGAGATGTGTATGAAGAGAGAAACAGACAGAGAGGAGACAGTCTCTCCGAGCTCAGCGTTGCCGTCTGTAAAACGAGGACAGCGTGCCGGCCCGAGGGTGCAGGTACCTGGCTGCCGCCGGGGGCTGCACGGGCACGCGTGTGGACCCCGTGCCCTCGCGGCTGCTCTGGGCAAGAGTGCCTCTCACCCTCCCATGCAGGCGCACCCCGGGAAAGGGCTGTTCCAGGGTAATTAGGTGAACCTGTGGGCTCTAAAATTAATGCAAAGAATAACCTATTCAGGCTGATATCTGCATAAGGCTTTGTTGTTTTACCCTCTTTACCTCTGTCAAATAAAGAAAATGATTCCAGAATAATTTTAGTAACAAAGATTGGCAGAGACGGTCCCCATCCACCCTTCACCCAGCTTCCCCAGCGTTAAAATCTTATGTAACCAAAGCACAATAATCCAGACTAAAAAATTAACATCGCCAGCCCCCTCTGAGACTTTATTCTATTTCCCCGTGTTCCCATTCTTGTCTTTTTTTTTTTTTTGCCTGAGATCAAAGCCGAGGACCCACATTGCATTCAGGACCTGCATTCATTTTAAATTACTGAAGTCCTGAGTGGTTGGGAGTTTCTTCCTCAAGCCTGCGAGTCTTCGTCCGTTTCCTGGGCATCGCCCGTGTGCATCGGCCTCTCCCCTGGATGCCCCCCCACGGGGTCTCCCCCCCTCTCTCCCCCAAGCACATTATGAAGCCACAAGGGCACGAGATATCATCATCACAAAAAGTTTTTTCACAAAAACTCTTCCCATGAAAACCAAACAAAAAGTCCACAGACAAAAAGGGAAGAAAAGCAGACCAAACTTATTAAATTTCCTTTAGGCTTGCTGAGTGATTTATTGCGTGAAGTTGGGGCAAAGTGGGGGAAGGTTTTCCTGGCTTGGCCTGAATCCAAGGCCGAGATTGGGGAGAAACGGGAGAGGCTGTGGTGCAGAGAGGTAATGCCGGTCCCACAGGCGGCCTTCAACTGCAGGGGGACCGAAAGTGGGGGGCACGTGGGAGGGGAGATTCCAGAATCACCGGGAACTAGGACAAAGACAAAGGCACAAGGGCCACGGCCGACGGTTGCAGAGTTGAGAGTGAGTCGGGGGAGGAGCCTGTGCGGCCAGGGGCAGCGCTGAGGGGCAGTTAGGGGTCAGGGGTTTTGCTCAAGCTGCTAGCTGACCCTGCTTGGGAGAAAGGGAACCCAGGCGCTCGGTTTCCCCTTGAGAGGCTGAACCGCTGTTTCAACCATTAGAGGCAAGGAGAAGATTCAGGGCCGGCACACGTCGGGGGGCTGGGGGCGAAGGAGGATAAGGAGAGAAGGGTGTGTGCTTTCTGGGAAGGAGCACAGACAGCCAGACAGGAAGGCCATGGGCTCGGGAGTCCCACGTATTAGTTATCGGTTGCTGTGTAACAAATTATCCCCAGATTTAGCAGACTGAAAAATGCACATTTAGCATGCCGGTGTCTGTGGGTAAGAATTCAAAAGTGATTATCTCAGTGGTTCTGGCCGAGGGTCCCTCAGTCAGGCTGCTGGCTGGGGCTGCCTCAGGCTCCACTGGGGCTGAGGAGCAGCTTCAAGAATGTTCCCTTGTTGGCCGTTGGCTGGCGGTCCCCGCTTCTGTCCATGCGTGGCCCCTTTTCTAGCACAGCTTGAGCATCCTCATGACATGGCGGATGACTCCCCCATTGAGTGACCCCAGAGATAGTGAGGAGGAAGTCACGCATCTTTGATGACATAGTCTCAAGAGTCACACTCCGTCGTTGCTGGTGCATGAGGAGCGAGTCAGGTCCAGCTGGCACTCAAAGGAAGGCAATCTGGCTCTGCCAGAAAGGGCGGCAAAGGATTTGTGGACATGCTTTCAAACCACCACATCACGTGACCTTGGGCAGGCCACCCTGCTCCTGTGTGCCTCTGCTCCCTCTCCCGTCCCAGTGCAGCCGGCCTCCCAGCGGAGAGACACCAGGTCAGTAACACATGAAACATCTGGTGCGATGACCTCTCTGGCTCAGCTCATGCTCTTGAGGAACGACGTGCCCGCTGCAGTCCTCACATGTAGCCCTGGAGCTGCGAGGCCGGAGTGCAGGGCACAGTGACTCACGCTCCCAGTCAGTGTTAGGCTAAAGAGCAGAGAGAACATTCTCCCTGGCTCCCTGCTTGAAGGATCAGCCACTTCTCCCAAAGGGACTCTAGGGGACCCCGGGCTCTGCACCCTGGAAGGAACCGCCCTGCCATCTACTCCCACGAGTACAGCTTGCAGAAATCAGGAGAAAACAGACAAAGCGGGGGAGGTGGGGGGGACCACTGGGAGGCCATGGATGAGCACGGCGGGCGCCAGGGCGCAGCGCACGCAAAGGCCCCGAGGCCGGCTGTGCGGGGCGTGTTTGGGGAATGCCGCCCAGGCCCGTGCAGTCGGACTGAAGGGGGGAGAAGTAGGAGCTGCAGAGACAGAGCAAGACCAGGTGGGACCACGGAGAGTGAGAGCCACGGGGAGGCTGGAGCAGACGCGGGCCGAACTCAGAGGCAAGGCGGCGAGGGTGGAAGCAGCCCGCCCCGGACAAGGCCGAGGGGTGCAGTCCTCATCCCGGGGCGGGAACGGTGGAGGCGGCCCGATTCTAGGCACAGTTCGAAGGCGAAGCTGACAGCGTTGTCAGGCAGACCGGATGGGGGCTCCGGGGAAGGTGTCCCCCATGGCCTTTTGGCCTGAGTGTGTGTAGAAGCAGCGCTTCTGTCTGAGACGGGGAAACTGTTGGGGGCACAGGTGTTGGGGGTGTGAGAAGCGCTATCAGTTTGGTGTGTCAGATCTGAGACGCTTGTCATTGGGTTGTGGTGACAAGGCACCACAGATGTGGTGGCTTGAAACAGTGTCTGTTTATGAGCTTACAGTTTCTGCGGGTCAGGAGTCTGGACACGACGCAGCTGAGTCCTCTGCTCAGGATCCCCCGAGGCTGCGGCCAGCCGGCCGGCCCGAGGCAGGGCGCACTCCGGCTCCTCCAGGTCGGCGGCGGGGGATGAAGGGCCCAGATCCCGCTGGCTGTCCGCTGGTGGCCACTCTCAGCTCCCGGAGGCCACCGCAGTTCCTTGTCCCCAAGTTCTCTGGCCGGCACGGCCACTTACTCCAGCCAGCCAGCCCCCCTCTGCTAACACAGAGTCTTACATCATGTCATGTAATCATGGCAGTGATGCCCACCACCCCTGCCATAGTCTGTTGGTTAGAAGCAAGTCCCGAGTCCTGATCACACTCAAGGGGACAGGATTACACAGGGGTGTGAGCACCAAGAAGCGGGGTCATAGGGTCATCTGAGGTCACCCAGGAGAAGGTTTCCGTAGCATTGGGACCTGAGTCAGGAATTCAGAAGGGAGCCTGGGCCAGCGTTCGTGGCTGTCAGGGATGCTGTGAAAACCCAGACTGGAGGCCGGCACACAGCTGCAGGTGGTCCATGAAAACAGGTATTCAGTCTTCTTGAAACAGCCTATTTTTTAAACATAAAAAAATTAAGGAAACTCAGTCGCTGACACATGCAAGGAGAAAACGAGTAAGAGAATGCAACTTTTCAAATAAATGGGAGGCAAATCAGCGTTCGAAATGGCTGTCCCCAGGGCCCGGGTCTGGGTGAGGTGAGCAGGGCCCTCCCCGTGGCCACAGTGGTTGAGGGGACGCGGAAAACTCAGTGACCCAGAGAAACAATGTCAAAGTGCAGCACCGTGGACCATCGCGTGAGCGCAGAGGAGCCCCCGGTGAGGAAGCCACCAACGTTTTAAGCGAAGACAGGCCAGGACGGGGCTGGGGTTGAGGAGGAGAACGAAACGAGTTGGGCAGGTACAAGGTCAGGTCCCGCCTTCAGATAAAATGTTGCTATTTGCTGGATCATGGATTTGGGTCATTCCTTTTGATTTTTAAAAATTGTTGCATGAAAATGTTACTCATCTCATGGACTGAGGTTGTCGGTGCCCCTGAGATTTTGCCCCCTGAAGCCAGTGCCTCCATCACCTCTCACTGGGCCTTGGCCTTGGCCTGGGTCTCCTCCCAGCACGCTCTGCACCTGAGGTTTCCTGTCTTTCTGGAAACAAGTGCTGGCAAGCGTGAGGGTGGCATTAAGGACACGCTGGCCTTAGAACGGGATTCCCCGAGTCTCCGCCAGGAGGCTGCGAGCAGAGGTGGTCCCTGCCTCGTCCACAAGTGTGGCTTAGCTCACAACGTCCTCTTGCTCAGCACCTCCCTAGCAGAGTCCAGACTGTTCCAGACCCTCGCTGGCAGATGGAGACCAGAGAGGAGGCAGTGGCCAGATGTCCTGATGTCTGGGTTCACGCTCACACAGTGCCAGGGGGCCCAGGATGATGGGTTGCCCCAGGCGGGAGTGACCCGCTCGGTGACAGGCCAGCTCTGCTGGGCTTGGGGGAGAGTCGGGCCTGCTGCCTCCCGCCTGGGACGGCGGACGGTGGCGGCCTGCAATGAGCGGGAGGCGGGTTGGAGCACAGGCTCCGGCTGGGCACGGCAGCGCTAATAACAATTCACAGTGCGGTTCAGCTCTCTGTCTCGACCCCCTGTATCTCGGTGACCCTGCAGATCTTAGATCTGGCGCCAGCCCCCCTCCGAGCCGCTGGGACCATTCCTGGAGCCGGGGGCAGTGCGTCCCACACCCACTCGTGCCTCTTATTTCACAGCCGCACATTCACCCTGCAGCTTTGTCTGGGGGGGTTCTCATGTGTCTCTGAAGCGCAGGCGGTAACCTATCCTCCTGTGTGGTTTTCAGAGAAATTGCGCCTCATCCTTTCCGGGGCTTTCTCTTGGCTCCGGGTGGCCGTGCGGGGCCCGAGTCACCCCTGCGCTCTCTCCTGTTTCCCCTAATCGGCTATCTTCCCTCGCTCGGCTCGGCTTTTGTGTCCTGTTTCTCCCACCCCCAATCTTTGCAAAACATAAAATAAAGCAAATTCTAGAGGAGATCTGTAGTCTGAGATTAGGGGTGTCAAGGGTCTTCCAGATCCTTCCACCCCTTTGCGTCTCTCTTAAGCAAAAACACCCACTTGTCCGAGACAGGCCGTCTCCATTCCAAGGAGTGAAAAGAGAAAGATACATCTAAACAGGCATGTTTGTTTTTCATCTACCCAACACCGAATCATTTATCGGGCTGACTTTTTTTAAAGCCCTCAGTGAACTGTACATCTTGGATGGAAGTTTACTTCGATACAGAAACCTGGGTGTTGGGGAAGAGCTGGGTGCTAAGTGGCTGTTACCTGACGGCTCGATGATTAGCTCACAAGGACTCTCGCTTCTGCTTCTCAGCACGACCAGCACGACGGGGAAGAGACCGCAGGCCACCCCGGCCTCGGCTGGGCGTGCGCAGTCTGCCTCGCGAAGCTAACGCGCACCTGGCCCACTTCTTCCTTAGCCACACTGTCAGCTTTTCACTCTAGCAGCAAGGGCCTGGTCTACGCCGACTGTTTGCAGAGACTTTGCCGGGAGATGAGGCAGCGGGAGGCGCAGAGGCACGTGTCCATCCTTGAAGAACTCATGGGCATCACAAAGGTTCTGTAAAACGGGCACATCCAGGTGGAACTTCATTATCGCCTCCCCAGCCGGCCCCTGGCGCCCCCCACTCTACTTCCTGTCTCTGGATTTGATGACTCTGGGGGCCACCAGTGAGTAGAATCACACAGTACATTGTGACTGGCTTCTGTCACTGAGCGTGATGTCCCCAAGCCCACCCGGGTTGCAGCAAGGGTGCGGATTTCTTAGGGGGCAGAACAAGCGTGGACTGGCTGGAGGGGCGGATGCTGAGTGACCAGTCGGGAGGGCTTGCGGCCAATACTGTGAACTGGGTGCTGAGGGCAGTAAAGGGCTGCCGAGGAGAAGGGAGGCAAGGCTATCACGTTTATACCGATCGGGCTTCCTCCCCCTGCACACAGCTGGCATTCAGGGCACTGCATTATGATGATCAATGCCTCTCACCCCCACCCACCCGATGCCAGGGGCACCCCCACTTGTGACAACCACAGATGTACCCAGATGCTGCCCAGTGTCCCCTGGGGGCAGAATCATCCCCAGAGGAGAACCCCTGATGTGGGCAGGTATCTCCAGTTGTGTGGACAAAATGGACGGGAAGGAGCAAACCTGAGGTTAGAAAGAAAGCTGCTCGCCCAGGAAAGGTGTGAAGGCCACAGGAGCTGGGCTGAGCGGGCGGAGGAAGCCAGCAGGCTGGCCAGATGTGGGGCGACCCGCAGGGAGCAGAAGGAGGAAGGGGGAGTGACAGAAGACTCTGGGGCTGGTCTTGAGTATCAACCAAGGGGAGAGGCGGCACCCAATTAGATGAAGGGGTGCTGTGACCGGAAGGCCTGGGGCCGGGGGGACTAATGACCAATGTGGAGGGCGGGGATACATATTGTGATCAGCAGGTCTGGTGGCCAGATGGGTTGGGCACCAGGATTGCCAAAGAAAGGAATTCTGGGGGGACAAATATGACATTGTCACCCAAATGCCACGGAAAATTAGCACTAAGGGGACAAACCGGATCAACAGCCAGAGGTAATGAGGCCTAAGAGGTTCACTGCCTCAGGGGGCCACAGATTAGCCAGGTAGAAGCTGCAGTGTGGACATTGGTCTTCGGATGACCAGCATTCCTCCCACGTGCCCCAGAGAACAGTGGGGGAAGGACAGGCCGCTTTTCAAGGTGCCCTTCCTGCAGACGCCCAGCACCCGGGTCAGCACCCCAACCCCTCCCGGGTCAGCGCTGCCCACAGAGCCTGCAGGAGTGCCCACTGCTGCTGTGACAAAGTGCATCGCACAGGGCTGTCCCCAGGGCTGTCCGTCCCTGTCTTTTCCAGCTTCTAGCGGCGCCGCATCCCTGGCTCGAGGCCCCTTCCTCATCATCACAGCCACCGGCGCAGCCTCTTCCAGCTCTGACTCTGACCCTCCTTCTCCCTCTTGCGGGGACCCTGTGAGGACACTCAGCTCACAGGAAACCCAGGGTTGTCCCCATCTCAGGGGCCTGGACTTAGTCCCACCTGCTAAGTCTCTTTACCATGCAAGGTGGTATGTTCACAGGTCCTGGGACCGGGACGGGGGTGGATTTGGGGGCATTATTCTGCCTGCCACAGTGCCCACACAAAACGCCATTTCTATGGAAGCACCAGAGGCACCGTCAGAATGTTTGGATCCAACAGTCACTGCCTCTTCTGAGTCTTGCTTGGTTCAAAGGCAGATTTTGTAGCCTGATTCTTATCTGTGCTCCACCAGGCCTGCCAACTGCTGGATGAGGTTTCTCTGCCCCTCGAGGAGGGCCACGGCGGGGTCGGGCCAGGGCACGGACGCCCCGGCGCGGGAGAGGCTCGGAGACGGCAGAGCCAGCCCGGTGAGCTTCTCCCAGGAGTCCTTGTTTGCTCGTAGACGCCTGTTGCTGGCCCCCTCGTCCTGGGTGCTCCGTGTGGACAGAGTCCCAGGGCTTCTGAGACTTGAACCGTCTCCAGCACCAGCTCACTCTTCTCACATTCCGGTTTCCAGTAGTTCCTCTCTTTCGCTCTCTCAAATTTTTTCCTTCCTTTTTATTTTTTATAACATACCGTTCACCATCGTAACCATTTTTAAGGGCACAGCTCAGTGGCATGAAGCACATCTTTATTTTTGTGTGCAACCCTCGCCACCTCCACCGTCTCCAGAACTTCCCCATCTTCCCACACTGACACTCTGCCCCAGTTAAACCCTAACTCCCCCTGCCCCAGCCCCCGAGCCCCACCACCTACTTCCTGTCCCTGTGGATCTGACTCCTCCAGGGGCCTCCTGCGAATGGGGTCACACGGTGTCTGTCCCTCTGTGTCTGGCCTCCCACACCGCGCACAATGTCCTCAAGGCTCACCAATGTTGTGGTGAGGATCAGGGCTTTCCGATCCTTTTTCATGGCCGAGTAATATTCCAGTGTCTGGGTGGACCACACTGTGCTTTTTGTTCACTCATTGATGGGCACTCGGGTTGCCTCTACCTTCTGGCTGTTGTCACTCATGCTGCTGTGATCACAGGTGTGCAAGTCCTTGAGTCCCTGCTTTGAATTCCTTTGGGTGTCTTCCTAGGTACCCCAAATCACTGGGCGGAATCGCTGATTCCTATGGTGACGCTATTTAATATTCCGAGGAGCCAACAGACTGCTCTGCAAGCAGCTGCCCGCTCCTCATGATCACACAGCGCACGAGAGTCAGGCTTCTCCACATCCCACCAACACTTGTTATTGTCTGGGTTGTGATAGTAGCTAACCTAATGGCTGTGAAATCTCTCTTTTTAACTTTTTTCTTCTGTGAGGAGTGTGGGGCTGACCACAAGGTCCGGGGTCAGAGTCTCCATGCTGGTGTCTGTTGTCGGCAGATTTCTGCCTGCGGGGCACACGGCCTGTGTGGGCCCTGCCCGGTGAGTGTGGAGAAACCCTGAGTGTGACGACATGGTCCCTCCCTCGACTTGGTCACGTTACATGGGCAAGGTGACAGAGTGTCGTTCCCACGGTTACTTTGCATTCTGCAAGACTCCGCCCCAGCCGTCTGGAGTCGGTTTCCCCTGGCGGCCTTGACCAAGTCACTGTCGTGTTGTCAGGGGGGCAGCGAGCAGGAGGCGCCTGGGCTCTGAAAGCAGCTCCTGGCCAACAGCTGGAAAGAGAATGGGGACCTGAGTCCTCAAACTGCAAGAAAACACATTTT
Organism: Phyllostomus hastatus; assembly: GCF_019186645.2. Classification (NCBI taxonomy): domain Eukaryota; kingdom Metazoa; phylum Chordata; class Mammalia; order Chiroptera; family Phyllostomidae; genus Phyllostomus; species Phyllostomus hastatus. The sequence goes on along the minus strand of NW_025333640.1, from coordinate 3,715,155 downwards.
GCCACCAATAAGGAGCCCAGAAGTGCGTCCTTCCGCAGTTGACCCCCGGCAGGGATGAGGACGCAGCTGGGGCGACGCAGAGTGCAGCCTCGTGAGACCCCGAGGGAGGGACCTGGCTACAACGTGCCAGGACCCTGACCCATGGAAACCTTGAATAATCACTGCATTGTTTTAAGCGGCTACATCTATGGCAATTCGTTACAAAGCAAGAGCTGACCGACACACTTTCTCTACACGGCCCTCCCTCCCTCGCCCCTGCCTTGGGGCCTCCTTACCTGCTCTGTCCTTACCGTGTGAGCACCTGTCCCGGCCGCGGGGCACTGACTGCACTCCTGCTCACCCTTCAGAGTGCACACAGCTCGTTCCCGCCTCAGGGCCTCCCCAGACCCCCTGTCTAGACCAGGACTTGGGGGCCCATGGGTGCATCTCTCCTGTCAAGCCTTTAGTTGCTGTGATTTTAATTTGTTTACATCTCTGCCAGTAAGGTCTAAGCTCTGCAAGCTCAGAGAATCACATCTGCCTCGTTCAGGGCCGGGTACCCGGCGGAGGGCACCCAGGTCATAAATATCGGACAGCGGGAGAGCCGGATGAATGGCGCTTCTATGTTCGACGCTAAACAGCAGGAGGGCCCCTTCCCAGCCCTAATGACGATGATGACAGGACGATCCAGAGAACACAGGAATCCTCAGAGAACCCGCGGGGCGGCGGCAGCAGGGGCGGCTGGGGCTGAATGAACTTAGTGTGTGCGCGTGGGGTGGGGCCACGTCAATGAGCTCACACATTACATTTGACTTCCCAGCCCTAAACACAGAAGGGAATCTTGGTGTCTTTGTCCCTGAAACATTTCATCAAGCAATTCGTAGAGATTCTTGGCTCCTCGGGAGGCAATTCAGCTCAAGTGTGAGAATAAAGGGGCAAGTGTTGTGCAGTCTCGCTCCCCGCCAGCCCCGCCCCCCGCTGCCCCCACACGCCTCCCCTGTCTCGTCAGCTCTGGGCGGTGGCCGTCAGGTGCAGAGCAGCCTTTCCCAGCAGACACGCGGCCCTGTGGTGGGACGGAACAGTCCGGCTGGGCCCCGGGGTGCGACTCCAGGCTTCTCCATAAACATACTCAAATTTACACTCAGGTAAATTTGAATTTCAAAGAAACAACATGTACTTTGTCTAGCATAAGTATGTCCCAAATATTGCACAAGACATACTTACACTAAACTACTTACGAGGGACTGCATTGCTCCAGTAGAATGGAGAAAGAGAGAGACTTTAAGGAACTGGGCCCCACGTGATGGGGCCAGCAAGCCTGACGTCTGTGGGGCAGACAGGAGACCCAGGAAAGGCCACACGGCAGCTTGAGTCCAAAGGGAGTCGGCAGGCAGAACTCCTTCCCCTCAGGGGACCTTCAACTGCTTGGCTGTGGCCCACCCACGCTACAGAAGGTCTTCTGCATTACTCAACATCTACCACTTTAAATGTGAATCTCATTGTAAAATTACCATCAGAGCAACATCTAGAATCATGTTTGACCAAACAATGGGGCACCGCAGCCTAGCGAACTGGACACACAGAATCAGCCACCCCACAGACATCCTGATGCCACAGAGGTGCGTGTTGCTTGTCTGAAATTCAAGTTTAGTGGGGTGTCCTGTAGTTTATCTGACACCCAGTCCTGCCATTCATCCCTAGGGGCCTCCGCAGTGGCTCCATGACCTTCAGGGAGGCCCCCAGTTCAGCGGCATTTCCATGAAGCCCTGTCCAGGAAAATAGGATGGGATTATCACCCCAACTTTCTTCTCTGTGGTTTTCTGATGGGAAAAAATGTGTTGGAGTCCGGGGTGAATCTTCCCCACCCACACGATGCAGGCAGCTTCCCGGGAGCCAAGGTGAAGGGGAGGTAATGAGATCCACCTCCAGAGAAAGCGTGCAGATGAGTCAGCCCCTCTGCAGAGAGAGGCTCCTCTGTGGGCTGAGAACGAGGGGGTTGGAGTAAAGGTCTGCTCAGGTCTCGGGAACCTGAGAGAATTACCCAGTGTGGGTTCGGTGGGGCGCACAGTCAAGGCTCTGTCTCGGGGCTCTTCTAGTTGCAAGTGGCAGAAACACACCGCCCTGTGTGAAAATGAAAATGTGTCGGCTCTTCATGAAAAGTCTCAGAGGCAGAAGTGCCAGGGCTCCGCCTGCCAGTGCCTGTCAGCTCTGCTCTCTGGGAACTGAGACCCCGGAGCCCCCAGAAGGGTCATGGCCCTCCGTTTTGAGACTTCTGACCTCCAGCTGTGCAAGACAAGTCTGCACTCTGTTCTGTCTCTGGGTTTGTCACAATGTGTTACAACAGCCCCAGGAAACTCGCACACATTCTTTCTGGCAATAGACCCCACTGACCTGGGCAGGGCCCACATGCACCGCCCAGCCAGTGTGTTGGGTCCATGTTTTGGGATGTATTTGAGCAGAGTCTGTGGGTGCTGAGGGCACTGTTGACGGCCGTCCCGTCTGCACGTGATGGCTCAGGGGAAGAGAAACGCCCCAGCACTGATATTTGCCTGCTCCTTTTTTGCTGACATCCAGGTGCTGTCTGGGGGTCTGGGAGCCATGGAGCCCACTGTCGGTGAATTACAGCTCGTCCCTGGAGCAACAAAAGAAGTCCCTGCCGCGGACGCTGTGTGCTGCCGAGCGGCATTCGCCGCTGCGGTGGCCACCAGCATTGTCACCCTCACCCTGGCAGTCCTCGTGGGTAAGTGGCTGAGGGCTTGCACGGGTCCCTCCACCAGGCAATTTGCACAGTAATGCTCACACTTGGCTCAGTGGTATCCATGTGATGATCGCCAAGACAGAGGGCTGAGTGTGCAAACGTGGAATTGAAGGCTGGCCCCTCGGGTCGCCCAAGAGATAAGACTAGCCGGCCAGGTGCCCGGGCACATGCGCTGGGGTAGGTGGGCATGCAGGTGGGCAAGGTAATGCCTGCGTGTTTTGGTTTCCCACAGCTGGGTTCTTCAAGGAAGTTCTCACAGCCAGGGTGAAATGAAGACAAATAGGGTCAGGGAAATGAACTTTTTAAACGTCTTGAGAAATTTGAGAAGTATTAAAAAGTGAACAATCGTCGGTATTCCCGCCGCTCAGTGGCTCCCATTTCATACTGGCTCTCGGTAGGCATTCGCGGAACTTGAGGGAAACGTGCAGCGTGGCGCCCCATCGGTGCGTGCGGGCCTGCAGCGGTAAAATAAACGAAGGAGGTTCTTCGTATGCTTTGGGGCATGACCTACAGGCGCCTTCCATTGTGCCCCATTCCTGTGCCGCCCTACACTCCTGATGTCCGTGACGGGAGCCCCGCCCCCTGGTGGCTGTTTGGAGTCAAAGCCATTAAAATTAAATAACCTTCAGAATTAAATTCCTCAGTCCCCAGCAGCCACATTCCATGGGTGGCTCATGGCTACTATATTGGACAGTGCAGATCTAGAACATTCTGTCATCTCAGGAAGTTCTGTGGCTCTGGAACGGGCTTCCTCTTTTTAATTTTTTTCTTCTTTTTGCTATTATTACATTTGTCCCAATTTTCCTCCCTTTGCTGTCCTACCCCAGCCTCCCTCTTCCCACAGTCAATCCTCGCACCGTTGTCCATGTCCAGGGGTCCTGCCTGTATGTTCTTTGTCTAACCCCTTCACCTTGCGTCCACCAGTCCCTGCCCACCCCTCCCCCGTACAGCTGTAAGTCTGTGGAATGGCCATTCTCTGAGATAATAGATAAGGTTCTTATGGTGTGAAAGTCACATTGCTTTCATAAACTGATGATAATAAATTGCAGTTTGCAGGACAATGCTCAAAGATTTCATGTAGCAAAATAATAAGTAAGCAATTCTATTGGGTCCCCCTAATTTAAAATACATATATTTGTAGAACATCAGGAATATTTTACAGCCAGGCCCAGCTCACCAACGCCCCTAGTGGCTCCAGGCATCAAGTGCAGGAAAATGGGACTTGTGAGTCTGTGTGCCTATGTCTGTCTGTGCAGGTGTGGGTGAGTGTGCCTGTGGGGGGGGGTAGCCTTGCACCAGGGAGAGGTGGGAGCAAAGCTTTGCACCTTTATTCTAGAAGTGCAGAGACGTTTTGTGAACAAGAGATAAACACAATCTCCAGCAGGACCCCTGAAACCAAGGAAGGCTTTATGAAGGACTTGGAACTTAAATAATTTTTAAAACATTTTAAAGTTAAAAATGAAAATGTATCTCTTTCCCCATTAAGACAGCTCACCACCTCACGCTGAGGCCGTAGTTAGCCTTGGGGGCGCTGGGGGAGGGGCCGGGGCCTCTGCTGGTTCTCCAGCTTCCCCGCAGCCTGTGACTGTTTGCAGCGCGGAGACAGAAAGCCTCAGGTGGACACAGAGCATAAGCAATTCTGTCTGCGCAACCCGGAGCTCTTTTTTTTAAATTTTTAATTTCTTGAATCAGAAGATAAACCTAAAAACAAAATTTTTAGAATTGGTTTAGAATGTTTATTTTATCTATTGAATGAACAAATATCTAAATATCTGTCTAAATGAATATTTATTCAGAGAAAATAGGATTGGGACCTGGCTTTCATGATTTGTAGGGCTGCTACTGTCATTTAAAAAAAATTTGTAATTATGAACATTTTTTGCTAGGGTATCCTTTTGACAATTCCAACATATTTTCAACAGTTAGAAACATGTGTTTTCACAGTTTATCTGGTTGCTATTCTTCATTTAAAATTTTGTAAAAGATTTTATTTATTTTTAGAAAGAGGGGAAGGGAGGGAGGGAGGGCAAGAAACGTCAATGTGTGGTTGCCTCTTGAGCGCCCCCCCACTGCGGACCTGGCCCACAACCCAGGCATATACCCTGACTGGGAATTGAACTGGCAACCTTTTGGTTCACAGTCCCATGCTCAATCCACTGAGCCACACCAGCCAGGGGTAAAATTTTTATAGCTATCATTCCTTGCTAGTGTGTACTTGTGACAAAGTGCTTCTGACAGCTGGAAACACATGTTTTTTTCAGAGGGTGGTGTCCTGGGGCAGTGGTCAGAGGGTCCTGATGGCCATGGCTGTGGTCATGCCCTTGCAGTATTTGGTGCCCCCTTCCCACGGAGCAGGTGGGACTGTTGTTCCAAAGTAGAGGGAAAGAATACTGAGGTTGTTTCAGCCAATTTTGGCTGACGTTGGCTTCAGGCCCTGGCCAGGCATGTCCAGTGAGGCAAGGATGACTGGGAGCTAGTCCTGCCCTCAAGCAAAACCTGGGACCTCTAGGGCTTTGCGCTGGATCTGGGGACCTCCAGGTTGGTGACACGTGAGAACTGAAAAGGAGACAGTGTTAATAATCATTCAGGATAACCCCTGGGGAGTCAGCCCACCCACCTGTTTGTCAGGTGGCCCAGCCCCTAGGTGGTGGAGGCCTTCGAGGCTCCTTAGCTGAGCCCGGCAGTGGGCTCTCTCACGGAGCCCTGCTCTCGCCCGCAGCCTCCCTCTCTACACAGGGCGTCGATGTGGAGCACACCGCCGCGCTGCACGGGGTCCGGTATGCCCACAGCCTGCAGCAGGGGGCCTCAGACTACTACCGTGCGCTGACGCCTGCCCTGGAAATGCTGGTGAGGGGCACCGGGGAGCAAGGGGGCGAGGGGCGACCAGGGCTTCAACCAAGAGGAGCCCTCGTGCTGAGCAAGGGGAGGCCCAGGCAGGCTCCGGGTAGGAAGGCGGGACACCTGGAACAATGGGACTGGGCCGGGGCGGCCGAGGCCCGTGCACTGGAGAGTGCAGGGGAGGGCGGTGTCCGGTGGGAGTGGACTTCTGCATGGGCCACGTTTAGAGGCCATGCAGTGTCTTCCAACGGAGAAATGAGACCCCACATACACGGCTGGTGGGAACATGAGATGGGGCTGCCACTGTGGAAGTTGCTCTTAATCGGAAAGTTAAATGTAGAGTCATCCTACGATCCGGCAGTTCTGCTCCCCAGTGTCCGCCCTGGGGCAGTGGAGACTACCGTCCGTGCAGAAACCTGCACACGCACGTTCACAGCGGCAGGATTCACAACGGCCACAAAGCGGGAGCACCCTGATGTCCATCCGCCGATGAATTGATGCGCAAACGTGGTCCTTGCACGCACGGAACGTCACTCGGCTGCGCAAGGGAGGGAGCGCTGACCCTTGCCGCAGCGCGGGCGGCCCTCGAACACACGATGCTCAGTGAATTAAGTATCTGTTTTAAAATTTAAAGATGAATTGAACTAAGATGTAAAAAACGAGTTCCTCAGTGGCTCCAACCACGTTTCAAATGCTCAGTAGCCATGCGTGGATGGTGGCTGCCATACCGGGCGGAGCAGATGTAGAACATTCTGGAGATCTGTGGAGTGTGCTGGGGGCTGCTCGGGCATAGGCACAGGCAATGAGGACGTGAATTGGTGAGTCCACCACGCCAAAATACGCCCTGTCCCCACTGTTGCCACAGAGACCCAGGTTAGGGGATCCCCCTCCTTGGTTCTGGTCTTGCTCGCAAGAGATTATTTCAGACGAGAGAGAGCACACACAGTGGAAATGAGATAGCACGTTTATTTATGAAACACACTTGAGCACGAAGCTGCAACTGGGCACCCAGCCGGTCTGAGTGCCCCGGCTACTGGGATTTTAGGGGTTTATGCTCCTAGCCAGCTCCTAGTTTCCCCCTCCCCCTCCCCCCTCTCCAGACTTTGGGGTTACTGTACAGCTTCAAAGGCTTCCTTCCCCAAAGAATGGAAACGATACATAATTTCAAGGGCTCCCCTCTTCTTGCGCTATTATAGTTTGTCTTGTGATGTCACAACACAGGTTAGTCTTATCTGACCAGGATCAGAGCTCCTGAGTTAACAAGTGAGACTCGGCTCCCTCCCCGTCTCTGCCTTGGTTTGCTGTCTGTCCTGCCTGACACCCGTCAGCAGCCACTCCCCACTCCCCACCCGCCTCCAGCCCCTGGCAACCACCAGCCCGCTTTCTGTGGCTGTGCCTGTCCTGGACGTGTCACATACATGGAACCGCACACTCTGGCCTTTTGCATCTGGCATCTCTCACTGAGCATCACGTGTCCAAGGTCCATCCACGCTGTAGCGAGTGTCAGCACCTCGCTCCTTTTCATGGCTGAGTGATGTTCATTGTGTGGGTGAACCCAATTTTACCCATCTGGCAATGGAGCAGTATTTTCTATGAATAAATTTGAAAGACCCTTCCCTGTCATTATCGGGCTCTGTGAAGTCACTGCATGCATTGGGTCTAAGAGGAGGTGCTTTCCCACCCCCCTCCTCCAGCTCTCCCCCACAGGACAGGCCTCCTCGGGGACGGGTGCCTGGGCTGTGGTCTCAACTTGGCCGCTGTTGTTCCCATTGCAGTTCGTAAGCAGCTTTAGGAAGACAGCGTTGGAGGCCAGTTGCACGGGCTGCACGGTGCTAGGTTACAGGTGAGTCGGGGCCTCCCTGGGGCGAGAGACTTGGTGGACACCCGAGATGCTGGAGGGGTCCAGGGAGAGGAGCCCTCCCTCCACGAGCCTCTGCCCTCCCTGCAGGGACAGGAACTCCAGCGTCCTCGTGCATTTCCGGCTGCACTTTCTGCTACTAGCCCTGCAGTCGCTGGACCTGCGCCTGGAGCAGGAGCTCTTGCAACAGGGACTCCAAGCAAGGCTGCAGGGCCATGGCATCCCCCTGGCTGCCCACGGCACCATCGTGTCCGCCGAGCTCATAGGCAAGTAAGCAGTGGAGCCCCGCAGGAGAGGAGCTTTGAACTTGAGGTTTTGAATAATCGCTCCTCCCACGACAAGAAATCCCATGCCCGCTGCTTCCCCCTCAGTGGTATGGACCAGGTGTCCACAGCCTGTGAATGGTCCGAGTGTAACTATTTTCGCCTTTGTAGCCCACTGTGCTGCTGTTGAGACCATTCGACTCTGCTGTTATAGCAGAAAAGCAGTCCAAGACAATGTCTAAACAAATGGCCACAGCTGTGTATCAATAAAACTTTATTTACAAAAACAAGTGGTGGGCCGAATTTGGCTCATGGCTGCAGTTTGTTGATCCCTGGTACAGAAGTAAGATAAATGCTAAATTCTAAAATCTGAGGATACATCAGACTATTGTCAGAATAAAGATTGATCACCTGGACCTTGCCCTACAGGGCATTTATTGTCCCCTCCCCACCCACCCTGACACACTGGGGCCTCAACATTAGCACTGTCTAAAGAACATTCCGAGGTGGCAGAAATGTTTCATGGCTGCGCACTCCACTGCGGTAGCCACTAGTGCTGTGTGGTTGTTGAAACACTTGTCATGTGGTCAGTGAGACTTCCGTTTGGTTTCATCTTCATTGATTTAAGTTAGACTTCAAGTGGCTCCCATGGTGGACAGTGCCACTCTCTGCTTTGCTTTCAAAGAATGTCACCACTCACTGCGGGAGCTTATATCTCTTCTCCATTTCGCTGCAGGAAGCCAGAAGGGGCCACTGCCAGAAAGAGACTTGAAAGCAGGTATGTTGTGTTCCCTCTGATGAGCTCCTTGCACTCTGCCGGTTTTCTTCTGATCTTGGTCGCCAAGAGAGGGGTCCCGAGACTTGGGTCAAGGGCAGAGGAAAGGCCTGAACTCGGTGAACGCGAGTTCTGTGCACCAGCCTGGGGGAGGGGGGGCAGCTTTGCAGCCGTGTGCACACCGCGTTTGCAGATGAAGCACCCTGTTATAAAAATAGTCACGGCGATGCAAAGTACAACACGGGGATCATAGTGATGTTGTGGTAACTGCGTGTGGTGTCAGGCGGGTACTAGTCGCCACCTTGGGAATCACTGTGCAAGATGTCTAAACGTCGAGTCACTGCGCTGCACTCCTGAAGCTGATGTAATATTGTGTGTCAACTGTAACTGAAAAGTAAATTCTAAGACCTTTTAAATGTAGATGAAACACTTTGAGTTATACGTGGCCAAGCAGGATTAAGAGAAAACATTACGGGGTTGTTTTTGAGTTTTGGTTTTTATTTTATTTTTTTGAAAAGGGGTAGAAAGCTGTTGTTAAAAGAAAAACAAACAGTCTGGAGGAAAAAAGAAAAAATAAATAAATGCCACCTGGAGTCTCCTCACTTTAATATCGTAGCAACTGCCTTCCAGACAACTCCAGACACGCAGACAGATACATCCGTTCAGCTTCCCAGCAGCGGTCCTGTGAGAGGGGGTGACTCTGCCTCAGGGGACACTGGGTGATGTCTGGAGACGTCTGCAGTTGTCACAACTCAGGGGGCTCGGGCATTGAGTAGGCGGTGCCAGGGATGCTGACGAGCCCCCGACAGGGCCCAGGATGGCCCGTGATGGCCCCACAGAGAGTGACCCAGCCCCGATGGGAACTATACACTTAAAATGGTTAAAATGGGGCCCTGGCTGGTGTAGCTCAGTGGATTGAGCGTGGGGTGTGAACCAAAGTGTCGCATGTTCAATTCCCAGTCAGGGCACATGCCTGGGTTGTCGGCCATGACCCCCAGCAACCGCACATTGATGTTTCTTTCTCTCTCTCTATCTCCCTCTCTTCCCTCTCTAAAAATAAATAAATAAATAAAATCTTTTTAAAAATGGTTAAAATGGCAAATTTTATGTTGTGTATTTAACCACAATTAAAAAATTTTAATTGTACCTATTTCTTACTTTTTTATTTTTTACATTTTATTTATTAATTTGAGAGAGAGAGAGAGTGCACACAATGATTTGTTGTTCCACTCACTGGCGCATTCATTGCTCGGTTCTCGTGTGTGCCCTGACCCCAGGTCAAACCCGCAGCCTTGGCACAGCAGGACGATGCACTAACCGACTGAGCTCCTTGGCCTGGGCTATTCCTTACTCTTAAAACACGGGTCCTAGTGCCCTGGCTGGTGTGGCTTAGTGGGCTGAGCGCCAGCCTGCGAACTGAAAGATCACTGGTGCGATTCCCAGTCAGGGCACAGGCCTGGCTGGCAGGCCAGGCCCCCAGTGGGGGGCGCACGAAAGGCAACTACACTTCGATGTTACTGTCCCTTTCTCCCTCCTTTCTCCTGTCTCTAAAAATAAATATATAAAATTTTTTAGAAAGATACAAAGTAAAATAAACATGGGCCCTGGAAATGTGGAGCTACGCACAGGGCCCACGTGCACTCCGCTGCCCAGCCCGGCCTTGGTGCTGGCTGACATTCCGTGTGGTCTGGTCTCCGTGCTGAGTTTGAGGACACCGCTTCAGAACCACTCAGAGATGAGCCAGCGGGCAGGAGAGGTTGTCGGCGCTGGAGGTTCCGAGCGGGAAGCGGAAGCTCGCTGCCGCTGCCGCAGGAAAGGCGGAGTGAGGTCGGGACCTCCACTCTTCTCTGCCCTCAGGTCACTGTCCGGGGAGTGCCTTCTCCTGCGACAACAGCCAGTGTGTGACCAAAGTGAACCCGGAGTGCGACGACAAAGCGGACTGCTCCGATGGATCCGACGAGGCCCACTGTGGTCAGTCGCCCATCTGGCCGGGTCTCGGGCCATGTCCCCTTCTCAGGGCCGACCGCTGGCTGTGCCCCCTGGCCCATCCTGCACAGCACAGCCAAGTGTGGGGCCGAGCGTGACCCTAAACGTGGGGGCTGTGGGGTGAGAGACCCAGCGGCAGAGGTACCGGGGCACGGCCGGTGGCCTGCCTCCTCGGGGGTCCTGGTTGCTGATCTGTCTTGCAGACTGTGGTTTGCAGCCGGGCTGGAGGACAGCGGGCAGGATCGTGGGTGGCGTGGAAGCGTCCCCTGGGGAGTTCCCGTGGCAAGTCAGCCTCCGAGAGAACAATGAGCACTTCTGCGGGGCCGCCGTCATAGGGGCCAGGTGGCTGGTGTCCGCTGCCCACTGCTTCAACGAGTGAGCCCCGCCCCCTGCCTGGGCCCCGCCTCCCCTCCACCGGAGTCGCCACTCCCCCTGGGCGCCCCGAGAGCCCCTTGGGGCTTGTTCTTTCTCTCTTTCTCTCTTTTCCTTTTCGGTTGAATCTGAATGCATTCTTTTTTAAAAAATATTTTTAAGTTGTGGTGAAGTATACGTAACATAAATGTACCACTTTAACCATTACAATTAGGTGGCATTAAGCACACTCACACCGTCCTGCCGCCATCCCCACCGTCCTTCTCCAGAACTTCCTCATCTTTCAAAACGGAACCTCTGTGCCCACTAAACACTAGTCCCCTTTCCCCTCCGCCGGCCCCCGGCTCCCACCAGCTGCTTCCTGTCCCTGTGGCTCTGACTCCTCCGGGAACCTCCTATAAGCAGAATCACACAGTGTTCGTCCCTCTGGGTCTGGCTTGCTTCACTGAGCACAACGTCCCCAAGGCTATAGAAGGCGGAGTAATTTAATGCTGCCCTGCATATATCCTATGCTGTGCCCCTTACTATTTCTCACCCTAACCAGCCCTGTTGTATCCTGTCTTTGTTTAAATTGTTGCTACTTCCCACCCCAGGGATGTTTTTGTACATTCATTATGATTTCTGACAATGTTGCTTGAAAATATCAGTCTTGATGACTAAGTTTGGGGGCACCCCTTAACATTTGCCCCCCCAGACGGCCTTGCTCTCCTGACCCCCCTCCCCAGCCCTCTCCCCGGGGGCCTGTCTGAGCTGCCGCTTTTGTGCCCCGCAGGTTCCAAGACCCCACGGAGTGGGTGGCCTACGCGGGCACGACCCAGCTCAGCGGCTTGGAGGCCAGCACGGTGCGGGCCCGCGTGGCCCAAATCCTCACGCACCCCTCCTACAACCCAGACACGGCCGACTTCGACGTGGCGGTGCTCCGGCTGGGCAGCCCTCTGCCCTTCAGCAGGCACGTCCAGCCCGTGTGCCTGCCGGCTGCCACTCACGTCTTCCCGCCCAGGAAGAAGTGTCTGATCTCCGGCTGGGGCTACCTCAAGGAGGACTTCCGTAAGCACCCCAACCCACCGGGCTGCCAGGAGGGAACTTAGCCGCACAGTCCTCCTTAGTGGCCCACGTGCTGATGACATTCATGTGGAATCCCCTCGGCACAGGTGGGAAAGGTGTGCCCACTTGCCGACAGGCACAGAGTGGCGAGACACTTGAGCTGAGGACAAGAGTCTTCTCATTTGAGGTGGGACAAGGTGAAGCCCTGCCTTCTTGTTTCAGCTCAGCTGCCAGCTGGGGTCCTTTTCATGGTACATGTGCTGCCAGGTTTTTTGGTTTTTTAGGTGGAGTTTTTTTGTGTGTTTTTTTTTTCATTTGTGTGCTTTTGCGGCTGATTCTGCTGTCCCTAGCACAGAGCGGCAGTGCTCCCTGTTGTTGCAGAGTGCAGGAAGGCTGGCATGTGCCTCGGGTGGAAAACAGGTGTGGGGTGAGCGTTGTTCAGGCGTGAGTCACAGCCCTGTTGACCTCGAGTTCGGTGTAACGAATGGACTGTGTTCTCAGCAGGAGACAGGGCTATGGATACTTACGAGAAAGGAAAGGGGAGGTTGATTACAGAAGGGAGGCATTGCCGTCAGTGCAGATGACATGACTAGTGATGCCGATTCTAACGAATGTTTTTAATCATCAGTCCAGCAGCTAATCAGTCCTGTACTCATAGTGTCTGCTTTCTTTTTATCTTTGCAAACAGTTCTTTGGGACACAGGGTTGCCCTAGGCCCTAGTCCAAAGGTTATTTCGCCCTGTTTTTTAATGTACTAATAAAACTTTATTTATAAAAGCAAGCAATGGAAATTCAATTAAAAATAAATAAATAAAAAACAGAGCAGTGGCCATGCCTGGCCTGAGAGCTGCAGCCACTGACTCCCACCCTAAGTCACAGGAGAGGTCGGGGGACAGGACGCTCCAGGCGGCTACCTCGCCCTGGGCTCACGTTCCAGGGTCTGAGGTACGAGGCGGGCCAGGCAGCTCCTCTGGGATGGCAGCTCCTACTCCATTTTAAAGTGGCTCCATCTTGTTTGGACAAGTGCATATTAAATAAGGCGTCCTGAAACAAAAGCACATGAACACCGGGTTACGTGTCAATCGCTGGAGGAAGACGTGGTGACAGTGTCTCCCAGGGGCCTCCCCTGTGTTTCCCCGGGAACGGTAGTTCCGTGTCCCCGAGTCCAGTGTCCTCGTGCCTCCCGGGAGCAGAACCGCTCCAGCCGTGAGAACCAGCTGCGACTGGGCGGTGACACGTGCTGGGACGGGCTCCCACAGGGTGGTGCAAGGAGACGAACAGGGGTGGGAGGGACAGCTTTGGGGAAGGGCCCAGGATGGTGACGCCTCCGCTAAGACCTAGCTGACGGGTGAGGCAAACCTCAGCCCACAGTGCAGACCCGCACATGCAGCAGGACTCCGCTCAGGGCCTCCACGTCTGTGCCGCCCACTGCGGGGGCTGCCAGCCCAGGAAGCACGACCAGTGCAACCGAGAAACTGAGTTTTACATTTTATTTCACTTGAATGCGTTTAAGTAGCCATATGTGGTCACTGGCTACTCTGCTGGACACAGCCATTCTAGGGGCAGTAAATACTAAATGGATAAGTGAGAGGTGGTAATGAGTGCACTGGGGAGAATAACCGGGATGGGGATGGGAGCAACCCATCTGCGATCTCAAATAGGGAGGTCAGGAGAGGGCTCTTTAAGGAAGAAGGCAAAGGAGGAGGGCAAGCAGATTCCAGGGCGACAATCATGCTAGGCAGCTGGAACAGGATGTGCAGAGGCCCTGGGGTAGGTGCTTCAGTCTTGGGCATTTGGACTGAGCCAGGGGGAGCACGCCCTGGAGGGTTTGAGGGAGAAAAAGGGTATAATCTGATTTGATGTTTACCCACAATGGCACTGGCTGCGGGGTTAAGGGGAGATCCCAGCAGGGCGGGACCAGAGTAACGGCAGAGCAGGTAAGGGAGGGGAGACGTGGAGCCCAGTCTTGGGCTGTTCACCTGATATCTCTTGGCTGTCTGGGTGGAGAGTGTTATTAACGGGCATTTGCAAAGTGTTCACTCTTTGCTAGTTTCTGAGGCTGGTGCTGCAGCATCACTGCTTGCAGCTGGGGAAACTGAGGCATGGAGAAGCAATGTTCTTTAGCATCCCAGCTCAGGGCCACTGCCAGGGACCCTGGAACGCTCACCCCCCTCGCCTCTCCCGTCTGGGCAGTGATCAAGCCAGAGACGCTGCAGAAAGCCACTGTGGAGCTGCTGGACCAGGGCCTGTGCGCCGGCCTGTACGGCAGCTCCCTCACCGACCGCATGGTGTGTGCCGGCTACCTGGATGGCAAGGTGGATTCTTGCCAGGTGAGCCCCGGTGTCCTCGGGGACCTCAGACGACACCCCGCCCACGGAGGCCGGCTGGGAAAGGCCCTCCGGTTTCTGCCCCAGGCTCCCTCTTCCCAGAAGGGGGAGTCCTTACTGTTTCCAGTCCCCCACCAGGAGGTCCCCTGCTTGGTTTCTAGCACAGCTCTGGATTTCCTTCTTTGCAGTTCCTATTTTTGCGCTCATTTCTAAGGCCTGGCGGGCGGGGAGAGACTGCTGCATGTGCTCAGGCTGCCGGCCAACACTGGAGCCCGGAGGGATGGGAAACAGTGAGAGCGCTCGCGTGTGTTTGGGAATGTCAAGCTCCAGGTGGGCTAGGTGCGAGGAGAGGGCAAAGAGTCAAAGACAGGCAAAGTGAGGGCACATCGGGCCCTGCAGGGCAATGCCGCAGCAGCTGGGGAGCTGCCTGGAGGCTCCAGCAGTGCAGCCACGCTGTCACCCTAAGCAAGGGGTGACACTGTCGAAGATCTAGTGAGATTAGGAGAGGAGGGGTGCTGCTGATTGGGGTTCAGTTTTTAACTGTTTGTGGTGGAACTGGAAAAGATCTTAAAGGTCCCGTAGTCCAACTGTGCTATTTTATTTTTACAAAAGAGGAAACTGAGGTTCTGAGAGGTGAATTATCGGCCCACATTTCCTCCATGCGCAGGTGCACTTTCCCCCAGCCCTCCGCCGCCCCAGAGTGTTCTCTGACCCTGCAGCTCTGGGACTTGGCTGGGCTGAGGTAGGAGCCCTGACACCTACTGAGGGTGGCCTTTGTCTCCTAGGGTGATTCGGGAGGCCCCCTGGTCTGCGAGGAGCCCTCCGGCAGGTTCTTCCTGGCCGGCATCGTGAGCTGGGGCATCGGCTGTGCGGAAGCCCGGCGTCCGGGGGTCTATGCCCGCGTGACCAGACTTCGAGACTGGATCCTGGAGGCGGTTGCTATGGCAAGCAAGCCTCTGGTTCCCACAGTGGCCCCTGCCCCTGCCACCCCCAGCACCACCTGGCCCACCAGCCCCAAGAGCTGGATGGTTGACACCCCCACCAAACCCACCATGACCCCCAGCTCTGCGCCTCTTGACGCAGTGACCACCTCTAAGGCACAAGGTATTTCCTGGGGACACAGCAAACTGGGTGTCTGCCCCCCGCAGGGTCAGATCGAGCGGTGTTGGCCTCTGGAGGCACATTCCGCAGCCTTCACTGTGTGGTTTCTGAGGACCCAGGTGCAGTCCCAGCCCAGGTCCCCTTCACGGCCCCACAAACCCGCAGCTCTCTGAGCCCATCAGAACTCTGCTTCACATGAACGTCCCTGCACCCCCAGCCCCTCCCACCTTCTGTAACAACTGGACTCTCCCTTTGCTTGGGCAGCCCCCCACAGCACGGTTCTGGTGTGCTGGCTCCCTGCTTGCAGCAAGCCCCTAAAACCCGACCTTGGGGGTCTCGGGTCTGTGTCTGGCAGGACTTACGCTGATGGGGCCAGGGCTCTCTGCACTCAGACCCTCTCGTTGGCCCATCTCCCCGGCTGGGCCACACACTCACTGTGAGACCTTAGGATGCTAGGTAGACTGTCCTACCTGTAAGCCTCAGTTTCTCCATCTGTATGATGGGAATGGTTTGCCCCAGCCCAGCCAGAACCAGGAGGCTGTGCCCTGATGTCTCGAGCTCCCTGTGGGCCCAGGCACCTGAGGGCCAAGGGTCCCGGACTCTCTTCTTCGTCCCCTCACAGAGTGCGGTGCCAGGCCAGCGATGGAGAAGCCCACGCGGATCGTGGGCGGGTTTGGAGCTGCCTCGGGGGAGGTGCCCTGGCAGGCCAGCCTGAAGGAGGGTTCCAGGCACTTCTGCGGAGCCACTGTGGTGGGAGACCGCTGGCTGCTGTCGGCGGCCCACTGCTTCAACCAGTAAGACCGGCCTCCGCCCAGGAGGACTGCTCGGTGCCCCCACCCTCCCTGGGTCCCCTACCCCCAGCCCCATCAAATCCCTGTGTGTTCAGAACCAGTTGTGACCAACGTGTGGCCATCTGTGCACTGGGGCGGCCACAGCAGAGGCAACCCCCCCACCCCCCCGTCCCACCCCAGCAACACCACCCCAGCGTCTGGATGTCTGATTGCAAACGAGGGGTGGGGAGCGTTGAGCGGTGTGGGCCCTGGGGGAGCCTCTCGAAGCTGAGCCTGGGCTGCAGCTTCTGGGAGGATAAGCGGTCAAGCTGGTCTTGGGGAATAGGGGCTAACGGGGGAGGGGACGAGGGCTCCCTCCCCTTAGCTGCACAGCTGGGCGGCATTGACCTTTGAGGGTCATAAAGCTGTAGGGGCCTCTCTTGCTGCGAGGCCAGCTGCCTCTTGTTACAGACGAGGAAATGAAGCCCAAAGGAGCTCCCTGCCTTGCCCCTGGTCCCCCAGCCTGGGACTGCTCTGGGGGAGCAGCCACATGGCCCCCTCCACCCTCCTGGTGCCATGGTGCCAGAATCTGGGCCCTGCAGCTCTGCCTGGCTTCCTGGGGCAGCCGGGTGTCTGAGTGGCCCCTTGTCGGCAGCACGAAGGTGGAGCTGGTGCAGGCCCACCTGGGCACTGTGTCTCTCATGGGCATCGGCGGGAGCCCGGTGAAGGTGGGGCTCAAGAGGGCAGTGCTGCACCCCCGGTACAACCCCAGCATCCTAGACTTTGACGTGGCCCTCCTGGAGCTGTCCTGGCCCCTGGTCTTCAACAAGTACATCCAGCCCGTCTGCCTGCCCCTGGCCATCCAGAAGTTCCCCGTGGGCCGAAAGTGCATGATCTCCGGGTGGGGTAACACGCAGGAGGGAAATGGTGAGTCCCCGGCGGCGTCTCTGCCCCCACTGCCTGCAGTGCCCTGGCCTCCGCATTCCTCCAGGGCTCGCGGACTCCAGCCGCCGGCCGGATGCAGCAGGTTCTGATCAATGAAATTTTATGGGTGTACAGCCGTGCCCATTTGTTTACGGATGGCCCGTGGAGGCTTTCCTGCTACCAAAGCAGGGCTGGGCAGCCCCGATGGAGACTGACCTGTAAACAGAAAATAGTTACTCTTTGGCCCTTCCTAGAAAAAGTTTCAGACCCTTGTGCTATACCCTTTAGAGCTCCCAAGAGTTAATGCTTCCTCCAGAAACTGATGGTCTCCCTGCAGCTCACCCAAGGTGTTAGGGAATCTGTGTGGGGACAGTGGCAATATCTTAGGGCTTCAAGTTGGGATTCTGGGTTCCACCTCCCTTGTGCTATGTGACTCAGTTTCCCTGCAAACTGTGAGCCTCAAGGGGACGGGGCCTTTAAGAGCTAAATCAGACATTGAATGGTGATCACTCTGTGTCATTGGTGGGGGGGGATCTCATTTTCCTGGCAGCAACGAAGCCAGACACTCTACAGCGAGCGTCCGTGGGCATCATAGACCAGAAGGCATGCAGCGCCCTCTACAACTTCTCGCTCACGGACAGGATGCTGTGTGCCGGCTTCCTGGAGGGCAAGGTCGACTCCTGCCAGGTAGCATTCAGAGGGGGCTGGGCGGGGTTCAGATGCGGCGGCCACACCGTTCCACCTGGCAGTGCTACTTGTACAGACTCAAGGGTAGAAGGAAAAGGATTTCCAGTGCAGGGAAAATCAGGAGATGAACAAAGTGTCTTTAAATGTGTAATTTAGAGAAATTATATTATGCACAAGCAGAAGATGAGGTAGCAGTTTGAGAGTAGGTGGTAGACATATACAAAATGTATACATACTTAAATATATCTTTACACACGTATTTTAAATCATACTTTATATGCACACATATTTAAAAGATGCATAATGTATAGTAACTGAAAAATGGCTAATCAGATCAGTACACATCTGACCACAACGTCCAGCAGGAGCCCCTCCTGGGGAGGTGGGCCCTGGGCATGAGGGCGGGGCTGCGCCAGTCCCCGGCCCCGTGTCCCCACACCACATCCCCCTGCTCTCCCGATGGGCCTCGCCCACCGTGGGGATGCGGGGGTCCTGGCAGTGTCCTCTGCAGCGTGGCGCCCGATGATCACAGCCAGCCCTATTCCCTTCTCTTTAGGGTGACTCCGGGGGCCCCCTGGCCTGCGAGGAGACCCCTGGAGTGTTCTATCTGGCGGGGATTGTCAGCTGGGGGGTTGGCTGTGCTCAGGCCAAGAAACCCGGCGTGTACACTCGGATCACCAGCCTGAAGGGCTGGATCCTGGACATCATGTCCTCCCATCCCCTCTCCCCACCTGCCCCCTCCACCACGAGGACACCTGTCACCACCATTCATGTCCCCAGGACAGTGGCTGGCCTCCCGGTCCTGGGGGTCACAGCCAGCAAACCCACCTTCTGGACCACCGGCAGAGCAACCAGCCCACCTGCCAACAGGACCACCACTGCCATGAGCACCACTGCTAGGGGACAGACGCCACTTCCAAACATCTCGGGGACCACCAAGGACTCCCAGCTGCCAGGTACTGGGAGGGATGAGGTGACACACGTGGGTGGCAGGGATCCTGTATCAGTCCATCAGGGCTGCTGTCACAACCCCCCACAGGCTGAGGGGCTTAAGGTACAGACAGTTACTGTCTCTCAGTCCCAAGCCTCTCTCCTTGGCCTGGAGGCAGCTGTCTTCTCCCCGTGTCTTCACATGGTCATCCCTCTGAGTGTCTGCAGAAAGACCCCAGTCATATGGGATTAGGACCCACACCAATGACCTCATTTTACCATAATTATTTCTTTGAAGGCCCTATCTCCAAATGCAGTCGTATTCTGACTGCCTGGAGTGTGGGGCTTTAACTGTGGATTTTGCAGGACACAAGTCAGCCCATCATCATCCTGGCAGGACACAGACGCTGATTGGGCAGACCTGCGCCCTCTAGTGGCAAATGCCTTGACCTGCATATCCTGTCTGCTCCTATTTTATTATTTTTTTGAAATATATTTTATTGATTATGCTATTACAGTTGTCCCATTTCCCCTCCTTCACTCCCCTCCACCCTGAACACCCCCTCTCACCCACATAACCCCCTTTAGTTCATGTCCATGTGTCATAAGTTCTTTGGCTTCCACATTTCCCATACCATTCTTGCCCTCCCCCTACTTTTTCCCTACCATCTATGCTACTTATTCTCTGTACCTTTTCCCTCTCTCTCCCCCTCCCACTCCCCTATTGCTAACCCTCCATGTGATCTCTGTTTCTGTGGTTCTGTTTCTGTTCTAGTAGTTTGCTTAGTTTGTTTTTGTTTTTGTTTTAGGTGTAGTTGTTAATAATTGTGAGTTTGCTGTCATTTTATTGTACATGTTTTTTATCTTCTTTTTCTTAGATAAGTCTCTTTAACATTTCATAAAATAAGGGCTTGGTAATGATGAACTCCTTTAACTTGACCTTATCTGAGAAGCACTTTATCTGCCCTTCCATTCTAAATGAAAGCTGTGCTGGATAGAGCAGTCTTGGATGTAGGTCCTTGCCTTTCATGACTTGGAATACTTCTTTCCAGCCCCTTCTTGCCTGTAAGGTCTCTTTTGAGAAATCAGCTGACAGTCTGATGGGAACTCCTTTGTAGGTAACTGTCTCCTTTTCTCTTACTGATTTTAAGATTCTCTCCTTATCTGTCATCTTGGCTAATGTAATTATGATGTGCCTTGGTGTATTCCTCCTTGGGTCCAACTTCTTTGGGACACTCTGAGCTTCTTGGACTTCCTGGAAGTTTATTTTCTTTGCTAGATTGAAGAAGTTCTGCTTTATTATTTGTTCAAATAAGTTTTCCACTTGTTGCTCTTCCTCTTCTCCTTCTGGTACCCCTATAATTCAGATATTGGAACATTTGAAGATGTCCTGGAGGTTCCTAAGCCTCTCCTCATTTTTTTGAATTCTTATTTCTTCATTCTTTTCTGTTTGGTTGTTTCTTTCTTCCTTCTGGTCCACTCCATTGATTTGAGTCCCAGTTTCCATCCCATCACTATCAGTTCCCTGTGCATTTTCCTTTATTTAACTTAGCGTAGCCTTCATTTTTTCATTTAATTTGCAACCAAATTCAACCAATTCTGTGGGCATCCTGATTACCAGTGTTTTGAACTGTGCATCTGATAGGTTAGCTATCTCTTTGTCACTTAGTTGTATTTTTTCTGGAGCTTTGATCTGTTCTTTCATTTGGGTCATTTTTTTTTTGTCTTGATGTGCCTCTTACGTAGTGAGGGGCGGAGCCTTAGGTGTTCACCAGGGCGGGGCAACCCAGGTTGCTTTGTTGTGATGCTGTTTGTGGGGGAGGGGTCCGAGAGGGAACAATGGTGCTTGCTCCACTCTCTGCCGGATTTCAGTCCCTTCCCCCACTTCCCACAAGCAAACTGGACCCTTCTGGTGCTGATTCCCGGGTGGGTGGGTTTGTGTACATTCTAGGACCCTGTGGGTCTCTCCAACGAACTCTTTTGTGAGGCTGGGAGTCTCTCCCTGCATCTGAACCCCCACAGGTGTTTTCAGTCAGTGGTTTGGGGCTTTATTTCCTGGTGCTGGGACCCTGGGTTGCGCAGTCTGTCTTGCTCCCCAGTTTTGCCTGGTTTATCTGCACGTGAATGTGAGACAGCCAGGTCCACTAGCTGCCTTGCATGCCGGTGCCCCTCTACAATCCACCACCTTACTGGGTCTACCAGCCACTGCTTTTTTTTTTCTTTGCCATGACCCCTCTCTGCCAGACTCCGCCCCTCCTACTGGTCTGGATGAATGTTTCTTCCTTAACTCCTTGGTTGTCGGACTTCCATACAGTTCAATTTTCTGTCAGTACTGGTTGTTATTTTGTTTCTAAGTTTTTGTTGTCCTTATTTTGGTTGTGTGAGGAGGCACAGTGTGTCTACCTACGCCTCCATCTTGGCCAAAAGTCCTATCTGCTCCTATTTTAAAACAGAAATTTCAGGGGCACCAAGGTGCATCGCTTGGGAAGATGGGGGTTTGGGAGAGGGGGCCCCCATGAGGGCAGTTCTCCGTCCACTCATTTCGTGCTCATAAAGCCCTCCCCTGATCCAGGCCTCGTGCTAAGCTCAGGTGCAGCAGGGAACCAGAAAGTTGACATTTTTTTTAAGATTTTATTTATTTATATTTAGAGACGGGAAGGGAGAGAGAAAGAGAGGGAAAGAAACATCAATGTGTGGTTGCCTCTCATGCATACCACACTGGAAACCTGGCCTGCAACCCAGGCATGTGTCCTGACTGGGAATTGAACTGGTGATCCTTTGGTTCTCAAGCCAGCACTCAATCCACTGAGCCACATAAGCCAGGGCAACAAACTCTTAACAGAATGGCACATAGCTAGGAATGAAAGGAAGGCAAAGCAGGAGCCCAAAACATGAGCCCCAGGTTGGCTGATCTCCCAGCTTCCATTATAGGCTGAGGGGGTGTCTAACTGGCCAGTAGAGACACTGAGAGACAAAGTACCCCTGAGATTTTTCTACTTGCGTCTAAAATGCTGAGTTTACTTTTGTTAACTATTAATCAGAACTATATGAGCCCTGGCTGGTGCAGCTCAGTGGATTGAGTACTGGCTGCAAACCAAAGGGTCTCTAAAAATGAATAAATGAAATTAAAAAAAGAAACCTGTATGAAATTGCTGTATTTGTAGGTAAAAAATAAAGCCCCATCAAATACAGGCAATTTCATATGGCTCAAGCTAAGACTAAGTCAGCAGAGACAGCTGTAGTGCCCGGGGGACCAGACATGACACGGGATGCGCCAGGTGGACCCTGTGTTAGTGAGCCCGCCCATCGCCCAGGCGGACGTGACTCTGATGCTCTCTCATCCAGGTTCTGGGAGAACCTTCCCATGTCTGGGCTGCTTTCATTCAGGTGGGGCGGTGGGGGGTGGGGGGAGGCAGGGACCAAGCTGCTCCTAGGAGGCTCCTGAAGGGCAGATTCTGGGCACACAGCTGCTGGTCCGTGCAGGATGCACCCACCTCCTTCCCACTGCAGACTTTCCCAGAACTCCCCACTGTCCTGAGGCCCCGGTCGTCCTCACGGTGACTCCTGACAGAGACTGATCCAGGGAGACTTTGCTTCCCCATTCCTCTGTCATCAGCCCCTCCCTGGGCCTCTCCTAGGTCCGCACTGTCCTTCAGGTCAGGGGTGGGTGGGGTGTGTGTGCATAACCTAACCCCATTACAGAGATGTGAGGGGAACTACCCACAATCCCACTGCCCTATCATATCCTTCAGGACATGTCACAAGGGTTCTTACCCTTTCTCCCTGCACATGTCACCCAGTGCCCTGGATCCAACAGCTTGAGTCATCCAGACGCAGAACTAAACCCACAAAGTCAAGTTTATGGGCTCTTTGCAACAAGGCAGCTAATATACCAGAGGAACCAGGGGTGGTTTGCCAAACAAAGCAAGTCATTCAGAAGTCAGGATCTGGGGGTGGAGTGGGGTATAGGTGACCTTGAGATGATGCAGAGTTTTCATGGGCTCAGACCAAAGCAGACCATGGGTCAAGGGCCTGGACGTGGGTGTGGAGGGCGACGAAGATCTGGGTTCTGTCTCCTTAGAAACCACAGTTCAGACAGAGGTGACAGAACCTCCTTATCTGAACCTTGCACCTCGACTGGAAATTGAGGCAGTTCCAGTGACTTACGCCCTGCAGGCCCGAGGGGACCTTTCCTTCACAGCATTTTCGTCAGTCTGGGCTCAGGGCACAGGCTTTCCAGCAGGGCCACTCAGAACTCGGGTGTTTGTACTGCACAGCGCTAGCGGTTCTTGGGAGAAACACTTTCTTGTCAGCTCCCCGACCAGCTTTATCTGGGTCCAGCCTCTGGCCTGATGATTTTCACTTTTTCAGTAGCTATGTGCTGCGAATTCTTCACTTGGGGACCCAGAGGTGGAGGAAGGCTCTGAAATGGCAGGCACGGTCCACTGTGAGGGCAGGTTCTCCAGGAAAGGGGCTGCAGCTTCTGTCAGATTCCCCAGGCCTCCTGGTCCTGGGCAAGGTCCCGACGGTGTCAGGAGGCTAGAGGCAGTGGGGCTAGCAGGGATGGGGCAGGTGGCCTCTTGCCTCCCCCTTTCTTCTTCCAGCAGAGTGAGGCCGGGGCAGGCGGGCCTTTCCTGAATCGGGAGGGCAGGACAGGCCGCTGGGTGGTGGGAGAGTGGCTGGGGAAGGGGCCGACTCCGGGGTGGAAGGTGTCCTGTGGGAGTCCAGTGGGTAGGAAGTACCCCGATGGGTGATGATGGGTCCCTGCAGCACCTTGTTGAAACCACCCTTGTGCTTTCTACACCTGTGTTCCGAGGGTGTGCTTTGTGCCAGGAGTGGGGGCGGTGTCACAGCTCAAGGGCATCTGGGAAGACAAGCTAGCACAGGAGCGAGTGGGACGTGGCAGGGGTCTCCTGGGCAGTGCCACGGGCCAGCAGGAAGCCTGGCTCCCAGGGGACTGAGAGATGCCCGGGAAGGGGTGGGGGGCGGGGGGCACTACCATGGCCCCGATGCCTACGGGAAACATTTGAATGCATTTCAAACATTTGGGAAAAGCCCACAAGAGACGCATTTGTAGGACCAAGCACCAAGTGCAGTGTTTCTTTGTGCGGAGTTTTTTCGAGGTTGGTCCCGCACCCCACTTAAGGGGTGGCGCAAGAGACACCTTTAATCCTCTCGATGAGCCGCACCTACTCCCCTACAGGCTGCGGCCTGGCGCCAGTGGCCCCGCTGACCAGGATCGTGGGCGGCAGCGCCGCGGGCCTTGGGGAGTGGCCTTGGCAGGTGAGCCTATGGCTGCGGCGCAGGGAGCACCGCTGCGGGGCTGTGCTGGTGGCGGAGCGGTGGCTGCTGTCTGCTGCGCACTGCTTCGACGTGTGAGTCTAGCCTGCCTTGTCCCCTGCCCTTCGGTGGTTCACCAGGACACTGTGGCCCAAAACTTACTATCCTGCTTCTGAACCTTTGCCTGGAATGCCCCCACTCCCCACAACTGGGACCCACTGCCACCCCTGCTCTGTGCGCCCACACACCACATGGGGCTGCGGGCACCTAGTCCACCGCCCCCCCCCCCGGCCTCCCTACTCCCTGGGAACCACAGCCTCGCCCAGCCCAGGGCCAGGCTTGCTGCCGACATGGGGTCTCCATCCCCCAAAGGCTACACACTGGGGAGCCCCCTTGGTGGCAGGCTGCTCGGTAGGGTGGACCAGGCCAAGGGTCCTGCTGTCCCAGAGATGCCCAGTTCTCGGGTGTGTGGCGGCAGAGGGAATGGGCAAGGGGGGGGGGGCAGGGGGCCCTCTGGGCACCAGGGCCCTAATATTGGGCAAAAATTGGGGTATTTTGTGGTGTCACCTCATTGCCCTGGGCACATTTCAGGCACAGGCACCCCTCCCCACTGTCCTAGGGGGAAAGAAGGGCTCAACCCCATTCCAGATGAGTCACCCAGGGCCCGGAGAGGTCGAATACCCTGCCCAAGGTCCCTCCCTGGCTGACCCCCTGGGGCACAGGCAAGGACGTGGCCAGAGCTCTACTGGGCAGAGTCCAGAGGAGCCCCAGGGGGATGGGAACAGAGCGCAGGGATCCAGGCCAATGCCTGTCCCTGCGCCCCCCACAGCTACGGGGACCCCAAGCAGTGGGTGGCCTTCCTGGGCACACCATTCCTGAGTGGCGCCGACGGGCAGCTGGAGCGTGTGGCTCGAATCTACAAGCACCCCTTCTACAACCTCTACACACTCGACTACGACGTGGCGCTGCTGGAGTTGGCGGGGCCCGTGCACCACGGCCGCCTGGTACGGCCCATCTGCCTGCCTGAGCCTACGCCCCGGCCCCCCGACGGGGCCCGCTGCGTCATCACCGGCTGGGGGTCGGTGCGCGAGGGAGGTAGGAGAGTCCTGTAGGGACCCTGCACTCGGGGTTAGTGCTCTGCGGGCATCAGGAAGGCCTCCAGCTCAGTCCCACGTGGCCCCACCCTCCGTCCCACCCGCAGGTTCCATGGCGCGGCAGCTGCAGAAAGCTGCAGTGCGCCTCCTCAGCGAGCAGGCCTGCCGCCGGTACTACCCAGTGCAGATCAGCAGCCGCATGCTGTGTGCCGGCTTCCCGCAGGGTGGCGTGGACAGCTGTTCGGTGAGCGCAATTTAAAACTGAAATGAAGGCTATGCCAGGCACCAGGTCCCATCCATCTGGCGAGGAGGTCAAGATTCTCTTCGCTCTAAAGCCCAACCAGAGGCCCTTCTGTGGTGCAAACTTAAGCTGATCAAGCAGGGAACCTTTTCTGCCTCAGAGGTTTCAGTGGACCAGCACGTATCAGGCATCCATCACCAGCCAGTGCTCCCCTACCACCACACCCTCACCACGGCCCTGCAGGGGAGGGGTGGGAACAGGCTGCAGTGTGAGGCCCCGTTCTGCTAGGGAACCACACTAGTGGGTGTCCATGAATGTCTGCCAGCCAGACCAGTGGCTTGTCCTAGCACTGAGCCTGCTTCTGAAACAAAAACAGTGAGGCTCACAGGGGCAGCCATCCACCTGGGGTCACACAGGGAACCCATGTGACATTCCTGTGGTTGCCAGTCACCAGCATGTGCAGACCAGGCCAGCCCTTCCTTGGCCCCAGGGCTACGACTGGGGAGACGCTGGCCTGTTCTGAGCACCTTCCCTCTCTCCTCCCTTCAGGGTGATGCTGGGGGACCCCTGGCCTGCAGGGAGCCCTCTGGCCGGTGGGTGCTAACTGGGGTCACCAGCTGGGGCTACGGCTGCGGGCGGCCCCACTTCCCAGGTGTTTATACCCGGGTGACTGCCGTGAGAGGCTGGATCACACAGAACATCCAGGAGTGACACCCCATGGCTGCCCAGGCCTGGAAGGAGAGTTGTGAAGGCAGTAGGAACCAATCAGCCACCAGGCAGCCACCAGTCCAAGAAGGGGAGTCCAGTCCGGGTGGTAGGCAGCAGTGCTACGGGTAGCAGAGTACAGTTTTACTGTATATTTTGTTCCAATAAAAAGCCCCTTGTCCCTAGCCTACTGGCTCAGCACCTCCATATTACAGCAGAACAACTTGCCTGCGCATCACTCAGCGCCCAGAGATGGGATGAAGGATGTGGGGGTAGCAAGGCCTCCCAGGGAGAGGGCAGCCCCCACACCCACAGCCCCGTGTTTGGGGCTCAGATTTCAGCCTCATCCTCAAGGCTCCCTTTTGTGTAAACACATTCCTGTCATCCAGGGAACCCAGTAGCAAGTACCAAGGGGAAAAATGGGGGTAAGGGCAAAGACTGAGCCTCACTCAGTCTAGGCAGGGGACTCAGGTACCACAAAGGCCTCCACTGCAGGGAAGACACAAAGGGCTCTCTCTAGCCCTCCTTCATCAATTTATTTCTCAGCCCACCCCCGTGAGGTCACAGCTCGGGTGGGATCTAACAATACCCACCCCACCCCCAGGTCCACAGGAGAATTCTATGGCCAGGGCTTGAGGATGACCCGGGCACACCAAGGGAGATGCCACTGGGCTGCCAGCACTTTGGAAAGGTCCACAGCCCCCAAGTTCCCAACTACACTCGCTGGCAGGAGGTGGGTTGGACGCAGGGGGGCGGGTAAGAATCCCCAGTGTCCCAGCACCAGTCTCGTCCTCATAAACCAGAGGCAGGCAGCACGCACACGCCGGCCCCCACCTCACAAAGCACATTTATGGAAATCGAACACGGGTGGGGATGGCCCGCTGGCCTGGCCAGGCCCAGAAAATCCTGGTCACATGTTGGCTCGTTCTCGCTGCAGCCGCGAGTTGTAGGCGCGGGATACGGTGTTCCAGGCATCCATGTAGCGATCCATGCACATGGCGATGCATTTCTGCAGGCAGGGAGGGCATGCGGCTCAGCTCTGGGCCAACATAGACACACACCTGACACACACGGACAGACACACCCCACCCCCCTACCCCCAGGGCTGCGGGCAGCGGACTGCACATGCGCAGCAGTCCCACCGCACCATCCCCCCCCACCCCTTAGTCCGTGCATGCGCAGAGACCCCTCGCCGGTTCCCGCTGGCGACCCACCGGGACCCCAAGGGTCTCACCTGTTCCGAATTGTCCAGGGAGCCCCCAGGCTTCCCGATGCACTTCCGGAAGCATTTGTCTGTCATCCTCTGTGGGGACATGCGAACCCTCAGCCGCGACACCCGCCCCTTGGCGGACCCCGCCGCCCTCGGCCCCCGGCCCGACTCCGGACCTGCAGCAGCTCCTGCGCGTTGGCCACAGCGATCTGCACCTTCACCTGCTCCATGATGAGCCCCGGGTCCAGCTTGCCGCCGCCCGAGCCCCCGAAATCCGAGCCGAAGCCACCCTCCATGGCCCCACAAAGTTAACCAGCCACTACCGCGTGCGCCGACCCGTACCTGCGCCGG
The DNA here is from genome assembly GCF_019186645.2 of Phyllostomus hastatus. Lineage (NCBI taxonomy): Eukaryota > Metazoa > Chordata > Mammalia > Chiroptera > Phyllostomidae > Phyllostomus > Phyllostomus hastatus. The sequence continues at coordinate 3,687,662 of NW_025333640.1, read as the reverse complement.
AAGTCAACCGCTCAAGGCTCCGCGGGAAATGGAGTCCGGGCGTGCTGGAGGCGGGGCAATGGGCCGCACCACCCACAAGCCCGCCATTACAATGGGATCTGATACCCGGTGTTCAGATTCCAGCATCTCCACTGCGGAGGGAGCTGTCGGCTTCCACCTGCTGCAGGGCAAGGTTAGGAAATGGAGTCTGCCTGCACCTGCCAGTGGGTCTTTTTTTTTTTTTAAGTGTTTGTGGGTCTTAAACACTTCTAAACCTAGAGAAGAAATATACCTGCAAGGACTCCTTGTGCTTAGAATTCATAACCAATTTAGCAGCCATTGCTTACAGGGTCCACTCACCCACATTGCATTTTAGGGAAAAGCTTCGGAGTGAGTGCCCAGCCTTGTTGACACTATTTCGAATGTCCCCCCCCCCCCCCAATTTGCTCTCCTCCACCCAGCCCCTGCCTCACGCCACCCTTCCCTCTGGCCATCACCACACTGTTGTCTGAGTCGGTGGGTTATGTATACGTGTTCTTTGGCTGATCCCTTCACCTGCTCTCATCCATTCCCCCCTCCGCTCCCTTCTGACAGCTGTCAGTCTGTTTTGTGTATCTATGCCTCTGTTTCTATTTTGTTCATCAGTTTATTTTGTTCATTAGATTTCCCATGTGAGATCATGTGATGTTTGTCTTTCTCTGACTGGCTTATTTCACTTAGTGTAATAACCTCCAGATTCATCCATGCTGTTGCAAAAGGTAAGATTTTCTTCTTTTTAATGATGACATAGTATTCCATTGTGTAAATGTACGACAGCTTTTTTATTCACTCCTTGACTGATAGGCATTTGGGCCGCTTCCAGACCTTGGCTGCTGTGAACATAGGAGTGTATACATTGTTGAATTGGTGTTTGGGATTCTTAGGATATATTCCCAGAAATGGGATTGCTGAGTCAAAAAACAGTTCGGTTTTTAATTTTTTCAGGAAACACCATGTTTTCCATTGTGGCTGCACCAGTCTGCATCCCTACCAACAGTGTACAAGGTTTCCCCTCTCTCCACATCCTCACTAGCACTTGTTTGTTGATTTGTTAATGATGGCCATTTGGGTAGTTGTAAGCTCCTACCTCATTGTGGTTTTAATTTGCATCTCCCTGATTAGTGACATTGAGTCTTATTTGCATCTTTACTAACCTATCAGAATGCATGGAGCCAACTCTGGTATATGGGACAATCAGACTGCAAATTTGGAGTCCTCATTTGCATATGAGTGGACCAGCTGGGGACCAGAAGTGGGCACTCTTCTCTGTATAAGCCAGCCTCAGCGCTCACTGCCTGAACAGTGGCTGTATTTCTTCAGTATGCAAACTGGGGTGTAACACCTGATCCCCTTTGGAGCCTCTTCTTCGATTAAGCTGTTTCTCACCTGAGCTGGTCCATAGCTGAGCTCACATTAACAGGCACTTTGTAAAGATGTTTTCATAAGGAGGGGTACACGTGAGGATGCTCACCTTATGGGCATTGAGGGAGAACACCACCCATAAGGAGGACTACAGAATGGGTAACACATGCTGTATTGGTTGGAGCATTATCCCAGTGTGCCAGGTTGTGGGTTTGATCCCCGGTCAGCGCGAATATGAGAAGCAGCCAACGAATGCATCAGTAAGTGGAACAACAACACATTGATCTTTCTTTTCCGCTCTCACCCTCCAAATATCAATAATAAAAAAAGAATGTATATTCTGCTCCTTTGATGTAAAATGCTCTATAAATATGAAATCCATGTGGTCTAATGTGTCATTTAAGGCCACTGTTTCCTTGTTGATTGTCTGGGTGCCCTATCCAATGATGACAACAGGGTGTCACCTGTCTTGGACACCAGCCCGCAGTGTCTGAGGCGTTATGGATAAGACAAGATACATTCACACGGACTGAGTCCTGTGGAGGAAAAGGGATGGTACAGCTACTCTCCCAAGGGAGAGTGCCCCGACCCTTGCCTTTATAGGTTTCTATTGGCTTTCATTTTGCACAGGAATACAGGTAAAGCTCATTAATCATTGTCAGGCAATAAGGATCAAATAACAGACAGTATACAAAGAACTACAAGGACTTATTCTGAGTCAGGGTCTGTTAGCTAAAGGGCTACAAAACTTTGGGAAACAAACTCATTTCCTGCTCAGACCCTTATCATTTAATGGAGAGCATTCTTAGCAAAGCAGGTTTCACAGGATTTTATGCATTCTTTCCTAGGCCTGATTGCCCCAGGGAACCTACCCTTTCCAGCACAGGGCTGCACCCGCCCTCTGTCATTGTTTTGGGCTTAAGTCAGACAGGGGAAGTAAGGCAGCCAAGAGATTAGGAGACTTCTTGCTGAGAGAATGAGAACTCAGACTATATCAAAGCTGAGGGACGAGGGTCCATCACCCCCTTTTGCTATAGCCCCCCAAGTCTATCCCTGGGGCCTCCCTGTGATCATGCCTGTCTTAGGTCTTTCCCCCCTTGGGGGATCTTATCCATCATTGGCTAACCGATCAAGCATTGGGGGCCAGTTATGGATGAAGAAAAATGAGCAGAAGTGGCGCCTCTGCCAGGGAGATGAGCTTTGTCTCTTTAGTGGCTCATGGTCTGAAGGTCGCTCACTCAGCCTTAGCGATGGGGGCGGGGGGTTGTTACAGCTTCTGAAACCAGGCAGTGTGGTTCCCAACATCTCCCCCTTTTTTGTTTTTTAAATCAGTTGTAGCTGTTAGGCCTGTGAAACCTACTATTTGCTGTTTTCGAATGCGATCATAAGGCAACAACTTCCACATCATAAAGCACAAATAAGGATTAAGACAAGGACAAACCCAAGGACAGCCATGACCCGAGCTCCTAAATTCAGTCCATTTAAAAATGTTGCGAATGCAAGGGAACCACAAGAGTAGCAGGTCCGGTTACATTTCAGTCCTTGGGAGAATTAGCCCAGACTTCAGGAAGTCACCTTAAAGATAATGCAGCAAGTGTGGGTCACAAAGCAGCTCAGGTATAATGCAGGCCTGATTTCCCATGGGAGAATTTCTTCACAGGTGTGGTCCTGCGTGCTGACTCACCATCTACTGGTTTTCCATGTGGGTGCTGGGCTACGTTTCCACGTCCAGTGAAGAGGTTCCCTACAGTCACCATCCCCTTCATTACTGTTGGTCACTCCCTTTGTGCCCGTCAGTACTTGCTTTATGCACTTAAGTGCTCCTGCACTGGGTGCGTAAATGTTTACAAGGGTTATAGCCTCTTGTTGAGTTGATCACTTTATCATTATGGAATGTCCTTCCTTGTTTCTTGTTAAAACCTTGGTTTTAAAGTCTATCTTGTCTGATATAAACGGTGCCACCGCAGCTTTTTAAAATTTCCATTTGCACAGAACACCTTTCCCCACCCTTCCCTTTCAGTCTGCCTGTCTTTCCATCTGAGGCGGGTCTCGCAGGCAGCGTGCTTGTGGTCTTGTTTCTTGTCCACTCAGCTACGCTGTGTTCTAAGATTTTATTTTTAGAGAGGGGGAGGGAGGGAGGGAGGGAGGGAGGGAGAGGGAAACATCGATGGGCTGCCCGCCCCCCACATGTGCCGCAGCCGGGACCAAACCCTCAACCCAGGCGTGTGCCCTGACCAGGAACCAAATTGGCGACCCTTCGCTTTGTGGGCCAGTGACCAACCACCTCAGCCACGTCAGTCAGGTCCACCCTGTCTTTTGATTGAGTCACTTAAAACATTTACATTGAGCCCTGGCTGGTGTAGCTCGGTTGGAGCATCGTCCTGTCACCGAAGGACTGCGGGTTCGATTCCTGATCAGGGCACACACCTAGGCTGCAGCTTCAGTCCCCTGGTCAAGGCGCCTGCGATCCCTGGCCTGGGCACTCCGGGAGGCCACCAGTCGAGCTGCTCTCTTGCCCTTCCTCTCTCTCTAGAAAAGGCAATGGACCTCAAGGTGAGGGTTAAAAACAAAATTACACTTAAAGTGATTATTGATAGGTATGGAGTTATTGCTATTTTACTATTTATAATCATTTTTTCCTTCTTAAAGAAGTCCTAACATTTCTTGTAATACTGAGATGCATTCCTTTAGATTTTTATTTTTTAATAATTTTTTATTTTGTAATTATAGTTTATTTTGTAATATTATAGTATTATATTAGTTTCCGGTATACAGCATAGTGGTTAGACATTCATATAATGTATGAAGCGATCATCCCGATAAGTCTAGTACCGATGTGACACCATACATAGTTATACAAATCCTTTAGCTTTTTCTTGTCTGGGAAGCTCTTTATCTCTCCTTCAATTCTAAATGATCACCATGCTGAGTAGGGTAATGCTGATTGTAGGTCCTTATTTTTCATCACTTTGAATATTTAGTGCCAGTCCCTTTTAGCCTGCAGAGTTTCTGTTGAGAGGTCAGCTGACAATCCTGTGGGAGCTTTCTTGTAGGTAATTAACTGCTTTTCTCTTGATGCTTTTAAAATTCTCTGTCTTGCCCTGGCTGGTGTGGCTCAGTGGATTGAGTGCCGGCCTGTAAACCAAATGGTTCCCAGTTCAATCCCCAGTCAGGGCACACGCCTGGGTTGCAGGCCAGGTCCCCATTTGGGGATGCATGAGAGGCAACCACACACTGATGTTTCTCTCCCTCTCTTTCTCCCTCCCTCTTTCTCCCTCCCTTCCCTTCACTCTAAAAATAAATCTTTTTTTTTTTAAGATTCTGCCTTTAAGCTTTAGCATTTTAATTATGATGTGTCTTGGTGTGGGCATCTCTGGGTTTTTTTGCTTGGGACTCTACATTTCCTGGACTTGTATGTCTATTTCCTTTGCCAGGTTAGGGAAGTTTTCATTCATTATTTCTTCAAACAGGTCTCTCTCTTCCTCTGATGCCCCAATGATGTGAGTATTGGTACTTTTGATGTTATCCCAGAGATCCCTTAAACTATTCTCATCTTTTAAATATTCCTTTTTTCTTTTTTTGGCTATTCTAGTTGGGTGTTTTCTGCAACCTTGTCTTCCAAATTCCTCATTCAGTTTCTGCTTCATCTGATCTGCTGTTGATTCCTTCCATTGTAGTCTTCACTTCAGTTTTTGTATTTTTCACTTCTGAGTGGGATTTTTTTTCTTATGGTTTTGTGTCCTTATTTATGTTCGCTCTCCCGTTCTTGAAGTTCTCACTGAATTCGTCTACTCTTCCCCGAAGGTCGTCACATGTCCTGTAACCAGCGTTTTGAACTCCATATCGGGAACGTTGCCCCGTCCATTCTGTTCGGGTCTTTTTCTGGAGTTTCCTCCTGTTCTTTCTTTTGGGACACGTTTCGCGGTCTCTTCATTTTGCTCTGTGAGGAGGGACCCCCCAAAAAATGGAATTTATTTATAAGAAATTGTGTATTTATTGCCACATGTTTAGACTTCAGTTACCTTCAAAGCACTCTCCGTTTCAGGCAGCACACTTACTGAGATGTGTTTCCACTGCTCAAAACAGTTTTCCAACTCTTGAGCTTGATGCCTTTTAGTGCTTCTGCCTTTTATGTTTGTCTGTTTCACCTCTCTCACATCAGCAAAATGTTGCCCTTTAAGGACTTTTTTCATCCAGGGAAACAAAAAAGAGTTGCTCGGGGTGAGATCAGGCGAATAGGGAGGGTGGGGCACAGGGGTCATGCCATTTTTGGTCAGAAACTGCTAAATACTGAGCATGGTGCAGGCAGGTGCACCCATAATCCACCCATAGTGAAATGGCCAAACGTGGTGAAAATGTCTTCAAAAAACTTCACGGAAACCAAACAGCCTCTCACAGCAGCACCAGCTGGTGCACTGATACAGGTGGGTTCCTGGAACACGCGTCTAGCCGGGGGAGCCTGTAACACAAGGGCCCTTCCTCCAGATTATTCTGGGTTTTTTTTTTTTAAGTCCCCCCTCATGTTTCTGTGTTAGTTTGTATGTATCAGGTAGATCTGCTGTCTTGGCAGGGCGGCCTTCTGTTGTAGGTGTCCTGTGAGACACAGCAGTTCAGGGTCCCTGGTCACCTGATCAGGGGTGCTCCAGGAGTGCCTCTTGTGTGGGTTGAGTGCACTGTTGCAGCTGAGCTTCGATTGCTGTTGGCATCTAAGCAGGTGGGGCTGACTGTCAGGCTGTCAGGTGGACTGGCCTCCAGGACCAGCCAGGACCACGGTGGTGAGCTGCTTTGCAGAGGCTTACCCCAGGGAGCACGATTTGCTCCAGTGGGGCTGTGGTGTCTGCTGACACCACTATGGATACTTTGTGTTTGTGGAGCTAATAATTGTTCTGAATCCGGCCACTGTGTGTGTGGGTTCTAGGGCCTGGAGAGGGGATCTGGTGCAGGCCAAGGTCAGCCCCTGCCTGTGCCTGGCCATCTGCAGCTGGTAGTTGTCCAAGCTGGGCCTGGAGGTACATGGGCGAGGCCATGCTGCAAACCGAGGCAGGCTGGCACAAGTGGCAGGTTGGCACTGTTCGGCAAGAGGCACAGGTCACACCAAGGCCAGCCGCCACCTGCCTGGTACCTGCAGACCTATGAGAGGTTTTAGGAGTCTGCAGAGCACACCAAGGCTGGCTGCCTGTGGGTAACCCACTGAAAGAGGCTTGAGTGGTGCTCCAGTTGTGTTGGGGGGGGGGGCGGACTCTGGGATTTGGCGCCCTCCTGCGCCTGCAGACTGGGGCTGGGGGCGGGGCGGGGGGGTGGGGGAAGGACTCAGCACTAAATGGTGGCTGCTATTCCAGCCCTGGTCCTAAAGCCACACAACTCAGTTTCTCCCTGTATGTATCTGGCGCTCCCCCAAGTCACTGTCCCTCTTCCGGAGCCCAGGGTGAGTGCCTGGAAGCAAGGGAGTCTGTATGCAGGCCCTTGAAGAGGCCGCCTGGGTTTCCAGAAGCTCACCTGGGCAGATGGAATCCCCACTGATTTTCACAGTCAGGTGTTGTGGGAGTCCTCTCCCCAGCACTGGGCCCCTTACTCATCGTGGCGGGGCTCCGCAGCTGAGGCAGCCTCCTGACTTACACCCACCACACAGCGTGGGGCTAGCCCGTTCCCCTCCCCACCCCGCCTGGCAGTCTCTGCGTGGCTTCTTCACACTCTAGACATGGGAGTTCCCTTCAGCTAACCTTCAGATGCTTCTCCAGGGTGGTCTATAATCTTGTTGTGGTGGGTGGAGGCCAGCACCGAGTTGACCTGTGCTACCATCTTGATCATAAGCTGCTCTATTTTTAATTTTTTTGAGGAACCTCCATACTGTTTAACACAGTATCTACACAAATTTAAAATCCTGCCAACAGTGCGTGAGGGTTCCCTTTTCTCCACATCCTTGCCAGCACTTGTTATTTGTTGATTTATTGGTAGGTGTGAGGTGGTATCTTGTTGCGGTTTTAATTTGCAATCCCCTGATTAGTGACGGTGAGCCTCTTTTCACTGGTATGTGCTCTTTAGAGAAATGTCTATTCTGATCACTTGCCATTTTTTTTAATTGACTTGAGAGAGATTGAGAGAAACATTGATTTATTGTTCCACTCATTTACACATTCATTGGGACGATGCGGTAACCAAGCTGCCCGTCCAGGGCCAGTTATGCTAATTTTGTGTTGTGTGTGCGGCACACACATGTGCCCAGTATGAACCTCAGAAGTTGAGGAAACCAAGCCCTTTGCAATCGCCCTCTCCGGCCAGTCTCATAAGATCGCATGTCTTAGAGGCAGCCTGCCGACTTCTCTGACCACGCCAGTGTCCTGCGTGGACCGACCCTGCTCAGTTCAGCCAGCCGAACGCGCACGTTTTTCTTTCCCGCTGTACTTCCCACTGCACTCACCGTCCGCTTCCGGTCTGCTTGGCGCTTCCTTACCCTTTCCAGTCTTTGTTGAAGGTCTCCCTAAGAACCTCTCAAGTCTGGTGAGTTTCTTTGGATTCTTTACCAGGTAAATTATTTCCATTTCCTTGAGATTTTTTTTTAATCGGTGTGTTTTTGTTCCTTTTTTTAAAAGCTACTGTGTCTTTCCATGCTGTTTAACTTTGTATGTGGGACTACAATAATTAGACAAAACAGTTCTCTCTCCCAGTTGTGAAGAACCAGCCTGCTGTCGACTCGGTGTAGGCCGCGTGTGCGGGGCTGGGTGTGTGCAGTCAGGCCGAGGCCCTGCTTGCTCCTTTGTTGGGGCTGAAACAGGCTCAGAAAAAACATGACTGGGAAGACAGCGCCCCCTGCGAGTAGGCCAGCACCCCACAGCTTTCTGGCCTTCTCTATAGGTCCTTCCTGCTGTACAGAATGGGGCCTGTGTAGGCTGTGTTCCGGGCGGTCATGGCAAGTCAGGAGGAGCCTAGCGGGCACCTAGGCGTCATCAGTCCCAGGGGTGCAGCCTGGGGCCCTGCTGTCCCCTTGCTCAAAAGCAGAAGGCTCTGGGCCACAGCTGGGAGCCACTGCGGGGACTCCCGTGGCCTGACGGAGGTGGAGGGGACATGAGCAATGGTGCTTGGGGGCCACGGGCTCCCAGCCTTCTGTGTCCTTCTGCCTTGTTCAGAGGCCATTCACTCAGCCCTCGGCGGTCTCACAGAAAGAACTGTTCTGTGTGCCCGTGTGTTTGGGTTTGCTCAGGGAGGGGCAAGGGCAGTGGGCCCCTGTGTAGCCCCATTCCCGGACCCCCTGATGGCCCCCCATTTGGGAAGAAGGCCACTGGCATTTTGGCAGCCAGGCTCCAGCAGCCCGGCCTCAAAGTGGACTTGGAGGCGCAACTTAAAAGCAAAATGTTTATTGGAGTGTTGTACAAAAAAAGTTTCCAGTCAGAAAATGTATATTACAAAGCATTGGAGGAACAAAAAAGACCACGCATTTGGCATGCACCTTGAAAACCACCAAGACCTGTCTGAAATGAAAGGCTCGCCACAGCTCTGGAGGCTGACTCCACCTCGTGCTGGCGCACTGCAGCACGGACTCGACCCCTCACCTGGCTCTGCCGGCCTGGAGGAGTGAGTCCCACTAGGTTGTGCTCATGTGAACAGAACTGCAGGGTCTGTGCGTCAGAGCCTTGGCCAGCAAACTGGCCAGGTGATCGTGTACGGGGTGGGCACCCAGGCCTGGGCTCTGGACTTGGGGTCCCTGCAGGCCACCCCTCACCACTGCTGGTTCCTGGGAGGGATGCTGGGCTGTCACATGATGGGCTCAGACCGAGGTGTCGCTTCTGCGTCATTCTAAGTGGCCTAAAGCTAAGCTTATTTAAAGACATGTGCACTGTTTCCCAGGCCATAGCAATTGATTTCACATTGATTTCTGTTTCAAATACTTGATTACCCAGGAGCATCACCACCCTGCCTGGATGACCCTTGGGTGAACTCACCTTGGGTGGAGCCACTCCCCAGCTCCCACCAAAGCCTCTGCCGGGCACTAGGGGGCCCTCTCCCTTACTGTCCGTGACTTGGGGTTAGGGGAGACTGTTAGCAAATCAGAGACCCAAACTCCAGCACAGTTTTGATCCTTCAGATTCCCAGAACACGTCACTGGGTGTTGGTGCCTCTTCTGTCTGGGGGGCCGCCGTGCCCCAGCAGTCCAGTACCTCACTGTGGATTCCCCAGACCCTTGCTGGCCATGCAGTTCTTGCTTCTAGGCGAGGGGTGGGGGGTGACAACCCTCGGCCTCAGGGGCCCTTGCAAGCACTCCCAGGAGAGGTGTGGGTGGGGTATACAGCATGCTGCATCCCCCGGGCAGGCAAGTGCTCCAGGGCCCACCAGAACCTTCCATGAGGTGCTGTGGTGACACATGTCCCTCGGTGGCCTGGGAAGAACTGGAGGTGAAGCAAGGGTTGTGGGTGAATTCCAGGCACAAGAGCACCTTTAGATTGTCAGCCACAGGGGCTCTGGCCTCCGCCCCACTTCACCATAACCAGTTCCCAAGGAAAGGCAGGCCTGGGGGTATGCATAGGGCGAATGGGCAACTGGCTTCTCCCGGTTGGGAGATGCAGGGCCGCCCAGTCCCAGTATCTGAGCTGCCTTTCTGAAGGAGTTTGCCACCTGGGGGCTCAGAGCTCACCGAGACAGCCCCCTCAGGGACTGTCCCTGGGACCCTGGCCTGAGCCACTGAAGCAGGATCGGCAATCTGAGTACTGACCAATGTAAAAAAATAAATATCCATTAAAAAAATAATTTCTGTGTATCTAGGTGGGGGGCTGTAAACGGTAGGCTAATGCAGAGTCGCTGGGTGGCCAGAGCTGGCTTGTGACATGGAACCACCCTAAAAGAAGTCAGTTGGCAGTGGCCTGAGCAATGTCATTTCAGCAAGTTATCTATAGAAGCGAGAAGAGCGCTATATATGCAGAATACATAGGAGAGGCAGGGGGCTGGCACTCAGCCCCAGGCAGAAGGTGTGTGTGAGGGGCGGGGCATGGTGGTTACATATAGACAGTTCTGAAACCCAAGGCGTTTGCTGCCAAGGTTGTCACACTTGTCCCCACAGTTCACCTGGTTACTCGTCTGATCAGAAGTGTCCCTGTCCTCAGGTTTCCTTGTCTCCTGTCCTACTGGTCTTGTTCCAGAAACACAAGGGTTAGGCAGCCAGGAGGGGAATGAGGGCCCCCCCTGACACGGCCATGGCACCCTGAGTCACATAGGTGGACGAACCCGCCTGCCACCCAAAGCCCTCAGAGAGGGGCTGCAGCGACCCTGGAGGCCAGGCGGCCAGTAAAACCTGAGACTCACAAGCGCTCCCACACTGTGTTCCCGTGGGCTGAGCCTCCCGGCTCCACAGGGCGTGCCCCTGCCCCCAGTGGGCAGGAACCTGGATTCTGAATTTGGCTTTTAAAAGCTTAATAACACAAATGACAACTACTGAATTCCTATAGCTCCTGTGTCTACCTCCAGGCATGAGGGGCAGCCCCCCGCCCCTGGCCTGTCACAGAGGCAAGGGGAAGTGCACAGCCCCTCTGGCGTACAAGTCCAAGCCCATCGGCCACGAGGTTCCTGGGTCTGGAATTCAACCCACAGGGGAAATGGGCACTGAGGGAAGTGTGGACAGTGGTGGAGGGTCCACAGAAACCCACCAACAGAACAGAGACCCACCCCACTTTCTGGCAGTTTGCTTAAAAATTCTCTAGAAATGTATCAAGGACTAAAGAAAGCCAATGATAGAAAAATAGTTTCAAGTGGCTCTGGGTAAGGAAAGATGTGCTCCGTTCACATAACACGGCAGCCTCTCGAGGTGGTCCTCGGGTCCCCCTGGGAGGAAGGAAGGACAGCGGTTAGGTGGGGCCAGGAGCCCAGGAAAGTAGCTGGTGGCCCCAACCCCTGTCAGGGAGGGGCTGGACCGAGCTGGGGGCCTCAGCCCCCTCTGGAACACCAGCCCCTGACAAAGGGACAGGGCCAGTAGTATCAGCTTCAACTGTCCCTGTTCCAGAAGCTTCCATGTCTCTCCCTCACCTCTTTTGTGCTGTATAACACATCACAATCTTACATCCCAGACACCAGGACTCCACAACGTACATCTAATACAGTGTGGTCCCAGGCCCTCCATCTCCTCCCCCAAACCATTCTTTTTTTATATTTTTTTAAAAAATTACTGGTTTGTTTAGAGGAAGGGGGAGAGAAACAGACAGGCAGAACACTGATCCGCTGTTCCACCCACATGCATCCATTGGTTGCTTCTTGTATGTGCCCTGACCAGGCTGTTAAACCTGCAACCTTGGCACGTTGGGAGGACGACATTCTAACCCACTGTGCTCCCCGGCCGGGGCAAAGCCATTATTTCAGCCACCATCTCAGATGAGAAACCATGGGGCCCGAGAGTGTTTTCTGGAACCACCAGGGAAGTACCAGTGCCACTAGAGAGGCACTCAGCTTTCAACACCCCGCACCCAGGGGTCCCGGAACTAGCACCCGAGGTCCACCCAACAGGCAAGACCTGGTGGCGAGGAATGCTGCCTCTATGGCCGTTTCCAGCGAGACCTTGGGGCTGCGCAGAGCCTGGAGCTGAGGGGGCGTGGGTGGTGCCAAGGGCCAGCCAAGGCCAGTCATGCCCATGTGAGCATGTGCTGTGGGTCCCGCCAGCAGGGCCATGGGTGTGTGTATGTGTGTGTGTACTCGCCCGAGTGTATTCCCAGGGGCCCCTACCTGCTGATGGAAAAGATCCTCCTCGCCAAACTCCGCGCCCTCCTCTTCGCCCTCCTCCCCGTTCTCGGTCTCCCGAACCGCTGAGGACTGTTTCACGGTTCTAATGGCCACTTCCTGTGTAAGACAAGGTCCATGGTCTCTCAGCCCCTCAGGTGTGCGGGCCCAGCCCACCTGGAAGCAGCAGTCGGCGTGCTTGGATAGAGTGTCACCGCGCTGCAGAGTGTCATCTGGGGACCAGGCCCAGGGCTGCCTGCACTGGCTCTGCTGGCCCAGGCGCCTGGTGGGGTGGACGAGGGAGATCCCAGGATGAGGCAGAGGCACCCCCACACCCCAAACCCAGGCACACACCTCTCCATCAGCGTTGACCAGGACTGTCCGGAAGTTCTCGCCTGTGCCCCAGCTGATCTGATTCTTCCACACAAGTGTCGATGGGGGGCTGTGGGCCACCCCCGCACCAGCTGCCCACACCTGGGGGTACACCAGAGGGCCTTCCCATCAATGCTGACTCTGGTCCTGATGCGTGTGCTACCAGCCGGACCCTTATCAGAGCCCCGCTTTGATGTGCCAGGCATTTGTTCCTTTCGGTCTTACCGGTTCTACCTGGGAGTGATGGTCACCAGGGTATGGAAGAAAAGACTCAAGTTCATAGTGGCCAAGGACACTGATCTCGGCAAGCAGGCCAAGCTGGATCTGAAGCCCGCCATCCCCAGGGCCTGTGCCCAAGACTGTTACATCTCTTGCCAACACCTGCTGGCCTGGAGAGCCTGGACTCAGACCCGCCTCCACCACGGGACCCTGGCATGTCACTTTGCCATGCCACAGGGCTTCAGAGAAGGCCCACTGGAACGACGCCGGCACTCAGGTGGTCTGTGGCAGCAGGCAGCTATTCTCAGAACCAGCACTCAGCCACTGCCCCACCCCACAGGCCAGGTCCTGCTTCTCCAGCCCCGTCTCACATTCTGTCACCCACGTGGTTGCTGCTGCCACCTCTCCCACCCCAAGCCCACCTACCGTAACGGTCTGGCCAGCCCGCAGCACGTATTTGGGTGTGAACTTGTAGGCAATCTCCTCCCCTTCTAGGACCTGCCTCTTGATCCTCCAGTTCCCCAGGGACTGGTCCTGCAAAGGGACAATGCCTGACACACAGCTGTGGAAGACCCAGTTGGGGAACTTCCATCCCGGTCAAAGCCCCTTACCTTATCCGAGCTGTTCTTCAGCTGCACGAACTTGCCCTCCAGGTCGATCTCCTCGATGCTGACACTGCCCGAGGCTGAGGCCTGCTGGGCCAGGTGGAAGCTGCGGCTGCTGCTGCCGCTGCTGCCACTACCCGAGGTGATGCCACTGGAGCCTGTGCCCAGAGGCTCCTCCACCTCCAGCCGCCTCCGCTTACTGCGGCTAGAGCGTCCCGCCGTGGACACACTGCTGCCGCTGCTCGAGGTGGCCCGTGAGATGGTAACCCGTGACGATGGGCTGGGGGACAGCTTCAGCCTGGGGTTTGGAGGAGAAACAGAGTGACTGGTAGTGGCAGCCAAGAGCCTATTGGCCCAAGGTTGGACCAGGACAGCCCAGACAGTGTGAGGAGGGCAGATTCACTCACCAGCCCATCTCGACCTGCCCCAGGCTGGCCTCTCCTCCTTACCCCTCCCCACTATAACCTATCCTTCTCCCCTCCTGGACCCGTTAGTTCTTCATGCCACCTGACCTCTCCTCCTGGCCCCGAACGTCCTCCTCACCCCCTACCTCTCCTCCTCGCCCTCCAGCAGCTTGCGGTAGGCACTGATCTCCATGTCGAGGGCCAGCTTGATGTCCAGCAGCTCCTGGTACTCGGCCAGCTGTTGCTGCATCACATCCCGCATTTCCGTCATCTCCAGCTCCTTCGCGTCCAGCATCTTCCGGAACCTGTCACGCTCCCCAGCCATAGCCTCCTCTAGCTCTCGGATCCGGTCCTCAGCTGCACTAGCCTGGGGGAGGGGTCCAAGGGCCAAGTCAGGGCAGCCTGTGTGGGTCGTGAGGAGAAGCCCACCCAGCTCTGGGCCAGGGACAGAGACCAAGCCTGTGGGGGTCGGAGGGGCCAGGGAGCCAGGAGCCTTATGCAGGCATGAGAGGGATGGGACAGGGATGGGTGGGTGTCTGACCTTCAAGAGTGCAATTACCGCCCAGAGGTAGGAGGAAGGACCCTGCTGGAGTTGTGGGGCAGGGGCAGGTGTGCACTCCCAAGAGTCACCTGCTTCTGGAGGCCGGAGAGCTGGTAGCTGAGAGACTCAACCCGCATGCGTGCCTCCTTCAGCTCCTCACGGGCAGCACTGGCAGCCTTGTCATTCTGGTCAGAGCTCAGCTTGGCACTCTCCAGCTGAGGGAACAGGAGTGGACAGATGAGGCACCAGATATGGAGCAAGAGGAGCCACCTGTGCTTTCCCATCTGTTCTGTCCCTCCCCCATTCTCCGCCACCCCACCTGCCCCACCTGCCGCCCCGTCCCCCACCGGCTCCCGGCGCACCTTAGCCTGGTAGGCCTGCTCCAGCTCCAGCTTGTAGAGCCGCACTTGCTCGTCGTGCTGGCTGCGCAGCTCCTCGAGCGCCTGCGCCATCTTGAAGTCGTACTCCTGCTGCCGGCTGCTGTCCACCTCCACCAGGCGCCGCTCATGCCGCCGGCGCGTCTCCCGCACCTCCTAGGGAAAGGGCACCCGGACCCGCTGAGGCAGGCGGCAGGGCTGGCGGGCTGGGGATGACCACCCCAGCCCGCCACCAACCTGTCCGGCTTAGCAGTGCACTCACCCCGAGGGCCAGGTGCCAGCGAGGGCTCAAAACTGCAAACGGGGAACCTCTGGGGAGTCGCCCTGGTTACTCATTCACAAATTATCAATGGATACACCCTTCACAATCACCAGAGAAGACACAGCCCAGATGTCCCTCAGATGGTGAGTGACAGGTGCCCACACCCAGAAGCCACGCAAAGGAGTGAAGCACTGACACAAGCACGCACGGACCCGGAACACACGAAGCTCGGTGAGAGGAGCCAGTCACACACACACAACCTCAGTGCGTGGCCTGTTCACGTGAAACGTCCAGACCAGGCACAGCCACAGACAGGAAGTGGGGATGGGGATGGGGCTGGCTGCTAATGGGTGCAGAGCTTTGGGGGGTGATGGAATGTCCTAGAATTTGAGGTGCTGGTTGCTCAACCTTGTCAATGTACTAAAAACCACTCTAAGAGTGGGGACTGTCCCCTCCCAAAATAACAAAATTTACTTATTAAAAATTGTGTACTTATGCCTTGGCTGGTATGGTTCAGTGGATTGAGGACCAGGCTGAGAACCAAAAGGTCGCTGGTTTGATTCCCGGTCAGGGCACATGCCTGAGTTGGAGGCTAGGTCCCCAGTAGGGGGTGTGCAAGAGGCAACCAATAATCGGTTCTCTCCTTCTCTTTAAAATAAATTAAATCTTTTAAAAAATACAATTTATTCTGACATGTTTGAACTTGTCACCTTCAAAGTACTCTTCATTTGATGTAATACACCTATTAAGACGCTTTTCCACTGCTCAAAAGTTTTTGAGCTCATCAATTTTGATGCCTTTTAGTGTTTCTGCCATTTTTTGTTTCACTTCTTCCACATCAGCAAAGTGTTTCCCTTGGAGGACTTTTTTCATTGGGGAAACAAAAAAAAAGTCACCCAGGGAGAGATTGGGGTGAACAGGGAAGATGGAACATGGGGGTCAACAGGGGTCAAGCTGTTTTGGTCAAAAACTGCTGAACACTCAGTGTGGTGTGGGCAGGTGCGCTCATAAATCACCCCTCATGAAATGGGCAAATGAACCGAAAGAGTCAAAAAATTCACTGAAGCCAAACACAGCCTCTCACAACACCACCAGCTGGCACACTGATACAGATGGTTCCTTGGACACTCACTTAGGAGTGAAGACTATACTACAAGAGGCCTGATCTCCAGAAGATAATTCCGGTTTTTTGAGGTTCCCCCATGTAAATTATACACTTTGAAAGCTTAATGATACAGGAATATTTCAACTGTTATTTAAAAATGTATTCCTGACCAAGTCCATTCCAGGTGCCCAAGGCCCAAGACATCTGGCTGTCAGGACAGTTGTGGGACGTGATAATGGCAGCTCAATAAACCAGTTAGCAGAAATCCAAACCACACGCGCACCAACGAGGCTGCCCCAGGCTCATGTGGGGTCAAGTGCAGGTGCAGGGCCGGCTGGTGGCTCCAGGAAAGGCGCATCCTCTCCCACTCTTGCCACCTCACAAATCCGTCACTGTCGTCACGTCGCTGGTTTGTAAGCACAACAGGAGTGTCGTGCCAGGAAGCCAGTCGTGTTCACAGAGAACCGGTAACCCTCGTGAAACCCAAAACAGCACACCCACCTTCACCTCTCGCCCCTTGGCAGCTCACCAGGCCCCTCTCGGAGCACCCTGCACACAACCCCTCCCACACCACCACGGGACCCCTTCACAGCGCTCTTCACAGTGCCCCTCCAGACACTGGGCACAGACCCCTGGGGGACCCCCTCCACGGTGCTCTCCTGTTGCCCCACGCAGGCCTCTTCATTTGCCCCCTGACAGATTTGGGAGCCTTCACTGGTTCCCCCTCAGCTCCCTTCCTGGCCTGCTCCCCAGATCCCTGGTGGCCCTGGCTGTCCTGGGACCTGCCTAGAGCCGCAGACCGTCCCTCCACTGCGTGTGCATCCTCCTGCCAGCAGCTCTTCCGGGGCAGTGACCCACGAACGGCCTGGCTGTTCCATTCAGGGATGCATTCTGAGCCACGTCAGCAAGATGAGGTGGGAGGGCCCCCACCCTGACCTCCTCCCGAAGGGTACAGAACCCCAGCTCTACCTGTGGGAACCTCAGTCCCTCGCAGCCAGGCCTGGCTATGCCAGGAAGCTGAGGCCCAGGAAGAGGAGGAGGTTGGGGGGAGGGGAGACCAGACCCAGGAGCAAAGAGGAACACACGACCTCTACCTTGTCCTTTGACTAGAATGGTCCAAATGGCGGCCCCATAAAAGTGTGTTAATGTGTCCTAATCCCCAGAACCTGAGTGTGACCTTATTAGAAAAAAAGGGTCTTTGCAGATATAATTCAGGTATGGGTCCCAAGGTAAGATCACCCTGGATTATCCAGGTGGGCCCTGAACCCGATGCCAAGTGTCCATCTTAAGAGACAGAACAGGAACATCAGCATCACAGTGCAATGAGAAGACCCTTTCGTCTCTCCCTTTCAAGTTACAGCACAACTGTACTTAACAGAGGAGCCCTGGCTCAGTCTACAAGGCACGTCTGAGTGATTCCTGCATGGGGACGTCTGAAGATGACTACACTGGACCGAGCAGGGGAGGAGGGGCAGGAAAGGACAGAAGGGACCACAGATGCGGTGGCAGTGGAGCCCACAGAGGAGCGGGACGGGCAGGGGGCACAGATGCCACGTAAGCCAGATTCTCACCTGAGTGGCTGCCACCCGTTTCAGCTAAACCCAGTGACAAGGGGAGAGACGCAGCCCCACAGTGTGGTGGCCGTGGATGGGGCAACTGCAGCTACATGCAAGGAGGCAGAGCTGCAGATTCACAAAACCGCTCCCCTCACCCACCCCCTGCCCACCCATTGCAGCCGATCCCAGAGAGGAAGGACTCAGCAGAGGCAGCAGAGACCTAGGACAGCACACTCCAGCAGCCTCTGGCTACAAAAGGCAGCACCGGAAAGCGGCAGGCCCGGACGCCCACCTGGCCCGCACAGAGGGGATGTCCACCACCTCAGCGTATAGGGGACATTTCCAATGACCTGAAGCTGCCACCCCACCCAGACCCCAGAGGTTGGTGCAGGTGAGGGGAAAACAAACTTGAACTATCACACCTCCTGCAAGAAAAGGACACCTCTATTTATGAATCTGCTGAACTGTTAACAGAAAACCAGTTATCTAAGTAAGAGTTCACTGCCTCAAATGCAGAGGCAGAGAAACAATCTATCAGGTACCACGAATAACCAAGGGCATCACACTGCCTGACTTCAAACTATATTAAAAAGCCACAATAGTCAAAACAGTACAGTAATGGCAGAAACACACACAGAATGACGGGACAGAGTTGAGAGCCCAGAAATAAATTCATTCATATGGGCAACTAATTTTCAACAGAGAAACCAAAAACATACAATGTTCTCCAAGGAAGGAAAGTTGGGAAGACCGGACAGCTACATGCAAGAGTGAAACTAGACCACCAAGACCACACACACAAATGAACTGTGAGACCTGAAACAACAAGATACACAGAAGAAAACGCTGTAAACTTATGGGCCTTGGTGTCACACAGGTTCTTGTGACCTCAACCCCAAAAGCAAGAGAAATAAAAGAAAAAAAATAAATGGAACTACATCAAACTAAAAAACTTCTGCACAGCAAAGGAAATCAACAAAACAAAAAACTGACCAACAGAATGGGAGTGGATATTTGCAAAAAACACCACCATTAAGGGCCTAATATCCACAATACACAAGGAACTCGCACAGCTCAACAGTGGAAAACCAGAGGACCGGATAAACACGTCTCCCCAGGAAACGCACAGACGGCCAGTAGACACGTGGAGATGCTCGACGGCACCGATCACCAGGGAGATGCGAACTGAAACCGCGAGCATGATGAGACCTCGCCCCACACCCGTCAGAATGATCAAGTGCCGATGAGGATCCAGACAAAAGGGAGCCCTTTGTCCCACGTCCCTGTCGGCAGGACTGCAAACCGGTGCAGCCGCTGTGGAAAACAGTAGGGAGGGTCCTCAAAGATGAAAGAGACCTGCCTTAGGACCCAGCAATCCCACTCGGAAGAACTCCAAAACACTAGTTTCAAAAGATATACGCGCCCCTATGTTCGCTGCTGTGTTGTTTACAATAGTCAAGATATGGAAGTGACCTAAGTGCCCGCTGACAGACGGGTGGACAAAGGCACAGTCTTACGTGCAATGGAATGTTACTCAACCAGAAAAAAGAGGGAAATCTTGCCATTTGTGACAACATGGATGGACCTATGGGGCATCATGCTGAGTGAAATAAGACAGAGGAAGACACATATCATACAATTTCATTTTTATGTGGAATCTAAAGAACAAAACTAAAAAAATAAAATGGAAACAGACCCATAAATGCAAAGAACAGGCTGATGGTCACTAAAGGACGGGGGTTATGGGAACTGAAAAACCAACTGCAACTCATACAGCTGACAAGGCGGGGGCGTCGAGCTCATTTTCACCGGGGGCCACATCAGCCTCGAGGCTGCCTTCAAAGGGCCGAATGTGATTCTGAGGCTGTGTAAATGTAGCTACTCATTAACTAGGGGCAAGGAGCTCAGCACTGCTGCCGGGTAGAAACAAGGTGCCGGGCCGGATTCGGCCTGCGGGCCTTGTGTTTGCTGCCTGTGTGATAAGGAGTTAATATAAAAGAGGTAATTGATTAAGCACTGCTCAAAATATTATTCATAAACTGGCCATAGTATTGTCATATTTCAGTAGACTTGCTTTTAGTCTGTCCACCTGGCTTTATCACCTGGATACAGAAAAGCGAAAAGCAAAAAGCAAAAAATATGACTACTCATTCTCTGGGTAGTTTGAACACTGAAGTCTGTTAACAAGGACTTTGTGCACACACAACGGGTTCGACGCGCAGGCAGTGGGCAGGGCACCTGCAGGCCGCTCACCAGGCTTGTCATCTCCTGATACTGGCCAGACAGAGGGCTACTGCGAAGGGCTTGGTTCCCTAGACTTTTTTAAGAGTCACCTTGGTGTGCAGCACACTTGCACACACACACACACAGAATTAAAACTAATCCCAAACTTTACATGGAACCACAATAGACACCAAAAAGCCAAAGGAATTTTGAGAAGAGACGAAGTGGGAAGTATCATGTGCCCTGATATCAAACCATACACTACAAGAGTAAAGCTACAATAATCAAAACAGCATGGTATGGACATTAAAACGGACAGATCAATGGAAACTGAATAGAAAGACAGGAAATAAATCCTCACTAATATGCTGAATTAACCTACGACAAAGGAGGCAAGGATACACACTGGGGTAGAGGCTGGCTCTTCAACCACTGGTGTTGGGAAAACTAGAGAGACACGTTTTTAAAAACGAAGGTGGACCGCATTCTCATACCACATACAAGGCTCACCTCCTCAAAGACGTTCTTGCGGAAGTCGAGCTCTTCCTGCAGGCTCTGACAGCGGTTCTCCAGGTCCACGCGCATCAGCGTCTCCTTCTCCAGCTGCTTCTTGGCCACTGCATGACCGTCCTCTGCCTGGGACACGCAGGATGACGCGTGAGGGAACTGCCTGCTGCACTCATGCCCTGGCTCAAGTCTGTCTGCTGCACCCATCTGTCTGGCTGCTCGTGCCCAGGGGTCTCCTTCAACACACAAACTCCGGCCCACGGCACGGCCCTTGGCCACCCTGGACCCACATCACGCTTCGGGGCCTCCTGTCTCCAGATTGGGGCGTTCCCAGGGCTTACCTTGGCCAGCTGGGCCCGAAGATCGGTCACGTCGCTCTCGAGGCTTCGCTTATCACTGAGCGCAGCAGCCAGCTCCGCCTCACTCCGGTGGAAGAGGGACTCCAGGTCCTTCACACGGCCCTGGGCCACTGTGAGCTCGCCGTCCTTCTTCTTGTAGCTGAAAGCCAACGGCCGAGGTTAGCTGCGAGCAGCTATGCAGCTGGAGCCCAGGGAGGTCCAAGCTCAAGTTCACTTCTGCCTCTCAGCAGGCTCTTCTAACTCTTAGGGCTCAACTTATCCCCCACTCTCTGATAAGGGAGCCTCACTTGTCAGCACAAAAAGTGACCCTTCCTCAGACCTGCCCTGCACCATCAGGACTCTGTCGACCTACAAATCCAGGTGTTCGAGAAACCCTCAAGGCATTGGTTTCATGTCCTTTTCTGAGGTTTTTTTTTTTTTATCACAAAAGGATCATTTAGCCCTGGCTGGTGTGGCTCAGTGGATTGAGTGCCGGCCTGCAAACGAAAGGGTCACTGGTTCGATTCCCAGTTGGGGAGCATGCCTGGGTTAGAAGCCAGGTCCCCAGTTGGGGGCACACAAGAGACCACCACACACTGATGTTTCTCTTCCTCACTTTCTTCCTCCCTTCCCCCTCTCTAAAAATAAATAAATAAAATCTAAAAAACTAATGTATAATCTATTAAAGTTACAAATTCTGGCCTTTGGAAAGTGAATCTCCTGTGCAAACTGTGTAAATTATTTCACACAGAATGCCCTACTATTCTAATAGACAATCATCTCCAATATCAAATATTTAAGATGCCAAATGGATTCTTTAACATACAGATCTTTAAACAGCACTCTTACACATTTCTGAATGCAATTCTAAATCTTCTTGGGGTTGAAAGTTTACCCACTTTCCCCCCAAGGAACCGACTGGACCATCTGCAGCCACTATGGCCACACCCAGGGTCTCCCCTCAGCACTGGGGACACCAGGGCTGGGTCATTCTGTGGGGCCATCCTGTGCACTGTGGGAAGTTAGGCAACACCCCAGTGGAGATGAGCACAAATGTCTGCAGACATCACCCAGTGTTCCCTGGGGGCAGAGTCACCTTGGGTGAGAACCACGGGGGACACTGCTTAAGGACGTGTGTGAACTGGAGTGGCATCAAGACCAATGACTTCAGCATGGAGAATGCCATCCTCACACCAGAGATACACCTGAGAACAGCCCTGCCCATACGAAGCAGAGAAGACAGTAAAATCTGCTGCCTGTCGGTTGTGAGTCTGTTGTAAGCACAGACGGAGCAGGAAAGAGAGATGGGGACTGAGCATGTGCCAGGTGGGAGCTGCACCTTTAAGTGGTGCAGATCTCCTGAAGGAGGGAACCCTGGGAATGCACCAGGTCCATTATTTCCAGCAGAAGAGGGTTCAAGCTCAGGAAATAGAAGTGCAAAGGTCCTGGGGTGAGCTGTGCTCAGCAAGTTCAAGATTAGCAACAAGGCCAGCATGACAAGAACAGAGAAATCAGGACTTCCAGCCAAGATGGAGGCATAGGTAGACACACTGTGCCTCCTCGCACAACCAAGATAGGGACAACAACAATTTAGAAACAGAATAACAACCAGAGCTGACAGAAAATTGAACTGTATGGAAGTTGGACATCCAAGAAGTTAAAATACACACGTTCATCCAGACTGGTAGGAGGGGCGGAGTTGGGCAGCCGGGTGGGGTCGCAGTGGGGAGAGCAGAGAGCATTGGGACTGGGCGCGTAAGGCATCTGGGGCGCCCAAGACCGCAGCGGGTGGACCCTGAGCGCTCAAGCGGCAGCTGGCAGACCCCGGCCAAGGGGTGGCAACCGGCAGACCCAGTGAGGCGGTGATTGTGAAGCAAGGTACTACACACAACCCAGGATCCCAGCGCTGGGAAATAGAGCCTTGGGGCACTGATTGAGGACACCTGTGGGAGTTGGGACACACGGAGACTCCCAGCTTCACAGGAGAGGTCCTTGGAAAGTCCCACGGCGTGCACAAGCCCACCCACACGGGAATTGGCACCAGAGGGGCCCATTTTGCTCGGGGGAAGCAGCGGAACGAACTGAGGTCAGAAGGAGAGCAGAGCAGGCACCATCGTTCCCTCCCGAACCCGGCTTCCACACACAATGTCACAACCTAGTGACGGGGGTGCCCCACCCTGGTGAACACCGAAGGCTCCACCCCTCATATGTAACAGGCACGACCAGACCAAAAAGGGGGGGAGATGGCTCAAACAGAATTAAAAGCCCTGCAACCAGTTCTTTTAAGTGACCGAGAGATAGCCAACCTATCAGATGCACAGTTCAAAGCACTGGTACTCAGGATGCTCACAGAATTGGTTGATTTTGGTCGCAAATTAGATGGGAAAATGAAGGCTAAAATAAGTGAAATGAAGAAAAATGCACAGGGAACCAATAGTGATGGAATGAAAGCTGGGTCTCACATCAATGGAGTGGACCAGAAGGAAGAAAGAAACAACCAAACAGTAAAGAATGAAGAAATAAGAATTCAAAAAAAATGAGGAGAGGCTTAGGAACCTCCAGGACATCTTTAAACGATCCAACATCCAAATTATAGGGTACCAGAAGCAGAAGAGGAAGAACAACAAGTGGAAAAGTTATTTGAACAAATAAAGGAGAACTTCCCCATACTAGCAAAGGAAATAGACTTCCAGGAAGTCCAGGAAGCTCAGAGAGTCCCAAAGACGTTGGACCCAAGGAGGAACACACCAAGGCACATCATAATTAGATTACCCAAGATTAAAGATAAGGAGAGAATCCTAGAAGCAGAAAGAGACAAGGAGACAGTTACCTACAAAGGAGTTCCCATCAGACTGTCAGCTGATTTCTCAAAAGAGACCTTGCAGGCAAGAAGGGGCTGGAAAGAAGTATTCCAAGTCATGAAAGGCAAGGACCTACATCCAAGACTGCCCTATCCCGCATAGCTTTCATTTAGAGTGGAAGGGCAGATAAAGTGCTTCTCAGATAAGGTCAAGTTAAAGGAGTTCATCATTACCAAGCCCTTAATTTATGAAATGTTAAAGGGACTTATCTAAGAAAAAGAAGATAAAAAAAAACATGTATAGTAAAATGACAGCAAACTCACAATTATTAACAACCACACCTAAAACAAAAACAAAGCAAACAACTAGAACAGGAACAGAACCACAGAAACGGAGATCACATGGAGGGTTAGCAACAGGGGAGTGGGAGGAGGAGAGAGGGGGGAAAAGGTACAGAGAATAAGTAGCATTGATGGTAGGTAGAAAATAGACAGGGGGAGGGTAAGAATAGTATGGGAAATGTAGAAGCTAAAGAACTTATGACACATGGAGATCTACTAAAGGGGGGAAATGTGGGTAGGAGGGGGTGTGCAGGGTGGAGGGGCGTGAAGGGGGGAAATGGGACAACTGTAATAGCATAATCAATAAAAAATATTTTTTAAAAAAGAACAGAAATCAGGAGATATGGAAAATTCCTGAACAACTTTATCCAATTTTAAGGTTCTATAGAACTACAAAGAATGGTCCAGAAAGCAAGGGTCGCGGCGGCTATCACTGGAGTGTTCAGCTGTGTCTTAAGAGCTGCAAGGTGTTAAACTAGATTCCTCACCTGCATAACTAATTCCTGGAGAATTATGTGGGGGAACCTGGCCTATTTGTTGGGTCCTCCACATAGCTACCTGCCATTCTACCATTATGGGGACATGGTGACAAGTTTGTCAGGAAAAGAAAAGCACTACATGTGACACACTGGGAGGTTCACCTCAGGTGGGGTTAGAGCCCACCCACTGCCCTGCCCCGGAAGGACGGAAAAGGAAAAGGCCCCAGGCCCACAGATGGGGGCAGTGAACAAACAAGTCACGCACCAGGCCCAGAACCAGGTGAGTCCTGCTTACAAGCTAAGGGGAATGACTGTCTTGACAATGGGCACAGCTGTCACCCAAAGAAGCTGTCAGAGAGGACATCGATAACTCAGGAGATGAAGAGGCTTGCTACACTGAAAGAACCTCATCGCTGTCTAACTGTGTCCACCTTTAGTTTAAATTAAAAAGGTGGGCCTTGGCTGGTGTGGCTCAGTGGATTGAGCACCTGCCTGTGAACCAAAGGGTCACTGGTTCGATTCCCAGTCAGGGCACATGCCTGGGTTACAGGCCAAGTGCCCAGTAGGAGGCTCGTGAGAGACAACCATACACTGATGTATCTCTCCCTTTTTCTCCTTCCCTTCCCATCTCTCTAAAGATAAATAAATAAAAATCTTTAAAAAAATGGTGGAAAAGACGTCATGTGCCAGATTGGCCACAGTGACTCCACCTGAGTGGAGGCTCAGGGACACTTTTGTTTTTCTCTTTAAACTATCTTGCATTTCCAGTTTCTCGACAGCAAGCACCTATGACTCTGATAAACAGGAAAAACATGGCTTCTCAGCCCAGACCAGGAAAGGCAGCCTGAATGCCAACTCTGAACTCCAGTCAGTAACAATGTATAGACAACCAACTCCTCAGTTGTAACAACGTGCCTCACTCATTAATACCAGATGTTGACAATGGGGAAACCCAAGAGGGGGTTTTCCAGAGTGAACCTTCCATTCACTTTCCTGTAAACTTAAAACTATTAAAAAAAACCCCAAAGAAACAAATAAATCCCTCTATTATTTACAAAAAAAAGTCTATTAATTTAAAAAATGCTGTAAATATGAAGGTGGCTGTTAGAACTACAAGAGGGACTCGGGAACCAGGGTCCAGGCCTTGGTCCTGGTCACTGTCAAGCTAAGGGACCTGAGACAAGTCCCCAACCCAGTGCCTCAGTTTCCCCCTCCATAAATGGAGGTGGTGGCAGTCCAGCCCTGCTAGGGTCACTGTGAGGATGAAAGGGGGTCATATCTGAACTTGGTATTACTCATGGTGTCCCCTGAATTATTTAATTATTTAAAATACTTTATGATTTCTGCTACTATCATCACCATCACCACTTTGTTCTCCAAATTTTCAGAGCCTTTTAGCCAGAGGCAGGCAAAAGACCACACTCTGCAAATAAGAGAACAGGCTCAGCCTGAAGGTCACCTGACTGCAATAGGTCCATTTGGGGCGAGGGTGGGGTTGGGGGGAAAACTGACCCCAAAGTTTCCCAGGGTGGGGACCCTAAGAGGAGGCAGCAAGGACAAAGGCCACCTCACCCAACTTGAGGCAGGCAGCAGGGACAGGGGGTTTGGCACACCAGTGGCCCTCAAATCCAGAACAGAGGAGGGCGGCAATGGGTCCTTGGGGAGGCTGGCTCTGTGGCATGAAGGAGGAGGAGGTCCCGGCACTATCAGTTCCTAGATTCAGTCCCAAGAAAGCTGCTTGGGGTCAAAACCCTCCTTGGGCCAAATTATGGTGAGCGGGTGGGAATGAAGGCTGTCAGGGGACAGCTAGCAGGCCAGGCCGCAGAGGCTGCCCCCGCCCACCCTGCAGCCAGGGCGCTGCAACCACCGGCCTCCCAGAACCCACGGGGCCAGCTCCCAGGTCTGCCCGAGTGCGGGCCTCCAAACTGGACACAGCTCCCAAGGGTCTCTGGGTGTTTCTCGAAATGACCCTGTCACATGGGGGGCTGATAAGCCCCTGCCTCGCCCTACACACACCACAGCCCTGGAATCAGGGCGACATCACGCCAACTGCGCCCCCTACCTTTTGTTGGCCTCTTCCACCTCGGACTTTAGTTTCCCTATTTCGATCTGCAGCTGGGCGCGTTCTCGGGCCGTCTCATCCAGCACTCTGCGGGCGTCAGCCAGCTCCGACTCATACAGCATCTTGATGCCACTTACCTGGGGAGACAGCAAGGGTCAGGTGAGGAACCCCCCCCCCGGGACAGCAGGCGTCCGGGGCTGGCGTGCCATGAGACACAGCTCCTACTAACCCCCTAAGCCTCCCAACCAGCTCAGCCCCGTCAACCCTGGGTGACCCCAGGCTGCCTGACCTGCCCCCGTCACTTGTTCCCTGCCAGGTGACACCCAGCAACTGAGCACACAACTCATATTTCCCATCAGCCTCCTTGTCCCACCCTCCCCATGTGGAGGTACACATGTGTTTACAAATACCTGGAAACAAACCAGGACAGTGAGACACTACCTCACCCCCAGTGGGACAGCTAGAACGACAAAAAGACATATGGTAACAAGCGCTATGAGCCCCATTCGTGGGTGGTGGGAATGGACAATGATGAAGCCACTGAGGAAGGCCGTCTGGTGCTTGCTGAGATGGTTAAACCTAGAGTAAAGACATAACCAGCAATGCCACTGCTAGGTATCAACCCAGGAGAAATAACACTTACAAATAAACCTGCACATGCATGTTCACGGCAGCACAATTCCCAACCAAAAAGCGAAAACAACACAAATATATGTCCTTTGACAGATGATGGATAAACGAATGTGGTCCCTCCACACACCAGAACATCACTCAGCCATGAAGAGGAGTGACACACTGACACTCACTACAGTGTGGATGGACCTTGGACACATGATGCTCAGTGAGAGACGCCAGACACAAAGGCCACAGAGGGTGTGGTTCCATTCAGGTGACATGACCAGAATAGGCAACTCCACAGAGATGGGAAGTGAGTTATGGTTGTCAGGGGCTGGAGAGGGGATGGAAAGTGACTGCCAATGGGAATAGGGTTTCTACTGGGGTGATAGAAGGTTCTGGACTTAGCCCTGGCTGGTGTGGCTCAATGGGTTGAGTGGCAAACTTCAAAGCAGAGTCACCAGTTTGATTCCCAGTCAGAGCACACGCCTGGGTTGCAGGCCAGGTCCCCAGTAGGGGGCACTCGAGAAGCAACCACACATTGATGTATCTCTCCCTGTTTCTCCCGCCCTTCCCCTTTCTAAAAAAGAAATAAATGAAATGTTAAAAAAAATGTTCTGGACTTAGTAGTGATGACTGCATATTCTAAATACACAAAAAACACTGAACTGCAAAGTTTAATTAGCTGAACTGGATCAGATGGGAGTCATATCTCAGTAAGGCCGTTAAGACTCCACACGGTGCTCACAGCGAAGGCAGACAGTACAGTAAGCAGACCCACTCGGGGCAGCTGGCGTGGACAGCTGCCCCACGTGCCACAAGGCTCCAGGACACCAGCGAGCATCTGCGCTGTGGCCCGGGGTCAGCTGAGATCCTGAGAGGCCCACTACCCCCTTCACAGGAAAGGCCCCGATCAGGAGTTCAGGGGGGCTGCTGAGGAATTGTCACTTGGGAGGGTGACCGATGTCTTGGTTTGCACGGGACCTCGGGGTTTCCTGGATGTGGGGATTTCCGGGGTGAAAACCAGAATGTCCTGGGTAAATCTGGACAAGGTGGGACGTAACGGCCAGTCTGAGACTCCCACCTTCCCAGGCCTGGATGTTCCACCTCACTCTGGTACCGCCCAGACCCGTCGACCCACAGGGCAGGATATGGGCTCCCAGCCCCACGTCACAGAGGGGGAAACTGAGGCCCGGAACAATAAACAGCCCTCTCCTGACCTGTGAAAATATGGAGCAGAGCAGGTCGGCTGGGGGGCAATCCCGAGAGCAGGACGCAGTACGTGGTGAGGGGAGCAGGGGCAAGGCAGGCTCCCTTCTGCACTTTGGCCACTCCCAGCCCCACTCCCCGCACGCAGCGGGCCCTCTCTCCCACAAAGGTGGTCACTCTGGGCCACCCCTTCCGATTCTGCCTTTTAGGAAATACCTTCCAGAATAAACCGTGAATTCACAAAAAGCCACTGGCCCCACTATTCAAAGACTGCTGGGCTCCTGCATTCACATGCCTGTCCTTGCCCCGTCTCCTGCCACCTCACCATCTCGACTTCAGGATGCTCAACTTCCACTGCCCTGAGGGAGGGGCCACAGACAAGGTCCCCTCCCCCCACTGCAGGCCTGCAGGGGCCTTTTCCTTTCTCTTGCGCCCTGGCCTCCCCAACAGGAAGGTCTCAGGGCTGCAGTGACAAAACAGGAAAACAGGTTAGAGCTTAGGCAAAAGGGAAAACCTGGCTGTAAATGTTTTTTTGTTGTTGTTATTGTTTTGTTTTCATCCTCATCTGAAGACGCTTTTTTCACTGCTTTTTAGAGAGAGGAAGAAAGAGAGAAACATCAATGGGAGAGAAGCATCAATCAGTTGTCTCTTGTACGCACCTGGTCTGGGGATTGTACGCACCCAGATAGGGGACCAAACCCACAACCCAGGCATGTGCCTAGATCGTGAATGGAACCCGCAACCTTTTGGTTACGGGACAGCACTCTTGGCTTTAAGATTTTGATTTTTTTGTTCACATGGACTTTTTGCATTAATTCCAATTTCTAAAAATACTTCCTTAAAATATTACTCATCCCATTCCCAGACAGACCATGCGAAGACCAGAAGACCCCAAACAGAGGGGCATCTAACAATTCCTGCCCCACCTCCCCACAGCAGCCCAGGGCGTGAAGATGGAGGAACATGTCAGAAACGTCACACCTGAAGGAGTCCAAAGAAATGTGACACCTGACACGCAGGATCCTGGATGGGGTCCCGGGACTGCAGGGAAGAACTACAGAAACCCAAACAAAGTGTGGGTGTAAGTTCAAGATGATGTATTGGTATTTTTAAGGTGGGCCTGAGAAACACTAATGTAAGATGTTAACAGCAAAAACGGGGTTGGGGTGCACAGGAACTCTGTTCTTCCTTGGCTGTTCTTTTTATAAATCTAAAACTAAGGTTGAGTAATTAAATATATGTATCATCCATCTCCATGACTGAGGCTTTGGCGTCCCCATTAAATTCCATGCCCAAAACGAGTGCCCCGATGGCAGGCCCCGCTCCAAGGTCCTGGCTCGCCTCAGCATCCTGTTTAAAGCACTTCGTTCTACTTGTGGAATTCTTAAGGCGGTGATCTCTAGCAGGTCTGCAAACTCGGGCCTGTGGGCTGGAACTCCAGCCTGCTGCCTCTCTCTGTCTAGCCTGCAAGTCCAGGATGGTTTTCACATTTTTAAGTGGCTGAAGGAAGAAAAAAAAAAAAAAGGAAGCTACTTTGTGACACGGGCAATTACATGAACCCCCTCTCAGGCTGTAGAAAGCTTTACTGGCACGCAGCCAGCCCCATTCCTCCGAGTCGTCCTGGCAGCCTTCCCACTATAAAGGCCCAGTTGAGTGGTCATGGCTGAGACCGGCCGGCCGGGGCTGAAAATGACTCTGGCCCCCTTCAGAAAACATCTGCTGACCCTGGTCCACGGCACTGGGACAATTTGGGAAAGTCTTGTCCAGAGAAAGACGAGTAGACAACCCCGAAGACTCTCTCAGCCCACTGACAGGTGCTCTCCTGGCAGGCCCCACTCTCCTGCACCTGTGCCCTGAGCCCGGGCACCACAGCGGGAGAAACAACAGGGGCCTTTTTTCATGGTTTGCACAAGTGCCAGACACGAGAAACTCTGACAAATGTGTAAGCACGTGTTGCCCGGGGCGGGGTGTGCATGTGTGTGTGGACAGATGACCCGAAGTGGCCTTTTTCCATTGCCTGTGTCCCTGCGGGTAAAACCCAAACACGGGCCCTTGAGCGTGGGCACAAGTCCCATCATCCCAAGTGGCAGCTAGTCCTCCCAAGCTCCAGGAGCCAGCCCCTAACCCCTGTGTCCATTTGGGGAGCACAATGCACCCGCTCCGGGCAGCAATAGGACACCTGGGCAGGTAAGAGAAAAGAAACTGAAGCTGAGAGGAACTTAATACCAGGCTGGAGAGGCTCCCTGAAGAACCACCCCTCCCTGGCCCACAATCCTTCTCAAACAGGAATGTGGCCAGCCCCAGCGCCCCCCACTTCCAGAACCCCTCCAGTGATATCTGCAGTGGCTGTTCACCCAGTAACGCCCACTCGGCCAGCAGTATCAAGCTGAAGTCCAATGGGAAAGGCTGGAATGCACACATGGCCGGGTCTGCGGGTTGGCGGGTGTGAAGGAGCGTCTCTGGCCCAAACAGCCAAGATGGGCACCCGCCGAGGGGGGTAGGGGAGCTCTGGTTTTACCTCGGGCACCTGAATTGCTTGGGTACGCTTCTGACATTTTAAATGGCATCTTCAAAGGGTTCCTTAAGTGGCTTCTCAGCCTTGACACTACAGGCACTTGGGGCCACCCAGGGCACTGGGGGGTGCCAACCAGCGTCCCTGGCCCCACCCACTTGATGCCAGGAGCACTCCCAGGCATAACAACCAGAAATGTCCCCAGACATTGCCCAGTGTCCCCTGTTGGACAGGATCACCCCAGTGAGATGACACCGTACAGGTAACAGGCACGCTCCTCAGCATGACACGTCCACGCCTCTCCTAGCACAGCCCACTTCCCACCAGCCTGAGCTGAGGCTGCTCCCCACCTAACGCCTCTGCCTGGCCCCTCACAGCCTGAAGCCTGGGCCCCACTGTTGCCCAAGGCCATCTGCAGGTCACTGCCTCCTTACATCCCACTGACCACCCCACACCAGCTGCTCCAGATCCCCGTGGGTCACGAATCAGCTCCCTCCACTGACCAGTGTTTATCATCTCACCCCCTAAGCAGCAGAGAACAAGCTACATAAAACTCCCTGGCTCCAGCTGTGAACACATCTGTCATAACCTAAAGTGCCACCCCTTTTGTGGGGCAGGCTTACCCCCACAGGTAGCCCTTGCTCCCAGGTGTTTTATGTTAGCTTGCATTCCAGCAAGCCTCAGCAGCTGAGAAATAAGCCACATCCAGACAGACAGGGGTCGGGACCACGCCCTCCACAGAGCCCACTAGGTTCAGCACCCCCAAAAGTCAGTGTGGAGTCTCACCCCATTTGCAGGTGGGGCAACTTGGGGCTGAGGGATGAGACAAGGAACCAGCTCATGTATGAGGCGCTGACCAGCCCCACAGGGAGAAACTGGGCTGGCAACCTGAGGCTCCTTGCCCTGCTAAGGCAGGTGGCCAATATCTGGGTGGGACAATTCTAGTCCCACTGAACAGATATAAAACTGAGGCTCCAACTGGCTGAGTGACCTGCCCAAGGTCACACAGATTAAAAGCAGAGTTTGGACCCTGAGTTTGAATCCAATCCCAAGCAACTCAGAACACCACCACCAACCACCAGATGGTTTTCCCCTCCCAACACCCAAGCTCCGCTTTCTGAGGGAGTCCCTGTCCCCAAACTGTTAAACAGGGACAACAGAATCCAGAACCCAAACAAGTGCTTCCACCGGGAACCTGTCCTGTATTCTATTCTCCTTCTTTTACAAAACCAACATTAACTCATCTTGGCTCCACAAACAAGCCCAAACGGTGAGTATTATTATTTCCACTTTACGAAAGAGGGAGACCCAAGGTCACACAGAGGACAAGTGACTCCCAGAAATGACCCCCCCAGCTCCTCTCTTCACTTAAGTCTGTCACTTGGTCCATGCTCCTGATGGGGACCTCGAGGCTCAGAGGATCTGGCTTTCCCACCATGCCCAGGAGGGAAGCAAGAGGCACTCCCCTCTTACTCTGGGGAACCAACCCTGAGTTGGGACAGGACCAGTGGGAGGGAGAAAAGGAGGGGTGGGTCTGGGTAGGCCACCACAGTCCCCAGCCTGGGACAGACCCCACTGAAGAACCCTTTGAGCCAACAGACCCCTACATCATCCTAGGTGGACGAGGTTTACCCGGAGCCCTCGCCCTCAGTCTGCAGTGAAGCCCACTGGTTCTCCAAGACCTAAGGACTTCTCCTCCCCTCACATCCTCTTTGGGGGACGGGGAGTCAGGGCCTACCTGGCTCGCGCCCAAGAGTCATCAGGGTGTGGGGACAACCGTAGGCCTCCAAAATTTCCTGCCTGACACCCCCGCCCCCAGGTATCAGACCCCTCCCCTCGGACCCCACCCCAGGCCTGGGTAGGAGATGGCGCCTACTGACCAACCCCCACCCAGCCTCGGAATTTCCCAGGACTCATCACAGGACCCTTGCAAAATTCCACGGAGAAGTGACCACGTGAGTCGCCTAGGGACCCTCCTGCCCCTCCTCAGAGTCCCTCAAGTAAGCCTCAGTTTCCCCATTTTCTCGGAGACCAAAGAACCGCCCTCAAATTTTCTCCCAGGACGCCCGAAAACCCAAACACAACCGGAGAGACTCCCCACAACCTTTAGGGGCGGAGTCTCGCCTGGCTCACACCCCCTCCACTCAAGGGATCCCAGATTTCCTCGAATCCCTGGATGGACGGAGCCAGCCCTATCTCCACCTGTCGCACAGTGGGGCCCCCAGATCCCCTGGGGAGCCCTCAGAGAATGGTTCTGCCCAAAACTGCACCCCTAGGGGATACCCAAAAACCCCTCGATGGGCGGGGCCCGCCCCGGCATGCACACCTAGCTCACGAACCCCCAAGTCCCCTGGGGACCCGTCGATAGACCTCCCCGGAGGCCGGAGCCGTACCTACCTCGCGCGTGGTCACCTCCTCCCGCTCAGAGATCTTGAGGAGGAGCCGGTCGTTCTCCAGCTCCAGCGCGCGGACTCGGTCGATGTAGTGCGCCAGGCGGTCATTGAGCTCGCGCAGCTCCTCTTTCTCCTGCAACCTCGACAGGCGTGTGGGCGACAGTGGCGTGGCGGGCCCGCCCACACGGCCGGCCAGCGGCGTGGCCATGGTGATGGTGGTAGTGGTGGTGGCGGTGGTGGCGACGGTGGCGGCGGCTCAGGGCCCGGGCGGCTCCGGATGGCAGCCGCGTCTCGGCGGGCTCATTCAATCCGCGCCGCCGACAAAGATGGCGCCCGCCGCCCGCAGCCGCCGACTCAAGGCAGACTGGGATTTGTAGTCCGGCTGAGCGCCTCGCGGGGGATGCCGGGAGTTGTAGTTCTGGCGGGGTTGGCGGAGGGGCAACTCCAGCTCCATTTCCCTGGGTGTTACTAGCTATTCATAAAACAGCTAGTGGGAGGCGCGAAGTCCAGAGCCAAACCTTTGGCCTCCAAAATCCCAACTCCGTCACGGTGTGACACTGGGTTTCTTTACAGTGTTTCAGTTTCCCCACTCATATCACCTACCTATCTCTTATTGTGGTGAAGAACACTTAAAAACATGCTCAGTGATCTCTCACTTATACCTGGAATCTGAAAATAATTTAAAAATTAAAAACCAAGCTCATAGACACAGAAAACAGATGGGGGCGGGCACAAACTGGATGAAGGGGGCACAAACTCCCAGTTATAAGATAAGTAAGTCATGGGGACGTGATGTACAGCATGGGGCTATAATTAACAATGTTTTGTATTTGAAGGTTGCTAACAAAGTAGATCTTTAAAGTTCTCACCACAAGAAAAAAACTGCAACTATGTATGGATGTTAACTAGACTTAAGGTGGTGATCATTTCCCAATATACGGAAATATCGAATCATTAGGTTGTACACCTGCAACTAATGTTATGCCGTTATGTTCGATCCAGAAAAAATACACTCAGCGAAAGAAACCAGACACAAAGGCCACATACTGTATGATTCCGCTTATATTAAATGTCCAAAAGAAAAGCAAATTGATACAGCAGGGTCGGTCACGGTGCACATTTGGGTCCCATCCTCGGTGGCGGAGGGCCGTCCGTCCCTGGTGGGATGTGGAGCAGCATCTCCGCTCAGCTCCCCCCACCCCCCCCACCCCACCCCTGCACATACACACGGCTGGATGCCAGCAAGCACCATCCCTGCCTCCTGCTGGGACAACCAAAAATGTCTGCAGGCACAGCTCCACATCACCTGGGGGGGAAATCACCGCCAGTCGAGAATCACCGCCCTTCGTTTCTGTTGTCCTGGAACTTGCCAGGTGTTCTCCGCCAGAACCCCTCCTCTCCACATATCACCCCGCGGCACCTGGCTCAGCCTCCGTCAGGGGCCCCTGGCAATCCACCGGGGAAGGGCACTCACCTGTCCTGAACACCCGAAGCCGAGGGCCGGGAGCGAGGGAGTCTCTGGCTAGACTGTGACTATGCTGTCTTCTGGAAAATTACTTCGTGTCTGTGGACCTACTGTTTTTTCTCTCCTGTAGGTAGAAATATAAAATATTTAAGACTGCTGGTGTTTAAATCAAAATATAAATTTATAAATGACACTACAGGAGGCAGGGCCAGAGGGGAGAATATGATTGAGGTTTGGGGGCGTCGTGGGCTCGCCTACCTTAGCTTCCACCTCCCAGATGTGGTAGTTGCAAACCCCTCCAGACCACCGCCCCGGGGGCCACTGCGCGACTCGCCTGCCAAGCCGCCCACCACGCTGCCGCCCACCACGCCGGCCCCTCTTGGCACCTGCGCTCCCTGCCCGGCTGCGCGGACAGGCCTGGGCCCATTTCCCCCGCCGCTAAACGGAGTCGGCTCCCGTACTCCCGGACCTGCTCCTCAGCTCTGGTCCGCAGCACCCCGCCCCCCGCGAGACCCCCGGGGACTGCACTTCAAGTCCCAGAAAGCCTCGCGCTTCCCGTGGGTGGGGCCCAGGCTCCCCCTCCGCGGCCGCAGTTTGGAGGCGTTGGCAATTTTCAAATTTTGGCGCTGAGCGGGCGGTACGGCGATGGCTGCAGCCGAGCCCCAACCCTCGCCCCTTCCCCGGACACCCGAGGTCTGGGGCCCTGGCGGAGCTGGGCCGTCCACTCCGCGAGAGGGCCTTCGGGACCGTATCCAGGAAGGGAAACTGGGGCACACAGAGTTGTTGGTTTTCTTTGTTTAGGAAACCTGTCCCCGGATCCGAGCAGGGGCGCGGCGGGATCGGTATTGGAATCATGACCCGCTGACCCCAGGGCGCTAGACAGTTAACGCCCGACTGCCGTCTGCTCTGGGGGCGGTGCGTTCGGGCGGTGGGCGAGGAGTCCGCGAGCCCAGGACGGCCCAGCCCCGCCAGCCCTGTCCCCAGCCCTCCCCACCTCCCCAGCCCGCACCCAGTGCGCTGTCCGACGCCCCACCCGCGCTACGAGCCGGAGTCCGGCGCCAGATTTTTCAAAATCTCAATGTAACGGCTTCCGCTGGCGCCCGGCCCGAACGGCGAGCCTGGATCCTGAATTCCGGGCCCTGGATCAGGGGCTCTCGGGTTCCCGAGCCTAGGTTGTGTTGGGGGCTGGGATAAGCCTGAAACAGGCTGATTCAATCAGACCTGAAGGCTGTGCCTGAATGCTGCGGTCAGGAGCCATAGAACTCCCCCCTCCTGGACATACAGGTGGCACACCAATCAGTGCCTCGATCACGCGCCCGCCTTGCACCCCCCCGCCAATCGCAGGCTAGAGCACGCTTTTGAAGCCACCTATCCACTGCATTTCCTTCACTGCCCTCCTCTATATAACTCCCTCCATTTTGAAATAAATTTGCAGCTTGATCAGAATCCTTTGTCTTGCTGTCGTTCTTTCGCGCCTCCTGTCCCATCCCTTTTCATCCGTTGCAGGTATATCGGCGGACCCCGTTGACTGCCTCGCGGGCCGAGGCAAGTGGCGCCCAACGTGGGGCCCCGCTGATGGCCTGTGCGGACCGCTGTCCCCTTCGATCGCAGCGTTTCGCCCGGCTCACCGCGACTACTCGACCGCGGGCCGGCATTCCCTGACGACCCCCGTTCCCCGACAGCGGCATCTCAAAGGTAAGACCCAACCATGGGACAGGCATGCTCACAACGTGATTTATTCGTTGGTCAATTAAAAGAGTCCCTCAAGGTGCGCAAGATAAGAGTTCGTAAAAAAGATTTGAATTCCTTTTTCACTTTCGTTTTTAAAATCTGCCCATGGTTTCCTCAGGAGGGTAGCATTGACTCCCGCGTCTGGCACCGTATAGGCGATTGTCTAAATGACTATTATAAAGTTTTTGGTCCCGAGACCATCCCTATAACTGCCTTTAACTATTATAACCTCATAACAGACATCCTTAAAAACCACAATAACTCCCCTGACATACAGCGCCTTTGTAAAGAAGGGCAAGAAATTCTCCGCAGTCACTCCCCGGCCCCCTCAAAAGCCCCCTCAGTTCACGGCCTCCCCGGCGCTCATGCTGACTCGCTTTCGCGACCCCCCCTCACAAGCGCCTTCAAATTGCCCTTCTGTCTCCATCCAGATAGATACAGACCCTCAAGTCCCTTCTCTGTACCCTCCCCTTCAGGAGTTCTATTCCTCTGCTCCACCCCCCAATTCCCAGGACCCCGGCGACCAGTTAGACCCCTCTGAACAGGCAGAATTAGAGGACGAGGCCGCTCGCTACAAGAATCCTGACTGGCCACCACTCGTGGCGGCAGTCCTTCCGCCATTCAAACCGCCTCCTTATAGTACCTCTCACGCACCTGCCGCTGCCATTTTGCCTTCAGCGCATGGCGCGTCTGCCATTTCACCCGCGGCGTGCAAGGCACCCACTACCTTGCCCCTGGCGGCCACCGCCGCATTCACTCCTCCGTTTCCAAAGCCTCTCCTTCAGGAAACCCTCACTTTCATCCGAGATATTAAAACCATTGCCAATGAGCTCTCCGTTCTTACGATCAGTCCCCCTCCCCACGAGACTTTACCATTCCCTGTTACTAGATCCCAGACTCGCCCAGATAGGACCGAGAACATAGATAGTTCAGCTGCGGCTGCAGCTACCCCACTTCCTGATAGCGACAACCCCGAGGACTCTGACAGCTCCCCTTCTGATATAGACGAAACAGAGCCCAGGACAAGAGATACTGCGGCCCCCCAAACTTATTCCCACACATACAAGAAACTTAGCCTTAAAACATTAGAAAAGGTCAAATCTGCTGTAACACACTACGGGCCCACAGCTCCCTTTTCCCTCGCCCTAATTGAAAATCTTAGTGAGCGCTGGCTCACGCCCAATGATTGGTTCTTTCTAGCGAAGGCAGCGCTAAGTGGAGGTGACTTTATTCTTTGGAAAAGCGAATATGAAGACACCGCTAAACAGTTTGTTCAGCGCAATATGCGAAAATCCTCCTCTAAAAATTGGACCATTCTCAAGTTTCTTGGCTCCGCCCCCTATCATAGCAATGAAAAGCAAGCTCAATTTCCCCCGGACTTCTAACCCAGATCCAGTCCGCGGGTCTTAAAAGCATGGAGGCGCCTTCCACAAAAGGGCACTGCAACCACCTCTCTTGCAAAAAATAAGACAGGGCCCAGACGAGCCATACAGTGATTTCATAAGTCGTTTACAAGAATTAGCTGAGAGGCTCTTTGGCGCGGGCGAAAGTGAAAACGCTTTCGTCAAACACCTAGCTTATGAAAATGCCAACCCCGCTTGCCAAAATGCCATCCGCCCCTATCGCCAAGGAGAGCTCTGTGACTATGTTCGCCTCTGCTCCGGCATCGGCTCTGCCCATGCTTTCGGACTTGCCATTGGTGCCGCCTTACAAAATTTTATGCCCCCCACAGCCGGCGCGCCCCCTAATCGCCTTTGTTACAACTGTAACCAACCTGGACATTTTTCCCCGAGCCTGCCCCCCAGAAGAGCCAAAATCAGACTCAAATTCAGATCCAAAACCCAACAGGGCCTAGTACTAATAGTCCAGGAGCCCCTGCCACGAAATGCCCTCGCTGTAAGAAGGGTTTTCACTGGTCCTCAGAATGCAGATCTAAGACAGACATTTATGGACAGCCCATTCCCCCGAAGCAGGGAAACTCCAACAGGGCCCAGCCCCAGGGCCCCATACCGGGTGTGAACTCCGGGGCTACACAGTTCACTTCACCCACAGATCCCTGCCCTCCCGGTAATCAATCACGCCGCTACGTCACAGACCTGTGGAGGGCCACAACAGGCAGCGCAGGATTGGACCTCTGTGCCACCACCGACACAGTACTAACTTCAGACAATAGTCCCCTAATAGTCCCTACCGGCGTTTTCGGGCCCCTACCGCCTAATACTTTTGGGCTTATCTTCGGCCGAGTCAGTTCCACCCTACAAGGGATACAAGTCCTCCCTGGCATTATAGATAATGATTTTGAAGGACAAATCCAAATTATCCTTTCCACCACTTCAGATTTAATTACCATCCCCAAAGAAACTAGGTTAGCCCAAATAATCATCCTCCCCCTTCAACATCTTAATTCCAATTTTCAAAAACCTTTTCGAGGGTCAAGCCCCCCCGGCTCTTCAGATGCATATTGGGTGCAACAGGTTACCGAGGGCCGTCCCTTACTCGAACTCAGAATTAATGGTAAAGCCTTTTCAGGTATTATTGACACAGGAGCCGATGCCACTGTTATTTCTGAGTCTCAATGGCCTCAAAATTGGCCCCTAACCATAGCTGCCACACATTTGCGTGGCATGGGACAGTCTACCAATCCACAACAAAGCTCTAAAACCCTTAAATGGGAAGACAATGAAGGAAACCAGGGCTTCGTGACCCCATATGTACTACCTAACTTGCCCGTTAATCTATGGGGGAGAGGCTCAGCCTGTATTTATGATCAAAAAGAAGATGGCCCACGATGGCTCCCCGAAAGGCTAATAAAACATGTCAATCATCGCCCCGCCCCACCAGTTGAACCTAATCAAATCCCAGGGAATAATAATACGCCCTGAGGAGATTTTCTCCTCTTTCTATTTCAGGCAAAACATGTTCTCCCAGTGGCTCTTCTTCCTGTTACTACAAGCACTCTTACACCTAAAAACATATGGGGGGCTTCAAGCGCCGCCTGGCAATATTTACCACATCCTCTTTGGGCCACCGTGTGAATGCTGTGGAGGAACTACTACCGACCATGCCATCCCCTCGTCTTATACTCAGGTAGTAGACTGCAACACAAAAACAGCTTACCTAGCTTATTCACCCACAGCAACAGGGGGGATGTCCAAACCCACATGGTCCTGCGTACCTAAGCCTCCTATCATACCTGCCATTAATGGAAAGCCAGGACCATGCCCATGCACCTCCTTTTATTCAACAATGCACTCTTCTTGCTACAATAATGTTCAAGAGTGTACCCTTGGCAATAAGGCATATTTTACTGCCATACTCCAGAAAACAAAAAATGCTGCCAACGTAGGAGACTGGGGAGATAGCTCATCACTCATTGGCCTTAGTTCCACCAAATACTTACAAGCCAGCTGCCAAGGCACTGTAGGACAGTCAGTGTGCTGGGAACAAACTCCTCCTATTCACACTTCTGATGGAGGTGGGCCTCAAGATATCATAAGAGAACTCACCGTCCAGAACCAAATAGAACAGCTCATTGAAAATCATTGAAAATCAATTCCCTAAACTCACCCATCACCCTCTGGCTCTTCCCAAGTCGCGAGGAATAGATCTAGATACCCAAACGACAGACATTTTGACAGCCACCCATCGGGCACTAAATATTTCCAACCCAACACTAGCCCAAGATTGCTGGTTATGCTTAAGCCAAGGCACCCCCATGCCTCTAGCTGTCCCCACCAACATATCAGCCCTGAATATCACCGAACAAAATTGCACCCTCAGCATACCCTTTAGAGTTCAGCCTATGCTTTTTTACTCCTCCCCCTGCATCTATAAGAAATCACAAAATAATTCTTTTGATATTTCTGTTGGTTTCGCTTAGCTTTACCAATTGTAGCCACACGCTTAATTACAGCACATCCCTCTGCCCTGGTCCAGGGACGAGCATTCGTTTGTGGTAATAATCTAGCTTTCACCGCCCTGCCCGCCAATTGGACAGGGCTATGTGCCCTAGCTGCCTTACTACCTGACATAGACATTATCCCAGGGGATGAACCCGTCCCCGTTCCTGCTTTTGACCACTTCGCAGGACGACACAAAAGAGCCTTAGCTATTATTCCCCTGCTTGTTGGTCTAGGAGTTTCTGGAGCGGTAGCTACCAGAACTGCAGGATTAGGAGTTGCAGTTCACTCCTATACAAAACTTTCCAAACAACTTGTCGATGATGTCCAAGCCTTATCCAGTACTATTACTGACACTCAAGACCAACTAGACTCCCTAGCGGAGGTAGTCCTCCAGAATAGACGAGGCCTAGACTTACTCACAGCAGAGCAGGGAGGCATTTGTTTAGCTTTACAGGAACGATGCTGCTTTTATGCCAACAAGTCAGGCGTCGTCCGGGACAAGATCAAAACCCTTCAAGAAGATCTGGAAAGACGACGAAAAGCTCTGACTGAGAGCCCTTTCCTTACAGCCTTCAACGGACTACTCCCCTTTCTTCTCCCTCTCCTCGGGCCTTTAATAGCTATCATTCTCTTCCTGACCTTTGCTCCCTGGGTTCTCAGGCGCACCACAAACCTCATCCGAGACCAACTTAACTCCCTTCTTGGCAAATCTATCCAGATACATTATCATCAGCTAGAAATGAATGAACCTGGCACTGACTCGCAGCGTTTTCTCCGAGAATGTCCTCGCGCATGAGCTCCTTTT
The DNA here is from genome assembly GCF_019186645.2 of Phyllostomus hastatus. Taxonomy (NCBI): domain Eukaryota; kingdom Metazoa; phylum Chordata; class Mammalia; order Chiroptera; family Phyllostomidae; genus Phyllostomus; species Phyllostomus hastatus. The sequence goes on along the minus strand of NW_025333640.1, from coordinate 3,646,766 downwards.
TACACCCCCACCTCCTACAAGAACAGTATAACCCTTGGCATTATACTTTACATATAAATTGTAATGGATACCGCTAGGTGCAGAGCAAAGCATCGCAAGGAGAAGCTGCCCCGAAGGTGGCCCTGCCATGTCTCCTGAGAGGCAAGTCGGCTTGCATAGAGGTCAGTGCCCCAACCCTCTCCTCCGAAAAGGGTGCTTCAGAGCTCGGGACGAGCTCAGGAGGAGCCAGACCACTGCCTCCCCTAGCCGGTTAATGTCCACTCCTCACCTTAAAAATAAAAAGGGAGGAGATGTTGGGGGCTGGGATAAGCCTGAAACACGCTGATTCAATCAGACCTGAAGGCTGTGCCTGAATGCTGTGGTCAGGAGCCATAGAACTCCCCCCTCCTGGACATACAGGTGGCACACCAATCAGTGCCTCGATCACGCGCCCGCCTTGCACCCCCCGGCCAATCGCAGGCTAGAGCACGCTTTTGAAGCCACCTATCCACTGCATTTCCTTCACTGCCCTCCTCTATATAACTCCCTCCATTTTGAAATAAATTTGCAGCTGGATCAGAATCCTTTGTCTTGCTGTCGTTCTTTCGTGCCTCCTGTCCCATCCCTTTTCATCCGCTGCAGGTATATCGGCGGACCCCGTTGACTGCCTCGCGGGCCGAGGCAAGGTTGGAGGCAACGGGGTGGGGGACTGATTGGGAAGCCTGAGTCTGGGGATCCCCAGTTCGGGGGGGCCTGGGCCTGGGCCTGGGGTGAGTCTGGATCTGGGCACCCCCTCGTTCCAGAGCCTGAAGTGGGCGGATTCTGGAACACAGATGCCAGAGCCTGGAAGCTAACCGTGGAATCTAGCATCAGGATTCGAGAACCTGAGGCTGGAAAGCCGTGTGAAATTTCCCGAGTGATCCCGAGTGAAATTTTCAAGGCAGGTAGTTCCAACACTACCTGTGTTGGACAGCTTTTTGTTAAGTGGATAAATGGAATACTGACATCAACAAATACTGACTGATCCTCTCCTGTGTCCTAGCACTGGGACTACATCAGAGTCCAAAACAAAGACCCTGCTCTTGGGGCGCTGACACGGGCAGATTAGAGAGACAGAGGAAACAAGTACACAGAGCAAATAAGTAAATGATATGGTATGTTGGAAAGTGGTAAGCGAGGGGAAAGAAAGCAGGCTAACAGGGCTTGAGATATATGGGATAGGCACTGCATTTTTAAATAGGGGGCCTCTTTTAGAAGGTGATAGTTGAGCAAGGACTAGGAGAGAAGGCAGAGGTGAGCCAGCAGACATGTGCGGAGAAAGCCTTCCAGAGGAAGGGACCACCCAGTGCAAAGCCAGGTTCTTGGCATGGTGGGCATGGCCATGAAGGAAAACTTCCCATGATATTACACAGATATTAAAGAAGGAAAACAATATATATGTAATATAACATTAGAGTTACCTATTGCTCTGTAACAAATAGCTCTGAAACAGTGGCTTCAAGCAACCTTTCTCAGTTTCCATGGATCAGGATCTGGCAGCCACTTAGCTAGGTCGTCCGGTTCAAGGCTTCACAAGACAACAATCAAGGCATCATCTAGGTCAGGGTGTAGGAATGGTTCAGGTCCTTGCAGGCTGTTGGGAAAGAGCCTCAGGTCCCTGCTGGCTGCTTTCCAGGAGATGTCTTACTTCTTCATCATATAAGAGAGGATCTGAGTTGGTTTTTGAAACCCTCACTGTTTGTTGTAATACAGGGGGGAAAATTGAAAAGAACCCAAATATCCATCAATTAGTACAGACTGATACCTTTGTGTCAATTTACACAGTGGAATATTATACAACAGTGAAAATGAATGCAACCCTATCCACAGGATAAACTCCCACACCATAAGATTGTGCAAAAAAGGCACCCTGGCTGGTGTGACTCAGTGGGCTGAGTCCCAGCCTGAGAACCAAAAAGGTTGCTGGTTCAATTCCGGGTCAGAGCAAATGCCTAAGTTGCAGGTCAGGTCCCCAGTTGGGGGCATGCAAAAGGCAACCAATCAATGTATCTCTTGCACATCGATCTCTTTCTCCCTTTTCTTCTGTCTAAAAAATAAATAAATAAATTCTAAAGAAGATTTTAATTTAAAAAAATTAAAAAGGCAAAGTGCAGGAAAATACGTAGAGGACTCTGCCATTTTATACAATTCAAAATCTGGCCAAACTAGCTACGTTACTTCAGGGTTCCCCAAACGTGATCATTGAAAGAAAAGTGGAGACATGGCTAACCTCAAAGTCAGCATGGTGGTTCCATCGAGGGGAGAGCAGGTGGCACGTGGCAAGGGTCACACGCACAGAGGGGCTTTGACATGGTGGCCGTGTTCCATTTTGTAAGCCCAGGGGTTGTGAATGTCTCCAGAAACTGCACGTGTAAGTCACAGGTGCTCTTTGGGTGTTGGATACGGCTTTTGTTTAAAAAGCGAAAGACAGGAAACACAACCTCACTCAGACCTCTGTGTAGAACAACATGATCCCAATAGAAATAGAATATCCACTCACAAAATGAAATCATAATTAGGTGACTAGATAGAGTTTTAGCTAACACTATGGTTGTAATCATGTTGCAGTATATAAATATCAAATCAACACACCTTCAAATTATACAATGTTATTTATATCTTGAGATACTGTATATCTCAATTTTTTAAAAGAGTTTGCTTATTTATTTTTAGAGAGGGGGAAGAGAGGGATGGAAACACTGATGTACAAGAGAAATACCCATCAGTTGCCTCTTGCACACCCCCATCTGGGAACCTGGCCTACAACCAGGCATGCGACCTGACCGGGAATTGAACCAGCCACCTTTTGGTTCACAGCCTGGGACTCAGTCCACTGAGCTGCACCAGCCAGGGCTCAATTTTTTTTTTTTTTTTTTTAAGAATATCTTGCCTGGCTGGCATGGCTCAGTGGATTGAGCGCGGGCTGCAAACCAAAGCATCGCAGGTTCGATTCCCAGTCAGGGCACGTGTCTGGGTTGTAGGCCATGGCCCTCAGCAACCACACATTGATGTTTCTGTCTCTCTCTTTCTCCCTCCCTTCCATCTCTAAAAATAAATAAAATCTTTTTAAAAACCTTAAAAAAATAATATCTTGAAAAGAAAAATGTGACCCACATATGTTACCTTAAATTTTCTGGTTGCTGCTTTAAAAAGAGTACAAAGAAACAGGAGAGACTGATTTTCACTTAAGTGATTGGGTTTCATTTAACCCAATATACCAAAAATATTCTAACTAATATTGTAATCCACATAGAAAATTTATTGATGAGATAGTTTATGTTCTTTTTTTTTCCTACAAAGTCTTTGAAATCTGGTGTGTATTTTACACTTAATGCAACTTGGATGCTAAATTTCCAAATTTAACAAAACAACAAAGCTGTGTTTAAAGGAAAAATACTTTACACTGCTTTTGTTTGTAGATTTTAATTCATTAAAATTAAATTCCTATTAAAATTCAGACCCTCAGCCTTGCAGGCCAGATTTCAAGGGCTCAGTAGCATATGGTGGCTAGGTGAAGAGGGTGCTGGGAAAGTCGCCCACATGAGGGACCGCAGTGGCCTGGGTGGGGGTCAGTGCTGCACATAGACCTGGGCTACTTTCCCTTCCGGACCTGTGCCCACATCTTCCTTTTCTAGAACTCATGCAGCACCCAGGGCTCCCCTGTTTCCAACCTCTGGGCAGATCTGACCCCTGGTGCCTCCTCCTGAAAGCAGGCCCTGGAGGTGGCCGCTATTTTGTGGGAATGTGGATTTGTGAGATACAAGCCGCCATGTGTGTGCAAGTAAGGATCCTCACAGTAAAGGACAAACCCTGGGGAGGGAGAACACAGAGACAGCAGGCCACAGTCTCGGGGCAGCACTGACAACTCCAGAGGTAACTCAGACGAGCCAGGAAGGCTTGAATTCAGTCGATTGCTGTGTAACGTACTACCCCCAAATTTTATTACGTCCCATGACTCTGTGGGCCAGGAATGCAGGCAGGGCTCAGCAGGGCAGTTCCCATGTCTTACTGTGGGTTGATGGGAATGGCTGGGTAGTGTCCTGCTTGTGTCTGGGCTGGGGGCTTCAAGCTGCTTTGTTGGTCAGCCTGGGGCCTCAGCTGGCCCTCTCCCTTTCTGTGTGACCTTAGGGTCTCTCCCGTGCCCACTCCTGCGGCACAGTCGAACTTCTCAATATGGCATCCCAGGACTCACTGAGAGCCGGACAGACACTGCCAGTCCTCTGGAAGTTTGAGTCCAAAGCCGACAGGGTGTCACTTCTCTTGTGCCCCATTGGTCAAAGCTGTCACAGACCCAGCCCAGATGGACAGGAGGGGAAATTGGTCTGCCAGTGGGAGGAAGGTCCATGAATGGCAGCCATGGTTTTTTCTAACAATTTTATTGAAATGCAGTTCACATACCATACAATTCATCCTTTAAAATTAATAATTCAGTGGTTTTCGCCTATTCTAAAGTTGTACGACCATCACCACAGCAAATCTTTGGGCATTTGCATCACAGTTAAAGGAGACCCTGTTCTCATCTGCAGCCACTCCCCACGCGCCTCCCTGGCAACCAGCCCCTGGCGACCAGATGCCCACGTCCTGTCCCTGCGGGTGTGCCTGCTCCGGATGGTCCCCACACCTGGAACCACGCACTGCACGGTCTTCTGTGTCTGGCTTCTGCCTCTGAGCCTCAGTTGATGGACACTTGAGTTGTCTCCACTTTTTGGAAATTGTAAATATTGCTGCTATTAACATTTGCAAATACATTTTTGTGTGGATGTAGGTTTTCAGTTCTCTTGGGTAGACAGGAAGGGCGTTGCTGGATCAGATGGTAGTTCTGTGTTCATCCCCTGGAGGGTCTGCTGGACTTTCCCACCGCGGCTGCACTGCTTTACCTTCCCGCCAGCGGAGGACGTCACCCCTCCTCCCAGCACTCATCATTACCTGTCTCTCCTGGGACCGTCCTAGTGCGTGAAGCGGCGCCTTATTGTGGCCCAGGTGCAGCCACTGATCGTCCTAGTGCGTGAAGCGGCGGCACCTTATTGTGGCCCAGGTGCAGCCATTGATAATCCCCTGGAGCATTTGTAAAATGTGTTCCATTCTGCAGTTTGTTATTTGATGGGTGATTTTTGAATACTTAGCCTTGGGTCTGTGGCCGTCTTGGAGTCTGGCTGTGGGTCTCACATGTGTTAGGGGTGGGCTTGCCGGTGGTTGGCCAAAGGATGCGGGGAGGGGTCGATCTGAGATCTGTTTTTGGGTCACAGCCAATGGATTTGGTGTCGGAGAGGAGGTAGGTGTGAGGGTCAGACCCACCCAGCCCATTCTACACCCCAGGCCCCTCTGCTCTTGCTGGCTGATCCCTCTGCATGTGTGGCCTCCCTCCACCTGGAAGCCCCCGATTCTTACTGCCTGTGATGAACTGAATGGTGTCCCCCCAAACCGACAGCCACCTGGAAACCTGCGAATGGAACCTTGTTTGGAAACGGGGTCTTTGCAGATACAGCTGGTTAAGATGGGGTCATCTGGGTGAAAGTGGGCCCTAGTCGCGGGACCGGGGTCCTCATAAAGAGAGGGGATCTGGGTGCGGAGGAGAGAGCTCCACGTGAAGACACAGAGAAGAGACAGACTTACAGCGAGACGGCTCCTGGGGACAGAGGCGGCGGCTGGAGCCACCTGTCTACAAGCCAAGGGCACCAAGGCCTGCCGGCCGCCCCCCACCCCCCGCCCTGCCCCCAGGGGCCTGGAACAGATGCTCCCTCAGCCCCTAAGGGAACCAGCCCTGCCAACACCGTGACCTCAAACCTCCCTCCGGAATCAGGAAAGAACAAATTCTTGTTGTTGCAGGCACTTCCCCGCGGCCTGCGGGGTTTTGTTGTGCGCTGCCCCGCCCCCTCTCTGAGACTCACTGCGGCCAAGCACTTCCCTGAGTTTTCCATCGTTCTAGTGAATCATTGAGCATGAGAGTGGTTGTGGGGACCCCCTGAATTTTCAGCCAGCTGGTGTGAAGAAAGGTTGGTCCCGGGGGGCCCCAAAGCCGGTGTCTGAAGCAACAGCACTCTCACTGGAACTGTACCCTCAAAACATGCTGTTAGCTGAATTCCATGCATCTGGAGAGACAGAAATTATCTGACCAAAAACTGTGGATTGTTCTATAAAAATGTGCACCTACTAAGCAAATTCATTTCTGTGTCCTGATTGCCTAGAAATGGGTGGTTCTTTGAGTTCTTCAAACTGATGGTGACATCTTTCTGGTTCCCTCACTAGTTAAATATAACCTTCGGCATACGTTGTGCATTATGTCATGATTCTTCCTCTCTCTCTGTTTTTGGACTATATCCTTTGAACATAATGTGGAGCCCCTCAGAGTGATGTTGGAACTCATTCAGTCATTCAACCAGCATATTTATTGAGCAACTACTATATACCAGTGATACCAAGCTCAGCAAAACAGACAAAATCCTTGTCCTGGTGGAGCTGACATTTCAGTGAGGGGCACAGATAATAATTATGATGAATAAGTAAAACATATAGTATGTTTAGTATGTTAATGGTGATCTGTGCTAAGAAGGAAAAGGGGGTTATAAAATGTGTGGGTGGGGGTATGTGAATTATATGGCAGGTGTCCCCCCACCAAGAGCGGGGACAGAACAGAGGCAAGATGACTTGGGATAGGGAAGGGTTTCCAGAGAGGAGAACCAGCAAAGGAAAGGCCTGGAGGTAGGACGTGCCTGACACATTTGAAAGACAACAGGAAAAGGTTGCCAGTGGTATATGAGCAGGGGAAGGACATTGTGAGACAGGTTCTAGGAGTGGAGCTCTGGGCACTGCAGGGAGAGCCAGCAGAGGGGGAGTGGCTGTCCAGGGAGGGAGGGGCGTGGCTGTCCAGGGAGGGAGGGGCGTGGCTTCAAGCGTCTTTTAAGACAATTACAATAGGGAAGGTGTAGGGAGCACTTTGTGTTAAGCCCAGCCCAGGTCACGTTTTTTGTTTTAGGGGTTTTTTTTTGCGAGTTTGTTTTTTTGGTTATCCTTTCAACAACCTGATTTTCCAATGAAAAGAAGGAGTTTCACAGAGGTTCAGTCACCAATCCAAGGACACACAGCTTGTAAATGGTGGAGGTAGGATCTGAACCAGGTGAGCCCGTCATCATAGCAGAGCCCCCACAACCCCATGCCTGGCTGCCCAGCCTCCTCGCCTTTCTTTTCTCCTGCCACCTCCTGCACCTGGTGTGTCATCTCCACCTCCTGCCAGCCCACCCTGTATCACCAACATCTCAAAGTTCAGATAATGACTCAGCTCCTGCAGGAAGCCTCTCCCTGGGGACAGGAATCCCTCTTGTTCATCTCTGGGAAAAAAACAAAAGCCATGATGTCAGCGGCCAAACTGGCCCCTGCTTCACACAGGCCAGTGCCTTCCTGGCACATCCGGAGTCAAATCCAGACCCCTCCCCACAGCTGCCCAGGTCCGCCTTCCTGACCCCCTGCTCCCACTCTCTCCTCATTCACCCTGCTCCAGCCACCTGGGCCTCCTGGGGGGCTCCCCAAATGTGCCAGGTACAGGCACACCGCAGAGCCCATGCAGGTGTGGTGTCTGGAGCACAGTCCTTCACGGTATCCCAAGCCTTTTTCATGTCACTTGGGTCTCAGCTCAAAGGTCACCTCCTTAGAGAAGCCCACCCAACTACTCCCCCTGAAGTAGCTGTGGATCACCATCCAGGAGATCTTCAATTAATGTCTACTAGTGAGATAACAGCCCCATGTACTGGGTGGTTCCTATGCTTGGGCCAGTGTCTTCTAAGTATGGGCCAGAATGAACTCATTGCATGCTCAGAACAACCTGGATAATGTTATGATTTCAATTTGCAGAAGGGGAAACCGAGGCACGAGGGTGCGATGGGGAGACTGACATGCCCAAGCTCATGCTGCTGGTTGGGAGGGAAGTTGGAATGCAAACCCAGGCAGTCAGATGGATCCTTGGTCACCCCTACCCTCTCCCATGTGCTGTTTTGGGGGGCTCTGTCTGCCCCCCCCATTCTCCTTACCTCAGCCTGTCATATTCCTCCTATCTTGGACTGCTCAGGCTACCATAGCGAAATGGCATAGAGTGGGCAGCTTAAACAACAGACATTTATGCCCTGGCTGGTGTGGCTCAGTGGACTGAGTGCCGGACTAAAAGGTTGCTGATTCAATTCCCAGTCAGGGCACATGCCTGGGTTACAGGCCAGGTCCCCAGTGGAGGCCACGTGAGAGGCAACCACACATTGATGTTTCTCTCCTTCTCTTTCTCCCTCCCTTCCCTTCTTTCTAAAAATAAATAAATAAAATAATTAAAAAAAAAAAACAATAGACGTTTGTTTCTCCCACTTCTGGATGCTGGAAGTCCACAATCAAGGGTCAGTTCCTGGTGAGGGTTACTTCCTGATTTGCAGACGGGCCACTTTCTCTCTGCATCCTTACATGGTGGAGAGAGACTGATTCCTCTTCCTCTCCTTATAAGGCCACCAGTCCCACCCCAGGTACCCACCCTCATGACCTCATCCAACCCCAGTCACCTCCCAGAGGCCCCACCTCCTAAAATCATCCCACTGGGGGTTAGGACATCAGTATATGAGTTTGGAGGGAACACAAACATTTAGGTCCATGACATCTCCTATAAGGAAAGGGACCTTAACTCTGCACTCACCTCTCTCAAATGTCCCTCCCAGGTCCCGATCCATAATCCACATTCCAGCTACCACCCTGGGAGGGAACCCAGGATCTTTCCCTCCTGGGCAGACTAACTCCCCAACTTCCTGGAGCCTTGGTTTGCCCTCTGTCCACTGAGAACACCCCCCAAGTTTGCTCATAGGGGACTGGGGTTAAAAACAGGGTGTCCCAAGAAGCAGGGCTCATGTACTAGTGTGAGGCAAAAACTCAGTCATGATAAAAGATCATATTTTAGTGCAATTTTTAAAAATGCATGCACAAGAACATTTTCATGCTGGAGACATTTTCAAAATTAAATAAAATTGAGATAGCATCAATCATACGTGTTTTTCCTTTTGGCCTGGGCTCCCGTAGGGCCTGATGTGGTGCCGTTACTGATCCGTTCTGGTGGGAAATTTCAATATTCCATCATCGTGGATGTTGTAACATTTGTTTTCATTCAAACCATCACATAGAAAATATGATCTCTGTCTGGACTAGCGGTGACAGTTGCATAAACTTGTGACTATACACTGAACTGGACACTCTAAAAGGATGAATTCTATGGTATGTGAATTAATTCTTACTTTTACAGAGTGAAAATAAAAAAATATCTTAACAGTGAGTTTCGGGGGGCCCCCTTAAATTTTGTGCCTAAAATTTGCTGTCCTCAGTTAAAGAGGGCAAAGCAGGGCCTCAAAGATCGTGTTCAGGTCCTTCCTTTGCATCAGCCATAACAATCTTTCCACAGAGGCCAAGCTTTTGTCTGGGCTGTGCCCTCTGTCAGGAAAACAAATACTGGTCCTTCAGGGCTCACTTTGCTTTGTCTCACCCGTCTGACCTCCCTGACCCACATCCCTCCCCAGCCCTCTCCCTCTAGACTCCAAACATCCCGTCCTAACATCCTCCCCCATCTTGGAATACCTACAGTGTCTGGGAATATCCCTAGGAGGCTCCAGTTCTGCGCCCTTGAGCCAATAACACTGTCTTCCCCAGTCTCTGTTCCTTCCTTGGCAAACCTGGAATGATCACACCAGTGCTATCATGGGCACTGATGTAGAAACTGCTTACAAAATGTTTGCCATGTAGTAAGCACTCAGTAAACGTGTGTTCTTATTAATACATGCAATGCAATGCAACATTAATAAAAAGAGTAATTACCCTATGGGTTCTCATTTGCAAGGTGGGAGTGGATATGCCTGCTCTTCTGCCTAGGCAAGTCCCTGCCTCACACACTCTCCTGTGGGGGGCCCATGGGTCACCTGTCCTTGGGGTAGGCAGGGACATCCTTAGGGCTGGGCCTAGGGGAAAATGAGTGAGGTGTTAGCTTCACGAGCAAAATTTAAGGTGATGCCAAAAAACTTAGTCATCTAGGTATTTTCATGCAATAATAAAAAAAATCGGAATCGATGCAAAAAATAATCCACGATAAACTTAAAAAATCAAAATTGTAAATAAACAGGATCTGACCCTGCACCTGCACAGTTTACCTCTCTGGCCTTCCCTTAAGTCCTGTCTACAGTTTAAAATCTTGATGTTTTGTTCATCACGGGTGGGTTTTTTGGGGGGCATAAGTATTGATTTTTTAAAAATATATTGCATTAAGCCCCGACTGGCTAGCTCGGTTGGTTAGAGCAACGTCCCCAGGTGTCAAGGGCCAAGGTTTCAGGTTCAATCCCCAATCAGAGCAGGTACAAGAAACAACCAATGAACACATATAAATAAGTGGAACAACAAAGCAATGTTTCTCTCTCTCTCTCTCTCAAATCAATAAAATAAAATATTGCATTAGGATATTATTAAATGCATATGTCAAGTATTGCGTATATAAAATATTGCACTGTCATCGGAGTCCCAGCCCTCCTCACCCCCGCAGCCGCCCTAGCTGGTCTATCTCTTCCTGGCTTTGGGCGCAGAGACCCAGATCGACCATTAGGTGGCGCCGCCACGCCTCTCAGTGCCCGGGACCTTTTGAGGCTCTAAGGTGGGTGGTGAGGAGGCGTTGCGATGCGTCAGCTGAATCGCGAGCCGGGGAGTCTCGGGAACCGAGAGTTGGGGCTGAGGCCAGACCCCAGGCTGGCGGGGAGGGGACACAGCTGTGAGTCACCCGGGAGTCCTCGATCGCCTGTGGGAGACAGTCCCCCGCGAGCCTGCCCGCCTGGCTCGTGAACTGCCTTCGCAGGGAGACTGTGAGAAACAGTCCCTGCGTGCACTGATTCCTGGTGCACACGTGTGGCTCCAAGAATAAGTACACGGAGGCTTGAGGCAGCGGCAGCCTCACCAAGGCTCAGTTTCCCCTTTTGCACCGTGCAGATAAAGTGTGACCCCTGCTTCCTGGGTCCTTGAGGATTAAATGAGCCATAATACAGGGAGCCTGGTACACTACATACTCAATACAAATCAGCGCCCACCCCAGACGGAGGAAATAAAAGTGGCGACCATCACTGTAAGGGGACCCTAGGTGACAGTGTGCTGAGCAAGCAAGAACCATTTTCCCCAGGCTTTCTCTCCGACCTTGATTTCTCCCCAGGCCAGGTGTCCAGGTGCTGTCAAATGATGGAACGCGAGACGCCGGCAGGGGGCGTACAGCGCACTAAGACCAGAGCCTCAGACGCACGCCCTACCCTGAAAATCTCCTCGAGTGGGAAGAGGGCGCCATGGCTCGTTACTAGGGCGCCTAGGACTTTGCAGCCCCTGCTTCTGGGGACCTCGAGGTGGCTTTCCGCGACCACCTAGTGACATTTATTCAGTGCTTACTGTGTACCCCTTATTTTATATAATGCTTCCTGCAACCCAATGAGGCCAGAGTGCGTTCCCGTAGGACAGGTGGGGAAACAGGCGGATCTTCGCAGCCCCTAATTGGGGATCTCGAGGCTGCCTCCCGCGACCACCACAATTAATTAAGCGCTTATTGTGCACTTTTTTTTAACGCTTCCTCCAACCCAAGGAGGCCAGCATTGCTTGCCCATTAGACAGGTAGAGACACAAAGGCCCAGAGAACTTATGGCACTCATCGCCTAAGGGTCCCGCAGCCTCGGGAAACCCACCACCATCACCCGGGAGGGATCAGCCTGCAAGCAGAATCTTCTCCCCTTACAAGACCCTAGCACAACCTGGGAAGGCGCAGGCCGGGGATTCTCCGGGGGACTGGGAGGGGATTCCAGGCCCCCCTCGAAAGTCCGGGCCGCCTCGCGCGCTGGAAATCCCGCGCGCGCCCCGAAACGCGGCGCGGCTGCCGGGAAATCAGGAGAAAAAAACTTCTGCTTTTTTTCTTTTCTTGGCACTCACGCAACCCCGCGCCCTCCTCCTTGCTCTTGCCCCCACGTGGGACGCCCCAGCGCTGAGCCCCTCCCCTTCCCCGCCTCAAACCAATCGCCTTTGTCGTTAGCCAATGGGCGGGGCGAGTGGAAGTTGAGGCTACGCCCCTGTTTGCTAAGCCTCTAAAAGGCGCCGCTGCCGGCGGCGGCGTCAGATCGCCTGGATTATTCCTGCTGTGGATTTCGCTGCTTTTTCCTACTGTCAGGAGGATTTCGCTGCCTTCCGAGCGCTCGGGTTCCATAGCAAGGTTTTGGGCTCTCCGGCTTTGGATTTTGCATTTTCTCCCTTGGGACTGTCGTGGGCTGCTTTTCACTGTGGATTATAACTGCAACATGACTCTGGAAGAGCTGGTGGCGTGCGACAACGCAGCACAGAAGTAAGTAGACTGATGTTGTCCGGGCCAGGCGGGGACCCGAGGGTCTGGTGATCGGCCGGGAGCTCACCCCCTTTTCCCCTACCCCAGGATGCAGACGGTGAGCGCCGCGGTGGAGGAGCTGCTAGTGGCTGCGCAGCGCCAGGACCGCCTCACCGTGGGGGTGTACGAGTCGGCCAAGCTGATGAATGTGTGAGTCAGACCCCAACCCCCGGCTGGGCGCGGGTGGGGACCCCCCTCCGCTCTGCACGCTCTCTGCTGCACCCTTCTCTTGCACGGGGCTGGGGCCTCTCCAAGAGTTCTCACTAGAAAACCACTCTGGCTTTTTTTTTTAAGTTGATTTTTAGAGAGAGAGAAAGGAAGGGGGAATGTCAATTTGTTGTTCCACTTATGCATTCGTTGGTTGCTTCTTGTATGTGTCCTGGCTGGAGATCGAAAGGAAACCTTGGTGTATGGGGATGGCACTGTAACCAACTGAGCTACCCAACTGGGTTACCTGGCCAGGGCTTGAACCTCTTTGCTTTCGGTGGGGGCAGGGGGCTGCAGTGTCCTGAGGCTGCATGATTTGCAGACAACCTCATTATTTTCCTGCCTTACCTTCCCTAGTACTTTGAACTGTCTGTCTTCCTCCTACCCTTCCAGCTGCATGCACACAGCTGTCCCCTGCACACCTGCACTTCCTTTTCGTTTTTGCAAACTCCCCTGTGCACTGTGGCCCCTTCCCAGGCCCCCAGCTGACCTGTCCCCTTCTTTTGGCTCTCTCAGTGACCCTGACAGTGTGGTCCTGTGCCTGTTGGCCATTGACGAGGAAGAGGAGGATGATATTGCCCTGCAGATCCACTTCACGCTCATTCAGTCCTTTTGCTGTGACAACGACATCAACATTGTCCGGGTGTCTGGCATGCAACGCCTGGCACAGCTGTTGGGGGAGCCAGCGGAGACCCAAGGCACCACTGAGCCCCGAGACCTGCACTGCCTCCTGGTCACGGTGAGCTGGGCGCACTGGGTCTGCCCCACCCCCGCACCTGGGCTTTTGTTTGTCAACAAAGTTGAGTTGGCCAGTCTTGCACCAGCTCAGTGCTTAGCTACGCTAGGCACGTAGGCACGTCCCGTGGACAGCCCCATCCGAGCCTCGTCACCCAGCAAGCTATTTTGAGCCAGCCTGTTTTCCCCACAGGGGCCCTGGGAGAGGGAGGCTAGGCTCCCCGCACACTCCTGGGGCTCCCACTGAAACCCATCTTTTCCTTCTCCCACAGAACCCTCACACAGATGCCTGGAAGAGCCACAGCCTGGTGGAGGTAGCCAGTTACTGTGAAGAGAGCCGGGGGAACAACCAGTGGGTCCCCTACATTTCCCTCCAGGAGCGCTGAGACCCCTCCCAGCATCAGAACCTGTTGGAGGAGTTGCTGCCGGGAAAAAAAATAAAATAAATATTTGACCCCCCTCCCCCCCAGAACAACCCCCAAAACAAACTAACCCGTGAGACCATTGGGGGCAGAATCCTTGGAGACTGGAGACAAGGAGAGGGGAGTGCATGGCCACCCCCTGGGCGGTGAGCCTGGAACAGCGCCAGTGGTGGCCACCGTGAGAGGAGGAGAGGGGAACTCAGGCCAGAAGGAGAGGGGACCCTGGAGCTCAGGCCTTGTGACAGAGCAGAAGCTGCAGTGGGGAAGGGCCTGGACTCCACACTTCAGGGTGGGGTGAGACCAGTGGCATCCCCCACCCTTCTTGAGGCTGGAACTGACATCTTCAAACAGGCCTTGGTTGACGAGGGTCTGCAACCCTCGCCAGGACTAAACTTTGGAACTTGGGAACTGGGGCTGATGTTGCTCTGTACCCATGAACTCCCAGTTTGCAAACTAAATAGACAATCTATTTTGTTACTTGCACTGTGACTTGAACCACTGAGAGAGACCGGAAGCTTACAGATGCATACATCTATTTTACTTCTAGATGATGGCCTTGTAATAAATTTCTAAAGCTTCTGAGTTCTTGTGTTTGTGCTGCCTTGGAGAGGGACCGGGACCCCGCCCCCCCACCCAACACACTGCAGCAGCCCTGCCCCCAACCCCTTCTGCAGGCTCACCAGGAAATGTTACTTAAGTCCCTGTTAGCAGCTCCAGGCTCCTTCGCAAAAACAGTGCCTCTTCTCTCTGCAGCCGGCGCCACCCAAGTCCAACAAATCTTTGCCTCCTTTTTTTCTCTCCCTCCTCCTGCCCTGTAGCAATTAAAAGACCGGTTTATTACGAAACCTGGCCGCCGTGCCACTGCTGTTACAGGCTGTGCTGGAGCCAACCCCAAGCTCTGGGCACAACAGACGACGTAGGGTGGGGGGGACTGGAGCCCCCGCCTGCCCTGGCACCACCGCAGCCCAAGGTCCAGAGAGATCAGGGGGGCATCTGCGACCACACAGCAAGGCTGCCTCAGAGATACCTCTGGGCTGGCTTGGATCTTGCAGGAAGACTTCTGGTGATCTCCCAGGGTGTGCCTACCTCCTGGGCCTTCTCCCTACCAGAATGGGCCTCTTCACTGCACTAAATTAAAACAAACAAAACAACAACAACAACAACAAGACACACCTTTTTTCACCCTGAACTAAAATCTACAAGCAGAAAAATACTGCAGGAAGTCTTGCTCCTGGCCCAGCTGGGTTTGGCACGTTACTGCGTTTTGCCTCTAAACCGAAACTGTAGGGGCGGCTGCCTCTTTGTTCTCCCTCAGTTACTGTGCTGGCTCCCCCTGCCCTGGGCTGGGAGCTGGGAGCAGCCTCAGTTGGAGGGGTGGGCTGGTGCCTGGGCAGCCTTGCCTCCTCTATGCCATGCGGTCTGGCCTGAGAACTGGGGCGGTGGAGGCAGGCAGCAGGGGAAGGAGGGGGGGTGTCCAACCACAGGCCGAGACCTTTCCACCTAGCCCACGTGGGCGTGTGAGGAAAACCCCCGGCAACCCCCAGGAGTCATGGGGCTGGGGGAGCCCCTTGAGGGAGGAGGGAAAGAAAGAAAGAGGGGGAAGTCCCAGAGAGGGCTAGGGGCGGGATTCCTTCAAGGGTTAGGAGGAAGGGAAAGCACAGGTGGGGACGAAACCTTGAGTGAATAGGGAACCTGAGTGGAGGAACAGAGAAACACCTGTGTACAGGGTGGGGCTATTCTAAGAGGAGGGACCCAAGCCCCGCAGGGATGGAGTGGGTAGCACAAGAGTTATTGGGGGGAGGTGGGAGGACCCAGAGCGGCTAAGGGAGGGGGCTGAAGTAAATCCCTGTAGGGGATGAGAGAGAGGAGTGGGGAGACTTCAGCCCCCAGAGGATGGAAAGGGTACTCCAAGGGTGTGTGAAGGGTAGATGGGGGAGATCCCTGAGATGGAGCTGGAGAGGGGGGAGGAGAGGCGGAGGGATCCCCTGAGGTTGGGGGGTGGTACTAGCAGGGACAAAGCTCAGCCCAGCCGGGCCTGGAACTCAGGCTCTCCCTGCCAGGTCAGCTCTTCCCAGGGAAGCATATCCCCACTGGTTCCACCCATTGGCTGGCCCGGGCCTCTCTGTCCGCATGGTGACCCTGACCATCCAGAAGGGCATAGTGACCTTTGACCCTCTCATCCCTAGGCCTCCAGTGTAGTAGGGGCAAGACCCCAGGCTTCTGGGCCCCAAGGAAATATAGGGAATGGGTGAGACTCCAGCTGTGTGACCCGAGGCCAATTCCTTAACCTCTCTGTGCCTGTTTCCCTCTCTGCAAAATGGGGATAATAATGCTACCTACTCAGAGGTTGTTGAGGTCCAATGAAACATATATTCCTTTGATCAGCACCTCCTATGTAGGAAGTATAAAAAGGATTCACCAGTATTACTAATACTACTATTATCAGTGCTATTACACCCCTGCATGTCCAAAATCACCTCTAATCTTCTCGCAGCTGTCCTGTGAGCCAGGCCAGTGGGGACCAGGGCAAGGCCTTCGTGCAAAATTTAGAAGAGCAGCCTCCAAAAATTGAGTCAGCAATATAAAGACTATTTTTATTGTTGTTTTTTTTTTAATAAAGAGAAGGAGAGAAATATCAATCTGTGGCTGTGTCTCACATGCCCCAACTAGGAACCCAGCCCACAACCCAGGCACGTGCCCTGACTGGGAATTAAACCAGTGACCCTTTGGTTTGCAGGCCATCACCCATCCCATTGAACCACACCAGCCAGGGCATAAAGAATATTTTTAAGTGCTACTTTATAAACTCAAATGTACCCACCTCCCTCCCCCAAACAAGAGAAAGAAAGCTCCGTGATTGATTAAATTTTAAATCAAGATAAGATCAACATTGCTGATTTTTCCTTTTGCCTCAGGCTCCAGTGCCTCTCAGCTGGCCCTGCCCCACTTCTGTCTCATTTAAACTTTGGATATTTGGTTTGCAGGTGGAGCAGTGAAGGCTCAGGGGGAGGTCTGACTTCCCCGGACCCCGAAATCTGTGTGCAGCATCAGCACGCACGCGGAGGGCCGTGGCTCCTATGAGTGGTTCTCCCATTACTATTACTATTACTGTCTCATTGTTGCTGTCATGAATAACAGTATTGAGGTTTCCTGACTGAACCCGAGGATGTCCAGAAATCAGCTTCAAATGCTGTATTTTGCTGAGTTAATAACAGCACTTATTCCCTGGCTACAAATATCTTTAACCTTGATGCAGCCGCATGAGGATAGTGCTGTTGTCCCATTTTCCAGAAGAGGAGACTGAGGCCCAGAGTAGAGGCCAGGAGTCTTGCACTATGGATAGCTGGCTAGTCAGCCCCTGGGGAAAACCCAGAGTGATGGAATGAGCAGAGCGCACCACCCCCAGTTCCTCCCTCTGACACCAGAGTTCATTCTGGGCCTCGAAGAACTTGCCACAGGTTATCAGGGCTCAGGCCTGGCTGTAGGTGATTGCCCTGGGCTCCCACCACTGGGGGCTTTGCAACCTCATGAGGAGGAGGTAGGCAAACATGCTTCCCTAGCTGGGGTAGCTGGGGTGCGTGCTCACCTTGGAGTACCCATGCTGCTTCTGCTTACCCCTACACTCTCATGCAGGTACACATCCTTCTGTGCAGATGTACGCATACCTGGAGCCATGCACTAAGCTTCCCAAACGCCATGCACACTGTCACCCACTCAGGTGCACCATGCATCCTAATCTCCTAGGGCCAGCTGCTTAGCTTCTCTGAGCTACCCTTCCACGCCTGTTCTGTAGACACACTGCCTCTCTTGAGCATATGTCCACATGCATGTCCATGCAAACGTGGACACAGAATCACCCACATGGTGACTGGTGTGTAAATACACCAGGCATCAAGGGTTTATAGGATTGTAGCTATTTCTTTGAACCCTCTCTGCCTGGGGAAGGGAAGATGGCCTTGTGAGTATGTCATGAAGCATGTCGCACATCCCTGGACTTGGGGACCCCTTATGACGGGCCAGAGGTGAGACAGAGAGAGGACAGCAGTGTTGGGAGGAGCAATATAAAAATCACTGACTGGTCCCTGGGCCAGCCCTTCCACTCTGCTGTTTCTCCGTCTTCGCCACAACCCTACAAGACAGTTAGTACCTACGTTTGACAGAAAGGGAACACAAGTGCTCAGAGAGGTGCAGCCACTTGCCCAGGGTCACACAGCTGGAGGGTGGCAGAGTTAGGGGCCAAAAGTCAAGGCCTGTATGATTCAGAGTTAGGACTTTATTCATACTTATATATAATGGAGATATGTACCATAAAGTAGTTCATGTACATAAAATTCACCCCTTTAAAGGGTAATTCAGTGATTTTTAGCGTACTACACAAAGTTATGTACTCATCACCACTAGCTAGTTCTAGAACATTCCATCATCCCAAAAGGAAACCTCATGAGCAATCCACTCCCAGCTCCACCCCAGCCCCCGACAACCATGAGCCCACTTTCTGTCTTTGTGGATTGGCCTGTTTTGGGCCTTTCTCGTCAGTGGAATCCTATGTTCTGTGGCTGCCTTCACTTACTCAGTGTTTGGGGGTTCACCCAGGGGGTAGCATGTGTCACCCGCAGGGCCTGCATCTGTGGCCCCCAGTGTGTGTGCATTAGCACCCTCCTGTGCAGACAGGATGCATAGGACTCGCTGAGTCACGAGCACGGTTTCCAGTCAGCAAGCACCCCCCCACACACACCTGCTCCCGGACACTGCCTGTGCACCTGGCCCTCTAACCTCCTGGCTGTACATGCTGATCCTGCTGCCTACTTCCCCCACCCTCCCCCACACCTTTCAAAATCCCCCAAGCAAAATCCTACTCTCCTTTTGGTCTCATCAGTTGTCTCCTCCTCAGGGAAGACCTCCAGACAGTCCCCTTGGAGCCTATGTCCAACTCTGCCCTGGCACCTCCCCCATCTGTAATGACATATTTGTGCTGCCGTCACCAGCTTCTCGCCTGTGTCCTGTGTGAGGCTGCAGACTCCAAGAGGGTTGAAAGAGGGTCTGTTCTTCTCACCCCAGCCCCAAGTGGCAGAGCTCAGGGTTTGGGACCTGGGTCGCACGTCATAAATGAGACCCGAGTCATTTACAACTAGGGATTGACCCATCAATGACCTCCTTCCCCAGGACAGATTGTTTTGTCCCTAAAGGACACACGCTGGCCTGCCAAGGGCTGGGTCCTGGCCAGATACAGTGACACAACCCAGCACAGGGAAGCTAGAACCGGTCCCTGTGGAGGCGGCTGGCCACGTGCCCTTTGGCAAGTTGCTCCACCTGTTTGGACTCAGTCTCCTTACCTGTCCAATGGGGAGTCTGGTGGGAGTGACCACCTCTCAGGGCTGTTGTGAACATCGAACCAGTGAAAATATTTCAGGCATTCAGAACAGTGGGGAGCCTTCTAGAGTGGTAGCTGTTATTATGTGAGTTGGTATTCGACTGTTTATGATAATTTCCACCCTGGACTCAGTGTCTGCCTGTCTACCTGTGTGCTTCTAAGTAGGACTAGTCTGTAATCTCTCCTTGCAGCCGGGGTTCACGAGCGAAGATCTGTGCCACTGTGGGGGCTCATGGCCATGCATGTGTGCATGTGGCTGGGCTCAAATTCCTCAAGTCCCCAGAGTGAGGCTGAGCTCCCGGAACTCCTGACCAGCTGGGTCCCGTGACTCCCTCCACCTCCACCCCTCCCGCTTCACCCCAACTGAGAGATGCTGGTTCTACAGGAGGTTCAGCATCTCCTGGACAAGTGAAGTGGCCCCAGGGCCTAACCTTCAGGGAGGCAGCAGCTGTGTCTGGTGGCTCGAGGACTGTTTATTCTAAGCAGTGGGCATGGAAAGCCATGTGTACGCACGCAGGTACTCAGGTACTTGCAGGTACTCAGACTTGCAAACAGGCATGGACGCACACACGCACACGCTATTGTTCTCACCCTCCCGAATACCCACTGAATGGGTTTCCTGGGGCAGCCGTAACACGGAACCACCGGCTGAGGGGTCCCGGTTGTAGAGGCCAGGAATCCGAGATGAAGGTGTAGACAGGGCTGGTATCCTCCGAGGCCCTGAGGGAAGATATCTCCAGGCTGCCCATGCTGCCGGTGGCCTCTGATGTTCGTTGGCGTGTAGCTGTTGTTCTCCTGTGTCTTCACGTGGACTGCCCTCTCGGTGTGTCTCTGTGTCCAAAGGTCCTCTTCTCAGGACACCAGTCGTACTGGATCGGGGCCTAGCCCGCCCTTCCTCATGACCGCCTCTTAACTCGATCATCTGCAAAGATACCAACTCCAAATAAGGTCCCATTCACAGGTGAGAGAGGGCAGAGATTTTATCATCTTTTCTTTAAGGTTTTATTTATTTATTTTAGAGAGAGCGGGAGGGAAGGAGAAAGAGAGGGCGAGAAACATCAATGTGTGGTTGCCTCTAGCACACCTCCTACAGGGGACTTGGCCCGCAACCCAGGCACATGCCCTGACTGGGAATCAAACCAGCAACCTTTCGGCCCACGGGCCGGTGCCCAATCCACTGAGCCACACCAGCCGGGGCCAACTTTATTATTTTTTTTGTCAATTACAGAATCTGTTTATTTTTTATTTTTTAAACATTTTTATTGTATTGTTCAAGTACAGTTTTCTGCCTTTTCCCCCCAGCCCTGATTTTAATTTTTTAAAATATTTTATTTATTTATTTTAGAGAGAAGGAGAGAAACATCGACATATAAGAGAAGTATCAGTTGATTACCTCTCGCATGCCCCCAGCCAGGGACCTGGCCTGCAACCCTGGCATGTACTAGGGACTAGTCATGGATTGGCATGGACCCCAACCGGGAATCCAACCGGTGGCCTTTCTGTTTGCAGAACCCACTGAGTCACACCAGTCAGGGAGGGCTTCATCATCTTTTGAGGGGACACAATTCAACCTATAACGCCTGCCCCCCGAACACCCAAACATATACTGCTGTACACATGTGGAGATGCTGGAGCACGGGGGCTCACAATGACAGACCAGCACACAGGTGAATGTGCCAGCAGGCACCTCCCTTTGTCTTATTCCCCCAATATCAGTACAGGCCCTTGTACATGGCAGGGGTCCGGTAAATGAGGAGCAAAAACATGCCTGCAGTCACAAGTCCCAGACACACAGCTACACCAGCTCTCGTCCGGCCCCTTTGCTGAGGGACCAACTTCATGGTCCTTCCTGCCTATCCAGAGGGTGTCTGGGTAGGGAAAGGCCACAGGACAACTGTGGGGTGTTGGGAATTGCCACAGGCAGCCTCTGGGTTGCTAGGGGGACTGCGGCAGCACCTCCAAGGCCTGGTTCTCAGAGCTCAGGTTTGAAGGGAAGCAATCAAGGAGCACACGCTGTGAGTGCCGGAACTGCAAAGTCTGGGAACGTTGTCCCCTGCAGCTGTGCAACCACGGCGCGTCAGAGACCTGCACTGTGGTCCCCGCATCCTCAGTGCAGAGAGGTGGGCACCCACGTGGACGTGTGTGCCAGTGACTAACAGCCTTGCAGTTATCTAGGGGCCCATGGTGACCAGCAGTCACCTCCAGATGACCCAGAGTGACACACAGCCCTTGTGACACCCCTCCCCCAGGGATGACAGGCCAGGGAGAAGGCAGACACGGTACAGACTCAGGCAGAAGCTCCATCTGGAGAAGGGGCAGGGGGATTTCCTTTGGCAGCCCCTCCCTGTTCTTTCCCTTCATTGTTCCTTCCACTTGTTCCCACCCCACCCCCTCCTCTTGGGCGCCAAAGGTTCCCAGGCTCCGGGGCACGGGTGCAGTGTGGTGAAGCGCGTGTCTGGGCAGCCGAAGACCCTCTTGCATACCGGGTCTCGTGCGCCGCCCCCTGCGTCAGCACACACGTTTTGAAGCGCGCCTGCAACCACATGCGTGCTCGCGTGGGGAGGTGTTTGTGCCGCAGCATATACATCAGGCGCACCATAAGTGCCTTTGGGATAGCAGCAGGAGTGAGGGGCAGAGTTCAAGCCACACAAGGAGGGGCAGCCGCAGAGCTTCGGATTCGAATCTGGTTTGGCTCTTACTAGCTAGTGTCGCACTGGGAAGCGTGACTCAGTTTCTCCATTCAAGGAGAAAGGGAAAGTCTCATCGCCCTCCCAAGTGGCGACGTGAAACCAGATAATGCACGGAAGCGCTTAGCACAGAACTGGCCTTGAGAACTCTCATTACGCCTTCCTTCCATCCCGCCCCCTAGCCAGACACTCTGGGGGTGGAGAGGGGCGCTGACCCAGGCCCCAGACACCCCTCCCTAGCAGGCAGGAGTCCCGACTTCCTCGGTCTCTAAATTGGATAATTGGAGACAGAGGCGGCTGTGCGGGAGACAGAGAAATCCCCGAGTGGGCGAAGTGCAGGGGCCTGCCCTCCTAGTTTCTCCACGTTTGAGGCCCCGATCCTCACCAGCGCACCGCGGGTGCGCCCCGGGCGCGCAACCGGTGTGTTCGCGAGCCCCCAGGGCCGGCCCCCCGACCCCTTCCCGAGCCCGGCGGTGCCAGCCTCTCTCTGGTGCCCGCCAGGCGCGGTGTCTACCGCCGCCTGGGGCGGGGGAGGGGATGCGCGCCAGCGGCGGCCCCGGCGGCGTCTCCCTCCTCTAGCCCCTGGCGGCGG
Source organism: Phyllostomus hastatus (assembly GCF_019186645.2). Classification (NCBI taxonomy): domain Eukaryota; kingdom Metazoa; phylum Chordata; class Mammalia; order Chiroptera; family Phyllostomidae; genus Phyllostomus; species Phyllostomus hastatus. Next base: position 3,624,337 of record NW_025333640.1, on the reverse strand, counting down.
GCGGCTGGGCCGAGGGCGGGGCGTCTGAACACACCCTCCTTTTGTGCGCGGCGCCTTCCCCCGGCTGCCTGGCGCGCAGGGCCAGGGCACTGCGCCAGGGCCCGGAATAGCCTCCCTGCCCTGCCGGCCGCCCCACGCCCTGCTGGAGCCGCCTGACCTGCCTGGCCGGGCGCGGGGGTGAGGAGGCTGGGCGGCGTGGCACGGGACTCGGTGCGTGCTCAGCTGCACGGGGCTGCACCACCAACGGCCTTCGAGCAGCAAGGCCTACTGGGAGGGCAGCCCCTCTGCTGGGTGCAAACGCCCAATGTGCTGGCCTGTCTGTAATGCAGCCCCTACTATGTGCAGACCCCTACCTACACACAATCGCCCAGCGTCAGCCCCCTGTCTGTGAACAGCACCTACTGTGTAAAGCCCCTCTCTCCCATGCAAAGCCTACTGTGTGCAGCTGCTCTGCTGGGTGCAAACACCCACTGTGTCAGGCAGGCCCCTACCCTTTCTCTTCCTGCAGGGCATACTGTATGCAGACCCCCCCCCGCCAACATGGAAACACCCACTGTGTCAGTCTCCTCTTTGTACAGTGCCCACTGTATGCAGCCCCTGTGCAGGACGCAAACGCCCACTATGTGCAGACCACTGCCTGCATCCAAAGTCTTCATGCACACCCCTCCCACATACAAACACCCATGTACAGACGTCAGCCCACAGGCAAGACCCGCCTCGTGTAGGCCCCCACCTGCCTACAAACACCTACAGAGAATAGACACTCTCCCATGTGCAAATGCCACTGTGTGCAGACACTGACATTCAAACACCCACTGTGTATAGCACCTGAGTGTGCACACGCCCACTGAGCACAGGCACAGACACTGTCAAACACCCATTAATGGCAATATTCCATACTTTGAAATGCCCCGGTCTGTGGAAACACCCACATGCAGGTAAAAACCCTAGTGCGTGTACACCTGCATTCTGACATGCACACCTGTGGTCATCAGGATATTGCAAACATTTCCCAAATTCAAATGTTCGCTGTGCACAGCCCCTGTGCCTGAAAATCCCCACTGTGTGCAGAGGCCCACGCGAGCACCCAACCCTCTCCAAGGGTCACGTGCACATGCCTTGACTCCACCTGCAGACTCTGCTCTGCTGGGCTCTCCTCTGGGTCTGACTGCGAGGGGCTCTGAAGGTGGGGAGGAAGTGGGTTGCACATCCCTTGCATTGTGTGAGTCTGTGTGCAACGGCTGGGGGCTGGGCCTCCTGGGGCCTTCCTGGTGCAAGGGCAGGCAGGCTCTGTGGGCAGGATGCCAGCGGGTGGCTTCCCTGAAACTGGGCACAGCAGCCGGGAGAGGTTTCTGTGCCACCCAGCCCCACCTGGCCCCAGGCACTCTCGGCAGATGGGCAAGGCAAGCAGACAATGCCAAGGATGAACCAGGCCCCAGCCTGCACATGCCTGCACAGGAGCCACGGTGGACCTGTGCATACACACCTGTGTGCATGCATGTGCAAACTCTGTTCCCCACAGGCCAACATGTGTACTTGTACAAACACACAGACTCGTTCTTGTGTGTTGCATGTGAACCACATGACACAGGCAATGGCCCCAGTGGTTCATATTTACACTGAGGCTTCACAGACAGAGAATTTTGTCTGCGTTGCTCATTGTGTGTCTTAGCACCTGACAACTGGCGCTCCATAAATATTTCTGGAGTGAACCAGTGAAAAAGGGACATATCATTTTACAGCTATGTACTGAGTGTCTACATGTGCCGGGCACTTGGAGATCTGGGAACAACAAAAAGGTCCTTGGACCGACATCATAGACGTGTACACAGGGCTAAGAATAAGCTCACAGCTGCACACACCTGTGAGTACATGCACACGTTGATCAGGAAACATGCAAATCCACTTTAATTCATTCACCTGCAGAAACCGGAGTCAGGTGTGCACACCCAACCCTCGAGGACACTGGACACGTACACATTTTTGTGACCACCGTTTTTCAAAACTCTCTTTCTCCCTGCCTGCTGCTGGTGTACTTCAGTTAGCCACCCCTCTGGGCCTTCCCTTTAGAGGCCACTGGGTATCCAAGCCCGGGTTCCCAGTGGTCAGTTATGTCACCAGGTGCACCTCTCCCCAAATCCTGCCTGGAATTTCTACCATTTGAGCTCCTTCTAAGACTTAGGATGTTTCCACGGAAGGTTGGTGGGATCAGAGTTGTGCAGGATGCTGGCTTAGAGGAGCGGCTCCTGGGTACCCCCAGAACACCCTGTTTTACAGCCTGGGAAACTGAGGCCCAGGACACTGTGAGAAGCAAACACCCTGCTGAGGCCTCTCTTCCTTCTCTTGTAGCCATAAACAGTAGGTCCCCAGGTCTGGGCTAAAGGCCTATGGTAAGGACAGGAAGCTGGGGACGGCCTGTGGAGGGGGGAGGAGTCTGTCTGGGTTCTGGAGACAGACACAGAGGCAGGTTGACCTTGCAGACAGACACACACAACACACAGAGACCTAATCTGGGACACGTAGACACTCATGGCCCATCTGTGGCAGATGCTCCTTCCCTAGCCTCCAGATGGCCCTTGCCCTGCCCAGGGCGGGGTGGAGGAGCTGTGTGTGTTTGGTGTATGTGTAGGTAACATGCATTTGTATGAGTGTGCACATGTGTGTTTGCATACATATTTATAATTATGTGTGTGTGTAGGTTTGTGTAAATGTCTGTTTTGGTGTGTGTGAGCACATGCATGTGTTTCTATGCACATTTATATGTATGCACATGCACATGCTTGCACACCGAGTGTTTTGAGCATGTGTGTTGGCAGGGAGACCCCAGTGCTCCAGGTGTCCCCAGCATCCAAACTGGGGATCCAGTTTCTTAGGGCCTGGAGCAGCTTGTACACACACAACCTCACTGATGACGATGGCCATCATTTCTTGTTTCTTTATGAGGTATGGGGCATTTTCCTAAACATCTTACATTTATTTTTTTTTAAAGGCTTTATTAATTTATTTCTAGAGAGAGGAGAAGGAAGGGTAAAAGAGAGGGAGAGAAACATCAATGTGTGGTTGCCCCCTGAGTGGCCCCCGCCAGGGTCCCGCAGCAACCCAGGCACACCCCCCAGGTATGCACCCAACTGGGAACTGAACAGGAGACCCCCTGGTTCACAGGCTGGCACTCAATCCACTGAACCACAGCAGCCAGGACATACATTTATTTTTTAAAGCTAGGTTTACTAATTTACAAACAGTAACTCCGTACCCTTTAGATGCACACTTTGACAAGTCCCAACAGACGCAGCCATGGAAACCTTAAACCTTGTATGATCAAGACTCAGAGCAGGTCTACCACCCTGGGAGTCCACTTCGCCCCTTTGTGGGGTCAGTGCCCTCTCCCCATTACCAGCCCCTGCAACAACCAATCTCCCAGGTCCCCATAATTTGGCATTTTCCAGAAAGTCACATAAATAGAATCACACAGTATGCAGCCTTTCCAGTTAGTTCTTCAAACTCAGCAAAATGCATTCAAGACCCAGCCTTGTTGTTGCATATATGAGTACCTTGTTCCTTTTATAAAAATAGAGCTATAATTCACATATCGTAAAATTCACCCTTTTAAAGTGTACAATTCAGTGGTTTTTAGTGTAGTCAGAGTTGTGCAACCATCACCTCTAATTCCAGAACATTCCATCACCCCAAAGAAGCCCCATCCCCATCAGCAGTCACCCCCTCCCCCAGTCCCTGACAACCACAAACCCACTGTCTCTCTGTGGAGTTGCCTGTTTGGACATTTCATATAAATGTAACCACACACTGTGTGGCATTGTGTACCTGGCTTCTCTCACTTCCAAGTATTTTCAAGGTTAGCTTGTTTCTCTTCATTTGCTGACTAGCATTCCATCCTATGGATGGACCCCAGTTTACCTGTTCAGCTAGGAATGGAGACCTGGGCTGTTTGCAGTTTTGGTTTGGGGGTGGGGGGGAGAATAAAGCTGCTGCGAGTATCCACCTGGGGTCTTGGTGTGGACCTCTTTCCACTTCTCTTGGGTCGTACCTAGGGTTGGGATTACTGAGTCTCATGATGAGTAAACACCTATGTTTATTAATTTTATTAATTCATTCATTCCTCATAATCTAGGATGTAAGTACTATTATTAGATCCATTTATAAATAAGAAGAGTAACTTTCCCACAGATCACACACACAGAGCAGACAGAAATACTGCCCCGAGCACCCACCGGAGGCGGGCTGTGCATATGCCCAAGGCTCGCCGGTGGCTGTCAACCCCACACGCCTGGAACAGATGCTGGTGGGGCCTGCAGACCCAGACGTGCTACAGACACACTGTGATTTGTTCATCTTTCCAGCCATCCCGTCTCGTCCTGACAGTAATTAGCTCCCAGACTGACGGGGAGACAGTGAACAGGCTCGGAGTCATCACCCCACGCCCACAGGCCATGGGCACTGGGCCGTGGTGTGTCCAGGCTGGACGCCCTCCTCTCCACCCCAGATATTACAGACAGGCCCCAGAGAGTCAGACCAGGGTTTTCCAGCCCCTTCCTAGAGCTAGCCACGGTGCTTTCCACGCAGGATCTTGTCTCAAGGGTTGCCGGCGTGCACTCACAGCCGCCCCCCCCCAACCCAAGCACCCCAAGCATGCCTATGCATCGAACTGAAACGGTGTTTGTCCATGTGGGCGCCCCAGGCACTTCGCAATCGTGGAGCTCGAGCAAGCGGGGCCGGGTGCGCGTGGAGAGGGTCACCCGCACCCGGCCGGCGTCGGGGTGGGGCCCCGCGCTAGCAGCCCCACCCCCACGCCTGCCCTAGCGCAGGCCCGGAAGACCTGCGGCAGCCGGCGATGGCGTCACAGGTTTCCACTGGGGCCCCCGCGCGGAGGCCGGGATTCCCTGACATAGGAACGCCCGTGACGGCGGCGCCAGCCTGCTTCGGCTGCAGGGAGGCTGGACTCGGCTGGCGATGACATCAGCCTCTGCGTTTCTGGAGCCGGGCTTGGCGGGGGAGGGGGAACTGGAGAAACTAAAGTGACGCCGGTTGCCAACACTTACGCTGAGCTTTTTACTCGCTGGGCCAATGGGCTGAGTGCTGTGTCCCCATAGCCGCTGATTCAGGTGCTGCTAAGTCCCCCATTTTACAGATTCATAAACTAAGGCCCACAGTTTCTTCTCTGTGAAACTTCTGTAAATCGCTGGAAGCGTGCCTGGCACATAGCCGATGCTCTATTCTCATCTCAGGGTCTTCAAAGAGTCCCCCAGCGCAGAGTAAGGGCCCCTTTTGCCTAGCGCCTTCTAGGGTCCGGACTCCCTACCTGCACGTCTTTTCTGCAGCAACCAGGCTCAGAGAGCACGTGTGGTGCCCTGGCGCTGTCAGGCAAGGCAGACGCTCAGGGCAGATCTGTCCACCTAACAGTGTGGTCTCTCCCCAGGTCTGGCCCCTGCGGTGGCTTGTGCCCGCGTCCTAGCCAGGACGCCAGAGCTGCCCAGAGGGGTGTGCCCACGGCTGGCTGCCTTTGTGCTGAGGCCTGGACGAATGGATTCTAAAAATAGCCCCGGAGGAGGCGAGGGCTATTTTTAGTACGGGTGGCTCCCGGCACTCCCAGTTCCCGGGTCAGCAGATCTGGGCTAGGGCCGTGGAGAGCGGGAAGGAGGCTCCACTTTCTAGGGTCCCCACTTCGCCTGGGCACCCCCAGCCCCAGATCTCAGAGTCAGCCAGCCTACCCTTGTACGCGTAGCCAGCCCTGCAGAGGCCGGCGGGGGACAAAGCCTGGAGTGGGTAGTCTGCGGGTGGGGGGAGGGGTCGCCCGAGGCCATCTTTCCTCAAACCCCTCCCCTCGCTGGCCTTTTGTTGGGCGAGGAGGCAGCTTTCTATTTTGGGAAGGTGTTGGAATAATTTCCCCGGCTATTTTTAGCTGGTTTGGGGATTCCTCCAACCGGGCTGGCCGCCTGGCCTCTCCGCCTGCTTCAGTCCTCCTCCTCCTCCCAGCCGGCGGACCCAAGGCTCGCCTTGTGCGTAGAGGGCAGACGAGGACACGCAGCGCCCTGGAGCGGGGGTCGCCCCCGGGGCAGACCTGGAGCGGGGAGACCTTCGTAGTTCTTGGTTGGTGGGGGGAGGGGCTCTCAAGGGCGTTCCGGCGTTCCAGGTGAGCAAGACATTCCGGCCTCAAGGAATCCATGACAGCTAAATTCCAGCCCCAGGACACCTCTGGGCTCGGGACTCTGACCTTTCGCCTCCTTTCAGAGTTGTAACAGGTTCGCCCTGCTGTGAAGGGGAACCAGCTTGACCACCACACCCGCTGGCAGAGGAAGATCTTGTTCAGTGAGAGTAAACTGAGGCACAGGGAGGACGCGGAGGAGTGTGCTACATCTTAGTCTTACTCTCTAATGGCTGCGTCTCCGACCACACTTTTTAAGTCCTCCCCCGAGGGTATGTTGATTGATTTTAGACAGAGGAAGGGAGAGAGAAATACCCAGGGGAGAGAAATCCATTGGTTGCATCCGATTCACACCCTACTGGGGATCAGACCCGCAGCCTAGGTCCGTCCACACTCCTACCAGCTGGGAACCTCGGTGGGAATGACACCTGTCTGTGCCTCAACTGCCTCCTTCAGGGACCTGGGGTGAAAACTGCAGTGGAGTTGTGAAAACACGAGTACGTTAAAGATCTGAGAACGAGAACCAGGCAGGAGATGGGGCAGGTGGTCCTAGCAAGGGTGCTGAGATGGGTCTGGCTGGCGCTGCAAGGAACGTTTTTGGCTCCACGCCTTCAGGAGACTCTCCAGCTACCGCCTCACTCCTCACAGACAGACGTGAGGCAGGAGGGGCCCCATGAGACAGGTCAGGAAACCGAGGACACCGAATGATTTCACAGGCCCAGGGTCTCATGCCTGGTGACGCGTGGGAGGCCTGCACAGTATTCCACAGCTGCCTTTCACATTCTCTCATTGTTCCTTCACTCATGCAGCAAGTATCTGTTGGCACCGTGTGAGTTTCCTTAGGGTCACAGGGCACCACAAACGCATGGGCTCAAAACAACCCCAACTGATTCTCTTCCTGGAGGTCGGAAGTTGGGAGTTAGTCTCACTGTGCTAAAAGTCAAGGTCTCCACAGGCCTGTCTTCCTTCTGGTGGCCCTAGGCGGGGGGATGGTTCTCCTGATTTTTCCCAGTGTCTAGAGGCGCCTGCATCCCTTGGTTCATGGCCCCACAACACAAGGCCTTTTCTCTTGCTTCAGTCTTCACTTCATCTTTTCTCTCTCACTGACCCTCCTGCCTTCCTCTTATAAGGACCCTTGTGATGGCACTGGGCCCATCTGAATAAGTCAGGACATTCCCCCATCTCAAGGTCTTTTTTTTTTTTTTAAGATTATTTATTTATTTATTTACTTAGACAGAGGGGAGGGGAGGGCGAAACATCAACATGTGGTGGCCTCTCATGCGCCCCCTACTGGAGACCTGACCCACAACCCAGGCATGTGCCCTGACTGGAAATTGAACCAGTGACCCTTTGGTTCCCAGGCTGGCGCTCAGTCCACTGAGCCAGAGCAGCCAGGGCTCAAGAACTTTTCAATTTAATCCGATCAGCTGACTGCAAAATATTCACAGGTTCTGAGTACTAGGATGTGGACATCTTTGGGGAAGGGCTATTATTCAGCCTACCAGAGGTACCTTCTTTGGTCAGACCCTGCTAGACACTGGACGTGAGGAACCAGCGCTTATGGGTGTCTGCCCTCCTGGGGGCCATGGGGTCCCTGGCCAGATCAGATGGTCACAATGATGGAACGAATAATTATAAATAGAGTTGCCAAATAAAGAACAACACAGCTGGTTACATTTGAATTTTAGATAAATTTTAGTATAAATATATCCTATGTGATAAAAGGGGCATACATACACTAAAATAAAGTTTAGTATATCTCATTTACTATTTGAGTCTTACTTATACTAAAAGAAATTAGCTGTATAATATGCCTATGCGTGACTAGACCAGAAATTAAAATAGATTGTGGAAGAGTTTTAAATAATAATAAGCAGATGGTGTGTTAGGATAGCTCTGGCTGCGGCATGGGGACTTGGGACCTGGGTTCTGAGGTGCTTGTCCACCCGGGTACCCAGCTGGTGCTTTTCTGCAGTCTCCTCATTGTATTATAGCTCCGGAGTGGGCGGGTCCTGTGCTGCAGGCTCTGCCCCTTACACCTGCACGTGCTCATCCTGCCCCTCAGGGGAGCCACTTGGCCAATCGGAGGTCAAGACTTAGCTTCAGGGTTTTGAGGATGCTGGTGCCCAGGTAGATCTTGTGCCTTCTGCGCAGCCTCACAGGGGAAAAGCTTTGCAGTGGGTGGGGCCTTGTGCTGGCTTCTCGTGCAAATGATGACCCATGTGACCGCCAGCTGAGGGGCTCAGGAAGTGGAGCTCTGGGGAGGGACCTGTGGGCGCCTGGAGACCCAGATGGGGTTCAGGCCCATTGGGCTGCCCGTTGCTGCTCTGAGTGCCCTGGCCTGGCCATGGGCATCAGCCTTATGAGTGACGCTGACCTCCAGCCATGAACCCTCATGGTTACGTCGGGCGGAGTCTGAGACCCCTCAGGTGGGGTCCCTGGTTCCCTCAGGCCTCTTTCTCCTTCTGAGAAAGGAGCCGGATACTCCGCCCGTGGTGGGGTTCCTGGATTCACAGAATGGAGACAGGATTGCCCGGAGCAGCCCTGTGAAGGGAGACTGCTGCCTGGCTTCTGAGAAACGGGCCGGAAGCACACAGGAAGCAGCGGCAGGCCCAGGGGGAAGTCAGCTCAGCCCGGAGGCCTGGCCGGCCGGGCCCAGGCCCTGACCTGTTGCAGGGTCTGTGACGAAGAACCCACCCTCCGCCTGCCCAGCTTTTACATCGCCTTGGATCGCCGCAGGCACGAGAGCAACAGAGGGCGATGTAGTTTTTTAATTTATTTTTTTCTGCGGAGCCAATTGATTTCTGTGAGCCTATTCCGAATTTCCGAGAGAGGACAGTCTGCCTGTGGAGATAAGGCCCAGGGACAGATAGTGAGCGTGGTTCAGCATTCGGCAGGAACTGCTCATGGAATCAGAAGAGACGGTTGTCATCACTTATTTGCACAACAGGTCACTTGCATGCTGAAGGCGTTATAGCATCTCAGGACTGTTGACCAGTTTTACTTGTTGGAAGCTCATTATGTACTTTATGCCTACTACATACCTTTGCAACAAACTCGGTGCTACGAATTCTTATTTTGCAGATGAGAAAACTGCCACGCAGAGCCATGGCTGGCCGGGAGTCCTGCCGCTAAGTCGGTGGTAGAACCTGCCTCGCCCATTCCGTTTCCATTTCTCCTGCTGCCTCTGGCTGGATGCTTCAGAGGCCGTGCAGATCCCCCGCCAAGCCGCCCTTGTGCCTCCCGCAGCAGTCACGGGAGGATGACTGTGGACTCCCCCACCCTGGGCCCACGCCCACCGCAATCACCCGGCCTGAGGTGTCTCCTGAAAACAAAGAGCCTCCGAGAGCCCACGGAGAGAATGTTCCAAAGCGTGCCGGCCAGGAAGGAGACCAGACCCGAAGGGCACTTCCTCCCTCGCTCTGCTCTGACGGTGGCCCGGATGAGGCTGGCAGACAGACAAGACAGCGGGAGTGTCTGGGGGATAGTAGCTTCCGCTACTTCCTCCCCGTGGGGGATGCTGGCGGGAGAGCAATCCCATGACCCAGGGGTCAGGCTTCGGCTTGCTTTGGCCCCTTCCGCCAGCCTGTATCGTGCATTCCACAGGATGGGTGACTGGCTACGACCCTGTAGTTGTGCCCAGGTTGTCCTTGAAGCTTGCAGACTCTGGCCCGAGGAGGCCTCCTTTGCAGAGGCAGTGCTGCGTGGCTTTGAGGACAGGGACATGAGTGTTTGCCAAACTCAGACCTTTTTAGTTCTCCTTACACTGGGTGGTGGGTGGGGGCAGGTAAACTACCTGGCAGTGCAAGCCAACTCTTCCTGACCCCAGTGAAGGAACTTGCCTTTCTCCTGCTAAGGCCAATCTCTTACCCAGGACTCCAGGCTTCAGGACAGCAGTGGCCTGACCGCTTACTCCAGAATGGCAACACCACTCAATCTGCAAGTGTTCGTTTTCTGGGTCATTGAAGAGTGGAGTAAGAACACCACTGGGACCGTCTGTGGAAACCGAGGGCGCAAGGAGGGCTGTGCTGGTGTGCGAGATCACAGGGCCTGTGTGGGGCGGGGCTGGATCGCACGGACACCTGTAGGCAGGCCAGTTCCCCACCTGCCCGACCCGGGTCCCGTGGCCGGCAGACTGTGCCGTTCTGGCCAGAGGAAACATTTCTTTCTCAACCTGGGGCTTGGAGTTCTTCCCAGAGTGATAAATTCTGGCGAGAAAGAGTGCCACATTCTTAGGTCTGGCTGGCCGGCGAGGCCTTGCGTCACTCTTTCCACCGTAAACCCCGAGCCGGCCTCCACGGATCAGCCTCGCGTGCACTGCGGTGGAGAGCTCCGAGCCTGATGGGCCACCCGGGGGAAAGCCCCCACCTTGGAGACTTTGCGGCTGCCTCAAGGCCCCAAATGTGGAGTTTTCTCCTCAGTTCTCTGGGTCCCAGGGAAAGACTGGATCCTGAGCCCGGCCTCATTGGTTGCCTGGGCTCCAGAGCCCAGCCGTCACTTGTGAGGTACTTTCTCGGAATCCCAGGGACGAGCCAGGAGCACGTGAACGGGGGAGCAGGCAGGCTGCTGCAGGAAGTGAGATTCTGCTGGGAGAGAGTGGAAGGTGGCAGCGGGTCAAAGGCGCAAGTCCTGATAGACGGGATTAAAACTACCGCTTAGATAAGCACTTCTGCTTATGCACCACGGCCTCGGGAAAGTCTCATTTACCCGTTCTGTGGTGTGAAAACAGACTTTGTAAATGTCATAAATGAAGTGTGTGCAATGTGAAGGTTGGTTGCTGGTACTTTGTTACCTTTCTCCAAAGGTTTCTGTTAGTGGAGGTGATACACAGGTATTCATGTGCGGGAGAGTGTTAACTGTGGGAGCTAAGGATGGATGAGTCCGCTGGGTGTGGGGATGTGCTGCCCGCGTTCCTTTGAGGAGGACGAGTTGTCCCGGCTTCTGGGAGTGTTGTCAGGGGACACCCTCCCTTTGTCAGCCCCTGCAGGAATTGCTTTGGCTGCAGAGAGCATCCTGGCCCAAGGTCAGTGTTCTGGAGCAGCCAGTCCAATGGCTGATCAAGATGGAGGTGCAAAGGCCTGCACTCCCCGGGGAAGCCTGAGGCCCCTCCACCCCTCCCATGTGTTTCCATCCCCAGAGTCTTCTGTAATGAGCGTATCTGCTTCCCGGAGAACCCAGCCTGCTCCTGTAACTGCAGCACTGGGGCCTGTGTTTGTTCACTGCACTTCCTTTCGTAGGGCGATGGCTTCGAAGCTGTAGAAATGATGAGAGAACTTTAGGGCTGGTCTTCTGGGACGACTGCAGGGCCCCTACAGTTCCTGTGGTCCTGAGTGTTGACATTCGGATGCAGCATTATTAATGAGGGTTAATGTCTTGGTTGTGAATTGTGCCTTTTATCATTATAAGAAACCCCAGGAGGTCTCCTTGGATGCTTTTTGTCCTTGCCTTCAGCTCTGAAATTAGCCCCCGGTCCAGCTACTCGCCCAGGGTCATGGGGAGGCCGGGCTGTTTCCACTTACGGAGATTTTAAAATGTACTTAAAAGAAGGGGAGGAGGAAACACCAAAACGGGATAAAGAAAGTGTAGAAGAAGAAATACCGATTGTCAGAAGAAAAGGGATGATACACTATTTACAAAGCAACGACAAGATCTATAAAAATATAAATTCTTTGTGCCCTGCAGGCAGTGTGGTCTGGTAATGGGACACAGATTTAAAACTGTGTGACGGCTGTGGAATTTCAATCTTGTTCATCTGTGTCTTTCCCTTATCATTTCTTTTGGAGAGAGCAGAGGAGTCCCCAGCGGCTCTACAGCCAGGTACAGAATTGAATACAGATCTGGATCCTAACCCGGTGGTCTCACGCTGCGTTCAGGCCCCTGCTCCGCACCGCTCAGTACTTTGTGTTCACGGACTACAAGGACGCGTGAGCATGCTGTAGGGCGTGGGCGTGGTGGGCGTGGGACCCCCACAGCCGCTGTGCTGACCCACCCAGCTGTGAGTGCTGCTGTGATGTGATAGTTGTATCTCTGAACATCTTTTAAAAGCGACCCTAAGTTAGCCTCTTACTTTCATAAATCCAATCATTTTAATTTGAAAGGCACATAGCATTATTATTATTTTTAAATGTATACCACCTCCTGAGCAGAGAGAATTCATGAAGTAGAACTCACGGCCAGTGACCATTTTTTTGCACTGCATTTCTTGAAGAGCTGGTTGCAGCCCTGGCTGGTATGGATCGGCCAGGTGAGCGTGGGCCTGCGATCCCAAAGGTTGCTGGTTTGTTTCCTGGTCAGGGCGCATGCCTGGGCTGAGGGCCAGGTCCCTGGTTGGAGGAGTGTGAGAAGCAACCGATTGATGTTTCCCTAGCATATCAGTGTTTCTCTCTCTCTCTTCCTCCCTCCCTTACCCTCTCTCTAAATAAATAAATAAATAAATACAATCTTAAAAAAAAAGAAAAAGAAAAGCTGGTTGCAAATGCAAGGAGGGTCACAGGTTCCTTTGCTCTCCTCAGTTTCCGAGCTGAAAGGTAGGGCTCGCTTGGTGGGCGTGGGACCTGTGCAGTCACCTGGGTTTAATGCTCTACTGTTGCCATCTGGAAGTTTTTTAAAAAAAATCCTGCCTGAGGACATGCTCATTGGTTTTAGACGGGGGGAGGGAGGGAGAGAGTGAAACACTGATGTGAGAGAGAAACTTCGATTGGTTGTCTCTCCTACACACCTAACCGAGCCTGTAACCCAGGCATGGGCCCTGGCCGGGAATCAAACCTGTGACCCTGCGGTTTATGGGACATTGCTCCAACAAGCTGAGCCACACTGAAGTTAAGGCTTGAAATCCTTAATTAAAAAGATTTCAGTTACGGTTGACATTCCGTATTATATTTGTTTCAGGTGTACAGCACAGAGATGAGACATTTACGTGACTTACAAACTGATTCCCCATTAAGTCCAGCACCCGCCGGGCACCATGCATAGTTACTACATTACTGTGGACTCTATTTCCTACGCTGTATCTTACATCCCTGGAAAGTCTTAACTGTTGAACAGGGGGCTCTGCCAATTCTGTAGCTGGTCCCACTGAGGCTCCATGACTCAGGATTTGCCATTTCTCCCCATTTGGTTTCAATGAACTAATTGAAGGGAAAGATTCTGGACATAATCCTGGTGTCCTGGGTTTGTGTAGTGACCGCACTGAGGACCATTTTGAATTTCTTTGTTTGCTCTCTTCATCCGGGTGTGCCGCTCCCGCCCAGTGTGGGGTACAGTCATCCTCTCCCTCCCATCAAGCCGGCCCCTCCTGCGTGGCGAGGGCTGGGCATCCGTGCCCCGCACCGCACACGGCCCAGGCCCCGTTTACAACAGGCGCACTGCTCTCTGTGGTTTTGCCAAGTGCGCAATGTCACATCTCTACCACGACTGTGTCCTATCAAAGTGTCACTGCCCCCCAAAATACTCCATGCTCCCCTATTCATCTTTCTCCCAGCTCCTTATTTTTTACCACCTCCACAGCTTGCTTTTTTCCAGAATGTCACAGAGTTGGAGTCATATAGCGTAGGTTTTTCAGACTGGCTTCTTTCACTTATTCCTAGCCATTTCCAGCTTCTAGAGGTGCCACATCCCTGGCTCGTGGCCCCTTCCTCCACCCTCACAGCCAGCAGCGGGGCCTCTTCCATCTCTGACTCTGACCCTCCCACTGCCCTCTTGTGAGGCCCCTTTAGAAACACTGGCCCCACTGGAGGCTGTAGGATTGTCCCCACCCCAGGGTCCTTGACTTAATCCCATTTGCAAAGCCCCATTTACCCCATTTTAGGCACCACAGCCACGGACACTGGAGATTAGGACATGGACGTGTTCGGGGCCGTTCCTCTGACAGCACAGCCCGTGCACAGCTCGCCCGGCCCGGGACGCTCTGTGAACAGAGTCCCACGGGCTCTCCTCGCCCTAAGGCTGGTCTCGCTTGGTGTGAAATCTCACGACTGACCCAGATTATTGCTTTTAGTATCAGTTTATTCTGCTACCTGCTGGGTGGGGTTCAGGGTGTGAGTGGGCCGCCCTTTGTTTATGCATTCACCTGTTGCTGCACACCTGGGATGTTCCCAGATTTTGACTATTATGAGAGGAGCTGCTTGAATATACTCCTTCCAAGACTCTGTAGACATGTGCTTTTGTTGTTGTTGTTGTTGTTGTTGTTGTTTTTTAAAGATTTTATCCATTAGAGAGGGGAAGGGAGGGAGGGAGAAAGAGAGGGAGAGAAATATCAGTGTGTGGTTGCCTTTCACACGCCCCCAACTGGGGTCCTGGCCTGCAACCCAGGCAGATGCCCTGCGTAGGAATCGAACCGTCTACCCTTTGGTTCACAGCCCGCACTCAACCCATTGAGCCACACCAGCCAGGGCTGTAGAGATGTTTTGTTTTCTCTTGAGTAAGAACAAGTGGAACTGCCAAGTCATTCAGGGGGGTATGTTTAGTTTTATGGGAAACTGCCAGGCTTTTCCCCAAAGTGCTTGAAGCAGTTCACACTCTCAGTGATAAGCTGAGTCCAGGTTGCTCCATATCCTCAGTGATGCCAATCTTTTAAATGCTAGCCCTTCAGGTGAACGGTGGGCAAAGTGTGCATTTTTTCCTGTTTCTGGTAAAATATACATCACATGAAACTCAGCGTGTTAACTATTAAGGGTACAATTCGTGGTGTTATGTATACTCACAATGTCAAAACAACCATCTCCACCATCCATTTCCAGAACTTTCTCAATTTTTAATTGTATTTTTCCCCATTACCATTGAATCCCCTTATACGCCTCTCCCTTCTGCAACCTCTCTCCAGAACATTCTCAGCGTCCCAGACACTGTGCCCTGGGAAACACGTACCCCACCCCTCCTCTGTCCCCTGCCTCCCGCCTCTTCGGGTCCGACTCCTCTGGGGCCCTCACATGAGCGGAACACACAGCATTTGTCCTCATGTCACTGAGCACCATGTCTGCAAGGTTCACCCGCACTGTTGCAGATGCTGGAATGCCCTTTTTAAGGTGGAATGTCAATCCACGGTGTGGATGGACCACACTGTGCTGACCCACCCATTCATGTGCCCATAGACACTCGGGCTGTGTCCACCTTTGGCTGTTGTGAATCATGCTGCTGTGGACAAGGGCGTCCAAACACCTCTCCGAGTCCCTGCTTCCAATGCTTTCGTGAGAACATACCCAGAAGTAGGACACGCTGAGTCGTGTGGTAATTTTGTTTAGGTTTTGAACTGCCTTCTAATCTTATACTCTTTGATACACAGGGGATAATTTTTACGTGGTTGAATTTATAAATGTTTTATACAGAGAAAGTTCTTCTCTACTCAGGAGGTTGGAAGTAGCCAGTTGCAGGCTTATTATTAAAAATGTAACTCTCTGAGGCACGGTGTGAGTGGTCTCTCTGGTGGCTGGGGGTGGTCCCTGGGTGACTGGTGAGTAGGGGTAAGGTTAAGATCTTCCCGGCTTCAAGCTCTCCAAAGATGGAGGCCCTTCCCAAGGGGCCATGCCAGACACTCCTAATCCATGGGGCATGTAGCCCCCGCCACGCAAATAGCCTTTCCCCCTAAATTTTCTAACTGCAAATCGCAAAGCTCACCAAAGCTGAAGACCACTCGTGAGGGCAGCTGCCCGAAGTGGGTCCTATTCATGCTGTCTCTTGCTGGGGGCAGGTGGGAGGGGTGGGGATAACATGGGGCAGCCCCCCACCCCCCACGCCGGCAGTGCCCAGGGAGAGAAGGGCCCAGAGCTGGAGACGAGGAGCCGTGAGCCTTTTTATTGTGGATTAATTCACTTTGTATTGACAATTCCACACAATATTAAAACACTGTGAGAAAGTGGGTGTGGCACACCTGGAATTTTTTTTAAAAAATCAGAAATAAAAACCACTAGACATCCAAAGGCAGGTGAGCTAGAACCTGCCAGAACCATAGACTGCTTCTGAAAACCAGGAACAAGTCTCACAACGTTTGGCCATGGGTTCCGCGGACAGAGGAGGAGGAGGGCAGAGTGTCCGACGTATGGCTTGTTTTCAGGGGCCCCCGTGGCAGGCTGGCTTTTTTTAAGTGCTCCTGGAGGCTGAGTGACTTTTGGTGGCCTCACTTCGGCCACCAAAATACCCCTGGTCATTCATGCTTGGGGTGAGAAGCTGCAGAACCGGGGCCCTTGTCCTGCTCCGGCAGGGCTGGGGCCCTTCGCCTGGTGGGTGAGCCGCCTGGAGGCCCACCGCCACCCTGGACCGGAGGCAGGGACCCCGAAGCCAGCCAGACAGCACCTTCCTCCCGGCCCAGCGGGTTTACCTTCCCTGGGGGGGCCGGGGGACACAACCGAGCCACTTCATTCTTGGCCTGGGAGTCACCTTTGGGAAGATGGGGCGTGTTCTGGCTCCTCCCTGGAGTGGGGCCAGGCAGGCCGGCCCGCTAGAAGCACTGCCCCGGACTGCAGAAGACAGGGAGAAGTCACACCTCCACGCCTGCCTTCTGTGGACATGTCCTTCATTTTTCCGCCATGACACAGTTAGAGATGCTGGTGTCCTCAAGGCCTGTGCTGACACCACCACCAGGTCCCTAATGCACGCAGCACTTCTAGTCCCTAAACCCTTGAAAATCACGTTTTCAGGGCGGACACTTGTGCCAGGAATGCACAAGCAGCACATGTTGTAAGTGCACTGATGCTATAGGTCTACGCTATGCACAGTGAGTTTTACTTTAAATGGGGGGAAAAAGGCTTTCCCTCCCCCGCACCCCTCAGGTGGAAAGAAAGCCACAGAGGGACTTCTGCAGGCCGCCACATCCCTGGGGTCTGAGGCTGTGGGCACCTAGAGCAGGCAGCTGAGCAGGTGCAGCAATAAGGTGGGAAACCGACTGTCCTCACCATTGCTCAGGGCCTCCGTTTACCCAACCACTCCGTCCCTGGGTTTTCTGACTCAGAAGCCTCCCCAGGCCCAGGATGGAGCTTGTTATGGAGCTGGGGGTAGCGGGGGTGGGGAACGCATGGGCAGGCTGAGCCCACAGCAGGTCACGGAGCTGGTGACCTGGGATTCAGTCCCACCTCCCTCAGCCAGGGGTCCTCGACTTTCTCCCTGCTGGCTCCTCCAGTCACCTGAGTGGAGGACACAAGGTGGGGCAGGGCTTCGAATGACTGGCGGGGCGGGGGGCGGAGACAGAGATGACGCCTGGGAACCTGGGGGGCTCCAGGTGCTGAGAGCAGGAACCCCTGCCTTGTTTGGGGGCCCCGTGGCCGGTCAGTGGGGGCACAGGAAAGGACTCGGCACAGGCTCAAAAGGTTAAGGCTTCCGTCACAGAGGCCCGCCCTGCGGCCCGCTCCCTGCCCTCTGGGGGTTAACTCCCACTGGGCCCTAGAAGAGGGTTTGTCTCATCCTGCTGGGGACAGTGAGAGAGGCTCGGGGTGGCGCGGGCTCCCTGCTCGATGAAAGGCAGGTGTAGCCTGGGAGCCTTCATGGCTTTCCCTGACCAACTGCAGGTCTGGAGGTGCTGGGCTCCCCAAAGCCCCTGGTGCTCCCAGACCGGCTGGGGAGAGCTGGGTGCTGGGGAGAAAGACTCAGCCCGCCAGCCTATACCCTGTGGGACTGGACAGAGGGGCATCTACTGGAGCCTCCTTAGCTCTGGCACGATCTAAGCCTTGACCCTGGCTGCGAGGTAAGGGCCTGGGCCTGGCCGCGGTCCAGGACCCCACCGGCACAGGCCTCAGGCTGACGTCCACTGGGGCCCAGGGGCAGAGCTGGGCTCGTCTCTTCCCACAGTTTGCCTGCTGCCCCAGGACAGGGCAGGCGGGACCCAGGTTCATGGCTGTGTGGGGTCCTGGTGGCCACGGGTGGCACTGGCAGAGGGGAGGGAGGTTCGTTCAGCCCCATGCTCTTGTTCCTTTAACTGTCCATGCCGTAACAAAGGAAAAAGTAATTTTAAAAAAGGCCTCCTGCGCCTAGCCCCTGACCCCCCGACATACGGAGTTCCCAAGGCTGCTGGGAAGAGTGATGGACTGCACTAACAACAGGCCTCGAGCTGCCTCCAGCCACAGCGCTGGGTTGCAGGGGCACGAAAGCGGAGAGAGCGCCTGTGGGGCCTCGCGGCTGCCTCCAGGCCATCGGACGCCTTTTCTCACCGCATCAGGGGGCCCTGCTGCCAGGCTGCAGCTCAGCGTGGACGGCGGCCATCGGGGTAAGTGCAAGCGGAAAAAACCAAACCAAACAAAACCCCCGAAAAGACGGGTTTGATAAGAGTGTGGCCGCAGCCTCTCACTGCCCACGTCAATGCCATGGGCTCGAGAGAAAGTAAAACCCAGCTGGCTGTTCCAGGGACCGGGGCGAGTTGCTGAAAATCTGTTTCTGCGATGGGTGGGGTCCCCGGGAAAGGGCAGGGTTGCATGTGGCGGTACAGTGAGACACGCCGTACACACGCCATACAGTAGGGTGACAGCGGGCGGCACAGGGTGCATTTCCTGCGCAGAGTCCCCTCCTGGCCCCTGAACCCCACCTGCGCACCGTCGCACAGCACAGCGCGGCCGTGTGGCCAGCCATTGGAACCTGATTCTAGAGGTACAGAATAACGGTTGTTTAAATGAAAAGATTTCCCCCAAATAGTTCATTATGAGCCCCTACACCCAAATTTTACTTTACTTTTAAAAAAGCACTGGAACAGAAGTCTTTTTTACAAGTAGCCCAGTGTGTGAGAACGGCCGGCGGCCAGGTCGCCCAGGTCACCTGGGGCAGGCAGCCAGGGCCCCCTTCCCCTCCCTTCCCCCGACCATCTCTGGACCTCAGCTCAAATGGCAAGTGAGGGTTTAAAAAATGGTGGCCACACCGTCAGGGCATCGTGGTTCTTCCTAGCTGGAAGCGGTTGTGCCGCCAGTACCGGTCTTTCAGCCAGGCCCTGAGGGCTACGCTGTTCGCTCTGAACACCCATCATTGCCCAGCGGGCGTATCTTTCCCCATCTGGGCACTGGCAATGTTTTACATTTCTTTTGGCATTAGAAGTTTCAGGGACCCAAAATGCTTTGCTTCAACTACGTACTGAAGGATGCCCTGACACAGAGAAAGGAGGAGGGAGGGGGGGAGAGAGAGAGAGAGAGCACAGGAAAACCAAGCTATAGAATGACACAAGGCTTCTTGTCCTTGAAGGGGTTCTCAGAGGCGGGGACGCCGACCAGCAGCGGGTCATTCCGGGCGTGCTGCTCGCAGTAGCTCATGAGTTCCGACGAGGCTTTGGAGACCTGGGTGTCGAGGACGAGAGAGAAAAGGTAAGAAGAGGATGATTTGTGTGTGTTCACAGGGGCACATTCGTAACAGCCAGAAGATGAAGACTGCCCAGCGTCCACCAGCTGGTGACAGACACACACCACGGGGTCCCACCCACACGTGGGAACGTCACTCGGCCACGACAAGGAGCGACGCACTGACGCTCGCTACGGTGTGGAGGGACCTCGAACACACGATGCTCAGGGAGAGACGCCAGACACAGAGGCCACACCGTGTGTGACTCCATGTATGTGACGTGTCCAGAACAGGCAGATTCACGGGGACGAGGGAGTGGATTCGTGGTTGCCGGGAGCCGGGAGGTGTGGGGGGTTAACAATCGGTGGGGACGAGGGTTCTTTTCTGTGGCGGTGAAATGATTTGGAACTGGATAGACGCGATGGTTGCAAACACTGAACAAACGGAATATCACTAATGATAAATTCTGTTTTTATGTATTTTACCACAATTTTTAAAAGATGAAGAAAAGAGGGACTGAGCCTCCTCCAGCAGGAGGTGCCCAGAGCTGGGACAGGGGAAGTCAGGGTGAGACGCAGCCTCCTCCGGAGTCGGCCTGACTCCATCCCTCCTGAGAAAGGGCTGGGCGGGAAGGACCCTGATGGACGTTGGCTTGACGAAGGGGCACTAGACAAGCCTGTCCATCTTTCCTCTCCGTGCAGTCTGAACCCAGTGGGGGCCAGGGACCCAGTGAGGACACTGGCCCATAGGACACCCTGCATCAGAGTCACCAGGAGAGGGGGGAGGACGTGGGAGGAGAAGGAAAGCTGACACGGGGGAAACATGGCGTTTAGCATCTGGGGAGCTGAGGGTCACCACACAGGGTGCCCCCTGAGCCATGAGCCCCATTCCTCCTGGCACTTGGGGGCGCCACAGTGGCTGCTGTCCCACCCTGCTCACCCCGGGGAGCTGGGCTGCAGGTACACTTGGCAGGGGCAAGCAGGTCACGTCCGTGGGCCCTGGATCCCGTCCCTGGGGCGGGGACTGTCTGTCCAGGGCTCCCTTTCTCAGACCCCTGTGTCCTCCCCCGTGAGGCCGGAGGGCAGCGAGGGCTGTGTGGGGCTGCTGGCAGTCAGAGGTGGTGCGGAGAGAGAGACCACGCTCTGTGACGCCTCGGCAGTGTCTGCGACACTGCACGCCAGAACGCCAAGGACACCCCAGTCCTGTCCTGTGCCGGGGGACGCTCCTGCCCTCAGACAGTGACAATTGCCACTGTCGCGAGCATGCCAGCCGCTGGTGGGATCACTGCCTTTGATGAGCACATGGAGCTCGGTTTCTAGAGTCCTATTTGGAAAGTGCTCCTCCCAGATGACAGAAATAGTCACCGGGCCCTAAAATAGCCGATGTTGTGGCTCCAGCTTGTGCCCCCCACCCCGGCCCATCCCTGGCGTTGACAGGAAGGCTCTGCCCACAGTGCCAGGGCCACGGCACCGCGCACACCCAGGCCGTGGGGCACCTCTCATCCGCCAGGCCCCGGCCGGGCGAGCCTTTCAGGCAGGCTGGTGCTCTGTGGCTGTGATCGCCGCTTTGCGGGGACGCAAAACCTCAGGCGGGACTGCAGGGAGAGTGGGTCACGTCCTGACTCCCCTCCGCGGCCGGGGGCTGTTCCCGAACATCAAACGGGCGGGATGAATCACGGCTCCACCAGGGCTGGGAGCTGGCACCGCTCACAAAGAAAAACCACTTCAACCGGGCCCTTCTCTTTCTTCAGCCTGAAGGAATGCTTTGAATGTGCAGAGTTCTGGAACATTCAGCCACCTCCTGGGAGGCACTCCCTGCCCCACGACCCCCCCCAGCAGCCCTCCCCGACCCTAACTGGCTGGCGGAGGCCAAGGGGTCAGGCAAAACCATCTCCCCCTCTCCCACTGCCCGGCTGCCTGCGCCTGGCCGGGCCACCCTGTCCTAGTAAGTCCCTGGGACCAGCAGCACCTGGGCTGTGCAGGTGCTCAGGAAGGCGAGTCCGAGCAAATGCACGGCTGACAGCCGGTCCTGTGTTTCTGCCTGGCTAGGCTGGCGCCCAGACACCTCATCTAACGCCGCTCTCCATGCCTCCAGGAGGGTACTGTCTAGATAGTATTAACAGTCGCATCAGCTGGCCTGTGTAGTGTGAGTTGGCCTCTGTGATGTGGGTGGGCTGCATCTAATCGGTGGAAGGCCTTAAGAGAACAGACTGAGGTCCCTGCAGAGAAGACAGAATTCTGCCTCCAGGTGGCCTTGGGACTCGAGCTGCAACACTGACTTTTCCCTGGGTCTTTTCCTTTTTTTCTTTTTTTTTAAGACTTTATTTATTTATGTTTTGGAGAGAGGGGAAGGGAGGGAGAAAGGGAGAGAAACATCAATGTGTGGTTGCATCTCCCCTCCCCCTCCCCCACTACTAGAGACCTGGCCCACACCCAGGCATGTGCCCTGACTGGGAACCGAACCAGCAACCCTTTGGTTTGCAGGCTGGCACTCAATCCACTGAGCCACACCAGCCAGGGCTCCCTGGGTCTGCAGCCTGCTGGCCCGCCCTGCAGACTTCAGACTTGCCGGCCCCCATAAAGGCATGAGCCAATTCCTTAAAATACATTGCTCTCTCTCACTCTCACTCTGGCTGTGTATGCACATCCCGTTGGTTCCGTTTCCCTGGAGAACCCTGACTAGCCCCGTGGGAAGCTGAAGCAGGTACAATCTAGAAGCATGACACACTGGAGCTTTCTCGATGGAGACTCCCTGGTCCTCACGGGGATGTCTGCAAGCCCAGGTCTGGGGCAGGAAACAGCCTCCTGGAGGCACCTCACCGTCCTGTGGAAAGTGGACATGGGCTTGGTGAGAAGGTGCCTTTGAAAGTGCCGGGCACCTTTCTCGTACAAGCAGCTGTGACCAGGCACGGTCCATGACCTTGGAAAGGAGGAAACATGTGCCCTGGATTTTGTCCTGATGTCCCTTCAGAGACTTAACACTCATGTACATAAAAACAATGTGCCCACCTGTGCCCCGGAACATCGCTCAGCCACAAAAAGGAGCGAGACACTGACACTCACCACAACGTGGATGGACCTTGAAACCAGGACACTCAGTGAGTGAGCGGAGCCAGACATGAAGGCCACACAGTGTGTGATCCCATCTGTGGGACACGTCCAGAACAGGCAGATCCACGGAGACAGGAAGTGGGTCGGTGGTTGTCAGGGGCTGGGGAGGGGTGGGGGCGGCTGCTGAGGGGGACAGGCACCTTTCTGGGGTGATGGAGTGTCCCGGACTGGACACGGGCGGTGGCTTCGCGGCACTGTGAGTGCACCAAACGCCACTGAGCTGCGTGCTTCCGAATCAGCGGTTCATTGGATGTTATCCAAATTATTGTTTTAAAAAAATCTCTGCAGAGCTGATTGTGAAATGATGCACTTTTATTTTGCTTTGCGTGTTCCTGGTCCCTGATGGGTTAAGTGTCTGTGAACAGAAACTGCTTGTCCTTTTTCTTTTTTTAGCATAAAAAGCAAACATGCTTATTTAAAAAAAAAAAAAAACAACAACCCACAGCACAGAGATGAAGAAAGCAGGCGGTGAGAGGTGCTGTCTCTACCCTCCCCTGGACCGGGTCTCTAACTGCCACCTGAATGGGTGGTCATGAGGGGGATGAGGGGACAGGAGGGAGTGAGCCTGGCTCACACTGGTCCTTCAGCGGCCGAGGTGTCTTTCACTGGGGCTTCCAGGGAGGGACCCCTAGGGCTGGGGCGAGGTCAGTGTTTATATGGCACCATGGTACACAGGAGCACCACACCCAAGAAGTAGCTTTACATCGGCTGTGTCTTTCTGCTGAGGAAACGGAGCCTTAGAAAGGGCAAGTGCATGGCCTGGGGTCGCACAGCTACAGTGTCAGCCCATCCTGCCCGGAGAGCCGCTTCCTTTTCCTCTGCTGCCCTGCTCACCTTGATTCGCTGGATCCCAGCTTCGATGCGGAGCTGCTCCACCAGTTTCCGGGCCTGGGCGATGTTGTTAGTGGCTGACATTGTCTGCCATCAGCTCTGGGCCCCGTGGTCCAGAGAGCTGCGGGGAGAAGCAGACAGCTTGAGCCGGCTTGGGAGGCCCCAGGGCCACATGCAGCCGAAGGCGCAGAGGCAGGAGGTCCCAGCTTCTGGGAGCCCTCTGGCCCATCGCCCCGCCACCCTGCATCCCTGCTCCGGAGATTGGCCACCTTGTGTGTCCTGGGTCAGAGGTGGGAGGCGGGCTGAAGCCCTCTTCTCCCGCAGTTCCCTCCCATGGCCAGGCGCTGGCTGTGACCACCAAGGGCCCCCAGGAGAGCTCATGAAACCACAGCACTGGCTCCTGGTTGGCTCCAGACGAGGAACTTGGCAGGAAAAAAGTGTCCATTTTCTCTGTCCCCTGCCCCTGCCCCAGGGCCCCTGGAGGTAGTGCTGGGTCACTCTCTGGGGTGGGGCCACCCTGGGCACTGTAGAGTGTTTAGCAGCACCCCGGGCACCCCCTCTTGATGCCAGGAGCTCCCCGAGTCATGATGACTGCGTTTGTCACCTGACTCCGCTCAGTCTCCCCTGAGGGGCAGACCACCCCCAGTTGAGACTCCCTGGCTCTGTCTGAGGCAGCTCATCTGGGGATACCACATGCTGTGGACCTGGGGTCTGTCACCCGCTGTCCGGAGGGCTGGGACTATTTCACTCCTTCCTTTATTCACTCAAATACTCAGCAACCTCTCACAGAGAAGGTCTTGCCACATGCCACGCACAGCTCTGAGAATCGAGCTAACGACGGTCATGTGTACGTGGGTGCCGGTTCCAGACTTCCACGCTTTCTTCCGGTCCACTCCACATCTGAAGCCCAGCTGTGTCTGGAACCAGCTAGCCAATGACCTGGGCTTTCACACCCAGCTGCCTGGGTCAGGGTGGGAACAAGAAGTGCTGGCTCTTTCCTGCGGCGGAGTGGCTTCGGGGTGGGTGGTGGGATGGTCGCAGGGGAGGGATTTGTGTCAGAAGCTCCAGGGCAGTGCTTGCTAGAGACTGTAATGCAGAGTGGTACTCCCGCTGAGGACGCTGAGGGGGGCGGGGGGGGGGGTGTCCTTCCTGTCTCTCCCTGCGAGCTCCTGGGAGTCCCTTTGGTGTCCCTAGGCTTGTGGCTGCACCACCCCAATCTCTGCCTCTGTTGTCAAATGGCCTATGTACCTGTGTACATATTTTCATTTTTTAAAAATGGTTTTATTTATTTACTTTTTTAGCGAGAGGGGAAGGGAGGGAGAAAGAAAGGGAGAGAAACATCGATGTGGCAGATATACATAGGTTAGACAGGTAGCCAGATTCACAGGCTGCCTCTCACACGCTCCCAACTGGGGGACCTGGGCTCCAACCAGGCATGTGCCTTGACTGGGAATCGAACCTTCGACCTTTTGGTTTGCAGGCTGGCGCTCAAGCCACTGAGCCACACCAGCCAGGGCATCATCTTCTTCTAAGGACACCAGTCACTGGGTTCAGTGTGCCTTCATCTTAAGTGACCCATTCTGAGGTTCCGAGTGGGCACAGACATGGGGACCCTAACATCTGTCGGATGGCACGCCTGGAGGGACCACTTCATGTGGGTGGGTGACTCCAGACAGACCCTCCATGACACCCCGGAGACCTTCAGCTAATTCAGAGCCAACACGTGAGAGTGCATGCTGTTTCTCTGCACTCAGTCTCTGTGGCCCCGTCTCCCCAGCAACCTTAGGAATCAGGGGTCGCACCTCATGGTTTAGGGGTTCAGAGTGACCCTCCATCTGCTCCCTCACCCAAAAGAAGGCTCACTCTTTATCAGGTCAACAATCCCTGCTTTGCTCTTATTTGAGATGGTTTTTATGTTCCTTCCAAAATATTTTTAGTAAATTATCTTAAATTAAAACTTAAACTCGGACATGCTGGTCGACAACGGCGGTTGTCGGAAACGATCGAGGCTGCACGTGCACTGTGTCCAGTCTCCCCCGAGGGTGACACCCAGCAACACTGTGGGGAGGTCACAACCCGGGTGGTGGCTCAGAGGCAGGAAAGACACAGGACATCTTCATCCTCAGCGTCCCTCCTGTGGCCCTTAGAGAGCCACACCCAGGCCCCCCCAACCCACCTCCATCCCTGCAACCACCGATCGCTTCTCTACACGTCGGTCACCTGAGGTTACATAAATGCAAGCCTGTGCTATGTAACTTTTCCCCACTTGGTGTCATTAGCTGGAGCACTAGGGGTGCTCCTGGCATGAGGGGTGGGGGCCAGGAATGCTGCTCAACCCTCACGGCGCCCAGGATGCCAGAGGGGTGCGGGGTGCCAGACCCAAGTTCAAGAGTCCTGGGAGCCCCCACCCCACTGGTTGGACATCTAACCAGGCAACCAGTGCTCTGTGTGTCTGTCACCACACACTGTCTCACTGTCTGCTTGGCAGTCGGGAGGGGCCAGGTGGCTACAGAAAATTAATGGCAGATTTTCAAGAAATTTCCTATTTGGCAATCAAAAGGAATGGACCGTTGACCAGCATGCCTTGGACGGTGCTCCGGAGAGTTCTCCTGAGGGAAAAAAGCCCCAGGGGTTACATGCAGTACGGTGCCATTTACAGGCTATTTTTGAGATGACAAAATTGTGAGGATGAAGGAATGATGGGTAGTTGCTGGGGGCTGGGGGAACAAGGGTGACAAGAAGGTCCTGTAGGGCTGGAGATGGGCGTGTCTCGACTGGCGAAGGGTCCGTGCGCCTGCCCCGGCGATAACCTTGTGTAGAACTTAATGCACACACACAGACCCGCGGGAATCTGAACAACGTCGGCGGGCTGCATTGTGCCAGCATCAGGCTGTGATATCTGCCAGGGACTTTTACTGCTGGGGAAAACAGAGTGAAGGATAAAAGGCATTTCTCTCTGTGATTTATTACAACTGCATGTGAATCTACAGTGATCTCGTCAGAAGTTTTAATAAAAAAAACCCCTTTCATACGCCTGCTCCCAGAGCCCAGCAGACACCCCACCCCCAACCCCTCTCGGGTCATGAGAGGCCCGGGTGTCTGCCCTGGGCGCACAGGGCCCACGTGCAGGCTCCAGAGCTCTGATTCAGCAGATAGCTTCAAAGTGGCCACAAAATATCCAACTCAGGGAAAACCGCCCTGGTTCAGCTCAAAAATACCTAAATTACTCAGTGCTAAAATTAGACGTGCACAGAGAATAAACGGTGGCCCCAGCAGTGTTTTCTCTGGGAGGCCGAGAGTCCTGTTCAGCGTCCAGTGTGCCCTCCGGGACCCCGGGCCACCGCGTGCAGCCACCCCAGCTGCGGTCTCCCCCCCCGAGCACGTGGCCGCGAGGGGCCCCCTCTGTGCTGGTGATGATCTAGCCCAGAGACCAGACAGAGAGGTGCATGTGTGAGCATCTGTGTCTGTGTGGCATGTGTGTGAGTTATGTGTATGCATGTAAGTGTGCATGTGTTTGTGCTTCTGCCTGAGTGTGTGTCCATGTGTATATAGGTGTATGAGTGTGCGCATCTGCGTGCACACGATTGCTTATATATATATTTGTACGTGTGTATGTCAGTGTGTCTGTGCATGTGATACGTGTGAGCGTGTGAGGGCCAACACGCCAAGATCCTGACACTGGTTGCGTCACCACAGCCCATGTAGCCGACTCAAGTCCTTGTCCTGGCTGTTGTCACAGCCAGGCACTGACTCATGGCCCAGCCATGCCCTCCGGGATGAGACCAAGGCCGGCAGAACAGGCACATGCTGAGTCAGCCTGGGGAACACTCCTCGCCAGCTGCCTCTCCACAGGAGGCACATGACGAAGCAGACACCTGACCTGGCTCAGCAGGGCCCGCAAAGGCGCAGAAGCCGCCGGGCCTTGGGAAGCTGGGGGCAGAGTGGAGGTGGGGCGGAGCAGGCTGCTCCAGGAGGGAGGGGTGATGCAGTCGGAGCTGCTGGTGGAGGTCATGTTCTTCACTTCGCAGAGAGGCTGGTTCAGGCCTGGTGAGCCTGAGGACAAGACTTGGGGTGAGGTTAGCCTAAAAATAGAACCTTGACAGACACCACTGGGCCCTGGGCTGGCCTCCCAGTGAAGGGCTGGAAGTCACACCAGGTTGAATCCGGCTCCTGAGAGGACGGTGAGGCTGCCTCCCCACCACTTCCCGTAAGCATTGCGAAACTGTGATAAAAGGGAGGCCAGTCATCCCCAAAATACTATAGAGCTAAGACATGAGGCTCCAGTGCACAGAGGACTACACAAAACCGTGGAGAGAGTCGGCCTTTCTTCAGCGGGAGCTGTGAGGATGGCGGAACCTGGTTTAGAACAGTTTCCCCCGGGCGCTGCTGACACCGGGACAGGTCGCTCTCCATGCGGGGCCATTCCGAGCACTGTGGGGTGTTGAGCAACATTCCTGGCCCCTCCCCCTCAATGCCAGGAGCTCCCTCAGTTATGACAAACACAGATGTCCCCAGACACCCTCAGTGTTCCCTGGGGGGAGAATGTAAGGCCTTTATCAGAAGAAAATCTGCAGTCAAAAGAGGCTTACTTAGGCAAATTTTTTGGAACTGAAATGGTTCAGTTTGAATTGAAATAGTCCTGAGTGAATACTGAAGCATATTTCAAAAAGGGGTTTAGTTTTCTTAGCATCCAAATCCTGTGTGACGAAGTCACTCAGGGCCAGAGTGTCCCCTGGACTCAGCCAACAGTGCATTTGAAGGGGACAAGAGCACAGCAGTAGAAGGTGCAGCGGCCATGGGAAGCAGCAGATCTGAATCCGCCCCAGTCCCAAAGCTGTGTGGCTTTGGGAAAGTTACCTCCCCTCTCTGAACTCTGCTGCAATGCCCAGAGCGACACTCCTTCTCTGCTGGCAAACCAGGTCCCACCGGCAGCCATGCAGAGTGGACCTCTTTCAGAGACCTGTGGCAACTGCCAAATATAAATGCAGCTGCTGCAGGGACAAAACAAAAGACAAGGGGACAGCAAATGGGGAAGGGCCAGCTTGCGGGAAGCCACTGGGAATCCCACTACTCAAGGAGCTTTGCTTTGCCAAGGTGACCACTCCCCTTCCCTGCCCAGGGGATGTGGGGGCCAGGGTGTCATGAAGTGGACCTGGCTCAGGGGATACCTGGGCAGAGTTGGAAGGTGTCATATTAAAAATAAGAGTGGATGAAGTTAGTGGGAGAGCCAGAAATTGAACGTCCATTTTCACGTTGTCTGACTTAAAGCGTGGAAATCCCTGCCTCTTCTAAGCCACAATGCAAGACTCGATTCCTTTAAGCTCTGCTACGAGTTCCAAGAATCCGTGATGACAGTCACTCCTGAGTCACTTCCATGTCATTTTCGGACGCTCTTAGATGTGTTTTAGCCTCTGGTAACCTGAGCTGCAAAACTCTCCTGGAAGTATCAGGGAGACATGGGGCACTTCCCAGGGGCCTCACACTGCAGGACAGACACAGACGTGGTTCCTGGAGGCGCAACGCGCAGGGCATGTCTGGACGTGGGGACCTGCGTCTGCCCCGACCGGGGTCTTAGCTTCTTCAGCCAGAACACACCTGGGTCATTCTAGAAGCTGAGAGTGGGTCCCAGTGTGTCATTCTGCGGCTCTACGGTCAGGACGATCTACGTTCACGGCCTCCTCCTACGCCACCTGGACTTGAGATAAAATCTTCATCTGCAGACTTCAGCCTGCACAACAGTGGGCTGGCTAACCCAGGCAGGCTCCTACCGAGGGCACCCAGGTAAGCTGGACAGAACAGAGAAACACCTGCTTAAAGGCACTGGAGGGCTGTTAAGATGGCGAAGAATTTCCAGTCAGGGTCCGGGGGAGGATGGAGGTCCTAGAGCTTGGCTTTTGAGGTCACTTCTTCGTGAGGGGAGGGTTTGCTGAGAGGCGGAGTGATGCCTCTATTAGCCTCGAGGTTGGACGTGCGGAGGCTGAGAGCCAGGGTCCTCCAAGGGGAGAGAGCTTGGCTGAGCTCCGTCAGCATGAACGGGGACAACACAGCGCGACGGCCCGAGAGCAAGGGTACGCAGGACGCAGGCAGCTCCGACAGCGACTGTGGCTCAGCGCTGAACAATCTCGGTGCCTGATGCTGGGCTGAGGTGGCCACATGTGGCCAGCAGCCCTAGATGCTGGGCAGAAGTGGACATAGATCCTCCCTGGTGACAAGCGTCATCATCATCCTGGGCTTAAACGATTTCTGCACACAAGCCCGCCATCACACGCGCAGCACAGGGTGAGAAACAACCAGGCGCACTCCAGCGAGACCACGCGCGCACTGACCAGCGGGGGCAGCGGGCGGCACAGACAGACCGAGGGGTCTGCGTGGGAGCCGGCTGAGACGTTACAGTGACCGTGTTAGTTATGTTCGAAGAGATAACCAGGCGAGATGAGAATTCTGGCAGTGAATTGTGGAAACTACAGAAGAAGGAACCCACGGACACGTAGCAAGGGCTAGTATCTGAACTGTAAGAACACAGTGAGGAGGTCCAGTCAGGATGGCGGGCAGACAGACCTGGTACTTGGAACCTCTCACAACCACATCAAAATTACAACTAAAGTACAGAACCACCACCATTCGGAACCGCCTGAAATCTAGCTGAACAGAAGTCTTATAACTAAGGATAAGAAGTCACACTGAGACTGGCAGAAAATGTAACTGTGAGAAAGGACAAAGCATTTCACTTTATTTTATTAAAGGTTTCATTTATTTATTTTTAGACAGAAGGGAAGAGAGGGAGAGAGGGTAAGAAGGATCAATGTACGGTTGCCTCTTGAGCGCCCCCCACTGGGGACTTGGCCCACAACCCAGGCATATACCCTGACTGGGAACTGAACCGGCAACCCTTTGTTTCACAGTCCTATGCTCAACCCACTGAGCCACACCAGCCAGGGCAGGACAAAGGATTTTAGAAGAGTGGAAAATGCTTATCACATGGAAGCAGAAGTCTGCATTACATTTACTGAATTTGGGAAAATGTAAAATATTTGTAACTTTCTTGTTGAAAAGCTAGATAGCTCTATTGTTACCAGCCAACTCCAGTTCTACCATACTTGAGTCCAGGAAAAGTTTTATTGGTCAAAGAAGAAGAAAAGGAAGCGTGGGAAGGCCAAGCAGGTGATGACCAGTCACCCAGACTCTCGGGCCCATTCGCTGCACTTCGAGAAGTCGCAGGTGCAGCAGTGCATGCGGCTTCCACATTACTGATACGTTTTGAAGTAAAGAGGAAAGAGGAGAAAAAAATCTCTGCAATTTCAACCACAGTATGCTGTGTTTGTGTCTTTTTCTCTATTTTTATACTTTTTATGTTTGCTTGTGAATTTACATATACACAATATGATACATATGTATATATATCCATAGTAAGGTTTTATTTTTAAAAATTTTAAAAATATCATATGATGTTATTTATATGTGGAATCTAAAGAGCAAAAGAAATGAATAAAATTGGGACATACCCGTAGATACAGAGAACAGACTGATGGCTGCCAGAAGGGCGGGGAGATGGGGGACTGAACGGAAAAGGCGAAGGGATTAAGAAGTACAAATCGGCAGTTACGAAATAGTCACAGGATGCAAAGTACAGCATAGGGAATAAACTCAGTGATTGTAATAACTATGTGTGGTGCCAGGTGGGCACTGGAAATATTGGGGGGAACACTTTGTACAGTATATGATTGTCTAATTACTATGCTTTACAATTGAAACAAATACAAGCAATACTAAATATAAAATATAATTTTAAAATAAAATTTAAAAAATATCTATATGTTTTAACATAGAAACATTTACCTCAAAAAATAAAGCCATAAAAAAATAAAGTGAGAACATAAAAATTACAACTAAATTATAGAACCACCACCACTCAGAACCGACAGAAATGGAGTTGAAGGGAAGTCTGACAACCACAGAACTGAAGACACCACATCCATCCAGGCCGGTCCGAGGGGCAGAGACAAGGAATGTGCTGGTCCCACACCCACAAGTGGTGGATACAAACTCAGGAGGGATGTCTCAGGAGTGAGGAGTCCCAGCCCCACACCAGGGCCCCCATCCAGAGTTCCAGTACCAGGGAGATAAGTACCCACAACTTCTGCCTGCAAAAACCAGTGGCGATTGAATTGGGGAAAGAAACTTCTGGTGCCCCAAGCAGTTCTTAAAGAACCCACACAGACTTACTCAGACCCACTCCCTCTGGGCTCCAGCACCAGGACCAGGGTAGCCACTTGAAAGGCACCAGAGACACACAGGGAGGAAGTGAAGTGTCTGACATCAAGGGGCAGGGGGGCTGGGGGACAGTTTTCTCCCAGACAGAATGGTGGGCAGAGGCCATTGTGCCTCTTCTGAACCCTCCCCCAACAGAGGCCCATAGTGAGGTTTTAAAGACAGAAAATGAGTGTGAGTATCCTGGGGGTGTATATTTAAGGACTGACAGCTTTGGGAGAGAAACACTTTATATACAATATGATATCTATATTGTGTGCATATATATATCACATATATCATATTTTGTAACACTTTATATACTATATATATATATAGTATATATATATACTATATATATACTATATACTCTCTCTCTATATATATAGTATATAGTATATAGTATATACTATATATATATATATATATATATACTATATATATATACTATATATATATATATATAGTATATAAAGTGTTTCTCCCCCAAAGCTGTCAGTCCTTGAATATACGCCCCCAGGATACTCACACTCATTTTTTGTCTTTAAAACCTCACTATGGGAAACACTCTTTGGAAACATGTTATGTGCACACTGGTAAGAAAGCCACAATGGAAGAAGCAGCATCATCAGAGACAACTAAAGAGAAAACGAGAGCACTGGAAGACGGTTCAGAGGGAAACGTCCAGAACGAAACACAAGACACAAAGGGAAGGAGCCACAGCAGAGAAGCAGACGCAGATGGAGGAGGCCATGAGGCCGGCACACAGGCAGCTGGAAGGCTGGAAGGAGGCGAGAGACAGTGGAACACATGCAGTTTTTGAATAGATAATGACGGATGATTGCCCAAGACTGGTTAAAAGAAGCTGTCCGACCACAGGCCATAGATTCAAGAAGCCCTACAACCACAGGCAGGATAAATATCTAAAAGCCAACAGAGAAATGGTCAAGAAGCACTCGAAAAGGTGCTCGAAGATTAGTCACTGGTGAAAGGGAAACAGAAATGAAAATCACAACGAGAGGCTGCTTCATAACTACCAGAGTGGCAAAAATTAAGAACGCCAAGAACGCCGAGTATTGCGGAGGATGGAGAAGTGCTGGGAGTTTCACACTTTACTGATGGGAGTGTGAAATAGCGCAGTTGCTGAGAAACAGTTTAGCAGTTTCTTACAAGGCTGCACATATACTTAACTATGACCCAGCAATTCCACAAAAGGACTTGTACGAGATGTGTGTACGTCTATGTATTTATAATAGCAGAAACCGGAAACTACCCACATGCCTGTCTTGAACAAGAGAATGAATAACTGTAGTCAGCTGAACCATGGGCGTAACTGCGCAATGAGAAACAGCAGTGCCCTGACAGATGGCACCACACGTGTGAGCCTCGAAAGTATTCTGTCAACAAAAGAAGACAGGCATTTGAAATGCTCTACACCTTTTTAAATAGATTTCTTTTATAAATTAAAAAAAATTATTTTAGAGAGAGAGAGGAAGAGGGGGAGTGAGAGAGAGTGAAAGAGAGAGAAACATCAATTTGTTGTTCCATTTAGGTGCACATTCATTGGTTGCTTCCTGTTTGTGCCCTGACCGGGGATCAAACCCACAACCCTGGTGCATCAGGATAACCCTCTAACCAACTGAGTTACCCGGCCAGGGTGGAACTTTCTATATCTTTTTTTTTTAAAGATTTTATTTATTTATTTTTAGAGAGGGAAGGGAGAGAGATAGAGAGAGAAACATCAATGTGCGGTTGCTGGGGGTCATGGCCTGCAACCCAGGCATGTACACTGACTGGGAATCGAACCTGCAACACTTTGGTTCGCAGCCCGTGCTCAATCCACTGAGCTATGCCAGCCAGGGCTAGAGCTTTCTATATCTTGACTGAGGTGTTGGTGTACACAGGTGTACATGTTTGTCAAAATGCATTCAACTGTATAGTTAAGATCTGTTCATTTTACTCAAAATAAATTATTCCTTAATAAAATCAGTTAATTACAAAACAAACAAACAAGCATCAGCTGCCAGAGGAAAAAAGGCCAACAATTAGGTGGAAAATTCTAGACCTGCTGAAAATAAACTTCAAACATTAGGGAGAACGATAAAGACATTTTCAGGCAAACAAAAACAGAATTTTTTTTACCAACTGACTTGCCTTATCAAAGGTAAAATAAAAGAATATTAGAGAAAAATGACCCTGGATGAAAAAGCAGGACATTTGGGAAGGACTGAGAACAAACAGACAGACAGACAGACAGAAGTTGGGGAGGGAAAGGAACTCATTGAAATGATGAGAAAGGTCTGCGGGACACGGGAGCGGGAAGCCTTCGACACAGGAGGACACGGGAGTCGGGCCGTCCGCTCCCGCCCGTCCCCGCACGCCCCTCCCCGCCCAGCACGGCCACGGGCCCCGTCCTGCATGTCTGCCTTGCACATTTGGTAGTGCTGTTTTTTCCTGCACTATTTTGGTGATTCGATTCCAGTGACTGGAGTCCTCAGTGTTACTTTAGGAGTTTGCTAGTGACATCTTATTTGAGTTGAGCGACTTCACACACAGGAAAAGATGAAGTCAGCATCTGAAAAAGCAAAACGAAACTATTCCTCTCCCTGTGCCACAGCCGGTCCAGGGCCAGCGTGACGCGCCCACCTCCGGTCGTCCCCATCTCTCCTCAGTGCGGTGGCCTCTCCCCGCTCCGTCACTGCGGTGGCCCCAGTCTCTGCCGAACTCTGTCAGAAAGGCATTCCATGGCCATTTGCTTGAGATATACATAAAGATCTATCTATCTATCTATCTATCTATCTATCTTTCTATCATCTATCTATTTTTACAATAGCTTCATACTATATGAATATAACCGACCTGTAACAAGCCGAGCATTTGGGAGCCACAGTCGGAGAACTGTGGACACGTGCACACACCTGTGAGCCGTCACCTCGATCAGGAGAATGACCACCCCCTGCCCCAAACCAAAGGCACAGAGGACCGCCAGTTTCTCTGACCGCTTGGAAGCCGGAAGCCGAGGGGTTTTGCTCTGTCCTGACTTCATCCTGTGCCCTTGGAAACTGCGGCTCAGAGACAGGCAGTGATTTGTTCCGAGTCGCCCAGCTGTCAAGTTGCAGAAATGGAATTAAAAATAGTACGAATATGGGGTGTTGGGTTGGGGGCAGTCCTGCGGCCACCAGGGTCAGAGAAAACCGTGAGTGATGTTCAGTAACAAAAGCCGTGGCTTCACGCCTCCTGTCGGGTGGTTTGTGAGTGATGCTGGGCTCCCTGAGTGTGGACGTTTCCCCGAAGACCAGGGCAGACTTTCCCGCCCGCTGCCCACAGGGCCCCTGAGGGTGCTTGAGAAGCCTGCGCATTGCTTGAAAAGCACTGTCACCTCCACGCCATGTGGAGGACCCCTGCAAGGGCTTCTCAAGGTCTTATTTCTGTTCCCTTTCCCCTTTGGGGTTTTGTGCTGCCATGTTCGAGAGTCAAATGGGCGCACCCTGAGGCTGCAGGACAGGCTCAGGCGGAGTGGACTTTAAGACGTCATTTGGACTGGGTGTCCCGATGTCCACAGGGGGATGCATAGCAAATAGGTACCCAACACCCCCCTGGGGACAGGCAGTCTAAAGCTCGGTGCCCTAGAGTACAAAGTGGAGATGCAGACAACCCCTGCAGGGAAGGCGGAGCTCCAGGGCTGCCAGGAAATTGGATCCGCTCCCGGACTCCCTGGCACACACCCTGGGCATCCAGAGCAGCTCAAACCTGCCGGGAGTGTCCCAGCCGGGGAGACAGAAACCGGCTCCGCACTGTGCCAGGGCTGGAGTCCCCCCCGCCGAGACCCGAGAGAGCTGCCGACGCAGCAACTCCGTGGGCCTGTGATGCCATCGCTGCCCTCAGAGGTGTTTTCCAGTTGCACAGGAAGCAATGACAACGAGACACAAAAATGCTGGCAATCCCTCCGAATTCCGCACATAGCTCTCATAGCTGGGACGAGTGCCACTCCCAGCCCACTGGATAAACCGACCTGAGCCGCTGCTTACCAGAAGAGAAAGAACTGGATACCAGCGGAGCCTTCTGAAAGTTGGCTGGCTGGGCTGCGTAAAAGGAAAACAATGTGAAAAATGCGCCTGGCGGGGCCGAGGCGAGGCAGGGAGGCGAGAAGGCCCTTCAAGGAGCAGCTCCTGGTTCTGGTGGCTACTGAGGGCTCCTCCCGGGTGTGAGGCCAGCAGCCCCAGCCCGTTTGAGAGAAGGCAGATCCGGGCTGAGCTCAGGCTTCCCCGGGGCTGCCTGCAGCAGGCGAACACCCAGGAGGCAGCCAGGGGTTTTGTGGGCTCAAGAGTTGATGGCCCTGCAGACTGAGTGAGAGACGGGCTGGTCCCTCAGGGAGGCTGCAGCCCGTGTCTCTTCTCCAAGGTGCACGCTCCATGTCCAGGTTCCCAGGGGTGGGCCCCAGGCTATCTCCAAGATCATGAGGATGGGGGCTGCTGGTGCTTGAAGATGAGAAGGGTGAGGCTCAGGATTCAGTTCTCCCACCAACCTGCTGCTTGACTGTTCTGTGTTTGAGAGAGACGTGTCTTCCGTAGCAGAGTGATCACTGGGCCTGGAAGAGGGGGCCGGGGGTGCTCTCGTGGCTCATGGCTTCAGAGAGGGTGCCCCAAAAAGGCTAACCAGAGCCCCAGCTGGTGTGGCTCAGTAGATTGAGCGCTTGCTTGAAAACCAAAGGGTCACTGGTTCGATTCCCAGTCAGGACACAAAAAGGCTAACCAGTGCTATGCGGGGGAAGGATTATGCAGGGCTCCTGCCGCCCCCACTGCTGACACTGGGATGGGACAGTCTTTGTGGGGGTCCTTTCTGGGCTCTGTAGAGGTTGAGCAGACTCCCTGGTGTCCACCTACTCAGTGTCCCAGATGTGACAACCACAGAGGTACCCAGACATGGCTCAGTGTCCCCTGTGGGAAGGCTGGGTTGAAGCCCCTCAACAGCCCTCACATCGATGCTTCTTTCCTGAATTTTGCTGTTAAAGTCAAGGAGAATGATAGGAAATGGGAATTAGGGGTTTTTTTTGTTTGTTTGTTTGTTTTGGTGGTGTGTTGCTGGCTCCAGGCCCCACCTTGAGCAAGGAGGGCCCAATCTTACCTGTGGCACGCAGCGGCTGTGTGCACAGGAGAACCTCCGCTTCTCCTGGGGGCTGCCTGGCAATTACAGGCACTTTTCATACCTGTTGTATCTCACTGAGCCTTCCCTAGCAGCCCAGCAAGGGCCCAGCAGGGGCTGTGTGCCTGTCAGAGATGCGCAACCAGGTGTGGCAGGTGCCCCTCTGTGACGACCCCCGTGACCTTGTATAGCTACCTCTCCCAGGTACAGCAGGACCTGAGAACATGCTAGAATATGTCCCAGGCCAAGGCCCTGCGGGTGATACAGGTGAATTTAAGCAAGGTTGATAATCTTTGGTGGGCCTGATCTAATCGGCACACTCTTAAAAGGCAGCAGAAATGATGCGAAGCTTGAAAGGGATTTGATGCAAGGGAGACCTTCTGTCACTGGCTCTTAAGATGGAGGGAGCAGGTGGTGAGGAACGGGGCAACTGCTAGGGGCTGATGGCCAGCAAGGGAACAGGGACACCGATCACGCAGCTGCGAGGACCGAAGTCTGCAACGATCTGAGTGAGCTCAGAAGATGACCTCAAGCTCCAGATAAGACACTGCAGCTCCGGCCTGGTGACACCCTGAGCAGAGAAGCCAGCCTGGCCACGGCCTGGCTCCTGACCTCCAGAACCACGGGCCGGCACATGGTGGTCTAAGGGGCTAAGTTTGTGACAGTTTGTTATTCAGCCCAGGGTGAGACCAGAGTGGTGTCTCCTCATTGCTGGGCTGGAGCCTTGCTGGTAGCTCTGGGGCTGGACGTTGTCGGTCACGTGGCCTGGGCTCATTCCAGCTGGCATTCATGACTGGCTGCGGACCGTGGACCTGAGTGTGCTGCACATGTGATTTCTCCCCTTTCCCTTTATCGTAGCCCTCAGATGCAGGGATAGCACTAAAGCCAGAGGACTTCCCGGTGGCTTCCCCATTAGTGGGCTAACCCGTTCTGTGCTGTTCCCGTAAACTGGGACGCTGCGTGCGGTTAATCCTCTGATGGCAGAGGCCTCAGGGAGTTCCAGCTCGGAGAGAGCCCTGGCTGCTTCCAAGCAGGTTCCACAATGCTCCCCTCCAGTCTCCTCATCCAGGCTTGTGTGGCCTGCCTGCCTGGTGAGTCAGAGCCCAGGAAGGTGGCCTTGGGGCAATGGGAGCAGCTGGCGGTCCTTGGGGGCTGCAGGGCTTAGCTCACGCTTCCTGGCAGCAGGTTGGAAGGGGAGGGGAGGGGAGGTGGGCGGGCGTCAGTCACTGCTTGTCTTCAGAGAGAACAGCCTTCATTTTGCTTTAAAACTTCCAGAACCTGCAGCTTTACAGCTCACCAAGCTTCTGAATGCTCTCCTCCCAGGGCCCCGCAGTCGGGCACTCACCCCTGCCTGTCCTTAAATAGGAAAGAAAGGAAACTCAGCCCCCCAAACCCAAGACTTCGGCCAGATTCAACAGGAGGACAAACAGTGCGGGGAGCAGACTCTGCCCCAGGCCGAGGGAGGACCGGTTGTTCTTGGGCACGGAAGAAGAGAGGGTGTTTTGTTGACAGAAAAAAAAAATCCCAAACCCAAACAGAATGAGAGGGAGGTTTGGGAGAAAAGCAGCTCTGAGGTTGCCAGGGGCTGTGTTTGCAGACGCTTGTCCACGTGCACCTCGATCAAAGCACATTTCTTGCACACCTACTGTGTGCACAAGGCCTGGGCTCTGCACACCTCCGGGGTAACCCTTGCACCACAGTCCGCGTCACGGGAGTCCCTGAAACAGGGGTCTCACCCCAAGCGGCCCTGTCCCCCAGGACACACTGGGCAATGTTTGGGACATTTGTGGTTGTCACGATTGGAAGTGCTTTTGGCATTGAGTGGGTGGGGGCCGGGGTGCTGCTCAGCACCCCACAGGACCCAGGATGGCCCCACAGAGAGTGACCCGACCCCAGTATCAGCAGCACCAAGGGGAGGGGCGCTGCTCTGGCCTCTACAGAAATGCGCACGAAGGCCAGATGTTAGATAATAAAGTCAGGGAGGGGCACACTCTTTGATGTGTCCCCAGCAGCTGGAATGGGGCTGCCCCCAGCCCCCAACAAGTTCACCTCACAAAGGGGATCTTCAGAGAGATATGGGTGTTGCGCTGGCATTTGAACTTCAATTTGAGGCAGACACAAAACCTCTTTGATGCCCCCGCCCCCCGCAGCCAAGGGCCAAGCAGGCACCCTCTACCCCTGTCCTCACCCCTGGCGTTCCCCGGGTCTCCAAACACTGGGCCCCTCCCCACACCTTCCTCTGCGCCTGCGGCTTCTCCAGGGTCATGGTCACCCTGTCTAGAGCGGAAAAGGGCGGCCACGTGAGCGCCTTTTGGTGGAAGCTCGGGGGCCGTAGAGCCCTAGTAGGGACTTTGCCAACAGACATTTCCCAAGGGAAGGCGTGCAGCACTGGAGAACAGTGTCTTGTGACTCTCTGTCATCAGTCCCTTTGTGTGCAGGCTAAATCGGTCCCGGGCAGCTATATTTAGAAAGCCAGAGAAAAGGGAATGAATGAGGTGCCCACAAACCAGGGAAAACAGGGCAGCAGAGCAGGCAGATACTGCCTGCGGCCAGGAGTGTGGAGCCCGGAAAAAAGCAGTTGTGGGCACAAGAGGACAATGAGCCTGAGGTGACGGAGGGTGACGATGCAGCTGCTGCGCGGGCAGAAGAAAAGGCTTTCTCTGTCCGCCCGGAGGATGACTGCAGTCATGTGAGAGTGCGCAAGCCTGGAGACGGAGCGCCTGTGGCTCATGGCACTTCTGCTCCAGGCTTCCTGGCACTGGGGGCGTGCTGTCACCCGGGCCCAGGGAGGGTGCGGCCCAGGAGCCAAAGGACAGGGGGGCTGGGAAGGGAGAAGGGGAGATTCGGGCCTTCCCACCTCGGCTTAGGCAGGCCCTTCTCCGCCTGGGCCTGGACAAGCTCCAGCACAGGCTGCCAAACCCCGTGAAGGGCCAGCCCCCTGGGAAGCACCTGGCCTGCCGTCTGGGCACAGCCAGGCTGAGCTGAGACCCTTCTCAGTGCATCCACAGCTCCTCGGACGTTTCCGGGCACTGTACCCACTTCCTGTGACTGCTGTCACCAATCACCACCAACTTGGCGTCTTAAACCACACATTATTTTCCGACAGTTCTGGGGGTAAATCCAGATGTGGGTGGGGCTGGTCCTTCCGGAGACTCCTCCAGAGGAGAACCGTTTCCACCTTTTCCAGCTTCTAGAGGCACCGCATCCCTGGCTCGTGGCCCTTCCTCCATAGTCACAGCCAGCAGCGCAGCCTCTTCCGTCTCTGACTCTGACCCTCCTGCCTCCCTCTTACGGGGACCCTGTGAGGACACTTGGCTTCCTAGGGAATCCAGGGTCATCCTCATCTCAGGGACCTTGATTTCATCCCACCGGCTAAGTCCCTTCTGCCATGTGAGGTGACATGCCTACAGGTCCTGGGGAGTGGGACGTGGATGTCTTTGGGGGTCACGGGCAGGAAGCTGGGCACCGACAGGCCACCTGGACAGAAGGGACTGGTGGCCACACTGCATGTGTTTACTGAGCAGGCTCCTTGAGGAACTCACTCTGTCCCCAGGGCCAGTCTCTCTCCGAGGACAGGGGCTGCCAGGACCAGGCAGCCCGGGGCCCAGCCCCTGGCTACACCCCACGGCCTGCCCTCAAGGGAACACACGCCCTCGAGGACACATTTAGACCCAGGTCATTGGCTAGAGCTTCTTGCTCTGGGCTGTGTCTGGGTTGCTGGTCAACACGCAGCGAGTTGCAGACTGTCCCCGACCTCACAGGACGGGTGGTGGTTACCGAGCGTCTGTGGGTCTCCAGGGACACCCACCGC
The DNA here is from genome assembly GCF_019186645.2 of Phyllostomus hastatus. NCBI lineage: Eukaryota > Metazoa > Chordata > Mammalia > Chiroptera > Phyllostomidae > Phyllostomus > Phyllostomus hastatus. Next base: position 3,583,794 of record NW_025333640.1, on the reverse strand, counting down.
ACCTCTGCTGTTGGGAAAGCCTTGGAACAGAACAGACCCAGGACGCTCTTCCTAAGAGCTGGTTGTAGGTAGGGACATCTTTTGTGTTAAAAATGAAAACACACACACACATAAACAAACAAACCAAAAACAAAACAAAACACCCCCTCCAAAAAAAAACCCCAAACACAAATAGACAAAAAAAAAAAAAAAAAGCAAAACTCAAACAACCACCGAACCAACAATGCGACTAATTGCAGTTTTAGAGGGTTCCTACTCAGGGTGGTCCCCAGGGGACCCCGGGAGGTGTCTGGAACATCTGTGGTGACTGAGGGAGCTCCTGGTGTTGAGGGGACGGGGCCAGGGATGCTGCTCAACAGCGCCCAGGGTGGCCCTTCACAGAGGGTGACCCAGGCCCAGGGTCAGCAGTGCCAAGGTGGAAGGAACCCCGGTCTGGGAGACGTCCCGGCCCAGGAGCCTGTTTCCTGGGAAATGTGGCCCTTGTTTTGGTCCCATTGGGTTCAAAGCCAGGTGGACTGAGGTCGCCAATGTGGCTTCCGGGCTCTTGCTCCTGGCCCACACTGTGAATCCTCAGAGTCCAGGCAGGCTGCAGCTGCTGAGGGGCCCAAGTGCCCACTAGGTTGGATAGGAGGGTTTGGTATCAAATGTCAGGGCACCCTGCCCAACAGCAGAGCATCTGGACACCTGGATAGGGCCCCTACTTGGGCGCTAACCCACTGTGTTTGGCTGGAAGCCTGACCTGAAACACAGCCACATGGGTGCTGGGGGCAGAGGAGCAAAAGTCTAGGTCAGGGTGCAGGTTTCGGCCGGTGCAGGAAGAGGAGGCTTCGCGACTGGGTGTGTCTGGGCTGTGTCCTCTTCTGGGGATGTGACTGGGACTGAAGGAGCCACATCAGCATGGTGGTGCTAAGCGTGGCATTTGGTGTCTCCTGTGGAACCCTCCAGAGAAGGGCAGCTGCGGAGACCCCTGCTGAGGATCCCAGGGCCCAGAGTCCCAGCAACCAGGAAGGGGGGAATCTCCAAGTCCAGGTGCCCACGGGTGACAACGGGTGGCAGGGGGCCAGCTCTGGATCTGCAGGAAACCCCTTGTGAGAGTAAGTTTATCTCAGCAGCCCAGCGGCCTCTGCCCCGAAACAAGGTTTCAGTGACCCGCATGGAATTTCTAACAATGAAACCGAGTGTCTGCTTCTGCTCATGCTGACATCCCCTTTTGCGTCTGTCCGAATTCTATCACGCCTCTTCTTGTTAATGCTGAGATGCCGCCCAGCCCTGGGCCGCCCTGAAATGTGGAGGTCTCCTCAGGCTCTCGCTAGAAAGGGGAACCTTCGCCACCTCGGAGCCAGGCGCCTGCTGCTCAGGGTGTCTGCAAGACTTAGGGAGGAGAGTTTCGGTCAAAACCAGCACACGGGAAGTGGGGAAAATGAGCAGAACTCAGAAATGTAATCTCGTGCTGGCTGACCTGAGGAAGCAACTGTGTATGAGAAGCTCACCTGGGCCCTGGCCATGTGGCTCAGTTGGTTGGAGTGTCCTGTAACTGAAAGGTCTTGGGTTTGCTTTCTGGCTGGGGCACATACCTAGGTTGTAGGTCTGATTCCCTGTTGGGTGCATGCGGGAGGCAACCAATTGGTGCTCGTCTCTCACATCAGTGTTTCTCTTTCTCCCTTCCTCTCTCTCTCAAAGCAATGACATAAATTTCCTTAGGTGAAGTTAAAAAAAAAAAAAAGCAGCTCACCTGGCAAGGTGCCATGGGAGCCCCCTAGAAGTTGATGGCAGGCTCCACTGACAGGCGGCGAGCGACTGGACTGATAGTCCTGCAGCCGCAAGGAAACGAGTTCCGCCGACACCCCGAGGGGCCCTGGAAGCAGATTGTCTCCCACTTGAGCGTCCGGGTGAGAACACAGCCAGCCTGCGACTGGACGGTGGCTTGGTGAGGCCCAGCTGCTGTCCCTGTCTTCACATTCCCGGGAAAGTGACCACAGCTCCGGAGGGCTCGGAGGGGCCTGTCCAGAGTGGCAAGTGGCTGTGCAGCCTGGGAGGCCAGGTGACTGTTAATTTTACATGTCCACTTGGTTGGACCGTGGGATGCCCAGATAGGTAATCCAGCGTTGTTCTGAGTGTTTCTGTGAGGGTGTGTCTGGATACAATTGGCATTTAAACCAGTGAATCTCGAGTAAAGCAGGTTGCGGGTGGGCCTCGTCTAGTCAGTTGAAGGGTCTGACTAGACCAAAAGACAGATTTTTCCGAAGCAAGTGGTAGTTTTTGGACTGGAACTACGCCACTGGCTCTCCTGGCCTCCATCCTGCAGAGTTCGGGCTTGCTGGCCTCCATGATCAATTCCTTAAAATAAACCTCTCTGTACACACACAGCCTGTTGGTTCTGTTTCTGGAGAACTGTGACTTTTATGAACTGCCACGTGCTTTGCAGCCAGCACAGATTCATATCCTGGCCCTGCCACGCACCAGCTGGTGGGCCTTGACGAATCCCTGCCCTGCGAAGCCCCAGTTTCCCCACCTGTAAATGGGGATGAGGAAACCTGCTCCTTGGGGCTCCTCTGAGAACAAGACAAGACAGAGCAGTCAGGCTTGGCCCACAGCCCGCACCTGGTAAGTGTGTGCCGAGTGGCTGGGTGGGAGCTGCACACAGAGCAGGTGCGGTGGGAGGTGAGGAGAAGGGGCAGACACAGAGGTCAACAGCAGGTACGGCTGGGCTGCCCGGGAGCAGGGCCAGGGGCCTGAGTGCGAGCTCAGAGCCAGAGCCGGAGCGGAGCTGGCTGAGGCTTCTGTCATCCCCGCCAGCAGGTGCTGCCCCGCAGGGACCTAAACCCGCAGCAACGTGGCTGTCAGCCTGAGCCGGCTCTCCCAACACCTGAGCCAGGTGGAGGGGGCCGCTGAGACCCTCGCACACATTCCCCCTGTCGGGGCTCCCTGCCAGGAAAATGGGTGCGTATCTGTGCTCCCTTTACGGAGAGCGTGAAGGGGCCACGGACTGTGGCCTCCGGGAAGCACAGGGAACTGGCCGTGCTTCAGATCAGCGTCGTGTCCACAGTCACTGTCACTGCGGGGCCAGGCTGGGGTGAGGCAGGTAGAGCCCCTGCCGTAGGTGCAAAATCTAAGGGGCGCCGAAGACTTAGCCACCGTGATGACTCATACTTCCAGGCAACACTCTCAGAAAAAGTCAAAACTACCCACGATGAACCAAATATCAGGTTGTTCATTAGAGATAGCACCTGATAGGGAGAGGGCGAGGGCAAAGTCAGCCCCTCTTTATTCAACATTTTCACCTTCACTGTGGATTTTTCTTTTGGCATTAATTTTGATTTTTAGGAAATACTGCTACACCGAGATGCAATGTATTGCCATGACTGGGTTGTGCAGTGTCCCCCCTCAATTCTATGCCCGAGAGCAGTGCCTGGCTCTCCTCACCCCGGTCCAGGCTCTGCCTCTGACACTTGCCGGCTGCATGAAGCAGAGCTCGGGCACATTCTGGGGCAGCCGAGGCTCAGGAAGCGCAAGCTGGGGGGAGGTGAGCCTTCGGCAGGATGAGCGAGGAACCCGCCAGGGCCCAGGCTGTGTCAGAGCCTGTGGTACTCCTTAGAATTCTGGGGGACTGCTAGTCCCCCTCACGAGTATGAGTGGTGACACGTCCCCACCCCCAAACCAGCCCTCCTCCATCCCACCAGCGAGCAAGCCCTGCAGGGCGTGCTGCCCGAGCCCCCTAGGTCCTGAGATGGTCTCAGAATGAAAGCCAGTCCGACCCATGCAGCCACCTACGTCCCTGATGGAGAAACATGTCCCGAGGCCCTTTCCTTCCCAAATGGATCGTGGAACTTGTAGAAATTAAAAGACATGTTCTTAGACAAGTGATGGGTCCTAGAAGAAATCCCAAGGGAAAGCAGGAAACGCTTTGAAGACAAAAGTGCACCACACTGTGAGTACATGCAGGGATGTGGCCAGGGAGACGCATGGCGGGAAGCGGGGGCAGGGGTGCGGGGGTGCGGGGGTGGACGGGACTCAGGCTGCCAACGCCTGCTTCCCAGGCGACCTCTGATTCACCACCTGACTTCACAGCTTAAGGAGCTAGACTGAGAAGGGCGAGAGAAACCCAGAGCCCAGAAACCCAGAGGAGGAAGGAAATGACAACGACACAGAGGAGAAAACGAAACAAAGTTACAAAAACGAGAGGAGAACCGATGAAACCCAAAGCTGAAACCCGAAGCTGGCTCTTGGACACGTCAGCAGCTCTGGCAAACTGTGCGCCAGAAAGACGGAGAGAAAAGAGGGAAGACGCGGCAACGTGAGGGACAGCGGGACCTGCGAGGCCTTCGGGGGACGGAAGGGACTAGAGAAACCGAACAACGGCCGCCTTGCGTCAGACAGCTGCCCTGCACACGTCCCAGAGCCACCTGCACGCGGCACACCGCTTCTGTAGCTGTGGCCTGAGCAGTCTCTGCGACATTCCTGGGAAGCCAGAGGACGTGATTTCCGTGGCAGAGATGAAAGGCATCCGCCCACGCGGGACGGTGGCTCAGAGGCCGACCTGAGATCCAAGCGCAGGCTGCCTGGCCCTGAGCCCCAGAGATCGTTGCCCGGTGACACAACCCCAGAATGTCACGTGCGCGTGAGCCACTGCAGCTTGTTTGTTCCTTTTTCTCAAAAACGGGATTCCAGGCTCATGAAGTAAAGATAAAATGCTACACACCTTTTATAGCTTTTCCAAGAAATGCCTCCCTACTCTGTTTTAAAAAGGGGAAAGAGAGGGAGGAAGAGCATGGTTAAATCTTTTTTTACTTATCTCCAGCTTTTGTCTGAGAAATACTTTGCTACTGCCAAAAATGGGGCACACGTCCCCCAGAGAAACTTGGGCAAGTCCCCTCTACTCTCCACGGCTGCTCCATTCAGAAGGACGACGTTGTTTCTCTGGGGGCGGGGGGCAGTCACGTCTTCTTCTGGAACTTGTATTATTCCACTTCAAAACACAGGGACCCCGAGTCCAGCCCATTGGATGCACCAGCAGGAGAAAAACAAAACATCCAGACACTGAAGCCGTGAACGTAACATGTGGTGTTTTTCCATGTCTGGTTTTTCACTTTGATGGCAGCCACGTGCCAGGGGAAAACAAGGGAGAGCTGGAAAAAGTGAACTCGGGGGCAAACCAATCAACCTCGGGGCGGGGAGGTGACAGGTACATGGGCACAGGAAGGCAAGGGACGTGAGGCTGGCCGCCCAGGGCCAGAGGTCCACAGGAGAGGAAGGAAGTCCCATGACCAAGCCCGGGCGGGGGTGGGGGGTGCACTTGGGTACTTTGGAGCCGCCGTGTTCCAGGGAATAGGACCCCCTGCCCTAGGCTGAACGCTGGACAAACTTGGACGGAGCCGCAGTCTCTCTGATACTCAAACAGTGTGAGGGTCCCTGGAGGGCCCTGTGTCCAGCTGCCCGGTGCCCCTGAGATGGCACACTAGCCTACTCCCTGCTCCCCACACGGTACCAGCTGCCCTGAGAACGCACTGCCCGAGGAGGTCCCCTCCTTCACTAATTCCCACGGAGAGGCAAGTGGTGACCCCGTCTGTCTGGCTGCAATGCTGACAGCATGGCCAGCAGATGAGGAGGCTTCAGGCGGGGCTCCACGTGCAGCCTGACCAGCAGGAAGCCCCGTGCTGCGCTCCCAGGGGGACCCCTGCAGCTGCTGGGCTAGGATTGGACTTCAAAGCTTGCAGGAGACCGATTTCCAGTTGTGCAGGAGGCGGGTCCTGGGGCTCACTCGACCGTGGGCTTGCCCCCAGGAGGGCGGCAGGAGCCCCTGCCCCTGGACCGATGCACACCCGGCTTCCTGCGCTGTGGGGCCCACTGGGGGGCCAGGGTGTTTCCCTCTGGCTCCAGAGGTCTCCTGTGGCCTCTGAGAGCTGGCCCCTCTTCCTTTGCAAACATTTGCTTTTTCTGCAAACAAATGGGGGTTTTTCCATCCACACAAAGGGACGTGCTAGGACGGTCCCTCCTGAGTCAGAGCTGAGGGCCACTGTGGGCCTGGGGTGGGGGTGGGGTGGCATCAGAGGCTGGGGGCGGAACTGAAGTCAGGAAGGAACCTCCTGCCCTGAGGCCCAGCCTGAGTGCCACAGAGCGTCTAGGGTCTCAGCCAGAGGAAGGTGGCGACTGGAAGCGGCTTTCTCTAAAGCAGGGGTCTCTCCCCCTCAGCTGACATGGCCGTCCTGGGCACCGTGGGGTGCTAAGCAGCATCCCTGGCCCCTACCCACTTGATGCCAGGGGCACCCCCACGTGTAACAACCACACATTTGTCCAGACATGGCCCAGAGTCCCCTGGGGGACAGCATCACCCCTGTTTGAGACCCCTGCCTTCAGGGAGTCTTGGTGGGACACACACAGAAATAGGGCACGAAGTAGGGAGAGCTACTGTGGCACATGGGGGGGCGGGACACAGGACCACTGCCGGGTGGGACCCAGGGTGCCAGGGTGCTGGACCTCTGAGATGTCTGCCCTAAGTGTAATGGCTCGCGTGGGCACCAGGCGGGAAGGCTCTACAGAGTGTGTTCAGTACCTACAGATCCTGTACTTGTGAACTTGCCCGCTTGCTGAAATTTACTTGTAACCCCCAAACCAATACTCCTCTTAAGTGTGATTCAAGAGGGCTCTCAAAGTCACCCTCGGACACGCACACAGCGTGTGCCCAGCTGAGGCAGAACCAGGCGACGGGCTCTGTCTTCTTGTCTCAGCTGAGGCTGTAAACTGGGGTCCTTCTCAGTGTGTAGGGCCACACTTTTTGCATTTTTGTGGGTGATTAAAGTGTCCCCCAACAAGCACAGAGCTCAAGTGCCGCCTGGGGTTCCTGAGCACAACAAGGCCGGATGTGCCCTGTGAAGCCTGCCGCACGCTCAGCACTAACCAAGCAACAACGCACACTGGACGCGTCTCTCCAGAGAAACACGCGTCTGAAAGGTGCCGTGTCCGCGGCCTGGGGAGGACGCGACCCGCGGCGCACACGACCTGGCGCCGAGCACCCCACGCGCAGCGGTTCTCTGGCCCCTGATGCGGTGTTTGCACGAGGAACAAGAACCAGCTACGTGTGTGCTTTTTAGGGCTACGAAAGGAACACAACCGCATCCAAGAACTTCTGGAGACCGCAGACACTCAGTCCGTAACCCCACCGCCCCATTTTCTCCAGGCGTGCACACACACTCACCCACTTTCACACACTCAGGTCCTGTCCTGGTTGATCGCCGGCCTTTAAAATATTTCTTATTTAACAGTACATTATGAGGGAAATACGGTTTTCCCACGCCATCACACATTCTTCTAGCACTTGACTTAAAAAAAAAAAACAACAACACCTTTCTGTTGACATCGTTTTAGACTGGCAGAAGAATGGCAGGAACGGCACAGAGGGTTCCCACACGCCCCTCGCCCCCCCCGCCCGAGGCTGGTGTCTCGTCAAGGTGAAGACACGGACGCCAGCAGGTGTGCTCTGTGGCTCGCGCTCCACTTTACCTGGGCTTCCCCCGGATGTCTGCTTTCTGTCCTGAGATTCTATAGTGACTTTTTATGCCTGTGTTTTGTACTTTATGGATGCACCATAATTTATATTATTACTGCTATTATAGATGTAATTGTCCATTATTGACATTTAGGCCAACCCTGGGCCTAAATGGTTCCTGGATTCAGACACCTTTTATTTTGCCACAGTGTTTTTATCAAATTATAACATGCACACAGGAATGTATAGATCACTCAAGTACAGCTACATGCAGTTCAAAAGTGTGCACAGCTGTGTCACCGTCACCTGCATCAAGATACACACAGAACCTTTGCAGCAGCCCAAAGACGCTCTGGGGCCCCCCCACTGGAGCGAATCACTGCCCCGATGTTATTATTTTTACAGTCTTCATTATTACGGTTATTTTGACTTCTGTTCCTGAAGATAGAAAAGAGGGTAAAGATTTTTTTAAATTAAAAAAAAAGATTTTATTTAGCTATTTTTAGAGAGAAGGGAAGGGAGAGAGAAAGGGAGGGACAGAAACATTGGTATATGAGAGATGCATTGATTGGTTGCCTCTCACGTACCCCCAGTTGAGGACCTGGCCCACAACCCAGGCATGTGCCCTGACTGGGATTGAACTGGTGACCTTTCAGTTCACAGGCTGGCTCAATCCACTGAGCCACACCAGCAAGGGCTCTTTTTATTTTTTAACTTTTATTATATGTATGTATGTATGTGTGTGTATATATATTTACTTATATATATATTAGCATATATATATATTTACTTTTATCAGTATTTATTTTACACTGAATTTACTCTTGGGCTATACATTTTGTTTCTTCAGTTTCTTCTGGAATATCTTGTTCTTCCTCTTCTGCTTTAGGAACATCTGCTCTTTTTCAGGAAGGCACATCTCGGTGTGGCAGGGAGAGCTCACGGACGGGTGAGTCTGCCCACGAGCTCCCCAAGTTCTGCGCTGCATCCCGGGAGCTCTGTTCCCCCAGATGCGCTCAAGGACCAGAGAATCCACATCTAAACCCTCAAGTTCAGCATTGCTCTCTGCATTCTTAAGCACGTGCAGCAAAAACTCAGCGCTCTTTTTGGTCACCGACCCCAGGTCTGGCCCCACCGTTTGGCCTGGGCACACCTCCCAACCCCACTCCTGGAACGACAGAACAGCACAGGCTGCTTCTGTAGTGACATCCTTCAGATGCCTGGTGGCTTTTCGAGTGCGCACACGCTTGATGGCCTGGGCAGTTTCACAAGTGTTCTTAAACTGAACATGAAGTTGAACCTCTTGATTTGCATGACTTTGTGGGGTTTTCTGGGTCAAGTGAAGAGACAGATTTTAACTGCAGGGTGAAATGTTTTGATGAGAAGGAAAAACTGCCTAGCAAGTTCTAGAAGGTTCTAGACAACAGCCAGCTGGCATCTGCTTGGAGGCGTTAAGACCTCAGTCAGCCTTTCCAGGGCAGCGAGGGGACGTGGACCGAGCCCAGCCCCAGCTCTGGACTCCTGTCTGGACGCCAGCCCTCGCTTTCTGAACCATCGTGGCCCAGTTTGTAACGTGGGGACCCCACCACCTCATTCTTGGGGTCACTGGGAGGACAAAATGAGACAAGCACAGTGTCTAGCACTTCATAAGGCACCGATCTTTGACGACAACAATAAAAATAATGTGGTATGTGTATGATGCAGCCCACACTGCTGGAAGAAGGAGCTATGAATCCCAGGGTCAGAGGCCACCTGGCCTGAGTCACATCCAAAAGCCCTTTGGTCTGGGGGCTGACACAGCTGCAGCTGAGCCCCCCTCAGTCAGTCCTAACTTTATGGACGTCAGCGCCGCCATGTGGGACGTGATCGGGCCGAGGTCACACGGGGTTGGACTGGGGACATCAGGCTTACTCAGTATTCCTTGTGGGTCAGAAGTGTAATTTCCCCTGTTTTTCTACAGTGCTGCTGAGGAAGGGGTTACGACTGCTTTGCAGACCTGGCCAGGCAGAGTCCCCAGTGCTTCTGTGGACAGACTCATGCTGCTCCCTGGCTCACATGTTAGAAAGAAGAGACAAAAATTCCAGAACCCCTGGTTACTTGATGCTGCTCTCCCATGAGTAAGACCCTGCTTGCTATGCAGGTGTGTGCATGTGTATGCATAGGTGGGGGGGGGGTCACTAGCTCAGGGTCTCTCCTTGGGCAACCCTGTCCCCCAGGGGACACTGAGTGGCATTTGAGGACATCTGTGATTGCCACCCTGGGGGTGATCCTGGCATTGAGTGGGTGGGGGTCAGGGATGCTGGTGAACCCCCAAAGTGCCCAGGACAGCCCCCAGGGAGAAGACCAGGCACAGTGCAGAGGGAGACCTGGCCGGCCCCTCGCAAGCACTGGGAGCCACCAGGCAGGGATGCCTGCAGGCTCAGAACCCCCTGCGTGGGGCTCTCATGAGCCTGTACTTCACCGCCGGGTGCCCTCTCCCGGGGCCTCATCCTCACAGGTCTCAGCGAGACCTCTCCTAGAAGGGTTTAAAAATAGACCATCTTTTTTTTTCTTTAAGTCTCAGGAATGCCTGAGAGGAACTCCCCTCAAGGAAGTTGCCCTGGGCAAGTAACTGAAACCGGAAGAGCTGCTACTTGACTTTTAACAGCTCTTCTGGGAGCCAGGTGGGTAATCCCCTGTTAGAAGTCTCTCTGCCTTTTCTTAGAATGAAACCAAGCTGCTTTTCAGCATTCACGGCCTCTGCCCACTCGGGGCTTTAGCGGAGGGGGTAGGGGGAGGAGGGTTCACTTGAAGCTGGGATCCCAGGCACCAGAAAACCCAGAGCAGTGCCCTCCCACCCAGTCCTCAGTGCAAGGTGGAGGGGGGGGGCAACTTGTCACAGCTGCAGGGAGACATACCTACAGCCAATTTCTTTTTTTTAAATTAACCAATAAACAAACATTTTTGTTTAGTTGAAAGCTACCCTCAATCTCCATATCCATGGCAGGGTCCCCCTTTGGCACTGTGGGTGTTAAGCAGCATCCTTGGCCCCACCCACTCAATGCCAGGAGCACCCCCAGTGTGACAGCCACAGATGTCCCCAGATGTCCCCCGATGTCCCCTGAGGCAGGACCACCCCACCCCCATTCCACTGAGAAGCACTGCTCTGGGATTATTTCGTCAGTAGCTTTGAACCCCTTCAGTGTGTTCATTTTAAGTAGGCGTATTTAACATAACTGTTAACTGTCAGCTTTTTAAAATTTTATTTATTGAGACAGGTTCGATACATTGATATATTGCAATATAGCTGTCAATTGATTCAAACATTCCTACCCACCTTCCCACCCTTCCCTGGGCCAAAAAGGGTCCGAGGCGCTTACACAATGCAGGCAACGCTTACACAGTGCAGGCAACGCCGAGATGAAAACCAAACGGAGAAGCTGCCAGCAGGAGTGAAGAGCGGCTCTGCTCTCAGCTAAACAAAGGTGGTGTCTGCTGGCCGCAGCAAGCTGGAGGCCGTCCCTCAAACACTCACGGCCCATGGCCGCCAGGAAGCTGGGCGCGTGGCCCACCTGGGGGTAAGGGTCTTTGCAGATAAACGATGTTAAGGACCAGGATGAGCTCATCCTGGATTCAAGGTGGGCCCTACATCCAACGACTGGTACCTTTATAAGGAAAGTGGAGGGAGATTTGGACACAGACACATAGGGAGAAACCACGTGACGATGGACGCAGAGGTCGGAGGGATCTGGCCTCCATCCCAGGGAGGCCTGGAGGCCTGAGAAGCTTGGGAGAGGCAGGAAGGACCCTCCCCTGGAGCCTCGGGAGGGAGCACAGCCCCGTGACTTCTGGCCCCAGAATCTGAGAGGACAGATTCTGTTTTAAGCCATCAGTTTGTGGTCATTTGTTATTGTTGCCCCAGGAAATGAGAACATTAAAAAAAATTTTTTAGGAAAAAAAAATTGGCTGTATGTATGTCCCTGCAGCTGTTTGACAAGTCAGGACCCTGAGTGAGAAAGGCTCCCCTCTCATTGTTGGACTGATGGGTGCAGGGCCCTTGGGGAAAACGCAGAAAAACACCTAAACCGCCCTGGCAAGACTGCACCTCACAGGGTTCAATAAATTTAAGCTGTTTGCATGGGAGGAACTTCTGTGCTTCCTTCTATCCAGGACAGAATCCATAAGAACTACAGACATTTGGGATTAAGGACCAGTTAGCACAGGGTTCCCCAACCTTGGGATCATGGTGGAGGGGTGAGTGGGGGTGGGGAAGGACTGTGGAACACAGGCACAGCGTCCCACCAGGAGAATGGGATGCGGCTGGTCTGGGTGCAGCCTGGTGGAGAGGTCTCAAGTGAGGCCACGGGGCAGCCAAGGGCGGGCCCCCTGCCTGACGAGGCACCACTCAGGAAAGCCGGCCGAGTACCATGAGTCCAGCGTTCTGGGAAGGTGAGGGCCGGGTAATGGGGCTAAACTTTTAATGACAGTAAGAAACAGAAATTAAATAAAAGATAAAGTCCTGCCCCTAGGAGCTTTCTGTGCAGGGGTGAAGGGGAGAAGGGAGAGATTCTTAAAACAAATAAATGGATGATTACACTGTGTGATATAAGTGCTAAATAATAAACACTTCTTTTCTGTAAAGGCTAGATAGTAAACATTTTTGTTTTTGTGGGCCACAGGGTCTCCACTGAAAGGACTCAGTTGCTGTAGTGAAAAAGCTACCACTGACAATACGTAATAGGTGTGTGCTGTGTACCAATAAAACTTTATTTGCAACAACAGGCAGAGGGCCAGGTTTGTAGAACCCTGAGCTACAGCTTCCGAGGTTAAGCAATGGCAGCTCCTCAAAAAGTTAAAACAGAGTCACCATCTGAGCCAGCAGTTCCACATCTAGGTACATACCCAAGAGAAATGAAAACCCACGTCCACAGAAAAACAGGCGCGTCAATGTCCACAGCAGCAGGATTCACAACAGGCAAAACGTGACCACAGCTCCCATGTCCGTCAGCTGGTGAGTGGACAGATGAGATGTGGTCCAGATGCCACACTGCTCCGCCACGCGATGGAGCAGAGCACCGAGGCTCGCGGCGGTGCGGGCAAACACCGAAAATCCAACGCCCAGTGAGAGAACCCGGGCAGCGAAGGCAACACGGTGTGTGACATGTCTAGGATGCGCAAATTTTGAGGTTCAGAGGGGGTCCCCCCACCCCCAGTACCAAACCGCAGCAGGGTTGTGGGGGAGGGGAAGCGATGGTCTGAGATTAGACTGAGGGGGGTGTCTGTTCTCTCGAGCAGCAGCAGGGCCAACGCCAGTCACATCCTTCTTTCCGAGAAGGCACTGCAGGCACAGCGGAGCGAGGCCGGGCCTCCACACGCCGGGCCATGCCCTCCCCTCTACTCGGGGCGTTGATGCTTGGGAGTCCAGCTTCTGAGAGCACGGCGGGGTCCCTGTACAGATGCTCCCAGGGACAGGACTTGGAAGCAGGCCCCCGCAGAACGTTTCTGGTCTCCCTGTGTGGCCTTGCGTGGCCCTGTCCCCACTAGGGCCCCGTCACTGTCACCTGGTACAGTGTCTGCTCCTCCACAATCACTGGGACTGGAGACCTTGGCAACTACTAACCTACTTTCTGGTCATTTCTGCTGGTGGGGTTTCAAAGTGATACGATTCTTGCCAGCTGGCAGCAGCCATGAAATACAGGAAGCCCATTCTCTTTCAGCAAGCACAGTCCTTCAAAGCCTAAAATATTTACTCTCTGCTTTTGCCAAGTGATAGAATATTATGCAGCTGTGAAAAAAGGAGGCAACCTCTATGAACCGATGTGTGAAGTTCCTGAAAGGAATTACGTTGTGCTGAAAGGACATCTTTAATTTAACAGACACCACGCAGATCACAGCCCGGGCTCATGCACTGATGGAGGGGCCGGCCAGAGGGGAGCGCTGAGAAGATGCAGCCCTTGGCTTGGGTCCCGGCCTCTCCCATTGGCCCGTCCTTGGCCAGACCGCTTCTCAGTTCTCTGCGGAGTGCTGTTTAACACAGAATAAATATTTACCTCCCAGGTTTCGTGTGAGGGATCAAGTGAAACACAGTTGGGAAGAGGCTGGGAAAACACTCTGTGAATGTGACAGACTGCGGGTGGCTGGGAGCAGCTGCTGAGGGGCTGTGGCCCCGATCTCTGAAGCTCCGAGGAGCTGGGAGCACCCCAAGATGGGGGATGCCTCCCCTCACCTCCACTCTTGAGTCTAGCCAGAGGCTGTTACATCTGTGCTGGGTGAAACCCAGGTAAAAGCCACCCAGCTTCCCCCCTGCTGTGGCCCCCCACCCCCTCTCTGGGGGTCCCTGCGGTGCCTGTGCCCACCCTACCACCCTGCCCCGATGCCCACCATGCGGGCAGGGCACACATATCGGTGCACACTGAGCTAGAGCCTGCCACGGGCCTCTTTCCAGGAAAGTGCTGCTTATTTTCATTTAATAAAAAAAAAAGCGCACTTTTGGACCACATTTTTGAGGGGAAAATAAGGGTGTGCATTGTACATGGGGAATACTTGAAATTCCTTGTATCTGTTCTTGTGTTTTGTAATTACTTGTTACATAAAATTTCTTGTACCACAATACGTTCAAAAGTAAATGCTAAAATTCTTTTATAATACAAAAAACAAGTACCTAACTGTAAATAAATAAATAATTGAATTAAAACATTAAAATGAAAGTTTTTTTTCCAGAAAGTTTGGGTCAAAAATGTGGGTGCCTATTACACATGGGGGTGGGGGAGCACATTATACACGGCCAAGTGCAGTGATTGTGGCAAAACACACACAACATAAAGTTGACCGTCTTGACCATTGTGCAGTGCACGGCCCAGTGGCCGTGAGCACAGTCACACTGTTGTGCCACCACCAGCGTCTCCAGAACTCCCCCACCGTCCCAAACTGACACTCTGTCCCCATGGAACTCTGCCTCCCCCGCCCCCAGCCCCCTGACTCCCACCATCTACTTCCTGTCTCTGCGGATCTGACTCCTGCAGGGACCTCCTGTGACACGAGTCACACTGTGTTTGTCCTCCTGTGTCTGGCGTATTTCCCTGAGCGTTCCCTAAAGTCCTCCAGGCCCACTCACGCTGTAGCGGGCGTCAGTGTGTCCTTCCTTCTGAGAGTGAGTCACACTCCATTCTTTGGACAGGCTGTGTTTTCTCTGTCAGCTCCTCTGTTGAAGGACACACTGTCTCGCTGTCGTGGGTGAAGCTGCTGCGAACATGGTGAGCAAAGACTCCGAGTCTCCGCTGTCAGTGCTCTGGGTCTGCGCCCGGAAGCAGAACTGCCCGGTCACCCGGTGACTCCGCCCTCAGGCGTCCAAGGAACCACCGGACACCATGGACTATTTCCCGCAGCGGCGGCGGCGGCGGCACCACCACACATTCCCACCCACAGCTGTGCACAAACGAGGGTTCATCCCTTCACAGCCGCACCTGGTGTAAGCCCCACTGTGACCGGAGCCCGGCGTCCTCATCTGTCAGAGCGGCCCATGGGGCTCCTCCCGCAGGCCTGTGGAAGTCCCTGTGGAAGGCGGTGTTTGAATGTCAGGCTTTGTTTTGCTTATGGGGACGACGGTTGGCTCTGAGCTGTCAGAAACTACAAGAAATGCTGGTTGGACTTTGTATTTTCTTTTTTCTTTAAAGATACATTCTTTTAAAAAATATTTTATTTATTTATTTATTTTTAGACAGAGGGGAAGGGAGGGAAAAAGGGAGAGAAACATCACTGTGTGGTTGCCTCTCCTGCGCCCCCCTGCCCCCGCCCCACTGTGGACCTGGCCTGCAACCCAGGCATGTGCCCTGACCGGGGATCGAACCACTGACCCTTTGGTTCGCAGGCTGGTGCTCCATCCACTGAGCCACACCAGCTAGGGTTGTACTTTGTCTTCTGTGATTTTCTTTTTTTTGACCACCCTGAGTGCTGATCTGGAAAGCCGCCGGGTGCTGAACAAACCACGAGAAGAGACTCCACCCTCACACTCACCACCTTCATGCACACATGCACACGCAGACGCCCAAATACATGACACACACACACATACGTGTTCCTGGAGCAGGGGTCTCGGGGCTGGTGGCCTTGGAGACTGAGTTTCCCAGCTCGTGGCCGAGTCAGCCTGGGTGACGTGCAGGCACGCAGCCCGGGCGGTGCCGGAGGCCAGCAATGAAAACAAACAGGCCGGGGTGGGTTCAGCAGAGCAGTCTGGCCGCCTGCACGCGGGGCGCCAGGGTCTCTTCCTTCCTGCAGGGCCGCTGTGGCTCCTGGACACGTGCAGAGCCCACGGTGGCCGTGACCACCAGCACGGGAGGGGAGAGGGGCTAAGAGCAGTGCCGGCAGCCCTCACGTCCATCTGGAACTCAGGGGCCGCCTGCCCTGCGCTCGCTCGCCCCGCACAGTCACGGGGCGCTCCCTGTGTGCACAGTTCTGCAGGGTCCAGTCCCAGGCCTGCGGGCTGGGGCGCCGGGCCAGCAGACTCGTTTTCTGCGCTGCACGTGTAACAAACTGCCACGACCGTGGGGGAAGCAAGCACTACCCAGTCAGTGTCTCCTGGTTTGGGGAACAGGAGTCGGGGCACCGCTGAGCTGGGGGCTTGGCCCCGAGCCCCAGGAGGCTACTGTCTCGCCAGAAAGGCCATGGGAAGGACCTGCCTCAGAGTCCCCTCAGGTGGCTGGTACAATCTGCTTCCTTGTGGCTTCAGGACTGGGGTCCCCCGCGTTCTCACTGGCTGTTTGCTGTGGGTCACACTCAGCAACGAGAGGCTGCCCTGGGGTGCTAGCCACGTGGCCTTCTCCTCTGATCCTTTTACAATGTGGCAACTGACTTCTTGAAGACCAGCAGGGGGTGGTGGCGGCGGTATTACCACAAGCCTTATATGTACATATATGCACATATGTAGTATGCATGCAAGTATAAACACACACGAGTATTTTATATATTTAATATATTTATGTAATTATATATCTATATGCATATATTACCTATGTATTTATATGCACACGATGTTATATATACTGTATACTTTTTAAAAAAAGATTTTATTTATTTATTTTTTAGAGAGGGAAGGGAGGGAGAAAGAGAGAGAGAGAAACATCAATGTGCGGTTGCTGGGGGTCATGGTCTGCAACCCAGGCATGTACCCTGACTGGGAATCAAACCTGCGACACTTTGGTTCGCAGCCCATGCTCAATCCACTGAGCTACGCCAGCCAGGGCTATATATACTGTATACTTTTATTTATAAGTCTAATATTTATGCTAAACTAACATTCATTAAGATGCATATAAATATGTAACATATGCATCTAAATATACGTTTTAATATATTTAATATATACATTTTATAGTAGTATATATTCAATATTTATATTTTAATATATGCATAACACACTTTACCTTCATAAACACATAACACACATTTATAACACATATATGAACACATTTAAAGTACATAAACATGCTGTTTACACACATTCATACACACTTACTTGTACACAATATTACATGCGCGTGACACGCACACCTGTGAATAACCCCACAAGGCCCAGCCGCCCTCTCTAAGGCGCCACGGCACGTGGGCAGCTCCGCAACGTCACGGCGGGCAACGATTTTGGAGGTGAGGCTCCGAGGCTAAGAGATGCTGAGATTCGGCTGGAGGCAGAGACCCCCGCCCCAGCCAAGGACCCTCAGAGAAGGGGAGCTGCAGCCACAGGGCAGAGGGTGGCGTGTGGGCTCCCCGCAGGTACGCAGTTTTATAAGGTCATTTGTATTTTTCTGTCGGGTTGAATCACTTCCTGAATGCTTATCTTGGTTCTTTGCGGAACGAGGCGGAATATAAACAAACCAACCCCAAACTGCACTCAGGCATGAGCAACAAGTGGCCGGTCTGGCAGGGCTGAGAGCGTTAGCAAGCAGGGTCCCCTAGGGGCTCGATGCAGCACAGCCATGCAGCCCATCAGCCCGGGGTTCAGAGACCTGAGCGAAAAGGCCCTGTTTGAGTCCCCGTGAACCACGCTGGCACTGGGGACACGGACGGGGCCTGGGCACTCTCTGTGGGAGACTGTCCCGGGCGGAGTGGGGCGCTGAGCAGCGTGCCTGGCCTCCAGACTCAACGCCAGGGGCACCTCCAGTTGTGACAGCCACAGGCATCCTGGGACTTCGCCAGAACCCTCTGGGAACAGAATCGCCCCAGGTGACACACCCTGGGTCAGAGGCTTCCACTGACCCCCGGAGGCCACGCACATTTAAATACAAACACCGAGTGGGTGGAGAGAGGAGGTGACTCACGGAGCCCACACAGCCTAGTTTACACCCTCTGGTCTGGGTGTGTGTTCTGGTGTCGACTGTGAGCTTAAGGGTCTAAAACTCATTTTTCTCAAATTATTAACAGAGTCTGTCCCCCTGACACTGCTGACACTGGAACCAGGTCACTCTCTGGGGGGCGACCCTGGGCACCGTAGGGGTTGAGCAGCAGCCCTGGCCCCACCCAGGCAATGCCAGGAGCTCCCTCCAAGAGCCATCGGGCCCGAAATGTTAACAGAATCAGGTGGAAAGACCCCGAGGTGAGGGATTTCCAAGTCACACAGCTGCGAAGAGGTGGAGTGGGCCCGGAACCCGTGCCTCCCGCCTCCTGGATCATGGGGCCGTGGGTCCCAGGCTGGCCGCTGCATGGAAAACAACCGGCCCTGGCCCGGCGCCAGTGTCGCTCGTCTGCGAGTGGCCAGGAAACGGCTGGGAGAGACAGACGAACACACACCCGAGAATGCAGATTGCACCTCTGCCCTGGCCCTCGCCCGCCTGCCACTGCCTACTCTGGAGGGACCAGTCACTCTGGGGTCCTACCACCTTAGACACATCTGGGCCACAGGCAGGGGAGACAGCTGTCTGGACGCACACAACCGTGTCACGTGGCTCTGGGTCATGCATTAATGAGAATAGAGGCCACTCCCAGCAGTAGTGGCTGCTATCCTGGGCTGAGGGTCACCCTCTCCTGCAGAGCAGCCAGCCAGGTGGGCATCCAGAGCTCTGGCCAGTGACTCACCTGGGACCCCACAGGCACCCATGCCCCCACCCAGGCCCCTGGGCTGGTGCCAGCAGCCAGGTCACTGGGGAGAAGGGAAAGCAGAAAGTGAAAGGGGGATGCTGGGAAAGCCGGTGGGGCACGTGCAGACTGTCCAGCAGGAGCTGGACATGAACCTGGGGGCTCTGAGACCTAGGCACACAAGTGGTTTCAACTGGGAAGCACTGGAGCGCTTGCCCGAAAGTCTGTAAGTGTTCACAGTGACAAGAAGAGGACACGAGCAGCTCTGCATACTGGTCACCTCCTTGGGGACACATGAGGACGAGCCACCTATCTAAGGGGGGAGGGCGAAGGATGCTTTTCCAGCCACCAAACAAGCAAAAATCCCAAGTACTCAGTAACTCTGGGTCTGAGTTTTCTGGGACCATCCATTTTGTAGCTTAAGACCACACACACTGATTCTCAGACAGCTCTGGAGGTCAGAAGTCCCAAACCCAGGCGTGGGCAGGGCTGGTCCTTCCAGAGGCTCCAGGGAGAACCATTTCCAGCCTCTTCCAGCTTCTAGAGGCACAGCATCCCTGGCTCGAGGCCCCTTCCTCTGTCCTCACAGCCAGCAGCGCAGCCTCTTCTGTCTCTGACTCTGACCCTCCCACCTCTCTCTTATGGGGACCCTGTGATGACACTTGGTCCCCTGAGTAATCCACAGTCATTCCTGTCTTAGGGGTCTTGATTTCATTCCACCTGTAAAGTCCCTTTACTATGTGAGATGACATGTCTGCAGGTCCTGGGACCAGAATGGGGATGTCTCTGCGGTCACTATTCTGCCTGCCGTACATACTATTCTAGAGAGGTTTAAAAAAAAAATAACCACCTATGTTTAAAATGAAGCCATCATAACAACTAGTGTGGCCTGTGGGGAGGCTGGGTGTGGTGTGATGCACTCTGTGAGTCTCGGGAAAGCCTGGTGTCCCCAAAAGTGCAAGCACCAACCGGCTCACAGGCCAGAGAACACTGGGCTCTGTCCTGAGCTGTCACTCACAGAGCCGTAACAATCTGACTCGTCCTGTGCTTCTGTGGGTGGAGGGGTAGGGTGACAGGCTAGGTTGTGTCTCACCCCCCACATTCGAATGTTGAATCCTAGCCCCCAGTGTGATGGTATCAGGAGGTGGGGCCTCGGGGGGGTGATTTGACCATGAGGGTGGAGCCCCCGTCACTGGGGTCAGTGCCCTTGCAACAGAGACTCCAGAGAGCTCCCTGGAAGCCTCTGCCACACGAGGACAAAGCAACTCTTTGCTAAGCTACATCTGGGCTTTTGAAAATCTTCGCATCTCCAGTGCCTGGCCCCGAGCAGACACTCAAATAAATGTTTGATGAATGAGGAAGGGAGCCATGGAAGGGATGTGTGTGAGATTAGGGACCAGACACTGCAGCTGAGCAGACTTCTGCTGATCCCCAGGGTCCTTGCCCACGACCTCTGCCCACCTGCACAGCAAAGCCCCTCCCAATCCCTTCCTTTCTGTTCCTCCCTCTAAATGCAGGGGACAGCCTTGACTGGTGTGGCTCAGTCGGTTGGGCATTGTCCTGCACAGTGAAAGGTTGCCAGTTTGATTCCCGGTGAGGGCAATTGCCTGGGCTGTGGGTCGGTCCCAGGTCAGGGTGAGTACAATAGCAACTAATCAATGTTTCTCTCTCATATTGATGTTTCTTTCCCTCTCTTTCTCCCTCTCTTCCTCTTTCTCTAAGAATAAATAAAATCTCAAAAAATGTATAAATGCAGGGGATGGAGGCAGGACACATCCCTGGGCCTCTAGGAACTCATCTTTCCTTTCTCCTCTTTAGCCCCAAATCAGGTCTCAAGGAAGATTCGACAGGAATCTTGTAGAATCCATTGCAGCCTTCCAGGCCAGAGCGCTCTCCTGGGCATTCCCAGCCTGACAAGACGTTAATCTATCTTTTTTTTTTTTTGGCCCTTCCTGGCCCACTACGGAGTTTTTATTAGGGACAAAGCCCCCAATAATGAGACAAAAACAACAACAGCAGCAATAAAAAGGACAATCTAGGTGACAGTGTGATGTGGAGGTGGGTGGCCTGGAGAGGTGGGCCTCAATGCTCTCACTTGCAAATTGCCCAGGAGGACTCTCAGGAGGGCTAAGTTCTTAAACCACAGGAGGTGAAAACCGGACATCACTGTGGGTGGGGCTGCCCCCACCCCTGGTGTTCTGCAAACACAGCAGCACTGTTGCACCTGCGGCTCAGCTCCCACTGCGCCCTGAATGCTGGCTGCACGCGCGGCTTTGTCCCCTGTAGAAATGAGGCTTCCCGCTCGGTGTTTATGGGCACTGCTGTCCTTGGGGGTGGAGACCATGAGACATGTCCCTCCAACCTCTTGACGGGGGTTCCGCTCACTCCTCATCACTCAACAGATGTGGGGTCGAAGAGCGGAGCCCAAATCACAGAGGATGCAGCCCCGCCCACAACTTCAGGCCCGACCGGACTTCACGGAGGGGGCCGACGAGGGAAAGCTGGAGGACAAGGTGAGGGGCGTCAGCTCTCTCTGTTTCTGCACCCCTTCTAGAAGCCATGCATGGTCACAAAACTTTAAAAATGAACTGTTAACAAAGAACAGAAACAATCCATGAAGGCATTGTAAATGACCATTACGAAAAATCTCAGACTACAATACAATGAGATGTTACTCTCAGCCTTTGATCCCGGGACAGCGACCCCTGGAGCCAGGGGGAGTCCTGGGGGGCGGGGAGACGTGGCGACGCTGAAGGATGGAGTGGGGGCAAGTGACAGAATCCGGGTACAGATTGTAAGTTAGAAGAGATCGTGTCAGTGTGAAATCGCCAGATTTTGGTAACACTGCTGGGGTCCTATAAGAGAGTGTCCTTTTTCCCAGTCAATATTCACTGGGGTGTTTAGGGGTCAAGGGCATGATGTCTCCAGCTTAACCTCAAATGGCTCAGAAAAAATTAAGATGCATATGTGTATGACTGCGTACATACAACTGTATGTATACAGGTAACTCCATGACTACATGCGCTATAAATGGGACTCTGTACATATGCACACATACTACCCATAGACCTATAGCATACATACATGTACACACATGTGTACCCAAACACACGGAGAGAAGAAGGAGAAGAATGCAAATGCAAGCAGCTGGCACATGTGGATATAAAGTTCCTGCACTGATCTTGCAACTTTCCGTCATTTTGAAACTACATTGAAAACAAACAGAAAACGTCTGGAGACATATTTTAACAGCAGTCGTCTCTAGGCATTTGAATTTTTCCTAATCTTTAAAAAATTGGGATATTGCTCACATACCACATAATTCACCCTCTCAAAGTGTACAATTCAGTGATTTTTGGTATCCTTCTTTAAACCTTTGTGCATTTTCTGAAATTTTTAAAAACCACGAGCATTATAACTTTTACCAATAGGGGGAAAAAACTACTTAACTGGCCCCTGACCTTTCACCCCTCTACAAAGTAGATCGAGGGTTGGGTCAGGCATCTTGAGAGTGTTGTGACGGCATGAAAATGACCTCAGGAGAGGCACAGAGTGAGGCCCCTCAGATGCCTGGCCGCCCACCCGAGCTGGGGGACAACGGCCCCTGTTGGTGCAGGTGCCAGGCTGCTGGCGCTTCCCACCTTCCGGGGCGACTGTCCCCTCCCTGAGGGGTTTCTCATCTGCTCAGCAGGCCCATACATTTGAAGCAAGGGCCACACATGGAAGCCTCCTGGGGTGGCATATCTGCCTGGGAAGCCACAAGTCAGGATACCGGAGTGTCCACTGGAACCCCGCTGAGGCTGAGGAACAGGGTGAGGTGGAAAGGACAGGCACAGGCCCTGGGGTGGCTCGGCCAGGGTACAAATCCCAGTCCTCACATCTGCCCTCCAAGGGCCCTTGTCTTTTCTGAGCCTCTGTTTCCTCAGATGAAGAAGGAGACAGAGGGGTACACACAAGTCCACCAGCGGGAACTGAAAACAAAGACTGCATTCGGACTCCACTGACCTTGAATCCTGACTACAGCAGTGAAGCCTGACAAGCATGGCTTTGGCTGAGGGATCAAGGTCAATATCACGGTGATGAGTCATGGTGACATGGGACTCTGGAGATGCCAGGACAGGAAGGGACCTTCATGCTGGGGTCTTCCTCCCAGACCCATCACTCATTCCTGTCTAACCGAGAGAATAACATCAGACAAACCAACTTAGGGACTTTCTACAACATCCCTGACCATCTTCCTCACAACAAAGCCACCCAAACAAGGGAAGTCTGAGAAACTGGCACAGCCCAGAGTGGCCAGAGGAGAAGTGACACCCGAATGTCAGGCGGGACCTGGGACAGATAAAGGACATTAGCAGAAAGGCCAGCAATGTCAGAGTGGACAGAGTGTCGTCAATGGTAACGTGCCGATGGGCATTTCTCGGCTGTGGTGATGCCCCTCGGGGGTGACGGACGCCAGCACCAGGGGAGGCTACGTGACGGGCCAAGGGACACTCTGCCCTGTCTTTGCCACTTGTCTGTAAATCTAAAACCATTTAAAAAAAAAGTTTACCTAAAAGATCATCATCGTTGGCAACATGCTTCCTGATGGCTTCATTCCGCCCGTCCCCCAACAGCACGCTTCCGGTGGACAGGAAGACGGCCTGATGCCAGAGCACGTCCAGTTAAACGTCCTCGAGCTGTGTGATGTCTGGGGACGTCTGTGGTTATCACAGAGGGGGGCGCTCCTGCCTCGAGTAGGTGAGGCAGGGGATGCTGCCCTCAGCGCCCCACAGAGCCCAGGAGAGCCCCCCAGGAATGAGCCGGCCCCAGTGTCTGTGGCGCTGAGGGACGAGGCCTGCCCGAGGCTTCAGGAAGCACCAGCCAGGGTGTCTGGCCTCTGGGGCTCAGGGCTGAGCCGCTGAGATGTCCACCCGGCTGGGGAGCCCAGCCGTGCCCAGCTTCATGGAATGAGGATTCAGTCTTGACACCAGCCTCTCCTTTCCTCCAAACAAAAGGAGGGGACAGATGACGGGACAGTCAGGGACCTGGAGAAAGGGGACTCTGGCATGGCTTTGTCCCATAGACATTTTATCAGTGCAATGACGTGTATAAGGCCTCTGGACCGCACAGAGTGGTGAACAGGTCAGATGCACACTGACCTCTCCGGTGCACAGCCCCAGGAGGAGCGTAATCCCACAAATGCAGCATCAGACACTGTGATGACTGTTTTGAAGGGAAAATGCATAGAGTCATGAACGCAATGCACTGGGGTCCTGATTTCACTTGGGGAGGGTCAGGAAGTGACTTTTCATTGAAGAAGGGGGTTTAGGAGGTGCAGAAGCCGAGTGGGGGTACACGTTAACCCACGAGCCCAATGGACGCAGTTTCATCTTTTGGACTTGCTGGCTGACACACAGGGGTTCACAGGCCAGCAGTGGGGCACTGGGACCCAGCTGGGAGGAAAGAGAGGATGCCTCTCCAGGCCTCTGGGCCTTACAAAGTGGCTGCCCACCTGATTTCAGGCAACCGGCCATGAGGCAAGACCATGGGCGCACTGTCTTTGATTTCTGTGGGGGCTTCCAGGGAGGAAGTGCTGGGACTCTGCCCCGTGCTGTCACTGGGCGGAAGCTCCCAGCGGGGGAGCTTCCCCATGCTATGCCTCCCAGTGCCAGGCCCCGGGCCTGACATGCAGGGTCTGTTTTCCCCCTGCCAGGGGCGCCTCCAGGGTCTGTTGACCTGCGTGGCTTTGGCAACCTTCTTCCACTCAGGTCTCTAGTGACCTTTTTGCTTTACATGTCTGCCTTTTAAATAAAAACATTTTATTCTGAAATCAGTATAAAGTCACAGGAAGTTGTGCGCGCGTGCACACACACACACACACACACACACACACACACGCACACGGTGCAGGAAGTCCTATGACCCCTCCCGTAGCCTCCCCTGATGGTGACATCTTGCACAGTGGATACCACTGCCACTGTCTTAGTTGACTCAGGCTGCTGTACGAAAACACCACAGACTGGGGGGCTTAAATAGCAGGCATCATTCCTCCCAGTCCTGCAGGCTGCACGTCTGAGGCCAAGGTGCCAGCAGTGTCAGCTCCTGGTGGGGACTCCCTTCCTTGCTTATGGATGACCTCTCCTCACTGTGTCCGCACACGGCGACAGGAGGAGGAGCTCTGACCTCTTCCTCTCCTTATAAGGCCACCAATCCCACCTCAGGCACCCATCCTCACAGCCTCGTCTAACCCCAGTCACCTCCCCAAAGCCCCACCTCCTAATATCATCCCACTGGGGCTAGGGCTTCAACATATAAATTTCGGGGGAACACAAACATCCGATTCATTACCACCAGGAAACCGACATGGATATAACCCACAGAGCTCGTTCAGGTGGTGTCCCTGGTTCTACATGCATGCATTTGTGTGTGTGCTCGCTCGCACGTGTGTGCGTGCGTGTGTGGAGCTCCTATGCAACTGTGCTGTACGTGCAGCTTCATGCCCCCCAACCACTGTCAAGGTACGGGACGGTTCCAGGACTTCCCCACGCTATGCCTTTCAGCCACACCCTCCTCTTTCTCTCTAATCCACCCCCAGTACACTGATTGGCCCTCAACAAAGTATCAGCAAACCGAATCCAGCAATATGTAGAGAAGGCTCCACACCACAGCCACATGGGGTTTATACAAGGAATGAAAGGTTGGCCTGGCGTTCGAAAGCCAGCCAACGTAATGCACCACGTCAACAACAACAAAAAAGGACAAAGTTCATGTGACCAACTCCATAAATGCAGCTGGAGGTTGACAAATTTCTGCCTCCCCTCCCCCCGGGATAGAAACAACTCGGCAAAAGAGGACTGGAAGGGAACTTCTGCCAGCTGATCAAGCACCTCCAGGGAAACCCTGAAGCCACGATCACAGTTGATGGTGAAAGACTAAATAAATGCCTTTCCCGAGACCAGGGACAAGACCAGGGCACCCATTCTTTTATTTATTTTTTCAAGATTTATTTATCTTTAGAAAGAGGGGAAGGGAGGGAGGAAGAGGGAGAGAAACATTAATCTGTGGTTGCCTCTCGCATGGCTGCCACTGGGGACCTGGCTCACAACCCAGGCATGTGGCCTGACTGGGAATCGAACCAGCAACCCTTTGGTCTGCAGCCTGGACTTAATCCACTGAGCCACACCAGGCAGGGCCAGGGCACCCATTCTTGCCACTTCCACTCAACGTTGTCCTGGAAGTTCCAGTCATGGCAGTGGGGCAGGAAGACGAAATCAAAGATGTCCAGACTGAACAGGAAGGAGGAGAACCACGTCTCTACTTGCAGACGATATGACCCGGTATAACATGTCCCCAGCAGACACTGCGCATCAGTGGTGCGAAGCTCAACAGGCTGCTTAGAAACCTGGAGGCCTCTGCAGTCCCAGCTCTTTCCTAAGTTTGGAGGAGGTGCGGGAGGGGGCTGGAGGGTATGACGGGAGTCCTGCTGAACTGCAGCTGGCCTTTGCATCCTAATTAGCTCTCCCGAGGACAACCAAAGGGCATCAGATGAAAGATTACACTGAGATAAGTCCCTGACGGGCTGTCTGCACAGAAACAGGTAGTAAACAGACCTCTTAAAACACGTCATGAGATCTTTTTGCCTTTAAAAAAAAAAGTCAACAGCTGACGAGGGCGGTCAAAGGGCCTGTTCCTTGGCTGGGAGGAGTGTGGGGACAGAGGGCAGCTGGAGCTGGACACCGGCCCTGTGGGAACACTGTCCCGTCAGGGGCCATATTTCTTCTCCAGCCTCCTCTGACCTTCATTCCAAGCTGCCTGCTGACGTATCTATTCTTGGCTGCTTCTTGGGAACCCCAAACTTCGGGCAACCAACTCGTCCTGGTTTTAGCACTCTGAGTCTTGTGTCCTGGGAACGCTCAGCCCTGCAAACTGGGACAGTGGGTTACCCCGTCAGCTCCTCCAGCGGGTCATCATTCCCCACAGGCTCTTCTGCTTGCTGCGTGGCACCGCCTTTCTCCCTGGTTGCTCAGGTGCGACACTGGGGGTGCTGAGCCATCCCCGGGGCCTGCTGCTCCTCAAAGCCTCCCATTTTCCTCTAGACCTCCCCACACTGTCCCTGCCTCTACCGCTTCAATCCCATCCCCTACTCTTGTGTCCCGGCCATGGGCGCACGCAGTAAGGACGATGAAACATTGACCTGGTGCCCCTGGACCCTGGGCACGGAGGGTCGTATAATGTCTGTGACTGCCACAAACACACTGCAACGCTGATGAACCCTGAAAATACCATGCTCAGTGAGAGGAGCCAGACACAAAAGGCAACACGGTGTGTGAGCCCACGTATGTGACGTGTCCAGGACAGGTAACTCCAGAGACAGGAAGGGAGTGTGTGGTTGTCAGGGGCTGGGGAGAGGAGTGGGGATGAGCCAGGGGTGACTGCTAATGGGGATGGGGTCTCCTTTGGGGTGGTGAGAATGTTCTGGAACTGTTTAGGTAGTGGTGATGGTTGTAAACTCTGTAAATATACTAAAAACCATGGAATTTTATACTTAAAATGGTGAGGTTTATAGTATATAAGTTTTCTCAATAAAACTGTTAGAAAATAAATGATAGGTAGTAACGACAGTATCAGAGGTTGGGCCCTTCATCCAAATGGGGTTTTGGAGCACATTAGTTTTTAAAAGTATCATTAAAAAAATGGAAGTGCTATGGAAAAAATAGAACAGGTAAGGGAGAGAAGGAGGTCAATTTTCAAATTCATCAAGCATATAATCGTTTTCATATGTTTTTATAGATGAAGAAACAGGCTTAGAGATGGTAGAATTATGTGAATTACAGCTTGATAAAACAGTCTCATCGGTTCATCTGTCCATCCACACACGTAATGGAAACGGCAGAATTGCAACTAGGACTCAGAACTTGTGAACCACAGTCCATACTATTCTTATCCTTTTAAAATGTCAATACCTATTTTATTTTTCAAAGTTGAACACAATTGTACATTGTTCCCTGGATTCCTGATGCTCTTGGTAACCTAGCAACTCGACATCACTTAGAGAACACAGCAGCCCAGAACATTCTTGCCCAGAACATTCGACTCAAAAACAAGCATTCCGCATTCAGCCGGCCTGTGTGAGCCAGTGATGTTAAAAATAACCTCCCCACCTTGCCACTGCGTGCAAGATTTGTCGGGCACTCCTACGTGCTGGTACTATTTGGCAACATGCTACCTTGCCTCCACTCGTCCTATTTTCTCTCCCGTAAGATGGCAGCAACACATGCAGGCCTCCACGCTGCTGCCCCCGTGCAGAGGGGCTGCTGCCCACCCACCGCCAGCGTCTTCAGGGACCGGGCTGGCCTGCAGAGCTTCAGGGTAAACCTTGCTTTGCCAAAAAGCCCTGGTTGAAATCAGTAATAGCGTTTTAGACAAAAATGGGATTTCTGCTGCTTTTTCTTTTTTTAGTATTTTTAGATTTTTCTAGTAAGTTGTTGCTTTTATAATTTGAAATCACAGATAAAAGGGCGCTTAGGCCAGGTATTGAGGTGGGTGACTGGAACCTGCATGCACGGCGGGTGGAACTGTGAAACGGGGCAGCTGCCACGAAGAACAGGACGAAGTGCCCTCGAAAGGTGCAACACGGACTAGCCACAGGACCCAGCAATGCATGTCTGGGTCTGCACCTAAAATAACTGAAAGCAGGGTCTTGAACGTATTTGCACACTCATGTTCACAGCAGCATGGGTCACAACCGCCGAAAGGTGAAAGCAACCCCAATGTGCATCGGAAGGTGAGCAGATGAGCACAGTGCGACCACAGAGAACTACTGTCATTCGCTGTTAAAAGAAGTTCCGACACAACGCGGAAGAACCTTGAGGAAATCACGCTCAGCGAAATAAGCCAGACGCAGAAGGACAAATCCTATGTGACTCCGCTTCCATAAGGTCCCCAGAGGAGTCAGATCCACAGAGACAGAAAGTAGAGGGTGGGAGCTAGGGGCTCGGGGAGGGCGATGGGGGCTAGTGTTTAATGGGGACAGAGTTTCAGTTTGGGAAAACGAGAAAGTTCTGGAGGTGGTGGAGGT
This sequence comes from Phyllostomus hastatus, assembly GCF_019186645.2. Lineage (NCBI taxonomy): Eukaryota > Metazoa > Chordata > Mammalia > Chiroptera > Phyllostomidae > Phyllostomus > Phyllostomus hastatus. Next base: position 3,555,208 of record NW_025333640.1, on the reverse strand, counting down.
GGTGATGTCTGTACAATAAAGTGAATGGACGTAATGTCGCTGACCTTTATACTTAAGATGGTTAAGATGGGCCCTGGCTGGGGTGGCTCGCTGGGTTGAGCACCAGCCTGTGAACTGAAGGGTCACCGGTTCAACTCCCGGTCGGGGCAAGACCTGGGTTGCAGGCCAGGTCTCCCGTCGGGGGATATGCAACAGGCAACCTTCTCTCACACATCGATGCTTCTCTCCCTTTCTTTCTCTCTCCCTTTCCCTCTCTAGAAAGTAAATAAGTAAATAAAATCTTTTTAAAAATGGTTAAGGTGGTAAATTTTATGCTATATGTATTTTAATAGGAAAAAAAAGTGTATGTGTGTATAAAAGGCCAGGACCCTCCAAGGGCCTCCTCGTCAGAGAAGAGAGACTAGACAAAAAACCCACCCAGTGGGCAGAGAGAGATGCAGTAAGGTTGCCCGCCTCTCTCTGAGACTACAGGGCTTCTCTGAGGATTGGCAGCCACAGTCCTGCTCTCACCCCAGTAACTTGGAACCCAGAGCTAAGAAACCAACATAAAATGTGGTCCCACACACTTAGGGAACCTACGAGAACCCAAACCACCACGAAGGGACATGGCCTCAAGCCAATCCATCGGGGTTCAAACCCTCCCAAGACTCTGAATTAAAACCTGTCTGCTTCTTGTCCACACATCAAAGACCACGAACACCCACCACGCTCCCAAGCTCGGGGGGGGTTGCGTTCTGGGGGATGGGGCTGCCATAGATTCCCTCTTTCTCGTGCCTGGATTGCTAGATTTATTTATAAATATATTCTCCACGGGGGGTGGGGATGGGGATCAATTTTCGAGGAAGCGGAAAAAACTTACTCTTTGTAGGCATGAAGCCCCGCCGCGCAGATAGAACACAAGCAGATGCCGCACCTGTGCTATTATTAACATTGCACAGGGGGCCTGCGAGAATTGTTTCTTACCAACTCCTTGATTACCAGAAGTTCAGTTTTTCCCAGTAACGAGCCACCTGTGGAGGTGAACAGTTGAGGTTTTTTTTCAAGTATCACTATGAACTCATAACGTTTCAAGATATGAAGTGTCTCCGTCCACCGCTGGCCTTGTTCTTTCTGATGAGCGATTAGAAGACAAAGCCGTAAAAAGAGTCCCGCGGGGGCGACCGGGAAAAAGAAAACACAAGGCTAAGAAAACACTGATTTGTATTCAGCTGGTATCACTTCTGCATTAATTTATTTTTTAGTAAAAGGGAAAAACTGGGAGCTGGAGGAAAAGGTCACCTCGCTTTGGCTGGAAATAAGTTGTTTCGAGAAGCATTTCCAAAAATGGGAAGTTGAGTTTGCAGAGTACCACGAGCACTGGTGACGGACAGGGGCTGCAAATAAGGGGCAGGCCTGCCTGGGGGAGCGGGGCCCCGCTGTTGGCGGGGAAAACCAAATGCCACGGGGGCGTGTGGACACCCGGGCCCTGCGGGCTGTGCAGGCGGGGAGCGGGAGCGTGCTTTCAGGGGCAGTTCTGGTGCATGAACGCCACGTGGTGGTTCATGAGATGGCCAGCCCGCCGGCCCACTGTCCTGGGCTGACCTCAAGCAGCCCTGCAGCTTCCCTTGCTGACTTGGGGAAGGTCTGTCTTTTGGAACATCTCTGCTGAGATATGAGGTTTCAGTCTCACCAAAATAAATACTACAGTGGCGCACCCCTTCCTGTAAGCAGGGGCTCTGTGAATCCAAACAGACCAGGCAGGATCTGAGAGCGTGTCCTCAGTCTCCATGGAAGCGAGCGTGCCCTGCCAGCTTCCGGGGTGCAGAACGCAGGTGCTGGATCACGTCGCGTCCTGCCTCAACCCTGCGGCAGATGTTCTGCCTCTCCAGTGGCATCAACTCTGAGGATGCCTGGGCATTTCTCTAAGGTTAGGCGATCACTGAATGCAGGTTTGATCTGAAACAGTGAAGTTGGGAGGCAGCGGGGAAGCCCTGGTGGGAAGGCATCTGTCACAAAGGAAGGAGCCTTGAAACTCCGAGATGCAAGGACCCCAGGGTGGGGAGTGGTAGCACAGAGTGGAGGCATGGCCACCAGGGCACACTGCAGATCTCAGACCCCGAGAACTTTCTAGAATACAATTCTCCTCTCAGCACTGCTGACATTCAGGACTGGGTCCTTCTGTGTGGCCCTGTCAGGGGCACTGGGCGGGGCGGGGGGGGGGCACTGTTCAATAGCATCCCTGCCCCCACCCACTTGAGGCCAGGACACCCCCAGTCATGATAACTTCAGATGTGCGCCCAAATGTGGCCCAGTGTCCCCTGGGGGCAGGATCACTCCAGATGGGAATTCTGGTCTAGAGGAACTCATGACGCGCGAGCAAGCAGGTCCCTGTGCTGATTGAGTTCCAGGAAAGCCCTCTGTGCACCTACTGAAAGTCTGGTCTGCTGCTCCTGTCCCCTAGCTGCACAGCCCCAGGCAGGCCAGCCCGCTCCTCGGGCCCCTGGAGCTGTGTGGTCAGCGCCCCACGTGGTGCTTGCTACTGGAGAGGCCAGAGTGCGGACGGATGAAAGGACAAACACGGAGTGCAGAGGAGCGGACATGGTGATGCGGGGCAGTCCAGCTGACACCCCAGTAAGTAATATATATGCTACATCCTTTTCCTCCGTCTGCAGAGAAGGTACACAAATGGCCAACAATCACATAAAAAGATGCTCAACCTCATTAGTTACCAGGGAAATGCAAATCAAACCACAAGGAGATGCCACTTCACACCCACTGGGACAGTGGAACCAGAGAGACAGACAGTAACGGTGCTGGAGAGGATAATGAGGACAGGGAGGACGGGGAGCCCTCGTGCACAGCAGTCGATTAGAAACTGCGACGGTTCCTCAAAAGGTTCAACGTGGAGTTTCCATGTGGCCCAGAAGTTCCACTTCCAGGTATCTCCCCAAGAGAAATGAAAACCTATGTCCACACAGAAACTGGTGCCCACAGTGGCACTGTGTACAATAGCCAGAGAGTGCCAACAACCCAAGTGACCATCAACACATGAATGGATAAACACAGCATGTCCATTTATGCACTGGAATATTACTCAGCCATGAAAAAGGGAAACACCGGCACTCGCTACAACATGGAGGGACCTTGAAAACATGGCGCTCAGTGAGAGAAGCCAGACACAAAAGGCCATTTATGTGAAATGTCCAGAACAGGCAAAGAGACAGAAAGTTGGTTCTCGGTTGCCAGGGGCTGGGGGAAGGTGGGAATGGAGAGTGACCACTAACAGATACGGAGTTTCTTTCCTAGCAGGGGACAATAACGTTCCAAAATTGAACTGTGGTGATGGTTGCATGACCCTGAATATACTAGCGACCACTGAGTTGTACACTTCAAATATGTGGCCTGGGTAGTATCTTAATAAATCTGCTACATAAAAATACATGCATCACTACAGTGAGAAAGAATCATGGGGGAGGACATGTGAGAGCGAGTGCAAGGGGCACATGGGAACTCCCTGTACCTTCCATTCAGTTTTGCTGTGACCCTGAAACTGCTCGAGAAAATAAAGTCTACTTTTTAAAAAAATGACTGAGGGCCCCAAACAGCATGCATTAAAAAATTACCTATTTCTGCCCTGGCTGGTGTGGCTCAGTGGACTGAACACTGGCCTGTGAACCAGAAGGTGGCCAGTTTGGTTCCCAGGCAGGGCACATGCCTGGGTTGCAGGCCAGGCCCCAGCTGGGGGACATGTGAGAGGCAACTGATTGATGTATCGCTCACCAATGTTTCTCTCCCTCTTTCTCCCTCCTTCCCCTCTTTCTAAAAATAAATGAAATCTTTAAAAAAAATTACCCATTTCTAAAATTTTAGCACGACTATATTTTTTAAATAGAAAGTAACAATTTAGCCAAAAAATTTTGTTTTAGGGAGAGGAGGGGAGTTGTTTTGCATGTTTTCGAATCTTCTTCATGTCTGGCTTAACAGGAAACAGATGGACTCCCCTATCAGCTACTGTGCTCCTCCGTGGCGACGGCACACTCACGTAACTGTGGGAAAGCTCCACCGAACACCAGCGAGGCAACGAGGGCGGACGACGCCAACAGCGTGTCAGCGTCAGTGCGTGAACAGGAAGAACTCTGCACGCAGACTTCTCTCCCTTTTAGGGATGGAAAATGAGCCCACGGGAGGTGTGTGCGCTGCCCACACCCACAGAGCGCAGCAGCAGGAGTAGCTCCTCCAACCTGCTCCATTCTGTCCAGGTGGTCTGGGGTACATTTGGCACTCGTGCCATCTCCAGAGTCCTTGGGCATAAATAAGTCACCCCGGACGACCTCGACTCAGGGCGACCAGCACTGAACCGCCCCGCTGGCCCAGCCCTGTTCTCAGAGCAATGCCATGGCGTCCAGCTACAGCTCCTGCTGACTGGCAGAAACATGTGTGTACGTGCAGCATCCATGCAGTATACGTGTCTGTCGCCCTTGCTCTGCTGCCCATGTCTCTGCTGCTGGGCGGCAGGAAAAGAGAGACGTCTGCAGGAAGGGAACTGATGTCACCTCCCCAGTGCAAGATTCTGTCAAGGAAGAGAAAAGGCAATGGCATCCTGGACAGTCCTTCAGGCTCCTCCAAGGAGCATTCCGGAGGCACAGCCAGGAAGGAAGCCCGCTAGGCCCGAGATGTGCTTCTGATGGAGGCTGAATCTTCTGCAGGCTCTGGCTTTCCTCTACTCGCCCCTGACACTCTTGCAGAGCTACAGCCTCCCTTCTGGGCCCTCAGCAGGAGCTGCCAGCAGAAAAGAACAGCCTGTGTGTCGGCTGCACATTACACCAGCCCCTCCAAGTCAGCAGAGACGATGAAGGCACAGCTGGTGCAATGGGTCTGGGAGCTGCAGGGGCGCCTAGGGCGGGGCCCTGAAGCATCTGAGCACAAACTCCGATGTAATCGTAACAGCATGTGCTGCCTCCAACGGCATTCTGAGAATCTAAATTAATCCCAGACACCCCGGCTACAGCGCAGAAGCTGATGTGGGCCCCAGGCAGCGGGCCACCCAGTCTTCTCAGAGCAGAATTGCCTTTTATAGCCAGGTTGATGGTTAACAATCAGAAGGGGTCAAAGGGCGAGAGAAGTACTAGATGTGCAGGGCCAGGAGACCTGCTAAAAGCTGAGACCCCAGAGCCTAGACCCTGGGCAGGTGCTAAGCACAAAGGCCAAGAGGTCACACGGGTCCTGGGGCTGGCAAGGGCGGGATGGCAGGGCCTGGGTGGGCATCCTGTCCTGTACTCCATACGGCACTCTGAGGGCGGGTGCTTTGCCCACCTTCTCTTATTTGTAAAGAGAGGGGTGACATGCTTTGCGCCACCTGGCAGAGCTGAGGTGCAAAGGCAGACGTGCTGTGTCCCTCCCATCCTGCTGGCTGGAGAGGAGACCTCTGTGGCTCTCCAAGCTGTATACGCCAGACGGAGGGGCCTGAGGGCTCTGACTGTCCTGGGCTCCCAAAGGCAGACTCAGGGCAGTGTTTTCAGAGCCTGCAGGGGAGACTGCCTAAAAGCATGCAGGGCTCACGCTTGTGGGGTGGCGGCTGATTTTAGGAAACCCAACTATCCAGAGAATGTGAGTGGCCAGCTGGGGAGTAGCCTCTGCCTCTGGGGGGGGCGGGGCGGGGTGTAAGTTTGTTTTTACTCATTGTGCACAGATTTTTCTTTCAGTTTTTGGTAGGGCTGCAGAGCTGGGAGGAATGTCAGTGTTTGTCTCACCTCGATTCATTTCACAGATGGGGGAACTGAGCTGGTAAGTTGGGCGTTTTTTGTTTTTTATGGTTTTGGTTTTTTTTTTTTTTTGAGAAATTGAAAGTTTCTGCCCTTGCCTCGGATGGTTGTGTGAAGGCCTTTCCCACGCCCTCCACATCTCATTGCATCTCGAGGGTCTGTGCCTCCCACCCGCCATGGTCAGGGATGAAGTGTGGCCTGCTGAAAAGCTTTTCCCAGAGAGCTGAAGGATAACAGTGGGAAGAGTGAAATCCAGCCGTGGCCTCCCTCCCCCTGAGAAAAAGCTGGCCACGGGGTGGCCCAAGGAAGGCCCTGCACTTTGAGGGTGAGTTAGGTACAGTCCCCAGCATGCAAACCTTCTGTGCCGTCAATCTTTGTTTCCTGGGGCTGCTGCACCAAATCACACTGATTTGGTGGCTTAACCCAGCAGAGATTTGGTCTCCACGGCCCTGGAAGCCAGAAGTCTGAAGTCAGTGTTACAGGGCTATGCTCCGTCTGAAACCTCCAGGGCAGTGTCCTTCCTGCCTCTCCCAGCTTCTAGGGGCTCCAAGCACCCCTCAGCTTACGGCTGCATCACCTCAACCCCTGCCTCTGTCGTCACCTGGCTGTGTCCTCTGTACGTGTCCAGTCACCTTCTGCCTTCCTCTTCCAGGGACACTCAGGACTGCCTTAGGGCCCACCAGGATCAACTCCATCACAAAGGCCTTAATTTAATCACATCAGCAAAACCTTGGTGTTGGCAGTAACCTATTGATAGGTTCAGCGATTCAGGACCTGACACTTTTGGGGGCCACTCTCCAGGCAACCACAACGCGCCTTTTCAGGGTAAACTCATGTGCTTACAGGACAGGCCCCACCCCCAACGCGGGCCAGCGGCCAGGAGGGCTCTGTGTGGGGATATGTTTCTAGGAGCCGGGGGGAGAGAAGGCAGCTGCAGCAGGAGCACCGGTGGCACTGTCTTTCCGGAGGACACCCCGAAACGAAGACAAGAAGTTTCCCATTTGGACTGACGAGAAAGTTCCAGAACTAGATAGCAGGGATGGATGTACAATGCTAATGAGGTGCCACTCTATTTTTTTATTTTTAAAAAGTTAAAAACATATGTGTTTTATTGATTCCAGAGAGAGAAAGAGGAAAGGGAGGGGGAGGGAGAGAGAGAGAGAAACATCAGGCGGTTGCCCACACGCACCCCGACCAGGGACTAAACATGCGACCTCGGCACGTGCCCTGACCAGGGACCGAACCCGTGACTTTTTGGTCCTCGGGGTGATGCTCCAACCAACTGAGCCACACCAGCAGGGAAAGTTGCCCACTGTAAAAAGATTAAAATAGTAGCCCCCCAAAACAAATGAAGATGAGAAACTAAAATTGCCTGGAGTCAGCCTCCATCAGGAGCTCAGGCCGGCACTGAGGCAGCAGTGCTGTGGCCAACTGCACGGAGGTATCGGGGTCGTGCCTGGCAACCACCAAAAGCAGGTGAGAGGCTCTCTGGGCCGCCCCCACCGTCACAGCGCTACCGAGACGGGCGGCAAAACCGGTTGGTCCCAGCCGGCAGCTGGCAGCCGGCAGCCAGCGGCACACCGGCAGGCAGGCGTCACCGGGGGCTCAGCAAGTTCCCGGGGGTCCGAGGTGCAGCTCCTCGAGCGGGCACCTCAGATCAGGTGGCATTTGAGAAGAAAGGTTAGGCTGAGCCTAACATGACAAAGAGCAAACCACAGTTTCAACCCCCAAAGTCAGGACGACGTGCAGGTGGAGAGGAGGTGGAGGGGAGAGGAGGAGGACTGCGGAGGAGAAAAACTGAAACCTGAGAGTGAGAACTGATTCAGCAAAGGTGCTGCCCACGCATGACCTTCGCTGTGAAAAATAGAAACACCGCGCCACGCACGAGCAGGCCTGTGAACCAAAACGCCACACGGGCCAGGGAGGCCTCTGCGCGCGCACACACGTGGACAGGTACAGGCTCCACGTCAGAGGCAGATGGACAGGCCTGAACCGTGGGAGCTGAGGGCACAGCACACAGTGACCTACCAGTGACGCAGGCTTGTAATCTGAAGACGGACAGCTGGCTCACGTGTCCCCAGAGGCAGGCACACCTGTGCTGTCTTGAACACATTCCAGGGACTCGAGGTGGGAACCCCGGCAGAGCTCTCCCTGCTTCCATGGGATGTCCTGGGCCAAGGTGCTTGGGGCTTTTTAAAGCAGAACCACTCACACCTGGCAGGTGCATGTCTGTGTCCGGTACCTGCCTTCACACCTGCATACCTGCAACGGTGGGAGTGGGGAAGGGGGGTCTTGCAGAACAGGGAGTGGCACTCGACATGGTAACAGAACAGAAGAGGGCACTAAAACACCCAGGGGTCAAGGCAAATAATATTTTAACACACTGTCACCAAAAAGAATCAAAACAAAGGACAAAACCCAGCACGCACCAAACATGGGTAGTGCTGGTAATGGGCCGTGCTGGAGACCCACGCTGGAGCCTGACCCTGGAGGGGCAGCCAGTGGGGCTGATCCTGTCTTGGCTTAAAAATGTGCAACTTGGCTTATCATAGATGTTCGCATTGGTTTTGGATTTTCAGTGGAAATCATAAATAATGTCACAGGGTTTTATACCCTGGCCAGGCGGCTCAGTTGGTTGGAGTGTTACCTGTACACCAAAAAAAGCTGCAGGTTCGGGTCCCGGTCAGGGTGCACACAGGAGGCAACTGATGGATGTTTCTCTCTCACATCAGTGTTTCTCTCTCTCTCTCCCCCCTTCCTCTCTCTCTATAATCAATAAAACAATATCTTCAGGTGAGGATTAAAAAAGTGTTTTACTTTGACATTAAGTCAAATTAGAATTAGATCAAATAAATAAAATGAGCTCAAATTAATTACTTTTAATTTTATACTAAAATATTATATGTCTTGATCACTGAGGTATTTAGTATGCCCTGAGATTTTGTGTGGACGCCTCTCCTGCCAGCCCCTGGCCCCAGCACTGGGGTTTGGGACCCCAATATCTCTGAAAGGGGATCCCCAGCTCCCTTCCCTGAGCCGTGTTTTGGCCATTTCTAGAACCCTAGTTGTGCAGAGTAGCTGATGGGTTGTAGTGACACTTGCGCAGCTTGTCCCCATGCCCAGCACCCAGAGGGGTACCATGCGGGAACCTCGGCCAGGCTGCAGGACCTGGAAGGGGTCGGCACAGCCCGGAATGACCTGGGTGGAATAGGGTCCAAACTGGGGTTCCGCTACTGTCTCCTGTTAATCCAAAGCGGAGGGAGTGAGCAGCAGCTGGCGTTGTTCTCCGAGGCCCCACTTCCTTGTCAATGAGACAGGGATGACGAGAAAGCCCGCGGTGCTGGGGTTCTGGGAGGAGGACAACGCTGGGCAGGTGCAGCTTCTCAGCAAAGCCAGACCCTTCTCTGTCTGGGCCTCCCAGGGCCCGCAGGACAAACTCCCCAGAGGTGTGGGCTCAGGACAGGAGGTCCCCAAAATACTTGCAGTGGGATGCACCGTGCTGTTGAGAGTGAGGTCCTTCTAGACACTCCTGAAGAGAGCCCTGGGTGGGGAGGGGGAAGATGAGGAGGCCCCGGCCTCTCCCCAAGTCAGCAGAGCCTCCCTCTGAGAAAGTTCTGCCACGGTGCCACCCTGCGAGGCTTCGAGGAAGCACATCAGCACTTTCTTAGAAAATCATTTGTTCTGCAGATGGCACCAGCCCTGCCTGGCCCTGAGCTGTGCTCAGGGAGTGCGGCCAGGCCAGGTCTGCCTCCGTCCTGGTGCCCGACTCCCCTTCCTCCTCGGGCCAAGTGGAATCCCGGCTCTCAGGAAGTGGGGCAGGAGGTGCCCCCTGGAGGTGGTGGTTCCCATCAGGGACCCCTCAGGGCAGGAGCCCAATGTCTGGTGCTAGGGGGTGAACTGGGTCCCCGCCCCAAATTCATATGATGAGGTCCTAACCCCTGGACCTCAGAACGTGACCTTATTTGGAAATAGGGTCTTTGAAGGTATAATTAGTTAAGATGAGATCATACTTTGGAGTAAAGTAGCCCTAACCCAATATGACTGGTATCATTATAAAAAGGGAAAATTTGTACACACACACGCACCCAGGGAAATAGATGGCTGTGTATGTGACAACAGGGGCAGAGGTGACGCCTCTGTAAGCCAAGGAACACCAAGGACTGCCAGCGACCGCCATGAGCCAGGAGGGACGGGAACGGGTTCTCCTTCGCTGCCCCAGAAGGAAGCAGCCGTGCAGACAACTCGATCTCGGGCTTCCAGAGCCGGCACAGAATAAACTTCTGCAGCTTCAGCCTCTCAGTGTAAGGTGCCCTGTCGCCGCTAGCCTGCAACCCAGACACTGGGCTGACACACTGGAAGGGCCTTCAGAGCCCAGGCTCATGGGCTGTCCGTCCCGGAATATTTCGGTGGGACGCTGGCAGTGCCCCAGTGTCCACCCCCAAAGCCTCAGAGGCTGCTATGGTTGGATCAAGACGTGACATGTCAGAAAAAGCACTTCGCAAGGGTCTCACCCACAGTGGGTGGGCTTGGGCTGCCTAAGTAAGGAAACACAACGAGGACCAGATTTAACTTTTGCAAGATGCTGTGCCATTTCAGAAGGGCTGGCAGCAAAGCAGGGCTGGGTTATGCTTCTCCCAGGTCAGGTCTGGGTTCAGTGCAGCTGAGGGTGCAGATACCTGTCTTCTGAGCATTCAACCTGAGACTCTCAGTTCCCAAAAGGCAGCTAAGGGAAGAAATTCAAGGCCAGGCACAGAGTAGACCGTTGGAGCTGGCTGAGGGCCAGCTGGGAGAAAGGCTATTGACTGGCTAAGCTGGCCACAAAGGCCTGGCCAGAGACCTCGCTGGCCCTAGTGGCATTTCACACTCTGTACAGGCTGCCGGATGGGTCCTCCTTCCCTGCCTGGCTTCCGAGAAGCAGTGCTCCCCCACTCCACCCATGCCGTGTCCGGTCTGCCTCCACCCCAACCCTTATGAAGCCACTCCGTTGAGCTGAGTGATCAGCCCCTGGCGAGACAGTCTCAAACATGCACAGTGGGAAATGATGACCGACAATGAGGATCGCAAATGTCTCCGTGCAGACTGACTTCAGGGGAGAGGAATTCCGCCGGCGGGTGTCTAGACTGCGGTGTTTCTGGGACGCCGGAACTAGAAGCCAGGAAAGGCACCCACTGGGAGGGTGGTGCTGCCACCTGGTGTCTGTGGCTGGAAAGACCACAGGGCCTCGTTCGAGCAGCACATCAGGTGGGTCCCAGGTGCTGGGATGTGGCAGTGAATCACCACCGGAAGGGGGGGTTCGGCCCCACTGGGGCCTGCAGCCTGGTGGGGAAGGCTGCGCAAAACATGCATTTGTTGAGGGGGAGTCCTCCTGGGTCAGGGGCTTCCATTACATTCCACAACCATCTGACTACTGAGGTTCTAGGAGGCTACACATATTTAAATACAAACACTGAGTGGGAGGAAAGAGGAGGTGACTCACAGATACTGGGGTTCACACCGTCTGACTCTCAGGGATTTATTCTGGTATCTATTGCGAGCAGGGATCAAATTAAATATTTTTCCAAATAATGAACATGGGGTCTCTTCCTGGGCACTGCTGACACTGTGGGGGGCTGTGCAGCATCCCTGGCCCCACCCACTCAATGCCAGGCCCACCCTAGTTAAGGTGACCACAGATACTCCCAGCCGACAACCAGTGAATTGCACTGGGGTAGAAACACCAGCCATAGGTAATTATTTTTGTTACTGGAGCCAAATGCCCTTTCTTGCTAGGCAGACATCTTCCAGGCTACTGCTGCCAGTGGCATCCTCAGAGTCCCTTGTCTTTCTACCTGTGAGGAGCCTCCCTTCAGGGCTGGGGTGAGGCTACATGTGAGGTGTGGGGGGACCGGGGAGGATAGGGATGAGGGCTGGCAGACACCCACCTGCTCGGCCAATCAGGCAGCGCTGGGAGGGGAGGCAGGGTCCAGGTGACAGATGGTCTGAGAATGCTGAGGCCCCTTGGGCGGGGGAGGGGCAGAGGCGCGCCCGCTAGTTCAGGGGGAGACGGGGCTGCGCCCAGCCAGGAGGGAACCTCTCTCTGGGAAATTCTGTTTCCGAATGTGTTTCATGGCCTTTAAGTGTGATCTGCTCCCCTCCGGGGTCGCCTGGCCGCTGGACCACGCAGGGACTCCTGCCAGCCCGGGGTCTCTTCCTCTCCACAGTTACACAGAAAATTACGTTTCACAATTGTGTCGACGTAAACATGGCTATAAACCAGGCTGGATTTGTGATTATACAGTCATTAATAGATCGTTCACTTTTGCCCACTGATTTGAAAAGAAGTTAAAATTAACTATTAACATTTGGACCGGCTGACAAACATCTCCCCGGGCCCTCTCCTGGGGCCTCCTGTGCGGAACGGCTGCAGCCGCTGCCTACGTGACCTCAGCTGAGACTCTGCTTCTCCTGGAGGCCCTCCTCCCCCGGGGCCGGGCTGGGTCAGCCCCGCTGCGACTCTCCCGGGAACCCCTGTACGTCTTCATTCTGAAGTCTGGGACGCTACCCTAGATCCTCCTCAGCCCTGGGCGACTCTGCCCCAGGGGCACCAGGTGATATCTGGGGACACCAGTGGTTGTCACATGGGGCTGCTCCTAGCACCGAGTGGGTGGGGCCTGGGATGCCACTCACCACCACGCGGCGCCCAGGACAGCCCCACAGACAGGGTCTCGGCCCCTTTGTCAGCAGTGCTATGTCAGCGGTGCCTCAAGACCCTTGTCTGTCCCACTAAACTCAGATCCTGAGGCTCGTGAATTGTTTCCTGGACTAAAAGACTCGCGTCGGGGTAACCAAGGAGCTCGCTGAAAGCTGCAGTCACTGTGACGTCTAAAGGAGCGACACATGCAACACAAAAAGCCACCTGAGAAGGCAAATCCCCTGGACCCACGCCAAGGGCTCCGCAGGAGGCAGGTCCACTCACTCGTGATGGCGCCACGTGTCCCACCGGGGTGGAGGGGGGGAGAGGCCACGGCAGGTCAGAGAGCGCCTGTGGGAGCTGACTCAGCTCGAGGGTCAAGGGAGAGTGGGGAGACAGCCCTCCGCTGCAGCCGAGCAAGGTCACTTGCCAAGCAACTCCAAGTTCCCTTGGGTGCCAAACGTTATAACCCAATACACGTGGTTAATGCGGGGTCCCCAGGGCACTGGCGACATCAGGGCCAGTCATTCTACGGGGGGATGTCCTGGGCACTGTGGGGTGCTAAGCAGCGTCTCTGGCCCCCACCCCTTGATGCCAGGGGTCACCCCCAGTTGTGATACACACAGATGTCCCTAAACAATGTCCAGTGTCCCCTGGAAGCAAAATTGCCCCTCAAGACCCTCCTGCCTTGCTCCCACAATAGAAATGACTTCAGAAGCAGCTGCTCGGCCCCTTCCTCCAGCGCCCCGGTTTGCACCAGACAGGACTCGGAGGATGAGCAGAGCGAGGAGACTGCAAAGGTCCCAGGTTCTTGGTGTGTGTGTGGAAGCTCTCGGCATAGAGGCTAAGATTCCTGGTCACCCAATGCCTGGAAAGCACAGTTCGCAGCCCTTCTGCCCCACAGCCAAGAAATGCAGCAGAAGAGCACCGGGCTCTGTTCCCGGCACTGCAGCTGCCTGGCTGTGCCCGACCCCAGGCTGTTCCTGGCAGGTGCGGGTGGGGGAGGAATTCAGCTGCACCCAGGACGCCAGGACTCCTAAGCTTCTGTCCCCTGCTTCCCCCTCTTGTACAGCCTGGATGAGGGAAGGCTCTCGCCAGGGTGACTGCCCCCAGGGGCCGCTGACAATGTTTGGGAACATCTGTGGTTGTCACGAGGGGCATGCTCCTGGTATCAAGTGGATGGGGGCCAGGGACGCTGTTCAACACTCCACAGTGCCCAGGGGGCCCCCTCACAGACAGTGACTGGGCCCCGACGCCGGCAGTGTCGAAGGCACAGACCCTGTGTTGATTATTTGGGGAAAACCGAGTCTGCCTGCTGCTCACAGAAGACGCCAGCACAGAAGCCTGGTGGTCAGATGGTGACCCCAGCGCCTGCGAGCCACCCCCCCCCCGTTGTGTGTCCACCTGGCAGCTCAGGGACACGTTGGCTGAGAAGAAGAAAGGAGTCAAAGACCCAAGGCAGGCAGCAGGCGGGCAGGCAGCAGGCGGGCAGGCAGCAGGCGGGCAGGCAGCGGGCGGGCAGTCAGCGGGCAGGGCAGGCAGCGTGGCCCCAGGCTTCTGATAGCCACAGGGGTGAACCCCAGGCCAAGAGGCCCTGTGCTCCCCATGGGTCTGCGACAACCTCCCTGCAGGGACATCCTGCAGGCAGAACCCTGTGTCCCAGCCTTCTTCTGGCTAGCCCGGTGGAACGCACAAGCCGGAGAAGTGAACACGGACGGCCTCCGAGGACAGCCACTCGGCCATGCAGCAGGAGGAGGACCCTCGAGGGCGCTCACAGGTGGGCGCGGCAGGGGAGGGGAGGTCCTGGGGCCTGATGTCCACTGCCCTGCCCGAGCTCTGCCCCCTCTGGCCTCCACAGCAGAGCTGACACGGCTGTCCTGTTCCCAGAGGCTTCCTGCGTGGGGGGACCCTGTAGGTAGGTGCCCAGGGCCCTGCAGTCAGAGGGCCCGCCCTTGGTTTAATGCACTGCATCTGCTGCCCAGAGTCTGGGTAATTTTTGACCGAGGGGCCTGTTCTCATTCCGCACCAGGCCCTGAAGACTCCGCAGCTGGTCCCTCAGCTACAGATGACAGAACTTCTGAGGCCTCCTGGCTCCGAGCCCCTGCGGACACAACTGCTTAGGATGGACAGCCGGGGATGGCCAGGGCCAGGGGCATTTGGGTTTCCAAGTAGAGGGCAAGGTGGAGCCACACCTGAGTTCAAGGCCTGCTTTAAACCTGGGGGTCCAGTGTGAGCAGGAGCTGGACTCTGTTTTTCCCAAATAATTAACACGGGGTCCGTCCTCAGCACTGCTGACACTGGTGCCTCATTGCTCTCTGTGGGGGGCCGTCCTGGGCGCTGTGGGGTGCTGAGCAGCATCCCCGCCCCACCCACTCGACGCCAGAGGCACCCCCAGCCGTGACAATCCCAGATGCCCCCAGGCATCGCCGTGTTTGTGGATGGGGCAGAACAGCCCCCGAGTCAGTGGTTTCTAGGAACTGGGGGGAGGGGAGTGGGAGACACTGCTGACAGGGACGGGGTCGCTTTTCAGGGGGACGGAATGTTCTGACATTCAAGCAACGGTTGTACAACTGTGTACATGTACTCAAGCCACTGAAACGCACACTTTAAGGATGAGTTCTACGGTGTGAATTACATCTCGATAGAGCTGTTACTCAAAAAACCCTTTTTAACTTGAAGCATTAAGAAGAGCCAACCCTTAGACACAGCCTCGCACCCGCAGAGCACGAAGCCTGCTTCTCCGGGTTCCGTCACCCGAGTGTGTGACCCTCACCGGGACGCACTTCCCCTCTCAGCAGGAAGCATCTGACACACACCTCTTTGTGCCCCTAGCCTTTACTGGTCGCCCCGAGTCTCTTCAGTGTGGAAGGGGCCCCGAACCCTCCTCAGCGGCCTGCTGTATCAGGGCAAAGAAAGACCACGTGCCTGGGCTGGGCCCCGCACCTGCCCTCTGCCCTGAGTCACCAGCAAGAGTGGGAAGCAGACCCCCTCCCAGGCTAGAGGGGCTAACAGACACCGGCTCGGGAAATGTCCCACTGACCACGCGTGAACCCCTCCTCCAAATCCCCTTCCTCCCTGGGCTACCGGCTGCCTGAACTCATCTGACTCAGGAAAACAAGCAGGAGCACTGTGCAGCGATGTCAGAAAACTATCTAGTGAAAAGCTTGCTTTTTAAAAGAGTCCCTTAAAGTAAAACAAACAGGTCTTAGGTGTTAAAAAGAACAAGAAAAAAGAGCCGACACACCTGTGCTGTGGCTGCAGGGCACCACCCGGCTCACCTCTGGCTCCGAGCCGGCCTCCTGCTCTCTGTTCCCCTCGCTCCCCCCGCCGCCCCCCAGTCACAGCCCTCGCCCTGCCCCCCGCTGCAGCCTGGAGCAGGGGCCACCTGTCACCTCACGGGGCAGCTAAAGCCAAAATACCAACGCAATATAAAAGAAGGGGAGAAGTCAGAACCGTTCCCCACGGAAGCCAATTAGAAAGATCTCAGGCAAGAACATACCATTTTCGAGTAAAGAAAGGCAAAGAGACTTCTAGGAACCATCCCGGCTGCTGGTGGGCTTCCAGGGCCACGGCGCTAGCCTCGCTGTGGGACTCACGGGCGCCCTGTGCTAGGGCCCCCGCGGCTGGGCAGCTGCTCAGGCGCACAGAACCCGCTGGGCTGGCGGGTGGAAACGCAAGCTCCTCTCAAGGCTGTTCTGTGACCTGGGGTGACCTCCTCTGACCTGAGTTTCCACTTTCACTTATGAAAGGGGTGGCGGCTCCCCTCACAGCAGTGACCTTTCTGAAGGTGAGAGATGACATCTCAGCTAAATGGCGTGTGCTGGGCTTGCACAAACCAGGGCCCCCAGCCACGGCGCTTTATTTGCTGCAGGCCTCCCTCTAGCGTGACCCATCCTCCCTCCTTCCCGCGCACCCTTCCGGGTCTCTTTCTGGGGACTGAGTTCAACCCACTCTGTGGTGGGTTAAACACTGTCCTCAAATTCATGTCCACCAAGAACCTCAGAAGGTTCCCCCCCAAACTCCTATGTTGGACTCCTGACCCCCAGACCCTCAGCGAGGGTGGGCCCAAGCGAGGGTGGATGAGGGAGAAGCCACCTCACGGCCCAGGTCCCTGGTTCTGTGGCTCAGACTGGACTCCCCCATGTCCTGGGGAGCGGATGGGTGACCCGCAGGCTGAGCTCAAGGAACCAAATCGGAACCCAAAGGTGTTTCATGCTCCAAGGAATTGGAAGCAGGGTCTCAAGCAGATAATTACACAGCTGTGTTCACAGCAGCATTATTCACAACTGCCAGAGGGTGGAAACAACCCAGGTGTCCGTCAGTGGACGAAGGGATAAACGCAACGTGGCCCATCTGCACACGGAGTATCATTCAGCCTTAAACGGGAAGGACATTCCGGCACACGCTGCCAGGTGGACAAACCTTGAGGACATTACGCCCAGTGAAATAAGCCAGACACGTAAGGACAAATACTGCCTGATGCCACTCACAGGACGTCCCTGCAGCCAAACCCATAGACAGGAAGTAGATGGTGGAGCCAGGGGCGGGGAGTCGGGAGGCGGGGAGTTCACTTGGCAGGGGGAGGGGGTTAGTGTTCAATGGGGGCAGAGAGTCGGGAAGGGGAGAAGGCTCTGGAGACGGAGGGTGGGCACGGCTGCAGGACGGCGTGAGTGTGCTGAGTGCCACTGGGCTGCGCACGGAAAAGGTGCTAAGACGGCAAATTTTACGTTAAGCATATTTTACCACAACAGAGAGAAGAAGAAAAGATACTCTGAACATGCCTTGCTTTTGTGTGTGAGTAGCGCAGCCTGTGGGTAAACACGGTAGCCTTGGTGGCCTCACGACTCGGGGACCATCCCCAGGCGGCCGGCGCCTCTGCCCAGCTTCCCCCAGGAGGCAGCCAACCAAGCCTGAGCCTTCTGGGAAGCAGAGAGATTCGCCACCCTTTCCTGATAACTCCCAGGGAGGGGAGGGCAGCTGGGAAGCAAGGAGCCCTGCCCCCCCGCCCTCCGTCCCCTGGGTGTTCACCGAGCTTGCCGAGGTCCACACTGCGGGCCAGGCCGTTCCTGCCTGGGAACAGGAAAACAAGGTCGGCTCGGGACACAGGGCTGCTGACTGCGGCCGTCCTTCCTGGTGGACTCCTGCTGACCACTCCTGGGGGATGGGCCCTGGGCCTGGGCATGTTCTGTCCTGTGGCTCAGCTACTTCTCTCTGACGCTCAGTCAAGGGCAAGAATGCTGGGCCCGGGAACGGGGGTCCAGGCCCAGCTGGGCCCGGGAACGGGGGTCACCAACCTGTTGAGGGTCCTGGGGTCACTCACTGACTCCCAGCGTTTCCACAGATACCAGGGAAGCCAGATGACCTCTGGTGTCGTCAGGAAGGACAAAGGCGGTCATCATCCCAATTCCACCAAATGGGAACAGAGCAGCAGGAGGCCCTGCCTGAGCGGGGGTCTGGGCGCTGGGAGACACCGCGGCGGGTGCTCCTTCCTGGGCTGGGCTCCAGGGCCCACACCCACATGCACCCCCAAACTGGCATGGCCAGTGGCCTTGTGAGAACAGCCCTGAGGCTCACTGAGACCTGGGCCCACCCACACCTTCAAGGTGCCCCGGTGCCTAATGTGTAAACCAAGGGGGTCCATCAACTGTTCCCAGGGGTGGGGCTGGACCCTCTCCAGCCCCCTACTGCCCTCGGAATAAACCGCTGTCTCTGCCTGTGGGCTCCCGCTCCCGCACCAGCCTCGGCTCCCTTGCCACCCGGAGGGCCCACCACCCTCGTCAGCTGCAGGGCACCTCAAGCTCGACTCAGACACAGCTTCCTCCAGGAAGGCCTCCCTGAGCCCTGGACAGAGCTCCTGGGTGAGCACTGCTCCAGCTCAGGCAGTGCTGTCACCATCTGTTCACTTGGCCAAGGGGACACTGCGTGATGTCTGGGGACATCCGTGATTATCACACTAGGGGCTCCCAGCCTTGAGAGGGTGGGGGCCGGGGATGCTGCTCACCACCCCACAGTGCCCAGGATGGCCCCCCACCCCCAGGGAGTGAGCAGCCCCAGTTGGAAGCAGAAGACCTGGTAATGGTTTGCCGGGAACACCAGCAGGTGTGGCCCCCCGCCCCCACTTCCTGCCCACCATGTGTGCCCGTCCTCACAGCTGCAGCCCAGGTGCCACAAACCCCCACGCAGGCCTGGCTGGCTGTGCCTCCTGCCGCCCTGGCTTTGCCAGTCTCTTGGATGAGAGGGAGCCTGGCTCCGGGAGCTGGCCTCTCCTCCGAGCAGGGCTCTGAGTCAGCCGGCCGGGACATTAGTCAGGGCCACCAGGGAACAGGGTGTCGGATTCCAGGAGGCCCCTGAGCTCAGAGCTCGGCTTGCCGTGACTCAGCCAAGGGAGTCCCATGTGATCATCACTCCTTTTGGTGCGTGATGATCACATCCTCGAGGTTCCGTTCACTGTCCCCGGCGTGAAACCGGTTCCTGTCACAGGCTCATCTCTCTGTTCCAAAGGTCAGGTGAGTATTCGTTCCTTCTCTCACTCACTCACCAAACATCCAGCAAGAGGCTGGATGAGATCCCTGCACTTAAGGAGCCAGATTGCTGATCTGGGCCTGGTGACTGTTAGCCAATTTGACTATCGCAGAACAGTTAGTTACCTTGTGGCCCTGGGAGAGTTCCTTAGCCTCTCTCTGCTGCTGTTTTCCCACCTGGAAAACAGAGAGAACCAGCTCCCGTCCGCGGGGTCGCGGTGGGATTTAGAATGAGCGTGTCCGAAGGCAGCACAGTGGGTGCCGTCGGTCAGCGGCTGCTGGGTAACAGGGTGTCACCAACCGAGCAGGTGAAAACACACCCATCTGTGGTCTCAGTTTCTGTGTTGGGGAGTGGAGTGCAACTTAACCTGGTCCTCCGCTCGGGGGCTCAGGAGCTTCAAGTCAAGGGACTGGCCGGCTGAGCTCCCACCCAGAACTCAGGGTCCCCTCCAGGTGCATTCAAGTGGCCGGCAGAATTAATTCGCCTGCAGCTATGGGATCGGGGTCCCCATGTTCTAGCTGGCGGGAGGTGGGGATCGCTCTCAGCCCCCAGAGGCCACGTGGTCTCCCGCACAGGCGGTTCACAAGGGCTTGTCTGCCTTCTCCAAAACCCGCCAGGGAGGGTCTGCCACTGCTTCCGGTGCCCGCCCCTCCCCTCCCCTCTTTTTATTGTGGTAAAAAAAAATACGCATAACATAAAACCAAGTTAACCTACTTTAGGTGTACAGCTCAGCAGCATTAAGTGTATTCACGCACACCAGTAAGAAGCGCCCTCTCCGCTTTCTGTGAAGTGGTCCTGCATCCTCGGAACTCGGGCAAAGCCCGACCTGCACAGGTGAGCGGCAGTGAGGCCTCTGCCCACTTCCTGGGTCTGTGCTATGGTTACATTAGATGCCACCACAGGAGGGAGCTGGGAAGGGTGCCCTTGGACCCCCTGAACGATTTTTGCAATTTCCCTTGTAATTGTTTGAAAACAAAGGTTTTAAAAAATACATTAGGTGAAGCCACAGGCATAGTTTGGTGTAAATGGGCCAAACCACGTTGGGCATTCTCCAAACATCTTCTTTCTCCCCCAGCCCTGACCCTCCCCCCACAGACCTGGCAATACATCCTACAGGGAGGGGCAGAGGTCAGAGAGGAAGGCAGAGATGCCCCCTGCTCTGCCTCAGTGGGGGCTCAGCGCTTGGCTGAATCTCCCTGACTATGACTATGCCCCCCCTCCTCCGTGTGAACAGCAGGCTCCTAAGGGCCCCCAAGTCCCTGCAGATGAACCCTCGAGTGTGGACAGGACCTGTGAACGTGAGAAGACACCCCTGGTTAGGTTGTTTTGTACAGAAGAAGGGATTTGGAGGATGTAGTGAAAGTCCCAAATCGGTTGACCTTGAGCGAATCAAAAGGGGAACTTGCCCGGGTAGGCCCTGCCGCATCGGGTGAGCCCTTCCCGCAGTGAGAGACCGGAGTGTGCGGGGGTCTGTGAAGGGGGCCACGTGCCTGGGACAGGACCTGACAGCCGGGTCATCTCCAGCTGGCCGCTGGCGGAGCAGCTGGGAGGAACCGGACCCTGCCGACAACCTGAGTGGGCCTGGAAGTGGGTCCTTTCCCAGTCGAGCCCCAGATGAGAACTCAGCCCCGGCCGAGCCCCCCGAGAGGCTGAGCAGGGGTCCAGCCACGCCGTGTCCGCACTTGCGGCCTGTAGAAGGGGAGCTGACGGACAGGGGTGGGTTAAGCTGCTCTGTCTGTGGTGACTTGTAACGCAGCCACATCGCGTGAACATGCTTGGTGTGTGATGGCAGAGCCGAGCGCCTGGGGTCTGACCATCACTTCCACAGTTAAGGGATGCTCCCGTCACTCAGGAAGCTCCAAGCACGTGGGGAGCTGTATGCCAGGAACCGTGGATGAAGACCAAAATATGTATTTATTATCAATCTCAATGTCATACCTCCCAAGGCCCTACCTCCAATGACCGTCACACTGGGGGTGAGCTTGTAACATCTGAATTTGGAGACACCCATGGCCATTAGAGACAACTGGTGTTTTAGTCTGTGGCATGCTCCTCACATACCAGTTCCCTGTGGGCCCTGCATTGGTGCACCTGTTCAGGCCTCCACTGGGCTGATGGTGGCTCAGGAGCCTTCAGCCCTTCAAGCCCCGCCCCCTGGCCCCCAACTCCTGAGCAGAGCCCACCTAGGCCCTCTCCAGGCACACAGGTGTTTGCTGACTAAAAGAACAAAGTGGTGGAGGGGGAGGAGGGAAGTGAGGAGCCAAGGCTGACATCCTCAGTGCCCGCCAGCTCACAGGGAGTCAGGGCGGCACGCTGTGGGGCTGGGAATGGTCTTGGGAGGATGTGGGGGTCCCTTCTACCCACCCTAAATGAGCCCCTCTCTGGACTCATCATGGCTCCCCCGTCTGCACCACCTGCTTGTCGTTTGTGACTGTCATCCCCCTGTGTTTTGAGTCTGATGACTCTCTGATGACTGCATGCATGCATCATCCCCTGGCTGACTGTTCGAGTGGTTGCCTGGCAACGAGAGCACGTGCCTGCAGATGCTGTGGGTCTGCATGCCTTTGTTGCCAGTGGGCCCTTCCAGTTCTGGTTGCCCCACCAGTGGACTCCCCTCTTCTGTGATCTTGGAGCTGAACTTCTCTGGGCCTCGATTTTCAAAGCCCTAAAAGCAGGCAGCACTAACCCACCCGTGAAAAGACTGGCTGAGAGAGCTTGGCCTGCAAGGTCCGAAAGAATGGGTCCTACATACTTGGATGTGGGTGAGAGCCGTCGTGATAACACAAAGCAGCGAATAAAGGCGGTGGTCTCGAGTCACCCTAGGAGGCAAGAATCTTACGGAGCAGGGTTCCCCCTCGGCACTGCTGGCATTGGGGCCAGGTCATTCCCTGGGGTGCTGCCATTCTGGACACTGGGGGTGCTAAGCCACAGCCTTGGCCCTCCCTACTTGATGCCACGTGCACCCCCAATCCTGACAACCACAGGTATCCCAGCCACGGCCCAGTGTCCCCTGGGGGCAAAGTCACCCCTAGGTGAGCCCCTGCTGTAGGGGGTCAAGCTCGTGTCTGGGCAGGACTGCCTGGGAAAGCACCGTATGGCTTGGTCTCTGGAATCAGAGGCCTCAGGCTGCAGGGAGGGGGCTTGGGGCCCTCCCCTATGGCCTGCACAAGGAGTTCTGTAACTACATATACACTGTGCACATTTCCTGCTGGGAAGGTGGCGGGCACAGCCCATAACCTTCCATGAGCAGAACGTGATAGGTCTTGACTCTACCTTGGCAGTCCTTTTAGGAGAACAATGTGTCCACGGAAAGAACGGATAATAATGTACGTTTCAACACACCCAGGACAGACCGAAAGCAGTCATCAACCAGGGCTAAGAGGAGCACTCTGATTTGCTCCCTACACAAGGCCACTCTCTTAAGATAAAAGCTCTGGCAATGCTTTCAGCAGAAATGTTCAGAAACTCTCAAAAACTCCCAGAGAAATGTTCAGAAACTCCCAGAGAAACTCCCAGAGAGACTCTGCTGTTGGGAAGTGATGAAGCTATTTCGTGCTCCATGCAGGGAGTGAGACAGCTGCAGAAATCCTTGCCCTCGCCGTGGGGGCCCCCTCGGCACTGCTGACACCGAGGCTGGGTCATCGCTGTGGGGGCCCATCCTGGGTGCTGGGGGACCAGCAGCACGCCTGGCCCCACTCACTCAATGCCCGGAGCACCCTCAGTCTTGCAACCACAGATGTTCCCAGACCTCGCCTAGTGCCCCCTGGGGGAGGGCCACTCTCACTGATCCTGATTTAGAATCCTTAAGAATCACTGATTTAGACCTGGCTGGTGTGGCTTAGTGGATTGAGTGCTGGCCTGGGAATAAAAGGGTCGCAGGTTCAATTCCCAGTCAGTGTTGTGGGCCAGGTACCCAGTAGGGCAGGTGTGAGAGGCAACCACACATCGATGTTTCTCTCTTCCCCTCTCTCCTTCCTTCCCTTCTCTCTAAAAATAAATTAAAATCTTTTTTAAAAAGCCCACTGATTTAAACCAACGTATGCAACATAAAATCACTTCCCCTCTTAACCCCATTTCAGGTGCTCGGCAGCCCGTTGTGGCCAGTGGCCACCATTTGAGAAATCGCAGCTCTGACACTGTGCTCAGCTCCCATACAGTGTCACCCCCCGAGCTGCATGGTCTGCGAACTCAGTGGACGGGGGGTCCCTGGGAAAGCCCTGGCACCACACGGCTGCCATGTAGTAGGGACTCTCGCTCGCTCGCTGTTACACGAGGCAGCAATCGGCTGGCTGTGCTCCCAGCCCCCGCCCCCCCAGAACTTCAAGACAACAGCACGCTCCATCCACTGGAAACGTTTTAACACATCCAAAGACAGGGTGTGAGAGGAACCGGTAAGAAAGGGGTCTCACTGAGCAATCCTGCCCCTGGGGGATGCCGGCCACGACTAAGGAGCCCCACCAGTGGGCCCAGGATTCCTGCTGGAACGTCAGCTCCAGGGCAGCCAGGGGGTTTGGTCGTCCTGGTCACTGCCGTCTCCCTGGAACCTGGCCTGGGCAGGCATTTGGAAATCCTTGCTGAGGGAATGAATGAGGATCTCTGGGAGGGTCGCCATGAGCCCAGCCAGGCCAAAGAGGAACCACCCAGGTAACTGTGGTCAAAGGCGCGACACGTACCCACGGGTGCCGCGGGGGGACACCACGCAGAGTCCACACTCGGGAGGCCTGAGAAGGCTTCTGACAGTTGCTGTCATTCCACTGAGTCCTAAGGGAGGGGCTGCGTGGGGCCCGGCCTGCAGAGGCCCACGTGGGCCAGCGCTTCAGTCTCTGGGGGTGGGAGAGCCGCAGCCAGGCGGCCGCCCCGACCCTGCCTCTTTCGCTTCCTGGACGCAGCCTCTGTTCCAGCCACTGGGCCATGCCCAGGCACAGGGTGCGTTTGGGGGGTGCAGTGGTCCCGGCCCCCATGGTTGTTGAGGCTGTGTTTTCTGCCTCTCTGCTACACCAACAGATGGGGGGCTCTGTGTCAGTGAGACAGGGGGGCACCTGGGGCAGCGTGACTATGGGACCCTCAGTGTTGAATCAGAATGTCTCAGAGAACAGGGATGGGTGGTTACAGGGATCCAATAGGGGCAAGAGGTTGACTGAAGATGTCTGGGTACCTACCTACATCCACCTGAATGTCCACGCCGCCTGGCTCAAGGCCCAGTCTGATCCCATGGGCCTTCTCTGCCCCCTAGTGGCTTCCAGGGGGAACTGCAGTCCTCTGGCAAATGTTGCCTAGCCTCAGACATCCGGGAGGAAACCTCACCACCCATTGGCCTCTGCAGAAATTCAGAGGAGCAGATCAGAGCACTGGCTCTGCCTCCACGATGGGCAGCAGTGACCCTTACTCCATGACAGCCCTGCAGAGAGGTGGCCGCTCCGTAATAGGAGATTCTGGTCAGTCTTGCACATCTTGGACCCTTAATCTGGACCCTCGGACCCTGGTGCTATGGGGAACTGAATGTGAGGGTGCCTGTGGACAGCTAAAACCCCCAGCAAACACGATGTGCTCGAGAAGTGACTATTGCATTTTTAAAAATAATACAGCCCAGCATTGCCCACTTCAAGGAGTTCTCTGTACTCTCTGCAACGCCCGCCTGTGGTAGGCCAGCTCAGCGAACAATTCTGTCTCCCTCCAACAGGGTTCCTCCTTGGCTACCACCAGGCGGTCACTCTCCAGGGGGCTGAACGTGACACTCCGGGTGCTGAGAGCGTCCCCGGCTCCCATCCACTAGATGCCAGGAGCACCCCCCGTCGTGACAAATGAAGATGTCCCCAGACGTGGCCCAGTGTGCCCTGGGGGGGCAGAATCCACCCCCAGTTGTATGTAAAGGGATCAAAGCCAAAGAACACGCGTCTGCAGTGCCTGGCGACCCTGACGACCCGCTGGCACACGGGAGTGAGGCTCGCGCACTCACCGCACTCAGACGGCAGGAGCGTTCCGTCCCCGGGTGACCTTCCCAAAGCTTCCTCCCTGGAAAAGCCCATGGTGGCACGTGTAAAATGTAATTAGCAGGCTCTCCCCCCATGGTGGCGGCACAGACTCGGGTCTGTGATGAAGACGGACGGCTCCCTTCAGGCCCGAGGCAGGATGGGGCAGCGTTCCCCCTTCAGCCCTGTGGGTGTCGGGATCTGGTCATTCCCGGGCGGGGGGGGGCCCTCCTGGGCACTGTGGGGTGCTGAGCAGTGTCCCTAGCCCCCACCCACTTGGCACCAGGGGCGCCTCTGGCTGTGACAACCCCAGATGTCCCCAGACAGCTCCGTGTCCCCCAAGGGCCGGACCGCCGCTGGGAGGCCCGTGAGCACGGCTGAACGTCCAACAACTCAGGGAGCTCAGTGCAAAGCATGAGACCAGGACACAACGCAGGTGGGTCATTCCATGATCCTGAAACTGGAGAACGCCCCCCAAACTCAAAGAACACTCATGTGCCTATAGTGAACCACCGCTGGCCGAGTGGGAAGACACGCTCAGAAAGTGTGTGTGTGACAGACCCCAGGCAGCATCGAGCAGGTGTGTGTGAGGAGCTCACGCAGATTTGTGAGAGGGAGAAACCCCCAACACGAACCCAGCCGGGCCGCTCGCAGCAGACGTGCCTGAGAGCAAATGCTGGACCCACAGTCAACGCAGGAGACCCAGACACGGCAGCCGCCCAAGTGTCCCAGCTGGTCCGACGGGTAAGGACGTGAAAACTGTAGTAGGGTATTAGGGAAAGCGCCCTGGGAATGAAAATAGTGCGTTTCTGGGGGTCCTTGTGGCTGAAAAGTCAAAAATGTAAGTGAAAACACCCTGATTTAAACACACAGACAGACACACAGACAGGCACGCGCACCGTGCAGACCTGTTTGTCGGAACGTGCCCCATATAATAACCAACAAACAAAGTCTGCACAAGGGCCTTCATCCCAGATCAGAGCAAAAAAAAAAAAAAACAACAAAACAAAACCCAGGAAAAGAAAATAAACACCCACAGAAGCCCACCAAGAAGACACCAGTCAAATCAATTACAAAATTATTTTAAAGAAATAAATTATGATTCACATATGGGTGGAATGTTAAGCCATGTCAGAAAAGATGGAAATCTAGCTTTACTGATGAAGGAAAATGCCCATTGAGGGAAATGAGCTCATTAAAGAAAAAACCTACTTATCTCAAGTCATCCTGTGAGTGTAATTCACGGAGATCAGATTAACAGGACCCTCACCAGCTGCCCACAAAGGTCCTTGCTGGCGGGGGTTTGGGCGGCGCTGTGCCCCAGTGCTTGTCTGCACTCCCACTTTCTTTTTGCAGGAAGTCGGTGCGGCGCTGACACCGCACAGCACGGGCCTGGCCGCGCTGCAGAGACCACACGCCCGGCGGCAGCCTCACTGCACCACCTGCGGCCACCAGACTCCCCGCGAGTGGTCAGCTTTGCGAAGCAGGAGTCAGGCTCTGAGTCTGCTCCGGGCCTCAGCTGAGCCCAAACACGCCCGGTGCAGGCCGGGGCTCTGGCCTCAGGGACAGCCTCTTCTCTCTAGCTTAGCTAAAAAATATATATATCTTTTTTAATTCTGTAAAATTCACTAGTTTGAAGTACACGACTCACAAGATTTCCTGGTGAGTTCACTGAGCCATGTGGCGATCCCCGCCATGCAGCACCGGACCCCTCTCTCAGCCGTCAGAGTCCCGGTGACCCCTCCCTCACTGGCCAGAGTCTTGGTGCTCATTCACATCAACCGCCCTCCCACCCAGCCCCTGGCAGCCAGCACTCGTTTGCTTCCTCTGGAAAGTTCATCTAAATGGACTCATGTACTGTGCTGCCTTTGGGGTCTGCCTTCTTCTCCAGCATTTTTCCTTTATACAAATACAAACACTGAATAGGGATAGCCAACGTTATAAAGGCATCAGATCTCCCTAAAGTTTATCCATAAACACAAAACTAATCGAAATTCCATCAGAATTGTTAGAACACAGAAGTTTATTCTAAATGTCACATGACAGAGAAAACTCTGAGTGCAGCGGAGACATTCCTGGAAAAAGGAGCACAGCGCGGGGGGCTCTCGCTGGGCAGGGCCACGCCCGAGGGCTGCAGCGAAGGCCACAGGCCGGGCGGCGGCGCAGAGCACACGAAGTCCCCAGCCATCTTCACACCATCTTCTCCCCCACATCCTAAGAGCTACTCAAAACCCTCCGGGGACCGAGGCCAGAGAGAGACAGGAGCTAACAGAACAGGACCTGAGCCTTAGCTCTGTCCTAACGTGTTAAAAAGGAACCTTCCTGAAGCCACTGCAGGGCACCCACCTGCCAGGGCGGGCGACGGGTCTCTGCTCCCGGCAGAGGCGAAGCTGAACGCAGGCCCACGTGCGCTCGCACGCCCCCCACCCTGGCCCCGTCCGGGTGCGCTGGGCACCTGCGGTCCCAGAGCAGAACACCCTCCCTGTGGCGGCAGTGTGCTCTTGGCAGAAAGGACAGACCCTCAGAGAAGATTCTGGCATGCGTAGCGAGGACACCGGCCCCAACGGCAAACCGACATCGAAACTCCCATCCCGGCTCAGAGAGGCCAGCCCGACACCTGCGCAGACTGTGGATGTGGAGAGAGGGAAACACCTGGCACTCACCCGTGCGCAAGGCCTGGGGTCTTCGGCGCCGAGGTTCCAGGAACCAGACGTCCACTCCCTGGAAGAGAAATGTTAAGGCTTTAGTGAGCATCCTGTGGCCAGAAGTTCGGGTGTTCCTGCGGGCGTGGGCAGAGAAGAGGCGCAAGCTCACTGGTAATGAGACAATGGTAGAAGTCGTGCCGGGAGCTCTGCCTTTCGCTTACTTGGACAGACACTGGGGACAGCACAGACAGGGTGCTTCAGGATGCAGAGGGCGGATGTAAGAATGCAATCAGAGATTTACGACATTATCCCTGGTACATTTCCACATGGTTCAAAACTAAGTTAAAGGAGAGGCCTGGATGTTTGCAGGACCTTTTAGAGTTTATAAAAGATGTTCACTTGTGTCACTGAACCTCACGATCCCCTGGGAGGAAGAAGGGGAGACTGAGGCAGCCCCTGCCCTGGGCACCCAGGTCTGCCTAGAGGTGCTGTGAGAACTGACTGCACCGTGGGGTCTGGGCAGGCCCCGGGGAAGACGGAGAGGGAACTAGGGAAACCGGAACAGAGAGGGGGGCTGGTGCACACAAACGTACCCATGTCTGACTCCCGATTGTCACACATGTGCTGTGACTACGGAAGATGTGACCCTCGGAAAACTGGGAGGTGGGTAGACAGGAACTTGCTGTACTATATTTGAAACTCTTCTAAAGATCTAAAACTATTCTAAGGTAAACAGTGTATTTAACAAAATAACTCAATGAAAAATTTTAAGTGCTGGTTCCTTTCCCTGAGTTGAGGCTAATTTGTTTCCAGTAAAAGGCCAGGATGGAGAACTGAAGTCCCCACTGTCACCTGCAGGTGGCGACGCTGCCCCAGGAATGCCCTAAGCCCTTTGGGATCCTGGAGCTGCTAGAATGGAACCCAGCAGGACCTGCTCTTCCAGGCCACTACTTAGGACAGGAACTGCTGGGACAATGAGGCAAAAGGGGCACCTGGGGACTGCTTGGCCAAGCAGTGGCCAGAAGAGATGAGGGACAAAAGGGCTGGAGCAACATTCCCTTTGCCCTGGAGGCCATGACTTGCCTCGACCTCACAGGAACCATTTGTGCATATAACCTTCCGACTTTTCATTTTTGAATCAATTAAAGACTCACAAGAAACTGCAAAACCAGCAAAGAGGGGTCCCAGGCACGCTTCACCCAGCTCCCCAGACAGCAGCTCCTTACACAGTTAGGGAACGTCATCAAAACCAGGAAAGAGTGACTAATAGACAAGGCACCATTTTTAGACAGTCTTAGTGAGGCATAATATTCATGCCACACGATTCACCCATTTGAAATGCATGACTCAGTGGTTTTTAGTATATTCACAAGGTTGTGTGACTGTCACCAAATTAAATTTTAGGACATTTTCATCACCTTTAAAGGATATCCTGTCCCCATCAATCAGCAGCCACTTCCCAGCCCTTGGCAACTACCAACCCCTTCCTGTCTCAGAGGCTCTGCCTGTTCTGGACAGGCTGAATGCACAGTGAATCACGGTGCGTGGCCTTTCGTGTCTGGCCTCTCTCACTGGGCGTTGTGAATTCAAGGTCTATCCACGCTGTAACTGCCTCACTCCTTTTTGTGACTGAGTAATATTCCACTGTGTGGGCGGATGCATTGTTTATCCATCATCCACTGATGGACATTTGGGCTGTTCCCACCTTTTCGCTGCTGTAAATTGTGCTGCTGTGAACATGGGTGTCTCATGAATCATTTAAAGAGGGTTTCTCACTCTCTTCCCCTACATCTACTAACGACAAATCTCCCCGTCCCCAGCCCTTGAACACCAGCTGCTGGCTGCTGTCCTTGAGCCCTTGGACTTGGACTTGAGCAGTGAGGTAACCTCCACCCCTGCTGCCCTTGGCCCAGACCAGCTTGGGCCAGGGTAGGGAGCAGCCTGGACAAAACACATCCCTGCAGCTCTCTCCCCAGGGCCACGAGATGGCAGACTGCGAGCTCCACCAGCTGCACCAGACTGTCCCCATGACCTTCACGGCTTGCTCAGCCAGACAAGATGCCGGACTTTCGCTTCCCATTGGAATGACTGCCAAGCCCCACAGGACCTGCTAAAGAATTTGCAGAGCCAGAGAAAAAATGAAGCAGTGGGACCCCTGGTTCAAAAATCAGTGCAAATTTTGAGATGGCAACAGCAGGGTGCGCAGTGGCCTGCAGACCCCAGAAAGACCCCGCCCTCGGGAACTGCCAAGAGGTAGATAAGACTCAGGCACAAATAACGGACACTCTAGGTAGAAAATCCCAGGTGCTGTGAGGGAGAAATAAATCACTCGAGAGAACGGGCACCATCTACCACAGCGGTGATCAGCGGCGCCCTGAGGAAGGACTCACGCTCCCTCCTGTGGTGGGCACCACGCACTGCAACCTGTGAGGCTCGCTGTCCACACGCCTGTTCTTAAAACTGAGGTATAGTTCACATAGTATAAAACTCACCCTTCTAAAGTGTCCGATTCAGAGCCTGTTAGGATATTGGCAGGGCGTGAAACCATCACACTGTATGACCCCAGGACACTGCCACTGCCCCCTGAAGAGACCCTGTGCCCATCAGCATCATATGGTTCAAAGTCAAGCCTCCCCAGAAGAGACAAGATCCTGAATGGCAGGAATCTCGCGTGTTTTGCTGGCAGGGCAGTTCTAATAGCTTTCACCAGGCCTGCCCACAGGAGGGGCTCAGGGATTTCTGCACACCATTCAGTCCCGTGCTAAGGGAGCAACCTGCAGAGCGGGGTGATGTGGAGGAGACCAGGCAGACCCCAGAGCCAGGTGAGCCTGAAGCCTGCCCAGAAGCCTGGCCTGAAATGGGACCGACACTTGGGAACCCCACCGCACTCCTACGGGCCGGGCACAGGGGTGGTCAGCGCAGGCTTGGCTTGGAGCCAGACCTGTGATGCGGGCTGGTCCTCAGCTGAAGACTTCAGCTGTGTCATCTGTCACCTTGAGAAAGGAAGGTACAACCACGATATCAAACGAAGAGCATTTGAGGGTCTTCCTTCATTATTTTCCTGGTGGTTTCTGTTTTCCTAATAATTTGAAAAAGGTTCAAAAGACCTGAAGCGGTGGGTGGTGGGCAGGGGCACAGGTGACCAGACCCTTAGCTCCAAAACTTGGATTTTCAAAACTGCCAAAAACATGGCCATGAACCTGGTTTAGGGGGATGACGAGGGATCCCTGATAAAGCAGGACGGGCTGGAGGAATTGGGCTGCTCTGGACCCCGTAGAGCCCCTCACTGGTGAGGAGCTGAGGAACCAGCCCCGGCCGGCCCAGGGCGTCACAGCTGGGCAGGAAGCCAGCCAGTCACAACCTACTTCTCTAGATCAGAGCTTCCAGACTTTTCCAAGCATTTGGACAACGGACAGATCTTGTGTGAAAATGCCGCCCTCCCTCCCTCGAGTATCTGAGCCCCGTTCACTGCTTAATTTGGAGTAATTTCTCCCTGCAGGGGGCCGTCCTGGGCACTGTGAGGCGCTACAGCAGCCCTGCCCCACCCCCACTCCGTGCCAGGAGTTCCTGAGGTCCTGACAACCAACTGACTGCAGTTGTTCCCCACTCGCCCACATGCCCCAGGGGGAGGGGAGGGAGTGCTGCGCTCAGCTTCCAGAGCTGCTCTCCATCAGGAAGGGTAAACCTCTTTCCGGGCAGGAGCCTGCTATCAATCTCGAAGGCTGGCGTGGGGCAGGGGGAAGGGCAGTCATGAAGACCTGGGGGGCGCAGAGGCCTGTGGGCTGTGCGGGTGGGATGGCACGTGGCTTCAACCTGTCCATCCTGAAGAAAGGCGCCCCTGGGCAGGTTTCGGGGCACACCTGAGTCCCAGGATTGATGACACTCTCGTGGAGCAGCAGGGAAGGGACACGCCAGCCCCGTCACTCCTGTCCAGTGTAAGGACATTTGAACTGTGTGCTCTTCACAGGGTGGGTTTGGTTCTGGGGGGAGGGGGGCAAAGGAGTCACAGATATCACCATGGCCGTGGCCCCCACAGCCCCCCACACAACAAACACAACAGACACCTGCACGCCAGTGCTTCGAGGACCCCCCATGGGGGGCGGCTTCCTTCCGCACCCGTGACGCAGCAGGGTCCCCGGGGGTGGGGGAGGTGCCGCATGGCCCCGAGGGTCAGGCAGACAGGTGCCAAGCGCGGGCAGCGGCACCTGACGGCTGCATGTCTGACGTCCCGCGGCTCCGTTTCCTCAGCTGAGACAAAGCCAGGACGGTCCGCCTGGGGCTGGAGAAAAAGACTGAAAGCCGAGCACGACTCTCCGCTGCGTGGAGAGGGCTCCGTGAGAAGTGCTCCTGTGACCCAGAGCGAAAGGGGGAGAAGCAAACGCTCGCCACCGCCCGCCCGGCCCTGTGACCTCTGCCATTGGTGGCCACTCCTTTGTCCAATCCCCTCGCCTGAGGTGGTGGGGGGCCAGGGACCCTGGCCAAGGTGAGGGTGTCACTTGGGAGGTTACACCGCAGAAGACTGTGACTTGCATCGGGCTAACAGGCTCAACTACTGTCTCAGCCTGCGCCGTGACGCACCAGCCACGTCAGGACACCCACGTGGCTCCATCCCGCAGCCAGAGACGCGCCAGGGCCCAGAGGACCTGACTCCGAATCCAGACGACTGTCGCGATGCTGGAATTGGCAACCTCCCCCGTGGAGCTTTGTGATGAGACCCCAGCCCCGCCGACACCGTGACTGCAACCAGTGAAAGACCCTGAGCAGAGGGCCCGACTCCTGACCCGCAGCCACTGTGAGACACCGAATGTGTGCTGCTTGAAGCCGCTACATTTAGGGTGACTTGTTACGCAGCATTAGCTCACTAGTAACACAACAGGAGACTACTGAAGCAAATCATTCATACAGTAGAAAGAAAGCATCCCAATACTTACCGAACATGTATGTGCCAGTCTCTGTGCTCATCTAGTTATAAAAACTATTATAAATGACCACACTGAGTCCCAGAGAAAGGAGGTGAACTGCTCACGGTCCTATGGGAGCACGGCCAGGACTGGAGGCCAGACCAGTCCAGGCATGAGACCCCGGTTATCTCCCAGTTCTGGGCAGCAGATACCGAACCTTAGATAAAGGGAAGACGGCAAGCAGGGGTGGCAGGCTCCGGCCACGGGCCCCACCCGGCCCACTGTGCACTTCTGTAAACACGCAGTGTTGCTGGCGCACAGCCGCCCCTCTACACGTGCGCGTCTTCTATGCTACCGTGGGGGAGTGGAGTAGTAACCACAGAGGGCAATTGGCCTGCAAAGCCAAATATTTACACTCTGGCGTTTACAGAGTTTGATGATCCCTGAACTCCAGTGAGATTCCAGAGGGCTTCGAGCGTCACGGGGAGAGAAATTCTGGTTTTCCGAGCAGAGGAACACTGCAAACTCAATGCCGGCGCTTTCACGTGCTGGAACCCCTGGTGGGGAGGCCCCAAGCACGAAGCGGTGTCGGTGATTGTTTAATGATGGTCCGCAAAGTTACAGCGTAATTGTGCTCACAGTCAACAGAGCACAGGACAAAGGCACATACGCACACACACCAACACCGGCGCACGGGCTGTGCACAGCACACCAACACTGAATGGTAATAATAGGGGGAAGTGTGGGTGTGTAGGGGAGGGGGACGCATGGGAACTCCCTGCGCTGTCTTCAATTTTTCTGTAAACCTAAAACCACTCTAATAAGTAGTCTCTTAAAAAAGGGCCTGGAACAGATCAATTAGGAGTTACGTCATCATTAGCCAAAAGAAAAGAGGGAGGAAGAAAGGACAGGAAGAAGGAAAGAATGGGGAAAGGAAGGAAGAAGGAAGGGAAGAAGGAAGGGGGGGAGAGAGGGAGGGAGGGAGGGAGGGAAGGGAGAGTCCAGCTAACCCCTAAGCGTTCACATGCTGGCAGCCGATTCCTTCACAACAGGGGTTATGAACGAGACCCCGAGAGAAGCCAGGTCAGTCCTGGCCAAAGGGTGTCCTCCTTTTTCCTCCATGCTCCCGTAAGTTTCGTAACAATGTGATATGTGAGGGTCAAACTCCCCTGCCACTCAGGCCTGGATTACCTGGCACCACAGCCACACCAGGCCCAGGGACCACAGCAGCCCCAGGGGCAGACCAGAGCAAAGCCCCAGCAGAATCACCCCACGGGGCCTCCTGTGGGTGGCTGCCCAGTCCTGTTTGGCCAACGTAGAGCGCATGCTGGCCGGTGATGAGCTGACCGTTGCACGATGGTGCGGAGTGGGAGACAGCCTCCTCACCTCCCCCTGATGACCAGGCCGTGCACCGTCCAGCCTGAGGCTCAACCGGCTCCCCCCGCCACTTCCTTCTGGGGAGATTCAACTCCTCCCACTTCCTGGAGCGAAGCTCCCGGTGAAGCCCCCCTCCCTACTTGCGCCCCAGCACCGTGCAGAAAGGAGAAACTGGACATGTCTCTCGTCTACTCGCCCCGTGTCCGTCCTCCAAACTTCGCAGGGAGAAGGATAAAAGCAGCTGAAATAAGGGGACAAGAGGCACCCCAAGGACGGCTCCAGACACTGCAATTCTGCCCAGGATGCCCTGGGAACGGCCTGTGCTCGAAACACCAACGGCTGCCACTTCTCGGTGAAATCATGGAATCCACCGCCTCGCACAGCACTTCTCGGTGATGGCAGGTAGCGTGCCTTTCCTTCTGTTCTTACAGGGACGTTGGGCACGTGAACTGTCCCGTGAGACCCCTGAGCGAAGTCCACCTGTGGCGCTGGCCAGTCTCCAACGACCCGTCCCCTGACACCCACGGCCTCGGGCGGTCTCCTCCCTCCCGGTGCCACAGTCGGTCCGTGTGACCAATCGCATGTGCAAGAAGCGACAATGTGTCACTTCCAAGACCAAGTCATGAAAGATGCGTGGCTTCCTCCTCACTCTCGGGGGAGAACCAGCCGCTGCACTGTGAGGACGCACACACACACGCACACCAGGGCACCGTCCTGGAGGGGTCCCTGCGGCCTGGCCGCGTCTGCGGGCGAGGCAGCCTCGGCTGGCACATGCTCTGCAGCCTCCTGAGAGTCTCTGAGCTCGGGCCACCCGGTCAAGCTGCTCTCAAATTCTCGACCCGCAGAAACAGAGGGGTAATACGTGCTTGCTGGTTAGGTTCTGGGGTCATTTGTTACACAGCAAGGGACAGCAGATGCACCTGCATCTGGGCTGATCCGCCTCACGTCTCCGTGAAGACACTTAACCACCTATTAGGTTTTTCCGATGGCAAGCACGAGACAGTGCCGGCATTTCCATCTCTCTGTTCTCCCAGCCTCTGCTGCCCTGATAACCTGGGGAGACACCACAGCCCGAAGGGACCGATGACTCAATGAGAGCAGAGCGGTAGGACCACCAGTGCGAGAAAGTGGAGCCTTTGGGCTTTCACAGATTATCAAGCCCTTAAAGCACTAGGTTTCTGAAACTGAACAAACCCACTGCCTCTCTCTGCTTCCCCTAAAGCAATGTGCCCCCCACCCTGGCACTGCAGGCACGGGGGCTGATCATTCTGTGGGGTCTTCCTGGGCACTGGAGAGCACTGAGCAGCACACCTGAACCCCACTCATTGATGGCAGGAGCACCCCTAGTCCTGACAGTCACGGTGCCCCCAGACATGCCCCAGTGTCCTCTGGGGGCGAGACCGCCCCAGAGGAGAACCCCTGCTCAGAGCGGGCCCCCGTGGCAGGAGCGGCCCGGCCCCCAGCACAGGCAGCGCTCCCCGGCCCAGGCTGCGGATCCCGCCTCTGGACACCGAGTGGGCGAAATGGGACGTCTGAAGCCCTTGCCTGCCCACACTGACATCCCACCTGCACGTGGCAGCACAGGCCCCATCTCGCTGGAGGCTGGATATAGAAACAGCGCTGGCTTTCATGCACTCGTGGCAGCTATTACCTCAGCCTTCACTCATCACCACGGTAACCATCTAAATATGTCACCCTGACAAGCTATGACTGCAAATGAAGGGGGAGGAGGGCCTCGGGGACATGGTTAAGGCAGCTGAGGGCCAGGGCAATGACACACTGCTCCAAAGCCACACGGCTGATTGTGGACTTGGTCAGTACGGACCCAAATCAGGTGCCACCACACCCCTAATGAGACAAGGCAAATGGGCACAGTGGGCTGGACCCCAGGGGTTAAAGGTCTCTGGAGGCAGAGCAGGACTGTGCTCTCGGTGGCTTACAGGGCCAACCTTCCGCTTTGCAATAGGAGGCTGGGGGATGCAGGGGGAGGGTCCCGTTTTATACTGTCTGACCACTGGGCATTTGTTCTGGCGTCTTCTGTGAGCAGGGATAGGCCTCAATCTTTTTCCAGGTAATTAACACAGGGTCACTCCCCCCTCGGCACTGCGGGCACTGGGGCTGGGTCATTCTCTAGGGGCCTGTCCTGGGCGGTGCAGGGTGTGGAACAGCATCCCTACCCCCCACCCACCCACTCAGGGCCAGGAACACCCCCGGCATGACAGCCACAGGTATTCCCAGGTATCACCTGGGGCCCCTGGAGACGGGATTACCCCGCCACGCCATGCTAGGCAGTGTCATCCACCACCTGGGGTTGTAACAGACGGAAGGACAGACAACTGCTTTGGGAAGGGGACCAACTTCAGACAAAAAAAGAAAATGTGTACAGACAGATTTCTCTTCCCAGTCACAATCAAAGCAGCTACACTGAGCCCCACAGAAGGGGGCGGGGGGGGCCACACATTCCTGCGTGTCGGAGGCAGCATCGGGGCATACTATCTGCCCCATCTCGATGACTTTCTCCCCCCTTCAGGCCTCAGTTTCCAAATCTGCAGCATGGAGAGGATGGTAGCGCCTTCTAGATGGGTTTTTTGGGTTGATAAATATCTATAAAATGCCTAAAGCAGTGCCCAACATATTGTTAATAGTATATAATTGCTTTATTAAAACTGTCATACATGCATATATCATATGTTAACTTATATACTAGAACTTCTTTATTATATTAGAACCTCCATTACCTGCTTTAATGACAAGATGAAGGCCCAACAATGTGTTTCACGGAAGGGCCAGCCGGTGAACATTTTGGGCTTTACAAATTACATACCCTCTATTCCTAGGACTCCACTGGGCTGTCTAGACAAATGGGTGTGACCACCTGCCAACCAAACTTTACTTACAAAACCAGGTAGCTGGATTTGGACCCAGGCTACTGTTTGCGGCCTTGAAAGCATGAAGGCATTGTAGTCACAAATGCCATGACCAGGCACCGGCGCAGACACACAGTCTGCCCTCTCGTCCTGAACTTCGATCCCGGGGCTTTGGGAAAGCTCCCGGTGGGGATCGCCTGGCAAACCCATCTCACACCATCTGACAACACAAAACGTGTACTGTGCGTTTACTGTGGTGACGCAGGTTCCAGAGTGATGCAGGGTGTGAACCACAGTGGGGACAGGGTGCAGGGTGTGCGGGAGCTCTCTGTGCTGTCTTCCCGATCTTTCTGTGACTCTCAAACAATTCCAAAAGGAAAGTTTATTTTTAAAAAAAGAAGAAAAGAGGGGAGCGCCAATAGGCAATTAGGTACTTATGCTAGAGAATGCTTTAAAGTGTGATTGAAGGAACATGAAGTCCCTGTGACAGCACCTAACAATGAGAGGATTATATAAAACCTAGAAAAGACGCTAATAACAGGACATGCTAATGAGTGGGGAGGTTTGCTCTCGGGAAAGGAAGGAGCAGGGGGAGAAAGACAGGTAGGTG
The DNA here is from genome assembly GCF_019186645.2 of Phyllostomus hastatus. Taxonomy (NCBI): domain Eukaryota; kingdom Metazoa; phylum Chordata; class Mammalia; order Chiroptera; family Phyllostomidae; genus Phyllostomus; species Phyllostomus hastatus. Next base: position 3,517,906 of record NW_025333640.1, on the reverse strand, counting down.
TCTGAGAGCAGTTCCTGGGCCAGCCATGGGGGCCGAGAGCCTTGCGGCTGGAGGAAGCTTCTGGAACACCCAGGCAGATCTGGACTACAGGGTGCACCCACTCAGGAGGCCATGGTGCCCAGGTGGTGCTCAACCAACACTTGCCAAGTGTGCAGCCAAGGGCTGGGCATGGAGGAGGGCAGGGGTTTTATGGATGAAAAGTGCTGGGAAACAAGAGTGAGGCAGTGGTCCAAAGAAAGACAGGCAACTGACATCTCCTGGCCTTTGCACGATGACCTATTAGACACCAGGGTCTGTCCCCTCAGTCCTACAGACGTTCAGGACCAGATTGTTCTCTGTAGGGGGACATCCTGAGCACTGCAATCCTCACCCACTTGATGCCTGGGGCAACCCCAGTCATGACAACCATAGACGTCCCCAGCTACCACCCAGTGTTCCTTGGGAGTAGGGTCATCCCTGATGAGAACCACTGTCCTACAGTATCTACGAGCCTGGAAAGAACTCTGTAAGAAGTGTAATTATCCTTACCCTAGAGATGGGGAAACTGAGGCTCGGAAAGGCAATAAAGCCAGCCCAAGGTCTTGGAGCTAGGAGGGGGCCTCGGAAAAGGAGCTAGCCATGAGCGTCAAGTCTGTACCACTCTGAATAAGGGGTCTCTGCACCGGAAGGAGAAGGGCCAGGTTGATGCATCAGAGACGAGAGGCCGCCCCGGCCAAACCGCTTGTGTTTGTAAATAAAGTTTTATTGAAACGCAGCCATTCCCATTCACTTAAATACTGTCTGTGGCACTTCTGTGCTTACAAGGGCAGTGCTGAATAGCCGTGACAGACTGTCTGGCCCGTGAGGCTGAAAATATTTACTCTCTGGCCCCCTGACAGAAATTCATTGACTCCACATAGAGATCGTGCATTACCGCCTCGGGGCTCCCCAGGGTTTTCTCTTCCGACTCGGTCTGTGCGCTCAGTGCCTCGTCTGTTGAAGGAATGAAGACAACAGAGGCAGCCTACTGGGAGCACAACAAATTAGGCCTGTGCCCCCTGGTTCTGGTCAGAGGCCCACCCTGGGCTCCCCATTCAGCCAGGCCGGGAGGCCCGCCCTTCCCCACCGCGGGCCCACCCCGGCGTGTCAGACGAGCTGACAGCCAACAGCCCACCCACCTCTGGAGCCCCAGGGTGTGTGGGCAGTGCTGTCAGCACGGCCGCTCTCCCGTGGGATGCAGCGGGGGCTTCTGCTCCGAGCTCGGCTGCTCCGGGAACCACTGCCACCTGACTCTGCAAGGTCGGCCGCAGCCTCCACAGAGGGGAGTGTGCTGAGCGTGACAGGCTCTGCCGCGCCAGCGCACCTTCCCAGAGCCCCAGCGACCTGGGCACAGCCCTGGGTCCTGGTGTGGGATCCACAGAATATCCTGTTTGATTACATGTATTGGGGGGACATTGGTTAGCAAGATCATACAGGTTTCAAGTGCACATTTCTTTTTCCTAACTGATTTGAGAGACAGACAAACAGACATCAAATTGTTGTTTCATGTATGCATTCATTGGTGGATTCTTGCACGTGCCCTGACCAGGGATTGAACCTACGACCTTGGCGCGTCGGGTCAACACTCTAACCAACTGAGCTACCCAGCCAGGGCTCGAGTGTACATTTCTACGATACGTGATCTGTATATTGCACTGTGTGTCCACTGCCCCAGGTCAAATCACCTTCTGTCACCATGTATTTGCCCTTAACTACTCCTCCACCCCGACACAGTTAACTACCAAACGGTTGTCTGTGTCTGTGAGTTTCAGTTTTATGTCCCACATGTGAGTGACATCATATGGTTCTTAGCTTTTTCGGACTGATTTTGCTTAGTGTAACATTCTCAAGGTCCACCCATGTTGTTGCAAACAGCAGCATTTCGCCTTTTCTTACGGCCGAGCACTCCACTGTGTGTGTGCACGCGTCGTCTCCACGAAGTCCTCCGTCGAAGGACACCACTGTCCTGGCCACTGTGAACCTTGCTGCGGTAAAACTACGTTCACTCATCTTGGCCAGCAAATGTTTTTGGGTTTTTCTGGCAGACACACAGACGAGGGACTGCTGGATCATATGCTAGCTCCATTCTTAATTTACGGCCAGCAGCCGTGAACGATGGCTCCTTTTTCTCCACTGTCTCCACTGACACTTGGTATCACCCATCGTACTGGCAGCAGCCATTCTAACAGGGGTGAGGTGGCATCTCACTGTAGTGTGATTTGCATTTCCCTAACAGCTGGTGGAGCCGAGCATCTTTTCATGTGTCTGTTGGCCATTTGTATGTCTTTTTGGGAGAAGTGTCTATTTAGGTCCTCTGCCTATTTAAACAAATTTTTTTAAACCTCACCCAAGGATATGTTTATTGATGTGAGAGAGAGAGAGAGGGAGAGACACATCGACTGGCTGCCTCATGTATGTGCCCTGACCAGGGATCAAACCTGCAACCTTTGGGTGCACGGGGACAACGCTCCACCTGAGCCGCCCAGCCAGGGTCTCTGCCCATTTATTAACTGGATTGTTTTGGAGTTGAGCTGTATGTGTTCTTTATCTATTTTGGATATTAACCTCTTGTCTGAGCTGTTGTTTGCTGATGTCATTTCCCATTCGCTTGGTTGTCTTTTTGTTTTGTTGGCAGTTTCTTTTGCTGTGCAGAAGTTTTTTCAGTTTGACATAGTCCCATTCATTTATTTTTGCCTTAACTTCCCTTGTCTTTGGGGTCAAATTCACAAAATGTTCTCAAAGACAAAGGTCCATAAGTTTAGTAACTATGTTTTCTCCTATATAATTTTTTTTTCAGGTCTTATATTTAGGTCTTTGATCCATTTTGAATTAAGTTTTGTACATAGGGACAAACTGCAGTCTAGTTTCATTCTTTTGCATGTGGCTTTCCAGTTCTCCCGGCACCGTTTATTGAAGAGGCTTTCTTTTCTCCATTGCGTGTTTTTGGCTCCTTTGTCAAAAATTATTTGCCCACATACATGTGGTTTTGTTTCTGGCCTCTCGAATCTGTTCCATTGATCTTTTTGCCAGTACCATGCTGTGTTGATTATTGTAGCTCTGTAATGTAATTTGAGGTCAGGTAGAGTGACACCTCCAGCTTTATTCTTTTTTCTCAGGATTGCTTTACTTATTCAGGGTCTCTTGTGGTTGCATATAATTCTGATGGTTTCTTGTTCTGTTTCTTTAAAAATATGACAGAACATTCTTTAATCCAAAGGTAACCTTAGTCCATGCTTTCTCCCTGGAGCACTGCTGACATTGGGACCAGGTCATTCTCTGTGGGGTGCTGTCCTGGACGCCGTGGGGGACTGAGCAGCCTCCTGGCCCCCACCCAGCAGCCCTGGATGGTGGTGTCTTTGAGCCTCGCATGGCCAGCCATGTCCTTCACACTAACCATAAATTGTTCCCAGGTGACTTACGCTCACCTGCATTCCAACATGCTTTTCTGAGTTACAGCTGGGAACGAGCTCTGCCTGGGAACATTTCCTCCTGAGGGCCACGCAGGGGGCTGCTGAGCTCTGGCGCCTGTTCTGGGGTTATGAGTTGGAGGTGGGCCCCAGGGCAGGCAGCTGACAACAGTGTGGGGCCCTGGAGAGACTACACCTGGCTCATTGGAAGGGGACATTGCTCCGGGGCCAGCTCTGTCACCACTCAGTAGGTGGCCTGATGTCACCAGCAATTCAAATTATCCTGAGAGTTTTTATTGTACAAGCCCCTGTTTTTAAACGTCGGCAATACAAAGGGGACATTATGGGAAAGCTGGTGAAATCTGAATAAGGCGTGGACTTTAGTTCATCCCGTCGCATCGGTGGGCTCATTAATGTGCCACAAGCGCCGCACGGATGTCAGTCAAAGGACTGGGTATGGGGCCCCTGGGGCTCCGTGCGACCTTGCAACTCAAAGACTGCTCCAAGGAAGTTTGTTTGTTTATTTTTATCCTGAGGACATTTTCTCATTCCTTTTAGAGAGAGAGGAAGAGAGAGAAACATGGACTCGAGAAAGAAACACTTACTGCCTCCCATATGCCTGGACTGCGGACCGTTCACACCCGAGCCGGGGATGGAACCTGCACCCCAGCCCTGTGCCCTGATCAGGAACCGAACCTGCAACACATCAGTCACAGGACAGTGCTCCAGCCAACTGAGCCATACCGGCCAAGGCCAAGACAAGTTTATTTTAAAAGAAAAGTTTGCAATCTGTAAACTATGTTGCTGTAACACACTGTAGTTTGTTCACAATCTCCTTGGCCATTAAAAAGTCTCGATTTGTCTTCCAAATTCAGAGGGCTTGTTCTCAAAAGTAACCATCAAATAAATATAAACATATAATCATAATACATTTTTTAGAAATTAAAACACTTCTGGGTTGGTCAGGCTCCCAGGCATGTGGACGGGATTTAGTCTAGGAGCCGCCAGGCCCAGGCAGGCGAGGGCTGGCCCAGACGGTTGGGACGGGAGGGGCCAGCCCCTCTGGGGGCCATGGAGCCCAGCCAGCCCTTCATGGGACAGAGGGTGCAGAGGTCCCTGGCCCTCGGCAGCCTCTAAGCCAAGGAGGGCCACGAAACCACATCTGTGGACACCGTTCTCAAGCGGAAACAGTGCCCGTGGCTGCCTGGCTCTGACTGGGGCAGTAGAGGGTCTCGACGCTGTCGCCCTCATGTCAATGTGGCTGCAAGGTCAGAAACTACCCACTTTCTGTTTCAGAGAAGGACAAAAGCTCTTTTTAAAAGATTTTATTTATTTATTTTTAGAGAGGGAAGGGAGGGAGAGAGAGAGAGAGAGAGAGAGAAACATCAGTGTGCGGTTGCTGGGGGTCATGGCCTGCAACTCAGGCATGTGCCCTGACTGGGAATCGAACCTGCGATGCTTTGGTTCACAGCCTGATCTCAGTCCACTGAGCTACGCCAGCCAGGGCACAAAAGCTCTTTTTAAAACAAAACAAAATATAAAACACCACCAGATCTGGTAAGAGGAAAAGGAAGAACTCAAACTCCAGTTTAACTTTGAAGCTCGTGGCAGGAGAGATCCAGTGGTTCCCACACGAGGACACTGGGCAGTGTCTGGGACACCTGTGGTTGTCACCGCTGGAGCTGCCCCTAGCATCTAGTGGGTGGGTCCTGGGACACCCTCCCCCCATAGAAAATGACCCAGCCCCAGTGTCAGCCCCAGTACTGAGTAGGAGAGACCCTGGTCTGTCTTATACACCCAGACCAATATACATATTGACGCCAGAAGGGCCAAGATATTGCCAAGTACCAAAAATTGCAACCAATACATTGACTAGTACAAGCCATTTGAGTTCAAACTTTTTTCTTAAAAAGACCTATTTGTATGTGCAAAAAAAAAAAATTCTGGAATAAAACACCAAAACTGTTAACAGTTACAATGATGAGTTGGACTGAGGGGTGGGGAGTGTATTCTTTGTTTTATTCCCTGACATATAATTTGATATTTTAGCTACCTTACGCATAGTACTTTGCCAATTCAAAACTTAGTACCATTACCAAAGTGTCGCAGGTTCAATTCCCAGTCAAGGCACATGCCTGGGTTGCAGGCCATGGCCCCCAGCAACCGCACATTGATGTTTCTCTCTCTCTTTCTCCCTCCCTTCCCTCTCTAAAAATAAATAAATAAAATCTTAAAAAAAAAAAAACTTAGTACCATTCACTGGAGATTTGATGATGTTAAGGAATCAACTAGCCCAAATGTCCATAGTGCCTAGGTGGAAAAACCCAAATGTATGGAAAAATGCAACTTATAGAAATGAGCATTGAAGGAATGACGTGTTAAAGATGACTTCGCTAGAGGAGGGAGGCAGGAAAATGGGAACATGAGAAAGCCTTACGATCAGGACACAAATACAAAGGCAACCATCACTACAGACCAATGTGTAAAACAGAAAGCTAGCCACAGCTGAGGGAGCCAGGCACGGCACGCAAGCTACGAAATCACACAGTGTGGCTGCTACTGACTCCCGCCGAGGAATCAGGGGGGCTGGTTTCCATTTGTGTCCACTGCCTAACCTTTAACGTCTGCTCTGTGAAGATCCAGTCCATGTGCAGCTCAGCTCTAGGAATCTGCTCCCTGGCAGGCAAGCAATGTAGTTAAACACAGTCAGTGAACCTCATCAGCTACCACACACAGGCCCCCACAAAGCAAGCACCATACAGAACACCTCCCCATAAAACTGACTGGTGCTGGCCACAGCTGTTCTAGGAAAGTAAACAAAGTTTTTAGCACTGAGCAACTAGGCATTTTTTTGTCCTCTGCAATTATTTAACATTCTATCATTGCACTTTCTCATACCACTAGTGTTCCTTGAAAACATGGCTTTTTTTTTTTTTTAGTAAATTGCTTATTTATTCTTTTAGAGAGAGGGGAAGGGAAGGAGAAAGAGAGGAAGAGAAACATCATGTGTGGTTGCCTCTCACATGGCCCCCACTAGGGACTGGCCTGCAACCCAGGCATGTGCCCTGACTGGGAATCGAACTGGCGACCCTTTGGTTCGCAGCCTATGCTCAATCCACTGAGCTACACCAGCCAGGGCAAAAACATGGCTCTTAATGGCAGCCCACATAGCTATACCAAGTTAATGTATCATAACTGATTATCCAACTTCCTTACTACTGGCCATTTAGACTGCTCTCATTTTTGCTTTATACACAATGCTGCTGAGAACATCTTCATGTTCCCCTTAGTATTTATTTTTAGAGATGCTAGTATTTGGATTGGAGAGCATCAGATAGTTTTAAGGTTCTTGAAAACACATTATTAAACTATTATTGAGAAAGATTATTCCATTTTATACTATCCTGTCCACACTCTCATCAACACTGCTATTATCGTTGATTATTTATCACCTATTTTTTAAATAAAAAATAAAATCTTCCTGTGGTTTTTTAAAAGTTTTTGAGTTTTATTAAATCCTTATACAACAGAATACATCATTCTGGCACTGACAGTTGCTATCGAGGAGAACTTCTGAGCTGCATCCGTGTGCCTGGTACAGTGGAGTTAAAGTGCTTGGATGTTCTTCCCCCACTTTCAAAAACTTCTGTCTTTCAATTTATGACACATGGACATGAACTTAAGGGGGGGAATGTGGGTGGGAGAGGGTGTGCAGGGTGGAGGGGAATGAAGGGGTTAATGTAATAGCATAATCAATAAAATTTTTAAAAACCCCACAAAACTTCTGTCTTTCTTATACATCTTAACATGGAAACACTGCCACTGCCCCTTCCCCCAGGGCCAGAGCAGCCTAGCAGCCTGGGCCCTGGAGCCTAGGACCCCAGTACCCATTCACAGTAGCGGTTCTGTTCATCGTGTGTGTGTGTGTGTGTGTGTTTTAAATAAAATTTTTACTTTGCAATCATTTCAAATTTGCAGAACATGTACAAAGATAGTACAGACACCCCTGTATATAACCTCATCTGGCTTTCCCTAATGTTAACAACTCAAAGAACCAGGACACATTTGTCACAATCAAAACATCGATGTTGCTATGTGCTATTAACTGAACTCCACAGTTCGCCCATTTTTTCCAATGATGAGCCTCTTCTGTCCCAGGATCACACACTGCCTTTATGATACTTTCCGTAAGTTATCCTAGTCCTTAATGCAACCTGGTAAGCTAAGGTTTAACAGTTCCATTTTGCTGATTAGAAGATGGACGTTCAGAGAGGTTTAGTGACTTGTCGAAGTCACACAGCTGTTGAGTAGCATAGCCCAGATACAAGCCACCCCCACAGGACCCCAAATCTAATACTACTCCGAGCATGCCTCCCTCCCTCCCATCCCATCCCAAGTCCCCTTCCAAACACACGGAGGCTGGTCTCCAATTCTGCACTGACACAGGAGGTGATCCAAGGCAAGGTAATCCAATTTGCATGACTGACCACCATGACAGAACTAAACAGGCATCCTTCCCTTCAAACGACCTCCCTGAGCAACTTCCAAAGCAGTGTGCTACTTCACGACACTTCAGAAAGCCTCCTCAGAAACCTCTTTCAGGGAAAATAGAAATCTTATACTTGAGAAATAGTCTTGTGACTTGGCAATAACAATACCTCCCATTCAACCAAAATCAACACTGTTCCCATTGCACCTTCCACCTTATTCACCACGGAATGACCTTTGGTTGGGCAGACCCCACACTGAGATGGTCTCCCAGGGACCCCCAACTCCTGGTCCTCATGCCTCATGTCATCACCTCTCTCTGAGTGTGTGTGGGGGGCACTGATCCTCTCACCACTAGAATACGGCAGAAGTGATGGGGTGTCGCCTCCCTGGTCATCTTATGTGAGAATGTAACTCCCACCTTGTTAGCAGACTCTCCTTTGCTGCTGTGATGAAGCCGGCTCCCATGCTGGGGAGGCCCACCTGCCAACAGCCAAAAAGCTGAACGTGGCCTCCAGTCCACAGCCAATGAGACACTCATCCAAGCCAACAGCCCCGGGAGCGAGCTTGGAACCGGATCCTTCCCCGGCTGAGGTAAGACAGCAGCTCGGGTGACAATCTGACTGCAGCCTGAGACACCCTCAGCAGAAAACCCAGCTATGCCTCGCCTGGATTCCTGACCCCGGAAGCTGTGCGAGACAATAAACTGTGCGAGCCACTGTGTTTACGGCGATTTGTTACACAGCATTAGGGGACTAATACAGGCTGTTTCCCAAATTCTAAGCTGGCCTCAAAAGATGAAAATCTGAAATGTACAAATTCGTACGCTTGAAATACACAAAAGCAGAGTGGCCCAGCTTGAAGGCTGTCACAGAGGCGTTAGCAATGCAAGGGCTCCCAAGGTGACTGAAAATAAGGAGGACACTGGCTTCAGTGTGAGACGTGAGGGTGGTGAGGAAAACAGCTGTTTTCCACGGACATCCATCACTCAGCTTTTTGCACTCAAGGGCACATGCAAACCAGGCTGTTTTTCCACATCGCTGGGTCTGGAAGCGGTGCTGCTGCGTATCCCCCAGAGGAAAGGCTGATTCAAAAAACGGTGCTATACATTTTATTTATATATATGCATACATTTTTTATGTATATATCGTTCTACTTTCCCTGAATCAGAACTGTTCTAACGCCTCTCCCTCTGGCTGAGACTAGAATATATAACAAACCACATTTTTACACACTCGGGCCTGGTGGTGCCGTGATGCGTGGAAACCGCTGCAGGCCTGCAAACTGCTTTACACTCCTCGCACACACTGCCAGCCATGGCAACACCCGTAAGAGCTGGACGTGCTCACAAAGGAACCAAAACTGATCACGTTTTCGGAGACAGACACACAGTGGGCTCTCCACCATAGGGGTCTAACTGAACCCCCCCACCCCCCACAGAAGGCAGGAGTCTGGCTTCCACGAGAAGTGAGGCTCAGGGACCATGTGGAAGGGACAGTGCCACGGCCGAGCTGAGTGTTACCCCCTGAAAACCTGTGCCCGCAAATACCAGAAAAGGCCGGCCAGGTCACTCAGCGGTGAAGACGCTGGGAACGTCCTCCACCACCCCAGGCTGGTCGGGGACTGGATCTGCCGGCCTGCGTGGCCCCTTTCCCCAGCACGGCTCTGAAGGACAGCCACGACCCAAAGGGACGCACGTGTGGGTTCCGACACGCACAGAACTGCTGGGAAAATGCTTCCCCAGGGTCCCACAGGGCACAAAGAAAAACACAGGAAACATTCACATTCCTCGCATGGGATTCTCAACAAGGGGAAGAAGGACAATTTTGCCCCCCCAGGACACTGGGTGATGTCCCCAGGGACATCGGTGGTTGTCATGACTACAGGTACTCCTGACACTGAGGGGGGCGGGGCAGGGATGCTGCTGAGCACCCCACTGGTGCCCAGGACGGCTGCCGTGGAGAACAGCCTGGCCCTGACTCTCAGCAGGTCACTCTCCCGGGGAGAACTCTGCTCTGTCTGCCCCTGACGTCTAAAGGGATCTGTTCGTCTTCATTACAGACCCGAATCTGTGTCACCACCACCGGGGCAAAACGGCTGCTAATTACATTTCACACGTGCTACCACGGGCTTTTCCAGGGCAGAAGCTTTGGGAACGTCACCCGGGGACAGAACGTTCCCGCTGTCTGAGCGCGGTGTAGCGCTCGAGCTGCACCAGTGACCGGAATGTCGCTGCGCAGCTGGAAATTCCAAATGTGTTCTGTTTCCTTTGGCTTTGACCCCTTTACATATAACCTACGGGGTGTGAATTCTGTCCCCCGGAGGACACTGGGCAGTGTCTGGGGACATCTGTGGTTCTTGAGACGGGGGTGCTCCTGGTATGCAGTGCGGAGGGGTGGGGGACGGCAGGCAAAGATGTTGCTGCTCAGCACCCCACAGCGCCCAGGACAGCGGCACACTGAATGACCCAGCCCAGGTGCCCCCAGCGCGGAGGCGGAGACCCGGTCTCCTAGGAGACGAGTCTGCAGGACAGACCACTGCGCAGAAGGTCGGAAATGTGGGTGGGGGTGGCCCCGTGCAGGGAACGGTGGAGGAAAACCCATGGAACAGGTCAGCGCACGCGCAGCACCGGCAACAACGTCGCTGCCGGGACTCTGAGCGAGGTTTTGTCCTTTCCCCATTTTACAGGTGGGACACGTGGAGGGAGGCCCTGCAGGGTGCAGGGAAGAGCTTCAGAGTAGGGTGGCTTTCCTGTCAAAACCTGGAGTCACCTCGTACGCACTGTAGGACCCGGGGCAGATTTTATAACTTCCAGCTGCTCTGAAACCAGGACGACGACGCCCACCTCGGAGGTTTAAGGCCTTCCGCACTGGACCATCGGGCCGGATCCTTCTCTGGGGTGGAGCAGGCCTGCTTAAGAGCTAGATGAACAACTCTGGTGGCTCTAACGGCATCTGGCACATAGCGGGTACTTGGTAAAGAAATAGGTCTTTTTAAAATTTTCCGAGATGTAGGGTAAAGAGGAGGCCCCACAGCCAGGCCTAGGGGGCTGTGCTCCCCATAAGGGGTGAGCCCTAAGCCCCCCAAAGCCTCTGCTTTGAGGTCACAGATTTCTCCCTGCTGCAGGGGAAGAGGGACAGGCTGCCGTGTAGACGACCCTCCCGCCCGCCAACCTGCTCCCGGACAGAAGGGGACACCCACAGCACCCTCTGCAGAACCCGGTGCGGCCCTGCGTGCTTCCGTCCTCCCACAGACACACGTGCAGATGTCCCTTTGGCTCAAAGGACAAATCCATCACCGTGGTGTCAGAAAATTTCTAATTCCTCAGCCGCCTGCATCTGACCACCAGGGTCATCTCCTCGCAGATGTCGGTGGCAGCGTCAGCATCCTGTGGAAAACAGCTGACCTGGGCCGGTGCCTTTGGCCCTGAGCGGGAGAGGGGGTGGCTGCAGCCGACACTGGCTCAGGCCAACCAGACGCATGGGGGAGGGGGAGATGTAGCAGCAGTGGGGGAATAATAATAGTGATGTTAATATATGTGCTATAGCACTAACATTAGCCATACTAACATTAAACCGTGATTATTACAGAGATCGCAGTGATAACCTGGCTGCCTCCGGCCAGGTCACTGCCTTGTACATTACACCTCTCGCCCCTTGAGGTGGTCCTATCGTATTTTGCCCACGAGGAAACGGGAAGAGAGAGGTTCAGTGTTTTGCCCAAGTTCACACAGGGATAAAGCCATCCGGTGACTAAAAAGGAATTCCACCCCTGAAGCCATACTGGGCCACAATGCCCTCTACATTCCAGAAGGTTCTGGAAGTTTCCATAATTGCCAACCTTCCACCTCCCATACATCTTACTCTCCAGGGCCCTCTTTGTCAAAGGCGTACAGAATTTTCAGCAATCCCGCATCTTCACCTTACTCGCTGCTTCCTCCCAAGGGCCAGGAGCACCTTCTGTCAGAGCCTAAGTTATATGCGCGGCCGGTGAGGAGCCAGAGCTGGCGAGAACCACATGGGAGGTGGGACTGCTCAGCAGCCCCGTATGCAGAGGATGCCACGCCACGCCCTGGTGCCAGACTCACAAGGATGAGCCGGAAAAGACCAGGTGTCGGAGGTCACCGCTCAAACACCAGGCCTGACCTAAGGTGGCCGGAGAGGAGCGGCTCGCAGGGAAACACAGGGCTGTCCCCCACGGCCCCCAAGGACTGTCTGTGGTCTAATGCCCTGAAATGTGACTACTTAGCCCAATCGGCGTTTTGGAATGGGGGGGTGTAAAATACACATAGTAAAATACACATAAAATTTACCATTTTTATCATTTTAAAGTGCACAATGGTATTTAGTACATTCAAAATGCTCCATAATCATCACCATTATCTAACCCCAGAACATTCCAGCACCCTGAAAACAAACCCCGTCCCCCTTAGTGGTCATCCCCCACCCCCTCCGCAGCCCAACATCCGTGAACCCACTTTCTGTCTCTGGGGCTGTGCCTGTCCTGGACGTGTCACATCCACGGGGCCACACACTGTGTGGCCTTTTGTGTCTGGCTTCGCTCACAAGCCCCGGTCTCAGGGGCCGTGCCATAGCGGGGCCCGGGCTCCACTCCTCATGGCGGCCACATCTCGCCGTCTTATTGTCCATCATCTGTCAGCAGACAGCCGCATCGTTTCCGCCTTTGGGCCTTTGTGACCATGCTGACGTGGCCAGTTTCTCCAGGCTTCTGTGTGGATGGATGCTCTTCTTTCTCTCGGGCAGGAGTGGAAGTGGGCATCTAGGGCTAGAGTCGCTGGGTCACGTGGAAACTCTGTTTAACCGTCTGAGGAGCTGCCAGACTTTCCCACAGCAGCTGCCCACGCCTCATCCCCACCGGCGTGTGCGAGGGCTCGGACTTCCCCGCATCCTCAACAACGCTCGCTCCTGTCTGGCTCCCTGAGTCTTCCCGTCCTGGAGGGGTGAGGGCTGTCTCCCCGAGGACTAATGTTGCTGAGCATCTTTGCATATGACACACTAGTTTTCAATACCAGGGGACAAGTGCACCAAGCCAGCCTAGCACACGCAGCTCCATGACCAGAAGGAAGCACGGCTGGCTCCATGATTATGACACAGAATATAAATGTAAAAGTGCAGGCAGCGGCATCAGTAGCCCTGTCTCAAGGAACAGCTATGAAGTGGCAGCAGCCGGGGCCAGAGTCCCTCCTTGGCCCTACTCCCCGTTCTGAACCTCAGTTTCTCAAGACAGACCCTCAGAGGGTTGTTTTGGGGGCAATGCAGCCCTGGGTAAGAGTCACGACGCACAATGTTAACTGTAAGACAGGCCTCACAGCAAGTCCCAGAGACCTTGACCTGGGCAGGAGGGTGCACAGGAGAAACACGCACCTGCAGCCCCGGGAGAGAGAAGGCATGGGATTAGCCCCAGAACACACATGCTAGCACATCCCGGCAAATTCCCCCCTGGGCTGAATAAGAACCCCTCTAAAAAATGCAGCTGACAGGAAGGTCGTCTGGGAGAGGCAGCGGGGGGAATGCTGCATCGTGGGCTCAGTCGGAGCAGGGGGTGAGCAGTGAGTGGTGGGAAACTGCACTGCTGTCCGTGGCCCAGTGCAGCCCACAAGTGGGAGGCACCGTGATCCTGTTATTGACGAGAGAGATGAGAAGCTAAGAGGACACTGAACTTTACCTGTGATGTGCTTTCCTGTTGTAACAGGTCACCACAAACGTAGTAGTTTCAAATGACACACATTTATTCTCTGACAGTTCTAGCGTCAGGAGTCTGACCCTGGCTTCACTTGAGTAAACCCAGGTGTGGGTGCGGCTGGTCCTTCCAGAGGCTCCAGGGAGAACCATTTCCTGCCCTTTCCAGCTTCTAGAGGCGCAGCACCCCTGGCTCATGGCCCCTTCCTCCATCATCACAGCCACCGGCGCAGCCTCTTCCACCTCTGACTCTCACCCTCCTGCCTCCCTGTTATGGGGACCCTGTGATGACACTGGGCCCCCCAGAAAATCCAGGGTTGTCTCCATCTCAGGGACCTTGACTTTATCCCTCCTGCATGCTCCTCTGCCATGTGAGGCAACAGGTCCCAGGACCAGGATGGGGACATATTTGGGGCCATCACTCTCTACCACAACTTGCTTCTTCCTGACTTTTTCACTCCCCCATGCTTTTATCTGAACAAAAAGGCCCATTTTTCTGCACATTGGTCCCTGCTAGTTACTACACACATTCTGTGTAGTCTTCTTGCTGCCTCTGAGTCAGGAGTATCTTTTACAGAAAAAAACAACAAACCCACCAACCAAAACCAGAAGCTTGGGCAAAAGAAAATTGGGCAAGCCCCCCCCCCCCCGCGCCCCCCTTCCCCCCCGCAACTGCAGAGCAGAGATGGCGAGGGTCCAGCAAGTTCAGGGCTTCCGGAACCGAGCAACACTGGCAACAAGGGTGAGCGGAGGGCCGGGCAAGGACACAGGGCCGGGCTGCGAGCGAGTGGAATCTGTCAGAGCAGAGAGCAGAGGGCATCCCGAGTGAGGGGGACACGAATGAGGCCTCAGGGCAGAAGGGAGAAAGGTCAACCGTGCCCAGAGAAAAAGCTGTGGGAGGCAGCGAGCAGGGACACTGCAGCTCAGAGCCTCCAGGCAGAAACGTGATGGGGGCGGGGAGCTGATGAATGGGCGGGGCCAGATGAACTCAGTCCCTTCCGCAGCCCCCAGGGCTGAGCTGTGAAAGCAGCAAATGGACAAAAATCCCAGCAGGCACGTAAGCACAAACAGTCTATAGGTTTAAAAATAGACGATGGGTCCGCAATGCCTGCCCAGGAGAACTGAAAACATCCACATAAAAACCCGCACGCACATGTCCACAGCGGCAGGACGCACAACAGCTCAAAGGCGGCAACAGCCGCTGTCCATCAGTGGGTGATGGGTAACGACAGTGTGACATATCCATACAATGGAATATTATTCTGCTATAAAACGTAAATCCGAAGGGACCTTGAAAACATGATGCTCAGTGACAGAAGCCAGACACAAAGGACACACGGTGTGTGACCCCATTCGTGGGACACGTCCAGGGCAGGCGCGTCCAGGGCAGGCATGTCCACCGAGGCAGGATGTGGGCGAGGGCTGTGGCGAGGTGAGGAAGGGAGTGGGAAGGGCCTGCTGATGGGAACAGGATGTCTCTTCAGGGTGACGAAAACATCCAAAAACTGCCTGTGGCAATGGCTGCACCTATCTGTGAACATGCTAGAAACCAATGAATGGTGCACTTTAAATGGGTGAGTGATGTCTCCGTCAAGCTGTTAAAAAAAATCCTACCAGGCACAGAAGCTACCCACACAAACTGTCCATACATTTAAAAATAAATGATTGGGGAAAACACAGACAGGACCTCCTAGAACAAAACTCACTGAGAGGCGTATGAAGAATGTGAGTAGAAATTTCATTCCGAGCTCAGCCTCTGTGTACTGAGGCTCCGTGAAGCTGTCTGTCGCTGGCTTCTATCATTGGATCCTCCAGGTAACTCGCTTAGGTCGGCATCCTCGTGCCCATTTTTGAGAGGGGAAGATGGAGGGTCCCCCTGCCCCCTTCCCCACCACCATTCAACTCATCAGAAGTGACAGAAATTCCTTTGCAAATCTCTCTGGCGAGAGGCTCCTAAAATCACATCATCTTCCTCCCGACAGGCTGTTTTTCGAAGCTTCCGTCCTTCAACCCGGTGACCCTCCTCAGAAGCTGCCCACGTGACACGCACATCACAGCTGCAGTAAGAAGCCCCCAGGACGCTGGGCTCGAGAGGGACGGTCACAAGTGCCTGTGCGGCTGGGGAGAGCGAAAGCCCTGGCGAGCGGCTGGTGGGAGGGAAAAGGGTCTGGAGGGTTCTTCAGGTGTTAAACCGGGGTTGGTTAAATGACCCAGCGATTCCACTCCTGGGAATCTCCCCCAGCGAAGAGACAAATCCTATGTGACCCTACTCACATGTGACCCCCAGGGAGTCAAATTCACAGAGCCAGACAGTAGATGGTGGGTGAGGGGGAGGCCTGGAAAGTCACTGTTTAATGCGGCCAGAGTGTCAGTTTGGGAAGGTGAGAAAGTTCTGGAGACAAATGGTGAGGATGGCTGCACAACGGTGTGAATGTGTTTAATGCTGTGAGCTGTGCACTTCAAAATAGTTACAATGGCCCTGGCTGGTGTGGCTCAGCGGAACGAGCACCGGCCTGGGAACTGAAAGGTCACCGGTTCGAGTCCAGTCAGGGCACATGCCTGCGCTGTGGGCCAGCCCCCAGTTCTGGCCCGAGAGAGGCAACCCATCAATGCTTTTCTCCCTCTCTTTCTCCCTCCCTTCCCCCTCTCGCTAAAAAGTAAATATATAAAATTAAAAATGCATTTTTAAAAAATAGTTAAGATGGCAAATTTGATGTTACGTGTAATTTACCACAATGAAAAACAGCATAAAGCAAAGAAGAGTGAGCAAAACTCGCGCAGGAAGGTGAGTGTGGGGGCTCGAGCTGCGGGCGCAGAGACGGGGCGGCGGCGAGAAGTGGACGGGATGATGTCTGGTGTGTGACGCACCGAGGACCAGGACCAACAGGTCCCCTCCCTGGGAGCGGGCGACAGGGCAGTAGACAGTCCCACGCACCCAGCACCTGGCAACGCCCTACCATTGTTTGCTGAGTAAAAAGAGCCACTGAGAAACAGGCCTCATGCAACAAAGGGTCCCATTCACTGTCCCAAATCGGCTCGAAGGAGCTCCTGCCCTCTTTCCAGGGCGACCATCAGTGGCTGCCCAGTTTCACTTCTAAAGGGCACACCAAACACTCGCCCGAAATACAGCCTGATTTCCAGCAACCCTTCACCCTCTGCAGAGGCCAGTGGATATCCAGGGCTGTCACCGCGGGGATGGCAGCCCGGGAGGGAGGGCAGCAGCCCCGCTGCTGTCGTGTGGCTTCCAAGCCTTGGGCCACCTGGGTCACAACTGTGTCCCCGATACAGAGCTACCCCTTCACTAAAACATGGCACCTACACAAGGCTCAGGACCAGCCAAATACTCAGGACCAGCTTATTTCAGTCACCGGAGCTGGGACCCCTCCAAGCCCCCCATCCCCCACCCATACTCGACTGGTTTTGGGACAGCTGGGACCCATGAGTCTCAAATTAGATGGAAGATGTTTCTGCCCTGTGCCCTGCAGTGCCTGCAGCCACCAGGTTGCTGGGTTTCCATCTCCCCAAACACTCCCTGGGCCAGGAGGTCAAGGTCACCCTGAGGGTGACATCATCTGGGTGTCAGGACCCCCAAGAGGTGATGACAAGAAGAACACCTCACCTGTGTGTGACCCCCAAACCTATGGCCAGGGTCTGACCATGAGAAAACACCGGAGAAGCCCAGATTGAGGGACCACCCACAAAACTCCTGACCCGTGCTTACAAGCGTCCAGGCATAAAAGGTAAGGACTGTCAGAGAGCGGCACAGCCCAGAGCAGATAAGGACACATGACGACTAATGTCACAGGAGATCTTGGGTGGAGTCCTGGGGCAGCAAGGAGACACGAGGGACAGGCTAGTAAAATCAGAGTAAAGTGCTGACTTGAGCTGAGAGTAAGGCCCCTGTGTTAAGTTCCTGGCACGGCGAAGGCGCTCCGGGAAGAGCTGTAAGACGCTGACGTGGGGGGAGCTGGGGGGAGGGGTACACGGCAACTCTGAACTGCCTCCATACCTTCTCTGTACAACTCACATCAGTCCAAAGTAAAAAGCTAATTAATTTAAAAAAATTAAAAAGGTCTGGGAACTCAGTCCACTAGCTTTCTTAGAGACACTCATAATGGGCACGGATGTAACCTTACCCTACGTCTGCTGCACAGCCAGAGAGAGGAAAGGGGACGGGGGACTCTGCAGGGACTGCCAACCTGGAAAGGAGGGGCAGAGCCCAGACTGGAACCTGGGGTTCAGGAGCCCCGATCCCCATCCTTCTGCACCCAAACCTACATATCCAGTTCTGAGGTTATGGGTGCCACAGACATGCCTTGGTTTTCTTTACACAACCCCTGAGAGAATCCTGGAACCCTTCCAGGACAGAGGAAGAGAGAGAGAGGGCAGGAGGCAGGAGGGTAGGGAGGGTGGGAGCAGGGTGGTAAGGGAAGGAGAGGCAGAGATGAAGAGAGACAGACAGACAGATATGGGGACAGAAAGATGGAGGAAAAGAGAAAAGAAAGGGACGAAGAGGGGAAGAGTGAGAGATGGACAGACGGAGGAGGGAGGGACAGACATGATGAGAGGGGGGGAAAGAGCAGCCAAACTATTTTTCAACAATAAAAAATGCCCCACCCATCACCTCCTGCTGACCAACATTGAAAGTTCAAGTCAAAAGCAACCTGCATTTCATTAAGTAATAAACTGAAACCTGGCTGGTGTGGCTCAGTGGATTGAGTGCCAGCCTGCAAAGTGAAAGGTCGCTGGTTCAATTCCCAGTCAGGGCACATGCCTGGGTTGAGGGGCGTGTGGGAGGCAACTAATCTGTGCACCTCTCAAACACTGATGTTTCTCTACTCTCTTTCTCCCTTCCTTCCCCGCTCTCTAAAAGTAAATAAAATGTAAAAAATAAATAACCACTTATCTACATTAAAAAAAGTAACGAACTGAAAAAAAAAAAAAACAAAACCAACCCTTCATTTCTTGCCCCTGCCCACAGAATGACCTGTGAAATCTCAAGAAAGAAAAAGGCGGTTGGAAGCTCAGCAGGTGTTGGCCAGAAACCGTCCTGGGCCCCAGGCTGTAGGAAACGCCTGTCTTCACTGTCACCTGCAGGTTTTCAAACCTCTCAGGGACGAACAGTGCACCTGACAAACCGACTTAGAACACCTCTGCAAAATCACTCATCACCTGACATCCAGACTATCGTCTGAATATGCATTTAGATAGCACTGCTTTACTGGGCACTGGCTTGTTTTTATTTACATTATATGCTTTTTTTCCTTTTTTTGGTATGAAAGCTGTGAGCACAAGACATTTATACATAGTTTTACGTTTGTATGTCTTTGTAACGTTATAAGCATAACTGACATTTAAAAATATGGTCTATTTTTGAACTGAGATGCCACAGTTCATCAAATCTCAGAGCTCTTATTTCTAAGATGGTCTGTTATGTCTCGTGACACTAAAAAAATAAATAAATCATCACTCTTACTAAGTATGGCACAATGCTGTGGGAAATATAATCATTCTATATATCTGTTCCCAAATCCTTAACCCCTGCTCAACCAGGCGGCTATGGGAATACGAGCTCTCACATGAGCAGCAGAGACATCTCGGAAGGGTCAGTGCTTTCCCAATGCTTGTGCTTAAACAAAACAAGTTACGAAACCCCCAGTTCGAGCCCTAGCATTGCCAGGACCCCGCAAAAGCCCTGGGCCTCAGTTTCCTCAACTGTAAATCACATGTGCTGGACCAGAGGGATCAACAGACTTTTTCTCAAAGGAGCCAGAGAATTAGTGTTTTTGGCTTCTTGAACCACATGGTCTTTTTCTTTTTTTTTAATTTTTAAAAAATTTATTTATTTATGTTTAGAGAGAGGGGAAGGGAGGGAGAAAGAGAGAGAGAGAAACATTAATGTGTGGCTGCCTCTCACGTGACCCCACTGGGGACCTGGCCTGCAACCCAGGCTTGTGCCCTGACTGGGAATTGAACCGGCGACCCTTTGCTTCGCAGTCCAGCGCACAATCCACAGCAGCCAGGGCGAACCACACAGTTTTACATGTGGCAGCATGAAAGCCACCATAAGCAACACGTGTATGCGTGCGCCTGGCTTTGTGCCGATAAAACTTTATTTCTGGACACTGAAATGGGAACTTTATATAATTTTCATGTGTCACAGTTCATGATTCTTCTTTTGAATTTTTTTAAAATTTAAAATGAAAAAATGACCTCAGTCCAGGTGCCATATAAAAACAAATGATGAGCCGAATTTGCCACATGGGCCATGCCGCCCCCTGGACTGGACAGTCTCAGGGGCCCTTTGGGAGCTGATGTTCTCAGCTGCTCTGATTCTCAACCCACACTTTAACCAGCAGATGCGTCTGTGGCTCTAAACAACCCACGACATGCCCAAACGCTAAGCTATATCCACATGCCGCCGGAGGTCTTATTTGCTCCTCGAACGTCCCCTTTTCACCAACTACCTAAATCTTCAGCGTCCGGCACGGCAGCCACCAGCCGCCAGCCACACATGACACTGAGCACAGGAAATGTGTCTCATCCTGAGATGTAAAAATCAGTGAGTGCAAAACACACAGCGGATTCCGAAAATGTGTACAAAAGAAAGGGAAGTAGGTGATTTACACCTTCTTTACATTCATGGCATGTTGCAACGATACTATTTTGGATATAATGGGTTATGTCAAATGTATCATTAAAATTGGTTCCACCTGTTTTGCTTTCTGAAGGGTGGCTAGTTGAACATTTAAAATTACGTCTGAGGCTTGAATCCTGTTTCTGCCAGAAAGCACTGTTTTTCAGAGAGAAGGGGGAAGCAACAGCCCAGTACATGCAGAGCTCAGCCCCCCAGGAGGCACCCGAGGAGCCTGGGCTGCTCTCACCGCTGGCCCATAAGATCAAAATAATGGGGAGGAAGGTGCGCAGGCAGAGCAGAGAGGATGTTTAGGGAGATGGAACTATTCGGGTTGACACTACGAGGGTGAATGTGCTGTCTACACACTTGTCCAAAGCGACGATCTGTCAGCGCAGGTTCACCAACTGTGACAAAAGCCTTCTCTGGTCGGGGACGCCGATAGTGGGGCAGGCCGTGTAAACGTGAGGGCAGGGGATGGATAGGAGATCTCTGTACCACTGCTCAGTTTAGTTGTTAACCTAAAACTGCTCTAAAAATAAAGCCTATTTTGGCTCTGGCCAATGTGGCTCCGTGGGCTGAGTGCTGGCCTATGAACTGAAAGGTCACCGGTTCGATTCCTGGTAAAGGCACAGGCCTGTGTTGTGGGCCTGGTCCCCAGTTGGGGGCGAGTAAGAGGCAACCACCTGAAGTTGCTCTTTCTCCCTCCCTTCCCCTCTCTCTGAGAAATAAAATCCTAAAATAAATAAAGAAAAAGTATATTTTGAAAAACTAAACATATTTTTATTTTAATGCCATCATAAATTCTTATTAGAAATAGCTCAAATAAATAAAAAAGAAATATAGCCCTGACTGGTGTGGCTCAGTGAATTGAACGTCAGCCTGCAAACCAAAGAGTTGCTGGTTCGATTCCCAGTCAGAAGCACAAGTTTGGGTTGCAGACCAGGTCCCCAATAGGGGTATGCAAGAGGCAACCTCACACTGATGTTTCTCTCCCTCTCTTTCTCCCTCCCTCCCCCTCTGTCTAAAAATAAATAAATCTTTAAAAATACAACAACAAAGAAATACCTTAGCCCAATGGTTCACAATCTGGGGAGATTTTGTCTTTACGGACCACTTAGTGATGTCTGGGTTCATCTGTGGTCGTCCCCGCTGGGGTGCTCCTGGCATCAAGAGGGTGGGGGCTGGGGATACTGCTCAACACCCTACAGTGCCCAGGATGACCCCCCCCACACAAAGATGACCCAGCCCCAGTGTCCCCAGTGCCATGGGGTAGTGGGGGGAGACCTGGTTTGGTCAAACCCCATCTGGTGAATTACAAGAACACTTAACAATGGCAGTGCACTTCAGAAGTTCACTGTGTCCTTCCACGGGAGCCTTGTTTGACCTGCACAGCCTGCAAGGTGGAAATGACACATGTTCCAGACCCTGTCTCTCAAGTAATCACAAGTTTCTCAGGGAGCAAGGTCACCTGTGGCCTCCTCTCCACCCCTCCCCGTGAACTTGTAAACTCCTGCTTCCTCCCCCAGCCTGCAGTCCTCGGGACCTATCTGACACAGAGGTCTCCACTTCCTGTGGGGCGGTATACATTTTTTATTTTCCTGGAGTGCAGAAAGTGGGGACAGAGGAGAGGGAAGAAGTGCATTTGGCAACCAGAACCACACAGCTCTGGAAAAGCTGAATTTCACTCAGTGGGTGTCTGCTTGCTGGGCAGTGCACTATGTCCCCCAAAAAGTTATGTCTGCATCCTAACCAGGGTGCCTGGGAACAGGGTCCTGTTTGGAAATGGGGGTCTTTGCAGATGTGATCACGTAGGGATGAGGTGACACTGGAGTAGGGTGGCCCTGATCTAATGGCTGGGGTCCTTACAGAGAAGGAAGATTTGGACACAGACACAGCAAGCACTCTGAACTTCCCCCAACACAGCTCAGGCTGCCCTGACCTTTTCGAGCTGGTTTCAGCTTTTGGCTTTCCGTGCTTGTCTCTGCATCGACCAGTTTTGGGAAGAATTCTGCTAAGGTGGTTGATCATTCAGTCCTCCGTCCTTCATATCTGATCACTGTCACGTCTACTCGGGATCCTCCCCAACCTGCAGGCGGTGGGATCGCTCCGCCTGCACAGGGCTCCTGTTCGCTGGTGCAGCCAGAATCCCGCCGATGCTTCTCCTCAGTGATTTTCCCTCCACCAACCACACCTGCTCTTTGGCTGTAAGTCCATGCTGGTCCGTGCTATCCTCGAAGTGGAGCCCAGATCTATACTAAGTTTTCTTTTCCCCGTTGAGGGAACTCCTGAAAAAACCTGTTTCTGCCACACTGACAGCTATCTGGCTCTGACTCCGGCTCTCTCTGACACACACATGGGGAGAGGCCATGTGACGGCAGGGGCAGAGGCTGGAGGGAGGCAGCCACATGCCCAGGAGTGCTAGAAACCACCCGAAACCTGCCCTGGAGCCTCCAGAGGGAGCGCAGCCCTGCGACACCTTGAACTCAGACTTCTGCGTTCCAGAACTGGGAGAGAATAGACTTCTGTGCTTCAGGCTGCCCGGCCTTTGGTGCTTTGTTATAGGGGCCCCAGAAAGTCAGTTAAGCAAAGAGAAGGCAGGCAGCGTCGGGATCTTATTCACTGATCTCCCGGCCACAGCTGGTCTGCTCCAGCATGGTGTCTGCAGGGACATCTACATTGAACTTGGCTAGATTCACCTCCTGTCTTTGGTTCCTCTTGACTTTTTTCATGCATCAAATTAGGCAATCTCTTAAGGAGACAGGGGAAGGGTCCATGGCCTTGATAACAAACGACAAAACATCTGACCAGCGATAACTGTCAAAAAGCAGAGCTTGCCCTGGTCCCTCCTCACATTAGCACAGAAATGGGGGAAACCCACCCCCACAAGCACACGCATGCCTGCGGAGACCACAGCACGCTCTCAGCCGACAGACACCAAAGACAAACATCTCCATTTCACCACTTCCAAAGGGTGAACTTTCAGAAGTTCCAAAAATGGTAGCGATTTCTGCAAATCAGTGTCTCTTGCTCGGCACTGCATCCTGGCACTGAGCGGGTGGGGCCGGAGATGCTGCTCAGCACCCCACAGTTCCCTGGGTTGCCTCCCACAGAGACTGACCCGGCCCCAGTGGCCCTAACATCCACAGTATCCAGGAGGAGGCCCTGCAAGAGATGATAGGGAAAGACCCAGCCCCACCTTGGTACACACACAGCTGGGCTGTGTCCCCCTCCCATCCCCTGGCTAACTTGTCAGTGCAAAGCTTCTGTCTGGTCTTTTCCCCTAATTGTCTGTCCTATGCACAGGTATCAGCCCCACTTCTCTGCCCCCTGAAAAATTTACTGTCATCACACCTGTGGAGCTCATGGAATACGGGCCTGGGCTCCCATCTCCATCACCCCCAGGGACCCCAACTCAGAAAGCCAGGTCAGGGACAGAAGGGTCCTGGGCCCCCTGTCTCCACACCTCCCCACGGGTACACACAAGCATCTTATTCACATTGCACTCCCAGTGCCTGGCACACGTTCTGATGCTTAAAATAGGCACACAACCAGCCTTTGTTGGGGAGAGGAAGGAAGGAAGGAAGGGAGGTTTTGGACAAAGGGGACAGCGACCCAGCCATCCCGAAGCCCTGGGCATGTGCCAGGGTGGGCTGCAGGGGCAGTGGGAGAAGACGGTTCCTGGAGTCAAAGTGAAGGTCGCTCAGGAAAGGTAAGGTGGGGCCAACTCCCACAGTGCCCTGAAGGCTGTGTAACGGATTCTGATCTGCCGAGTGGGTGATGAGTTGGTGAAAGTGGCAGGGAAATGGCAAATCAGTTTGTGCTTTAGAGAGCAGATCCTGGTCCTGTGAGGTCGACCCAGCAGAAGAGGAAAGACTGGCAGCTGATCCAGCAGCTGGGGTGCTCTGAGCAAGAGACAGCGAAGCACTTAACTCAGGGGAAAGAAATGCAGATGGAAGAGATAGAGGTAAAACCTAGAGGGCTGATACCAGACAACCCCCCAAACTTAAGTTTAGTGGGCTGTCAACTGCCCAGAGAAAAGCCATTTAAATAGCTGCATGATTTGCCCTAGCCATGTGGCTCAGTTGGTTGAAGCATCATCTGTACACCAAAGGTTGTGAATTCGATTCCTGGTCATAGTACATACCTAGGTTGTGGGTTCAATCCCCGTTCGGGACACATACAGGAGGCAATCAATTGATGTTTCTCTCTCACATCAGTGTTTTTCTCTCCCCCCCCCACCCTCTTTCCCTTCCTCTCTCTCTAAGATCAATTATATATATGTTCATCCTCAGGTAAGGATTTAAAAAAAGGATAGCAGCATGATTCTTCACTGCCAAAACTGGGAGAAGAGCAACCGAGATGTCCATCAATGGATGAATGGATAAATACAATGTGTCCATTAACACCCTGGAATATTACTCAGCCATGAAAAGGGGTGAAGCATTGATACTCGCTACAATGTGGATGAACCTTGAACATATGACGCAAGACGTCAGACACAAAAGGCCGCACACTGTGTGATTCCATGTATGTAACACATCCAGATAAGGCAAGTCCAGAGACAGAAAGTGGTTTAGTGGTTGCCAGAGGCCAGAGAAGGGATGGGGAGGTGACTGCTGATGGGGAAAGGGCATTTTATTGGGGTAATGCAATGTTTCAAAACAGGCTTAGGGGGATGGTTGCACAACTTGATAAATTTACCCAAAAAATTGAACTGTGTGCTTAAATGGTTGGCTTTTATGATATGGAAATTATACCTCAATTTAAAAAATCAAAAGCAGTAAGACTTTCCCCTTTGCAAGGTCCTCAAGGAGAGCGAGTAGCCACATCTCAGAGCTGCCCAAAGCCCCCTGCCCACCCACTGGCAGGACAAAATGCATTGAGAGAATTCAGCTAATCAGCACCCCGCAGGGTGGTCAAGAAGAAGGATGAAGTAACCGCCTGGGACAGGTTGCCCCACCTTTTCAGCTGCCCTTATCCGGTTTCTAAGGTCTCCTGGGTAATAGGTGTAACAAACTCTTTTCTCTAGACCCTGAAGAAAGGGGGGCCACCCCAAAAGGCAGCACAAGATAAAATGGATGAAAATCAAGGTCCAGAACTGTCCAACTGTCCAAAGGAACAGTGGAACCAGCGGGAGGCTCCCCGACAGTGGCAGGAACGTAGGATTGCAGGAGCCAGCCCTGAAAGGACCCACGCAGGGGACCCTGGCCAAGCTCTTAAAGGACCCAAGCAGGGAGTGAATGGGAAAAAAGCTTTAATGGCTGTTGTTGTCCATTAAGACAACATTTGTAAGAAATTACTTTCAAGGATACGAATGACCTAGTAAATACAATTTGAAAGACAATTATTTGCTTCCAGATGCAAATGAAGAGACCTGTGATAACAGCTTGGAGGGAAGATGTGCTTTTACAATACTACACGGTGGACCAAAACACAAACGCCTCCATTCAGTAAACAAGGAGCTGAATCCTCTGTGTGGCAGGGCACTTCCCACTCAGTTATCTTTCCCTTCAAACAGCAGGGCCCAAGCTTTACCAAACAAGAGCAGAAAACAATCACGTGGGTCACAGCATCTTCCCTACAGAAGACCTGAAGAACGCCAGCTTTATGCTCTAGGTCAAAACCAAGGAAGCGAATTGCACACTTCGGCAACTTTCAATGCCTGCAAAGATCACTTAATCCCACATTCAAAACCAGTCTAAGTGGTCGAAAGCCACACAAAAGACTTACCTAGAAAGAGGTCAATGTTTCTAAAATGCTCTCAAATCAATGTGATTTTTTTTCCTCTTAAAGTGAGAGCACTAGATGATTTAAAAACAACCTCCAAATATGGGCTTAACTCTTCCTAAGACTCAAAGGTGAGATGTGGTCTTTAAAGGAAGCTTAGTTTTATTTATAACCAGGGGTCTCAACTGGGGTGATGCTACCCCCAAAGGACACTGGGTGCCAAATGGGGACAATTGTGGTTGTCACGATTAGGGGTGATCCTGAATAGGGGCCAGGGATGCTGCCCAGCATCCCACAGTGCCCAGGACAGCCCCAAAGATAGCTGGGCCTATGGAGGGACCAGGTCTATCAGAGTAGATAGATAATCATGGCCCAACGTTCCTGCCCAACGACTCCTATGGGATACACCTAAATCAGAATGCCCGCACAGCCTTCTCTTAAGTAGACATGCTTGTTCCTTGACAAACCTTCATAATCTGGCATCAGATCCAAACAGATTCTTCTTTTTCTGTTTGTTTTTCCTCCCTTTTAATAATAGGGACTTTTTTTTTCCTTTGCAGGAGTGATTCTTATGTGCACCCCCAAGGTTAAAAAACTGGAGTCAAGCTCTGACTCCTTCCCTCCCCTCCCTAACAACCCAGTTCTATCCACCCACCTTTCCTCCCTCCCCCCCAAAAAAACCTTAATTTAGAACATTATTATCAATGCTGCACGTAGCCTCGCCATGTGCCAGAAGTGTGCTAGGTGCACGCATTCCCTCATTTGACTTTGACTTTCCCAGCGATCCCATGAGGCGCCTGCTACTGTTCTGTTACTCCCACCTTATAGAGGAGTCAACTAAAACTCCCAGAGGCCACTTGGCCAAGCAAGAGTCAGATACAGTGTTAATTTCTGCACTACACTGTTAATCTTGGGGAGACCCCCACACCTGAGAAACAAGTTTGTGAACTTGGCCTTTGCTTCGCTGACACCTAGCAACAGTGGGAGCCTCTTCCCTGCTGCTCATCATGCCTGTCTTCTCCCACCCACCTTCCAGCCCCTAGCAACCCCGTTCCCCAGGAAAAATCAAGTGCCAAACTGCTGCCCACATCCCTCAATATTATCATACCCAAAACTCCCACTTTGCTTCCTTGCTCCTGAGCCCAAAAATTCCTGAAAAATTCAGCCTCCAACACCAGCATTTTCTGCTTCCCAACATGCTCTCTATGCACCCAACATCCCAGACACAGACCTTGCAAAGTACAGGGAACTCCTCCAGCTCACTGGTGCCAAGGGGTTTCCACCCCACTGCCCCCAGAGGTGGAGAGGAGTCCACTCCACAATCCTTATAACTGACTTCCAGTGAAGACCTCCCCCACCCCATTTCCTCCTGGTTAGTCAACTTTCCACAAAACACCTGCCATCCCTGTCCCACCATCACTGCGTCCCCCACCTTCTTTCTCATCACCCCAAGCACTCTCCCCACATCCCTCAGTCCCCTCCTGAAAGGAGCCTGACCCACCTCCATCCCTCAGCCCTCCCTTAACTGCCCTCCAGCCCCTTTTCAGTTCGCCCTAACCCCATATTCCTCAGTCACCCTTTCTGGTCAACTCGACCCCCAACTCCATTCCTCAACCCCTTCTCCGGCTAACCTCCACCTTCAACTCCACTTCCAGCCCCTTCCCAAATAACATCCACCCTCAACTCGAACCCTGTGCCCCTCCCCAGCTAACTCAGACCCCCCAATTCCATTGCCAGCTAATCCCTATCTTCAACTCCACTCCCGGACCCTCCTCAAATAATCTTCACCTGCAACTCGAACCCTATCTCCTCCCCAGCTAACCTCTACCTCAACTTCAGTCACCTCCCCAGCTGACCTCGACCCCCCAGGTCCGCAGCCAAATGGGAGCCCTCTCAGCGCTCATCTCCCGGGCTGCCCGGGCCTGCCCTCCGCCCCAGCCGCGCCCCAACCTCCAGTGCCCGAGTTTGGGGCATCGGACCCCGGCCCGAGACGCGACTGCAAGCGCCCTTACCTGTGCTCCGGCAGCCACGGCCGACTCAGCCCCGCTGCGCAGCCGAACCCGCCGCCTGGCGCTCGAGCGCTCCCTTGTCTCTGGGGGCGGGCCCGGCGCTCAGTGGGTGAGCACTGGAAGCCAGCGCAGCCAATCGTGAGCCCCGGCAGCGGGAGCCAGGCCCGGGGCGAGGTACAGGGCAAGCAGCGGGGTAGGCTGCGCCCAGCAGAGGGGCGGGGCTCAGAGCGCGAGCGGAGCCTGGAGGTAAAGAGCTGAGTGGCATTGTCGTTGGCCACCTGCGAGCGGGGACCGCACGGGGGGCGGGGCTATGTTAATATGCAAATAGAACGTTGTGTTGGACTGTGAGGCAGGGCAATGCGCGAATTTTCAGAGGCGTCTCGGTGACGTCGAGGAGGCGCGGGGTTTTCGCGAGTTCGAATCCTGAATCCTACTTGCTGGGGCTCGCCTGTGGTGCGGGAAAACTGCCCCCTGCTGATCGGTCGCGTGACCTGCAGGACACTAATAATAAATACTCCCTTTCGTTGAACCCTTTGCTTAAGGTTAGAGGAGAAATGATAAAATTCCCATTTTTACGGAGGTGGAAATTGAGTCTCCTAGAGGTTAAACCCAAGGTCATTCACTCAAGCCTGTCTCATAATTTCCCGGACTTAGCAGTTTCCTAACTCCTGGGCCTCCGCCCATATGGAATGATCCAGAATCCTACAGGAACTGGACCCCAGTAATGTGCATTTTTAAGATGTTCCCGTGGCAATGTTGAAAAACATTTAGTGTGTCTCCAAAAGCATCCAGAGCTCATGGAAGGGAGAGTTTTTTATACAGAAGGATGCAGCCACTGTATACTGAACTTGAAGAACTCAGTGCAACACTGAGGCTTTCTGATCAGAGCTCTGGCCTCCCAGCCGGGTGCCCCAGGGGTCCTGTCATCCCTGCAGGAATCTCCCTGCTCATCCCCTGCAGCTCACAGAAAGAACTAGGCACGTGGGACAGGCGTCTCACTCCCCAGCTCACTGCTGCTCAGAGGAACTATTGTCTGAACAACAGTCGCAAACCAGTCTCCCACCAGGCTTACTGTGTGAATGAACAAGGGTCTCAAACTTGTCCGGGGGGAGGGCAAGATGTAGCCCAAACATACTTTAAAAATACCAAATTCATTGCCAACACTTGCCCTAGCTGGTGTGGCTCAGTGGGCTGAGTGCCAGGCTGCGAGTTCTATTCCCAGTTAGGCCACTTGCCTGGGCTGTGGGATGGGTCCCCAGTTAGGAATGTGTGACAGACAACTGTTTCTTCCCTTCCCTTCCCCTCCCTCTGTCTCCTTCCTTTCCCCTCCCTCTAAAAATAAAATACATAAAATCTTTTAAAAAATTCATTGCCAACATTTTAAAATGCCTCACAAAAAGAAATCCAGATTTCCAGGATCTCTGGAAAAGTCAGGTCTGGTGATTGCTGCAGCAGCTGGATAAAGCAGCTGGATGAAGCAACTGCACAGCTTCAGGCAAAGTCAGGACTGGAGTGAGACAAAAGATGCATTTTTCTCAAATCCAAAACCTAAATGGGTGGAGAAAAAAGCCCTCACCATCAAGAGAAATACTATGTTGATGATATATTTTAAA
Source organism: Phyllostomus hastatus (assembly GCF_019186645.2). NCBI lineage: Eukaryota > Metazoa > Chordata > Mammalia > Chiroptera > Phyllostomidae > Phyllostomus > Phyllostomus hastatus. Next base: position 3,488,308 of record NW_025333640.1, on the reverse strand, counting down.
ATGTCAAGTTAAATGCGGAAATGATTCAGAATGAACAAAATACCAACATTTTCAAGAAAGACAAAATGTGGTTCTGCACTTATGCAAACCACCCCCCTTGCTTCTCCCTAACCTGGACCCTGTCAAATCCTATCCTTCTGTAAAAGACTGACGCAGCCCTGGCTGGATGGCTCAGTTGGTTGGACCATCGTCCTGTGCACCAGAATGTTATGGGTTCAATTCCTGATCAGGGCACATACCTAGGTTGTGGTTTGATTCCCAGCCAGGGCACATAACAAGGACAGCCAATTGATGTTTCTCTCTCACATCGATGTGCTCTCCCCCTGCCACCTCCCTTTTCTTTCTCTCTGAAATTAATAGAAATATATCCTCGGGTGAAGATTAAAAAAAAAGAGTGCTCACTTCGGCAGCACATATACTAAAAAATTGGAACGATACAGAGAAGATTAGCATGGCCACTGTGCAAGGATGACATGCAAATTCGTGAAGAGTTCCATATTAAAAAAAAAAGATTGACACATTGTTCATTGTGGCTTCCTTTGCATTAAAATGTTTCCCAATGGCTGAGACTTTTGGCACTCCCCCCCACCTTAAGTTTTGCACCCATGGTGAGTGCTTCTCTCTCCTCACCTAGTCCTGCCCCTGCTTATAGGTTTGTAAACTCAGCCCTGAGCCATTTAGCAGATGGAGAAACTAAAGCCCTATGGGTTCTTCTCCGTGTAATATATGGCTCATAGAGCCTCCCTGATCTCCTGAGTTGGCTGAAATAAATGTAGTGCCAGCAGCATTTGTGAGGTCTCCTGTGGGGACCACGATGTTCCCATGATGTCCCATTGTCCTTTTCATAAAAGCCCATACTCTTCCCATAGCCCACTGGGCCATTTCACCCTGCTCACCTCTCTGATCTCCTTGACTACCACACTTCCCTCACTCCTCTTCTGCCACTCTGACCTTCACTGGTTCGTGCCTCAGGGCCTTTGCACATGCTGTTCTCCCAGCTTGGTGCTCCATCGCAGATCAGCCTCTTGGGGCTGGCCTCAATTTTGCCTTCCTGTGTCAGCTCAATGTCACATTCTCTGTCAGCTTGGCCTCCCTAACCTCCCAGACTCCTGCCTCCATGTCACTTTTGTGTTCCAGGTTTTCTTCTTCACAGCAGGTACCTGAAGTGATCTGATTCGTTCTTTGGCAGGAGGATGGACTCTCCCCCAGTAGGTAATAGGCTCTGAGAGGTCAGGGACCCTGGGCTTTAAGTCTGTCATTGCTGTGTGTCCCACATCCAGGAAAGGTCCAGGCACATAGTAGGTGACTATTACATACTGGGTGAATGAATGGATGGAAGAATGGATGGGTGGTGTCTCAGTTTCTTCCTCCCAGTCTGTTCCTGAAGCAGGCCTTCTCTCTTCCAACTGAGATGCCTGCCTGGCCCGGTCTGAATGGGTGAGAAGGAGGCTGGAGTGGCAGATGAGAAGTCACATAGGGCAACTGGAGGGGTGAGGAGGAAAATGCTCCTTCCCCGCTCCTTCTCCCCTACCCCAGCTTTTGTGAGCACCCCTACTCACCCTCTCTGTGAGCCCTACAGGGAAATTGCCCAAGTTCACAGAAAGTCCAGGGAAGGTGCCCCAGGTAACATGTGGAGAGTGAATGAGAAACTGAGGCCCAGGGGAGAAGCCTGGGCCAGGGCCCCACAGCGCCACCTCTGGCAGAAGCGCTCATCACAGACTGCTCCTGCCTCTCCTTTCCTCATGGCCCTCTCCACCCGCCACATCCCCATCCCTCACCTCCCCATACCCACAAGGCCTCCACCACCCACTTCTCAGTCCCGCCCTTCCTCACCTACATTATTCACCCATCCCTCACCTCCTCCATCCCTCACCTTCCCATCCTTCAAGTCCCCGTCCTTTGCAGATGGCCAGCTGACCCTCACACCCCAAAGAAGGAGCACCAGTGGGGAATATAGGATCCACTTCTTTATTGCAGGAAGACTATTTCTAGAGCGAATGCTAAACAGACCCCACAATGAGGGGTAGGGGCACCCACATGCGGAGGGAGAGGGGGCAGGGGTGGGATCACGGCAAGCATGGCCTGGCACCTGGCACGGTCCCCAGACCCAGGGATACCCAGGCAGGAAAGGCCAAAAGCCAGGGCAGGCTCTTTCCCCTCCTGCTGCAGAACCCCTCTGTCCCTAGGGTCAGGGTAGGGCCTGAGGTGGAAGAAGCCTTGAGGGGCGGGGCCCCAGGGAGATTGTGCTATCAGGGTGTGTCCCTGAGAAAGGGCTGCAGACCCCTGCCCAGCCTCACCCACTCAGGCACCTTCAAGGCCCAGGAACCACTCTAAGGATGGGGAAGGGGCAACACCAGCTGCCGGTGGGCCCTGGACCTGCCACAGGGTAAGGGGACCCAGCTGTGCTCAGACAGAACACTACCGGCCCTTCCACGGGCCTGTCCATGTGCTTGGCGGTCACACACGCCCTCTCTCTCATAGTGTGCCCCATAAACATCTGTGGAGTGAGCAATCACGTGAACAAAGAGAAAAATAAACACGCTGTTACTAAGTTGGACACAAACAGTACCTCTTATCCACATACAGTCCCATGTGGTCACATGGTTAGACAGCCACTTGGCTTCTCTCTCTCTCTCACACACACGTGCAGTTCAGTCTCAGCATGCACAAGCACACACAAGCACATAACACATGCAGCTTTCTGACACCCAGTGACACCCCATGCTCTTGAGGCCAGGGCCTGAGGGCAATTCCCACAGACAGCCTGTGAAAAACTGAGGCCCTGGGTCCTGCAGCCACAGAGAACTGAACGGAGTGGTGCCGACAAGCGCTTGAGCTGGGCAGTGGGTCCTTCCCCAGACAGGCTTTCAGACGAGACCGAAGCCTGAGCAGCACTCTGGTTCCAGCCTGCTAAGACCCTGAGCAGAGGACCCAGATAAGCCATGCCTGGTCTCCTGAACCACACAAACTGGGAGATGATAAATGTGTGTAGTTTCAAGTCACTGAGTTTGTGGTCATTTGTTACATAGCAGTAGCTGACTGACAGACACCTTGCTACAGAGTAAGACAGGCTTACTCTGCCTCACACGGCAAGAACAAGCAGGTCCGTAGATGCTTTCTGACAAATCCCATCACCCACTCAGGAAAACACAGGCACTTGTGGTCACGCGCGTGCTGTTACACCACAAGTGTCCTGACCTGTGAATGGCCACAACATACCCACCCTATGTTATTATATACACAGACTATCTGTCTCATGTGAGTACCACCCTGGTGATGGACACAAACACAGGCACAGACATGGACACACGTGTAGACACATTGGCCCCTACAGAGCAATTTGCACAAGTACACCATCCCATGGTCACTCCCCACACCCAGGCCTACGAGTCACCTTCATTGTCAGACACAGCCCCACAGGGTCCCACGAGTATAGAGTTATCTAGACACATACACCAAAACACGCCGAATCTCATGGTTGCAGAGACACCTTGACTCCAGGACACACACCATCCTGGGGGGTCCCTTTTCTGGGGTGCAGGTGGTGGGAGGAAGTGGGCTTGGCAGAGTTCTACCTTAAGCCCTCTCAGATCCTGCTGATGGTGAGCCCAGTCACCTGCCACCGGGTGGGGTCCCAGGCACCCCACCCAGGACCCCAGACACCTGCTCAGGGCTCAGGGGTGACACACTGTGCCAGTCTCTGTGAGTTGTGTCCAGGAAGGCCCCCCCTTTCATGTCAGGCAGTCCCCGAGTTGTTCTGTGGCCATCAGCCAGTCCTGGGTCTCCCCTGCCTGTACCTCAGGCCCAGGCTGTGAGAGAAGTGGGGTTCCTGGCTGGTAGGGCACTGCTGCGGGCCCTGTGGTTATTGCCTGGTGGCCTGAGGCCCATCCTGCAAGCCACTCACCCCAAGCTGTGGGGACAGAGAAGGGTGGTCTGGGGCCCAGGGTAGAGCGCACAGGCCAGAGGTCATAAGGAACAGAGGTGGGGGTTGGAGGGAGTGTATGTTAAATACCGAATAGGAGAAAACAAAATCTGAGGTCCATGTGCACTTCCATTCCTCCCTTCCTGGCAAGGTCACAGTGATCTAATGGGTGGGGGCAGCACAGGACTGGCTGGGGGCACACGAGGGAAAGGGGAAGACATGGGGGTCCTGGCAAAATGGAGACAGGTGGAGATGGGGAAACTCAGTGTCCTCGATCCCACAGGGACAGGCAGCTCTCCCATTTTCCCGTGTGCAGATCGAGGGGGTCACATGTAGCACGTGGCTTTGGGAGTACAGACAGGAGAGTGGGGTAGAGAGATGGGGCAGAAGGCGGAGGGATATGAGAGAGCTGGCTTGGAGCCCCAGACCTGCAGGGCTCATCAGGGCCTCGGCGTCCCCATCAGGAATGTTGGATGACGGCAGAGACGTGGAAGTGATGAGAGAGGGGAAGAGAGAGGAGGGGAGGAGGGGAAGGAAGGGGAGAGGAGGAGAAGGCAGTGGCTGCAGGGCGATGTGGGAGAGGCATGGGGCCAGGACAGGGGCTGGCTGCAGGCGGGCGTCCCAGGCTCACATGAGGATGCATTTGCCCTTGATGCGGTCTGTCCTCTTCTGTTTGCTGGAGCGCTTGCCATCGATGTTGAGGCTCATGTTCCGGCGTGTCTCCAGCGTGAGCAGCTCCTGGAAGAGCTCCTTGACGTTGTAGTTCATCTTGGCTGATGTCTCCATGAAGGCGCACTTCCACTCCTGGGCCACAGCCTGGGCCTCGCGGGTGTCCACCTCCCGCTGTGTCTCATCACACTTGTTGCCCACCAGCATGACTGGAATGTCCTCCACGCTGCCCTTGATCTGCACAATTAGCTGGTAGATGGGCCCCAGCTCCTCCAGAGACTGCTTGCTTGTGACTGAGAAGACCAAGATGAAGGCGTGGCCCTTGGAGATGGACAGCCGCTGCATGGCCGGAAACTGGTGGCTGCCTGTGGTGTCAGTGATCTGCAGCGTGCACACGCTCTTGTCACAGCTGATCACCTGCCGGTAGGTGTCCTCAATGGTGGGGATGTAGGTGTCTCGAAATGTTCCCTTCACGAAGCGCAGCACCAGGGAGCTCTTGCCCACGCCACCGGCACCAAACACCACCACCCGGTAGTCATTACTCTGCTCAGGCATCTTCCACACCAGGGGTGGGGGTCAGAGCTGGGAGAGTGTGTGCCAGCTGTTAGGACCCCAGGCTGACCCTGTACAGAGAGGAGTGTCAGATGCAAAAAGCCACCCAGCCAGGAGGGAATAGCTCCGGGCCTGGAGGCAGGAGGGGTGGCTTCTCAGAGGAGGTGGCATTTCTCCTGTGTCCTGGGAAGGCCCTTCAAGTTGATTTGGCTGATTTTGCAATTCTGCCCTGCATGCAGGCTCAGAGCCAGACCCCTATGCTGGTTTCCCTTCCAACAAAATCTGGGGCCTAAGCTCCTTCCCAAAGGACTCCAGGCTGGAAGAGATGTGAAGGTGACTCCTTCCCCCACATGCATGCTCCCCCAGCCACCCCTCAGGCTGCACAGGCTTTTCCATCTCTTCCCAGCTTGGCTGTGGGCTCCAGCAGCCCTGGTTCCGCGACCTAGGCAAGATGCTTGGCCTCAGTTTCCCTCTCTGCAAAGTAGGTGATGTGGTGCCTCTCTCCAAAAATCACAGGTTCCCCTTAGCCCAGAGGCTCCTTAACCTTGTGAGAGCCACATGATGGGGCATCTTTAAAATGCAGCTGGCAGAGCCTCAGCCCTGGGAATGATTAATCTGTGGCCCTGGGCACCCGCATTTTAAAGCCACTCTCGTGCCCTCGTCCCATAAACTCGATCCTAATGCTGGAAGCCCCAGAACCTCAATGAGCAAATCTTGACACTGATTTCCTACAGCAGCCTCAAGAGGCAGGGATGCACAGCCCAGACCGGAGATGAAGAAGTTAAAACTGAGGCCAAAGAGAAAAATACCTACTCCCCAAACTCTGTACCCAGACCATGGTCTGCCCTCCCTGGCCTCCCGTTCAGGCCTAGTATATCCGTATCCACAGGCACAGAGCTCCCCAGGAGGGGGGTCCTCTTATCATCTCTACCTCTCCTGAGCTCAGAGAGGTTCAGTGGCCTCGGGAGTTCACACAGCATAGCAATTTCTGCAATGACAGAGGTGGAGAAGGAGCCGGGGCTGGGGGTGGGAGCCAGGGGTCCTTATTTATAGAGAGCAGGAAAGACCTCATCCCTTCCTCCTTTTCAGCTGTCTCTAAGCATGGGTGTGGGACTACAGTGAGAGAAGAGACACAACAGGATCACAACACAGCCAAGTTACCCCACTTAAGTGTATGAATGTGTGTGTGTGTGTTTAAGACCTGATGGTGTGAACCAGATTGGTGTCCTTAAGCCTCAGTTTTCTTTGTGTGACTCAAGTGGTTGTAGTACCCACTCCCCAAAGTTGCTGCAAAGAGGGTGTGATAAGCCGGAGAAAGCCCTTAGGAAGGCGCCGGGCACAAGGGAATCCTGTGTAAGGATGAACAATCAGGATTATTGACCACCGGGGCTCAGAGCATAAAGCGCTCAGCCTGCAGTGGGCTGGGAAGGCATGTTCTGAATGATCAAAAGTATCAGGTTTGTCAAAAAAAGATATACAATCAAAGTAACAGCCAGCATGTACTCCACAAATTATATGCCAGCCAAACTTCCGGGAGCTTTAGTAGCACTAACTCACGATTGACTGACTGCTAGGCATGTTGGTGACATGGTGACAAGCATGGCAGTGGTCCGAATGGGAGGACGCTGGGTGTGGGGCTGGCGTGGAGTGCCGACCAGCTCTGCAGTCACTGCCCCTTCTGAGGGGGTGCCCTGTGGAATGGGCACACGGCGTGCAGCCAGCCACGGCCACAACTGGCCGGGGGACCTGGGGAGGCCAATGACAATCAGTTCTGCTGCCCCAGACCCAGCCCTGGCTGTGCTCTGGGTACAGACCCCCTGGCAGGGCTCCAGGCCAGTCAACAACAGTGTCCTGCAGGAGGGACCTCTCTGGCATCTGGGATCCCAAACTAGGAGCCCCCATTCATCACCCCCAGTCCATGCCAGGTACACATCTGGTGCCTTTTGAAAACCACCCTGACCTCCTGCAAGGCGGGGGTGGGGGGGGAGAGGATCTCAGGCACTGAGGGTCAGGGGGGAAGACACTGGCCAAAGGTCACAGAGCAGGAAGGTGGCAGAGCATAGCAGAATTTGAACTAGTCTTGGCTGGCCTCAAGGGCAGGGGTCCTCCCCATATGCAAAGCAGCCCACCCTGAGACTCTCCTGTAGGGAATCAGTCCAGCCCTAGGTTCCTGGAGCCCAGCTGGGGAAGTTGCAGCGACCTCGACCTCGGGTGCAAGAAAGCAGGCTGGACCCAGGGGAGGGCCTGGGGGCATGCTTGCCTAAACTGGGGGGTGGGGGGGGTCCTGACCAGAACTAATGAGGGGCTTGATGAGGGGCCTGCTCCAGGGGACAGAGAGAGACACACACATACTCAGGGGAGCAAGCCCAGGGGTTCCCCTTGGCCAAAGAAGGATCTAAGTAGTAGAGGAGGGGGGCCCCACCAGCATGGGTCTCCTGAGTGAAGGAGGGCATGGCAGAGAGGGCAGGAGGGCTGAGCGGGCAGCGGTGGGCTGAGAAAGGCCCAGGGCCCAAGTGGCTCCCTGTGGAGAGGTCCTGGCTGAGCAGGACGACCAACCCAGACAGCGGGGTTTAGGGGAGCTGGAGAGGGGCTGGCTTGGCCGCCGGGGCGCGGCGCGGGGGGGGGGGGGGGTAGCGTGGGGGAGGGGAGGGCGCCGAGCGGGAGCTGTCCGAGGTGGGAGCGGAAGGCAGCCGAGCCAGGGACTGGGGAAGGGCTCCGGTGCAGGGCCAGGCGGGAGATGGGCCTGGCCCCTCAGGCTGGCCAGGAGGGTGGGGCTCGGACAAAGGAGAAGCGCGCAGGGAAGGGCCCAGCGGGCAGGGCGAGTGGGATGCAGCAGGCCGGTGCCCCAGCCCCCGCCCCGGCCGCCTACCTGGGCTCTGGTCCCTGCGGCGTCGCCGCGGCTGCTGCTAGCCAGCTCCGTGTCCGCTCCGGCGCCGCCGCCCCCCGCGCTCCCGCCGCCGCCGCCGCCGCCGCCCGCCCGAGCTGCCGCCGTGCCCGCGCCGTCCCCGCCCGCCCGCTGGGCGCCGCGCTCCGCCCCTCCCCGGGGACCCGCGCCCCCGGCCAAGGTCACTGCCGCCCGGAACCCTGCCCCTGTGAACGCAGCCCCACCCAGACCCCCACCCCGCGCCCCTAGCACTGGACCCCAGCCCAGCCCCGCGAGCATACAGCCCCGCCCGGAGTTCCGCCCGCGCACGTGGGTTTCTGCTGGCCCCCGGGGAGGTCGCTAGGACGCAACGGTGCAAATGGGGTGGGGTCCGCTTTTTCCAGAGCCCCGAGTGGCAGCTGGGGCGCTCAGAGTTACCCCGAAAACTAGGTGATGGGCAAGAAGGAGGAAAAATCGAAGTCACCCCAGGGACAAAGGGAAGAGGCCGTTGGCAGAACTGCAGATAAAGGGGGCTGGGGTAGCGAAATGGGACACCTTGGGGTTGGTGGAGGGTCGTGGTCCTGCTCAGGAACCCGCTCCAGAGGAGGTGCTTGAATGGAATAATCAACCAGTAAGTACTATATTATTTTATTAACCAATGTCATCCCGATAAATTCAATAAAAATTAAAAAGAAAACCAATAAATGTACGAGGAGGCAGAGAGAGTGCCAGAGGGCGCAGGGCAATGAGGATGTACCTAGAACCCCGCCCCCCATCCCAGGGGTCTGTGGGATGGAGAGACAGAAAGGAAGTGAAGAGGGCCTCCATCTGGGTTGGTAGCCTAAGGACATCCCATGGGGAGTGGGTGGGGGTTGGCAGGTGGGCCCTTTGATGGCCTGGGGTGCTATTTGAGGGTGGGGGTGAACAAAGAAGGTTAGGGGTAATGGGGTTTTGGTTTTATGCTATGAAAATACGTATCTCCCTCAAATGCATAACTCTGAGAATAAACGTTCATCTTTGGAAAGTATCTACGTATTTGACATGTCTGTGTCCAGGCTTAAGCTAACAGGATGCCCATCACCCGCTCCCTCCTGAAGACCTGGAGAGCAGAGGCTCATCTCAGAGGAGACCAGACTTTGGGGCGCAGCAACCAGGCCAGGGGTGGGTGTGAGACAGCCCCGGGCCCCAAGCCTGTGAAAGGAAAGTGCCCCTTGATGGGGAAGCTGACACTAGGGTCCCACAAGCAGGGCCTTCTGGGGTCAGAGCAGCTGGAAGGTGAAAGAGACTCTTTGGGAGGTGGTGAGGTCCCCATTGTGCGGCATGTGAGCAGACAGCCAGCTGGAGTCCAAGGGCCCTTCTGGCTCTTGGTTCCTTGATTTTTGCTTACCCACCATTTCTGTGGCTCTGGCTGAGGCAGACTTTTCTGGGCTTGAGCGGCCCCATCTCTCCCTGACTCAGCCCCTCCACTGCATCTCCAGGCCTATCCTGCCTGGACAGTCTCACCCGCCTCCTTCCTTGCCTCCCAGAGCCACCCACCAGCCCTCTTCCGTTCTGGCATTCAACCCCCAGCCTTTAACATGAGCCTCCCTTGCTCTAAGGCTGCTAGTGTCTCTCTTTGCCTCAGGGTCAAAGTCCAGCTTCTCAGCCCAGAGTTGAAGTTCCTTCATGATTAGTGTGCTCATGATTTCCCATCCTCTCCCCATACACCTTCCTCCTGCCCTGTCCTCGGCCCTGTGGGGTGCCTTAGAGGGTGGCCCCTACCCTTCATCTTGGGATGCCATCGGCCAGACAGGGAGGCAGCAGCCTGATGGACAGACAGATCCTGACGTCTGGCCTGAGTCGCCGTCCGAGCTGTGGTTTCTCCATCTGTGAATGAGGATCACTGCTGTCTGCCCTCTCAGGGTTGCTGGGAGCAATCGGGATGAGCACACAGGGGCTGAGACAAACAGCCCAACTTCCTACCACTCCACCTGCCTGCCTTTGTCTCCTGAGTGACCTGCTGATGCTGGGCCAGGCCTCTGGCCGATTTCTGGCTCCTCCAGATGACAGCCCAGGCCGGACCAGGCTGACTCATACACAGGATCGTGGGCACAGCAGCAGTGCCATTCTGCAGTTGCTATTTATAGTTCTCGGGCCACACTCCCAGCCTCTGGAGCCAGGGGAAGACAGGCCCCAGAGTCCCCTCCTCACTCTCCCTGGGGCATAGGAGCCCAGCTCCCCACCCCAACACCCTAAATTAGTGTAGTGGTACCCCCTTCCCTGTGGCCAGCCAGGATAGCTCTGGCTTTCATGAACATAGGGATGTGTATGGCAGTCACCAGCTGTGTCCTCTCTGGAAACCAAGGTGCAGAGAAGGGAATCAGCTCACTGGAGGTGGCCTAGCTGGGAAAAAGCTGAGCTGAGACTGGAACTCCATTGGGCTCTGAAATCACAACCCAGCCTTCTGGCCCAGGGACCTGCACCTGGCCTTCAGCTGCTCCTGTCCTGCAGAAGTCCTCTCAATTGCAAAGGTTAGCTGTTCCCCTACACAGTCCCAGCTCACCTGGCCTTGCAGCCCATGGGACTTCTCCCTGTCCCAACGTTCCAGGCAGGGGCCATACTGCGTCATTTATGCCCCCTCCCTGCTCCCAGCCCAGCATAGCTGCCTGGTGAAAGGTAGGCAGCTGGGTCAAATTCTCTGCTCCCTGTGCTCCCTGGATTAATGCAATTATGCAGCAAAACAGAGGTTGAGTCCCATGATGGCCTCTCACAGATGCAGCTTGGCCCACCAAGGTGTTTCATTTTTTTTTAAGTTTGGTGTCAACATTTTTAAAATAGGGAGATCATTTTTCAAAACCCAGTTTGCATGGAAAAAGGAATGGGCTGGCATCCATGAGGCTGAGTTGTGCCAGTCAGCATCTGCAGGAGCTGGACCCCTCCCCAGTGTGGAAGGTGCCAGGTCCTGACCGAAGCCCCCCGCCTGGCCCCTGAAGGAGTCCTGAGTCACTTATTGCTCAGCATACGGGCTGTGCTGTGATCATCATCTCCAAGGAGTGGGGTTACTGAAGACTTTGCCACCGACAGGATGAATCCCTTTAATGCTTGAGTCTTTTTACTGAGAACCAGGGCTGCTTCAGTCAGTTAGAAAAAAGAATTGTGACCTGCAGAAAGACCTGAGGGCCTTTGCACAGGCTGCTTTCTCTGCTGGAAAAGCTTTTCCCTCATCCTGTGTCTCACACTTGTCCCTCACAGATTTCCTCCCCGACCAGGCTGCCAAAGCTGTCCCTGCTAAAATTGTCCCCGCCTCCCCTTACCTTGCTCTTTGTTCTTGGGGTGCTTATTGCTCCCTGATATTGATCATATGTTGACATGTCTCCCTCCCTAGAATGTGAGCTGCCTTCCATGGATCTTACCCAGGGCAATACCGTCCCCAGGAGACACTGGGTGGTCTGGAAACATCTGTGATTGTCACACCAGGGGTGCTCCTGGCACAAGGATTGGGACAGGGATGCTGCTTAACACCCATGTTCAAATGGCCCTGCACAGAGAATGGCTTGGCACCCCAGGGCCCATGGGGCAGACCCTATTCTGGGGGCCCGCTTATTAGGCCAGAGTTGCTGGACCTGTCAGCCAGACCCTCAAGGAAGACCTTTCATCCATGGTGGCTATGTACTCTCCTCACAATGCAGCTCCTCCATTGTGCCCGCCAATGCACCCAAATTAATCAGGGGCTCTGAACTGCCCACCTGCCCAATCCAGTTCTCTCCTGCCAGGCTGGGCATGCAGCGATCACTTCAGGCTGCAACACCATGACCTGCCAGGTCAGCTCTTTTTGCTCAGGGAGCTATGGAAATCTGAGGGTGCTGGACAGAGTGGGTATCCCTGCTCCAGCGCAATTTGGCCTCAGAACCCTGACCACCCAGAGAAGGGTTCTAGGGTCTTCACAGGACCACTCACACACTCTGCAGCAGCCCTCCTCTGCTCAGGAGCCCCACCCCCTCCCTGCCTGCAGGTGGCTCTGGGAAGATGAGATGAGTGGGTCACTGGCTCTGTTCTGAAGTTGGCAGGCAGCTTGTAGGGTGTGAGCTGGAACAGATGGGGTACACACTCCTCTTAGGGGGGCTAAGGACCCATACTGGTGGCCAGGACAGGTCTGATGGTAGCATGTGCTGGGAGACACTACCTAGTTCGTTGCCTGCTTTTTGGGTTCTGAAGACGCAAATAGGCCCACAAATTGGTGCTCTCCCTTTCCCATCCCACGATTACAACTTCTCTGCGAAAAATGCAAACAGCAGACAACAGAAGCCCCAACACACTGTTATTATGGTTGATTCAATCCATGAGGTCTGGATGCCGCCTTCCAATTTTCTTTTCTTTTGTCTGCAGATCAAGCAGGGGAGCCTGGTTGACTCCATCCAGCTGTTGCCTGTGCTGTGAGGCCCTATTCGGGGCAGACAGCAGAGGGTGCTGGGCCGCAGCTGGTTCACCCTCTGGGGTGGGGCCATCCTGGGGAGCCATACTGTAGGGTGCTGAGCAACATCCCTGGCCCTCCTTCTCAATCCCAGGAGCACCTCATGTTGTGACAACCAATGTCCCCAGACATAGCCCAGTGTCCCCTGGTGGCAGAATCACCTGGATTGAGAACCAGAGTTCACGAAGACCTCTGAGAAGGAGGAATATTTGTGTCCACAGACATGTGACATCTCCTTGATGTTAGAAGTTGTATAGAGATGGATGAGCCCTTTGTGGCCAATGTCCTGTTTTGTGGTGAGTGCTGGTTCAGGGCCTCAGGTGGTACCCGACCTACAGTCCTACTCAGGCAAAGCTCCTGTCACCACATGGCAGAGCTCCCCTGTCAGAGCTGGTGGGGGTGGCGCCGCTGAGCTGGCCTCCGAAGACCCTGGATTTGGCCACCATTGGCAGGAGGACCTCAGCAATGAGTGTTGCTTCTTTAGTCTCTGCCAGGCAGGCCAACTACTCTCCTCATCCCACCGTGGAGATGTTGGGATCCTTGGCCAATGTGGAGAAAACTGACCCGAACCAGCCAAGAGACAGACACGTCACCCCCGCGGCTGGCTGACCCACAGTGGCTCCTGGAAGCAGATCCCAGGGCTGACCCTGCTCCTTTGACCACTGCAGGCAGGAGGGGCAGGCAGCCTCTGGGGGCTGGTGGGACAGCCTGTGTCCTTTCCTACGACCCCGCCTGCCCATTGACACATGGTCTCAGTGTCACCACGGGGCCCAGAAGCAGATTTGCTGGGGCTGATGGGACCCCAGGGAGAGAGGAGCGGCTCAGAGCAGAGATGCTTGCTCACCACTCAGCAAATGAAGGCAGGACAGGCACAGGCACAGGCACACTGGGGAGCGAGGGTGACAGGACTTGGGGCAGTGACACTCTAACTGAAGGGAAGGCAGAGGGGGCACTTGGGTCTTTCCTCCCTCGCTGGTGTTGCCATGCCCTTCCTGGGCCTGCGGGTCTAGAAGCCGGCTCAGAGTGAGGGTGGAACATGACCTTGAAGGTTCCCCTTGGGAACAAGAGATGGGGATGTGATAACTGGTTGGAGGACAGAATGTGGTATCACCAGGGCCACCCCAGGGAACAAATGGCTGGTGGGGAAGCAGCCTCATGTGCTTTTGGTGATAGGGAAGGGGCAGGGGCATGCAGCTGTAGATCCCTGGAGCCGACTGCTCTGCCCCGATATAGGGTTCCCAGTGGATTTAGGGGGAAGGGGCCCCTGAGCCTTCTTGTACGGGAGGCCCTGGTACCTCTACCTGGTCCCCTGCACAGTTCCATCCCCCCAGCTAAAGGCAAACTCCACGAGTCCGGTGACCTGTCCACCTGGAACATTCCAGTTCCTGGGTGGAGCGAAGTGGGGGCAGGCGGAGGCCACAGGACCGGGTTCAGGACCTGTGAAGAGGATGATGTCCCCACAGCTGCGGGGTCATTTTCCTGGCTTGGGGTCAGGGCCAGGCCGTGAGGGGTTGTGAAATGGGTCCCCAATAGAAAGTTTAGATAGAAGTTTCTAGAAAGGGGTCCAATACTTGGGGCAGCACCAAGGTGAGCCAACAGAGTAAAAGCGAGGAAATTCGAACACACATCCCTGCTCCCCCAGACTCACAACAGAGGAGGTGGCCAGGGCCCTGGCAGAGGGTGCGCCCTCTTGTACCTCGTGCCCAGTGGGCTAAGCAGGGAACAGCAGGCCAGCCCCTGGGGTGTCCACCCTTTGATATGCCACTAGCTGCTCCTGGATCTCCCAGCATGACCAGAGTGGTGACCAGAGGCCCCTCTGAGCCCAGGGCCATGGGAGGAGGGACCTGTCCTTGTCAGGGAGCTTAAATGCCCCATCGCAGTTCTTCCTGGCATTGGTGAGCACAGGAAGGAAATTCGAGATTTCAGAAAGGTGCACACCTGGGTCTCCCAGCCAACTCAGGGGGCAAGAACAGTGTAATGAGCAGGCTCCAGCAGCCCAGGACAGAGCTGGGAGAAGCTGAAGCCAGGCAGGAGAATCCAGCCCAGGTTGCCAGGCCCGAGCACCCTCCAGCCACACCTCTAAGCCGGGCCAAGCAAATCCCCCAGGAATGGCTCAACCCACTCCTACTCCCCAGGCATGCTCCAGGTTGCTGGGACAACAATGGAAGCTAATGAGAGGTTGCCACAGTGCCGAGTTTACACCAACCATTTGGCTGTTAGTCTCTGCTCTCCTGCATTATCTGGGACTGGCTTCCTGTCTGTCTGGTGGGGGAAATTGAATGTGGCAGGGGGAAGATGGACCGCACAGCCTGTAGGGTCCATCTTGCTACAGAGACCCTGGGCAGACATGGGGTTACGAACCAATGGCCAAGCTGCCTCCCAGCCCTGCCTGCACATCGCTCAGCCCGTGGGTCTGTTCCCTTAGGAAACCCACACGCTCCCCTGGCCCAGCAACTCCAGTCCCCAGAAGGGCAACCTCCCCACTAGGGGGACAGCACCAGAAGGCAGAGGAGAGAATGGTCCTCAGGCACCTGGGACTCTGCCCGTCCCCATAGAGGCAAAGCTTCAGGTGGCAGGAGTCACAGAGCTGCCCCATCTAACTGCAGAATGGATGCTCCTTGCTGGCGGCCTCCTCTGTTAACCACAGAGCCAGTTGGGGGCAGAGGACAGAAGCCTCAGAGCCTCCAACGGCTCCTGTCCGGGTCCACACTGGGAGTGTGTGGGGACGGGAGGGTCTTGGCCTGACCCCATGTGGATGCCTGGCCCTGCCTCCCACGTGAGTTGCCAGATCCCCATGCCCAGGTTGACGTGGTCACACAGTTTTGGTAAATACCTTTAAGTGAAGTATTTTACAAGTAGTAGTGTTGCCCTGAGGCTCGGGGTGTAGAATCTAGGGTCCAGTCTGGTCTTGGGTGGCCCCTCTGTGCACAGGCAGCAACTGAGGGCCTGAGCTCCCCTCGGGGGGAAGGCGGGGCTGTGGGATGTGGCCTGTGTCCAGCCTGGGGCTCCCAAGCACGGGGCAACTGTGATGAAGAACGATGGCAACAGGATGGTCACCACTTGAGGAAGACCATGCCAGCCAGCACGGTGTAGCCCAGCACCAGGAAGAGGACTTTGAGCAGGCGGTCATTCTTCTCCTCCAGTTCCTTCCCCAGAATCTCAAAGAAGGTGACAAAGAGAAAGGTGCCTCCCACCAGACCCTGCAACAGCACGGAAGCCACGCTGCTGGGCACGCCCTGCGCGCTCTGGATGCCCAGGCCAATGCTGATGCCCAGGGGGATCATGGCGCTCACAGTGATGGCAAGCTTGGCTGCTTCCCTCAGGGGCATGGAGCTCCGGGCCATGTTGATGCCCAGGGCCACAGCCACCAGCGTCTCATGGATGGCCACGCCCACGAACAGGCTCACCACCTTCTCCCCCTCCTCCTGGAGGCCCAGGGCCAGGCCTTCAAAGATGGAGTGGGCCGACAGTGCGAAGACCAGGCTGAGGAGGCGCAGGGGGCTGGAGCGCGACAGCTCCTGGACACTGAGCCCGTGGCTGTGGCTGTGGGGCTCCATGTAGAGTGCATGGCCCCGAGCAGCCCCCATGAAGGGGCTCTCATACTCCGAGTCACTGCCGGCATCTGAGCCGGCGTTGAAGGTCTCCATGTCAATGAAGGACGGCTTCTCCTTGCGGAAGGTCAGGATGAGCTGCTCCAGGAAGATGGTCATGAAGAAGCCTAGCATCACAATGGTCTCCGCCAGTGGGTAGTCAGTGCTGATGTGCCCGAGACTCAGAACTTTCTGGAGCTGCAGTGGAGCCCGTGAGAGAGGGAGGGAGGGTAAGAGAGAGAAGAGGGGTTAAAAGTCAGGGAGTCAATGCAACAGGGTTCGTCTGACCTCACTGTTTAATTAGCAAAGCACAGCAACACCCAATTCATTTAAGTTAAGGAAGGGGGGGGGGAGGATGGTGGGTTAATCCATGGTGAATTAAATAAAACGCTACTATAAAGAGAATCACGGTCCTCACCAACAGGAACTGGATTGTGACCTACAAAGACATGTCTACCCAGAACCTCAGAATGTGACTTTATTGGGAAAAAGAGTCTTTGTTGATAGAAAATATTAAGGGCTGAATTTTGTCCTCCTCCCAAAATAAAAATTCGTATATTCAAGTCTCTGAGCCACTAGAACCTCAAAACTAACCATAATGGAAGAGAGGATCTTTAAAAAGGTGATTCCATTAAAATGAGGCTGTCAGGGCAGGCCTACTCCAAGAGAACTGTGGAAAGGCAGAAAAAGGGAGGTCTGAGACGGACCAGCCCTGACAGCACCTTGAGCTCGGACTTCCAGCCTTGGGCACTGGCAGAGAGTAAGTGTTGTGTAGGCTACCCCAACTGTGGTGCTTTGTTTGGCCCCCTCGGGACACTCATGCATACGATAAGGGTCTTGAAATGAGATCATCCTGGTCCCTTAATCCAATGACAGGTGTCCTTATGAGACAGAAGAAGAGACACAGACAGACACATAGGCAGATGGCTATGTGAACACAGAGCCAGATATTGGGGTGACCTGTCCATAGGCCAAGCACTGCTGGTCACCACCAGAAGCTGGTAGAAAGCACGGAACAGATTCTCCCTCACAGCCTCGGGATAACTCAGCCCTGCTGACACCCTGGTCTAGGACTGCCAGCCTCCGCCACTGTGGTATCACCCAGGCTTTCCAGCCCCCGCGCCTGCAAGGGGTTTGCTTCCACATAACCCAGGTGGGGCTGTGTTCCCAGGGTCCTCCCATCACTCTGACCTCCTGGGTAAACACTTGCCAGCACATTCAGCCACTCATCAGATCCCTTGAGTTTGGTGCCATTCGACAGAATGTTCTGGATAACATTAGACACATTTCCTCTCTGTGTTGTCTGGGATAGGAGCCACTAGCCATGCACGAGGACTCAAAACATGGCTGGTGTGGCTGAGAACTGGCACGTTGACTTGTATTTCATTGCAATTCACGGAAACTTGACTAGTTAGGCATGGCAAGCAGCCACCACACTGGACAGTGCGGCTTTGGACACTGTCCAGAAAGGTGGGCAGTGGGCTCCTCAGGGCCTGGGTTAATGTTCCGTGTATTTGTAAGGAAGTTCGCACACACCGAGCCCTTCCCAGCCTTGGGGCCGTGCTGCCGGCTCTGTCCGAAACGTGCCCCCTTCAGCTTGACTCACAGCTGACAGAGGCTCATGCTTTTGATGTTGCTTACACATAATTTCCAAGCACTCAACCTCCACCAGGTGCCCCAATCTCTCCTTTCCCAGAAACACCTTCATTACAACCTGTGAATGCACATGCACGTATGCACATGCGTGCACACCAAGTGTGTAGCTGGGGCAATGCTGCCCTCAGGGGAGAGGTGCGATGTCTGCAGACATTTTGGTTGTCATGGCTTGTTGGGGGGAGGTGACAACATTAGAGCAGGGTCATTCTCTCCCGGGGGCCATCCTGGGTTCTGTGGGGTGTTAAGCAGCATCCCTGGCACCTACACACTTGATGCCCCCAGTCATGATGACAACCACAGATGACCCAAGACACGGCCCAGTATCTCTTGGGGGCAGAGTTACCCCGTACTGCAGCAGAAGGCTGTACTTCTATAAAGAAGCCCTTTCATTCATTTGCTCAACGTCTCATGGAGGCCCGCGTGTGCCCCACTGGGGGAAACACTAGCTTATGGCAAACACAAACTACCTCCAGAGGGACAATCATGAATTGGAAAAGGCAAGGCAGACACACAAAGGCCATAACTTGTGGCACTGTTCCCCATGGCGTGACTGGGACCTGGGTGCTGCTGGCTGAGGCTCGGTGAGGGCTGGAGGGACCTGAGCTTTTGAGGCACGTGAAGCCTGTGGGTAGGGGTACAGCACAGGAGTGGCTTTGGAGGACCCTGAGAAGGCCATGTGCACTAAAGGGGGACAGGGAAGGACAAGGCCATTGTAGCAGGCCAGGCCTGAGGTAGGAGGGCAACAAAGGGTCACACCATGGGAATGTGGTCAATGGGGGAGGGTTTGAAAGTGGCACTGGGGTGCAGAAGCCATCAGACAAGACTCTGGTTTAACTTCATCGATGCCAAGTTATGAATGAATATCCTGTGCTGCACGACAAAGGAACAGAAGCTTAGTGGTATAATGCAATGAATGCAACAGCATCATCTCACAGATACGTCAGAAATCTAGGCACAGGTTGCAGCCTGATGATGAAGCAAGCAGCCATACTGGGAAGGCCCACAGGGCAAGGGACCGAGGGCAGCTCCCAGCCAACAGCCAGGAAGAAACTAGGCCCTGACTCTGACAACCAGGAGGGGCCTGAACCTGCCTTACGAGTACATGAGTTTAGCTGCCCCATCCCCATCTGAATCTTGAGATGATACCACACAGTACAGTGGACACTTCAACTGCTGCCTCCTGAGAACCTGGAACAGAGGACCCAGCTAAGCAGTGTCCAACCTTTGACCCACAGAAACTGTAAGATAATAAATGCATGTTGTCTTAAGGTGTTAACTTTCATATCATTTGTTTCACAGCAGCAGCTGACTGGTACAGGGGTTGAAGAAAAGCCACAACTCCCAGCTTCAGGACAAAGTGTGTGCTGCCAAGGGTAGGTGGTCTGGTCAGGTAACGGCTAATGAGCTCACCGGCTGGGAACACAAGATCTAGTTTAAACCCCTTGTTTATCTAGGCCCAGAGAGGAGAAGCAACCAACTTGTGGTCACACAGCAAATTCATTTTCTACTTCCCATCACCCCTGTGGTGTCAAGGCACCCACTGAGTTCACAGTCAGAGTGAAAAAGTATCCGAGACTCTTGGCCATAGGGTACCAAGGGCTGCTGAGACCACCCAGGGAGCCCTTACCTTTTCCCTCACGGCAGGCAGTAAAGCATTGAAGCAGGTGGCCAGAAAAACCCCACCTCCGAAGGTGTTGCAGAGTGAGAGGATCTTTTTTGAGCGGTGGGCCTTCTCAAAGTCTGTCTCAATGATCTTCACTGGGAGCAGAGAACCCAGCAGCATGAAGAAGAACACGCCCACCATGCAAAGAATTTTGACCACCAACAGCTTCACCATGGTGATGACCTGGGTTGCTGTGGTCACCACAGGGCCGGACCATGTGTGGGTGCACCTCCCGTCCCTCGATGCACTACCAAGGGCTCATGCCTCAGTCCAGCCACTGTGAACACCAAAGACAATCGCGTTAGCTGTTGATTTATCTGACCAACTCTAGTGGTCAAGCTCACTCTCCCCCGGCCCCCTGCCATACTTCACCCCATTCTGGGGCTGGCACACATCCCTGACTCCTGCAGAAAATTCTCCATGGCTGTGATGTCCAGTGCAGCAGTCACTAGCCAAATGTGTCTGTTTACATTAATTAAAATTGAAGAAAATATAAAATTCAGCCCCTTGAACTACCTGTATCTCAAGCGCTTGGGAGCCATGTGAGTCTGGAAGACACCGTTCTGGATGGCAAAGACAGTGTTCCCATTGTCTCAGTGTTCTATTAGGCGGTGGCGTTCCGCTGGCTCCCCGCTGCCCTCACATAAAATCCAACGAGTTGCCCTGAGGCAAAGGCTCTGGGCCAACAGCTAGCTCCCGCGCTTCAGTTCACCGCACTCTGCCCTTCGTGGTCCCTAAATGTGCCAAACCTGTTCCTGCCTCAGGGCTTTTGCGCAGATTATTCTCCTGGCCTAGGACACTTCCTTCCCCAACGTTCAAGTGACATCTTGTCTTTCAGGTCATTGCCTCCAGGACCCCCCAGAAGGGCCTCCCTTGGCTGACCTCTGCCGTAAGCTGTGTCCTTTGTACCTACCCAGAGGTCTAGTATACACCAGAGACTCGGTAACTGCTGGCTGAACCTATGGATGTGCTGAAGCTTGTGGACCTCTTTACATAACTCAGTGAGCCAAGGTGGAGCACTTTTCACCCTGGACCGAAAATACCAGTGTTAGTAGGAGGGACCTTGGCTGCTCCCTTGTCCTTATGTTTTTCTCCCAATTTTCCAGTTCTCACTGCCTGAACCCGCACTTCAGTGAGTTCTTCAGGTCTCAACTCAAATGCCACCAGTTGTAGGTTTCTCCCACCCCCTCCCCTGCCATTTTTTCTGGCCTTATTTGTGCTAAGGAGAACTGCATAACTTAAAGTCCCTGGGAGTCCACACTCGCTGTAGCCTTCAGGTATACAGTAGGCACCCAATAAATATCTGCTGGTCATCCTTATGCCCCAAATCTGTGGAGAAGGGGTAAGGTGGCCTTGATGCTCTCAAACCCTGGGCTGATGGGGCTGGGAGAAGACAGGACGGGCTCATTCATTCATTCAGCACTTATTGAGCGCCTTCTGTATGCCCCGCACGGCACCAGACACCCCGCAGAGGACGAGGCTCACCTGGCCCCGCCCGAGAGGGGACAACTCGCGCTCTGCTGGGAGAATCGGAAGCAAATCACACAGATCTCGCCGACTATGGTGAAGCCGAGGACAGACGCTTCGTCTGGGCCTAGGCTAACGGGAGGCAGTGTCCGCCAGGCCCCGGCCCCGCCCTAGCCCCCAGGTCCCGGCGCGTCCCCAGACCACACGTACCTTCGCGGGGTCCCTAGCTCGCCCACTGGCACTTCCCACAGCTCAACCGCCGGATCGTCCAGTCTCTACAGCGTCGTCCCTGGCAGAGGCCCGGGTCGCCGCGCCGCAGCCCGCGTCCCGCCCACACCCCTGGTTATTGGTTTCTCCTAGTACCGTGGGCCTATAGGGCCTCTCTATTGGCTGAAGTGGCTGCCACTCATCCTGCGATTCCCACCTCTCCTACGGGCACTGAAAAGTAGTTTTCTCTCGTTAAAGCGTAGGTACAGCCACCGAGTGGTTTCGGAGGGAAACTCCAACCATAGTACAAAAGTTCCGGAAGTGTTTGGCTTCCAGAGCTGTCCAGGGGCACCTGGTGCTGAATACCTCTCGGATTGAGGCTTGGCCATTGACTGGGAATGATTTCCTATGGAAGACTATCCATCTCTGAGCGTCCTCGCTGCTGATGCCCTTCTCGTCGTGTTAACAAGCAGATTCATCGGTTCAACAGCTCTGCCTACTCTGCCAGGACCTTTCCTAGGAGAACATCTGTGAGCAAAACACAGATCTCCTTCCTTTTGGAGCTTACGTTCTAGGAGAAGACATGGAAAATAATGGATAAACATAATAAATAATGGAGTTATGTGAGAAGGTGACAGTGCTCTGGAATAATAGAGCCCAGTAGGGGTGGTGGGTTTCTATTTATAAAATAAGATGCTCTAGCACTGGCTGGTGTGGCTCAGTGGACTGAGCGCTGGCCTACAGACAGAAAGGTTGCCAGTTTGATTCCCAGTCAGGGCACATGCCTGGGTTGCGGGCCAGGTTTCCAGTAGGGGACGTATGAGAGGCAACCACACATTGATGTTTCTCTCCCTCTTTTTCCCCTCCCTTCCCCTCTCTCTAAAAAAAGAATTCAAAAATGTTTATTTGCACAGAATAGTTTCCTTCTTCACCACTCCCCAAACTGGGTATTCTTGTTGCCATTGAACTGGCACCAACAACCATCGGTTGACAATAGTAAAGGTCAGATTCAATATTATTATAAAAAGTCCTATTACAAACAAATTATTAAAATGGAGTGAAAGTAAAAACCACAAAGCCCATACTATCACAGTTCACAGCCTAGTAAAAAAGATGAGTATTGATGAAATATTGATAATAACACTCTGCAGGAATCAGATTTCTTAAATGATTCCAAATGACCCACATCTTTGTGTTCATGCCCCAGTGTGATTTCCTCTCCTTGAGTGTGGGCTGCACCTGGTGACTTAATTCTAACAGAATACAGCAAAATTATAGGATGTCATGATTTCTGTCTCACTAGCATGACTCTATTGTCTTTTCAGCCTGCATGCTTTGATGAAGCAGGCTGAATCGTTGGAGAGGCACACGTGGCAAGGAGCTAAGAGCAACGTCCTACCAACAGTCAGCAAGAGACTGAGACCTTCAGTACAAGAGCCAGTAAGAAACTGAATCCTGCCAAGAACCCCACGAGTTATCCTGGAAGGGGATCCTGCCCTTATTAGGCCTTCACATGACTGCTGCCCAGGGGACACCTTGACTGCAGCCTTTGAGAGACCTGGAAGCTGAGCACTCAGATGAGTGCATCTGGATTCCTGACACATAGAAATCGTGAAATAATGAATGTTGTTAATGCAAGCCACTCAGTTTTGGGGTAGTTTGTTGTGAAGCAAAAGATAAATAATATACATATATAAAGGAAATACTATAGGTTGCACTAAATGCCATGAAGAAAAAAGAGAAAGATGGTTCTGTGTGGGAATTAACCAAGGGAGTGGTAAGAAGTAGGAGATGCGGAGAGGACACGATGCAAAAGTAGAAGAGTTTGCAGTACTGGCTGGCTGAACGTTAGAGAGCAATGGAGATATGAGAGATCAGGGACTGTCCTATAGACCATAGCAAGCAATTCAGATCTTACCATAAATGCAGTGTGATTCATTGAAGGGCTTTAAACAGGTGAGGGGTGTGATCCAATTTATGTTTTAGATTATTCTGACTCCTGTGTAAAGAAAGACTGAATTGTTCTTGTTTGGTGTGGCCCAGTGGATTGAGCACTGGCCTGCCAACCAAAGGGTCTCTGATTTGATTCCCATTTGGGGTATGTGCCTGGGTTGTGGGCCGGGTCCCCAGTAGGAAGCGCTTGAGAGGCAACCACACATTGATATTTCTCTCCCTCTCTCTCTCCCTTCCCCTCTGTCTAAAAATAAATAAATAAAATAAAATAAAGACCGAATTGGGGGAGGGGAGATGGGTGGAGGCAGAAGAGGGCATAAGGGGGATAAATAGTAATGGGGAAACTACAATAAAAAACAAAGAAAAACAATTCATTTTGTACAGCATGAACGCAATCTTTCTTAAAGCCATTTGTTATACACCCACATGCTGGAGGCATAGCTACTAAAATGACGAGCATTTTTATCTCTGGGGCAAGATAAAAATTTTCGTTGAAAAAAAAATAGAACTGAATTGTAAAGAAGCCAGAGTGCAAGCAGGGAGACTTGTTAAGAATCACTTGGGCAGGAATTGAAGTTGGTTTATTTTTTTATTTTTTTTAAGTTTTAAAAAATTTATTTTAGAGAGAGAGAAAAAAGGAAACATTGATTTGTTGTTCTATTTTTTGCATTCATTAGTTGCTTCTTGTATGTGCTCTGACCGGGGGATCAAACCCACAGCCTTAGTATACTGGGACAACTCTCTACCCAACGGAGCTACCCGGCCAGGGCCTGGAAGCTAGTTTACATGAAGGCATTGGCAAGGGTGATAGATGGTGGTGGGTGCCTTTGAGAAATATCTTGGAGGGTGAATTGATAGGACTTGGCACTGGTTTCTCTGGGTGGGTTGCAGGGGGGGAGGTGTCAGGGATGACTGCTGGTGTCGTTTGCTAAAATAGGAAAGACTGGGGGAGGCACAGAGATTGGAGGTGTCAAAAGACTGAGTTTGGCTTCGCAGAGGTAAAGTATGAGATGTCTGTGAGTTTTTAATATTGAATATCACTTTCTGCGTGTTTTATGATAAGCACACAAGAGGTGGTAGCTATTTTTATTTTTAGAGACAGAGTGCCTTGACTTTTAAAAATTTTTAAAAATTTATTTTAGAGAGAGGAAAGGGGAGAGAAACATGGATTTGTCCTTCCACTTATTTGTGCATTCATTGGCTGTTACTTGTGTGTGCCCTGACCGGGGATCGAACCTGCAACCCTGGCATAACTGAATGACACTCTAACCAGCTGAGCAACCCAGCCAGGGCTGCCTTGATTTTTTTTTTCTGGTTTCCATAATTTACAACAAAAAAGATCACTTGTATTAGTAGCATACCAGGTAAATTCGCTTGGGATGATTCCTTCCTATAGAAGAATTAAAGATGTGCGATATTTATTCATGGTTAGAGAATGGAACCGCTCAGAGAAGGAGCTACATAAGCTTTGGGCTTTTATTTAAGGCATATTTTTGAATGGGCTCTAGGACTTTTGTATGGGTAGGTATGATAGAAAAAAATACCAGCATATTTGGCTCTGTTGAATATTTCAAAAATCTCCCATGTTGAAAGACACAATGAATTGGCTTAAGACACAAGTAAATGACCAGGAGGAAATGTTGATAATAGATAGCACAGAGCACTTGGTAGTAGACAAAATTTTAAAATAAAAATGGGTGGTGGGGCTCAGTGGATTGAGTGCCAGCCTGCAAACCAAAGGATCGCTGGTTGGATTCCCAGTCAGGGCACATGCCTGGGTTGCAGGACAGGTCCCCAGTGTGGGGCATGAGAGGGGCAACCAATCAATGTATCTCTCCCTCTCTCTCTTCCTTCCCCTCTGGCTAAAAATGAATAAATAAAAAATCTTTTTAAAAGATTTTATTTATTTATTTTTAGAGAGGGAAGGGAGGGAGAAAGAGAGAGAGAAACATCAATGTGCAGTTGCTGGGGGCCATGGCCTGCAACCCAAGCATGTGCCCTGACTAGGAATCGAACCTGCGATGATTTGGTATAAAAAATATTTTAAAAATAAAATAAAAATGGGAAGGGAGATGAACAGACAAGTCATGGGAGATGAAGACATAGAACAGATGCTTAATCCATACAGATAATCATGGAAATATAAATTAAAACCATTTTAATAGCTTTGCCAAGATATCACTGACATACAGTAAACTACATATATTTAAAGTATACAATATGGTAAATTTTGACATATGTCTATATCTGTGAAATCATCCTCACAGTCAAGATAGTGCAATAACCCTAACCTCCCGCCCAGTTTCCTTCTGTCTCTTCCCACTCCAACTCCCAAGCAGCCACCATTCTGCTGGGGTTGCTCACTTAGGTAGTTTCCAGTGTTGGCTGTTGCTAATAGCACTGCTTTGAATTCATCTGCCTGTCTTTGAGTGGCTGTTCATGCATGTTACTGTTGGGCATACATCTACAGGTGGAATTGTACCTCCAGGGGTCCTAGTGTATGCCAATGCCCGGCATTAGAACTTAATGCACAAGCTGGCTTTTCCCCTTAGGTGCACAAAAAAATCAACATAGCAGGCCTGAGACCTCTATCTGTGGAAAGGCTGGCTTGCAAGAATGGCCCTTGCCAGCATCTGGAACTGGACCTGGGGGTTCCCTGTCCCTGAACTGTCTGCACAAACATGTGGTTCACGCTGAGCACCTGCTCCCCTGGACTCTGGGATCTTCTGTGTACTGAAGAGAGGGTCCCCCATGAGAACCTTGGTGCTGAGTCTCAGTAGCCCCGTGGGGACCACACCTCCCTTCCACTGTCACATCCCATTTTGAGGCAATTAAGTGTGCCCTGGTGACTCCACTGGGAGAGGACTCTGGAAGCTTGCAGCTGGTCTCAGGCCCTGCCCCACACGCCTCTTCCTTTGGCACATTCTGCTCTGTCCTGTCTCATTACAAACCAAGGCCGACAGGACACCCATCTGCTGAGTGCTGGGGTCCCCCCGGCGAATTTCTGTTCCTGGGAGTGATCCTGGAGACGCTGATGCACTTTTTTAATGAACAGCACTTGCTTTTCATTTTAGCCATTCTGATGTAGTCGTCTCACATTATGGTTTCAATTAGTGTTCCCCTGATGTCTAGTGAAACTGAGACCTTTTTCATATACTCCTTGGCCAATTGCATGTCCTGTTTTTTAAAATGCCTAAGTGTTTTTCCGACTGAAAAAACCGGGTTAGCTCTGACTGTTGTGGCTCAGTGGGTGGGGTGTCATCCTGCAAACCAAAAGGGCACCAGTTTGATGCCCATTCAGGGCACGTGCATGGGTTGTGGCCCTGGTCCCCAGGTGAGCGCGTGCAAGAGGTAGCAGATGTTTTTCTCCCTCTTTTTCTTCCTCTCCTCCACTCTTTCTGAAAATAAATAAATAACATCTAAGAAATTAAAAATTGAGTTATTTTTCTTATTAATTTATAGGAATAATTTACATTTTTTGTCAAATATATTGCAAATGTCTTCACCCACTCAATAGCTCACCCTCCCTCACTTTTAATGCAGTTCAATTTGTTGATTTAAAAATAATTATGGTAGAGCTTGTATTATTCAGGGTCTCCAGAAAGGGGAGAAAACTAATAGGGGAGATAGGGAGTTGATAGATTTATTTTCAGGAATTGGTTCATGTGGTCATGGGGGCTGACAAGGCTGAAGTCTGCAGGGCAGGCCAGCAGGCTGGAGACCCAGAAAAGAGCAGATGTTGCCCCTCAAATCTGGATTCAGAATTCTTTCTTTTTGAGGGGGACCTCAGTCTTTTTGCTTAAAGCCTTCAACTGATTAGTGGCAGCCCACCCATATTAGAGAGACTAATCTGCTCTACTCAAACTCCACTGATTTAAATGTTAATTTCATCTAAAAAACACCTTTCTGGTAACATCTATACTGCTGTTTGACCAAAATACCTGAATAACGTAACCCAGCCAAGTGAACATATAAAATTAACCACCACAGTGCATTTGCATTCTCTTTAAGAAAGCTTTGCCCACCCCAAATCATACTTTATATTTTCTCCTACCATCTTCACGGTTTTACCTTTCATAGATTCCATTTGTATACACTTCAAAAACAGGTAAAACTAACACATGACATCGAAGGCTGGGGCAGTGTTACCCTTCGGTGTGGCAATGACTGGAGGGGGCATGACAGGGGTCTGGTCAGGTTCTGTCCTTGGTCTGAGTGCCAGTGACCTTGGTGTGCTCTCTTTGTGGAAATGCATCGAGCTGTTTCTTATAATGTATGTACTTTTGTGCATGCATGTTACACTTCGATAAGTTTAAGAAGCACAATAATAAAAGAGAAAATGCAGAACGGTCTACCAGAACTTACAGAGACCTCGGGAGGTTTGCATTCTGCACCCTCACCATTGAAAGGATTCGTATTTGATCCTGCAATGCATCAGGCAACTCAGGATGGTGGCCCCATCACAGCACAGAGCCTAGCTTATACTCCTGAAAGAAAAACCAGCCCTAAAAGCATATTGTTACTCCCTAGAACCGAGCCCTTTCTAGGCCCAAACCTGGGTAGTTTCATGATTACATGCGATATTTTACTTTCTGGTCTTGAGGCTGTGGTGCTGGTGCGCCACCTGGTGGCCTCAACTTCCTATGCAGGAGGGCCACGTTCAGAGAGCTCCTTTTTTTTTTTTTAAATTTAATTTTATTTTATAAGAGGGCAGGTAGGGAGAAAGAGAGGGAAACATCAATGTGTGGTTGCCTCTTGCACGCCTCCTACTGGGGACCTAGCTTGCAACCCAGGCATGTGCCCTGATTGGGAATTGAGCAGAAGATCCTATGGTTGCAAGCTGGCACTCAATCCACTGAGCCACACCAGCCAAGGCAAGAGAGCTCTATCTTTGCTCCAGCTTTGAAATCATCATTTGCAAAAGGGAGGAGCAGGGTAGGGAAGCTAAGTGAGTTTTGGGTTTTCAAGTTACTCATGCTGGAGTGAAATATTTGCTGCAAAGGTAAAAGAGCACTCTAGAGCCAGTGAACAGAACAAACTGCTGCTAGTGCTGGTGGCAAAGGGGTTTGGGATATTTGTTTTGACACATTTATCTAGGGCCCATGTCTTGGCACTGCTGATCTGGGGGCTGGGTCATCTCTGTGGGGGCCATCATGGGCACTGGGAGGTGCTAAGCAGCATCCCGAGCCCCTATCCACTTGAACTCAGGAGCACCCTAGTTGTGACAACCACAGATGTCCCCAGACATGGCCTAATGAGCAAAACTGCCCTGGGGAGCAAAACTGCTCCCAGTTGAGAACCCTGCTTCTGTGAGACACACTTTGTTTTTTTCCTCCTCTGGTTTCCAAGGACTTAATCTGGGTGGGGGCTACTGACTGGGCCACAGGGATGACATGCTCAGTGTGTGGAGGTGAGAAAGGACAGGCCCTTCTTTACTCTGTCTGTGGCAGCAGCCCTGGCCTTACATCTTAAGCTCAACCTCCTCCTGGAGGCATTTTCCAAGTCACGACTTATGTTAAATCCATATTTAATTGCCTTTTTCCCTCCTCAGTGCACCTCTGACAGAATATTCAGAAATGTCCTATTTCTAACTCGTGTGGGATGGAGCAGTAATTATCATGACATACTTCTCAAGTCACACAGAAGCCCTTAGCTTCTGGGATGAGATGTCAGTTCATTTTTTCTTCCTTCACCACCCAGCTAGTGGTTCCAAAACGTAAAGTTTCTGGGTCTTTCCTGAACAGGTAGGCTGAGTTGGGGGTAAATTTGGAAGTGGGTGTGCAGGGCCTCCCAATGATGGACACAGGCGAGGGAAGCCACAAAGATTGCCTGGGAAGATCCAAGGCTCATGCAGATGCTTCTAGAGTGTATGGCTCATTTTCAAGTTCCCACCAGTGTTTCTCAAAGTGGGGTTCTCCAAACACGTGGGTCAGAACCACCCAGGCTGCCTGTTCGAAGTGCAGAGCCCGCAGGGGCCTGGCTAAATGAATTCAGAACGCATAGCCTTACCCAGCAGTTCTCGAGCATCGGCGGGCACCGGAACCACCTGGAGGGTTCGTTTAAGTACAGATGACTGGAACCCACCCCCAGTTTCTGATCCAGTAGGTCTGGGGGTGGGAGGACAAAAATTTGCATTTCTATCAAGATCCTAGCTTTCTTTCTTTTTTTTTTAAGACTTCATTTATGTATTTTTAGAGAGAGGGGAAGAGGAGAAAGAGACTCATAGATGCAAGAGAAAAGCATCTTTCAGTTGCTTTTGGAATCTGTCCTGACTGGGGACCTAAACTGCAACCCAGGCACGTGTCCTGACCAGGAATCGAACTGGTGACCTTTCACCTTGCAGGACAACTTAGCCACAATGGTCAGGGTCAAGCTCCCAGCTTCTGGTATTGCTGAGCTTGGGGTAGGTGGGTGGGCGGATTCGGGGGAGGGGGGAATCACACACTGATAGCATTGTGCTAGTGCGGAGTCTCCCCCTTAGTACTGTGGACGTGGAGGCCAAACCATTCTCTGTGGGGGACTGTCCAGGCACTGCGGGGTGTCAAGCAGCATCCCTGGCCTCCACCCACTGGACGCCAGGGGGCCTCCCCTGGTAGCAATCATGGTTCTTCACAGGATCACTCCCAGTGAAGACTCGGAGATGGGCAGAGGCCTCACTCCCTCCTCCTCCCCCATCTGTACCAGGCTGCATGCTTCCTGTGGCTGCTGACCCCCAGTCCATATCTTGTCTTTTTTTTTTTTTTATTCGTGGGAAGACAGACAACTGCTGAGCCCGATGATCTTGCTTCAGCTGTGGATGGAGCAGGCAGCCCTCATGCAGAGGCGGGGTCCTCAGCCAGCCACTCACTCCCACAGAAGGCCCCATACCAGGTTTGCCATTCAAGGGCCAGGGGAGCTCCAGCTGAAGCTTTTTTCTCCTGTGAAATGGGTTATGCTGGTGCTCACCATGGAAAGTTGTAAATAGGAACTGAGCACCCATTCAAGGATTACATGATGACCATGGAGCGCATTGTTACACACCCACAAAGATTTGGGGACAGAACCCTTAAGTTTCCTGGGCTCCTTCCTATCTAGGACAATGTCTCTCCCCCATTAAAAATTACAGGAGGGAGGGAGGGTATTTGGGCTACGGAATGGCAATTTTACATCATATATCATAACTATGCACTAGGAAAGATAACCTTACTGCAAACCTAGGAGTCTAGCTTGATCCCTGTGGTCGGTCACCCTTTGCACGGGGGATGTGACTGGGGTCAAAGGTGAGGCAACACGAGGCAGCCCGGAGGTTTGCTATTTCTGGAACCATCTGTGATCTCTGGCACAAGAGCTTGCAGTCATGTGGTGTCAGGCAGTGAAGTTATTTAACATGCCTGGGGAGATTTTGAAACTCCAGGTTGGGGGGTTCTGGAAACTTGGGGGAGGGCAGGGGTGGCGCCAAGAGGTTAACAGAGAGACAGGTAGAGGTCACGATGTCTATTTATTATTCCCCACACGTTACTCTCATTACCATGGCTAGTACTCAAAGAGTTAGGGCTGCCTTGCCAGCCAATGTGATGACTGCAGGTGGCTGGCAGTGGCCCTTCTTCCTACTAGTTTCCTATAACACACGTTACTGGTCGACCTTGCAGACCACCTGGGAGCCTCCAACACTGCTGCCAGCACAGGGGAGCTCAGCAGATCTCCCCACAATGCCGTGCCCAAGCAGGGGATCAGGGACATCCACGGTGACCTTGTGTTGTCGGCAGGCTGCCCAGCCCTGACTTGTGGGTCTGCCCTCTTGCCTGGTGGCAACTGCAGGCTGAGCAGAGTGGCCCCAGGGGCCCCAGAACAGGAGGTGGAGCCTTCTGGGAGTCCATGGGCCCGGACACCAGGCAGGAAGGTCATGACCACACCCCTCATGGTCTGTCGGGTGTCAGTACTGGGGAAAGATTGAAGGGGGTGAAAAGCGCATCTATCAAAATGCTCGATTGTCCCAGAAGCTGGCCCTGGGCACCCCGAGACGGTCCCACTCCTGACGGGCAATGAAATGTCTTTAGGAATCTGCAACTAGATAGAGTTCCTCATGCAAACACCTGTGGTCCAAAGGCCTGGTGGACACTGGTGCCCAGACCACGGCTGGCAGTGAGCTAGTCTGAGCAGCTGAAGTTGACTCAGAAAGAGGCTTCTTGTGAAGACAGACCGAGGGAGCGGGTCGCTGGAGTGGGCTTCACACGTGGCTGAAGTAAAGCCGACAGCTTCTCGGAGAGTGGCCCGAGGACAATCCCCACTCCGGAATATTCTAGGAAATACTTTAGTGAGTGGGTTTTTGAAGACTGGTGCTGGTCTGTGTTCACAGCTTGCTGGCTCTGTTTTGAGAAGGGCCTGGGAGCCATGAGGGAGTACAAAAAGGAAGGAGAGGGTGAAGGGAAAGAAATAAAAGCATAAAAATCTATCTCATGCAGGTCCAATTTCTTTTTCTTTTTCCCTCTTGGGCAATCCAATAGAAGAAAACGGAACACGTGGAGGCCCCACTCAGCTCGGAAGAACCCGGTGGTGCTGGAACGGCTGGAAGGATGAGACAGGCAGGTGGTCAGACAGGCGGGTGCCCGGGTCCGAGAGGGCACCGCCGTGGCTGCTGAAATCTCAATCCAGTGCACCTCGGTGCGGCCTGTGGCTGCCGTGTAAGCGCAGAAAGAGCACAGCCACCATCACAGGTGATCCTGGGGCCCAGACATACACATGCTGGGGATGGTACTTTGGGGATCAGGTTCCAATGAATAACGAATACAAAAATGCCCCCAACTACACTTCCCCCCTTTAAATTAAGGCCAAAAACTGGTGCCCCAAATAATTAACAGTAATTGCTCTGCATGGAAAGATTCAAGTTGTTTTTTCCTGCCTTTTTTGTGTATTCGTTACACTTCTCATAAAAAATCATGGGACAGTGTGAGAACAACGACCAAGAGGTGACACCACAGCAGCATGGGAGCATCTCAGAAAGGAAGGCTGCGTGCCGCCAGCCCCCAGGGGGCAGAGTCACCGGAGACAGACGGGTAGAGGTCAGGGGCCTGGGGCAGCTAACCAAGCCAACAGAGGCCGAGAGGGACCCTCTGTGTTTTTAAGCAACTGTATATGTAACATCTGCTCACAGCAAAAACAAACAAACAAAATCCCAAATCACGGTACCCAGTCAGAACACCTGGGCATGAAGGAAAGGCCACGCACTGGCCTGTCCTCTCTCTGCCCAGGCGACCTCGTCTCTCATCCACTGGGGCCACCCGGCCACGTGTTATGTGCACGCAAAGAGAAGCATGCTCATCACTTGCTGCACACTCGTCTGTAGACACTCAGGCTCCAGCCCTTCCAGGAACTGTGGGGTTTCAGACAGTGTCTCCCACGGGAATTGGGAGGGCGAGAAGCAAAATTCAGTGGAAACCCCTGAATGGGGGCCCGCATCACTCCCCACCCCGCAGCCCAAGGGGACTCACGAAGGTGGTCATTCCTGCTGGTCATCATTGCTGGCACTGGGCGTCCGACTTCGGATCTGACTTCGAAGCTGCTCAATCAACTCTGGGTTCTGCTGCTGCATCTGCTGGGCAAACTGCTGGCCCCTGGAAGAGAGGCGCTAGGCTCAGCCGGGCTGGGACACACCCAGCCACTGCCCCGATGATCACACAGATATCCTTCAGGCATTCGTCACGGGTGCCCCACGTGTGGCCCCAGTAAAGGCAGTGTGCCCACTCACTGGAGGACACAGTGCTGACGCTTCCATTTCCCCACACGGAGTGCCCCTGCTGGCCCACTGCCTCCCCACTACGCAGGTCTACTCACGCCTGGATGAGACTGGCCAGGTCGTTCTGGGACGGGCTGGTGCCGGCAGTCCCCAGGGGGTTGTGGTTGCCGGAAATCATCCCAGACATGCTGCAAGGAGAGAGCCTGTGACTCACACAGGACGGCTCAGCCCTCCCCGGCCCACAGTGGCTCCACTCAGCCCTCAGCCTCTACCGGTAGGAGACGGTCTCTGCCACCGTCTGGCAGGGCCCCTTGGCCCACCCTTCTCCCTGACAGCAGCCCCGTGGATTCCACCAGCTTTCCCAAGATCTGCTTTTGCCCTAAAGACACTGATTCTTAACAGGGCAATTCTGGCTCCCGAGTGGCACTGAGAAATACCTGCCACAAAAGGTGACAGTGTGTGATTCCATACAAGTGGCATGTCCAGAACAGGCAAGTTCACAGAGACAGTAAGTAGGTTACTTGTTGCCAGGGACCGGGAGAGGAGGAATGGCCACGAGGAGGATGGGGTTTCTTCTGGGGGTGATGGAATGTTCTGGGACTAGATGGTGATGACAGCTGCACGGCACTGTGAGTGCACCTAATGCCACTGAGTGGGAAACTAAATGCTTGAAATGGTAAATCTTATGCTTTACTGCAATGAAAAGAGAGTTAAGCACAAGATCCAGGGAGAAGGGCTGTCACTTACAGCTGCTGAACCTGGGGGTTGTTCATCAGGTTGGATGCCTGCAGAGAAGAACCGGTGGTCAGAGGACAGCTGCTGCCGTGTTCTGAGAACACTCCCCTCCAAGCACGCTGGGCTCTCCTGCCCCGGCACAGCAAGCGCGTCACCCCGGCGCTTGCCCTCCCCACCTCTCCCCTACTTCTGTTTCCGTCTCCATGCACCGAGACTCACGTTTCACCAGTTTCACCACTTTGGTCCCGCTTGGGACCCTCTGAGGGGACTCTAGGGCATCTCTGGTTTTTTTAACACCTCAGGTTTCACCAGGTGGATGTATCTGAGGTCTTTTTTGGGTCACTGAACCCATCGGGAGAGCCAGGCAGCCCCCAGTGTTGCTCTGTCAGTAAACACCACTGCACGGGGCCTCTCACGCCTGCGCTTCTCCACTGAGGATGCCTCCTTGGAGGCCGGGTTGGGGAGCGCAGCGTAGGAACTGAAGAGCCGCCTGCCAGCTCCACTGCGCACAGGCTGCCGAACTTTTTGTAAAGGGCCAGAGGTTAAGTGTTGTTGGCTTTCCAGGACAGCCTCTGCTCCAACCGATGGGCTCTGCCAAAAGCCGCAGGAACATGTAAACAAATGCACAGGCGCGGCTGTGCCAGTGAAGGACACACACCAGCAGGGGCTGGGGGGATGAGGTCGGAAAGAGTGACTCCTGTTAGGCGGCTGCTTGTGCCGGGATGCCCTTTGGTGCCTACTCACCCCCGCCCACGGACTCACGCTGCTGCGCAGGCCCGCAATGAACAGTGCCGCCTCTGCCGAGCTAGGAGGTGAGGCGCTCCTAGATGTAGTGAGGGTGTTTCTCCGACTGCCAGTGGCTTCTGGACTTTTCTCTTCCTGACAGTTTAAGACCCTGCAGCCTGTGGCCCCATGAGCCAACAGCATGGCCTCAGGCTGAGCAGGATCACCCAGAAACGGCCACGTGAGCACAGGTACCAGCCCCCGCAAGTCACATCGGGGAATCTGCTCTCAAAGGACACAAGTGCCTCTAGACCCAAGTCTTTGGTGGCACTGACGTCTACCGCTCTGGTGTCTCTTCTAAACCTGCCGGCGTGGCCACATCGCCGTCACTGCCCCCCTCGGAGAACACTGCGCTGGGGCAGACCAGAGGCGGTCTCCCCAGGTTATTCAGCCGGGAGAGGCAGGGCTCAGTGTCCTTTGTGCCCAGTCCTGAGGGTCTCACCTAGGGCCATGCCACCCCCTGGGGGCACATGACAACCACAGAAACATCTGTGGTGGTTATGACTGGGGGTGCTCCTGGCAAGGAATGGGTGGGGCCGGGGATGCTGGTCAACACCTCCAGCAGGCCCCCACCCCAGAGAATGACCCGGGCTGCAGTGTCCATTCCATGGTGCCATTGCAGTGGCCTGGTCTACGGCAGGCCCCCAGTCAGGGAGGACGCTGCTGGGGGGTCCGAGGGCAGTTACCATGCTCATGAAGCCGGGGTTGTTCAGCAGGCCCGCGATGTCGAAGCTGCCGACCCCTCCTGTCTGTGGGGATGAGGAAAGCGCTGGTTAGGGGCATCGGGAAACAGGACCGTGACAATGGCCCCAGGACCCAAGAGATGAGACCCTGTGTGGGTCCATCTGGAGTTCTAAGAGGCGTCCAGCTCAAACAGACGTGCGCTCAGCCCGAGTAGCCAGGCCAGGTGGCAAGGGGTGCTGCATAAAAGGCACGAGCCCAGATGGCTATCACTTGGGAAAAGCACTGTTAACTAACCACTTATTTCATTTTCTGATGCTCTGACATCTGGGGCCCGGTAGACCCTGGAGAGACAACGGGCCCTCCTAGGGGTGACAAATTCCTACAGACAGTCGATAACTCACCCAGGAGTGCACCTTTCAGATGCAAGTCGGTCAACCCAGACTCTACTCCTGCCCCCTCCTCCACGGGGCTCTCACACTTGGGCCACTGTCCCCCTGTCCCAGTCATCTCAGAGCCTCCGGGAATTACTCAAACCCGCCAATCCTAAGCCTACTTCCCCTGCATCACCCCTTCCTTCCCGTGAAATCATAGTAAAAGCTCTGGTCCACGCTCCCCCCTCCCTGTTCCTAATGGCCGGCCCTGGCGGTTCTCTGTGTGACCCTGCAGCGTGTTGGCTCCTGCTTCCAGGGACCTGGGAGAAGAAAACCCCTCCCGTCCGGACGGGCACTTCTGTACGTGTGCCTCACACCCAAGCAAACAAACGCCAGGACCCCGAACAGCACAGACCTTCTGCGAGCACAGGTCAGGCCCGGCCTCGGACGGTGAGCAGGGAGAGCATCCGCCCTGGGCTCTGCCTCCCTGACAGAGGCACACCCCTTGTTCCCAGGGGGACTTACCGGACTGGGGGTCTCTTTCAGCTTCAGTTCCGCTATCTTGAGGTTGGACTTGTATGTTTCGTTGTCGGGGTCCAGCTCCAGGGCCTTCTTATAGTAGGCCACGGCCTCTGTGTGCTTGTTCAAACTGGACAGCGCCAGGCTGCGGGGAGAGGTGCTGGGAATGAGAGGGAGAGGACCCGGGGGCTTCCGGCGCCCCCCTGGGCCCCCACACTGCAACGTGCCTACATGGCAATGCCACCATTCCCTGTCCAATCTGGGCTCCAGAAGGGCAGACACCAGAGCAGGGGCTAAGAGGACGGACACAGACAGTCAGGTAGGATACACAGGTGCTTGTGTCCTACCGCTGGCACCCGACACCAAGGGCTTTCAAGGCCCACGGGATGGAGGGGCGGGGGGAGGGGGGTCAGATAAAGGTGGGGTTTGGTCCCTGTCCCTGCTCCTGGCAGAGAACTCCTAAAACCCCTGAAATTTCCTGAGCCATAAGTGTGTCATTTCTTATTCTTAAGGAGCCCCCTTCAATTACACGTGAAGACGGTGACCACATCCATGTGCCAGGAGGGTGGTGCATCCCCAACTCCACAGGGACAAAGGCTGGGACCATGCTGGATTTTGCCCTGTGCACCTCTTCATCTGGCTGCTCCATCTGTACCCTTTCTGATAAACTCCCAACTGTACCCTTTCTGATACACTTGCAAACGTAGGTCAAGTGTTTTCCTGAATTCTGTGAGACGTTCTAGAGAATTATCAATGCAGAGGGGGCGTGGGAAACCCCTATTATAGCTGGCTGGTCAGAAACACAGGTGACAAATGCCTGGTACCTGAAGTAGGGATGGCCTTGTGGGGCTGAACCCTGAACCCGTGGAATCTGACCCCAGGTCGGTGGTGTCGGGACTGAACTGAGTGGCCGGACCAGCAGCTGGCATTGGGAGAGCTGGCTGCTGGGATGGAAAACCCTCCACACAACCAGAAAAGGAGGAATGCGGTGGGTGCGGGGCAGGGGCGGTCCAGGCCCAGGCAGAGACGACCGGGTCCTCCCACCTAGGCACTCACCCCATCCTCCCATACGCTTTGCTGTAGGACGGGTCTATGCAGATGGCCCGCTCGCAGTCCTGCACGGCGCCTGCGTAATTCCCCAGTTTGCTGTAGGCTGCGGCTCTGGGGAAGCAAAGCAGGGTGGTCAAAGTCGTGTCCTCACTGGTTGCCTAGGATAAGGCATTTGGGGGCGGGACTTGGTTTCCCACCTGTACGGCAGGGTGGATCTGGGGTTCTGAAAGGGCGTGTGACGCTGTTGCATGAACGCAGGCTCTGACACGGGCATCTGCCTGCTGGGCCCATGTTGGGGGGCTGTGGGAGGGCGCTGCCCCATATACCAGGGGACACTGAGGCCAACAGCAGCAGAGCGATATGGCCCAATGTTCACAGCAAACAGGCGGTGACGGGACGGGCTCTGAACCCAAAGCCCCAGGGCACTGCCATGCAGGCTCTCCCTGCTGGGGGGCAGGGCACATGCCCATTTTATGCTGCCAAGTCAGTCTGCACTCCCTCTCCAACTTTTCTGTCTATCTAGAATTATATCCCCAAAGAGTTTTTTAAAGAAATCAAAACAAAAGCTCTTCCACCCCAGAGGTGATGTGGACAACCTTCAGCACACATGCTTCTGGTGTCTTCCACATCTGGAGTGTTTCCATGGCTTCCGCACTAACTGTGCGATGCTGCCTCCT
This sequence comes from Phyllostomus hastatus, assembly GCF_019186645.2. NCBI lineage: Eukaryota > Metazoa > Chordata > Mammalia > Chiroptera > Phyllostomidae > Phyllostomus > Phyllostomus hastatus. Next base: position 3,450,785 of record NW_025333640.1, on the reverse strand, counting down.
GCCCACCACCCAGTCCCTCTCACAGCACAACATTCCGCAGAGCGAGGCTGTGAAACAGCTAACTTGGCTTTTCCCTTAAGAGCACAGGCTAGTGTCAGTCACATAGCGATGGAAAGACCAGCCTCTGGGTGGTGGGCACACGTGGAGCACACAGAGGTCATGTGATGAAGTTGTACACCTCAAATTTGTTTAGTGGTATTAACCAATGTTATCGTGACAAACGTAATTTTTTAGGGAAAAGGATAGGCCAGACACACTTCCTCACTGTTGTCAACGCTGTCATGAACATGTGCATGACACGCTATCCAAATTCTGGGTTACTTCCCTGGCTCCGCGTCTGAGTAGAAACTGGTGTCTCCTAATTCAGTGCTACCATCAGCTCTGACAGCCACTGACCGCCCGACACTATGTGCATTTGGGACCCAGTAACCTACGGTCCAGCAGTCTGTCCCTCCCACCAGGAGGGGAGACGGGGTGGCGTGGCCCCCAAGCAGGCCTGGCAGTACCTGTTACAGAAATAGACGGCGTTTGCGGGGTTGAGCTCGATGGCTTTCCCGTATAAGTGCACGGCGGCCTCAAAGTTCTCGACTTTCATCTGCTCATTTCCTAAAGAGAAAGGAAAGAAAAATAAAATGCAAACTGGCTGTTCATAAGAGACTTGGGGGTCCCAAGCAACATTCTCAGCTAGCCCCAGCTCCAAACTGAAGGTCTGAGGATGCAACACTCAGGCACAGGGTTGGGGATGCGGTCTGCATCGGGGGTCTCGCAGGGGCTGGCCTGAGTCAGCACTCAGTGCTGGCGGCTGTCACTGCTTTGGTTGTGGTGCTTGGGGACATAAGTCTCAAATACTGTCACTTTTGCATCTTCTCTGAGAAATAGCCCAGTTTTAATAAGATGTAATTCACATACCACAAAACTCACCCTTTCAAAGTGTACAATTGTTTTTAGTCTATTCAGAGTCGTGCAGCCATAACCTCCATCTAATTCCAGAACATTCCACACCCCAAAAAGCAAGCCTGTCCTCATCAGTAGTCAACTGCCTCTCCCAGCCCAATAACCACGAACCCACTCCTGTGTCTGTGGATGTGCCTGCTCTGAACATGACACATACATGGTATCACACTGTGTGCGCATCCTTTTGTGTCTGGCTCCTCTCACTGAGCACCGTGTGTTCAAGGTCCCTCCGCGCTACAGTGAGTGTCAGCATTTCAGTGCTTTCCGTGGTGAGTGATATTCCAGGGCACGGCCAGGTCAGCTCGTTTGTATCCATTCACCAGCAGAGGGACATCTCCATGGCTTACACTTTCTGGCTACTATGAATTGTGCTCCTCTGAGCATATCTATACAAGCAGCCTTGTGGATGTGTGTTTGCATGTGTCCTGAGGACACACCCAGGAGTGGAACTGTGGGGTCGTGTGATCACTGTGAGAACCACTTGGGAATCTGTCGGATCCTTTTCCACAGCAGCTGCACCACTTACATTCCTACCTGTTGTATGTGAGGCTCTGATTTCTCCACTCATCACATCTGTGTTCTTAAAAGCCATCCCCACCCGGGCCCCTGTCTCCAAAGGCTGGTTTATGCCCACTGCCCAACACCATCCCTCCCTTGGCTTCAGAGTCAGGGACGAGCCTGCCTCACCCTCTTGCAGCCCCAGGAGTCCAGGTGGCTAAGGTGCCCAGTGGGGATGGAGAACCCTTCTCTCACCTTCGGTTTTGAGGCGCTCTGCCTCCGCCAAGTCCTCTTCTGAAGGTGGGGTTCGCTCGGGGCTCCTCAGGTTTTGTGGCATCTCCTGGCCCCAGAGAAAAGATGACACTGCCCTCCACCTTTCCCAAACCCAGCACCTCGAGCCTCCCCCACCATCAGGGACCTCTGAGCTCTGACGGAGAGCAGCTCAGGCCCAGTGCCCGCAGTGCAGGCACCCCACTCCCTCACCCAGGAGGGGCGTGCTTTGCAGCTGTTGGCTGTCCACGCTGTTCTCGCTGTCCTGGGTGGTGATGGGGCAGCCCGAGGCTCACCTTGCCTGCGGCGGCTTCAAATATTTCTGGAAGAGTCTGAGGAAGTGCTAGGTCGCTGTCTTCCACCGTCACCCCAAAAGCAGTCTCCAGGCACTGGATTGCAACTGCAAGGGACACAATGGTATTATCTTCTGACTGGGCCCGAGTTTATGATCGGGGGGCTCAGGGGGCAGGGCTCGTGCTCAGTTTTCTTCAAGTGGGTTGGCAGAGACCACGAGGCACACTGCACAGTGAGTGCCCCTCGAGCCCTGGTGTGGATTCGTCCTGCAGTCGAGGGCCTTGGAAAACTCAGAACAGACGGCTATGCCTTTGAGCCCCGACAGCAAGGTGTGGAGGGAGATGCTGTCCTTGCCCAGTGGGGCTCAGCTGGGTGATATCAGGGCTCTTTGTGGGGTCACAATACGGGGGCCAGCTGGCTGGGAGCCAAGTGTAGAGTGTCAGCTGGGGAGCCAGATGCCAGGGACATTCTGCTGGACCTCCCAGAACCTGGGCTGGAAACTGAAGCTTGAAATCAGACCACCCCCCATCCGAGTCCTCGTGACCGGGCTCCTTCCTGGGGCTGCACAACTGCCTGCAGGACAGACAGGCAGAGCCCTGCGGCCACCTGCTGGGGGCTGCCCTGCCGACCCTCAGCTCCAGGATGCACATGCCTCCCTTTCCTCCCACAGAAGGCCTGGCCTAAAGCCATGGGGGGTGGGACCCTGTGGTGGGGGAAGGGCACCGGACAGCCCAGGCTTGTGCCTGCCAGGGGCTGGGCAGCAGCCTCGCCTATGAAACAAGGACGGGACGAGTGTCCATGGCTGGGCAAGTGTGTTGGTCTGTCGTATCCACCCTGTGGTAGTTCTAGGCACCGATGAAAGAAGGGAAGGTGGGGAGGAAGACAAACAGGAGTGGGGGGTGCAGCAAAGCTGGAGACAGGGGACTCTATCCCCGGGGCCCAAGAAGGTCCGTGCATACCTTCCAAGCTCTCCTGGGCATCGGACGAGAGCCCCCCATGCCGCAGCTGGTCGTGCAGGAAGCGGATGATGGCGTACGCCAGGCGCTTCTTGTTGTCCATCTTGAGACGGGAAGAGATGACGCTCGGGGGTGTTCAGGATCTGCAGACCCTGGGCAAGAGCACAAGGACGGGGCGGCTTGCACAGGCACTATTCCACCCAGCCACAGGTCCCTCTCCAGGCAGGAGTCTGCCGGTGTGTCCCCCACCCAGGCACACTGGTCACTTCTACCTGTGAGGCAAGAAGCTAACCATCCCATTTCACAGATAAGACACCAAGACAACCAGGCTCAGAGCCCCTGCTCTTGGGCAAGTGGGCGGGCACTGCATCCCTCGAAGTCCCTCCCCCTTGTACTCGTAAGAGAGAGACATAGCCCTGGCAGTCCTCACCCTTTCACTGGACAAATGGGGGGTGGACACCCTGGGGCTCCACAGGGACTCTGACGGTTGCCTTGTATGGACTGAAGCCCTGCTGGTCTATGAACCCCAAGTTTCCAAGTCCTGATGCCCCTAAAGGACACAAGGGTAACACAGGCATCATAGGGTGCCCGAGCAGACTAAAACGATGGATCCTTTCCAGGCTGCCTGAGAGCCTCCTGGGTTCCTCTGAGACGTTCTGCACTGCCAGGCCAGGTGTGACCCTGCCCCAGGGGACACTAGGTTGTGTCTAGGGTCATCTTTGATTGTCATGAATGGGAGTGCTCCCGGTATCAAGTGGGTGGGGCCAGGGATGCCGCTCAACACTCACCCCCAGTTCCCAGGATGGCCCCCCACAGATAGTGCCCAGGCCCTGACGTCCCCGGTGCCGAGACGAGAACAAGCAACATGCGAGGATCCTGCTACCCAAGTGGTTGTGAGGCAGCTGGCACTTTGCACAGAACATCTCACTCCCGTCGTACACTGAGGTGCACCTTGCTCCCATGGAGGACACAGGAGCGGGATAGAGACCCACATGCTGCCTAAAGCCCCTCATATCCACTCAGCATGGCTGGGAGCCACACTGTGAAGTCTTGATCCCCTTGAAACATCTCCAGTGGGGTGAAGAGTCTGTGCCCCCAATAAATCAAGGAGGCCTCCCGACCGCATCATCATTAACCTTTCACTGGCCAGGGACCAGAAGAGCAAGTCACTAACTCCCAGGCTTTACAAGCTGGCTGACAGCATACCTAAAATTTCGGGTGCAAGGGCAGTCACGGCGTCTGATACTGACCACGCTCTGGGCTGTCTCTAGTCCACGGAAAAACACATCCATCAGTAAGTGCATGTTAGGAAAAGGGAGAGGAGCCAAAAACAGAAGGCCACACTGTGAGTGATTCCATTTCAGTGACATGTCCACCAGAGGCAAAGCCAGAGAAAGGAAGTGTTTGTGGTGGTCGGGGACAGGGGAGTGACTGCAAATGGGGACCTAGCCTCTTTCGGGGGTGATGGAATGAATGCTCTGGAATTTGGAGGGACGGTGGCGCAGCTCTGTGAATGTGCTAAATTCTACTGGTTTTTACGGCAAGTGAATTATATCTCAATTTCTAAAAAGGGGAAAAACTTAAAATAGCTGTGTTTTGTAGAGTTGAACAGAAAGTTACAGCCACCCCTGGAAAACACTAGGGGGGTGGTGATGAGTCTCCCTCCTATTTCTGGACACAATGAAGTCTTTACCAAGCACGTGCCTTTGGCCCAAGAGCATCCCTGGAACAGGTCTGGGATCAGAATGGTCCAGAGCCTGGGGGACAAAGGGCCAGTCCCAGATCCAGGGGATCTTAGGGGTGATACATAGGGACCCATGGAGATCAACCACACCTGCTTGTCTTGAAGACAATGAAGCTCCAAAAGGAGACTCGTCCTCCCCAGCCGAAGGGTCCTGAGAACCGGCCGCCCGCCAGGCTCCAAACCCAAGGAGACACACTGCTGAGAACATCAAAAATGTTTGTTTTGCACATATTTTTGACAGGTAAGGTAGAACTCCAATGCCCATGGACATGAGTGGGCAAACAAGATGTGGTCCCTCCACACCATGGAATATTACACGGCCTAAGAAAGGACACTCTGACACCTGCCACAGTGTGGATGAACCTTGAGGACACTATGCTCAGTAAAACCAGCCAGACACAGAAGGACAAACACTATGTGATTCCACTCGTAGGAGTTCCTTAGGGGAGTCAAATTCAGAGACAAAGCAGATGGTGAGTGACAACTGGGGGAGGAGGAGTTACTGGAGTTCCAGTTCGGGGAGATGAGAAAGTTCTGGAGATGGATGGTGGTGGTGGTTGCACAACAGTGTGAATGTGCTTATAGCCACTGGGCTGTTACTTAAAAATAATAGCTAAAATGGTAAATTTTATGTCTATTTTACTATCATTAATTTTCTCTTTCAAAGGTCCTCCCCTTAGGATACAAACCTGAGATCCCAGGACCTGGATCCTTCTGCACAGTCTGTTTTAAAACACGGGTCGGGTGTCACATGGGGGCAGCTGCCTACCTAGCTGAGGACAGCTGTTGCGTTCCTATGTAGGTAAGTGCCAACGTAACATGCTTGATTTGCCTCGTGGCTCCCAAAGCTGACGGCATTTACCACTGGGGCCTTCATGTTTGCTGACACTGCCCCAGCCCAATCACTGTCATGGCAAACTGGATGGAGCTGTGCCAGGGCCATACAGAATCGGTCACAAGTTCAGATGGAAGGCAAGGCAAGATCACACAGCTGAGCAGCTGGCCTCTGCCCGAGCGTCCTGGACACTAGTTCCAGCACGGTTTCCCTGCCGATCCTCAGGAGCCAGCAACGGGACGTGTGAATGAGACCCACAGTGGTGTGTGGGGGTCTGCTTCCCCTCCTGGGAAACTAGTGGGTCCCGATGGATGTTTCCTTAAGAGTGGAGCAAAAAAGAAATCTGATCTTTACCATAATTGTTTCGTGCCCTCCTGGACAGAGCTGAGGCCAGAGGACATGACTACCAAGGGGGTCACTGAGGCTTCAGGAATGGAAAGACAAAACCACACTCATTTCTGTCATGCTTTCAGTTCTTCCAATGCTCCTGGCCCTCTGCACCTCAGGGCCTTTGCTCGTGTTGCCCCCACTGAACCAATATAAGGTAACTCTCTCTGCCTGCCTCTAGGCTTCTCCTGGTCTACTGATGTGATATCCCAAATGTCAGCCACTCCCCCCGCCCCTCCGCAGTGCGACACACCAAGTGTCCACAAGCCAGGGCCCCCTGGAGCCTGCCCTGGGCCAGTGCATGGACGACGGGCCAGGGATATCCCACTTCCCTGGAGGACAAGATCTGGAGTCACAGTGCCTTAGGTCCAGCCATTTCTCCCCGAGGGCACCTGTGTGTCATCTTTCCTGTCCCTGTGTCACATCTGAAAGGATCCCTCTTCTATAAACTGGGGTAGGAGAGGTGTCTTCACAGGTTGTTGTGAGAATTCAGCAACCTGATGCAGGGTTTCTCCCCTCGGGCACCATTGACTGTGGGGCATTTTCTGTGTGAGGAACTTTCCTACAATACAGGATGTTTAACAGCATCCCTGGCATCTAATTGTTCCGTGGGAGCTGGAGGTGGGGGCAGGATCACCCCAGGTGAGAACACCTGGGTCAGGGGATTCCACTGACCCCAGGAAACTGTGCTCCACAACCACCTGGCTACTGACGACCTAGGAGGCTACACACATTTAAATAAAAACAGTGAGTGAGAGGAGAGAGGAGGTGACTCACAGATGCTGGGGTCACCCTGGTTTACACTATCCGACCATCGGGGATTTATACTGGTGTACAGTGTGAGCAGTGATTAAACTCACTATTTCTCCAAATAATTAACAGAGTTTCTCCCTCTCAGCACTGTTGACATGGGGGCTGGGTCATTCTCTGTGGGGGTTCTCCTGGGCACTGGTGGGGGCAGCATTCCTGATCCCCACTCACTAGATTCCAGGAGCACCTCCCAAGTGGTGACAATCACAGATGTCCTTAGACATGGCCAAACCACCACCAGCTGAAAATCACTGGTAGACACTAAGTGGGAAAAGTAAAGGCTCTAGGTCAGCTCAAAGGCTCTAAGTCAGATTTTCTGGCCAAACGATTTTGCTGCAAACTTTTGGAAATGTTCTGTGTGCCAAGTATTTGGGTTTCGGAAGTGCAGAAAAGGGTCTGTGGGTCAAGAGCAGAGGACTGGGCACAGTGTTTGACACAGGTGGTCCCTGAAAACTGCTGTCTCTCCTCTCACCTCCCCAAGCAGGAGGACCAGGATCATCTGACTTTAACGCGTGGCTTTAAGATGAACAAGGCTTCTGCTCCTCAGAGAGCGCCCAGCCTGACACAGAGACAGCACTTTTGCTGATGGCTCCCAGGCACTGTGTGTCTCTAGAACAATCACAACTTGTAGATCGTTGGCTGCCGGACAACATTCTCAAAGGCCCACTCTCCCCCAACAGTGAGGCCTGTATGAGCTCTCAGAAAGCACCAACAGGGTGCAGGGTACAGGAATGAGCCCGGTGAGAGTGGGCGGGCGCTGCCCCAGGGTGCGGCGGGGGGGTCCCGGAGGCAGCTCCTCTTTGGCGTCTTCAGAATCCCTTCCAGCTCGTAGTCTACTTTGTCATTTTATCATTAAAAAACTCTGCCTAGGACTGATCACTCAAATGGAAAATTATGGCACACCTTACTAAAATGAGTGACCACCCCAGGAAGAAGCACCCACTTTTTGAAGGACGGCCCACCACTTCTGTGGGTGCTCTTCCCACCCAACTAGGATACCTCAGGTATCCAAGAAAGGTGGCCCCAAAGCTAGAACTGGGGTTCACTCCCCAAAGCACAGCCCTGTCTTCTTCTAAAATGCCACCAGGTTGTCCCACACAATGACAAACCCTGGAAAGCTCCCTGAAACGAAACATCGGCGTGTCACCTGCTGTGCTCCACTCAAACCCACTACTCTTCCTCTGATCCATCGGGAAAACTCTTACTCTTCTTGCGACACCAAGCTGCACGGTCACCTCCTCAGGCAGAGCTTCGCACCCACTTTGTCCAGCAAAGACCAAGTACTATTCCCACCCCTGGTCTAGTACCTCCTACAAGGCTCCTTCCTGGCCTGTCTTCAGCCAGCAGACAGTGAGCCCATTGGTCAGATCAGATCATCTTCCTTTGAACCCCAGCACTTGGTGACATTTGATCCACATAGACTCAGGAAAATGTGAGATCGCTGTCAAATTCAGAGCTACATGACCAGATTTCTTGGGGAGGCCATTCTCTGAGACTTTGGGTTTCAGTTTCCTCATTAGTAGAGCTTTGGTCTTGCCTACCTACCCACAATCTATTTTATCCTTTCAACCCTCACGGAGCATTTTCCACCTCAGCTGGAACTGGGTCTTGGGCCAAAAAAACATAGGATCAGGTAAGACTATAGCTCTTGGCCTGGGGCAGAGCTTTACCCCATTTACAGTTGCTCATCTTTCTAGGAAGATGGAATTATAAACCTCAGGTGAAATCCTTGGAATGCCAATGACTTTGCAGGCACTGAGCTAAGTGCTGTCCATGAAACGGCTTATTTCAGAAATCAGGAAACATTTTCTGCAAAAGGCCAAAGTAAATTTCTTCAGCTCCACAGGCCATAGGGTCTCTGTGGCAACGACTCAGGGCAAAAGCAGCCACAGATGATGGGCATGCCATTGGGCATGGCTGTATTCCATAAAACTCCATTTACAAAAACAGGTCTCAACTGGATTTGGCTCCCTGATTCAGTATGCTGAGACCCTGTGTTGTTTTACCTAATCCCCATTCTACAGAAGGAAAGCTGAAGCTTGGAAAGGTAAAGGCACCACTCAAGATCATATAGCTAAGGAGACACAAACCAGTTTTGAGCCCAGGCAGTCTGACCTGAGAATCTAAACTATAAAGTATCCTCTCCACTCCCTACAAAAACGGATGTGCACACAAAACCTTGCACATGATTTCTTAGGGTTCACTCCCCTGACCACCGCAGAGACCCTGGCTATGAAAAATCACTTGTTTAAAACAGGGTTTAACTGGGAACGTTCGGGGCAGGTCATTCTCTGGGGAACCATCATGGACACTGTAGGGGGTGGAGCAGCACCCCTGAACCCCCAACCACTTGATGCCAGGAGCACCCCAGTTGTGACAACCAAAAATGTCCCCATCACCCAGTACTATGGGGGGAGGACACAAAAATCACTGGCCTAGGAAGAGGAAAAATAGACTAAACAAACAAGCAAAGATAGATGAAAGAAACAGGAGCATCATGCAGGGACGCACGCTGGTCACCGAGTTCTAACACCTAATGACAAAATTAGTTATTCTCTAGTGAGCGCTTAACAAGTACCGGGAACCTGATCAAGGAACGTTCCCACACAAACTCCAGGAGGCATATACTTCTGCGGTCCCCACTGAAAAAGAAAAATGCTGCTCAGAGAGGGAAAGCAACTTGTCCAACCTTACACAGCCAGAGAGAGGTGGTGCAGCTGGTTCTCAAGCCCGGATTTCTCCCGCCTCTAGCACAATATGCAGAAGACCCTAAGTGTGAAATAAGACTAATTGCTGGCCCCTTTGAGCTGGGACCTGTCGTTTGAACTCTCCCCAATCCCCGGCCCCCGAGGCAGGGACTTGAACAATGCACGTTTTACAGAGGAGAAAAGTGAGACTCTATTAAGTCAAGAGGCTGGCCAAGGTCACCCACCTGGAGAACAGCGGCGCTGACACAGGAGCCCCGACCTGAGCCCCACAAACAGGGGTCCCTCATTTAAAAGGACCGTGCTCCAGACAGCAGCGGACACTCAGCAAGCGATCACTACGTGTGGGGCGTTTTTACTTCTCGTTTTCTACCCGCGTATCTGCGAACCAGCATTTCTCAGCCCTGAGATCCAGGAGCCGGCAAGAGCCAGTCAGACGACCGCCAGTCGATGCCCGGCCTCAGTTTCCCTTCCGCACCGCCCACTTACAGCACCCGGCGAACCACGAGGCGACCCCAGCCCCAGACCGACCTCCCTTACGGGCCCCGGAGCTCCGGAAACACCGAGACGCGGAACTGAAGCCAATCTAGCTTAACGACAAGCCCCCAGCTCAACGACAAGCCCCCAACTCACCTCTCAGGTGCCCCAACCCCGACCCACCGACGGCTGCGCCTGCGCACCGCGGCGCCGCCAGGCCCCGCCTTCCGCTCGGAACGCTTGCGCGAAAGGAACGGGCCCGTGTTGACCCTCATTCTGCGCAGGCGTGTCAATTGTGTAGGCCGGAGCGGGGGAAGTGACGCAATTTAGAAGCGGGAAGAAGGTGGTCGTTAGGGAAACTGACCTTTGCGACCAAATGAAGGCCGGAAATTAGCACTGACTTGTCCTCCAGATCTAGAGAGAAAATGGAGCGGTGCATGGTGGGACAGTGGCGGACTCCTGCGGGTAGGCGGAGACTGTCACGTGTTGCCGAGATGGCCACGTGGAGCAACTGCGTTTAGGTCACTGGCATTATATGAATACCAGTAACTGCTATTCACTATCTTTGTTCATTTATTCCCCCACCCACCCACTCACCCACAAATGCATTCTTTCATTCATTCAATCCATAAGACGTAAAGGAATACAGAAATTGTTCACAGCAGGTACGTAGTAGTCAACAAGTATTTATTACAAGCTAACTATAAAGATCAGCGAAGTGTACTCATTTCTTTATAGTGGGATAGACGAATTAAAAATACTAAACTATCATACAGTGCACGTAACTCATGTACTAAACACGAAAATATCAAAGTACATAAATCATGCATTTCACTGAATGGCAAGCGTTATGAAGAAAAAATGGGGTGTTGTGATTGGGGAGGTAGGTTGGCTGGGGTGGTTGGGGAGAATCTCTTTTTAAATGTGCATTTAGAAGGTAAGGAAAAACACTCCAGGTACAGAGAAGTGTGAGAATGAAGACTAAAATAGAATTAAGCTCGGTGTGCTTAATAGTGAGTGACGAGAAATTCCCTAGGATGGCTCAGAACTGCCCACCACTAGTGTTAAAGTTGCCAAAAGTGTTCTTTCGGTTCACCTCTATCTTATTTAAAACGCATGTACGCTTAACACCTTGGAGTATTTTCTCTTAGAGAAATAAAAGGATTTTTTTCAAGTTTAATTCTAGTACATTTTTCTCTCTGAGTGCCCTAGTTCAAGATTTTGTTGTTTATTTTAACCGACAATAGATATATAAGTCAGGTTACTACACTAAACCAAAATAACTATTGCAATTTGAAATTCTGGATCTGTCGTTCATTGAGGCTTTCTCAATGATACGTAATTGTTTTTTTTTTTCCTGTAAAGTAGAAAAGAAGCAGTTACCAATTAATACAGGGACTAGAAGCCCAGGCGAAGTACTGAGCAGAGAACCGCAAATATTTAGAGGCTTAGAAGTGCCAGAGCGCACTGTGATGACGGTCTCTGAATTTCTGTCTCTCGGTTTGTCTCTCGCTTGCAGCTGACAGCCAATGACCAGCAGGGAGGGTTGCGGAGCGCGTGCGCAGAGTGTGGTTGGAAAGGACACAGTGCTGCTGGGGCGCGCGTGCGCCTACTCCCGGCGTAAGCACCCTCCCAGCGTTCAGTGGGCGCGCGGGCGGTGGGCACCTTAGTCTCTTACGCGGTGTACACCGAACGGACCGAGGTGTCTGGCCGCGGAGGCTGAGGCGGCCCCACGCGGACCAGGTGGAAAGAGAGACCGCACGTGCACACCCTCCTGTCATGAAGACGCCTGCAGGTACCGGCAACCCCTCGGTGCGGTCCCGCTATAGAGATCCGGGCGCCCCCTGAACCCTCGTGCCTTCGGGGGTCACGACTTGGGCCTAAGCGGGACGAAGTGACCCTCGAGTAACCGGATGGGTGGTATTCCTGGGGTGGTATTGGAGAGTCCAGAACCTCGTCCGCTCGGTGGCAGAATGAATGAACGAACCAATTTTTCTAGTGTTTCACTCATTCAGCCAACACCATGTCCCTTCTAAGGACGGGTCGGGCCCTGGGGTGGATTCTGAGAGAGACCCTGAGCTGTAGATGGGGTTCCAGAGCCGGAGACAGATATTCAGAGAGTAGAAGAAGCGAGGACTTTAGAGAACGGTCATTGCTGGGGCTGATGGCGCTTTTATTAGAGATGGCAGTCCTGGAGGGCTTCTGGGAGGCGGTGGACTCGATGAGGAGAAACCCCTGTCCTGCTAAGAACTAGGGGAGGAGCGTCCCAGTTGGCAGTAACCGTGAGGGCAAAAGCCAAGAGGCAAGAGCACGGGTATCGTGTTTAAAGAGTAATAAAGTCATTTTGGCTAGATCACAGGTTTAAAGTGCAAATGGGCATTATAGAAGGGTTTTCATTAGGGAAGCGACATAACTTTGTTAAGTGTATGTTAGAAAATCGCCCAGGTTGTTGTGTGGTGCCTCCTGAAATTTTCCCTTGGCGGCCTCTCCTTCCCAGTTCTTTCTCCAGCCCATTGAGATGATGATAATTGTATTAATGATAATAATTACAAATAGGGCTATGAAGGACTCAGGAAGGCAGAGAGTGTTGTCTGCCTTGTTTGCCGCAGGATTGACTGTTAGCTTCAGAACCTGGCACATAGGTGATAATCAATAAATATTTACAGAATGAACGCATCTGCTCAGATTTTTCAAATCTTAGCTTCTCCAGGAGATTTTTCTGACACTTCCAGCTCAAGCAGATGTCCTACCTTTCCTGAGCTCTTGGAGCCCTTCTTTACCACCGATTTTAATACAGACCTACAATCCCTTTTTAACAATTCTGAAATCAAAAATATTCTGCAAACAGATTTTCCCTAAGTTTGCAGCAGTCTTTTGGCCAGAAAATCTGACCTGGGCTGATTTAAAAGCTTTTCTTTTTCCCTCTAAGTGTAATACCAGTGGTCCTCAGCTGGGATGATTGTGCCACCCCAGGGGACCTTGGGTGATGTCTGGGGACATCTGTAGTTGTCATGACTGGGGATACTCCTGGAATAGAGTAGGTGAGGGGCCAGGGATGCTGATTAGAACCCTAGAGTGCCCAGGACGCCCCTCCCCTCCATGACCCCACCGCCAATGTTGATAGTGCTGTTCAAAAGCCCTACTCCAAAGACATCAAACACAGGTCTGAGCCAGCAGCACCCTGCAGGGATTCCTAGTGTTCACAAGGGGAGTGCGGGACCACTTTGGCCATGTGTAAATCCTGGCTGGCCAGACGGAGAAAATGAGGCACAGCTAGGTGTTTCCTGGAGCGACCCCTTCTTGTTCATTACACATTCCACACCTTCTCTGTTCTCTTACTGAATCAGTAATTTGAAACAGGTATAGTCATTCTAGACCTACAGATGACATAGGAATGCCGTGGCGGGGCATCTCTGAGAGAAAAATGCGGAAAGGAAGACTGGCGGGGAGGGGGCTCAGGGCAGAGAGGAAAACCTGCAAGAAGGCCGGGGAGCCTGACAAAGGCCAGTGTGGCTGGGCACAGAGCAGTTGGCAAAACCAGCTGACCAAACCTGCCGTACAGGATCCAGGAGAATCCGGACAATGTAGATCAGGGGTCAGCATCTGCTCTGTAAGGACACACACGGTTTAGGCTTGGCTGCCACGCACCACCTCTCATATGAAGTCACTTTTAGCTCATGGGCTCTATAAAAACAGTCAGGTGTAGATGCTGATGAAAGGTTTGAACTTGAATCTGGGGTACAGGGTGGAGCCCTGGGAAGGGGACAGGAAGACCTGACAACCAGATGAGCAGATTAACAACGGTGCTGTGAGTTCAGTATAGCAGTTCACAGAATGGGAGTGGAATCAGACTGCAGGCGTGAACCCTACCTTCGCCATTGGTTGGCTGTGGGATCATTGTGGCGGGAGACTCGAATTCTCCAGATCTCAGGATTCCCATCCATAAAACAGGCAAATGGGATGCAAAGTACAGTACTGTGTGAGAATTCAGAGAGGGAAGAGCACAAACCATCGTACACTCTGAATCTCCCACGAGAGGTGTTGAGTGACTGCTATTAGTACAGACCACAGTCTCTTATCCAAAAGATCTCAGGGCTAGGGATGTTTAAATAATCAGAATGTCCCCCCTATTTTAGAAAGGTATTGCAGTACAAATGGCACATATTCATGCAGGGAGGTTGGGAGTTGCATCCTATAATGAAGCTATTCTTTGAATGAAATACATGTGTACACCAAATGTCCCCCTCCTCGCTATTGACTTTTGGGGCTGAGTCACTCTCTGTGGAGTGCCATCCTGGGCACCCTGGGGTGTTGAGCAGCATCCCTGGTCCCCACCCACTAGATGCAGTGGCATTACATCTCAGTCCTGATGACCACAAATATCCCCAGACTTCATTCTTTGTCTCCTGGGGAGCAGAATCGCCTTCAGAGGACTAAGCAGCCTGTGCATCCCCACAAAGCCCTTGAACATTGCTCATGTGCAGAGGGATACATGGTCCTCCCCTATCCCTCTGCACCCCTCTCCCATCATTTACTCTGACCCTAATTCTGGATGTCAAGCAGACATTTGGTGTGGGGTTTTGTCCTCTGTGCAGCCTGTGCAGGAGATGCCCTGGGCACAGCAGCCCCCTGCTCCGTGGTGAATTACCTGAGATGGGACCTGAGCGCCCAACAAATAGTGGAGCTCACGGCGGAGCTCATGGAGCAGACCAAGCACGTGTATGACCAGGTGGGCTCCCAGAAGTTTGAGGACGTGTCCTATGAGAATACACTTAAGGCGCTGGCTGACGTGGAGGTGTCCTACACTGGTAAGTCCAGGTCAGGATCTGGGCATGGAGTTCCTGAACCCTGACCCTGAGGTGGCACCACTCATCCCCTGGGGTTGTGGTGGGTAAAGGCATCCAGCAGGTGTGGCCCATTCCCTTGTGTGCCCTGCTCCACTTGGCCACTGGCACGATAGGTCGTCACCTGGTTTCTGAGAGCCAGCTCAGGTGCCTGCCGTGAAACTGGAGCCCTTCTCACCCCTTTTCTAGTCCCGGGGGATATTTGTTTTCTTCTCTCTGAGAACTGAACTTGGCCCCCTTGCGTTTCTGCTCCCTGAGGCCTCCCCTGCACTTTGAGTAACCTGATGCCATCCCCTAGCTGGCTCCTTCTCTCCTCCTTGGGGGTCTGTCTGCTTCCTTTGGGAGGAGTGAGGTGTTCAATTTAATAGATAACAACATCTGTCTCCTGGAGGCCCCCCCTCTGTATAGGATGACGGCGTGACGACAAGAGGTCAAGGGAAGTCTCAAAGTGGAGCATCCTGAGCCAAGAAACTCCCTGACCCCAGATCTCTAGGAAGAGTCGTTTTCTTGGGAGCCGTCGAGAATCCCTGCTGCGGGATTCTCACTTGTTCCTGAGGCCGCACCATGTGAGCTCTGCTGGTGTTGAAGGGCGGGCCAGGAGCTGAAGGCCTGCAGGCTGGGCTCTGTGTCCTGTCTCTGCCTCCTCTTCCTTACTTTGGGCAGACAGGCCTCAGTTTACCCCTCTTCTTTCTCACAGGAGGCACTCGAAGGTCCTGGGATGCTAATTCCCACTTATCTAGCATCATTCCACCCCCAGCCTTGCTCAGTAGCCTGGGTGATTTTAAGGAAAACTACAATTGACTTGTGGCGCTCCTCTGGGCCAGTCCTTCAGGGCCTTTTCACTGCTCTTGGGGTGGAGGCCAGAGTCCTGGGTGTGGTCTTCAGTGTCCTGCACTGTCAGCCCTCCTCACCCTCCTAGGCTGCCTGCCCGGCCACACGGCCTTGCACTTGCTCACTGCCTCCCCTCTTGGCCTGAGGTTCTTACCTTCTGCTTTGCTGGATGTCAGACTGCTCTGTGATCACAGGAGCCCCTTCCCTGGGCCCCTCTTCCTGCGCCAGCTGCCCAGATTAATCCCTTACTCTGCACTGTTTTCATGTCACATTGGTGCATGTCATTCTGCAGACCGCAAGCCTAGAGGCTGGTTCTGTCCTTCTCACTGTTCTCTTTGGGCAGCCAGCATCTGGCCCACCCAGAACCTCACTGTTTAACACAAGTCAACTGAGCAGGTCAGTCCTTGTCGCCTTTGGAGGTCTCCATGGTGCAGCGAGCTGCACCCAGACCCGGGACATTTCTAAGGCCCACAGCCATGGAAACGACCAAGCTGTGATTTGAATTTAGGCTCCCCAATGCAAAGTGCGTGCTTTTTTTTAACTGTTCTTTTGAGATATAATTTACATACCATGTAATTCACCCATTTACAGCATACATTTTAGTGTATGCTAAAGTGGTTTTAGTGTATTTGCAATGTTGTTCAACTTTCACCACTATCTAATTTTAGAATATTTTTGTCACCCCCAAAAGAAGTCCCTTCCCCTCTCCTAGCAACTGTAAATCCACTTTCTGTCTCTGGATGTGCCTGTTCTGGACATTTCACATAAATGGAATCGCACACGGTGTGGCCTTTTGTGTCTGGCGTCTCTCACTGAACATCGTGTATTCAAGGTTCATCCACGTTGTAGTGAGTGTTGGTGCTTCACTCCTTTTCATGACTGAGTAGTATTCCCTGTGTGGTTGAACTGTGTTTGTGTATCCACCCATCTGTCAGTGGGCACTTGGGTTATTTCCGCTATTCAGTTAGGACAGTCCTGCTGCTGGGAGCAGGTGTGCACAGGTTTCTGTGTGGCATGTGTTTCCATTTCTTGTGGGTAGACACGCAGGCATGGAATTGCTGGGTCATGTGAGTCTGTTCAAACTCTGCTCTTATAGTCACCCATTCATTCTTCCTGTATGTTAAAAATTGTTTGTGAATTTAAAAGAGAGCCAGCAGCAGCCATGGAGTCCCTTCAGCCTCTCCTGGTTTTGTCACACTTCTCTGTTCAGTCTTCTTTGCCTCGGAGAGTCCTGAGCTAACTCTGGTTCTGTTTGGACTGTGAGGTCCCTGAGGCCACGAGTGATAGTCAGTTTTCTTTCCCGGTGCCCAGCCCGGGGCCAGGTGTGGAGAATGTTTACTGAGCAAATCGACAAACAGGGATGAGTTCTGTGCTTGGAGCCTGAGGTCAGTGTCCACTTTGGGCCCATTTTCATAGTTGTCCCCTTGTCTCCCTGTTTCAGTTCAGCGCAATATCCTTGACTTCCCCCAGCATGTTTCTCCATCGAAGGACATTCGGACAGCCAGCACAGAGGCGGACAAGAAGCTGTCTGAGTTTGACGTGGAGATGAGCATGAGGCAGGATGTGTACCAGAGGATCGTCTGGCTGCAGGTGGGGGCTGTGAGGACATGGAGCTGGGGGCGTGGGAGGTGAAAGCTGAGGGCGGGGCTGTCTCTCCAGGGGAGCCTGTGGGCTGACACCTTTTCCGACTGGACCATTTTGTGCCCCAGACTTTAAAAGGCAGAAAACGCAAAATAATTCTGGGGGTGGATGGTGGGGATGGCGCACAGCAGTGTGAATGGACTTAATGCTGCTGAGCTGTGCACTTGAAAGTGGTAAAGGTGGTAGGTAAATTTTATGTCTATTTTACCACAATTTTTAAAAACCATGTTAAAAAATGACAAAAACAGCCTTGGCCAAGTGGCTGTTTTTTGGAGTGTTGTCCCATAGATCAAAAGGCTGCAGGTTCGATTCCCCATCATGGCACATACCCAGCCAGGTTGCAGGTTTCATCCCCAGCTGGGGTGTGTACGAGAAGGCAACCGATCGATATTTCTCTCTCACATCAATGCTTCAGTCTCTCCCTAAAAAACAAAAAAAGTCTTCGGGTGAGGATAAAAAAAGAAAAAATGACAAGGACAAATGGAGAGGAGCAAGAAAAACCAGTATGGAAAGCCTAGGACTCCTTTTGCGTCTCCTGCGTCCACCACGGCATCTCACTTGCCCGACCCTGTTGGACGCTGCTCAGAAATAATATCCTGCCTCCCTCGTGAGGGGAGCCGGGTCGAGTGACATGCTGGGTGACACAGCACAGAGTGGGTTCCACCTCCAGCTGGCGCTCTTCTCAGCAGGAGGGGAGCCTTTGCTGCTGAAGATGGAGGGCTTGCGGGTGACTGGAAATGCCCCTCGTGCTGCTGGTTCACTCCCGCAAATGTGCCAGCGTGTCGGCCTCGGGGTCAGGAAGATGCTCCCGTGTGCTTCGGTGCATGTGCAGGCACAGACCTGGGGCAGCACAAGCCGTGCTGTTTTTCAGCATTGAAATTCTTGTTGAGATAATTGTAGGTTCACATACAGTTTTGAGAAATGATTCAAAGAGGTCTCCTCTACACTTCGTCTGATTTCCCCCCATGTAATGTTTTGCGGAACCAAAGTCACCTCACAAGCAGGGTACTGCCCGCACACCTTATTCCTGCAGAGTGCTCATTTGCTTCAAACCCTCTGGGCAGCCTGTGCTGCGCCAGGAAGTGAGCATCTGGGTGTAGATTCCGTGTGGGTCTAGGGCTTTATTCTCTGGGATAATGCCCAGGAGGGCAGCTGCTGAGTCATAGGGTCGTTGGATATTTGTCTTTTCAAGAAACCACCGAACTGCTTTCCAGAGTGGCTGCACCGTGTCACCTTCCCTCAGCAGTGTCCCAGTGAGCCGGTCTCTCCGCTGCCTCCCAGCCTTTGGCACTGTCACGATTCTTTACTGCCAACAGAACTTTGCCTTTCTTTTTCTAGGAAAAAGTTCAGAAGGACTCTCTGAGGCCAGAGGCAGCGCGGTACCTGGAGCGACTGATTAAGCTGGGCCGGAGGAACGGGCTCCACCTGCCGGAGGAGACTCAGGAAGTGAGTGAGGGGCCTTGGGGATGGGGTAGCAGGCTTGTGCCTTCCTGCACCCACCTGAGGGCCCAGCCTCTGCCCTGATGCCAGTTTTCTGCTACCTGAACTCTGGTGGGAGTTTTGTCTAGAGCAGCTCTCTCTCGGAACCCACTCTGCTCTTAGTTCTCCAGGGGCGTGTGGGGCTTCCCCAGGGTCATGGGGCTTCCTCACTGAAGGAGGGCGTGCAGGCCTCATCGGGCACCTAACTGCATTCAGTCATCCCCAGGACTTTGGTGTGATGGTGTTAAGGAAAAACTCAGTCCTCTGTGTCTCCGCCCTCCTTAGTACAGTGCTACATCACTGCCTCCCTTCCGAAACCAGATGTCTGGGGATCCCACATGAAGGAACTTTTTTCTCTTTTTGTAAAGATTTTACTTATTTTTATTTTTAGAAAGAGGGAAGGGAGGGATAAAGAGAGGGAGAGAAGCATCAATGTGCAAGAGAAGCATTGATCAGTTGCCTCTTGCCCCCAACTGAGGACCTGGGTTGCAACCCAGGCATGTGTGCTGACCTTGACTGGGAATCGAACCAGTGACCTTTCAGTTCACAGGCTGGTGCTCAGTCCACTAAGCCACACCAGCCAGGGCATGTGAAGAAACTTGCTGACACTGGCTGGGTGTCCTGCACTTTAACTCCATTGTTCTGACACTGTCTTCCTAGAAAGGGCATCGGATTCCCCAGGTTCAGGGCTCAGCCCCACAGGACTGCCCCTATTTCAGACTCCAGTCTTAAGTCCAAGTTTGTTATTTGTGTTATAAATTGGAGGTTCCTAAGATCCCCTCCTTAGATTTGATTAATTTGTTAAAGCAACTTATAGAAATCCAAGAAACACGTTACTTACTAGATCACTGGTTTAGTGTGTTGGGTTGGCCAAAACGTTTGTTTTGTTTTTTCCATATGATGGATGGCTCTAGTAGTACTTAGTTGTCTTTAACTTCATTTGAAACAATTTTGTTAGATTATATTGTGATAGCTGTCATATCAGCATGAGTTAAAAAAACAAAGCAAAACACCAAAACTGGTGAATTTTTTGAAGCCATTTTAATATTGAAAATGGAAGAAAATGAGCAGCATTGTCAGTGTATTCTTTATTTCTTTTTTAAAAAATATTTTTAAGTATTTTATTTATTTATTTATAGAGAAAGGGTAAAGGAGAGAAACATCAATGTGTGGCTGCCTCTCGTGCCCCTTGCTGGGGACCTGGCCCACAACCCAGGCATGTGCCCTGACTGGGAATCGAACCAGCAACACCCTGGTTCACAGGCCTGTGCTCAATCCACTGAACCACCCCAGCCAGGGCTATTCTTTATTTCAAGAAAGGTAAAAACACAACTGAAACACAAAGATTTGTGCAGTGTCTGGAGAAGGTTCTGTAACTGATAGAACGTGTCAAAAGTGGTTCACGAAGTTTCTTGGTACTTTTGACATTTTGGCAAAATCTTTGCTGTGGGGCTTCTCATGCATTGGAAGATGTTTAGCAGCACCCCAGGCCTCTACCCACTAGAAGACAATAGTGGGAGATAGCCAACATACTAAGAATATCCAAATCAATAAAGTTGCTGGTGAAATAAAAAATGTCTTATTTTATGGAAAAAACTAAATGGACTTTTTGGCAAGGCCACACACGACTCAGGAACAGCAGCCAGAAGAGATGCACGGGCTGAGGTGCAGGCAGGGGGCTCGGAGCGCCCATGCCCTCCCACAGTGCTTTCCTGTCTCCACGTCTACGTGTGTTCACCCACCCTGGAAGCTCTCTGAGCCCGGTCCTTTTGTGAGGTTTCATTACACAAACTCAGCTGATTAAATCACTGGCCCTTTGGGTCTGATTTCAACCTCCAGCCGTCAGCCCCTCTCCCCACCCAAAAGGTGGAGAATGGGGTGGAACTAAAAGGTCGGCCCTGTGGTTTTGGGTTTTCTGAAAGTGGGCTTGTTGACATAAGCTCAGATGTGGTTGCAAGGGGCTCCTGTTGCTTTTGTCCCCCTGAAAGTTTTTCACTCAGCAAATTCCAAGGGTTTTAGGAACGGGGTTAAGTCAAAAACACACGTTTCTCATTGTGTCAAAATACCACAGGAGACAGGTGTCCCCTGTCTTCCAGCTGGGAGGGTGGCACCTGCTTCTGTCCGGTGGCTGGTAAGTGCGGTGTCTGCTTTCACACTTGTTCCCTCCTCTTCGCCTGCGCCAGGCAGCCCCAGGGTTTCCACCTGACACCCTGGGCCCAGGCACTTCTTTGTGCCCCGTGTCACTCCCTTACCCAGACGGGTCGATTTTTAACTGTTTAAGAACCAGATGGCCCCGAACGTTGAAGTCTGTTAGATGCCGAAAGCTCAGGCTACAGATTCTGGGGGCAGTTCCTCAGTAGGAGGGTCCAGAAGGCCCTTGGCCAGGGACCCATACCGATGAGGATGCCTCTTGAGTCCCCAGATCACGAGGTTGCTCAGCACAGCAGACAGGTGTTTGCCCCCCAAACCTCTGTTTTTCCTACCTCACCTGCCTCTTCTGTGATGGGGAGCCTTAACCCTGAGGGGATCTTAACAGCGGTGCCTCCCTTCTCTCAAGGCTCTTCTCTCCTTCAGAAAATCAAAGGCATCAAGAAGAAGCTGAGTCTCCTGTGCATTGACTTCAATAAGAACCTGAACGAGGACACGACCTTCCTGCCCTTCACAAGAGAGGAGCTGGGTGCGTGGGGGGCTGGGCTGGGAAGGTAGCCACATTGACAGCCAGTCTCAGGGGCATGGTCTTGGGGAGACCCTGCAGGGCCACAGCCTCCTCCTTCAGAGGTCGAGGCATTTGTTTGGGTTTTTTCACTTGGAGCGCTGGGTGTTTGGGACCTTAAGGTTCTGGGTCCCTCCTTAGAGGGGGCCGTGCTCTGTGTGTTGGGATTCTGACCCCGGAGGGCGTCCTGAGGCAGTGGGAGCGCCAGGTGAGCAGTCTCAGCCTTGCTGCTGAGTCAGCTGGGTTATCCCCTCTGAGGTCACACCCCGTGCCTCTTTATTGTTTTTATTTCCCAAAATCCTTCGAAGTGTTCAAGGGGATGAACTGAATCAGTAGTTTCTAAGCCTGGCTGTACACAGGAATTTTGCAGGGTTGGAGCTTAGGCATCCTTTCTAGTTTTTACTATTTTCCCTACTTCTCTTTCCCTGGACGGTTTGTTGTGTAAAGTTTCACACCTACGGGAAAGTTGCAGAACGGTGCCTTGGAGAGCCCTTGCGTGCTTCACCCAGCCTCACCCCCTGCTGGTGCTTTGCTTCCCTGCCTCCTCTGTCCATGTTTATATGCACACTGTTTCCGAACTTCTGACAGTCACTCGTCGGCTTGTGGCACTTCAGCAGGAACAGGGACGTTCTCCTGCATCAGAGGTGCAGACCCCACACTCGGGACAGAACATCGAGCTGTGTCCTCGAGGGTGCGGGCAGGTTTCCCACGTCGGCCCTCCCCGCGGCGTTCTCTCTCTCCCAACCGGGATCTGCTTAGTCTCTATGTATCATCGGGCTCCTTTCCTGTTGAACAGTTCCTCAGCCTTTTGCACATTTTTTCCCTCTTTTCCAACACTGCCAGTTTTGAAAACTCCAGGCCAGTGGCTGTGCCACCTGCCACCTGTGAGAGGCTCCGAGCAGGCCGTGTGTCCTAACCAGTGGTGTGTAGTGCAGTGTGTGTGGAGTCATGTCACGTGAGATCTGGCTGTGAGTCCGGCAGCTTTTGCCTTGGAGGTGGCAGGATGCAGGGCCCTCACTGAAGGCGGCTACACCACAGAGACCCATGAACATGCATCTTCTAGAACAAGTGCTTACAGACTGATCACAGCTGCGTTCTGCTGCCCCTCATTCCCGTTCAGCCCCCACTGTGTCCTGGCAGCAAGTCCCACCACGTGGCTCCTGACGTTTAAGGATGGCCACCATGTTTCCTGACCAAAGGGGAACCCAGGGCTCTGGAATTCAGCCAAGGAACCTGCTGGTCCATGCTGTCCATGGGATTGCTTTGCTATCTGTCCAGCCTTAGGGCCTGGCTTGTCGGACTGGCCTCCCGTGTGGGCAGCTTCACTCTCCAGCATGTGGAGCGGATGATTGTGCGCCCTTCCTGACCTCAGACACCATGTCTTGCTGGGATGGGGGTGGTGGCAGTGGCTGGGACATGTGTGTCCAGCCTGGCAGGGTCTGGCCCTGTCTGCAGGCCTAGCTGAGCAAGATCGTGGCACTCGTTTATTTTTCTTTCGGTTGTAAAAGGGACACTTGGTGTTATTTTACAAAAATACAATGTATCTTTCTCTATGTACCCCTTTTCCCCTCCCTGAATCTTAATTACTTGATTAGGTGGCTGTCTGCCAGGTGTCACCATTGAAACACCAGTTTTCCCTTCATGATCAGTAATTTCTCAAGTGCAGCTCTGACGCCGCTGTTCATCACATTGCCACCCACCAGCTGTAGCGCCCAGGGAGACTCTGCACACACGTTAGTTGGTTTTCTCATAAACTAGAGCTTTCCCTTCCCCCCATTTATTTATTTTATTTTATTTAAGATTTTATTTATTTATTTGTAGAGAGAGGGGAAGGGAGGGAGAAAGAGAGGGAGAGAAACATCGATGGGAGATACATTGATTGGTTCCCTCTCCTACGTGCCGCAACTGGGGATCAGACCCACAACCCAGGCACGTGCCCTGGGTTGGAACGGAGCCAACAGCCTTTCACTTTGCAGGACAACGCCCAACCAAGTGAGCTACACTGGTCGGCCCCGCATTTACGTATTAATTTATCTGGTCAGTGAGGACTATCAGTCCTGTTTTACTCTCTGGATTATAGTCTATTGCTGTCGTTATTTACAGTGATGCTCAGACTGTCCAGTTTGACCTCAAGGGAGTGATTCGGGCCTGTCATGTCTGTGTTTGTCTCTGAGTGCCTTTTGACATGGGATCTTCTAGGCTAGTTCCCTCCCTTCCCCACAAGGGGGAAGCCCTGGCGCACAGTCCAAGGGCAGTGTACCTAGATCTCTGTCATGGGAAGGTGGGTCAGGAGCTGGGGCCAGGTGGGAGACTGTTACAGCAGTGCTGGCCGCTGGGACGGGGGTGCTGTCCACTGGGGTGTGGTCAGGGTTGCTGGGTAGGTTCTGTTCATGGTGGTGCCATTTACTGAGAAAGGGCACAGGAGGAGAATGTAGCCCCAGGAAGCCCATCCTGTCCAAGAGTCCGGCTGACTGTAGCTTTTCCTTCCCAAGGGAGTCTTGATGCAAATGGTAACAGATTTCCGAGGTGGGCAGGTTCTGGACATCTTTCCTTCAGGACTCAGGGCAGAAGCCAGGAACACAGTGTGGAGGGAAGGCCAGGCCTGGTGCTCCCTGTCAGCTCCTGCTCCTAGCCCACGCCTCCCACCTTGTATGTGCGCTGGTCTTTAAAAGCCCCCCTAATTTGGTTCATAGGAGGGCTTCCTGAAGACTTTTTGAACTCTCTGGAAAAGACTGAGGATGGGAAATTCAAAGTCACCCTCAAGTACCCTCACTATTTTCCTCTCCTGAAGAAATGCCACGTACCCGAGACCAGAAGGAAGGTGGAGGAGGCCTTCAACTGTCGGTGCAAGGAGGTGAGAAGGCGGTGCCAGGGTCTGGCTTCAGGGATCCGCCTGTGGGGTCTGTCTGCGAAACAGCCTCATCTGGAGCTTGGAAGTGCCGTGCCATGCCTGTCTGCTCAGTGCTGGTGTGAGTCGCCTCAGTGGCTGTGCCTGCAAAGAGTCGCCCAGTGTCTACTGGGCTAGGTCTAGTGACCAAGGGTATGCTCAGTGAGCTTGGTGGCTCGATCACCTCATTGGGTCTGGCTCTGTCCCTGGGACCACGCAGAGCAGGGGTCAGAGCCTCTGTCCCAAGCTCATTGCTTCTGTCATGCATCTGCTCCACATAAATCCCGGCACCCTGTCTCCTTCTGCTGTGTCCCCCGCCCCAGCCTCACATCGCTCTTCTGTTGCCCGGACCTGAGCTCGGGTTTGCCCCCCGCTGTTCGGCAGCTTGTGTGGGGCCCGGGCCTCTGGCCATGGCCCTGGGCGCAGCCTCGGTACTCAGATGTCCATTCCCACAAGGGCACTTGTGTTTGTGTCCGTACCCCAATGTGGTCTCTGAGTGACTCCTGTTTAGCCTTAAGCAGATAGGGGTGTTGGGACGGGTCCCCTTCATCCTCCCTGCGACACCACTGGTGCTCACGTGGCTGGTGGAGAGGAGCCACAGGCTGGAGGTCACAGGATAACAGGAAATGCATGTGGTAAAGCCTGTGTTCTCCACTTTTTGGGATTGAAGACCACTTTGGTGTGAAGATAACTTGGGGTTTGCACTGCAGAATCTGAGATGTAGCCCTAGCAGAGGCAGCACTCCCAGCGGGGGCCATTGGCGGCCTGCAGACTTGGGACTGCCTTGTCCCAGAGCCGGGAGTTACAGCTCTGAGGGGGATGTGCTGCTCTCTGCAGCCGGCAGTAACTTTAGTGTCAAGAGCTCAAGCTGCATGCTCTTTGGCTGCTCAGGACTGGATAAGGGTTGGCATCCCCTTGTCTTCACTCCCATCCTGGCCGCTGGACTTGACCCAACAGGCAGAACAGGGGGGCGGGCAGAGTTCCAGGTCCCATGGGACATGGCGTGCTAACTGGCACTGTTGGCCACCAGCCTTGAGTTCCCTCATGTGACTGCAAGCTGTCCACTCAACTTTGCAGTTGTAATTTGTTTTCCTGTGGCCTGATTGTGCCAGGGGATGTTATGTTCTGTCTCTCCTTGCAAACGAAACAGAAGATTTCATTTTGTGTTGGCCCCCATGAGCATGGTTGGTTGGCTCGATAGAGACTTGGTACCTTGAGCCCTAGGCCGGGCCGTTCCTGGCAGGGGCACCCGGTACACAGCGCCTTCCGGAGGCGATCCTAGAGAGTCCCAGCCCACACATTGCTCTTCACTCAGCTTCAGAACTCTTCATGGTTCACACGCTTTATTTTTGCAAAAAGGAGCCGGGGGCTTGTAGCTTATATGCCAGGACAGAACCAAGTATGCAGAGATCCGGGCCAAGGTCAGGACAGGGAAAGCAGACGTTCCAGAGCTGTGCTGGATGGGGGCCTGAGCAGCCCTGTGGCTGCCGAGATCTACCAAGGAAGCCAGATGCTGGCCCGGGAGCCCCACGTGGGGGAAGCGACATCCACAGGCCTGCTCACTTGTTGGTTCCAGGAGAACTGTGGCATCCTCAGGGAGCTGGTGACCCTGCGGGCCCAGAAGTCCAGCCTGCTGGGCTTCAGCACACATGCCGACTACGTCCTGGAGATGAACATGGCCAAAACCAGCCAGGCAGTGGCCACTTTCCTAGGTAACTGACCTTCCCCACCTCCTACGTGCTGTTCTTGACTGTGACGTGATGGTGCTTCTGAGAGCCCCCTTTTGTCCACCCTGAGGTGGGCGTCCCATTGCCTCCCCTGGCCCCTGTATTTGACCAGAGGGACCCTAATCTAACTGCTGAGGACTGGGTCCCGGGCAAGGCCTGCAGCTGGCCCAGCCCATCTGGGCGTGAGGCTCTGGACAAGCAGCTCAGGTGTGACTGCCATCTCCTCTTTGTGAAAACAAGACCAGTGACCCCTCCTGGAGCTGCTTTGGGGTGATGGGACACAGCCTCGGTCAGGCTTTGTCTCAGGCCGTCCTTTCCAGGGCCCAGGCAGCGGAGAAAGCCAAGGCCAGCGTGTTGGGGTTTGCCCCATGGGAGTGAGCATGGGCGGCTTTGGGGTGCCACTGCCAGGAGGTAGCCTTGCCTTTCCCCTCTGTGCCCCCAGATGAACTGGCCCAGAAGCTGAAGCCCCTTGGAGAGCAGGAGCGGGCGGTGATCCTGGAGCTGAAGAAGGCTGAGTGTGAGAAGCGGGGCCTAGACTTCGATGGGCGGATCAACGCCTGGGACATGCGCTACTACATGAACCAGGTGGAGGAGACATGCTACAGCGTGGACCAGAACCTGCTCAAGGAGTACTTCCCCATGCAGGTGGTCACTAGGGGGCTGCTGGGCATCTATGAGGAGCTGCTGGGGCTGACCTTTGACCTGGAGGAGCATGCCACTGTGTGGCACGAAGATGTGAAGCTATACTCAGTGAGGGACACGTCCTCAGGGACGGTCATCGGGAAGTTCTACCTGGACCTTTACCCAAGGTGCATGTGGGCTAGGGTTGCGGGCGGGGGCCAGGAGTGCTCATACTATTTGGGGACGTGGGTGCTCTTCCCTCTGCTGAGAGCCCTTTAGGGTGTCTAATTGCCTCAGCCGGCAGATGGGTCAGGGAGTGGCAGAAATGGGGACCAGCCTGGGGTCACTGCCCCTCTGGGCCAGTCAGCAAGAGGAGCAGACCCCCAGCCAGGCCTGACCCTGCCCCCTTTCCCCCAGGGAAGGCAAGTATGGGCATGCAGCCTGCTTTGGCTTGCAGCCAGGCTGCCTGCGGCCGGATGGGAGCCGCCAGATCGCCATCGCAGCCATGGTAGCCAACTTCACCAAGCCCACCCCAGACGCCCCCTCCCTGCTGCAGCACGATGAAGTGGAGACCTACTTCCACGAGTTCGGGCACGTGATGCACCAGCTCTGCTCTCAGGTGGGCACAGGGTGGAGGGGCTGGCTGGGGGGAGGGCAGGGGTGCCCCCATCTCGCCTGTCAGTTAGCGGGCCTGGAGGCAGGTTTCCCCATGTTGGATTCTTCAGGTGACATGACCGTGGCTATGGTAACACCCTCTTGTATCAGTTTCTATCACAAAGTCCCACAGGGGTGGCTTAAACAACGAAATGTGTGCTTCCCTGGTGCTAGAGGCTACAAGTCCGAGGTCAAGGTGTGGGCAGGGGTGGGTTTTCTGAAACCTCTCTCCTTGGTGTGTAGATGCTATCTTAAAAGACAGTTGTCATACTGGACTATAGGCCGCCCTAGTGATCTCATTGAATCACCTCTCAAAGATCCCATCTCCAAATATAGTCACATTCTGAGGTCCTAGGGGTCAGGACTCCCATATACAAATTTTGGGGGACACAGTTCAGTCCTTAACAGCTGTCAGAGGTATTAGATTAGTAAAGATAGATATAGATATAGATATAGATATAAATACAGATACAGATATAAAAACATGCTTAGCATGCCGCTCATGCAGGCCTCATCACCGCGAGCTCACATTAAGAAACACTGCATGGTCTGTGAAAGCCAGTGGTGGCAGCCCGAGCTCTGGCTGCGGGACAGACACCAAGCCCCACACTGGATTCAGCGAACACTCGCTGAGCCTGGTGCAGAGCTCGAGGGGTGCTGTGCTTTCTGGGTGGAGATATGGAGGCTTAGGAGGTTGAGGCAGCTTCCCCAGATAAGCCCTCAGTGGCAGCAACAGGACTCCCTGGTCTAGTGGCCAAGCCACAGGCCCCCAGCTACACGTGGGCGTTTGTCCTCTGGCCCCTCTCGCACATGGTCAGCCAGTTTTCCTGATAGCACAAGCGTGCTTAGGGGCCAAATGGGAGCGTGTGGGAACTGGGTACTTAGTGGTTTTTAGTTAATTAACCAAGCTGTGAGGCCGTCATCACTGTCCAGTTCTGGAACATTCCATCATCCCCAGAAGATCCTTTCTGCCCCTTAGCTGTCACTCCCCTCTCTGTCCACCCCCTCCCCAGTCCCTAACAACTACCGATCCACTCTCAGTCTCTGGATGTGCCTGCTCCAGACATGTCACCTACATGGAATCACACACTGGGTGGCCTTTGTGTCTGACTCCTCTCACTGAGCATCACGTGTTCAAGGTCCATCCACGCTGTAGCGAGTGTCAGAGCTTCACTCCTTTTCATGGTTGAGTGATATTCCATGTGTGGATGGACCACTTAGAAGTATGTTTTGATGAGAAGTTCTTTGACTTTGATTAAGTTTAGTCTATTAACTCTTTTCTTTCATAGTTCGCAGTTTTTTTGTGTGTGTTCTGTTGAAGACATTGTTTTCTAACCTAAGGCACTAATTTTTCGCTAATTTTTTAAAACGTTTTATAGTTTTAGCTCTTCATTTTAATCTGTCATTGATTGTGAATTAGATGTTGTCTGTGGGGTCAGGCAAGGGTCTCCCGCTCACTGCCGACAGCAACTCAGGGCACAGCCAGGGTCTGTACGGCGCCCGGGCTCTGGGCGCACCTAGCCACCCCCCCCACCACCCGTCAGTGCTGTGTGCATCCCCCATTTTCTTCAGGTCTTTTCTGATACCCACGAGTCTCATTATTTATAGCAGTTCTGGGGTTTTTTTTTTGAAGTTGCCACAAACACCAGGGTAGCAGATACTGAACTGTTGTTCCTAGGGAGATGCAGGGCTGGGTCCCTGCAAGCCTGGTCACAGTGTTTTCACAGCCTTGTGTTTGCGTGTGTTTCTGCATAAAGATGCCTTTTGCGATGTACATTGTGGCTCCACATCCAACAGCGCAGTGGTTCGTGCCTGAATGAGCTTCTCTGACACACGGGTTTTCTCCCCAAGGCACGTCACAACCTTCATTCACTCAAGGTCACTAGCCAACACCTCATTGGTGGCCATTTCGAACATTGAAATCACCTATAAAACCAGAAATGTACAAAAAACAGGGCACTCAGTAGACTAAAGGGATGTGTCACAGTCAGAGCTGAAGCCGGAGAGCAGAGTGCTGAAAGACCGTGAAAACTCAGGCTGGTCGACTTGGGGGCTGCAGACTTCAGTGGGTCATAGTTCGCAGATGCGGCGTCTGTGGCCGGGAAGGACCGACCGCGCACCTTCCCCTTCCGGACTCCCTGCCTCACTTTGGGCCGGGACAGGACTTGCCTTAAGTCACTCAGCAGCTTGTGTGACTGATTAACTGTCAGACCTAAGTTCTGGCTGCTCTGGAAAAAGTGCTGTTTCTCAGGAAAACTTTCAGATCCACAAAAGTGGACCAAATACAGTGTACCTCCCAACATCTGTCACCAGATTCCACTATTTCCGGGCCTTGGCCTTTTGGGCTACAGACATTTTACGAGCACTGGCTTCATGGGTGGGAGAGGGAACCTGGGTGACCAGCAGGGACATGCGTGCTCGCTGCCTCTCTGTGTGTCCTGGGTCGAGACAGGTTGACCAGCAGCTTCCGGGGGAAAACTCAGCTGTCCCCATCCTTGGCCAGGCGTCCCAGTCTGGGGGGAGGAAGGGCCCACGCCCAGGGTGTTCTCTACCCACCCAGGTGGGCTTCGGGTACTGCGTACCTGTGCACCCAGATAAGGCTGGGTGGACAGGAACTGGCAGAGCAGGGTCCGGCATTCCTGGGCTCTCTGCCCCATCCCCACAGGCGGAGTTCGCCATGTTCAGCGGGACACATGTGGAGCGCGACTTTGTGGAGGCGCCCTCGCAGATGCTGGAGAACTGGGTGTGGGAGAAGGAGCCGCTGCTCAGGATGTCGCAGCACTACAGGACGGGCAGCGCCATCCCCCAGGAGCTGCTCGAGAAGCTCATCAAGTCCCGGCAGGCCAACACAGGTGTGCCCCACTGCGACCCCGCTCTGTGGGGCCTCGCTAGCTCTGGGACCACCCCGGTCTCCATCCTCCGGACCCTGGGGCCAGGGGAAAGAGGGGAGTCCTTGGGGCCCATGCTGCAGCCTGCGAGGCCCAGGTGTGCCCTTGGGGATTTCTGGACAGCTCCGGCTGGAGAGCACAGGGGAGAGCACAGTGCCAGCCTCCCATCTGCTTCCTCCCAACCAGGTCTCTTCAACCTGCGCCAGATCGTCCTGGCCAAGGTGGACCAGGCCCTGCACACACAGAAAGCTGCAGACCCGGCCGAGGAGTACGCCCGCCTCTGCCAGCAGATCCTCGGGGTCCCAGCCACGCCAGGTAACTGCCCGTGAGCCCGGCCTGTTTTAGAGATTAGGCGTGTCTGTCCTCTGGGTCAACGGGAACCTAGTGCCACGTGAAGGGAGTTGGGCCAGACCGTCGGTTCGGCTGACCCGAGAGAAGCAGGCAGCCCCTGGCCTCACTTCTGCTTTGCCTTCCTAGGCCCTTGGCTCCATCTGTGGAGCCTGATGAGCAGCTGATGTGGGCAGCTCCATCCTTCCTCACTGGCTGTGTGTGGCTTCCACCCCCGCAGCACCTTCATGCGCTCCCTCAGAGCGCCCTCCCGCACATAGCCTTGTGAGAAGCCCGGGAGGTGTAGCAAAGATGAGCGATCTCGCACCTGGAGGTGGCAGTAGATAAATTTTGATGTGTATCCTCCGAGTGCATCTGCATACTTGCGCATGTGCACATATCAATATAAACGATTAATAAATGTGCGGGAAGGTAGTTAAGATTTAATGTAGGTGGTATTGCACTGGTTTACCGTTTCATGAGCATTTTTAAATTTGCTTTTTAAAAAGATTTTATTTATTTTTAGAGATGGGAAGGAAGGGAGAAGGAGAGGGAGAGAAACATCAATGTGTGGTTGCCTCTCGTGTACTCCCTTTTGGGGACGTGGCCTGCAACCCAGGCATGTGCCCTGGCTGAGAATTGAACTGGTGACCCTTTGGTCCTCAGGCTGGTGCTTAATCCACTGAGCTATACCAACTGGGGGCTCATGAGCATTTTAAAAACTCTTCAAAAAGTGTTTAAATCCACACATGCCCTCTGTTGTGTGGGTGAGCCTTGACTTACCCCAGGGTCTCCTGACATTGAGCCCTGGTGCTGTGGCTGCTGGCATTGTGGAAAATGCTCCAGGTGAGCCCTCCCCATTTCAGCAGCTCTCAGCAAAGATCAGTTGTGTTCCTCTGGCCGAATCACCAGGCCTCTGTTTCCTGGAATTGTTGCACCAGTTCCCCTCCTTCTGGATGGGGAGGGTTCTCTGATGTGGCTGCTTTGAAAGCCCCCTCTCATGAGGGTGGACCAGGGACCAGGCCGTCCTCCACGTAACCTCCTGTTCCTCCCAGGAACCAACATGCCTGCAACTTTTGGCCACCTGGCGGGAGGCTACGACGCGCAGTATTATGGCTACCTGTGGAGTGAGGTATACTCCATGGACATGTTCCACACGCGCTTCAAGCAGGAGGGCGTCCTCAATGGCAAGGTGAGGAGAGGACTTTGAGTGATGATCCCAGTGCCGAGGACCAAGGACATTTGGCCTTGGCCTTGGCCTGTGTGCCGGTGCAGCCAGCCCTGGCAGGCCAGGGCGCTGGGGCAGAGTTGGACTCTCCCTTAGTCCTACAGGGCTCCACCTGAGATCCTGTGGGGTTGGGGGGCTCAGCCAGTTTTCCAGCCCTTTGTTTAGTCTCAGCAGAGGCTGAGCCACTCCTGTCCCGAAGGACAGAGTGCCTGCGCGCGCGCACACACACGCGCGCGCAGTCTTGCACATGCATGCATTTGCGTGCACACTTGTTCTGAGATCCCCTTCCAAGGTGTTGGCAGCACACACGCCCTCGTGATGCTGACACAGGGACCCACAGGCCCCCTGGGAGCTGGTGCAGGATGTTTAAGGACCCTCTCCAAGCGCTGCCCTTCTGCCCCACTGTAGGTTGGCTTGGACTACAGAAGCTGCATCCTGAGACCAGGCGGCTCCCAGGACGCCAGCATCATGCTGAAGCTCTTCCTGGGTCGGGACCCCAAGCAGGATGCCTTCCTCCTGAGCAAAGGCCTACAGGTGGAGGGTAGCGAGCTGCTGGCCTGCTGATGCGCCCAGGGGTCCTGCCAGCCCTGGACGGGGGCTCCAGCTCCCGCTGCCCTGGTGCCTTAGCTCCCAGTCTGGAAACGGGATGGGAGACGCTGGTCTCCAGCTCAGCATCCCAGGGAGGGTGGGGCAGGGTTAGGAGAGAGGCCATTCTTCCTGGTCATTTCTCATAGCCAGTGTCCATGACCCACACTTGGTGGTCAGCGTGGGCTGAAGAGAGCTTGTCCTCAAGATATCTGGAAAGTGCTTGCATCTGGTCAAGGCTTTCTCTTCATTGCACTAATACAGCTCCTTTCTCGGAATTTGGCCTAGGTAAGGGGCTGGCTCTTTTAAATTCAGCCATTAAAAAAAAAAGACACTAGCCTGTTCTGATGCCTGTCCCTTCTGCCACAGAATAGTGGTGCATTGGTTGTCACATGTGTGACCGAGTTCTGGTGCTCCCATTAAGCCCTGAACTTGATGATCAGTGCTCAGGTGGGGGACACGGGCAGTTGAAGGCTGTCCTCTCTGCACTGGAACATTCTGGTACATTCTGGATTGTGACCCATGTGGGAGACTGCTGAGCTGTTGAAGGAACTGCAGCTGGGGAGTAGGGAGCGTGGAGCTGGGGTGCCAGGGTTGCTCCCCAAGAGCTGTCTCCTGCCAGCCTCTCACCTAGCATGATTCTGGGGAAATCCCTTGTCCCCATGCAGCCCTGGCAGACTGGGGGCCGAGGCTGCCCTCCTGAGCACAGCAGCCACTGCCCACAGCTGAGGGCAGCCACAGGCCTTGGGGGTTCCCAAGGGAGCTTCTGGGTTTGAAAGCTGATGAATTTTCTTGTAGGGCCTGCCTCCCCCCTACTCCACTTCTTTGCCCTGGGCCCCTGGTCCAGCCCAAGTGCCTGGCTGAAGGCCCCCCTCCCAAGTAAGTCCCCAGGGGTTCACACAGAGCCCCCTCCCCTGGCCTCCATCTCCTGCCTCTCTGCAGCACAGAAGGACTCTGAGGTAAGGGCAGAGAGTCTGGGTCATGACCCCTTGCCCCATGGAGACTCATTCTCTGAGCCCCAAAGGGCAGCAGAGATCATGGGCACAGGGCCCCTGCTGGTGTCTGGTTGGCCCAGCAACCAGTACAGCTGAGGTCTCACCGAGAATGCACATGTCTCCCAGCCACTCTGTGGCCTGTAAATGGCTGGTCCCTGAGACTACACTGGTGGCACCGACTGCAGGGACGTGACCCATGCCCAGAGCAGGAAGTGCAGCTGTGGCCCATTGCCCTGGGGCTGAGGGGGGCCCTTCGGGGTTCTGACGGCTCAGGGGACAGCCCGGAGTTAGGGTCCCTGCCAATCCAGGTTACCATTGCCCTCCCATCCCCTGCTGCTCCCCCATGAAGGAAAAAGGAAACTTGAAAAATAAAAAGACTGAGCTTTTGTGTTTTGAGATATTTATAACATTTTTGTACATACTTGCTGGTTGGGTTTTGATGAAACCTGAGTGCGGGGGTGGGGGGGCACCTTTGCCACCCCGGTGAGTCTCCTCCACCCTCCAGGGTAGTGATTTTCACCGCGCCGCAAGAATGTTTGAAACATGCAATGCCTGACTGTTTAGTCAGGGGCACCAACCTCTTTTCCCTTAGATTGTCAAATAAAAAATGACAATAGCCAACACAACAATAGTCATCTGGTGTGAATGAGTCAAAACAATGCCTAGTTTTCATCAGATCGGCAAAAACCACATTTTTGGTGTGCTGCAGAGTTTTAGTCACCGGTTGATGTGTGCCGTGAGAGGGAAAGGTCAGAGGCTGCTGCTCCTGCAGGCCGGGTACTAAGTCTGCCGGCCTCTCACCTCTGCCCCATCCGTGCCAGTCCTGCCTGCCCTCTGGCCTTCACGTCCTCTCTCCTCTTCCGTCCTTCAGCAAGGGTCTCTCCAGCCCTGCGACATTCAGGACACCAGTGGCCACGAGCAACTTCACTCTTCTCACTCCTGAAGGGGGCAGGCGGTGCCAGTGGGACACTATGGGACTTTTATAACAGGTGTGCCAACACTCGGGGTCTGGGGCACACCGTCTCACCTTCGCCCTCCCTGCAGGATTGTCGCAGGCGGGCCAGCTCAGTATCAGGGCCAGCGGCCACTCCTTCCAAGTGTCCTCATCCAAGCGTGCTCACTAAAGCCAGCAACCTGGCAAGAGATGGCCATGCAGGGCCTCCCCGGTGAGGACAGCTGTCTGTTCCTGGCACAAGCAACATTGTCACATGAAATTTGAATTCAACCCAGAGGTCAGGTGGTGTGGGGAGTAGATCCAGCCCATCCTGGGCAGCACAGATCTGGTCTCAGTGGATTTTTAGGTGAGTGGGACCCTGGGGTTGGCTGCCTGCATGGGCTGGTGCCAGGTGGTAGCCCACGTGGCTCCTTGGGGCACCGAGCTCACCTTGGCTACATGGGGCCCCTGGCCAGTGCCACACTCTCATCCTCACACCCCGACCCTCCAGTGGGCGTTCTGTCTAGCCTCTGCAGCCCGTGAGGCCAGGGGTCTGTGGGTTCACACGGAGATCACTTGCCTAGAGCCAGGGAATCTCCCTGGTGGGCCACCTCCCAGTGCAGACTTCAGTTAGTTCAAGGGAGGACAAATAGTGCAGTTAGTTGGGGCTGGTGCTGTGGGGCCTGTGGCTTTTGTTGGAACTGTTGGGGAAGAGAAATTCTTTTTTTCACTGGACTTTAAATTGGGTAGAGACAAGCTGTGGGGCAAAGACAGCCACTCAAAGAGTGCGGCTGGCCAGCCCAGAGGAAACCAGGGCTGTGAGGGGCCTCCCCGCCATGCCGTCTGTGCACCTGCCTGGTCGAGGCCTCTGAACGTTGCAGTTAAGAGCCAAATGAATTCCGTTTTCTGCTTGAGACAGTCTAAGTGGCGGCCCAGAGTTCTGTCCTTGACCTTGTCCCTGCCCTCAGACAGGAGGTAGCTGAAGCTGGCCTTGTCAGGGCAGACTGCCTTTTGGGGTGGCTGTCTCCCAGGTTGGCAACAGTGAAGTAACCGGGGCTGGAGGGGCGGTCCAGAAATACTTGGGAGGCTTGTGATGGTTCTGGTCTGAGTGGGGTTTAGTGGTTTGCCCTCCCCACCCCTCAGCCAGGGGGGCAGAGAAGCAGGCCTCACCCAGGGCTGCTGCAGGCGGGGTCAGAGATGGGCTGGGAACCCGGGCTCCCAACCCACACCCGGGCTGAGCCCAGTGGTTCTCCCCACTACTCCCCCCAACATATATCTTTTTAAAATTTCTATTTATTGATTTTTAGAAAGAGAGAAGGAAGAGAGAGAAATATCCACTTGTTGTTCCACTTATTGACGCATTCATTGGTTGATTCTTGTATGTGCCCTGACCAGGGATCGAACCCGCAGCCTTGGTGTATTGGGAGGATGCTCTAACCAACTGGGCCACCTGGCCAGGGCCATGTATATGTTTTCAAATAGCTGAATTGAGGTAAATTTTCCCTACAATAGGTGACATACTTAAAGGATACAACGAGATAAGTTCTTCTGCATACCCATGAAACCGTCAGCGTCCTCGAGGTGGTGTGCTCGGCTCCCGCGGCTCCCCGTGCCCGTCCGCAGTCCTCCCCTCCCCCCACACCCATTCGCCCAGCTCCCTGCCGACTTACCCGAAGTCCTCACGGAAATGAACTCACACAGGATGGCCTCTTACTTACCGGTTTGGTCCGGTTTCTTACGCTGAGGGAGGGTACTTATTTTGAGACGTGCCCCTGTGCACCCCTTTTCCTCTGTGAGTTGTATTCCGTCGTACGAACACGTATTTGTCAACTCACTCATCTGGTCTGCTTTGGGGTCCGCTCCAGTTTGGGGCTATTATGAATAAAACCGTCGTTCCAGGAGGACCGTGTTTCCCCTCCAATGGGAAACGTGCGGCAGAGAGCACTGTGTGCACAGGGGCGGGCAGAAGTAGGTTTGCAGCTGTGACACAGACGAGGAGCACGCGGACACACCGTGTTAACCCCGCTTCGCCCGCCCTGCAGGCCGAAAGTGAGACGTACAGGGAGGGAGAACACATCACGGTTTGGCTCAGTGATATGAATGTATAGTTTGTTATATTATTTCCATAGTTCATCAATAAATCATTTATTTTATCTTACTAAATGAATATATTGTATCATATTTAATTATATTAGAATATATCACTAATCTAGAATATACATTAATGTTACTAATAAATACCATTAAATATCACGAAAACAATTTACCAAGTGTATAGTGGATTATATATTATTATAATTTTTAAGTAACACTAATCATTATTTTAATGGCAAATCTTTATGTCTCAGGCATTGTGCTAAATACACTGCATGTTCTCCCATATGTAAGCCCAGGAGGTGCATGAGCTTAGGGACAGTGGGTGTGTGTAGCCACAGGTGCAGACATCGATCCCTAGGAGAGTGGCTATTATCAATAAATAGGTGTGACCCATGTGGTCCAGCCAGCAACCATGACGTCGTAGTTAGGGCCCCTTGGAGAGTTGTCTGAGATCTGCACTGTCCCTTAGTCAAAGTCCTGGTCAGCGTCCCTGTACCCTCCCACTGTCAGGTCAGCCTGGCCCCTGGGGCCGCAGAGGTCCATGGGAGACGTCGAGCTTCTACCTTGGAGCCAGTGCAGGCAGTGGGGCTCCGTGTGTTCAGGATCTGCAACGGAGCCCGAGACAGCAGGTCCTTCTTGTCTGTCTCGGGGTCCACACGGACCCCTCAGACAGTCACAGGAGGTCACCTGCCTCTCCACGTCACACATCCGAATTCGCAGGAGCCCATTTGCAGCTCAGATCCATGCCTTTAAAACTCCGAATGCTTTTCTCCGTCCGGAGGCAATCTGCTCTTTCATATTATTGTCTGAGACTCCGATAGGTTTGAATCAGTACAAATCATGAGTGATACTCAGTTTCTTTTAACATTTAAAGAGTTTACATCTAAACCTGCCCACTGGGCAGCAAAGAACAAAGAAGCTGTGTCCAACTGAAACCTTGTTTTTGAGCTTTCCCCAAATGGTCCGATCTCACTGTTGGGAAATAACACATTTTATATCATTATAATCTATATTGTAATATAATATAAACATTAAAAATAAACATTTTATTTAATAAATGTAAAGCTGTAATATTTCATAGTAATTTTATTATACATCATATATATATAGCCACAAAATGCAAAGCCATTATGATTTGTTTCCTTTTTATTTACTTGCAGATTTGCTCACACCTTTGCAGTGAGCGAGTGCAGGGCTGACACCACAGTTCCCGGGAAGAAACCAGGCCAGTGGGGGGCGGCGGAGGGCGGGGGGAGGGCCGCAGCTGCAGCTGGACTGAGAAGAGGCTGCTTTTTAATTTATTTATTTATTTTTTGCTTTATTAAATGTGCTGCTACCCTGGGGACTAACCTCTTTTCCTCCTGTGGGGAATGAGCAACAGAGATGTTGAATATTTTTGCTCTACTTCAAAGCTCACCTTGGGAATGCTTGAGCCCTTCCTTTCTCCTTCCACCTGGAGGAGAGAGGGAAAAAAAGGCATTACCAGAACTCTCCTTTAAAAAAAAAAATCCTCCCACTTCAGCCAGAATGGCCAAAAATAACCAGGGCATCTAACACGCCTACCTTCCTGGAGGCAAATCCTCATTTTCAAATTACTTGGGTAATTCTTACCTTCGGAAACAGACAGCGCCCAGCTGCCAGTTCATACCACTGATGCCACAATAGCCAGCCAGGCACCAAATGTGGGTCACACCCCATCTCTCCTTTTTCCAAACAA
This sequence comes from Phyllostomus hastatus, assembly GCF_019186645.2. Lineage (NCBI taxonomy): Eukaryota > Metazoa > Chordata > Mammalia > Chiroptera > Phyllostomidae > Phyllostomus > Phyllostomus hastatus. Next base: position 3,412,687 of record NW_025333640.1, on the reverse strand, counting down.
TGCTCTTGTCATATTTCAGTGAGTTGGGGGTGAGGGAGCAAATCCCTCTTCTTGCTCCCTCTGTACCTTGTAATGTGTGGCAGAGAGAACCGGTCTCTATCAACCTCAAGTTTGGAATGAAGTTCCCTTTGGTCACACAGGATTGCTCGGTATAACTTCTAGGTTTTCTGACCTTACCAGTAACAGATTCCTCACCAGCATGGACTGGCAGAATCACGGATCTATCGATTTTTAGAATAAGCAGGGTAAGATTCTCAAGGGGAAATGTCATACAGATTTAAAATCGCCAGTTCAATACAAAATGGTTAAGCCCTGGCTGGTGTGTCTCGGGGTTAAGTGCCGACCTGCAAACCAAAGGTTTGCTGGTTTGATTCTCAGTCAGGGCACATGCCAGGGTTGTAGGCCAGGTTCCCCAGTAGGGGGCCATGTGAGGCAACCACACACTGATGGTTCTCTCCCTCTCTAAAAATGGATAAATAACATCTTTTTTTAAATTTTAAAAAAGAAATGGTTAAAATATTTCCACCAGACCTACGTGCTAGTCATCCTCATCCTTGCTGTGCTAACAGTGGGCCCAGGGTCTGTATGTCCCTGTGATTGTCAGGCAAAGACAAGGGCCTACAGAGGCTAGTAGATAGCGTCTGACTCCTGGACTTTGCACTCTGCTCCGTCTGACTTCCTGATGCTACTATCCTCAGCTCCCCTCCTGTGAACTTGGGTGGGGGTGCTGCTTTTTGAGCAGAACTGATATGATCTATTAGGAGTGAGTGACCTTCCAGGATACGGCCATGGACTTTTCCCAGGAGAAATGGGAGCTGTTGGATGGTGCTCAGAGGAAGCTCTACAGAGAGGTGATGCTGGAGACCTGCAGGAACCTGGTCTCATTGGGTAGGGACAGCATTATTCATTCCCATGCTCTGCAGGTCACACTTACTTAGCATCTACTATGTGTCAAGAGCTATGTGAGGAAGTGGGGATTTATTGCTGAGTAAGAGTCATGGTTCTGCCCACGTGGGTTCATGGTCTACTGGATTCTCCAACACAATAATCTCACTTCTTCAGGACAGAAAGTCCTCATTTAATGTCATCCATAGGCTCTTAGAACTGCAGTAGGATAATGTATAACAAAACCAGTTTTACATAGTCCGATTGATGTAATCAAAAGCTGAGTTCCTACAACAGCTCATTAATATTACAAAGACCTGCTGCATCTTATAGCCAGAGCTGCTGTTGAAATTCCTATCTTAGCTTAGGCATTGATAATGCCCCTGATGCCTCTTGGATACAAAGTCAAGGTGCTTGTACTTTTTCTGCCCAGGTGAAAAGCCATAAGTTAAATTTTTTTTGTGTGGTAAGTACATGTAATATAAAATTTGCCTTCTCAATCATTTTTAGAGTATAACCCAGTGGCAGTAATTGCATTCACATTAGTGTACTATATATAACCATCAGTACTCTCTTTTCCACTTTTTCATCACCTCAAACATACACCCCATACTCATTAAACACTAATTCTCCTTCCCTCATCTCTGACAACCCACCACTCACTATCCTACTTCCTGTCCCTATGGATATGACCTTTCCAGTGACCTCCTGTGAGTGAAATCACACAGTATTTGCCCTTCTGTGGCTGGCTTATTTCACTGAGCGTAATGTCCTCAAGGTTCATCCATGTTGTAACATCTTGGGGTCTGTAGGTCAGAGGTGTCTCCACAGAGGCCCTAACTGTCTGAGGAGAAGGTCCTTGGTGGCACTTTCTCTGACACCTTCAGTTTGGCCTCCAGCAACCTTCTCCTTCCACATACTACCTTCTACCCCTCTCGGGTGCAGAGAAAAGAAAGAACATTTCATTTGCTTTGTGAAGCCCTTCTACTTGTGTTTCCAGTTACTTCTCTTTCCTCTCTCCTTTCTTGATAATTCTGTCTGTCATTCTTATCTCCCTCCCACTTTTATTTGTAGAGCAGTTCCTTCTACATCTACATTTCCCCCCACTTCTCACCATTGTGAAGCTTTCTACACTGCATGCTGTCCTCAGCACACCAGCTTATTGGCTCATCTCTCATTTTGCTGTCCTTCCCCTGTGTTGAAAGCTGATATTTGGGCATGAATCCCCAGGTGCCTTGTACATGTTGGAAGTACTTCTGTTCCACCATTCTTAAGTTAGAAGTTTTATTATTTTCCCCCCTCAATTTATTTCAGATAAGGAGACTGGACTAAAAATCTAAGAGTCAATTTATAAGGAGATGGTTTTGGGGAAAGCACCACTGGTGGCATGAATATTATAAAGCTCCCCAGAGAAGACTGGGGTTGTGGTCAAGTGGGGTACAACCAATTAAAGGCACTTGCTTGAGAGAGGGCTGCTGCCTGGTTACAGAATTTGAGGAAAACTGTAATCTGAGCACAGACCTCCTTTTATCACAGAGAGGTTCTGTAAGAAAACATTTCCATGACTGTGACCTCGATATTGTTTGATAGCTGATCCATTCTTAAACCATCATCAGATGGGATATACAGACTACAGACCCTGCAAAAGTAATGAATGTTGGAAAGATGTCAGCCAAAATCATCTCTTTACTCAACACAAAAGAACTTAAATGTCTACATATGCAGAAAGTGGAAAATAATTTAATCATGAGGTGGCTGTTACAATACACAACAAAATTAAGATGGTGGGGAAGCCCTATCAATGTTTCCATTGTAGGGAAGTATTTAACTGGAGGCATTCCCAGAGTGAACATCAGAGAATTCATACAGGAGAAAGACCATACAAGTGTCGGGAATGTGGGAGGACCTTTATGCACAGCTCCACCCTCGCTCAGCACTCGAGAACTCATACTGTAGAGAAGCCCTATGTATGCAGTGAACATGGGAAAGTCTTCAACAAGATTTCATCTCCTACCCAACATCAGAGGATTCACACAGGGGAAAAGCCCTATGAATGCAAAGACTATGGGAAATCCTTCTGCCAGACTTCTTACCTGATCTTGCACAAGCAACTGCATATGAGCGAGAAGCCCTACCAATGTAATGAATGTAGGAAGGCCTTCAGTCATCATTCATCACTTAACCAGCATGAGCGAACTCACACTGGTGAGGACCTGTATGAATGTAATCAGTGTGGAAGGGCCTTTAGCCAGAGGTCCTCCCTGGTTAGGCACAACAGAACTCACACTGGAGAGGAACTGTATAGCTGTAATGAATGTGGAAAGGCATTCAGCCTGTGCTCTTCCCTTCTCACAGACCAGAAAACTCACACTAGTCAAAAAACCAATGAAATCACTGACTGAGGGAAAACTTTCTATCAGTGCGGCAAATTTATTGCATGTTAGAGCTTGCTTGCTGCCCTTTAAAATACTTTTTTTAAACACTCTACCACATAAGTATGACTACACATTGCCCTTCTGATGTTCTACTTGAAAAGGAGTAGGCTTAGGCCACATTCTTGAATGAAAGCCCTGAGGTCTAGATCCCAGAGGGGCCTTTTAATGGGGAAAATTGCCACTGAGCTATGCCCAATGAGTTTTACTCTCCTGGAAAAGATCAATACATGGGAACACTAACATGGAATGGATTTTGCTAAGAACAGTCACATTAATTGAGTTGTTGAATCAAAAGGTATTTTGTTTCAATCTTTTGTTTGTTGTCAATATTTTGTTTCAGTAATCTTTCAATATTTTACTTAATTATCCCAACACTGTTGGTCACTTAGCAAGGTCCTGCACACTCTTGTGGTAATGCAGAGTATATGTTGAGACAGAAAGTGCTTTGGGTGCAATGTGAAAAATAAGGTGCAAAATTGTATATGCAGTTCTATCTGGTAAAGTTGAAATATGTACATACATGGGCAAAGGCTTGACAGAGATATATAGAAATGAACAGTTTACAGGTCAGGGTTATGTGATTATGTTTGATTTTTGCCTTTTGCTATTTCATTTGCTATTGCTAGAATCATTTTGACAATAACTAAAAATCAAACACCAAGGGATATTCAGTTTCATCGATCAATCAGGGAGGCTTGTGGATACCAAGATGATAGAGATATGGTATAGAAGTACTTGGGACAGGGAGAGGTGGGGCAACCTTTGGTGGCCTGGGAAAAGTCCCATCTGTGAAGTGTCCTTACCAGATTAGAGACCAAAAATACTGATACACATCATCATCATTGCCATTGTTCACATATATTGGTGCTTACTGTATTCCTGGTACCACTCCAGCACTTGTATGTGTTCCTTCATTTAACCTTCTCAACAACCCATGAGATAGTAGCTCTTTCTTTTTTTAAAGACTTTATTTACTCCTTTTTAGATAGAGGGGAAGGGACAGAGAAAGAGAGGGAGAGAAACATCAATGTGTGGTTACCTCTCACGTGTCCCCCACTGGGGACCTAGCCTGCAACCCCGGCATGTGCCCTGACTGGGGATTGAACTGGGAACCTTTGGTTTGCAGGCTGGTGCTTCTTTGATTCACAGGCCAGTGATCAATCCACTGAGCCACACCAGCCAGAGCGAGATAGTAGCTGTTTATATCCCCATGATACAGGGGAAACAGAAATAAAGTAACTTGTTCCAAGTCACACAAATAGAAAGTAGAGGAATCTGGCTTTGAATCCGAGCAACCTGTACCAAACCAATAACACATTAGCAAGGAGGGATACAGGGGAGGTGTGTCTCTAAAATTCTCCCTCCAAAGACATCTAACTTTCATCTAAAATTTCCCCTTTCTCTGGAGCTAAAGAGGAATGTTGCCTGTCAGGTCTCCTTTAATTTAAGTGGAACCTGATCACACAAATATGGTTGCCTTTTCCTAATGTAGATGTTCCTTATTTGGGGTCTGTGTAGACCAAACTGGGTTGATGGACTCCATTAACATCCTTGAGCTGGACACAAAGTGTGTGTGTTGGGGCATAGATGTGCTTTCTGGGGAGAACATCTATGGCTTTTATCCTGTTCTTAGGCATAGTTGACTTAGAGGTGCCACGAGTGCAGTTTTTCAGTTTTGATCTCCCCCTTCTGCCAACAATATTCATAGAGAACCTGAACTCTTTGTGGTGCCAGGTGGCTGTGTGTAAGACAGACATACATATTCTAGTGGTAAGGCAGCGGGGTTACTTCATGGGCATCTGGCCTGTGCGGTTACCCAAGACTCTGCTCTCAGAAAGTCCTGTGATTGGTTTAATACTCTGCTGTATTCATTTCAGTATTATTAATAATTTTTAAGGAGTCTCCCCTAAATTTCCATTTTTTAGTGAGCCCTATCTATTCTGTAGCCAGGTCCCTGATGGAGTCAGGGGCAGGGATGGATGTTAAACAAATAACCAAATACTTTAATTAAATAATTGCAGATTTTGTTAGAGTCTTTGGAGCACATAAACATCATGCTGCTGTGATGGATAATAGGAGAGGGAACAACCTCATATAGGGCCTTTCTGAGGGTCTGAATTTAAGTTGAGTTGTGACTATTGGAGCAATCAAAATGAGGAATTTAATCCGAGGAGAGCTTAAGTTTAGCTCTGTTTTCTCATGTGGTTTTATGATCATTAAAAAAACACTTAGTTTTATTTTTATTTCTCTCACCCAAAAGTATTCTGAGAGAGGACATATTTTTTAAAACTTTTGGGTGTTTAAATGTCCATTCCACCTTTTTAAAAACAAATCCTTTTTCTTGTTTTATTGCACTGGCTTGCTCCTCCAGTACTATGTTGAATGGGCGGGGTGAGAACAGATTTCCTTGCTTTGTTTCGATCTTAGGGAAAACTATTCAGTCTTTCACCATAGAGTCTAATGTTAACTACAGCGTTTTCATAAATTCCTTTCATCCTTTTATTATTATTAAATTTTGGCTTTTATTATGCTGTAGTCTGAGAATGTGTCTACTATTTTGAAACTTTGAAATTTATTAAGGTTTACTATGTGATCGAGTTTTAGAAGTATTTTGTAGATCTTGAGAAGCAGCTGTATTCTCTGTTTTTGTGATTAGGAATCTGGCATGTCTATGAAATCAATCTTATTAAACAATGGCTCTTAAATTTCATGTCAGGTGGTTCACATTTAATAAGCAAGAGTTGGAGCCCAGTAATATGCATTTTTAACATGCACACCATGTTACTTCCCTGATACTCCTTCTCCTTCAGTTACCATTGAGAAATATTGGTTGTCCTTAATTGTCTTTGGATTGCTGATTCAAAGATAATTAGCTCAAGATAATTAAGTTACAGTTTTCTATTGCTCTTATACTTAATTTCCCTCAGTATTTTCTGTCATTTTTGTTGCTTCATTTGTGTTGTTTTTAAATTTGTTTTTGTTCTATATTTTATTTGTGGCAAATAATTCATGACAGGTCTTCATTGCAAACTGCACCCTTTATCATTTGGAAGTAATCTCTTTGTTTTAAGTAATAGCACCACCTCTGCCTTTTAAGCAAAATTAATGTTTTGCTTAATGTTTTTGATATTTTTTACCTTCTTTGAATTTCAACTTTTTAAATTCCCTGTATCTCTCTTTTTAACCACAGATGGATTTTGTTTTAGGATCCTATTTTTTAGTACATTTATGCCAATTATTGCTGTAATAAATCTTGTTGGCTTTAATTCTACTAACATATTTTATGTCATTTTTCATATTTTTGAAGTTTCTTTTTCTCTTTATTTTATACTGTGTTATCTGTATTGGAGGAGTGTATTTATTTTCTGATAATTTGGAAGGTACATTGTCTGCTTTAATTTCTTTTGGCATTTTATTTTATTATAATACATTAAACAACAATTACATTAAATATATATTGTGATTTATTAACATTAAGCAGGTTTTGAAGGATAAGAAAGTAAAATTACAGAGTATGTATAGGACAATAGTATATTTATAAAATTTGAATATAGGGACAGTAATGTTATGTATAGTTTCTGAATCTACACATACGGGGTCGCAGTAATGAACATCACGTTTGTGAATATGGTTTCCTCTGGGAGCAGATGGAGATGGGTAGATAGGATCCTGGAGACGATTCACAGGGCATTTCAACTCTATAATGTTTGTTCCTTCTAGAAATCTGACAGAGTACAGTAAACCGGTAGGATTTCATACAGCTTAGCAACAGATACATGAATATTCAAAATGTTATTCCCTGCGTACTTTGTATGACTGAAAAGTTTTATAATAGTTTAGGTGCCCCCCTCCCTTCTTGCTGCATTGTGGTTATTGTTAACATATTCCTTTGTGAGGAATGTAAACATCAACTTATGGTTTGGTATAAAATTTCAGAATATCATCTATTCAAAAAGTGCTACATTTAAAAAAGACAAAAGAAAAAATACAAGAAGTGCTATATTTCTGACAACAAAGCACAAAGGTGGTGTTCTCAGAAAAGAGATCACTCCAAGGTGTGCTGTATCAGGAGCAGTCATGTTGAAAGAGCATATGGGACATTCACAGTTGTCACATGGAAAGATGAGATTGGGAATGGAGTCACTTGTGTCACTCATTAAGTTATTGTTTCTCTGCTGCAGACCCACTGTATGAGCTTCCTGTTATCACTGTTAACAAATTACTACACTTTTAGTGACTTAAAACCACCAATTTATTCATATAACAGTTCTGGAGGTTAGAGCCCAAAATGGAGATTTAGATCAGGCTACGTGTATTTTGGAGGCTCCAAGGGAGAATCCAGCCTTTTCCAGCTTCTAGAGGTGCCGCATCCCTGGCTCCTGGCCCCTTCCTCCATCGTCACAGCCAGCAGTGCAGCCTCTCCCATCTCCTACCCTGACCCTTCTGCCTCCCTCTTATGAGGCCCCATGTGATGATACTGGGTCCCCCAGGGAATCCAGGGTCATCCTCATCTCAGGGTTCTTAACCCAATCCCATCTGCCAAATCCCTTTAACTATGGGAGGTGACAGTCAGATTCCAGTGATTAGGATGTACACACCTGTAAGGGGCTGTTATTCTGTTGGCCACACTTAACCTTTCATACTTTGTTTTGTGACATGAAGTAGATATGCTGAAAAACACATTTCTGCGTTGCCAGCAGCTTCCCATGAGGTCCTGTGAAAGGAAGATGTTGGAAGGAGTGTGGAGGGATTCTGCCCTGGCTCTCTCACTCCTTGCATGTTTGAGACTGACTACAGACTTTAGGAAGTTACAGTAAGCACTTGCTGCGTCAATTCAGGATGAGGGAGTTTTAGCAAAAGCAAGTGTCATAGGTCTAGGTACAATGCAGGCCTGATTCCCCACGGGAAACCTCCCTGCGGGCATGGTCCTGCATGCCACTCTCTCCTCACCAGTTTTCCATGTGGAGGCTGAGCTACATTTCCATGCCTCGTGAAACGGTTCCCTACAGTCCGTGCCAGGACCCAGTCTGGGAGCCAGCTTCTAATAAATTCCATGCTGACTCGGTGCAGTTTGGCAATAATTACTAATGCATATTAAAGAAAAAAATGAATATAACCATATGTTATTTTTAATAGTTTGTAAGTCCAATGAGTGGTTTATTTTTAACTCAGAGCTTTTTAATGTGTTAATTCCCTGAACACCAATTTTTATGAAATCATATCAAACCTTCTGGAAACCATAAAACAGGAATTTTTAAAATTCTTTTTGTGTCCTGGCCAGTAGCTCAGTTGGATGGAGTGTGGACCCGATGCACAAGAGTCGCGGGTTGGAGGATTTGATCCCCAGTTGGGGAACATGCAGGAATCAACCTGTGAGTACGTGAATGGGTGGAATGACAAATCGGTCTCTCTCTCTCTCGCTCGCTCTCTCTCAAATCAATACATTAAAAATTTCAAAATATAAAATTTTGTTTGTAAATAAATAGCAAGTGATATCAGAGTTTGGATGACTACTTAATCTCAAAGGAGAGAATGTTTTCTAACAGGAACAGGCATATTAAATGCATTATCTCCCATCTATTAAGTATATTAAGAGTTTTCAGGTCTATCTCAAATGTATATGTTTTGTTGTTGTTGTTTTATATCAGTTAAAATAGGAATTTGATTGCCTTAGGGATATCAGAGCCTTTTAAAAAAGTAAAGCTTTCGCCCTGGCTGGTGTAGCTCAGTGGATAGAGCACGGGCTGCAAACCAAAGCATCGCAGGTTCGATTCCCAGTCAGGGTACATGTCTGGGTTGCAGGCCATGACCCCCAGCAACTGTACATTGATGTTTCTCTCTGTTTCCCCCTCCCTTCCCTCTCTAAAAATAAATAAATAAAATCTTTTTTAGAAAAAGTAAAACTTAAAAAATTGGTAAAATACACCTGATATAATTTACCATCTTATCCGTTTTTAAGTGTACAATTTAGTGGTATTAGGTACATTTGTTCTGTCGTGCACGATCAGAGCCTTTTCATTTTCAGAATTCTCTGGGGATACACTGAAAACCTGATCTGACGTAGATTTCCTCTCAGTACATGCACTCTGAGAATTCTAACATCTCACCTATTGCTGTGCTAAGAGGAGCCCTCTGTGCAGGCTGGGGGTCCCACTTCCCACTTTGGGGGCAAAGGCACCGGGGCCTCTGAGTGCTGACCTCAAGCCCTTTTGTGAGGGAATGGGGCAGAGGGCGGGGCCTCCCATTGTCAAAAATCACACATCAAAATCAAGCGGGACCCTACAATGCCCTTGACGTTACAGTTGAGTGTTTTTAAACAAAGGGCACAGATCAACGGCTTTTCGCCCTGGGCTGACCCCAGATCACAAGGCCCTCCTGTTCTGTCCACCTTATGGACAGAGGGCGCTCCGCCAGGAAACTGAGTCAGAACTTCCCGGTCCAGGATGCGAACCCAGACAGGGCTGCCAAACTGCGGGTAGACGCCAGTACGCCAGACAGGGAGCGGGTTCTCCTCCGAGCCAGCGTCCTGGGCAGGGGTCAGCCAAGTGTCCCGGCTGCCTGTCACTCAGGGTACAGGGGGCGGGTTAGAGAACTGTCCACTCAGGGATTCAGGGCGACGTGTCGAGGACAGTTCGGGAGACAGAGGCGGGTCTCTGGAAACTGTCCAATCAGGGACCCTAGACGTCTGTGTGCCCGAAAACACTGTCCAATCAAGATGCCGGATTCCCAGCAATGTCCAATCAGAGATACCGTGGAAAGGAGTGCACGTTGCTCCCGGCCGATCGCGGCGTTGGTACGCACCTGCCGGGCGCAGGCCCAGGTGCCTGGAACCGGTAGCTCGCACGTTCCTGGGCCGCCCGGAGGACCCCTAGAGAGCAGGGAGATGGTGAGTGCGTAGGACCGGGTCTGGTTCGAACCAGCCAGAATTCGCTGGAAGCGGCCGTGGGCTGGGGCTCCCCGCGCCCCCCCGGGTTTCGACCCTAGTTTTTCTCCCTTAGCCCGGGGTGGAGCCCTGGCGTGCTGTCTGGCCCGTGCGCGGGGTCCGGGGTCTCAGGACCGCGGCATGGGCGACTCAGATCCACACAGCTACATCCACCGGGGAGGGGGGCGAGGATCTCCTGAGAGTGGCCAGTCTGCGGGGTGGGCGGGGAGTCTGCGGAGACCTAGCTGGGGGTGCCATCGGGACAGATCTCCTGGTACGTGCTCGGTCTCTAACCTACCACGACCTCAGTTATTATTCCTTGGAGGGACATGGTTGTCAGCTGACTGGATCCTGGTATTGAGGAGAAAAGATGGAAATGATTCGGGCTTCTGAAGGCAGAGAAACGAACGCAGAAGACTGTGAAAGGCCACCCCCGGTGAGGTAGAGCAGCCACCTGCAAAGCCACCTGCACAGGAGACTCACAGGGGGACACTGGCCTGTGTCCTTTGTTCAGGAGCCCTTCAGAGTGCTGTGGGGCGGGGTCTCCCACGTCGTGGGATGTCTGCCCTGGATCCTTGGGTCTGAAGTCAGCTGTGTCTGCGTTCATTTCAGCCCTGCCCCTCCCTGGGTTTGTCGCCTTGAAAAGATGTATTCACTTGTTGGAGCCTCAGTTTTTAGCTAAAGTTAAAATGCTTTTAATTAATAGAGCAGGAAAGTTAAAATATTTTCCTAAGAGGTGAGTTTCAGGGGAAAAAAAGAGAATGCCTTTCATGCCATTTGTTAAACCTTTTCAGATCCCTCCGGTGTGTAGTTCGTTTCTCAGGTCTGTGCCTTTGGGCCATAAGCAATGGAATTCCAAGAGTTTAGCCTTGAAATTCCTGCTGGGGAAAGAATGTCAGAGCAACAGGGATAAACCTCCCAAAATGGCAGCAGAGAAGTGAATACATTTCTACAAGTGTAGTAGGTGAACTGGTAAATTACAGAGATTCACCAAAATATCAGTTCTTTTCCTTGGCAGGCTGGAGAATTTGTGGCTGTGGGTAAAACTGGTTTGCTATTATCTGTAATACCCTTTACTTAAATCTTTAGTAAATTGATATTATCTATGGAAGAGGTGGGAGTAAAACGTCTTTGTTGTTTAGATAACTTTTCGTTACTGTCTCATATATTTGTCATTTCTGTCACTGCTCTGCCACGGCTGCCCTGTCGTAAATTAACAAAATCCCACTTCAAGGTGTTCCTTTCTGTGGATTTAGTCGTCCACGCCTCTGCTAATCCCATCAGGATTTAATGGCTTAAAAATCCTTGCTTTGTGATAGGTGGGCCCCTGCCTTATTCTTCAGAACATTTGGCGCTTTTTGGATATTTGTTTTCCTTGTTAGATTTGTAAAATTAGTATTTTTCAAGTCCTAAGGGAAAAAATCTTGTTTGGAGATGTAATGAAATTCTACGAAAACTTTAGGTCTCTTTTGGAAGAGCTGATGCCTTGGTACCGCTGAGTCCTCCGTTTTAAGGACATGTGCCTTCTCTTCTTGCGTTTCATTTTACTTTGTTACTTTTCTTACTGTTTTACAATTCTTCCATTTGGGGTTTTTTTTTGGCTTCTTTAGACTTGTTAGTACTAATTAAATTTGGGGGGGTTTTACCATAGTTAATGCATTGTCATTTTAAAGTGAATTTTCCAACTTGGTGTTAATTGAAACGGTAACAAACTGTATTTTTGTATTGAATTTTTATCCTGGATTCTTCTTAAAAATCTTACTCTGTGATTTTGTTGTTGTTGTTCTGTTGATGTCCTACACGTACAGTTGACAGAGGTAGGCATAAAGACAAGGCTTTTTCCTTTTTTAATTCTTGTATGTTTGTGTTCTGCTGGGTCTAGACTGGCTCTAGTGTAATGCTGAGCAGAAGAGAGGTCCTGAGCATATTTGGTTTGTCCCTAATTGTTTGAGGGAAAACATCATGCCATTTAAATGTTCTTTGTTATCTTTTGAACATTGTGTTACCAGTTTTCCTTTATTAGGTCACACACGCGTTACCATCTCTTCTCCAATGTAAGATATATGACTGTTGAATATTATAAAATAGTTCTAGCAACTCCTACGATGATTACAGGCAAGATATATAAATTGATTTTAGAGTTTTCTCTTGTATAATATAACATCAGTGTAGGAAATGCATATGACATATGTATAGTCGTCAGAAATATTAAAAAATAATTATCTGTGAAATGAAATTCAGCCCTAAATGTAGAATGAGCTTTCACACCAGATACCCCACTTGAACTGAACCTCGGTGATAGGCCCCCTCACTCTGATGTATGTAACCAGTATGTTGAATCATACACAGATACACATGTATGTATATATAATATACATATATATTTTAAGCAATTTAGTTATCAATTTGTAGTGTTATTTCAAAGGGTTGTTTTATTCTTTACCTTGCAGCCGGTCATTCATATTTATCTATGTCAGTGTCGACAGGTACAAAAATACACGCATGGTGACACATAGGTCCCTCCTGGTCCCCCCCGTTGTGCCACATTTTCCTTAGTACTTATATTTGATTTGCTCATGTGTTGTTTTCCTCCCAAAAAATTGAAGATCCACGAGGTTCATATTTTTTTGTTCAGGGCTCCAGCCCTAGTGCCTTCGGGTACGAGGGCCCATGTCGCTGTAACCTAAATCAGTTGTACTAAATGAAAGAGCCAGAGGTAAGGGCTTCAAACAAAGTGGTCTTTCACAGGAGACAGGAATTTGGCCAGAAAGGAGCACGAGGACATAACCACGGGATAGGATGCTTCTGTTGGCGCTTGCCCATAGTGCTGAGCGAAACCAAGCTTGTCTCCGCATCATGCTGGGAAACAGCAGTTACGGTGACAAAATGGCTGTGAGTAAGGGGTGTGTGAAAGACGTGCAAGTGGTAGGTGCTTGCGTGGTGTTATTCGTGGCCCATTTTGCCTCCCCCCTTCTGTGAACCAGTTTTAGTAACGTCTGCTTTACAGAGCTGATACATGTGTATAAAGCTCTTGGTAAAGATTTTTGCATGCAATGGGTTCTCAATGGTACATTTAAAAAAATGAATGTTGTAGATTATTAAAGTATTTGATGGTTTCAAGCTGAGCGTGTTTGGGAGTTCCTTAGTCAGCTGGGGCTGCTAAAATACCACAGCAAAAATACCACAGACTGTGAGGCTTATAACCAGCAAATAAGTATTTGTCACAGTTCTGGAAGCTGGGAAGTCCAAGATCAAGGTGAGGGTAGATTTGGTGTCTGTTGAAGGCCAGCTTCCTGGTTCATAGATGGCTGTCTTTTCACTGTGTCCTCCCGTGGTGGAAGGGTCCAGGGAGCTCTCTGGAGCCTCTGTTATGAGGGCACTAATTCCGTTCATGAGGTCTAGGAGGACTCCTAGGATTCAGCCTTCGGTCATGATCATGTCCGTGATTTATTGCAGCAGCAAGAAGAAAGCAGGATCAGCCCAGGAGATAGGTGCCTGAGGCCAAGCACTAAGGAGAACAGGTACAGGGTCCCCTCTAGTGACATCGCAAAGCAGCCAAGTGTGACAATACATTTGAAATTAGCAGGGCAACTAATGAGAGACCTCGTTACAGAGTTTTTATTGGCGCTTGTCATCCATCCTGGGGCAGGTCTTTGGCAGAAGCCCTGTTGTTTATGTAAAAAGGAAGAGGGAGCCGCTTGTATCAGGGTGCTGGAAACTCCTGACATCTGAGCTCCCTCCCATGTGCGGGTCAAGGGCCAACCTTGCATGCGAGACGTTCTGAGGATAAGGACTTTCTGAGGATAAGGACTTTCAGGCCTCCTCAGCTAACACTTCTTGGACAAGGCATCTTTACAGCAAAATTATTAGTAGGACCCTGTGCAGCAGGATGAGACCCAACTGAAATACTGATTTTGGTTATGACCTTTAGGGGTCCTGGGCCTGGCCAGTTCAAGTAAATCCCATTCGCTATAAAGGTCTTAGAAAGCCAGTAAGGTACAGGGGAGGGGGCAGTTTTCTTCAAATATCTGTGTTTGTTTGTTTTTACCTGGCCTCAGGTATTAATTCCTGCACAGCACAACTCTGGCCAGTAAGTTGAAGTTGACCTGTGTGCCTTATCCACAGAGAAGACGGTGTCCTGTAAGGACACATACCTGAGAAGTACAGTCCTGGAGGGCACCGTCAGTCCCCTGGAAACACAGAGTTTGCAGTAGTGCCTTGCAGGATGCCTTGGTCAGGCAGCCAGCTCCCCAGGGCCCCCACTGTGGCCTCACAGTGCAGACCTAATAGTTCAGCGCAGTTCTTGCTTCAGAGGGACTGCCCGAGGTGGTCTGTTTCAGACAGTTTCACTTATCCATGGCACTGGTTTGCCCACCTCACCAGTCGGACACATAGAGGTGATCTGTCAGCAGGGAAGCTCCCAGCTGTGAAGGGACCAGCTTGATTTTAGATGGTCCCATTGGAGAACAGGGCCTTGGTCACGGACAACTGTAAGTGACCCCACCAGACCCGCTGGCATCTGTGAGGTTTTCACAGTTCGGGGCTCACAGAGTGCTGCTGTGAATCTTCCACATTCCCAGAGCTGAAGTCCTGCTCATGGAGCTTACTCCTGCTCTCGGGCCGGCACAGTGTGTACTGAGGCTGCAGCAGCCCATCGTGGACTCTTGGGTTTTAGCTCATGGTCAAATCCAGGAGGTCGAAATGCAAGCTATGTGAATTCAGAATGCCATCAGACACTAGGGTCTTTCTTCTCAGGAGCAAAGCGGAGACACTGCAGGGGCAGACACCTGGGTTCCACGTGCAAGTAGCAGATGAGACTGTCCTAAGCCATTGTTGTCTCGTCTGTCTTAGAATCCAAACTGACCCACTGCTGGACAACCGTCAGCCTCTGCAGGTCGTCAGAAATAGGTCTTCTTAAGAACTCTTTAGCAAACTGGAAACTTTTACTTGAAATTCCAAAAATCGACTTCCGATGTAGAGATGGCCTGTTTGTTTGTTTGTTTTTACTTTGTTGCCTTCTTTTTTTAACCTAGGTAAAAATCATAGTAAAAAGCCATCAGTTATGGAGACCTAATCTTATTTCTAATACTGAGAGGCTAAATTTCATCCCATGCACCATTGGCAGAAAGCGAGGATGTGGCGTCACAGACATTTTTTTCTTTGCACGGATCGGGATGGCCCTACTAGCGTCGATAGAATCATAAGGCTGCACCATTTGCCTCCGTTTTTGTCGTACATGCAGATGCAAGAATGACAAATCAAAACCATTTTAAGAAAAAGTCTCCCCCCGCCCTTCATTCTCATTGCAATTCAGTCAGACCCTGTGTTATGTCCTAGGGCTCCAGAACAAGTGGCCACAGTGGGGGCTTGAAATTTTGTTCCCTCACAGTTCCGGAGGCTGGAGGTCAGAGATCAAGGTGTTGACCAGCTCGTGCTCCCTCAGGGCCCTCAAGGCTTCTGGGAACTCTCCTTGTCCATTACCGTTTCCAGCAGCTTCAGGCATTCGTTGCTGTGGCAGCACAGTCTCCGTGTCGTCTTCACACGGCCGTTTTCCCTGGGCTTCTCTGCCCTCATGTGGCATTTTCCTCTTCTGATAAGGACACCAGTCAGGTTTGGGCCCATTGTAATGACCTCATCGTGACTCAATTACACCTGCAAAGACCCTATGTCCAAGTAAAACCACTCTCGTAGGTGCCAGGGGTTAGTATTCAAACATATCTTGTGTGGGGACAGTTCAATGTATAACAAGGCCCTAGTTACAAATTCAGCATTTACAGGGGTAAAATTACAGCTGCCGGGGAAGGTCCTGGCCGGAATGCCAGGGTGGGTCAGGAGGCTACTGCAGCCCCAGCTGGCTGAGCTCTGCACCCCATTTCTCCTTGGTTTATCTAAAGTTTTTACTTTTTTTTTCTCCCAGTGAATGCAAACTTTTAGCACTTTTTGCCCATCCAAAGCTCACCTTTGAGAAATTGGGGGTTCTTGGTTCTTTGTTCTTTGTGCTAGAAGAGAGAACAAAACTCAAAGGTCCTACTAAGGCTGCCTTTGTTTTTGTTTGTTTGTTTTCTCCTGTCACGTAGCTGGCAGGGCCAGAAGCAGCCCATCTATGCAGGGAGCCAGCCCTCCTGGAGTCGGATCTGTCATTTTTACCTCTGTCAACTTGACCCTCCCACCAGACAGCAGCTCAGCCACCCTTTCAAACCACGGACAGCTCCATAGCCACCCAGCACCAGAGTCCCATCCCCTTCCTCTTCATCCTTCTTCTTTCCATCCCAGTGTTTTTGCCGTGTTTCGATGGGTCACGCACGGTGTTCCAGCAAACCTACTTCTGATGTCTCAAAGACCGCTCCCAGGCCCTGCTATCAGGACTCTCATGACTCAGCATATAGTTGCGTTCTTAACTATGATTTGTTACAACAAAAGGACACAGGTAAATCATCAATAGGAAAAGGCACATGGGGAGAAAGCTGCAGGAAACCAGGGGCACGCTGTTGAGTCCTTTCCTAGTGGAGTCAGACAGAGTGCACGCAGCAAGGAGTTGTAACAACATGTGAAATGTTGTCTACCAGGGAGGCTTGTTAGACCCAGTGCCCAGGGTTTTTACTGAGAGCTGGCATCAGGAAAGTAGGTGTTCGGCATCAGTGCTGTCATCTGCACAGTCAGTTTAGACACTGTGAGGAATATCAATTCCAGTGGTGTGCTACCTCTCAGGTCCAAGGTCCCAGACACTGGTCATGGCAAGCTGTGCTTCAGTCATTTCTAAAGATAAAAAGTTCAGGCCTGAGGTGTCAATTCTTCTTCTGCACAATGGGTGAGGGAGCTTTATGGGAAGAAATATGGCAGATAACTACCCTACATCAATTCAGCCAACTTTGGGCCCTTCTGTCATTCCCCATACCAACAGCAAGAATAGTCCTACTTCGCTATTATACTGTTGAATGGTAAGTTCTGGCAGCAGAGTTGACTGAGGGTATTTTCTCTGTCCCCTGCTCATGGATGTCAGTGAGTTGATATTCTTTAAAAAAAAAAAACTGGGGCCTAACGGAAGCATGCAGCTCGGTGGTTCGTGTGCATAGGGGTTGGTCTTACATGCTCATGGGCCTGGTGGAGGCAGGGATAGGGAATGAGAGACACTGACAGTGCAGCCTCCTGGATTGTTTGTGGGGAATCAACCTTCTCCTGGAATTTGAGATGAGGAAGTGTTTCCTTTGTGGGAAGGCACTGGTGAATCTTTTACGTGTTTTTTTAAAATCAAGGGCAGATTTACCATTGGATGATTTTTACTTCAGTTAACTCCATGGCAAAAAGGCACTCTTAACCTTGTCCTCAAGGTCAGCAAGAATACGTGTATGAGAAATCCAAAAAGACATACGCACCTCTATGTTCATTGCAGCATTGCTTACGATAGCCAAGATAAGGAAGCAATGTAAGTGTCCACTGATAGATGAGTGGATAAAGATGTTACCTACACGTATATACAATTGAATGTGACTCAACCATAAAAAAGAGTGAAATCTTACCATTTGTGACGACATGGGTGGAACTAAAGGGTATTATGCTAAGTGAAATAAGTCAGACACAGAAAGACAAACCCCGTATGATCTCATGTATATGTGGAGTATAAAAAATGAAGCAAATGAACAAACAAAACAAACAGACTCATAGACACAGAGAACAAACTGATAGTTGCCAGATGGGAAGGGAGTTGGGGCGCCTGGGCAAAAATGGGAAGAGATGAAGAAGTACAGATTGGCAGTTACCAGATGGTCATGGGATGTAAAGTACAGCACAGGGAGTACAGCAATACTATTGGAATAACTGTGTGTGCTGCCAGGTGGGTACTCATCAGGGTGGTCACTCCACAAGTTATATAAATTTCTAGTTACTGTGTTGTACATCTCAAGCTAATATTGTGTCAGCTATAATTGAAAAATAAAATTATTTTTAAAACTTTAAAAGATTTTATTTATTTTTAGAGAAAGGGGAAGGGAGGGAGAAAGAGATGGAGAGAAACATCGAATGTGAGAGAGAAACGTCGATTAATTGTCCCTCGTGTGTGTGTGGAACCAAACCTGCAGCCTGACTGGGAATCAAACTGGTGACCTTTTGATTTACAGGTCGATGCCCAACCAACTGAGCCACACTGGTCAGGGCTAAAAAAGAAACTTATAAAAACCACTCATCCAGGTTTGACTGTGGGCCCCATGTTGTACTGAGTAATGTTGTGGGCAGTGGGGGAGGAGCTGAAGTGTTTGTGTCGCAAGGGATTGGTGGGGGATAAAGTGGCCCCACCGGTCCCTTTAATTTCTTTAATGTGGTCTGAACCCTTTGATTAAAGAATGTCTTGATGTGGTCACAGTAAAAATGTAGAGGTAAGTTCATTGTGTTAGTGGTGCTTTAAATCTATGAGGACACGAGTGTGGATAGGGGGTGAGAGGTTCTGCTGATGTAGTCATAAACTGGATGTTGGGTGACCACAGAATCTGTGAACTTCCTGTGAACTGATCCCACTTGTTCAGTGCTGTGAGTCTCCCCCATCCTTCTACACACATGTTGGATGTTTCAGAACCCAGTGGTCTTTGCGGATGTGGCTGTGGACTTCACCCTGGAAGAGTGGGCTCTGCTGGATGCTGCTCAGAGGGAGCTCTACAGAGATGTGATGCTGGAGACCCTCAGAAACCTGGCCTCAGTGGGTAAGAGTGACATTGTTCCTTCACTTCGTTCCTTCTCACTTTAGAGAACGTGCATTTCTTGAGTATCAAGACTGTTCCCAGACATGGGATGTGGAAAGGATATACATTAATTAATAAGACACTGTCATACAGCTAGAATCTAATAGTTCTTCCATGAGAACGAGAATCTGCATATTAGACTGAGGTTTTTGTGTGCGTAAAGAAGTGTCATCAGTGGATGTGGGTCTCATGGGTCATTAGGGGCCCAGTGAGGTTTGTTTTTGTCACTGGGAGATTTGTACTGTTTATGAAACTGCTTACCATTGTGACCCTTATACTTGTTACTGACGAAGCCCTGGCAGAGTGTCTTCTCAGTGTCTTTTTTGGCTAACCGCTACCTTTATTCTTGTAAGATTTGTTCCCTTTCTGTTTTCAGATGACAAGACTCAATTTAAGGCCAATAGGTCAGTTTTTCAGCAGGATATTGATGGGAATAAAATATCCAAGGAAGATAAAATAGCAAAGTTTGCCAGAAATTCTTGGGTCTCCGTCTTAGGAAAAATTTGGGAAGAGCTTAATGTTGAAGATCCACACACAAACCAGGGGAGATATCCGAGGTGAGTCGCATTCCAGAACAATATTAGTATGTCGTGAAATTCAAAAAGCAAACAAACCACAACCCATATAAGCCTCACTCGAATTTATTTATTCAGATTTTCACACAAAAAATTCCTTCAATGTGACATAGGCCCTAACTGGTGTGTCTCAGTTGGTTGCACATTGTCCTGCAAAGTAAAAGGTTGTCAGTTCGATTCCCAGTCAAGGCACTGCCTGGCCTGGGGCTCCGTCCCTGGTCCGGGCGCATACAAAAGGCAGCCAATTGATGTTTGTCTCTTGCATGGATGTTTTTCTCCCTCCCTTCTACCTTCCCTTCCCTTCTCTCTCAAAAAAAAATTTAAGAAATGTGACACAGATGTTGAATGTTAGAAACAATAGGAAAGAATCAGGGGAAAAGTCTGTGTTTAAGAAACCCTGTTTCCACAATGGCTGTGCTCAATCCATTCAGTTCATTCCACTTTAAAACAAATCAGGATAGAAGACGAACACATTCACTGAGATCCGTGAAAATGTAATTCTAATATTAATAAATATTAAGAAACCATTATGAATCAAACTACTATAACATGTTTCTCACTTTTTTACAGAGGCCGTGTGGTGGAGAGACTCTGTGAGAGTCATGATCAGTGTGGGGAAGGCTTAAGTGAGATTTCCGACCTTAACCTGTATCAGAAAACTCGTCCTGAAGTAGGACCGTATGAGTGCAGCGCACACGCAGAAGTCTTCAGGCACCATGCATCCCTCGGGAGGCACGTTGCCATTCACACTGGACACAAACCATATCAATGTGAGGAGTGTGGGCGGGCCTACAGTTACTGTTCACACCTCAGAGCACACGTGAGAACCCACAAAGGGGAGAGGCCCTACGTGTGTGAGTTATGTGGGAAGGCCTTTCCTCGTACTTCTTCCCTCAATCGGCATGTAAGGATCCATACCGCAGAGAAAACCTGTGAGTGCCAGCAGTGTGGGAAAGCCTTCATCGACGTTTCCAGTCTCACTAGCCACGTGAGAACGCACACTGGGGAGAAGCCCTATAAATGTAAGGAGTGTGGGAAAGCCTTCAGCTATTCCTCAACTTTTCGAAGACACATGATAACGCACACAGGAGAGAAGCCCTATAAGTGTGAGGAGTGTGGGGAAGTCTTTGGCTATTCCTCAACTTTTCGAAGACACATGATATCACACACTGGGGAGACACCACATAAGTGTAAAGAATGTGGAGAGGCCTTCAGTTACTTCTCAGCTTTTCGAAGGCACATGATAATGCACACGGGAGAGAAGCCCTATGACTGTAAACAGTGTGGGAAAACCTTCATCTATCTCCAGTCCTTTAGAAGACATGAACGGATTCACACAGGAGAGAAACCCTATGAGTGCAAACAGTGTGGGAAAGCCTTTATTTACCCCCAGTCATTCCGCAGACACGAACGGACTCACGGTGGAGAGAAACCCTATGCATGTAACCAGTGTGGGAAAGCGTTCAACCATCCCTCATCCTTCCGAGGGCACATGAGAGTGCACACCGGAGAGAAGCCTTACGAATGCACTCAGTGTGCAAAAACGTTCAACTGGCCCATCTCCTTACGAAAACATATGAGAACGCACACTAAAGAGAAGCCGTATGAGTGTAAACAATGTGGAAAAGCCTTCAACTTGCCTGCTTGCTTTCGAGAACATGTGAGAATGCATCCTGGAGACAAATCGTATGAATGCAAACTGTGCGGCAAAGCTTTCTATTGCCACATTTCCTTACAAAAACACATGAGGAGGCACACTGCCGAGAAACTCCACAAATGCAAGCAATGTGGGAAGGCTTTCAGCTGGCCCGAACTTCTGCAGCAGCATGTGAGAACGCACACTGCAGAGAAACCTTATGAGTGTAAGGAATGCGGGAAAGTCTTCAAGTGGCCATCCTCTTTACCGATACATATGAGAATGCACACGGGAGAGAAACCTTATGAGTGTAAGCAATGCGGGAAAGCCTTTAGCTGCTCCTCATCCTTCAGAAGACACCTGAGAACACACGCTGCAGAAACACACTGCACGTTTGATGTTTGATGCGGGAAGTCCTCCTGCAAAGGAGTCCGTGCGCGACGCTGCAGGAGGTTCGCACCAGGAGAGAGATCTTATGAAAGTCGTACATGTGGTTTTGCCTTTGCAAGTACCCCATCATTAAATTGCACCCATAGGGCGTGTATTTTCGGTTCTTTTGCAAATAAACATTTACGTGAAAAAAATAACTCTGAAAGTACTCTTCTATAGTACACACAATTTCTGTCGTGTTTTTTCCTTACATTTCCATCTACAAGGCTTTTATCTTTAGTTTGTGGACTCATAGATGATTAAAAGTGTATTTTCGGTATGTAGGTAGTTTTAATTTCTTTAAATTGTCCTTGGAACAATGACACTTTGGTATTTGTTGGACTTTGCCTCCTGGCTTAGTGTGGCAAATACTGGATATCACCCTTCATATATTTTCTGCTTTATTGAGAGTCTTTATTTTTGGCCAGAGGAGCCTTATTCTATTTTTATTAATAGTTTTTACAATTATAAAATTATGTGGGCTGTTGTTTTCAACTTTTGCTCATCACTGTTTTTGCTTGTGATTAGGAATTGGATGGTAGGCATTTACTAAGAGACACTTATGACCACAGATAGTGAGTTTCAGATGGTTCTTTGCATTGTGCTTTGTCAACAATGTTGGGAACTACATCTCCCAGAATCCCTTCCCTTTATGATTCCATGTTCTAATTCACCAGTGGCCTAACTTGGCATGACATTTGGGAGGCAGAATTGAAGAAGCCGTTACTAAGTTTTGGGAACTGCTTTAAAGTGTGATAGAAAGATGCATGGGGACTTCTGGATACCAGACTGCAGACCATTTCCCTGATTTCTTTGCCCTAGTAATCAAGAGTATCAAGAGAAATGGCAAGTGTTTGATTTCCACGTTTCTCAGATGTATAGGCTTCCATGGATAGCTCCATGAGCTCCGTATCAGGGATCCACTTGTGTGGATAAGTACTTCCAATCTGGATTTTTCTAGAAACTGTAAGGTGTCCTCCAGACCGCTAATCCAGACTCATGGTTTGTGACCTCTAATGCTATATGATTCACTCTCCTCTCTGTAAGTTAACTTAGTTTCTATGGTCTAATTTGTAGAGCAAACACTGGGTTTGTAATACTTCCAGTGGCTCCCTGATCCTGCATCCACCACAAAAACTACAATGTTGCAGCAAAATAAAACAACACTTGGGACTTTGTGAATCTATTACATTTTGAAGTGTGTCGCTGAGGCAGCTCTTCCTTGTGACAACAAATACCTTCCTCATATGTTAGATTTTGGGAGATTTCTGTCACACAGAACTAGATGCATTTCCATCATGTAAGTTTAATTATGTTTATGTCATCAAAATGTATTTTATTTTCAAGGAAAATCTGTAGATATTTCTTAGAAATATTCTATTTATCGTGTCTTCAAATCGGTTGTATACTATTCATTTCCTAGGGCTGCTATAACAAGGTACCACAGCTGGGTTGCTTGGGACAACAGAAAATTTTGTCTCGACGTTCTGTGGGCAGAAGTCCAAAATCACAGGGTGGGCAGGACCAGCCTCATCTGAAGGTGCCATGGGAGCATCTGTCCCAGCTCTGTCCCAGCTTCTGGGAGTTCATTGGCTGGTGGAAGCTTACCTCTAACCTTCATGGGGCATTCTTCTCCCTGTGTGCATGCCTGTCTTCTTGTAAGGACACCTCCTATTGGGTTAGGGCCAACTCTTCTCCAGTATGACCCAATCTAGAACAAGCCTATTATCTCCCCATGACATGTCCCATTCTCCAGAGCCATCTAAATTTCTTTCCAAATATATTGATATTTTTTACTCTAGTTTTCTAACCAATAGTGGTTCTGACAGATGAACTCCTGAATGGTAATTGTCCTAGGATGAAGTTCTTTAAATTGTGATCATTGATGTTGAAGGGAAAGGACAGACCACACCAAAATGGCTCTCCAAAGTGTCTGTGGTGTAATGGGTTCAGACCATGCCATCTTGTTAGTTTTCCAGTAGAACACCGAGTGAAACTGCTATGTGGCAAGGGTATGAACACAATTTACATTTCAATGAATTTATTCAATCTTCCTATCATCATTTCAGTGAAGCTTTGCTTCCAAATATTTAAATTGACATCATTTTGTTTGCATAAAATAAATGTAAGCACCCCCTAACCATTCCTGCATGGAGACTTTCTTGATCCGTTGTCAGTCTTAGAAAATCTCTTCCTTCTCTGACCTAGACAACCCCAGAGCACAGACTGTTTCTCCTTAATAAAGGGCATGTTTTGCCTGACATTAACTTGCAAACTGTGTGACTTTTAAATTTATTGTTAATGTGTAAATAACTATTAGCCCCATTTTATTTATTACATGCTGCAATAAGCATTTTCATGCCCACAGATTTGGCCATTGGCTTGAGTCGGTTACCCAAGTGATGGGTCTTCAGGTCCATTCTGGAGCTGACCTGGCTCTGATCCAAGCATGTCTGTTCCGGGGCTGAAGTTTAATCAACAGCACATTGGGGAAGGTTCCTCATGATGGATCACCCCAAGTACAGAGGAAAGCCAAATGCACAAACACATTTCAGGGTTTTTTCTCATGGCATTCGCTCACATAGCATTGTCTTAAGCAAGTCACATGGTTCAAAACGAAGGGGAGAAGAATTACAATCTTACTACCAAGAGACATTGCCAGATTGTTCCAGGGGATTGAAAATTTTGAAAAAATAATGCAATGTCCTACATCTTCTGAATACCCTTTTAGGAACAAACTTGCATTACAGAGCATAATTATAGAGAATGTACTTAACCCTTTCATAAGTAGTTCCCTGTTTAATGTTTTATTTTGGGAAAATTCAAACTTTGTATAAGTAGAGAGAATGATTTCAGAAAATTTCATAATATCCATTACTGACCTTCAACAATTTTCCATCAGGTGTCTTCCTACAATGTCCAGTTCCCTCTGGATAATTATGAAGCAATTTTCAGGATATCATTTTATCCTTTAATATTTGGAATGTATCTGTTTGCTTAATGTAACCATAATCAATGCCATTATCACACCTAACAATTACCCCTTAACATACTGAAGTATACAGGCTGTAGCCAATTTCTCTTATGGTCTACATAATTTTAAACCCTCTGCTGTTGGATTGTTTGCACTGGGATCCAATAGAATCCATACATTTAAATTTTTTATATTCAATATTTAATCCTCACCCAAGGGAGTGTGTATTGATTTTATTGTATATTTTTAAAAGATTTTATTTGTTTATTTTTACAGAGAGGGAAGGTAGGGAGAAAGAAAAGAAGGCAGGGAGAAACATCCATGTGCGAGAGAAACATCTATGGGCTGCCTCTTGCAAGCCCCCAACTGGGGACCCACCCCCTACCCACCCCTGTGATCTGACCAGGAACCAAACCAGTGACCTTTTGGTCTGCAGGCCAACACTCAATCCACTGAGCCACACCAGCCAGGGCTGGTTTTATTTATTAAAAATAAAAAAATATATATGTAATTTATATTATTTATATAAAATATGTATTTTATCCTCAGATGAGGATAAAATATACATTTTATATGAGGGCATATAATGAGGACGTTTTTTCCCATCGCTTTTGGAGAGAGGAAGGGAGAGAGAAAGAAACATTGATTGGCCATCTCCCATATGTACCCAGGCCAGGGATGAACCCGCAACTCTGGAGCATGTGATGATGCTCCAACCAACTGAGCCGCCCAGCCAGGGAAACATTCATTTAAAAAATAAAACCAACAAAAATATATTAGCTATATTTTTATTTTTATTTATTTTAGCTGTATTTTTTAATGTTTTACAAATCAAATGAGTAATATATTTTTAATGGGAAGCCTCTTCTATACATGCTAATCCTCTAAGGACTACTTTATATACAGGACAATTATTTTTGCAAACTCTAAAATATTTTTTCACTTCTGTTTGTAAATAAGTGGGGTGGGAAATAATGGGCAAGGCTTCAACAATATCAATGGCCAAACATCAAAATTATCCAGACTTTGTATTTCACATGGTGACATCATCATTCAATGTCTGTGTTCTTAAAAAGCACAGCAGTGCCAGGTCCACTTCTGACCTGTGGAGGACTTCAGGCCTTCCTATTCTGGCCCAGTCTGTTCTGGGTGGCCCACTTTCTCTGGACGGGATGGAGGGTGTCGCTCCATGGGGAAATTGAGTCTGGGTGGAGTAGGTGCCTCCGAAGGACTCCTAAACACACCCTGGAGACTCAGAGCTACTTCTACTGGAACGCCGAGGTTGCAGTTCTGGCCAACCGGAAAAGGTCGGTTCCGCTGGTGGGGAACTGTCCAATCAGGAGTGCTGGGGCGGGCTGGGGCGGAGCCAGAACTACCCAATCAGAATCCCTAATGGGTGGGTGTGCCCGGAGAACTGTGGATGCGGTGACCGGTGTCCTCCCAGCACCTGGACTGAGCTCTGCCGAGGTGTCCAGGCGCTGCTACAACCTAGGGCCCCATGTACCCATCTCTTGCTTTCGCCAGCCGGGTTACTACTGGGAGAACGGAGCGAGATCTCGGAGCTGGGCTGCGAGATGGTGAGTGCAGGGTTGAGGGGAGAGGGGGTCCTGGGGTCCGGACCTGAGTCTCCGCCTTTGGCGGTGGGTGGGCCTCTGGCGTCCTGTTCAGTTCGCGCTGTGTCTAGGGTCTCCGGACTTCCAGGGAGAGGCAGATGCTCACAGCTGCGGGGCGGGGCCGCTGGTGGGCTCTCCCCACAGGACAGCTTGTGGGGCGGGCTGGGAATTTGGGGAGATCTGTAGGGGGGTGTGGGAGGGATTTCCTGGTGGAGGCTAGGTTCCTAACTGACCCGGACCCCATTTCTCATTCCCTGGAGGGACACAGTCGTTGTAACAGCGTGCAGCCAGAGGGGCCCCCAAAGAGGGATTTGTAATGGGGTCCATAACTCAGGGTGTCTAGGAAATACTAAAAATATAGGATGTCCTCACCCCCACAAGTGTGAACTGGGGAATGGGACACATGGAGCAGGGCCATCGAGAGTTGTTTTGCATAGCAACAGTTTTGCAACTAACCTCAGGCATGGTCATTTAACATATCTATAACTTTTAACTGGTTTCATGGGTATGTTAAATAGCTGTGGCCATGCCTTGAGCCAGGGAGGTGGGAGTGACTTGGACTCCTGACTCAACAGGGAGGCAACTCCCCCTGGTTACAGCGCGTGTGAGAGAGCTTGGAGATGATCAGCTCTAGCCCTCATCCCTGCCTGCCCAGGCTTACTATGGTGGCTGAGAAAAGGTGGAGAAATACGGGAATGCTGGCACGTGTAGCCGATTGTGCGGAAGTTGGAAATGGCTGCAGAGGAAGATTGGCGCTGGGATTTAAACCCAGGCCTGGGCAGCCATGAAAAAAAAAACACCACGTGGGTTTGGCAAGAAAGGGGGACACATGCGATTTTGTGTGCTCCCTGTGCCACGCAGCTTAGGAAGATTGGAAAGCAGGATGTAGCAGCGATGCAGAACTCTCTCTTAGCAGTTTGGAAGAATGCAGGACAGACCCTGGGGGAAGGAAAGGGGTGAAAGGAGAAGGGTGGGCCAGGAGAAGGTGCCACTTGGGTTTGGATTGAGAGCTGGAGACTGCAGTGCCGACACACCTGATGGTGCTGGGAACAGAGCGAAGCCTGCCAGCCGAGCACGGATGCATGGATTACTGGAAAGAACGTGGGTTGGGACGCTACCAGAACCACGGACTTGTATTTCTTTTCCAGAGATAAGTACCCAGGAATGGGCAGAGGGGGGAAGGAAGGACTGTGCCCATTTGTGGGTATCCTAAGGGACTTTGGGATCTTAATGAAGACATTAAGACATTACTCTAAGTCTGTATAACTTTCCAATAAATAATTCCTTTCCTTTTCACCAATCTCAGGCATTGAGAACTATAATTCCCAGGCAGCAGGCAAGGCCAACCTAGTTCAGGGAACCCTAGGAGAAGGGGGGTGTCCATTCAGTAATAGTATATCGTGTCCCCCCACCTCAGGGTCCGTTCTGTAACATTGTCAGCAGACCAGACTTCATATTGAAAAGACAGAAATGATTCAGGCCCCCTGAAGGGAGAGAACCTAACCCCAAAAGGGGAAAGCTGACCCAGTGAGGTGAGACAGCCACCTGCAAAGCCACATGCACTTGAGACTCCCAGAGAGACACCAGCTGGCATCCTTTGGGTGTTCAGGGAGTATTTCAGTGAACAGGTGGTGGGGGCTGGATGTCCCACGTGGTAGGATGGATGTGCTTGACCTTCAGTCATTTCCGTGTTTCAGTTAAACACTGCTCCACCCCGGGTTTGTCACCTTAAAAAGATGTATTTGGTTATTTGAGCCTCAGATTTTTTTCAGTAAATGTAAAATACATTTAACTAATACACATGAAAGATAAGAAAACATTTTTAAAGAAGAGTGGATGAAGTGAATTTCAGAATTTAAAAAATGTTCTCATCTTATATTCCATGTATTAAAAATTCTTCCGTACCTTTTTTTCTCTCCTGGAGCTTGTGTGGTGAAGTTTCTTACATCTGTTGTTTTTCTTTTCCCTGATGACAAATGGAATTCCAGGGCTTTAACCTTGAGAATGGTACTTGGAGAAATAATTAGAAATAGAGAAAATCTTCCTCTACGGTTGCAGAAAAATGAATGCCTTCCCGTTCACACACACACACACACACACACACACACACACACACACACACACACACAATGTTTGATATATTAATTGGTAAATTACAAGACCCAAATGTCAGTTATTCTCCTTGTACAGGGTGGAAAGTTGGTGACACTGGATAATTTTGTCCCACGTTACCTGGTCTTCAGAGATGAATGCTAAATCTTATGTCTTGCAACTGGCACCACCTCGGAGTGTTCACCTATGATTAATAGCCACGAAACATTCTGTTGCCATGGAAATAATTAAGCAGCATCTTTATTTTCCAAAAGCAATACTTGTGGGCTTTCTTCTTGAGCTATAATAAGTGATAGTGTTTTCTTCCCTCCTTTTGAGTGGTTTTCTGGATCCTTCCGACACTGGGCTTGTCTCATTTAAATGATCCATAGTGTCAAACATGTGTGAATCACCTGGAGTGGGGAGAGGGCTTGGGGCCAGTGACTCCAAACTGAGGCCAGTCCTGAGATTGCAGAGCGAGGCCATGAAGTGGTTTCTTCCTGGTGCTTCTGCCCTGTTCTGGTGTCCCAGGCTGCCCACACCGTCTACAGGGAGCACTGTGCATCCCGGGCGAGGCTTGCGGGTGGGGGCCTGGAAAGTGTGTGTGGTGGCAGTTGATGTGCTTTCTGAGGCTGTGCTTGCTCCGGTCTTTGGTCTCTTTCGGGATAGGCCTGGGCACTCTCAGCAGTGATGCACTCAGAGGATAATCTGTGCAAACTGAGCATGTCTGTGAAGGTGACTTAAAAGACTCTTTTGGGGTCTGTCTCCTGGAGAAAGAATTCATGAACTGGGGGATTCATTTGGGTTAGAATCTGAAACTGATAGTGGCGGAGAGTTTCCTGACTAGTGAGCACTGAAGCCTGGAGAGGAGCCTTTCCACACTGTGAGGAGGGGTAAGGAGCTCCAGAGTTCGGTCCTATGTGTGTGGAGGTCTGCCGACCTTCCAGCACCAAGGCCTGACCCATTAGAACAGGAACCCGGCAGAGAGTGAAGCTCGCCTGAGCTCCACCTCCTGGACCACCCCCTTGGAGTCTCCCACTAAACCCCTCCCTGGTACCAAAAAGGTTGGGGTAGAAGTTGTATTAGAAGGATGATGTTTCTGTACTGAGAGTCTAGATCCCAAGCTTGTGCAGTCCATTCACTTACTGAATGCGAATTTACCTTGCCAACTGTGGGTAAGCCAGTGGCTTTGTCACAGGTGGGCACAGGTAACCAGGTTCTTGGTGATCGAGGACAAAGAATTGAACCGAACACACAGAGTTTATAGCATAAAGAGACAGAGCAGATTTATTAAGCGATGGTACACTTCACAGAACATGGGAGTGGACCAGCTCTGAGCAGAGATTGATCTCGTGAGCTGGAGGGATTCTATTCTTACAGAGTGGAAGCTTCCTGGCTAGTTTTTTTGGTGGGCTTCTATTGCGCATATACAAGTAGTTGCATTTCAAAGCTACTGCACATGTGGTCTCCTATGATTTTTCTTGATTGGTCACTGGAGAGGGCGGTCCCACAATGTTAATTTATCATAATGCTATTATAATGAAGCAGGGGTCCTGTAGCATCTTCTGCACAGGTGCATTCGTGAGTCACCACGATTCAGCGCTTTCCCAGAAAGCATGAACCACCGGTCTTAGAGGGCCTTTGCCTTGTATGGATGTCCTTTATCTTAGCCCAGGGCACCCCCGGAGTTTCCTCCTTCCTGACGGTCTCCTGCCTCAGCTTTATCTGAGCTGATGGAAATGTTTGGCTTTCTTACCTTTTGATTCCTGTATTGGATATTGCTGCCTCCAGTTTCCCTAAGTATTTGGTCGTTTTATTTCCTTGTTTGAGTGGGTAAGATTTTCATTTTCTTAGATGAGTATAAGTGGGTGGAAAGAAAAAATGTAAAACAAGAGAATTGAGCAGAATAGTGTTTTTCTTCCTACTTTGGTGAGAGAACCATCACATATGAGATAAGGGTATTTATATTCTCAGGTTCATTTTTCACTTTTTACATATTTTTTTACATCAGTGATTATCCCTAGAGAGTTTTGACATTTAAAAGGTAGTGCTATTTGTAAGACAATTCCTATGGTAACTGATATAAAGAAAAGTATTTTTGGATATGGAAATCCTTGAAATTCATAGTACATTTCATGGGTTAGGCCAAATCCCCAACGTGGTGAGTATCCTGCTCCCCAGTCTGAGATAGAGTAGAAGTACACACTATGATGTCACTTGTCATTGGAGTTATAAAGAAGTTTGAGATATTTCATATTTTGTGGTTTGAATTTTCATAAACTTCAGTGTTCAGAGGATTAAATCTTAAAATGGTTTACTACATAAAAGAGTAACTTCCAAATAAAAGTAAAATTACTAAAAAGCAAAAAGTAGTATATAGAGATTAATTTTTTAAAGAGTTCTCTTTTTTAAATATATTTTTATTTATTTTTAGAGAGGGAAGGGAGGGAGAAAGAGAGAGAGAAACATCAATGTGAGGTTGCTGGGGACCCTGGCCTGCAACCCAGTCATGTGCCCTGACTGGGAATTGAACCTGCGATGCTTTGGTTCACAGCCCGCACTCAATCCACTGAGTTACGCCAGCCAGGGCGAGATTAATTTTTATGTAAAATAAATAATGCATGCAAAAGTTTAAAAAGCTACATGACGTGGAAAATCTAACTTAAGAAGACTTCCTGCCCACATATTCTGGTCCACTCAGCACTCTACCCCCGCCACCCTCACACAACCAGTTTCAGTGGTTTCTTGTACATCGTGTCAGTGTTTCTTTATATAAAATCAAGCAATTAAAATACAACGTTTTCCTTTGTTACGGGAAAGGTGCCATGATACACGCACGGCAGCACACTTTCCCCCTCTGCTCTGTTGGTAGTCCTGCGGGCCCCTTCCTGTCAGGACCTGGTGCCTTTGGTGCTCATGTTTGTGTCCCCACTTCTCTCTGAAGAGGTTCTTGGTCTGTGTCTGATATTTTGCGACTAAAGCCCATCAGTCAAAACCGACTTTCCACGTTACATGGTAAGCAAACATTCAAAAAAACATATTTATTTCTAACCTTAATTGATGCTTTCTAGCACTTGTGTTTGGTTTTGTTTAATTTGTGGGCAAAGACTTTACATTTTTATTGTGCTATCTATCAGATTCAGAATGCATATGAAGTATTATGGGAAGTTTTTTAAAACTAATAGTGGTGCAAACATTTGTGGACTCACGATCAAGATTTATAACTTGTCCTTGGGTGGTGGTTGGCATCTCCTGGCGAGCACTTCTGGAACTCGGCACATCTCACCCCACTGAGGATGGCTGTTTTACTTCTTTGCTTAAACGTCATGCCTCTGTCACCTATGATTTTTCACTAAGCAGTGTTCTGTTTAGTTTTGCCTCTTCAGAACTTTCACTGCATACATAGTAATGGAACTCCACTGAAAGGCTTTTCTGAGGAGTCTTTGCTTTTGTCTGTTTCATACATGCTGGTTCCTGAGGCTGTGGGCCGCCCCATTTATTCTTCCATTCCAGGGCCTATGGGGTTGGGGGTTCTCAAGCTGGTTTTTTGCTCTTGTGAAAAATGCCACTCCCGTGATTCTTTTTTTTTTTTAAAGATTTATTTATTTATTTAATTTTAGGGAGGGAAGGGAGGGAAGGGAGGGAGAGAGAGAGAGGGAGGGAGGGAGAGAGAGAGAAAGAAACATCAATGTGCGGTTGCTGGGGGTTATGGCCTGCAACCCAGGAATGTACCCTGGCTGGGAATCGAACCTGGGACACTTTGGTTCCCAGCCCGCGCTGAATCCACTGAGCTACGCCAGCCAGGGCTACTCCTGTGATTCTTGTTTCAGTGTGCAAGTGCACAGCAAAGTGACTCCCCCCGATATGTCCAGTACCAGCCTGGCACCATACAGAGTTATTACAGTTTTATTGACTATATTCCCTCTACTGTACTTTACTCGTAGAGTTACTATTTCACAACTACCAATTTGTGCTTCTTAATCCCTTCAACTTTTTCACCCGGTCCCCCAACCGCCCTCCCATCTGGCGGCCCTCAGTTTGTTCTCCTTGTCTATGAGTTTGTTTTGCTTGTTCATTGTTTTGTTTTTAGGTCCCACATGTGAATGAAATTGTATGGTATTTGTCTTTGTCCGACTTAATTCATTTAGCACAATACCTTCTAGATCCATCCATGTTGTTGCAAATGGTAAGGTTTCATTTTTTCTTATGGCCAAGTACCATTTCATTGTATAGATCTACCACGTCTTATTTATCCACTCCTCTGTTGATGGGCACTCAGGTTGCTTCCATATCTTGACTATTGTAAATACTGCTTCAGTGAACATAGGGGTATATATATTTTCTTGAAATGGCGTTTTAGATTTCTGTGAACATATACCCAAGTAGAATTGCTGGGTCATAAGGTGGTTCTATTTTTAATTTTTTGAGGAACCTCCATACCATTTTCCATAGTGGCGGCACTATTCTGCATTCCCACCGACAGTGCACTAGAGTTCCTTGTCAGCACTCGTTTGTTGATTTACTGATGACAGCCGTTTGAGGTGATCCATTGTGGTTTTAATCTCATTTCTGTGATGATTAGTGATGTTGAACATTTTCTCGTATGTCTTTCAGCCATCTGTACGTCCTCTCTGGAGAAATGTCTAGTCAGATCCTCTGCCCATTTTTTTTTTATCAGATTGTTTGGTTTTCTGGTGTTCAGTTGGTATGAGTTCTTTATACATTTTGGATATTAACCCCTTATTGGAGCGGTTGACTTTTTTAATATGTGTTCTTCCATGTTTTCTGATACATGTTTTATCCCTTTTTACTCTGCACACTCATTGTTCTTTTTGTATGCATTGCAAATATATTTCTCTGAAACTATGGTGTATCTGGTCAGTCTTTTAATTTTAACAGGGTTGAAACAGCAATCTATTATAGCTTACTCTTTTTTCTTAAATAAGAAATTCTCCCTATTTTTAAGTTGTAAAAACATATCCTTTTCACTTTAAAAAGGAGGTCTAGTTTTGTCTCTCACATTTATATCTACAATAAGTTGATTATCAATCATGGAGTATAGAGGAATACAGTGTATTTTTCCCAATTCCATGCAATTTTCCCCTGCCCTATGTACTAAATTGTACATTATTTCTGCTGCTGCTCTGATGCCCTGTCATTAATCAAATTTCCATTCTTTTTTTAAAGAGAAAACACAAGTTTTTATTTATTGATTTTGGAGAGACAGAGGGAGAGAGGAAGGGGGAGAGAGAAAGGAACATCAAGCTGCTGCCTCACTTACTACTTATTTCTGCACTCATTGGTTGCCCCTGCATGTGCCCTGACTGGGGATCATGCAGCCTCAGTGCATCAGGATGATGCTCCAAGCATCTGACCCGCCCTGCCAGGGCAGGATTCTTTTCTTTCCCTTTATTTGTTTATCCCTCTGCCCATACCATACTGCCCAGTGTACTGTAGTTTTTAATTCCTTGGTGCATGTTAGGCAAGCGCCACCTCATTCTTCAGAAAACTTTTTTTTTTTGTATTTGTTCTTCCTTTTAAACTTCAAGAGTTTTTTTGTTGTAAAGCCCTAGAATATCAGGTTTGGGGATTTAATGGAATTTATTATAAAGACTATAGGGTTTTTTAAAAAGACTTTATTTATTTTTAGACAGAGAGGAAAGGAGCGAGAAAGACAGGGAGAGAAACATCAATGTGTGGTTACCTCTCACGCACCCCCCACTGGAGACCTGGCCTACAACCCAGGCATGTTCCCTGACTGGGAATCAAACCAGTGACCCTTTGTTTCACAGGCTGGTGCTCAATCCACTGAGCCACACCAACCAGTGCTATAGGCATTTTTTTTTTTTTGAGGGAACTGATATCTTAGTGACAGGGAGTCCTTTCTAAGACCATGTATCATCTTTCTGTTTATTTCATTCTGCTTTAATATTATCCAACAAAGTTGAGTTTTTACCCATCAGAATCTATAGCCTTCATTAGAATTCTCCATTATGCATTAGTGTTTTTTAGAAAAGCTTTGTTGAGACAATTCATATATCATACACTCCACCAATTTCAAGTATGCAGTTCGGTGGTTTCAGTTTACGCACAGCTGGGCACAGCCACCGTCAGAGCCCATTTTAGAGCATTTTCACCAGTTTTAAGAAAAACCTCATACCCTTTAGCTCTCACCCTTTGTCCTCCCCTCCCCCCGGGCATAAATAACCACTGATTTACACTCTGTCTCTATAGATTTCCTTATTCTGGACTTTTCATATACGTGGAATGATATAATCTGTAGTTCTCTCTAAATTCAAATCTACTGTTGAGTTCCTCCAGTGACTTTTAAGCTTCAGTTGTTATGCTTTTCAACTTCAAACTTTTCATTCGGTTTTTCTTAAATGATTTCTGTCTCTTTGTTGGTGTTCTTTATGTGATGGGTCATGGTCATCCTGCCTTTACTTCTTTAATCCTGGTTTCTTTTAGTTCTTTGAACACATTTATGTTGGTTATTTTGAAGCCTTTTTCTGTTAAATCTGACATCTTTTTCACTCACAAACATTTCTGTTGCTTGCTTAACTTTCTGGTGTGACGTTCACAATTTACTTTTTCTTCATGCCTTGTAAGTTCTTGCTAGGAACTGGACATTATAGATAATATATTGTAGCAACTTTGGGTTCTGGCCCCTCTTCTCTGGGGCTCGTTATTTTTGTTTGTATTTGGTTGGCGACTGGCTGGATCATTTTCATCAATCCTGTTCCATTCCCCTCTGCGTCTCCTGCAGTTCGAAGCCTCTGGTGGTCCTCCTCAGGGAGGTGCAGCTTTGTGTACACCCACAGGCACCCTGGGACGGCAGCAGTGCTGCCAGGGCTGTATTCCTTTCTTTCCCCGACCCTCTGAAGCTGTTAAGCTCCATTAATTACAGGCTGATAGCTCTATTGTTTTGATCATGCCATGGTGCCTACAGTGCTCTGTAACCTAATGCAGTCGAATTTGGACTCCTTTGAAAGAGTAGTTCCGCAGGTCAACTTTTGCTATTCGTTCAGACCCTAGGAGGGCTCTTGCCAGCTGTCTCTTTCCCTGCTTTTCCCTTGTAAACTTGGGAAAGTTTACAAGGGAAAAGCAGGGAAAAGTTCCCTTTCCCTTGAGGTGGAGGACATTTCTGCTAGTATCTTGAATGCCCTCCCAATTGCCTTCTGCCACAACAACCTCCATTGTTTTGTGGAGCACCCTGAGGTTTAAACTTCCCGTTCTTTTGGGAAGAGACTTGGAACTATCTGCTTTACAGCCAGCTCATTCCCCAGCTCAGTCAAAATGTATGAGCCCGGGCACCAGAGCAGGATGGGGACAACGGCACACTTCTGAGTGACACTCCTGCTCCTGCTTTAAGAGCGGAGTGCACAGTGGAGGAAGGGCAGTAGCCTGAGGTCTTCTCAGCTTGCCTCTCCTGGGTGTGGAACCTCTAATGTGTGAGGCAGAATGAGAACAACCAGCCCCCAGTAGTCTCAGCAGCCCTGTACCCACCGAAGAGCCTTCATTCCACAAATGGGGGCTGGCGGGAAGGAAGGTGCCTCCACCTCTCAACCACATTTGCTCCAACTTAACCTCAGTAACAGGTACCTGGCAGCCCGTGTTCTTGGTGTGGTCTGAAATGGAAATCCAGGGAGGCGGTTGTCCTGGTGCAAATGTCACGGACTCTCACTTTCCTCACTGAATTTTCACAGGATTCTACAATAGCCGTTT
This sequence comes from Phyllostomus hastatus, assembly GCF_019186645.2. Taxonomy (NCBI): domain Eukaryota; kingdom Metazoa; phylum Chordata; class Mammalia; order Chiroptera; family Phyllostomidae; genus Phyllostomus; species Phyllostomus hastatus. The sequence continues at coordinate 3,376,673 of NW_025333640.1, read as the reverse complement.
CTTCATTAATGTCCTTAAGATTATTTCCAGAGTCCTGGCTGGCGTGGCTCAGCTGGTCGGAGCATAGTCCCACAAACTAGGTCACAGGTCAGTTCCTCGCTGGGGCTCCTGCCTAGGTCGCTGATTCTGCCCTCACTCACTTGGGCACGTGCAAGAGGCAGCCATTCAGTTTTTCTCACATCAGTGCTTCTCTCCCTCCCGTAAATGTTTTTAAAAAATTATTAACAGAGACTTTAAATGATGGCTGTTTTTAGAGTAATTTTTACCGGTTTCACTGGGGAGTGGGTCCGCAGAGCTCCTTGTACTGTCATGTAGCTGTGGTACCTTTTTAACATTCATTTTCCAACTTTAGGTTGCTATTTAATAGAAAGATAGTAAGTTTTATTTTTATATTGTGTTTTTATTCTGGCATCTTGCCAAAATATCTTAGTTTATGGTTTTTTTTGTTCTGTTGGGGGCCCTACACATACATTTGTTAGTGCTAGTGAGGCAGGAGACAGCATAGGAAGCACTCTGAGACTGTGGTCCTGTCACTGGCCAGCATTTAGCACCCTGGTTGCCAGGAAACGCCTTTTACCAATTAGGTAGAATAAATAGTAAACCGAGGCAGGGAGGAGGAAGGAGACAAGTCTCACATGCTAACTCAGCAGTCCTGAGTCTGGTCTGATAATATTGCCAGGTGTTCCAACATCACAAGAAACACTATATTAGCAAGAAAGAAGAAAAGTCCTTGAAATTCTATGTAACATTTCCACTACCTGGGAAAGAAAGCCTTGAAACTGTACTTTCATCCCAAGGCCTGAATGTGGGAGAGGGTCCCCGGTGCCCAAAGAAAACCCCATAAAACAACTTTGGTTAATTGCCTGCCTCTGGTCACTATCTGTCTTACAAGGGAGTCCCTGATACTTACAGAAAGAGTCCATAAATAACTTTGGAAAGTGCCCCAATTTTAATGGACTGTGTCCTATCACGTATTTGTTTTACAACAAGATGAACAAATGGGGTCTGGAGCAAGATGAGGATTCGGGCTGACAGACCCCCCCCGCCCCGCACACACCTGAGTTTGGGTTGTCACATTCCCCCAGGAAAGTAGGCACCACATTTACCCGCTAATCAGTATGTAACTTTTTTCCCTCCTATCCCACCAACTATATAAGTCCTCAGAGCCCTGGCTGGCATAGCTCAGTGGATTGAGCGTGGGCTGCGAACCAAAGTGTCGCAGGTTCAATTCCCAGTCAGGGCACATGCCTGGGTTGCAGGCCATAACCCCCAGCAACCGCACATTGATCTTTCTCTCTCTCTCTCTCTCTATCTCCCTCCCTTCCCTCTCTAAAAATAAAATGAATAAAAATCTTAAAAAAAAAATAAGTCCTCAGAACAAAGGACTCGCTCTCTTTTAGGGGGCTCGGGGTGCTCTTGGCTCTCTGGCCATTGGGCCTCTGGCCACCCAGCCTCAGGCTGCCCAGGGGCTTGCCACCCTGGTCTCCAGCCTCTCTTGCTTACGTCACCCTGCTTTGTCCTGCAACTTTGCCTTTTACCCCCTACTCTACCTGGTCTTGTTCTCTTCCATGGGAACAGGCCACTACTAAACTGATTACATACTACTAGATATGCTGATATGTAATTCTTTACACACATCAGCAAGAAGAACCAGGTCTCTCCCGTCAACACTATGAATAACGATAACATTTTATTCTGTTGTAATTCTTGTACATTTGTTTATTTTCAGGTGACACTGGATCGGATCTCTAGCGTAATGTTGACTAGGAGCGAGACGATGGGAATCTAGTTTCCCCCCCTTTTTTTGGTAGAAAACAATGAACTTCACATCATTTATATGTTCCTTGTTGAACAGTCTTTTTACAATATGCTCCTTATCAGGTTATGCAGATCACCATCTGTTTCTACATGCTATGAGTTTTTTTCACATATTTCTGTTGAATGTTATAAAATGATTTTCTATAACTCTTAAGATGACTTCAGGTATATTATATTGACTATGGGGTTTATAGTGAAGTATAACATACATGTAGGAAAGTACATAAGACAAATGTACAGCCCTTATATACAAGTAATAAAATAATGAGCACCTGTTAGAACAATGCTTGACCTCAGACACCTCAGTGGAAATGATTCCCAGGGTTAGGCCCCCTCGCTCTCCATTCATAACCAATATCCTGAATTATGGGGTGGTAGTGTCTGCTTTTCTTTATAATTTTATCACCTGTGTGTGCATGCTTAAATAAATATATTCTAATATTGCATGCTTTCTACTACATATGAGTAGAATCACAGCATGTATGCTATTTTATGTCAGGTTTCTTTAGTTCAAAGTTATTTCATGGTCTTCCATGGAATAATAATAGTTTATGCACTCTTAGTACTCTCTTTTATTCACTGGCTGGTATATACTATTACTGTTTATTAATTGCTAGTGGCTATTTGGGTGTTTTCAAATTTTCCCCATTAGGACCAGTGCTCCTGAAAAGACTGCTGTACATGAGCCATGTGGATGTCTTCCTCTCATCCGCACGTTATGGTACCCTGTGGCGAACGCCTCATTCTCTCTCCACGAACCTAACCACATGTGGCCCTCTCCGTCTCAGCTGATGGAAACTCCATTATTCCAGTTGTTGTGTGTGTGAAATAATCAGACATCCTGAACTCCCGTCATTCTGTCTTGCCTCAACTTCAGTCCATCAGTAATCTGTAGCTCTTCAATGCTTTCCCTGAGCACACCACCGTGACCACGCAGCCTGACCCACCTTCTCTCGCCTGGTTATGGCATTACCCTCCTAACAGGTGTCCTGGCCTCTACATCTGCCCTCTGCAGTCTTAGTCTCACGACAGCTGGTGGAGCATTGGAACTATGAGATGAGATCACTCCTCTGTGCAAAGGCCTGCAGTAGTGCTGTGTTTCTCACTGAGTCAAGGCAAACTTGTTCCCCAGAAGATGATGTGTCCCACTGCCCATCACTCTCCCCCGTCCGTGAATATTACTCCTCATCTCACTTTGCTCCAGTCATACTAGCCTCTGGCTACATGTCTTAGCACATTCAGATGCTATAAAAACACCGCAGAGTAGCTTATAAACAATAGAAATTTATTTCTCCCAGTTCTGGAGGTTGGAAAGTCCAAGATCAGAGCGCCAGTGTGGCCGTTTTTCTGGTTAGAGTCCTCTTCCTGTTTCATAGCCAGCCCCTTCTCACTGTGTCCTCACATGTGGATAGAGTGAGGGGCCTCTCTAGGGCCCCTTCTGTCAAACTTACAACCTGTTCCTCAAGGTCAGGGAGACCCGGAGTAATTACTCTTCTGTGGCTCCGGTGGAAAGAGCTGTTCCAGCGTCTTACAACTACAGAGAGTGTGTGTATATGTGTGTACTTATTCATGCACGTATTCAAAAGTGGTGCACAGCAATATCAGGTTTTGTAAATGTGGAAAATACAGGAAAGTGTAAGTTCTCACATCTTCTTTCTTCCCTTTCTCAATACCTCTTCTGTCTCAAATGAAGGGGACATAAAGAAAGAGTGGTGACTGATTCTGTGACAGATAATACACATATAAGTTAAAATTAACATTTCTTTAGAAAAATGTTTTCACACAGCCAGTTGGACCTGTCTAGTTCTGATGGCCCAGAGTAAAGTAGGACATAGGGTTGGCTGGTCTGCATCGTGGGTTGGATTTCCCCAGACCCTTGGGCTTCTCATGGTTAGTGAAGGGGAAAGTAAGAAAAACTTAGTCCTTCAGTGTTCTTTACTTATTAGAACCTCATCCTGGTCTGAACTTGTGGTTCATGTAGTACTAAGTGACATGGTAGGCAATTAAGGAAAGAGAGAAATAGCTTTGTCACAAAGACTTGATAATCATAAAATGGAAATATTTGTTTTGTTTGTATATTATTTCTCTCATTTCTCCAAAGTGTTCTGGACTATTCTAGACTCTGATAAAGAGGAACCAGAATGGGAGGATCCTGGTAAAAATGTAAAGAGAAGTTCAATGTCTTAGTGGTGCTTTTAAAATGATGATACAGGAATTAAGTGTGGACATAGGTCAGATGTTGGGAGACCATAAGATCTTGTTGGACCTTCCTATGAATTCAGTCCACTTGCCCTGTGTTGTCAGTGTTACCTGTCTTCCTACATATGTATGGTTTGTCTTAGGACACAGTGGTCTTTGAGGGTGTGCTGGGGGGCTTCATCCAGGAGGAGTGGGTGGTGCTGCATCCGGCACAGAGGAAGCTCTGCAGAGAGGTGATGCTGGAGACCTTCAGGAGCCTGGTTGCAGTAGGTCAGGATCTCGTCCTTCTTTCCCTTAGCTACCTAGAGAATAAATGTATCTTACTCATTAAGCCTATTTCATGATTTGTCATTAGAGGGAAGTACAATGGTAAATAAGACAGACATGGACCTAGAATCTAATCATTTCTCTGCGACAATAAGAATCTATAAATTATCCCGTGTTTTCCTTTCTGTCTTGTTTAAAAGACTTGGGTTCCTTTAGCATCATCAGCGTGGGCGTACGTCCCTGGATCACTTGGTGGGCCCAGAGCATTTGCTGTTTGAAACCTGGGGCCAGTTTTTATGTGTGTATTAAATTGCCTACCATTTTGACCTCTCCTGCCTGTTAATAATGAAATCCTGAAATGCCTAAACTTCTGACTGTATTTCTTTGTTCTAAGGTGTCTTCCTTATAAGACTTGTTCACTTTTTTGTTTCAGCTAATGAGACTCAATGTAAAACCAATGTGTCCATTTCTCAGCAGGATGTTTTTGGCAAATATTTTTCCAATGAACAGAAAATAAAGAGATTCACTAAAAATGATTCTTGAGCCTTCTTTTTAAGAGAATATTGGGACAACCAGTGCACTGAAAATAATCGCAACAACCAGAGGAGACATTGGAGATAAGTTGTACTTAGGAGAAAAAGCAATATCCCAGTATAGAATCTTAATTTTTTTTTGAAAAAATTTTATGAATTTTTCAAAAAGCTATAAAACTACCTCAGATTTGTTTATTCAGATTGTTTTCTATTTTTTCTTTTTTAAGTAAAGGTTTTATTTATTTATTTTTAGAGAGGGGGAATGGAGGGAAAAGAAACATCTGTGTGAGAGAGGAACATCAATGAGTTGCCTCTTGCACATGACCCAACCAGGGACTGAACCTGCAATATAGGCATACAAGGTCTATCTGGAAAAATTCCAGCCATTGTTAATATAATTAGGACATCGATGTAATCTGGTAGTCAAGAGAGTGGACTGGGATGCACATGCATGAACAATGACAACTTCACTGTACTAGTCAGTGAGGGCAGTAGATGCTGTTGAGTGAGCATGTGTACTGTGTATCCATTGCATTCAAAATGACTGAGTAGAGCAATGCATCTGCATCAAATTTTGCATTAAACTTGTACCTTCCTCCGCAGAAACTATTCAGATGATTCAGAAGGGCACAGCTATGGGCAGCTGGTGATTGGCTGCTTCATCACCACAAAGTGCCTGCTCATGCATTATGTCTCATGCAGAATTGTGGGGAGAAACATCAAATCACCCAGATGACTCAGCCCCCCTACAGCCCAGATTTGGCTCCCTGTGACATCTGGCTTTTTCCCAAACTAAAATCACCTTAGAAAGGGAAGAGATTTCCAACCACCAATGAGATCAGGAAAATACAACGGGGCAGCTGATGGTGATTGGAAGAACTGTGTGAGGTCCCCAGGTGCCTACTTTGAAGGTGACTGGGGCATCATTGTCCTGTGTACAGTGCTTTTTGTATCTTGTATCTTCTTCAATAAATGTCTCTATTATTCATATTACATGGCTAGATACCTTCTGGACAGACCCCATATGCCCTAACCAGGAATCAAACCATGACCTTTTGGTCCAGGGATGACTTTCCACCCAACCGAGCCACGCAGGCCAGGGCAACTTTTTATTATTTCCAGTGTCTGATCATGACATGAGACCTATATTGTTGAATGTTTTTTTTCTGGTCCACTGTTACAGGTACTAGAATTTTCTGGCTTGATATGTAGTATCCCCTTCAGTTTTTGTGATTGATACATGTATCTTTCACATTGTTTGTTGGTAGTGAACACTACATCTGTGTTTCTCACAGAAATCAGTAATTGCTGTAAGATCTTGGCAGAAAAAAAAAACAGTGTTGTCTGATCATGTTCATAGTTTTTCCTTGCTCATTGTGCTTTATCTTGGTTGGAAATTGAACAGGATGCATCAGGGTACAAAGAGATCTTGTGGAATGACAATAGAAGGTCGTTCCAGATTGTTTTATAGCACTAACGTATTTTGCATAAGATGGGAAACTATATCCCTGAATCCTTCTGTTTTGCTTGAGTTAAGTTCATGAGTAAAGAAATATGCATGAGGTTTGGAAGGCAGAAGTGAAGAAGCCATGACTTGAAGGAGGATACAGAGGATACCATCAGGATACAGAGACACATAAGAAAAAGTGGGCTTGAGATACATCATAGTGTTCTGACTTCTGGCTCTGCCTGTCTGGAAGAGTCGTAACCATGCACACTTTTGATGTTAGTTCCCTCTTAGGCTACAGATTCCACAGGCTTTCTCATGAGCTCCTTCATCACAAACACTTCTTGGTTTTCAGGTTCCCACAGATCCTTGCATTTTCCTGTAGCTCCCTGATGCCCATCAGGCCTCTTTGTCAGGCTGTTATTCTTAGTGACCTCTCATCCTGTCAACCTCTACATCTTCCACCTGCTAATTATGTGATTTCCATAGTAGGGGCATCTTGTTCCTCTATTGGTAGGTCTGTTTCTTGCCTCTACCTCAATGCATTTAAAGCTGAGCAAAATGCAGGAAACTTAGTTCCCAGGTTGGATTGTTGAGAGGTTGCACTGACCCTGCATTTCTTTATTCTGGACATTTCCATGATTGAAATAAGCTTTGTGAATACATTTGACAGTTTGTGGAAGTTTTCTCTTACAACTGACAGCTATCTAAATGATAAACCCAGTATATTTCTTTTTTTTAATCTTTTATTTATTATTATTACTATTATTATTATTATTTTTTTTTTTTTTTTTAGAGAGAGGGAAGGGAGGGAGAAAGAGAGAGACACATCAATGTGCGGTTGCTGGGGGCTGTGGCCTGCAATGCAGGCATGTGCCTTGACTGGGAATCGAACCTGCAATGCTTTGGTTTGCAGCCTGCGCTCAATCCACTGAGCTACGCCAGCCAGGACTAAACCCAGTATATTTCATTACTTCAATTTTTACATGTGATTATTAGTGTTTAATTCTTTCATTTTTTTTAATGTGATTCAAACAATCTCCATTTTTGGTCAAAAGTCATTTTCTACATTCTTTTTTTTTCTTTAAACATTTATTTTTTTTTTTACAGAGAAAGAGGAGGGGAGAGAAAGAAACACTGATTTGTTGTCCCACTTATTTACACATTCACTGGTTGCTTCTTGTGTGTGACCTAACCAGAGACTGAACCTAAAACCTTGGCGTGTGGGGATGACACTCTAACCAACTGAGCTACCTGGCCAGGGACTTACTTTGTTTCTTAAAAAACAATTATTACTTAGGCTTTTATATCAGCCATATACATGCAAGTATTATGTTTTGTTTCATTAACCAAGAGGATGTGTTAAAATATATCATTCTCAAGGATTAACGTATTCATATAATTATATCAATATTCTGTATATGTTCTGGTGTAATAGTACAAAATACATACACCTTTTGGCATTTTTCTTTTTGATGTGTTTTTCTATAATGTCTATGTAGCTACCACTTTGTTTCTTTAAAGTGACTTATTCATCCTAACAGTGAAGACCTAAATATTGTTTATACCAACGGTCACCAGGCAAAGAACAACGGCAGTCGTGCTCCTGCAGCTCAGCAGTGTGGCAGGGGAGCCACACGTGTACCTTCCCCAGTCATCTCGGGACAGCCAGGACAAACGGAGTGTAGGTGAGGTGAGCACATTAGTTGTGGTGGGAATGAGTTAGGAGAGAGAACTTCAGATTATAGGTATAAATGCCTTGAGTAAACTCTCCTAATTTCTGGAAGTGCTGCTTCTAAATGTTTCCAAAGAGCTCTTAGATGTTTAATAAAAAATAAGCCCTGGCTGGTGTGACTCAGTGGATTGGGTGCTGGCCTGTGAACCAAAGGGTCGCTGGTTCAATTCCCAGTGAGGGCACATGCCTGGGTCACAGGCCAGGTCCCTGGTTAGGGGAGCATAAGAGGCAACCACACAGTGATGTTTCTCGCTCTCTCTTCCTCCCTTCCCCTCTAAAATAAATAAATAAAATTTAAAAATAAAAATAAAATGGAACCATCTTCTTACATCTTGCTGCTAGTAATTTTGCTGAATATCCCCACAGGATGATTCTTCCTATATTGTATGGTAGTTGATTAATAAAACCGTTGCCCACTAATAATGTATTATTTCCACTGGGTGAAGAATGGACTGAGGTTTTCTCTTCATTCAGCCCACTTATGTTTCTCTGATCTCTCTCAGGTGGCAAAGCTGTTCCTGTTTCTGTGTCAAATGCCATCCAGTGATACATCTCTGGCCCTGTGCATACTGGAAGTAAGGTAATTAGTCCCCGAAGGACTTTACAGAGGAAATAGTCACTAATGATACAGGTATAGCCTTTCTAGATTGGAAGCTTGTCCCTAAGCAATTCCAACCACTGTCGGAATGGTCTAGCATCAACTCACTAATGCAGGGGTGTCAAACTCTTTCACTGGGGGCCTCGTGGTTGCCTTCAAAGGGCCGTGTAATTTTAGGACTGTGTAAATGTAACTACTTAACTACAAGGAGGCAAGGAGGTCTGCGCTGCCGCCAGGCAGAAACAAGGTGCTGGGCCAGATAAAACAAGGTGGAGGGCTGGATTCAGCCCCGGAGGCCTTGTGTTTGCCGCCTGTGCACTAATGAGTAAGACCATATTTACAGGGACACCAACACACTAATGCGTGGTGGTATAGCTTCTGAACGTTCACAGCATGGAAGGTGTGCATCACAACTACACGGTGGGATTCCATCATGAACAGAAGAGTCCATCCTTGACCTTTTCGCGGGATTCCTGCTTTTTCATGTCAGAACCATTAAATCCCTAATTTTAAACAATTTCTACACATGCTTAACTTTTGTATGTACTTAGAGGATGTTTGCTTCTGAAGTTAAGGTTGTTTTGTCGGCAGTGCTCTTTGGAATCGTTTCGGAGGGCTGAGGGTTTGGAGACTATGAATGTACACATGCCCTCTGTCTCTTTAGGGTATGGCCAGTCCTGTGTGGGCGCAAGCGTGGGCACAAGAAGGCTCAGGAAAACAGGTTTGTACACGGAGACCTAGACAGACAGGTGTACTGTATGCAAAGTAGGAGTGACACTGGGGAAGTGTCAAGGGAATGGGTGTGCACAAGCAGGTTGGGAGCAGAATGCAAGGCCCCATGGGCAAGTGCCTGCAGCACTCAGATTGGTGTGGAGATGAATAATTTGTTTGGAGCCTAAAGTACAAAGCACATGAGGGGTGCTCAGAATTTAGCATCAGACAGTGAGTGTGGATTCTGAGAAAGGCTCAAAATGATCCATGTCGGATCCGTTTTATTTTGAGGAATTACCTATATTTATAGTCATCAGTTAACTCATCCAAGGAGATGATAAAATGTGTATGTTATGGAGATGGTGAGGAGGCATGTTTATGTACAGGGTGTGGCAAAAATAGCTTTACAGTCGTGAGTACTTGACCATTAATCCTTTTATAGTTATTTATTGTATTATTTTTCATAGGAACAACTGTAAATGTATTTTTGCCCAACATTCTATCTTACTTATCTTATACTAAGCAGTGCTTAATACACAGTAAGAAATAGTGTTTACATGGAAACGAGAATCAGACAGCTGGCAGCTAGCCTGACACTGCTGGGCTGTGACTTTTTTCACGATGAGCAGAAACAGTTGCACCCAACCAGCACAGATGCGATTCCCTGAGAGTGACGAGTCGAGACAAAGGAAGAGCACCTTATGATCATGTCTTTAAAATGGTTAAATATGGCACAGAATCCATATCACAAAGATGTGGAGCAAAGATCCACCAGTTCTTGGAAATGTGAGTGGTGTCTCTTTTCCAATTACTTTTAGTAAAGTGCAATTTACTCTGCCTTTAGATAAGAAGTTAAGATATCCAATCATAATTTTTTTTTACATTCTGACAGCATCTAATCCAGAGTAAAAGGACACTCCCTTTAACATTCACTCAAGTCAGCTAACACAAGTCTAAATGCTGGACATAGATCAAAATATGTCCACAAGCCATGTCATAGCATGTCCTCACTAACACGCCCTGCATTCCTGCACTAGGGGTATCATCTCCAACACTCAAAGCCAATACACCTCACAGTTTCTTAGATCACAAGTGATCCTAGGGGTCTGGCTGGAGAACATTAATAAAATGTGATTTTAACTGATTCATGTATTACAAGTTATAGTAAAGACAAATGTAGATTAGCTAAATGAAAATACTCCTTAAACTTGTATGCATTTGGTGTCATTGATAAAAATACATACTGTTAACTAAGGATGGCAGGTCAAGATGACATAGTAGGTAAATGCTGAGCTCACCTCCACTCATGACCACAAAACAATTAGAACCACAACATAGAATGTCGTATTTCGCCATGTATAATGTGCACTTTTTTGCCCAAATTTTTGATGGAAAAATAGGTATGTGCATTATACATGGATAGTACTAATTCTGTATCTATATAAATGTTTTTAATTCTTTCATTTATGCTTATGTGTTAAAAGTGTAACTCTAGAAGGCAATAACGATACCTGTATGCAAAGTAATATCCTAGAATACAATAATTTGTTTTGTTTCTAAATATAAATAAATAAATGAGTTAAAAAATTATGAGCCCTGGCTAGTATGGCTCAGTGGATTGAGCATTTGACTATGAACTGAAAGTTTGCTGGTTTGATTCCCAGTCAGGGCACATGCCTGGGTTGCAGGCCAGGCCCCAGTTGGGGGTGTGCAAGAGGCAACCAGTCAATGTGTCTCTCACATATTTATGTTTCTCTTTCTCCCTCCCTCCCTTCTCTCTAAAAATTCATAAATAAAATCTTAAAAAAATTAAAAGTTTTCCTGATAGTTTGGGCCAAAAACATGGGTGTGCATTATGCATGGGGAGCACAGTATACATGGCAAAACACAGTAGCCATCATTGAGAACCACCTGAAGACTAGCTGAACAGAAACTAGTACTAAGGATACAAGGAAGAAGCTATGTCAATACTGGCAGGTGGGGTGGAAATGTGAAATAGGCAGCAGGGCGTGGGGGTAGGGGGGTAGTTCCTTTAGGTAAAGGGAGGAGTTTCCAGCTAGAATTCTGAAAAGCAAGATTAACAGTAGCTTCTACCTTCCCCCATCACCTCCCACATGCCAGACTTGTGGTATCCTGTTTAAAAATCATAACATTACATTTAAAAAATCATCCCCTAGTTTCATCCACGCCAGGGGACTTCCATAAAGTCCCCTGAAAGGACTTTATGGAAGAAGAATAAACCTATTTTCACAGAAAACAATTTTGATCCAACTTAGAGAAACACATCATATTTAAAAATTCTTCAGGAAGAAATCCTAAGATTTCAAAAATTTTTCAGAATGGCTACCACCTGCTTTCTCCTAATCATTTATATAATAAGTGGCCAATAAAAGATCAATGTGTTCCTAGGAATATGCATGTACTAGAAAGAGGTGAGGGAAGGGGGGTGGCTGCTCTCATGATACCTACAGAAGAAATATAAAGCTGCCGTTCTGTTGATCTCGGCCTACTGAGAGAGATGCTATCCACTAGGAATGCCTAAAACACTGTTGTGACAAGCCCCCACAGACATTTTGTGGCTATTCCAGCTCTTGCATTCTCATAAGATGCACTTCAGCAAAAAACCATCAGGGAACTTAGAACAAAATTTTTACAAGTTCCAGAGAGTACACAGCATGGCCCAAGGCCACAGTGAAGTTGTGGGGAGAGAGTGTAGACCTTGAGCTCTGCCTTTTCTTGGGGTCAAGGATGGGATGCCTGGGATTTCATAGGTTTACCCTTACTTGACAAAGTTAAACATAAGAGCAGAAATTAGGCTAAGGGAAGAGAAAAGCATGATTAAGTGGTCACTTAACTAGTTTACCCCAAACTTTTTGAAAGGAAAATTTCATGGGTCAAGGCAGCCTGATTGTGTAGGTAGTCGTTTTACTAGTAGCTGTGTGATACAGCTGGCTATATGCTTGTTTGGGATGGATGTGTCTGAGATGGATGCCCTGTCAATCAGAAACTTATTGTCAAGCACTTACAACTAGAAAAGTTTAATGTAAGGCACTTCCACTATAATATTACATAAAAGTTAAACTTATTGTCATATTTAAAGCATACTTCAAATTATCATGGGTCCAATAAACTTCAAAATGAAAAAATGAAAACAGAAAACAGGTATTAACTGGAAAAAAAAACTATTCAATCTTATACACTATACCTGAAAGAAGACTTAAGAGAATTATTTCTTACATAAACATTTATTTCTAAAAGAACTGGAAATTTATCACTTAATGATTCATTTAAAAATGAGATTTTGACAAAATAATACCATATTTATAACTTCTAAAATATTTCTTTCCTGGTATGAATTTCCTGGAGCATTATATAATCAGTGGAATGTTTTCCAAGATTATTTAAAGTTGTAAGATTCCTGTCTAGAAAGAACGTCCAAACCAAAACTTTCAAGGGTCACACGCCTTCACGGAGCTGCTATCCAGTGTGCATTTTCACGTGGTTCCTAAAGGATGAGGGCCACTTGAAGGCTTTTCCACACTGTTTACATTTGTGCGGTTTCTCCCCGGTGTGCATTCTCCCATGCTTTTGTAAGGACGAGGACCAGCTGAAGGCTTTCCCACACTGTGTACACTCGTAGGGCTTCTCTCCTGTGTGGGTTCTCATGTGACCTTGAAAGGATCTGGAGGAATTGAAAGCTTTCCCACACTTTTCACATTTATACAGTTTCTCTTCAGTATGAATTCTCACATGTTCTTGAAAGTTTGAGGACCAAGTAAAGGCTCTTCCACACTGTTTACACTTGTAAGGTTTCTCCCCAGTGTGAGTTCTCATGTGACCTTGGAAGGACTTGGGAGAACTGAAAGCCTTCCCACAGCTTTCACAGGTATAGAGTTTCTCTCCAGTATGTGTCCTCACATGGGCTTGAAAGGTCTCGGGCCAGCTGAAGGCTTTCCCACATTTCTTACATTCATAGGTTTTCTCTGCTGTGTGAATCTTGACATGTCGCGTCAGGGAATAGGAATGACGAAAAGTTTTCCCACATGCTTTACATTCATAGGGCTTCACCCCAGTGTGCGTTATCATATGCCTTTGAAGTTCTGAGGGGTAAATGAAGGCTTTCCCACACTCCTGACATTTATATAGCTTCTTTCCTGTGTGAGTTCTCACATGTCTAGTAAGACTGGAGAGCTCATTGAAGGATTTCCCACACTGCTGGCATTCGTAATTTTTCTCTGTAGTGTGCATCCTGATGTGTTGACTGAGGCAGTAGAAATAAGGAAAGTTTCTCCCACATAATTTACACCCATAGGGTCTCTCCCCAGTGTGAGTTCCCAGGTGTGAGGCACAAATGTAGCCCTGTTTGCATTCCTGACACTGAAATGATTTATGTTCACGGTGAGCTCTAACATGCTTCTTAAGGGAAGAAAGATGCGTGAAGCCTTTTCCACACTTGGTGCATTCATATGGTTTTATTCCCATAGAAATGGTTTTGTGCAGATTAAGATTGGGAATGTGAATGAAGGTTTCACCGTGTTGATTTCCATCATTATGTTCACAGAAGCTGTCCACCACATGATTCCTGTTAAAAGTGAGAACTACTTTATTAACAGCATATTTATTAATGAGGTTTTTTTCCCCCTTGAACAAAACAGGTTTAATTAAACATGTTGCACAGAGTTTATTACATTACTCTATGTATTTCTTTCAGTAGAAGTTGAAATGTCTGGCATCTCTAGTAATACATACTGTTTTAACACTTCTGTAGTAATGTTGCTCTGAAATGCCACTTTTGCAGTAACTTTCTATTAATGAGTTTTTATTAACCATTAGTAAGTTTATAACTACATTTCTAACTACATTTCAGTCTATGGGAGGTTTTCCTACCCTTTCTAAGTTGCTTGGAGTTGAATAAATGACATGCTGTGGCAGGGAGTTCGGGTATATTCTCTATTCACAGGCTATTTGCTGTGTGTGGGGTTTTCCTATCATTGTTTCTAACTGAATCGTTTCACACACTCAATGTGTAATTTAAATTAAATTTTTTTTTGTTAAATCCATGTGAATTAACAGATGTAGAGCTAGGATTATAATTTTTATGTTTTACAACTTTATGACAAACTAAGATTCTCTTCTGGGATACTACCATTTACTACCAATAAAGAAGGCACCTCACCTTAGAGGTCTCCTGTAGTTTTGTTGCTCATCGTCAATGCTCTGGTCTTCCCCATAGTTTGCTAAAATGTAGATACAAGAATTACTTCTTGTGAATTTTGCTATTTCCTGTTTGTTAGATATTTTTTCCTCATGCATATCCTGCTGAATAATGGGCCCTCTGGCTGTAAACAGTGTCTCATTATCTGAAACAAAAGTAAATAAATATATTAAGGAATAAGGAAGGCATTTGTGAGCAAAGAAAGACTTCGAGTGACAGGCACAAGGGGTCAAAATGATGGGTAACTCCCTAAGACTGTCAAAGTTTCAAACAAGAAAATTCTCTGGGAACCCAGAAAATGACCCCTAAAGACTATACCCACACTAATGATACCAAAGAACCCCCAAATCTTTTAAACCTAGACAAACAAACAGCAATGCAGTAAAATACAAACAGAAAACATTGGAATTTTTGTAAGAATATCTTTCTTCAAATAAGTGCATAAAGTAAATGGTTAAGCATAATTTTTTTTTCTTCCAAAGACATTAAGCATTTGATATGGATGTTTTATGAGCAGCCTTGAATATAGTTTAAAACTTTATTTGATTTACTAAAATCTACTCAGCCTGTAAATTTGTTAGTATTCTGTTTATTTAAGCTGCAGTGATCACTGCTGATCACAGAAACATCTTCACATCTGAAGGACAGATTTTTTTTTTGCCAATTTATTTGAAGTATATTTTATTGATTATGCTATTGCAGTTGTCCCAATTTTTTTTCTCCCCTTAACCCCCTTCCACTCTGTACCCGCCCCCAACACCCTCTAGCATTCCCCACCCCTAGTTCATGTCCATGGGTTATATAAGTTATTTGGTTTCTCTATTTCCTATGCTATTCTTAACCTCCCCTTGTCTATTTTATGCCTACCAATTATGCTTCTTATTCCCTATACCTTTTCCTCCCTATTCTACCCCTCCCCACTTATAACCCTCGATGTGATCTCCATTTCTGTGATTCTGTTTTGTTTTTTAGGTTTAGTTGTTGATAGTTATGACTTTGTTGTCATTTTATTGTTCATAGTTTTTCATCTTCTATTCCTTAGATAAGTCCCTTTAACATTTCATATAATAAGGGTTTGGTGATGATGAACTCCTTTAGCTTTACCTTATCTGGGAAGCACTTTATCTGCCCTTCCATTCTAAATGATAGCTTTGCTGGATAGAGTAATCTTGGATGTAAGTCTGAAGGACAGATTTCAATTGCTTTGCAATCTTCAATCATACATCAATGCTTGAGTTATTAATAATATTCTGCTTCTTGGAAACTTAAACTAAATCATCTGATAGTTAATTAGTTACTTTAAAAAGTCCATGGAAAAACTTTAAAGTTATGAGACTTTAAATAAAATGCTTTTAAATGAAAACAAAAACAAGACGAGCAAAGTCTCAGTTTAATACCCAGATTTCCACTGTCACGGAAGCATTGTTAGATTTTAGGTTCACGGTGGCTGTGACGATCTTGGTCTCATTTACCAATCATTCCTTTTCTGCGTGTCGGATCTTGGAAGAGCACCGATGAGAAGTGCTTGTTCACTAAATGACTCAGTGAAACGATGTCATCCTTACCCACTGAGGCCAGGTTCTGGAAGTTTTCCAGCATCACGTCTCTGTAGAGGTTCTTCTGAGCGGAGTCCAGCAGAGCCCACTCCTCCAGGGTAAAGTCCACCGCCACATCCGCAAAGACCACCGAGTCCTGCAACACCCAAATGTGCAGGAGGATGGGTGAGTCTGAAAGCACTGGGGTCTCCTGCAACGGTTCACACCCACTTCCTGGTACAGTGAACAGCACTACTAACACTAGGAACCGGACTCTACTGTTTACTGTGAATCCTCTTGTCTTACTCTATCTATTGCAGGGTCCAGGGAGATGATGTACAAATGAAATAAATGCTTTCACTTGAAAATATGCAGGCAAAGGCTAACTCAGCAAGCCTGAGTTGTCCAAACAGTAACCACTGTTTAGGACTAATCCTTGACTGGCTCCTGGAGCAAAGTGTGTGGTCCCTTGGAATCAGCTGCCATTGAGAGTGTCTGTGTATGGCTGGGGCCTTGGGCCATGGCAGAATTTACACTGACAATGTGACTTATCATCAATAACTCACACTGTCCACCTGGGACACACTGTACAACAGACTTCTGGAGGAACTGAGCGCTGAGTTGTGAAGGTCGGTCACACAGTAAAACCCTCAATAAAAACCCCAGACTCCAAGGCTCAGGTGAGGCCCCCTAGTCAGTAACATTTCAAACACATTAAGCTCTGTGCATGCATATGCGCTGAAAGGGGACAACTGAAGTTTCAGCCTGGTTTCTGTTGGTTTCCACCCAATGTTCCCTTTTCCATCACTAATTTTAATGTGTTCTTTCTCTAATAAATTGTAACATGTGTAACCACTTTCTCTCAAATAAGTCCAGTGAACTGTTGTAGTGAAATCTTCATACCTAAGGGTGGTCCTAGAGATCCTTTACACAGAGGACCATCAACTCCCTGTGATAAACACCAACCTACATGTCCAGACACCCAGTGATCTCCCAAGATTAAAATTGCAACGTGCTCCACAAACAGATACATCACAGTGAAAATGGTGAAAGTCAAAGACAAAGAGAAAACAATGAAAACAGAAAAAGAAAAATGTGTCACTTAAAAGGGAAGCCCAGGGTTAATCCAAAATAGTTGTAAAATAAGTAGAAGCTACACTGACTGCCTCCCAGGACCAAACTGGAACTGGAATTACCACTAAAATATAGAACAATCAACCTAAATAACCAATTGAATACTAGCTGAACAGAAGTCTTATAACCAAGGGTTTACAGAGGAAGCCACATTGAGACTCATAGGAAGAGCATAGATGTGAAAAAGGCTGGCTTCACACCCCCGGGGGTAGCTGAGATTCTGGAGGGATGTCTTGGCTGTAAAGGTTCCCACTAAAGAACACTGGGCCTTAATTACACACCAGGCTCCCCAGCCCAGAGCACCAGAGCTAGGAAGAGGTGCCCATATAATACCTGCCCGTGAAAATCAACAAGGATTCTGTTTTCCAGGGAGAGACAGGAGTCTACTAAAGACAGAGACCCCTCTTAAAGGGCCAACACACAAAATCTCATTTGCAGCCAATCACCTGGGCTCCAGTGGAGTAGACTAGAGTTGTGTGAGAAAAGACTGGGGTTGTGACTCTGGGGAGAGAGTTAAAGGGACAGCCACCAGGATCCCTGTTCCTGAGTTCCATTCCCACACCGCAGATACCATCTTTCTTGGGTGGAGCACTCCCTTCCTTATGGCATCAGCTGGGGGAATGAAATAGCCCTAACCTCTGCATTCCCCACCCTATGAAGCTCACACCCTGCTGAGGAACCGGCTGCCTGGGCAGGGGTGTAGAGGTCCGGCCACACTCAGGGGGTGTCAGTTATTGAGATGTGTCGCTCTGGAGTGGGGGCCACTCTTCTTTCCTCCCAAACCTGATGGACACTCCCCCTCACGGGAGATCCACTACCCTACCCTCCCAACTCCTTGCCATGCTGAACTTGGGCTCCAGACAGAATTTGGGACAGACTGAATTGTGTGGCTCTAGGATGGGCATCATTTTTCCCTCACATGCAAACAAGTGCAGAGCTTTCCCTTCACATGGCCAAATCTTGTTCTGTTTGGGCCTGATAAACTCTGCTGGCCTCACCCTGATGATTTCCTGAGACCCTTCACCACCAAAAAGGTCTGTGGCATCTGGCACGTGGCAGCTAGACTTGGTATACAGTGAGACTTTTGCTGAGTGGCCTCAGACCTAATACTGTCACTGAGATTGAACCTGTGCCAATCTGGTAAACACCACTGGCCCATACTTGGTGACTCAGTGAGAACCTTCCCCTACAACCTGAGTGCTGCCAGAGGCTCTTTTAGTTACTGAGTCGAACAGGCAGCTGGCAGGTTCCCACTGAGGAACAGGGGGTCTCAACCCCACACCAGGCACACTTGGGGGTACCATGGGCCTTTTGCTGTTCTGGCCCTGGACTTTGCTAGTGGAAGCCAGCCTTGCTGCAAAGCTTGGTCCTTCCCATGCACACGCAGACCCAGCAGAGGCAGCCACAAACTGAATCATTTTGTGGCTCCGAGCAGGCTGCCCAGGGCCAGTCACGGGCAGCGTCTGCCATTGGTCTTTACCAGAGTCCCTCCTTAAGAGGCCCCAGAACCAACACACTCAGTGGCTGGCTTCAGACAAAATCAGAACAGGATCCAATAAGCTTTACAAGCAACATATCCAAAGGGAGATCCTGAGAGGCACCGGACCCTGCTGAAGCGAGTTCCACTTAGTGTCGTCAGCACCACATACCAGCTCATACACTGTGGCTGAGGTTGATCCTCACAGCCAGCCAGCCTGAGTGTTGAACCCACGCACAAACAGACCAATAGCAATCAAGACTCAGTTATAACAGGAGGGCTCACATCACCCACACAAGAGGCATTTCTGGAGAACCCAGCTCAGGTGATCAAGGAGACTGTGCCCCTGGATCCCACAGGATACCCACGACATAAGGCCACCCCATCAAGACTAGGAAACATAGCAGATCTACTTAATACATAGAAATAAAAACAAAGAGGAAGCCCAAATGGGAGACAAAGAAACATGTGCCAAATGAAAGAACAGGAGAGCCCTGGCTGGATGGCTCAGTTGGTTGGAGCATAGTCCTAATACACCAGGGTTGCAGGTTTGATTCCCAGTCAGGGCACATAAAAGAATCACCCAATGAATCCATCAATAAGTGGAACAACACATCGGTATTTTTCTCTCTCTCTCTAAAACCAGTGAATGGGAAAAAAAGAACAGGAGAAATCTCTAGAAAAAGAGTTAAATAAAACAGATGTAAGCAGTTTACCAGATACAAAGTTAAAAAAAAAATGGTTATAAGGATGCACAAGGAACTTAATGTAAATTACAAAAAACTGAGTGAGAACACCATGAAAAAGGACATAGAAACCATAATAAAGAACCAGTGAGAAGTGAAAAATACAGTATCTAAAATGAAGAATGCACCAGAAGCAATAAACCTAGGCTAGATGAAACCCTGAATCAGCTATTTCTAAGACAAGGTAGCAGAAAACACCCAATTACAGTAGCAAAAAGGAAAATGAATTGTTAAAATGAGGATAGTTTAAGGGACTTTTGGGACAACACGAAGTGTAACAACATCTGCATGACAGGAGTACAGGAAGAGATGAGAAAGAGGGATCAAGAACCAGTCAGAAGAAATGACTAAAGACTTTTCTAACCTGGTTAAGGAAAAAGACACACAAGTCCAGGAAGTGCAGAGAGTCCCAAACAAGACCAAGATAAACCCAAAGAGGTCCACACCAAGACACATCATAATTAAAATGGCAAAGGTTAAAGACAAAAAGAGAATCTTAAAATCAGCCAAGAGAAAGTCAGTTACCTATAAGGGAGCTCCCATAAGACTGTCAGCTGATTTCTCAACAAAAATTTTTCAGGCCAGAAGGGATTTGCATGAAATAACCAAAATGATGAAGAGCAAGGACCTACAACCAAGACTACTCTACCCAGTAAGGCTATTATTTAAAACTGAAGAAGAATGAAGAGCTTCCCAAACAAGAAAAAGCTAAAGGGGTTCATTACCACCAAGTCAGTATTAGGAAGGGGGGGGGGTGAGACGGGAAGGAAGAGAGGGGAGGAAGGGAGGAGGAAGGGGAAGAGAAGAGGGAGGGGTAAGGAAGAAGGAAGGAGGTAGGGAGGGAGGAAGTAGGAAAGAGGAAGAAGGAAGAAGGAAGGAAGCAGAGGAAGGACATCAATGTTTCTCTCCCTCTCTTTCTTCCTCCATTCCCTTCTCTCTAAAAAAAATAAATTTAAAAAATCTTTAAAAAACAGAATAATCCTGGCTGGTGTGGCTCAATGGATTGGGTGTCAGCCTGCAAACCAAAGGGTCGTAGGTTCACTTCCCAGTCAGGGCACCTGCCTGAATTGCAGGCCAGGTCCCCAGTTGAGGGGGCACAAGAGGCAACCACACATTGATGTTTTTCTCTCTTTCTTCCTCACTTCCCCTCTCTCTGAAAATAAATAAATAAAATTTTTTTTAAAAGAACTAGAAAATGAACAAGCAAAGCCCAAAGTGAGTAGAAGAAGGGAAGAGTAGAAATAATAAAGATCAGAGCAGAAATAAATGAAATAGAGTCTAAAAAACAATACAAAAGATCAATGAAATCAAGAGCTGGTCCTTTGAAAATATAAACAAAATTAACAAACCTTTAAGTAGACTCATCAAGAAAAAAGAGAGAGGACCCAAATAAATAAAATTAAAAATGAAAGAAGAGAAGTAGTAACTGACAGCACAGGAATACAAAGTGTCGTAAGAAAATATGAACAACTATATGCCAACAAATTGGACAATCTGAATGAAACAAATAAATTCCTAGACACATACAATCCACCAAAATTAAATCAGGAAAAATCAGAAAATCTGAATAGACTGATTATAACTAAAGAAATTGATGCAATAATAAACAATGTCCCAACAAACACAAGTCCTAGTAGACTATCACAGGTGAGTTTTACCAAACATTTAAAGAACTAACACCTATCCCTCTCCAACTATTCAAAAAATTAAAGAGGAAGGGAGACGCCAAGCTCACTTTATAAGGCCAGCATTTTCCTAATTCTAAAACCAGATATAGATACCCCAATAAAAGATCATTATAAACCAATATCCCTGATGAACATAGATGATAAAATCCTCACCAAAATACTAGCAAACCAGATCCAGCAATACATTAAAAAGATCATACACCATGATCAAGTGGAATAAATTCCACGGATGCAAGGTTGGTACAATATCCGTGAATCAATAAATGTGATATGCTACATAAACAACACGAAGAATAAAAAAAATCACATGGTTGTATCGATAGATGCAGAAAAAGCATTTGATAAAATCTAGAACCTACTGATGATAAAAAACTCTCAGCAAAGTGGGAAAAGAGAGAACATACCTCAACATAATAAAGGCCATATCTGACAAACCCACAGCCAACATCATACTCAATGGGCAAAAGCTAAAATATTTCCCCTAAGGTCAGAAACAAGACAGGGATGTCTGCCTTCACCATTCTTATTTAACATAGAACTGCAATTCCTAGCCACAGGACTTGGACAAGAAGAAATACACGGCATCCAAATTGGAAAGGAAGAAGTAAAACTGTCACTATTTCTAGATGACATGATACTGTATTTAGAGAACCCTAATGATTCCACCAAAAACTACTAGAACGGATAAATTAATTCAATAAAGTAGCAGGACACGAAATAAATATCCAGAAACCAGATGCATTTTTATACACCAATCATGAACTAACATAAAAGGAAACTTAAGAAAACAATCCCATTTACAACTGCGTAAAAAATAAATAAATAAAACACCTAGGAATAAACTTGATCAAGGACATAAAAGAACTGTACTCGTAAAATTATAAGATGCTGAGGGAAGAAATTTAAGAAGATAAAAATAAGTGGAGGTATATACTGTGTTCATGGATAGAAAGAATTATCATTAAAATGTCCATACTACTCAAAGCAATTTATGTATTCAGCACAATTCCTATCACAATACCAATGGCATATTTTACAGAACTAGAACAAATATTTCAAAGACTTATATGGAACTACAAAAGACCCCAAATAGCAATAGTAATGTTGAGAAAAAAAGAACAAAGTTGGAGAAATCACGCTATCTGATATCAAACTACACCACAAGGCTATAATATTAAAAAGAAGCATGGTATTGGTATAAAAACAGATTTATATTGGGTTGGCCAAAAAGTTTGTTTGGTTCTTTCCATAAGATGGCTCTAATAGTGCTTAGCTGTCTTTAACTTCATTTGAAACAATTTTGGTAGATTATATGGTGAGAGCTGTCATATCAGCATGCATTTAAAAAAAAAACCATATCACCCTGGCTGGTGTAGCTCAGTGGATTCAGTACAGGCTGTGAACCAAAGGGTTGCCAGTTCGATTCCCAGTCAGGGCACATGCCTGGGTTGCGGGCCAGGTCCCCAGTATGGGGCACGCAAGAGACAACCACACATTGATGCTTCCCTTTCTTTCTCCTTCCTTTCCCCTCTCTCTAAAAATAAATAAATAAAATCTTTTAAAAAATCTTATCAAAACTGGTGAATTTTTATGAAGCCATTTTAATACTGAAGATGGAAGAAAATACGCAACATTTTCAGCATATTATGCTTTATTATCTCAAGAAAGGTAAAAACGCAAATGAAATGCAAAACAATATTTGTACAGTGAATGGAGAAGGTGCTGTAACTGATCAAGCATGTCAAAAGTTGTTTGTGCAGTTCCATGCTGGAGATTTCTCGCTGGGCGATGCTGCACAGACAGGCAGACCAGCTGAAGTTGATAGCGATCAAACTGTGACATTAACTGAGAACAATCAACATTATACCACGCAGGAGATAGCGGACATACTCAAAATATCCAAATCAACAAAGTTATTGGTGAAAATAAAAAAGGTGTCTTCCATTTTATGGAAAAAGCTGTACAGATTTTTTGCCAACCCAACAGATAAATGGGACAGAATGGAGGGCACAGAATAAACCCACACCTTCACAGGTCAATTGACATTTGACAAAGAAGGCAAAAACTTACAATGGGGTTAAGACTGTCTGTTCAGTAAATAGTGCTGGGAAAATTGAACAGATACATGCAAAAAAATGAATTCTTACACAATGCACAAGAATAAACTCAGAATGTATTAAATAAATGTTAAGATTCGATACCATAAAAATCCATTAAAATATGGCAGCTTCTGGAAAGGTTGCACAGGGGACAGTTAACTGATGACATTATGAGTGGAGAAGGGATGTTGGCTTCGGGAGGGAAAGAAGGACCTGGCATTTTAGGGACTTAACTCCAGCCCTGGAGGACCTGGACTGGGAAGGCAGTTCCCTAACCTGTCAAAGAACTTTCCATTCAGGCTGGAGCTACCGCATTCCACAAGGCTCAAGGTCATGCCATGTCATTAAAATTTCTGGCAATTATTTTACGAACCAGCCCAGGGAAGGACCAAAGTTCATCTTAGGAGCATCCGCTGCTTTAAGCAGACCCTCCCACTTACTGGGTCTTCTTGGGTTCTAGAGGCAACAGCTGCACCTCACCAACCAGCTCACTCTGAATGGGGCAACCAAAGATTCTAGAATCTTTCCAAATGCAGCAACTGCAGGCAAACAGTGACCCCTCCCAGCCCCCTCCCCCTTGGGCCTCCTCTCGTGCTTCTGGGGGTCTATGTGACCAGACGAGGGCCCTATGCCGCCCATGGTCATCTGGTGAAAGGAGCCTCCCTCCAGGGCTCCACACCGTCAGAGCACCATGACAGAGCACCATGACGGCCACACCCTCGGCCCTGCTGGAGACCAGGCTCTCTCAGGCCTTCAGCTGCCCTGATTCTGGGGCCCTGCAGGCAGCACCCCATGGGCCACTCCCTGAGAAGAACTGGCACAGGACAGAGGCCAACCTGGGCCTCCGGCATCTCTCACCTGACGATGGACCCACGACACAGACAACACTCAGGAAACCCCTGAAACGTGGAGCTGATGACCGACTGGCTGCAGACTGTTGGCCAGCCAGGCAGGGGGCTGTTTCCTAGAAGGGTTTTGTTGTGTGTGGTAGAGAACCCTGGGAAGGCTGCATACATAACTCAGTGATGAGGCAGGACATTAAACCAGTCAATAACGGTGCTGAAATCTTAGAACAGAGCCTAGGCTGCTGACACATTTTCCTGTCTTTCTCCAAAACCCTGGGAGAAGCAGATTCCAACGCCTGCTGGTCTTGACTAAGATATGTCCTTTGGGCTCTTGGCTTTTAAAATTCACTCAGATAAATTCAACTTTGACTCAAGAGATGAGGCACATGTCAGACAGCAAGCACAGTTCAGATGAATTCTAATGAGGAGGCTGGCTCCATCTGCGATGTGATCTGTGGTTTGCCTGGGAGCAGCTCTCTGACGCCCTCCCTCTTCCCTGTCAGCCCAGGTCAGGCAAACCAATGAAGAGCCCCACATGTGCTGCGTGTCCTGTGATCTGGTAGGTGGAAGGGGAAGCCACACAGCCCCCAGTCACAGCAGACTCCCCGCCCACTCTCCTTCTAAGCCCCCACAGGAGTTCATATCTGCCTTCATCTCCCCAGACTGCCAACCGTTTTCTCAGCCTCACGGTGCATGTGGCATCACCTGGAGTTCCAAACCCATTTTGGGTGTGTGTCTGGGGTGGATCCAGCCCCAAAGGACAACCCTAAAACAGATGCGCACACGTGGAACATGGCTCTGGGGGAGGAACGGGGGTCCAACGGGGGAGCTTTTGAGAAGACGCCTAAAACATCTGAATGCCTAAGACATCCAGTAATGTTGTTAAAAGGCGTCATAACAAAAAACCATGAAGCCACCCATGTGACCACTAGCAGAAGAATCAACAAATGAAAAGGTCAGAGTGTCACCAGGGCCCAGTGCCAAGCAACAAAAGTCAGCTCCCATTCCATGGGATAAAACAGAACTGCGAACAAAAGAAACCCGACCCTCAATCGGATATGCAGTGTGATGCTGTGTACACTCAAAAGAAAACGTGCAGAAATAAAATACACTGACGTGGGGGTGCATGCACACATAGGTGTGGGCAAAAGTAGGTATACAATTGTGAGTACACAAAACACAGAATTTCTTCTTGTATTATTATGTATCTTTCCATAAGTGAACTGTAAACCTACTTTTGCCTACCCCTGTATCATTCACCCAGGAAGGAGGCCTGTCCATAAGAGTCATTTCAAGTGGGGTGTCCAGTGGGAGGGTCCCATCCACTCCATGGCCCGCCTGTCCTCACACAGACGTTCACTTCAGGTTGTGTAGCTGCTTGTGCATCTTCTATATTCACTGTATTTTATAGTTAGACACTACAAAGTCAATTATAATTTATCACAGTACCACCTTAAAAGAACAGTGTCACAACGTCTGAATAAAGAAAAAGCTGTAACCCAGTCCACGTGCATCCACAGGGGAACCCTTAGCAGTTTAGGAATGGGCTGGAACCTGCAGAGCCTGAGGAGGGGCACACCGAAAAGGAGTGTTCATTAAAGAACACACAAATGATGGAAAGTGAGACCTTTCCCTCCAAATTAGGTCAAACAAGGAGGCCGTTTGCCTCACTCCTGTTAGAGGTCCTATCCAGATCCAGTAAACAAAAATATGCAAGAATTCTAGCAGAAGGAAAAAGCTGCCTATAGTCCTAGCTCCAAGGATTACTGTGGAAGATACACAAAGTACAAGATGAGTTCAGAATATGCTCTTAGTGGCTTTCCAGAGTACAAACATGGCATAAAAGGAAATCTCAGTTCACTATGAATCACTAGCAACAGCAGTTAAAAGGAATTTTTTATAAAACCTAGACCATTAGCCCTGGCTGGTGTGGCTCAGAGGACTGAGTGCTGGCCTGCAAGTCAAAGGGTCGCCAGTTTGATTCTCAGTCAGGGCACATGCCTGGGTTGCTAGTCAGGTCCCCAGCAGGGGGCGTGCAAGAGGCAACCACACATTGATGTTTCTCTCCCTCCTTTCCCCTCTCTAAAAATAAATAAATAAAATCTTAAGGAATAAAATAAAAATTGAAAAAAAAAAAGCCTAGACAATTAAAGCTAAATTGATTGGTAATTTTTTTTACAAATTTTCTTAAAGTTCTAAAGTATGTCTGTGAGATAATACACACCCACACCCCCCAAACACATATCCACTGTTCTCTGGTTCCTGACACCCCTGCAATTTCCTAAGTGACAAGAGCACTAGGAGCATCTTTGTTCTTATGAAGTGACTCTGGGTGGCTCCTGGGAGGGGGCTGTCACCTGAAAGCCCCAGCCAAGATTAGAACTTTGGAATGTTCATATCTAATCACACACTTTAGGGAGGGGAGAGGGGCTGGAAATGGAGTTTACAATGGATCACGCCTCCAGAATGTAGGAAGTCCCAATAGTATAAGGTTCAGAGAGCTTCCATTTAGGGGAACCCACCCACATGGGCACGGTGACACGCCCCAGTTCCACAGGGGCAGTAGCTCCTGCACTCAGGTCCCTCCAGGACTTCAACCTATGCCTCTTTTCATCTGGATGTTCATCTCTATCCTTTATCATCTCCTTAATAAACTGGTAAACATAACTCAGTGTTTCCCTGAGCTGCTCCACCAATTAATCAAACCCAGGGAGGGGCCATGAGACCCTTGATTTGCAGCCAAGTCCAAAGAAGCTGTGGGTAACCTGGGGACCTACTACTTGTGATTGGCATCGGCATTAAAGGGCAGTCTTGTGGGTCTGAGCTCTTCGCCTCCAGGTAGACACTCTAGGTAGATGGTGTCAAAATTGGGTTAACTTGTAGGACATCTAGGTGGTGCCACGGAATTGACTGTTGCACAGAAATGCTCCTTTACCTGGTGACCAAGTATGTCAGAAGTGAAGTGTTCTGTGTGAGAGTAAAGAAGAAAGACAGAGGAAGAGAACTGGAGGCTTTTCCAATGAAATGTCTAATGAAGGATATAAAGCGACCATAATGACAAACTAGGAAACATACTAGTGACATCAAAAGTACAAAGAAAGAAATGGAAAGATGGCGCATGCCCTCTGAATGGACACTCAATGCCCCCATGACAACTCTCCCAAATGTAGATGCAGACTTTTAGTAAACTTCCATTAAATCCAAAACCTTGGGGGGGGGGCGGTTAATTAGCAGTTGTTGAAACTAAATGACAGGCCGATGTCTAAAAAGCCATGTCTCTACAGAACAAGGTGGAAGGACCTTCCCAGAAACACATGAAGGTATTTAGGTCACAACAGTAACTGGGACAGCCCAGTGTAGCAGATGGAGGGATCCATGGATAAGAATGGAAGTCTTGCCCTGACTGGTGTGGCTCAGTTGGTTGGGCATCATCTGGCAAAGAGAAAGGTCACCGGTGTGACTGCTGGTCAGGGCGCATGCCTGCACTGAGGGTCTGGTCCCTGGTTGGCATGTGCAACAGGCAACCAGTTGAGGTTTCTCTCCCTCTCTTTCTCCCTCCCTTCCCTTCTCTCTAAAAAGTAAATAAAATCTTAAAAAAAAAAAAAGAATGGAAGTCTCTGACACAGGACCACTTCTGGAGCATGGATCTCTGCCAAGCACGCACTGCCCCAAGGCGGGAAATAAGGAACACTCTGACCATGTGGGTTGAGTGATGATCACCCACAGGTGGCAACAATAACCAACTTGGTGCAAATGTAAATAGAACACTTTCAGAACGAGTTACAGTCAAGTGTTCTATGACTTCCTAGTACAGAGAGTTTTGTAATACAATGGGGAAAAGAACAAGCTACAAACGAAGAGATGGAAAAATGCATTTCTATTACCATGAAGACTCCTTTCACCAGCACAGAACAGAGTGAAAAGATGAACTGTACACTTCAGAGAAAATGTGTACAGTGTCTACAAATGAAACGGGATTCCTGCCCAGAGTATCTAAGAAAATGTCAGAAATCGATAAACACAGAAAGTAATAAAAGGTGACCAAATGGCTTAAAATTATTTCACAGAAGGTGAAACCTTCTACCTCAGTGGTGATCAGCAAAATTCATGTCACCACAAGGGGATCCTGGGTCACCTTGAGTAAAGTCACACTTGAGACAGACAAAAATTAAGTCAGGCAATGTAAGCTGTGGAAGCCACATAACAGAAATGAAAACACAAGAACGGAAGGTGAGTGTTGGGGGCGAGGGCATCAATTCACAACAAGCTATTAACAGCAAATGGGACAGGATCACGCAGTGTCACAAACTCTGCACCCTGAATGGAAGAGTTACTACCACTTTTATTAATACTTTAATCCAAATCTCCACCCACCTCTCACGAAAGTGTGGACACTTCGTGCATTCCTTCCTGCCCCCCCCCCCCCAACCGCAGCAATCCTACGGGAAGAGAGGACATTTTCTGTACTGCGACAATTTCCCCCAATGGCATCTCTAGTTCAGCCCTGTAATAATGGAAGTCAACAGAACAAAGACCTGAGACCCTCACTACCCTCACTAAGGAGAAGAAATGGGGGGGGGGGGCGTCATTTGACAACTGCTGTAACCTGAGGCTAGAAGAAGGGAAAACTCAGTGCTCAGTTGGACACAGACTGCTCACACGTGTCAGGTAACAAGGCTGAATCCTCCCTGGGAGAGCAGCTACTGGTAATGAGCATGGAAGGTGGAAGGAAGCACTACCCTGGGCCCCACCCATTTGTTCTGGGAAAGGGCATGCTGCAAGAACCCCCTTGCACTTGTCTATCCAGGACAAGACTAGACGCAGACCTCCCCCTCCCGCCCCCAAAATCCTCTTCTGTGCCTCATCACTGATTAACTGAACTGCTCATCTCCACTGACCAAGCAAAGCAAATGCTTGTTGGCCAGACTTTGGTCCAGCTTCTCTCCTTCCCCCAGACCCCTGCACGGTGGTCTGTCCTCAGCCTGAGCCAGCACACGACACTCCTGAGAACAGACTGCCTTGGGGACCTGCTATCTCAACCACACCTTACCTTTCCTGCGTTTGTTGACTCCACCCCAAAAAATAAAAAAAAAAGAAAGAAAAGAAAAACCATATAGTTCAACTCTTGAGACGCTTGGAGATGGTAAGGTCAGAGCATTTTCCCTACCGCACAGCCCATGCCCCGAGTGCAGAGTCGCTTCTTCCTACCCCTTGCAATAACTCTTTGGAAAGTCCCTCCTAAGGAAGTTCACATTCTTCATTTTTTACAGGCTCCACCAAACGATCACAATTGCCCATTTCATACCCAAACTTTATACAGGCTCCTGTCCTTCCCACAGGTCCAGACACTGCCCCCCACCCCACATCACCCCCCGCGTCGAACAAGCACTGGGACGGAGACAAGGTCCTGAGGACCTGAGCCGAGAACGCGCTGACCGCAGGGAGAGCAGTTCCTGTCACAACGGCTTCCTGCTCCCCCTGCTTCCACTCCTTCCACAGAAGGAAAAGCCCTTTTCTGTCGGATCAGAGACGGGGGCGCCGCTCTGAGATCCGAGCATTGTTCCCTACTGCAACAGGCTTTGTCTTAAAGCCTCCTTTGCCGTCCGGATCGAGTCCCCCCGACCCCGCGTGCAACCCCCCTCAGCTCCCAATCCCCGACCACTGGCAACAGCTCTTGCCCCGCTCACCCTCCCTCGTCCCCTGCGCAGCCAAGGACTCGGGTCAGAACACCGTGAGGCTCGAGGAGGCCGCCACCCCCACCTCCCCGTCGCTTAATGCCGGTTCAGGAAGGTTCGTATCAACAACCCCTCTCTACACCTCCCTCTCCAACACCCTCACCCCAAACTACCACCGGACCCAAAACTCACCATTAGGGTCCGCTCCTATCCCAGCGTCCTCCCGGCTGGCTCCGCGGCACCTGCACTGCAAAAGCCCGAGAGAGCTCTTCACGCAGCTGCGAGCCCGCCTGCCCACGGCCAGGATTGGCCGGTTGTCCAGACGATTCACCCTAAATGGACGTTGGTCCAGGCACTCCTCCTGCCGGGAACGCTGATTGGTCGATGATACTAAGAGCGTCTCTCCAATAAACAACTCTCCGGACCACCTTGGCCAAGTTGTTACCCGTGGCCCCGCCCCTGGCTTCTCCTAGAACCTTGTTACAGACCTGAGTGCTGGGCGGGGCGAAGGTCACTAATCCAGCTTGGTGGGGGGTGGAGGGGGGGGTGGAATGTGGGTTGTCTGTCTCAGCCCTTGCTGCAAGACTTGCACCCACCCTACACTGGGCCCTTCCCTGCATGACTTCCACCCACCCTACTCTGAGATCTGAGCTAAAACAGCTCACCTGGCTGTCGCGCTCCATCTGTATTGGGAAGTACTGACGCAGTTACCCGCGTGGCGTCCCGTGTACAGACCCCTCCAGTTAGGAGGAAACCAGAAAAGTCAGTAGTTGGTGCTGCCTGTCACTACCAGAAGCGATAAGTAGAGACAAGAATTGAATGTTTATGGGCGCTTTATTCAGATGGTCAGCAATCTGAGAAGATGCCAGGTTATGTACCTTTAAAAAAGGTCCTACATTTCATTTCAAGCCGATCTTTTTTATAAGGAGAAAGGCAGTGTAGATAAGGTGTTTGAGATTCAGGGAAAGGTTAATCGGATAAAATCTGCACTCAGGCAATATTCCTAGCATTCTTTCATCTGTTGCCCAGTGATCCTTTATCTGTGTGCTGGGCAAGGACGTCTTCCCTGGAATACAATGGCTCAGATACCATCTTGATTGCTTGCAGTCTTCCTGGGGCACGAAGGTGAACTGCTTGTGTCTCCTGGAGTCGGGTGGGTCATACTTTCAGTTCCTGGAACAATAGCTTTTTACATGCACTCATTACTAAGCTTATTAACTATAACTTAAAACTAAAATTTTTCCAACTGTTGAGTTCCCCTATCATTCCTGCACTGTTAGTCTGAACTGTGTTATTTCTCTGAGATCAGTTTCATATGGAAGTAATCATTTTGCTGTTGAGCATGTATCAGCATGAGAAGGTCTGGTAGGGGGATTAGGAATACACTTAGTTGCAGATCCACACAAGGGGGCACATTGTACGCAACAAGCTATGATACTGAAAAAGATGAAAGCCACAAATGCCTCTCTAAGACCAGTAATACTGGGCAGCAAGGAGATTAGTTTAGAAAGATCAATACCAAAAATTCTTTTTCTTTCTTTCTTTCTTTCTTTCTTTCTTTCTTTCTTTCTTTCTTTCTTTCTTTCTTATCTTGGACACTACTTCATTTACTTTACTTTATGCTCTATGAGCCATGAAATATCAGTCAGATTGAAACAGCAGAGTCTTTTACTTTAAATTCTTCACATCCGTGATTATGTCTTAAAAGGAGGTAGTCTATGTAGCTGTCTCCACACAGCCTCTATAAGCTTCTAATACTGTGGCTTCTCTAACTCATCCTAGTTCTTGACTGATTGAACTAATGGCTTGAGAGGTGATATTTAAAGCTTTTGCCACATAGCACAGACTAATCTACTTATTTCTACATTCAAAGAGGTTACCATGGCTGGTACTACAAATATTGTTAAAGATACATATTCAGCAGAGCTGAAAAGGTGCAAATCCCTGTTACAATCAGGTTCAAGGGAGAGATCCCATTGAGCCAGGTGTGTGGGGCTTCTGGGCATAAACACCGTCAGTCTTCCATAGAGCATGGTCCCCTGGAACGGTTTGCTGGAACACAGGAATAAATGGCCCTTCCACATATTAGAAACCATCCTGCAGGTAATTTGATGTGACCAAAGGCATAAGATACACTATGGTGTTGCAATTCATCTCCATGTCTGCTGAAAGCGTGAAACAGGTTTTAGAACAGTGGACAAATGTTTCACACTCTCCAGCCGGGGCTGCATTAGTGATTTTTAAGGAAAACACTTCCCTGTCTTTTAGAGTTACTACAGGTCCCCAAATATAATGTCATCATGGGTTATATTCTTATTGATATGCTGAAACAAATTATAATTTCTAAGGCTTTCCAGGGGAACACAAACACCTATAAGACATGAAGTGAAAATAGAAGGAAAAAAAGACATGAAAGTTTGTTCAACATAGGGTCCTCCTGCAAGGCAAAAGTCAGAGATAGTTAGAACGTTTTTGCTAAATATACACAAAAATTTTCATTTGACTTGAAAGGAATAAGCTCTCTATAACATGGGGTTAAACAAAAAGGGATGAAGAGAATGTAAGTCATTGTTTTCAAAAGATGACTTTCAGGTCTTCTTGTGGTCCAGTGGTACATTGTTCCTCCAGTGCATTCTTTACTCGGGTGTGGTGAATCCAAGGTTTTACTTCTGCCAACTTCACTGCGGTGGGGGTGGTGAGGAGTATGTCCCAAGGTCCAGTCCACTTTTCCTCTAGTTGGCTCTCCTGTCTTTCAAGTCTTGAGCAGCACCTTATCTCCAGGCTCAAAGGAATGTAGTGAACCGGTGGGGGAGAAGTCTCTGATACAAGCAAGGTCATTAGTTACAGCCAAGGTGTGACTTAAGTGTTGTACATATTTCTTTACCTTCACTTCTTGATCTGTGTACATGTCTCCCACCCCAATCATAGCCTGAAATGGTCATCCATGCACAATTTCAGAAAGACTCAATTGAATCCCACTTTGAGGAGCCACCCTCATCCTGAGCAAAGCAACAGGTAAAGCTTGTTGCCAGTGGAGACAAGCTTCTTGACACAGCTTGGCTATATGTTTCTTCAAGGCGTGATTCTTCTTCTCTGCCTTCTCAGAGGCCCAAGGTCTCCATGTCATGTGGAGTAGCCACTTGATTCCTAAATATTTACTAACCTGTGTAATTTCTGAAACAAAGGCAGGCCCATTATTGCTCTGGCTGCGGCTGAGTGAGGAATTATTCGCTTCAGTAAGGCTTTCACTGCCTCCAAGGATTTCTCTGTTCTAGTAGGATAGACTTCTACACATCCTGGAGAGGTGTCAACAAAAACTAACAAATATGTCCATTCTCGGACCCTTGGCATCTGAGTAAAGTCTATTTGCCAGTCCTCAACGTGGACATCGTCCTTGGCATTGTTTCCCATCTTTCTTTTGACGGGGATCTGTCTTGGGGGTTGTTCTTCTGGCACGCAACACATCCAGCAATTACTTTTTGTACAGCGTTAGAAATTCCAGGACCTGTGAGCCACAGTTTAATATACGTGGTTCAAGCAGGAACCCAAGAAACCTTACTGCTTTTTGGCAAATCTGGGCCTTCTGTGCTGATATTTTATGGATTCCATGTGGTTCAAGGTAGCTGTACTATTAGTTTTAAGAGAGGAAGTCCAGTCTCATTAGGGTCCCAGTTGGACTTGGTCAAAGGTATTGCCCTAGTAGGGTCGGGAGCCACATCTGGATATTCTTTTGCAATCCCCAAGCCTATTTCTTCATTTGCCTTATCCAATACTGGCCTCTGCTTATCTCCCATAAGCAAAATATTTAGTAAGGCTTGTATGGCTGCCCCATTGGGGTGGTGGTTGGAAAAAATGGACGCAACTGAATCAGTCATTTTAGTAGGTTCATCTTTATAAGAAGAACTTGAGCTTCTCCAGTTTAACAGACCCGATGTAGAAAATGGAATATGCACTCAGTAATACCCACTAGGCTGGCTCCCTGGCCCTACTCCTATTGGAAGTCTGCAAAGGTTATTGCCCTGCCCTGGCAGGGGCTTGTCCTCTACCGAATTTGGTTCTCTGATGGGTTTGGGAGAGAGGTGGGTTCAGGCTCACCTCTTCCAACTCCCTCAGTCGAGTAAAGAGGAAGATTTCCCAGGACTGGAGGGGCTGTGGGGCCCTTGACCATGGTCACAGTAGCCATGATACCCAGATCTTCCTGGCCCCTCTCTTCTGAACTTCTATCCGCCACAGGCAAGTTCCCTTTTCTCTGGACCGTTAATCAATTTCCTTTTCTGAAAAAAATTTATGTATTTATTTTTAGAGAGAGGGGAAATGAAGCAGAAAGAGAGGGAGAGAAGCATCAATGTGCAAGAGATACATTGATTGGTTGTCTCTGGCACGCCCCCAACTGGGGACCTGGCCCGCAACTCAGGCAAGTGCCCTAACTGGGAATCAAATCAGAGACCTTTTGGTATGCAAGCCGGTACTCAATCCACTGAGTCATACCAGCCAGAGCTAATGGATTTCCTTTTAATTCTTCATCTTTATTATGTTAAGTTATAAAAGCTTATATGTAAGGCATTTTGTCCCACTTCCCTGGTCTTTGACAAAACAACTCCAATTGCAATATAGTAACTTAAAGACCCATTCAGCGGCCAGTACTCTCCTGAGTCCAGATTATACATAAGCCAAGCATTACAATAAAAAAATCATTTTCTTTTTAGCAGGAGTTTATAAGCATAGGTCAACCAACCAGCCAAAACTCTCCCCGAAGGGCTGCTTCCCGAAACAGAGGCTTCCCCTCACCCCCATCCTACCAGATAGAACTCTGTAATATCACACGGGCCAAACCAGAAGTCACCTTAATTCCTGACGACCAATCTAAGTCGTGATCTGGGACTGTAACCCTGAACCAGAACACACAGCAAGTCCATTGAAAAGTGAAGGCGATGGGAGTGCTGCGAGTTGGAGGAGAGGCCCCGAGTGAACTCGGCAGCTGCTAAGGAGTCCGCCCCCCAAAGGCCTCCTAGCCTAGGCAGCCAACAAGACTCCTGCCAAATACCCAGACTTACCAGAGAGTCCTGAAGTCTGTCCCGGCAGAGTCACCAGATTACGAAACCAGAAAAGTTGGCATTCATGCTGCCTGTCACTACCAGAAGCAATAAATAGAGATAAGGATTGAATCTTTATGGGCGCTCTATTCAGATGCCTGCAACCTGCAAAGATGGTGGGCTATGTACCCCAAAAGACAGTCCTACATTTCATTTCAAGCCTGCTTTTTTTATAAGGAGAAGAAAACTTAAGTAAGGGGTTTGGAATTCAGGGAAAAGGTTAATCTTATCTGACTTCAGT
Source organism: Phyllostomus hastatus (assembly GCF_019186645.2). Lineage (NCBI taxonomy): Eukaryota > Metazoa > Chordata > Mammalia > Chiroptera > Phyllostomidae > Phyllostomus > Phyllostomus hastatus. The sequence continues at coordinate 3,341,617 of NW_025333640.1, read as the reverse complement.
CCAGCAATTTTCCTAGCATTCTTTCATCTGTTGCCCAGTAATCCTTTATCTGAGTGCTGGGCAAGGACGTCTTCCCTGGAGCACAATGGCTGGGATACCATCTTGATTGCTTGCAGTCTTCCTGGGCCACAAAGGTCCAACTGCTTGTGGTCTCCTGGAGTCGGGGTGGGCCATACTTCCAGTTCCTGGAACAATAGCTTTTTACATGTACTCATTACTAAGCTTATCAACTATAACTTAAAACTAAACACTTTGCAACTCTTGAGTTCCCGCATCAAGAACAACATATCTGGTCATTTATGGTTTCAGGGATTGTCCAGGGAGTGAGTTCACTGTGGCTCTGTGCTGGTGTTCAAGAACAAAGACACTCAATAGCGACATCACAGCCTGTAAACAAGGTTCAGCTTGGTTTTGACTCATGACCTTTGACACCAGAGGCCGGGCCCTCTTTCCTGCCTTAGGTTGGGGCTTGAGGCCATTCAACCTTAGGCTCTGCTTTCCTTTCCCCCTTGAGATGAGATCCAGAGGACCCAGCCTCTGTGAAGCACTGGGCCCCTCCACAGCCCAGGAGTGAGATGTTAGAATTCTCAGGTGTGTGCATTACACTGCAAGACAATGTCTTTTAGATCCATGTTTGAGTAGGCCTAGAGAATTTTGTAATACTGTATAATAGGTATTTGTATTCCTATTGTAACTGATTTAAGAAAAAGCACTCAAAACCGATAAATTACAGTTGGACCGGGAAATTCTTAATATGCTGATTAAATTGGGCTAAAACACCTGGAGCATTTCCTATAACTACTTATTTCAAAAATACTCTCAGCCCTGGCTGGTGTGGCTCAGTGGGTTGAGTGGTGGCCTATGAACGAAAAGATTGCCGGTCCAATTCCCAGTCAGGGCCCATGCCTGGGTTGCAGGTGGGGTGCCCAGTTGGAGGTGTGTGAGAGGCAACCGCTTGATGTTTCTGTCCCTCTCTTTTTCCCTCCCTTCCCCTATCTCTAAAAATAAGTAAATGAATGAACTCAGATGCAGAGAACAAACTGATGGGTGCCAGATGGGAAGGGCGTTGAGGGCTTGGTGAAAAGGTCAAAGTATATGAAATACAAATTTATAGCCACATTAACAGCAGAACAGCGCCAGAAGTTAACCTTGGGTCAGCAGCCTCGGTTCTTCAGTTTTGACTAAGAATTCAGAGCCAAGACTCAAATACAAGCAAAAGTTTATTTAGAAAGTCATAGGGGTAGAAGAGGGGTGTGTGTGTGTGTGTGTGTGTGTGTGTGAGAGAGAGAGAGAGAGAGAGAGAGAGAGAGATTCTGTTTTGTCTTTATCAGGTCTTTGATTACTTAAAAGGAGGACTGTGTCCTGTCTTAAAGGAGCTAAGTTTTTTACAACTATGTAATTTTTTGTACATGCTAAATTTCATGGGAAGCATTGCCAAATGAGAAGTGGTACTGGTGTGGCAGCGTCCCCCAGATGCAGAGCCTGAGACTCCAGCTGTGCGTGAGGTGAGCGGAGCAGGAGACTAGACCAGAGGCTGAAATTGGGATCTGACGAGATGGCTGGGCTGTTGCACAGAATGACCAGGGAAGCTCCGCATTTGCTGGCAGAACCAGTTCCCAGAATTAAAGCAGAACCGGATGACAGCCACATCCCTTATTTTCATGTGGTCATTGCTGGCTTCCAGGATTCCTGCTTTGAGGGAGGGACTTTTTTTTTTTTAAGATTTTATTTATTTATTTTTAGAGAGGGAAGGGAAGGGAAGCGGAGGGGAGAGAGAGAGAGAGAGAGAGAGAGAGAGAGAGAGAGAGAGAAACATCAATGTGGGGTTGCTGGGGGCTGGGGCCTGCAACCCAGGCATGTGCCCTGACTGGGAATCGAACCTGCGGTCCCTGATTTGCAGCCCACGCTCAATCCACTGAGCTACGCCAGCCAGGGCTGAGTGAGGGACTTTTAAACTTGAACTATTCCTTCCAGAATAATACCTGATGGCAGCCCCTAAAGCATGTTTCATGACTGAAGTTTTTCATCCTGATGTAGACAAATTGGGAAGGATGTGTTTAGATATTTTGGAAGATAAATAAGTGGTGCCCAGCACTGCAGATCCCCGCAGTTCTGCTAGTGATGCAGGCTTTGTGAAGCACCCCTAGTCCAGACGATCCATGAGCTAATGATGCAGGGAGCAGCAGAGGACCAACGACACCCAAAGCTGGAGACAGCCAGAGCATGGACTAGGCTGTACGCCAAGAATAGCACTTAAATTGATCTGGTCATCACGTGTGCATCGCTTCCCCTGTCCTGCCGAGACTTTTTTCTTTTCTGTTTGCATTTAATGGACACAGTTTTAGAAGCATTACAGAATAAAAGCCCAGGCATCTTCAGTCCTTTGGTGATTAGATGCACATCAGCAAATCTATGTCTTGTCCTGACTCATTGCGGTAGAGATGAGCGGAGGCTGGGGGTATCATCTGATCGTTGTGAAACTTTTAAAAGCTGTGGCCCTGTCTGCTTCTGTTCATTTCCCTGTCATGGTTTAAGTAGAAAGCACTGTGAACGAAGGTAGTTGTCAGGGTTAGCTACAGGGGTGTGGGTGTTTTCTTTCCCATTTTTTGAGGGGGGAGGTAGTTTAATTTGGGGGCTCCTTTGCCCCTCTTTACGGTGATCTAATTGCATGGGTTAAAAGCAGCTAACCAGTTCCTTAGAATGCGCTCATAGCTTTATTTAGACGCTGTAGATGGACAAGCTTGATTGCTTGAACTGAAATGGGAACCTCAAATGAACATCACGTCCTCCCTAATAACTCTGTGGCTTGGCTGTGAAACGTGGGGACCCCCCTTCAAGAAAAAGTTTGTGATCATTTTGTGCGGCTTGTCTGGAAACTTCTGTAAATTTTGTGTTAGTAATATATTTTTTGTTATTCTACTTTGCTCGGTACAGTTTATTTTGCTGTGTTTATTTCATTTTCCCAAGGTGATGATCACATTTAAAAATTAAAACAAATGAAATGTTTTGTTTTGGTCTCGACAGTCTGACAAGTTGAATGGCAGGAGGCAGATTATGCCAGTTTTCCAATGATGCAAATTTTTGTTAAGACATTGCTGAATGAAGTTTTTTAAAATTTATTCATTTTAGAGAGAGAGAGGAAGGGGGGAGGAGAGGGAGAGGGGAAAGGGGAGAGAGAGAGAGACTGAGATTTGTTGTTGCACTCGAGAACAACTTGACGCACTCGCTGGCTGCTGCCGTTTGTGCCCCGGCTGGGGACAGCGCCTGCACCCTTGGAGGGGTCGGGATGACACTACAACCAACTGACCTGCTTGGCCAGGGCTGAGTGGAGTGTTTTAAGGCTGGCCCTCAGCAGCATAAAGCATCCTAACAGTTTTTTTACCTCCTAGAAATTTGAAATAAATGTTTGTGCTACCCGATTAACTAGACGATCACTGCTGTCTTGCCGCAATGTTGGAAAATTACTGTACATGAGAATCCCAGCACAGCAGCAGTGGTGACTTTGTCTGTAGGACTAGCACGTTATACTGTTTGTGAAAGGCATTTGGATTATGACCCTTTCCTTAGTTCTTGTCTGAACACTTCACGTGTGACCATCGGTGGTGCCATTAGGAAACGCCCACCTTGTAATCACTGGGGTTTGCTGAGGCATGTTTGAGTCTTCCTTATAGACCTGGTGAGAAAATCTCAAGCTACCAGTTTGCTTAAGTATCATCAGAAAGATTTCTTCATTTGAGAGCCACACATCCTCAATTACTGATTTTTATTTTCATCCGTCCAGTATTTGCTATGGGAGCTCCTTCTATTCTTTGATATTCAGTAAGGTTTCTCTGCATTGGCGGAGTTCTCCCCCACCCCCACACAAAACTGTTCTTTCCCACCCCTCCTCATATCTGAGTCCTGATTGGTGGTGTTTTTCAGTCATCAACGTAGCCCGTCCCAAGTATGTAAATGTGGACGTGCAGTCAGAACCCTTGTCTCTCACAGCTTCAAGGCGACAGATATCGGAGCCCATGGGAACGCCCCTGCCCTCGATCTCAGAACATTCTGCGTTTCTGCAGAATGTGGTTATTTTATTGTGCTCCTAGGTAAGATGAAGAACTATCCATTAAAATTATGTTTTGAACACAAAAAAATGATGCTAAACTCTCTTACAGTATATTGTGTGACATTTCTAAAAATCTGATGTGTCCTGGTATGTTATCAGTCAAAATTTAAAAATGTATGTTACTAAAATAACCAAATTTCCTTGTCAACTGCATTATAACAGCCTCATCTTGGCCATTCCTGAGTCTTCTTTATTTGTAGGCGGTTACTCTTCCTCTGATGTGAGGCAGAGGCGTTCTGCAGCAGTGCTTCACCTTCAGGGAGGCTCGCGGAGCCTGTGACAGGGCAGGCTTCTGAGAACTAAGGTCAACTTGCCTTCACGTAGGAGGGACAATCATACGCCTTTCAGGTGATTCCCAAGGGTCCTGGTGCAGCCCCACAGTGTGGCCTGGGGTGGTAGCCCCGGCCTGTCTTGGTCTTGCCCACATCACTACAATGGGCGAGGAACGCAGAAGAGCTCATATTAACACCGCAGGCAGGCCTCTGCTGCAGGATACTACTTGCTCTGCTAAAACATCTGGGAGGCAGAAGGGCTATGAACCTGCAGGCAAATCAAGGCCCAGGCACTGCCCTGAGGCTTGGGGGTCCTTGGCCAGGTGAGATGCATGCGGCCCCAGAAGACATGCTTGATAAAATGCGAGCCTATTCAGTCCCTGAGACCGTGAAAGAGGTGTAAGGGTTTAGAGACCCAGAGTTTGGGAGGACTTTTGTCCCCACCTGGCACAGTGCCTCTGTCCCCTATGCCATCCGGTAAATAAAGAGCACATGGAATGACGGATCAGAGCAGCAGGCCGCCTTTGAGAAGGAAAGCAACACCCACGAGGCTGATGAACGCTCTGAGCGTCTGGTAGGCAGGGCTGCCTCTCCACTCATCTGGGACTCCAGAAGGTACAGGCCGCGCTGTGGCAGAGACCACAGGAGACAGCACCCCTCGGACAGGTCCCAGCCCTGGACGGGACAGAAATCTGACATGTGCCCCCAAAGGGAGAGCTCCTAGTAGTGCCCCCAGCCCTCCTCCAGGTGGAGCCTCTCACCAAGGGACACAAGCCTCAGCATTCACTGGGCAGAAGGTAGGCTGTCTGACTGGTGATTCAAGGACTCTGGAAACTCACTCTTTGCTTTAGAGATCAATCCAGTGGTTTGCACAGTAGGAAGCTGAGGGGTGGGTGATCATGAGTGTGACTCGTGGGGTCAGGATGTTTGGGGACAATTTGGGTTCACCTGCAAGAACCTGAAGCAGTCCTCACTCTCTTCCATGTCCAGACTCATAAGGCGCTGATGCTCCACAGCTGTCAGGAAGCAGATGCCTTGGCCCGGGTGCGAGCCTTAGCAGCAGACCCTTCAGTAGCTACAGCAGATTGGGTCATAGAAAGGGTGGCCACGGAGGTGCCCAGGTAGGGTGGTGTATTGCCATGGATGCCGACCACCTTTCAACTACAGTGACTTGCCTAACGTGGTAACACCATTTACTGTGTGTCCATGACAACACCCTAGACCAGCAATTTTTAACTGGTGTACCACAAAAGGCACACTGGTGTGCCACAAGAATTTTTAAAACATGCAATACCTGACTATTTAGTCAGGAGCACTGGCCTCTTTTCCCTTAGGTTGTCAAATAAACAAATGACCAACACGATAACCATCTGGTGTGAGTGAAGCAAAATCATTCCTATTTTTGGTCAGATCAGCAAAAATATATATTTTTGGTATGCCATAGACTTTTAGTAATCGGTTTATGTGTGCCATGAGATGAAAAAGGTTGAAAACCCTAGACACCTGCCAAGCAGCCTTGGTACAAGAACCAGAGTTCCCAGCAGGTGCAGGGTGGGCAAATGGGCGTATCGGGCCCCACCCTGCAAGTGGGGGTTCCAAATAGGCCTGGGTTGTGTGGGCACTGCGTCTGGTCCAACCCACACAAATCAGGATGCCACCAGTAGGGGGCTGGAGAAGCTGGATACCATGTGTACATACCCTTGTTAATAGAGACTGACTAGGGGTCACATTTCAAAGGTGATGACACGCAAGACCAGGAAAAGAACATGACACTGAACGGAGGTTCCACCCTCTAGTTCCCGAGCAGTCCGGGCCGACCAAAGTACTGCCCTATGCTTAATACATCTGACTGATCAACCCACAGGGCCTCCCACTGTGGCGACCGGATGGGCACCAAACAGCAACGTGTGGACCTGAGAATCAAAGAGGGCCCATGATGGGGGACCCTAGGAACAGTCTATGGAGTGTTCTGCCCAAGAGGAAACCAATGTCAAAGGCATTTGGTTGGGGCTGTTCCAGATGGGCAGAGCAAGATGTCAGAAGAATGTGCTGTATCTCAGGCCCACTGGGTTCCCACACATTTGTCTGCTGATGGCACAGAAGATCTGAGGGTCACGGCTTCTTCCCGTCTGCCTTCCAAACCCCATGCGTCTTCCTCTGCTCATGACCTTTAGCTCAGAACCATAAACAGGACAATGGGATATGGTTCCCACTTCAGCCAAGCTGACCACACCATTCAGTGGCACCATCTGGACACCAGCTTTTATCCTCCTGCCACGAGCTCTCTTTTAACTCAATGCATTGATTCCAACTTCCAACCAAGACCAAAGGCAACGAGCAGAGGTCAAATTGTGAACATAAGCAGATTGGACTGTGCTCTTCCAAGATCTTTCCACAATCACTAACTTCTGTGAGAACACAGGTGTAGTATCCACTAGGAACAAATGTGGAAGAGACGTCTTTTAGAATCCTAATAAAGACTGAAGGGGAGCACAGAGATGGAGTCAGCTGCAGCTGCAGGGTCTGTGGCAGGGTGCCAGGGAGGAAGTTTTGACACTACAGCCCTCGTATCATGATCATACACTAGGAACATAATGGAAAGTGAGCATCAAAAAAACTTTCACCTAAGATACCTCAAGTCACACACGAAAAAGGAAGAAAAACCACTTATCACTCCTGAGTCAAAAGACATTATAATGGAAGTGAGACAAGTTTTATATAACTTTCAATTCATTAAAGTCAAAGATAGCAAAATGTATGTAGTACAGATGAGGCAGACATAGAGGAGTAATTCTATCTTAAGTGCCCCTATCAGTAACATAAACCAGAAATGAACACACAGGGACCCCTCTTCAGGGGGAGGCACTTACAGGGAAAACTGTATTTGCAACAAAAGGTTTCTGTGCGGCCCTGAGTTTTCATGCACAACATGAGTGAAGATCTAAAAATTTCCCACCTACTTTCCACTCATCCGGTGTCTCTCCAGTGTTTCCTCACAGAGCTTTAGGGAAAACTAAATACAGTCCCTATGTTCAGAGTTTCTACCCAGTGTGAGTCCTCCCGTGTCTTCGCAGGGACGCGTGATGCCGGAAGGCTTCGCCACACTTCTGACACTCGTAGGGTTTCTCCCCGGTGTGCATCCGCGCGTGCCTCTGCAGGGAGGAGGGACCCCGGAACGCCTTCCCACACTCCACACATTCGTAGGGCTTCTCTTCGCTGTGTGTTCTCACGTGCTCCCGAAGGGACGAGGAGTAATCGAAGGCTTTCCCACACTCCTCACACTCATAGCGTTTCCTCCCACTGTGCGTTTTCACGTGCTTTCTAAAGTACTTGGGACAACGGAAACTCCTCCCACACTCCTTGCACACATAGGGTTTCTCCCCGGTGTGCATCCTCACGTGCGACTGCAGCGAGGACAGGTGCCGGAAGGCTTTGCCACACTGCTGACATTCATAAGGTCTGTGTCCCGTGTGCGTCCTCCTGTGTTCTCGAAGGTAGGAGTAAAATCGGAAGGCTTTCCCACAGTGCTCACACACATAGGGTTTCTCCCCCGTGTGGGTCCTCATGTGTTCTCGTAGGTAGGAGTTACAGCTGAAGCCTTTCCCACATTCCTTACACTCATAGGGCTTCTCCCCAGTGTGAGTTCTCGCATGTCGTCTAAGGTGGCACCCAAACATAAAGGCTTTCCCACATACTTTGCACACGTGGATTTTCTGTCCACAGTGACCTCTCAAATGTCCCCGAAAGGAGGAGTTGAGAGTGAAGGCTTTTCCACATTCCTGACACCTGATGGAGTTTGTATTACTGAGGCTCTTCACGTATCTCTCAGATGCTCTCCCAGTGTCCCCACAGTGACAGGGTTTGTGCACACGCTCTGGTTCCACGTGAGGGGTTGGACATGAGACACACGTGCAGGCTTGCCCACGTTCCTCACAGGGATGAGGTTCGCATCCAGTGGGAGACCTTGGCTGACTTGAGCAGGCTTTTCCACACTTAGCACACTCGTGGGGTTTAACTCCGGGCGGGTGTCCCTCCCCCACAGGAAGATCTGTGACCGAGTTCAGGGTGTCTCTGCATGGATGAGCTTCACCCCTCTCACAGGGAGCCTCCAGCATGTGACTTCTGTTCGAAAGAAATAGCACATTATTAGGAATATAATTATAAGGGATTTCTCTATTTGTAATTTACAGATGGTTGTTAATGATTACTGCGAGTATATATTTTACCATTTTGAACAAATGGGTATGCTCTCTGTACTGCCTGCGCTGTTACAATGTGTGGAGCAAGCTTAACATTCTGGCTGAGCTCAAACAGAGAAGTAACATTAGTTCAGTGCTTCTTACAATTGGGGTTTCCTGATCACTCTTTCCAACTGATTCAGCACAGACATTCAGCATCTACAACACGCTTACAAAAATGTTCTCAGGTGGTCGTTCTCTGAGCACACGATTGTCTAGCTAGAGCCATGCTCCTTCTTTAATTTCAAGTTAGTCTAATGCTCTGTCGAGCACCCTCCTCCAGTAGGACTGCCGCTCACCTCAAACGCCTCCTCTGGGTTTGGTGCTGGTCTCCAGCGTCATGAAATGTCCAGTGTTCTCCAGAAACAGAGCAGGAATTGTTTCTTGTGATTCTCACTATGTTGTCTTCACTGGATATTTCAGTCTCCAGGGTTTCCCACCCAGGGCTTGATCCACTGGTGATGGCTTGAGTGCAAGAAGCTGCAACACAGGGTGGCACACAGGCATGTCACGATATATTGCACTTTGCTTGTTTGTGCTGTGCAGACACCACCTTTTCTACAAATTGAAGGGAAGCCCCTCCACCAGCAAAAAGACTGTGACTCACTGAAGGCTCAGACAATGGTTAGCATTTCGTAGCAATAAAGTATTTTTAACTGAGGCATGTAGGTTTTTATAAGACATAAAGCCACTGCACACTTAATAGATTACAGTACAGTACAAATTTCACTTTTACATACACTGTGAAACAAAATATTTGTGTGACACTGGCTTTCTTGCAGTGATCTGGAACCAAACCTGCAATATCTCTCAAGTCTGTAATTTAATTTCTTGGGGAAAAAAAGAAAATAGACCCTATGTAAATTTATTTTCATGTACTGATCCCAAAATGTGTAAACAAATTCTATAAGGAAGAATGGATATGTAAATAAATAATCTGAGACCTTAGCTGTTTGAGACTTTGGCAATATTAGGGAAAATGGGTCAAAATGGCAGCTTGTTCATTAAGAAGTACTTCAAAAGACATGGAAACTGATTTTTTTAATCCTCACCTGAGGAGGATATGTTTTTACTGATTTTAAAGAGAGAGAAGGTGGGGGGAGAGAGAGAGAAACACTGAAGTGAGAGACAAACATTGATTGGTTGACTCAGTGTGCACCCCAACTGGGGATTCAGCTCACAGGTATGTGCCCTGACCTGGAATCAAACCCACAAACTTTTGGTGTACGGGACAATGCTCCAGCCAACTGAGCCACCTGGCCAGGGCTATGGAGACTGAATTTGAGATAAGTATCAGCACTGAAGCAACACTGGAAGGAAACGGGCAAAATGCATGTGCCCAAATGCTCCCCTTACAAGAGGAGATACAAAGAGTCTTACCAAGTGAGTGCGGATGGATGAAAAGTCCAAGAGAAAGGACAGGTAAGTGACAGATGTCACCCTTTTCAAACACAAACACAAGCAGAGTCGTGTTCCTAAGGGATGTAACCAAGTATTAGTCCCTTGTCTGGAACCTGTTCCCCTGGGAGTTGGTGCTCACCAGGTTCTCACCAGGTGCTCACAGGCACCGAGGCCCCAGAAGAAGCATTCCTCAGTCCTGGTGCCGCTGGGAGAGCAGAAAGTGCGTGGCTGCTGCCCTGCTCCTGGAGAAAAGCTCATCATGAGCGAGGATGGAGGGCAATGAACAATTCCATGAGATGGGTCAATACTACGATTTTCAAGGCTTTTAATGATGGGTAAGTATGGGTTTATTTTGCAGCAAGATTCCCATGTCAAACGTGTACTAACCGCAGTGTAATGTTCTCCAGGTGAAAACTGTAAGCCTGCTCCTACCACCCCACAACAAACTGGAGCCACTATGGTCACACCTGTGAAATTAACGAACCTCAGACTTTTATTCAAGAGAAATAAAAAGTCAATTTAATACATGAAACTTTACCATGGAAAAGCCATCTGACTCTAGGTAGGGTCCACGAATCCTTGAATTGTGTCTATCCTTTTTTCAACATATTTCATTCCTTGGCTCCAGTAAGAAATAACAGTTGTAAGAAATACATCTCCCCTAAAATCTAAGTGAAGGGATGATCCTTACCCACTGAGGCCAGGTTCCTGAAGGTCTCCAGCATCACTTCTCTATAGAGCTTCCTCTGAGCACCATCCAGCAGAGCCCACTCTTCCTGAGTGAAGTTCACAGCCACATCCGCAAAGACCACTGAGTTCTGAAACATCCCACATATTCTGTTTCAACGAGGCACCACTTCCCCAGCACGTGCAGGACAACGGGGCAGACTGACAGTCAGGGACCTGGACTCAATTCCTAGGACTCCTGAGCTCTCGTTCTCATGGGAAATGACAATAAGCAAGCAAACCAAACGTAGCACACTCAGTGATGGCAAGTGCTTGGAACCTTGAAGCAAAGTTCAACCAATGCAAATGTATATACACACAATGAAAAAAACTGATTTCTAATGAGATAGAGCAGATTCTGTGGTAAGCTAAAGACTGAAAAATAAAACTATGGTTTGGATAACATGGAAATGGATACCCGGTTTGCTCACAGGTTATTTCCTTGTGAACCTCAAGACCTGGAACCAGGACATCAGCTCGTCTCGAACACTGAGATTTCTGGTGCTGCTTGCCCTCACAGTTCTTGCCTCGGATGCCAGCAGAGTCTGGGAGCCTGGTCTAGTCCTCTCATATCTGACAAAGATAGACACGGGACCCCTTCCGGGATGAGGTGGACACTGTGGTCGCTGACATAAGCCAGGGCCCAGAGCCTGGCACACCTGTTGGGGAAGAGGAGGGCCGGGTTCCTAAAGATTGGGACAGGCCAGCAGAGCCTCTCTGGTGATCAACGGAGGGCCTGCATTTAAGGACAACGGCCGCTCAAAGAAGAATCACTGAGGGGTCCGAAGGTAAGTGAGCCAAGTGTCACTTTAAAGGAGAGAAAATAACGAGTACCCTAATTGCTACCTCTGAAGCCGTGTCAAATGACACTGAATTCATGAAATAAAGAGCCAGCAATTATAAAAAGAATCAGAGGTGGTTGAAGATAAAAATATATCCTAAAATTTTAAAGAAAAAAACCCCAAAACATCAATTACAACAAAAACAATGCCGCCTCAACTGAGGCTGCAACTAGGCTTTGCTAACCACACACCTGGTATGGGCCTTCTATTCTAAACACACTCACAAAAACTCACATGAGAACAATAAAAAATAAAGACATATAATACAACTGAAAAATGGGCAAAAAATGTTGAGTAGATATCTTTCCAAATAAGAAATACAAATGGCCAATCAGCACATGGAATATGCTAGACAGTAGTCATCAGGAAAACGAAAGTCCAAACTACAGCGGATGGCCGCTCACCCCACCAGGGGCGCTGCGGAGCCACACGAGTGCTGGCGAGGATAGGAGGAACCCTTTCGCCCGGCTTATGGGAAATGAAGTGTTAAAGCCACTTTGGAACACAGCCTGATGGGTCCTTAAAACGCGGAGCATGGTTCTCACCTAACAAAGCGACTCCACTTTTAGGTGTCTACGTGCTCAGGGGAAGTGAACGAGCATCAACACAAAAACTAACACACGTGATTCGTAATAGCTAAAAACTAGGAAGAACACCGAAGTCCATCAGGTGCCTAGGATGAGCAAAACATGGGACTACTCATGCAATGGAATATGTTTGGCAGTAAGAGGAATGAAGTTCTTATTCACGGCACAAAATCAATGACCCATAAAAACATTATTACCAGACAGACTCACGAAGACACAGATAGTGTTATGTCACACACAGGAGCCAACCTACAGAGACAGAGAGTAGACGGAGCATCGCAGGGTGGGGGACCGACCGGATGCCGAGTGACGACCGGAAGACACATGGTTTCTTTTAAGGGTGATAAAAATGTTTCAAATGAGAATATGGGGATAATGGTATAATTCTGTCAATGAATGAGATACAGTTATGTCAAACAGGCAAACTTTATGGTATTTAAATTTTATCTCAATCGATGCTGTTGAAAAATAGGTCTGACAAGCTAAAAATACATTCTTCTTAAGTTAATGGCAGTTTAAAAAAAACAATAGAACTTGTGAATATAAAAGAAAGTTTGAAAAGAGGGAATTCAGTTCTACCTGGCTGGCATAGCTCAGTGGATTGAGCGCGGGCTGCGAACCGAAGCATCGCAGGTTTGATTCCCAGTCAGGGCACATGCCCGGGATGCAGGCCACGGCCCCCAGCAACTGCACATTGATATCTCTCTCTCTCTCTCTCTTTCTCCCTCCCTTCCCTCTCTAAAAATAAATATATAAAATCCTAAAAAAAAAGAAGAAATTCAGTTCTAGTAACAGTAAGAGTTCATTCACCAGCCCTGACCAGTGTGGCCAACCAAGCAAAGGGAAAGGTCGCCAGTTGATTCCTGGTCAGGGCTCACGCCCGGGTTGTGGGTTCGGTCACCAGTTGAGGAATATGAGAGGCAACCAATCGATGTTTCTCTCTCACATTGTTTCTTTCCCTCTCTTTCTCCCTCCGTCCCTCTCACCCTCTCTAAAAAGATAAATAAATAAAATATTTTTTAAAAAAGAGTTCATTCACCAGGACAGAACAAAGACAGTGAAAGATAACCACGCTTGAGAAAAATGTGTGCAGTATCTGCACATGACAGGGGACTCCTGCCCGGAGTGTCTAGGAAAACACCAGACACCGATGAACACAGAAAGCAATAAAATGCGACCAAATGACTGAAAACTGTTTCACAGAAGGCGAAACACCACATGCTCAGCCTCAGTGGTGATCAGTAAAAACCATATGTCACCAGGAGATTCTGGATCATACATTTTTGATAAACAAAAATTAACTTAGGTAATGTAAGTGGTGGATGCAAGAATGAAAGGTATGGAGGGCGGGGGCGTCAATTCTTATGCTCCACCATCATTTCCTGGGAAATTTAAACTTATCCATGAGTACGACCCCATGATTTGTCTCCGAAGTGTAGAAACTGCCGCTGCAATGTTCATTTGGAGACAAAACCCAGGATGCCTGCGGTATATTTGCTGACTAGCCAAAAATACACTTGGAAAACCCTGGCCGCAGTGGAATGGATGAGGAAACTGGGGACCAAGCCTGACACGAGCGCATGTCAAACAGACAAGGGCTAGGCATCACAGAGAAGCCTCTGTGTGACAGTGACGGTGTACTAATGTTAACATTCACTCACTGGAAATCTAAGAGGCAAAAATCAAACAACACACTGCTTGGGGATGAATAAGAATCGGTAAAGGTATAAAGAATGACACTGACTCAGGAGAGCAGTCACCCTGGTAGCGGGAGCAAGATGAGATGCAGCAGCAGCGCAGGGAGGCTGTGGGTGCCAACAGCTGCCCAGCGCCTAGCTCCTCACCTAGGCAGTGAGTGCGCGGCTGTTTGTGCCATTGTTCATCTCAATGCAAAATTCAAGCCAACGTTTTACATACAGCCCCAGGGCATCCACAGTACACCTCAGAGCAAACCACTCCAGCCCGCGTGCAGGGGAGTCTCCCCAGGTTCCGTGGCTTCTCTGGGCACCAACTGCTCCTTTTGGGTGGTTCTGGGGGCTGGAGGCCACCTCTAGTGGGAGGCACCCAGCAGTGGCCCACTGCGCTTTCCCTCATCTCCTCCGAAGGCCCAGCTTTGGGAGCAGTCGGTTCCCACCCAGGTGAAACACTTGGTTCATGCACCGTGGTCATTTGGAGGAGACAAGGCCCCCTGTCCCAGAGTGTGAAAGGGACCCCACAGAATCACTGCACCCACCTGTGTTCCAGGATAAACTGGGGGAGGGAAATGTTAGGTCACTGTTATGGATTCAAGTAAGTAGAAACTGAGTATCTCTTTCTGAACACAAGTGTTGATTTATTATTATCATCATGATAACAAATTATAAGTCAATCAATCAGAATTGAACACGCCTGCTGAAAACTGAGGCTGGAAAAAGGGAAAGCTTCATGCTGAGCTGGGCACAGAAGGCACTGGGATGCTCACAGGTGTCCGATGACAATTCTGTGCCCTCCTGGAGCCCTGTGCTCCTGGAAACACTGCTGGAGGTGAAAGGAACTCTCCATCCATTTGTTCTGGAGAAAGGCACACTGCAGGAAGCCCCTCCCTTTGTTTACCCATGACAAGGCTGGACCCAGACCCCACACAATCCCAGTTCTGTGTCTCATCATTGACTAGGTGAACCGCTCATCACCTCTGACCAAGCATAGCAAATGCTTGTTGGCCAGACTTGGTTCAGCACCCCCAATCCTGCCAGACGGCTGAACTTTGACCTACCTTCATCCAGCCAGGGGACATCTCTTACTAATCTGGGGACCTGCCACCCCCACCACACCTGGCACTTCCTAGCTTTGTGGATTCCTCTCTGTAAAAGCAAAACAACTCTTTTCTTGACACTTGGAGACCCTGTGATGAGAGCATTCTCCTTGCTGCACAGCTCCCATCCTGCGTGCGATGGTCCCTCCTCCCCATCCTTTAAAGGACTCTTAAATGAAAGTTTCTCCTTACAGAGCTTGAATGTTTCATATTCCACAGACTTGTCCAAGTAATCACAAATTCCCACTTTTTTAATCCAAGATTTAGTCAGCCTTCTGTCCTCCCCACATCACCTCGAGTTTGGACCCCTTCTTCCAGTGTCCCCGCTGGCCCCCTCCGATAAAGCACTAAGTTGCAGAACAAGCCCCTGCTGACCTGAGCTGAGAATTCATTCAGTATATGGCGGACAGTCCCATCACACAGTTACCAGAAAAGACAGGGCCCAGAGCAGGTCTGTCTCGGGCCAGCCTATAGTGTGTGGGGTCTTTTTTTTTTTTTTTTAATTTATTGATTTTAGAGAGATAGGAAGGGAAAGAGAGAGAAAGAAACATCAACTTGTTCCACCTATTTATGCATTCATTGGTTGATTCTTGTATGTGCCCTGACTGGGGAATGAACCTGCAAACTTGCTGTACCAGGACTACACTCCAAGCCACTGAGCAACCTGGCCAGGGTAGTGTGCAGGAAAGATTTCACAACCTAAGTCCAGATGATTTTGAGAGTACATTTTTAAAGCTGGGGACAGTGAAACAAGGGTTTAGGATAGAAGCAGTGACAGGAGAGATCCTCGGTGGGGCTGCTTTGGCTCTCTAGAAGTGTTATAGGCAAGAAGGGAGCCTGGACAGGGCTGCTTTGATGGTTTTGTGAGGTTCCTTCGAGTTTAGGATATGCACACCCCTTGGTGAAGAAGTACAGGGAGGGAAAGTTGTGGCCTTTTGAGAAGGGGAGTGGCACTAGGACTTAGTTTTGAGGGTTTTTAAAGGCTAGGAGTTTAGGAGCCGAATAGATCAATAGAATATTCATCAGCCTTTCAGGGCCGCGGTCTCTACTGATAGGTCAGCTCTAGGACCTATTCAGGTCCTTAGTCATTCAGCTGGTCCTGGCATAGCCTGCCTGGTTTGGCTGCTATTCCGGTCCTGGAGTTGAAATACTTTAGGGAGTTAAGGGGAGGGTGGGGGGCGGGTCTAAACTGCATGACCAGCGACCCGCCAGGGGAAGAAAGGCCACCCTGTCAGTTTTGCCTATTGCTAGGCACCCTGGTTACCTTCTGTATCTGTTTGTTCAGCTGTCTGTTTCCCAATTTCACTTGCCAAGGAATTTTCCTAGATTCTTACTACCGTGCCTCAACACCACCTTCCTGCTCACCCCCCTCACTCAGACAGGCACTTCTCCGTCTGATGCGAAACGCTGGCATAGCTCTACAATAGGAGCCTCCTCCCTGTTCTACAGGCTCCCCCATCAGCACTCAATTGGTGGTGATCCCGCCCCCCATCGGCCCCAAAACCCAGCTGCACACCTGGCTGAGTATCCCCGGGACCCCACATGATAACACGACACCAGTAACCCAACCCCTGAGGAGGAAAGAGATTCAGGTCCGGATTTCCCGGAGTGCGGGTGGGGGAAGACGGAGGAGAGGGACATGGGAGGCCAGGCCCGCAGTAGTTTCCAGTCGGTTGTGGCCAGTAGAACCAGCCTCTCCTGGTCTCAAGTTCGACCCCAAGCATTCACCATGCGGAGACGCCGGTGCAGGTTCCCGGGCCCTCCCCGCGGCTACTTCTCTAGGGCTGCGGAAAGGACGAGCCAGACAAGTGGAGACACAACCGAACAAGCACTAGGGCTCCCCAAAACAACGATCACGTGGGCTGCGAAAGCACCGCCTCCGAGCCTGATTGAACGACACTCTGAGGTCTCGAGTTCTGATTGGACCATGAGCTCAGATTGGATAGAACTCGGGCACACACAAGACCCAGGTTGGACGGAAGGCCAGATCCCTCTGGCACAGTTCCCTAGCCCCGCCCAGTAACAACGATTACACTCCGGCCCCCCGCCAGCTCCCCTGATTGGACGGTTACAGTCCCCGGGTCTGAGTGACGCGCAGACACAGAGGTCACGTGAATAAATCCCCCAGGAATGCAAATTCAGGGCGTCACCCCTTCTCTAGGGACGGCGTAGGCGGTCGTTAGAAAGGTGCAGAAAAAACCCGTTCAGGGTGCGGCTGACTCCGCCTCAACCCGCAGGCCCGTGGCTTCTTCTGATTTGGGAAGTTCTGACTCACTTTCCCCTCAGATCGCCCCTAGTCCAGAATGAGACAGGAGGAAACAGGAGGGCCTGGATGCACTCGGGGTCGGGTGGGCCAGGCGTCATGGTCACCACGAATCTGTTCCCTTCATAAATTCTCACCAGTGGTGCAGGATACAGCAAGGGAAAACATTCTAGGGCACTTTTTATGGTTTTAAGTAATTGGAAACTGCTTATCTCAGAGAACATCAGTTCACTATTAAACTCATGATAAATTGCAAATCAATCAGAAAAGAACATGTCTGGCCTTAATAGGCCACGTATTTGGAGAATATGCATAATTCCGACTATTAGGTTTTGACATGAAGCAGAACAGGATCGCAGTGTCGCCAACTCTGCACCTCGTACGGAAGAATCACTATTTTAATGACTTCATAAATCCATCTCTTCTCCTCACCTTAATGCGTGAAAGTTTCTGCATTTTCCCCACAACAGCAGGGAGACGTTCCTAAGACACTTCCCTGGAGGCAATCCCAGGGCGCCAGCACCACACAACTCACCGCTGAGGGCGTGCACTGAGGTCGGGACGCAGGGGACCCTTACATGGGGACCGGACAGGAGGTCAGGATCACACCTGGCGGCTGAAGGCTGAGACTCCGGTGGGGATGTCGGAGAGAGGGAGGCGCGTTGAGCGCTCGCGGCCCATTACAGCCGAATAGAACTAGCCCTTCCCGCTCTCCGGTCGCACCGCGCACTCACCATCTCCACGCTGCTCGGGAAACGACGCCCCGCACCTCCGCTACCGTGCCAGGTGAGAGCGACGGTGACGGGACCCCTGAGGTCGCGCGTGGAACACGCACTGTAGCACAACTGAGGATGAGAGCGAAGAAGGATGAATGATGAGCGGAAGCAGAGGTCACGTGGCTGAGGAAGGCGGAAGTGCATGTCTTTGAGTTGGGTAAGTTTCTGCCACACTTCTCCCCAGAGCTGACCGTCCGAAGGTCA
Source organism: Phyllostomus hastatus (assembly GCF_019186645.2). Taxonomy (NCBI): domain Eukaryota; kingdom Metazoa; phylum Chordata; class Mammalia; order Chiroptera; family Phyllostomidae; genus Phyllostomus; species Phyllostomus hastatus. The sequence continues at coordinate 3,323,409 of NW_025333640.1, read as the reverse complement.
CTTAAGAGTCGCGGGTGCTCCTGAACTGGCGACCCAGCGTCCGCCGAAGCTCCTCAGAACTTTCTCGTCCTTTTGCTGGACCAGGAAGTCCTGAGTCAGTTTCCCAACGGAGCACCACTTTTCCGGAACCACAACAGGCGGTCTCTGCCGTCAAGGTCAGACCGTGGGGCGACAAGAGCAGTGTGGATATTTGACCCTTGTTCAAGATTGAAGAGTTTGAAGCGTGACCTTTGACACCAGCAGGTCCGCCCTCCTTCCCGCCCCCACATTAAGGCTTGAGGTCAGCAACGAGAGGTCCGGGATCCTTTATCCATGGAAAGTGGGAGCCCGCCGCCTGCCGTCCATTACACAAGCACAAGGTGTGAGATGTTAGAAATCAGGTGTACGTTTGCACTGAAAGGAAATTTATGTCAAATCAGGTTTCCAGTCGGTCCCTGTGAATTTTGAAATGTAAAAGGCTGTATTTACCTAGATTGCTTAGTGATGTTGCACAACTTTGTGAGACTACCAAAAACCAGAGTTTTACACTCAAAAGTGTGAATGTGATGGTATGTGAATTGAGTCTCCATTTCAAAAAAAAAACCCGTAAAGTCGTTAATGGCCAAGGTAAACACTGTCTCCTGGCCACCACTAACATACTTTCTATCTCTAGAGTTGCCTATTCTGGATATCTTCTATAAATGGAATCATACACTGTGTGGCCGGTTGTGTCTGGCTTCTTTCACTGAGCATCACGTTTTCAAGGCTCATTCATGTTGCAGCGAGTGTCAGTGCTTTATTCCTTTTTGTGGCTGATTAGCATTGTGTTCTATGTACATGCTATGCTTTGTTTAGCCTTCAGCCATTGGTGGACATTTGGAACGTGCACCCTTTGGCATTTTTGAATAGTGCTACAACGAACATCCATGTACACCTTTGAGTATCTGTTTCAGTATAGGTAGGAGTGGTAGACTTGGATCATAGGTACCTCTAAGTGTAACTGTGAGGAGCCATCAAGCTCTTTTCCACCGTGGTGGCGCCATTTCACATCTGCACCAGCTACGGACAAGCGTTCCAAAATTCTCCACATCTGGGACAACGCTTGTTTCTGATTTTTAACTGTAGCCATCCTATAGTTTTGACTTGTATTTTCCTGATGGTTAGTGATATTTTTATATGTTTCTTGTTCATAGATATTTCACCTTGGAAAAATGTCTATGTCAGCCCTTTGCCCATTTTTTAATTGGGTTGCTATTTTTGCTATTGAGATGGAAGGATTCTTTGTGTATTCTGGGTAGTAAACCTTATCATGATTTACAAATATATTCATTTATACTCTGGTTTCTCTTCAGATCATATACATCTTTTGCATTTTACAAATATGTTCATTCATAGTGGATGTTTTTTACTCTCTTGATAGTGTTGATGCACAAAACTTTTTTTATAAAGGCCAATTTAGCCCTGGCTGGTGGGGCTCAGTGGATTGAGTGTGGGCTGTGAACCAAAGGGTCACTGGTTCGATTCCCAGTCGGGGCACATGCCTGGGTTGTGGGCCAGGTCCCCAGTGGGGGCCACTTGAGAGTTAGCCACACACCGATGTTTCTCTCCTTCTCTTTCTCCCTCCCTTCCCCTCTCTCTAAATATAAATAAATAAAATGTTTTTTTAAAAAAGACCAATTTATATTTTCTTGTGTTGCTTGTGCATCTGGTGTCATATTTAAGAAGCATTTACCAAACCAAAGTTCACCCTGTGTTTCCTTCTATGCTGGGTTACCCAGGACAGCCTGCTGCTGGTGGGGGTGAGAATTCTAGCAGAGCCACTTTCAAGTCCTGGAACTGGGAAGAAGCCTGATAAAATGCATGTCCCTAGATAATTTTTTAATGTGAAAAGCCATAATGTTTAAGGTAACAAAGCTTCCACGTTAAGTGATAATGGTCCATTCCTATGCCAATGTACTTGTATTATACTTCTGTACTTTCATAGTTATGCTGCCAACGTAAAATTATAATTTTTTGAAAGATTTTATGTATTTTTAGAGAGAAGGGAAGAGAGGGAGAAATACATCGACGTGAAAGATTGATTGCCTCTAATATGTGCCCCGACTGGGGACTGAACGAACTGGTGACCTTTTGCTTAGCAGGACGACACCCAACCAACAGAGCCATACTACTCAGGGTTATTAATATTTTTATCAGGTTAAGAAAAGCCCCTTCATCTCCTTATTTAGAAAAGCATGGCTATTGTTCTGTTTATAAAATTTAGAAGTGGGGATCAGGAAGTTCCAAGAAAAACTGGGTTGCATTATTAAAGGAATTTTATGAAAATGATGCATCTGTTGGTTAAGCGTTGACATCGTGCTGACACTGCCCTCTCCTTTGTTTGAATATGCCCCATCTTTACATGTTTTGTAGTCAGCAGGGATGTTATTCAGTATAATTTTATGATTTTTAATTAGGTTTCATTACACTTATTTTGGTACTTGAATCGCTTCAGTTTTACTTTTGTACATGTTATGTTTCAAATTATTCAACTTCTTTCTATACATACTAATTAGAAAAATTTTTATATTAAATTGATATCCTAAAAACCTGTTAGTCATTTTTTCCCTGCTGGTTACCCTTATATGCTTTCGAGGTTCCATACAGTTCTATGCACACAATTGTTTCAGCTCTGAAACAAGTTACTTTCTTCTTCATTCTTAACTGATACCTGTTTCTCATGGCACCGACGCAGATACCTAGTCAACCGCTGCAGGGGCACTGGAGTGATGCCTATTCTTGTTTTGTGCATTCTTTTATTGAACAAAGGAATATTGAATATTCTTGTTCAATATTATGTTCTTCCATAAGCATTTTTTTGAAGACAGTCTTCAGAAAATGTTGAATGTTTTCATCAGTCCCTAAATTACCAATAAATTTGTCATAGATGAATACTGAATAGTATAAAATTATTTTTATCCATCTATTGAGATAATTAGAGATAGATTTTTTAAATGTGGTACCATAACATTTTACTGTAAAATATACATGAGGAAAAATGCATAAAACTCTATCTTTAATCCTCACCTGAGGATATGTTTATTGGTTTCAGAGCAAGAGGAAGGGGGAGAGAGGAAGCAGGAGGGAGCATCAATGTGAGAGACAAACGCTGATTGGCTGCCTCCCACATGTGCCCCAGCTGGGGCCAAACCCCCTAAACAGATGTGTGCCCTGTCGGAGGGTTGGACCCGCAACCTCCTTTCTGGTGCACGGGACAATGCTCTAACCAACTGAGCCACCTGGCCAGAGTCATAGACGTCTATTTGACAAAAATATTACAAAATAAATACCCATGACATCATACCCATACAACACAGAAAGGCCACCCTCACCCCACATCCCACTGGCTGATACCCTGTCAGAAGCCTCATCCTGCCCTCTCAAAGTCACCAACATCCCAAACTAATACAGGATAATTTCCTTTTCCCCTGGTATGGCTCAGTTGACTGAGTGCTGGCCTGCAAACCGAAAGGTTACTGGTTCGATTCCCAGGCAGGGCACATGCCTGGGTTGTGGGCCAGGTCCCTGGTTGGGGACTGACTACAAGAGGCAACCCACTGATGTTTCTCTCCCTTTCTTTCTCCCCCCCTTCCCCTCTCTCTAAAAATTGATAAATAAAATCTGTTTTAAAATAGATAATTTCCTTTTGTTTCTGTATACTTTTGTCACCTGTATAGGCAATACTTTTCCATTTTATATTGCATGTAAATAGAATCACACAGTACGTACAAAATGTCTTTTGTTCAGAAATATTAAGAGTCTTCCAGAGCTTCGCCCTTTTTCACATTTATTCATCTATTTTCATCCTTGGAGGATTTTACCTTTTCCGTGTATTGATTCAACTGCCAATGGCAGTTTCACAGTTTTGCTATTGGAATAATGTTTCTAATAATAACATTCTTTTTAAGTGTTTTTTTTAAATTGTAGTAAAATCCAGTAACATTCTTACACCTTTATCTCCTGCTTCAGTTTCTCCTAATCTCACTCCCACTCCTCACACTGCAGGCCAGACCCCCTGCTGCACGCGCACAGCGCACCAAGTCTGGCTCCGGGGCTTACATCTCAGCGGACAGCAACTCCATCCAGCCCTTTGTTCCCATACAAAACAATAGGGTGGCCCTCGACTCCTCCTCTCCCCCCACCTCCAGTCCATCAAGAAATTCTGATGGCTCTGAAATAGATTTGTGAGAATAGCATCCATCCTCAAGGTAACCGAGGGATCTTGGGGAGCTGCCGCACCAGGTCACTTTCGTGCTGCATGTCACTCACCACCAAAGCCAGTCTTCCACTGCTGCCAGTGCCTCGCAAGCAACTCGATGTGCCCACCCACCCACCCCAGAGCTGTCCTGCCACCTCTGCTGCCCTTGCTCCCCTTGAACTCTGCTCCAGGCACACTGGCCTCTGGCTGTCCTTCCCAAATATCCTTGGGAAGTGGATTAATTTGCTTGGGGTGCCGAGACAGAGGGCCACCAACTGGGTGGCTGAAACAATGGAAATTTATTTTCTCACAATTTAGAAAGGAAATCAAGCTGTTGGCAGAACTGGTTCCTGCTGGAGGTTGTGAGGGAGAATCTGACCCAGGCCTCTCTCTGGATCACTGCAGTCGCTACAGTCCTTGCAGTCCTTGGCTTGTGAACAGATCGCACGAACCTCTGCTTATGTCTTCACGTGGGGCAGACATGTCTGTCTTCTCTGGGTCCAAATTTTCTCTTTTATAAGGAAACCCATTACTGGATTAAGATAGACTCTAAATCAGTATGACCTTATCTTGATTACATCTGTAAAGACTTTATTTCCAAATAAGGTCATATTCTGATGTTCCAAGTAGATAATGAAATTTAGGGGAACACCATTGAACCCAGTATATACATATATGTGTACTTGTATATATTTTATAATTGATTTCAGTATCAGCTTTCAGTATTATCTCAAATAATTATTTTACTGTTCTGCTTAACTATTCTTTGGACCCAGATATATATATGAAATACATAAAATCTGTATATCCATATCCCTTTCATCTATCCAAGTGCTGTGTATTTCTGTGCTACTGTGAAAAGTCAATGAAATCTACAGGTAGATATGGTTATTCATTGTGGGTAAGGCTGGGAGCGCTCTTTCCCTGGGTCCCCGTCGTTATCACCCAGGTTAGAATTCAGCAATGGCCTCACTTGCATGATGTTGGGAAGGTACTGGCGAAGAAGCCACTACTCTCGGGGTTTGGAGCCACTGTACAGACTGCCAGAACAGTACATCAGGTTTCTTGGGTACCAGCCTGCAGCTTGCTTTCCTGATAACCAGCCTGGGCGGTCAAGCACGTACCCAAGCCAAACACCAACTTTTTCTTTTTGAGTTTTTTAGAGGTCCTGGCTTCCACATGTGAGCTCCCCGAGCTCCCAATTGTGGATCAGAGCCTATAGTCCTGAGTACACAGGTTTGGGTTTTGCAGCAAGCCCGAGTGTGCCCACCAGGCCAGGATTTGGGCTGTCACGGTTGTGGATTCTGATGCTTTGACCTTCCTCTTCTCTGGTCTTGCCGTGTTTGTGTAAGGCCTTATTTCTGTAGTGAACACCACTCTACTGACAGTTGCATAAGGTCTGGGATCCCAGCTCCATCACGGCCCATATGATGGTGCAGACAACAGTCTGTGGGACTTGGTTTCTCTGAAGCAGCGTCGAGTGGCCACACTGTCCACCCTTCCATGTGAGGAATAAACCCCACCCCATCTCGCAGACTATGTGAGTTTTTGTTACCAAACACAAGCCCTCGGGACGTGTTCAACTTTTATACTTCTGTGTGCTTAAAAATGATGTGCATTTTACTCAGTGATGTGCAAGTTTCAGAAAAATCATATTCACTGTTTTCAAACCAGTTGAATATTAACAAATGTTACTTTTCAAATGGCTGAGAGGCTGTATTAAAATATCCCCTTGCACTTATGGGTTGTCAAATTAGCCTCACAAAATCTCAGTTTAAGAGAATCAGTCTATATGCTTATGCATTCTTGGTCAACAGGACCAGGTGCCTACAAGTTTAAGGAGTTGGTAAATGTCTGTTCTTATTTAAAACTTTTATTAAAATAGTAGGAGTAAAATAATGATTTCGTCAGTGTTATCCAGCCAAAGGCTACGAAGACCACACTGTAGTCCACAGGGAGTCAGGCGCTGGCTGAGAGCACCGGGGACACACCCACCTCACACAGGACTGTACAACGTGTCAGTAAGGGTGACAAGACATTTGTGACATCAGAACACTTGCCATATGTTAGATGACTTGAGTGTTCTAGGAAGTGACCCTTTACCCTGGATTAGGTGCTGTCAGGAGGTCAGTCTAACTTTATGATTGGATACCTTAGTCATTCTTATCACAAAGCAGAGAGAATGAAGTGCAGCTGAAATCAGCAAGGAAGCACCTGTCACATTAGAAGCAGGAATGTGGTGAGTTTTGTGGTTTGGATGTGTTCCACTTTTAGCCTTTTTACAGACATGCACTCTCCATCTTGCCTCTGAGCTTCCTGCTCTGGGCCGGCTCTCCGCCGCCCTGCAGGTGCAAAGATAGGGACTGGACTCTAGGATCCTGCTGGGGAGGTGCCCACAGGCACTGCAGCTACTGGGACAGCGATGTCCAAGTGAGCTATAAGCACTCCTGCCCCTGGCCCTGATTGGAGGGTGCTCCTGGAATCCCTCCCCATGGGACCGTATCCTGAGTGACAGGCCTTGGGGAGACAAGATACTGATCCACCAACCCAGGAAGTTGGCTCCAGCAGGACCGGCACCTAGCTTCTCAGACTTGAGTCCTTGTCTTCCTCTTGGACAGATGAGTCCTCAGTTTCCCCAGAGCACCCCTTGTACGGAGCTGTGACAGGAGAGTACAAAAGCACCTATTCACCTCCTGGGTCGGGAGTCAGCTGGGGTTGTATTCCATGAACGCCTGCTCTTTAACAACAAAGACTCAAAATGACATCACCTTGTGCAAGGCAGGGTCCCACTTGGCATTAACCTATAACCTTAAGGGAGGTCCTGCCATGTATGCCCACCCCCACCTCTGGGGTTTGAAGTGAGCACCCAGAGTCCTATCAACTGGTGTTGGAACCCCACTGTGTGGATGTGACCCAGAGGTCCCATGGTGTCACAGGTCAGTGCAACTATGGAAGGTTTTATTAGTGGGTCGATGTCCCCATGAGTAATATTGATGAATCGGTGATCCTGGAGTGTAAAATGCATTCTGCCAGTTGTTGAAATTGATTAGGTACAAGCTTCTTCTCCGAACAGGTGTCTTTACTGACCGTTTCCTCTCTCAAGTCCCTCATGGACTAGCCACCTTACACACCATCCGAGACATACAGCCACAGCCAGGTAACTGAAAACACAACAGTACTTCCGGACTGCATGTGGCCAGAGAAGTATCACTGGCCATCTGACACAGAGACAGAAACTAGGCTTTGTTCCTGGGGGCAGACCAATAGAACCATAAGTGAGCTAAATGGAAAGAGAAAAGCATGGCCCATTTTCTCATCAGTGGAAATAATACAAGGGACCAGCCCTGGGCAGTAGCATTAACAACCAATCGCCATCCATCATAGGAAGAATCATCCTGTGGATATTCAGCAAAATTACTGGCAACAAGACAGATGCAAGACAGGAACATGCTTCCCTTAATCCTCTAAGGGCTGTCTGAAAACAGAAGCAGCATTTCCAGAAGTAGAGTTTATTCAAGGTACTTATGCCTATAAGCTGAAGCTCTGTGTGGTAACTCACTCCCATCACAACAACGGAAGTGCTCACCTCGCCTAGAATACGGTTCGGGTTCTCCACAGACAACAAGGGGAGATGTGTACGTCCGCTCCCCCAACACTGTTGAGCTGTAGGAGCAGGACGCCTGGCTGGAGACCACTGACTGGAGCAATAGCTAGGTTTTCAATGTTAGCAAAGAATAAGTCACTTTTAATTTACAAAGATGGTAGCTGCATAAAAAGGAAGGAAAGACCAGAAAATAATTTCAAAAGGTGTATGTATTTAGTAACATTACCCCAGAATACATATGAAAAAGTTGGTTACAATGGAACAATAAATTATTCTTTAGAATGGGTTCATAATTAATTAAACATAAAACACAATAACATGTGTCAGTATACAACAGATTTGAAAACCTAAATAATAGCTAAGAAACAATGTAGAAAACTACAATTGAAAAAAAATGCAGTTTGAATCACATATTTTTTTAAATGAGCATTAGTCCTGAATAGTGTGGTTCAGTGGCTGAGCAATTGTCTCAGAAAGAGAAAGGTTACCGGTTCGATTCCTTGTCAGGTCACATACCTGGGTTGCAGGCCAGGTCCCACATCAGGGCACGTGCTAGAGGCAACCAATCGATGTTTCTCTCACATATTGATGTTTCTCTTCCTCTCTTTCTACCTCACTTCCTCCCTCTCTAAAAATAAATGAATAAAATCTTTAAAAAATGAGAATCAAACATTTGGTAATGACATATAAAAATTGAGCATAATTAAACATACTGGGCTTATCATTTAGAAAGCATTCAGCTAAAAGAGAAAACTTTCACAAACAGCCAAATATATCACAAAGGCGCATTTCCACCATGGAAGTGTCCAAATACATTTGTATGAAACAAAAAATGCAAGGTCAGTGCAGCCTCTCAACAATGCAATCTGGGAGGTATGTTTTCTGTATTTTGGCGCCAGTGTTAAATATGTCAGGGTGGAGTCAGGAAAAAGATCTACCAGTAGAGAAACGAGATGCTTCCTACAAAAATCACATAATTAGGAGAGGCATGAAAGACAAAAGGGGTGACAGGATGAGTGAAGACTGCTAAAGCCCATAGCCTGAAGAAGTAGCCTGTTGTACATCAAAGAGTTACAGGAAGAATCTGTGTGAATCTGAAGACCAAAGAGGGCCCACGATGGGGGAGCTCCTGGAAATGTCTGTGGAACCCGCTGCCTGAAAGAAAACTAACATCAAACCTGTGTTTGGTTAGGGCTGTTCTTAGACAGACAGAGGCAGAAGTCAAGAGAATGTGCTGTGTCTGGGGCCCACTAGGCTCCCACATCTCTGTCTGCTGATGGCAAAGAATATGTGAGGGTCATGGCATCTTCATTTCCAAACCTCATGCATCTTCCCTTTCTCAAACCTAAAGAGAAGGAAGATGGGATATAGCTTCCCAGCTTACCCGCTGACAACATAATACATGGAATCATCTAGACACCAGCTTTCATTTTCACACCGTGGGTCTCTCTTTGTAACTCAATGCATCATGTCCAATTTCCAATTAAGATCAGGAACATTAAGCAAAGGTCAAATTAAGAACATAATCAGAGGAGATCTTGCCATAATTACTAACTTCTGTGAGGAACACAGATGTGGTATCCACTAGCAACAAACAAATGTGAAAGCTCCACGTTTCTGTAACAAAGACTACAGTGAAGGGTCAATGTCTGCAGCAGCGAACCAGAAAAGAAAAAATACAGGTCTCATGGCATGATCACATGCTGGGAACATAATGGAGTCAAAAAACTTTTCATCTAAAATTATTATCATTTCACATGAAAATAAAAATAACCACTTAATCTAATCACTATGCTGATAAACCAGAAACTAACACAAAATAATATTGAATGTAAATTGTAACTGAAAAAGGTAATGTAAAAGTGATATGTCTACCACTCCAAATTTACAAATATAAACGAAGTTCTGCCTTTACAATAAAAGAGAGAGAAGCCCCAGCAACTCTTAACTGTTGAATGATATTGGGCAAGTTGCTTTGGCTCTCTGAGCCTCAGTTTCCCCAACTGTAAATTTTACACAATAAAAATCACTAAGTTATTAAAAAAACCCTAAATACCCTAAATCCAAAAGTAATAAAAATGGCAATGAGACAAGTTTTATACAACTATACAATTATTTAAAGTCCAAGATAATAAAGTGTGTAGTACAGATGAAGGAACATAGAGAAATATTTCTTATTTCAAGTTTCATATCAGAAACATAACCAGAAACTAATACACTGGAAACTGCTACTAAGGATGAGCTATTTACAAAGGCAATACCATACAAATAATCATTAAAAGATTTCAGCCTGCTCTGAATTTTCATACAAAATAAGTGCTACATCTAAAGGTTTTTCCACATCTTTTCCATCCATATGGTTTCTCTCCAGTGTGTTTGCTCTCATTTACAACACAATTTTCAGGAAGAATAAAGGTATCCCAATCCTCAAGTTCAGAGTTTCTGTCCATCGTGTGTCCTCATGTGCTTGCAGGTATTCGCCACACATGAAGGCTTTCCCACATTGCCGATGTTCACGTATCCTTTTCACTGTGTGTTCTCACATGTTTGCGCAGGGACGTGGGATACCGGAAGGCCTTCCCGCAGTGCTGACACTCATCAGGCCTCTCCCCAGTGTGTGTCCTCACATGTACTCGCAGGTTGTCAGGATACCTGAAGGATTTCCCACACTCCTTACACTCATAGGGTTTCACCCCAGTGTGTGATCTCATGTGTCCTTGAAGCGAGCAGAGACGACTGAAGGCTTTCCCACACTGCTGACACTCAAAGGGTCTCTCCCCACTGTGCATTCTCACGTGTATTCGCAGGGATGAGAGGAAACTGTAGGATTTTCCACACTCTTTACATTCGTAAGGTTTCACCCCACTGTGTATCCTCATGTGACCCTGAAAATGCTGCAGCTGCCTGAAAGCTTTCCCACACTCCTTACACTCGTAGGATTTCTCCCCACTGTGTGTTCGCACGTGTTTCTGAAGGTAAGAGTGGCTGGTGAAGGTTTTGCCACACTGCTGACACTCATAGGGCCTCTCCCCAGTGTGCGTTCTCACGTGCACTCGCAGCGAGGCGGCATACCTGAATGCTTTCCCGCAGTGCTGACATTCACAGGGCCTTTCCCCGGTGTGTGTCCTCACGTGCACTTGCAGGTTTGCAGGAAACCTGAAAGCTTTCCCACACTGCTGGCACTCATAGGGCTTCACTCCACTGTGCGTCCTCACGTGCCCGCGCAAGGAGGAGTGACGACTGAAGGCTTTCCCACAGTGCTGACATACATACGGCCTCTCCCCACTGTGCGTCCTTGCATGTTCTTGCAGATTTGTGAGATACCTGTAGACTTTCCCACACTCCTTACATACATAGGGTTTCACTCCACTGTGTGTCCTCACGTGTCTTCTAAAGTATTTCAGACTACCGAAACCTTTCCCGCATGCTTTACACTCATAGGGTTTCTCTCCAGTGTGAGTTCTCGCGTGTCCTGTAAGGTAAAAGTAATACATAAAGGCTTTCCCACATACTTTGCAAGTATGGATTTTCTGTCCACAGTGACCTCTCAAATGTCCCCGAAAGGAGGAGTGGCAAGTGAAGGCTTTTCCACATTTCTGACACTCGACGGAGTTTGCATTACTAAGGCTCTTCACGTATCTCTCAGACGCTCTCCCAGTGTCCCCACAGTGACAGGGTTTGTGCACACGCTCTGGTTCCACATGAGGGCTTGGACACGAGACGCACGTGCAGGCTTGTCCACGTTCCTCACAGGGATGAGGTTCACATCCAGTGGGAGACCTTAGCTGACTCAAGCGGGTTTTTCCACACTTAGTGCATTCCTGGGGCTTAACTCCAGGCGGGTGTCCCTCCCCCACAGGAAGATTTGTGACTGGGTTCAGGGTATCTCCACATGGATGAGCTTCACCCCTCTCACAGGGAGCCTCCAGCACATGACTTCTGTTCAAAATAGGAAGTGCACTATTAGTGATGAATGATCATAAGTGGTTTTTTATTAATGATTATTAAGTGTTAATGATTGTTTTAAACACATATTTACCATTTTCGAGGCATGGGTATATTTTTGGCACTGTCTACATTGTTCCATCATGAAACAAGCTTATTGCTCTGGCTGAGCTAAAACAGGGCCATAACTTTCAGTGTTTCTTACATCTGGGGTTTCCTCACCATTGTTTCCATCTGGATTCTGTTTCAGACACTCCATATCTAATCACATTTATGAAAATAGTGTTGCATGAAAATCCCAAGTACACTGCTGCTCAGCTAGGTTTATACTTTTTCTTTAACTTCAAGATGGTCTAACACTCTGCTGAGGCGCCCTGTTCCGCTGTGCCACTCACCTCGGACGCCTCTCCTGGGGTTGGTGCTGATCTGCAATGTTATGGTCTGTGCAGTTTCCTCTAAAACCAGGCCAGGAATCATTTCTTGTGAATCTTAATATTTTCTCTTCACTGGATATTTTATTCTCCAAAGTATCCTGCCCAGGACGTGACGCATGGGTTTTAACTTGAGTGAAACAATCTGTAACAACTGATAGGATAATTCAATTAAATTTCCTGGGAAGGAAATGGTGAAATAAGGAAAATAAAGTAAGAATGTGTGAATTAATTTTCATATTCTGATAGAAAAGAGTAAACAAATTTTATAAGGAAGAACAAATTTGTTTTTTTAAAGGTTTATTTTATTCTCATCTGAGAGAGAGGGGAAGAGAGAGAGAAGGAAACACTGATGCAAGAGAGAGACACCAACTGGCTGCTTCCTGCATGTGCCCCAACTGGGGATCGAGCCAGCAGCCTTTCCGTTCCTGGGCAATGCCCAGCCAACTGAGCCACGCCGGCCAGGGCAGGAAGAATAAATCTGAAAACAAAGAAGGGACTTTTGCTTTTTGGATCTTTGGCAACAATAGGAAAAATGACTCAAAATGGCAGCCTGGTCACTAAGAAATACTGTAAAAAAGAGACCGGGTAAAGATAAATATTATAAAAAATGTGAAGTTGGGAGGAACTGGGCAAAATGCTCGTGCCCAGGTACTCCCTTTACAAGAGGAGATACAGAGAATCTTCCCACATGAGTGAGGATGGATAAAAAGTCCAACAGGGAGGCCAGTAAATGTAAAATGTCACCCTTCTCAAACACAGACTGAATCGTGTTTCTAATGGATTTGTCCAAATATCAATCCCTTATCCAGAATTGACTCCTCCTGAGGGGATTTGCTCTCTGGAGTTCTCAGACACAGAGGCCCTAGGTGAAGCCTTTCTTCACAGCCCCTGCTGCCATTAGAAGACAGGTGGTGTGTCTGGCCGATGCCCTGCACCTGGAGAAAAGGTCCTCATGATGGAGGATGGAAGGCAACAAACCACCTGTGGGAAGGACCCAGCGCTGGGCTCCATGGCCAGTGACGACGTGTAGTGTGGATTTCATTGTAGTGTGACTATGCCGAATTTGTATTAACCACTGTCTCAAGGGTGAAAACTGGAAGCTGCTCTCACTGCCCCAGAGCAAACTGGAAATCCATGCTCACACTTATTAAAAAATCAGGGAACCCCAGTCTTTTATTTAAAAGAAATAAAAAGTCAATTTAATACATAAAACTTTGTTATCATGAAAAAGATACCTGGACTAGATGGGTTCCATGAAGGCTTGGACTGCACCTGGGGTTTTTGTTTGTTTGTTTGTTTTTTCACATCTTGCCCTTCCTTGGACCCAAGTAATAAGGACAACTGTAAGAAATGCTTTTTCCATAAAAGGCGGTGAGGGATGAAGCCATCCTTACCCACTGAGGCCAGGTTTCTGAAGGTCTCCAGCATCACTTCTCTATAGAGCTTCCTCTGAGCACCATCCAGCAGAGCCCACTCTTCCTGAGTGAAATTCACAGCCACATCCGCAAAGACCACCGTGTCCTGAAACGTCCCACATATTGTTTCAACAAGGCACCACTTCATCAGCATGTGGGGGAACATGGGGGAGGCCAACAAAGAATGCAACTCAGTTCCTAGAACTGCCAAGCTCATGCTCTTTTGGGAAACGACAGTGAGCAAGCAAACCAAATGCAGTACACTCAGCGGTGGTGAGAGCTTGGAACTTAGAGTCCAAGTGCAAGAACAAGTGATATAAGCTTACTCACACTTAATAAAAAAGTGATTTTTAATGAGATAAAGCAGATTCTGAGTATGTTAAAGACTAAAAATAAAATCATCATTCCGATAATGTAGAATCGAATACTTGGCTTGCTCAAAAGTTATTTGTCAACTCCCGAGTGTCAGAAATTCATGAACACAGATTTCCAGTGCTGCTTGATCTAAGCAGCTCTCACCTTGGAATTCAACAGTGCTGAGGAGCACTGTTGGGTCCTCAACAGTGGGTCTAGTCCCCTCACATCGGACAGAGGCAGAGACCCAACCCCTCCCAGCATAAGGCGGACCCTGTGGGCACAGGTACAGGCCAGGGCCCGGGGCCTGGCACGCCTGCTGGGTAAGAGGAGAACCTGGTCCCTGAAGGAATTTTCAAGCCAGCAGGGCCTCTCAAATAAACAACTGAGTGCCTGGATTTGAGAAAAATGGTCCCACAAAGAAGAATTGCAGAGACCTAATGGTAATAAGCCAAAGGTAACTTTAACAGAGAGAAAAAATTACCATATGTACACTTTAGAGCAATACTGGATGACATCATACCAGTCAAGAACAAACAATGATTTTTTAAAAATCACATGTCCACGGTGATGCTGCTGTAAACAACCCCACTGTGCCACCAGTCACGTACATATACAGCACCGACAATGATGTACCTATCACTTTACAACAATAATAAAGGACCACGTCACTTATGTATTCCCACAGTGCCAAGAGACCAACGAAAGAGGCTGACAATGCCAGCATTAAACAGAGTTTATTAAGGAAACTTACAGACAAAAGCAGGGTCTTTGGCAGCAGGGAGCCGGTATGTCTCTGCAGCAAAAAGGGGTCATGGGTGTGATATGTAGAGTGAAGAGGCAGGTGCTAACACACGTGACTTGTAGCCATGTGGTACATGCTTGTTAAAAGCTATATAATACAAATTGGTAAACATCGGCCCCCTTTTCTTTCTTTTTTTTAAGATTTTATTTATTTATTTTTAGAGAGGGAAAGAGAGAGAGAGAGAGAAAACATCAATGTGCGGTTGCAGAGGGCCATGGCCTGCAACCTAGGCATGTGCCCTGGCTGGGAATCAAACCTACGATGCCTGGTTCACAGCCCACGCTCAATCCACTGAGCTACACCAGCCAGGGCCTGGGCCCACTTTTCTATGTAAAAACATTCCTTTTAGGTGACAGGGACCCACTCACCCAGAGGTGAATTAGTGCTCAGCTAGCTTCGTGAGATGGCACTGGTCACATTAAGCAGTGGGAAACACTTTGCCTAACAACTATACTTTTTGTTATGTTGGACTGTACTTTTTATATTTACACAAAAAGCTATAAAACAGGGTGCTGTGTTACTGTGCAGCAGCCTCCTACATCTCCTTACCACGTCTCTTTATTGCAGCATTTTTTGTGTGCTTGATTAAATCTCATGTTGTTTTGTATAGTAACATGACATCAGGCCTGTGGCCTGGGTGTTTAATAGGCTACACTGTCTAGGTTGGTGGAAGTGTGCACTGTGATATTTGCACACGGACAAAATCTCCTATGGATGCATTTCTCAGAATGCATCTGCCATGAAGCAGCATATGACTGTATATACATATTCACAGCAGAATGATTCAAAATAGCCCCAAAGTGGAAACAACTCAAAAATCCATGAACTGAAATGGGAAGCAAAATGTAGACTATTCGTGCAATGGAATATTACTGGCAATGAAGAAATAAAGTACCGATGATCCACAGCACAAAATCAATAAACCTTAAACACATTACCAAGCTTCACAAAGAACACACATGGTATTAAATCACTTATATCAGGGGTCCCCAACCTCTGCGCCATGGACTGGTACTGGTCCAGACCTGTCAGGAACCAGCCTGCACAGCAGCAGGTGAGCTTGAGTGTAATGCACTTAAATCATCCCGAAACCATCCCCCACCCCTGGTCTGCGGAAAAACTGTTTTCCATGAAAACGGTCCCTGGTGCCAAAAAGGTTGGGGACTGCTGATCTATATGAAATGTACAGAAGAAGCAAATCTGTGGAGACAGAAAGTGGCTGAATCAACCGCCAGCAACCAGGCTCCGGGTGTGGGGCACGTGACCGAGGCTGACAGCCAGCAGACACAAGTTTCTTTTCGGAGTGAAAAAAAAAATTTCTATTATGGGGACAGTTGCACAATTCTTTAAATACACCAGATACCACTGAATTTTATACTTTAAACAGGTAGGCTTTACAGTATATAAACTATATCTCATATACAGCTGTTGTTAAAGAAGTTCAGACAAACTAAAAATACTGGATGGGGCAAAAGTAGGTTTACAGTTGTGAGTACACAAAACACAGGGCTTATTCTTGTATCATTATATGTTAATTTATTATTTTCCATAAGGACAACTCTAACCCTATTTTGGCCCCACACTGTACACCCTTCTTAACTTAATGGCATTTTTATTTAAATACAAAGAACTTGCACAAATAAATTAAAGTACAGAACTGGAGCAAAATTTCACATGTTTCAGAGATTAAGCACATTGAGGAGATATTACAAACCACTGTGGGAAGAGATTTTTTTATATTAGATGTAATGGGATAAATGTACAGAAATTAGTAAACACACCTGAGATGATGGAAAAAAAAAGAACATCTGAAAACATCCATGGTCATTAAAGGAAAAAAGCCAGCTGACCCCACTGTCCCCACACACCAAACGAGATTCTCAAACGGTTCCTAGGCCAGGTTTCAAATATTTTTTTAAAATCAGTGATTCCAAATTGTAGGAAATAAACAGAGTATTACCAAGGCCAGAAAGGAACAATTCAAAACACATTCAAAGGCAACAACATTTACAACTACAAAGGCAAAGGGTTTTTAAAAGGCATCTAATATGTAAATGCATAAAAAGCATAACTCAAAACCAAGTTCATTTTATTCCAGAAAGGCAAGATGGGTTAAATATGAATTGTTCAATAAGTATAATTTATTTCATTGATGAAAAAAACAAAAAAAAGATACAAACCATAGGCTTTCCAGTTCACAGAAGCTGAGGACGTGCTGGCCTCATGTCACTGCTCATGGATGACAACACAACTTAAAGACAAGAAGGGAACACACCCAGTCAGAAAGAAAAGGTGTGTACACAAAGCCCAGAGCCAACTTCCCACATGGCAGTGAAACGTTACAACTGTTCCCTCTGACACCTGGAACCAGAAGGAAAGGATGGGTGTGCATACAGTCACACACCTGTGAAGGCCAAGCCAGTGTGGCCACAGAAAACAAGAGAGTGGGAAAAGATTTATAAAGTGAAAACACTAAACTTGACTAGTATTAGATAATGAGATTTAGTACTTAGAAATTCCCCCACCCTACAGACAAATTATTAAATTTATAACTCATCATAGCAGGGTGCTGGTTACAATATAATATTCCAAAATTAATTTCATCACCAATAATACATCTGATAAGGGGTTAATAACCAAAATTTATATAGAACTCATATAACAACATCAAAAGAGCAAACAATCTGCCCTGGATGGCATAGCTCAGTGGATTGAGTGTGGGCTGCGAACCAAAGTGTCACAGGTTCAATTCCCAGGCAAGGTACATGCCTGGGTTGCAGGCCATGACCCCCAGCAACCGCACATTGATGTCTCTCTCTCTCTCTCTCTCTCTCCCTCCCTTCCCTCTCTAAAAATAAATAAATAAAATCTTAAAAAAAAAAAAGGGCAAACAACCCAATTAAAAAATGGGCAAAGGACCTAATGGGCAAAGGACCTAAATACACAGATCTCCACAGAGGACATACGGATGGCCAACAGACATATGGAAAGATGTCCAATGTCACTAATCATCAGAAATGCAAATTAAAACCACAATGAGATATCACCTCACCCCTGTCAGAATGGCTATGGTCAATAAATCCACAAGAAACAAGTGTTGGCGAGGATGTGGAGAAAAGGGGAACCTCTCCGTACCAGACTGGTGAGAATGTGGACCGGTACAATCAAGGTGGAAAGCAGTGTGGAAGTTCCTCAAAAACTTAAAAATGAAATGCCTTATAGCCTAGCGATTCCACTTCTGGGAATATATCCAAAGGAACCAAAACACTAATTCAAGAGAATATATGCACCCCTGTGTTCACTGCAGTGCAATTTACAATAGCTAAGCTATGGATGCAAGGCAAGTGCCCATCATTAGATGAGTGAATAAAAAAGCTGTGGTATACACACACACACGCGCGCGCGTGCGCGCGCGCACATACACAATGGAATATTACTCAACCATTAAAAAGAACAAGATCTCACTGGAAAAGAGGCCTCTGCTTCTGGAAACCTCAGCAGATCTTCAGCTCTCAACTCAGAGGTGCGATAGTTAGTTTTATGCATTGACATGGCTGGGTTATTGTACCCAGTTCAATTAAACACTAATCAAAGAGCTGCTATGAAGGTATTTTGTAGATGCGGTTAACATCTCCAATCAGTCGACTCTAACTAAGTACAGGGGAGGACTCTGGACAATGTGCATGGGCCTTATCCAATCAGCTGTAAGCCTTTAAGAGCAAACACTGAAAGGCCTTAAAAACAAATACTGATACACCCCTCTGTTCATTGCAGCATTATTTACAATAGCCAAGCTATGCAAGTAACTCAAGGGCCCATCACTAGACGAGTGGATAAAAAAGCTATATATATTATATATATATATATAATGGAATATTACTCAACCATAAAAAAGAATGAAATCTTACTGTGTGCGACAGCATGAATGGACCTGGAGGATATTATGCTAAGTGAAATAAGTCAGTAAGAGAAAGACAAATACCACATGATTTCGCTTACATGTGGAATCTAGAGAACAATATAAATGAACACACAAAACAGAAACAGACTCATAAATTCAGAGAACAGACTGATGTTTTCCAGAGGGGAGAGGGGACGAGGATTATAGGAAAAAGGTGGAAGGATTGAGAAGTACAGATTCGTAGCCATGCCATGTACAGCGCAGCATAAGGAACACAGTTAATAATATTGTAGTAACTATGTATGGTGCCAGCTGGGTACTAGAAATATTAGGGGGAACGGTTTGTAAAGTATATGATTATCTGACTACTATGCTGTATACCTGAAAGTAATACAAAACAATATCAAATGTAAACTGTAAAAATTATTTCAAAAAACAATTTCAGTTCCATGGACAGAGACAGGAAGAAAACAACACATTAAAAGATACCACTTAGTCGGTCTCCTCCCCAAATGCCTGGATGCCCCACCTGCCTCAGTCACCAATTGCCAAGGCCTGGATGAGTGGCAACAAGGACCCAGAGATGGAACTGGAAGCCTTGTGTTTTATTTCTACAGGAGATTAAAGTTTCTGGAAGTTTCCTGGTTTCCTGACAATACAGAGTGAAAATGGTGATCCCAAAGTCACTTTAATAGAAATTTCTATCCTTCACAGGCAAAAAAAAAGGGGAAGAGTGGCCCAGTGTGAGCCAGCTCAGATCGGCAGCCTGCATCTCACAGCAAAAAAAGGAACCCAAGTCAGAAGGTCAAGGACTTTCTGAGCTGGGGGCTGGACTCACCCTGCTGACAGGTAGTCTAGGGTGGACCCACCCAAGGAAGGAATAAGGGGACCCTGAGCCCCTGGAAAACCAAACTCTGGATCCCCACACACCCAGCTTTCCCCCCTCAGTGTGGGAACAATGCCCCCTCTAAGGCCTCAACACTCACCAAGGAGGTAAGCATAAGATCTGACCCAAATTAACTCAAATTCATCACCTTCCCTCCAGCCATAAAATCCAAAGGTTCACACCCTAAGGATGACCTTCAGGGTTACTCAGTTTGCACAAATCACACTTAACTCCAGGGACTCTGTGGATGATGTGAAACCAACCATCACAGGTCACAATTCACAAAATGTGCATTAATCTTTGACATCAACTATTCGCAGGCAGTGGAACACGATCACACAGGGTCTCACAAACTGCACCCTGAATGGAAGGGTCACTACAATTTTTACGCACCTTTTTAATCTGTATCTCCACTGACCTTGCATGAAGGGCTGAAACTGTGTGCATTTTCTCCACAATTCTAATAAGAGAGAGGACATTTTCTGTATCTGAGATATTCTTCCTCAGAGACATCTGTAGTTAAGTGCTGGAATAACATGAGTCAGCAGGAAAAAAGACCTGAGACACTTAACCATCTTCACAAACATGAAGAAACTGAGGCAAAAAGGATTCAGTCATTTTACATCTGCTGAAACCTGAGGCTGCAATAAGAGAAAGCTCTTGGTGCTGAACTGGACACAGAGGAGGCTGCTCACAGGTGTCTGGTGACAATGCTGAATCCTCCCTGATCCTGTTCTCCTGGAAACATGCCTGGAAGGTAAAAGGAATCACCCCAACCATTTGTTCTAGAAAAGGGCACGCTGCAAGAACCACTGACTTAGATAAGACTCTCAGATGTCTCCTGTGTTTACCTATGACAAAGCCAGAGACAAACATCCCAATTCTCTGAGTCCTAAATAATTGGCTGTACTGTTCGTCCAGGCAGAACAAATGCTTGTTGGCCAGACTTTAGTTCGGCTTCTCTCCTAAACCCAGACCCTGAACGTAGGTCTGTCCTCAGCCTTAGCCCACAGACACTCCCTCCTGAAAACAAACTGGGATGAGGATCTGCCATCCTAACCATACCTGGTCCTTCCTGCTTTTGTTGACTCCCTTCTATAAAGGCAAAACTCAGAAGGCCCAACTCTCGAGATACTTGCAGATGGCATGGTCTGAGAGTTCTCCCCACTACACAGCCCCGGCGCCCGTGCCCTTCTACCCATCCGGTGCAGTAATTCTTTTGAACAAAAGTCTCTCCTTACAAAGCTTAGATTTTTCAAATTTCACAGGCTTGACCAAGTGATCACAATTTCCCATCCAAGATTTACTAGACTTTTGTCCTCCCGACAAGTCCAGCCATTGTCCCCACCTCGTCTGAACAAGCACTGAGAAGCAGACAAGGCCCCGCTGACCTGAGAATTCGCTGGCCACAGAGAGACGGCGGCTATCACACCGCCTTCCTGCTCACCCTCCTGCCACAGAAAAGTCCGCTTCTGATCTGAGACGCGGGCACAGTTCGGAGACCCAAGCCTTGTCCCTACAGCAGCAGTCTTTGAGGCAAGTCCGGATTTGATGGCATCTGTCAGATTCAGATCAATTCCTCCCACTCCGCGTCCACCCCGCCCCCAGCCCCTGACCGCCAGCGACGGTAGTCGTCTAGTCCTTCCTCAGACCCACCCCAAAACACAGAGAGGAAACTCAGGTCGGGACGGACGGGGGGCACGGAGACACGGACCACGCGCCTCTTCGAGCCGGATCCGACCTGTGTGAACCAACCCAGCCTGGCCTTGGCCCGCTCCGTGCCCTTACCATCTCGCAGCGGTGAGGCTGGTTCTCAGGGCGTCGTCTTCCCCGCAGCTCCGAAGCTCTGGAAGGTGAGAGAGACAGTACACCCAGGATCGCTCCGGACAGAAACGCAAGAGCGCCTCCGCTGGCGGAGAGAGATGTCAACGAAGGATGTCAACGACGGATGCCAAAGCTCCAGCCTCCAACGGCGATGAATGCCCCTTACCCCCGCCCCCACAGATTGGACAATGCTGCAGGCACCCGCGACGTGACTGGATGGAACTCCAAACTGTTCCTTTCTAAGGATTCTGACTGGATATAACTCCTATCACGCCACCAGGCCTTGATTGGACAGTGTTTTAGAACCTTTCTTCCCTTGCCTCGTTAGGGCAGTTCTTTGGCCCCGCCTCTAAATCTCCAATTTTCGCTCTGGGCCACGCCTCCGTCTTCTCTCATTGGACAAAGTCACTTGTGATGGGCGGGGGCGGGGTCACGTGGTTGAACTCCGCAGAAATAGAGGTTGAGGGTTTCAGGCCTTCGGTTTAGAGCCGAGTCCTTCGGCGCTTTACGTGGGCTGTGAGCCGAACCCGCTCCTATCTAGGCGGACTCCGCGTCTGTCCACATCTCAGGGACACCACCTTGTCCTCCTGGACCGGACTCAGTTTCCTCGTGCATCTTTTTTTTGTCAGGAGCAGGGGCAGTCCCGACTAAAGGCCCTTGTGATCGCCAGGGTCAGTGGTTGCCATAGCAGCGAGGCCACGCTGAATTTGTCCCCTTTGTTTAGGCAGGACCGCGGGCAAGATAGGCTTTCGCTTGTAACCTTTGACACCGTGAGGCCCCGTCCCTACTTTGGGGCTGAGGTCAGCAACCCGTGCCTCCAGGTACTTTGTCTCCACTGACAGTGGACACCTGTGTGCCCAGCTGACTTACAGGCCTAGTCTCAGTACAACCACAGGTGTGCGATGTTGGAATTCTCAGGTGTGCATTCTACACTGCAAAGGAAATTTCATCCGATCAGGATTTTAGTCCCTGTGAATTTTGAAATCTAAAGGATAGTATTTGGATGAACATCGGCAGACTATTTTTTACATTTTTTCGCTACTTCTATGGAGGAAGGGAGAGAAACATCGGTGCAAGAGAGAATCATGAGAATTGTCGACTGGCTGCCTCTCCTATGCACCTGGACCGGGACGGGCACAACCTAGGTATGTGCCCTGACGGAATCAAACCTGCCACCTTTCAGTTTACAAAAAGGCAATCCAACCAACTGAGCCACACCAGCCAGGGCAAGACTGACAGACTTTAAATGAACATGATCAGTTGGGAGGATCTGTGGAGGAGATCATCCAGGAGACCGCTCACAGGAGGGGGTCTCACATGTTCAAGTTCTCACACACAATGACACAGCCAAAACTGCAAAAAGAACTCTGCTTAAAATAAAGCTCTATGGTTGTAACTGCCCCTTAGCTTCCTTTTTCTCCTCTATAAGTACCTCTCTAACATGGCACAGAGTTCAGTGTATGCATGTGGCTTGCTATGTCTCTGTGCACTGCATTGCGATTTTTTTTCCCAGAATAAAACCTTTTTGGTGATGAAACACTTACTCAATATTGTTTGTATTTTCCTTATTCAGGTAGTATAGTGGTGTTGCTCAGCTTTGTGAATGTACAAAAAGCCACTGAGTTGCCCTAGCCAGGTGACTCAGTTGATTGGAGTACTCTGTACACCAAAAGGCTGCAGGCTCTATTCCAGCTCGACACATTCCTAAGTTGTGGGTTACATCCCCAGTTGGGGTTGGTATAGGGGGTGGCAACGGATCAATGTTTCTCTCTCTCTCTCTCTCTCTCAATCTCTCTCTCCCTCCCTCCCTCCCTTCCTCCCTCCCTCTTCCTTTTTAAAATTAAATATATCCTTGGGTAAGGATTAAAAGGAAAAAAGCCACCAAGTTTTACACTTAAAAGTGTGCATAAGTCCTGACTGGTGTGGTTCAGTTGGTTGGGTGTCATGCCACAACTGTTTCACCAGTTCGATCCCTGGTCAGGGCACATGCCTGGGTTGCGGGTTGAGTCCTTAGTCAGGGCATGTATGTTAAGCAACTGATCGATGTTTCTCTCTCACATTGATGTTTCTCTCCCTCTCCTTCTCCCTCCCATCCCCCTCTCTAAAAATAAATAAAATCTTTAAAAAATAGACAAGACAGCATAAATAATAATAGGGTATAATGAGTAAAAGTCACAAGGTATATAGCTTCTGAACCCTGCACATCAAGATAACTGAGTAACATGCATTAAGTTGTTTTTCAGCACACAAAGCAAACCACCTACCAAAACCAAGGGTCTTGATTTAATGTGTAATTTTGATTTAATAGGTAGCCCCAGCCCTCTATTCCATTTCTTCCCAGCATGCCCTATTAGCCTTAGCCCTTTCCCTTACTACTCATTAACCCCTAGGCAGCCAGAAACAATGGTCATGCCTTCACTATGCATCATAAAGTTTGGGTTTCTGTTAAGCAAAAGATAAAGTCATGGCCTAAGTTGTGTTTTACCTCCTGACCTGAAGGACTGTTGGCTGAGTTCCCATTAAACCAGACTGAGGGACACTGATGCTGACCTGAAGATCTAAAATGATGTACTGTCCTTGCCTCACTGGACCAATCAGCAAGACCCATGACCCCAAACCCCTCACTCATAACTGGTGATTTGGCTCTATAAAACTCCTTCTCTGTGAAAATTCAAGGACTTAGGGCCTTTGAGAGTCGGCTTCGTGTTCTGGGTGGCACCATTCATAATAAAAACAGCCAGTCTTTCTCCCCTGCAATTCTTGCGGTGTTCGGTGTTTGACTGCTACTGCCAGGTGGGCAAATTTGCTGTTCGGTAACATTCATCCCACTGATGGACACGTCCACGTTTTGGCTATTTTGAATAGTGCTACAAAGCACATTCACATAACCTATTTGAGTATCTATCTCGATATAGGCAGGAAACAGTGGTAACAGTAGAGTCCTCTGTCATTCTGTTTAACTTTTATGAGGAACCACTGGCTCTTTCCCTCAGCACCATTTCACATTCCCACTGGAAGTGGACAAGGGTTCCCATTTCTCCACATCCCTTTTTTTTTTTATTGTTTTATTCTAGCCATCTTTATGGGTAGAAGTGGTATCACCTTTGGGTTTAATTTGCCCTTCCCTGGTGATTAGTGATGAGAATCTTCTCATGTGTTTATTGTCATTTGTATTTCATCTTTGGAGAAATTGTCTACAAAGGACTTTGGAGTTCTTTGCCCATTTTTTTACCTGGGTTATTTGCACTTTTTGTTGAGATGAAAGGGTTATTTATGTATTTATGAATAACAAAACCTTATCACTTACAAACTCTATTAGTATGTTCAGTCTGTGAGACGTCTTTTCACTCTCTCGATGCCCAACATTTAAAGTCCAATTTATAAACTTTTTCTTACATTGCTTGTGCTTTTGCTACGATATTGAAGAAACCATTACCAAATCTCATTTTGTAAACACTTTACTCTGTTTCCCTCACTTGTGGGTTACCCAGGACAACCTGCCGGCGGGGTGGGGATTCCCAGAAGAGCCACCTTCCTGTCCTGGAACAAGGAAGAAGCTCCTGATAAGACCCATGACCCAAGAAAATGTTTTAATGTGGAAGGCATGTAGTTTAAGGTAACAAAGTTTCCACTTTATATTAAACTAGTAAGAAATAATCCTAAGAAGCTGTTAATAACCATTTCTCTATGGTTACCCACATAAAGTTTTGAGATTTTATATACACAGTTGTGGCAACTCTGAGGAAAATGTGACCTTTTTTTCCCTTTACAAACATATACCTATTTCCCATGGCACTGGCTAGGCTATCTAGTCTACGACTGAGGGAATTTAAGTGATGAGTATTCTTATTTGTATATAATGTTATTGAACGGGTGAACTTTAACCACCTATATATGTGTCCTTTCATAAACATTGCCTTTGACCATGCCCTTCAAAAAGTTGTGAGTTCTCATCTATTCCTTAACTTCTAAAAAACTTGTCATGGATGAATGGTGAACAGTGTAAAATGCTTTTTCTGTGTTCATTGAAATAATTTAAGATAGTTTATTTTTCAATGTGGTATGGTGATGAGTTATCTAAATTGGTAATGTCAATCTTAGATATAAAATAATTGACACAATTACAAGAGTAAGTTAACCATCTAGAATGTGACATTTTTACATATCTTCTTAGTTGATGAAACATAAAATATATGTTTTACATAAAACATATTTTATGGTTTTTTAAAGATTAATTTATTTTTTAGAGAGGAAAGGGAGGGAGAAAGAGAGAGAGAGAGAGAGAAATATCAATGTGTGGTTGCTGGGGGCCGTGGCCTGCAACCCAGGCATGTGCCCTGGCTGGGAATTGAACCTGCAATACTTTGGTTCACAGCCTGCACTCAATCCACTGAGCTACACCAGCCAGGGCATATTTTATGTTTTAATATTATAATCTAATATTGTTAGTATGCAGCTGATTTGAAAACCTAGGTAATAATAGCTTCATAAGAAACAATGTAGAAAACTATATTTGACAAAAATGTACATTGTTTTGACTCACATATAAAAAATGAAAAAACACATTGGTAGCCACATATAAATATGGAAAGTAACTAAACAAATTGGGCTTATCATTTAGAGAAAATTCATCTGTGAAAGAAAACACAAAAACTACCAAATATGTTCACAAATACTTATTTCAACCCTGGAAGTCTCCAGAAAAAGGAACGCAGTCTCTCAACACCATAAGGAAAGTAAGTGTCCAGCATTTGCGCCTACAGTGTTAACAGTGTCTGGTGGAGGCAGGAAACAGGTCTTCTGTTGGAGGAACAAGATGCCTCCTACAGAAATCATATTAGCAAAAACAAAGAAGGGGTTTGAAAATGAGAAAAGATCACTAAGAGTGGACATTTGAGAAAGAAGCCTGATGGAAAACCAGAGAGCTATGGGGAAATGCAAGGATCTGTGTGAACCTTACACCCAAAATATCCGTGATGGGAAGTTTGTGCAAAGGTGTGCAGGATCTTCTGCCTAAGGGGGAAGTAACATCAAACGTGCGTTTGGTTGCAATAGTTCCAGCTGGGCAGAGCCAGAAATGAGAAGAATGCACCCTAAGTCAGGCTCGCTGGGTTCCCACACCCCTGTCTGCTGATAGTACAGAACATCTGAGGGCCATGGCTTCTTCACGTCTGCCTTCCAAACCCCATGCATCTTCCTCTTCCCAGGAACTTTAGCTCAGAACCACAAACCAAAGGACAATGAAACAAAGTTTCCTACTTCACCCATGCTGACGACAGGATTCAGTGGAATAACTGGGACACAGCTTTCACCTTTACACCACAAGGTCTCTCTTTGTAAACTCAATGCATCACGTCAGATTCCCAACCAAGATCAAGGACAGTGAGCAGAGGCCAAATCATGAACGTAATCAGATGAGTCTGTCTTCTTCCAAAATCTTTCAACAAGTACTAATTTCTGTGCAAAACACAAGTGTGGCACCTACCAGCAACAAATGTGGAAGATGTATCTTTCAGTAAATCAGAGTAAAGTGAGGGGTGGATATCAGGTCAAAAAATTCCTGAGTCTGTAGCACTGGACCAGAAGAGAAATTTTAACAATACAAGTGATCACATACTAGGAACATAATGGAAAGTAGAGAATCTAAATTTTTTTCATCTGAAATTGTATTAAGTTGCACAGAAAATAAAAAAACAAAAACCAAGATCACCCCAGGTCCAAAAGAAATTATAACAAAAATGAGACAGGCAAGACTACATTTGAATATCAAGAATACAAAAAGTATAACTACAGAAGAAATAACTTTAACATAGACAATGAATATGCAGAAATTGTTGAAGATTTTGCTTACCTTTGCTTCATTCATCAATTTAAATAAAGACTGCAGCAAAGAAATATAGAGAAGGCTGAGACTCAGAAGGACAGCAATGGAAGAATTAGGAAAGATCTCCGAGAGCAAAGCTGTGTCATTGCAGACCAAAGCTAAGCAACCCAGTGTTCCCAATGACTGTGTATGAGTGCAAAAGCTGGAGAGTGAAGGAGGCTGATGGGGAAAAGATCAACTCACTTGAAATATGGTATTGGGGGAGACCTCTACAGTTACTCTGAACCATCAGTAAGATTAACAAGCGGGTCCCAGAGCAAAAGAAGCCTGAAACATCACTGGAGGCAAAAATGACAAAACCAAAGTTCTCTTACTCCAGGCACATCATGAGAAGGCAGGGTTCTTTGGAAAGCACAATAATGCTGGGAAAACACAACAATGCAGCAGGAAAACAGAGGACCAACCGTGAAATGAACTGACTCCATAAAAGAAGTGAGTCTACAGCAGCTAAGCAGGGCTGTCAAAGACAGGATGCCGTGGGCTCATTCATATGATCACCAGAGCTGAAGCCAACTCAGCGACATGCAACACACACACTTACAAAGTCAAAATCATCTTTACAAGTATAATAAATAAAAGATTTCCGTCCTGCCCTGAGTTTGCATGTACAAAATAAGTGATGGGTACTTCTAAAGGTTTCTCTAAACTCCTTCCATTCATAAGGTTCCTCTCTGTTGGGAACCGCCCTGACTGGTATCAGAAACTGAGACCCCCGCCTAGGCTAAGGCTAAGGGAACGCCCTTGGAACCGTGAGCCGGCAAGGAGACAAAAGCTTATCTTCCTGGCAGGAATGCTGTTTCTGCTGCCGAACCCCAAAAAGCTTGGTCGGTTAGCCAAAGACGGGTAAGATTCCCCATGGGGGGAACAACCCAAGCCAGGCACGATCACTTTGGGAGGCCCCCCAAAAGAAGGACCTGGGGGGCTGCAGCAAAAGGGGGTGATGGACCCTCACTCCTCGGCTTTGACAAAGTCTGAGTTCTCAGCTCCGGAAGAAAATCTCCTTATCTCTCGGTGGCCTTAGTTCCCGCGCTCCACCTAAGCCTGAAACAATGACGGGGTAGTACAGCTCGGTACTGGGAAGTGCGGATTTCCTGGGGTGATCAGGCCTAAGAAAGAACATGTAAATTACTGTGAAACCTTCTTTGTTCAAGAATGCTCTCAGTTGAATGAGGAGGGTCTTAGGAGGAAGCTAGTTTGTTCCTCAGCCTTACAGCTCTTTGACCCCCCAACTCAATAGACCGGCAGAGCTCTTTGTTTTCTATATTCCTTACTTCCCCTAATGAGTATTGTACGTTACCTGAGTTATTATGTAGCATGAGCCCAATAAAAGCAGGTATGGACTGTAAATCGGCGCGCTCCCCACTAGGGGGGGTGGCCATTTCGTCCCTACTTCCCCACAGAAACTAGTCTGTCTCTGTGCATGTGTTGTTTTTTCTCGCGTGTTTATTGTCGAGCCATCCACAGCGTTCCGTGGTCACTGCTGGCCGGTGACCCACGCGCAACACCTCTCTAGCGTGTTTGCTCGAATTTACAAGGTTTTAAGGAAGAACAAAGGCTTTCCACAGCCCTTGTGTTCAGGTTTTCACCCCACTGTGTGTCCTCACATGAGCTCACAGGTTGGTGGGATACCAGAAGGCTCTGCCACACTGCTGGCACTCACAGGGTTTCTCTTCATAGTGCATCCTTGTGTGTTTTTGTAAGGATGAGGACCAGTGGAAGGCTTTTCCACACCGGGTACACTTGTATTTCTTCCTGGTGTGCATTCTCACATGGCCTCGGAGGGAGGAGTGATGACCAAAGGCTTTCCCACAGTGCTCACATTCAAAGGGCCTCTCCCCAGCATGTGTTCTCGCATGTTCTTGAAGGGAGGAGGAACAACTGTAAGCTTTCCCACAATTTTCACATTTATATGCTTTCACTCCACTACGCATTCTCATGTGTCTTTGAAAATATTGAGACTGCCTAAACGCTTTCCCACACACCTGGCATTCGTAGGGTTTCTCTTCACTGTGCGTTCTCGCATGTTCTCAAAGGAAAGAGGAACAACTGTAGGCTTCCCCACATTCCAGACATTCATAGGGTTTCACTCCACTATGCATTTTCACATGTCTTCTGAAGTATTTGGGACAACCAAAGGCTTTCCCACACTTCTTACACTCATAGGGTTTCTCCCCAGTGTGTGTGCTCACGTGTTCTCGTAGGTAGGAGTTACAGCTGAAAGCTTTTCCACAACACTTACAGTCACAGGGCTCCTCCCCAGTGTGTGTTCCCGCATGTCATGTAAGGCAGGAATAATATCTAAAGGCTTTCCCACATACTTTGCAAGCATGAGTTTTCTGTCCACAGTGCCCTCTCATGTGTCCCCAAAAGGAGGAGTGGTGAGTGAAGGTTTTTCCACATTTCTGACACTCAATGGAGTTTGTATTACTGAGGCTCTTCACATATCTCTCAGACGCTCTCCCAGTGTCCCCACAGTGACAGGGTTTGTGCACACGCTCTGGTTCCACGTGAGGGCTTGGACACGAGATGCACGTGCAGGCTTGTCCATGTTCCTCACAGGGATGAGGTTCACATCCAGTGGGAGACCTTGGCTGACTTGAGCAGGCTTTTCCACACTTAGCACACTCGTGGGGTTTAACTCCAGGTGGGTGTCCCTCCCCCACAGGAAGATCTGTGACCGGGTTCAGGGTGTCTCCACATGGATGAGCTTCACCCCTCTCACAGGGAGCCTCCAGCACGTGACTTCTGTTCAAAATAGGAAGTGCACTATTAGGTTATAGATGATGTCTTGATTAATGATCCATTCTTGGTTGGTCATGACTATATTGACTACCCATTTGCCATTTTCAATGAGTGGCTATGTTTTTGGCACTGTTGCATTGTTACAACATAGAACAAGCTTACATGTCTGGCTGAGCTCAAATATGGCCGTAACTTTCCATGTTTCTTACAAGTGGGGTTTCCTGATCGTTCTTTCCTACCGAATTCTGCACAGACACTCAGCATCTACATCACTTTTACAAAAATGTTGTCAGGTGGTGGTTCTCTAAGCACACGATTGTTTAGCTAGAGCTATGCTCCTTCTTTAATTTCAAGTTGTAGGAGACCATTCTGCGTGGCATGGGCCCTGCTCCTACTCCGAGATGCACAGGACCCACACCCGTGGATAGGTTCTCCCGTGGAGAATCGGGCCTGCAATGTGCCTAGACCACTTTGAGTCTTGCTCTTACTAAAAAACTCCCTCACACTGAATAGAGGACATTTACTGCAAAGTAACTTCCTAAAATCCCTGCTAAACCTTCCAAGGATGAGTGTAACCGGTTCAACCACTTTTGCCTTTTCATTTGCAAATATCCCTCTTCTGTGATGTGATTAGCAGCATTGGCTCCTTTGTTTTCTGTAAAAGGTAACCACCTAAAGCAGACCTGTGCATAGTAAATGAGGACCATCATGAAATGTGCTGAGAAACCCAATAAAGGCTGGTCACGGCAAGGGCCAAGGCCTTTGGTCCCCTTGAAGAAAAGCCATGCTGTCTCTTTTCCTCCACTGGACTCGGTAGTCCATGTGAATGTCTCATTTCATCCATGATGACGTGGAAACTGCGGGCCAGTGTCTGCATCACAAGTTAGTCTAACGCTCTGCCGAGCACCCTCCTCCTGCGGGAGTGCCGCTCACCTCAAACGCCTCCCCTGGGTTTGGTGCTGGTCTCCAGTGTCATGAAATGTCCAGTGTTCTCCAGAAACAGAGCAGGAATCATTTCTTGTGAATCTTACTATGTTGTCTTCACTGGATATTTCAGTCCCCAAAATATTCCACCGAGAACATGATCTACTGGTTTTGTGCATGGAACATTCTGCAGTAATAGGTAGCATATAATTTCTTGGGATCAAAACGGTGTTAGAGGAAAGTAAATAGACCATGTGTGGATTTTTTTCCATATATGATCCCAAAATATAAACAAATTTTATAAGAGGGAATGGACATGTGAACACAGAAAAACTCCAAGGACCTTGGCTATCTGAAACTTTGGCAATAATAGCAAAAATAAGTCAAAATGGAAGTCTTTTCACTAAGAAATACCCAAGAAATGAAGACTGATACTGGGGTAAATATTATCAGAAGAGCAAAGCAGGAAGGACCAGAGCAAAATGCTCGTGCCCAAGTGCCCCTTCACCAGAGGAGATGCGGGGAGTCGCCCCACGTGAGTGCGGATGGATGGAAAGTCCAGCAGGGAGGCCGCGTAACAGACAACCGTCACCCTTCTCAGACAGACTGAGTGTTGTTTCTGCCAGACACACCCGAATGTCATGCCCTTATTCAGAGAGAGCCTATTCCTCCCGAGGGCGGTAGTTTTCCTGCTGTTTGCAGAAACAGAGGCCTGGATGAAGCCTTTCTCCACGGTCCCCAGCTGCCACTGGGAAGATTGGATGGCGTGTGGCCACTGAACAAAAGCTCATCACGGGGGAGGATGGAGAACAACAAACATTCTGTGAAAAAGGCTGACACTGTGGCCTTAAAGGCCAGGGACATTGGGCAAGTGTAGGTTTAATTACAGCAAGCTGACCACGTCAAATGTGTGTTAACCACAGTGCAGCTGTCTCAGGGGCTAAAACCACAAATTTGCTCTCACTGCCCCACAGTGAACTGGAGCCTGTGCTCACACTTATAAAAATGGGGACCCTCAGGCTTTTCATGAACAGTAATAAACAGATTAATATATGAATCTTTGTTTTCATGGAAAAGCTATTTGATTCTCAGTAGGTTCCATGGAGGCTTGGACTGTGTCCCCCAAAGAAGGGACAACTGTAGAAGTATTTCTTCCCTAAAATCTAAGTGAAGGGGTGAAGGTGTCCTTACCCATGGAAGCCAGGCTCCTGAAGGTCTCCAGCATCACATCTCTGTAGAGCTTCTTCTCAGAATGAATGATCCAGCAAAGCCCACTCTTCTGGGCTGAAGTTCACAGCCACATCCGCAAAGACCACCATGACCTGAAATTTCCCACATATTCTATTTCAACAACCTCTTCACCATAAGCAGATTGTGGACATTTACAAATCAGTGTGTGTGGGAAAAGGGGAAGGCTAACAGTCAGGAAAGTGGGCTCAATTCCTAGGACTCCTGAACTCTCATTCTCATGGGAAATAGCAATAAGCAAGCGAACCAAATGCAGTACACTCAGTGATGGCAAGTGCTTGGAACCTGGAAGCAAAATGCAACAACAATTGATACAGACTTATCTGCAGATAATTATAAGGATGATTTTTACTGAGCTAAAGCAGCTACTGAGTAAGACAAAGATTAAAAAATGAAATCGTCATTCAGATAACATGGAAATGGATACTCGGCTGCCCAAAAGTTATTTCCTCATCAGCTAGAAGACCTGCAACCGGACTGTCAGGGTTTTGTGAGCCCTGAGGTTTCTGGGGCAGCATGATGTGAACAACTCTCGCCTTGGAAAGCAACAGTGCTGCGGAGCCTGGTCTAGCCCTTCATCTCTGACAGAGGCAGAGACACAACCCTCCCAAGAGGAGGTGAACACTGCAGGCGTGGGCACAGGCCAGGGCCTGGGCCTGGGTCTGGCATGTCTGTCAGGTGGGAGGAATGCCTGGTTCCTGAAGAATCTGTCAAGCCAGGAGGGCCTCTCAAATTAACAACCAAGTATCGAGAATTTGAGAAAAATGGCAATTTTAATAAAAAAAAATCTAAATTGGGCAAATATAATAAAGTATTTTAATTTTTTAAATAATTTTCTTTTTTTAAAGATTCTATTTATTTTTAGAGAGATAGGAAGGGAAAGAGAAAGAAAAGGAGAGAAACATCAATGGGTGGTTGCCTCTTGCATGCCCCCTACTGGAGACCTGGCCCAAAACCCAGGATTGTGCCCTGGCTAGGAATCAAACCAGCGACCCTTTGGTTCACAGGCTGCGCTCAATCCACTGAGCCACACCAGCCAGGGCTAAGAAAGTATTTTTAAAAAGGAACAAAATTATACATGTTTCACAGATCAAGCAGATTGTGGACATTTACAAACCACTTATGGGAAGAGATTTTCGTAGTTACATGTAATGAGATAAACATATAGACATCAGTAAACAGAGCTGAGATGATGCAAGTGAACAGAACATCTGTGCATGTCCATGGTCACTAAAGAAACAAAATTGCACCCTGGCCCTGTAGCTTAGTCAGTTAGAGTGTCATCCCAATACACCAAGGTTGCGGGTTAGATCCCTGTTCAGGCACATACAAGAATTAACCAATGAACACACAAATAAGTGGAACAACAAATCGACTCTCTCTCTAAAAGCAATAAATAAAAATTAGAAGAAAAAAAAGGAGCCTTGACCAGTGTAGCTCAGTTTCTTGGGAGCCATCCCACAAAGTGAAAGGTAGCTGGTTTGATTTCCAATCAGGGCATGTGCTGGGGTTGCGAGGCCCAGCCCCAGGCTGGGGCATGTGCGAGAGGCAACTAATCAATGTTTCTCTCATACATCCATGTTTCTCTCCTTCCTTTTCTCCCTCTCTTCCCCCCTAAGAATAAATAAACAAAATATTTAAAGAAAAAAAAGGGAAGAAAATCAGTCTATTCAAATATGCCCCACACACTAAATGCAATCTTCAAACACTTCCTAGGGCAGGTATCACATATTCAAAAATCAGTGATTTCTAACTGTAGAAAGAAATTGCAGAGTATTACTGAAACCAAAAAAGGACCACCAAGAAATATTCAAAGGAGAGTCCACAGGGGCCCTGGGATGATGCTGCAGCACTTACAACCCAGCGCTTCCCCTCTGGCTCATGGCAGGCCTGCCCCCCCCACCCCCACTGAACTCCCTACCCCTGCCCTGGCCCTGGGGGCTGCAGTGCCCTCCTGCTGGTGCATGTAGAGTGGGACCCCAGAACACAGGAAGACAGCTCCTGGGTAGAGTTGCACTTCAGCAATAACAGGAATGGGATCAGTGTCCCAGCCTCAGTTTCTACTTATAATGGCGACATGGAAAAAATCCTGCTGGATCAGCTCCAAGAGTTGTCACTGTGACAGCTCATGTGGCTCACAGACCTAACAAGATACTCACAGCACCAGATACCCACAGCACTAGATGGAAAAAAGCTCTTGGTCTGAGGATTATACTGAGAGAAGGAAAGAAATCAAAAGCATCTTAAAGAAAAACTCAGGGAGATCAGCGGCAAGATGGAGGCATAGGTGGACACATCGTACCTCCATGCACAACCAAGATTAGAACAACAACAATTTAGAGGCAGAATAACACCCAGAACTGACAGAGAATTTATCTGAATGGAAGTCAGACAGCCAAGAAGTTGAAGTAGACCTGTTCATCCAGACTGGTAGGAGGGGCGGAAAGGAGCAGCCAGGCATGGGTCACAGCGCACAGAGAACAGGGAGAACTGCGCGCATAAGGCAACTGCGAGGGAGTGCATAAGGCATCTGGGGTGCACAGGATCGCAGCAGGTGGACCCTGAGTACGCAAGTGGCAGCTGGTGGACCCAGTGAGGCGACGATTGTGGACCAGGGCAGAGTGCGCAACCCAGGATCCCAGAGAAGGGACTGAGGTCCCAGGAGAACGGAGATACCGCCATTGTTCCCTCCCGCCCCCGCCCCCACATACGACATCACAATCTAGTGACTGGGGTGCCCAGCCCCGGTGAACACCTAAGGATCCGCCCCTCACTGTAACAGGAGCAACCAGACCAAAACAAAAAACCAAAAAAAAGAGAGAGAGAGAGAGAGACATGTCTCAAACAGAAGAACAGATCAATGCCCCAGGACTCATCCTTCTGAGCGACCAAGAGATAGCCAATCTATCAGATGCACAGTTCAAAACACTGGTGATTAGGAAGCTTGCAGAATTGGTTGAATTTGGTTGTAAATTAGATGAAAAAATGCAGGTTACCATAAAAGAGATGAAGGAAGATGCACGGAGAACCAATAGTGATGGGAAGGAAACTGGGACTCAAAACAATAGAGTGGACCAGAAGGAAGAAAAAAACAACCAAACAGGAAAGAATGGAGAAATAAGAATTCAAAAAAACGAGAAGCTTAGGAACCTCCAGGACATCTTTAAACGTTCCAACATCCGAATTATAGGGGTACCAGAAGGGGAAGAGGAAAAGCAACTGATTGAACATGTATTCGAACAAATAATAAAGGAGAACTTCCCCATTCTGGCAAAGGAAATAGATTTCCAGGAAATCCAGGAAGCTCAGAGAGTCCCAAAGAAGTTGGACCCAAGAAGAAACACACCAAGGCACATCATAATTACATTAGCCAAGGTGAAAATGAAGGAGAGAATCCTAGAAGCAGCAAGAGATAAGGGGACAGTAACCTACAAAAGAGTTCCCATCAGACTGTCAGCTGATTTCTCAAAAGAGACCTTACAGGCAAGAAGGGGCTGGAAAGAAGTATTCCAAGTCATGAAAGACAAGGACCTATATCCCAGATTACTCTATCCAGCAAAGCTTTCATTTAGAATAGAAGGGCAGATAAAGTGCTTCTCAGATAAGGTCAAGTTAAAGGAGTTCATCATCACCAAGCCCTTAGTTTATGAAATGTTAAAGGGACTTATCTAAGAAAAGAAGATAAAGAAAAAACATGTATAGTAAAAGGACAGCAAACTCACAATTATTAACAACCACACCTAAAACAAAAACAAAAGAAACTAAGCAAACAACTAGTACAGGAACAAAACCACAGAGATGGAGATCACATGGAGGGTTAGCAACAGGGGAGTGGGAGGAGGAGAGAGGGGGAAGAGGTACAGAGAATAAGTAGCATAGATGGTAGGTAGAAAATAGATAGGGGGAGGGTAAGAATAGTACAGGAAATGTAGAAGCTAAAGAACTTATAAGTATGACTCATGGACATGACTAAAGGGGGGGATATGGGTGGGAGAGGGTGTACAGGGTGGAGGGGAGTGAAGGGGGGAAAATGGGACAACTGTAATAGCATAATCAATAAAATATATTTTAAAAAACTTAAAAAAAAGAAAAACTCAGAATGTATGTGAAATTGGTCAAGTCAGCCAGAACTATCCCCACAGGGAGTTCCTCTCCAAGCCCCCTGAAGCACACGAGTGTCCATGAAGAAGAGGACGTCCGTCTTCTCCAGGGAGTTTCCTCAAGTCTTCCTTCTGCCTCTGTTGCTTTGTCATCTGCTGGCCATGAGGCTGGGAACTGGTACTGGATGGTGTCTGACAACCTCAACAGCACCTTTTGGTGAAGAATTGGAAATTGGCTTTTTTGTGGAACGGGATTTATACTAGAGCTTGTGACAGATCTAACTGCTTGGTGGTGATGAACAGATTGAAGCTGCAAAGAGTAACCAGAACCAGGACTGTGGTCGCCATGAGGCCACACCCTGAGCAGTGCTAACAGTGGAGAAAATGAAAATCTCATACACTGAAATAATGGGACAACACTGTTAAATGGTGGTGCAGTCTGGGGTCACATGGCAGCAAGATCCTCTCCGGGAAACAAAAGGGAAGAGCAGCCGCAGTGAGCCGGCTCAGATCCGCAGCCTGCTTCCCACAGCGCACAAGGGAACCCAAGGCAGAAGATCTAGGCCCTCCCGAGCTGAGGGGGTGGGTACTGGGC
The DNA here is from genome assembly GCF_019186645.2 of Phyllostomus hastatus. Taxonomy (NCBI): domain Eukaryota; kingdom Metazoa; phylum Chordata; class Mammalia; order Chiroptera; family Phyllostomidae; genus Phyllostomus; species Phyllostomus hastatus. Next base: position 3,286,532 of record NW_025333640.1, on the reverse strand, counting down.
TCTCCCAGCTGACAGGCAGCCCAGGGTGGCCCCTTCCTGGGAAGCAGCAAGCCCCACCCTTCCCCTGGCAACCAGACTCTGGATCTCCACGCACCCTGCTCTCTCTCCTCCATGTGGGAACTCCCCTCCTCCAGGCCCTCAATTCTCACCGAGGGGGAAATACTCAGCTGGAATCAGTGTAAGTTCTCACCAAAATGAACTCTCAAAGTCACCAATTTCCATCCAGCAGTGAAATCCAAAGGTTCACTCCCTAAGTCTGACCTTCCCAGACTTACCCCGTTTGTACAAATCCCAGCTAACTCCGCCAGCTCTGTGCAGGATGCCAAAACCAAGCTTCAGGAAGCAACCCCAGGCAGCCACAAGCCGTCCCAGCCCATCTGCAGGTGGGTCTCCCTCTCTCAGGCTCTGTGGCTTCTCTAAGCACCCAACATGTTCGGGTGGTTCTGGAGTCTGCAGGCCACCTGCAGGGGAAAGCGCCCAGCGAGGCCCCACTGCGCCTTCCTTCACCTCCTGCATAGGCCCAGCTTTGGGTGCAGCTTGTTCCAACCCATGAGATGCATCTCTTCAAGCACCGGGGGTCATTTAGATGAGACAAAGGCCCTGCCTGTCCCAGCATGTGAATGAGATCCCACAGAATCCCTGCTTTCACCCAAGTTCAAGGAAAAAGTAGAGGGGAAAAATTCTGGGGCACTTCTATGGTTTTTAATAACTGGGAACTATTTATCTCTTTCAGAAAACAGGTAATAGTTTACTATCATCATCATCATTACGACTATAATAGCAAATTGTAAATTAACTCATCAGAACTGAATGCACCCAGTTTCACAGGTCACATTTCACAGGATTTACATTCATCTTTGACAACCAACTATTAACAGCAAGTGGGACAGGGTCACAGTATCACATTCTGTACCCCGAATCAAAGAGTCATTATGAGCTTTTTGAATATTTTAATCCAAATCTCCACCCACCTCTCATGAAGGTGTGGAACTTCGTGCATTTCCCCCGCAATTCCACTGGAAGAGAGGACACTTTCTGTATTGACACTTTTGCCCAGCAGCTTCTCTGGTTCAGCCCCATAAAAACAGGGGCCCGCAGGACAGAACGAACAGATCTGAGACACTAACTAACTCACTATCATGGAGAAAAAGGCAGAAGGAATTCAGTCATCTTACATTTGTTGAAACCTGAGGCTGGAATAAGGGAATGCTCTTAGTGCTGAGCTGGACACAGGCTGCTCATAGGTATCAGGTGACAATGTGGAATCCTCCCTGAGTCCTGTGCTCCTCAAAACATCCAAGGAAGATAGAAGGATCCCCTTCATCCACTTGTTCTGGAAAAAGGGCACACTTAAGAACACCCTTCCCCTTGTTTATCCAAGATAAGGCTGAAACAGATGCTCCCCAATCCCCATCATGCTTATGATCATTGATTGGGCTGAACTGCTGATCTCCACTGACCAAGCGGAGGAAATGCTTGTTGGCCAAACCTGGTTCAGCTACTGTTTTTTCCCTAGACCCCTAAACTTTGCCCCCACCCTCAGCCTGAGCCCTCAGACACCCTTTCCAAGGACGGGCTGGCCTGGGGACCTGCCATCCCAACCCAGTCCCTCCTACTTTTATTGACTCCTGTCTATAAAAGCAAAACTCAGAAAGACCAACTCTTGAGACACTGGCAGGTGGTAAGGTCAGAGCTTTCTCCCTACCACACGGCCCCTGCCCCTTGCAGAAATAATTCTTTTGAATGAAAGTCTCACCTTACTAAGTTTGGATTTTATATTTGCCATAGCCTGGACCAACTGATCACAATTGCCCATTTCTTACCCAAACTTTAGTCAGTCTTCTGTCCTCCCCACCATCCAGGACACTGCCCCACACTAGGTCTGAACAAACACTGAGACTGCAGAACAAGGCTCTGCTGTCCTGAGCTGAGAACGTGCCCCAGGATACTGGGAATGGTTCCTGTCACACCGCCTTCCTGCTCACATTCCTTCCATTGAAAAAAGCCCTCTAAGATATGAGCCACATTCCTGTTGCAACAGTCTTGGATGTTAAAAACAAAACAGGCCCCCATGGGGTCATTTATGCTAAACCACACTCACCAAACTTAGTTTCAGCCTATCCCTTGAATGGAATCTTAAACCTGGCAATCAAGAATTACTGGTCAGCACTAGTGAGGTCATCTGCCCGAAAGATCCCACCTTCCCTTAAAGGAAAGTGACCTTGCCACAATCAGCTCCTTGCTAGTGTAACTCCCTAGTTCCCTCTCTCATAACTGTAAAAAGCTACAGCTCCTAGGAACACCTTTCTATCTGCTGGGATGGGATGGGGTGACCTTCATTTATGAATCGTTAAATAAAGCCAATTAAATCTTTAAATTTATTCAGTTCGATTTTGTTTTAACAGAAATAACGTCTCTCTTTAATCAAAACCGGGTTTGGTTTTATCTGTTCCAGGGAGGTTCCCCCGACGTGGCCGCCCCCCACCCTGACCCCCAGCGCCCATGGCCGTCCAGTCCCTCGGACCCCACCCAGCCAAAGGACTAGGATCTGGGCTTGGGACAGGTGTGAAGGTGAGGGAGCTCGGGAAGACCCAAAACACCGAGCACGGCCGAGGGCGGACACCCGAGCCCCCTAAATGGGAACAGGACAGGACGTGACGCCAGTGCCCCACCCCCTGGCAGAGGGCGGGCATCCAGTCCGGACCCAAGGGACATGTCCCCAAGAGGTGGCAGGGACAGAACTCCAGGACCCCACTCCGCGCTATAGGAAGAAAACTCAGATCCGGACCCTGGAGGTTAGGGGTAGTGCGCGGGAACCCGGGCCTGCAGCCGCTTCCAGCCAATTATTCTGGTTCGAACCAGCCCCTCCAGGTTTCGGCTTGAGCCCCGGCCCCGCGCACTCACCATCTCCCAGTCATTTAAGAATTCAAATCCCTGGTGTCCTCTGCGGCCCGAAACTCTGGCAAAGTGGAACCGTGAACCCACTACGTGCGTGCCGCCCCTGGTCCTGACTGGAAGATTGTGGGAGCCCCCTCACCCTGATTGGACAGTTCTCTGAAACCCGCCCCACGCCCTAATTGCACTGTGCTTCCAGGCACTCTCCTTTTCCGTGACTCTGATTGGATAGTTCAGCCACTGTCCCTAGCTCCGCGGCTTCCCTAGCATCCTCCGCTGGGATCAGAAAATCCCGACTCTGTCTCTGCGGAGCGCTCCTTATCTAGAACCTGGACAGGACAGAAGGGCTTGGTGACTTGAAAGGTCAGGGGTCCTCCGGCAACAAAGTCACCTGACAAAGTCACCGTTGGTCAATGCCCCATTTTCAAGAACAAAAACACTAACAGTGATGTCATCTCCTGTAAAGCAGAGCTGGCTCCAGTCTGATGTTTGACCTTTCACACTGGAGTCCTGACTCTCCTCCCCGAATTCAAAGTCTCGGGTTGAGATCAGCAACCCGGAACCCACGGTCCTTTTTCCCCGTGGGAAGTGGGACTCTGTGGCCCTAGACTGCACGCAGAACTCGTCTCAGCACAGCCACTGGTGTGAGGTGTTAGAATTATCAAGTACGCATTACACACTGCAAAGAAATGTCTTTTAGATCACTTTCTGAGTTTCTCTACAGGATTTTGAAATATAAAAGGCTGATCGATCGCCTTGGCTGGGTGGCCCAATTGTTTAGAACATCCTCCTGATATGCCGAGGTTACAGTTCCATCCCCAATCACAGCACATGCAAGAACGAACCAATGAATGCATAAATAAGTGGAAACAAGTTGATGTTTCTCTCTCTTCCTCTCTAAATTTTTTTTTAAATAGGCCACACACTCATCACACTACCAACTGAGCAATCAATTGTGAAAGATAGAACAGCCATGTTCTGAAAATTAAGACATATTGGGTAATATTTAGAATTTGTGATGGGCTAGAGGGAGGTGGGGAGGGAGGAACTAGGGGATCCCAGGCCTCCCCAAGTCCTTGGAGCCGCCACTCGTCTATCCTCAGAGAGCTGCAGCAGGGCCACATCACGGCCCACTGTAGGGGAAGCGATATCGCCATTTTGCAGATGTGGAAACTACAGCAGAGAAACTTTGTTGTTCACTTGGCCAAGGTGGCAAATAAACTCGCAAGCAGGGTTTCGGAGTTGCTCCATCAGCAAACTCCCAGTCTCACACATCAGTCGGCCGAGCGCCTAGGCTTTCGTTGGACAGCCTCTGGTGGGACCACACGACGTCCCCCACCGTAGGACAGTGCCCACGTCAACACTAGAGGCTCAACCTCTGCGAAGAATCAAAACGCTACTCTAATCTGATGAGAAAGTCAGGAGAATAAACTGACCGCCAGCACATTTACCGACGCTTCCGCTTCTGGTTCCGGGGCTTCCGGGAGCAGAAATGGAGGCCGGTTTTGGGTTTGCGATTGGTGAAGCCTCAAGAGTGGGGAGAGCCATTTCCTCCAATCACTGAGCAGAACTGGAATGCGATTGGGACCAAAGGGCTGGATCCGCCCTTCTAGGGCGTGTCTGAGGCTGGAATGGCATTGTGGGCGTGGTTGACATGAATCCGCCCTGGGGCGTGGCTAGGGCCAGAAAGAACTCAGTGTGAAGCTAGGGGCGTGGTCACACCAGTCTAAAGCTCCTAAATCATCCTGAAACACAGTAACAGTTCACATAAGCGATAAATGCTTGTTTCCCCCAACTTTCTTCATGCTAACCCACTCTATAAAGATATTCCCATTGTTGGAATGTTTCTTCCTTGACTCTTTTATACCAGAAATGGGGTCAAATTTTGTGCATTGCTTACATGTGGCTTTTACTTATAAAGGCATTGTGATATCCTGTCCTGGCCACTGGATGGCGACCTAATTCATATTGTCATATTTATGAATATTTTGTTTTTGTGCATTGGGCAGACCTAGGAAAAATGCACGTAGATTCCTCAAATACATTCTCATTAAGCATCTTCTATATTCCCTATTCTGTTCTCTTCACTGAACAAAAAAATCCTTCCCTTACCCTTTTTAGATTCTGGTTGGGAGGAACAAAAAATAAGCATATTAATAAAGAGCATATATAATAAATTTAATATGTCACAATGTGACAGGGGAGTGGCAAGTGCCTGTCCCTCCTGTTGTCTCTCCCATGCCCCTGCACACCTGTTTGTTTCAAATCATACACAGGAGGCCTCTAACCTGCCCTAACCACTCTCCCTCCTCCCCATCTGGGAACCAAGATGAATCGTTAGGTGATGTACTATAATGTGTCTGTTTAACTTTTTCAGAAGCTCTTGGGCTGTTTCCCAAAAACACTACATCATCTTCTGCATTTAACCTAGAGAAATGAAAGCAAATCCCAACACCCAGCTTTTCCCATTTCTAAGCAAGATGTTTCTGGTACTGGTGGGCTGACCCAGGGTGACTGAGGTAAGTCTGGGGCAGGTCTAGGACTCCGTGGGCTGCTCTTGGCTGTGAGCTGCCATATCAGGCACCTGGAGAAGATCAGGCAGATGGTGGATGGCAGGCAGGTTGTGCCGGGACAGCTAGTTGGAATTGCGTTAACAGGTTCAATTTAGGGGGAATTAAAAATTCTTACAGGTCTTCCTTTTAAGGACATGTCTGTCCAGAATTGATAACTTCATCATACTATAGTTCACACAAATCAATTCAGAGAGAATGATACACTTGAATGGAAGACTAGAAAACATCTAGAAGAAGCATGAGAAAAAAATCTGTGACCTTGGGTCAGGCAAAGATTTGTTTGCTAGGACAGAAAATATGACAAATATACACCAGGAAAACATCAATTGGATAATTAAAAATCTGTTAATAGTTGCTCTTTAAAAGCCACTGTGAAAAAAATAAATGATAACAAGGAAAAAATATTTGCAAAACATATATTGACAAAGTCATTGTATCCAGAATACATTAAGAATTCTTTCAATGGAGAAAGAGCATGAACACAAAAGGACCACCTGCACTCTCAGAACCTCCTAGTTCAGTATTCCTAGGAAATACCCACTGACTTAGGATGAAGGGACATGGAATGCAATTAACTCTCAAAGTTAAGGGGAGAAATATGCATAATTTACGTGTTCACATGCATGTATATACAGAGAGAAAGCAATAAATCAAAAGGGACAAAATATTAATATTAAGGAAACTGGTACTATTCTTGCAACTCTTCTGTAAATTTGAAACTATATCAAAATTAAAAGTTACCCAAAAGTAATTTCCTAGTGTGCACTCTAAAGTTACTGCCACCACGAAACCCCTAATTTAAAACTGATTCCATCCCTGGATGGTGTGGTTCAGTGGGTTCAGGACTGACCTGCAAATCGAAAGGTCACCAGTTTGATCCCCAGTCAGAGCACACTCCTGGATTGCAGACCAGGTCCCTGGTTGGGAGCATGTGAGAGGCGACCAATAAATTTATCTCTTCCCCTTTCTCCTTTCTTTCCACTCTGTCTAAAACTATATTTAAAATCTTATTTTATTTTATTTTTTGAAGATTTAATTCATTTATTTTTAGAGAGGGGGGAAGGAGGGAGAAAGAGAGCGAGAGAAATATCTATGGGTGGTTGTCTCTCATGTGGCCCCCATCGGAACCGGGTTGGAAACCCAGGCGTGTGCCCTGACTAAGAATCAAACCAGTGACCCTTTGGTTCGCAGCCTGTGCTCAATCCACTGAGCTACACCAGCCAGGGTAAAATCTTTTTTTTTAAGTGATTCCACTTTGGGACCCTGACACACTGCTGGTGGGAACAGAAGATGATGTAGTGTTTTTGGGAAACAGCCCAAGAGCTTCTGAAAAAGTTAAACAGGCACATTATAGTACCTCACCTAATGATTCATCTTGTAGGCATTTAACCTAGAGAAATGAAAGCAAATCCCAACACACAGAGCTGTACACGGATGTTCATTACAGCTTCATTCACAATCATCTCAAACTAGTCACGTCCATTGGGGGGAACACAATGGAATACTAGTCGGCAATAAAATGGAGCAAAGTACTGACACAGGCAAAAACACAGATGAATCTCGAAAAAATGATGAAAGCCACCAGACACAAAGACCACATATTTTGTGAGTCTATTCATATAATGTTTCTAGAAAAGGCACAGAGAGAGAGAGCTAAGGATGGGAGAAAAGGATTGATTCAAAACAGACAAGAAGGACATTTCTGAGAAGATGGAAATTTTCTAAAATCAGATTCTGGTGATGATTGTACAACTGGACAAATGTACTTAAAATCATCAAACAGTATGCTTAAAATGGATGACCTCATTGTTATGTAATTATACTTCAATAAATCTGTAATAAAAAGTTCCACCAGAAGAGGGTGCCAGAGACCGCATATTCAAACACTCAGAACCAGCCAAAGGCAGTGATTTTCAACCTTTGTCATTTCATGGCACACAGAAGCTAATTACTAAAATTCTGCAGCACACCAAAAAATGTTATATTTTTTCCTGATCTGATGAAAAATAGATATAAGTTTAATTCATTCACATCAGATAGCTATTGCTGTGTTGGTGGTTGTCATTTTTTAAAATATGATCATCTAAAGGAAAAGAGGTCAGTGCCACTGACTAAATAGTCAGGTATTGAATGTTTTAAAAATTCTTGCAGGCTCTGGCTGGTGTTGCTCAGTGGACTGAGTGTGGGCCTGTGAACAAGAAGGTCACTGGTTCAATTCCCAGCCAGGGCACATACCGGATTTGCAGGCCAGGTCCCCAGTAAGGAACATGTGAGAGGCAACCACACATTGATGTTTCTCTCCCTCTGTCTCCCTCCCTTCCCATCTCTCTAAAAATAAATAAATAAAATCTGTAAAAAAATTCTTGCAGCCCACCAGTGCACCACGGTACACCATTTCAAAAGCGCTGACCTAGGGGATTATGTTTAATTTGCACAGACTACCTTCCACCCTCCCCTCTCATGGAGGGAATAAACTGGACCCTCAAGAAGGTGTTCTGCAGCCTCTCCATGCCCCACGGGGTCTCGCTGGGATAGGGCCACCGCCTTCATTCACAGGACGCCATTGGGACTGGCACACTGCAAATTTGTTGGAAAGCCTTCAACAGCCTAAAACAGCCTTGACAATCAAAAGACAACCTCAGCACACCCACCCTGCCCAGCCCTGATGGGGGAGAGTGTCAGAAGCAGGCAGGGGCGCCTGGGAGGCACAAACGCACCTTGGATCCCCAGTTGAGACACAGGCACCCGAGGAAAATAAGCACATACACACGAAATGCACATGTATGGACGCAGGTGTCTTCTGTTCAGCCATCCTCCCAGCAATGTGCAAACGTGACAGGCAAGGAAAAATTAAATAAAAAAAAAAACACAGGGTGGTAAGTAGGATCAGGAGCACATGAGAAAGTGATGGGGCCTCCCTGTTAAGAGGTTTTTCAATTGGATGGCAGAAGTTGTTTTCTATGAAAAGGGGAAAAGAAAGGCTGGAACTTGGATTATTGCTCATAGGTGACCCAACATTGCACCGGCAGAGCCACCTCCAGACTCCTGCCCATCAGAACCTTTGAGATGATAAATGCTTATTGTTTCATGCCACCAAGTTTGGGGGCAATTTGATCTGGGACTCTAGCTGGATTTCTTCAGAAGCGAGAATTGAATCCAGGATATCCAAAATCCACTTCTGGAATGGATGTGCCTTCCTCCAAGCTTGGGTCCATGTGGTGGTCCAACCTAATGCCACTGCATAAGCAGTTCAATGGCAGAAACCTAATTTAGATATGAACATTGTGGTGTAAAGGTTACTAGGCTACATCCCAGAGCAAGATGGCCTGGGTTCAGATCCTACCTTAGACATTTTGTAACAGTGCTGCCTTGGGCAGCTTAGGGAACTTCTCTGGGCCTCGTAGTCACCTCCGAAAACGGGGATATCAGACTTCGTGGAAGATTGAGTAGGTTGCTATAGTTACCTCATTTCTCTCTTGAGCCTTGTAGAGGGCAGGATTTTGCCCCTCAAAAAAGATATATTCCAATCCTAACCTATTATCCTCCTTCGTTCCCCTCATCTATCCCCCTCCCCATTCCCTTCATCTGTCCCCCCCACACCCTGGGAACGTGACCTCATTTGGACATGGGTTATTGCAGATGTTAAGATGAGGTCATAGTGAAATAGGCTGGGCCCTAATCGAATTACTGGTGTCCTTATAAGAAGAGGGAAATTTGGACACAGACACGCAAAGGAGATGGCCACATGAAGACGGACGTAGCAATCAAAATGATGTGTCTCCAAGCCAAGGAAGGCCAACGACTTCCCCACCCCCAGAAGCTGGAAGAGGCAGGAAGGCCCCTCCTCGCAGCCTTCAGAGGGAGCTCGGTCCTACCAATGCCTTGATTTTGGACTTCGGACTTCCAGAATGTGAGAATAGATTTCTGTTGTTTTAAGCCACCCATTTTGTGGTCATTTGTTACAGCTGCCCAGGGAAAAGGACTACAAACCTCTTTCCACCAGGTGGCAGAAAGCAAACCTCAATTAATGTCAGGTAATTCGATAAACTCACATTTCCTGGGGCCAGGTCTATCTAAGCTCATGGGTGGTGATGTGGTGTCTGAGAGTCGGGGCATCTGGGAGGCATCCTGCCCTTGAGCATCTCCCAGCCTGGCCAGCATCTTCAGAGGGTCCTTGTCCCACCCTCCTGGTCATTCATTGGCTGGTTGGACACTGGGGTCCTTCTACCTACAGGCTTTCTGCAGCTTCTCCCTCACTTCTGACATGTCTCTTGCTCCTGTGGGCCGCTGGGAAGTTCTGGGGCTCAGAGACAGAGTGGGGCAGTTGAAGCCTGTCACCGCCTTCCTGCTGCCACTTTTGTGTGGTCACTCCACAGCCTCCTCTCCACCCTGGGCTTTCCCTTGACCCTTCTGTCTGGTCCACATCCAACTCAGGTGACTCTGGGGTCCCTGAGGTACCAGGTCTGAGGTCTCCAAGAGAAGCCCAGGGAATTCCAAAGCTTTGGAAACACAAACCTATTTTTTCTCAAACTTCCATCCAGACCTTGGATTTCCACCAAGTAAAGCACAGCTCAGGAGCCAAGAAGGAAATCTGTGCTTCCTCCTTTCGTCTCTGTTGTGTCATCCATCCCCTTCCCCTGGACTCAGGAGGCTGCCTCCCTGCTGGCCAGGCTGCGGCAGGCAGGGACGGTAAAAGAAAGAACCAGCAGGGAACACACACCAGCAAAAGTTCCAAATGTTATCCAACCCCGTACACAGGGCTTTTCACAAGTGAGAATGTGGAATGGCTGCCATAAAATGCTTCAAATTTCTACATAGACCTAGAATCTTCCTTTCTGAAGAAACTCAGATCTGTGCCATCCAGAGGAACTTTCTACCGTGATGGCAACAGGCTAGGTCTGTGCCGTCGGTACGGACAGTCCCCAGCCACATGTGACCCCCCAGCAATTGACATGCAGCCAGTGCATCTGAGGAACTGAATTTTAAATTTTATTTAATTTTAATTCTTTTTAAGCAGCTACAGGTACCCAGCAGAAGCCAGACGAGACAAGCCAGCTTCGAATGAGCTGGTATCCCAGCTGAAAGTCTGCATCCACGGGAGGGGGAGAGCCAGGCGCACAGAGGGAGGCAATTAGCAGGCTGGGCCATAAATAAAACACACTTCAATTACAGGCCAGTTGAGGGATCACGGGTGGAAACCTATTTTGCGGTTCATATATGGCAGCCCTCACTTTCTCCTTCGTAGACTAGCCACAAAAACCCAAGGTATGTATTTACATCAGAACCTCTGGGGGTTGCGCATCCCAGGATCTGAACCCTCAATTTCCCTCTAGTAAAAAAGCACAGGCCAGGGGCAATGGGCGAGATCTCTGGTTCATGTGGATCCCTCCCAGGAGCCTGTGGCCAGTTATAAGAATGTATTAGGGCCCTGTCAGCATTATATGAATTTTGAACACAGCAGGGCTTAGAGCCACTGAGATTAAAACAAGATTAACTCCAATTCAAACCACATTTGGAGTAAAATAAAACAAGAAAGAGAATGGAGGTCTCACTGAGGTGGTGACCTCTGAGCCAGAGCTGAAGATGAGGGAGTGAGTCAGTGGCTGTTGGGGGGGAAGCTGTCCCTGGCAGAGGGAATGGGTAGTGCAAAGGTCCTGGGGTAGGCAAAAACTTGGCCTCTCACTCCAAAACTCTAGACTGACCACTTCACATCTTGAGTAGGCATTTCAAACCAAGCTAAAACAGAACTCTTGAATCCCTCAACAGCCCCCTACAACCCACCCCCGCACTTATCTCTGACATCACCTCAGGCTTAGAATACCCACCTCTCCTTCCTACCTTGAACCCTGGGGACAGTGTACCAGCCTCAAGGCCTTTGCAGTAACTGCTTTCAGTTCTCAGATCCGCAGTCCCCGGGCTTGGAGGGCGGTTGGGAAAATTCCTGATAAAAATGTGTAGCCCGAGGCTTGGCTTATGGGTTGTGCAGGATAAAAGGGAGCTGTTAAGTTTTCCTCCGAAAGGAGGTTTGAAGCTTGATTTGCATTGCACATTAATATCATGAAAACGTTATTAGCTCATATCTGAGGATTAAAGTGAGAGAGCTAAAGATTCCCCCCACCCCAAGTGCCGGCCTCACACCGCCTCCACGCCTCTTCCCCCTCTCTTGCCAATAGCCACTCTTGGGCATCGCGAAAAATTATCAGGCTTCTCACCAAACAGTGCAACTACACGCTGCCCAGTCCCTCTCCAAGTTGCACCCTCTGAACCCAAGCCCCACGCCCTTCTAGCTATCCCTGCCCCCGCCAGCATCTTAACTGCCTGCAGCTCTGCACACTGCTCCTCCCTGCAGTGGGACTGCGAGGGTTAAATCCCGTCCCCGGGTGCGCTGATTGACAGCCAGGACGGCGGCTGGGGCAAGACGACCAATCAATGACAGCAGCCGAGGCCCACGTGGGCAATAGGCCTCGCAATTGGTCAGAGTCCCCGGCGGCCGCCCCCGGAGCCCGAGCCCACGTGCAGCTGCTGCTTGTTCATTGATCCGGTTCGCGGTACAGGTGGAGGCGGGGCGGAGCCGGGGCGGGCCGGGGCGGGACCAGGGCGGGCAGGGGCGGGGCCCGACGGGTCAAATGGCCCTCCGGGTGAGGGTGGGGGCGAGGCGTTTCCTCTTGGCTTGAACTTGGCTGACCCCCGCAGCTTCCTTCTTGCTTATTGTGAGCTTCCATCCTAAGGGAGGTGAGTAGGCCCTGGGATTTTAGGAGGACTCCAAGGTCACTGAGCTGGGGAGGAGCAGGCTTAGAGGGCGTTGAGGGGCAGAAGCGAAGTAAAGAAGGGACTTGGTGTCACAGGAGTGATTGGGGTAGAGAGGTCTCTCCTACCTGAGAAATTCCTAATTCACCTGGCCAACTCTTACTCTTCCTTCGAAATCTCTTTCCATTGGTGTTCTCCTGTGCTTTAGGAAATTGTCTCAAAACCGAGATTGAGCTTTGGCATCCTCTGGGATCCCCAAGCCCTGACCACTCTTCCCCCACACCTCATAGGGTGAGGTCCTTGGGGTCCCCAGTGTTAATCAGCACAGCTGCAGGCACCAGCGTGTGGGAGGAGTGTTGAACATAGGCTGTAGGGAATGCAGTGGGGTACTGGAGGTCAGGGATGGGGTTGGGGGCCATGGTGAGGGGTGCAGGAGGCCCAGGCATGGGGTGTGGCTTGTCTCTCCCTGTCATTGCCCAGCCTTCTGCCTTCAGGACCTGCAGTCTTCTTGTTGCTTTTAGAATCCTTGGGAGTACTGCCTGAAGCCGACCTCTGGTGGCTATCTTAACCCCAGGAGCACCCTCCAATGATGGCGACACCCTCAGGAAGTTTGGTGAGGAGCGTGTGGTGTGGCATTAACTCCTGGGGGTGGGGGAAGAGCCTGGGGTTCATATCCAATTCTCCTGCTTCTGTGGAGGGACTCAGGGTGGCTGGCCAGGCCTTTAAGCTGGGGTCACTAACCTGTCATACCTGAGAGGTGCCAAGGCACTTGCTTTTTAAAATTAAACTTCTTATAACCCAGGTGTAAAACACTGACTATATCGTCTGTTCTGTTAATATTTTACAAGTGAAATCCTCCCTCTTCCAGATGTTACTTCCCAGGGAAGACCACTGCTAAAAGTTTAGGCCAGGAGTGGGCAAATTTCTCCCATAAAGGGCCAGAGAAGGAATACTTCAGATTTTTAAGGCAAGAGGCAAAATGGAAGATACTGTATAGCACTTAAGTAGGAAGAGAGAAGGCAGATTCCCTTCTTGTTTTAGGAGATCCCATCTCAACCCTCCCCCACCCTTTCCAGGTTCATCAGGAGGCCAGCCCTGCAGCCCCGGACTATCAGGGCATCCTGGATCAGCTCAAGAAGCAGTTCCCTAGGTGAGGACAATTCATGGGGGTCCTAGATCCCACTGAGGGAAAGAATCCTATCTGGTGACTTGGTGGCACAGAAGTCCCTTGACCCAAAAGACAGGACCAGTAATGGGGGAGCCTGAAGCAAAAAGAAAACCAGGAATATTAACCCCGGCTTTTACTTAAATCTTTGATTTGTTGTTATTCGGCATGAATGTCCTTGCAGTTGTGTATACGATTTTTCAATGCTGCATTAAAATCATATTCACCTTGACACTGTCTTAAATGTGGCTCCTTGAAGGGGACCCTCATTCCCTCCCAGCCAGGGGGCTAGGGGACAGATGCACTAGTTCTGGGGAAGAGCCCTGCCCCCTCCTCCCAGCTGGTCTCTCTTCTCCACAGGTTCCCCCCTCACTTGCCCGAACAGGTGGAGAGCATTTACTTCTTGGTGAGCCACAGAGCAGGCAGCCCCTCTGGGCAGCCTCTGGAAAGGCTGTCCCGTTTGGCCTCAGGAGCAAGGTTTTGAGACACCCTCTTTATTTATTTTGCTAACTTTGGGCAAGCCAGTTAACACATTGAGTCCTGGCTTCATGTGAGTTTTTCTTCATAGTAATTTTGCTGCAAAAACTAAAAGTTCCATGTTTAAAAGAAGAATTTCTACTTCAACAACAATTAAAATAAAAAATATTTTTAAAATAAGTAAATAAATAAAGGAAGTATTTCTTCAGCCCACCGCACATGACCAGGGTTCCTGCCCTTGAGGGGTACATGATCTGTATCCCAGTGTCCACGATGTTCTTTATCCACAGTGTCCAACAGGACACTGTATGCAGCAATTGAGTACTTTTAAGGGCCTGAGTTTTTTAACTGGTTTAAATTTAAATAGCCACACTTGACTAGTGGCTATCTCTTGGGACAGGGCAGCTACAGGGACAAATACGTAGAGAAACAAGATTCAGAAGATGTAGGCATTACAAGGAAAATAGGTGGGGTGAGAATGAGTAGATTTTGGGCTGAGGTAGTCAGGAAGGGCTTCTCAGAGGAAGTGATGTTCGCAAAGGATAAGGGGCTCCTGCCACCCCTAGAGAGAACTGGGAAGGGTGTTCCAGGCAGAGGGCACACTGTGTGCAAAGGCCCCTGGGCAGGACTATGTATGGGCCTGTTGGAAAAGTTAAGGAGGCCAGTGGGGCTGGAGCAGAGTGGGCAAGGGGCTGAGGATGGGCCAGGGAAGGGGGTGGGAAGAGGTCTCTAGGAAACCCCTTGACCTTTCCATCTAGAATGAAATCCAGGGGTCTCCCTAATTAGCTCCCATTTTGAATGTGTGGTTCTATTTGATAAGAGTAGGGTTTGCCCAGGGTCACACAGCTGGGGGGAGCACGCACAGCATTCAAATTCCAGACCGTTACCCACTTCCCTTGACTGCCACTCAGTGTGATTTCTGTTGTTCCTTTGTAGCTCCAGAAGGTTCGACAGGGTCTACAGGAACATCACAGGCAGGTAAGTGAGTCACCAGGAACTTGGGATACAGCTGCCCCTCCGTGAAAGGCGGGAGAGGGGGAGAAGGTGCGGGAAGAGTGGGGATGGGGGCAGGTTGTTCAGGGCCTTCTGGGCCTTGGGGAGGACTTGGGCTCTTACCCCGGGGGAGTGGGAGTCCTGGAGTGCTGTGGGCCGAGGAAGGGCAGGACCTGGAAGCCCCAGGATATCAGCGGATCCCCACATCTTGGCAGTGTATCTCCCATCCTCTCCCTGAGCCTCTTCTTCGTGGCCTGTCCCCAGGGTCCTCGTGTGGCTCAGATGAGGCCAGGCGCATTTTCAGCGCTTGGTAGTCGGTTGCTTCAGCTTCGAAGGGCCTGTTATGTGTGACAGACACGCCCGGATTACCATCTTCCCTGTGTCTGAGAGTCCTCAAGGGCCCAGCTCCCGGGCGAGCCAGGGGCAGGTCTGCACCAGGGGCTCTGGCTCCCTTCACAGGGCGCTTTGCCTGGGTTGAAGCATGACTTCCACCCCTGCCTGTCCTCCTGCCACCTGGCCCCTTTCTCTTGGGTTCTGGCAGGACTTCCTGCCCGTGCCAGATGTGACTGGCAGAGGGCCAGGGCCGTGTCTGCAATTTAGCAGGGGCTGGGGTGGGAAGCTTAAGGAACAGGGGAGAGACAGATTGGGGTGGGGGCAGGGCAGGAAGCAACCAGAACAGTTATTCATTCAACAGATACTTATCCATCACCTTGCCAAGTGCTGTTGTAGGCGCCAGGGAAATAGCAAAGATGAAGGCAGACAAACCCCTGCCCTTGGGGTGAGAGGAGCTTGGTAAACAGAAGTGTCAGATGGTGAGGGCGGGGCAAGGTAGGCGCTGAATGGAGCAGCCCCGAGGGGATGTGGGGCACCAGGATGGGAGAGGGTTGCCCTTCAGGGTGGTCAGGAAGGGCTTGCTGAGGTGACATTTGACCAGAGAACTGGAGGGAGCCATGAGGGTATCTGAAAAACAACACATGCAAAGGACCTGGGGTGGGACCACACCTGAGGTGTTGGAGAAGCAGCAGCGGAGGCTCCTGTGGCTGGAACAGAGTGAGAGAGGGAAGGGGTGAGGGCAGGCTGTGCAGGGGCTGCCAGGGCCATGGTGAGGACTTGGGTTTTTACCCCAGGGAGGTGGGAGCCCTGGAGGGCTGTGAGCAGAGGGACAGGACCTGACTCAAGTGCTTATGGGCGTCCTCTGGCCACCACAGGAAGACAGGCTGTAGGGGCTGGGGCAGGAGCTGGGGGACCCGGGAGGACCATCCAGGTGTGGGAGGCTTGGCACTTACAGCAGTTAGGTGGTGAGAAGTAATCAGACTGTGGACTGTGTCTAGGGGAGGAACCAGACAGAACTTGTTGAGGATCAAGGCGGGGGAGGGGGGCGGGACAAGGCCCCAAGACAGGCTACTTCTGTTGCTGCCCAACCCCGAAAGGCTCCCCACCCCCAGGCGATGATCCCTAGCAGCCTTGACAGCCTTGTGGTCCGGGAACAGACCACCTCCTCCTACTCCCTCTTGATTTCCCAGCTTCCTTGCTGTGCATTTAAAATCCCAAGCAGCAGCAGCAGCTGCCCCCCTGCTCCCCACCTTCTGCCTGCACGCAGCTCTCCCCAGGGAAGGCCAGCCAGCAGGCAGGAGGGAGCAGCACTTTTCATGCTGAGTGCATTAAAGTGCCAGTAAATTGCACATTAACGAGCCAGGGCGAATTGGGGAAGGCTCCCCTGGGCCTCCTGCCGCTGGGAGGCCCAGCTGGGGAATCCATCACTGATGGCCCCAGGAGGCAGCAGCCCTGAGGGCCCAGAGCAGGGCTGCTACGCCCCAGCCCCTCCCACCACCTTGCGGTTTGCCCAACAGGCAGGGGCAGGGGGCCAGCTGTTTGAGGAGGCAGGTAAACACTGCCTGGCCCCCCTGTTTTCTCTGACTGGGGAATTGGCTTTGCTTTTCTGGGGCTTAGTTTTCTCATCCGCAAAATGGGAATGCCAGCAGTGCCTGTTAAACAGTACTGCCTGCCGTTGGTGCTTACGCTGCATTTCTTGTTTCTTTTTTTAATTTTATTTTTTAGAGAGAGGGGAAGGGAGGAAGAGAAACATCAATGTGTGCCTCTCATGTGGTCCTCACAGGGGACGTGGCCCGCAACCCAGGCATGTGCCCTCACTGGGAATTGAACCGGCAACCCTTTGGTTCACAGCCCAAGCTCAATCCACTGAGCCATACCAGCCAGGGCTGCTGCATATGTTTATTAACTATCTTTCTTTGTGAAAGAAAGATGTTTTCCCAATATTTTGGAGGTTTCTCTGGGCCAGACAGTTCTGGGGAGCTTCTCAGCATCTACCAGGAGGGGAGTGGGTATCTGCCTCCAGAGCCACAGGCCAGCCAAGACAAGAGTCCCTGCTATCCTACACGGTAGCCATGGGACACATGTGGCTGTTTAAGTTGACTTAAACAAGTGGCACCAGTTACATGTCAAATGCTCAATAGCCACATAAAGCTAGCAGCCACCCCACTAGACAAACAGCTCTAGAACAATTGTCTGTCGCTATGTTCGGTCTGGTACCGGATTAAATATAGCTGCACGCGCACACATTTCCACACTTCGAATTCCTGGCAATATCAGCTGGGAGGTTCCAGCTGTGTTTGCTCTGTTCTCAGCTGTGTGTCGGGCACACTCTAGGAATCGCTGCCCTCGGTTCTAGGTGCCTGTGCCGCCAGGCTGAGTAGTCGCTGGCCCCATGTGGCTGTTCAACACTTGAAATGTGGCCACTGGAACTGCAGAAATGTCATTTTTAATTGTACTTAACTTTGTTTAAATAGCCACCATGGCTGGTAGCTTCCGTGCAGGGCCGCACAGCCCCGTGGAAGGAGAGGTTAGAAACAGACACAGCGTCTGCTTCAGGGCACGGAGAAAACCGCAGGATATTAGGTAGGAGGGAGCACGTCCTCAGAGCAGAAAGGTGGGCGGTGCAGAGGTAGAAAAGGAAACAGATCGCTTAGTCCCCTCCATGACCCTAGAAGTTTTTAACTGAAGTTGGAATCGGTGCAGTCCTGTGGCTGGACTTGAAATATAAAATAACGTAAGCGACCCTCCCACCGGGTCTCCCAGTTGTCCTACTGCCTGCCAGCCCCTCTCCCCAAGAGGCAACAATCAGTTTCTTAGTGTCTTTCCAACATTTAAGCAATTTCCACTGTCACGCCTATGCGGGGACACGTACACAGTTTTTGCTTCCTGGAGCCATTTTAAAGCCACAGTATTCAGGGTTTAGTTTTCAGACATCCCCAGAAAACAACTGGACATGAACCAGGATCTGACTCCGCTTTCTGCCATGCTATCACAGCGACTGTCCTATAAGGTTAGATTTTATCACCCACGGTTGAGGCTGCCCTCTGGGCGCCGAAGCCTCGCTTTACACAAGGTACAGTGCCAAGGGCTCTGTCGTTACCGGGAATCACTCCCAAATGTTCAATATAGGTCGTGCAACCCCGTGTCACACACAGAAACCTGGCTTACAGGACGGGGTTCAAGCTCAGGGCTGTCGGTTACAAAGCTTTAACTAGAATGATGTCCCCCACCCGCACCCCCACCCAGGTAGAAAATTTCCTACAGATCCTGGAGACCTGCAGCCAACCCCTGGGCTTCCAGGCTGGGGAGGTAGGTTTCTGGATCCTCCAGGAGGGAGGGGCATGCTCGGGGCATGGGGCACATCCTCTCATCCCTCACAACACGGTACCTGCAGCACCAGGTAAGCCGGGCCTCCTTTGATTAGCAGGCTGAGCAGGACTCCCAGAGACCCGCCAGCCCCGTGGCTTCCCAGCACCCAGAGGTCAAGCCCCCACGGCCCTCCAGTCTTCAGGGGCAGAACTTCAAAGACGTCATGGCCACAAGGTCATCTGATTGGCTCCAGCGGCCCTCTGGAGTGGACAGGCCCCCAGCCCAGCAGGCAGACGTGTGGCTGCCCTGGGACTCTGAGCCCCAGCTTTGGCAGGATGTTCTGACCCAGCAACTTTGGCAGATTTTTGCTGGGACCCACGATAAGGCGGACCAACTGAGACGCAGATGTGAGTCTTCCTGAGGGTGGGAAGGGGGTGGCCTCAAACTGTGTGGAGGGCAGCATGGATTGAACCTTGTTCTCCTACTGTCTCTCTCCATCGTCTTCCTCCCTCCCATCGTCATAGTGCCAGAACAGGTGCCAGACCTGGTAAGTAACCGGGCTGCGTGGGTATCCTGGCTGGGCTCCCAGGTGGGGACGTTCAAGTCTCGGTGGGATCAGTCCACGTCCTCCACCTGAGCCCTTTCGTGCCCTCCACGGAGCCAGGACTGTGCCTGAGACTGTCTCCAACTCTTCCTGGGTGGGAGGACTCGGGCACTTGCTTAGTCCCGTCCTCACTGCCTGGGCCTCCTCCTTAAGTTTTCTGGTTCTAAGACTGACCCTGTACAGATCCTCCGGTCTGACCAGATCTCCATGTTTCTTACGTGCAGGAAAGCCAGGACCCAGAACCAGGCTACTTTGGAGCAGAACCCTATACCGAAGATACTTTGGGTAATCCCAGTGGGAGGGGGCAGGCAGCCTGCTCCAGGGGGCTATGCCTGCTGCTGAGCCGCTCTTGTCTCTGCCCAGTTCTCAGCCCACCTGTGCCCTTCCAACACCCCCTGCAGGTTCCCAAGAAGGGAGCACAGAACCAGACATGGCACCAGGGATGATGCTCTCCTGCATGGCCCAGGTGAGACCAGGTCTCAGTTGGTACCCTCCCCCGCTACTCAGAGTCTGGGGGTCTGGGCAGAGAAAGCCAGCTTGGCTTAGCTGTGATCTTGACCCACCTGCAGGAGCCTTCTGGGAGAGACTGTTCCTTTCTGAAGCCCATGTAAGTGTTGGAACCGCCCCTCCTATCTGTGTCTCTGTCCCCAGGAGGTGGAGGGGACCAGAGGTACAGGCATGTCCTCACCCCTCCCACAGTGCTGTCCTCCGAAACTAGAGATGAGGGGTCTGGGTAGGGATGTGTGACTTCATGCCAGCATCACTGCCCCTCCCCCCATAACCAGCCTGTGTTCAGGGGATTTGGGGAAGGAACTCCCACGGAATGGCGGCGGGGGGTGGGGGGGCCTGTGTCGGAGCTCATTGCAGACAGTCCCAACCTTGTGGTCTGAAGCTGGGGGAGCCCAGATGTGGGGGAGAGAGCTTTCTTAGAGGAAGGGGCATAGTGGCTAGGACCTTGAAGGATGAGCCGTTGTCATCCAGGGTGGGGCAAAGCATTCCAGGCAGAAGGGAGTGGTGTTTAGTTGAGAGGGAGAAGACCTGGAGGGGCGTGGGTAGGAGACTGGGGAAGTGGTGTGGAGTCAGGGAAGAAGGCCGGAGAGAAACCCCCACATCTGAAAAAGAATGAAGCCCCTCCAGGGCTTGCTGGGCACCTCCCTCTAGGCAGGCCAGTAACCCGAGGTCTCCCCTCCTAAGATGCTGGGACCCTGAGGACTTCGAAGACACATGGAAGGGGCCAGACGCCTTGCCCTGGCGGTCCAAGAAGGTGGCCGTCCCACACCGAATGGAGAAGAGGCGGACGCTAAACCACGGGGAGCTCGTGCTGGCCACGGCAGTCAGCAGCTTCACGCGGCACGTGTTCACCTGCAGCAGGGGTGGCATCAAGGTGTGGAGCCTGGTCCGCCAGGTGGTGGAGGACAGGCTTCCTGACAGCCACCTGCGCGTGCAGGTGAGAGTGGGGCTAGCTGCAGAGGGTGGGGCTTGGGGGAGCAGGAAGAGCTGCCTACAGCGGAGGTAGCTCACTAGTGCCTCTGTCCATCCCAGGCCCGCAGGGCCTACCTGCGCACCTGCCTGCTGTTCCCCAACAGCACCGCCCTGTTGACGGGTGGCCACAACTTACCCGGTGTGAGCGTGTGGGACCTGATGGCACCCTCCCTGCACGTAAGAGATGAGCTGCCCTCTGCAAGTCTCACCTGTCAGTCCTTGGCTGCCACCCTGGAGGACAGCCTAGCCTTTGCCAGTTTCACTGATGGCATCGTCAGGATCTGGGACCTGCGGGATCAGAGCGTGGTTAGGTGTGGCCCCAGGGTGGGTGGGATTGCCCTGAGAACTCCTTCCAACCTTGTTTGCTGAGCAAGGATTCAGCAGTTCCAAGGTTAAAGCCCCTTGTGTGCTTGAACTCAGATTTGAGATGAAGACCCAGGTTCAAATTTTGGCTGGGCTGTTTTTTCAAAGTTCAGTCCTGGTACTTTCTCTCTACCTCAGTTTCCCCAACTATCAACTGAAGGTGGTTGGGCAGGTGGTGTTCCTTGGGTCCAAAGCTTAGAATCTCATTTCCAATCTCCTCCTGATGCCTCTCCGGACCAGGGACCTGCTAGTCCCCCCAAATGGAGCAAGGAGCATCGCTGTCAAAAACCGGAAGGTCTGGGTTGGGGGGATGGATGCCTGTCTGCGGTGCTGGGACCTGAGGACCACCAAGGAGCCCCTGGAATACCAATTTGAGTCTCAGGTGTGCAGCTGGGATGTAGCCTTCGTAGTCAGGTAGCAGCTGGGCCTCAGGCTAGAGGAGATAGATAGATGCTGGGGGGGTAGTGGTACCCCAAGTCTTGGTGATGCTGGGGGGAATAGGGATCATTAGAAATATTCTTTCCTGTTGCTCAAATAACATTGGATGCTTTCATAGTCTTTGTGATACTCCCATAAAGTAGAGAGGACCAACCCATTCTACAGATGAGCAAATCGAGGCCTAGAGATGTGAAATTGATTGTTGGGGCCTTGCAGCCAGGAAATGGGCAGGTGGTCAGCACGTGGGATGGGTCTCTGTGCCCCTGTCCATCTCCTGGGCCAGGCAGGTCCCTGACCAGGTTCCTTCCTGCCACCTACCCCCAGATAATAAGCCTGTCCCCCAGCCCCCAGGAGGACTGGGTTCTGGTGGGCACAGGTAATGGCCAGCAGTGGCTACAGCCCACCCTCGGGGGCCAGAAACACATGGTGGGCTGTAAGAACAACACTATCCTCGGTCTCAAGTTCTCCCCTCTCGGTGAGTGGCCAGGAGTAGGGGAGTACCCTGGGGCCCCCAACCTCCCATAGGACTCCCCCTCTTTCTGACCCTTCCCGAGCACCTTCCCCCTCTACCCTTCATCGGCAGGAATCTCTCAGTGATGCTCTCCTTAGGGACATGCGGGAGGTGGGGGCCCCCTCCATTTCTCAGGTGTCGACTTTGGCCTTCGGCTGCCAGCTCTGATCTGGTGCCCTCTGCCTCCTTCCAGGCCAGTGGTGGGTGAGCGTCGGGATGGACAACCTGGTTAGCATTTACAGCATGCCCACAGGAGCCATGGTGTTCCAGGTACCGGGGTGGGCTGGGCGTGGGGCAGGCGGGGCTTAGGGATCCTGGGCGCTCCGGCTGAGCCCAGGAGGCCCCGTAGGGACCACATTTGAACTGACAGGCACAGTTAGGGGCAAGGATGAGTGAGCTCTCCTTGTTTTGCTCCCTGACCCTCCCAGGTACCTGAGACCACCTCTGTCATGTGCTGTGATGTGTCCCTTAACAACCGTCTGATTGTCACAGGGTCCAGGGACCACGCTTCCGTGTACCAGATCACGTACTAAGGGGCTCACTACTGTCATCTCAACTCAGGGTCCTTTTCCTCCCGTGAGGGGTCGTGGTGCAGGGGCATGATGGGCGGCTGGTGGTCTCTGTCACGTGTAATAAAGCAATGGAAAAAGCAGAGCTGGTCTGGTTCTGTGTCCTGCACCCTGGCCATCTTGCGGAGATCTGGAAGGACCCTGTGCAGCCTGGGTCTCTCAGCCATCAAAGCCCGAACCCCCTCTGCGGGGAATGAGCACAGAGCACTTCCCCCGCTCCCCTGCGCTGACCTCTCGTCTCACGGAAAGCTGTTTTTCTGCCGCTTCCTTAACCGTCCCAGAGATGGGGTTCTGTCCTTCCCAACACACCCTGTCTGGCTAGACCAGAGCTCTTCACCCTCTCGGTAGGGCCCCGAGATCCGCATCTGTTCCCCTGTCCCAGACTAAACCGTCCCAAACGGTGTCACACAGGCCTACCTTCCTTAGCCACAGAATTCTTTTCCTCCATCAAGGACCTTCAGAAGTTCTCTGAGTGTGGCTTTTGTTTCAAGTGGGGACCCTGCCATCTCCCTCCAGAAGGTCCCAGCAGTTCCCTGCTTGGACCTCCTGCCCCTTCTAACCCACGGTCCTTATGGCTGCCCACAGGGCTCCCAGAGCCCAGATCTGTGTCACCACCCCTACCAGCCCTGCACCTCCGGCTCCCACTGCCACGGCTGCCTCTGCCGGAGCCTGATCTGGAGCCGTCCCCCCTTGTAGCCTAGGAGGACCCCACCTGACCCTTGCCTTCCTGGTTTTTGCTAGGCCAAGCTCCTTACCTCTTAAGTCTCTGCACATTCTCTTTTTTTTAAGATTTTATTTTTAGAGAGATGGGAAGAGAGGGAGAAACATCAATGTGTGTTTGCCTTTCACACACTCCCCACTGGGGACCTGGCCCGCAACCCAGGCATGTGTCCTGACTGGGAATCAAACCAGCGACACTTTGGTTCACATCTGGTGCTCAATCCACTGAGCTGCACCAGACAGGGCTGCACATTCTATTTCCTCTGTCTTTGTGACCCTTCCAAGTGGCTGTTTGTCCTCCTTTAGCTCTCGGCTTAGCTGCCACCTCCTCTGGGACTGGGACTTTTGCCGTGATGACGACAGTGGGCCAGGCACTGTCTGCCAGGCCCGTTGGAGTTCTCTCTGGGTCTCAAAGGAAACATGACTACAAGCCCGACGGCCACACGTTCCACTGTAACCCCCAACCCTTTGTGCGTGGAAAGTGTCTTGGGGTGAATGTCCCAAGTGCTGGCACTTAAAGTGATACCTGAAACTTTTGGGCTAGGGATTTAAAGCCACGTACTTTCTGTCTCCTTGCTCTGTTGGACCCTGAAGTTGTGTATCAAGGTGGTGAGACCCCCACCAGCCTGGAGCCCTGAGTATCTACATGGAGTTGAGCCCCACATGCTACCTGGGCTTGCCTGAGAAATGTGTACGGTGTTCAGCCACTAAGACTGGGGGCTGTTTGTTACACGGCAAGACTTAAGCCACACTGCCCGATACAACACCCATTTCTCACAGTAGATCCCCATAGTATTTCATGCATGAGTGATCTTGTCCAGATCAGGAAAAAGCAAAGACTGACCCATGGTCACACAGCTAGAAAGTGACCTGCAATGACAGTTGCCCAAGAGCAGCAGCAGTGCCCAGTCCCCAGCCCATGACAGGAGGCGACTGTGATAAATACATTTATTTCCCAAAGTCCCTCTGCCCACCCAGCCCCACATCCAGCAGGGGAGGACATGAGATTCAGGGGTACTGGGCTCTCTGGTTTGCACACCCTTCCCCCAGGAGTCGGGCCAGGGGTGCAGGAAGGGATTCTCAATAGACCACCTCGTACACAGTGGCCTTCTTGTCCCCTGAGCCCGTCACGATGTACTTGTTGTTCCCGGAGATATCGCAGCTCAGCACGGAGGACGACTCCTTGGACTGCAGCGGGCGGGGGGCGGGGGGGGGGGAGTGGGAGACAAGGCGGAGGTGAGGCGTGGCTGACGCTGCACAGGCTGGTGCGGCTCCCGACCACCTGCACGACGTCCAGAGGGAAAGGCAAGGCCTCTGGGGCCACTGCCAGCCTCCGAGGACGAGCCTAGGGTCAAGGTGGGGCCAGGACAGGACTTGGGACAGAAGAGCCCAGAGGGGGAGCCAGGAGCAAATGGGCAGCACGAGTTCCACAGAGGGTCCTTTCTGCCCCTGGAAAGGGCAGGACCTCTGTTATCTGGACCTCGAGAGAGAGGCCATGGGCGCACTGCCCCTCCCCGGGACACCGAGAGGGTGGCACCTGGCAGACCACACGGGCACCGCAGGGGGCTGAGCTCAGAGCGTGGCCCGCGGCAGCGCTCGCTCCGCAGACTCTTCCTGTCAGGGGCACACCCGGAGGTGTTCCGGCTTCGCCTGACGGCCAAGTAGCCTATTTTGCTGTGTATGGCACATACTTTTTTGCCCACATTTTTTTGGGAAAAATAGCAATGTGTATTATATGTGGGTAGTACTTAATTCCATATCTATATCAATGTTTTTAACTTTTATTTATGCTTATGTATTAAAAGTGTAACTCTAGAAAGCAATAAGGATATCCACATGCAAAATAATACCCTGGAATACAACAATCAGTTTTGTTTCTAAATATAATAAGTAACTGAATTACAAAATTAAAACAAAAGACTTTTTTCCTGCAAGTTTGGGCCAAAAACGTGGGTGTGCCTTATGCACGGGACTACATTATACATGGCAAAACAGGTCAGTCAGTCATCAGCCAGTACGCCCAGAGGCCAGCCCTGGCCGGTGTGGCTCCGTCGGCTGGAGTGCCATCCCGTGGGTGGAGGGGTCGCAGGTGTGATTCCCGGCACACACCTCGGTTGCGGGTTTGGTCCACAGCCGAGGTGTGTGCGGGAAGCAGCCGATCAGTGTCTCTCCCCCTCTCCCTTTCGCCCCTTCCCCCTCTCTAAACTCAGTGGGCATGTCCATGATGAGGACAGAAAACAAGTCCAGAGGGCAAATAAATCAGCCTCACATTCTTATTTCAACAATCCTTTAAAATGTGAAAACCACTCCGCGCCCACTGGGATGACTACAATAAACACAACACAATAGTAAGTGTTGCTGAGGATGAGGAGAATTTTGAACCCTCCTGTGCTGCTGATGGGAATGGAAAATTTGGAGAATGGCCTGGCAGTTCCCACGAAGACTGAATTGTTATCGGCGGCTCCACTCCCAGACAGACGCCCGGGAGAAGTGAAAACGCGCCCACGCGGAAACACGTGTGTGGAGGTGCGCAGCAGCGTGACTCGCAGCGGCCAAAAGGTGGGAACCACTGAGTGACCGTCCACAGATGAATGGGTCATGTGTGGTCTGTTCATACAATGGAGTGTTATTCGGCCTTAATAACTTTTTAAAATTTACTGATTTGAGAGAGAGGGAGGGAGGGAGGAAGGGAGAGAGAAACATCGATTTGCTGTTCCACTTACTTATGCATTCATTGGTTGACTCATGTGTGCCCTGCCGGGGACTGAACACACAACCTTGGTGTACCGGGACAATGCTCTAACCAATTACGCTGCCCAGCCGGGGCTTTTCAGCTTTAAAAAGGAAGGAAGTTTTGACACCTACTACGAAACAGATGAACCTTGAGGACATTCCACTCGGTGAGAGCCCAGACACAAAAGGGCAAACACCGTGGGGTCCCAGTCCTAGGAGGCCCCGGAGGAGTCAGAGCCACGGAGATGGAAGGAGGAGGGTAGGTGCTGACAGGGTGTGGCACGACAGCGTGAATATTTAATACCACCAAACTGTGCAGTTAGAGACGGTGACGCTCCCAGACTTTGTCATCGTTCACCACAATGAGAAGGGACACAGGCTGTGAGCCAGCGTGGCCTGTTGGCTGAAGTTCAAGATGGGGCTTCAGCAGCCGCCGGCAGGCGAGAGGCTTGGAGGACCCCACCCCAGGCTTCACCACCAGTGCAGCCACCTTGGGGCCCCCGCACACAGCTCCCTGCCAGGGGCGGGCTCCAGCCGGCCACATACCTGGAAAATGCTGGCTCCATAGGGCGTCCTCCAGGCATTGAGCAGGTTGTCCTTCCCGGTGCTCACGAACCACCGCCCTGGGGGAAGGAGAGCAGGTCAGAGGAGGGAGGGTTGGAGAGAGCCTGGGGCCGTGGGCTGTGGCCTGGCCTCTCCCTTCAGGGCACCGCTGCCCTCCTTCGGACAAGGTCCCTTAGGGAACTGAGGCTCGGTCCTTCTGTGTTTCCAGGTGGTAAAGTCAAGGCCCCACGGCTCCATCTGGTCTTCAAGAACGGGCTGCCCCAAGGAGGGGGCTGGCCAGGTAGAATACACCAGGCCCAGTCCCATCTGAATCTCAGTGAACCACAAATTGTCTCTAGTGCCATGTGTCCCAAGTATTTCATGATTGTTACTTTCTCAGTAACATGTGTCCCATGCAATATTTGAGACATACTTATGCTAAAAATTACCTTTTTTTTTAGTGTAAATATATCCCATGCAATATTTGGGATGTATCTGTACTAACAAATTGGGGGCTTTTTATTGTAAGGATGCCCTGTGCATTTGGGACATGCTTATGCTAACAAATTATTTGTTGTTTATCTAAGATTCTGATTTAACTGTTTTTGTCGTTGCTGTGTAGCACTGTCTTGTTTTGGCAGCCCTCTCTCCGAGAGCTGCAGCCCCACCCCAGTCCCAGACAGACACACCGCAGGAGGCGAATTTCAGGGACAGCACACAGCTCTCATGGAGGTGCAGCTGGTACTTCTCCGGCTTGCGGACGTGCAAGATCTCAACATTACTGCTCTCCATGCCGACGGCCAGCCAGTCCTGGTTGGGGCAGTGGCCCAGGGAAAAAATCTGGGGGTGAAGAGGGAAGAGGTAGGGTCAAAAACCCTTTGGGATGGTGGGAGATGCCCGGAAGACAGGGGCTGGGGGAGGGGAGGGGTCCAACTCTCTCCCTCCGTGGCCCCTGCACAGAGAGGCAGCTGGCCCAGGGCCCGGAAGCAGCAGGCAACTGCATGTCAAATCATTAATATTAATCAGCATTACACGGAACCCCGGGGCCTCACATCCATTATCTGCTCTGAACGCACAACAGCTCTGGGAGGGAGGGGAGGGGTGGGTGGGTGAAGCCGGGCGAGGACAGTGGCTGCCCTTGAGCAGATGGTGGAAAGCAAACCGAGGCCAAGTCTGGCTCAAAGTCAGGCAGCAAGTCCAGCAAGTCCGTGAAGGACCAGCCCTTCTGACTCCCAGCTGGGAACTCTCCCTACGTGCCAACACCTCCTCTCGCTTTGATTGGAAATGACCTGGTAGCCTCCTCATTCTGTGCCTCACCCCACAGGAGGCACAGAGAGGAGTAAGGCCCTGTTCCATCCTAAACCCCGCGAAGTCTTACTGACAGGTGACACATGTATGGAAAGAACTATACGTATATAGCAGAGAGAAGACTGCGAGGTTTCACAGGTCCCCTCCTGGCCATGCAGAAGTGTTCCTGTGTAGAGACAGGTGCCCAGGTAGGAGGGGAGAAACTCACCACGGGATCCCCTGATAGGTACACAACCCATCTGAGTTTCAGAGATAGAGGATGGACAACTATGTCCACTTGCACCCCTGACTTCACTGCCAAGAAAACACTCAAGCAAAAAAGAAGGCAGAACAGAAAGAGTTGGGGAACAGAAGTGTTGGGGGCTTCAAGGAGGGGGCAAATTGGATGGGTTTTGAAGGATGAGTAGGAGTTTACCAATTTGTGGAAGGAAAGGAGAGTCCTGTCAGCCAGAGGAAACAATCAGCAGAGAGAACCAGAGGTGTCACAGGCATGGGGGGTTTGAGACGTGAGAATGGAGACCTTACACGACAGTCCAGGGGGCTTCCGCCCCGCCCCCAGACAGTGGTACGCTGAGTCTGGGTGCAGGGAACCTCAAGCCCTGTCCCTGACTTCGCTCGGCCCTGAGAAGCCCCCTGTTGCTGTCCAGCTCCCTCCCTCACAACATCCCCTCATCAGAAACCCCTGTGTGCCCAGCTCCTCTGTCAGCCTCCACCTTCCCCCACAGATCAGCAGCTGCCCTGCCCCATGGTGAGTCCTGGGGTGGGGGCAGTCAGAAGCTCTCAGCAGGATCAAAAGAAGGCTGGGTGGAGAAACCAGCTACACAAGAAGAAACAAAGGAATGGGGGAGCGGGCTTGGCGAGAGCATCTGAGAAGGTGACCTGAGGGTCTTAGCAGCCCCACAGCATGATATGAATCAGCTCCTTTGTGGTTCCCTGTGTCTCTGGAGAATAGAGGGGAAGGCCTGTGTCTGAAGGACAAGAAAGATGAACACAGATAACAGGTATCTGGTCCTGCCCAGCATCTGGAAGTGGGTGCCTTAGGGGGAGAAGGGAGGCCACGATCCTGAGCTTCTACCCCCCTCCCACCGGACACCAGCAGGCACCTGGGAGCTGAAGTCATGCTGCTGCAGCTGGCGGCCCTCCCGCAGGTCCCAGCAGCGCACGGTGTTGTCCAGGCCCCCTGTCCAGAGCCGAGTGCCATAGTCAGAAATGTCAATACAGCTGGCACCATCCGTGTGGCCCTGGAACTGCCTGGAGGGAGAAGGGCCCAAGCATCCATCCTGGAGTCTGTGCTGCTCCAGCATCCTCCAAGGCCACTCTGCCCCCACAGCACAAAAGAGAAGGAGGCAGGGGCTTGCCCAAGGTCCCAGGGCGCATGCCACCCACCTAACCATGGTCTGGTTCTGCAGGTCCCAGACCACGATGTTGCCGTCACTGCAGCAGGAGAAGCAGACCTTGGCGTCGGGGCTGACAGCCAGGGCGTAGCAGGCGGGGGCTGAAGAGGTCAGCTCGGCCTTGATGCGGGGGGTCGGCGCTGCCAGGTCCCAAATGGACAAGGTGCTGGCCTCACCGCCCACAATAAGGCTCCGGCCATCTGGCAGTAGCTTGCAAGAACGAATATAATTGTCCCGATTCTGGGAGCAGAGAGAAGGGCGTGTGGTTAAACCCCCAACCTTCCCTCTAGGAGCCCACCTGAAGAAGCTGCACCCCACCCCTGGTTAGCATGTAAGTCCTCCAGGTTGGCTTATAAGCCCCACCTATTAGGCTGTAAACCCCAGCCATGGGGCTATAAGCTCCAACCCACTGGCCTCTAAGCTCCTTCTCACAGACTTCAACCTCTGCCCCTGGCTGGTCTGTAAGTTCTCTGCATTGACTAATAAGCCCCACCTGGCTGACCTACAAGCCTCACCCCACTGACCTACAAACCCCACTGACCTACACCCTGGTTTGCCTATAAGCTCCATCCCATTGACTGATAATCCCTGCCCCTGCTTGACCTGTAAGCGCCAAATGTTGGTCTTTGGCTTGCAAGCCCCGCCCCTGTGAGTCTGCCTGCCCTGCCCCACCTCACCAGGCAGTCCAGCTGGGCCACTGGTGTCTTGGCGCCAGGCTGGCCGACATCCCACACCTTCACGCAGCCCTTGCCTCCCGTGTACACGTGCTGCGTGGAGCCACTGATGGTGACTGCGCAGACCACCTCGCCGTGAGCCAGCGTGTGCAGCTGCCGCGCATGCCGTGGGATGCCGGCGCCCACCAGTGCATCCGATGGGAAGGGCACAGGCTGCATCTGCCCGTCCGCAGACACGTGGAAGGAGTAGGCCCTGGACAAGAGGCGGGCATGAGACGTGGGGGGAGGGGCACCCCAGAGGGCATGGGGGCGCTCTGTACCCTCTTCCCAGAAGGCAGCAACGTGCCTCTGCCTGTCTGGTGCCACCCCCCCTTTGCCACCATTTAGGGAAGGGAACCACATGACTAAAGGGGGTGTGGGGCAGTCAGTGTGGCACAAAAGAGGAAAAGGAATCTATGAGGTGGCCCAGTGCATGGAACAAGCACTTAGTACAAGTCTGTCCACAGAGATGCCTTGAGTTCCAGAGAACGCTGTCCAGTAGTGGCTACCAGCCACGTGTGGCAAGTTAAACATTTTAGTTCCTTGGATGCACTGGCCACATTTAAAATGTTCAAAAGCCACAGGTAGCTGATGGCAATGAGACCGCAGAGCAGCCGGTGTAGAATGTCCCCATCACGGATGCCTTGGGCCAGGTCATTCCCTGTGGGGGGCCATCCAGGCATCTGGGTGTTGAGCAGCATCCCTGGCCCCCACCTGCTAGAGGCTGGAGGCCCTCGGTTGTGATAACCAAATATATCACCAGATGTCATCAACTGTCCCGAAGCGGGGGGACAAAACATACCCCTGTTGAGAACCACTAGTCTAAACTTTGCTGGTTGCCTACCTTTCTCTCCAGAGAGAAGGAATAAGAAAGAAGGGAGCAAGTAGGCCTGAGGTAGGCGGGAGCTCCAGGGGTCTTACAGAAGAGACTTTCTGGAAAGGCAGCAGGGGACCCCCAGCCCCACTCCACCGTGGAAGTGCCTCAGAGGAAGCAGGGAGCCCAGCCTGGTACTCACGGCTTTCCCCCAGGGATGGTGGGCAGGGAGGAGGAGATGGACGACCCTCGGAGATGTGGGTGAGACTCAAATGCCATCTGCCAAAATGCCAAAGGGGGTGTCACGGGGCAGGTGACTCAAACCTGCATGTGCCCTCTCCTGTGCTCCCCCCGCCAGCTCCCCCTCCGTTTGCCAGAGGACCCCCAATGTGTTTATTAGCCCCTTCCCAAGAAGACACAGACGCCCTCCCCTCTCCCATGCCACCGATGGGAGAGGCTTTCACAGGAGGGAAGGCCAAGGTCTCTGTCCAGGGAACCCCAGAGCCCTGGAGCTGGGAGGATCCTGACGCATCTTCCAGCCAATGCTCGGTGTAGGAGTCTGAAACTACAGCCCCTGCTTGTTTTTGTGAATGAAGTCGTGCGGGCACGCAGCCACACTCGTTCATTTATGTGTTGTCTGTGGTGGCTTCTGAGCCATATACAGGCAGACTGGAGTAGTTGTGACAGAGACCAAAATATTTACTCTCTGGGCCCTTACAGAAAACATTTGCTGACTCCTTTTCTATGACATCTCTTGCAAGTACCCACCCAGCCTCCAGCCTGCCTCTGAAGGCACCTTGATCCACGCGGGGACGGCTCCTCCTGTCAGCCGTCTGTCCCGCACTGCCTTCTGGGCCGTGCAGGCCCTCCACCTTAGCGTGGGGTCTCGTGCCTCACTCCTTCGACTCCTCCTCATGGAGCGCCACCTCCATCTCTCTCCCCAGGCTAGTCCTTTGCAATCTACCAGGGTTGTCACTGTCCCTTAAAAATTAGGGCTAACAACAGACAGCATCTGCCAGGTGGCTGAACGGGAGCCCCGTGGCTGGGGCTGTCTGTTCCTCTTAATGCTGCATAATCAGTTGCTCTTTCTACAGGCACAGGCGCTGATTGGTATTACACTGTGGAACTACTGAGACCCTCAGACTATCTTCCCACATGCACTCGCCAAGCCAGGACTCCCCCCTTGTCCCAACCCCTTGTTTTCCTTTGTGTAACTGGTTTTTCCTCCCAGCCTCCAGTTCTCGGGCCCTGCTGACACCTCCTGGCATCTACACTGAGGACTCACCATGGGGGAGCGTCCATATACCACAGAGCCGCTGACCTGGGGGGACAGGTGGAGGCTGACGTAGGAGCTGGGCACAGAGAGGTCCCCATTAAGTGCGCTGTGGGAACCCAGGCTGAAAGACGCGGTGAAGGGACTGGACAGGGTCAGGGGGCTCCTCAGGGCTGCGTGAGAAGAGACAAAGGCAGGTCTTCAGATACCTTGGACCCGGACCCTCCCCCCACGGCCTTGGGTACCAGCACCTTGGCCTGTCATCTGGGGCTCCCATGCTCCGACCTAGCACTCAGCATGCTCTGTCAAATCTCCAGACAGTGACGGATGCCGTTTCCTCGGGCTGGTATGCCTCCTCCTTTCCTTCTGCAGTTTCCAAACCCCTACTCATCCCTCAAAATCTAGACCCAATGTCTAACGACGTCTCAGGAATGACCTTCAGCCTCTCCAGTCCACCCTTGGCCTCCAGCTTCTCCTATCTTGGGCCCCTCCTTCTACCCCAGCTGTGAGCACACAGGACCGGGAGTTTGGGGATCTGGTACTCTTCCCACCACCTGGGAGCTCCTTGAGGGCAAGCTCCAGAGCTGATTTCTTTCTGGAACCCCAAAGCCAGCACAGGACTGGCCAGAAGACATAAAAGAAGAGCACTGCCAACCCTATATTATTAACGGGGAACCTGAGGCTCAGAGAGGTTGGGTCCCTTGCCCAAGGTCACACAGCTGATGAGTGTCCAAGGCTGGCCTCAAATCCAAGCCTGACTCTAAATCTTGTCTTTCCAGTGCACTAGGCTGAAGCCCCTGAGTAAGTCACTTCCCCTCCCTGAGCCTCAATTTCCCCACCTGTCAAGCCAAGACATAGAAAACCAAGGCCCAGAGATGGCGTCCAACTCAGTCATGAAAAGGGCAGAGGCAATGCTAGGGCTGGAATGCAAACCTCCTGCCTCGCCCACCCCCTGCCGCTTTCTAGAACTCCTCCAGAGAGAAGACCTGCTCTGGCAGGGACCAGTGGGTGCTCACCAATACTGTCTGTGGAAGGCGTTGGCTTGGCAGTGAGCTGGCGGAGGTGGCTGACCGAGCTGGGCCCCGGGGTGGATGCATCCTGGGGCGGGGAGGAGTCGCAGGACTTGGAGGCAGGGGTGCTGGCCGGAAGATCATTCTGGGGGGAAAAGGCAGTACTGAACACCACCAGGCACCTGGTGCCCTGTGGGCCAAGGATCTGGTCAGAAATGGATGGGAGAAGGGAGTGGTAGCCCTGGTAGACTGGGCTCATGGAAGGTGGCTACACTGGCAGTGTACCTCTCTGCTTTCAGACACCTTTAGACGTGCGCACACCAGGAGAATGGGACCCATAGCTGACCCCCTGGGCACAGGGACACATGGCTATCTGCACACATCAGAACGCCAGGCAGGCATGTGGGCATATGCATGGCACACGTGCATGGCAAAGGGAACCAACATGCACATGTATGGTGAGGACTGTACATGCATATAAGGTGTGTGGTGTGGATACATGGTCAGGAACGCAGGTGTAGACAGAATGGTGCACAGTGGGCCCACGAAAGGGCATACCCTGCAGCGAGTGGGGGACCCCAGAAGGAGGCGACAGGCAAAGTTAGAGGCTGTCGGATCCCCTGGGGACAAAGAATGGGAAACTCTGGGATGAGCTCATGACACTGGAGGCCATGCAGCATTTTCCCAGACGAAGGAACAGAGAACCCAGTACTTTCCTTCCCCACACAGGGAAGGGGATGTCCCCCACAGCCATTCCTCCCCGTAGGGACACTGGAGAAAAGGGGGAGCCAGACCCCCACACAGGAGCATGCTGTACTGTCTTGGCTTTCTGCCATTGCACACTTTGCCTTTTAAGAGACTTCGCATCTTTGTCTTGTGACGGTTGCATCTTAGCTTTCCATCACTAAATGACACACATTGTGACCACCAGACCCACACCCCCACGAGAGGAAGTGGGCGGGGAAAATGTGTGGACAGGGGCTTCTCCCTTAGAAAAGAGCTGCCCCACCCTTCTGATCTGGGGTGGGAGGAGGGCACGGGAGGAACAAAGTGAGCCCCAACCTTGATGGTTGCCACGGCAACCTACTGGGAGAGTAGGCCTAGAAATTGAAGCAATCTCCCAAGTAGGTTCAGGGCAAGGGTCTGGGGGAGACTTGGGGGAGGAAGGGACAAATAGAGCTGAATTAAGAACTCCCCCAGGGGCCCTGGCTGGTGTGGCTCAGTGGATTGAGTGCTGGGCTGCAAACCAAAGAGTCGCTGGTTCGATTCCCAGTCAGGGCACATGCCTGGGTTGCAGGCCAGGACCCTAGTGGGGAACACATGAGAGGCAACCACACACTGATGTTCTCTTATTTCTCCCTCCCTTTGCTTTTCTCTCTCTCTCAAAAAAAAAAAAAGAAAAAAAGAAAAAAGAAAGAAAAGATTTCCCCTAGGGGAATACTCTTAAGTGGTCTCTATACCTGGCATTAAATCTGGGAAGAAAAAAGAAGCTGTTCTAATATCAATCCTGGTTCCTGGTGGGGACAGCATCTCAGGTTGGGGCTGGTGTGTCTTCAATGCTTCTCAAAGGCAGGGCTGAAGTCTGCCTTGGGAATGGCCCATTCTGCAGTTCCAATGCTTATTTTCAGGGGATTTCTTATTTATTGCAAGAGATACTTGACTTCCCCACAAGATGGTGAGTTGCCTTTTAATATTCATTAACAAAGTTTACTTAAGAAATTTTCTTTTAATGTTTATTTAGATGCAACAGATTGAGTCTATTTAGGAAAGATTACCTGAATAGGATTTTAAGACGGTGGCCAAATAATCTGGAAGGGGGTGTTGGGCCACATCAGCCTGGCCAGTTTGTCATCGCATATCTAGTGGGATTGTATCTGTTTCCAGGCCCCCAGGGTGAACAAAGTGAGTCTCAAGACCTCCCTTACTCCTTACCAGGACGAGCTCCTTGGCTCTGGGGAGCGGTGAGCTGAGGCTGGAGGCCAAGGAGGCTGGACTTTCCACAAGGTCCCGACGGGCAGGGACACAGATGGGCGCCTTTCCACACGGGGTGGAAGTTGGGCTGGGGGGCTCTGAAGGCTGGTCCTGGGTTTGAGGAGGTGATGTTGAGTGGGGTAAAGTGGGTGAGAGAAGACAGCCCCTCTCTGGAGTCCTCCAGAACCCCACCCCAACCTCTGGATAGGACATCTGCAACCCACCTTGGGAGGATTATGAAACCTCCTGTGCCTCAGCTTACTCATCTGTGAAATGGGTTTAATGAGGGGGCCTGCTCTCTAAGAATAAGCAGCAATGACTTATAAAGGTTTGGTTTTGTTTCTCCCCATTGGAAAGATGGGGAAGAAGCAGCAGGGGAAGGAGGGGCCACTCCCCCAAAGCCACGTGGTGAGCCAAGGCTTGATGCCATTGCTGCCACTCATCTCCAGTATGTCCTGGCCCTCCGTTTCACCACAATGCTATGGAGGGGTGTTGGCCTGAAGTGTCTGGTGACCCCTGCTTCCCCTGGCCCCAGACATCCCACAGAGGGGTCCAGTAACCCCACTCCCTCTGGGCCCGCCACACCCCAGAAAAGCCACCACTTGCTCTGTGCCCAGACCTAGTTCGCCACCTCTGAGTCATGGAGGTCAGAAGTTGAGGAGGCTGGGCCTCAACTCACCTCATCCACCACCAGGTTGTAATCACTCTTGTCCTCGTCGCTCTCCTGGGGGAACATGGAGGAGAGAGCTCACCCTGGCCGGGCCCCTACCCCTGCACTCCCTTACATCTACTCAGAAAGGGGAGTATGCACCAGCAGGTCCTGAGTTGGACAGGAATTCCGGGGCTACAGCAGCCCATTTGCTTAGTTTGGAAGGGAAGAAGGATTTGCTCAGTGCAAGGGAGGGCTTGGGGGTGGGAGGTGGGGGACAGGCGGGTGGAGAGGGTGGGTCACTCCTGGAAAAGGATGAAGGAGATAGTGCTGAGTGCCCATGAGTTGCTGTGTGGCCCTGAGCGCTTCCTAGCCCTCCCTGAACCTCAGTTTCCTCTTCTGTGTGGTGGAGGAGGGGGTGAGAGTCATTCAAACCTCCTTCTCACCCAACCATGTGCCCACCCACTCCCATCCCCATGGCCCCAGCACAGATCTTATCCCCTCCTTGGTCTCCTGGCCTGCAGCCTTGCCCCTTCCAGGTAGCCTTCCAAGCTCCAGAGAGATGTTCCTAAGACCTATCCCCACATTTGCTCTACATCCTTCTATGGCTCCCCATTGCCCCAGGGGAGAGACACGTGTTGGGCTGCCTTCTGGTGTGGCTGGGAACCAAGGGAAGACCAAAGGCTGCAGCCTGGAGGCCACATCCACCCAGTGGGTGGGTTTCCTTTGACTTCCTTATCCCCGGTTTTCTTCTTTAAAACAACATTAGTTGCTGATATTTATAAAACAAGCTATTATATTTAATAATTTTTTAAAAAAAGATTAAAGGCTTCTCTGAGAAACAGCAACATTGGCCAACAC
This sequence comes from Phyllostomus hastatus, assembly GCF_019186645.2. Lineage (NCBI taxonomy): Eukaryota > Metazoa > Chordata > Mammalia > Chiroptera > Phyllostomidae > Phyllostomus > Phyllostomus hastatus. The sequence goes on along the minus strand of NW_025333640.1, from coordinate 3,250,084 downwards.
TGGGCTCACCAGACAGGTAGGACCAGGTCACAGCTGCCCCTCTAGATGGGAAAAGTGCCCTCCAGCTGGCCACACTCCCAAGCCTCACTTTCAGCACGACCCCTGGGGCACTAGAGTTTGAAAGTACAGGAGCAGCAATCCCTCTGACAATGGGAGAGGAGGTCCCAGACCTCCAGGGAGGGGTCAGGGGCAGCTTCCTGCAGGAGAGAGCAATTTTTTGTGTGTGCCTTGATGGAGAAACGGGTTTCTGAGAGGCAGGGGAAAGGGATTCTAGGGTGAGGGAACAGCTAGAGCAAAAGCCAGGAGGTGGGAAAACAGTGTGTGGTCCAGGCTTAAGTGACTAAAGAATTAAGCCTGGCTCCATAGGGTCTCTTCTGATTGACCAGTGCTCCATGAGCAATGGGGAGTTATGGAAGGCTCTGGAGTGAGAGAGTCATGGACACAGCTAGCTCCAAAGGGTGGGGCTTGGGACTGGTTGAGGCTACATGTGCCCACCCCAGTCCTGTCTTGCCCCTACTCACATAAGGTCCTGACAGATCTTTTTCCTCAGCTTGCTGTTTCCCATTGCCACCTGGGCCACCTGGCTGCTCCTCTTCCACCACACTTTCAGGGGGCGAGGGGGATGCACTCTGCAGAGAGATAGGAGCCAGACAGGAAGAAGGGTCAGGACCTGGGCCCCAGACCGCATCCTGGCCCAGCCAAGCCTGAGTATCCCTACCGCTGTCGTTAGGATCTGTGAATCAAGCAACATGCCTGGAAAATGGGACCTTCTGAATGTCCCCAGACATCGCCCAGTGTCCCTTGGGGGACACTAGTGCAAGTTGACATGAGCTGTAAGTGCAAAATGCATTTGGATCTGGAGTCCTAGTTCAATAAAAATAATGTGAAATATCTTATTCATAATTTTTATGTTGATATCAAGCTGAAACATTTTGGATAAATTACATTAAATAAAATATATGATTGGAATTAATGTCACCTGTTTAACTTTTTTAATGTAGCTACTAGGAAATTTACAATTGCATAGAAGATTGTGGAGATATCGGTACAAGGCTAAACATGATGAAGTTGCAAAGAACCACACACAAACACATACGCAGTGAACGCACATAAAACCGTGAAAGCTGAAGAAGCACAGTGGGTTCTACGAATGTAAATTTCCTAAACTTGATACTGTGTTTTTGTTTTGTAAGAATTTGTCATTGGGGGAAGGTGGGTGAGGAGTACCCTGGACCTTCCTGCACATTTCTCTGCAACCTCCTGTACATCTACAATTATTTCAGAATTACTTTTTAAGAAATTACATATGGGGCTCACATAGTATTTCTGTAGGGTAGTGCTCTTGTAAACAATAATATTAATTGGATAATGGATAAATTAATGAATAGAAGTATGGAAGAATGCTACTAGAGGCATGTGTTCATTTATTCAATTGCAAAATTAGCTCAAGGTTGGAAAATTTAAATAAATAAAACTTAGCCTATGGGCATCTCCTGGCCAACACAGTTTGAAAGTTGGATGTGGCCCCTACTCAGGGGATAAGAACAAACTCAGAACAGCTTTAGCCACACATGAATACAAAGCAAATGTTATGTAAGAGGGCAAGTCCCTGGATGTCCCTCAACTTACCCTGCTTGGGGCTCTCTCCACTGCTGGGTTGGGGGCGAAGGAGCGAGAGAGAAGGAAAAAGAATGAGGGTTTCACTGCCCACGGTGCCAGACATGGTGCACATCCCTCTACAGTTTATAAAGCCCTCTTCCCAGTTCAGAATCTCCCTTTTCCTTCCAATACCCTTCCAAGGAGTGGATTATCCCTTCCCCATACCAAACAGATAAATGCCCAGAGACGGTCAGTAATTTGCCCAAGGACGCACAGCCAGTTGGAAGTCAAGGGGCCCTGCAGCCCCCTTTTCACTCCCTCACACTTATGTGAGTTTGGTGCTCTGAGCAGGGCGGCCTGCCAGTCCTCCCCCACCACACCACACCCCTGGGCCAATGCCACCCTGCACTGCCTACTTACCTCTGGACCCCTCGGCCTCCACACCTGCCCGGTCCTCCTTGGCAGCCGCGGCCAGCTGAGCCTGGGCGGCCAGTGCTCCGGACAGGGCCAGCAGCCCCGTGGCACTGCCACCCACCAGCCCAGATGGGCGAGGGGTGAGGGGCACAGGGGGGGCGTGGTGGGACAGCGGCTGGAGCTGCTGCTGCTAGAGAGGAGCAGGGGTGGGCCAGGGGCAGGTGGGGGGGTCGGGTGCCCTGTAGTACCCTTGGCCCAAGAGGCCGCTGAGAGTGGGGACAGGGTCCACCCAGGCCAGCTGCCCACACAGCACCCCCAGCTTTGGCACCTACTGATACGGGGATCTGGGAGTGGGGTCTCCCCCCGGCAGGGCAGGGGCCAAGAGACTCACCCCAATGAGGCTGTTCAGCTCCCCCACAGTCACCTGCTTGGCACGCTCCATGGCCTGTAGCACCTGCTGTTGATGCTGGGAGGTGGGGGATATGGAAAACGGGGTGCTCAAAAGAACCCCTTCACCCCTTCGGGGGGGCTGGGAGCCCCCATCTGGCCGGGCAATGCCCTGTGGGGCCTGCATTCCTCTCCCACCCTCATCCTTGCTCCGGTACTCGGTACTTCACTTCTACCCATCTCTCCCTTTCCTTTAAATATTATGAAAAAGAAAAAGAAACAAAACACATAAGTGCAGTTAAAACTAATAATTATAAATTGGGGCTTATAAATTGGGATCTCCTCGCGGCACTGCTGACACTGGGGCTGGACCGTTCTCCGTGGGTCCGTCCTGGGCACTGTGGGGTGTTAAGCAGCATCCCGGCCACACCCACTGCGTGCAGGGGCCACCTCTGGTGCGACAACCACAGGTCTGCCCAGACATTGCCCAGTGCTCCCTGGGGGCAGGATCACCCTCAGGAAAGAACCGCTGTATAAATTAGACCCATACACACACCAACCACCCAGGTCAGGAAACACGAACGGGCAGAACCTGGGAGGCCCCGTGTCCCCGCCCGCCTGCCGCAGTGCCCTGCTGCCCTCCCCTCCTCCCTTCCGCACAAGGCTCTCTTGTTTTCCTGTGTGGTGTTCCCACCTACGGCCGCCTTCCCAAACCTGCCTGAATTTGTCCATGTGGAACTATTTTGTCCCAATCCTACGTTCTCTTTTGTGTCTGGCTTCCTTCACTCAACGTTCTGTTGTAAGCCTTATCCACGATGTGGTTGTGCTGTGCTCAGCGTTTGGCGCTGGAGAACTTTCTGTGATGTGATGATTAAAATCCCTCTATCTGCTGTTGGATACAGAGGCTACGGGCCACACGTGGCTACGGAGCACTTGAAATGTGGCCGGTGCAACTCCCACACCCTTCTCTCTGTCTCTGTATGTCTGACTCCCCTAGGGACCTCCTGTGAGTAGAACCACACAGTGCTTGTTCTTCAGTGTCTGCCTTATTTCACGGAGCATCATGTAAGTGCTCACTTTTATTTCAGGTGCTTACTAAGCACCAGCATTGTCCTCATCGCGTTCTGTGTATCAGCTGTTCTACACTTCACAACAGAGGTACAGAGAAGATAAGCAACTTGCCCATGGCCACGGCACACAGCCGAGATTCCGATCCAGGCAGCCTGGCTCTGGGCTTGAGCCCCACTCCTCATCCTCAGCCACCGCCCATCTTGGAAGCCCGTGCCCCAGCCAGTGCCCCAGCCCTTAAGCCACTCAGCAGAACCAGTGCCTGAAGCACACAACCCTTCCCACATCCTTCAGCCTTCTTCCAGCTCCCCTCCCGCCCGCACCAGGCCCACTCACCTCCTGGGTGAGGAACGGGATAATCTGAGCGCAGATGCCACTGAGGCGCTTCACAATCTCGGCCTGGTAGGAAGTAAGTGGGAGGGACCTTGGGTGGGGAGGTCCGCTGGGAGTCCCAGGTTGGAGCCCTGGCTGGACCTGTGTGCCTCTCTGGGTCTCGTCTGCAACCTGGGGCTGCAGCCGGTGCAGCACACGCAGTGGGAGGGTGTTGCGATGTGATACAACAGATACACACTTGGTCTCTGTGCCCAGTTCCTGGCATAGACTCCTGAAACCCTTGGGTTTCTGAGTGAAGGGGGTATCTTTGATTACTTATAATAAGCCCTTTCAACCACACTTGAGTTTATTCAAGGACTGCGGCTTTCAGCCCCATCCCCTGACCTCCAAGGAGGGAGAGGGACTAGGACTGAGTTAGTCACAGATGGCCAATGATCTGATCAATCACGTCTGTGTACTGAAGCCTCTAGGTGGCAGAGACGGAGTAGGTGCTTCCAGGTATCCACGACCACCACGCCTCCAACCACAATGCCTCCAGCCCAGAAGTGCCCCAGGGTCTGCTGTGGAGGTGGCCAAGCTGGACACTCGGTAGTACGGTGGGGAAAGGCAGGGGCCATGGCCCTGATTGAAGGGGTGGGTGATGAGATGACAGTCCTTTTCGAGGTGCTCGTTTGCCTTCTGATGCTGGCTCTCCCCTGGGTCTGAACACACACCTCAGAGGGTGCTGCTCCACTGCCCCAAGCGTCAGGGACCCCAATGCCAGCACAGCCCAGCGAAGCAATGGTGGCCACCAACAGCATCATAGAGGAGGCCCCAGGAGCCGAGGCCCCAGGAGCCAAGGCCCCCAAGACACACAGGTCAGGCTGCACAACCAAAGCCTAGTGCAGGGCTCACAGCAAAGCTGCCACCCCTGGACTCCCCCAGCCCAGGAATCCCTAGGACTGAGGCTGAAATTCTTCAGCAATTAATGCAGGTGGCCAGGGCCTGGCGCCATGACACCACTGGTTCCCTGAAAATGACCTAGTTTGCTGGCTGGGAGCAATAGGCACAACTCACTCACCAAGGACAGCTGCTGGAAGATGGCACCCAGACTCTAGCAGCCTTCACCTCCCTCCCAACTGTGTTTGCTACTGCCACACGTCCACAAGGACTGGTCCCCCTAACCCCCTCTGCCCACCAGGGTCAGAGCCAGGCCCCTTGGGGCTGGACATAGGCAGCCCCTCCTGCTGCCCCTGCTTCTGTGGCACGACCAGATCCAGTACTGGTCCTCCTTCCCTCTGACCGCCACTCTAGGTCTGGCCAGCCTCACCCTGCTCCTCAGTATCCTGGCCTCTGCCACGTGCCACCCATAGTGCTTCTGAAGGCTCTTGGCAGTGTGGCTAGCCGCTCCAGACCTCACTCCCCATGACACGGTGGGAGCTGCTGTCTGTCCAGGCTCTCTTCCCTGGCCTGCCTCTTCTCACTATCCTGGAGCCAACCCTGCACGGAAGAGGCTGAAATTCAGCCTCTCCAGGGCCAGGCGGGGGCCCCTCCCTCTGACCTCCATGGCTCTGAGCCACCTTTGAGGGTGGCTGGCCCTCAGCCCCCACTGACAGTCAGCTCCTCCTCGAAGGTCAGGCAGCTGCTGGCACTCTTGGCCCTGGGCACAGCGAGGCCACGCCCCTGGGACCAGCTTAGTGTGCCTGAGGACCCAGCCACCTCTAGTTCCTAATAGCTCGTTGGGCTGATTTAGGGGCTGAAGAACTGTGGGGGAAGGGCGGGCTGGGAGGGGTAGAGGGGGTTCTCTGTAACATGTGCAGATTAAATAACTGTGAGGTTTAAAAAAACTCTAAAAGATAGGGTACAGAGAGCTTCTGGAGTGGGGGGGTGGTGAGCATGCAGAGGTGCCGGGAGGGTGGTGCCATGGCGAGGCCATGGAAACTCCGAGCCCTGCCCCACAGCTCGCCCTGTGCACCTTTCCATGTAGCTCTTCCTGAGTTATAGCCTTTATAATAAACAGGTAATAGTAAGAAATTTCCTGAGCTCTGTGAGCAATTTTACCAATTATTGGACCCATGGAGGAAGTGGTGGAAACCCCCCAATTTATAGCTAATTGGTCAGAAGTACCAGTGGTCCAGACTTGCAGAGGGGGTGGCCCTGTGGGGCTGAGCCCCAAACCTATGGGGTCTGCACAGACTCCAGGCAGGGAGCATAAAAGTGGGGCTGAATTGCAGGACACCCCACTGGTGCCAGAGTTGGAGAATTGACTGGTGTCCAGAAAACCCACACTTAGCGGTGGAAGTATAGAGTGAGAAGAGAGTGGCCTTACTTGTAGGTTTCATCTGGGACAGGGTTTGGGCTGGGGGTAGCCCATTAAAGCTGAACAGAGGGGCGGCCGTGTGAATGGGGAAGGGGGTGGTGGTGGCACATCCAGGTCTGTGCACGGTCATTCTGTGCTTTGCCTCTGCCTGGCTTTCAGGGGTGCTGTGTGCTGTGTGTGTCAGGGGTACAGGTGTTCCCACCAGGAGGGCAGAACCAGCCTCCCAAAACCTGAGCCCTACCCCATGCCCACCATCCATAAGGAGGTCTATTTATTTCATACACCCATGGGACCACATCATGCTCCAAAAAGACACTTTCCCTCCAGACCAGAACCCACACACACTTCCGGGAAAGCATGCCAGGATAGACACCCCCCAGCACCTTACATTCCTAGCCCACCTACCCAGAAGACCTCACACTAGGCTCCACCCATTGACTCTGATATTCTGATGGAGAGAATCTAAAATTCCATCAACCTCAGAATCTCCATCCTATGAGAAGCCATCAAAGAACCTTGAGGTCAGTCTCAGGATCTCAGAGTCAATCTTGAACAACTGAAGTCAGTTTCAGAACTTGTGGTTCTAACTCAGAACCTTGAAATCACTTTCAGAAGCGTAGGAGAGTCTCAGACCTTCAGAACCCTGGAGCCGGCCTCAGACCCCTCACAACAGCAACAGAGGCTCGGGGTCACCTCAGACCCTGAGGGTCTGCACGCCAGATTCGCCAGGGTGAAAGGGACCTCCAGCACAGTCCATCTGGCCCACCCTGGGACAGAAGTCACCTCCACAGCCTCCCTGACCTGGCTGCTGGCCTCCGGCTATGAACCTTCCTTGACACAGACACCTGGCCCTGGCTCACTGCTCCCCTCTCTGCTGGACAATGACTTTAGCTGCAGCACAAAGTCTCCAGAAGTTCAGAATCAGTCTTCTATCCCAAGGCTAAAATCTGGCCCCCGGGTCCCAGAGATTTCAGGTTAAGACCCCTGTTCCCCAGTCCTGCCTTGCCCCAGACTACCCTAGTGCTGGGTCCCCCTCACAGCCCCCTGACCCCCCTCCCTCCCTACTGAACACCCAACACAGTTACCTGCTTATGCATTTCAACGTTGAGCCCATAGGACATCTCATAGTACTGCAAAGGAAAAGCCAGTTGGAACATCCACTGTGCCGCTGGATGTCCAGCCCTGCTCTGGGCGACTCTGGGTCTTCCAGGAGTCCCCAGGTTGGGTGATCACAGAAGGACACAGATCATCACAGCCCCATAGGACCCCCTAGAGGGAAGCAGGGCCCCTCCACTCTCTCCAGGGAGGTGGGGTAGGTGGTACCCAGAGAGCCTGAGCCCTCAGAGATGCCTGTAAGGACAGGGGGCATCCTTGTCTTATTGTCCTTAAGAGCTGGGAGGATCCTGGGAGAAAGAGCCTAGAATCCCAACCAGCCCACTATATGGATAGGGAGAATGAGGCCCTAAAAGGAGTGAGGACATACCCCAGAACGGCACACTGAGTCCACATTCACACCCAGACCCTCGCTTCCCACTCCTCCCACGCTGGCATGCTGACCCCCTCACCATGACATAATGTCGCTGCATTTCAGTCTTCTCACTGGCCAACTTCTCACATTCCAGCTTGAGGCTGGGAAGGAGACAGGGCATGGGGGCCCCACTCTTTCTGCCTCCCCCAAGGGAGGCCCGCGGACACCCCATCTGGGTCAGTTTCCAAAGTGATGGGTTTGACTCAGCCCTCCCCACTTCCCTACAGCCCGCGCCCCGTCCCAATCCCTCCCCACTCAAACTGCCCCAGCACCAAGTGTCCCCATCCATCCCCCCCGCCCCCCGCCCCGCTTCCACCTGGAAGCCCTCCGCTCAACCCTGGGGGTCCTCCCTTCTCCCCGCACCCAAGAGGCCCTTGTCTGGCCTGGCCCCGCCCCTCGCCCCACTGGCCCTGTCCCTCTCAGCGGGCTCCCAGGTGAGCACGCAGGTGAACTCCCGGTCCCCCCCGGCGGGGCGCCCCGCCCCCCTCACCTGTGGTACTGAGCCTGCAGGAACTGGAATTCCTCTTTGATGCGGTCGCATATCTCCAAGATCGAGAACTTGAAGGGCTGGCCGGACTGAAGTGGGGCCTGGGGGGGACGTCAAGGTCTGAGTTCCCGGGCGCCCGGGACCCCCCACCCCCGCAGTCCGGGACCCTACTCACCGGGTGCCTTCCCTGGGGGTACATCCTGCTGATCCGGGAAGCTCACTTCGCGCCGGAATGTGACAATGTGGGGGTTGGCGGGGGAGAGGCTGGGGGTGGGGGGCAGCCCGGAGAAACAAGCCAGGAGCCGAGGCGGCGTGGGGCGGGGGACCCCGGAGTCCCCCGCGTCCCCCGAGCTAGCGCGAGAGGTCGCGGGGACTGAGAGGGGCGCCGAGGCCCACTCCCCCGGGCAGGGGCGCGGGGCGGCGGTCGCGGAAGGTCGGCGAGCCGCGGCCGGGTGTCTGAGGCGCGGGCGGCGGGCCGGGCTCCGAGCCGCCTCCCTCCGGCGGGGCTCGGCCGGGAGCCGCGGGCAGAGCCGCCTTAAGGTGGCGCCGCCGCCCCCGGGGCCCGCCCACCCGGCCCACCAGCCGCCCACCCAGCGCCCTCCCAACCACGGGCCTTGGTCCCCGGAACCCACCCCCTTCCATTGACCAGTGCCGGGTGGGAAACTGAGCCTCGCGTCCAATCCCACACACGTCGACCTCCCTCTCCCTCCCGGAGAGCACAAGAGAGAAAAAGCAAGGAAACAAATACCTGGTGGCCCAAGGTGGGGAGTCGCTCGGTGGGGAGAGGAGCTGTTTGTGGTCAGAAATGGCCTTTCTGAGGACGTGAGCTAAGACTTAAGGATCAGGAGGAAGCAGCCTTGCCAAGCGCTGGCAGGGAAGCCTCCCCCAGGGGAAAGAGAATAATAACCCATGCAAAGGCCCAGAGGAGGGAAGGAGGTGCTGGGCAGATCCAGGTTCACCCCCGCTCTGGGCTTCGGTATTGTCTGAAAATGGCAGGGTCAGGGGCTATTTTTAAATGAGACGATGCATGAACAACCCTCAGCCTGGCATGGCACACAGTAAGCTCCCAGAAGTGGGAGTTGGTGTTCTGATTGCCACCACCAGCAGACTGGTCTGCCTCCCCTTTCAGGCTATGGGGTCCTAGAATGCAAAGTCCCAGTGAGAATGGAAACTGAATCTCTGCCATCAGACTGAGGTCCCTGAGAGTAAGAGCTCCACTCTCCACCACAGACCTCAGACATCCAGTAAGTGTCCTTCAACATTCGCCTGGGAGGTGGGCAATTCTTATTCCCATCTTTTGTATGAGAAGCCTCGTGGTCATTCATTAAGTCAATCAACAAACATGTAGAGTGCCTACTGTGGACCAGACACTGCTCGAGGCTCTGGGGCTCAGGAGGGAGCAAAACAGAGAAAAACTCTTGCCCCTTGTTAATGTCTACACCTATGTCAGTAGGTGAGTGAGTGAAAGCATACAGAAGTCTTTATTGGACTTGTGAGTGTCACTTTCCAGCCAACAAATTTACTGAGCACCTACTATATGCCAGCCATCCTTTATATACCAGGAATATAAGGGCACCAGGAATATAAGGGTGGATGAAGGAGAACAGATTCTGGCCTTGTCTGAGTTCGTGGGAGAAAAGATCACAGCTTGGTAATTATAGAATTACTTGTGTGCACAAAGGAAAGGTTTAGGGAGCAGTGACAGAAGTAGACAAGAGGGAACCTGTTTATCAGGGGTGTCTGGGAAAGGCCTCTGTAAGGAGGCTAACATTGGAGATGAGACCTGAAGGATAAAGATAGAAAGCCACAGGAGGGGAAGGAGGAGAGATCCAGAGAGTGCGTGTGTGTTGAATGGGGTACTCCATGGTTCCCTACAGCCATCAAAATACAATCCACACAGCCCTGCACAAACTCCTCCTTGTCTTCCCCTACCTGATCCCTTCCCTCTCACCCTCATTCACTCTGCTTCTCCTCTCCTCACTGTTCCTGCAACTCACCAGGCACAGCCCTGCCTCAGGGCCTTTGAACTGACTTCCCTCTCCCTGGACAAGGTTCCCTTGCTTCTCTGTCATTCAAATCTCAGCTCAAATGTCACCTCCTCAGGAAGGCCCCTGGCTGGCCACCCATTTAAGCAGCATTCACCATGTCATTTTCAAATATTGCATCCTATTCTCTCTCTTTCCAGCTCCTAAAAGAGTTTGTTTTGTTTTTGACATGATCGTGTTTCTTCCTGGATTGTTCTAGTCGTTATTTGTCTCCTCCTAGTACTAAGCTGTGTGCGGACAAAGCCTGTCTTGGTCTCTGCAGAGCTGGCACACAGTAAATGCTCAATAAATAAACAGGCATAAGGATGAGAAGAAACAGCTGATATAGCTAAAGGCAGCAATCACTGGCCACACTCCTGCTGGGAAATACTAAGAAAAAGGGAGTTCCAGGATTCCACAGTGCTTCTGGTTCAGGATGGGCCTGGGGGGACGGGGCGGCGGTAGTGAGGTCTGTGAAGTCCCCATTTAAAAACCTTTCCAGGCAGCCTTTCCTCCCCCTGCCTCCATACCCTCCTGACTACTTTCATGAGGATGATTCTAAGCTCTGGTTCCATCCCTGGTCCCTACCCTGAGACCCTGCCACCAACTAGGCATCTCCCCTGGATGCCCCCCAGGCCTATAGAACAAGCATTTTCCCAGACCTGTTGGCTCCACAGTCCACCCTGATCCCCCAAGACACAGAGTATCAGCCTAGCCTCCCCTCCCGCCATCACCTGCCATGCAACCCTGCCCCCCATCCTACAGCCCCCTGCCTGCACCAGCACTTCATCCTCTCCCAGTGGACCTCAGTGCAGCTCCCTGCTGGAGCAGCCTTCCTCTTGTCACCTTCCATTAGAGTCTGGCCCTCCTTCACTTAAGGTCTTCTCGAGGCTTCTTGTTGACCTTGGGACAAATTTCCAGATCTTTGAGCTAGCACCGATGCCCTTCACCTCCTGGCCTGGCACAACTTCTCCTCCCTCCACACTTCAAACACTCCCTCTGCTCCAGCCACCCCAGCCAGATGACCTAATCTGTGTTCTTTCCCTCTGGGCCTTTGCTTCTCTTCCTCGAATTCCCTCAGAACTTTTTCTGCCTGGACAAAATCCATTCCTTCAAGGCCTGGCCCAAAAGGCACCCCCTTCCAGACATCTCCTCCAAAAGGCATCCTCCCCTCCACACACACATTGAACACAGACTGTCTAAAGTTGGTAGATAAGTGGGTAGTTATCCTATAACCACCTCCTCATGATAGAAGATTCTGGGGCCCTAGAAGGGACCTAGCCCCAGGCTTTGCCAGGAGGGCTCTCCAGTGGGTTAGGGAGGAGAGACAGCGCTTAGGACACACTCCAGTGTCCACAGAGCCGATGACAACACAGAGGGGCGGACCCAGGGCCCAAGGAACCCAGAGTTAGAACAAGTCTCTGCCTGGTGGATTCAAGGGGGCTTCCTGGAGGAGGGGACCTTTACCCACAAGTGTTTAGATCTCTCAGCCAGGCACACTCCACAGGAGAGTGTAAATACAGATTTGTGGATTGCCTGAGAAGCCACAAGACCACACACAAGGAGGAGACTTTTTTTTCTTTCTCTAAGCAGTAGCATCCTCAGCCTGGGAACAGTTTTGAAAATTTGGGGAGGCTCAGATGAGAGCAGTCTGTGAGATGGGGGAGGGGGGTTAAGGGGTCTCTAGGCAGCCTGTTACTCCATAACTCTCTGGAATCCAACATTATACCAGAGCAGGAGGCAGGGAAAAGAAAGCCTCACCAGGTGTGAGTTACAGCCTGGGCAGCGTAGCACAACCTTCTCATTTCTCCAGCTAACTTGTCTGCCTTACGACTTCAAGCGCCGCCTCTCTGGGCCTCAGTTTCCTCATCTGCAAAATTTAGGAAGAAGTTGCGAAATGGAGGGAGGGGCTTAACTTCTGATCTCTCTCCTCTCACTGTACAGAAAGTCTCAGCTCCAGTTCCTGCCTGGGTTTTTTTATGATGTGGATGTGCGTTGAGTGCGAGTGCGTGTGCGTGTGCGTATGTGTGTGAGAAAGGAAAAAGCTGAGAAGGAGCGCTGGGACCCCATTTTGCTCAGACCACCTTAAATCAGCCTCACAGCCCAGGCTACTGTGGAAATTCCTTTCTCTGCGGTGGTTGGCTGGGCACACCAGCCAATCCGTCCAAGGCGATCCCACATGGGTCCGTGACGTCACAACGGGCGCTGGCGAATGGGAATCAGGGAACTGGCAGCCAATGGCAGGAGGTACTAAGATTGTCTGGGCCAATCGGGAAGCGGGGAGGCAAAAGTGGGGTGTGAAGAGTGTGGCTCCCTCCGCCCTAGAGAAACTGAGACCCTCGTGGATGCCCAAGCCCAGCCGGGTAGGAGGGGGATCTGGCTCGATTTGTATCTTAAAACGGAGAAGCGAGCTACCCTCTGAGCCTAACGGGTCTCCCTTGATAAACAAGAGCCTTTCATTTAATAACTTGCTTGCAAAATCCCAGCCACCTGAGAGGCTGACTGGGCGCCTTTCGCCCTATTTCACTGGTAGGTAAACTGTGGTAGAGAGGAGTTGAGTCACGCTAGACCTCTCGGGGAAGAGCTGAGACTATCACGGGAGCCTAGAGGTTTCTAGCACCGCTCAGTTTTTGTCTCCAAGTCAGATGGGGGAGGGATGGGCCGATGTATGGGGGGGGGTAGTCTTGCTCGTCCCCGTGCCTCAGTTTACCCGAACATAATCGGAAGGGTAGAAGTGAGCACGACTTCTTGGAAAGACTACGTTCCCCAGAAGCTCCCGCGCGGCGCCCTCCAGAGCTGTCAATCAAAGTAACGTGGGTACCTCTCCGCCCGCGCTCTCCCTCCAGCTTCCTAGCTCCTGCCAGCTCCCGCTCCCTCCCCGCCAGCTCCGGGCCCGGTGCGGTATAATTACAGCCCATTGATCCGACCCGGGCCGGGAAAGCGGCTCCCTCGGGGAGGCCAAGCCTTTGGCTTCCGACATCGCCAACCTCTGCCTACCGCCCTCCCAGAAGAGCTGCTGGGCCACCAGCCAGGCCTGTCCCCTCCTGCAGGCTAGGGCTCTTGGGTGACCTCAGAGCCTCGATTCCCTGCCACGGTTGGCAGTGAGCCCCACACCCCCTGGAAAAATCACACACACGTTTCCTTCCATCCAGGAATATGGGGAGCCCTACTGCCTTGTTCTAGCGCCCACTGCCTCAGTAGGTCTTGTTCTGGGCCTCAGTTTACTCACCTTTTTAGTGAGGTCGTTCAACCAGACTTATTAATGAAGCCAGGGTTTTGTTGTTGGGTTTTTTTGTTGTTGTTGTTTGTTTGTTTGTTTGCTTTTGCTGTCCCACCCGAGAGCAGCCAGGTTCAGGCTATGCTGGGGACTTGAAGGTTCCCAACTTTGGGGAAGTGGTGGGAGGCCCAGCAGAACCCTCTGAGGCCCCCATGGTCAGGGCTGGGGTAAAGGGGGTGGTGGTGTTGGGGGGCTCAACCAGGACTGAGGACCCTCCTTGGGAAGTTGGGAAGGCTTCCTAGACATCAGGTGAGGGTTTTAAACGGGTTCTGCAGAATGCATAGGATTTGTCTCTTAAGTAGTGTATTTGTATCAGCCTAACCCAGCGATTTTCAACCCGTGTGCCACGACTGTTTAAAACATGCAATACCTGACTATTTAGTCAGGGGCACTGTCCTGTTTTCCCTTACATTGTCAAATTAAAAAAAAATGACAACAGCTAACACAACAATAGCTGTCTGGTGTGAAGGAATCAAAATTATACCTATTTTTTGTTGTTAGATTGGCAAAACTATACATTTTTTGTGTGTGCCCCAAAATGTCAGTAATTATTTTACGTGCACCACAAGATGAAAAGGTTGGCACTTGCTGCCCTGACAGAGTGGACAAAGGAAAGATGAGGCAACCTTAAGTCCCTCTTGGGATCGAGGAGCCATGAACTCTTGACCCCTGGCTTTGCTGGGTCCACCTCTGAACCTTCAACTGGCTGTGAAATGGGGGGAGGTGGGTACACCCACGGACTGCAGGCCCTCTGCCTACACTCACCAGGGTTTGTAAAGTCGCCATAGGCTCAGTGGCAAGAAGCACTCCAGCCTCTCCTTGGGCAAGAACTGGGCAACTCAGGGAAGAAAAGAAAGGCAAGGAGCTCAGCATGGACTTTGGCTGGAGGAAATGAGGTTGATAATAGAATCTTCAAATAAGTCAAGGCCTATAAAGTACTCAACGTAATTCACAGTAAATGCTCAGTGAAGGGCAGCCATGTGCACTCCCAGTAGGCCCTGGAGGGCCCTTCTCCCCCACCCTGACCTCACACCCCACAGCTGGGGTAGGCAGTCATTCTCCATTCCTCCCACATCTTTGATCAACCATTAAAATGCGAATCAGATGCCATCCTCCCCTCTGCTTAAGAACCTTCCATAGCTCCTCATCACTCAGAATAAAATACAAACTGCCCACCTTTGTCTAGGTGATCTGACCCTGTCTCCTCCCTGCTCTTACGTCCTCCCCCTCTCTCCTTCACTCAGTCACCTCTAGCTACCCGGACCTCCTCCCTGATCTTTCAACATACACCAGGTCCCACCTCGGGGCCTTTGCATGTGCCATTGTTGCCTTTGCCTGGGCCATGGTTGTTCTTCCCTGCAGTCTTGGATCAAACACCACATCCTAAAAGCGGGCTGGGGGACTGGGATGGAAAGAGACTGCTTTGGGAAAGGGGTGCACTGTGTCATGTGCAGATAATGATTTGTTGAGTTGTACGCTTGAAACCTGTATGGTTTTGTAAACCAATGTCAAATAAAAAACACCACGTCTGAAAAACACATCTGAGCGAGGCCTGGCCTAGCAGCCTGGCTACAGTAGCCCCTACCTCTCTGCCTGGGCAGCTTCTCATTTCCTTTCCTTTAGCAGTCTCCTGACTTTCTGAACACTTGCTACGCATTTGCTTGTATTTGCTTGCATTTGCTCATGTGTTTATGGTCTGCCCAGGCCCAGCACAGTCAGTGCCTGCCCCGTGTGTTTGTGGGGAGAATAAAAGGCAAACCTAGAGAGAGGCAGAACCTCACTTAGGTCACCCAACATGTGGAACAGGGCCCAGGGTCCCTGAAAACCTGCCCAGTGCCAACCCAGCCCTACAGGTGTCCTCTGCAATCTGAGGTCACACTATCCTGATGGCCTGGGTTCAAATCCCACTTTGGCTGCTGTGTCACTGTGATTATGTAAAATGGAGGTCATGATCAAAACTTCAACCCATTGTTATAGGGTCAAATAGCTAGGTAGATGAACCAGGTTTAGCTATTACTGGGGGCGGGGGGGGGGGGTGCACAGGGCTGGAGCTGGTACCATTCATGTTTTTAAAGCCCTGGAAGCATCCTGGTCATTACCTCTACCCCACACCACCCATGACCCCTCCATCCCAAGTCTGGGCCTCACCCTCTGCACCCTTTGCCCTGGCATCCTCCTGGCCCAAGCCCCCTGTAGGCACTGCAGAGGTGGAAGAAACCATGGGCCCCAATGTGAATCACTCCTCTGGCTTCTAGTCTGTGCTCAGACCTTGCACCCTCTCTGGGCCTCAGTTTGTTCATTTGGAGAAACAGTCTAGCCCTTGATAATGGTACCTGCTGCTGTTATTCTTGAGCCAGCATCTTTGTTCACTTGACCTTGTGTGTGATTGCTTGGCCTTGAAAAGTAGGGGCTGAGGCTCTGCAACAGAATACTCAATCCTGCCTCCAAGCTTTTGCTGTAGTGGTTCCCTCTGCACCACACCCCCTCCCCCTCCTCAGCCGTCTCCCTGTGCAAGGCAAGCTGCTCCTGTCACCCAGGTCTCAGCTCAAATGTCACCTCCTCAGAGGGGCTTCCCATTTCCTGTCCTTCTCTCTGGCCCTGCTGGATTATTCTTCCTGGCACTTGACTGTGCTCTGAAATTATTTTATTTACTAGTTTGTTGTCTGTCTTCCTCACCACCCAGTGGGTTCACGAAGGTGGAGAGGGCCTAAGTCAGCGTCTCTGGGCACCCAGCTCAGTGTCTCATCCCCGGCAGGCATGCATCCAGTACATTCCGGTTGCTGGTTGGTCTGGCTTGGTGTGTGGGGCAAAGGCCCAGGGATGCCTAGGGACCTGTTCAAGTCACACGGCCCCACTCTGGGGGTGGGCACTCTGCGGCTGCAGTTCAGGGACCCCAGGGCTACCCCTCCCGCGTCCCACGTCCGTCCAGCGGGGCAACATGCCAGATTGTCGGCCCCTTCCTCCCCTGAAGCCGCTGCTGCCCAGGGAACCCGCCATTACCCACGCAGTCCGAACCAGCGTGTAACCCAACAGGCCCGGGCAGGTTCAGCAGGCGGCCAGGAACGTGGGCTCTGTCCTGGGATCCCAGAGGCGGAGAGGGGAGGGGTACAGGGAGAGTGGGGGAGAGGAGGAGGAAATGGAGTGGACAAAGCTCTAGGAGGCTGAGTGCAGAGCGGAGGGTCAAGGGCGGGGGAGGGGCAAGCTTCCAGGCCTGGCAGGCGCCCAGCAACCAGGCCCACAGGCCCGGGTGGCTGGGAGAGGCTGGTAGTGGGAAGCGGCAGCGGCGGGGGAGGGGGGGACCCGCTTGGTCGGATGAGAGGCGGGGAAGGCAGGGAGGCGGGCATAGAGCAGGGACACACGGGGAGAGTAGAAAGGGAAAGATATAGAAAGACCTTGAAGGACAGAGGGAGAAATAGATCAGACAGAGAGAGAGAGAGAGAACACGGCACACCTAGAGAGGCCGAGACTCAGACTCCCAGAAGCAGGAGGGTGGAGATATAGATCAAGGTGGAGACCCAGGAGAGACCCTCAGAAGGGTGTCCTTGGCAGTGAGCAGGGTGTCGGGGTGCTGCACGCAGCTCCAAATGTCAGCAAACATCTAAATACCCCAAGGGCCTCTTCCTGAGCCCCTACATCTGTCTCCACTCCAGCCTGGCTCGAGTCCCCAGATCTTGCTCATTGCACCTCCGGGTGTGGCCCTTCCCTGTTCAAACACCTCAGGTGGCTCACAGAAGCCCTAGCCCCCCTCCTTCCCATCCAGGCAGGCAGGGTCCTGCAGGGCAGGCCCAGACCCCCTCGTGGCACTGGCTCTGCTGCCATTCCCTCACTTTCTCCCGCAGTCTTCACTGAACACCTACTGTGTGCCCTGGAGGATTCTCAGCTAAGCCCTGGGAATTCAGGAGTGACCAGAAGGGACAAACCTAGTCGAATAAGGAATGCATATCAGAGCAGGGACATTGGAGAACAAGGGAATCTTTGTTGACTTAAGTTGTCCGCGGCAGTCAGTGCTGTGCAGATAAAACAACAAGAGAGGGGGTGGCGATGGCAGGGAGTATGGTGGCTCTGGGGACAGTGTGTTCCAGGCAGAGGGGAAGGCTCTGAGGGGGTGGGGGTGGGGTGCACACAGCTCTGCCCACCTGCACTGGGTCCAGAAGCTTCTCTTTCTCTTAAACAAAAGGGCTGAGGTCCTGGACCCCACAGCTTGGACCTTCCTGAACCAGAAGGCAGATTCCACAGCCTGTGCCCTTGGGCGAGTCACTCTGAGTTTGAAGCCTCAGTTTCCTCATCTGTGCCACAGTCCTTCCTTTGTGGGTATTTTCAAGAATCAATGGAGAGAAGCAGCGAGGCCCTCAGCCAAGGCAGGGGCACAGCAGGTGTTTGGCGGTCACAGCTGTTTATTGTTTGTTGTCCCCAATGACTTGCTGTCCCTTCCTGATTATTTTTGGTTGCTCAGAATGGGACCACGAGTTCTGCCAGTCAAGGGCAGGGGACTAGGCTGTGGCCTGCCTCGTTTTGTCACTTGGACGATTTCCTGCGCTTCCTGGGGCTTCAGTGTCCCCCTCTGCACAATGGGGGGAGAGGGAGATGTTGCGGATGACTCCGAGTTCACGGCAGCGGCGCTTCTTTCTTTCTCCTCCAAGCCAGGAACACCCAGATGACTCCGGGAGGAGGGAGGCCATGTAAATTTTTCAGACAGCAGATGTACCTGGTTGGCCTGGAATGTGAATCTTTAATGTGTCACATCCTAGTTATAGTTCATATTCTGAGGGTGTTTTTCTCTCAGGCTGGGGAATTCAGCCGTTCTCCCAACCTCTGCTGAGCTCCGGAGGCCACACCGGGAGGGGTAGGTGGGCCTGGCTCTAGGGGCTAGGGTGTTCACAGTTCCCTCCCCAAGTGCAGGAGCGGTGTGTGGGAACAGGGTCTGCATCAGTGTCAGGTCACTGGGACCTGTGGGATTCTCCAACGCTAAGGACATTAGAACCATTGTATCCCCGGGGAAATCGGGGTAAGAGAGAGAGCGAGCTGGGGACTCCCACACCCTGGATGTACTCAGGTTCCCTGCTGGAAACACCCTCGGAAAGGGGGAGGAGGCTGGGAGAGAGGAGGGGTCGGATGAGGCGAGAGGCCTCCCAGAGGGATTCACGGGGGGGGGGCAGGCCCTGAAAGAGGGGCGCCGGGTAGACAGAGAGGGATGGGCTCACCCTAGTCCCCACTGCTCTCCTCCCCTCAAGTCCAGTGCCCAGGGAGCTGGGAGCGTCGCTCCCTCTCCTTCCTGCTCCCTGGGCTCCCTCCCCGAGTTCCACCGCCCCTCCCCCTCCCCTCTTTTCCTCTTCCCCCTCTCCAGCCCCTCCATCCCCTCTCTTCTTTCCTCCCCCTTCTCTACCCCCTTTTTACCGTCACCCCCCTCCTTCCCTCCATTCTCTTCCCCTCCCCCTCCCCTTCTCTCCCTCTTTTCCTCCCTCTTCCCTGCTTAACGCCCCCTCCACTCTCTCCCCCTCCCCCTCTCCTCCTCCTCCGGCCCCTAACCCCCCTCCTCCCTTCCTACTGCTCCCTCCTCCCCTTTCTCCCGCCTCATTAGGCGCGGCCGCGGCGCGGGGCCCATTAGCGGATCAATTAGCCGAGGTCGCCGGCGGCGCGTCGTTAAGCGCGGGAGACCGCGGCTCCGGGGAAGCTCCGGTGATGGCACCTCCGCTCGCCCGGCTTCCCGGCCGAGATCCCGCGCCCACCACCTCCAGCCCCCGCGGTCTCCGGGACCCTTTCCAACTCCCAGGGGACCCGCTCCGCTGGTGGAATGGCGGCGATGGAGGGCTCGGAGGCCCAGAGGGAGACCCCAGGTCACAGACGTGTCTTTGGCTGAGCAGGATCCCCACACCTCCCTTAGAAAAGACCCTTGGGTGGGGGCTGTCAGGTTTGTGACCCCCGCCCCCCCAATGCCCTTCATCAGCCAGCAACATCAGTGGTGATAATAATATTAACTGACAGCTAGTGAACCTTTGCAAGCTTTCTGCTAATTCTCCCAACAGTTTCCCAGAAACTGCGATCAGACAAGTGACTTCATGCCTCAAATCACTACTTAGGGTAGGAGTCGGGCACAAACCCAGGTCTGTCCTCAATGCATTTACTAACATGTATTGAGTTGCTTCTATGTGCAAATTTCAAAAATAAAAAAATATGCAACTGACAGCCCCCATCCCTTTTCTGCTTTGTTCTCTATCAACAAGCCTCCTGATACATTCTGTATTTCCCTTATTTGTTTATTCCACCCGGGAGGGCAGGGATTCGTATTTTGTTCCCCACTGGGTCTCTGGAGCTCCTAGTTAGGTCTCTGAATGAATGAGTTGACTGTGCCAGGCTCTGCTCTAAGCACTTTCCAAGCTGCGGGGGGGGGGGGCTGTCGCTCCCCTGCTTTGGGGGAGGGTCAGGAGGAGGCCTTCAGAGAAGTAACTTCTGGAGTTTTGGAGGATTAGAAACCTAGGGAGGGGAAACAAAGAGAACCTTTTTTCCAGGCAGAGGGAACAGCATGTGCAGAGGCCTCCAGACAAAGGAACAGCAAGATGTTCCAACCCGGCTGCAGCCTGCTGAGGAGGCCCAGTTGCAGAATCTGTGGGCCTCGGTGAAGAATTTATAATGTATTTTGAGGGCTATGGAGGATAAAGATAATATATTTTTTAAAAAACAACTTTTTAAACTTGCGAAATGCAACACACAAAAGAGCACACATTGTAAGTGAACAACTTGATGAATTCGCTCAAAGTGAACACACTCTGGTATCAGCCCTCAGGGCAGGAAAACAAACGTGGCCAGCTCCCCAGAAACCCCCTTCACTCTTACCCCCTGCCAAGGGTGATCAAATGAGGTCACTTGGGCCTGGCTTTGTTCTTTACATAGATGGAATTACATAGTATCTACTCTTTTGTCCAGCATCAAGTGTGACAGCTGCATGGTGTTGAATACAGTAGTGATAGCTACTTTTTCATGAAAAAGGTAGCAGGAACACCTTTTTCATGGCCATGCAATATTCCACAACAAAACTATGTCACAGCTTATGTATCCTGTGCTTACTGGACAACCAGTAGTTTCCAGTTTGGGGCAATGATGACTAACTACAGGGCTGTGAACAAGTGTCTGTCTTTGGGGGCAGATTCAAGTGGCACGTCTGCTGGGGGCTGCATCTAGCTCCAGAGACAGTACTCCTGGGTGCCAAAGAGGAATGCAGATGTAACAATTCGTACTCCCCAAGTGGGGTGAGTGAGGGTTTTCAACAAAAGGATAAGTATTAAGCAGTGAGTTACCCCATTACACTGGCATTTTTAGGGGAGCTTTGGCTGCAATGGAGAGACATGGGACCCGGCAGGAGGCTGGTGTGACCACCCAGGGTCCTCTCTCCTTTTGGTATCCTTTCTTTCCCTAGGAACAGGAGACATTTACCCTGAGGGCAGTGGGCCATCACCACCCTTCCCCCCACTCCCAAGGGAACCCACTGAATTCGGGAGGCAGACGAGAATTTCCTGCACTTAAAAAGTCCCCTGGGTGCTTTTTAATCCAGCTCCCTGAGGGTGGGATTTCCATGTTGTGCAGCCCTTGCAAAGTTGGGATGGCTGCCCACCCTACCCCTAATCCCATGCCCACCCAGGCCCATATCAGGAAACCTTTCATTTTAGCTCTCCTTCAGGGTTGAGGTTCAGTGGGGGGTTTGCGTTCTCTGATCTGGAAAGAGGGTCTGTGTATGTGTACACGGTGGGGGCCGATTATTCAGTCTCAAAGAGTTTCACTTATGGGGGAGCCTTCTGGCCTGTTGCTCAGAAACCCGCTCTCCCACACCTCCAGCGCCTGGGCTGGCTGTGTGACCTACAGCTTCCAGCTGACCCTCTCTGGTCTGTGCATCAAGTACGGGAGACGGACTACACTTGCAAGATGGACTCACCTAGGACTCTCAATATTCAGTCCTGTAACAGAGGAGGGAGCCCAGACATGAAAGAAGTCCCCTCCTCCCAGGGAAGGGGGAACCACAGGCAGCTGCAACACAGAGGAAAGAACACAGCAACCAACCTTCTCACATCTTTATTTGAAAGGCACAGCTAAGCCCACCCTCGATACAGCATTTTCACTTCTCTGCAGAGTTCAAACGACTGAACACAACAAAAGCTGACAGTCTAAAAGGCTATATACAGACACAGGTGTGGGTGTTGCTTTTTTTTAAAACATTTTTCTGTCCTTTTTTTTAATCCCCTTAAAAGACAAGCTAGTATACTGGAAGAAAAAAAATAAAATAAAAAAACAAGACAACTTGAGTACCCTCATCTTTATTTGGGAAAGGGAGAAGGGGAATCTTGGGTTGCCCACCCCACCCTGCTCATCCTGGCTGGGAGAGTCTCGAGGACCAGGTGGGCACGAGCGTCTGGAACTAGCAGAGGTGAATGGATGGGAGGTGGAGGGAGAGAAAGGGGTGCCCAGGGCAGGAAGGGGCAACTAGCATTGTGTTTGCATGCAGTGCCAGGGTGGGAAGCTGGGGTGTGCCCCGAGGGCCCAGCGGGCAGACTGTCAGTCACACGTGTGCAGAATGGGGAAGTGCAGGGGGTGTTAGACTTCTCGAGGTTTTGCTCCCTTCTGACCTGGCCTCCCATTTTCGTCCCCAGGCCTCAGCTGGCCTTATCTGTGGTGCAAGCAGGTATTCACCTGTTCAGGCTGCAGGGGGGAGGAGGAAGGAGACGGGGGAGCCAGAGCAAAGCTAGGGGGTGGCACACAAGCAGGGCCAGGGCCCCAGCAGCTACCATAAATACTACCAGGAGTTGAGCCAATCCAGAGCTGCACTGTCTTGCGGTGAACATTCCTCTTTCTGTGTGTCTTGTCTCCTCTTTGTCCCCCCACCCTCCCCATCCTGGCCCCCTGCTAATCTGACTTCTCGCCGTCATCCTCCTGGTGGGTGTCACCGTCGTGTCCATTCTTGTCTTCCTTAGAGAGGTGGGCCTGGGAGCCCAGTGCGGACAGTGAAAGGAGGCCGGTGCCTGCGCTGACCGCCGGCAGTGAAGGTGGCTGCAGCCCCACGGGCAGTGGGGTCAGGGGCAGGGCCAGAGCCTGCAGCTGGGACAGCTGGTGGGCTTGGAGCTGCTGCTGCAGGGCAGAGGCAGGGGGGTGTTAGCTACTTCCAGTCCACTTGCCGCCTGCCACTCTTCTGACCCCCTATCCCCCACCAACCAGGCCCCAGACTTACTCGAATGATGGAGTTCAGCTCTGGAGCGGTGACCTGCTTAGCTCTCTCGATGGCTCCCAAGACTTGCTGCTGATGCTGGAAGGAGAGGCCAGAGGGGGCTTGTGTCAGAACCCAGGAGAAGCCCCACGTGGCCTTAGTGCTATCCCCCACCCCCCACAGCTCTCCATCATACCAGAAAAGTCCCCTCTCCCGCTACTTCCTTGCACCAAGTCTTTTCATCTGGGGAATGGGGACAAAGGGAGATGCATAGAAGACCCAAAGGGGTTGGGGACAGATACTTAGAAAAAGGCCTTTGGGGGAGTCGGAGAGAAACTTTGGATTATGTGCTATCTGACACCACGTGCAAAGAAAAGCGCAGCGCACGACCGGGCCCAGTGTGCAGCGAAGCCCTGTTCTTCCAACAGCTCAGAGACTGCGCTGTGAGACCTGCTAATGTGCGCTCCTGTCCTTGCACAGCTGGGGACAGCCAGTGAATTCTGGCAGGGCTGGGGTATGACTCTAGGTTCAGGGAGTACCTCCCACCCTTTCCCACCCCCTCGCCCCAAACCAGTGTCTCCTCTTTGCCATATTCCTTTGTGTCTTGGCTGCTGGGAAGCCCCCAAGGCCTCCAGGACCCTTTTCTCTGGGCCTTACGGTGCCCTTCTGGAACGGTCCCTAGGCATGTGCACCCCTCAGAGGTCCCCGATATATGGGTACAGATAAAAGGGAAAATGATGAATTATCAACAGGAAACCTGGCAGAGAGCAGGAGCTTGACCTTACAGTCTGGCGGGACACAGGTGTGGGGTCTGCGTGGACCAGGTCTTATGCCGGAAGTTTGAGGAAGGGCTGGGTGCCTGGTTCCCCGGGGGAGTGCACGTGAGCCTCCCCCAAGTACATACTTGTGTGTGTGTGTTTACATCCGCTGCAGCTGCATCTCCTATGTAACTATGTCATGTCCACATTTGGAACTGGGCATGTGTGCACATCTCTGTATGTTTGCACAGATGTGTACATGGTGTGCGCCTATGTATGTGTGGGCACCATGTGTATCTGTGTTGCATCTATGTTTATCCACGTGTTTGTCTTCCTATGTGTACAGGGTGCCTTCCCCACACATGCCCCTTGTCCCTGGCCCTAAGCAGCCCACAGGGCCTCACAGGTAAAATCTCAGGAGAGTGAAAGATGAAAGCAAAACAAGGGAAAAAATTCTTGGTGCAGCCTTTGGCATAGCTGACATTTTTACAGTGAAATGACTCACTCAGGCTAAGAATTCCACAGCAGGGTGAGGCCCCTCCTTCTACAGCCCTGCACCCCTGGGGGCTCTCCAGCCTGGGGATTTTTTTGCACAGGCTGTCTAGTAGCTAGGAGGTCCAAAAAGGGGAGGCGTGTGCCCTGGGGCAGCTCACTGCTGCCCTAGGTGACTTCAGTGGGGAGGGCCCCAGCAAGTCATGGTCCATCTTCCTCCTCCTTCTCTTCCCTGAAGCCCCAGGGGCACCACTCACCTCTTGGGAAAGGTAGGGGAGGACCTGGGCACAGATCCCATTCAGCCTCTTGACAATTTCGGCCTAGAACAAACACACAGACTCTTTAGTCCCCAGTCCCCTTGTGTGGGTGCAGGCACAGACCAGCCCAAGAGGCCCGGGGTTCTGCCTAAGAGGGATGAGCTCAGACAGGGTGGCATTGACACTTGGGGTCCACCAGTGTCCGTTCAGTGGCAAAGGTGGGATCTGAGGCTGGTGCTCTGCCCTGCAGCTAACAGTGCAGGCACAAGCCGGAATCCAGACTGGGCCACTCCGGGTCTGCGTGGTCGTGAGCAGATGACCCCCAGGGCCTGGTAGGTAGTGAGCACTCCGTGGGAGAGAGGGAAGGAGAGGGTAGGGCAGTGGCATCATTGTTCTGTGACATCCCTGATAGTGACCTCCTCAGGGCAAAGGTGGCTAAAGCAAGGCTGGAGAGCGAGGGGTAATCGGAGGGTTACTTGGAGAGTTACAGGGAGCGTAGGTATAGATATCACCTTCTTGCCATTGTCACAAAGGAGAGACAACAGGGTGGGGGTGGTATTTTGAGGAAAGGCCTCTGCCCCTCCTCCTCAGGCAGAACCACCTCTCAGGGAGGCCTAGGAAAGCAGGGGGGCGCTTGGGATGGAACAGGATCACAAAGGCAGAACTTGGTGTTCAGCCAAGGGGCGGGCTCCTACCTGCCTGGGGGTGCCATGGAGAGAGCGAGAGGGCGTACCTGCTTGTGCATCTCAATGTTCAAGCCATAGGACATCTCGTAGTACTGCGTGAGGGGAGACAGAAAAAGAAATGGGGGCAGGTGAAGGATGGGTGGGCTCAAGAGACAAAGAGATGGGAGTGACAGAGAGAGACAAAGGGGGAGGGAGAGAAGAGGAAAAAGCAAGACAGAGACATGGAGCAGGAAGTGATGGAGAGGGGTGAGCAGGAGGAGACAGGAGGGGGAAGACACCCACACCGGAACAGCCCAGGTGCCTGGTGGGGCTGCTTAGAGCTGGGGGAGCTCTAGGGCCTTGGCCCCAGCTTGGCGCCCAGGTTTCTGGGTGAGTATCCAGCCCCACCTCCCCCAACACACACACACACATTCCAGGGCTCCTAATCTTTTATCTTTATGTGTCTTGTCTGCGGGTGGCCCCAGACTGCAGGGAAGTTTGCCTTCCTGGGTATAAATAATGGAAGATAAACAAAGCCTGCTGGGTTTGGCTCTGGAGCCAGCAGCCCCCCTCCCCGAGGCCCAGATCTAACCCTGGCCCCTCCCGTTCTAAACCTTCTCAGGGCTTCCGTTACCGGCCACCTCTGGACAGCCAAGTCGCTCCTATACCTTTGCTGGGTCATTTTTCTCTCCCCACCTCCATCCCCCCACCACGCTCCTACTCATTCTTCAAGACCCCAGGGGCAATGCCCAATTCTCGGAGCAGCCTTCCTCAGGCTCCCCTCTGGAATCCCCCAGTCCCTCCTGGGTCCTTCTCTGCCCAGCCCCCTCCCTCTGGGACTGGGAGCTTCAGTCTGGTTCTGCCTCCCCCACAGCCTGGGAGAGCAGGGCTAGGGACTGGGCCAAGGCAAGAATTTTTGATGCAGAAATTGCCACCTGGTGGGTATGAAACAGCAAGTGATTCTGGCAGTGTGGATGGGCAGGGTCTCAAATGTCAGTCCGAAGAATGCCTTGTTACCCCTCCCTCCCACCAACCTCAAAGGTGTCAGCCTCCCGGAAGGTGGTGTGTATGTGTGGGCGCGCGCGCGCGCGTGTGGAAAGTCTAGGAGTCCTCTTCCCAAAGCTTGGGAGAGGAGGGGTTAAGCACTAGGATGCCTGGATCTTGGGGGCGGGGATCCGGCTGCTCCCCCACGTCAGTTCCTGGCTTCCACAGCCACTGCCTCTTCTGCTGGCTGCCAAGGACAACCAGGGGACCTGGCAGGCCCAGACTGCAACCCGGTGGTTTGGCACCTCCACCACCGCCTGGGCCAGCAGCCAGGCCAGCAAGGTGGACCCTGAATCCCCACACTTCCCAGAGGAGGCGGCTCGGGTTTGGGCAGGAGCTGCTGGTGGTGGAGGAGAGGCTGGGGCCCCCACATTCCCGCCCACTCGCCTCGGCTTGCTCACCATCACATAATGACGCTGCATCTCCGACTTCTCGCTGGCCAGTTTGTCACATTCGAGCTTCAGGCTGAAGAAGAACATGGGAAGAGGGGGTGGGGGCTGGGCTGAGCCCCAAACTTTGACAGGGGACAAACACTCTGTGAGGATGGGGCTGGGGGTAGCCTCAAGTACCCTAACTGTAAAATGGGCATTAGGAAATCAGCTTTACAGATCCAGTGGTGGAGAAAACAATGATAATAATAAAAAATAACAAGTCAGAGCAAACGCTGTGACTCTAGGTCAGCCAGAGTCAAACAACCTTTTACCCATCCCCAAACCTGAAGGAGATCAGGAGGTCAGTACCGTGAACATCACTCATCGTACAGATGATGCAGTAGATGCCCAGAGAGCTTGAGTAACTGGCTCAAGGTCACACAGCCAGGAAGTTGGCTTCAGAGCCACACTCTCAACCACTGGGAAAAACTCTCCAACAAGGGGCAGGGACAAATAGAAACTGTGAAGGAGCCCAGGAGAGGGCCAGGGGCTGGCTGGCAGTGCTCTGGGTTGAACTCATCAAGAAATCTCCAATAGGACCCAGCCACTCTTAGGGGCCTTGATTTTACTAGGGGTTAAAGTTCCACTGTTGGTTAATAAGAAATGGTGACATCCCTGGCCTCTCTCAGGCTTCCCAGCAAGGAGGAGCTGTGGGCATTTCTCAAAGCCCCTCTATTAGGGCGTCAGGTAGAGAGATTGATGTAAAGTTAATCTTGCTAGACTGGGTTCAAAGTTCAGCCCCACAACTTGGATGCTGTGTGACTCTGGGCGGACCCTTCTACCTCTCTGGGCCTCAGTCTCTGTACCTCTTGAAGTATCAACTTCCCTGGGTGGGGTGATGAGGATGAAATGGATTAAGACTAGAAATGTTCTTAGAACAATGCCTGGCACCGAGTAAGCATCCACTGAATACTTGTTGATCTCCATCACCCCAGGAACCTGGTGTGTCACTCTGCCAGACTGACCGTAACTGTCCACCCCAGTCCAGAGACCAGCCACAGCTGGGGTTGTTGTGGCCCCTTTGTTTTCTCCAATTTTTAAAAAGTGATCATTTGTTGCCAACATTTAAAAACAAGCAGACAATTTCATCCCAAATTCTGGGTTTCTGGCCCCTCGTGAGGGCCTAGCAGGTCCGAGAGCCAACATGGTAGGATCCCTCACAAACAGTGTGAAGGCCAGGCCTAGGGAATGGTGTCCCCAAAGCTCAGGGAGGGGTCTGGCTTATGGAAGGACACGTGGCACCATGGCAGCACTGTGACCCCCGGGTCTCAGAGACTGGCAGTCCTGGTGCTCACTGTGAGGTGGGCATGGACCAGAGGGGTGGCGGGAGGACCCCCTGCAGGGGCTCAGAAAGGCCAGACCTGCCGGGCAAAGACCCTGAAACGTCTGTGCCATGGGACCAAGACAAAGCTCCTGGGCGTGTGCCCTTCTGCCCTTCGACCAGCACTGTCTCAGTGTCCTCATCTTTGAAGTCGGCACAGTAATAGAACAGCAAGGAAGATTAAACACAAGGATGTGTATTCAGTAGTTAACACTTGGGGAGCATGGGAAGTACCCCAAGAGGGTGGATGTTAAAAAAAAAAGAAAGAAATATATGTATCACCACTCCCCACTTCTTTTCGGAGAAAACCCAGGATCCTTTCTCGAGGGTAAATCGAAGTCCAGAGGGGGCCCAAGACCTCGCTGAAATCAGTGGCTGGGGACCCCTTCTGGTTCCTAGACAAACCTCTCCTCTGCCGCACATAGGTGGAAAATTTGCATTCTGGTGGAGAATTTGCATTCTTCGAACCAGACACTGGGTGCGAATGTCAGTTCTGCCACTTTCTAGCTGTGCTTCCCCTAGAAATCCCTAAGCTTTCCGTGCTTGGTTTCTCTCCGTGTAAGGTGCAAACAGTAATAGCTCCTTCCCCTCAAGTCCTAGCACGTGGCAAATGTTAGAGATTAAATTCTGGGGGGAGAATAAAAATCTCTTGGATGCCAGGAACCCTTTCCCCCTAAACCGGGCAGAGAGATAACAGGTTGCATAATTTTTTTTGGGGGGGTGGTTTCATTACTTTTTCTTTTGGGAGGTGGGAGTCCACACCAATTCCAGTTGTTGGGAGGTTTTCAGTTCAGTGGGGATTGGGGTCGGGGTGGGAGAAGGGTTCTGAAGCCATACAGCTGAGTGTGAGTAAATCATTTAATTTTGTGCTTCTGTTTTCTCATCTGTGAAATGGGCTGCTCTGAAGACTAAATGAGTTTAATACTGGTCAAGTGCCCAGGACAGCGCCTGCCATACAATATGACACTCTACACTTATATTTTTTCAAGTATTTGTATACAGCAGGGCCCACAATCTCCGCTCCGGGCCTCCTTCTTGCCATCTGCGTTGGGGGCTTCACCTGTTCCCGGGCAGGGACCCGAGCTCCGGCTCACCTGTGGTACTGCGCCTGCAGAAGCTGAAACTCGTCTTTGATGCGGTCGCAGGAGTCGGAGGTGGTGAATTTGAGTTGCTGGGGTAAGTGCGACGAGCCCTGTGGGTAGGGGACGGCCCGGGTCAGGGCCAGGCGGGTCGGGCGGCCGCTCACTTCCCTCCCGGGCGCCCCAAGGCAGCAGCAGGCGCAGCTGCAGCGCCGCACCCCCGCCCCCAGCTCTGCCCCACTTCCCCGGCCGGTGTTTACTGCCCCTGGCGCGCCGCGTCCCCGCCTTCGCTTCCTGCCCCCGCCTCTCCCGGGGAAGCCGCCGGGGTGGGTGCGCCCCGGAGCGTCTATGTCCCTCGCCACCCCCAGGCTGTGGAGGTGCTCTTCAACGCCCGCCCTTGGTGGGGGGCAGGGTGCGCCCTCTACTGCTGCTCCAAAGCGCCGGGAGGGGGGTGCACATCCGAGAGCCCCAACTGCCTCCGGAAGGGGGGAGAACGCGTAGTAGGGAATTCCCCCTCCCCAAGACGGGGAGAGAGGCCTCCCCGCAAAGTCCCATTCGGGGAGGGCCCTCTCTCAGCACCCGAAATTCAACTGGGGGCCCCCACCCCAGATTCTCTGCACCCTTCCTCCACGCCGCACTCTTCCGGGAGGGGTGCGTCTCGAATCTCCTCCCGCTCCCAGGCCCCGAATGCAGGCCCAGTGTTAGAGGTGCCTAGTGGGGCTACCAGTGCGCTGGAGGCCAAGGCCGCCCAGGCCCTTCTTGGCTCAGCGGGGGGGCGGGCCGCAGGGCTTAGGGGCTGGGGTGGGGTCCGGAAGGAGAGCTGGAGAGGACCCCGCCTGGGAGCTGGGGGGACTCCGGGCCGGGAAGCTGGGAGGGGGATAAGGAGCTACAGTGGGGGAGAAAGTCTGGGGAGCTGGGGGTGGGGTAGAGTATCGCTGGGCCCGGACCTGGAGGGGACCCGGCCATGGAGTTGGGGGGAGTCGCTGAGCAAGGAGCTGGGGGAGGGAAGGCGCAGGGCTCGGATCTAGAGGGGGATGGTACGGCGGGGAACTGGGGGGCGCAGGGCCGGGACCTGGAGGGGGTGTGCCAAGGGAGGACCTGGGGGGCCCACAGGGCCGGGAGAGGGGAGAGGGGGGATGGACCGCCGGGAGCTGGGGGGTGCGCAGGGCCCGAATCTGGGGGGAGGGCGCCAGGCCACGGGCCCCGCTTACCGAATGCCTGCTTTGTGGAAACATCATGTCAGTCGCTGTGGGGGGGCGCGGGCTGCGCCCCGGCTGTGCGCCCCGGCTCCGGCGCCTCGGGGCGCCGGGCGGCCGCGCCTTTGTCCCGGCGCCGATCAGTAGCTCCCGGGGCCGCCGCCGCAGCCTCCTGCGCCCGGCCTCGACCGCTTCCTGCGCCCCCTCCCCGTGCGCCCGGCCCCGGCGCGCCCCGGGCCCCGCTTCCTGCGCGCCCGGCGCCCCTCCCGCCGCCCGCCTCCTCGCACGCCGGGCCGCGGCTCCTATTGTCTAATGGCGGCGACGTCGGCAGTGGCCGCGGCCTCGGCTGCGCGGAGGCTCCGACTCCACCTGCTGCTGCCGCCCGGGCCCCGTGCGCGCCGCCGAGGGGGGGGCGCGCGCCCGGGGAGGCCTGTGGATCCCCACCCAGCCCGCCTCTCGGGCCGCCAGTGCGGTGACCTTGGGCCTGGCTCAGCCTCGGCCCCCAGCCCCCTGCACTGCGCTGTCGCCCCTCCGGGCTAGGTGGCCCTGGCAGCCGCCTCGGCCTCGGTTTCTCTGTCAAAAAAGAGGCCCAGTGGCCCCCATCGAAACCACCCGCGCTGTCGGGGAGATCTGGACGCGTGCCAGAGACATGCTCTGTAACCTTGGCTTCCTGGCTGTTCTCTCTGAACCTCATTTTCCTCTATTGTAGAAAGGCAGGAGTCATACCTGCAACACACATGTATTGAGCACCTACTGTGTGCCAAGCCCTGCTCCAGGACGTGGGGTGGGGGTGGGGGGCGTGTAAAGTTCCAACCCTGGTGGAGATGACAGATGAGACAAATATTTGAGCCCAAACCTCGGCAGGTCAGATGGTGGTAGCAGCTATGGAGAAAATAAACCAGGGGTGAGGGCCAAGAGGGTGCAATTTTAAACCTGGGCAAGTCAGTGATGGCTTTCTTTCCTAAAAAAAAAAAAAAAGGACCTGAAGGTGACAGAGGCAGCCAATAGGGGTATCCGGTATGGTGGCTTATTCAAGGAGACAGTAACAGCAAGTGCAAAGGCCCAAAGACAGCCCTGTTTTTGGTGCAGGGGACCCTGGCAGGAAATGAGAGCAGGAAGGCAGGGCTAGCAGCTTCCAGCATCGGAACAAGGGGCCTTCCCCCAGAATGGCCTACACTTGGGTTCATGATTTGCTGTTCCGGTCTGGAAATTCCTAATTATTTTGAACAAGGGGCTTTGAAGTTTCATTTTGCATTGACCCTGCAAATTCTGTAGGTGGTGATGCATTATTGATACAGGGCCTTGTGGGCCACAGGAAGGACTTGAGATTTTACTCTGGGGGGAGTGGGATCCACAGAAGGCTGTGGGCAGATGAGGGGTGGGGCCTGGCTTGGGTTTTGATAGAATGTCTCTCCCTGCCATGTGGAAATTGGGCCTCAAAGAAGTGGTTGAAATGATGCATGTTACAGCCCTAGCAAGTGTTTGATGCAGTCTTTTAATTCTCATATCATCTTCAACTATGCAGCTTGCCCTCTACAAATGAATAACTTTTTTGATCCTTGGGTTTTCTCATCTGTAAAATGGAAAGTTAGGACCTCATCACTTTTCCTGGGCAGATGAGGGCCTAAGATGAGGGTGAAATGAATAAGCAAAATGTAAAGCCTGTGCCCCCCAACCAAAAAAAATCCTTCAAGATAAATAATACTTTAATGCAATACTTTTAAAAATAAAAATTGATGCCAAAAAATGACAGTGACGGAAGGACTCTAGACTTGAGGTGGTGAGCACACAGTGAAATATACAAAGGTTGGATTATAATGTACAACCTGCAATTTATGTAATATTAACCAGTGTTACTCCAATAAATGTAATAAAAATAGATAAAAATGCATGATGAGCAAAATGTCAACCTATTTTAAAAAGACAGGATCCAGCCCTTGCTGGGGTGGCTCTGTGAACCAAAGGGTTGGTAGTTCGATTCCCAGTCAGGGCACATGCCTGGGTTGAAGGCCAGGTCCCCAGAAAGGAGTGTGCAAGAGCAACCACACACTGATGTTTCTCGCCCTTTCTCCTTTTCCCTCTCTCTAAAAATAAATGAGTAAATAAAATATTAAAAAAAAAACAAACCCACAGGATCCAGCCCTGGCCGTTGTGGCTCAGTTAGTTGGAGCGTCCTCCTGTAACCGAAAGGTTGCGGGTTCAATTTCCAGTCTGGGCATGCACAGGAAGCAGCCAGTTGATGTTTCGCTTTCTCCTTTCCTCTCTCTCTCTAAAGCAAACGTTTGGAAAGTTCTTCAGTGTTCCCCTCGGGTTCTGGAGACATAGACCCCACAAATCATATGAGAGTCCCTGACTGGGACAAGCTACAGAATTTTGGGGGCCCAGGGAAAAATGAAAATATATGGCCCCTTGTTCAAAGTGATTAGGAGTTTGGAGATGCACGGTCCTTCGCTGGAGAGGACAGTCCTGTCTGAGTGCCTGAGCTACCTGCCCACGAAGCTGGCCGTGCCCCCAGCGCACACTCCTGCACACGTCGTGGGGACCAGATGCCCGTTCTCCTGGGAGGCCGCCTGCACCTGACCCTCACCTGGGCAGGCCCTTCCCAGTATGACGGCGCTCTGCAACCAGACACTCCCATTTTAACAGGCTCCAGAGCTGGTCGCAGACACTCCCAGCCCAGTGGGGTCAGGACTGGGCCACAGGAAGGGGCTCGGGGCTTTGCCTTTGAAGGAGAGTAATTATAAAAAAGTCATTTTCAGAAAAAAGGGCCTTTAGGCACATAGCAAAGCCCAGAAATGTGACCCAAACTATGAATAATAATAAACTAAGCCACCTGCACGTGTTTTTACTACCACACCAGTCTCTGCCTTAAGCACATTAAGTCTAGGTACCGCCATTATGACATTTGAACGAAGGGGAAATGAAGGCACTGAGAGGTTAAGTGACTGCCCAAATCACACAGCCAGGAGGTGGCAGAGCCAGGATGTGAACCCAGGTACTTAGCCTCTTGACTCTGGGTTACTGCCCTTCCAGATGGGGCATGAAGCAGGGCATGGTGGGATACTGGCTGGGGAGGGCCAGGGCCAGAGCCGCGTGGACCTGCCTTCTGCACTGAGGAGATGGGACTTGACCTGGAGGGCACTGCAGAGCCGTGGGGGGTTTCAGAGCAGGGATTGTCCTCACTGTTGACATTCTGGCCCCGATTGTTCTCTGTGGGGGACTCTGGGCACAGTGGGGTGTTGAGCATCATCCCTGGTCTTACCACTCTCCCAGGAGCACCTCCCTGTCCAGGAGCAGAAAGGTATGTAGACATTGCCCATGGGGGTGGCAGTGGGGGGCAAAGTCATCCCCAGCTAAGGAGCCCTGGCCTAGAGAAATGGAGAGAGATCGCCAGTGCTGAGGGATAGAAGGTTTTGCTGGTAGTGGGAATGGGGGAAGGCAAGGAAAGAGGCCACTAGATGGGGGGGGGGCTCCCAAACCGAGGTTCAGGAGAGGGGCAGGCTGGGCTGGAGCTCTTTGGAGGTAGAAAGAACAGCACACAGCAGGGGAAGAAAAGGCAGGGTGGGACGCTGCAACCAAGAGGGGACAGTTTTGATAATGCAACTAATTTGGGGAGAATCAGGGCTTTCGAAGATCCTACTGTCTGGGCAACTACCATTCCACCCCCCTTAGTCCCTACTCAGCCACAGCCCCTTGGGTCCGCAGCCTGGTCTTTTCTCTCCCTGGGGTTCTCAGGACCACATCTGGGACCAGATTGGAGCGGGGATCTGTCTCACGTCACCAACCATCTGAGACGAGCCTGGCTGCCTGCTTACAAATGAGTGCTGGGCCCCATGGCCTCCCGGGCAGAGCCAGGCGCTAGCTGGCAAGTGATGGATGGGGCTGCGTGGCCATTAATCACAGGCAGGGGAAGGAACAGGTGGCCACCATTAGGGCACGGGGACTCCCTCTGCTAGGTCTGGCGGAGCTGGGGCCTCAGCTGTCCAGCTCTGCACTCAGGCCATGGCCTGCCGTAACCTGGCGGGGTGACCTGGGGCCATGTGATTTTACTGCTCTTGGTCTCCCCCACACACAAAGGAGCTATTATTCACCTACTCTCTCAGCACATATCTATTGTACCTACTGTGTGTCAAGCAGGATTCTAAGTGGAGGCTGACAGCAGTGACCAGGGTGAACCAAAATTCCTCCCCTTGCAGAGCTGACAGGCTTCCAAAACTTGACTCAGATCCCATCCCTCCTCTGCCCACAGCCCTCCAGGGCTCCCGCTCTCCTTGTGGCAAAAGGCCAGGTCTTCCCTTTGGCCCAAGTGACCCCAGACAACCTACCCCTCACCCTGCCCCCTCCCTGCCCTCACCTCCTCTCTCTCTCCCCCTTGTCACTCTGCTCCAGCCTCACAGGCCTCCTTCCTGTTCCTCTAACACGCCAGGCCTATCCTGCCTCAGGGCCTTTGCACAGGCCGTGCTCTTTGCTTTGCAGGATCCTCCTCTAGATATCACCACACTTCCTCCAGGTTTCAGCTCAGATATCAGTTCCTCAGACAGGATGTTGTGCACCTCCTTAAAATTTCCTGACACCACTCACTAGCCCTTCTATATTTTTAAAAAAGATTTTATTTATTTTTAGAGAGGGAGAGAGAAAGAGAGGGAGAGAAACATACGACATGTGAGAGAGACATCCATTAGTTATCTCTCACATACCCCCAACTGGGGGCCTGGCCTGCAACCCAGGCGTGTGCCCTGACTGGCAATCGATCCAGCAACCTTTAGGTTTGCAGGCCAGCAATCAATCCACTAATCGGCACCAGCCAGGGCCTTTCTATATTTTTCTTAATAATAATGGCTCTGCCTTTATATTTCCGTTTATATGCTTATTGCCCCCACAAGACCTGAGTGTCAGCAAGGCTTGGATTTAGTCTTTTTCATTCCCCGCATGACACTTGCCACCCAGTAGGTGCTCAGTGAATCTCAGCTGATATGAAACGTATCTCTGTCAGGACTGGGCTGCCCAGTCAAAGCAGAATGCAGCTGCGTGAGCTTAGGCTGCCATAACCAAACACCACAGACCTGGTGGCTTCTAAATAATAAACATTTATTTCCCACAGTCCTGGAGGCTGGGAAGCCCAAGATCAAGGGGCTAGCTATTCTCTTTCTGGTGAGAACTCTCTTCCTGGCCTGCACACGGCCCCCTTCTTGCTGTCCTCCTGTGGCCTCTCTTGGGTGAACACTGTGGAGAGATCTCTCTCTTCCCCTGTTTTTAGAAGCACCAGTGCTGTCCGATCAGGGCCCCACCCTGACAACCTCATTTAACCTTACCTCCTGAAAGCCCCATCTCCGGATGCAATCGTATTAGGGGTTGGGGCTTCAACACAGACATTGGGGGTGGGGTACAAAATTCAGTCCCTAGCACAGCTCTACCGAGATCTGCTCTTCCAGCCTCATGCAGCCCAGTCCCTGGGACTGACTAGTGCCGTCCGTTCTGCCTGGAGCGTGTGCCTTGGAGCCTCAGGAAGGAAGGATGGGCTCCCGCTCCACCTGATGCAAGCGTAGCTGGGGAGGCAGGCATTTATCTGCCACTCTAATGTGGTTTCCCAACCAGGGGTGGTTCTGCCCCCAGGAGACACTTCACAGTATCTGGGAACATCTGTGCTTGTCACACTGAGGCAGTGCTCCTGACGTCCAGTGGGTGGGGGCCGGTGATGCTGCTTGACACCCCACAGTGCCCAGGACGGTCCACCACAGGGAGTGACCTGACCCCGATGTCGCCATTGCAAGGAGGGAGGGACCTTGGTGCCTTAATAAGAGCCAAGTGACAAATTAGAAGAGGGTGGAGAGTTCCTTCCCAGGAGAGTTTGTGACAATGAACCTGACCTTTGCTGGAGGCCCGAGGTTTGTCCTGTAAGGGTTCCCCTAAAATGAATGATGTGGAGGTTACCTAGTTGACAGCTGACTTGGTTGGAGAAGCCTGCGCGTGCCAAAGCCCAGAGGAAGGGACCAAGCTGCTGAGACTGGGAGTCACGGGGGACGCTGGAGGGGAGTGGGAAGGGGAGAGGAGAGAGGAGATGGGGAGCGTGATGGGGCGGACCAGCAGGGCCTTGGACTCTGCATTCATTCAGAGGGTGCTGGGGAGCCACGGAAGGTCTGTCAGTACCAGAGGAGGACAATGTGATCTTATTTGGCTTCCGAAGCCTCCCTCTGGCTGCTTCTGGGAGAGCAAGAGGCAGGGCGGCCTTGTGATTTTCATGGGTCCCTTCCTCTGCAAAAAATATTAAGATATTTTACCATAGCGTTGGTACACAGACAGGTATTATCTAGGCTAGATGTATGATGATATACTTGTGATTATTATCATCACTGTTTTCTCCTGATTTTAAAGGAAATTAAAACATGTTACAAGCCCCTAAAAGCACGATGGGGCCTCGGCAATGTGCCCAGTGGGCACCTGAGTCCTGGTGGGAAAAACCTCAGGGAACAGAGAGGAAAACGGGCAGGTGGAGATGGGAGGGAGGCCAGATGGGGGTGGGGGCCGGGCAGGGCGGGAAGGGGCTGGATACAAGCCAGATTCAGCAGGGTGGCGGTTAGCATTGGCCGGCTGACCAAACGGAGGGGTGGCAGGGATGGCGCGTAGAGCCATCGTGAGAGGGAGCTGGCCAGAGAGACCCTGTCTGGGTGGTTTGCTAGTTCC
Organism: Phyllostomus hastatus; assembly: GCF_019186645.2. Lineage (NCBI taxonomy): Eukaryota > Metazoa > Chordata > Mammalia > Chiroptera > Phyllostomidae > Phyllostomus > Phyllostomus hastatus. Next base: position 3,213,557 of record NW_025333640.1, on the reverse strand, counting down.
ATGTTGGACAAACTGAGTTTGAAAACCTTGTGAAAGGCCCACAGAAATATCAAGGAGGGGAAAAGGAGATACGTTGGACTTCACAGAAATTAAGAACACGAGTGAAGGACATCATGAAAATGAAACTACAACTCCAAATGGGAGCAAATAGTGGCAAATCTTGTATCTGAGCAGGGTGCATTTTCTGGAATATATAAAGACTTCTACACCTTGCCCTGGCTGATGTGGCTCAGTGGATCGAGTGCCGGCCTGCAAACCAAAGGGTCGCCGGTTCGATTCCCAGTCAGGGCACATGCCTGGGTTGTGGGCCTGGTCTCTGGTTGGGGGTATGGGAGAGGCAGCCACACATTGATGTTTCTCTCCCTCTCTTTCTCCCTCCCTTCCCCTCTGTCTAAAAATAAATAAAATCTTTAAAAAATGAATTAAAAAAAAAGACTCCTACACCTCAACAACAATAAACCACCCAAGACAAGAATGGGCAAAGGACTTGGATAGACAGTTTTCCAAAAATGCACACATAAGGCCAAGAAGCACATCAAAAGATGCTCAACGTCACTAATTACTAGGGAGGTGCAAATCAAAGCCACAATGAAATGCAACCTCACATGCGCGAGGATGGTTAATATTAGAAAATGGAAAATACCATTTTTCCTGGAGAAATCGGAGCCCTCGTGCACGGCTGGTGGGACCGGAGAGTGAGGCCGTGCTGCGGGAAATGGAATGGCAGCTCTCCGAAACGTTGAGCGTGGAATTACCATACGACCCAGCAATTCCACTCTGAGGTGTATACTGCAAAGAATTAAAAGCAGGAACTCAAACGTATTTGTATGCCAATGTTGGTGGTGGTGTTATTCACAACAGCTGAAAGTGGAAACAAGTGTGTATCAACGGATGGTAGTTAACTACAATTTACTGTCTTAACCATTTCTCGGTGCACAGCTCAGTGGCATTCAGCACACTCACACTGTTGTACAGCCATCCCCACCATCGGTCTCCATGACCTTCTCACCTTCCCACACTGACTTGCTGTCCCCATTAAACACTAACTCCCCTCCCCCAGCCCCTAGCTCCCACCCTCTACTTCCTGTCTCTCTGGATTTAACTCTTCTAGGGACCTCCTGTGAGTGGAGTCACACAGTGTCTGTGACCAGCTCATTTCATTCATTCAGAACTCCAAAGAAGAAGCCCCGTTCCCACCCCTCTCCCCAGCTCCCGGCAATCACAAATCCACTTTCTGTCTGGATGTGCCTGTCCTGGACATGTCACATACATGGAATCACACACTGTGTTGCCTTTTGCGTCTGTCACTGAGCATCACATGTCCAAAGTTTGTTCATGTTGCAGTGAGTGCCAGTGCTTCACTCCTTTTCCTCGCCGCATAATATTCCATTTTAGATATTTATCCATATCACATTTTATTTATCCTTAAGCTGATGGATATTTGGATTGTTTCCACATTTTGCCTATATGAATGAAGCTGCTATGAATATTTATGTACAAGTTTTCCTGTGAACATAGGTTTTCATTTCTCTTGAGTGGACACCTAGGAGTGAAATGGCTAGGTCAGGTGAAAACTGAATGTTTCACCTTTTGAGGAACCTCCAGCCTGTTTTCCGCAGCGGCTGCACCATTTTTCATTCCTACCAGCGGTGCCTGCAGGTTCCACTTTCTCCACATCCTCTCCGATGCTCGTTATTAGCCCCTCAAACCTGGAACCCAGGTAAACATCTCCCTTGTCTCCCCCGAGTCCAGCCCTGCAGTGGAGAGAGCAGCTCCCTCGTTCCCACAGCCCTCAGGTGTTTTTTCTACAGCTCATGAAATCCAGGAAAGATAAATGAACAAACAGCAATAATGACGAGGCTGATGGCAGGGGCCTCGTATGTGCCGGGAGCTGTTTTTCTTCATGTATTCTTTCATTTACTAGTAACCCATTGTGCAGATAAGCTCAATAGAGGCTCAGAGAGAATGTGGCCTGGCTGGAGGCTCCCCAGTCTAGAAGGGGCTGGGCACCCAAGTCTTTGTCCCTTCCTCCCAGGGTCAAGCTTGACGACGAACATGGTTTGTTTTTGTATTTCTTCTTCTCCCTGGAGCTTCTGGCTGCACCTTTGGGAACCTGGCATTGGCAGGGCCAGGAGCTGCTGTTGGGGTGTTTAAAGGCCATTAAGAGGTGTTCCCAGCATTTCCTTGGCACTGTGAAATAATTAGGCATAGTGATTAGGGGGCCACCTTCAGCAGGCATGTCACTGGGAGTACCTGGGGACATTTGGGGACTGCAGGGATTGGGAGGTGTGGCTGCCCACCTGGCTTGCCTTCCAGAGGCCCTTGCTGCCTCTCCTGAGACATCCAAGGGCCAAGTGCCTGCAGCAGCTTTGCATCTGGTGGGCCATGTGGCTCTGCACTCGTGTCTGTAGGTCTCTGGGCCTCTGCTGGGTGGGCTTAGTGCCCCTGTAAGCAGAGAAAGAGACCAGAGCTCTCTCTACTATGTGAGGGCACAACAAGAAGGCAACCATCTGCAGGCCAGGAAGACAGCCCTTATCAGGCACCGACCCTGATGGCACCTTGGTCTTAGACTTGCAGTCTCCCCAGCTGTGAGAAAATAAATCTCAGTTGTTTAAGCCACCCAGTGTATGGCATTTAGTTACAGCAGCTTGAGCAGACTAAAACAAGGAATTATGTAATTTAATTCCCTGAATGGCCCCAGGAGGAAGTTGCTATCACCAAGGAGACCCAGGGGCCCAGAGAGGGCAAGACACTCCCCTAAGATCACACAGCCAGGAATTGACAGACGTGAGATTCAGACTCAAGTCTGGCTAGTTCCCAGCCCTGCACATATCTCCCCAATCTTCCCCAGGCCCTCTCCCCTGCAAACCACTCCGGGGAGGCAGTTTGGGTTCATGGTTAATGGAGAGATGTGGGTTCGAATTCTTGCTCTGGCATACTGCTCACTGAGTGACAGCGACCAGGGAGCATCCTCTGTTTGAGCCCATTTCCTCATCTGCAAATGGGAGTCCTAACAGTTCCAGAAAGTTGTGAGGGTAGGGAAAAATCAGGCATGATGGTCATTTAGCTGGGGTTTATTTTGATTTTTTTTTTAATTCTGAGAATATGTTTATTAAAGCTGAGGACAGTGAAACAAGGAAGGGCCTAGGACAGAAGAAGCAACAGGAGAGCCCAGGCGGGGCTGCTGGGATGCCAGAGAAAAGGGGCTGTGGAGACAGCTGAGGGGTTAGCCCTGGGTGAGCTGCTGCTGCCCATCACTCCCCTGGTTGCAAGTCTCATGGGGACCCTTGTGTTTAGGAGATGCACATCCGTGGGGGACGGAGAGTGGGAAGGGAAAGTCATGTGGGTGTGCCCCTTAGCTGGGGTTTAGCATGGAGTAAGAAAACTTGGGCAGCTGTCGTCTCTGACCTCAGTTTTTCTTCTATAACATGAGCAGAGCCCTGGCTGATGTGGCTCAGTGGGTTGCATGCCAGCCTGCAAACCAAAGGGTTGCCAGTTGGATTTCCAGTGGGGGCGCACAGCTGGGTGTCAGGCAAGGTCTCCAGTAGGGGGTGTGCCAGAGGAAACCACACAGTGATGTTTCTCTCCCTCTCTTTCTCCTTCCCTTCCCCTTTCTAGAAAAACAAAATAAATATAATCTTTAAAAAATAAAATGAATATAAAGTTGGTATCTACTTGTTTAAAGTGCTTGAGTCAAAGACTGGAGTGGATGGGAGTAAAGAGCTCAGAACAGGGTCTGAAGTTAGTAAGCATTGGATATATACATTAGTTTTTAAAATGTTCACAAAAACAAACATGCCCACCAACCCAGAGACACACACACCAGCCCTCCAACCCCCTGTTTTCTCTACAAACTGAGCTATCCAGCCTGGTCATGGAGGGGCACACCTGGCTATTTGCATTTAAATGTAGAGTAATTGAAATGAAAAAAATTTTATTCGTTGTTCTGGCACACACAGCGGAAGGGCTGTGACCACAAGCAGCTGGCATGTTGACAGCCCCAAGCTACAATAGTGCCGACTTCGTAGAAAGTGCTGGCGGGCAGCGCTGCGTGGAGACCCTCCCCTAGGTCAGGCGGTGCAGGCAGCGTGGTCCCCGGCCCACGGGCGCGGTTCCACAACTGTCCACACGGGGGCAGCATGTCCCAGGATCCTGCGACTTGGGCACAAGCTGAGCTAAGGGCACTACGTCCCTCAGCTTGCACGTCCTTGGGAAGCACCCACCGTGGGCCAGGCTCTGTGCTGGATACTGCACAGCACCCCAGACAGTCTAGTTCAGGGTCCCCCACTCTGCACTTGGACATCGGGGTGGGGTCACTTTTTGTGGGGCCACATTCTGGGTACTGTGGGGTGTTGAGCAGCATCCCTGGCACCCACTCACTCGGTTCCAAGAGCACCCCAAGTATGACAATCAGAAATGTCACCAACATTACTGTTTTTGGTAGGGCATAATCACCTTCAGGTGAGAATCACCGTTCACAGCTGCCTCACTGGAAAAATAAACTATAATGATAATTGTTATTATTATAGCAAAAAACAACACTCAGACTGTTTACTGTGCACTAAACATTGTTTTAAGCATTTGGCATGAATTAAAACCTCTGAGGTAGGTAAATGTTGCACAGTATCTGTTTTACAAAAATGGAAATGGAGGAAGGTTGAATCACTGCTTCAAGGTCACAGGTCAATGTCATGGCGTTGGGACTTGAACCCAGAAATTGTGGGATCAGAGTCTGGGTTATTATCGACTAGCCCACTTCTCACCATTCCCACAGTGTCCACTGTGGTCCAGCCCCCATCATCTACTGTGTAGACCAGCACGGTTGGTCCCCTTGGCCCTGGTCTTGGAGCTGGAATCCTCGGCCCCTAACACAGCCTGTCCTCCCAGAAGCAGCCATCAGGGGGCGCTTGCGAGCCCCAAAGTTAGGTCTCTGCCTATTGCACTACTGCCAGAACTCCCATCTCACTTAAGGTAAGAGCCCAACAAGGCCCTGCACCACCTGCCTCCCCTTTCCCCAACCCCCTTCCTGTTCCCTCCATGCCCTCACCTCCTTCTCTCCCCCTCAGTCACTGTGCTCCAGTCATATGTGTTCCTCCAACATGCCGGGTCCTGTCCTGCCCCATGAACTTTGCATGAGTTGTCTCCTCTGCTTGGATTGCTCTTCTTGCAGATATACTGATGCCTTGCTCAGAGAGGGACAACTGTTTCCTGAAAGTCACACAGCTTGAGGGAGGGGCAAGTGTGTGTGGGATAAGAAAGACCCAGACAGTCTACTAGCTGCTCAAAATGAGACTGCCCTGAGCATCTGTGTGCAAATCTTTGTGTGGATGTGTGTTTTCACTTATGTAGGGGAAATATCTAGGAATGAAATGGCTAGATCTGATGTAGGTATGTGCTTAACCTTTTGAAAACCTGCCATGCCATTTTGCTTTCCCATCAGCTGGGGATAAGGGTTCTAGTTGCCTCTATTTTTTAATAAAAGATTTTTATTTATTTATTTTAGAGAGAAAAGAAGGGAAGGAGAAAGAGAGGGAGAGAAACACCAGTGTGTGGTTGTCTCTCACATGCCCACTACTGGGGCTCACAACCCAGGTGTGTGCCCTGACCAAGAATTGAACCAGCAACCCTTTGGTTTGCAGGCTGGCACTCAATCCACTGAGCCACACCAGCCAGGACTAATTGCCCCTATTTTTATTGGCACTTAGAAAGGTCAGATTATTTTATGTTAGTCATTCTGGTCTAACTGTAACTTACTGTATTTTTTAATTGATTTTTCCTAAGTGCTTCTTGGACATCTGTATGCCAAGTTTTGGTAAAGAGTAAGAGCTAATCTAATGGAGCTGTGCCAAAAACATTCATGAGCACCTACTGTGGTTCAGGCCAAGAGTTGGGTGCTAAGAACAAAACCATGACCCAGACCCCCTAAGTCTTCTTGGCTCATACTATCTTTGAGAAACTAAAATTAAGTGGAAACAGCCCTGGCTGGTGTGGTTCAGTGGATTGAGTGCCGGCTTGCGAACCAGAGGGTGGCTAGTTTGATTCCCAGTCAGGGTTCATGACTGGGTTGTAGGCCAGGTCCCCAGTAGGGGGCATATGAAAGGCAACTACACATTGATGTTTCTCTCCTTCTCTTCTTCTCTTCTCCTCTCTCTAACATAAATAAAATCTCAAAAAATATAAAAGGAGACAAACAAATATCTTCTCTGCCTGCAGTTTGGTGACAGTGCTGGGTGGGGGCATAAGGCAGGATCTGGGTGTGAGCCACCTTTCCAGTTCTTCTGAAGCTGTGTCCACTAGGTAGTGCCAATTTTCTTTACAGGGGGAGGTAGTGAGCGCTGTTTTCAGCCATGAGGGGTGTAGAAGGGTAAGGACTTGAGTTCTGTGGAATCTGCCACCCGACTCCAGAGCTGGCATTTTGACCCTAGATGCCCCTCTGCCTTGCCCGCCTCCTGCCCTGGGCCCCACTCACCTTTGCTCTCAGCTCTGTGCCAGGAAAACGGCTCTGTGCCCTGGCTCCTGGGCCCCCTCATAAAATCAAACTCCTCAAGGCATGGAGTCCAACGTCCTTGGGGAGGAGACGAGGAGGCCCAGTGAGCCAGGAGGGCAGGCCCCTCCAGCCATCAAGGTGTGGCAGTGGTGGGTGGACTTTGTTGTCTGGGCCTGTGGATATGGGGAAGGCAGAGTCAGCGTTTAGCACTGGCTGGGCCCCGGGGCTAGTTCACCATCTCCCTGTGGGACTCGGTTCCCCATCTTCTTCACTGGGGGTCTTCCCAGCACCCGCCCAGCTCTGGGCTCATTGCTGGCACTTAGTGGATGGATGAGAACGGAAGACGCCCCGTGGTGGTCTGCTCCCTGCTACTCCCCACTCTTCCCCCCTTGATGCCAGGGCAGAGCTGCTGCCGGGAGGGGGTGTGACAGATGACATTTAATGAATAAATACTCAGAGGAATAAATGAACTCACCAATTCTTCTCCCATCTGATTTGTTTTTCTGCCCTTAACTGCAGGCCCCACACTGCCTGCCCCTGTTTAGTGTCCTTTTTAACATTTAAGCATTTATTAAGCACCTATTATATGCTTTACAAGTACCACCTCTTGGAACATTTATTATTTTTTTACAGCTTTATTAAGGTTTCAATGACACATCAAACTGCACATGTTTAAAATGTACAACTTGATGAGGTTGGTCATATGCCCCCCCACCCCCCGAGCAACCGTGGGCAGAATCACAGTGGTGAACTGACATTTCCATCATCCCCAAAAGTTCCCTTTAGCCCCCCCTGCCCCTACTCCATCCGCAGGCAGTCAGCAATCCACTTTTAGTCACACTGGACTTCCATAGCTGACATTTTCCAGAATTTTATATGAGTGGAATCAGACAGGACATCCTCTTTGTGACTGGCTTCTCTCACTCAGCATAAAGCACATATGATCCCTTCGTGTTGGCACAGGGCAGGAGGGCTTTTCCTGTTCACGGCTGAATAATATTCCAGTGCCTGGGTTGACCAGTTCGTTTGTTCCACTCACCCGTTGGTGGACATTTATTTCGGTCGTTCCCAGTTTGGAGATGTTATCTATAAAGCTGCTGTGAACATTTGAGTACAGGTCTTGTGTGGATATGTGCTTTTATTTCTCTTGGGTGCATTTATATTAGAGATCAATTTCTGTGTGACAAATCATCCCTAAACATGGTGCCTTAAAACAAGAAAAACTTCGTTATCTTACACAGTTTCTCAGGGTCAGGAATCTGGCTGTGACTCAGCTGGATGGGCCTGGATTGGGTTCTCTCATGAGACTGCAGGCTAGCAGAGACTGTGTGGCCAGAGTGGCCTCATCGGAAGGTCCGATCTGTGGCTGGAGGAGCCGCTTCCAAAATGGCTCCCTCACATGGCTGTTGGTGGGAGGCCTCAATTCTGCCAGGCATGACTCTGCAGGAGGGTGGCCTCATCTTCTGTAAAGACTGGTACAAGAGGAAGCCAGAAGGAGCCCAAGACGTACACCAAAAACATTTCATAATTGAGTCGCATCTCTGAAGTCACATCTGCCATATCCTATCTGTTAGAAGTGTAACAGTAAATTCAACCTCCCGCCTGAACAGGAGAATTGCACAAGGCCATGAGTGCCAGGCCGGGGTGGGGCTCGCTGGGCCCACCCTGGAGGTTATCAGTCACTGTCCCCTAGTATTTAAATATGTATTTAAGCAAACATTTCTACTGTACACTTCACAAGAATTGTCTCCTTGGCTATTTACAACAGCTCTCTTAAGAAGAAAAGAAAAAGAAAGAAAAAAGAAAACCACAAGTAATATTATGCTTACCTTACAGATGGGGAAACAAGCCTAGGGAAGTTAAGTCACTGGCCTACTGCCCACAACAGAGTAAACAGCAAAAATAAGATTCAATCTTGAGCTTTGTAAGTTCTGTATGAGGCAGAGGCTGACAGCAGCAAAGAGCAAGAGCAGAAAAGGGAAGAAGGGAAGAAAGTGCAATTATTATTATATTCTACTCCAGAGAAAAGAGAAGCACCCAGGAGAGCTGGGTTCCTTCCTCAATTTCACAAACTTTCATCAAGCACCTGATCTATGCCAGGTGGTGTTTCAGGCCCTGGGAATGCCACAGAGAACGAGATGAATCAAGTTTCCTCGACACGTGGAACTCACACATGGGTGACTAATTTCACTCATCAATATCCAGTCTAGCATCCAGCATGCAGACGTACTGCTAGAGGAAAGGAGAGGCTGGAGTCTCTGTGCTGGACATGGGGGCCCTGTGGTGACCCTGATGCACGTGGTTACTGCCTACGTGGAGCTCACAGTCTCGTGGTGGATATGGATAGCAGACCATGTTAGCAAACAGTAAGCGACTCAACCATTCTTTCCTTCAATATTTATTGAGCACCTATTGTGTACCCAGCTGGGTTCTAGATATAACAGTGATCAAGCCAGACACAGATATGCTATATTATGGAGGAGAGGATAAATGAGTAAAGAGATAAATAAAAAGGATTATTTGGCGCCATGAAAGGGCTGGGTGGTCAAATACCACAGGGCGGTGACTGGGGTAGGGGTGGTGTTAGGGAACCCTGCCTAACCTCCACCCCTGGACAGCATTCTTCTTGTTTCCCTGGTTGTAAGTTCTTTGTTCAAATGGAACTTGTGTCTGTTTGCAAAAGGCAACTGGCTGAGGTGGAGGTGGAAGCCCTCAAGACAAGAATTTTGAAGAGCTAATCTTCCCACCCTCCCAATCAACTAATAAATGGAGACTTTGACCCTCCTCTCACTCCTTATCTGAAGACAAGAGAGTACACCGTGTCAAGGTGCAGCTTCGAAGGTGTATGATGGGATCTGGGCAGTGCCAGGTGGGGAGGGGAGGTGGGGGATCCAGGCAGGTCTGGGCTGGGAGAGGTGCCATAGTCAGGGACCTGCTTGTCTGTGAAATGGGTTCCCAGTACCATGAACACTTTGGGCTTTTATTCTTTTTTCATTGTTCAGAACACATTGATTGAGCACCTTCTGTGCGTTTGGGCCTCATTCTAGGTCTCTTCCTGTAAAAGGTCAGAGAGTAAATATCTTAGGACTGTTGCCACACCACAACTCAAGTCTGCTAGAACAGGGTGAAAGCAGCCAGAATTCTATATGTAAATGAAGGGATGTGGTTGCATCCCAAAAATATCAACAGGATAGTAGGGTTGGTTTAAGGGGCATAAAGCAATGCTTGGTATACCGTAGGCACTTCATTAATGCTTGTTTGCTGCCTGGAATGTAGCAGGAACTGCACTAATGCCTAGTTTACAGTAGGCACTCCATAATGTTTTTGCCCTCCCTGGTATATAGCAGGAATTGCATTAATGCTTTTGCCCTCTCTGGTATATAGCAGGCATTACATTAATGCTTGTTCATGCCTAGTTAGATAACAGGTGCTGCACTCACGTCTGGCCCATACCTGGTATATAGCAGGTGCTACATTAATGCCTGGTCTGTGCCTGGTAGATAGCAGGTGCTGCATTAGTGCTTGATCCATGTGTGCTATACAGTAGTCATTCCATTAAAGCTTGCTGCACACGTGGCATATAGCGGGTGCTAAGTAAAGGGGGCCCCCCCCCAGGCACAGTATACAAGAAGTGTTCCATTAATACTTGCTCCAAGAATGGATGAGTGGAAGGTTCTTTCCCGTTAGATAATACCAAGGCTCTTTCCAGGAGACCACGAAGGCTGGAACCCCAATGTCTCGCGTGGGGCTGGGGTCTCCCAGCCCTGTGACCGCATTGGCGGGGTCCAAGCCTCCAGCTCTCCAGCACAGCGGGGCCGACCCGGGCCGAGTTGAGCCGAGCGCCACACAGCCAGCCTGCTGAGTCCGCCACATTCCCACAATCCCGGGCGGCCCTGCCTGGCTCCGGGCTGAGCGTCCCCCTTCCCAGGTTTGCGCAACCAAACTGCGGGCGCGCCCGCCTCGCCCCGCCCCACCCCGCCCACCCTGGCCGTTAGTCCCGCCCTCGCGGCGGGCGCGCTGGCCGCCGCCGCCTCCCATTGGTTTTGCCGCCCGCCCGTCGGCTCTGTGTCCTGGAGTGTTAGGTTGTACCGCGCTGTCGCTCGGTCGCGGCGGCTGCGGTTGGCGGCGGCGGTAGTGGCGGTGGCGCGGACGCGGGGTGGCTAGGCTGGAGTGCGCGGCCGAGCGGGACCGGCGTTCTCAAGCAGCCGAGTGGACCCGCCGGCCCGGGGGCTATCGCTGAGGGCCAGGCGGGCGTGGACAGGGCGGCTCCAGGCAAGGGCCGGGCCGGGGGGCAGCAGCGGGGGCGGCCGGCGGGCGGCCGGGGCCGGGACGATGACTCTGGAGTCCATGATGGCGTGTTGCCTCAGCGATGAGGTGAAGGAGTCCAAGCGGATCAACGCCGAGATCGAGAAGCAGCTGAGGCGGGATAAGCGCGACGCTCGGCGCGAGCTCAAGCTGCTGCTGCTCGGTGAGTTAGTCCGGGCCTGCTGGGGTCCGCAGCCGACGGTTCTCGTGCTATCGGGCGGGGCCGACACTGTCGGTGCTGTCCACGCCAGAGACAGGGGCCTGGGGGTCAGTCCCTGTCGGTGCTGTCCACGCCTGGGGTCTGGGGCCTTGGGGTCAGCCCCTGCCTCTGCTGTGTATAGATCCCCAGTTTGCGGGGTCTATCCCTGCCTGCACTGCCCACTGTGGGGCCAGCCCCTGCCCGTACTGTGCACACGAGGTCTCAGGTTTCTTCAGAGCCAGTCGTTGTCACTATTATCCTTGTCGAGATTATGGAACCCTGTGGGTAAGCCCCTACCTCTGCTGTTCACATCCGTATCCTGGATCCTCAGGTTCAGCCTGTGCCGTCCATGGGAGATCCCTGATCCTTACTGGGTCAGCCCTACCTCTGTTCATGTCGGGCCCCCAGAACCCTGGAGGGTCTGCCCTCTGCCCCTTCTCACGAGATGAGCCCCCACCCTGCATAGGGCTGGCCCTCCCACTGTTTCTACCGAACTGAATATTCCCCCTCGTTTCCCCCAGCATCTGTTCAGGCCCAGACCTTTGGGTTGTAATCCGCAGACGCGCCCCTCACCTCCCAGGATCCCATCTCTGCTCTTCCCACCAGGTGGAGCCCTGTTCCCTACACGCAGGGCCTATCCCCCCCCGCCCCCCCATTCCCTCAAGCTCTCTGTGTCTCCTTAGCTCCCCGTCTCCCCCCCCCCCCCAGCTCCCTGATCCTCCCTTTCTCACTGCGGGGGAAAGAACTTTTTCCCTCCTGAAAAGGGAACACACTTTTGGGGAAAGACAGACTTTCTTCTCTTCTGGACGTTTCTGTTTTAGCTGGAGGTTGGGAGCAGGTGGGGTCCTAAGTCTTTGCAGGTTTTCAGAACTGGCCAACTCATCAACCTTCCCCAAGTCTTTTCGTTTGCCTTTGTGGGAGCTGATTCTCCTGGGTCCTCCTCCTCCTCCTTCCGGGAAGATTCCTGTTGGAGTTCCTAACCCCTCAGGGCACACCTGTTGCAGGGAGTGAGTTGGCCTAGCTGTCAGCAAAGTGTTGTCACCCCAAATAAGGGCTGTTGAAGGACTTACCTATGCTGTCAAAGGCAAGAAGGTCATTTACAAAACAGAAACCTGGGCCCTGCCCTTTATGAGTCCTGTTTCATTTTCATTCCTGGACTGTGGGGAAAGTTGGAAATGCTGGCAAGCTGCTGGGAGGTAGCTTTGATGGGCCTGGAGCAGGAGGTCGGGGAGTGTTTAGAGGCCTTGCGGAGCTCCTGATAGTGGATAGTGGCATTGGGAGGCAGCAAGTCTTGACTGAAATGCATTGCTTCTCCCACCTGCAGGATCCTCCTTTTGGTGAAATACTTCCCCTATTTTATTTTCCAAGTATATGTATTTTGATTTACCTAAAGACTATGAAAAGGCCATCTTTACAGAAGAGACAGGTAGAGAGTAATCTTAAAGTTTGGAGGAAACGTGCAGTGGTATTCGAGTGGCACTTAGAAGGACCTTGTGGTAGATGGCTTTTGCATTGGGCAGTAGAGTTTATCGTGGAAGGGCGTTGGAAATTACCACCAGCCGGCCTCCATCAGGGGCTGTGTGAGCCTCCAGGCACCCCCGCAGTCTGTCCATAGCATGTCTAGGCTTCAAGACTGATGTGAGGGTCAGGGCCACAAGTCAGCAGCCTGTACTTCTGTAGCCTTGGTGTGCCTCCGCATTCTCCCTGGGCCCAGAAGCCCCCCAGGAACCTGGCAGCTGATCTAGAAGCAACCAGTGTCTGCCTGAGGGCATGGAGAGTCAGCCACAGGGGCACCTGTGTCTGCATTTCCACTCTTCCTCTCCTGTGCAACTCTGGGGGCCCCTAGCTCACTGCTGCCTGCACAGTGGGGGCTCGGGCATCTGTCTCTTGAGGTTACATTCGAGGCATGGGGAGCAGATAAGACAGGGAGGGTGATGTGAGCTCACAGGTCCATGGTGAAGGGTTCTGACATGAGGATAGCTGTCAGTGCTGGGCGGAAGTCCAGGGGACGTGTGGGGATGGGGGCTGACCCTGAGGTGCTCCTTACCAGTGATCCTGCAGGCTTTGGGCCTGGGACTTTGGGAACCCTGGTGACCTTTATGTGTCCTGTCCTGAGTATATCAGGCAGCCTGTCCTGCCAGACTGAGGACACCTTTCTGGGAAGACTTTGATGACCAGAGGATGGGGTAGGGTGTGAGGATGCAAGGGAGGGCATCCTTACTGAGTACCCTCTGCCTGGTGCCAACCTGCTTATGGGACTCATTTCAGCCTCTCCCCTCCAGCAAGCCAGCCACTGGCCAAGGACTGTCCCCATTTTGCAGGGAGAAAATTGAGGGGCAGACCGAGCTTTCCAGCTGCAGTCTAGGCTGAAGGGGGCTTGTTTCTGTGAGGTTCTGGTGGTGTCTGCCTTGGCACCTGGGCTTGAAACCAGGGGGAGCAAGTCATCATCACTGGAGGAGCCCTTGCCTACTTCACCACGTCGGTCTGATGTCTCCCTGGGCCTGTGTGCACATGACCGGTGGGGTACTCAGCCTGGTGGGAGTTTTTAAGATTTTATTTATTTATTTTTAGAGAGGGGAAAGGAAGGAGAAAAAGAGAGAGAGAAATATCACTGTATGGTTGCCTCTCACATGGCCCCCACTGGGCCCTGGCCTAACAACCCAGGCATGTGCCCTCACTGGGATTCGAACCTGCGATGCTTTGGTTCGAAGCCCACGCTCAATCCACTGAGCTATGCCAGCCAGGTGATGGGAGTTTTAATGTCCCATCCCGGTGGCGAGGGTGACCAGCCTGTGGAGCTCTTGGAGCTATACTCTGGCCCCACAGACTGGGGGAACTTACAGGCTCTGTCTCCAGTGCCTCCCCCATGGTTTCTTTTTAAGATGGATGTTCATCACCTCAGAAAGGCATCTCTTTTCCATACAGCAGGGTCTCCCCCTCAGCACTGGGGACTTTGGGGCCAGATCAGCCTCCGTGGGGCACTGTGGGGAGTTGAGCAGTATCCCTGGCTCTACCCACCCCATGGGGGTGATGCCAGGTCTTCAGTGTCACAGCTCCGGTGTTTCTGGCTGTGCCCTTATTAACGCTGTGTCTGTGGTTGGGAGTGGGATGGCCAGTATGTCTGTGCTGCAGTCCCCACAGCGTGCATCACTCTCCCGTCCTGTGAACCAGAGCCCCAAGGCCCAGTTGGGAGCTCTGGGGCGGGGGTCCCAGGCAGGCGAGGCACTCTGCCTCTGGCATGGCCCTTTGCCATGGCTTTCTGCCTTTGGTAGAAACCACCAAGAGGGATCCCTTGTCTGTTCCTCCAGGCAGGTTTCCCATTTGAAACTCAGGGCCTTCCATGGGAGCCCGTTCTAGAGGCACAGAGGCCCAGCGTCCTGACCAGGCTGAGCCCAGTGGCTCCAGGGATTTCTAAATAAAGCAGGGCGGTCAGTTCCGCAGGCTTCCTGTCAGCCAGCTCTGGGCCCCACAGGGCGGTGAAAAGGCCTGGAATCTGGCCTGGGGTGTGGTGGCTCCGGAGGGAAGGGCGCGCCTCCCAGTGCTTTGAGGTGCAGAGTGGAGTGTGGCCCCCAGCTTCTGGCAGAGTGCCTTGGCCACATCCCCTGCAGACTGAGAGCAGAGAGCACCCTTGGGTGGCCTCTCGTTCGCCCCGATTCCCCTGGGGCTGTGAAAGGACCTCAACTCACCCCAGGAGTCTTCATGTACTTTAAATTAAATTCAATTAAATATTTGTGGCTGAAAAGGTCTGCTTTCCCTGGTGCAGTCCCTGGAAGTGCCTCAGGAGCCCAGACTGCCCTGGGGCCCAGCTCTCTGTTTTCCTGTGAGGCCCAGGAGGATGCCCAGTGCCTGACAAGGCTCTGGCCCCTTCCCTTGGGCCTGCAGGGCCAAGCCACTGGGACAGCTCCCCACAAAGGACAGTTAGTGTTGCAGGCGCTCAGAGCGTGGCCTCATCAGGTGTGTCACCGAGCTCTGGGGCCAAGGCTGGCGCTGCACTTCATCTGCACAGACACCCGTGCTTCCGGGCCTGGTTCTGTGTGTGCTGAGCTGTGCCGGTCACTGCGGTGAGACTGGAGGAAGTGCTCGGCCTCAGACATTTAACCACAGAAGGTTTCACTTTCTGCTTCTTATGGTGGAGCTCTCCTAGGTGCAGCCCCACACACCACTGCAGTCATCACTGCCTGTGGCCCTGGACATTCGGAGTGGCTCGAGGGAGACCACATATAGCTTAGATGAGGACCCCTGGCAGAGGGGTGCATTTCTCTCTTCTCAATCCAGGCCCTGGGCTAGGTGCGTCTGGTCCCGACCTGTGAGCCATGCAGGGTGGACAGAGCTGGATAGTAGTGGGGGGCAACGGTCCTATTTCTGGTCCCCCAAAGGGTGTTCCTTTTCTAGCTAGCAGCTGTGCCCTGTTCAGTGGGGACTGTTAGCCTAGGTAGCCCTGCGGCCTGGTGTTTGTGAGTGGTGGATGGGATTTGTTGGTGGAACTCAGGATGCTCACAGAACCAGGACCCCAGACCTCAGCTGATTGGCTTGTGGACAGTTGTTCATAGTCCCTGTGCCCTAGGCCTGTGGTCTCCCTGTGCCTCTCAGCCTTAGGGCCCTGGCCAGCTGTGGGCATGTCACCCTGCCCGGGCAATGCCTCCTCTTTCGATACCCCTTACCCCTGCCCCACCTCCAGGTCCTCACCACCCCACCACCATGTGTCACAGAGCCTCTCGGGCTTCAGAAATGTGTTCTGAGTGACTGATTTGTGATTGAATTCATTCCCCCCAGGCGGGCGGAATGGGAGTCACCTAGCACCCCCTGATGCCCCAACTTGCCTGCACGTGAGGCTCCCTGCTCAGGCAGCCCCATTACCACCTGCCTGTGGTCCTGTGCTCTGCCAGGTAGGCGCACAGGGATCCCGGGGCACAGCTCATATGTGCCTGTCTCTGAGGTCCCCCGAAGGGGACTCAGCTCAACCACCCCGAGACCTTCTCCATGGACCCCAGCCAGGGTGGGCAGCAGGGGAAGTGCTTGCTCCAGGGTGAGACCATGGTCACTCAGCCGTGTTTCCCAGGCTGGGCTCCTCATCTGTTGGATGGGAATGGTGCCCCTGCCTCTATGGTGGTATGAAATGGCATGCAGTGAAAGCTTTGCATAAGTTCCTTTTAATTTTTTTTTTTAGATTTTATTTATTTATTTTTAGAGAGAGGAAGGGGGGAGAGAAAATCAATGCGTGGCTGCCTCTCACGAGCCCCTCACCAGGGACCTTGCCTGCAGCCCAGGCGTGTGCCCAGACTGGGAATCAAACCGGTGACCCCTTGATTCACAGGCTGGCACCCAGTCCACTGAGACACACCAGCCAGGGTACAGAAGTTCCTTTTAAAAAGCTGCAGGAACTGGTGGTGGCTCAGTGGGTTGGGTGTTGTCCTGCAAACCAAAGGGTCACCAGTTCGATTCCAGTCAGGGCACAGGCCTAGGTTGCGGGCCAGGCTCCCAGTTGGGGGTGTGCAAGAGGCACCCGATTGATGTTTCTCTCGCACATGGATATTTTTCTTCCTCTCTCTCTCTCCCTTCCTTCCCTTCTCTCTAAACAAACAAACAAACAAACAAACAAATAAAATCTTAAAAAAATAAAGCTGCAGGAGTAGCCCTGGGAGGTGCGTGTCTATGCCAGGACTGAGGTGGGAAGTGCTAGAAGGTGCCGGAATGCGGTTTCTGTCCACATGTGACTCCTGAGTCTTGGTTTTCTCTTATATGAACTGACAGCAGTTTAGGATTATTTCAAGGATAAGGTGCTCTGGTGATGGGTTTTAAGCTGGGGAGCATTGTTGTTTTATTCACACTGTCCACACTGGCCAGCAGGTCCCTTGGCCAGTCCCAAGACAGGGAGCAGGCTTCCCTGACTTGCAGCGGGGTCCCCAGAGCTTGGCCGGCAGGGTTGGCCACCTTGGGACCTTTCCCGATCCCCAGCGCCTAGGTGGTGCTGTGGGAGGTGGGTGCACAATAAGCACCTTTCACGGTGCGGCTCCAGCTGAAACGGGCAGAAGCTCCCTGTCCTGTTATGATGTCTGTCTGCTCGTGGACCTTGATGGGGGGCGTAGAGCTGGAGGGACAGGAGTTGGCAGGTCAGACTCCACTGGGAGACCCCCGGGGGGTGGGAGTACAACCTGGGGGTGGGTCCTGTGTTTCTGCCCCATAATTCCTCTCATCTGAGTCGATGGTGATGGCAGCAGGCTGGGCTGGGCATCAGGGTCCATCCCCACCTCTGTCTCCTGGCCCTGGGCCCTGCCCACCCACCTGCAGCTGGGCTAAAAGCTGGGTGCAGAGTGGGTGGGACTGGTGGCTTGTGCTGTTCCCAGTCAGGGCCCAATCGATGTTTCTCCCCCTTCCTCCCTTCCCCTCTCTCTAAAAATAAATAAAGTCTTTCTTAAAAAAACACAGCATTTGGGGATAAAAATGGGGGCTCAGAAGACACCCACTGAATTGGTGGGCAGAGCCAGCGCCACCTTTGGGCTATTGCACAGTGGCCTCAGCTATAGCAGGTGGAGTGTCCTGACTGAGGAGTGTCGCACCTTGGAGGCCCCTGGGCAGGAGAGGTCAGCCCCCCACCCCCCACTCTGCCCTGGGTGGAGATAAGGCGTGATGAGTCCATAGGTTCGTATTTCTGTCCTACTTCCTGTCTCTTATCAGTGTAGGTGGCCGCTGGGGTGTTCTCTCTCTGGTGGCCCTGTGGCTGCTGGCCAAGGAGCACTTCCCCCAGTGCGCTTACGTCTTCTCACTTCCCTGCGGCAGCGGTTGTGGAACGGGAGAGATGGGAGTCCTGGGGGTGCGGGGAGACACTGTGGTTGTGAAGCCAGAAGAACCTAGTCTTTTGAGGTCCTATAGTTCTGGCTCTGTGACCTCAGCAAAGCCGCTTAACGTCTCTGTGCCTTGGTTCCCTCACCTGTCCAGCGGGAGGCGGGGTGATAGTTGCACCTCAGAGTGAACGAAGGAATGGATGAGTGGGGCTGAAAGGCGCCTGTAGCAGCTCTCCCCAGCAGCATGAGGGTTTTGTATTTTCTGCATCTCCCTGCATGAGGCCGGCACCCCTTTCTGGTCTCGGATCTGTTGACACAGCTCAAGTGAGGTCCGTGCTGCAGTCCCAGGCTGTGCTTGCAGGAGCCCAGTGCCTGGCAGTGCTGTGGCCTGGGCCTTCCTGTGGCCCCGGGGGTTCCTGGTTTCACCACCCACACCCCAGAGTGGTGGGCAGCCTGGTGACTGCCCCAAACTCCAGTTTCTGACAACGACATTCAGCGTTTACTGCCAGACCAAGGCCGTCTACTCACGGGGTGCGGACATGATGGCCGTGCACCTGAGTCTGTCAGTGGCATCCTTCCTGCGCTCCAGGTTGCAGCTGGCACTGGGCCGAACCCCCTTTGTCTCCCACATTTGGGAGCATTCGCCAGGGCTTGGAGCTCAGACTCACTTCCTTTAATCCAGTCCGAGATCTCTACCAGTTAGTGAAGGTGGGTCGGCGGCCCCCTCGCTGCACAGAGGGGCTTGTTTTCCTCCTCCTTCTCCAGTCGGTCTCAGTGGGGGCAGCACTCGCACTGCCCTCCTGGTGGCGGCAGGACTGGGTGAACTAGGGGGTGTCCTGCTGGCCTCAGCCCTGAGCTGTCCCCCAGCCCACTAGGCCCCATGGACGGGCAAGCAGGCGCTGTCGCCACCTTCCAGGAGCTCAGCTGGGTGGGGGGGAGACCTTCGACCCCTGAGCTGTACCCCTAGGCCTGCCCCAACGCCTGTTCTCAGAGTAACCAGAGGTCAAGTCCAGCCTGCCTTAGCTCAGAGGACCTGGGGGCCTGTGGGAGTGCATGACGAAGCCAGCACTGTGGATTGGGTCAGACTTAATCGGGGGACACTTTGTGCAGGCCCTTCGGTGACCTGTGCTAGGGGCTGGGGCAGGAGGCTGCAGGCAGACCCTTAGTTTTGGGGAGCTTGCCCCCAGTGTGCTGAAAATGAGAATTGCAGACCTCACAGACACAGAGTAAATGGCCGGGGTGGCCTTTGGAAAGAACGGCTGAGGTGTCGGGGTGCTGGACGTTTCTTGGAAACCATGAATTTGCGCTTCCAGTGCCAGGAGCTCTGTAGGGTTGGAGGGGAATGGCGCATGGGGGTGGTTTGTATTTAACAGGGGTGGGAGCGCTGGCACCCAGCTGCAGGTGCCCACAGACGTCCTCGCAAAATGCTAAGCTTGTCGTGTTACCAAGAAACCTTGGGGAGGCAGGGCTGGGGGTCCCATGGACATGAATTTGAGGTCTGACTGTAGCCAGGACCTGCTTGGCTTCCTTATGGGGAGGTGGCGATAGTGTCACTTCCCCGCAGTATCGCCACCTGAGCAGGCACCTGGACCCACAACCACTGTCAGGGCCCTGAGCATTGCCAGCACAGGAGGGACGCTTATGTCCCCCTCCCTATCCTGTTGCCCCTTCCAAGCACCCACCTACTCACCCTCCCTCTCTATAGCTGTCTCATCTCAGAAGTGCTCTGTAAACTGGACCGGAAGGCATATAGCCTCCTGGGGTTGAGTTGTTTCCCTCTTGGCACAATTCTGTGGCACATCAGCCATCGGGTGTGTCAACGGGGCTTCGTTGTCATCGCTGAGTAGTGTCCATGGTGTGGGTGGGCTACAGTTTGTGACTGTCTGCCCGATGAAGGACGTGGGGCCAATGCCACTTTTTGACCACTATAAATAAAGCTGCCTGGAATGCCACCTGTGGGTCCAGACAGCTGCCCTGTGCATGGTTGGGGCTCAGTGGGTGCTGTGGACCAGCAAGCATACTTGGGCAGAATGAGACCCATCTTGGGCGTCTTGCAGATTTTTGCTTGAGGAGGGGGCTTGCTTTTCTCAAAGTGGGGACAGCTGTGGAAGGGTGTGTGTGACAAGATCTCCTAGGAGGCGCAGGACCGAGTGCTGGGCAGGATATGTTGGAGGCAGGAGGGCACAGCTAGCTGACCAGGGCCCTGGAGAGTCTGCAGTGGACTGGGAGGGTGGCCATGGGGTCCAGGCAGGCTTCACACCCAGAGACTTCTCTGGGTAGGTGGACGTTGGTCAGGTGCATGGAGGATCCCGGGGCCAGAGATTCTGTCATGGGTGACACGTACTGACAAGATGTAGCAGTGGCTGAGTTGACCAGGAGACAGAGCAGCCAGCTCAAAACGAAGCCAGATCATCTGAAACAGGTAACGTGGGCCAGCATTGTGTGGCCCAGAGCCTGTCTCTCCCTTCCCCCTTGCCACAGTGGTGGCTGAGCACCTCTCTGGCCAGCCGGGCTTGTCCTGTTCCAGGGCAGAGGACCCTGCTGGCTCCTGCTGCCCATGCCACTGCTCCTGGCTTGGAGGTTCACGCTTGGAGCTGGCCCTGGCGTCTCCTCACTCCATCTCTGTTGGCCCAGAACACGGGTGACGCGTGGCGCCCTCTCCAGCAGACCTCCCCCTCTGTGGCTGCCACCTCCACGCCCTCCTTTCTCTGACCTTCCTCAAAAAGTGATGGCTGCCCATTCCACATCCCAGGCCACATCGCCCCTGGGGTGTCCCCCTGCCCAGCTTTACTGCCTCAGCTTTACTGAGACACCATTGACGTGGGG
The DNA here is from genome assembly GCF_019186645.2 of Phyllostomus hastatus. Lineage (NCBI taxonomy): Eukaryota > Metazoa > Chordata > Mammalia > Chiroptera > Phyllostomidae > Phyllostomus > Phyllostomus hastatus. Next base: position 3,192,958 of record NW_025333640.1, on the reverse strand, counting down.
CATGTAGTAAGTTTAAGGCATATAACACGACGATTTGATGCAGATATGTATTGCAAAATGACTGTCACAGTTAGATGAATTAACACCTGCACCGCCCTGTGTGCTTGAGCTTTTTTTGTGCCCTTTGCCTCCTCTGGAGGTTGGTCATGGCTGCTGTTGTTGCAGTGTGGGGGGACTTGCAGACTGATGGCTGAGGGTTTGGAGGGACCTCCGTGACCTTGGCCACTTGTCTCCTGACCCCTGGCATCTCCAGGGGCTGGCAGCTTCTCATCAATCATGAGGTGGTGTTCAGGACCCCTTGACAGACAGGCCCCTGCACTTCCCGCCCTGTCCTGGGGCCCAAGCAGTGTCTCATACTGGTTGACGTGGGCTGCACGCATGTGTGCATGTATGTGTATGTGTGTAGATGTGTGTGCACACATGTGATGCACACCCCTCAGTGTGCCTGCACTGCCTCTGGAGAGCTCCATGGGGGGCTCTCATGATCACTTTTGTCCCCACTTTAAAACGCTGACACGAGCCCATGCCTTCCTCGTTCGGGCAGCAGTCGTGTGTCCAGCCTCCTTACTTGTCCCCACGGCGCCCTCACGTGAAAGCCGAGGCTGCCTTTCCTTCTCTGTAGTTGGGGCAGCGGCAACACTGGGGCCTTGGGGACCGAGGGTGTGACATGCCCAGCCTGGCCTCATCTGGGTGTGTGGCTTTCATTCTTGTACCTGTTCGCTGTGGCCAGTGAGAGACCCTTCCAGAAAGACCAGCAGGGCGGTTACCTTTGTGTAATAGCGTTTTGTTAGCATGGGGCTGAGCCTGTCCCTAACCCTGACCCTATGGAACATTGGGTGGTATCTGGGGCATCTGTGGTGGTCATGACAGGGGTGCTCCTGGCATCGAGTGGGTAGGGGCCAGGGATGCTGCTCAACACCGCACAGTGCCGGGGGTGACCCCCTGCCCCCAGGATGACTGTCAGCAGTGCCGGGGGCAGAGGCCCTGGTCAGGAGGAAAATACACACCAAGTGACCCTGCTAGTGCACCGCCCACCCCTCCCTGCAGCGCAGTCCCTCTGGGGAGACCTGGGGTCACGTGTGCGGACCCGCTGCCCTCTGCTGCCCCTGGAGCTCGGTGGGTTTGGAGCAGGTGGGTGTTTGGCGTCTCGTACATTTTGGTGGAGGAGATTGTCTGAGGTAGGATGGTGTGGAGGTAATTACCACTTGATGACAGAACCAAAGCCGTATTTATTTATTGCAGAAAGGGCCTGAGGTAGTTGATAAAGTAGCAGAAAGTGGCAGTTACGGCCAAGGTCCCTGCTTTGTGCTGTGTATCATTTGTGACTTGGGTCTCCCTAGTGAGCTCAGGCACCTGTGGTCAGTCACTCAGACGCTGGCCGGGGGGGCCCTGGCTGCAGGGTGGTGTGGTCACTGTGGGGCCCATGGGGTTGGCCTCTTCTCCAGGAATTTCTACTCAGAGGTTGGTGACAGACCCCTGCAGAGAGACTGCCCACACAGGCGGCGGCGGTGGTTCCCAGTGTCCAGGGCCAGGAGCTGCCTGCCTGGGGCAGAGGTTGTGAGCAGATGGCACCATGGACAGAGGTACAGCTCTGGCAGCTGCATGGAGGTGGGCAGACACAGGGTGACTCACAGAGGGTGCTGAAGATGAGCCTGGTGGGGTGGGTCCTGGCAAGTTTAGGGTGTTCTGAATCCCTAAAAGGGGGTAAGGGGCTCAGTCTGTGAGAGGGGACCTTTGTTGTGTTATTGAGTACGGTCTGAGACATTCTTGGAATTGAAAGGTTTTCTCTTGCTCTGTAATCAGATCACCCCAGAACTTAGTAGTTGAAGAGCCCGAGGGCAGGAATCTGCATGGCCCTGCCCGGGAGTCTCTCCTGAGGCTGCGGTCAGGCTGCTGGCTCTGGCCGTCATCTGAAAGCTCCCAGGCCTGGAGGAGCCCCTTCCACCATGGTTTCCTCACGTGGCTGTTGGTGGGAGGCCTCAGCTCCTCAGAGATTTGTGGACACATCAGAACCACTGCAGTCGCTGTCCCTGGGAGTGGGGGTGCACGAAAGTGGGGTGACCAGGGTGGTGAGAAGCGGAAGCAGAGAGGGCCCGGGCTGAACTGGTGCTGGAGTGGGGCTGGAGGGCTCGGAGGTGTGCGGGTCTCCCGGTCGAACGGCCTGCACTTGGGGGAGGGCCTCCTCTCCAGGTAGGGGCGGACGCAGCTGGCCCGGGGGCCCTTTTTGTGTGGCTTCCCTGACTTGGGTCTTGTGAGGCGGCAGAACCTCAGTGTGCCCCTCTCTGAGGTGGGGGGGCGGGCAGAGTGCTCACCCTAGAAGAGCTTGGTAGGCTGGCCCCTTGTGCTTTTTGAGGAAGAGATGAGACACAAAGGGGTTCGGTGAGGTGCCGATCAGCACGGTGGAACAGAGATAAGAGAGCGGATGTGGTGGTGGGAGGGCAGTGGGTGACACCCTCTGGGTGGACATGGGACACAGTGCTGTGGTCGCACTGGATAGAGCCATGGGGCACCTTGGGATGTCTTCATGCTGGGTTGCATTACAGGTTTGGGGCTAATGAGAAAGGAGCTTCTGGGAACCTTGGGGCGATGACCCTGTGCCCTGCGACTTGATTTGGCCCTCACTGCCGCTGCCTTGGATGCAGATACCAAACTCCTACCCTAAAGGAGACTGTTCTGCAGTTGGGGGTGCGGTGGGGGTGTCGACAGACATTGTCAGATTAGACTGGGATCCAGGGTAGGCTTGGGAAGGGGCTGAGTGAACACCGAGGGAGACGTGGCTGGTCTTCCTGACTAGGTAAGGAGATGGCGGCATCTGGTGGAGGGACATGTAACTTCTGGGGGCCTTCACGCCCTCATCTGCAGCCCTGTTAGTTCCGACCTGTGCTGAGCCGGACCCAGTGTGGTGGCTGCTCGCCTCCCGTCACTGTGGCCCAGCGGGCACTGCAGGGGACAGACCTGCCTTCGTGTGCCCAGGTGCTAGACGTCCTCCTTTCTCATTCCCTTTTTATTTTAAAGATCCTGTTTACCCTAAGATTGCGTTTTGCTGTGTATAATGTACACTTTTTTGTACATATTTTTGAGGGAAAAATAAGGATGTGTATTATGCATGTTACACATGGGGAATACCTGAAATACCTTCTATCTGTTCTTGTGTCTTGTAATTATTTGTTACATAAAATTTTTTGTATCCTAATATGTTCAAAAATAAGTGCTAAAATTCCTTTATAATACCAAAAAAAGTATTTAAATAAAAATAAATAAATAATTGAATTAAAAATAAATGAAGACTTTTTTCCTGAAAGTTTGGGCCAAAAACGTGGGGGCACATTAAACTCGGCAAAATACGGTATTTGCTTTTAGAGAAAGGGGAAGTGGGGGAGGAGAGGGAGAGAAACATCGATGTGCGATGTGCAAGAGAAACAGCTACCAGCTGCATGCCTCTTGCACGCCCCCAGCTGGAGACCTGGCTCGCAGCCCGGCATGTGCCCTGACTGGGCATCAAACTGGTGACCTTTCGCTTTGTGGGGTGATGCCCAGTCCTCTGAGCCACACCGGTCAGGACTGTCTTCCCTTTCTCTGATCCTTAGCGTCCTCTTGTGTAGGATGGTACAGGTGGGAGGATGACTGAGGTGGATCTCAGGGAGGTGCCTCAAAGAGTGGTCGCCTGTTGGTCAGGTGTGTCCTGTGTCCCATCTGAAGGCCAAGGCCCCTGCGGCCAGGAGCACGTGTCCCAGAGGCTCGTCTCCTGGACCACTGGGTGGAGACGTGGTGGGGACATGGCGAGCTTGCGAGCTGTCAGCATGTTGTCCACTGTGCTTTCTCACTGGGCCGTGTTGCATGTTGCAGGCACGGGCGAGAGTGGGAAGAGCACGTTCATCAAGCAGATGCGCATCATCCATGGGGCAGGCTACTCCGAGGAGGACAAGCGGGGCTTCACCAAACTGGTCTACCAGAACATCTTCACTGCCATGCAGGCCATGATCCGGGCCATGGAGACTCTGAAGATCCTGTACAAGTACGAGCAGAATAAGGTGAGGCTCTAGGCTGTTGGGAGGCACCACCTGGGCAGCACACGGGCTGCAGGAAGCGGTGGGGAAGTGCTGGGCCTGCACTTCCTGGTGGAACCCCAGCCTTCCCTACCAGGTAGTAGCGCCCCCATTCTGTGGGCTGGAAGCCGTTCAGTGGGTTAGTTGCCTTGGGGTGGGCTGTGTGAACTCCTGATTCCTGGCCCCTCAGACCCCTGTCCTACCAGGTGCTTTACACACCATATCTGACCCTCCTGGTGACCCCATGGAGGTGGCACTTCCCTTTTTTTTGTCTTAAAGATTTTTAAAATTTATTTTTAGACAGAGAGGAAGGGAGGGGCTAAAAGAGGGAGAGAAACATCAGTGTGTGGTTGCCTCTCATGCGCCCCCTACAGGGGACCTGGCCTGCAACCCAGGCATGTGCCCTGACTGAGAATCGAACCTGTGACCCTTTGGTTTGCAGGCCCACACTCAATCCACTGAGCCACACCAGCAGGGGCTTTTTTTTTTTTAAGTAACAGCTCTGTTGAGATGGAATTTACATACCATACAAGTTACCTTTTAAAGTGCACAACTTGTTTTTAACATAGCCACAGAGAGTCATGCACCATCACCTTTATTCAATTCCAGAACATTTCCATCTCCCCAAAAAGAAACCCTGTTCTCATCAGCAGTCACTTCCCATCTTCCTCCGCAGCCCCTGGCCACCATGACCCCACTTCCCATCTCTGTGGATGTGCCCATTCTGGACATTTCATGGAATTTGAATCACACCATGTGGCCTTTTGTGCCTGGCCCCTCTTACGAGCATCATGTATCCGAGGTCCACCCACATTGTGACGAGGGTCAGAGCTTCGCTCCTTTTCAGGACTGAGTGATGTTCCATTGTGTGGATGGACCACATTCGCCCATCAGTAGACATTTGGTTGTCCCCACTTTTTGGCCTTTGTGAATTCTAGTGCTATGACATTTGTAAACAGGTTGTTGTTTATCCCATGTCCATTGTCCATGTTCTCCATGTCCATTAATTTTAGAGAGGGAGGAGTGGGGAGAGAGTGTGAGAGAAACATTGACGTGAGGAAGAAACATTGATCGGTTGCCTCTTGTACGTGCCCCCACCAGGGACTGCACCTGCAACCCAGGCATGTGCCCTGACCTGGAATCGAACCCTCGACCTTAGAGGGTGATGCTCTAATCAGCTGAGCCACACTGGCCACAGTCGTGAACAAGTTTTTCTTTGCACACCTTTCCTCATTTGTCTTAGGCGTGTACCCAGTGACGGTTTGCTCTCCCCAGGGGCTGTTCCAGCATCTGGTAGTCATAGCTCTCGCTGGTGACCTCCCTCAGCTTTACTTTTGTAGATCTGTTTTGGGGGCTTCTCACACACCCAGCAGTTTTCCCTGGGTGAATGCATGGCCCGGAGTCCATATCTGTTCAAAGGAGGCTTAAGTCAGTCCATTTACTTTTAGGTCTGAGAAGGTCAGTCAGGTTTCTGATGTGTCTCTATGGGTGTGTTCTTACCTTTACCCCAATCACAGGTTTTCAGGGACCCCCACCAGTCCTGCCACCCTGGCTGTGAGGTCACGTGTATGGGGCCACTTTGAGCCTGTGGCCCGCTGGGTCTTGGTTGGCATGATCTCTTCCGGCTGAGGCTCATCAGAGTTGGTTCTCATTTGGACCACAGATGACCCTCAGCATCTAGGACAGAATGGGGCAGACTGCAGCCTGTTTCTGTAAATGCAGCCTTACTGGCACACACCTCCCTCACCTGCAGAAGCCCCCTCCAACACATGGGGACGTGGGGGCTGGGCAGCCCCTGTTCCGAGATGCCTCAGTCTCAATCTCGGGTTTGCTTGAGGACCTACCCCTGAAGGACAGCTGTGGCCATCATTCTTGTTTCTTTCTCTCTCGTGTTCATGCAAAACTGGAGTTGGTGGCTCCAGCTCTGGTCAGTTGGGTGCTTAGTGTCCAGCCATGTCCTGGAACGAGGGGTGCTCCCTGTGTGTCCAGGCCCGTGGAGAGCCCATGGCCTTTCTCTCTCCTGCCCTCGTAGGCCAATGCGCTCCTGATCCGGGAAGTGGACGTGGAAAAGGTGACGACCTTTGAGCACCGGTACGTCAACGCCATCAAGACCCTGTGGAACGACCCCGGCATCCAGGAGTGCTATGACCGGCGGCGGGAGTACCAGCTCTCCGACTCTGCCAAGTAGTGAGTGGGGTGCTGCCCGCCTGCCCTGCGGGAGAGTGGGCTGAAGGTCACATGGGTCCTGGTCGGGGGTCTGGGAAAGAGAAAGGACTGTGGGGAAACTGCGGCAACCTGGAAGAAAGGCGGACTCGGTCAATGACCCTGAGAATGCTGACTGATTAGCGTGATGGGTGGGCTAGACTAACAGAAGACTTTCATGGTGGGGAGACTGGGTGTGTGCTGGGTGTTCCTGTTGAGTCTCTACAACTTTTCTATGGATCTAAGACAACCCTAAAATAGTAAGTTCGTTTCTGGAAAGTCACCCCTCTAGCACAGCAGCCTCTCTTGGAAACCCTGGCGCTGGTCCCCTTTCTCCCAGAGCAGCTGTCCTGGGGCAGCCGTAATTGGAGAGGGCCTCCCTGGTCGGCATCATTTCTGTCCCATGAGACCCAGCAAATGACCTCCTCCATACTGTCCGGATCAGGGTTGGGGGGGCCTTGTCCCATCTTGTCCTGAATATTCCAGGCTGCTTCCGCCCCTGCTGGAGAGACTCTCGCAGGCCCCTCCCGGCTGCTTTGAGGGCCGGTGGTGGCTGGGATGTCCCCTCCTCTCATGGCCTGGCCTGAGCAGCCCTGTCCCTGTTCTCCTGCAGCTACCTGACGGACGTGGACCGCATCGCCACCTCAGGCTACCTGCCCACCCAGCAGGACGTGCTTCGGGTCCGTGTGCCCACCACTGGCATCATCGAATACCCTTTCGACTTGGAGAACATCATCTTCAGGTGCCCATGTCCTGGCTTCCCGAGGGCAGTGGTGTCCTGGAGAGCCCTGGGGCTGCTCTGAGGGCTCTTTGTTCCCAGACTCTGAGCCCCATGGTGGGCAGCAAAACATGCATTGGACCTGGTCTTCGCCCCCAGGGAGCTTCTGATCCAGAATGGGAGATGAGGTCTATAAATAAGTAACTGTCCCCAAGTGCCAGAGTGAGCCAGGCCCCAGTGGCTGTTGGAGGCTGGCCAGAGGCGACCTGCGGGAGATGGCCTTCTGGTGGGGTCTTCAGGACGGGCTGTGCATGAGGGAGGGTGCTGAGCAGTGCGCAGGAGTGGGAAGTGGTCTGGAGTTCCTACCAGCACAGGGGTGCTGTGGGGAGTTGAGGGGTCCTGAAGGCCTCTTGTCCAGCTGTATGTCATCCAGCTGTGCCCTTGTCCAGCTATGCACTGGTCTGGTTGTGTGATCACGAAAGACAGGCCAGGGCCCTGGCACCGACCTCATGGCCCGGCCCCAGTCGGCGCTCTGATGTCCTCGAAGGATGGCCTGAGTGCTCCAGTGTACTAGAGGAGCCTGGTCCCAAGGGGGCTACCTCTTGTGGGCCTGGCCCCTGGGGGCCTGGGTTTCAGCTCAGCTCTACCGGGGAGGCTCATGCGCCGGAGAGGCTATAGCCCCAACACCATTGTCCCCGATGGCATTCCCAGACTGGCTGCAGCTGCCAGTGTGTGCTTGGCATCCAAGCACAGGGCTCTTGGTCTGTCACCACTCTCTCTCCTTTCACAGTCACCCTGGCACGTCTGCCCTCCACCTGTGCTTGCTGGAGTCTCCTCTCAGAAATCCCTGCCAGGTGGACTCGCCTCTGTCGGCCTTGGAGGGCCGCCTGTGCTTCAGCCCTGTCTTCCACTTGGGGTGTGGGGGGGATAGTTGTGGGGATCTCCACCTTCTCCAGCTCAGGTTGGGGGGCTTGAGGGCTGTTCTCCTTACAGCCTTTGTCTTCCTTTTTAAAAATAGTCTCTTTGCTCGTTATTGGAAACCCAGGGAACTCACCAGCAGGAAGGAGAAAGCCCTTGTAACACACTGACTCTCAGACGCCATCCTGAGTGCCCCCCCCCCGCCCCCCGCACCTACCCTTTTGTTTCTGGACCCATTGTTTCTTGCTTGCTTCTCACGTTGGACAGGGAACTCCGCAGCCTGCTCTGTTCACCCGGTGACGGGACGCCCAGCTCCGCTCTGTGCAGCCCGCTCTGCGCAGCTGTTCATTTCCTAGCAGTGACTGACGCGTGTCCGTCAGCGAATGCCCCTTGGTCTCTCTGGGTGTCCCTGTTGGGGAGGTCGAGACTGGGGCTAGTGTTTTACAGAGGATGCTGCGTGGTGACCAAGGAGGGGAGGGGTTTCCTCACGAAGGGGGATGTGGGGTTGGAGGGTGGGCACATCGCAGGTCCCACTGGCTCCACGCCTCACACCCAGCACACGTGCCTGTCCTCGCACTTTAGACCAGGGCCTCCTGTCAGGACAAGAATCCATGGCTCTTGGAGCCAGGTGTCAGGCCTGTGCTGTTTTCTCCTCATTCCCACAAATACGGGGGCCTCTGCTGGCTCCCACAGATAACAGGGGTCCTCATGGCTCTCACATTTATTGGGGATGCTCGGCTCTCACAGGTATTAGGGGGCTGTTGGAAATCAGACTGGTATTGAGGGGCCCTTGAGGCTCTGACGTGTATTGGAAGACCCTCAGGGCTCCAATGGGTACTGGGGAGCCCCTGTGGCTCTGGCAGGTGTCGGGGGCCCTCAAGGCTCCACCAGACACGGCCGTGCTGGCGAGAGGGGCCTGCTGGCAGAAGTGGCAGTAGTTCCGTCTGCAGAGCCCAGCACTGAGTCCCTGCGGCACTCCCGTCCCCTGCAGGATGGTGGATGTGGGGGGACAGAGGTCCGAGCGGAGAAAGTGGATCCACTGCTTTGAGAATGTGACGTCCATCATGTTCCTCGTGGCCCTCAGTGAATACGACCAAGTCCTGGTGGAGTCGGACAACGAGGTGAGGCACCCCTCCTGGTGCTCGGCCTGTGGGGAGAGGGAGGCCGTGGGCAGAGGGGAGGGCTCCCCCACACCGGGCCTTGTCAATCCTGGAGCCTTCCCTCTGTAGAACCGCATGGAGGAGAGCAAAGCCCTGTTCCGGACCATCATCACCTACCCCTGGTTCCAGAACTCGTCGGTCATCCTCTTCCTCAACAAGAAGGACCTGCTGGAGGACAAGATCCTGTACTCCCACCTGGTGGACTACTTCCCCGAGTTTGATGGTGAGCGCCAGGCTGTCCTCGCCTCTCTGGGCCTGGGGCTTCCTGCGTGGCCCCCGCAGAACAGGAGGCATTCTGGAGACCCAGGCCCACTGGGTCTATTGGGCAGGCAATCTGGGTGCCTCCAGAGCACCCCCTTTGCCCCTTCAGGCCTTGATGTCCTCATCTGACAGCCAGGAGGGCGGTTCCCTCGGGCCAGTGCGTGGTTGGGGCCGGCCAGGACTTCCCGGGCCTGGAGCTGTGTTCTCACGGTGTCGTCCAGGGCTCTCCCAACACCTGATGGGCAGAAAGGCCTTGTGTCCCCAGGGAGCACTGACTGCGGGAGGGGCACCCCACAGTCAGGGCATAGCAATAGGAGGGATGTGCTAGGGTTCACGGTTCCCAGTCCCCCATCCAGGGGCCTGGCCCTGGTTGCCCATGCTGAGCGAGTTATTCTTGTGGACTCAGTGGCCTGGCCATGGGGAGGAGCGTGGTGCTGGGAATGAAGAGTGACCCAGGACCACCGTCCCAGCACCTCCCTGGATCAGCTGAGCTAGTAGTGGAGGGCAGACAACTCGTGTGGACCATCCTACCTGCCTTTCGGCACCATGCTTGGTCATGCATGAGCTGTAGCTGTTCATGCCCCAGCGTGCTCAGCCACTCCCTCCTCCCAGGACAGGTGGTGCTGCCTATGCTGGGAGCCTCATAACCTGGGCTACTGGCTCCTGCCCTGTAGACCTGAGTGAGGCCTGGCAGTGGTTAGGGTGCTGGGCTCTGAGCTCAGCCCTCTGAGCCCCTTGGGTGGGGCGGCACAGACAGGGAGTCCCTCTGGTTGGGGGTTTGCTGGGAGGGAACAGTGAGGATCATGGGACCAGCATTTCAGGGTGAGTGCAGACCGTGGACTAGGCAGGAGGGACATCACAGGCAGGGAGGGGCCTCTGGGCAAGGATGTGGACATCTGGGGGGACAGCCAGCACGGCCGTGAGAGGTAGTGGCTGGGGTGGCAGCTGTTTGTGTGTGCACATGGGTGTGTGTTTGTGCATATAGGTCTGGGCATGTGTGCACGTGCCGGTCCACCTTTGGATGTGGGGGTGTGTGTGGTGCGGTGTGAATGGGATGGAATGAAGTGAGGCTGGGAAGGAAGGTTGGCCCCAGTTTGGAGCAGTGGTGGGACCGGCTTTGGGGGCCAAGGGCCGGTGCAGACCCCTACACACGCCTGCACACACAGCTGCCTCCTTGAAGCCACATCTTGGCCCAGGAGCCCACGGCGTACGCTGCCCCGTGTGGCTGGCATGCCAGTGCCTGTCCCCTGCACGGCAGGCCTGACTTACCCGCCTCACCTCCCTTAGGGCCGCAGCGGGACGCACAGGCCGCCCGGGAGTTCATCCTGAAGATGTTCGTGGACCTGAACCCTGACAGTGACAAGATCATCTACTCGCACTTCACTTGTGCCACCGACACGGAGAACATCCGCTTTGTCTTTGCGGCCGTCAAGGACACCATCCTGCAGCTCAACCTGAAGGAGTACAACCTGGTGTGACCCTGGGGGGCCCCCGGGACAGGCCCTCCTGTGTGACGGCGTGACCGCGGCTCTGCGCGCGGAGGAGTTGTTTTTTTGTTTTTTTTTTTTCATATTTTTAACAAATGGTTTTTATTTCACAGTTATCAGGGGATGTACCTCTTTCTTTCTATATACTCCGTGCACCTTCTCACCTTTGTCAGCAGCACAGGCTGCCTTTTTCTGGCCTTGACTGTGGCTCGCCTTTTTTCTAGAAAAAAGTAGAAAAAAGAAAAAAAAATGAGACAAGCAGAGATGAGACACGCGAGCGCCCTGCCTCCCGCGCCTCCAGGCCTCCCTCAGTTTCCCCCACCCCAACCAGGGCCACACCTTTGGGCCACCGTGGGACAGAGCCGCCCGTGGCCCTGGTCCCTTGGCGTGGAGATGTGGAGACTGTGACTGACTGTTCTTTCTTCCTTTTTTTAAGTTATTGCCATCCTCACAACTTTGCTGTGTTCTTGCTCACTGGACTCCAAGAAGTGGGGGTGGGTGGCACCCCCGTTGCCCACCCTGGGAAGTGCCTAATCATTTTTTTAAGGGAAAACAAAAAGTGTACGGGCTCCTCTGCGGTGAAGGAGACGTCGGCCGACCCTGTCTCAGCCTCAGGTGGCTGCCTGGTCCCCACCACCCTCTGAGAGCCCTGGGGCTTCGGAGGGGTGCTGGGCGGTGTCTCCAGGGCCATCTGGTCTGCTTGAAGCTCCCCCTGGCCTGGTCCCTGTGCACCCGACGGCCACGTGCTCACCACCCAGGCTGGGGACCGCCCTCGGGAGTCCGCAGGGCCTGGGCTGGGAGGGGGCGCCCTCGGACGGGCCTCCCTCTCGCTCTCATTCCATGTTGTAGTCAGTTTGGAAACAGTGATGACAGTGGGCTGGGGACTTTTTCAGAATATTCTCAGGTCTGTCCCCACAAGGCAGAGAGAAGTTGAGGGAGAGTCCTGTGGTGGTTCCCAGGCACGGTGGCCTTCGTCACACACACTTGCTGACCCCTACTCCCTGAGCCGCTGGGAATCAAGTAGGCAGCGGGGGCACTTTGCCCAGAACTGTCGAGGGTTGCCTAGGAGCCAGCAGCTGGCACCTTGGCCCCTGGGCGGCCTCCAGGCCGTGGCCACTCACTGAGCCAGAGCCACAGGCTGCCTGGCCTGGTGGCCCCTCCCAGAGGAGCTTGGAGGGAGGACACAAGCAAAGGGCTGGTCTTTTGTGGGGTGGAGGTGGCATTTCACACGATGTAGACTGAACACTACAGTGTTTGCTTTTTGCACACATGGGAGGGGAATGAACCGCCAGCCACGTGGGCCCTACTCATGCGCCTGCACCGGACGGTAGCGGGCTGCGTGGCCTCGCCATTTGGCACCATTAACAAACACAAAGGAAACAATGCAAAAATGCAGCCCTCCTAGACAGCCAGTTGCTTTCCCTCTCCCGGTCCCACCAGCAGGACAAAGCCAGGAGGGCCTCGGGGCAGTGGGGAGGGGAAGGCAGGCAGCAGTGGGGGCGGCTGCATTCCTGGTGATGAGCCCCATCCAGGGGCAGAATGGCCCCGCCATTCCAGCTTCTCAGTCAGTTTTCCAAGAAGGGTCCTTTTTGTGCCATGTATCTATTTGAGGGGGTTGAACATAATCCCCCATTCTCACCCTCAGTCGGGGGAAGCAGGTGGTGCTGTTGGCAGTGGGCCTCTCAAAGGTCCAGATCACAGAAGGGGACCTGGATTGGGCTTGATGGGTGGTGTGAGCATGTCAGGGAGCACCCAAAGAACCAACTCCTCTTAGAGAGGGGGTAGTGTGCCAAGCCTCCCACAGCCCAAGGCTGGCTGGAGCGCCAGACCACCCCCACCTGGGTCTTCTGGAACCCCGTGGGCCCCACCCCACCCCAGGAGCTGAGGGCAGGGCTGCCCTCTGTCCCAGGGGAATCCAAGACCAGTTCTGTGCCAGTGTCAGTGCCATCCAGGACAGGAGGACTTGGTCCCTCTCTGGTCCCGTGCCAGGTTGGATGATGTCTTTGATTTTTTATCCTGATGAACTGATGCTCTCTCTCGTGCCAACCTCCCTGCACCTCCCACTGTGTCAGGTCACAGTACAGCTAATGCCCCCCCACCTCCCCGCACCCAACTCCCTGAGAGAGATGTCCTAGTGCCAATGCCCCCTAGTGGCAGTGCGGGAACTTGCGGCCAGTGGGGTGAACACTGTCTGGTTATACTTGTATATTACAATCCTGATTTCAGACGATTTAAACCTTAACCTATTTAAAAAAAAGAATATTATATAAAAATGCTGTTTTTAAACTTTTGTCATTTGAAATGCATGTATTGTCGCGCGTGCTGGGGGATGGGCACAGTTAGCTCCATGCCAGCCTGTGGCAGACAAAGGCTGGCCCGTCCAGACTGCGGGACAGCAGGCTCTGCTCAGTGTGTTGGGGCCCTGACCCCTTAATCCAGAGATAACTGATGGAAATTGACTTTTCATATCTTTCTCCTGAAATGAATTGTTTTAAATTGGAATAAATCTCGTTCCTAAATGCTGCGGCCCCTCTGGCTTATTTCCTGTTGCTGGCCACAGGCATAGATGGGGGGCAGCGGAGGGGCCCTGAAGGTCCCCAGGATGTCGCCTGGTCCCCTGTGGGTAACCTGGATCCTGGCGCCTTCCGGCGGGAGTCTGAGCTCACCGGAGCCATAGCTGCAGCTGCCTCAGGGAGGCCTTCCACCCTGGGCTGGGACTGGGGCACCAGGGGCCCTGCTCTGAGGTCCTCTTACTTTGCTCTTCAAGTTCACTCGCCTTAAGGGCTGGAGCATCCTGTGAGAGAGGCACCTCCTTTGTGGGGGGCAGGGACCAACACGCCACTCACAGTCAGAGATACTGGGAAGACCAAGCCGCCCACCTTTCTGTAAACTGAAGATGGATGGCAGGCTGTCTGCTGTCTTTTTTTAGTTTTTTTTTTTTCCTAAAGGTTTTAATCATGATAAATAGACATAACATAAAACTGACCATCAACCATCTTGAAGTGCACGGTTCAGTGGCATTAGATTCACAGTGTGGTGCTGCCGTCCCCACCATCTAGTCCGTCTCCAGAACTTCCTGGTCTTCCCAAACTGGAACTCTGTCCCCATTAAACACTAATCCCCGGGCACCCCCATCTGCTTTCTGTCTATGAATCTGATGTCCTCTAGAGACCTCGTGTGATTGGAATTATATGGTATTTGTCCTTCTGGGTCTAACTGATTTCATTCAGCATACTGTCCTCCAGGTTCATCCGTGCTGTAGCAGGTGACAGAATGTCCTTCCTTTTTAAGGCTGAACAGTATTCCCTTGTCTGGCCGGACTACCGTCCATTCATCCGTCGGTGGCACTTGGGTTGTTTCCCCCTTTTGGCCATATGGATAATGCTGCTGTGAACAGGGGCGTACAAATCTGAGTTTCTGCTTTTACTTCTATTGGGTAAATGCTCAGAAGTGGGATTTCTGGGTCGTAGGGAAACTGGGACTTGGAGGAGCCGCTGTCCTTTTTTCACGGCAGCTGCCCCACTTCACATCCCCACCAGCTGTGTGCAAGAACTCCAGCTTTTCCCCACCCTCCTCCTCCATCAACAGCACACCCTTGAAGGCTCCCTGTGTGCCAGGCACCGTCCTAGGTGCTGCAGGTACAGCGGGGGTCGGGGGGAGCAGTATTTGTCACCATGACTTCATCGATGGAGAAAAAGCAGAGCAGGGAAGTGGGATGAGCAACAGTGGCCACTTCAGACAGGTTGTCAGGAAAGGCCTTTCCGAGAAGGCAGCACATGAGCAGGACCCTGCAAGACACGCAGGGAAGGAGCCGTGCTGTGACCTGAGGGAAGAGCTTTCCAAGCAGAGGAAGCAGCCCGTGCAACGGCCACGGGGCAGGCCTGTGCCTGGCATGTTGAAGGAACAGCAGAGAGCTGACTCAGGTGCTTACGGGTGCCCCTGTGGCTGGCACAGAGGAAAGGAGAAGAGGGAGGAGGTGAGGACAGGGAGGGGACAGGGGCAGGTCCTGCAGGAACTTGTGAGTGACAGGACTTGGGGTTTTCTTCTGAGTGAGGTAGGTGCCCTGGAGGGCTGTAGGCAGAAGAAGGAAGGACAGGACCCAAGTTGGGTCCTCGCAGGAGCTAGCCCTTTGGTGCCTGCTGTGGGGAGGATGGACAGGAAGTGGGATGCAGGGCCTGACTTGGGTGCTCACAGGGTGCCCTCTGGTGGCTGACATGGGAAGGACAGACTGGGGGGCAAGGATGGGAGCCTGGGACCAGGTTGGAGGGGGACTGAGCTGTTGCAGGTGGGAGTTGATGGGAGCTGGGCTAAGTGAAGCCTCAGGAGATAAGCTGGACTTGGGAGGTCGGTTTGGGAAGGGATCCTGGTTGAGGCTGCCGGTGCATGTGGACGTCACCTAGACTTCATGCCCTCTGTGCCCAGTGGGGGCCGGTTCCACTTACCTGCTGGCTCTATCCAGCATCCACGCAGAGGAGGTCCTGTCGTCGCCCCGGTTCCACACGGGAAACCAAGGCAGGGAGAAGTCAGCCCCTTGCCCTGACGGCAGGCCAGTGCTCCCCTGGTCTCAGCACCAGCTGCAGCCTGTCCTGGTTGAAAAGGCAAAAAGGAAACATGTAGTCCTCGTTACAGAATCAGGAGTGTTTCAAAACCGAAAGCCTTTAGAGCCAGGGTCCTACTTTCAGGAAGCTGCCCGGCCGGCCAGAGACAGGCACTCAGCGCCCATGCCGTGGCTGTGTGGCCGCGGTGCCGTGAGCAAGGACGTCTCAGTGCCTGTCCGAGGCCCCAATCTCTCTTCTTTCCTACGCACACCTGGGGCGGGGAGGGCTGGGCGGTGACTTGTCTCATCCAGATAAACAGCTCATCAGTCAATAAAACAAGGGGTGTAGACTTTCGTGCCCCAGCCTTGGGCCACCCTTACTTGGGGGGGGGGCATGGCCTTGAGTGAGGCCAAGGGCAGGGTCCAGGGAGGGAAGCAGCTGTGACCCTCAGTGGCAAATAATCCCATCAGCTGAGGGGTGGGAGACACTTTGAAAAAACTGTAAATATCCTATTCTTCGTTAAACAAAAGGGACACTTTTAAGAACAGAGAAGCTGCAAGGACTGCATCTTTTCTGAATAAAGGAGAATCTTTGTGTTGGAATAAATTTAGCTCTATGAAATCTCCCCAGAGCTAGTGGGGGTGTAAATCAGTGTGTGCACTTTGGCAAAAAATAGCTAATATCTGGGAAATACCTTATAACCCAGCAGTTCCACAACTGAGTATTTTTCTCACAGAAAGTCACATATGGTCACCAAAAGGCACAGGCCAGATGCTCACAGCTGCTCTGCTCACTCCAGCCACAAAGTGCCATTCCCCCAAGCCCCTCAGCAGCAGGATGGAGGTCTAGTCCAGCAGGGCCCCTGCATCGCACATCTGAAAGTTGCAAAGAGAGTAGATCTTAAAACCTCATCACAAGAAAAAAATTGTAGCTGTGTGGCTATGGATGCTAACTACACTTATTCTGGTGTTCATTTCACAGTACATATAAATACTGAATCATTGTATTGTACACTTGAAACTAGTATGTATCCATTATATCTGATTTTTAAAAATAAATAAACAATATTGATGAGAATAAGGAAACAGATGAATATGTGACTTATATCTGGGTTTAGCAATTAAGTAGAAAATACTGATAAGGTAATGAGAATCCATAAACTACAGCCACGTGCACCTGTGGGGATTTACTGAGCAGCTCTAACAGGAGATCGACAGAACCAGACATGCCAGAAGTCATCTTGTGCAGTTCCATTTACAAGTTCAAAAGTGGCAGGAATTAAATGTGAATTTTAGGGTTACTTAATTTGGTCGTATATGTATAAAGAAAAGCAAGGAAGTAAAGAGGCGTTATATAAGGGAACCAGCTCACCAAGAGGACATAGTGATCTGCAATGTGTACACACAGAATATATGAAGCAAAATACAATAGAACTGAAAGGAGAAATAGGCAAATCCGTCATTGTTTTCCAACACTCCTCCCTGCAGTAAATAGAATGAGCAGATAGAATATGAGCAAGAATATGGAAGATCTGAGCAAAACCATCAAATGCACCAATACAGATTTTTGGCAAAATGCAATGGAGAAGGGACAGTCTCTTCAATAAAGGGTGCTGGGACAATGGATATCTACGAGCAAAAAGGAGGGAAGGAAGGTAGAAAGAAAGAAAGAAACTCAACTATATAAAAATTTAATTCGAAATGGATCACAGATCTAAATGTAAAATACAAAACAACAGAAATCCTAGAAGAAAACATCGTAGTGGCCTTGGGTTTGGCAAAGAGTTCTTACAGATAGCACCAAAAGTATAACCCAAAAAGGAAAAAAAAATGATAAATTGAACATCATCAAAATGAAAAACTTTTGCTCCACAGTGAACATGGTTGAGAGGATGAAAAGCCAAACCACAGAGTGGGAGAGAATATTTGCAAACCACACACCCAGTAAAGGACTTGTGTCTGGGATATATAAAGAATTCTCAAAAAACAGTAAGAGAAAAACAACCTACTGAAAGAAACGGTAAAGTTTGAATAGACAGTCTGCCAAAGAAGATGTGGATGGTGCGTGAGCACATGAAAAGATCTTCAACATCATCAGTCGCTTGGGGAGATGCAGATCAAATTCACAATTGGCTGAAATAAAATAAAAATACAAACAACACCAGATGCTGGTGAGGATGCAGGAAACCGGAACTCTCAGACATCACTGGTGGGGATGCAAAGTGGTACAGTCACTTTCAGAAAGTGTCCAGCCGCTTCTTACTGGGTTAGACTTACAGGTATGCTAGGACCCAACATTCCCACTCGTAGGAATTTATGCAAGAGAAGCGAATGCTGCTCGTTCATACGAGACCTGCACATGTGTGTTCACAGCGGCAGCGGTCACGACGGTCCCAAACGGGAGGCAGCCAAACGTCATTTTGAGGGTGAACGGTGACGCACACACAGAGCGGGAAAACTACTCTGCAGTCGGAACGGACGGGTCCCCATACGCCCACTGCACAGCCAAGTTCCAAATGCTCAGTGACGGGAGCCAGTCTCAAGGGCCGCATCATGTATGATCCCATTTATACGGCATTCTCAAAAAGGTTTTTTAAATCCTCACCCAATGAGATGCGTATCAACTCTAGAGAGAAAGAGAGGGAGGGAGGGAGAGAGAGAAGCATAGGTTGGTCGCCTCCATCAGCTGCCTCCCACATGCGCTCAACCGGGGACTGAATCTACCAGCCTTTGGTGTAGGGGACGATGCTTCAGTCAGCTGAGCCACCTGACCAGAGCTCAAAAAGGTTTTTAGAATTGTGGCGACAAAGAGCAGACAGACAGTCCCGGGCTGGGTCGGGGCGAGAGTCGGACAGTACCAAGGACGGAGTTTACCCGGGGGAGGGCATTGTGCTCTATCAACTCTCACTGAAAACCTTCATGACTCTACACGTGTTAAAACTCATAGAACCAAACACCAAAGAAAGCAGAGACAACACCATGTACGTCTGAAAAATAAAAAATGAAATAAATGTTGCTGCCAAAAAGCACCCCCCAGACCTAAAAATGCTGTAGAAGTCAGAGAGGTGGTGACCATGGGGCAGAGGGTGGGGGAGGGGCAGGAGGCGGCTCCTGTTGGAAAAGGTGTCTGGGGACCTCCATGGGGTTGACGATGACTTAGTCCTGGCCTGGCTGAGGGCTGCGTGGCTGCTGGGTTCCCAAGGACTAGCTAGGTTATACATGCACATGTTATGCACTTTCTCTGTGTGGGTTTCATATGTGCACACAAGCTCCCTTGGTACTCCCAATGAACTAACAGGTGACAAATGTCCCCACAGGTGCCTGGCATGTGGAAAGGAACCAGTCTGCCTTTTTGCCTTTTTGGGGAACTGGAAGGGAGATTTGCTTTGAAACTGGAGAAATTCACAGATGCCGGGTCCTGTTGGGGGTCAAGGGAGCCTTGTCTTCTAAGGAGGTCAAGTGGGAAGCACCGAAGGTGTTAGACCAGGGTCTGACCACTGGTCCTGTAGCGACATGCTGGGACCTGGGTGAACCTTGGAATGGGCAGCAGGGAGATGCCCGGAGAGGGTGGCCCCCGAGTTCCTGGGCCTCTCTGCACTTCCGTCCGCCCTCCGGCCTGTGACTCAGCCTGGCCTCCTGGTTTTGCCAAGCTGGTTGTTTCTGTTCTGAGCTGTCCTCCCGGCGCTGCGCAGCCCAGACTGATTTCTGCTTTTCTTCGCCTGCCTGGCAGTGGGAAGTCACCCTGAGCTCCTCTGGGCCTGGATGGCTGGGGGTGGGTGGGTGCTAGGGCAGCGCCTGCCTGCCCCAGTGACCTGACTGGGGTTGGGGGGCCTTATCACACTTCCCATCCGCCATTCATTATGATTCAACAACAAAGAACACTGCCCCTTCCCCGGTGGCTGGGCTTCACCGAGGGGTGACGGTTGCTGCTGTGTGACCCCAGGCACGTACTCACCCTTTCTGAGCCTTGATAGTACCATCTGTGAGGATTCCAGAGGCCCCTGAATTATGTATATCTCTTTGGGAGAGCAGTGTTCCAGAACTTTCTAGAGCTTTCAAGAACCTCTCAAAGGGGATTCTGCACCCAGAAATGGCAACTTGCAATCCCTCCTATGGCTGCGAGAGTCAGGAAGCAGCTATATGTTCCCCTCCACATGCTTGTACTACTTTGAGGGTCCTGAGGGCTAAGGGGGTCCAGGGCAGGGGGCCTTGACCAGCCAGTTTAACTCACAAGTTCTCCTACGCCCAGGCTGCCAGTTCAATGTCTCCTCCTGGTGCCAAATGCCATCTGGTCAGTGTGACTTGCCTTGACTCCTGCGTGAAGCTGCAACCCCACCCCCCAACACCTCCCAGCCCCTCCTCCACTCCACTTTTTGCTCAGAACGCATTGCCATCCAACAGGCTCAGATATTTTTAAAACTACCTTTCCTGACTTGTCCTGACTGGAATGTTAGGCAGAGGGGTCAGGGATTTCGTCTTTCTGCAGCGCCTAGGATGCCTGGCACATAGTAGGTGCTCAGTCAGTGTTTGCTGGAAGAATAAATGGCCATCCTATAGCTGCCTGGTTATAATGGGTCTAGACCCAGGGGCAGCATGGGTCTGTGCCTCAGTTTACTCATCTGTACATGGGAGGAGATAGATAACAGTAACTCTGAGGGGATGGGCACGTGAAACGAGCCCGCACAGGCAAGGACTTCAGACAGTAGGTGCCACCCCGCCTTCCTTGTGGGTGTTCTGAAGATCGCTCCTAATTGGCTCCGAACAGGCTCTCAGGGGTGGGCCTGGTGACAGGGGCGGGGTCAGGGGCCCTCGCAGGATGGAGTCCACCCCTTCTTCAGAATGAGGAAGGAGGGCCCAGTCAGCCGCCGGGACCCAGACGGTGCGGGGGCCCTTCCTTGAGGTGCCCCACCCTCCCCAGGGGCACCCACCTCTCCTTGCTGCCCCAGTCAACCTGTTGGGCCGGGCCGGGCAGGTCTGGAGATGGGCGGGGAGCCCTGAGCCTCTGCACCCCTTCTCCTGCTCCTCCTGCTTTTCCCCCAACGCCTAGTGCCTGGCGCTCAGGCCTCTCTGAGCTGGGCTGCCTGGGTGCCAGAGGCCAGGAAGTTGGGGGTTCCAGGGGGTGACCCCCAAGAAGAGGGCGGCCCCTTCACGCTTGGCTGCCGGGAGCCCTCCCTGGAGCCCACGGGGTGGGGGTGCCCTCCCCAGAGGGCCGGGGCCATGCTGCCTTGCGCCTTCTGAGGCCCCGAGTCATGGCCCGGTCGCTGACCTGGCGCTGTTGCCCTTGGTGCCTGACGGAGGATGAGAAGACAGCCGCCCGGATTGACCAGGAGATCAACAAGATCCTCCTGGAACAGAAGAGGCGGGACCGAGGCGAGCTGAAACTGCTGCTTCTGGGTGAGTCCGGGGCCTGGTGGGGTGGCGGAAGGAAGAAGGCTGGAGGGGAGGGTCCTTGCCCCAACTGGGGCCACAGAACCTGGGAACCCACTTGCCGGATGAGAAGACTGAGGTGCCAAGAGGCCCAGTTCTTCGTCCAGACACAGGCCCAGCCACCCTGCAGAGCATCTGCAGGAATGGAGGTGGCCTGGTGGGGTGGCCCGGTGGGGCGGCTCCAGCCTGGCAGGCCCAGCACACCCTACCGGCTCTGTGTCGGATCTGTGTCGTGGGAGGGTAACCATGAACTCAGGTCTGTCTGTGCCTGCCCAGGCCAGGAAGGCCTAGCCTGTCCCTCCATGTCCACAGGGCCCCCCAGTTCCTCTCTCTCTACCACACCAGCTAGCCAGGCGAGGGTGTGGGGCTTCACCTGGGTTCTGGAGGTTTGTTAGTGTGAGTTTTGTGGGCAGAGTGTTGCCATCTGGTTCTGATGGACTGATTGGTTCATTCATACATTCAAAATGTATTGAGCAACTCCTGGGGACACAGCGGTGAAGGAGATGGAAGTTGTCCCTGCCTCCAGGGACCCCATCTCCTGGTGAGGGAGACAGACGTTAAGCCCGTAAACTGAAACGATTTCCGGCAGCTAGAAGATCGAGGGGGAAAATGAACGCAGGTGAGGAAGTCGGGGTGACTCAAAGGGCAGCAGACTGTGACCTCTGAAACTTCAAGTCCTGCCACCCACATGCGTTCACCCCCCCTAAGCGCTGTGCCCGTGTGTGGCCCCAGAGCTGTGGGCCTTGGAGGGGCTCCCAGGACCCCCTGAGCTCCGGGTGGGTGCTGGGCAGGCCTCGGGTGTCCTGAAGTCACACCTGCCGGAGAGAGGCCCAGGTCAGAGAGGCTGGCCATCTGTCTGTACAGTTGCCTCTCTCTTTCCTTGCTCAGGGGGAAGTGTCGGGGAGTGGAAAGAGAGTGGGAGCACTGGACCCCGAAATTGCACCCTAATTGAGGGACCCTCCAACTTCTAACATTGCTCCCTCTTGCTGAACTAGCGAAAAGAGTGCCCCTACCCCTTTATTTCTCCAAGAAGATCTGGCGTAAAATTCAAACTCTGGCCCGTGGTTCTGGCGTAAAATTCAAACTCTGGCCCGTTTGGCTTCTCGGACCCCATCTCCGCCTGCTGGCCATAGCATTTCGGCAGCAGCTGCCTGGTTTCTTCGCTCTCTGTTGAGTATTTTACGTTTTCCTTAAACATTTGGTAAAATCATGAATGAGCCTGCAAAATTTTTAATTAAGAATTTAATTGCTTTACTATCTATGTCTATATTTTATTTCTTTAATAGATAGGGTATTATATTAATAATATATGTGATATATTAACATATTATTTACTATTTTTAAGAGATTTTATTTATTTATTTTTAGAGAGGGAAGGGAGGGAGAAAGAGAGAGAGAGAGAGAGAGAGAAACACCAATGTCTGGTTGCTGGGGGCCGTGGCCTGCAACCCAGGCATGTGCCCTGACTGGGAGTCGAACCTGCAATGCCTGGTTCGCCGCCCACACTCAATCCACTGAGCTATGCCAGCCAGGGCTTATTTACTATTTTTAATCAGTGGGGCTATTTAAGCTATCTGTTCATGAGTGAGCTTTGGTTATGGGTGTCTTTCAAACAATTTGTCCATTTCTTCCAAATCATTAAATTTATGGGCATACCATTTTTCAAACATTCTCTCAACATCCTTTCCGTGTGTGTAGGGTCCGTAGCTATGTCTCTCTTTAATTATGTCTCCAGTCCTTTTCCTTCGACAGTCAGACTAGGGGTTATCAATGTTAGTGATCTTTCCATGCACATTTCGAGTTCATTTACCTGGACCTGAGGGCCTTTGCACTTGGTGATCTCACTGCCAAGAGCTCTCAGGGTCACGGCTGGCACTGTTGCTCAGGGGAGGTCTCAGCTGGACTGTCACCTGCTCAGAGACGTTTTCTCTGAACCCCACGGCTGCACAGAGAGCCCCTGGTTCTCCGTCCTCTGCTTGACTTTCCTTCATAGCTCTCATTCACAGACGCTCTGAGGCGTTTGCCTGCTTACCGCCTGCCTCTGCGGTTGTAGAGCAAACAGCACAAGGCGGGGATCACATCTGTCTTATTCCCTCCCGTGCCCCCGGCGCCTGGCCCAGCAGGACAATGAGCCTGACATTTAGTAGGTGCCTAGTACATGCTTTATAAAGGACTGAATGGATGAATGAATGAATGAATCAGTCTTGATTCAGGGGAGATTTTCTCCAGAGCCTTACCATATCTTCCTGGAGCTGGGAAGGACCCTGGCCCGCCTGCCCACTGTCCAGCCAGCCCCGACTCAGGGGGCCCCTTCTGCTGTGCGGAGAAGGGGGTGGGGAGGAGATTGTTTGTGTGTCTGAGTGCCAATGGTCACCCCTCGGACAGCCATGTGGACTGGTTTCAACCACCCCCATCCTTTCCCTGAGGGCCACCTCCACACCTCCCTCCCTTCTTAAAAACAGGAATTAAATCCAAAAGTAATTTTTTCTAGATGTTTGTTGATCCATTCGAGAATGAGGACCTAGTATGTGTGTGGGGAGGGGTTGTCTGTCCCTGACAGGAAGTGATCACAATGTTGGGAGGGGTGGAGTCAGAATGAAGCTATAGCCCCAGATGGGGAAACAAAGGCCCAGAGAGGTGAAGCGATTTGCCCAAGGTCACACAGCCAGTGTCAGAACCTAGAATTCCAGCTCCAAGTCTGTGTGTCTGACTGCCCTGTGAACATGCCTCAGGAAAGAAAAGCCACAGAACCCCAGTGACAGATGGGGAAACTGAGGTCCGGGGAGGTGGCAGCACCGGTCTGAGTCAGCAGCCAGTCTGCACCAGAGCCGAGCCAGAGCCGAGTGAGCTGCCTGCCCTCCGGCCCCTGCTGCCCAGCCTGGCGCCTGTACGCCAGGGTCAGCGGGGGCTGGGGCTGCCATCCCCTCCACGGGAGCCACATGCTGTCTCGTGATGCCTGGGTCTTGGCCCAGCTCCTCCAGGCGTCTGCTGGGTTCCACTTCCTCATCCATCCCAGGAGGAAGTGTCGCTTCCTGTCTGGGCTGCAAGACCCCGCCAGGTGGATTCAGCTGCCCCCACCCACAGCTCCCAGCGCCACGTGGGGGGTTTCCTGAGACAGCCAGGAGCCAGGGGTTTTAGAGGTTCCAGGTCCCTCAGTGGCTTCAGGACAGGCATGGGCCACACACAGGGGTTTCCGCCTGTGGAATTTTTCAGAATTCATGCTGTGGTCCATTTGTGAGTCACAAAATCCACGTTGTGGGTGGAGACCAGAATTTTTTTTCTTTAATAAAGCAGAAGAGAAGAGAAAAAAAATTAGCGCATCGCAACCTAGTTAAGTGTTGCTTCCTGAGACCTTTGTCTCTGCACTTCTGGAGGGGCCTGAGATCCGAGAGCTGGAAGGCCACCGAGAGGTCGAAGGGTGACGTCCTCTGCTGTCGGTCTCGGTGCCGTCTCAGGCAGCACCCACAGGGACCGTCCAGGTTCTGAGTGTCTGTAGAAATGTCACATTAACTGGTATCTTGATGACGCCTGACTCGCCCAGCTGGCCATGTCCCATTCTGGAGGTGAAGGACGCACAAAGGCTCCGACTCCAGTCCCCTGCTTCTCCACCAGCTGTGTGACCCCGGGAAGGGTGCTGCACCTTCCTGAGCCCGTGTCTCCTCCGTAAACGGGAAAACAGCAGGAATCCCATGAGGACTGACCAAGGACAGGCACCGAGTGCCTTGGCTCCTGTCCTGGCAGATGCCAAGAGTTAAATCATGCTCACCGTGATGATGATAGTGATGCCAATTGTTATTATTATTAATGTTGCTATTATATAGGCAGCACATGGGACCTTCCTGTATGATCATTAAAAGGCCCACGAGGCTCTGACTGGTGTGGCTCAGTGCGCTGGGCATCGTCCGCAACCAGAGGCTCGTGCAGCTTCCGTTCTCTGTCAGGCACGTGCCTGGGCTGTGGGCCAGGCCCCGGCTGGGGACATGTGAGAGGCCACGATCTCTGTTTCTCTCGCACATGGATGCTTTGTTCCCTCTCTTCCTCCCTCCCTTCCCCTCTCTCTAGACATAAATCAATACAATCTTAAAAAATAAAAAGCCCACAACCTCTGGACTCAGGAAGAACTGAGTTTGAGTCTCAGCTTGGCCACTCACCAGCTGTGCGACCCAAGGTGGTCCCCTCAACAGCTCTGGGACTTGGTTTTCCCACCTGAAAAGTGGGGCCAAGAGCCGTCCCTCCTGCTGTGAGGCCCAGGTGCGATGGTGCTTCCTGCTGGTGGCTCTCCGCGCTCCGCCACTTCTGCCTCCCGCTAATCGCCAAGCTTCTGAAGACTGGAGGTCTCCCCAGGTTTCTGATTAGGAAGCCAGGCTGTGATATTCAGGTGTTTCAATTCTGGAATACTTAGTGAACTTGATGAACTAAAATCCAAGAAGTTCCAGAATCCAAGACACATGTGGCCCCACACTGGAGAGATTACAGACCTGGGGGACCCGCCAGCGTTTTTTTTGTTTGTTTGTTTGTTTTTTGTTTTAAGGAAACTTTTTACTTGGGGAAATTTTAGATGTATGGACAAGTTGTGCAGGGAGCACACAGAGTTACCCTGTACTCCAGAGCAGCTTCCCCTGCCACTCACGTCTCACGGAACCGCAGCACTGCTGTCACAGCTGAGGAGTCGACAGGGGGCCCTTGCTGTCACAGCGCTGTTAACTGAACCCCAGACGGTGCATTGGGCCATTTGACTGCCTTTTCCACAAAGGCCCTTTTTTGGTTCCAGGACCCAATCCAGCATTTCATGTTGCATTTAGAGTTGTTTTTTTTTTCTCTCCCTTAACTTATTTGAAATGCATCCAGACTTATAAAAAAAGTTGCGCCTGGATTCTTCTGCAAATGTTAACATTTTACCACATTTCCTTTATCCTTCTCCCCCCAAATATATACACACATGTATGTGCTACATGTAAGTGTATATATACACAGATTTGTAGTTTATTTAATGCATAATTATAGCTATAGTTTATTTACTATACATGTGCATATTTAATACATATGTTTTCATCTTTTCTGAACCATTTGTAAGTTGCAGACCTGATGCCTTTTTACCCCTAAATACTTCAGTGGGCTTGAGTCCCACTACAAAGCAGAGCCCCCCAGGACCACGACACACGTTGGCCATGAGCCCAGTGCGGTGCTGTCAGCCACGTGTCCCCCACCCCCGCCCCGACTCTCACCAGCCTGCTTCCCCAGTCTCCCCACGAATGTCCTTTACGGCAACACAAACATGTCTCTCTCTCTCATTTTTTAATCTCCGCCCAAGGATATTTTTATTAATGATTTTTTTTAAAGAGAGAGAAAAGGATGGAGAAGGAGGGACAGAGGGAGAGAGAGATGTGAGAGAGAATAGATTGGTTGTCTCCTGTACGTGCCCCAAGCGGGGATCAAACCTGCAACCTAGGCATGTGTCCTGACTGGAGGAGATCTGTTTGGTGTACAGGAAGATGCTCCAACCAACTGAGCCACCCGAGGGCAAAAGTGGCTCTTTTTCTCAGACTGCAATTCTAGTGGATTTATAACACCCAGTGCTACCTCAGACCTGCCCTCCCTACCCTCAGACGTGCAGGGGGTAGACGGGGGATAAGACGGCCCTGGGGGGTGATGCAAGGCAGCACCTTCCTTCTCTCTGCCTCCCACACTCCCCACCCTCCTTTCTGCTCACCTCCCTCTGCTTTCGTTTCCTCTTTCTGGGCTCCAGCCAGACCACCCCTTCCCTTTTTGCTGCTTTTCCAGTTCCTTCTGCACAGGCCCCACTCAGGCCCCTGGAAAACCCCTGCACCCGTGTCCCCCAGAACCAGGCAGGGTGATCGGATGTTGGAGGAGCCTCCCAGCCTTGCGCCTCCTGTCTGGCTACCACACCCATTTTACAGACAGAAAACAGAGGCGCTGAGAGGGAGGGAGGGAAGGGGGTTCTGGAGCTCAGACAGCAGGGTGCTGAGACTTGGTCTTTGAGCTTCTACGCTCCTGGGCTCTTGAAGATTACAGAATTGATATCACAGAGGGCTGCACCCTCTGTCAGAAGGGTCCTGTGGTTTCATCTTGCACTTGGCCTTGTAGCTGGCCCTGCGAGGGCCTCTCTTTCCACTTTGGTTCATCAAGAAAGCCCTGTTTATTCTGTCTCCCAAATATCTCGCGAATATGACCCCTTCTCACCAGTTCCCAGGGCCACACCATCATCTCCTACCTCTAGGGCCCAGTGCCTCTGCTCTGGTACCCCACAGCCTGTCCTCCCCAGAAGCAGCCACCAGAGGGCGCATGTGAGCACTCGGGTCTGTTCCTCCTCCAATCACAGCCCTCCAGGACGCCCGCCTCCCTGGGGGAAAAGCCCAAGTCCTCCCACGGAGACCTGCGTGACCTGCCCAGTCCCCTTCCTGCCATCACCTGCTCGCTCTCGTTCCCTCCGGCCACCTAACACTCTTTATCCTATTTTATTTCCTTCATAAAAGTTTCTCTACGTGAGATTATTATAGCAAAAAATATGAATTATAATTATGATAAACACTGATACTAATAATAATAGTGAACACTAATGTAGCTCCTCCTGTATATAAGCATGCTGTAAGCCATGGCCCACAGTTTTTTGGTAGGAGACAGAGAGTACACATTTTCGGTTTGGCGGACCAGAGGGTGTCTGTCCGACTGCTCAGCTCCGTCACTGTAGGGAGAAAACAGCCACAGACAGTTCAAACCCCGGTGGGTGTGGTCATGCGCCAGTAAAACTTTACTGATAGACACTGAAACCTGAATTTCATTTATTTTCACGTGATACGAAACAATTTTCTTTTGAGTCCTTTCAACCATTTAAAATATAAAAACTGGGACCGTGGGAAGTATCAGAAACAGAAAAATCATACAGACTGTGAAAACGCCCTGGCTGTGCGAAAACAGGCTGTGGCTGGATTCTGCCTGAGCGCCACAGTTTGCCGACCCCGCCCTGGAGCCCCCCTCCCATGGCCTCATTCCGCCCTCACACGGTCGGAGCAGGCAGGGCCTATCCCGACCCGTGGTTTATAGGTAGGGAGACTGAGGCACAGGGTGATGAAGATGCTCCCCAGGGTCCCTGAGCGCGGCCTCGGCCCAGGGGATTTGAACCCCGGGAGGTCGGGGTTGAGGCCGAGCGCTGGCTGCCCCCCCCCACGCAGGCCCCGGCGAGAGCGGGAAGAGCACGTTCATCAAGCAGATGCGCATCATCCACGGGGCTGGCTACTCGGAGGAGGACCGCAAGGGCTTCCGGCGGCTCGTTTACCAGAACATCTTCGTGTCCATGCGGGCCATGATCGAGGCCATGGACCAGCTGCAGATCCCCTTCAGCAGGCCGGAGAGTCAGGTGAGCGTCCTGGGGCTGCCACACGGGCGCCACGCTAGGCGGCGGGTCGCTTAGAGCCCCCCAGGTCCTTGTTAAGAACACCACTCCTGGGGTTTCTTGGGATCCTGCCGTGCGTTCCAGGCAGCTCCACACCAGCATGCTCCTCCCTTCCTTGTGTCCTGTGCACCCCCAGCGCTCCACCCTTGGACCCCATGATTCGAGTGGGAGTTCGGAGTTAGCGCCTGTGCCCTGGTGGCAATATTAACACAATGGACTGATTACTGCGGGGAGGGGCTGCTATTCAGTTCATGCATCGCATCATCTTTAAAAAATTATTTTGTTGTGATCAGAATATTCAACATGAGATCTACCCTCTCAAATTTTAAGTGCACAGTACAGTATCAGCTGGAGAAAGGTTGTTGTGTAGCACAGCTCAACCCCGAAAGTCACTGAAACTGCCCATTGAATAGCACATCCGCATGCCCACCCCCTCTGCCCCGCCCCGGAGCCCATTCTGCTCTGGTCCCTTGAGTCTGCCTATTGCCTCGTGTAAGTGGGGTCATGCAGTATTTGCCCTTCTGTGACTGGCTTATGTCACTTAATATGATGTCCTTAAGGTTTATCCACATTGTGGCCTATTGTAGAAGTTCCTTCCTTTTAGTTTGTTTTTTAACTTTATTTTTTAATTAAAAATGTCCATTTATTGATTTTGAGAGAGAGAGAGAGAGAGACATCAATTTTGTTGTTTCTTGTAGTGATGCACTCATTGGTTGATGCGTGCACGTGCCCTGACTGGGGTTCACCTGCAGCCTTGGCGCATCGGGTCGGTGCTCTGACCAGTGGAGCCACCCGGCCAGGGCTTAATTTTTATTTTTCAGTCACAGTTGACATTTAGTTATTTCTGTTAGTTTTAGGTGTACAGCATAGTGGTTAGGGAGTCATAAACTTTACAAGAATTTCCTTCTTTTTAAAGGCGGAATACTGTCCCCTCTGTGGACGGGCCCCGTCGTCTTCACCTGCCGTCTGCCCACGGGCGCGGGGCTTCTCTGCACCTTGGCTGTGCACAGCAGTGCCCCTGTGCACACAGGCGCGCTCGTGTCCTTCCAAGATGTGATTTCATGTTGTTTTTGGATAAACATCCAGAAGTTGAGTTGCTGGGTTATGTCGAGATTCTATTTTTGATTTTGGGGGGAGCCTCCATACTGTTTTCCAAAGTGGCTACCCCGTTTTGCATTCCTGCCAATCGTGCAGTTTCTGGTTTTTCCACATCCTCACCAACACCTACCTGATGGTTTTCTGCTGTTTGTTTGTTTGTTTGTTTGACGGTGGTCACCCTAAGAGGTGTGAGGTCACAGTGCCTCTCTAAAATCTGAAAGCATCTCACTTGTAAATCTGGGATGGCCCAAGGACTTTGGAAGAGCAGCTGGGTGGGCCAGCGGCCCCTCCCTCACAGGGCTGGTGTGAGGGTGTGTCGAATGGAAAGCACTGGAAGTGCTCAGCACAGCCCCGGCTGCCGTGTGGGATCCGTGAGCATTCTCGGGTGAGATGATTCTTTAATCCTCACAGTGACCCATCTCTGCTAGTACCCCACTTCACGGCTGAAACGGAGGCTCCCCCGAAGGACAGCCACTGTACCATCTTCCATCACCGTGCATTTTCTTAGTTCCCAAGTTCCCTGGAATGATCTTTCATGTCTGGCTTCTGGTGCTGTGCAGTGTATCTGTGACCCATCCATCTCTTGGTGGCATAGTTGGGGTTTATTTTTACCGTAACTGCATGCCATGGTTTGTTTATTTGTCCATTTTAATGTTGTTGGCATTTGGGTCATCTGCCTATTTTGGCTGGGTATCTACCTAGAGGAGACATGCAAGAGACACCAAAATGTTTTTTAAGTAACTGTAGAAATTCATATTCCCACCAGCAGTGTATGCAGGGTTCTGGTTGCTCCTTGTCCTAGTCAACACTTGATATTGTCTGTCACTTCATTTAAGCCATTCTGGTGGGTGTTTGATGGCATTTCATTGTGGTTTTGATTTTCATGGTTTTGACTAATAATGAGCTTGTGTACTTTTTCGTGTATTTTCTTGGACACTTGGACATTCTGTTTTGTGAAGCAACTGTGCAATCTTTTTGTCCCATTTTTTAATTTTGTTTTTTTCACTTAAAAAAGTATACTTTCTCAGTTTTTAAAAAAAAATCTTCAACTGAGGAAATGTTTATTGATTTTAAAGACAGAGGAAGGGAAAGAGAGAGAGAGATGTGAGAGAAAAACATTGATCAGTTGACTCCCGTACACCCCCTGACCGGGGATTGAACCCACAGCCTAGGCATGTGCCCTGACCAGGACTCGAACCAGTGACCTTTTTGGTGTACCAGACAATACTCCAACCAACTGAACCACCTGGCCAGGGCCCTCAGTGTTTTCTTTACTGATTTGTAGCAAATTCTTTGTATATTCTAGATATAAACCCTTTGTTTCACATGTGTGGTTAGATTTATTCCTAGGTATTTGCTACCTTTTGATACTGCTGTAAATGGGATTTAAATCTTAAAAAATTTCCACTAGTTAGTGGATAGTATGTAGACACACATTTGATTTTTGTTTATTGATCTTGCATTTGTGGCCCCTGTTAAGTTCTCTGGGTTATTTTAATAGTTTGTCTGTAGACTATTTTGGATTTTCTACATGTAGTCATGTCATCCCTGAATGACCACAGTGTGATTTGTTTCTTTCCAAACCCGACCTTTCGTTCCTTCACCCTGGCGGGCCCGCAGTGCAGCGCTCACTGGAAACGGTGTGAGCGGACGCCCTTGCCTCCTGTCCCGCCCGCCATCTGTCAGAGTGATGGACCCTGTTCACTTCATTCAAAGCACATCAAGCTCCACTCGGGACCTTCACGGAATATAATTTTTACGAGGATTTTTTTCTTAATATTTGCTTTTACAATTATTTTTCATTTTTACTATGTTTTTAAAAACTTTGGATTTCACCTATTTTCAGGCTGTGCATTATTTTGCTCAGGCTGCCATGACCCGGTGGTGCCCACCGGGGAGCCTGCACAGCTGAAACGCATTTGTTCATGGTCTGAGATCATGGCGTCAGTGGGCTGGCTTCTCGGGGCTTCTCCCCTCGGCTGGCAAGTGGCCGTCTTCTCCCTGTGTCCTCACGTGGCCACCCTGTTCTTTTGTGTAAGGCCACCAGTCGTGTATGAGATCAGGGCCCACCCTCATTTTAACTCAGTCACCTCCGTAAAGACCCCACCTCCAAATACAGTCACATCCGCAGGTCCTCAGGGTTGGGACTTACATATAGGAATTTGCCAAGAATGAGGTGGTGGACAAAATCCAAGCTGTTTGTAACAGGCTGCGAGTAGTCTGATTGATTCTACACAGGGGTTATTCACAGATGCCCAGGCCTCACCCGTTTCCTTCCCCGGGGGCTGTCCTGTGCTCTCCTGCAGTGTGGGGCCTGGGCACGTTCCTCTCGTGCCTCAGGAGCCTAACCTGTAACATGGGGACACCTGTAGGGATTGTCCCCTAGAAGTCAGGACCCAGTGCTTGTAAAGAGCAGGAGGGGTGTGCCACGCGTAGGAGGCCACCAGTGCACACGCCACGGTCTTCGCCCGCATTGCTCTCGGCAGCGCGTTTCTCTCCTGCCCCTGGTGCCGGCCCCACTCTCCCCGCGCTCCCTCTCGTCAGAGGAGACAGGGAGGTGAGAACATGCAGGGGGTTCCCAGGCTAGGAAGGAGAAGCGGCCGAGAAAGGAGGGGAAGAGGGCTTGCTGGCTCTGACCTGCCTCGTCCGTCCCGCCAGCACCACGCCAGCCTGGTCATGAGCCAGGACCCCTACAAAGTGACCACTTTTGAGAAGCGCTATGCGGTGGCCATGCAGGAGCTGTGGAGGGACGCGGGCATCCGGGCCTGCTACGAGCGCCGGCGGGAGTTCCACCTGCTCGACTCAGCAGTGTAGTGAGTCTGGGGTCAGGGTGGTGGGAGCGGGGTGCAGGGGGCGGGGGCTTTGGGTGAGGTAGTCACTGGGCACAGCTACAGGCTGAGATGCAGCCGGCGGAGACCGCGTCCCAGGACTGCACCTGGACAGAGGGGGTCCCAGGGGCCAGCTCCCACCCTAGGGACCTGCTGTGGGGCACGCTCTGGCTGTGGGATGGTTGTGCCTCAGGGTAACATCATCCCTGGGGTGACATTGTCCCTGGGGTGATCCTGTTTTGGGGGTGATGTTATTCCTGGGGTGAGGCTGCCCGAGGTAACACCATTTCTGGGGTGATGCACATGGTGATCTGTCCTGGGCATGATCTGGGCGCCTTGGGTGATTTGCTCCCAGGCCATCACTATTCTGGGGGCAATGCCACTCTTGGTGACAGCCCTCCAAGGTGACACCCCTCTGCAGTGTTGCTGGTCTATGGTCACGCCGCTCCCAGCCGCTCCTCCCAGTGCTCCCAGGGCCTCTGGGTGGTGTTCCTGGGCCCCAGACCCCAGAGATCCTGGCCCCTCCTGGGGGGGTCTCCCCCAGCAGGGTCCTCACTGGGCCCTGGGTGGTGGTTCTGAGAAGCCAAGGGAGGCTGCAGGGCTGGGCTCAGGACTCGTTGCTCCCCAGCTACCTGTCGGACCTGGAGCGCATCGCCGAGGAGGGCTACATCCCCACAGCCCAGGACGTGCTTCGCAGCCGTATGCCCACCACCGGCATCAACGAGTACTGCTTCTCTGTGCAGAAAACCAACCTCCGGTGAGTGCAGCTGGCAAAGTGGGGAGCGCTTCCTGGAGGAGGGGCAAAGCAGCTGGGGCCCTGTGGGATGAGTAGGAGTTTCCTAGGACCAGCCGTCTATGGGCTTCTAGCCTAAAGGAGGCAGAGCTGGACATGGACACCTCCAGCCTCCCATATAGTCAGGACTAGAACCTGGAAGAGCCCAGAGTGAGGCACCAGAGCTCTGGGAGGGAAAGTCTTCCTGGAGGAGGGAACATTAGTATTAGGGTATCAAAGGATTAGTAGGAGTTCACTAGTGCCAGCTCTTGGGAGGTTGTTGTGCAGGAGAAGCAGAGGCTGTGTGATCAGAGCTATGGCCAGAGGGATGGATTTGCGGCTGGGGAAGCTCAGAGGGTGGTCCCTCTAGTGGTCCATAAGGGATCCATAAGTGGTCCATAAGGACTGGGGGTCTGGGGAGTTAGGAGGCAGGAGGCACGGTCCAGACGGGAAGGGTTGGTAAGGGCCAGGGAGGTGGCCTTGGGGATGGAGGTGAGGGGATGGTGCAAGACATGTTTCTGACGTAGAATGGGCAGGACTAGATAAGCTTGAGACCTACCGCAGGGAGTTGGAAATGACTCCCAGTTTTCCCAGGAAGGTGACCGGGTGGAAGGTGCAGTCACCGCGGCAGCAGTGGCGTGGGGGTGTTAGACAGGACAACCGGGTCTGAGGGGTCTGGGGCGCTGGGGAGGCGTCTGGGTACGCGCAGGCCTGAGCTGGCAGACAGAGCTGAGGTGGCCGGTGCCGCACGGTGGCGTGCAGGTAGGGTGCTGGCCAGAGTCAAAGTCCAAGGAAAGGTCAGGAAGACCACAGCGGGAGAAGAGACTTCTGGGATGGGCAGTTAGAGGGTCGTCAGTGACCCGAACAAGCTCCGTGTCTGCCGGCTGGTGGCAAGGAGCTGTGGCGAATGCAGGTGGTGTCTGGGCACAGGGTTTGTGATCGGCCCTCCCCCCCCTGCAGAGTGTCTCACGTCCCCGAGCTGCCTCCACCCAACCCACACACGCTGCTCTGGCCTCTGCGATAGTCCTTTCCAGGGAGGGTCATCATTTAGCTGTTTTCCGTGGGTCCCCTTCACTAGGTGGAGAGTCCCACAGCATTGGGGGCTGAGTTTCAGCCTTCCGCTTCATAGTGATGATCAGAACGAGGTCAGAGTGGAAGTCTGCAAATGCGGCAGGATGGCCGGAAAGATGGGAGGAGGAGCGTGTGGGTGGATGGACGGATGGATGATGGATGGATGCATGGGTGAGCGGATGGACGGGCAGACAAATGGATAGATCGATGAATGGACAGGTGTGTGGGTGGAGGATGGGTGGGTGGGTGGGTGGATGGATGGGTAATAGTTCTGGAGTGAGGGTAAAGGCTGGGGACATTCACAAGGGAGGCTGGGCTGGGGGAGGGGATTTTTAGGCGGGAGACGAGTATGTTCTAAGGCTGAGGAGAGAGGGCAGTCGGTGGAGCGAGGGTGCAGAGACGACAAACTCTGAGATGGGGGGCTGGCACACAGTGGACCCCACCTCTGTCTCAGTCTCCAGAGCCCCACTCTCACCCATGGCACCCACATTCTCCTCTGGATATGGGGGTTTGAGGGAGTCTAACGCATGAGAGGGGTGGGTTTCTGGGATCAGGAGCCACAGACACCAGCTCCTTTCCCCTCCCACCCTGGGGCAAGTCCCTTCTTGCTCTGAGGTTTCTGGCATTTCCTGTTGGCTGCCTGAGTACCAGTCGCGTCCTGGGGAAATGACGCAGGGCTTGTTATCTGCGACCCGCATTTCTTAGAAGGTGGCACAGGAAGGCAGGAGGGCCCGGGCTTCTGTTGTGGTGAGTGAGGGTGGAGGCGCTGCTCTCACCTTGGGCCACGCACAGAGAGGGTGGTGTTCGCCACTGGACAGTCTCCTGGCCAGCCAGATCACAGCACCCCATTTCACTAATACGGAAACTGAGTAGTGCAGGTGGTCTGTGGTTTCCCCCGGGTCAGCCAGTCAGAACCAGGACAGATTCCGTATCTGTCCTCCACCATGAGGGTAGGAATCAGGCAACCCAGTGCACTAGAAGCTTGGGGAAGTCCCCTCTCCTTCCTGTACCTCAGTTTCCTCATCTGTATAATGGGTGCAATAGTGATCCCACTGAGGGGTGAAATGCAGTAACACACAAGTGCTGTGGGCCCAGCGGCTGGCCCTGTTGTTCTTGCTGACTGTCACGTTGATCTTGGCATGTCCCAGATGTAACTGGGGTCTGGGTGCCCCATTGTGGGGTTCCGATTAAGCCTGAGCTCTGTAAGGGCTCTTTGGTAGGATTGTCGATGTCGGGGGCCAGAGGTCGGAGCGCAAGAAGTGGATCCATTGCTTTGAGAACGTCATCGCCCTCATCTACCTGGCCTCGCTGAGCGAGTACGACCAGTGCCTGGAGGAGAACAACGAAGAGGTGAGGGGCCCCCCTGAGAGGCTCTTCTCCCCCCGGGGCCCAGGGACCCCTGGCCGGGTGGGGGGCCTCGGTGCCACTCTCCAGCAGCCTGAGGGTGTCTGCTGAGGCTCGGAACCTCACGTTCCCTTCTTTCACGATTGGATGAGCCCCAAAACTCTGATCCACAAGCATTTGTGTTGTCAGCGACATGCACAAGTGGCATGTGTGCACCCCCCATATACACACAGGGACAGTCACGTGCTGAGGCACCCCCCTCCCCACGCCAGCACAGTGCAAACTGTCCTGGAAATACTGTCACACGGAAGGGACAGAGTCACACCTTGAATCGGAAACGCTGTGAGGATCACTTTGTGTGACGTCTTCTAGTTCACACCCAGCATGGAGGTCCGGCACGCTGTCACCTCTGACACACGCATGTTGAGTGGCTGAAGTGTCACATGGGCAATTTGTGCATTTGAGAGGGAGATGTTACAATTCTGACCGTCAGCCTAAATGAGACAGAACGCATCTGAGGTTGTTCGGACAGAGCTCTTGCTCGAGTCCAGAGACAGGAGATGTCCTAGGTCGCTCAGGCGGCTGTAACAGGGGACCACAGATGGCAGGCAGCGTAGGGCTGAGACGACAGAAAAGAACTCCCTTCCGGTTCTGGAGACTGGAGTCTGAGACCCAGGCGTCAGCAGGCTGGTTCCTCCTGCGTCCCCGGGGACTATGATCTGTCGTCCCATGCTCCCCCGATGGCTGGTGACTCTGGCAGTCCTCGGTGTCCCCTGACTCGTGGGTGCATTGCCCTGCCACTGCCTCCATCGTCACGTGGCTTCCTCCCTGTGCGCGCCTGTGTCCTAATTTCCCCTTTTTATAAAGACACCACTCCTTGGAGTCAGGGCCAGCTACCCAATTTCAGTATGACCTCTTCTTAACAAATTACATCTTTAAAGGCCCTGCTTCCCAATAAGGTCATGTTCGGAAATTCCAGGTGGACATGAGTTTGGGGGGACACTAGTCAAATCAGGTGAGGCACAAAACTATGTCGGGCACACAGAGGCGGTTAGCTGCACGCCCTCAGACCCATCTCCATGTTGCGGGGAGGGCTCCTGTTCGGCCACGCTGGCCGGCCTGAGCCATGAGCCGCCTCCGCCCCCCAACCCAGAACAGGATGAAGGAGAGTCTGGCCCTCTTCGGCACGATCCTGGAGCTGCCCTGGTTCAAAAACACATCCGTCATCCTCTTCCTCAACAAAACCGACATACTGGAGGAGAAGATCGCCACCTCCCACCTGGCTACCTACTTCCCCAGTTTCCAGGGTGAGTGTTCTAGAACTTCCAGTACCTGCCTCCCACAAGCAGCTCCCAAGAATGATGCCCATCCAGGCCTTACCCCAGTCTGGAGTCAGCGGAGTTTCAAATATGATTGGATGGGCCTGAGTTCCAGACCCAGGTCTTTTCACTGCCTGGCCCGTCTCTGTCATCAGTTTTCCCATCTGTAGAATGGGGATACATAACAGATACCTTCAAGCTCGATGTGATTGCTTCAAGTGGAGGATTCTCCAAGATGTATATTATAGATCTTGTGCGGGCGGGTCCGCTGGACAGAGTTCATTGTCATAAAGCATACCCAGAAGGCGTCGCAACTATTTCCAGAATCTGCTTAGATTTTTGACACTTTTCTTTTTCTAACTTTCATTGTTGGCTCATTTGTACTTAATTGTATAGTGATTTTATATATTTTTTATTTTTAAAGATTTTATTTATTTATTTTTAGAGAGAGGGGAAGGGAGGGAGAAAAAGGGAGAGAATCATCAATGTGTGGTTGCCTCTTGCATGCCCCCAACTGGGAACCTGGCCTGCAACCCAGGCATGTGCCCTGACCGGGAATCAAACCAGAGACCCTTTGGTTCGCATGCCAGTGCTCAGTCCACTGAGCCACACCAGCCAGGGCGCAATTTTATGTTTATATCTTTGACATCTGAACCAGTCTTTCCAAAGCACACGGCCCAGTTTTCAGTGATGCAGCAATCCTCTTTTCATGCTGTGCTTGTAGCTAATAAATTTGTGTAGTGTCTCGTTAAGTGTGCATTAACCAGGAAGAATACAGCAGGTTTGGGGACAAACCTTGGGTGCGCCCCGAGGCACAAAGCTGAAGGGTCCAGGCTAACTAGAGCGGAGCACAGCGAGTGCTGGGCACCATGCAGTGTGTCTTCCAGAGGAGACCTGGGCTTCGGTGAGTCCAGGGCAGGACGTGCCAGCTAGTGCTTTCCCCAGAGTACCTCTGTGAAGGTGAAGGGAGCTGCTAGAAGTGTCGCCGCTGAGTCACAGACACCCCACAAAGTTAGGGGCTTAAACCAGCCATTTCACTTTCCTTACGATTGTGGGGGGTCAGGAATCTGGGGAAATTTGAGGCTGGGAAGTTCACCTGTGGCATCAGTTGGGGTGGCTGGGACTGGAGATGCACTTCGGAGACTCTGTGCTCCTCCCCCTCCCTCCCCCTCCTCCGTTTACTGCCCCCCTCTCTCTCTTTCTCTCTCTTTCTTTCTCTTTCTTTCCCTCTCTCTCCCTCTATCCGGTGTCTGCTAATCCAGGGTTAGTTCACAGCATGGCTGTCTCAGGATGGTCAGACTTTGGCCCAGGTGGAATCCTCTGCCCCTGACCTTGCCTCAGAAGTCCCAGACGGTTACTTCTGCTTTATTCCATTGGTCAGGAACATCAGTCAGGTCAGCCCAGACTCGGATGGAAGCAAACAGAGTCTACGTGATGGTAGCCAAATGGCATGCGCCTACGGGGGGAAGAAGGAGGCAATGGCGGCCGCCTTGGAGACCAGCTATCTTTGTTTTCCTGGGCTGCTGTGACCCATGGCCTTGGAACAGGGGCCTGGAAACAACAGACGTTTGTTCCCTCACAGCCCAGGAGGCTGGAAGTGTGAAACCAAAGTGCTGGCCAGTGAGTGGCCAGGCAGGGCCGGTTTCTCTGGGGGCTCTGAGGAGGCTCTGGCCCAGGCCGCTCTTCTGGCGTCTGGTGGCTGCCTGCCATCCTTAGCTTCCTTTGACTTGTAGACGCATCACCCCAGTCTCTTCCCCTTTCAGCACTTGGCCTTCTCTCTGTCTCTGGTTATCTCTTCTCTTTTTATAAGGACACAAGTCACAGAATGTGGGGCCCAACCTGAGTATGACCTCATTTCAACTGAACTCATTACATCTGCCCTACATCCAAATACGATCATATTCTGAGGTTCTCAGTGGACATGAATTTGGGTGAGGAGACACTGTTCACCCCAATATACAGTCAGACGTGGTAGATGAAGCCCTTAGGTCACGTGTACTAAGCTTTGGTGGCATCACCATGGTTGTGACCCTCTGACCTTGTCAGAGCCCAAGCAGCCAGTCTCAGCCAATCATACCCACAAAACTCAGGGTCTGGGTGACAGATGTCAACAACTTGTTCCAGGATGGTGGCCTGGACACCCCTCACCCCCATTCTCAGCTGAGCAGCACTTGGAGAGTTGGGGAACAGGGATAAAGTAGATAGTTTTGAGGATTATTTGTTTTCTTTAAGTTCAAAGGGAACCCCCACGACTCATCCATCTTTCCCAGCCAGAGGCTGGAGCACCCAGTATACTAACCTTCTGGCTCTTGGCCTTTCCCTCCTGTGTGCTAAATGATACTGGTGACAGTGACTAACCAGTAACAACTAGTGTCTGTAGCACCGATGGAAGCATCCTTACATATTGACTTAATCTTCATTAAAAAAAAAACAACAACCCTGTGAAGTAAAACTCATTCTTCTCACCACTCTAGAGATGGGGAAACTGAGGCATGGAGAGGTACAGTCACTTGCCAGAAATCATACAGCCAGTGATAGTCAGGATTCTAACCCAGGCCCTCCGGATCCAGAGATGGCAGTGCTATGCCTAGCTGCCTTTCTGAGAGAGTGGTGATAGCACCCACTCACGAAGCCTTCTGATCACTGAGCACGGAGCCTTGGAGATGACTGCTTTGAGTCCTCACAGCTCTGGGAGACCTGGGACTATTCTGATCCTGATTTTACACACGAGGAAACTGAGGCTCACAGAGGTTTCATGGGTTAAGACATGACCAAACTAGTACGTAGCAGAGCCAGGCACTGGGCCCTTAACTCACGTTG
This sequence comes from Phyllostomus hastatus, assembly GCF_019186645.2. Lineage (NCBI taxonomy): Eukaryota > Metazoa > Chordata > Mammalia > Chiroptera > Phyllostomidae > Phyllostomus > Phyllostomus hastatus. The sequence continues at coordinate 3,153,539 of NW_025333640.1, read as the reverse complement.
TGCTTTCACCATAAGGGCGTGTGCTGCCAGTGCTGCCATCCCTCCCCTTCTCTTGGCCTCAGTTTCCTGTCTGTACTGACATCTGTCTCTGCAGCTCTCAACCCAGCAAAGAGAGAGGGTCTCTCTATCACAAATTTCGACCGGAGTCCCAGAGCTCAGGCTCATTGGTACATCCCATGTCATGTGACCCACACAGCCGATGCTCCCATTGGCTGAGCTGGAGTCACGTGTCCCGCTAGATGGCGTCCTCCTGCTGGGACTGTAGTGGATGAGTGGTCTCTGGGGTCTCTGTCACCCTAAGTTGCCCATATTGGGAAGAGGGTCCCCATCTGCCTCAGAAGCCTTGTGCCCTGACTGTCCTCACCTCTGCTCTCTAGGCCCGAAGCAGGACGCAGAGGCAGCCAAGAAGTTCATCCTGGACATGTACACTCGCATGTATACCAGCTGCGTGCACGGTGCTGATGGAGGCAGGAAGGGTCCACGTTCCCGACGTCTCTTCAGCCACTACACTTGCGCCACCGACACCCAGAACATCCGCAAAGTCTTCAAGGACGTGCGGGACTCAGTCCTGGCCCGCTACCTCGACGAGATCAACCTGCTGTGACCTTGGCCCCGCCTTCCTGGTCGGATGAAAGTGTGGCAGGCAGGACATACAGGCGGGGCCAGAGCTCAGAAAGCCGAGACACCCCACTCGTCGCTCCTGGCCCAGGTGGTGGGAGGGCCACGAATGAGTTGGGGACGGAAAGCCAGTCGCTGCCTCTCCTCTGCCCCTCTCCAGGACAGCCTTTGGGCTACTCTCCAGACTCAGTTTACCTCCCCGGAAAAAGCACAATGGCCACTTGGGATGCCAGGGTGAAAGAAAAGGTGAACAGAGCAGGGGATGGAGGACTTGGGTGGGTGGGCTCTCTTAGGATCCCCACCTCTGGGTGTGTCCCCTCCTGGGCAGGAGTTTGGAATCCCCCATGGGTGATGCACACCCCTGGGGATGGGGCTGTGGTCCTTCAGGCCAGGGACCGGGCTCTGGCGCCCCCTAGCGGGCAGGAGGCGGTATCTCAACCTGAAGCCTGAGTACCTCAGGTACCTCCCAAAGGAAGGTGTACTTTCTAAGAGTCGTTATCCTGTTCAGGATTGCAGATGAGGGAAACTGAGGCCCACAGGCATTCCCCCTCCTTCCCAGGCTGGGGGCCGGGTGCACTGCATCTTAATACTTACTGTATTTATTCCCTCACCTGCAGGGCCCTTGGCAGGTTGAACATTAAAGAAATGATATTATGGAAATCTGTGATTTCTTAGGGGTGTCCTATGTATCCTCCCGCTGTCCTTTCTCAGATGTCCTGTCCAAGATGGGATGGAAACATGGAGAAGGAAGGGGGAAAGTTCTACTTGGTCACACACTGGTGCTGGGCAATTGACCCAGAGCTCTCAGGGAAGGTGTGCACTTTGAGCCCCGAGGTGGAACCCCACCCCCTCCCCTGGAGGGAGACATTTAAGCCCACCCCATGTTGCTGCTCACCCAAAACACAGCACAGCTCCCACCCATCTCTGAAGATGAAGATAATGGCTCCACTTATGCCAGGTCGTGGGGTCCCAGCATCCTCAAGGATTCTCTGTGTAGCACAACCCCTACTGTTCTCATTTTTCAAATGTCTTAAAATTTGATTTTAGAGAGATAGAGAAGGGGAGGAGAGAGGGAGATTTGTTTTTCCACTTATTGGTGCATCACTGGTTGACTCGTGTGTGTGTCCTGATCAGGGATGGAGCCTGCAACTTTGGTGTGTCCAAAGGACGCTCTAGCCAATGAGCTACCCGGCCAGAGCCCTCTCACTTCCGTTTCACAGATGAGGAAACTGAGGCACGGAACAATTTGCCTAGGGTCACGCACCTGGGAGATCACAGAGCCAAGATTCTATTCATTCAACAGGCTTTTTTTTTTACTTAAAAAATTTATGTTTAAAATAGTTAAATTTACAGAAAAATTGTGAGAATAGTACAGAGAGTTGCCTTATAAAAAAACCACCCAATTTCTCTACTATTAACCTCTTACATTAACATGGTACTTTTTGTATAATTAATGAATCAATATTGACACACTATTAACTAACATTTATACTCTATTCGGATTTTCTCGATTTTTCCATAATATCTTTTTTTGTGTCCCAGGACCCCACATGACATTTAGCCATCACAGCTTCTTAAGCTCCCCCTGGCTGTGATGTTTCCCAGACTTGCCCTGTTTTTGATGACCTCGACGGTTTCGAGGAGTGCTGGTATTTTTCTGGGCGCTGCTGTAACGAAGTACCACAGACCGCATGGCTTAGATAGACTGGGTGGCTTAAAATGACAGAAATGTGTTCTCCCAATTCTGGAGGCCAGAGTCTGGGATCCAGGTGCCAGCAGGGCTGCACTCCCTCTGTGGGCTCCAGGGCAGACTCCTTCCTCCCTCTTGCAGCCTCTGACTGTCCCAGGCATCCCTGGGCCAGTGGCCAGTCAAATGGCTCTGTTCCTCAGTCCCCTTGGCAGGACCCCGGGTGGCCTTAAGAGTTCGTGGTTCTGGTCCACGAGGTGCCCTTCGGCTTGTCCTGTACCTCCCTGGCGCCAGCTCCGCACTCGGCTCTTTCTCCAAGGAGCCCCGATTCCTTGTAATGAAACGTGTTCAGAGAGCATCCCCTGGCCACGAAGTTCGGAAATCCCTCTTTTCTTCATCGTCTTTTTATTTTGAAAATAATTTGAAGCTACAGAAGTTGCAAAACTATTGCAATGAACTCCCATCTACCCTTCATCTAGGTCAGGGTTCAGCAAACTATGTGCTCAATGCCTGTTTTTGTAAATAAAGTGTTATTAGCACACAACCACACCCGTTCATTTACATGCTGTGTCTGGCAGCATTTCCTAACTTTTGGTTTGTATTTCTCTATAAACATAATATAAAAGTGCGTTATATATTCCATAGAGAAGGTACCCATTCTTTTTCTTAACTTTCTAACTAATTTGAGAGTAAATTGGAGATAAAATTGTGCACCTTTACTCCAGAACACTATGTATTCTTATGAAAACAACCTTCTGCAGATGGTGGTGGTCAAATTCAGGAACTGCAGCATGCGTACAGTATTATCTAATACACGGCCCACATGAAAATGTCCTCACTGTTGTCTTTTACAGCAACTTTCCCCATTCCAGCCTCTCGTCGGGGACCACTCAGCGCATTTAGTTTGGTGTGTCTTGGGTCTCCTTTTATCCAAGGCAGGCTTAGCCATTTTTTTGTCTTTCATGACCTTCCCGACCTTGACTTTTCGAAGAGTACAGGCCAATTATTCGGTGGGACGTCCTGGGCGTGTGCCTGTCTGCTGCGTCTCTGTGATCCGATGTGGGCTGTGTCCTCTGACAGGGATGTCACGGAAGGGCTGCGTCCCCCTCAGTGTCCTATCAGGAGGCCGGGCATGCTCATTCGGTTCATTTCCGGGTACGTTTTAACTTGGATCTCTTGGTTAGGGTGACATTCACCAGGTTTCCCAAGTAGGCTATTTTTCTATTTGTAATTAATATGTACTCTGTAGGAAGATACTTCAATATTATGCAAATACCCTGCTCCCCAACAAAACTGCAGCCCAATAATTTCAGCAACAATTCTCGCCCAGATCAGGGATGGCTCTGACGGTCACATGAGTGGTTTTTCCGACTGTTATGGGACAGACACCTGAGAATGGAATTGCTGGGTCATATGGAAAGGTTTTTTCCCATTTTTTTTTATTGTGGTAAATTACCCATAATATAAAGCGACCATTTTAACCGTTTTAGGTGAATCGTTCAGTGGCATTAAGCACATGCACAGTGTCGTGCAGCTGTCACCGCCTCCCAGCTCCAGAACTTGTCATCTCGTAAAACTGAAACCGTCCCAGTCCAACCCTGGCTGCCCACCCCCTCCCCCAGGCCCTGGCCCCCACCATCTACTTCCTGTCTCTCTCATTTGGAGATCGTGCATTGCTGGTGCTCATGTAGCTGCACGTGGGGCCCGCAGCCCCAGAGGCTGGCTCTTGCGTCTCTGGGACAGGTCCCCATCCTTCTCGGAGCACTTTCTTGCTTTCTGACACACCAACATGTTCCAGGCTCATTTTGCACACTTCCTGCCTCCTTTTTTTTTTTTTTTTTTTGAAGGGGGTGATATTCAGAAGCCAAGATCTGGGTGTTTGATGCTTCCATTGCTGATGGGGAGTTTCGGTGGACAGCGTCAGGAAACAGATTTTTGTTTGAATCATGAGTTCACACTAGTGTGACGGGTACCGGCCAGCAGTATCCATCGCTGCTGCAGGTGCTCGAAACACGAGAAAACATACACATGGACGACGAGTCCTGTGGAGGAATAGGAACGGCATGGCCACTCTCTCTAGTGGAGAGCACCCCGAGTTGCCGCCTGAGTAGTTTGTGGATTACAGTCTGGCAGGGAAGATCAAAAGGAATAGGTGGTTTTCAAAGGGACTGGCAGAACTCCCGCTGGGATTCTGGGCAGAGAGTTGGGGGTTTTATCACTTAAAAAGACTACAGGACCTAAAAGGCCAGTTTCGTTTCCTGCCCATGCCTTCATATTCTAATTAAAGAGCATCCTCTGGCAAGCAGATCTCACAAGATCTTGCATATTCTATGTCCCGGGTCTGATTACCTCGGGGGTCCACCGACTCTGGTGTGGACTGCACCGCCCCTGTTATTTCCACAGGCCTGAGCTGGGCAGAGGAGACAGAGGCAGCCAGGAGACTTGGATTTCTCACAACTAAGAACAAGGACTCAGGCTTTGTCAAAGCCGAGGGGACAGGGGTCGATGTCGATCATCCCTTCATTTCCACAGTCCCCCAAGTCCTTCCCTGAGGCCTTCACGTGATCATGCCTGTCTTAGGTGATTCCCCCCTTGGGAAATCTTACCTGTCATTGGCTAACTGATCAAGTATTGGGGGCCAGGCAAGGAGTAGAAGCAGTGCTCCTGCCAGGGGCATAAGCTTGTCTCCTTAGTGGCTCCTGGTCCAGAGGTCTCTCACTCAGCCTTAGCCATGGGGGGTTACAACTTCCTGAGACCAGGCAGGGTGGACCCCAACACACCGGCACTTCCCATCCTGCTCTACTCCTGTGAGGTTCTTCTGTGTCCTCCCATGGCACATCTACACCCCACCCCCAGGGAGACCTGGCTTTTGCTGTCGATGCACTCGCTACTGCGCTCGGCCCCACAATGTGCAGGGCGGGAGTTTCAGAATCACTATCTCCTTTCCACTCTCGAAAGCAAATCTAAATGAAGTTCAAAAGCTCTTTGCAGTTCCTTTTGTCTTTAGAGCTAGTGCTGTGTCCAAAGTTTGTATGGGCTGGTTCTTTTCTATTTCTGGGTGATTATATTTTTCATGTGAAATGCAATTACTTTAATTTCTTTTCTACTTCCATCCCATCTTAAAGCTCTTTTTCTCCATCCTTGCTGATTTAATTTCATTGTGGACTCTAGGAAGCATTCACTGAGTTCAAAAACTATGCAAAGAGGGACACTCAGAGGGTGTCATTCCCTCTCTTCAATTTCAGTCCCATCCACTTCTTCCATAAGCAACCAGTCTCATTGGTTCCTGGTTTATCTTTCCTGAGTTTGTTTTTCACAAACAAATAAGTATGTGTATATTTTATCCCACTTCTTTATTACACAAAAGGTACCATACGACCTAAGCTCTTTTGTACTTCCCCCCCACTTAACAATATGGCCTGGAAATGACACCATTCCATTCACAGAGGTCGTCTGTGTCCTTTTTCACAGCTGTGTAGTGCTCCACTCTGGTGCAGCAGGATTTATCCATCTCACTTCTGTGTATAGGCATTTGGCGTGCTAAAGTTTTTCATTTACAGACAACAAGGGTGACCTTCTGCGTGCTAACCTGCATATTGTTGGAGCTGTGTCTTCAGGGCAGATTCTAGAAGGAGCTTGTGCTTCTGCTGCACAGAGATGACTGTGAGATTAAAAGAGATGTGATGTGTGTGTGGCCTCTCTCTGCGGTGAGTGGTTCAAGGGAGAGGTCACTGTTGGACAGTTCTGCCTCAGTAGTCACACCGCTGCCTCCCAGTGTTGTGCGTTGCTCCTGAACTTGCTCTCTGGGCCAGGGGTCAGGGGCTCAGCTGGGGCTGGGGTTTCATCGAGGTTAGGGCTCAACTGGAGTTGGGGCTCAGCTTGGGTTTAGGGCTCGGGGGTCTCACCCAAGGTCATGTATCAGGGTCATGGTCAGCTTATGGTCACAGGCTCATAGTTCAGCCTGGAATCAAAGTTCAGTCCATAATCAAGGCTCAGCCTGGGACCGGGCTCAGTCAAGGCCAGGATTCAGCTTGGGATCAGAGCTCAGCCCAAGATCAAGGCTCAGCCTGGGATTAGAATTCTGTCCAAGGTCCAGGCTCAGCCCGGAATCAGGACTCAATCCAGGATACAGGCTTAGCCTCAGAACACGCAGTGTGTCTCTGTTAATGCGCCCGAGTCAGGTGGCCCCTTGTGTAGCCAGCAATGAGGGTCAGCGGTCCCACTGCACAGGGTGGTGCCAGGAAAGACCTGGCTGAGCTTCCCGCCTTACCCCCGGCCTCAAACCCCAGCTGCGTGCACAGCTGCCTGGGTGGCTCCTCCCCCAAACCTCCCCTTTAGGACCGTTTTTTGCTTGTCACCTCCAGTGACAATATGCTACCACCTCCTAAGGCAGTGCCTTGCTCTGAACTTCCCTGTAACGGTCCTGCTGCCACAGCTGAACAGCGAACAAAGACAGGAGTGCTGGGCAGGGATCACGGTCACCTGGACTGCCCTCCCTGCCTTTCGTGTGGGCCTGGCAAGGGAGACTCCTCCCCCTGAGACCCCAGGGCAGGGCTGTGCTTCACCCCCTCGAGTCCCTCAGGACCACTCTACTCCCCCCAATTCATTTTTTATTTTAAAATTTTTTAGAGAGAGGGGAAGCGAGTGAAAAAGAGTAGCGGGGGAGAAGATTGATCGGTTGCCTCTCAGATGCTCCTGACTTGGGACTGAACCTGCAGCCCAGGCCTGTGCCCGGACCAGGAATTAAACCGGCGACCTTTCACTTAGTGGGACGATGCCCAATCGACCGAGCCACACCAGTCGGGGGTGCCTCTCCCACTTCTCACCCCCACTTACTGCCTGCACCTCAGTCCTCAGCCACTTCAGGCTCAGAAAGCTCGAGCTCGGTCAGACGGACATGGGTGGGGTGGGGCGGCCCCCGTTTTTCCTGTGAATTCCCCCTCCCAGAGGTGAGGGACTGCCCTGGGTGGGGGCTCCCAACTCTGCTCCTGGTAGGGCCTCGCTCAGGGGGCAGAAGAGACAGCCAAAAACTCTGGTAAGGAGGGTCTGGACCAAGAGATCCCTGTGTCTGTAGGTGGTCACCTCCCACTGTGTGACGGCTGGTGCCACCTCTTCAGGCCTCAGTTTCCTCTTCTGGGACAGGTGTACTGCAGGTCTGTTTTGGCCCTGTCATGAGGATAAAACGGGGTGCGCCTGAATCTCAACAAGGTGGCCGGCAGTGCTTATGTTCATGTGTGGGCAGTCACTTAACACACACTTATTAAGCACCTGCTATGTTCCAGGCAGTTGGAGCAGTTGGGGAGAGAGTGATCAAATCGCCCCATCCTGGAGGGAGTAGCCAGAAGGGGTGGCAAGTGCTTTTTGGGGCACATTTTCCCTCCCTCTGGGCCCCCACACCCCTGGGCTTTCGAGGAATGGGGGCGGGACAGAGGCTGGGGTCTTGCTGCAGGGGTGGCTACAGCGCCCTCCTGAGTCCCGGGGTTAGAGCAGACCGTTGGGATGCCCCTCCCCTCCTGGGCCTCACCCCCACCCTGGGGGTACCTCGAACATAACAGGAAATTTCAAATAACAGGAAACCAAGACCAGGCAAGGCAGCAGCTCCACCCTGCCCGGGGCCAGCCACCCCGGGCCTCAGTCTGCCCTGGGGGACTGCCATGAATGCCACAGGGTCCCCAGTGGAGGCCCATGAGGCCTGCCAGCAGCTGGCGGCCGGTGGGCACAGCCAGCTCATTATCCTGCACTACAACCACTCGGGCCGGCTGATGGGGCGGGCGGAGACCGCCGGGAGCCTGGGGGTCCTGCAGGGGCTCTTTGTGGCCGTGAGCTGTCTGGTGGTGCTGGAGAACCTTCTGGTGCTAGTGGCCATTGTGACTCGAATGCAGTCCCGGCGCTGGGTCTACTACTGCCTGGTCAACATCACGCTGAGCGACCTGCTCACCGGCTTGGCCTACCTGGTCAACGTCCTGCTGTCCGGGGCCCACACCTTCCACCTGGCGCCCGCCTCCTGGTTCCTGCGGGAGGGTGTCCTCTTCATGGCCTTGGCCGCATCCACCTTCAGCCTGCTTTTCACTGCCGGTGAGCGCTTCGCTACCATGGTTCGGCCCGTGGCCGAGAGCGGGGACACCAAGAGGGGCCGGGTCCTGGGCTTCATTGGGCTCTGCTGGCTGCTGGCCGCCCTGCTGGGCCTCCTGCCCCTGCTCGGCTGGAACTGCGTGTGCTCCTTCCAGAGCTGCTCCAGCCTGCTCCCGCTGTACTCCAAGGCCTACATCCTCTTCTGTGTGGTCATCTTTGCCTGCATCCTGGCCACCATCATGGTGCTCTATGGGGCCATCTTCCGGGTGGTGCGGGCCAATGGGCAGAAGGCCTCGCGCCCCCCGGTCCGCCGCAAGGCCCGCCGACTGCTCAACACGGTGCTCATGATCCTGGTGGCTTTCGTGGTCTGCTGGGGTCCGCTCTTCGGCCTGCTGCTGGCTGACATCTTTGGCTCCAACGTCTGGGCCCAGGAGTACCTGAGGGGCATGGACTGGATCCTGGCGCTGGCTGTGCTGAACTCAGCTGTCAACCCGATCATCTACTCTTTCCGCAGCCGGGAAGTCTGCCGGGCCGTGCTGGGCTTCCTGTGCAGTGGGTGTCTCAGGCTGGGCCTTCGAGGGCCTGGGGACTGCCTGGCCCGGGCTGCTGAGGCCCACTCTGGGGCTTCCACCACTGACAGCTCGCTGAGACCCAGGGACAGCTTCCGGGGCTCCCGGTCACTCAGCTTTCGGATGCGAGAGCCACTGACTAGTATCTCCAGTGTGAGGAGCGTCTGAGCCACAGCTGGGGAAGATGGTCCAGCTGCCAGTGCCTGCCCCCAGAGGCCCTCCTCCTGGCCTGGAGGAGGCCCACGATGGGGGGCCGGGAGCCTGGGAGCGCGCGCGCAGAGAGGCGGCAGGCAGGCCCAGACGGAGAGGATGGAGCAGGAAACCAGCCGGGGGCCCCAAGGCCCTGTGTTCCTCCTCACAGCCCCAGGTCTGCTGGTGTTTCACGGTCTTGGAGAAGGAGGTGACTGCTCGCTGGAACAGAGAGCGCCCTGGCGTGGAGACAGTTGGGGTTACTATGTCTGCCCCAGCTCCTCTCTGGATTTCAGTGGGACTCCCAGGCAATGAGGGGTAGGCTGTGGGGTCGGTGCCCTAGCAACATGGAAATTCAATGATGGTATGAGATGTCTCAGCCTTCCTCTTATTCACGTTTTTGCAGAGGGACGATCGCATGAGGGCTGCAGGTCTGCTGGGAGCCTGCATCCTTGGATGCGGCCAGTGAAGGCCTTGGGTCTGTGTGCTCGGGGGAGCATGTGGTTGTGAGAGTGGGTGGTGTGTGTGTTTGAAAAAGGGAGAGGAGGGGGGCAGTGGTACATGGGCTGCACCTCTGTGCTCGCACAGACCCTTCCTGGTGCGGCAGGCCTCGGGCCTGGGGGGTGTGTGCGCACACCCCTGCGGGTGACTGGACCGCTTTGCTGAAGTGTTTGAGCGTTACGAGGCTAGCAGGGTGGAGGTCAGCAAGAGTTGACACCCGCCCCTTCTCGCTCACTCACTTCCCCTTTCCTGCCCCATCTGTCATCTTGGTCCCCCCCGCAGCCTCCTTCCTCCACCCCTGGGCTCCGCCTGGCTTGGGAACCCAGCCTGCAGGCCAGCAGAGGGGCAGCAGCCTGGCTCGGCTGACCTCAGGAAACGGGCTCACTCTCTAGAGTTCCCTTCAGCACTAACAGCCTCATCCTCATCCTCGCCCTTCCCCATCTAAAGTGGGCTGCTAACAGGCAGAACCCACGGCCTGAGATTGTTGTTACTTGCTTGGCGTTCGCCACAGTAAGTGGCATCCATGCATTCGACAAAATGTCAGGTGATGGTGAAAGGTTCTCCATCTGTGTGGGCCGGTACAGGAGCCCCACGTGGCTATTGAGCACTCAGTAAGGGGCCAGTGCAACTGAAGAACTGAACTTGGAGTTAATTTGCATTTAAATGGCCCTTGGGACTTGTGGCAGCCATGTTGGACCGCACAGGTGCGTATCCCCCACACGTGGCCACCTTTGGCTGGGCGGATGTTCTTTTTCCGTCCTCCCCAGACCAAGCCAGTGCCTGCGGGTCTTCCCATCTCCCTGTCTTTCCAAGTTCTCGGGGCCGCCCCCCATCTCTGTTTTCCTCTGCACAATGTGGGGCGGGGGGCGGGGCACTGACTGGAAACCGTCTATTGCACTGTCCAATGTAGCAGCCACTAGCCACGCGCAGCTATTTATCATGAACTAAAATGAAAGGAAATTAAAAAATACAGTTTCTCGGTGTGTTGGTTCGCTGAGCTGCCATGTCAATGTTCCATAGACTAGAGGGCTTGAATAGCAGACGTTTATTCTCTCCTGGTTCTGGAGGCTGGAAGTCTGAGATCAAGATGCCAGAAGGGTTGGTTCCTTCTGAGGCCACGAGGGATTCTGGTGTCTGTTGGCAATCTTTGGTGTCCCTTGGCTTGTAGACACAGCATCCTCACCTCTGCCTTCACATTCACACAGCATTCTCCCTGTGTGTGTGTGTGTGTGTGTGTGTGTGTGTGTGTCCTAATTTCCCTGTTATTTTCATAAGGACATCAGTCATATTGGATTAGGGCCACCTTAACTCATGACATCTACAATGACCTTATTTTCCAAATAAGGTCACATTCAGGGGTCCTGGGGGTGAGGAATTCAACATATAAATTCAACCCATGGCAGTCACGCTACCGCATTTCAAGTACCCAGTGGTGACATGTGGCTCATAGCAACTGTTTCAGACTCTGTAGAGGCAGAACATTTTCATCATCACGGGAAGTTCTGTTGGGCACGGCTGGGGAGAGTCCTGGCATGTATCTGGGTGCACAATAAGCTGGTTACAGTTTCCTGATGTCTTTGTCAGATGTGTTTACCTGGGGCAGCAGTAGGCAGGAGGGGAGCTTTGTGGAATTTGAGGTGAGTGGAGTTTGGACCACCCCCAAAGCTCTCAGCCTGTGCTCTGAGCCCATGTTGAGCTGGCTGTTAGTTGCCCCATCTGCCCTGCCCATTTTTCGGGTTTTAGCTTTAGCACCACCTACTCCGGGAAGTCTCCTCTGATTACTTCCCCTTCCCTAGTCCTCCTCTGGACTTCCACAGCTGCTTGTGAGTCCCTTTGTAGCCCTGACCACCTCTGGTCATGTGTCCATCTCCTCCCCTGGACTGTGTGTGAGCTGAGTGGTGATGGGAGACTGTGGTAAAGTCCAGGTCACCACTATGTCCCTGGCACTCGGCACAGAGCTCAGCATACAGCAGGTACTCAGTGACTAGGAGCTTTGGAAACAGAAGAATCAGTAGCACTCCTTCTGCTGAGCCTTGAGAACCTCTTCCTCTGCCCCCCCCCATGCCTTTCCTTCCCCAGCCCTCCTCCCTGACAGTGGCGAAATCATTCCCAAGAATCCTTGTCTTCTGCTTGTTAAATGGCTCAGAGGTCTGTAACCTATCAGCATTTCTCAGCTCTGCTGAACACCATGGACCTAAGCTTCTTCATCTGTCAAATGAGGACACCGATAGCCCCTGCCCACCTGGATGTTGATAACCTGAGACATAAAGAGGTCCTGGAGCTATTATGCGTGTACTTGTAAAAGAATAATAATAACAACAATGCCTTATATATCAGTTGGTGCCTAGTGTGTAATCATCTTTGTATTAACTCATTTAATCCTCACAAAACCTCCCCATTAACTCCATTTTATAGATGTAGAAACTGAGGCCCAGAGATATTAGGTAACTTACTCAAGGTCACACAGCTGCGAAGTGGCAGAGCTGAGATTCGATCCCAGGCAGGTGGCTTCTTGATCCATGCATGTTACTGCCTCTTCAATGATTAAATGAATGGATGAATGAATGAATGAATACCAGTTCCTTTCCTCCTCAGAAAACTCAGAACCAATGTTAGATATCATTCTTTGGGCTGCCTATGGTTTCATCTCCACAGAGCAAGATTAGTTGACCCTCCACATTTAAGACAGAAAAACCAAGGCTCGGGAGAGGAGGCAGCATGGGCAGCTCTAGGGTTTAAGCCTCATTGTCTGAGCCATGTTCAGGCCCCTATCTTGGCCTGTCTCTGGGTATGTGTGTGTTTATCTTGTGTGTTCATAGCCTGGCCTGGGAGAATGGGAGGCAGATGGAAGAAGAAGGTAATAAACGTTTGTCGATGAAGAGCATGTGGGCCAGAATAACTTCCTGTCTCTTTCCCTGCATTGCCAGGGCATTTCCGACTCCTCGGGCCTAGAACCTCCCTGGAGAGGCCTGGGGTATGGCTGGAAGCAGGGGAGTAAGAAGAATGCCTAGGAAAGGGGACTGGTGTGTTGGAGCTTTCACTACTCCTTACTTAGTTCATTCACTCACTTATTCATTCGCTCAACGACTGTGTGTGGGGCTCTCTTCTGGGCACCGAAGTTCCAGCTATAAACAGCTGCTTTCTGCCCTTATAAAGGTTCCACTTTGGTGGGGGCAACAAACACTGAGCTAAGGAACTCCCAACAACATTTCAGTAAGGAGCTAGCCATGCAGAAAAGTGGGGGAGAGTGTTCTGCAGGCAGAGCAGATGCAGTAGTCCTGGGGCTGCACAAGTGGGTGCATTCTCATAATATCAACACTCATCGAGGGCTTTATGTGTGCCTTCCCCTTTCCGAGTTAGTTCATGTGGATTATTTGATTGAATTCTTAAACACCTCTCTGGGAATGGCTCTCTGGGAAGAGCCACTGAGTGTTTGATTATTTATCATATTTGGCAGTTGAGAAAAATGAGGCTCAGAGAGGTGAAGAGACTTGCCCAAGGTTACACATCTGGGAGGTGGAGCAGGTGGGACTTGAACCCAGTGCTGTTAATCAGCACAAATGCTACCATATTGGAGCCTGGGATGTCAACTCGCTGTGGGCCAGGTCTGTTGTATTGCTTACCCTGATTGTGACCTCAGTCTTCCCATCTGTACAAGAGGGTGTGAATTATTCATGCTTGTCAAGATCTCTGGCCCTGAAACAGGGGTGCTTAGGGCGGTCAGATTAGAAAATGCAAATTTGGGACACCCAGTTAAATTTCCATTTCTGATGAATAACAAATAATTTTTCATTATGAATATTACCCCAAAATGAATAAGCATAAGTATGTCACCAATCCCTGCACGAAGAGGCCCCAGACTACAAGTCCCATGATCTATTGTGTCAACCTTCCAAGAACCTTCTATAACGATTTGAACATTCATTCATCCCAAGATTGCATAGCCCACCCACTGTGTGCCAGGCCTTGTGTTAGGTTGAGGGGATATATCAATGCACAAAGCAGACCTAAGTCTTTGCTCTCTCGGAATTCAACATTTATAGTCCTTGAAAGTTTTAAGTGATTTTTCTCGGAGTTCTGTCAGGAAGACTACAGCTCCCATGATCCCCTGTGGTCGCTCAACGGGACTACAATTCCCAGGAGACCCAGCGCACCAAACAGGCCTCTCCCGCTGTCCCCAACAATTTTCCCGGTTGCAAGGTCAAGTTCTTCGTCCGCAGTCGCCTCCCTCTCTTCCTTCAACAAAGACAGGGTTTAAGTAAGCTCCACTGAAGTAGTTCTATTTTGAGTCTATTTTTTGACGTGGAGTTTATGTGAAACTTTAGCAGTTTTAGCCGAACTGCCGACTACAGCTTACACCGGGGAGTAATTGAGTGGGCAACTGGGGAGCACCCACGCCGTGAGAACTACACTTCCCAGGAGGCAGTGCGGCAAGCGGGGCGATCTGCAGCAATGCCTGTAGGACCCCAGGGCTGCCCGGCGCGGTGGCCGCAGGACCCCAGTGGCTACCCATGCCGAGGTGAGTCCGCAAGAGTCGCTGCTGTCGCTGTCCCTGTTCCCGTCCCATCCCGGTCCCATTCCTGCCGCCGCCCCGTGCGGCTCCCCCGCCGGCCAGGATGTTGGAGGAAGCGGGCGAGGTGCTGGAGAACATGCTGAAAGCGTCGTGTCTGCCACTCGGCTTCATCGTCTTCCTGCCTGCGGTGTTGCTGCTGGTGGCGCCGCCGCTGCCCGCTGCCGATGCGGCGCACGAGTTCACGGTCTACCGCATGCAGCAGTACGACCTGCAGGGGCAGCCCTACGGTGAGTGGATCCCGGCCCCCCTTTTGGGCCTCTCCTGGGCCCCCGCGTCCCTCAGCCTCCCACCCCACTCCTCGGTCCCTAGCCCAGCCGGCCTCCCCCGGGCCCAGCCTCCCCTAGGCGAAATGCTCCCTTCCCTCAGCGTGGTCTTTGCCGCTCTTTCCCGAGGACCCGCCACTCTAGCCTGTCCAGCCGGACTGCAGCGGCCAGACCCTCACCCAGGCCCGGTCAAGTCAGCCTGGATTCCTGAACCTTCGCTAGGCTCCCAACTCTCCACACAGTGCCCCCAGGAATTACCCCCCTTCCCGCCTCACTGGCTCCCACATTTTCTCGTCCCAGACAAGGGCTTCATGTCCCAGAACCCACAGCTCCGACTCTCAGGCCAAGCTCCCCCTGCCCCGGACCCCTGGGTTCCCTCTCCAGTTTACAGCCGGGTCAGAGTCGCGTTGCCCAGTCCTCCCCCCGCCTTGGGACACCACCCTGGTGCCCGTCCTCACTGGGTCATAGTCTACACCCAGAGCTTCAATCTCTGTTCTGGTTGATTTGGAGGTGAGCCTCCCTGCCCAGGGTCTGCCAGGTGAGCTGCCCAACGAGGTGCTCCAACCAGCCCCCGCTCTCCAAAGCCCCTGGGTACTGTGGTGCTCTTCCTGCCCTGTCCACGTTCTGTTCCCCTCAGGGCTCCAGAGCACACATTGCTAACCAAGCCCTGGCCCCATGTCAGGACCCATCTCTCTCCAGGCTCTCAACTCTCCTCGGTCCCAGCTCAGGAGCCAGATCCCTTGGAATTCCTTAGCCAGACTCCCCCCCCCCCCCACCCACACACACACTTCCCCTTGTTTAGTCCCTGAGACTTTAGGTTCCCGAGGACTTAATGGACCCGTGTCTTGTTCTCTCCTTTGGTGTGTGCCACCCTCAGCTTCCCTTCCTTATCCCCAGCTTCCTGGAACCCCACTTGCTCCCTCTTCCCAGGATTTCTGTATTGTATCTGACCTCGGGACTTGGCCCCTGCACAACTTCTTGCTCCCCACTCCCGCCTCTTCATCTTCCTGTGATGGTCTGACCCCAGTGCCCAAGTCATCTTAAATACCCTTGGATCTGTTGTTCCAGAATCTTCTGGCCTCTAGGTTTCTCTTCCAACCTGATGCTTAGGTTGCCCTCAAGTCAAAGCCTGATTTCCTCATAAAGGAGCCCCTGTCTCCAGTTCTCCAGGCCCCTTCATCCCCAAAGGGTCTGCCTCAGTTCTCTTGGTCTCCCCTCTCCTGTTAGACCATCTCATGCCCAACCTGAAACCCCTGATTCCCAAGCCACTGCCAGGCCTTTGAAGAGCCTTAGTCTCTGGAGACAAGTTCAGACGTCCCCTGAGGTCCTGCATCTCCACAAAGTTATGTTGTTTCTGTTCAGAGCAGTGTTTGTCAACCCACGGGTCACTGGGTGATGACTTTATGATTGTCACATTGGAGGTGCTCCTGGCTTCTAGTGGGGGGGGGCAGGGATGCTGTTTATCCCCTCACAGTGCCCAGGACAGCGCCTCCCAGAGAAGGCTGCAGCCCCAGTGATCTGGCCCCAGTGCTAGGGGAGAACCTTGGGATTACAGTGATGGTTCTGAATGAAAAGCTCTGGAGGGGCGGAGGTGGGGGGCCAGGAGCCCTCAGTGTTGTGGGCACGTTCCTGTGGGTCGACGTTCTCCTGGGGGAAGGGTCCGTGTTGTGCAGTGGAACTCGCTGCGACTGTCACTGGGTTTTGTATTTCCACTGATTCAGAAGCCACCAGCCACAGCTGGACACTGGGCACTTGAGATTGCGGTTCATGCCACAGATGAAGGGAATTTTTTGTGTTATTTAATTGTTGTAAAGTCAAATAGTCACGTGTGGCTGGTAGCTGCCGTCCTGGTCTAGAGTTTTTCTTGGTTTCCCAAAGGAATCCATAGTCCAAAAGGCCCAGATCCTAAAGCTCGGTATAACCACTTTTTCCAGATCCTGAGCCTCAGCTCCTTCATTCACCCCTGTCATTCAGTCCCATCTCAAACGGCTCACACTCAGGAGCCTTGCTAAGGGACTCCTGTCTTGCTCCTCCCAGCACACCCAGCTTCTCTCTCTGGCCCCTTTGGCAGCTGTCATCTACAGCCTGGTTGTCCCTGGCCTCCTCTGGACCTCTCGACACTGTCCTGCCTGCACCTGATGTGGCCTCTCTCGTCTCCAAACCCGCCCAGGAAATGGTGGCTGAATTTGAGGAGGAAGCAAGTGCCAGGTCACCATCTTTCTGAATGCAGAGCCACGTTCTCCGTCTCCCCCTTTGCAGGTCCTGGGGAACCTTCTCTCCCTGACCTCTTCTCTCCTTTCCCTGAGCTTTCTTTTCCTTCTTCCCTCTCTTCTCTGAGTCCTTTGCTCCTGATCCTGGGATTCCTTCCCATTCTTTTTTCTGACTTGGTGTCTCCCCCCACACTCCCTCCTTCCTGGCCCCCCATCTGTTGCTCCTAGTTAGACACTTAAACGCTGCCTGCCCTGCACGGGGCATTTATAGAGTCTGTGAGTTCCAGGGGTGATCAGAGAGGGCATGGTGGGGCGCCGACCCATCTCAGCCAAGTGCTTCTTGTCTGCAAAGCAGGGAAACAGAGGCCTGGCTTGAGAAACTTTGATGAGGCCCCACGAGTGAGGCTTGCATGTCCACACGGGTCACCCCTGGTGATATCCCCTGCATAGATGTGGGGTGGACCATTGCTGCCTGGGGAGAAGCTGGTGGGATAGTTGGTGCTGTGGAGGGGGAGTTGGTTGTTGGAGGGAAGGCCCCTCAGGAGTCTGAGGCACTGCTGCTTGTCCTCCAGCAGCAGAAAGACCCAGCGTGGCCGGAAGAAGCCCCAGGTCCCTCCCTGCCCGTGGTGCCTTTGAGAGCTGGTCTGCTAGGTCACTGCTGATTGCAGTCTCCACAGTGTCTTTGACACCCTCCTCTACAGTGCACGCCCCAGGCTCCCCACCTCTGGTGCAATTCTGGCTCCGGGTCTCTCGTTTCCCAACTTCCTGTTCACTCCTGTTGAGAAACTGGGCTGGGCAGCTGCCCAGGAAGGAAAGGTGTGTGCTCATTGTGCTGTGCTGTGAATTGTGTTGAGAGTAATATACTAGGTACAGGGCCGCAGATGTGGCTTCCCCATCCTACCAGGTGGACTCTGGCCTTCCTGAGGTGGCTGCTGCTTCAGCAGTGCTTGCTGGGTGCTCGTGTGCTGCGGGTAGCAGCCCACTCGTGCCCGTCTCAGTCTTGATACCATAGGTTCCATGAGGCCCGAGGAGGTAGGGGTGTTGGCACTCACACTTGCCAGGGCTTCTTCACCTGGGATTGCCCTTGCGCCATTGCTGTAAGTAAAGTTTTGTTGGCACACAGCCACACCTACTAGTTGATGTGCTAAGTAGCCGTGACAGAGCGGGTGTGGCCCGGTCAGGCCAGAGGATTGATCCTTTGGCCCCTAATAGGAAAGATTGCGGGCTCCACTCAGGTCTGGTCTTGCTGTGGGAACCTGCGACTTCTGTCTAGGTGTCCAGGGCCTCCCACCAAGCCTGAATCTCTGCTGGTGTAGAGCCGGGGTGAGGGGGTCACATCAGCAAAGACAGTCTCTGCTCTTGGGGCGCTCAGAGCCTGGGGCACAGTGCCTGGCTTTGCTCTTATCCCCCTCCTTCTCTGGCCTTGTTTCCTCCCTCTGGAGACCAGGGTCCCAACTCCTGCCCTGCGAGAGCTCCAGGCCCAGGGGGAAGTTGCGCACAGTTGGCTCCACAGGCTGCCCTCCATGGTTTCCCCACTGAGGTGGCGTCAGAGGCTGTGGGCCCCTGGGAGGCAGAGGCCTGAAACAGCTGGGGCCTGGAGGTGGGGCCTTCAGGTGTTCCAAGACCTAAAAGGGCGTCCTGAAGGTCTTTGTTGCCCTCTCCCTGCCTAAAGCAGAGGAAAGGTCCCTAGGGGATTGGGGGTGGAGTCAGGGTGCCGCCTGGCCCAGGGCATACAGCCCCCCTTCTCTTCTTGGTTGCAAGCCGCCTGCTCCAGAGATGGCCTCCCCTATTCCCACCTGGGACGCTGCTCCTGCTGTGTCCTTCCAGCCTCCTCTCCCCACCGTCCACTTAGGGCACTCCACTGGAAGCAGCTTTTCTTCCGTCTGCTCACTCTCCCGAGAGCTCATTCCTGGAAAGCAGAAGCAGGGATCTAGGCTCCTGGCCCTGAGCCTGAAGCTTAGCGTAGCCCAGCACAGGTCTGCATCTGTTAGTACACGGATGGTGCCTTCCCTGCGCTTCCACCTCCACGAAGGCTCGAGGCTGGCTCCCCTGGGGAAGCCCAAACGCTTCAACATGTCCTTCTCTGTGCTCACCGCCTGGGTCTCAAACTGGAGGCCCTGTGGGCCCCATGTAGTCCCCATGTGGCTGGGGTTTCCTTGCTTGCTGCAGCCTGGGCCAGCCTGCAGTGTGTGGAGTATTCTGGACTCCTCCCTTCCCGGTGCTGCTGCACTGGCCTCCATGGTCCAGGACTTAACCTCAGTAGGGCTTCTTCGGGACACCTTCCTCCAGCATAACTCTCTCAGGGTAGCAGTGTGCATCTGTTGTGTGCCCAGGGGACCCCTGCTGGTCTTAGAAAAGCTCTCTGTGACATTCTGGTTCTGACTCTGCCACTTTTGGTTGGGTGGGAGTGGGGGGATTCATTTGCCTGGGGGAGGCTTGTGAGTGGCCAGGTCCATGCCCGTTCTGAGCCTCAGGTTTTCCCTCCCGCTCCGAGCCTTTATCTTTCTTGAGCTCTTGAAAGAGAGGCGGAAGGTGGCACTTGGGCGTAGAGCAGGGAGAAGTTTGTACATGAGGTGACTGCCCCCAGGAGACCCTTGCCCATGTATAGAGACCTAGGTGGTTATTTAGGGACATCTGTGTTTGTCATTGCTGGAGGTGCTCTTGGCATCAGGTGGGTGGGGGCCAGGGATGCTGCTCAACCCCTGACAGTGCCCAGGACGGCCCCCTACAGAGAATGACTTGACCCTGGCCTTTCTGGAGCCTTCTCAGGGTCACTGGGGGACTTAGTGTTTGCTTATTTGTTCTTCTGGCTGGAGTCACCAAGAACCCGTGGGCCAGGGGTGGCTGTCAGTGCTAGTTTCACACTTCGGTGACCAAGGTCTCTGCCCTTAGAACCCTAGGCTCATTAGAGGGTTAGATAGTCATAAGCTTCCTAGTTGGTGCCGAGGCCCCAGGGAAACGACCAAGGTGACGTTAGAGGGGATGGGGCACCTGGCAGGAGGGGCCAGAGAGAGCAGGACAGGGCCGCCAGGTCCAGGTCAGCCCGGCCTGGAGTTTGGGTTTGCCCCAAGGTGCTCAGAACTTTAGAACAGCAGGCCTGTGGATTTGCACGGGAAAAGGGTCTCAGCCATCACTCGGGTCTCAAAAGGTGCTGCAGCTCTCCAGGGTTCAAGTGGCCACTGCATCCCTGGGCAGTGGGATGCTGGCTGTGGCAGACTCATGTTGGGCGTGTGGGCAGAGAGCCCATGGGACTCTGGGGGCTCCTGAGTCAGTGGTCTCTAGGCAGAGGCCTGGGATCCTGCTGAGCAAGTGGTTCCCCTTCTCCGTCCCTCCCACAGGCACACGGAACGCAGTGCTTAACACGGAGGCACGCACCATTGACGCGGACGTGCTGAGCCGCCGTTGCGTGCTCATGCGGCTGCTGGACTTCTCCTACGAGCAGTACCAGAAGGCCCTGCGGCAGTCGGCCGGTGCCGTAGTCATCATCCTGCCACGGGCCATGGCCGCCGTGCCCCAGGACGTCATCCGGGTGAGCCCCTGCCCCCACCTTCTGCCCAGGCCAGGGTCCAGAACATTCTGTGGAGAAAGGACTGCCTGGGTTTGGAGTCGGCTGTGTGGGAAGTCATTTTACCTCCCTGAGCCCTTGCCCTTCCAGAAGCGGACGGCGCCTGTTCCCCTTCATCACTGGTCTCCCTGGAGTGACTTTTGCAGGGGACACTGGGTGATGTCTGGGGACATCTGTCGTCACAACTGGAGGTGCTATTGGCATCAAGTGGGTGGGGCCAGGGATGCTGCTCAGCACCCCACAGTCTCTGGGACAGGTCCCACAGAGTGACCTGGCCCTGATGTCAGCAGTGCCCAGGGGTAGAGATCTGCTTTGAAGGAACAGGGTCTGATGGGATTGCCCCCAAACTCTGTGTCAAAGAAGCTTTTGCAGATGAGAAGGCGTTATGGGGGTTGGGTGGGGGAGCCCACACTTTCTGGAAGCCAGCTCTGCGCCGAGCAGGCAGTTCGTGCCCAGTGTCCATACGGGTCTCGGATATCAGCTTGGGAGGTCAGCACCCGTTGCCCACTTAGAGCTGAGGATGTGATAGCCAGTAAGGGCAGGCGGCCCACGGTGACGCCAAAGCTTACCCAGCCTGGCTGGCCCCAGTGCCTGTGCTCCCAGCCTACTCCCTCCCTGCTGCGGCCCCTGGGCATTGCCACACCTCACCTGTCCCTCCCCCTTCGTCTCACTCCCCGGTCCCCCTCCTGCCCCCTTCCTCTTCTGCACAGTCCTCGCTTCATTAGCTGCCTCAGAGGAGGCAGTCTTTCAGGCGCGGGCCTACCTGCCCTTCAGGGACAGCCGTTGGCTGTAAGTCACCTAAACATGTGTCTCTTCTACAGCAATTCATGGAGATTGAGCCCGAGATGCTGGCCATGGAGACCATCGTTCCTGTGTACTTTGCTGTGGAAGACGAGGCCCTGCTCTCCATCTACGAGCAGACTCAGGCTGCCTCCACCTCCCAGGGCTCTGCCTCTGCCGCCGAAGGTGGGCCAGGGGCTGCAGGACTGGAGTGGGTTCGTGGGGAGCCCTCCCTGTCGAGGGCCAGGTCACCCCGTGCCACTTCTGAGACCTTAAACATGTTACCCGTATTACAGCGCAGGCTACCAGGTCCTGCCCAGACCTGTGTGTCACAGTCTCGGTCTGCTGTCGGTCTTGCCTGCAGAACATGTCAGGGTCGGTCAGCAGCCTTCTCGGGGGAGGAGAAAACCCATTTCCTCCTTCCAGGGACTGGGGGTGCCGTGCGGAGCTGGGAGCAGGGGTGGGTTGCTGCAGGGAGAGGGACAGCACAGTTGCTCAAAGAACTGCAGCTGGTAGGAGCCACCCACTGCTCTGTTTCCACCTGTTGAAGTGGCGGGTGTCACAAGAACAGTCACTCAGAACTGACAGGAGTGGACGGATAGGCGGGCTGGTCCACGTGGGGAGACCCAGCCAGCTCCTTGGGGAAGTGGTCGGCACTGTGTGTTTAAGCTTTGGGCAGAGGTTCGTTCCTCCTGAGCAGGTGTCTGGCTGCGTGAGACGCTAGATCAGGGGTTAGCAAACTAGGGCCCTCAGCTGCCTGCCTGTGCAAATAAAGTTTTATTGTCACTCGGCTACGTCCATTCGTTTATGTGGTGTTACACGTGGTTTTCATGCCACAGCAGCCCAGCTGAGTGGCTGTGGCAGAGCAGAGCCGAAGAGTCTGCCTCTCTGGCCCTTTACAGAGAAAGTTCGTCAGCTCCTGGTCTAGATCAGAGTCTTGGCGGCAGCCATCTGCGTTGTGGCGGCGGGAGCGTGAAGTTTTGGAAAGACCTACATTTTCAGTTAGAACAGAATAGAGGAGGAATCTTCTGCTTAGTAGAATATTACGTAGTCATTAAAACTGACATCGGGTAAAGTGGTAGCAGCATGGAAAAATGTTTATTTTACATTGGTAGGTGGAAGAAATGGGAGATAAAAATCATCAATGTTGATCACAACTGTCTGTTTAGAAATGCATTAAGACTTAGAAGAAGTTGAGAACCTACCCCAGCGCCTGAGGTCACCCTTCTCCCGGGTACTCTGGGGTGACGTCTTACGTACCCGTACAGTGTGTGTGTGAGGACGTGAGTGGCAGCAGGTCCAAGGTGGGAATGCAGGGCTGATTGCAGCCCCTGGCCCGAAATGCAGAGGCAGGTGTTTCTAGTCAGGAGCGAGCGGGTCACGACCCTTTGGGAGCTCAGGCTGTGTGGGCTTTTGGCACAGGACTGGGGGGTCGTGTGCCGCCCGGTGGGAGACTCCTGTTTCCCCGTTACCTCTGACAGCTGTGTGGAGGCTGAGTCAGTCCTTGGGAGGCTGGGTCAGGGGGTGCACGTGCCTCTAAATTTGGAATGGAGGCCTTAGTGTCCTGCAGAGTGAGGGCGCTCCCCACCTGCCTGGGCTCAGGGAGACTTTCCCTAGCTCTTGTCCTGGCCACCCAGGCTCTTTCCCGTGTCCAGTCATCGCTTTGTGTTCTAGTTTGTGAGGTCGGTTCTGCATACTGCTTTGCATAGGCTGAACTCAGGGTCCAGGGTGTTGGGGAACTCTTGGGCTGACCCCTCCCTGCTCCTGTCCCCAGTGCTGCTCCACACTGCCACTGCCAATGGCTTCCAGATGGTCACCAGCGGGGTCCAGAGCAAGGCCGTGAGTGACTGGCTCATCACCAGTGTGGAGGTGAGTGCCTGCTCTGTTGCTGTGCCGAGACCCTGGGACGGTGCTGCACCGAGACCACTGTCCCGTCCTCAGAGTCCGTGCCGGTGCCCAGTGCCCAGTAGGCCACCAGCGAGCACTTGGAGCTGAGCGTGCTGGTCCCCTCAGCCCTCTGCTGGGGCCGGACTGCCTTTAGCACTGACGGGGCTTCCGTGGGCCCAGGTCTCCAGGGGTTCACTCCAGATGGTGCGAGGCTGCTCAGCACTGCCCCCCATGTCAGTGCGCAGACTCCGGTAAAAGCTGGGGTGCAGCCACATTGTCAGCCATCACGCCCCCTTCAGAACTAAGTGAGTTTCCCTCAGGGCTGCTTAGCACTCACAGTCGGTCGAGAATCCCATGCCTTTCCGTGAATAATTTTTGAGCTCCTACTGTATGCAGGGGGCAGTGGTGAGCAAGATGCCATCCTTCCCTAGAATTTCTCCTGCATTTTCTGAGATGCACTTGGGGACGTGTAGGCTGAGAGGCCTGGGGCCCGAGCGGCTGTGAGGGCAGGGCGGGGTCCTGGGTGGAGCGGGCTGCCCCACAGAGACCGGGGAGGAGAAGGCACAACGGCAGCCGGCAGCTGCCCGAGAGGCCGATTCAGGCTGATGGGGAGCTGCTGCAGCCTCTGAGCAACCGACACAGAATCAGACGGGTGCGTTTTTTGGAACCGTGTGAGATGCTGGTGGTTTGGGCGGAGGGAACGAGTGCTGGCAGGAGGCCTAGTTGTCAGACCCCAGAGGCCGGGTTCAGCCGCAGAGGGTCTGGTTCCCCGGGGGTCCCAGGGTGGGCCACTGAGGGTCTGGTGGGCCCCTCTCACCGTGTGGGGCTCTCTCCCAAGCTGCTAGCCTGGCTGCCGTGACCTTTGGCTCTGTGAGTGTCGTGCTGCCATGCGCCCTCTGCCGTCCCTGTTGCTCACCTGGGAAGCAGGGTCAGGGAGGATGTTGGGGTACTTGGACTCCCCCCGCTGTCCCCAGCTCATGCTAGGACCCTGACTTGCTTGGGGCTCTAGGGGCTCAATTCACAACTGCACTGTTTTTCCTCATCAGCAGAGCTCTGCCCCCCAAAACAGGGGCATGTAGCTCAGCCTCTGAAGGGTGGCCTTGGTTTCCAGGGGGAGAAGCATGGTGCAAGAGGAGTGAGCAGATTCTTGTCACTAGAGCCATGGTCAGCAAACTGCAGCCCTTGGCCAAGTTTGGCCCTGAGCCTGTTTCTATAAATGAAGTTTTATTGGCACCCAGCCATGTCCACTCGATCACATATCACCCACGACTGACTAGTCATGACATCCCATGGAGCCAGCAAAGCTAAAAATACTGCCCCCGCCCCACTCCCACTGGGTGGGGGAGCCTGGACTGTTGTGGTGATCAGGGCCTCTGCCGACTGGTGTTGCACAGACTGTCTTTCCACAGGGGCGGCTGACGGGCCTGGGTGGAGAGGACCTGCCCACCATCGTCATTGTGGCGCACTATGATGCCTTCGGAGTGGCCCCTGTATGTATACACTCGCCTTGGAGGAGGGGAGGGGGACCTGTCCTCCCACACTGCTCTAGCTGGGCTCAGGGGCAGAGGCGGCTGTCTGTGGGCAGCAGCGGCAGTCAGAGCAGCGGCACCGACTTGGAGGCCCTTTAGGCATTACATCAGCTCCCCATGAGGACTCCACAGAGTGGGTGGCATCGTGGAGCTGAGACAGAGGCTAAGCCAGGGTGGGTCTTGTGGCCAGGGTTCCACTGCAGATAGGTGATCAGGCCAGGAATAGAGTCCAGGGTGTCTGTGTGGCTCTTCAAGGTAATTTGCTGGGAGGACCCTGGACTCAGCAGGTGCTCGTCCTCATGGCCCTGCTTTGTGTAGGGGCAGGGCAGAGCAAAGGGAGCCAAGGGGAGAGTGCAGGCAGCCGTCGAGGTGGGGACCAGGTGTCTCATGGTGCCTCTCCAGGTGGAGTCCACAGGACGCACTTACTCCCGCAAAACAAGGTGTGACAATGCGTGTGAGGAGTGGTCCCCAGGGGTCTCATGGAGACCCAGTGCCCAGGGTTTTCACTGGGGGCCAGTCATGCGGGGCACTCTGCCTGGCGCGCACTGGATCCCGGGCTCCGGAAGGAGAACACGCATGTGATGCACCGCATGTTTGCACAGGTAGGGATCCCCCGGGTTCAGTTCCGGGATGTCACTGACAGGCATCAGTGGCGCACTCAGCCCCGCCCCCAGGCTGCAGGCCTCCGAGCCGGGCCCTGCTCTCAGGTTCCTCAACACAGTGAGATCTGGGTGCACGCCAGGTGTGACTCCACCTCTTTCGTCAAGAAAGTCTGGCTTTGAAAGAACAGTCAGTGAACCAAGCAGGGTGCTGACGGCGGGTGGATCTGCAGCCTGGTGCGAGCTCCTGACTGTGGCCGGGCCAGTGACACGCCACCTGGAAGGCCATGGCCAACCTTGAGAACACCTGGACCAGTGGGGCCCAGTGTCAGACCCTGAACAGTCAGCTGAGAACGCTTCTCAACTTGTTCACTATTCCTTTTTTAGACATTTTTGTCCTAATTTTTCACCGTCTGTGAAATTTAAAATTTTTTTGAAATACAGTTTCCATAATGTAAAATTCACCCTTTTAAAGCATACAATTCAGTGGTTTTTAGTATAGTCACAGGATTGTATAACCATCACCAATATCTAATTCCAGAATGTTCCATCATCCCTAAAAGAAGTTGCATCCCCATTAGCAGTCTGGGCATCTCACGTAAATGGAATCACACAGTATGTGGCCTTTGGTGTCTGGCTTTTCTCGCCGAACATCATGAATTGAATTATGTTGATACGACATATGTCGGTTTATGGACCGTGACCTTGGGAGGTTCCCAAGCTATTATGGCATCCCAAGATTTTTCCCCCCCAAGAACCAGTCATGGCCTCTTTGAAGTACTGCTTTCGATCACAGAACCCAGCTGATGGGGGTGGGGGGAGGCTCTCAAGGCCCAGGAGGCTGGTGGCCTGGCTGGAGGAAGCCGGTGCTGCCAACTGCCCCCACAGTGACCGGTGCGAGGGCCCGGGTGCACGTGCTGAGGCTGACAGAGGCTGCCCTGGTGGCACAGCCACCTGCCAGGCACAGACAGGTGCTGTGAGCAAGGGACTCAGAAGGGCCTCAAGTGTCCAGGGCTCCTCCCTGTGGACACCAGGGTGCTGGCAGCTCTCCCAGCTGTGCTCTGAATGTGGACGAGGGACAAGATCAGGGACAGAGTGGGCTGCAGGTGCTGTGGGAGGGGGGTGACGAGGTGCTGTGTGTGACTGTTGGGGGTGACTGCCAGCCTTGTCTTGCCCGCCCACAGTGGCTGTCGCATGGCGCAGACTCCAACGGGAGTGGCATCTCCGTGCTGCTGGAGCTTGCCCGCCTCTTCTCCAGGCTGTACACCTACAAGCGCACCCATGCGGCGTAAGTGATGGCCAGGTGGGCGGACTGGGGGCCAGGCGAGGCCCCACGCTGGTGGGGCCGCAGCGGGTGCATTGGAGCCCCAGGGCCCCTGTGCAGTTCCGGCCCCAGGAAGTGTGTGTGTGTGTGTGTGTGTGTGTGTGTGTGTGTGTTCACGCGCGGAGGGCTGCCATGGGCCAGGCCTCCCCCGGGCACTGCTCAGAGTCCCGCCCAGGAGGCTCAGCTGCTGTTAGTCCCGGGGAGTGTTGTGGATGCCTTCAGCTGCAAGTAATAGAAGCATTCAACAGAAAACAGTCACTTAAACTGGGTTCCTCATCCCAGCACTGTGGACACTGGGCCAGGGGGTTCTGTCTGTTTACCCGCACCGTCCTGCCCCGGAGCGGGAAGGGGCTCAGTGAGATTGTCAGTCCCCTGGAGCTGTGGTCACCACACACTGCACGTGGGGCCAGGGTCGCTGAGTAGCAGACATGTTCCCAGTTCCCTGGTCTTGGGAGCTCACAGAAGCCCCTGGAACAGTGATTCTCACCCCGAGGGGACACTGGTCCATGTCCGGGACATCGGTGGTTGTCAGAGCTGGGGGTGCTCCTGGCATCATGTGGGCAGGGGTTCGCAGTGCTGCTCAACACGCCGAGGACAGCCCCCCAGAGACGGCCCAGCCCTGATACCGGCGGTGGGCAGCAGGGAAGCCCTTGCCCTAAGGGCTGGTTAGGGTTTTGCACTCGGGGGAGACCACCTCCTCCTTGTTGAGGACCTGAATGGTCAGCTGCCAGAACTGACACCTCCGCTGTCCCCACCAGGTATAATCTCCTGTTCTTCGCCTCTGGAGGGGGCAAATTTAATTATCAGG
The DNA here is from genome assembly GCF_019186645.2 of Phyllostomus hastatus. Lineage (NCBI taxonomy): Eukaryota > Metazoa > Chordata > Mammalia > Chiroptera > Phyllostomidae > Phyllostomus > Phyllostomus hastatus. Next base: position 3,126,365 of record NW_025333640.1, on the reverse strand, counting down.
GGACAAAGCGCTGGTTAGAAGACAACCTGGACCACACAGGTTAGTGGCCCCCAGCTGGTACAGGACAGGTCAGGGACCCTGGTTCTCCCCCTGCACTCCCTTACCCCCCAACCCCCGTCACCGCTAGTCAGCCCCTGCTGCTCCCGCTCCCACAGATTCCAGCCTGCTCCAGGACAACGTGGCTTTCGTCCTCTGCCTGGACACCCTGGGCCGGGGGAACAGCCTCCACCTGCATGTGTCCAAGCCGCCCAGGGAGGGGACACTGCAGCACGCCTTCCTGCGGGAACTGGAGATGGTAGGTGCCCCGGGAGCACGGGAGCCTTCCAGGCAGCAGCTTGACCCAGGGCCAGGCGTGTGCCCATTTCACAGAAAGGCCCCATGAGGTTCTGAGAAGGGTGGCAGCGTGTCACAGGGGACTCAGGCCAGGCTGGGTTATCTGCCCTACTGTTCCTCATTAGCTAGTGTTCACCATTGGCCAGGTATCAGAGCAGATGTTTTGTAGACCCTGGGGCTTTGCGTGAGCTTCAGTTGGATTCCTGGGGTGGGGGGGGGCAAGTGGGTTCCTCCCCATTTCCAACTGCAGGAGCTTTAGGGAGGGACGTGGGATGCTCCTGGCTCTCGGGCCCTGTGTGAACATTTGTGAAACAAGCTCAGTGCACGGGGTCCCTCTGCAGACTTGGTGGGATGTGGCCGGGACCCGGGGTGGGGTGGTGGGTGGACTGACTCCCCGACTGTGCTGCCCACACAGGTGGCCACTCACCAGTTCCCGGAGGTGCGCTTCTCCATGGTGCACAAGAAGATCAACCTGGCGGAGGACATCCTGGCCTGGGAGCACGAGCGCTTCGCCATCCGCCGGCTGCCTGCCTTCACCCTGTCGCACCTGGAGAGCCACCGGGACGGCCAGCGCAGCAGCATCATGGACGTGCGGTGAGTGGGGTCCCGAGCCTCCCGCTTTCTCGCAAAACCGTCTTCCTGCCATCTGGGTCCTAGGAACGAAGTTGTTTCTTTCAGAGTTGGGGGCGCTGGCGGTGGGTAGATGTGGGTGCCTGGGGGGAATGCACCACTGTGTGGATGGTGGGGAAGGGGCTGGCATTGGCCTGGCAGCTGAAGAAACAGGAGGGCGGTCCCCCTGCACTAACACAGCTGCTGGGGACAGGGAGGACATAGCGAATGGCCTGCCCCCACCCCTGGCCCCCGTGCATGCCTTTCGGGCCCTAAGCGCCTCAGTTCGCCCTGTGGCTTCTGCGCCCAGGCCTTTGCACGGTAGTGCTGTAGCCTGGAGAGCTTGCCCTGTCTCTGGACCCTCGTGCCTCCTTGGGGGCCCTCCCAACCAGCCCCTTCTTACTTCACCCTCTGGGACGATGGGTGTCTCTGGCTGCTGTCATTTTAGGACCTCGCATCCCCTTGGTTCCCCCTGCTGGCATGGCAGCCCTCAGTGGGGCCAGGGTTTCATGGTGGTGTTGGCTGCCAAACGCAATCCTGGGAGTGTCTGCCTCTGCCCTGTCATTGGCCACTGGTGGGCAGCGGCCTAGCTACTAGACGCGCGTCAGTGAGGGGGCGGGAAATGAAAAGGTAGCCTGGTGACGGGCCCAGAGAGAGAGAACAGGCACAACGGGAGTATTGTCAGGTCGTGGAGCTGGAGGGCTTCTTGGAGGAGGTGGCACTGAAACCAAGGGACATGAATCAGGAGAAGGGTGTTCCAAGGCAGAGGGTGCTGAGAGTGAAGGAGAAGTGGAGGGAAGGAGAAACAGAGACCAAGGAGTGAGCCAGGCCACCCCCTCCTTGCCCCTCCCAGTGAGAGCCCAGCATCTCACACCTTGGATCAGTGACATTTTGCCTCCAAAGTGCCTGTTTTTGGGTCTGTGTTGTCGGCAATCCTTGGTGTCTCTCGGCTTGGGACCATATCACCCAAATCTCTGCCATTGTTACAAATTTTCCTCTTATAAGGACACCAGCCATGGGATGTAGGGCCACCCACTTTAGTGTGACCTTAGCCTCACTCACCACATCTGCAGAAGTCCTGCCTCCCCATCAGGTCACATTCCCGGGTTTAGGTGGGTGTGGGTCTGGGGGGATAGTTTACCTACTACTGGGTGTTACATTGACTTTGCCCTCAACAAACCATGGAGGCAGGTGTCCTGACCACCCCATCCCGTGGTCCAGGTGAGGAAACAGGCTTCGAGGGGTCCAGTTATTTCGGGCAGTCACAAGGAGCCCGGCCTGCTTCTCTGCACCTGCAGATCACCCTTGAGGGTGCTGGACAGCCTTTTGAGGCAGACAGGGTGCCCCGTTTTCAAGTGGAATGTACCCCTGACTGGGTGGCTTAGTTGATTGGAGCATCATCCTACACACCAAAAGGTTGCAGGTTCGATCCCCAGTCAAGGCACAAACCTAGGTTGGGGGTTTGATCCCCAGTCAGGGTGCGTACAGGAGGCAACTGATGGATGTTTTTCTCTCTCCCCACCCCCCTTTCCTCTCTCTGTAAAATGAATAAACATATTCTTGGGTGAGGATTGAAAACAAACAAAAAACCCCAGAATCTGAGGTGTGAAGAGGTGCCCACCCTGCCTGAGGAGGCCGTGACTTTTCTTACTCCCATTGTCATTGGATGTGTGATTGTTTGCTTTTTGGTGGTTATCAGTGGTGCTGACTCTAAATGTTTATAGATTTGTTTCACACCTGCCCTTGAAGGTCCCGGGTTGACTCGAAAACCCTGACCCGCAACACGAGGCTCATCGCGGAGGCCCTGACGAGAGTCATCTACAACCTGACAGAGAAGGTGAGCCCCCAACTGGCGAGACCCCCCTGTGGCCTCGGGCCCTCCACAGGCCCTACGTGGGTCTGGACTGAGGGCCTGTCCCTTCCTCTCGTTGCAGGGGACCCCCCCGGACATGCCCGTCTTCGCAGAGCAGATGGTAACCAGTGGGCCGGGTGGGTGGGGACCCTGGGGCAGTGCTGTGCAGGGTTCCTGTGACCATGGCCGTGTCCTTCGTAGCAGATCCAGCAGGAGCAGCTGGACTCCGTGATGGACTGGCTCACCAACCAGCCCCGGGCCGCCCAGTTGGTGGACAAGGACGGCACGTTCCTCAGCACACTGGAGCACTACCTGAGCCGCTACCTGAAGGAGGTGAAGCAGCACCACATCAAAGCTGACAAACGGTGAGGCGCAGGCGGCCCCTGCCCCAGGCTCATCAGAGGCGCAGCTCCCAGTGAGCACGCTCCTTCGGAGTCTCTGCGCCTCCCTGCGCCAGAGCGAGCGAGCAAACGAAATGGGAGATAAGAGACTACAGGGTGCCGGTCAAACTTGAGTCCTAGACAAACAGCAGATTGTTTTTTAGTGTAAGTGTGTCCCACACAGCATGCTAAAGGCCGATTCTTCGTTTATCTCAGTCCACGGAGGACTGATGTCCTGCGTTGTATCTGGCAGCCCTGCACTCCCCCCCTCCCCGCCCCCCCGCCCCGGGGGCTGAAAGGACCGGAGATCCCCTTGCGCTCTGCATTAGGTGGCTTGTGCCCGGTCCAGTGTGCCCTTAGGGCGCTCCTCCCCCCTGCCAGCCCCTGGATTGTCTTTTTTCTGCTCAAGGCTCCCGAGCTCCTCAGTTGTGCTGAGCAGGCCCCTCAGGGTCTGCGGTAGAAGGGTCACCCAGGGGTGTCCATGGGCAGGAGACGTCCCCCAGAGTGTTTGTTGCCCTTGCTGGCCTCCGCCTTCCTCCCGGCTCGTGGCACTCTTGGGAGACAGAGCGCTTAGATGAGGCTGAAGTGGGTCCACGGCCGTGGAGCCAGGGTCTCTGATTCCCAAGCCACGGCCACCCGCCCTGTGGAGGAGCACTTTCCAGACCAGCACGGCGGCCGTGGTCATCGTCTTCCGCTGTTAGAGAGTGTACTTGAACACCCAGAAGAGCAGTAGGGAAGAAGGGGTTTTGGAATGGAAGGTAGCCTTGTCCCAGGATGGACAGCGGCAGCCTGGAGGAGGCACACACATGGGGTGCTCCCTGCCACACTGCAGGTGGGCGGGACTTCCAGGTGGTTTGGTATCAAGGCGGGGCGTGTGCTGCAGGACTCGGCCCGGCTCTCGGGGCGAGTCCACTGAGAATGCACTCTCCCCCAGGGACCCCGAGTTTGTCTTCTACGATCAGCTGAAGCAGGTGATGAATGCTTACAGGTGAGCTGCTCTGGACCAGGAGCCTATGTCCCCTGGGTTACCATCAGGGGACTGGTCCACAGGACAGCCAGTGGGTGGCGAGTCCCATACCCTCCCCTGACCCCTAACTCCCCTCTCTCCAGGGTCAAACCAGCCATTTTTGACCTCCTCCTGGCAGTCTGCATTGGCGCCTACCTCGGCATGGCCTACACGGCAGTCCAGGTGAGCTCGGGGGGCTCAGGTGGGAGGGTTGGACTGGCCAAGCGTGTCCTTGCCCCCATCCTGCCTGGAAGCAGGTGACTGCACAGGTGCCTGGGCCCTCCCTGGTGGGGTTTGTCCCCAGCCTCCCTCGTGACCACTTGTGCCCTCCTGCCTCCCTCAGCACTTTGACCTCCTGTACAAAACAGTTCAGAGACTGCTCCTGAAGGCCAAGACACAGTGACAAGCACCGCGGGCCCCCTGCCGCCATCCTCACCACCCTCGGTCTGCAGGGGCTTGCCAAGACCCCAAATTACAGAGCTTTTCTGTGTTGCTCTTGAAGATTTGGGGGATTCTTTCTCATTTTTGTCCTTCGAACTCCTTGGAGGAGCATTCACTGGAACTCTGGGGCCAAGCCACGGACTTGGGAACAAGTCGTGGCCGAGCCTGTGGCCCAGGAGGTGGCCCCACAGCCCACAGGGCGCTAAGCTACGCTGCAGCAGGAAAGTTGTCCGGCACAGCCTCGGGGCCGCTCCTGCGCGGGATGCTGGCCACAGCCAGCACTGGCCCTGCATCTGTCCTCCACGCTGTCTCCATCCCCCCGGTGACCTGGACACTCTCCTCATGCCTGTCTGAAGAGGGCGGCACCAGCCTCTGGGTCCCCAGGTTGTGGCTCCTCCCTGGGCCAGGGCTGAGGGACATGCCTCCCCTGAACCACACTGGTGCCCCAAAGACCCAGCGACGTGGCGCTGCCCCCACTCTGGCGCCGCCCTGTCCGGCCCTGCACCCATCCCCTCACTGGAGCTTCCAGCCTCTGCTCCCTCTCACTGTGCCCTGGGGAGAGTGGCATCTCCCCGGGCTGGCTTCTCTGTTGGAGCCTGGGCTCCCAAGCCCTGGCTCTCAAGGGGGACACGGGTGTCTGGGGAGGCCCCAGGGCCAGAGGCAGCCCTGGAGGAGAGGCCCCGGGCTGGAGACCCACTGGTTCTTCTGCTAACTCACTCTTTAGCACATCCCCAAGGAAGGTGTGTCCTGAGGAAGCAACACCCACGTGGGGGTGGCGCACCAGACAGTGCTGGCTGGAGACGATGCGACTGTGGGACCCAGAGGGGAAGGCGTGGGCTTCGTGGGAGCTTGTGCCCGAGCCCTCACTCCACAAACCAGGTGCCTCATGGGGCGGGAGCTGCTCTCGTGGTGGGGAGGAGGCCTCAGCACCAGGTGGACCTCAGGGAGGTGCAGGTGTACCGATTCATGAGCAATATAATCAATCAAGCGTTACGTGCTATAGGGAGGGTCAGGGCTGGGGAGAGGGGGCTCTGGGCACTCCAGGGAGGCCTGAAGTGGCCTAAAGGGGCTGGAGGCCTGGCCCTCCCACCCCTCCCCTGGCCTGCCGCTGCCCCTTCCCCACAGCCCGCCAGCAGGAGGGCCTGGGCTCCGCTGGGGACTTTTGTCTCTGCCCCTGACTCCGGCCCCCACCTTGGCCAGCCAGCCCTCCCCTCCCTGAGCATGAGCAGCCTTCCAGGCTCCGGGTGTTGGCTGAGCCTGGCCCATGGGAAGGCCAGCATGGGGGCCACAGGTTCTGCCTTGTCCAACCCCGTCTGGTGGGCCAACTTCCCCAGAGACTGGTGGCTGGATGCCCAGCCACCTCTGGGGGCTCATCCTTCCCCTTGTGACAGCGATGGGTGCACCATCTGGGGTTGCCTGACGGGGGTCCTCCTGCAGGGCAGCTGACTGTTCAGAGCTCAGGCCGGTTGTGGGATGCAGTCCGACGGTCAGAAAATAAAGCCATATCGAACAATCGTCCTCGAGTGTCCTTTCTGGGGGTGTGGTTGGGGCTGATTCCTGGGGCTGTGAGAGGGTCTGTCCTCGGCTTGTGGACGTATGGCCTTGTCTGCCTCCGTCTGTGTGGGATCTTCTGCGTGGGATCTGTGTGTGTTTGTGTCTGATGCGGACGCTGGTCGTGGGGGGCGGGGCCCACCCTGCTCCGGGCACACTCACCTCACCTAACAACACGTGAAGACCTACTTCTCAAATAGCGTTTCATTCTGAGGTTCTCAGGGGACACGAATTTGAGGGGGCACCATTCAACCCCATACAGGGTTGGGGGGCTCCAGGCTGTGTAGAGGCCCCTCCAACTGGCAGGCCCACCTCTCAGCCCCACACCAGGCTCTGGGGACGTCCTGGCTTGGGCGCAGCCTCCGGGATACTCTGGGTATGGGCAAAGGGTCACAGCTGTCTTCCCCCTGCCTTCCCCCCACTGAGGCTAAGTGGCTTTGGCCTCAGCATGGATGCGGGTAAAACTCCCCCCATTTCAGAAAAAAGGTCAGCCCGTCACCTCACATTAACAGGCACTCGTGTTTCCTTTACTCTTTTTACACAAGAAGTCCCACTGAGCACAGCCAGGGAAGCAGAACCACCACCAATCTGGCTGGCGAAGGTGGCTGCCGTCGGCACGTCCGTGTGCTTTCTCCTGCCTCCCGTGTGTGTGCGTGGGTGGGTGAGCACACGCAGTCTCACTGTCGCGTTCCCCCCTCTGCCGGGCACTCAGGAGGAGAGACCCTGTGGGGGCCTGCAGTCCCCTGGGGAGGATAGGTAACAAAAACGGGTGGGGCAGTGATGGCTCCCTGAGGCTGGGGCTTTTGAATGAAGTCAGTGACGGGAAGGGTCCAGCCGTGTGGACGCCCAGACCCGTGGTCCGGGCAGAGGGCACAGTCGTGCGCAGGCCTCGGGCAGGCAGAGGCTGGTGTGCTGGAGGAGTGGTGGGCAGGCCCGTGCTGCCGGAGGGGAGCCGGGCCGGAGGTGTCAGGCCACTCAGGAGGGTCTTGGTGGGGTGTTCGCATTTCACTCTTCAGTGTGATGGGGCCCGTGGGGAGGGGTGGCCGAGGAGAAGAGGGCCTGGCTTGCACCTGGGAAGGTCACTTGTGCCCCAGGGGCGACTGTGAAGATGAAACGAGGCCAGGCCGCCCATGCCAGGCCCGTTGGGGGTCGTCGCCTGGGCTCCCTCGGCACTGTGAGCATCGCCCTTCGTCCCGGTCACTTCCTGGGTGGCAGCAAGCAGTTTGGGCAAAGACGTCCTCCACCAGGACCCCAGAGGGGTCCCAACCAGCGACTCTGACCTCTTCCCTGGGGGTCTTTGTTTTGAGGCAGTAAAACATGAGTCAATGCCCCCGGAACCATTTCTGTCTCTCCCCCTTTTACCCAAAGGCGTGATCCACTGCCACACCCCTTCCGTTCTTGAAAACGTTTTTTACATACAGACTTACGAACACCCGAACAACAGTCAACATTTTTCTGTATGGCTTAAACATTTTATATAGGCAACAGCTTACTGGCCTTACCTTGTGTTGTCTGTTTTTGAAACCTCTGAAACAGCTTCACTGATCTCTAATCAGATACCATCATAACGATGAACAGAGTCCTCGCTCTCAAAGTTTTTTCTTGTTCTTTTGTCGTTTCTCCTTTGCCCCACCCCAGGCAACCACTGATCTGCGGTCGCTCCATGTTAGTCAGCCGGCATTTCTTAGATTTTTACCTGGACGGGGTCACGCCGCAGGCGACCTTCTTACCCGGCTGCTTTCACTCAGCGCGGTTATCCTGAGGCCGGCGCCCGCAGTTCATTCCTTTCTCATCCCGAGTCTGTCCCCTGGGCGGGCGCACAGCAGGCGCTCGGGTGACGTCACTCCGTTCGGTGTCGTGTCCTCGCAGCGTCGGGGTGCGGCCTGTGGTGACCGATCCCGTCGTGTGTCGTTTCGCTTACAGCCACAGAACTTTTCGATGGCGTTACATGAGGATTCAGGGTACCACGGTTTGTTGTCAGTTCACCCGTTGAGGGACATTTAGGTCGTTTCCCAGTTTTGGGTGTTACCCATCAGCTGCTACAGACATTTGTATACAATTGAATGCATGGACGTGTGCTTCCATTTCTCTTTGGTAAGTGCCCAGGAGTGGCATGGCTGGGTCTCATCATTGGCGTCTGAATTTTTTTGAAGATGACATTACCATTTCGTGTTCCCGCCACCAGTTCCTCCGTGTCCTTGCCAGTGCCCGGTGTGGCTGTCTTGTGCGTAGTGCTGTCGCCGCAGCTTTAGCTGGTGTCTTCCTGTTGACGGTCTGCACATCTGTATCTGTCTCCCACATCTCTGGTGTGTCTTCCTCTGGTGACATGCCTGTGACAGCTTTTGCCCATTTTCTGCAGATTTTCATTTATTGACTTGTGTGAATTCTTTATATATGCTTGATGCAACCTGCTTTTCAGCTATACATTTGTAAATATTTTCTTCCAGTCTGTGGCTTGTCTTTTCATTCACTTACGTATCTTTCAAAGAGCAAAAGTTCTTAATTTGTATCAAGTCCAGGGTGTCGGTTTGTTGTTTTATGAATTGTGCTCCGGTGTCAGTCACACCTAGGAACTGTTTCCCAAACTCAAGGTCACAAAGGTCTCTTTCTGTTTTCTTCTAAAAGTGTAATAATAGCTTTAGGTTTTACATTTAGATTTATGATCCTTATTGTGCTTTTTTTTTTAATTGTGCATTAGGTATTGAGGTTTTTAAACTTAGGAACTGATGTTTAAAAATTTAAGCCCTTAAATCCATACTTATTTTTACTTGGCACATTTGTTATTTAGCTACAAAAATGTCTGTTTTCTTTGATGATGATGAAAATAGCATGAAAATGAAAAGAAGCAGTGACATCGATGCCGTGAGGAAGACCGAGGGATGGAAGGGATCAGCCCCCACTTCAAAAATGTGTTGCAAAATACAGAGCAAGTTTAGATTTTTACGTACGAATATCCCATTGTCCCAGCACCATATGTTGAAAAGACTGTCCTTTGTACCTGTTTTTTAATTTATTTTCTAAATCAGTTGATGGCTGCGTGTGAATCAGTTTCCGGACCACATGCTGTTCCCCTGATCTGGCACCTCTTCTTTTGCCAACAACGCGCCGTTTTGGTTACCTTGGCTTCCTCGTAGGTCTTGAAGTTAGGTAGTGTGAATCCTTCCATTTTGGCCTTTTTCAAAGTTGTTTTGCCTATTCCAGTTTTTTTGCACTTCGATATGATTTTGGAATCAGCCTATCAATTGTTCTTTTTTTTTTAAGCCTTGGGTTTAACTGGGATTACAGTGAATCTATAAATCAGTTTGAAAAGAACTGTAGAACTGAGAAGTTACTAATTGCAGTGGTTAATTCTTTGTGTCAACTTGGCGAGGCCATGGTGCCCAGCTGTTTGGTCCAACATCAGTCTGGATGTTGCTGTGAAGGCATTTGGGGGCATGGTTAATATTTAAAACCCTGACTGAATAAACGTCACCCTCTGGAACACGGTGGGCCCTGTCCGGTCAGCCGGAGAGAAGGTCCCAGGAGGAGGAAGGAACCCAGCTCAGGGCGCCTTCGGAGGCAACACTGGCTCCTGCTGGGATTTCCGGGCTCCGGGCTTCCCCTGGGGGTTTCCGACAGCCCAGCCCGCACCCTCTCTCTACGCACATGTCCTCCTGTTCTGCTCCCCGGAGGCCCCCGACTAACACACTGGCACTGAGACTTGTGACCCGTGTTCGTGGCTGAGGAGAGAGGCCAGCCGGAGGGGAGGAGACGGCACCTTTTAGACCCAGGCCTCTAGGCCCTCATAAGTCACGTGTGCAGGGTGCCAAACTTCTGCCTGGCAGTGTGGGCCCCACTACCCTGGGCCACACAGTGCATCTATTCTCTGGGTGGGCCCAGCTCTTGCCTTTATGTATTTTGTTTACACACGTACACACACATTCCTTTTCATTGCTGTATCGTATTCCATGAGCAGTGCCTTGAGCTGTCCACCCAGTCCCATGCTGATGGGCACACTGCTTGTGCCCACCTTTGCACCACCATAACCTTTATAGGTGCCTCTTGGCACACCAGGAGGGAGTGTGTTTAACCAGATATCCGTAAACTGCACCCTCAGCCTAGTCTGGCCCTCTTCCTATTGTAAATAAAGTTTTATTGGCACAAGGCCCTGCCCACTCGGTTGTGTATCTTCTGGGGCTGCTTTCACATGCGAGGGTGGAGCTGGACAGTTGCAGCAGAAACTGTGGGGCCTGCCAAACCCAATGCTTAGCACCCGGATCTTTACAGGAAAATTCCAGACTCTAGTTTTCCTTCTCTTTTGTAGTGGATAAGTGTTGGCCACTACCAGGCAGCAAAACAGATTCATTTTGCAATGGACACACATTTTTGGCTTCTTTTGACATTTCAATCTCAGTTCTGAGAGTTACTAATGATTTTAATCACCACTTTAATGTACAGAAACATCCAGAGCAAATTGAACAGGGGTGCTGGGTGGGGCATGAAAGAAACATGATCCCAAGGGGCTGCACGAGCTTCTCCACCGCCAGCCCAAATTGCAAGGGCATCCTTAATCCATGCCTGGTGCCTGCCCTGGGGCCAGAGACTTCAGGGTCCAGGGAGGAGCAGGCAATAGGGATGCTTGCAGCTGGGGTTCGAGGCAGACGCCAGCCCGTGGCCGGGCAGCGGGATGGCTGGGCCACCGGCCGACTCCCCTCATGACCCTAATGGGAGAAATTGGGTACGTTGCCTGATGCTTCACAATATTTGTTTTCCTTCTGTTTTCTAACGTTTTATTTTGACATAATTTCAGATTTACAGAAATCGTACAAAGAGCTTTCTAAGCCCTTCCTATATCCTGAAAATGTTGACATTTTACCACCTTTGTCTTGTTCTTTTCTGTCTCTGCCTCCCCTCCCTCTGTATCTCCCTCTGCCCCTTCACTCCTAAATATGCCCAGGTGTGTTTCCTAGTACCCAAGGCATTCTCCTCCGGGCCCACAGAACGACCACCCAGATCAGAAAACTGGCACCAGTGCCACAGTGTCAACAAGTTGCAGGCTTTACCCACACGTCGGCCCTTGTCCCCCACAGTGTCCTTCACAGTAAAGAACATTCCAGATCGTGCACTGCATCCTGGGGGCCTGTCCTTCTAGCCATCGTTGCCCAGGAATGGTTCCCCATCCTTACGTCTCATGACCTTGACATTTGTGAGGAGTCCTGGCTGAGCTGTTGCAGGATGCCCCTCACTTTGGGTTTCCCGGTATTCCTGTAGGAATGGGTTCAGCTGATGCACTTTCTGGGGAGGGGCGGGCCTATCTCAGGATGAAGTAAAGTGGGGATGGAGTGTCTCCGCCAGGGCATCCCTGGGCTGTGAGCCCTAACTGTGTGGGTAATGGGCCATCTGCTGGCCCTCCGCTGGAGTCACCCTCTTCCCCCAGTGAGCAAGTTGTGGGGAGATACTTTCGGGTGGTGCAGACACCCTGTCGCTCCTCAAGCGTCGCCCTCTGGTTTTCAAAGCCACTGGTGATCCCTGCGAAGCCACGATCATGCTAGTGGCTGCCACGTGAGGATTTTTTCTCACTGTACCCTTTGTTGGAATTATTTAGTACATATCTACTTTTATTTCCAACTTACGAAAAGGGACGAAAGGGGCATGCAGACAGGTGAGCCATCTCGCCTTAAGGTCTCGTGGCAAAAAGGTGCAGCTTGCACTTGCACACAGTTGGGTTTTTTTAAACAGCTCTGTTAGAACATTCACTCACTGTAAAGCCAGCCATCCTAGGTGTACTGTCCAGTGGTTTCTAGTGCATTCACAGAGCGGTGCAACCATCTTCTCTGTCCAGTCGCAGGACATCCCATCACTTCAGAAAGAAGTTCCGTCCTCATCGGCAGTCACCCCCATCCCCACCCTGTCCCCCACAACCACCGACCCACACTTCCCGTCTCTGTGGTTGTGCCTGTTCTGGACATTTTACGTAAACGGAACCCTACAATACATGAACCCACGCAGTTTTGATAGCAAGTTACGGGAACACACTGGGACTGGCTTATGCAGAAATACTGTGTTCCTCTCTTTCTCATCCTAACATTGGAAAAAACCCAAGTTCAGTGTGGCACATGCTCAGCTCCAAGAATGGTGAGGCATCCGCTCCTCTTATTCCCAGGGAAAGACTCCATCGGCCCTGCAGGGCAGGTGTCCCCTCCTGGTCCCGTGGTCTGTGACCAGAGGGGTGGAGCCACATCGAAGGACTGATGAGGAGAAGGGACCAAATCCCCTGAGGAGGGAGTGTGGCCAGATCTTGACCCCTCTATCCCCCTCCCTCCCTTCCCTGTACCCCGACTGGCTTAGGGGTGGCCAAGCTGTGCCTCAGGCCTCATACAACCCCAACCCGTCCAGGGAGTGGGGTTTGTTGGGAGCGAGCACCAAGGGGTTGGCCCAGGGAGGAATTCTTTCCCTTCCCTGAAGCCAAGTGGTGGGGCCAGGGACCCGGGAGAAGCCAGGCAAAGACTGGGGTTCCTGCCGGAAGATGAATGGAGGGGAGGTGGTGGGGTTGGGGTCTGGCAACCAGAGAACTCTGTCTGCTTTGTGTCTGTCGATGTGTGAAGGTGGGAGGCATCTGGGGCGGGTGGGGACTGTGGGCTAGAGTTCCCAGGGGACACATCTCGAGCCCCTAGGTGTTGGTAGGGTGGGGGTGCTTCAACTCCTGGGAATGGGCTAGAAGAGCTGCAGGCAGCCTGGGCAAGCGACCTGGCGGCACAGAGAGGACGGGGCCAAAGGGCCTCCGGGCTGAGGGGTCAGGGCGAGGCCGCCCGTATCACTTGGGAAGACGGTCAGCGGGCTGTGCAGACCACTGAAGAGCAGGGGCCCCGGCCCAGGGCAGCTCCAGGCTGGGCTCCACCCGCTGCCCCTGCCCCTGCCCCCTCCACCCCCAGCCCCACAAGCAGAAAGCCAAGATGTTGGCAGAATGGGGAGAGGGCTGGGGGGACCCAGAAAGGACCAGAAACCATTTCTTGTTCCTCCCCTCAGGTCTCAGCCCTTTTTCACACCCACGACCCATGACGTAAGAACCTTGCTATGAAATGTCAGATCGGGAACATGGCAGGCATCTCCCCAGAGCTTTGCTGCCTGCCACCTGAAGGTTTGTTAGAAAATGCAGGCCCAGCCCCACCTCGGACCTGCCGGACCAGGCTCTGCATTCTGAGCAGGATGCCCAGGAGGGCACACGCACACCTGCAGGCGGACCCCAACCCCCCCCCCCCCCGAGGTCAGTGCCTTACCTGTCTGTGCCAGCAGGTCTTACTCAGGAGGTTCTGCCCCACGAGGGACACTGGAAGATGTCTGGGGACATCTGTGCTTGTCACATCTGGTGATGCTCCTGGCACCAAGTGGGTGGGACCAGAGATGCTGCTTAACCCCCCACCCAGGTGGGTCCCCCATAGAGAATATCCCAATGAACTCCGCTTTCCTTTAAGATAAATTTATTCAACTTTGTGTGTTTTGAGAAGCCCTGTTCTGGGCTTCCGGCTCAGCGACCAGGTTTCCTCTGGTAACAATACGTCAAAAAACTGGCCTCCTGGGCTCCGAATGCTTTCAGGCACACAGCCTGGGAAGTTTTCTCTGCCTTGACCTTGAGTTGTGTCAGCTGGGTCAGGGAATCAGCTCCGGAGACGAGTATCCTTCAGGAGGCGGAATGCTGAGGTTACATTCCTCGAGGCTACACTCAAGCCAGGCTGAGACCCTCCTCACCTGTCCCCCCAGTTTATTTTGGGTGTCAAGTAAGAGTCTGGGAAAATTCATCTTTGGCTCACAGGAGGGCTGGTGGGTTTTAATTTTTATTCTTTTTAACCACTGCTGGCACATCAGAGGCCCACAGGGCTTGGAGCATCCTGATTGGGCCTCCATGGAGACAGAGGCGGCCTCAGGCCCAGCTCCACCATCCCAGCCTGGGGCTGCACGCTGAGAGCCAGAGACCAGAGGCGGCTCTGCTCCTCACCTGACCCCGACATCCTGCTGCTGTCTGGGGCTGGGCAGGTGGCTGCCTGTAACAATCACGACGGCAGCCACGTACTGAGTGCTAAGGACATGCCAGGTGCTGTGCTAAGCCTCACCTATTAGCTCACCAAGCTCACCTAGTTTACCAATTCCACACCAAGGGCTCCATCCTGTCCACTCTCTAGTCTCACTTGGCAAACGAGGACGCTGAGGCTTGGCTGCCTGAAGCGTGGGAAAGGGGGTGTGAGCTGGTGGGAAGTGTGTGGGCTCCAGTGTGAGTGCTGGATTCAATCCCAGCACGCTCACTCTGTAACCTTGCAAAAGCGACTGGGGCCCCAGTGTGCCCCTCTGAAATATGGGTATAAGGACAGTACTGACCTCTTAATGGTTGCTGTGGTGAGTGGGCAGGGACCAGGGTGAGCACACCTGGGGAGCAAAGTTTAAGGGGGCACCAAAAAACTTCATCATCAAGATAAAGAATGTTTTAATACAATATTTTTAAAGATTTTATTTATTTATTTTTTTAGAGAGAGGGGAAGGGAAAGAGAAAGAGAGAGAAACATCAATGTGTGGTTGCCTCTCATGTGGCCCCCACTGGGGACTTGGCCCCCAACCCACGCATCTGCCTTGACTGGGAATTGAAACAGCAACCCTTTGGTTCACAGCCCGCGCTCAATCCACTGAGCTACACCAGCCAGGCTTAATGCAATATTTTAAACAAATTAAAATTAAATACCCCTCAAATTCATGATGAATAAAAGGTCAACATTCTAAATAGAATCAGTATAACTGAGTTTTCCTTCGGCTGCTCAGGCATTGTTACTGATCCTGTTTTTGTTTTAAAATAAAGAAAATAGTCCTGCCTGGTGTGTCTCAATGGACTGAGCACCAGCCTGAGAACCAAAGGGTTGCTGGTTCGATTCCCAGTCAGGGCACATGCCTGGGTTGTGGGCCAGGTCCCCAGTAGGGGGCGCGTGAGAGGCAACCACACATTGATGTTTCTCTCCCTAGCTTTCTACCTCCCTTCCCCTCTAATATAAATAAATAAATAAAAATTTTAAAAAATAAATTCAGAATCGATAGACTGCTTCCCAGTCACTCATGGAGTGCTCCACTCCCCCTGCTGCAGTCTCCTCGCTGCTCCTCCATCTGTCAGGATGCTTCCTGCCTCAAGGCCTTTGCACCTGCTGCCCCAGTCTCATCTCAGCTCTAAGTCACTCTCTGTTATCAATTTTCCCTGAATTGCCTTCCCACCACTCATCTAACTGTGTTTCCTTCACTGCATTTATCATAGTCTAAAAGTATCTTGTGTATTTATTTGTAACCATTTCAGGGTTTGTTGTGTGGATCAAATGAGTTTGTTCATGTCCAGAACTTAGCACAGCATATTAGAATTAAATTACATTAAAATAGGTATAAATATTATGGAGGGAAAAGAAAGCCTGAGAAAGGAGGTAATGGTGGCTGAACGATTTTAGATAGGATGGACAAAGTGTTGGGGATTGAGAGAGTAAGCCATGCACCGTGTGGGGGAGGGTATTCCAGGCAAAGGGCAGAGCTTGTGCAAAGGCCCTGGGGCATGACAGTGACTGGTGTGTTGGAGGAAAGGCCAGGAGGCCTGTGCGGCTGGAGCAGAGTGAGTAGGGGGAGAGAGGGAGGGGTGAGGGCAGGGAGGGGATGGTGCAGGTGTTGTAGGGCCTTGGGGACTGCACAAAGGACTCAGCTTTAATTTTAGTACATTTTTGGAGAGTTTTAAGCAGGGTGACATGATGTCCATAGAGTTCTTGCCCCAAATGCATCAATATCCTTTGAAATATTTTGAACACTGTGTGCACATTAGCAAGTGTGACCAAAAAATTGTTATTTCTCATTGCTGTTGATATAGCACGATAGCTATTTCTAAGTTTTAAACCTGAATGTGCTGAGCACAGTGCCTGGCACATGATGTTACCGAAAGTGTTCTTTCCCATTGCTATTATTATTGTCATTATTATTTTGTTAATGCCACTTTATTCAACCTTCCGTATTTCACAGCTGCCGTGAAATGTAACGTCAACAGCTATGCCATTTGTGGACAACTAACAAATGTCTCTCATAGACCCAAATATTTAGTCTGTACATTCCCTTCCCTCGTGTGCATTGGAAACCATCGATGAAAGATATATGATAGGCTTTAGATCTTTCTTTAAAACTCTTGGTTTACTATTTTTAGGGGGGATGAGATTACTCTTAATTTCAATAAAACAAATAAATGACTGACTTCAGTAGTGTTCTGTTAGAGGATGTATTTACAGTAGTTGAGAAAAGATTGAGTCAATCATTTCTCTCAAATGCATCACAAGGGAGCACTGTGGACCATGGCTTCATGGCTAGTTTATATGCTATGGCCGCTTTTTAAATTAAATTTGTTGGGGTGGCATTGGCTCATATGATCATATAAGTTTCAGGTGTACATGTTTTTAAAAGTTTTTATCTATTTATTTTTAGAGAGAGAGGAAGGGAGGGAGGAAGAAAAGGAGAGAAACATCAATGTGTTGTTGTCTCTTGTGCACCCCCTACAGGGGACCTGGCCGGAAACCTCTGACCAGGAATCGAACTGGTGACCCTTTGCTTCACAGTCTAGCGCTCAATCCGCTGAGCAACACCAGCCAGGGCAGTTGCCTTTGTATTTTGTTATCAGTTTCTTTTGCTGTGTAGGAAGCTTTTTAGTTTGGTACAGCTTCATTCATTTATTTTTGCCTTTACTTCCCTTGCTTTTGGGTCAAGTTCATGAAATGTTCTCAATGGCCAAGGTCTGTAAGTTTAGTACCTGTGTTTTCTTCTATGTACTTTATTATTTCAGATCTTACATTTAAGTCTGTGATCCATTTTGATTTAATTTTTGTACAGGGAGACAAATTGTAATCTAGTTTCATTCTTTTGCATGTGGCTTTCCAATTCTCCCAGCACAGTTTATTGAAGAGACTTCCGTTTCTCCATTTTTTAAGCTCTTTTGTCAAAAAATATTTGACCATATGCCTGTGTTTCTATTTCTGGGCTTTTAATTCTGTTCCATTGATCTGTGGCTATTTTTCTGCCAATACCATGCTGTTTTGATTATCATAGTTCTGTAATATAATTTGAAGCCAGGTAGTGAGATACCTCTGGCTTTTTTTTTTTTTCTAAGGATTGCTTTGTCTATTCAATGTCTTCTGTGGTTCCATACAAATCTGATTATTGTTTTGCTCTATTTCTTTAAAAAATGACATTGGGTCCTGACTGGTGTGGCTCAGTGGCTTGAGCACGGGTCTGTGAACTGAAAGATTGCTGGTTTGATTCCTAGTCAGGGCACATGCCTGGGTTGAGAATCAGGACCCCAGCTGGGGGGTGTGAGAGAGGCAACCAATTGATGTTTATCTGACACATCCTCTCCCTCTCATTTTCCCTCCCTTCTCCTCTCTCTAAAAATAAATAACTAAAATCTTGAAACAATGACATTGAAGTTTTGATGGGGATTGCATTAAATCTGTATATTGCTTTGAGTAATATGTCCATTTTAAACTGTGTTGTTTCCTCTGATCCATGAACACAGAGCATCTTTCCATTATATTGTGTCTCTTTCTATCTCTTTTAATAATCCATTGTGGTTTTCAGTATATAGGTCCTTCACATCCTTTGTTAAGTTTATTCCTAGGTATTTTATTATTTTGGTCGCAATTACAAAAAGAGTTGTGTTTTCCATTTCTTTTCCTGAAGTTTCATTGTTAGCACACAGGAAAGCAGTGGATTTTGTACACTGAGTTTGTGTCCTGCAACTTGACTGTGTTTGCCCACTGTTTCTAGTAGTTTTTGGTGGAGTCTTTAGGATTTTCCACATGCAAAATCATGTCATCTGCAAAAAGTGACACTCTTTCTTCCTTCCCAATTTGGATGTCTTTTACTTCTTTCTCTTGCCTGATGGCTCTAGCTAGGACTTCCAGAACTATGTTAAACACGAGTGGTGAGAGTGGGCGTCCTCATCTGGATCCGGATTTCAGAGGGAGAGCTCTCAGTGTCTCATCACGGAGTGCGGCGTGAGCTGTGGGTCTGTCATACATGGCCTTCAGTATGTGGAGGTATGTCCTTCTATATCCATTGTATTGAGTGTTAATCATACACTAATGCTGTATATTATTGAATGCTTATTCTGTATCTATCTATAAGAACATGTGATCTTTATCCTCTGTTAATGTGGTGTATTACATGATTGATTTGTGTATGTTGAAACATCCTGTGACCCTGGAATGAATCCCACTTGATCCTGGTGTATTCTTTTTTAAATATATTGTTGTATTCAATTTGCTAGGATTTCAATTTTGTTTAGGATTTTTGCATCCGTATTGATCAGAGATATTGCTCTATAGTTTTATGTTCTAGTGTTATCCTTGCCAGGTTTTGGCATAAGGGTTATGTTGACCTCGTAACATGTGTTAGGGAGTATTGCCTCTTCTTCAATTTTTTTGGAAGAGTTTGAAAAGGAAAGGTATAAAGTCTTTCAATGCTTGGTAAGATTCACTAATGAAGCCAGCTGGTCCTGGAATTTTACTTTTGGGAAGGTTTTAAAACTTGTTGCAATAGTAGTAGTAGTAGTGGTGGTAGTAGTAATAATAATAATAATAATAATAATAATAATAATAATAATAATAATAATAATAATAATTCACTGCCCTGGCTGGTGTGGCTCAGTGAACTGAGTGCCGACCTGCGAACCCAAGGGTCACTGGTTGGATTCCCAGTCAGGGCACATGCCTGGGTTGTGGGCAGGGTCCCTAGTTGGGGACTTTCAAGAGGCAACCACATATTGATCTTTCTTGCTCTCTCTCTTTCTCTCTCCTTTCCCCTTTCTCTAAAGAAATAAATAAAATATTTTTTAAAAATAATAATAATTATTATTATTGATGAGTTGTATTCTTAAAAGTGGCAAGAACAGCCCACTAAATAGTAAATGCTGGGCGCTACTTTCAGTGATGAAATTTCCTGTTGTTATCAGTGTGAGGAGCCAGTGACAAGTAGAAGTCAGGTTAGTCCTGTTTGAAGCTTCGATGTCACCCACCTAGTAGGCGAGGTTTGCGGCCCGCTGGCTTCAGTCTCCCCGCCTAGACTGGAGGTGGGGATGTGGATGTAGAATGGGATGAGAAGTGCAGGATGCGCGCGGGAGGCCGGAGGCGGAATGGCTATGCGCGCGTCGGCCGCTAGGGGACGCTGCGGAGCCGCCCTTTTGTGGTCCTGATGCTGGAGCGAGCGGGCGCGGAAGAGGGAGGAGGGCGCGGAGACCGGGTGGGAGGGAGGCGGGAGGCGGCGTCCGTCGCTCTAGCTGCGAGTCCGCCCGCTGCCCGCCGCTGCCGCCGCCGCCGCCGGCTCGGTCCCGCGCCCGCCGCCCGCCTTCGCTCGCCATGGCCCGCCTCACGGAAAGCGAGGCGCGCCGGCAGCAGCAGCAGCTCCTGCAGCCGCGGCCCTCGCCGGTGGGCAGCAGCGGGCCCGAGCCCCCCGGGGGGCAGCCCGACGGCATGAAGGACCTGGACGCCATCAAGCTCTTCGTGGGCCAGATCCCGCGCAACCTGGACGAGAAGGACCTCAAGCCGCTATTTGAGCAGTTCGGCCGCATCTATGAGCTCACGGTGCTCAAAGACCCCTACACGGGCATGCACAAAGGTGGGCACCCCGGCCCCCTCCTTCCCCTCCCCTCTCCTCCCCACCCCACCTTCCGGCATCTTCTCTCCCCCAACCCTCCTCTCCTAACCTCCTCCCTCCACTTGCTTCTGCCACGGCATCATTTCTCCCCCCTCCCACCCACCCTCTCCTCCCCCCTCTGGGGGTGCAGCTGACAGATACGATCTGGCCCCCTCCCCTCCTCCGCCCCCTCTCCCTCCCTCTCCACCTTCCGGCATTCTCTCTCTCTCTCTCTCTCTCTCTCTCTCTCTCTCTCTCTCCCTCTCCCTCTCCCTCTCCCTTTCTCTACTCTCCCATCTTCCTTTACCTCCCATTCTCCACCCCCCAGCATTTTCTCTCTCTCCCTTCCCTCCCATTTTCCCAGACCCCCATCCCTTCCCCCTCACCCACTCTTTCCTGCCCCTTTTCTGGGGGAGCTGCCTGAACACTGCCACCCCTCTCTGCTCCCCCCATTCATTTGGCTTCCCCAGGCCCCGTCGGGGAACTTTGCGCCTCTGGACTCCATTGCTTTGGTCATTTTCACAAAGCCAGGCCGGTGGGGCAGGTCCAGCTGGCCTCCAGGGACACACGGATGCCCAGGACCCTGGGCTAATCGGTAACTACAAAGAAAGCAGGAGGGGGGTTGGGGGGGCTCAGGGAGCTGAGCCAGGCTGAGGGGGGAGCACTAGCCTCCGGTGGCTCAAATGCTACCGTTCGTCCTCCCCCCTGCCTACCCTCTCTGTTTGGACCAGCATCCCCCCTCCGTTTCTCTGCCCTTCCCCTCCCTGTCTCCACCTTTGGCTCAAGTTAAAACTGGCCGATCCTGTCAGCAGTGTGTTGAGGTCTGAGGCCAACGATGAGGAGCCTGGGCTGTCCATCTGGCAGAGCCCAGATCCTGGGGTGGACAGGGGAGGCGTGGGCGGCCTGCAAGCCCAGCAGGGAGGCAGGTGGGGTGAGGAGGCCTGCCTGGCTCCCCGCAACCTGATTCTCTCTCTGATGGCATGCTGGGAGCAGGTGCCCAGGGACTATGGCCCTGGCCCTGGGCTCTGATCGTGAATTGGGGTTGCTTTGACAGCTCTCCTGTCGGGGGTTGGGACCTGGGGGTGGAGATGGCGAAGGCTTTGTGCTGGACGCCCATGGCAAGACCTTAGGGGTGGCCCAGGGCCCATGACCTATTTCAGACCCATTTGCCCCCACCTCCCCTCAGTGTTGCAGGCATGGTAACCATTAATACATGTTCGATGAATGAATGAATGAATGAATGAATGAATGACGGAGAGCCTGGTTGGACGGAGCCCAGGCTTGTCACTTCAGCTAGACCCTCAGCCGGTACCCTATAGAGGAAAGAAACCCCTCCCACCCTTAACCTTTTTTTAAATCCTTCTATCACCAAAAAAAAAGGGGGGGGCCTGGAAAATCTAATTCCTCCATTTGGCCTAGGAGGGCTGAGGGTTCACTCTTGCCAATGAATCCAGCTCAGGGGTCCACAGCTAATGGAGGGCTCTGTCCACACACTCCTACCCAGCCCCCTCGTATGTCTGAAGGGCCCA
Organism: Phyllostomus hastatus; assembly: GCF_019186645.2. NCBI lineage: Eukaryota > Metazoa > Chordata > Mammalia > Chiroptera > Phyllostomidae > Phyllostomus > Phyllostomus hastatus. The sequence goes on along the minus strand of NW_025333640.1, from coordinate 3,105,005 downwards.
TTTCTAAAAGGATTCTGATGGGAGTCGGGGGTGTCCATGTGGCCCCCCAAATATTAGATTGGAAGACTCACTGGGGAGCTCCGGGTCAGGGAAATGAATGGGTTGCGGAGGTGCCCCTTTTCTCATTTTTAAATCTCCCATGGAAACCAACCCCCCCCTCCCAGAGCAAAAAGAGGTGGGGGGTGCTTGGCTGAGTGTTTGTCTGGACTAGAGTCTCAGTTTCCCCGCCACCGGTAACATGGGGCCCCGTGCATGTGGGGCTGTTTTTTCCGGCTGGAGAATGTTGGGATGGGAGGGCTGTCTCAGGGCTTTCCAATTTCCCATCTTTCCCTGGAGGCTTAAAATTAGCAAGCAGCGTGTCCATGACACTCAGTCCTCACCCTTCTCTCTGCAGGGATCCTGGGCTGATCTGAGCCCTGGAAGCAGGACCTGAGTGTAGCTAGAGGGTGTGTGTGTGTGTGGGGGGGTCCCTCGTGTTTGCCCTCACCCAGTACCCGCAGGTCAAGAAGGGATCCCCCTTCTGGTCCCACCTATTAGGGCCTTGAGGGACCTAACCTGTGGGAGGCAACCTGGAGGTGGGGGTGTCTCGAGGGCCAGCAGCTGGGATGGAGGCCTGTGTGACCTGTGGCCAGTGGCTGCCCCTCTCTGGGCCTCAAACAAAGGGAGGTAAAATGATAAATGGGAAGTGGGGGGATAGAGGTGGTCCAGGACCCCCCCCCAACAACACTTACTTAGTGTAATTTCTGGAGGGCCAACCAAACAGGGCGCCCGCTGGTGGTGCTGGAGGAGAGTGGGAAGGATGGGAGGGCTGGGGCACCAGGAGTGGAGAGAACCCCCCTCCCAGAGCCGTCTGTCCAGGCCTTTGGCTGCTGAGGGAGGCTGAGCAGCAGGGCAGCTGAGAGGGCCAGAAAGGGGTGAGGGGTGAAGTAAAACCTCGCTGTGGCCAACACGCCCCCACCCCAGCGCTGTCATACCCTTGTGACATCTCACCCTTAACTCTTCCCTTTTCACGTTCAGGGGCCTGTCTGATCTCTCACCAGAGGGATCGCCTCTGAGGGTGGCCTAGGAGCATCACCACATGTCACACAGAAGGGACACTGAGGCTCAGAAGGCCAACCACTGGGTCCCAGGGACCAACCAGAACAGGCCTCCCGCCGTTACTCACCCGCTTCCCTCCCAGGCCAGGGGAAGCAGAAGCATGTGTGTGTGACGAAGGGGTGGCAGATCCCCCCAAGCTGAGAATAAGGCTCCCCAAAATGGCATGGGGGGAGTGGCTGTGACATCTGACAGCCACAGCCAGGCAGGGCTGTGCCGGGGTGGGGGGGGGCGGGGGGGGTCTCCTGGGACCAAAAGAAAGGCAGAGGGCTGAGCAGGTCCTCAGGGCTCTGAGGGCTGGACAGGTGTTGGGGGACAGGGTGGGAACAAGGGGCTCTCAGAAAGAGGGCAGGCCCATGGGTGCTGGTTTTTTTTTAAGAGAGGTGGAGATAGAGACAGAGACAGAGAGGGGGAGAACGAGGGAGAGACAGAGGGAGCCCTCCCCCCTCCACACACACAGGGAGAGGCAGAGAGAGGGTGGGAGCCAGGGAGAGAGATGAAGGGGGAGCCGGAGGCCGCAGTGCTGCCTCCTGCCCCCACCTCCCAGATCTGTGTCTCCTCTGTCCAGAGGAAGGGGACCTCCCCGGTGCCCCCAGCCCAGCCAGGGGCTCCAGCCAGGAACTGAGGGCTGGGATGGGGCTCCCAGTGGCTGCTGTCCTGTCATTACCCTCCTCCAGCCCCCTGCTTGCAGGCAGGATCCCCCATGACCCTCGCTCTGAGTGGGCTGGGCGACTGTAGGGGCCCTGAGGTACCTCTCCCTGGTCAGGGCTGAATATTAATGCACAGTCTGGTGATAGGGTTCGCTGGCCGCTGCTGCTGCGTGACCCCCCATTTATGGTAATCACATATGCATTTGCATGTTAATGACAATATTTATCTTAAAGCGGAGGTTGCAAGGGGGGCCGTGCAGGTGGGGAGGGATTTGGGGGGGCCTGTGGTTTCCATGGGAGCACCAGCTGCTCTGCTCAGAGGCAGGAGGGGAGGCTGGAGCATGCTGAGCTCTGAGGCGTGAGATTCCGTGTGTGACGTGCCAGCCCCAGGGAGACAACAGGCTGGGCTGGGCAGCCGGCAGGCACTGCCCGGGGTGGGGGACTGAGGGAGGAGCTGCTCTCCCTGAGGCATCTGAGGGGACAGCAGCTGGGGGCGGGGGCTGAGTGGGAGCCACCAGGGCTGGCTGTGTGGCTTTGGGCTAAGCACCCCACTCTATGCCTCAGTTTTCCCAGCTTCTCATTCTTCATTGATTTAACAGGATCTTATGAGGCCTGTGGGGCCATACAAGTGATTGTAACACATTTTCTGCCCTCCTTCAGGCAGAGGACATTGCTTGAGCACCTACTGTGTGCCTGCATTTGAGTAGAGCTGGAATTTCATGAAAACAGGAATCTCTGTGAGAGTAAGCAATATGTGAATCCATCCACCCATATGACCAACATTTATTGAGCACTTGCTGTGTACCAGGCCCTGGTCCAGACCTCTTGAACTAGAGACAAATGCCCCTACCCAGATCCCTTCAAAGCCCAGAACCAGTCTGGTTGGCGAACACAGTGAGAAACCAGGAGGTTATAAGGTGTTGATGCCAGGGCTGCGATGGCAGACACACACACTGGCAGGGATAGCCTAGAGGAGGATCTGTCTGCCCTGGCATGCGTGGGGGCCAAGACGGCTTCCTGGAGAAGGCAGACAGTGTGGGAGAGCACTTAAGAGCTTAGTGTTGAGAGGAGTGTGGTTTCTCTGCGTCTTAACCAGCTATGTGGACTTGGGCAGGCTCCTCTGTCTCTCCAAGCCCCAGTGCTGTCCTCTATAGAGGAAGCTCCCATCTTGGGCTTGGGGAAGGAGAGGATGGGAACGGCCATCAAAGTTTTTGGCACAGAGTGCATGCTGGGTCAGTGGAGTGTATTGTGTGACTAAGCTGAGACCTGAAGGGTGCAAAGGATCTGCTGATGGGGAGAGGCATTCCTGGTGTAGAGAGCAGCATGTGTAAAGGCCCAGAGGAGCGCTAACTCTGACAGCTTCAGGTGGAGGGAGGATGGAGCTTTCACCCTGGTGGGAAAGGAGAAAGGGTTCCAGGAGCCCCAGAGCCCCTTTGGATGTGGGGCTAAGTGGGCAGGTCTCTTCTAAAAAGTTCTGGCAGGCATAGGAGTTGGACCCAAGAGCTCTCTCTGAGATAGGCTCGTGTCTCTCTCTTTCACCTCTGATATTGGCAGGTGAGAACCTCGCCACAGGGAGCACTCAGTAGGACCATGCTCATTCATTCAGTCAGTCAGTAAGTTAGTCAACACTTCCTGAAAGCCTTCTGGGGACTCGCCTTATCCTGGGTAAGAGAGGCCCAAGGGTCCTCTATGGATAGACAGAGGCAGCCACTGGCACCTACAGCCACAGTGGTCAGTGTTGGGTTGAGGGAGGGATGCAGGGTTGAAGGAACCAGACAGAGGATCAGGGACTCTGCCTGGGAAATCCTGCTGCACAGAAGAGGAGCATGAGAACTGGGGCTCTGAAGGATGAGTAGGAGCTAGCCAGGTGGAGAAAATGTTTCATGTATTTATTAAGAGAAGTACTTAACTGTGTTCTGGGCCCTACGATGGGTGTGAAACACAGCAGCGAGTCAGCTGGTTGGATGGCTCTGTGCTTACAGATGTGGGCAGGGGGAACAGGGTTTGCAAAGTCCTGAAGGTGTGAAGGCGCACAGCTGGAATCGAGAAGGAATTAGGTGAGACATGGGAGATGGGGCCAGAATGTCAGCACAGACTGGGCCTTGAAGAGCCTCTGGTGCTGGACTGAGCTTGGACTCTTTCCTGATGGCACTTGGGAGCCATGGAAGAATTTACAGCAGGGAGGATGTCAGACCTGCATGGAAAGGGAGCTTTACATCTTGTTATCTGCCATTGCTTCCACCCACCTCTTTCCTCCCAGCCTTATTCAGAGTGTGCCCACCTCCTACACACCTGAATGAATAAAATGGAAGCTTCCCCTTGGAGTGAGGCCCACAGTGTGGGAAGAATGGAATGAAAAGGATCAGACATGTGTTCAGGTTCCAGTGGTTCTTGGAAAACCAGGGTCCTCTGCACCACATAGATCAGGTGAGAAATTGGGGCTCAGAGAGGGCAACACCCAGCCCCAAGTCACACAGCAATATAGCTAGGCACCACACTTCCCAGCCTGAGCCTTGATCCACTTTAGAAGGTGAATTGAGGAGCTCTAGCCAGTGTGGCTCAGTTGGTGTGGCGTCCCCCTGCAAACTGAAAGGTCACCAGTTCTGTCCCTGATTAGAGCATATGCCTGCCTGGGTTGCATGTTCGGTCCCCAATCCCTGGTCAGTTGGGCCACATATGGGAGGCAACCATTTGATGTTTCTCTCTCACCTTGATGTTTCTCTGCCTCTCTTTCTCCCTGCCTTCCCCCTCTCTCCAAACAAACAAACAAACAAACAAATAAATAAATAAAAGGCAGAAAAAGAGATGAGGCTGTGAGGCATAGACTCAGGGTGAAAGACGTCCAGGGAGGTTGCTGTCCTTGGAATGAAGGTGACCAAGGCCAGAGGGAGGGGCTGCTGCATTTTGGAGACACTAACCTAGCAATAGTCTCGTTGGTCTGGGGTCAGGGTGATCATCACCGAGACATGAGGTCTGGGAGGGCAGGGCCTGGGTTTGTTCGCTGTTTCGAAGTGGCGGATGTGGACAAGTGAGGGCGTAAAGATGAACGGGGGGACCAGAGGAGTGGGAGTGTGGGGGAGATGTGGGATGGTGGGGTGACCTGGCTAATGGATGGATGGGTGAGTGAGCGGATGAGCATAGGCATGAATGGATGGATGGACGACAGCGGCTCAGTGGACGCATGAGTGAACTGATGGATCAAAGAGTGGGTAGATGGGTAGAATGCTGAATGGACTGGTGGATGAGTGGGCGGGTGGATGGGTGGATACATATATAGATGGATGGAGGAATAGATGGATGATAGAGGAATGGGTACATAGATGGAGAGACAGATTAGTGATGGATAGATGAGTGGAGGACAGATGGAAAGATGGGTGGATGATGGATGGACAGATGGATGGACAGGTGAGTGGTGGCTGAACGAATAGATGGGTGGTGGGTGGATTGAAGGATGGAAGATGGACACCTCCCCAACATTTACCACCTTCCTCCTCACCTGGTGCATGGGAATGGCCTTCAGCTTTGTCAGCCAACAGACTTGGTTTCCATCTTGTCTCTGCTTTTTATTTCTGTGTGATATTGGACAAGCCACCCCTTCTTTCCTTAGCATCTTCATTTATAGAAGAGAAAGAATAGTGACAGCTGTCTTACAGAGCAGTTATAAGAACTGGAATTCACTTATGTAAGGTGATTCATGTAATTACGCAGAGTAACGTCTGGCATATGGTTGGTGTGAATGCACAGCCCCGCGGTCAGATAGTCAACAGCTGCCCCTCATGCCTCTCTGGTGTCCAGGCACCGAGAGAGGCTCTGGGGACACAGAAATCCGGCAGAGCGGGGGGACTGACAATAAACCCATAAACCCAGAAATAAGATTTAGGTTGGAATGAGTTGCTATGAAGGAAATAAAACCAGATGTGTGGTAGGGGGTGGCAGCCCCCTTTGGGTGGCCAGAGATGGCTTCTCTAGAGGGGTGGGACGGGGCCTGAAAGACAGATGAGAAAACTGTTACTCCAAAGCCAAGGGAAAGGCATTCCAGGAGGAGGACACAGCATGTGCAAAGGCCCTGACGTCAGAATGAGTTTGGCGTGTTGCAAGAACAGTGAGGAGGCCCATGTAGCTGGAACAGAGTGAGAAAGGGGGAGAGAGGGAGGAAGAGGAGGCAGGGAGATGATGGGGACAGGTTGTGCAGAGCCATGTGGGCTTTGGGAGGACTTGAGCTTTTACCCCAAGGGAGATGGGAGCCCTGGAGGGCTGTGGGCAGGGGAAAGACAGGGTGCCTTAAGGAGATCATTCTTCAGAACCTGGACAATGTGGGTCCTGGGTCTTCAATTTACTAGATGGAAAAACTAGAGTCCTAGACATGGCTGGGTATTTGGGAGGGGTTAGGATTCTGGAGTCAGGCTCCTAGAAGCATGAGGGGGACTACATGTGTGTCTGGGAAATTATAAGGGGATTGAATTTAAGGGCAGTGGAGGGAAATGTTGAGAGAAGAGGTCATAAGACAGTCGTGATTAGGTTGGGAAGGGCTGTAAAGGCTGACAGTCTTGGCTTTGACCTGAGGGCACTGGGGAGCTATGGCAAGGTTTAGAGTTAGGGAGAGACATAGTTCACAGCTGAGTGCAGGGAAATTCCGTTGGTAGTTTGTGTGGAGGAAGGATGGGGACAGGATGAGGTCAGAGAGGCAGCCAAGCTGTGGTTCAGGTGAAAGAGGGTAAGGCCTGAGCTGGGCCTGGGCTGTGGATGTGGAGAGGAGGGGATTGCTGGAGATATATTGAAGATGTCAAATTATCAGCTCTAGGCAGGGGAGGTTTGGTGATGAGGAAGAGGGAGGGTTCTTGAGAAGTGGGTATCTGCCAGGGTGACCCTGCTCCCAGGGGGGACTGGATGATGCTGGAGACGTCTGTGATTGTCAGGACTGGGGGTGTTCCTGGCATTGAGTGGGTGGAGCCAGGGATGCTGCTCAACACTCCACAGTGCTCAGGATGGCCCCACAGAGAGTGATTCAGCCCCAGTGTCAGCAGTGCCAAGGGGAGGGACCCTGCTCTAGGGTGAATGGATAAATGGATAGATGGATGGATAGATGTATGTATGTATGTATGTATGTATGTATGAGTGGATGAGTGGATGGATAGATGTATGTATGGATGTATGTATGGATAGGTGGGTGGGTGGGTTCAAGGACGGGTGAGTTACTGGTGGAGCAATGGTGACTGAAACCCTGGGAAGAGTCAAGATGGCTGTGGGCAGGAGATTGGGGAGCGGGTTCCAGAAGAGCCCCGAGAAGACTCCAACATGGAAGGCTGGGACAGAGGTGAAGTCTCAAAGAAGGCTGAAGAATGGCAGCCAGGGAGGTAGGCGGACAGCCCGGAAATGGTGCGCCCGATGCAGGGGTCCAGGAGTGTGATTACTGAGCCCGAGGCCTTGCCCTCTGGGACGGGAACTGGTGAGTCCGTAAGTGTGGGGAGGGACAGTGAATATGAGAGAAGGCTGCCAGCCCCATTGTTCTGGGCAAAGTGGGTGACAGCCTCGGGTTGGGAGGAGGGAAGAGGGTGTGGAGAGGGTGACCAGGGGCCATGAGTGATGAAGAGGTGGTCCCACAGCAGGAGAGAGCACCTCCTATAGTCCTTGATAAATAGCATTATGACTCCTGTTTCATGGAGGGGAAAGTGGGAGCTCAGGGAGATTCAGTGGTAGGCCCAAGACCACACGGCAGAGAGGCGGTGGCCTAGATCAGAGAGCTCAGGTGAACAATCGAGAATGTGTGGCACAGTGTGCAGGAGTCTGGTATCAGGGCATTGGGAATGAGGGGCTCACACGGTGGGTTACGGCTGGGCCCTGGCTGAGGAGAGAACGAGGTGCTGGAAGTCAAGGAGAAGACCGACGAGGCTGTCTTTCCCGCATCGGTTGTCCCAGCAGAGCTGGCACAGGACAGGCACTCAGAAAATACTGACTGGTGGGGGGAAGGTGGCGGATGAAAATGAATCAAATGTGGTTGCTGCCCTCGAGGAGGTGGTCTCCATATTAACAGATCAGTTTGGAAACAAAAGAAATTTATTCATTCAGTCAACAAGCATGTATTAAACACCTACTGCATGCCTGGCACTGCTTAGGTTCAGGGGACCCAGCACTAAACAAAACTCCAGTCCTCATGGAAGGTGCATTCCAGTAGGGAAGCCAGAGGTAAAAGAATGTATGGCATGTGAGATGGTGATTAGGGCACCAGGAAAAAAGGACAGGGTGGGAGATGGTCGAAAGTTAAGTTTTCACCAAGGGCGTGACATTGGAGCCAGTACCTGAAGGAAGCGAGAGTGAACCATGGAAAGATCTGGGGGAAGCACCTTTCAGAGCACCATGTGCAAGGTCGTGGGGCGGGGCCATGCCTGGTGTGGCGGGGAGGTAGTGAGGAGGCCCGTGTGGCTGGAGCAGAGTAAGTGATGGAGCAAGGGAGCAGGTGAGGGTGCGAAGTGGATTGGGGCAGGTTGTGCAAGGCCCAACGCCTGAAGGCGGTGGGAGCCCTGGAGGGCTGTGGACAGAAGCTGGACAGAACCTGACTCATGTGCTCACAGTAGCCCTCTGATGGCTGCTGTAGGGAGGACAGACTAGGTGGCCAGGATAGAAGTTGGGGGAGCGGGGTAGAAGCAACTGCCCTGGACCAGATGGGAGATGATGGGGCTGGACCAGGATGGAGGCCATGATCAGTGGCCAAATTCTTACAGCGTGAGCACACGCTTTGTGCTGGGCACTGGGGACATGTTGGTGACTGGGACGCAGCTTGACCCCACCCTCAAGGTGCCCACAGTCCTATGGGGACAAATGACACAGGACCAGATAGTCACAGTATGAGCGAGCAGAGCTGTGATGGAGGACACGCAGGCACGGGAAAAGCCCATGAGGTGCCTCACCCAATATTGTTTGGGGGTAAGGAGCTTCCCAGAGGAGGGGGCAACTGAGTTGGGACCTAAGGTTGGGAAGAAACGAACCAAAGATGAGCATCAGAGTGTGGACCAAGGCAACGTGGTACCCAGACAGTCAGAGAGGCTGGGCATGGGTGTGGCAGGGGTCAGGGCACAGCCAGGGACATGGCCAGCAGAGTCAGTCCCTAGACCTACCAAGCTCCATAGGAAGTGACAAAAATCCCAGATTGGTGCATGAGAATAAGGATTATAAATAGTAAGAAGTAAAAACCATGTTTCCTTTTTATTTTAAAACATTTAGGCTCTTTGATCAGTGTAACTTAAGCAACTTAAGTACTCTTCATTGTGCTGGGATTTTCTGAAACTCAGAAGCCTCTGGCTCCTGTCACTTTGTGACATTGGGCAGATGACTCAATAGCTGGTGTCTGTTTCCCCATCTGTAAAATGGGGATAACAATAGAAACAGTAACACCATTCTCTTGGGCAAGTCTGAAGATGTGAAGGGTGACATGGTGGCATGCCTCATAAGGTGCCTGGTGCTCAGTGGACATCAACTATTATTGTTACAATTTCAATGTGAAATCCCAGACCCGCTCAAGCAGCGGGTCTTGGCTTGAGAATGTACCCTAAGGATTCCCTGACAGAGAAGTTTCCTCTTTGTGGAGACACTGTGTGCTTCCCTGTAGGGGTGGGGAGCCCTCTCCTTATTAAGAGACCTGTGATGAGGCAGATCTAGTTACGAGGATACTTTCATACATGGAGGAAATATCTTGCTCCCCAAGGATCCCCCCAGTGGTGCTGCTGTGCACTTGGGCCTTGAGAGATGTGTGGACACTGTGCCCCACAAGATCAGTCATGGTCCTAGCTTGGACAATGGTGGTGGGCGTAAAGGAAACCATAGGGTTGACAAGTGCTAAGCATTCTGCCGGTTCTTGCAGGTGGGATGGCCCTCTCTGCCTATCTCTATCACCCCTCAGTTAACCCCTCAGGGTTCAGTTAGCTTGAGGAGGGCTGCTGGATACTCAGCCCAAGCACCCATGTCATCAGTGGGGCTGGTCTGCGGGGTGAGGTTGGCCAGGGCTGGAATCAGGGTGAGAGGCTCGCCTGGTATGGGTATCGAGTGGGCCGAGGTTTCCTTCAGAGGGTCCAGTTATGGAGGTTAGAAGGCTTGAGTTGGTTCTTTCTGAGACTGTGGGGGAGAATCTGATCCAGGCCCCTCTCCCAGCTTCGGGTGCTGCTGGCAATTGTTACTGTTCCTTGGCTTGATGATACATCTCCTGGATTTCTGCCTTTGTGTTCACGTGGCTTTCTCCCTGTGTCTGTGTCTCTGTGTCCAGATTTTCTCCCTTTTATGAGGGCACCAGTTCTATTGCATTAGGGCTCACCCTGATCCAGTGTGACCTCACCTTAACTAACTACATCTGCACCAACTGTTTCTGACAAGGTCACATTCTGAGGTCCTGGGAGTTAGGGTGGCAACTTATGAATTGGGGGAGGGGAAAACAATCCAACCCTTTTAGGAATGGAAAATCAAGGTTCTATTTTTCCAGAAACGGGTAAATGTCACACATTTTCACCAACTAGAAAAGAAAAACTAAGAGTCCTGGGGGAGATCGGACAAAGAGAACTAGGAAACATTTCAGCACCAGGGACAGCGGCTTCTGATTTGGTTGTCCCTCCTCGCCCAGCAAAACTTCCAGAGCAGAGGGTGGTGGCATCCAAGGTTGCTCTGGGGTCCCTCCCTGCCCTCCCAGGGTCAGCAGACTTCATGTTCTGCATGTAGGGCTTCACAGGCAAGAAAGGACCCAAAGAGGAAGGGTTTTCCCCTATTTTACATCTCCCAGCAGCCTTATTTCTTGCCAGCCATGTCTAATGTCTCGAGGTCTTAGGGCTAGTTATCTTAGCACCTCTCATTTTCCTGAAGACTTTGGTGGGTTAAATTCAGAAAATGGAAACACACAGAAAAAGAATAGAATGACAGATCATGGATTTGGGGAAGATGTTTGCATCATACATAACCTCAAACGGATAAACACACAATATATAAAGAACTTCTACAGAGCAACAAGGTGCTCTGCTTCATCAGTAACTCTAGGAATGTATGTTAAAATCTCAGTGAAATACAATGGCACACTCATCACAATGACTAGCACTTAAAAGTCTGGAAAAACTGAGCTGCTGAGAAAAAAAAAAGCACTAATAGGATTATCAGACCCCATTGGAGGGAATGTGCATGGGTGCAACCCACTTTGGAAAATGGAGAGAATCGATCAAAGCTAAACATATACCAACCTTCTAACCAGCAGTCCCATTCCTGGACATGCCTTTGTCCATCAAAATATGTGTGCAAGAATGTTCCACAGTGGCTTTATTCATGGTAGCTGCTGAACAGTGAACAGCCTAAATGCCATCCACCGGGCAGTGGATATCCATGTGTAGCATATTCATAGGGTAAAATAGTAGGCAGAAACAAAAAGGGATTAATCTTGGAGACATACAACCACCCACTGTTGGGTGGAAGAAAGGTGTAACTTGGACATACACTATGATTCCCTTCATGTAAGTTCAGCACAGGGAAGCCCTCAGCCACACCGACTGGCGATGCCTGCAGCGTGGGTAGCCACAGTGCGAGCGACGACCTGGTTGTCGCCAGGGCCAGGGTGGCTCACTTCTTGGGGTTGGAAGATTGTCGCAGTGTGGGAGGAACCTTGGGGCTTCTGGTGGCCTCCAGGTTCTATTTTGGGATCTGTGGAAAGGTCACATGACTTTATAATTATTTGTTACATTGTGCACTTACATGTTCTGCACTTTTGGGGGGAGGTGATTTGTATTGTATTCTAAGTATATTTTTTTATTGTGGTGAAAGTTGCCATTTTACGATGTACAGCTCAGGGCATTACGTATGTTCACATGGCCGGGCAGCTGCCCCACTGTCCGTCCCCAGGACTGCCTCCCTTTCCCAAGCCGATGCTCTGCCCCCATGGAACACTAACTCCCCCTGTCCCCCCTCAGCCCCTGGCTCCCACCATCTACTTTCTCTCTTTTTAGATTTGACTCTTCTAGGAGCCTTGTAAAGTGAGAGCACCCAGCATGTGTCCCTTTGCGTCTGGCTCATTTCATTGGATATAATGGACATAGGTCCATCCGTGTTGTAGCAGGTGCCAGGATTTCCTTCTTTCTAAGGCTGAATGGTATCTCATTGTACATACACCCCACACTTCGTTTATCCATTCATCTGTTGATGGATATTTGGGTTGTTGCTCCCTTTCGGCTGTTGTGAGTAATGCTGCTGTGAGCATGGGTGTTCAGACATCTCTTTCAGCCCCGTTTTCGATTCTTTTGGATATCTACTCAGAAGTGGAATTGCTGAATCATACGGTAATTCTACGTGTAACTTTATTGAGGAACCACCAAACTGTTCTTCACAGCGGCTGCACCATTTTACATTTTACAAGTGTTTTTTAAAATGCTAGAGACTGTCTTCCACTCTGCCCAGTGCCCCCCGACCCCAGAGCTGCAGGTGACCCCTCAGGCCTGGCGCAGGGACCCCTCCCCATCACCCAGCCCAGTTGGTGGGAACAGCCACTGTAGCCCAGCAGAACTCAGCTTTTACTAGCTCCTGCCTGGGGCAGAATCCCGGAGCTGTTCCCAGGAGCTCCACATAGGAGGTCAGGGTGAAGGGAGGCAGAGAGACAGGCACCGTGAGTGGGAGAAGGTGGCTGTGGGGGAACATAGGGTCCAACAGCATCGGGACAGCCGGTGATAGTCTCATTTCACAGGCAGTGGAAATCAGGTGCACAGAGGTTGCTCTGGGCCCAGGCCTCTGTGTCTGTCCCAGGGGACCTGACACCAGCCCGCACCCCCACCCTGCCTCCAGTAAACATCTTTCAAAATACCTTTGACTTCATTGGCCTTTCTCTGGGCATTGCTTCCTCTTTCCTTCTCTTTGTCTCTGTCTCCCTCAGTGTTTCGTGCTTCTGTGACTCCAAACAAGCGATATGCAGCCACACCCTGGCTTGGACCCCCTTCAGGGCTGGCCCTGCCCTCTGCTGCACTGCACACCTTCTAGCTCCGTAGACACCCCTTGGCCGGTCCATCTGATGCCACTCTTGGACCATTCTCTCTGGTGGGGGAAAATGAGGCAAAGACAGGGCAGTGCCCCATCCAAGACCACAAAGCCAGCAGGCATGAGAGCCCGCTGCTCCTCAGCCCAGGGCCGGGACCTCTCCTGGCTCCTTGGAGCTGCTGGGGCCCTCCCCACTTTCCTCCCCCACCCCACCCCGACCCAGGGCAGCAGCTCTGCCCACTCCCCTGACCCCACAGCGCCCAGACCACAGTTCCGAGAAGCTCTTCATCTAGTGCCAGCCACAGGCTTAGTTAACAGCTGGGGCCCGTCTCTTCCCTTCCCTGTTCCACAGTTTGGGAAGTGGTGGGGGTGGGGGGCCAAACCACCACTACTGACCCCCCCCAAAAAAAGGTGACCTCAGGGTCCTCTTCTTATTATTTTAATTACAATAAAATACACATAACATAAAATCTACCATTTCAATCATTTTCCTCCCCCCCCAATTTTTTGCTGTAGTAAATACACATAATATTAAATTTACAATCTTAACCATTTTTGAGTGTATAGTTCAGCAGCATTCAGTCCACTCATGCTGTCATGCAGCCGTCCCCACCATCTGTCTCCAGGACTTTCTTTTCTTTTCTTTTTTAAAATTTTATTTATGTATTTTTTAATTGTTCCGTCTCCAGGACCTTCTCATCTTCCCAAGCTGACACTCTGTCCCCGTTCAGCGTGGACTCCCCCTCCTCCTCCCAGCCCCTGGCTCCCACCATCTTCTTTCTGTCTCTGTGGACTCGACCCCTACGGGGACCCCCTATGAGCAGAATCGTACAACATTTGTCCTCTTGTGTCTGGCTTATTTCACAGAGCAAAACATCCTCAAAGTCCATGCATGTTGTAGCAGGTGGGAGAATTTCCCTTTTTATGACTGAGCAGTATTCCACTGTCTGGATGGACCACACTGTGTTTGTCTGATCATCTATCCATGGACCCTTGGGTTGTTTCCACCTCTTGGCTGCTGTGAATTACACTGCTGTGGACATGGGTGAGCAGCATCCTTTTCTCTTAACAGCCCCATTCTCTCCCTTCCAGGCTGTGCCTTTCTCACTTACTGTGCCAGGGACTCTGCCATCAAAGCTCAGACTGCTCTGCACGAACAGAAGACCTTGCCCGGGGTGAGTCTGGATGCTGTCTGGGGGAGAGGTGGGGGATGGCGGGGCTGCTCTCAGCCCTGGGAAGGCAGAGGCCCTTCTTGGGACTGGCTGTGAAACCCACGTGTCTCTGGACTCAGAAAGAGGTATAGGGTGCAGAGGGACAGAAAGGATCACCAGAGTGAGCATTTATTAAGTGCTTACTACATATCAGGCCCCATGCGGCACACCAGAGTGGTTGCACAGGTGGCACCTTGCCCAGGGTGTGTCACTGGCCTGAGACCTGAAGATGAGGGAGCATTAGCAGGCAGCGAGGACAGGATGTACAAAGGCCCTGAGGCAGGACTGGGCCTGGTACGTTAGAGGAACATTGAAGCAAACAGAGCTACAGCCCCTGGATGCAGAGGCTGCTTGGGCAGTATTTCCATCCCCAGAGGGGGCCGGCCCAGGTTCTGTTCCTGCTAGGCCTCTCTTGTCAGCCTTGTCCTCTTTGGGTGGGCAGGAGGTCCCTATCCCCTCAGTGAAGGATGGGGGACCTCTGAGCCAAGTGAGCCTGGTCTCCAGGCAGCACCTCCTGATGGAAAGTGAAGGAACCACACTGAGATTCGTGGCTCGGGGTGGGGCTTGCCTTTTCCTCCGGAATTCTCTTTGAAGGGACCCTTCAGCATCAAAAGCATCCAGGGGCTGCTTAGAGCATCTGTATCCCTCAATGCTGGGAACATGGGCACAGCACAGCCTACAGTGGGAAGTCTGGGGTGTGCCTGCCAAGCGGGTTCTAGATAAGCCAGGTGGTCAGGGAAGGCCTCTCTGAGGAGGTGAGCTGATGGAGAGCAGGGAGGGAGCTGTGCATTCTCTGCAGCAAGGGCATTCCTAGCAGAGGACAGAACCAGTACAAAGGCTCTGAGGCTGTACTGAACTCAGTGCATTTGGGGGCAGCAAGAAGGTCAGCAGAGTGCAACCATGGGAGTGAGGAGGAGGATGGAAGGAGGATGGGGAAGAGGAATGGGGCAGGACCACATACGGAGTTGGAATTTCATTCCAAGGGTGGCTAGGTCACAGGAGTGTGGCCAGAGGAGAAATGACCTGGTTTGATTTTTATTTCATTTTCAAAACCCTCTTCCACCCTGACTGGTGTGGCTCAGTTGGTTGGGCATTGTCCCATAAAGCGAAAGGTCACTGGTTAGATTCCTGGTCGGGGCACATGGCTGGGTTGCAGGTTCAGTCCCTGCTCAAGGCGAGTATGAGAGGCAACTGATCAATGTTTCTCTCGGTCTCTTTTTCCCTCCCTTCCCCTTTCTCTAAAAGTAAACAAATAAAACCTTTAAATAAAAACCCTCTTCCAACTACTGGAGTCCTGGGACTGCTTAACAAAGCACCACAAACCGGGGTGGGGCAGGGCACTTAAAGCAACAGAAACACATCGTCTCACAGTTCTGCAGCCCAGAAGCCAGAAATCAAGGTGACAGAGGGCCGCCTGCCCTCTGGGAGGACCCCTTCTCTGACTCTCTCCCAGCTTCTGGTGGCTGCCAGAGGTGCCTCGGCGGGTAGACCCATCACTCCAGTAACTTCCGCCTCCCTTGTCACATGGCCTTCTCTATGTCTGCATCTCTCCAATGTCCCTCTCCCTTTCTTTTATAAGGACACCTGTCATTCGATTTAGAACTCACCCTAGATCCAGGATGACCTCATCTCCAAATCTGTCACTTAATTCCATCTGTAAAGACTCCTTTCCCCAATAAATTCACAGGTTCCCGAGGTTAGGACTTGGACATATTTTAGGGGGACTACCATACAACCCACTCCAGCGGGTCACTGCAAAGTGAATGGCCAGATGTAGGGGCGACTGGGGGCAGCATCACCCAGGACAGCCAACTGACCCGCATGGGGGACTTAATAGGGAACACACGGGACGGCTTCTTGGAGGAGGGAGCATGTGAGCTGAGTCTTGAGAGGCAGGGAGGACTCTGGCAGATGGAGATGAAGACGGGGGTGGTGTGAGGGCGACGTGTACCAAGACTCGGAGGCAGGAGCGTGCCTGGTGTGTTGTTGAGAACTCACGAGAGCATCTAGTCTAGCAGAAGAATATACGTGAGGTTAGGAGGAGTTTTCAACATAGGGTGATTCTGCCCTCAGGGGACACTGGGTGATGTCTGGGGACATTTGTCATTGTCAGGACTGGAAGATGCTGTGTGTACAGGCCAGGAATGCCGCTCGTCACCCTACAGGGCACAAGATGGCCCCCCACAGCAAAGAAGTGTCCACCCCAAATCAATAGAGCCCCAGGGGATGAGCCCGGGATGGGAGAATGAGGAGCCGGTGAGCGGTGCTAACAGAAACACAATGCAAGCCACACACAGCATTTAAAATTTCTAGTAGCAACAGTTAAAAAGGAAAAAGAAACAGGTAAAATGAATTTTAATACTACATTTCATTTTAACCCAAGATCTCTAAAATTATATTTCAACAAGCAGTCAGTATAGTTTATTAATTATAACTAAATGAAATTTAAAATCCCTGTCCGTAGTCACACAAGCCACACTTCAAAGGCTCAGGAGCTGCCTGTGGCTGGTGGCTCCCATACTGGACAATAGAGTTCTAAAATGTCCTAAGCCCAGGGTCAGCAAACTTTTTATGCGGAGGATCAGAGAGTACATAATTTTGGCTTTGCTGGCCATATGGCCACTGTTGCAGTCACAGAAAAGCTTCAGACAAGATGTAAATGAATGGGTGTGGCTGTGTGCTAATAAAGCTTTATTTACAAAAACAGGCAGGGGGTCAGAGTAAGGCTACAATTTGCCAAACCCCATTCTAGACCATTGCTGTGCAGTTGAACTTTCTCCAGTGACAGGCATGTCCTGGTCTGTGCTGTCCAATGTGGCGGCCACCAGGTCCATGTGGCTACTGACCCTTTAAAATGTGGCGAGTATGACTCAGGAACTGAATTTGTAATGTTACTTAATTTTAATAAATGTAAATTTAAGCTTAAATGATTGCGTGTGGCTGGTGGCTACCATATTAGACAGCTAAAATGTAAAATGTTCCACATCGGGGTCAGCTACTGTGTTAGCACAGACCTAGAATGTTCTGGATGGAGCCAGCTGCTGTATTGGAGAGCGCAGACACAGAATATACTAGACCAGCAGTCAGGTACCTTATTGGATAGCACAGACCTAGAATGTTCTAGACCCGGGAACATGATGCAGTGTCACCACGTGGGTAGACTGCCGGGTCCGAGGTCTCTCTTTGATACTAGCTCAGGGCTGAGTGATGAGGAATCTCGGGCACCACCCTCTGGGCCTCAGTTTCCCCAGCCTCCACAGGGGTCCTGGGGTGTGAATTATCACCATTGCCCAGCACTCCTAGAGCCCCCCATCTAAATGCCTTGTCCATGGCGGGGAGGGGGGTGCTGCTGCCGGCCCTCTTTGACAGAGGGGAGGCTGTGGGTAAGAGAGAAGGGACCCATGCAAGGTCAGCCAGCAGGGTGAGGACTGCAGCTCCATCTACCCCACCCCACAGGCCTCGAACTTCTGGCTTGTCTGGTTCAGTTTCCTGCAAGCTGGTCCCTGCCCTCCTGGAGGTGAGGGCTGATGTTTAATAAATAAGGGGAGGTGGCTCAGAGCTGGACGCTGGGGATGTAGGAACCCCTGGGGACCACCTCCCAGCTTGGGCAGCATCCTCTGGGAATACTATATAGGTATATATTTATATATAAGAAAAAACACGCAAATATATTAATATGTATTAATATATAATATAAATATATGAGATATACTTATATGTTTTATGTCAATATATTAATATATTAACATATAATTATATTAATGTATTAATATATAATATAAATATATAACATATATATATTTATATATAAAACATATATATTTCTTAAAGTATGCAAAATACTATTCACTTAGAGAAAAGTGCATACAACCTAAGTGATTAGAAAGCAAGCACCCCATTGTTACTACATAGTTGGCACCCTGGAAACCACCATGCCATGTCCCTAAGTCCCAGCCTCTCACTTACTGTCAGAGGAGCCACTATTCGGACTTTCCTGGAACCTAAACCCTGCTTTTCTCCATGGTCTCAGCACTTCCTAAAATATGCTCCTAAAGTATTAGATGGCTTTTGCCTGTTTTTCTATATGATATTAATGGAATCATATTATATGTAGGTTTTTCTTTTAAAAAAATTTTTAAAGATTTTATTTATTTTTAGAGAGGGAAAGAGAGGGAGGAGAGGGAGAGAAACATCAATGTGGAGTTGCCTTTCGTACACCCCCTACTGGAGACCTGGCCCATAACCCAGGTATGTGCCCTGACTGGGAATCAAACCTGAGACTCTTTGGTTCACAGGCCAGCACTCAGTGCACTGAGCCACACCAGCCAGGGCTATATTATAAGCTTTTCTATCTGCATTTTTCCCCACTTGGTATGATGCTAATGACAGTCAGCATGGCATGTATCTGTGACTGGTGCTTTTTCACTGCCGTGTGCTATTCCACGGCATGAATACTCAGTTTATTTGTTCATCCTCCTGTTGGTGGCCATTTGGATTGTTTCCAGTTTTTGCTGCTACAAGTAAAGATCCTTGTCTGTGTTTTGGTCTGGCGAGCATGTGCCACGTTCCCATGGGGTACATACCCAGGAGTTCCGATCTCTAAATCTGTGTACTTTTGGTTACGATTAGTGAAGGGGTCGACTTTCCAGATAAGCCACGCTCACCTCTGCCTCAAGGACACCCCCAGACATGGGGTCAGCCCTTCGGAACCAGAGCTGGAGGCTTATTTGTAGGCTGCACGGCAGGGGAGGGTGGCTGCTCGCCTGTCAGCTACATCTGAGCACCCGCACCTGATCCCCAACTCGTCCGCCACCCCAGGCATCTCCACCAGAGGATAGAGCCACATATGACTTACCTCGTGCTGGGAAAACCCTCGCTGCTGGCTCTCGTGCCTGCACGTGTGTGCACGCACAGCCAGGGAGTGAGGGGCCAGAGCTGTGTCACTCTAGAGATCAAGTCAGCCACCATCTCTCCTGTCCGGCATCCCCCGAGAAATCCCCACGTGCTTGTGGTGGGGGGGGGAGGCAGTATGGAGTGGGCACTTCTGTCTTTCTGTCTCCTGATAAACCAGGAAGGGAGTGACCCAGGTCACTGGCTTGCTGCGTGTACAGCCCCCAAGGCACCCCAAGCTGCCCCGCCCCTAATGCTGCTTTCTGAAGTGCGAGTGCCGCCCCTCTCCCGTTTCCTCCTTGCATGTGCCAGCAGGGTCCATGGGGGACACAGTTTAATCAAATCTCAGCGTTCTGGAATAGAATCCTAAATTGAATAACAGAATCCCAGAATAGAGCCCAGAATGGACCCTGGACCCTGAATCCAGGCTGGGCAGGTGCCTCAGATCCCAGCGGAGCGTCTCTGCTGGGCTTTCAAACCCCGGGATGGGGTTCCTGAGGTGGAACAGGTCCCACGGGGGCCGTGGGAGCCAGTGGGGCCAGCCGCTGTCTCTTGGCCAGCAAGGGACTGGACTCTGAGACATACCACCTCTCATCATAAGGTCTTGGAGGGTGAGGGACACCCCGGATCTGGCAGCCACCCCGCAGCTTGTCTGACCCCCCCAGAATTAAAGGTTGTGCCCGTCTGTTCGGCTCCCTGCAAACCCCGCTGTGCCCACAGGGGTCTCTGCGGTGGCCCCGTCGAAGGGCCCACACCCACACTCCGACTTGGCTCAGTGTCAAGCAAACCCACACATGAGCGAGGGGCCCCCAGGTGTCAACGTCTAATGATTCGACTTTCCCGGGCCTCCGTTTCCTAACTTGTGAAATGAGACCACAGGGGTGTTTCGAGGATTCTGTGAGGTGATGAGTGCCAGGTGCGAGGCAGGCAACGGGACCTTGGCACACCCGTGCCAAGTGAATGAACAAACCATCCGGGCCGGTCAGGCTTCAGGACTCCCAGCCAGTCGTGGGGTCCTTCCGAGCCCGCTCGCTTCCCATGGAGGGGAAAGTTCAGACATGGCCTGGCACACGCCCTGGGTTACCTCCCGTGCTCAGCACGCTGCCCAGCACATGTCCAGCTTGCTCTGTGCCCATGGGGTCAGGGCCTGGGTTTTGCTTCCTGTGAAAACCACAGGTCTTGCCTCGTTTCATTTGGTTATTTTCAGTCCCTGTTCTGGTCTCTTCAGGTAAGGAGGCAGAGAGCCCCTCAGCCCCTGCTCCAAGGAGCTCACCCATAATCGGGACAGTGTGTGTGTATGTGTGCGTGTGTGCACATGCATGCATGTGTGCGTGTGTGTGTGTTGGGGGACATGCCAGGATCAAAGCATGGCCTGGGCAAAGCAGCCAAAGCAGATGGATAGTGAGGGGAAGTCTTCAGGGGACAGTGGCACTTGAGGGGGCCTCTTCCAGGTGAGGATGGGAGACAGAGGGCACATTCCAGTCCAGTTAGTGCGGCAGCAGTGCCCAGGGCCTATCCCTGGGGCTAAGTGGTGGAGGAGGCTTGAATGCCGGGATGAGGAGCTGACATGCTACATCTAATAGGGAGCCATGGCAGCATCTAGACCTGGAGAAGGTGGGAGAGGGGGAGCCTGGGATGGATGCCTGGGCAGCCCAGATGAGGTGTCCACCTTGCTTCCTTCCTCTCCACACCTCCAGAAACAACCCAGCTGGGGCTTCCCTTGGCGTCCCTACATCTTCTAGAGTCATAACTTTGCAAATCCAGTAGACTCTTTGGGGCCCCAGCCTGACCACTAGAGACTCCTCCTGCAGTCTCTCCCCCTCGGTGGCCTCAGTTTCCCTATGTGTAATATGCACAGGTCAGACTTAAGGGACCCTGTTTTCCCAATGGTGTATGGCTTGGTCAAAGTCACCCAGCAAGAGCTGGGGGGCACAGCATGGACTGAGTCCCAGCCATTGCACATGTGCCCACCCCAAAGACACGGGCACTCCCAGAGTCCCGGCCCACAGGACCCTTGGCTGGAGTAGGGGCTGGGTCCTCAGAGGACCTTGAGGAAATCGGCAGGAGATGGGGCCCCTGAGTCTGATTCTTTCCCTTTCTGATGTGCTCTTCCATCAAATGGGAGTGTTTACATCTCATGCAGTTGTTTGGAGATTAAATGAGTCAGTGGGTATACATATTGCTCCAACATGAGAAACAATCTCCCCCTCAAACTCCTATCCAAACTCTTATTCACTTCAAAACCCTCCACAGATTTTCACCTGCGCTGCAGCCCCGGGACTGCCTTTGGCTCTTCACCATTCTCCACTCTAGGCTCTCCCAGCCCCTGCTTCTGCCTGCTGCTCCAGCCCTGACCCTGTGTGCCTGGGAGTGTCTGTATCTGCCTCTGTCTCCCCCTCCACCAGACCAGTGGGGTCCTCCCTGGGACTGCAAAATTACTCAGCATGGGGCACACTGGGAATGTTGTTGAATAAATGAAAAGAGGAAAGGGAAGAAGAGATGCAGCATTGGGGAGCTAGAGAAGGTAGAGGAGGGAGGGGGGGCACTGGGCAGAGACCTTGGTGGGACAGATGGAGAGAAAGAGCTGGAAGGAGGTGGGCAGAGCCAGATGGGCAGGCAGGGCGAGTGGAGAGGTGGAGAGGTGGCGTATGGGCAGACTCGGCTCCCCCTTCCCTGCGCACCTCCTCTGGGCTCCAGTGGGTGGGCAGGGCCTGGCCAGTAGCTGGGGAATTGCCTGGGTGTGAGGCGCAGGGAGTGAGGCGCTGGGCTTCAGCTTGCGTATGACGTATGCACCCCTGTGCACCCAGGACCACCGTGCGGCCACAGCACATGGATGCCAGCCTGGTGTGAGTCTCCAGGTTGGTGGGTAAGGTGGGGTGTGGGACTGTGGGGTGTGGACAGCTGGGCCTCCAAGCCTTCAGGTGGGGGGCTGGAGAGGAGGGAACAGCCCACCTGGCTTTGGGGACCAGACCAGGACCTCCGCCCCCTGCCAATCTGACCCAGGATGAGGAAGGAGCCTTCCAGTATGAGGTGAAAGGTCCCAGGCTCTGCAGTTGGTGGGCAGGTAACCGAGCCATGAGAATGGGGTGAGGGTTGAGGGTGCTGTGATGAGGGCAGGTTCCCTCCCTAGTTCCCTCTCTTGGCTCATCCATCTCCAGAAGATTATATTTAAATATCTCTTTTGTGCAAGACAGGAGCTGGTCTCGCCCCTAAGAGGCAGTTTCTATGGCAACAACAATTGCCAGCTTCCAAGTGGTGAATCAGCGTTGCCATGGCAACCCCATCCTCATCTGCCCAAGGTGCTGGGAGGGGGGAGGAGCTGAGGGCCAGTGGAGGTGAGGTGGGAGGGGTGGGGGAACAGGAGGCTGATGCTTAGGTTCCCTCTGTCCCCCCACCTCCCTTCACCACCTCAGTCCAGACTCTGGTCCCATCTGCTTGAAATAATCTACCCTCCTTCCTCCAGCTAGGAGGGTTGGTACCCAGGTGGAGAAGGCTCAGTGTGTGTGTGTGTGTGTGTGTGTGTGTTGTGGGGGAAGGGAGACATGGTTACCCCTTTTCTCTGAGGGTAAGGATGGGTGGCAAGAAGGTTGAGCCACAGAAATTGGGGATGCTGGATAAGGGAGACCAAGGCTTCTCTGGTTCCGGAGCTCCCGAGGCTGAGTTCAACTTGAGGCAGCCGGGCCCATGTATGTCTGGGGCACACACTCCGAGAGGGGAGGGCGTCTGACACGGGAAGGGCTTGGATGGGGAGGGGAGCAGAAAGAAGGAAGGAACTCAGAATGGGGTGCAACTCAGAGCGGGGAGGGACGCTAGAGGAGAACCCACTTGAGGAGGATACTCAGGCCAAGAGGCTGCTGAGGGAGGGAGGGCGTTCAGAGCTGGGACAGAGTCTGAGAGAAGGGGAGGGGACTCTGAGGGGAGGGGACATGGGGCTTTCAAGTTGGGGAGGGGTCTATACTGATGGGAGTGAGTGGAAAGGTCTCTAAATTTGACCTCTAGGAATCTTTAGTGTCTGGACTCATCTACCCTGACCTTGGTAGATACAGTAAATAACCTCTCTGGGCCTTGATTTTGAAATCTATAAAATGGGGTGAAAACTGGACCTCTCTCGAGCTTGCTGGGCAGCTGCATTATGATAACACTACTGACATTTATCGAGCACCTTCTCTGGATCGGTGGGGAGAGGGTGCCTTTCTGTGATGGTAGACCTGGCCACTTCCTTCTGGCCAGCTCAGCTCAGCAGGCTCATTGGGCTCTCTGCCCTGTGAGGGTGATGCTGTAGTCCCCAGGCAGAAGGGGCAGAGAATCCAGAGGGGTGGAAGGACTGCTCTTGTGGGGGCTTTTGAGTTGGGTTTTGAAGAATGAGTAGGAGTTCACCAAAGATAGCAGGTTGGGAGGACTCTGTCCTGGGACCAGTGGAGAAGCAAATGTCACCCCCATCCCATGTCCCTCAAGCCTGTTGTCAGATGTTCACATTAGCTCACATCATGCCCACGGCTGGGTAAGTTTGGGGGTGGGGGCTATGGGAGGATTTCTTTCAGTGAACATCGTTTTCAGTGCTAGGGGTGGAGGATAGAAGTGTTCAGAACACTGAGTCTGTATTGCAGGCTGGCCCACTCAGGTATGATATTCTCCCACCTAGGGCTCAGGGAGCTGACTAAATGTAGCAGCCTTGGTGTATTGGTCAGCTACTTCTGAGTAACAAACCACTCCAATCATTTTATTTGGTCATGGTTCTGTGGGTTGGTAATGCTGACCTGGCTCAGCTGCTTGTGGTTCTGCTGGTCTCCCCAGGGGTCATTCTTGCAGCTACAGTCAGCTGGGGCTTGACTGGGGCAAGCTGGGCCAGGACACCCTCACTCCTATGTGCTGTGTGCTGATGGGGCCTCTCTGTGCGTGAAGTCTACCACCCTCCAGCAGCTTGCCTGGGCATACCCACCTGGTCAGCTCAGGGTCCCAAGAGTGGAAGCTGCAAGGCCTCTTGAGGCCAAGGTTGGAACTCCCACAACTTCACTTCCACCACATTCTATTGGTCAGAGCAGTCATATAGCCAAGTCCAGGTGCAAAAGGAAAATAGACTCCAGTTCTTGACCAGAGGAACCACACAATCATATTACATACAGGGACTGGAGGAGTCGGGCCATCTTTGTAAACAGTCAATCGCACCTGGGGAGGCATGGAGGCCTCCTGGAGAAACGGATGTTGTTGCTGAGTTTTAAAGTCTAAATAAGAGTTTTCCAGACAGCCTGAGTGAAGCCCCGTAGGTGGGAGCATGTGTTGTTTGGTTTGAGGGGAGTGTGAGCTGCTGCCGGGTGGTTGCTGGGATGCTGAGGCTGGGGAGGTAGGCAGGGTTGCCTGGCAGAGCTCGGACAAAGCCTCTACCCCTACCCTGCTACTCCAGCTGCTGACCATGACCTCCCCCTCCCCGCTTTCTCCGCAGATGGCACGGCCGATCCAGGTGAAGCCTGCGGACAGCGAAAGCCGTGGAGGTAGTTGTCATCTCTCCCTGACCTCCAGGCTGCGGGTGGGCAGAGGTGGGGGGAAGGAAGGAAGATCTTTTCACAAAAGGCTGCAGTAGTCACCTGCCTGCTTACACACCTAATGGGTTAGGGACAGGACAGCAGGGGTGCTGTGTCCCCTTGTCCCAACCACAGAGCCACAGGCCAGGTTCAGCGCTTCCCCTGGAGCTTACAAACCCCATTCCTCTCAGGGAGCCGTAATGGGACCTTCAGATGCAGAGGGGATGGCATCTCTAAAGGGCTGTGGATCGATCTGTTCGTGTGCATGTTTGCACATCTGGACAAGGGCATCTCTGTGTGTAAGCACGCACATTTGAGCACACCTGTGTGCAGAGATGTGGGAGTATGTGCACATGTGTATGTGCAGCAAGTGTGGTGGGGTGCATGTGGGCATGTATGTTCAAGTGTGTGTGCTTGACTATAACAGGCTGGGCATGCAGGGGTGCAGGCTGGAAGCCTGGAGTCTGTGTGGGGCTGGACCGTGTGGTGGGGGTGTGCCTGTGGGGGTACTTGGCTGTCCCCATTGGGAAACAAAAAGTCTTAGAGATCTCCTCCTCATTTCAGGTGGACTGGGGGCTGAGGGAGAACAGCCAGCCTTGGGGATGGTCTGTGGGGCAGGGCTGTTAGGACCCCCGTGTAGGTGCAGGAGCCTGGTAAAGCCCGTGCAAAGCCTGATTTGATGCTCTCCAACCTGACCGCCAGTGGGAGTCAGGGATTAGAGAGGTGGGGTCTGTGCATCTCAGTCTCTCTGTCCTCTCGCTCTCTCCCTCCCCCTCTGTATCTGTTGCTCTGTCCTTGTCGTTTTCTCTCCTGCCTCTCAGGTTCTCTCTCTGCTCTTCTCTGTGCCTCTCTTTGCCTGTGTCTGTTTCTCTCACTCTCATCTCTCTCCCTCCCTTCCTGATTCTCACTCTCTCTGCTTCTGTTTCTTCCTCCCTCCCCCATGAGTGACAGCTGCCAGAAAACTGGTCTCCATAGTAACCCAGCTCACCATCTCAGAGAGAGGAAGCTGCCACATTCCAGATTATAGGGGAGCAGCGCAACTACCCTAAGGGACAGATCTCTGGTGCCTCACACAGGAGGGGCTGGCCCAGATTGAGCCCTGGCCTCAGACTTCGGCAGGTCCCAGCTAGGCATCCAGCTAGGCACCCACTCCAACCCCACCCTAGGGGGACTGCAGGCTCCCCAGACACCTGGTCCTATGCACACATGTGCCCTCATTCATTCAACAAACACTGATGCCTGGCCACTCCTGTTTCCTGGCAAGGCTGGGCAGGGAGCTCTGTTGGGCACCATGAGGATGCAGAAGCCATCAGCACTGACCCCTCCCTAGAAAATCTGGATGGCAGACAGACAGGCTGACAGGGACCTAGGCCAGGCAAGGCAGTTCTTAACTCTGGTACTATGTGCCGGCTCTCTGAGGCCACAGGAGAGAGAGATGTCTTTCCCTGGAGAGTGGGAGCGGTGGAGCAGGGGTCCGGAAGGACTGGAGGGAGGACATTCCAGACAGGGGAGGGGGACACTGCATGAGCAAAGGCTTGGAGATGGGACAGAGCAGGAACGTGGGAGGGTGGAGAGACCCAGGGCAGGGAAAGCGCCCGGCTGTGACCTCCCTCACACGCACGAAACAGGCGGGCTCAGTGGAGAAATTCCGAGAGGCTTTCCAGCCAGGACTCGGCTGAGGTGGTGTCTCCGCCCACAGGGGACCGGAAGCTGTTTGTGGGGATGCTGAACAAGCAGCAATCGGAAGAGGACGTGCTGCGGCTGTTCCAGCCCTTCGGGGTTATAGATGAGTGCACGGTGCTCCGGGGACCTGATGGCAGCAGCAAAGGTGACAGGCCAGGGTCGAGGGTGGCTCTGGGGGCGGGGCCTAGGACACAGGGGCTGGGCAGGGCACACAAGGAGCAGGACTGCAGGGTGGGGCCCATGGGTGGTCAGGGTCCTGCCTATGTGCCTGTGACTACCTGGGGATGCCTGTCTCCACCTGACTGTCTGTGGGATGGTTTCCGCCTGGATTTGCCTGTGTACTGTGGATATTATTCTGCCTATATAGCTGTACCTTCCAGGAATGATTGTTTAATGACCTCCAAAGACTTGTTTTCCTGTCTGCCCACATGACTGTATGTGACTGGGGTTACATATCACTCCTGCTGTATCACTGAGTCTCTGGCTCTTTCTGCCTGGGTGTCCAAATGACTATTTCTGTCTGGGTCTTCATGTGTCTGGTGGTCTCTGGCTGGCTGTCCGCCTGATTCTGCCTGTGTGAGTGCCCAGCTGGGTCTGCCCTTGTCTGGTGACTTTATCCCCATTTCTTCCATTCTGGTCACATGAGCCTGTCCATCTGGGTCTGAGTTCATCTCTGCCTGAGTATGTGCACAGGATTGTATCTCTCCGCGTCTGTGTCTCATGGTTTGTCGCTTTACTTCTGCACATCTAATTACAACTCTGGGTCTCATGGTGTTGGTGGCTAGTGGGTGTCCTCTAAGCTTGTCCCCTTTGCTTGACTGTGCATTTGACAAGCAGCTATCTGGCTGGCTGGATTTCTGATTGAATGGATGACTGACCGGCTGACTGTCCAACCCCATGGCTGGCTGTGTGTTTCTGTCACTGTCTGATCCTTCGTTGCCTAGCTCTCTTGAGCAAACGGCTGGCTGGCTCTGTTGTCCAGATGTCTGGCTTTCTGCCTGCGTGTGTCTGATGCTGACTGGCCATCCAGGGCTCCAGCCCCTTCTGGTGGACCCTGCCTGCCCAGAAAGACCCTGTTGCCTCTCACCTGTCCTTCTCTTGGTGCAGGCTGTGCCTTCGTGAAGTTCTCCTCCCACACAGAGGCTCAGGCAGCTATCCACGCCCTGCATGGCAGCCAGACCATGCCGGTGAGTAGGGGCTGCCCTGGCCACGGTGCTGGTGTGCATGGAAAAGAGGCAAGGGGGCCCTCTCCCTTCCATCCCAGCTGTCTAGTAGTCCCTGGCTGTTCTCCAGCGAGGGTATAGGTGGACAAGGGGGAAGTTTCTGATGGTGGTGCAAGTGAGTGTATGCATGTGTGTGATTGTGCATGTATGAGTGTGTGAATGTATGTGTGTAAGGATGTACTGCCAGTGTGCCTGGCAGTGCACATGGGAGTGCCTGTATGTCTGAGTACATGGCGCAAGCATGTTGAGTGCATGGTTATACCTGGGTAATGTGGGAGAACAAGTGCATGTGTGTGCCTCTGTAGGTGAGGCGGTGTGTGAATGTGTGTGCGGATGAGTGCATGTGTGTATGTGTGGGTGAGGGTTGTGATTATATGTGCACAGTGACTGTTATGCTTATGTGTGTACATGTGTGGTTTTGTGCACGAGTGTGATGTATGTATGCGAGTGTGTGCTCACATGCATGGTGAGTGTGTATGCGTGAGTGCCATCCATGAATGTGAGCATGCATGGTGAGCGTATGTGTGTGAGAGTATGTGTATATATGTGTGAGTACACAGGAGGGGTGAGACCTAAGGGTGGATGGGATTTGCCAAGGCCAGCAGAGGGACATCAGGGCTGGGGAGTGACAAGATCAAAGGTGGTGGTAGGAATGGATGGCTCCCGGAGCAGCAGAGGACGGGCTGGAGCGGCCTGCAGTTCAAGGCGAGGCACGCAGATTTCTCCTCTGTCCATGGGAGCCACAGAGGGGTTCCCCAGCGAAGGGAAGGAACCAGGCTGGTTTGAAATATCTCCTTGGGGCCAGAGTAGGGGTGGGCAGAAGCAAGACTGGAGCCGGGAACTTGTGGGTCAGCAGCAGAGTGAGGCTGGGGAGGACCACCCCAGCACTGGGTGACCTGCACCCCCAGAAAGGAAGCTCCAGGAGCCACCTTCACTGTATGCAATGCACAAATCTGCACGGGGAGATGAGCCTGGAAGAACCAGCTCTCCTCTCAGTTGTTCGTGAAAACGGGTGTGAAGTGCAGGGCAGTCTCAGAAGAGCGGCACCAGTTTCAGTCCCTGGACAGGCAGGATTTGGCTCATCACCAGGCCAGGCTTCCTTCTACTTAGAGCTGTCCGGTGATGGGGCTGGCAGGCACAGCGGGGAGTGAGCTCTTCATCAAAGGGGGTATGTCAACCTCTCTGCTGGTTGGAACCTCTCATGGTTCTCAGGTGTAAGGTGCCATTTGCAGGGTTATCCACCTGTGCCCCATTGTTACTCTCTAGCAACTGGATTCTCACCTATTCTCAGCTGTCTGGGTAACAATGCTTCCTCCACCCAGGCTGCCATTGTTCCTCTCCAGCATTTGGATTCTCCTATTTTTGAGAGAGCATGTGCCTGAGAGTCAGGGTCCTCCACTGTGTCCTAAACACAACCCCTGGGCCCGATGCCCGACCCGTGTGCAGGGTTGGCTGCATGGTCAAGCATGAGACCCAGGGCTCTGATCTTTAGGTGGTCTCTCTGAGTGCCTGAGGTCTGCAGCTGGGGGCTCATGGACGGGGCCAGCAACTGCTGCCATCCAGGACCTGAGCTGGTGTGGCTCTGGGGACCCCAGAGTCCTGGTTACCTCCCTCCCCTTTTCCCTTCCTGCTCGTGGCTGCCCCTGCAGGGTGCCTCCTCCAGCCTGGTGGTGAAGTTTGCCGACACGGACAAGGAGCGAACTCTACGGCGCATGCAGCAGATGGTGGGCCAGCTGGGCATTCTGACACCATCCCTCACCCTGCCCTTCAGCCCCTACAGTGCCTACGCCCAGGCTGTGAGTGACCCCAGTAGACACACTTTTGCCTCCAGTGGGGTTCCCAAGACCACTCTGATGATCCGGTTCAGTCTCTCCCTCTCCATCTAGTATCTTTGAGAGGCCTGTCACTGCCCATCTTTCTGTCTCTTGCTCAGTCTTTCTGGCTCGGGGTCCTTTTCTGGCCATGGCTGATTCCTGAGCCCCAACCCTGGCTGAGCCCCCAGCCATAAACTGAGCCCAGAGCCCAAGCAGAACCCCAACTCTGGACTGACACAACCTCATGATGAGATCCCAAATCCAGGCTGAGCCTCAACCCCAAACAGAGACCAAACCCAGGATGAGCCTCTCAATCCAGGCTAATTCCAGACTGAGTCCCAACCCTGGCTGAGTTCAGTGTTGGCTGATCCCTGATCCTGGACCAAGACCAAATTCCTGACTGAATTCAGCTCCCTGGATGAGCCCTGATTCCTATGAACCCTGACTCTAGACTGAGCCCTAACCCCAGGCTGAGCCCCGATTCCTTCCTGATCCCTGACTTTGGCCTGAGCCAAGGTATCCAGCCTGACCCCCTCCTCTAACTAGTTACTGGAGGACCAGGCCTCCCCCAGGGGCTGTGATCTCAGGGCAGGTGCCACCCTGACTGTGCATGTTGACTCCCTCTCCACCTCCAGCTCATGCAGCAGCAGACGACGGTCCTGTCCACTTCGGGCAGCTACCTGAGCCCTGGCGTGGCCTTCTCACCCTGCCATATCCAGCAGATCGGCGCCGTCAGCCTTAATGGGCTGCCTGCCACGCCCATCGCCCCTGCCTCTGGTGAGAGTCCCCTAGAGGCCCAAGGATGGGTGGGCAGGGCTGGGGCCAGGCCCAGGCTCCCCATGACATTCTTCTGCTCCACAGGACTGCACTCGCCCCCACTGCTCAGCACTGCCGCCGTACCTGGCCTCGTGGCTCCCATCACCAACAGCTTTGCAGGTGTCGTGCCCTTCCCTGGTGGGCACCCTGCCCTAGAGACTGTATATGCCAATGGCCTCATGCCCTACCCAGGTAACTCAGGTGGTTCCTCAGGGCCTAGGAGAGCATCAGGGGGCAGGGACGGTATCTCTAGGACAAGCATAATTTCCTATGCCTTGGTGCCCGCAGAACGGAGACGCAGAACCAAGGGAGTCTCAGCTGAGCAGATATGTGCTGTGGGCACAGAGAAAAAGGTTAAACATAGGAACTTTGGACCCAGAGGTTTCTGGGTTCATATTCAAGTTTGGTGGCCCTGGGTGATTCCTTTAAGTCTCTGAGTTTCCCTTTGCTCATCTGTGAAATGGATCAGATAACATCAGTCATCTCAGGAGGCTGCACTGACAATGAGTTTAGTATGTAAAATGCTTAACACAGTACCTAGTACCAAGAATGGCACCATCAGTCTTAGTTATTAATCATTACTGTTTGGAAAGGTATTGGTGCCTGTATCCATTCATTCATTCATTGATTCATTCACTCAATACTGGCCATGCACTGATTTGAGCTGGGCCCTGCCTTCTTGAAGCAGAGGTCCCTCCCACATTTCCCTACCCTATACCATGAGTTCAAGGCAAACATCTTCCAACACCTTGCTGAGGTGAAGTAAGTCATCTGTGTTTCCACCATTGAAGAGAGTTTATTTTTATTTTGAAATGATTGGAGGCTCACGGGGAGTTGCCAAAATGATACAGAGAAGTCCTGTGTACCGCTCACCCACCTTCCCTGACGCTAACATCTTACATAATCACAGGACACTGTCAAAACCAGGGACCTGACATTGGTTTGTACAATGAACTCCACTGGAGTAGGAGAGCTTATTCACATTTTCCCGCTCTTTACATGTACATATGTGTGTGTGTGTGGGGGGTCTGTACCATTTTATCACAGGTATAGATTCATGTAACCACCATCAGAACCAAGATGCAGAACTGTTCTAGCTGTACAAAGGATTTGTTCATGCAACCCCTTTACAGTCGCATCCCCCGCACCTGCCACCCCACACACCACTCCATCCTCCAGCAACCTCTCTTCACTCGAGCAGAATCTTTTGGCTGAATTTTCTCGATTCGTCAGCTCTAGTGGCCTGGACAAACTCTCCCCTCGCTTACCTCCTCCACGAGGGCAGTCAGGTCACAACCACATAGTGGGTCCATAGGGTGTCTGATGAACGAGGTGTGGGGAGTGAGAGAGGGGAAGGGATGGGGGTGAGTGGTGGTCTGGAGCAGAGGCCTGGCGACCCGGAGAATCTAGAGAATAAAGGGAACCAGTGAGTGGACCAGGATGGGGAGAGAGATGGGGGTGATATTTCAGCCTCTCTGGAGTCCAAGAAACTTGGATTCCAGCTAGGCTTCTGCCATCACCTGTCTGAGCGTGCCAGTTACTTCATCTACTTGAGCCTTAGTTTCCCCACCTGTAAAATGGGAATCATACCTGTAAACCGTTTACACAGGGGTGAAGCTGGGGCGGATGTCTGTTGCTCTCCTTCCGGCTCTTAAGAATTGGGGGTGGAAAGAAGTCTTCTGGTGCCCCTACCCCACTCAGCCCTTCCGTCTGCCCGCAGCTCAGAGCCCGACCATGGCTGAGACCCTCCATCCTGCCTTCTCCGGAGTCCAGCAGTACACAGGTAGGGAAGCCCGCCCGCACCGCGGATGGCCCCACCCCACAAGAAGCCCCGCCCCCAAGGCTCGGCCCCAAAGTCTTTCTTTTTCTAGCCAAGCTTCCTACTCTGGCTCTGGCCCAATCCCAGCTCTTAGCCCTTGTTCCCTCTTTAGCGTCTGGTCCCGCCCCTCAGAACCCACCTTTGGTCCCGCCCTGCTCTACCAAGGTCCCATCCCATCTCTGGCTCTTCCTAAGGCTAGCCTTGGCCCTCCCTTAACTCACGGCCCCGCGTCTCAATTCCTGGCCCCGCCTTTCCCCCCCCTGTTGCCTTGGCTCCACCCTGAGGTTGGCGCACCGTTGTGGCCACGCCCCTCCCCTTCCCAAGACCCGGCATTGGCCCCGCCCTCACCTTTCGCCCGAACCCCTCGAGTCAGTCCCGTCCGCTCACGCCGGGCACCCACCCGCCTCACGCCCGCTTCCGCTCCGGGTCTCTACAGCCGTGTACCCCACTGCGGCCATCACGCCCATCGCGCACAGCGTCCCACAGCCGCCGCCCCTCCTGCAGCAGCAGCAGCAGCGAGAAGGTGAGGGGGCCGCGAACTCCCCCGGGCGCCAGCCCCGCCCTCTGACCGCCCCCTCCACCTCTAGGACTTACACCTGACCTGGCCTCTTCCAACCCGAGGCTAACAACGCGGCCCAGGGGCTAGACAGGCCTGAGTTCAGGTCCTGACGCAGCCAAGTGTTGAGGGGAGCAACTGAATCTCCTTCTCCGAGCCTCAGTCTCCTCCTCCGGAAAGTGGGAACCATTCTAGCTCAACCCCGTAGGCATAGAGGAACCCTCTCCAAAACCGAATGATTCCCGGAAATTTTGGAGAGGAAATTCATTTTGAGTTTGGGGGTGGGGTGATGAGGTATTTCGGGTAAACTGAGTTCTCTCCATTAAAGTCGGGGGATGCAAGGATTAGATTCTTGAGCCGGACAACTGGAGTTCAGATCCACCTAGTTCTGACTTCTGACAAAAGGAAGGTACCTCACCAGCCTATGCCTCAGTTCTCCCATCTGTAACACAGCTGTCTGTGCCAACTGGGAAGTAAGCAGTAGCTGTTCCTGACACACAGGGGGCGCTCATCACCGGGGGCTCCCTTCGGTCTTTAATCCAGCTGGTAGGGATGCAGGAACTAGGGAGAGGCGAACAACCAGAAAAGCCCCAGGTCACCCCCATGGCAAGGGAAGCTCGGAGTCTGGCCCGCAGCCACATCAAACAAATAATAATAATAATAATAATAATAATAATAATAATAATAATAATAATAATAATAAAAAGATAGAACCCTGCTAAAAACTGTACCAGTTTTATCAATGTTAGATGTCTAAGAAATACTACAATAAATAGGGCACTTTATCTTGGAAAAGAGCTGAAGCTTACACGTGGGAGTGGCATCAAAGTGTTGCCGCATGTGAGTTCCAGTGAAATAGTAGAAACAGCGTTGTCTGAAGTCAGAGAGTTGTAACCCCAGGTGGGGACAGGTGTGGCTTGTAACACATTTGGGGAACTGAGGAAGTTGATAGGTGTTAGAGCCTTGTGTGTGAGCACGTATTTTGTTTTCTTATGTGGCTTGGTTCAGCTGGGTCTGGATTTTCTGTGTTCACCTGGTGTTAGCCCATAAGACAATACAGAGTTTGTGTTATGCTCAAAATTGTTCCATAACACATTAATCACATCGGAACACACTTGCATTTTAAAAACATGCATTATAGAAGAACTGTGGTCCCAATCAGAGGGGTAAGGGGTGGGTGTGACTGTGTGATCTCGGATTTTGTATTTTCTGCTGTGGGAAATATTCACTGCTAGTATGGGAGCAGTTCTTGGTGGTCTGGCCATCACCTTTATTTTGGGAAGCATGGGAGAAGTTTTGGGAAATATTCATAGCTTCAGATAATCAGGTTTTTATTTTTTATTTTTTGATTTATTTTTATTGAATTTATAGGGATGACAATGGTTTATAAAATTCTAGGTTTCTGGTAAACAATTCTATAATACATCATCTGTATATTGTATTGTGTGTTCACCACCCCAAGTTAATCAGGTTTTTAAGTGGTATTATTTATAGTTTGCATATAAATGATACACTGGGGATTATATAAGGAGGGGGTGATTATGAGGGTTAGCCATGCTTTAAAAAAATATATTTCTAGTCGGTATAGTCCACCATTTGAAAATGATATCTGGTTTCAGGATATCTGAGATTTAGGACTGGAGAATCCTCTTTTTATTTTACTTTATTTTATTTTTACATCATCTGAGTTCTGTAAATTGTCACAGTTAGAAGGATTACCCAAGGCTTTTGGAAAATATGTCTGGTTATTTGGTGTTTGGAGCCAGAGAATCACTTCTCTTGTATTTTGTGATCACCGGACTAAAACAAAAAGATTTTATTTATTTATTTTTTTAGAGAGGGGAAGGGAGAAAGAGAGGGAAACACCAATGTGTGGTTGCCTCTCATGTGCTCCCTACTGGGGACCTGGCCTGCAACCCAGGCATGTGCCCTGAATGGGAATCGAACCGGAAACCCTTTGATTCACAGGCCTATACTCAATCCACTGCACTACACCAGGCAGGGCTGTTCACCACACTTTTAAAAAAACAAACATTTTAATTTTATTGTATAACCAGTTCTAGACTTGCAGAATAATTGCAAAGATAGATTATAGTTTTCATATCTCTGTCAACTAGTTAACCTGACTTTTGCAAATAATCTGGAGTTTGAGGCTGAGGGACTTTCTGGAAGCTTGGAGTTCCTGGGATTTATCTTGGTTTGGGGGGAGGGGGAGGGGTCATCTGAATTTTGTAAATATCTGGGGCCTGAGAATCACCAGAGGTTTGGAGTATCTGTGTGTGGGATTATATAGACCAGATCTCAGGGCACCCTGCCTTCCCTTTCCCTATTTTCATACCCCTTCTTTCTGGGTGTCATGGGGCACCCCTCTCTTGACAGCTGGAGGTGCCAGATGTGGGTCTGGACCCACTCCTCTCTTGGGGGGGCGGGTCCACCTCCTCTCCTTGGGGGCTTTATGTCTTTCTCTTCCCCACCTGCAGGTCCCGAAGGCTGTAACCTGTTTATCTACCACCTCCCCCAGGAGTTTGGAGACACGGAGCTGACGCAGATGTTCCTGCCCTTCGGCAATATCATCTCCTCCAAGGTGTTTATGGATCGGGCCACCAACCAGAGCAAATGTTTTGGTGAGTCCCTGCAGAGGGCACCCCTTCCTACTGGCCAGCCTGTCCTTCCCACCTGACGCTGGAAACGGGGACCTGCGGAGTGGGGGGGAGGGGTTGGTCAGCCATGAGACAGGCCTGGTCCAAAGGAATCACATTTTGCTTTTAAAAGAATCACATTCATAATCAGAGTAGGCACTTATTAGGTACCTAAGTACCTACTGTGTTCCGGGCACTTGCCAGGGCACACCTTCTTTCTAAGACCCATTCATTCATTCATTCATTCATTCAACAAATAGATATATTTTGTCTCGCTGTGTGCCAGGCTCTGTGCTTGGTGCTGGGATTATTGCGGTGAAGGAGGCTGACAAACCCTTGCCCTCCGAGACCTCACAGCCCTCCTGGACTGTCCTGTGGAGCTTTCTCTGATGATGGAACTGTTCTACATCCAGGCTGTCTGAGCCATCGGCCCCGTGTGGCTAGCAAACACTTGAAATGTGGCCAGTGTGACCGAAGGACTAAGTTTGAAAATTTATTTAATTTTAATTAACTTAAATTTAAATAACCACTGTAGCTAGTGGCTACTGAACTGGAGGGCACAGGTTTAGGGGGAGGCGATGGAAATAAAAAAACTTAGGATCTAGGCCAGGGAATTATAAATGATAAGAAGAAAAATAGATTTGACCAATGAGGAGCCAGCATGGGGAAATGTGCAGGAACAGTGTTCTAGGAAGAGGGAACGGCATGTGCAAAGGCCCTGGGGCTGGAGCATGCATGTTGGAGGAACAGTGAGGAGGCCTGTGTGGCTGGAACAGAGTGAAAGATGGAGAGAGAGGAAGGAAGTAAGGGCAGGTGGGGACAGGGGCAGGCCATGCAGGGCCTTGTGGACCTTAGGAAGGACTTCTTTGTCCCCAGAAACAGAGGAATTTAGGGCTCAGAGAGGCACTGACACGTTCAAAGTCACATAGCAGCATAGGGGCAGAACCTAAATTAGAGCCAGTCTGTTTGAGTACAAGATCTGTTAACCTACCCTGTCTTCTTTGAAGGGCTAACCCTTGACTATTTATTAAGTGCCTTCTGTATGTGCTTAGTATCTAACCATAAAAGGGAAGACTTGTCCCAATTTGCTGAGGGAGGAAAGAGAGGAATGGAATGGCCAAGCAACACACTTGAAGTCTCACAGCAAGTCAGGGACTCCTGCCAGTTTCCAGGACCCCTCTCCTGTGTACTGCTTCCAGAAGGGAGAGGAATTTCTGGAGTAAAACCTACTCAATCACATTCAACAATCAGCAGGTCATACACATTCTGTGAGCCTCAGTTTGCTCCTCTATATACAGGGGGGATTAGAGGAGATAAATATGATGACATCAATCCCCCCAGCTCTGAATTCCCCCATGGCTCCCCATGGGCCTCAGCAAGACCCTTCAACCCTGTCCCCCCTTATCTCTCTGCTTGACCTTTCACCCACTTGGCCTCTTGGTCACAGAGCTCAGGTGACCCCACCTCCGAGTGTTTGCACATGTGGTCCCCTCCCCCTGGAGGGCCCCTGGCCTCTGTGGCCTCCACACAGTCCCCTGTGGAGCCTGTGAGGACCAAGAGGTAAGGGGCAGGGGTAGGGCCAGGTGGCCTTGAGGTGGCAGGTAAAGGGGGTTTGGGCTGGTGGCAGTTTAAGTGGGGGAGGCTTAAGTGTTTCTGATGATCTCAGGGGAGACTGGGAGGAGAAGGCTGAGAAAGACAGAGAGAGACAGAGACAGGGACACAGAGAAAAGAAAGAAAGGGAGGGTGGGAGAGAGGGAAAAGGAGACAGAAGAGAAAGACACGCAGAGAGTCAGATGGACAAGATGGGGGAAGACAAGATAGACCCACATGGACTGGGGTCTCGGAGGAGGCAAAGGTCAGGGCCTAGAAGGAGGCAGGCAACCTGATAGGAGAGAGAACATGGACCTCTGGGGTCCCACCTGTCCCCAATTCCACATGGAAAGTCCCAGCAGAGCACACCCCAGTTAAGGCGTAGGTGCCCTGTCCCCAGATGCATGCAGACCCAGGGGTGTCAGAACCAGGCCAGGACTGCCGTGTGTCCTCTGGCAAGCCCTGCCACCTCCAGGGGCCGTCTGCCCGCCGGCAAGCACACGCCCCGCCCCTAGGACCCCAAGCTGGGAAGCCAAGTGGAAGACGCCCACGTTGCCCACCATCGCGGGTCCACCCCGGTCTCTGCAGGATTCGTGAGCTTTGACAACCCGGCCAGCGCGCAGACCGCCATCCAGGCCATGAATGGCTTTCAGATCGGCATGAAGAGACTGAAAGTGCAGCTGAAGCGGCCCAAAGACCCGGGACACCCCTACTGACCACGCCCACAGCCACCCCAAGGCTGTGGGCTTGGCCCAGGTGAGCCGCCAGGCGGCCCCAGCCCTGCCCTGCCCGGTGTTGTGGCCGGTCCCTCCTGCTTCTCCAAACCATCTC
Organism: Phyllostomus hastatus; assembly: GCF_019186645.2. Taxonomy (NCBI): domain Eukaryota; kingdom Metazoa; phylum Chordata; class Mammalia; order Chiroptera; family Phyllostomidae; genus Phyllostomus; species Phyllostomus hastatus. Next base: position 3,067,686 of record NW_025333640.1, on the reverse strand, counting down.
CAGTCCTGGCCGGGGGTGGGCTTGAGGAGGGGTGAGATTGCTTCGAGAGGCTATATACAGGAGCCCCCAGGTGGGACGGGTAGGGACAGAGCTGATAAAGACACAGCCACTCCCTGTGCTGGACTGGAGAGTAGATCTGGCGTAGCGAGGCAGGGAATCCGGTGCTCACCAAGGGTGGTTCGGGAAGCCTTCCCAGGAAAACTCTGAGGGATGAAGAGAAATTTCCCTGAGGGGCCAGGTTTGGCCGTGGGTCGGGAATGTGCGGAAGGGCTTCTATCCCATCCTCTGGCCCTCCCAGATGAGCCACCCCCTTACCCGGCAGCTCCCTTGTTTGGTGTATAATTCATACCCAGTGGGTTGAAAGGAAAGTGGGATTTTGCCCTGCCCACTGGCATGCCAGAAAAAACACCCCCCCAAACAAACAAATCCCCGAGAGTGTTCTGACATCAGAGTGAACAACTGTATCAACTAATCACCTTGTCTGGGGAACAAATAGTGAGCCTAAGGGGCCAATGAGGAAAACTACTGATCTTAAGCTTCCATGACACTCATCTGTGAAATGGGCTCATAAAAGCCACCTCCCCCAGAAGCAGTGGGGTGGGCTCACACAGGGAATGCAGTGCTCCCCCGCTGAGCCCAGAACCTGCCACCTGCAAAGTTCTTGATAATCCCTTTTTTTCCCCTTTAAAACCACCATTGCCATCATCATCAGAGAGCCTCACCTGGGTCTGGCACAAAGTGGGTGCTCAGTTAGGGCATATGGTGGTGCCTTTCAGAGCCTGCCGGCTCAGCACCCCCAGGTCTGAGGTGTGCAGTCACAGAGCCCTGCATCTCAGCATGCACGTTTGGGACCATCTCGGGGGATCCGCACACTTTCCTACGCTGGGATGGCACATCCTCCCTGAGCACCTGCTGTGTGCTAGGCCCTGTTTCCGGCGCCTGGGGACGGTGCCTGGGGACGCAGCTGCGGATGAGCAGAGACTGGGGAGTGGGCGGGAGGAGAAACGGCCTCCCTGGAGCTTCAGTGGCGGGCAGCAGGGGAGAGGGAACACTAACAGGAATGTTTGTCCCCGTTGCCAGATGAGGACATGGGCTTGGTGACACTAAATCCGTTCCAAGCTGAGTTTGTCAGCCTCTGAGCCCCAAAACGGACTCTTTCTGAAAAGACTATGGGCGCTGGGGTCCCAGACCCCAGCCTGGTCAGGGCAAAGGGGCGGATGGGAGGTGAGGCGGCCTGCCTGCGTGCCCTGGCCCGGAGCTCTCTAACGCCCCTCCCTTCTCCGCCAGGTGAGGGGCCTTCCACCCCAGGAGGGTTTCCCCGCTTCCAACCGATCCAGGACTTTTCCGTAAATTACAACCAAGTTTGGACACCAGCCCTCCCTCTCCTCTCCTGTCTCCCCTGAGCCCCCTCCCCAAAATGTGAAACGCTACCGAAGGGGGCAGGGGGCGGGGAAGCTCCCGAGTCAGGGGCTGAGGAGTTCACCTCTCCCTCCTGGGAGATTTCCTCGGCACCCCCAGCAACCTCGGTGGCTTCCCCAGACTAAATCACAACTTTTCCTATATATATATATGCATATATATATAGAGTTATAGACATATATATTTTTTGAGTATAGATCATGGGACCAAACTTTTCTGACTTCCTTCCATCCAAGAGAAGGTGACCCTAGGCCGGTCACTCAGCAGGGACATAAGAAGGGCTGAGGCTGGCCGGGCAGCCCGGTGTCTCCCCACCCCCCGGCTGTCACGTCAGACCAGGGCGCCGGAGAAGCACTGGGAGTCATCAGCCAACCGATATACCTCCAGGACTTTTGGCCGCTGCCACCAACAATTCTCTTGGGCCTGTGGGCTCAGCCGGCTTGAGTGTCCCTGGTCCTAGCTGCAGCTTCCGGGACCCCCCAACCCCCTCCCGTGTCCCAGGGCCCTGCCTTCCTCAGCACAAAAGAGACCCCCTGCCTCCCCCAGCCCTTAACCCCCAGTCATAGCCTTACTCATGTGACCAAGAGCCCTTAGCTTTCCGTCGGGGGTAGATGGGGTCTGTGGGAGCCCCCACTCCTCTTGCCCCCTCCCAAGGGCAGGCAGCCAATCCTCCCTGCCTTAGGATCACCAGCCTGGAATTCACAATCTCATAACCAAGACCGCCACGCTCGTTGGACAAGCCCAACCTGCACTGGCCAAGCACCCCTTTGCCGAAGATACCTCTTCAAAGAAATTTTTTTTTTAAATTTTGATCTTTCTGAGCAGGTACAAAGAAAAAAAGAGAAGAAAAAATGGGGAAAAAATCGAACAACAGTGGATTTTTGTTTCCTAGCTGGGGCTGGGAGGGAGATCCCGTGGGGTGCCTCTGTATACCTACCCAAACCATGAAAACCCACCTGAAAGCACAGAGTCGAGTTCTTCTGGTCGTCCAGTGGGGTCTGTTGCCAGACGAGGTGCCAGAGAACTTAATAAGCTCAAGAAAATTTTTTGGAAAAGAAAAAAGCGTTCCCTTTTGTTTCTACCAAATGTGTTGACTGACCCAGAAAAAAAAAAAAAAGAAGAAAAACACATAGTAAAAAAAAAAAGAAAAAAAATCTTCCGACCAACTTGTTTCGATATTCCAGAGTTTGATAATTGTTCCAAGACATTCTCTAGTGTGCCTGTGTCCCGTGCGTCTGCGTGTGCAAGCGTGTGCTCAGGGGCCGAGAGGGGGCCTCATCTGTGTCTCCAGCACCCACCAAGCTCCCGCCAGGCCTGGCGTGCAGTGGCGTGTGTCCTTCTGGTCCATGTTTACTGGCTGTAAATACCATTTTTATACTCCACACCGAAGATCTACATGATTTGTACAATGTACTTTATTTCTGCTACTAGTAATTTCATGAAGTTGCAACCTGCAAACCGACTTTTGGAAACAAACTGCCGCACACACACACACACACACACACACACACACACAAGAAAGACGAGAAAAGGACTTAGAAGAAACTCTGGGTTGATGGATTTCGTGGCTGGAGAGGTCCTTGTCACTGTGGCGTGTCTCAGGTGAGAAATTGCGAGCATCATCTTTATGTCCAAAACGCCTCTCTTTGGTCTGGAGAAACTGAAAGTTTATTTAATAAAAGTTTTACTTGCTAAAGGACTGAGTCCTTCTTTATTTGCCCTTGCACACTGATAAAGACCAAGTGCATCTGGCCCCATGGGTTTCTGGGTAGAGGAGAACTCAGACTTGGAGTCAGGAGATGTGGAGATATTCTGAGGAAGCAAGTCTGAAGTTTTTGTAGCCGAAATTTCATCTGATTCCTCCAAAATTTGAAGAAATGGAGTGTTCTTTCTCAGGAAGAGCAGGTGTCTATGTTTTTTGATTCCCACACTCATTTATTCATTCAGTCCATAAATGTTTTCTTTCTTTAAAAAAATTATTTATTTTTAGAGAAAGGGGAAGGGAGAGAGAAGGTGAGGGAGAGAAACATCCATGTGTGGTTGCCTTTCACACACACTGCCCACTGGAGGACTGGCCCGCAACCCAGGCATATGCACTGACTGGGAATTGAACCCATGACCCTTTGGTTCACAGGCCGGCACTCAGTCCACTGAGCCACCTCAGCCGGGACCACCAATGTTTCTTGAACACCTACTGCAAAGCTGTCTGCTGTCCACCATGGACATAGCAGTGACCAAATGGCTTTGGTCTCTGCTCTCATGTAGGCAGCCCAGGAGAGGAGACTCTATATAATACACATTTTAAAAAATTGGAGTGAAACTCACCTAAAAATTACCATTTTTACCAATTTAAAGTGTACAATTCATCGACATTAAGTACCTGCACAACAATGTGCAGCCATTATCTCTGTCTAGTTCAGGATCATTCCATCACCCCAAAGCACTCTCTCTCCTCTTAGCCGTCACTCCCCACTCCCCTCCCCCAACCCCGGCTACCACTGACCCACTTCCTGTGTCTGGGGCTGTGCCCGTTCTGGACGTGTCACATACATGGGATCACACACTGTGGTCCCTTGTGTGTGGTTTCTCCCCCAGAGCACTGTGTGTTCAAAGTCCATCCACGCTGTAGAGTGTCAGAGCTTCACTCCTTTTCGAGGCTGAGTGATGTTCCATGTGCAGATAGACCACGCCTTGTGTGTCCATTCATCTACCAACGGACAGTCTGTTGCTGCCTTTGGGCTGGTGTGAATAGCCCCACCATTAACATGCATGTACAAGGTTTTGTTCAAACACTTGTTGCAGTTCTCTTGGGTAGGTGTCTATGAGCAGACTTGCTGGGTCACGTGGTAATTCTATCTTAGCTCTTTGAGGAACTGCCCAACCGTTTTCCATGACAAGTGCCCCATTTTACATTCCGCCAGCATGGCACAGGGGTTCCAGGATTTCTCCACATTTTTGCCAGCTCTCTTATATAATAGATTTTGAACTGGAATGTCTAGGGAAAACGTCCCAAATTGGACTTGTAGCCCAGGACCACGAAGTGCCCTGAGGAGGTGAGGCCTGAAGGAGGCGAGACCAGAGAGATGGTGTGGCTTTGGCTCCCGCCCCACTCCAGCGGAGGCCTCAAAGTCCCTAAAACAAAGTTCTGAGACCTGGAGTGGGGGACGTGGCTCCAGGAGAGAGCCTGGGGTGGGGGTGTGAATAGTGGAGATGGCCACACCCAAGCTGAGCCTCTTGAAATTGATGGGAGTCATGCTAACCACTCAGTTTAATGAGCTACTTAGTATCCTGCCAGATGCTTTGCAGAACCATGTCTTTTATCGATAATTCATCCTGTTTTATGGTTGAGGAAACCGAGGCTCTGAGGCATGAAGCACCTTGCTCCAGCACTTGCAGAGAGAACAAGGACCAGCTGGGCTACGAGGTGGGACGATGAGTCTGAGTCTGCTTAGAAGGGTTTTCTGGATGGGAGAAATAGCCTGGGCAAAGGCTCAGAGGCTTGAGCTGGTGTGGTGGTTGGACAGCTGGCTGAGACTGCAGCACTGCGCAAAGAAACAGGTGCATGCCCTGGCTGGTGCGGCTCAGTGGATTGAGTCCCAACCTGCGAACCAAAGGGTCCCCAGTTCAACTCCCTGTTTAGCGTACATGGCTGGGTTGCAGGCCCAGTCTCCAGTAGGGGGCGCTTGAGAGGCAACCACACATTGCTGTTTCCCTCTCTCCCTCCCTTCCCCTCTCTAAAAATAAATAAATATCTTAAAAAAAAAAAAGAAACAGATGCAGAGATAATAGGGGCCAGGTTACAGAGGTCCTTTCATGATGAAGCACCTACTATATGCTGGACTTTGTTCCTCCGAAGGCCTCAGTCAAGTAATTCCAGAGTACGCTGAAAGTTGTGACCACAACGAGATCAGCAAATCTGGGATGTCACCTTCGGACAATGGGGAACGACAGAAGGGCTTTGAGGGGGAGAGGGGCGTGATCAGACTGGGGTGTGAGGCATGAGCCGGGGCGACCTCCATGCTGGGAGTGTGTAAATCGACTCTCTGGAGGATAGTTTGGCAGGATACTATTTCTACCAAGCATTTATTAAGCCCTTACTGTTTGCCAAGCGTTGTTTCAAGCCTGTGTCATCTAATACAGTAGGCATTAGATACGTGTGGCTATTTAAATTTAAATCAGTTTTAATTAGCCCTGGCCGGTGTGGCTCAGTTGGTTGGAGCATCATCCTATAAACCAAAAAGGTCGCAGGGTCGATCGCCTAGGTTGCAGATTCAGTCCCTGGTTGGGAGGCAGCCGATCGGTGTTTCTCACATCAGTATTTCTCTCTCTCTCTCCCCCTTCGTCTCTTTAAAAGTCAGTAACAATTAAAAATAAATAAATCGGTTTTAATTATTATAAATTCACTTCCTCAGTCATACTGAGCCACGCTTTAAGGGCTCGATGTCCACGTGCCCATCGCTGCAGAAAGCTCTCGCAGGCAGCACGGGCCTAGGTGTTTTATGCGACTGGACTCACGGAGCCTGGCGCACGCCGCCCTGCGAGGATGTTCTGTTATCAGCCCGCATTGACACCGAGCGTGAGCACACCAGGCCCGCCGAGGTGCAGGGGCTGCCTGCGGCCACACCCCGGGAGTCAGACCTGGGCTCTCAAGCTCATCTCTTTAGTGCCGTGCTGTCCCTCGCCCCCGTGCTGTGCAGTGGCTGGGGTGCAAATATGAGATTACAGCCCAGTTATGTTTCGCAATCATTCATTTGAAGCCTTTAAATTTAACTCAAAGTTGTTAAACATTTAGAATGTGCATCCTCACAATGTAGCCGTTCCACCTCTTGGGGGGCAGGGATGTGCTTGGCGAGCTGTGGTGTGAGTGTCGTCCAGCAGGACAGGCTAAGTGACCTCCAGGGCAGGGTGCAGCAGTTAGCTATTTCTGCCTCTCAAATTATCTCCCCACCCCCAACTTTAGCTGATTAAAACAATACACACTCATTATCTCACAGTTTCTGTGGGTCAGGCATCCAGGAACGACAGCTGGTGGTGATGGCTTGGGGTTTCTCATGAGGTCACAGTCAGGACATCAGCCAGGGCTGCCTCGTCTGAAGTCTCGACGGGGGGTGGAGGAGACCCTTCTAGCTGGTTCCCTCATGCGGCTGTTGGCAAGAGGCCTCCGTTCCTCTCCATGTGGACCTCTCAAACCCTGCCTTTTGTGACTTGTCTCCGGGTCACACCCCATCCCCTCTGCCTTATTCTATTTGTTAGAAGCGAGTCCCTAAATTTAGCCTAAGGTCACGGCAGGGGATTATACACAGGCATGGATACCAGGAGGGGGTCCCCGCCATGAAGGTATTCACGTGTATGCATCTATTGGAGGATGGAATCAGCTCCAGGTCACACTGTTAGGGGAAAACAAGAGAGGTGTGGAAAACACAGCTGGAAACAATCCATGAGGAATGTGTATGTGTGTACATGTATGGTTTTTAAAAATCCATGCGTCCTCTCTGGAGCCATGTACATGATTGTAAGAATGAGAGGAAGGCCGTGGCCAGTGTGGCTCAGCTAGTCGGAACGCCGTCCTGTAACAGATAGGTCCCCAGTTCGAGTCCTGGTTGGGGCACATGCCGGGCTGCGAGCTGGACCCCCCGTTCAGGCGCGTGCTGGAGGCAGCTGCTTGGTGTTTCTCTCGCACGTCAATTTTTTCCTCTCCCTCTCCTTTCCCTCTCTCTCAAATGAGAATGAAATAAACCTTAAAAAAAAAAAAGAAGAATAAAAGGAAGAGCCAGAAGTATATTTACCACAATGATGAAGGTGGTGGCTTTGGGGAGTGAGGACCTGGGGTCCAGGATGAAGCAGAGTTGAGCCTTCGCTGCAATCTTTGCAGGGTGAACATATTCTGGTATCATTCAGGAAATTAAAAAAATTATTTAAAATCAACTTCCGGCCAAGATGGGGGTATGGTGGATGCACCATACCTCCATGCACAACCAAGATTGGAACAACAACAATTTAGAGGCAGAATAACACCCAGAGCTGATAGAGAATTTATCTGAATGGAAGTCGGACAGCCAAGAAGTTGAAGTAGACCCGTTCATCCAGACCGGTAGGAGGGGCAGAGACAAGCAGCAGGGCATGGGTTGCGGCACGAAGAACAGGGAAAGTTGGGTACATAAGGCAACCGGGAGCTCGTAAGGCATCTGGGGCATGCAAGATCGCAGCGGGTGGACCCTGAGTGCGCAGGCGGCGGCTGGTGGACCCAGTGGGGCGGCGATTGTGGAGCAGGGCAGAGCGCATAGCCCAGGATCCCAGGGAAGGGACTGAGGTCCCACAGATAACAGAGCTACCGCCATTGTCCCCTCTCGACCCCGCCCTCACATACAACGTCTCAATCTAGCGAGTGGGGTGCCCAGCCCTGGTGAATACCTAAGGCTCCACCCTTCACTGTAACAGGAGTGACCAAAAAAAAAAAAAAAAGAGAGAGAGAGAGAGATGGCTCAAACAGAAGCACAAATCAGTGCCCCAGAGCTCATCCTTTTGAGCAACCAAGAAATAGCTAACCTATCAGATGCACAGTTCAAAACACTGGTGATCAGGAAGCTCACAGAATTGGTTGATTTTGGTCGCAAATTAGATGAAAAAATGCAGGTTACCATAAAAGAAATGAAGGAAAATGCATAGGGAACCAATAGTGATGGGAAGGAAACCGGGACTCAAAAGAATAGAGTGGGTCAGAAGGAAGAAAGAAACAACCAAACAGGAAAGAATGGAGAAATAAGAATTCAAAAAAAAAATGAGGAGAAGCTTAGGAACCTCCAGGACATCTTTAAAGGTTCCAACATCCGAATTATAGGGATATCAGAAGGGGAAGAGGTAGAGCAACAGACTGAAAATGTATTTGAACAAATAATAAAGGAGAACTTCCCCATTCTAGCAAAGGAAATAGATTTCCAGGAAGTCCAGGAAGCTCAGAGAGTCCCAAAGAAGTTGGACCCAAGGAGGAACACACCAAGGCACATCATAATTACATTAGCCAAGGTAAAAATGAAGGAGAGAATCCTAGAAGCAGCAAGAGATAAGTGAACAGTAACCTACAAAGGAGTTCCCATCAGACTGTCAGCTGATTTCTCAAAAGAGACCTTACAGGCAAGAAGGGGCTGGAAAGAAGTATTCCAAGTCATGAAAGACAAGGACCTACATCCCAGATTACTCTATCCAGCAAAGCTTTCATTTAGAATGGAAGGGCAGATAAAGTGCTTCTCAGATAAGGTCAAGTTAAAGGAGTTCATCATCACCAAGCCCTTATTTTATGAAATGTTAAAGGGACTTATCTAAGAAAAGAAGATTTTAAAAAAATGTATAGTGAAAGGACAGCAAACTCACAATTAATACCAACCACACCTAAAGCAAAACCAAAAGAAACTAAGCAAACAACTAGAACAGGAACAGAACCACAGAAATGGAGATTACATGGAAGGTTAGCAACAGGGGAGTAGGAGGAGGAGAAGAGAGGGAAAAGGTACAGAGAATAAGTAGCATAGAATGTAGGTAGAAAATAGACAGGGGGAGAGTAAGAATAGTATGAGAAATGTAGAAGCTAAAGAACTTATAAGTATGACACGTGGATATGAACTAAACGGGGGGAAGTGGGTGGGAGAGGGTGTACAGGGTGGAGGGGAATGAAGGGGGGAAATGGGACAATGGTAATAGCATAATCAATAAAATATATTAAAATTTTATTTAAAATATGTTTTCAAAAGAGAAGTGTAAAGGGCAGGCATGAGAACTATTTGGGGGAAAGTGCCTACATTCGACACAACCACCCCACTGTCCTATGGAGAGGCCTGTGAGGTGAGGGCCAAGAGCCGGCCAGCCAGGAATGGAGTCCAGCCAATGACCACGAGCCTGGAAGTGGGCTCCTCCCCAGTCAGGCCTTCAGAGGACACCCCAGCCCAGTTGACACCTTGAGAAAACCTGTGGGAGACCCTGAAGAAGAGAACCAAGCTAGGTGCTCCCAGATTCCTGCCCCATAGACACTGTGAGATAAATGTTTTAAGCCACTAAGTTTTAAGGTAATTCATTACATAGCAATGATAACCCACACATCAGCAAAACCTCATCAATTACAGCGACAAAAACTACAAAGTCCCTGAAATAAACTTCAGGAAAACCTGGAGAATGTGGCAACATTTTGTTGAAAGACCTAAAAGAAAAAGCGAACTGGATGGCAATGGCACCCGGGGCAGCTCACGATTTTAAAGGGTCCATTCTCTCCTGGATGAACCTTGAACTTCTGTCCAGTTCAGATCCCCACAGTAGTTTCCACAGAACTGGGCAGTGTTTCTCAAATTCATGCAGATGATTGGATGATAAGGAAAACAAAACTGGAGTGGGCTGAAATTAATAGCTGTTTATTAAGCACCTACTGCATGCCAGACACAGTTCCCAGTGCGTCTTATTCATTTAATAAGATGCCACAGCAGTCCTAGGAGGTGGGATCTAGTTCACAGACGGGGAAGCACAGACATCGGCTGCTGGCCTCTGTGCCCCGCCACCCCATAAAACACTGAGACGCATTATGAAGCTGTAGTAACTAAAATAGCCCGTCCTCAGTGCCTGCCAGGCCTTTCTTACTTTCCTATGCCCTAGAGTCCCGCGCACAGGAGCTACTTACTGAATGTCCTAGAAGGATAGAGGTTGAGTCTGGAGGCTGACTGCCCAGGGTGCGAAGCCTGTGTACGACGTTCATCAGGCCAGTGGCTGATGTCTCTGAGGCTTGGGCCCTGCCCACTCCCCACACGCCTTCTGGGAAACGGGGCTAATAGGGCACACGCTTCTGAGGACTGTTGTGGGAGTTGATAGTTATAAAGCTTCAAAAGTGTCCAAATAATCCCTTTGGAAAGTAAAAAATGTACTTCCCAGAGGCGTTGTCCCTGACCACCAGCAGGGGCCAGCAGAGACCCACACATTTGTTCAGTACTGGAGCCTTCACGTGAAATGCCTCAGGCACCTTTAGCGAGTACTAGGCCTGTGCCACCTGCTTTGCGGCTGGCTGAGGTGGTGAGGGGACCTCCCGGTTTTCTCTTGGGACACAAAAGCTACCCTATGCAAATTTCTTAGTTCATTGCTTAGAGCCAGCCCCACCGCCCTCCCCTCCCATCCTCTCTCCAGATTGAATGTGGCCTGAACACTCTCCTGCCTGCCCCCCAGGCCCCATCCCCTGGAGTTCTGAGATGCTGAGCTGGGATGGGGCGCACGTTACCTTTCAGGCACAGGGAACAGCACTGGCCCAGGTATAGAGGTAGGAATTATCTGGGTCCTAGTCAGAGAACAGGGGCCTTCATCCTGGTGGGCCCCAAGGCTGCACAGAGGACGGAAGCAGGGCCCGTGGTGGTTAAACTGAGATTGAAATGGAACACGAGGGCTAGGAGCACAGAGACTGACATACATGCTCACCTCTGGGCTCTCAATATTTGCTGAGCAAGTCAAGGTTTGCATTGGCCTTGAGCAACCTCGGTCTTTCTCCAGGTCTCAGTTTTCTTGTCTGTAAAATGAGGCTCATGATAGCATGCACCGTCCAGATATGTTTAAACGACCCAGGAGATTGATTGATGCACACAGATAACAGCTTTGTCATTATATTTGATAAGGCAAAACAGGAACAGCTCCAAAATCAGAAAAGTGAACTCCTAGACATCACTCCTATTGGATTCAAAGGGCAATGAGCACTTACTGAGTGCATGCCATGTGCCAGGTCCTGTGGCAGATATTGGAGACACAGCAAGAAACAAAGTGCACAAAGTTCCCTGACCCCAGAGCCCTGCCCCCTCCCACCGGGCTCCTCTTTGGCCCCTTTTTCCGAGCCTACCAGAGCAAGTTGTATGTGAGGGTGATCTACATATTCATGAGGCCATCAGCCAATCCACAGTCTGAAGGCAGGCTAGGCTTCAGAGCCTGGGTGATTGTGAAGTCAAGAGTGATGTACAAGTGATCTTTAAAGGAGAAGTAAATTGTAAGTCGGAGTTTGGAATCAACCTAAAGTGACACATACTTGCCTCTCTTTGAGGAGGTCTGTGCAATGCAAGTTGGGGTGTGCGAGGCATACAAACCAGCGCAAACTAATGGCACTGAATAGCTTTGCCAGCTTGGGTGAAGTCCAGGCATGCCTTTTGAGCGTTTGCTCCCACCAGCTTGGGGCGCCACGTTGCAACAGAGAGCTGGAGTTTCAGCACTGGAGGGTCTCGGACAGCTCCAGGGTCCGGACCAAAGAATGCTGTGTGGGTGGGTGGATGGGTGTGTAGGCGGTCCTGGGAACAGGGTCTAGAAGGAACTCCAGGCTCTCAGCCCGCCCACGGGGACAAGGGCCTAATTTTTCTCTGCCTGTCTGCTCCCACCCCCATCAAAGACTCCAATGAGCCCAGTCTTAAATCCATGGACCCATCTGACATCTCCAAGCAGATGTTACTCAGGTCAAAACTGTTCCTGGTTCCCAATCCTGCTCCTCCATATGGTCTTCATCTCAGCAGATGCCAGTCCCATCCTTCCAGGTGCTGGGGTCAAACAGTGCCTTTCTTCCTTGCTCATTCCATATCAAATCTATTAGCAAGTCCTGTTGCCTCTGCCTTCAAAATTCTGTCCTGGATCAGCTCACTTCTCCCCACTCCTCTGCCGCCACCTGGTCTAGCCCCATCATCTCCCATCTACACCTGTGCAGCTCTCTGTTCTGGTCCCCAGGCTCCCCTCCTTGCACCCACTTTGGTTTGTTCTCCCCGAAGCAACCACCAGAGGGCGCGAGTGGACAACATCTTCTGCCCCTCTTCCTATAGCTCTCCAGGGCTCCCGCCTCCCTAGGGATAAAAACCCAAGGCCTGCGCTCTCTCCACAATGCCCTGCATGACCTCACTGCTATGTCAGCCCTCATCTTCTCCGCACTCTCTCTGCTCCAGCCCTATGGGCCTCCTTGCTGTTCCTCCAACATGCCAGGCATGATACTGCCCAAGGGCCTTTGCGTGGGCCGTGCCCTCTGTCCAGAACCCCCTCCCCCCAGATACCCACATGCTTCTTGTTCTCACCTACTTCTCCCTCACATGGGCATCCTGGATGAGGGGTGGAGGTGGAAGAACTTCGCAGGGGCAAGCTATAGAGGCATCAGAGGCCCCGGAAGATGTTGACCTCTATCCCAAAGGCAACAGAGAGCCAGGGGAGAGTAGAGCTCCAACAGTCACGTCTGCATTTTTAAGTCTCCCCCGGCTGCTGTGTGGAGAACATGTTGCAGGGGAGACTAGGAAAAAGAAGAGGTTTGTGCTGGCTTCTAGGTAAGCAAGGGTGCGGTTTAGATAAGGCCAGGGCCTCTCAGAACCCGCCCCCCCCCCCCCGCCCAGCCTGTCACCTTTGTCACTTAAACATTCAGTATATAGTTACCTACCTGACGTCCATCTCCTCCAGTATACTGTGGACTCCCTGAGGACTGGACTGGGGTCTGCCTTGGTCCTGGTCTGTTCCCCAGAGCTCAGTGCAGAACTGGCATATAGCAGGTGCTCAGTAAAAGTCTAATGAATGAATGAATGAATGAAGAAATGTCTCATGCCCAGAGGTCTGGCTTGGAGACATCTGATATCACGTGAAATCTCACACCAAAGCTGCAAAGAGGGCATAATTGAACCCACTGTACAGATGGGAAATCTGAGCCTCAAAGAAGGGGAGGGATTTGCCTGAGCGAACCCAGGCCACATGACAGAGTCCACTGCTGGCTGTGGAAGGTTTCCAGGGGAAGGTGGCCTCGGGTGGGGGCTGGAAGGGTGAGGATGAAGATCTAGGGTCACAGCAGGTCACTCCTGGATACAGGGAGGGTGTGAGCAAGAGTCAGGTCATGCAACTGCAGGAGGATGAGATCCAGCTGGAAACCTGAGGGGCAGAACGTGGGGTGCTTGGGGGTCAGAGCGACAGTCCTGAGCTGGGGAGGTCTGTGGGGTGCGGAGCAGAGTGCTGTGGGCTGCGACGGCCGTGACACCCGCCTGGCACCGCCCTTGAGGTGGCCCCTCAGCTCAGTGTGGGCAGGGCCGGGACTTGCCCTAACCAACAGAATTCGGTAAAGGTGGTAACGTCACTCTCGTGATCTGTTCACATCCTCTTTCTATTATGTTTCTGTCAATTATGATAAAATACATGAAACATAACACTTACCATTTTAACCATTTTTAGGTGCATGGCTCAATAGCATTGAAGTACATTCACATAATTTATTGTATAAGCATGTGTATTACATTCCATATAAATAATATAAAATTCTATAAACATTTATATGAAATATATAAAACTAAAAGCTGTAATTTTCTCCTAAGCACTGCTTTAGCTGCATCTCCCAAAGTTTAATATGTTGTCGTTTTCATTTTCACTGAAGTAAAAGTATTTTCTCAGGAAAAAAAAGAATTTTCTCAGATCTCTTACAGATTTCTTCTTTGATCTAGGTTATTAAGAAGTTTGTTGTTGCCCTGGCTGGCATAGTTCAGTGGATTGAGTGCAGGCTGTGAACCAAAGTGTCGCAGGTTCGATTCCCAGTCAGGGTACATGCCTGGGTTGCAGGCAATGACCCCCAGCAACCACACATTGATGTTTCTCTCTATCTCCCTCCCTTCCCTCTCTAAAAATAAATAAATAAAATCTTTATGAAAAAGAAGTTTGTTGTTTAATTTCCAAATATTTGGAGCTTTTCTTCATGGATCTTTTTGTAATTGATATCTCATTAGACTTTTTATGCTCAGAGAACATAATTTGGACTTGAATTTTTAAAAATGTAATGAGGTTTATGTTACGGCCTTTCTTGGTGGATGTGACTAAGGAGTGTGGTCTCTCTCGTGGGTGTTCCATGGCCAACTTCAGAACTGCGTACTTTCTAGTGCTGTCGGGTGGAGAACCTACAAATGTCACTGCAAGTCGGTCCCTAGTGTTGCTCAGTCTGCTCTGTCCTTAAAGGTTTTCTGTCCATTTCTCCCATCAGTTTCTGAGAGAATAGTGTTGGAATCACCATGGGAAATCGCAGATTTTCCAGTGTCTCCTTTAAGCTCTATCAGTGTCAGCTTTGTGTATTTCGACTGTATGCTGCTTGCGGGATAGCATGCAGTTAGGTGCGCACGCGCTCACGGCCAGCGAACTGACCCCGCTACCATGGAACACCCCGTGCCGTCATGTCTGTTCGGTCTGATTCTTTTAATCTTTCAGTTACAGTTGACATACAATTGCTTTGTCTGACTTTAATGTATCCACTCCAGCATTTTTTAAATTAGTGTTTTCTTGGTATATTTCCCCCAATTCCTTTCCTGGTGAAAAGGTGTCTTTCCCTGGTTTGATCCCTGGTCAGAGCACCTACAAGAATCAACCAATGAATACATAAATAACTGGAACAAAAATCCCTCTCTCTCTCTTTCTCTCTCTCCCCACCCTGTCCCTCTCCCACTCCCTCTCTCTCCCCCATCCTCTCTCTCCAAATTCAGCTTTAAAAAATATAAATAAGTAAAGTGGATGTCTTGCTAATCATGAAATTTTTCAGCTTTTGTCTGAAAAATTCCCCTTCATTTCCCCTTCATTTTCAAATGACACTTTCACTAGGTATAAAAGTCCGGGTTGAGTGTCTTCCTGCCAGCACTCTGAGTATATCGCTCCATTGTCTCCTTGTCTGCACAGTTTCTGGTGATGAATCTGCTGTAATTCTTGCCTCTGCTCCTCTGTGCAAGGTCTCCCCACTCCCTGCCCTGGCAGCTTTCAATTTTTTTTCTTTTTCTCTTTAATTTTCTGCATTTTGAATATTATGTGTCTGGGAATGTGTTTGGGGCAATATTTTTCTGATAGGCATTTTCTGAAGTTCTTGAATCTGTGACTTGATGTCTTTAATTTTGGAAAATTGTTGGCCATTTTCTCTTAAAATATTCCTCTCTCTTCTCTGTCTTCTCATTCTGGGATTCTCATTACACCTATGTCAGATCTTTTGATCTTGTCCCACAACACTTGGGGTTTCTTAACCTGCCTGGCACCTCTCTAATTCTTGAGTATCTTTTAAACAAAGGGAGAAGCCTTCTAGTTTGACCTCTGGGGAGAATTAAATAAGATTGGGGTTTTTACTGCATCTAACTTCACAGCTGACCTTGACTCATGGCAGCCTGTAGTTGTCCTTTTCTCTTTAAATACATCCAAGTCTCTTTATATTAAGGGTTTGGTCCAAAGAAAAATGTTCAGTAATACCTGGACACAAACAAAATGGGGATGGTGCTCTGTGAGGAACAGATGGCTGAGAGAGGCTTCCGTGTCTAACGTCATCACTTTGAACCTGGGGAAACTGAGGTACAGGGTGGACCTGGGCCCTCTGCCCTTAGTGTTGGGGGATGGGAACTGGGGGAGGAGCTGGGAAGCCCTCACAGAGATCCAGGCCCTGGCCCAGCTCCGCTGCTGCTGAAGGTTCGGGCATCGGGCTGTACCTCAGGGGTCTCAGTTTCCGAGAGTGGAAAATGTCACTGATAAACCAGGCCTCTCAGGGTGGGAGCACAGAGGGTGTGACCCAGCAGCCCCACAACCTGCATGACTGGATGGAGTGCGGCTGGGTCTCTCGGTCTTTCCTGTTCTGTCTCTGTGTGTGTCTGTCTTACCTGTTCCATCCGGCTCTCCTCGCCGCTGCCTCACCTCTGCCTCACTCTGTGTGTGCCTCTCCCTCCTCCGTCGCCCTCGTACCTCCTCTGCACCTCTCTGTCCCGCCGTGCGTGTCTGCCTTTATCTCTGTGTGCATTTCTCCGTCTGTCTCTGTTTCTCTCTTTTAATGTGTGTCTCTTTCCCTCCTTCCCTCTCCCTCCCGTTCTCCTCTTTCTCTCTGTTTCTACTTGTCTTCTTTCATCTGTGCGCAGTTTCTCTAGTTCTCTGTTTCTGTGTGTCTCTGCCTTCTCTCTCTCTCTCTTTCCCCCTTCCTGTTTCTGCCCCCCACCCCCACTGCTCTCTCTCTCTCTGTCTCTCAATATCCTTCCCCCTTGTCTCTACCTCTCTTGGGGTAGTTCTCTCTCCCTCTCTTTCTCCCTCTCTCTGTTTCTCTCCCTCTTCCTCCCTCCTTTCCCGTTTGAAGGCTGCCTCCCACATCTGCCTTCCGCCGAGGCCCAGGCTCTGACCCGCCATCCGAATGCCTCACTCCGACCGCACATCTGTGGGGTAATTGTCTCCTAGACCACAAGGTACTGAGGCAAATTATAGTTACGGGGCGGGGGCCTCCATGTGGGCGAACCGCGTCCGCTGGGCTGGGCTCTGCTGGCCTCAGCTGGGCGAGATGGCCGGGGCGTGGCCCAGCTCTGGCCTTGGGAGCAATGCCTGGCTTCTTGCCCCTCTCCACCCCCCTTACCAGACCTGCATCTTTTATGCCAAGATGTAAATGCCTTTTGTGAAAGTCAGCAGGAAATGCCAATGTTTGCAAAACCCCAGACCCGCTATTCATTCATTCGTTCATTCATTCAGCCGATACATTACTGAGCACCTACTCTGTGCCAGGTGCTGTTCCTGTTCTGGGTTTGGAGGCCAAAGCAGTAAATAAGAGAGACACCAGCCGGCATGCCCTTGGGGGACACAGACGAGAAATGAGCAGTAGTGACAAAGACAACTAAAGGCAGAGGAGGTGAAGGTGCCAGGGGAGGGCGGGCAGCTGAAACAGGGGTCAGAGCAGGCTTCCACAGGAAGGCCACGTCCAAGCGGAGGCCTGGAGGGGGCGAGGCAGGGAGCAGGCAAGCACTCGGCCCCCTGCGTCCCAGGGGTGAATGCTGCTCACTGCGTGTCCCTGGGCTCCTCACTAAACGTCTCCAAGCCTCAGTTTCCCTATCTGTAAAATAGAAACAATTGAAGTATTGACCTCATACAGCTCTTGGGAGGGCTGGGTGTGTGATTGTGCACCTGGCACATAGTAGGTGGTCGACCAATGGTTGCTGTTAACAATAATGATTCAAATGACCCAATCCAATCCACACGCTCGCCCTGTGTCAGTGATCATTGGAGCCTGTGGGGGGCACAGTCCTGTCCTGTGTGGTCCGGAGTCCCACCGAGGGCTCCGACCTGGGGCCTGTCCTCCGGGCGCCTCATGTGCTCAGGGCGGGGCCCGGCGCTGGGAGGGAGGCGTCACGCAGGCATCTTTTCCTCAAGGAGAGTGTGGCTGACAATCCGGGCCTCTGGGCAGGAGTGTGACCCCAGGATGGATGGGCGTGGCTGGGTGTCTCTCTAACTCTCTCTCCGTCTCTCATCTCTGTCTCTTTCTTTGTGTCTGTGCCTGTTTCCCTTTCTCTCTGTCCGACTCCTTCTCACTCTGGGGGTGGGTGGGGACTGTTGGTCTGGGTTCTGAGGGATGCGTAGGTGACAGAAGAGGAAGGGCGTGCCAGGCAGAGGGGATGAAGGGGGTGCCAGCCCCAGTCCCCATGGGGCGGTTAACCTGGAGACACTGGTCACCGAGCAGGGCAGGGTGGACCTGTGTCTTGGAGGACCCCTCCCAGCTGTGGTGGGACAGAGAAGGGGCAGCCTGCGACGGCCGCGCTCCCACACGCCACTCTGTCTTCACTCCGGCTCCGAGGGGGTCAGCCTGGGTCCCCGTGTGTGCCCAGCGCCTGCTGCTCAGCGTCCCCCACTCCCTCCGTCCACTCCTAATCCATAGCCTGCGAGGCCACATGCAAACACAGGGGCCGAATGCTTTCCTGCCATTTCAGAGTTTATGGGCAGCCCCTCGCTGGAAGTCTTTCCTGCTGTCTATATTCAGTCCCACCTGCTGCCAGGTGGGGCCAGGACATGCAACTCACACAGAGCAGCAACCAGCCCCTTCACATCTAGTTGGACACACCCTCAGGGCTCCGTGTATGCGCAGTGATGGTTAGACCACGGAAACAAAAGAATCCCAGCCCTGGTCCAGTAGCTCAGTTGGTTAGAGCATCGTTCAAATACGCCAGCGTTTTGGGTTCGATCTTCAGTCAGGGCAACAAGAAGCAATCAATGAATGTGCCAATAAACGGGACAACAAACTGATATTTCTCTCTCCCCTCCTTTCTTCTCTCTCTCTAAAATCAATCAATAAATTTTAAAAAACTAGAAGAATCCCCCTGGCTTGCCTCTGCTCAGGGGTTAGGAGAAGGAAACAAAGAAATTGAGTCCTGGTCGGTGTGACTCAGTCGGTTGGAGCATCGTCCTGTAGCCGAAAGGTTTCAGGTTTGATTCCCAGTTAGGGTGCATGGCTGGGCTGCGGGCTCGCTCTCTGTCCAAGTGTGTGTGGTCCGGGCGTGCACGGAAGGCAACCTATGGATGCTCCTCTTTCGCATCAATATTTCTCTCTCTGCCTTCCTCTCTCTAAAAGCAATAAAAAATGTCCTTGAGTAAGGAAAAGAAAGAAAGAGAGAAGGAGAGAGAGAGAGAGAGGGGGGGGAGGGAGGGAAAGAGAGAGAGAGAAATCATGACACTTACATCCCCTTCTAGGAGCTTTGTATTTTGTCTCCTCACCCCGCCCCCACCCCTCCACTGTTCTCAGTGATTCTCTTCCATGTTTAAGGTAGGTAAGGCAGAGTGAAGCCCAGAGAGGCACAGAGACTTGTCCAAGACCACACAGCCAGAACACAGCACCCCATCTCTTTCTAAATCCAGGGCCCTTGCCCCTGACTCTCTTCACACACTGAGAGCGCTTTTCCCAACTCTCAAACCCCGTCCGCTGTCCCATGGCTCAGGGCCCCGCCTGGAGCTCACAAGGCCTCGGGGTGCCCTGCCCAGATGGCATCCAGGACAGGGTGGTGGGTGGGTCGAGGCCCCAGGCTTTCTTCCCTGACGGAATTGATGGGGAGGCAGACAGGCGGCGGGGGTGGGGTGGGGGTAGATGGGACAAGCCACACTCCTTCCGGGGCTGGAGTGAGGGGTACTTCCAATCAGAGCCTCATTCACAAATCCACACTCCGGTGTGATCATACTGACTGCCGATGTGTGTGTGCGCGCACACACACACACACGGCCTTTGACAGCCTCCTCGGGCTGTGGGTGGCCACTTGCATGAGACCGGTGGCCTGGTGCTGGTGTGTCTCAGATTAACGTGTCTCCATTCCTCCGCCTCTCCCTCACTCTCTCCCTCTCCTCCCCTCTCCCTCCCTCCCTCTCGTCTATGATTTCTAGCTCTGAGCGTCCCGGGCACCCTCTTCCGACTCCCAGAAGAAAACCCTCATGCCCAGGGCCATGGATGCTGGGCCCCTGCACCCCAGACAGGCGGCGCAGCCCTCACTTTTATCTGAATAAGCCGACGCGGGGCCGCCCTCCCCCTCTGTCCAAGCATGGAGGTGCCCGGGGCCTCGGTGTCCAGCAAACCAGGAGAGACCTCGGTCAAATGGCAGCTCTGCTACGACATGACGGCCAAAATGTGGTGGATGGTGAGTGGGGAGGTGCCCACCGGCACCGAGTGGGGGCTCGGGAGGCCATCCTGGAGGCAGGAGGGGGCGGCGGGCAGCAGGGGCCTCTCAGATGTGTGGACACTTGAGCATTGGTGCTAGGCTGTCAGGCGTGGCTGGCAGGGGCAGCGACCCTGCCCTGGGCATTTGAAAATCAGCAAGGTGGTCCGAAGTGGGGAAACTGAGACCAGACAATGGCGAGAAAGCCATTGCTGAGCCTTGAACTTGAAAGCATGGCTGAGACTCCCCAGATACCATTCAGGGTTGGAACGTGCCAGTTTCCACAGCCAGGGAGGGTGCCAAGGGCGGGGGCTGTCTTGAAAGATTGGCAGTGAGTTGGCTGGACCTGGAGCCCTTATGAGGGCATCACAGGGACTCCTGTGACCCCAGGGCCTGTGATGGGAAGTCGTGAGTGCAGCGAGGTCTAGGGGGCCGAAGGGGTCCCAGAGAGCACCCAGGTTAACCGACCAGGAGGCAGGAGGCTCAGGGTCTGAGCTGCTGTGGGACCTTGGCTGTTGCTGTGCCCCCTGACCCCAGGGAGGAAGGGGACAGACACCTTGCAGCACCCACCCCCAAGACTTAGCGCCCTTCCAGAAGCTCCCAGACCCAGCCACTGAGGGGAGAAGCCAGGAGCAGTGCAAGAAGCCGTGGACTCTGAGGCTGTGAGTCCATGTCTTTCAGGCCAGAGTGAGGCCTCCAGGCCAACGTGCTGCTGTCTGCTCTGCTGTCCATCTATCCGTCTGTCCAGGCCTGTCACCCACAGTGGCACTCTGAAACCTTCTATCAGCACAATTCTACAATAAGGCACACATACCCGGGTTTGAACTTGGGTGTGCTGTGTGACCTTGGGCAAGTGGCTTACCCTCCCTGGCCCTTGGCTTCCCCGTTAGGAAAATGGTCTGAGGCCTAAATGTCTTGGGCTTTGTGGCCAGTGCTCTGTGGCTCTCCAAGGAGAGTTGGGCTTCAGGGTAAGAGACAGCTCCTTACGGCCTTCTGCGCCCCCCAGTAGCTGCCTCAGGCATGCTGGGGACAGTGGGAGTCGTCCCTCCCAGTCTTGGTGTGCTGAGGTCCCAGGGTCCCCGAGGACAGGGGAGCTCCTCACATCCCTGGGGAGTGTCAGGACTTGCTTTCATTTTTCATTCCTCATTCACTCAGCATTCAATGAACACCCATTATGTCCCCTGTTCTCGTGCTGGGGACACAGCAGTGACCCCGACACACAAAGACCCCTTTCCTCTCGGGGCCGTTGTCCCAGTAGGAGAGACAGAAAATTAAAATATCAGTGCACAAAGTAGGAGTTAGTTACGATTGTGTACAGGGTTACAAGGAGCTGGGTGTGCTTTGAGACCAGGTAGTCCAGGAAGGCTTCACTGTGGAGGCAATATCTGTTCTGAGACCTGGCAGATGACAGAATTCACTAGAAGAGAAGTGGGGAGAGTTCTAGTCAGAGGGAAGAGTATGTGCAAAGGTCCTGAGGCAGGACCATGCTAGGCAGAAGCGGGAAGAGGGGACAGGTCGCACAGGGCCTTGAGGGCTGTGGGGCCTTAGGCTTTCACGCCAGTGTTTTGGGACCCTGGAGAGCTGTGGGCAGAGGAGGGACAGGACCTGTTTAACATTTTCTGAAGCTCCCTCGGGCTTCTGTGAGGAGAAGGGACATCTGGGGCTGCATGGCAGCCAGACCAGGGGAAGGCGAGACAGTGTCCGGGTCAGCGACGGTGGAGCCTGGGGGTGGAAGAGAGTGGGTGGGTTTTGGCTGAAGAATGGGGGGGACTTTGTGACTTAACTGGAAGCTCAGCGAACAGAGAGACTTGTTCAGAGTTGCACAGCGAGCGCCGGGCAGAGCTGGAATGGGAGGAGAGGCCTGGGGTTGGAGGTGAGGGTAGCAACTCCCCATCCCCCTCCTCCAGGGTCCCTGGAGAGTCCAGCAGAACTGGCAGTCTGAGGAAGGAGAACGTTTCCGTGCACACGTGAGGTCTTATCATCAGAGGAAAAGGCCAGTATGGAGGAGGTTATGGGTCCACTCATCAGCCAAGGGCAGGCGTCAGACTGAGGTTTATCCAGAAGAGGAAAGAGGATGGAGTCCAGCAGTTTGCAGAGAAGGAAGGAGAGACTCAGGCCTTCGGCCCACAGAGGAAGACGCTTGGGAGAGTTTGGGTCAATTCACCCCGCTCCTCCTGACCTTTCTCTGGGCTCAGCTCTGAGTTGTGTCATCCGGGTTCCCCAGAGAGGACTGGTTCCAGCCCCACCCACAAGGAGCCCCCAGTCACTAGAGCTGAAACCGCCAGACACAAGACAGGGCTTGAATCTTCCCAGCAGGGCTGCCCTTGGGCATAGGAAGCTGATGAGGGCGTGGTGGGGGAGGGGTGTGTTCAACCTGAGAGGTCAGAGCTCCGCCTCTGCAGGGTCAGTTCAGCCTCAGAACAGGACTTCCTCCTTACTGGCTGAAAGGTAATGAGTTTTTCATCACAAGAGGCATTCAAGCCCCAACTGGCTTGAATTTCAGTCTCTTAAGTAGTGTGAACCAGATGATTCTGAAAAGGTCCCTTTACACTCAGAGCACCAAGGATCCCCAGGGTGCCGAGGGGGCCGTGCAGCATTTCGAATGTGGGGTTGAGTTGGGGAGAGAGGGCAGAGGGCAGAGACTGCAGCCTCAGCCCCCAAATCCCAGACACACTCGACGCCTCCCAGAGCCAGAGGAGGCACGGGGCCGGGTCTGTGGGATGTTCAGCATCCTCGTAAATATCTTAACTTTTACTTCTTTTACAATCAGAAGAAAGCAGTGAATACGATATAGTGAATACACAGGAATGAATCCAGCCTGGATTGTGTTCATCTGTATACTAATGCAGCCCTAAAAGATCATGTTTAATAACGTTCTTTTCGTGGAGGAAGGCAAAAACGCATCAGGCCCTCAAAGTCTTAATGCAGCTAATTCATCCGATCTCCGTTCATTTGTTCAGAGAGAAGTTATCTCGCCACTTCTCTGTGCCTCTGTCTCCTGATCTGTAAAGTGAGGGGACGTGAGTAATAGACACTCCCCCGAGCAGGGTCTTGGCGGGACACCCAGTGAGCTGATGCGTGTGGAGGTGTCTTACTAACTGTTGAGGACTGTGTCCAGGTTAGACACTGTGTGATGTTCATGCAGCTAAAGCAGAAGAGATTGTGGTCAGATTCCAGGAGGACTTTCGTGGCTGCTCCATCTATTCCGTGAGTGCCTGTTACTCGTCTGCGGTGAACAAGGCCTACCCAGCCCTGCCCTTCCTGGGCTCACGGCCCAGCTTTGGGAACAGTAAGAGAGAAAGTGAATAAACGCACGAGATAATTTCCAATTGGGAGAAAGGTTGCACAGACATTAGAAGGGGTGATGGGAGCTGGCTGGGCAGGGAAGGCCTCTCTGAGGAGGTGACACTGTAGCCTGTGTGATTTCAGTGGACCAAAAGGTCTGGGGGCAGCGGGAATAGCACGTGCAAAGGCCCTGGGGTAGGACGTGCCTGGCACATTGGAGGAACTGCGAGGAGGCCCATGTGGCTGGAGCAGAGTGAGCGAGGGGGAGAGGGAGGAGGGGAGGGCAGGTCAGGCAGAGCTTTGTGGGCCACGAGGAGGACTCGGGTTTTGTTCAAGGGGCCCTAGGGAGCCCTGGGCGGGCTATAAGCAGGGGAGGCCTCCCCATCTGCCCAGACAGGACCCTCTGCCCATCCGTGAGTGCCACCCACCGCCTCCCCCATCGGGTGCCCGGTGCTGGAGTGGGGGGTCGGGGGTGTGCAGTCTCCCCAGCCCCCGGCCTGCGCCCGCCCAGCCGCCGCCCACTCTGCCCACATCTGAGGCGCCGAGGAGCCGGACAGTCTGCTGCAAACCACGGAATGTTTCCCGGAGCGCCCGGCCGGGAATGTCGGCGGTGAGGAGGGGAAGGGTGGGGAGCCCCGAGAAGAGAGTTGGGGAGACACAGAAAGCGGGCACGGGCAGCACCACAGGTCAACATGAAGTTATCGTCACTGTGATGGCCCCCCTGTTTACAGATGGGGAGACTGAGGCACAGGGTGGCCAATGGACTTGTCCACAGGGCTGGGAGAGGCAGCGGTGGGATTCAAATCCAGACCTCCTGGCTGCAGAGCTCAGGGGGCTTAACCGCTAACCCAGGAGCCAGTGCAGTTCCTTCAGTGAATGGATGAATGGAGGGACGGGTGGTGGCAGTGAGCAGATGATGGCAGAAAACGCCAGCTAGCTCAGCCTCCCCCTTCAGCCTGACACAAACCACAACCCTGATGGCACCCGTCACACCCCCATTCTCCAGTTCCTGGCACGTCTCCTACCTTCTGGAAGTCCCTCCTTGTATCTGACCTCAGTCCCTCCCTGATACTTTTCTCTCCAGGGCAGACAAGCACGGGGGATTCAGACCCTGCCCTGGGGGCTCCAGTGGCTTTCCCTCCAGGAGAAGGGCAGAACCGGGCTGCTCTTCACTCTAGAAGTCTTCAGAGAAAGGGAAAGCCAAGGCTTAGCGAGCGACGGCATGTTTTCTGAGATCACACAGCAAATGGCCGTAAACTCACAGTCCTGGGCTGAGACCTCAAATAATAACCGATTGGAGTCACAGCCCGCTGAGCCTCCCACGTTATATTTTGCTCCATCCTCCTAGCAAGTTTCCAAAAAAGGAACTGCTATTACCACCATCCTATGGGTGGGGAAACTGAGGCCCACGGAGGGGCGGTCGCTGCACGAGGTTGCAGGGGGACCTGACGGTTCAGGGCTTACCTGCTGGGTCCGAGCGAGCAGGGGTGTCAGTGTCTGGCTCTGCCATCTGCAAATGGATGATGTTCTGGGAGGCCGTATCACCCAGGAAGTGTGTGTGTCACACGCTAGTTTCACACTAGGCACTCATGGTTTTCATGACATGGTGCTTTTGTCTGGATTTGCACCTGGCGGCCTTGCGAGCCTCCAAGAGCCTGAAGAGCAGAGCCACTGGCAGTGGGGAGGCGCCCGGTCCTTTGACGGAAAGTCAGGAGCAGGGAGCTGCCGGCTTCCTGGAGAAGGAGCTACTCAAACGCGTGGGGGTGGGAATGTGCTGGGTGTGACGGCCACAGTAGGGAGGAGGTCAGAGGGACGCGCCAAACCAGACCGTGAGGGTCCTTAGACACCGAGCTGTGGAGCGGGGCTTCTCCCCAGGGCAGTGGGGAGCTGCGGGAGGTGTTTGAGCAGGGCACAGCGTGGGCGGGTCTGAGGCAAGTGTGGGAACTTGAATGGGGACCAGAAGGAGACAGAAGAGCCCTGATCCAGAGAGAAAGCAAGGAGACAGGAGCAGAGGCCCAGCTGGTCAGGGAGAGAGTGGGCAGAACGTGGACACTGGCAGGCCGTGGGAAGTGAGAGGGAGGGAGGAAATGAGGCCAATGCTTAGGTCCCTGCCTCGGGGGTGGGGAGCAGTGGTAAAACTGTCTGAGATGGGGACACAGGGAGGAGGGTTTGAGGAGGAAGATTCTGAATTCAGGGCTCCTGGGGCATGTTTTGGGGGGCTGCTGAGTAAGTGTGGAGAAGGCCCTGTCCATGGAATGGGGGAGGAATAGCTGGATAGTAGAGGGATAGAGGGCTGGCTGGATGGATGGATGGATGGTAGATAGACAGATGGACAGATGGATGGATGGATGGCTACATGAATGGATGGACCAATGGATGGGTGGATGGATGGATGGATGGTGAAGGCTGAAGACAAGAGTGCTTGCTCTCAGTATGAAAGGCAAAGGGCCCAGCAAAGCCCCAGGAATCTCCCACTTCAGAGCTAGGCAGGGGAGATTTGGTGCCCCCAGACACCAGGCCAGCTAACCCCATAACTGTCTCTCAGTGAGGTCTCCCCACCAGGTCCTTTCCTCTGCCCTCACTACCCATACACAGCACTGGAGCTTGGTGTTCCTCTGCACGCACACATGGCTCAGCTCTGGGGGGCCCACCGCAGACAAATCAGTGGAAAATTAAAATAGTCCCTGTGTGCTGGTGATCGGCGGCTTCAGCTGGGCCACTTAATGACCCCTTTCTGGGGATTGTTACCAGCTGGAGGTGGCTAGGGGAGGGGGTCAGGGCCAAGCCACCCAATCTGCAAGGGAGAGGGAGGGGAGCTGGAAAGAGTGCTGCCTTGCTGCTGGGGAGAGCCATATGGTGGTTGTGATTGGTGGGGAGGGGAAGGGAAAAAGGTGACTCTGGGCTCTGGGAGATGGACCCACCTGTGCCCATGCATTCCTGTGGGTCCACTCTCAGGTCCTTTGACCATGCATTTTCTTCTTTCAGAGGTGCTCCTTCTACCCTAATTTACCTGGATAGGTCATCTTTTAAGTCTCAGCCCCAATGTCACCACTTCCAGGGAGCCCTCCCAGACTAGGTCAATCCAATTATTCACTCTCAGCGGAATCTGCCCTGATCACCTACAATCTTAACTTCCTAGACACACGGGAATTAAGAGCAAGAACCCCACTTTGCCACTCACCAGCTGTGTGTCTTCGGGCAAGTCACTTTTTCTCTCTGTGCCTTGTTTTGTCTCCTCTGTAAAAAAAGGGGATGATAATATAAATCCCTCCCTCATAGGGCTGTTGGTGGGGAGTTGGGATTCAGTGAGCTCTTCAGGGCAAACTGCTATTTACTGAGCATTTACTATACTATATGCCAGGCATAGTCCTGTCTGGTCACCAAACCCTTGCAGTCCCATTTTAGGGATGGGCTCACTGAGACCCTCAGGAGTTAGAAAAATTGACCTCATAGCATCATTGTATGTCTGGACTGATACAAATTCCTTCTGTCCTGATCCCCCAATCCTACCCTGGTCCTCACAGTCTGTCCGCCCTGAAGGTGCCTATGAGCACTGAGTGGGGCCCTGCCCCTCCTCTGCCCACAGCCCTGTGGGGCTCCTATCTTCCTGGTGTCACATCTCAAGTCCTCCCCCTGCCCCTGAGGCCCTGCATGGTCGGCCCCACTCCTAGGAGGTCCCTAGAGAGTCAGGTCAGATTGAGAGACAGAAAGAAGAATGGCGGGTGCCAGAGGCAGGAGGAGGGGGAGGAGGAGTTAGTATTCAGTGGGGCAGAGTTTCAGTTTGGGAAGACAAAAAGCTCTGCCGATGGATGTGGTGATGCCTGTACAACAATGTGACAGAACTGTGCACTTAAAAAGTGTCAATATGGCAAATTTTAGGTCACATATATTTAATCACAATTTTTAAAAAACAACCCGTAGTGCGTCCATGCAGTAGGTCACTACAGCCATTAACAGGCTTGAGTTTTAGCTTCTGTGACGGGCAAACCACCTGTAAAACAGAGATAAGGACTACGATGCTCATGACCGCCACTAGAGGGCAGCACACGCGCGGGAGACCCGCCTTGGATGCTTTGATCTCCCTTTCTCCCGTTATTGGAGGTTTTCTTTTTCCTGTTCCTCCCTTTAAAAAAATATTACCTAAGTATTTCTATCCTTTTTTCCCTCCACAGACGAACGTTTCAGTGTTCAATATGTGTCTTTTTTATTTCCATGCGTCCTTGAAAAATGTATTTTGTTATAGGTCGCTCCTGTTCCTAATACGCCTGCAAAGGTGACACACAGGCCAACGCGTGTGGCTGTGTGCCAAGCAAATTTTATTTATAAAAGCAGGTGATGCGCTGATTATCAGTCAAGGTTCTCCAGAGAAACAGAACCAATAGGGATGTGTTTCTCTTGTGTATGTAGGACGTATGTGTGGATGAATAAGCAAATGTAGAGACATAGGCAGAAACAGACTAAGATGAGGCTGGCAGGCCCAGCATTTGAAAGGCGGCCAGCATGTCGAAAATTCGAGTCAGAGTCGACGCTGTGGTTTTAAGGCTGACGTCGGTAGGTCGGGCAGGCTGGAAACTCAGGCAGCATTTTTGCGTTGCAGTCTTGAGACACAATTCCTTCTTCACCAGGACATTTTGGTTTCTGCTCTTAAGCCCTTCGACTGATTGGATGAGGCCCGCCCACACGCCCGAAGGCCCTCTCCTTCACTTAAAGGAAACCCAGCGCACATGTGAATCGCACCTGTAAAAAACCCGCACGGCAACATCTACATGAGTGGTAGACCAAATAGCCGGACACCGCGGCCTGGCTGAGTGGATGCTTGCAGTGTGACCCTCCCAGGCTGGGTTTCACCCACGGGCCGTGACTTGCCTCACCTGGCTCATCCGTTTCCTGGAGCTACTGTGACACAGGCCACACGCTGGGTGGCTTCCACAACAGAAACCGACTGCCACGCAGCTCTGGAGGCTGGCAGTCTGAAAGCAAGGTGTCGGCGCGGCTGCTTCCGAGTCCAAGGGAGAAGCCGGCGCCGGCCTCACTCCTTGGCTTGTAGACCGCCGTCTCCATGCTCACACGGCATTCCCGCCGGGCGCGCGCCTCTGTCCAAATGTTCCCTTTCCACACGGACACCAGCCATATTGGATTGGGGCCACTCTCATGACCCCATTTTTAGCTCACTCGCCACCTCTGTAAAGACCCCGTCTCCAAATACAGTCATACCCTGAGGACCTGGGGGTGAGGGCTGCAGTATACGAATTTGGTGGGGGCACAATTTGACGACCTCCTGTTATAAATGTGGATGGCCCTTCCTCGTTGCTGTATAATACCCCGTCACATGAGTATACCTTATCTTTTCATCCGCTCTAGTATGGATGGGCATTGATGTTGTTTCTAGTTCGAGGTTTTCATGAATGAAGCTTCTGTGAACATTCCTGGGCCTGCCTTCTGGTGGACAGATGCGGCCTTTCTGTCGGGTGTGCACCTATCTGTGTCAACTAGTAATACAGACTGCCCCAGAGGAAGCCAGAGGGACTGCCGCAGTCCAGATGCGCATGCGCACGCGCACACACGGATCGCGTTCCTGCCACCCTTGGCATCACCGACTTTTCTCACTTTTGCCTCTCTGACGGGTGTGAAGCGACACCTGACTGCTGTGCTGACTGGCATCACTCAACGGTCCCCACATTTCTTCTTGAGCCTGGTGGTCTTTAGGCTTCTGTCGTCTGAAAGTTGCCTGTTCATACGTGGTGTCCACTTCATTCTAGCGGTGCCATCTTTTTGCAGTAGTTTTGAGGAGCAGGGTCATCATACAGCATACCTCCAGGACAGACATTCCCACTGGGACTTCTTTAAACTCAATCACACCAGAGTGAGAATGACTTCCCATGTAATATGCAATGCAGTGCCCCGGGTGGGAGTTTCTAGTATACTCCAGCTATCATCTCTGCTACTTCTTTTATCCTGTCGTCTCTCTAGTCACTCTGTTCACAGTGTCTTTCAATAGACAGAAATCTTTTTTATTGTTGAAAATCAGTAAGAATAAACTTTAATTGTACAACTTACAAGAAAAGAGAAACACTTTAATTTACTGGCTTGACCTAAAACTTGAAATAACTAAATAGGAAAAGAAAAACAACATAAATAAATACATTAAAAAAAAACAGGAAAAAACACATAATAAATTTGGGCATGTCAATTAAATGGTTTGTAAAGAGAAATAGAGCCCCCAGTTTAAACATAATTAAAATACATATTTCAAACATCTTCAGAATAACTCTGTTTGGCCACTACTAGATTTGGCTATGTGAATAAATAAATAATGGAAATAGTTACAGGGGCACAATTACCAAGGTATTAGTCTTGCAAAGATAAGTACAAAAGCCTCATTATGTATTAGGGTCTCATATACATTCTTTTTCTATTTCAATTTTATTTTTCAATTACAGATTTCTAAAAATTTTTATTTATCAATTTTAGAGAGAGAGACATTGATTTGCTCTTCCACTTACTGATGCACTCATTGGTTGCTTCTTGTCTGTGCCCTGACTGGGGACCAAACCCACAACCTCAGTCTAAGCTACTGAGCTGCCCAGCCAGGATTTCAATTACAGCTTACATTCGATATTATTTTGTATTAGCTTCAGGTGCAGGGCATAGGGGTTAGGCAATCATATACTTTACAAAGTGCTTCCCCTGATATTTCCAGTGCCCCCTTGGCGCCGTGCACGGTTATTGCACGATGTTACTGACTGTATTCCCTGTGCTGTGCTGTACATCCCTGGGAGTGCTTTGGAGTTTTTTTAACAATTTTTTAAAAGATTTTATTTATTTATTTTTAGAAAGGGAAGGGAGGGAGAAAGAAAGAGAGAAAGAAACATCAATGTGCAGTTGCTGGGGGCCATGGCCTGCAACCCAGGCATGTGCCCTGACTGGGAATCGAACCTGCGATGCTTTGGTTCACAGCCCTCGCTCAATCCACTAAGCTACACCAGCCAGGGCCCTAGGACTGCTTTGTGACTGCCCATCGGTAGTTCCCAATCCCTTCATGTTCTTCACCCCGTCCCCCAGCCCCTCCTCTCTGGCCATCCCCAGTCTGTTTTTTCACTGAACAGAAATCTTTAATGTTAATGTCACTAGTTTCACACGTATTTGCCTGCTGGCTTGTGCTTCAGAAGTTCTGTGTAAGAAGTTCTCCCTCACCTGCTGGTCCTAAAGCTTTTCTACACTCTCCCGTACCGTGCCGTTTGATCTTTCTCGTCTAGGCCTTTAATGCGGGTGGTGTCCACCTCTACAGGCGGTTCGATCAGGGAGCCAGTCTGAGTTTTCCCACGAAGCGAGCCAGTTTGCCCCGACACCGCTGACCAAACCACCACCTCCCCTCCCTCAGCCTATGGTGTCACCTCTGCAAATTTGCACGATGCATCTCTGAGCTCTTGAGGCTCTCGTGAGCCCCTCTGATCATTGTGAGCATGTTGCCCCACTGGATGCTGTTTGTGAGGTTGAGATTCTTACAAGCTCCATGGACAGGTGGGAAACTGAGGCTTGGGGAAGGAAAGAGTGCTCCCAAGTCATGGGAGGGGGTTGACATGTGTCAGGTGCCTGGTCGGAGGCCGTCAGAGGAGACGGGGGAGTAGAATGAAGGGAGAGCAGAAGATCGAAGGTCGAAAGGGCTGGAAGAGCCGTGTGGGGATGCTCCTGCCCACTGTCCCTGGGCCCGGGCCCGTCCTGGGTGGGGGGTGGGCCAGGAGACGCTGCCAGTCGGATTCAGTCACTATCGGAAGGTGTGAGTTCTGAAGGCTGGGGACAGGTGGCTAAGACGGGACCGAGTGGATTGTGGAGTGGATCACACAGGGGCCGCCCGGTGGGACAGTCTGGGGCACATCAGGAGTCAGGAAGCGGAAGCCCATACTGCCTCTTTCCTGCCCCTGGGAGCACCAGACACCTGAAGGGAGCAGGGTGTAGCTAGGCGAGGGCTGGAGGGAGTGGCCATTCCAGCCACTCCCTTGTCTAGCCCAGCTGCTGCTGTTGGTCGAGGCCGTGACCTTTCTCCTAGATCCCAGAGCTGAGTAATCCTTACTGGAAGCATAACTCAGCCTGCTGAGCGGCCACGGTGCATCCCGCTGTGTGTGAGGAGAGGAGTCAGCCTGGTCCCCAGCCTGGTCGCTGGAGACAAGAGTGCCACGGCCACCACCCTGTGACAGGGCAGAGGTTCCTCCTTGGCTGTCTCGAGTGTTTCCTTGCACGTTGGTTCCAGAGGGCCAAGTGCATCCAGAAGAAACAAGCTGGCAACTTGGTTGGGAGCCTGGACATCAAAAAGGGCTGGGTTCAACTCTCAGCTATTGCTTTTTTCAGGGTTACCTTAAGAAGGTGACCCCTCTTTCTGAGCTTCAGTTTTCTCCTCTGGAAAGTGAGAGTGATGGACCCCCCTCTCTGGGCGTTGTGAGACTCACAGGTGACACGGACCCTCTGAGCACAGAGCCCGGTCCTGAGTGGCTGTGCAGTACACGCCACGGCTCTGCCACCCGTGGTCGTAACACAGACAGAGCGCCTCCTGGTGCCAGGCCCTGGCCTAGATGCTAGCAACACAGCGGGGAACCAAACAAAGGTGCCTGTCCTGTAGAGCTGGCCTTGCAGGGAGATACGCAGACAGCAAATGAGAAAACAGCAGGCCGTGTTGCAGAGTGATGAGCACCATAAAGAAAACCGAAATGATCATGAGATTTTATTATCGCTATGATTGCTGTTGTTGACACCCCATCAATAATGTGCATAGCCCACTTTCCAGCTTCTGACGCCTTCCAAGGTGTGCAGATATTTAGTGCCAATTGTGTACCATGCCCCACATGCATAACCCCGCTAGCCCATTTCCCATGGAGAAAGCAAGGTCTCTGGTTTGTCAAAGGTCACCAGCTGGTTGTGCAGGCAGAGTTTAGGAGTGGGTCTGCCAGGTGTCATGGTTCCTGGATTCCACCCTCCTCCCCAGGCAGCCCTGGCACCCTCCCAGCTGCCCCCGCCCCCTCACGTCAATCTTCCCCAAACCAGGGTCCACCAAGGCTGGGCCTCCGGAGGGAAGTGACTAAGGCAGGCATGGGGGCAGGGCAGGGCACGCCAGAGCTGGAGCAGGGTGTCTGCCACCCGCCCCCAGGGCTGCCTGGGAAACGCTGGTGCCTAATCCAGGCTCAGGAGGACACGTTGTCCTAGAGATTATATAAACCGACCTCTCCCTGTGTTTGTTTAATTCTTGCAGGCTTCCCCTCATCTGTCACTCCTTAATCGCCCTGTTAACAGGGCTGGGGGTAGGGCTCTTGGGCCCAGGTATCTTCAAGCAACGGGGTCTGCAACCCAACCTTCCCTACCCTCTGCGCCCAGCCACCCCCTTTTCCTCTTTGAGAAGGTCCAGCGTGTCCAGGGGGAGAGGGGTGTGAGGCTGGGCATGGCCAACAGAGCGTGTCTTCGACACTGGAGCTCAGGCCCAGACCAGTGACACCGAAGTCAGGTTCTGACCCCGCTCTGATCCTGGGTGTGCCATCCCTCTATTCGGCACCTCAGTGTCCTCCTCCACAAAGTGGGGGCCCTGCCCTGGAGGTCCCAGCTTCCAGGCTGTTGACAAGGCCATGCAAGGAATGAGCATGGCATATAGTGAGTGCTCGGTTGCTGTGGGTTGTTTGCTGTTAAGATGAGCCCTGAGAGGCATCAGTGCCCACTCCATACAAGCAGGGCACCTGGGCACAGGCTAGCCCCAGGACTGGCCCTGGAACACTAGGGGTGGCCCTCATCAAGATTAGGTATGCACCTTCCCCTTCATCTAAGCCTCAGGGATGCCCCCCCACCCCCCCGCCGGCAGAGAGGCCTGGTTCAAATCCCAGCTCCTCCTCTACCCCCTGTGCTGTCCCAGTCACTTTGCTGCTCTCTGCCCCGGTTTCCCTGTCTGTAAAGTGGGGGTCAGACTAGTGTCCCCCCTTCCTCCAGGGTCTCTGAGAAGGTTAAGTTCATTCATCTGTACAAAGTGTTTAGAATGGGCACTGGCACAGGTGAATATATGTGTCTGCTAAATAAGAGAAAATTAGAACTAAAAACGAAGTAAGCAGCCAAAGCAGGCCCATTGCACAAACGAACAGAGCAGGGCTGGGAGTTGAGAAACTGAGCTGACTGCCTCCCGCCTCTCCATCCTCATGCTGCCCGGTGGGCAGGCGTCTGGGTCCGATGGCGAGGTAGAGTGAGAGCGCCCAGGCCTAGCAGGCCCGGATTCAAGTCCCCACCTGCGGGTCTGAAACTAGTGGCCTCCCTGCCCTGACCCTCCATCTCCCCACTCAGTCCGGCGGACCAGGGTGGGCAGCGCGGCATTGCTGCCCACCCTTCCCACCCTGCCACTCTGCTCCTTTGCATAACCCGGCAGCACAGCCGGAAATCACAGTGCCAACGACTCCCTCCCTCTGTAACCGACTTCCTGCCGTTACCCACCCACCTTGGGTACCAGCCACCCGCTCCCCACACCCCACCCTGGGCCCACAGGGGCAGAAGGTTGCAATCTCTCACCTCGGGGCTTCTACTCCAGGGATGAGCTCTGGCCCCTCCCCCAGGCCCCCACAGTGGCACATCTTCCTGGGTGGGGCCGTGGGCTGCTGGTGGTCACCGCCAAGCTCCCTTCTGCCACTTGGCTGGCAGATTGCTTGCTGTCTGCCCTCTGCTTGAAGGTTAGAGGGCAAAGGCCAAAGGTCAAGAAGCCTCTTTTTCAGATGGAGAGAAGTTGCCCCCCAAACCTTGCAAAAAGGAAACAAACCTCCAGTTCAGCAGGACTTCAGAGTAACTAGCAGGGACAAGGGCTGCCCTCGTGGTGTGCAGGGGCATGAGCCCGGCCCTGGCCTGTATGGAGGACCTGTGAGGCCATCTCTGGGACACTCCTGCAGCCAGCAGCGCAGTTGACAAATAATTACAGTCACCATCATCATAGCACTGTGCTCATTTTATAAATGGGGAAACTGAGGCATGGAGGAGGGACGCTACCTGCCAAGACCACGTGGCCTGTAAAAGACAGAGCTGGGGTTTGAACCTCTGAAGGCCTGGCTAATAGGGAAGGAACTTGGGGGATTGGGGAAGGAGATCTGGGTGGGCTTTGTGAGTAGAAATCAAATGTCCCCCATTTCTGCACAGAATTAGATATTGTTTCCTCCCTGTGGCAGCCAGGGGGTCCTGCCAGGGGGTCCACGTGAGAAGGTGGGGAGATCAGGTCCAGACAACAGTGGGAGACGCCCAGCCTGGGAAGTGCCTGAGCTGGGCAGTAGCGGGGACATGTAGGCAGTGTCCCCACACCCCATATCGTTCAGCAGCTCCTGCCCTGTGAGATCCGGGTACCTTTGGGCCTCAGTTTCTCAATCTGAAAGGAGAGGCTCTGCAGAGATGGGAGCGGGACTTGGGAGGCCGGCCTTGGGGGCAGGCATGTGTGGGCAGGCTCCTGAGTTCCGGGTGGGGCCGAGCCCACACCCAGGTTCTCGAGCCAGGCCCTTGGGCAAGGGGCTGGGCAGAGGCCTCCCCATTACCCCGGTGGAGTCTGGATTTGGCTCTGGCCACCTCACTGCCATGGCCTCGAACACGTCAAGCTCAGTCCCTCCTCCAGACCTCTGCCCAAAGTCACACAGCAAGTGTTCCATAACCAGAATTCCATCCCAGCTTAGCCCAGCTCCTGAGCCACGACATCTGGAGAATTGCAAAGGATTCAAGGGCACCAGCTTCCCCGCAAGCTGGGCATCCTGCTGCCCGCAGGCAAGTGGCTGCAGCTTCCCCAGCCGCAAGCGCCCTGTCCCCTCCAGAAGAGCCTTCTCTTGCCTGCTTTTGGCTCAGGTCCACTTTCAAGGACTTGCAATGTATCGCAGGGCGGAGAAAGACTGGGTAACTCTCCTGCTCCCCACATCTGCACACCTGGGGAGTGCTACCAGGTCTCTTGCTGCTTTGCTTCTTCTCCTGACTGTTTAGAGGGTGCAGGGAGTACACCCCTCTTTCCAGGAGTGTGAGGTGAGAGGCTGCGGGACCCAACTTGGCAGAAACGTCGGCAGCAGCCTCTAAGCGTGGGCCTGGGTCCCACCAAGATGCCCAGGTGCAAGTCTGAGATGACCTGGGAATCTGTCATTGCATGAAGCCACAGAGCCCTGGAAGAGACCTGTACCTCTCTGGGCCTCAGTTTCCCTATCTGTAAAGTGGGGACTATAGTGCTACCCTTACAGTCAGCTTTGAGGATCCATGCATGGAGTGTATAAAGGATTTAGCACAGGGTCTGGCACCCAGTAGGCTCTCCTCGATGTTGGCTGATATTTCTATTACGATACAAGTGGGTCTGTCTATGCCATATGCAGGTGCCACCAGAGCACCTATGACAGTAAATGAAGTGACTGTGACAACAGATGCTGGTTGTGGACACTGGAAGCAGCCTTGACTCTTCAACTCTTTGTCCTGGGCAAGTGTTAGGGGGCTGGACCACAGGAGACCACCTAGGGTGTGCTCTTGTCAAACCAGGGCAGGCTGCAGAGGTGGGTACAGTGGTCACTGGGCAAAAGACAGCCAGGCATTGGGGTGGAGGGAGCCTGAGTGGGCCCTGGGCTCAGTGTGTGACTACGGTACACACCTCAGTTTGCACATCTGTGAAATGGAGCAAAGAGAGAGGGCTGTGTCTGGGTTGCGATGTAGACTCACATGTAGAAGAGGGGCAAGCAGTGCCTGGCACACAGTAGACGCACAATAAACCTGTCATGCTTTCATTGTCCCTTCCTCCCAAAGCTGTCATGATGATAAATGAAGCTTGCCTGAGAAGGGCCTGGCCCATGACAGCAGCCTGCTAACTGCTTGCTGAGTAAATAATAATAACCGGGCAGCCCCTTCCTTGTAGACAGTGTTCTCCAGTCTCCAAAACGGCTAGGCCTCTGTGCAGAGCTTCTCCCACTCCTCACTGCTAAGTGGGCCCTTCTGGACCCTGTGGTGTGTGGAACAGCATCCCTGGCCCCACCCACTCGAGGCCAGGAGCACCCTCAGTGTGAAAACCACAGATGCCCCCAGATGTTGTCCAGTGTCCCCTAGGTGGCAGAAATGCCCCCCTGAGAAGCCCTGCTTTATGACCTCGTTAACATCCCTGCCACAGGTCAAAGTTCTTTAGCAGAGGAGACAGTTAAGGCTCAGAGAGGAGCAAGGACTTGCAGGAGCACACAGCACGTGGGGTGGAGCCAGCCGCCCCCCCCTCCCCCAGGCTCCCTCACTGCATATGACTCTGGACCCACGTGGGACAGGGTGGGTAGTCCATATCCTCAGCCACGCCAGAGTTCCAGGAACTGGCAGAAGGAACCCAGGGCATGCCACAGTTGCAACATCCAAGGGCGGCATGCCTGAGCAGTGCCATCACCTCGGCCCTGTGTGCACCCCCAGGGAAAGAGAAAGCAACTCAGAACTGGGCACCAGGACAAGTGGTGGGACTCCAGGCCTGGGGGTGGCCGCTGGACAAGGGCTGAGTTAGAGACTGGGCTTTGGGGCCTGAGCCTTGGGGCCTGGGCTCTTAGGGCACACCCAGGCATGCCCTGGCCAATGAGAAGGCCCCAGCCAGTCAGGCCACACCTCCAGGTGAAACCCATTGGCCCAGTGAAAGGGTTGAGGGTGAGTCCCTCAGGTCCCCCAAATCCAGTGCTCTTGGTCCCTCACAGAGAATCCTCTGCTAGTGTTTCCCAATATAGGGATGCTAAGGGTTGATTTGGCAGAGCTCCCTGCTCAGATATGTGCCCTTGAGCTTTTATTACCTTATCAAAGCAGTGTTATACTTAAAAGTTGACTAAATCATGCACTGAACGTTCATTGAGAATGTGAAGCTGGTTTGAGGAAAAGCCACATTGAAGGGAAAGCTTTCCAGGCAGAGGGCACAGACTATGCAAAGGCCCTGGGGCAGAACCAGGCCCTGGTGCATTGAAGGACTGGCAAGGAGGCTCGTGAGGCTGGGGCAGAGTGAGCAAGCGGGAGAAGGCAAGAAGTGAGGGCAGGGTGAGGATGGGGCAGTTTGGGCTGGACCCTGTGGGCCACATGGAGGAAAATGGGTTTCATTAAGGGCGATGGGGAGCCCTGGAGAGCTTTAGACAGTGGGGGGATGTGCAGTGCCACCTAAAGACCAGGATTTGGGGCAAGTTCCTTTCTCTCTCCGAGCTGTAATCTCCTCATCCATCAGACGGGGAAGTGACAATACCTACTTGGGGAGCTGATGTGAAAGTCAAGAAAAGGTCCGGCAAGGTGGTTGGCACAAAGTAGGTGCACCACCTTCACCTGATCCAGCCCTGTCATTGCCCTCCTGGACCTGCATAGTCCCCCAGTCCTGGTCCCCTGGCTCAGACCCTCACCCCGCACAGTCTGTCCCCTCCACAGTGGCCAGAGGACACCTATGAACACCAAAGTCAGGTCCCACCTTTCCCTCTGCCCACAGACTTCCAGGGCTCCCACCTTGCTCCGGATGGAAGCCCAAATCTTCCTTGTGGTCCACAGTCCCTGCGCGGCGTGACCTGTCTGTGTCTGCTCCCTGCCCTCACCTCCTCCCTCTCTCCCCCTCCCTCACTCTGCTGCAGTCGCATGAGCCTCCTCACTGTTCCTCCAACAAGGCAGGCCCGTTCCTGCCCCAGGGCCTTTGCAGGTGCTGGTTCCCGCAGGAATACCCTTCCTCCAAAGACCCACGTGGCTTCTCAGTCACCTCCTTCAGGTCTTAGCTCCTTGAAACTACACCCTCAACCCTGACCCACACTTCCCCTACTCCTCTCTCCTTTGCTTTATTTTTCTCAATCACACTTACCTCCAGCAGCCCTCAGCCACCTTGTACATGGACAGCCACTTGTATGTCCACATTTTTTTTCTGAACTAGAAGGGAGTAAATGTTTGTGTTTGTGGGAAGGTTCCATGATCCGTCCAGGCCTTGCTAAGCTGTTGGCTGGGTCTCAGTTCTGGCCAGCACCTGGTTCCTGGGGGAACTGAGGAGACAGACCCGTGGGGATGTGTGAAGAGGTGTGCAGGGGTCTCAACCCCTTACCCAGCCCAGAATCCCACCTTGATAATCAGGGGCTGCTGAGGCCCAGAGCAGCCCTTTCCTCATCCATTTCAAGCCCAGGGGCCCTGCTATTAGCTCCAGAATCTCTTTGCCAACAAAACCCCAGTGCTGAGGTTTTCCACGATGAACAAACAGATGGACTCGGGCCAAGGAGGGTGGGGTGTTGCACCAGTCCCTGGAGCAGTCCTGCTGCCCTCCCAGAGGGGAAACTGAGGCTGGGAGCCCCTCTGAGCCTCTGTGTCCAGGGCAGGGGGTACCGCTCTCACAGGGTCCCCAGGTTTGGCCACGTAGCACTTGGCAGAGGACAGCGTGGGGGCGGGCGGGAACCTGGGCCCGCTGCCATGGCACATTCCTCCCGGCAGCGGCGGAGGCAGAGGGAGAGATTGTTTTTTTTCCCCCAACAGAATCAAAGAAAGAGAGAGGAAGAGAAAGAGGGAGAGAGAGAGAGAGAGGGAGGCAGAGACAGAGGCAGAGACAGAGAGAGAGACGGAGAGAGAAACGGAGAGAAGAGAAAAGAGAAGAGAGGAAGAAAGAACTGTTGGCAGGAGGAAGGTACTGAGCCAAGCCCAGGCAGGCTCTCTCCTGGCCTCTTGCTCAGTGTTCAGCGGCTGGGAGTCAGGTGACGGGAAGAGGGGATGGAGAGACTCATCTTCCACCAACATCCCCGCATTTTGGAGAAAAGGGGTGGCCTCCTCAAAGGCCACCATGCACGGCCCCCTGGTGGCAGCTCCAGCCCCTCTCCCACCAGTTTCTCAGCGGGCTTCACCGCCTGCAGACCTCCTCATAGACAGTTCCCTCTGCCTGGGATGCCCTTCCCATCTACCTCAGCATCCCCCCGGGCCGCCTTGGATCTGGTCTTCCATCCCCCTGGACCTACAGGGCCAATGAGAGCCAGGGTAGAGCCGAAAGACAAAAAAATTTTTTAGTAATACTGATTATGTCTTTATTTAAACATGACTTGTGTTCATCGGGGATTCTCTGTATTCATTTGGATTCTTTAAAAGATGTGTTAAAAGATTAGCTGTCTTCATGACTGAATTTTGGCACCACCCCCCTGCCCTTAAATGTCACATCCCCCCCCCCCAATAAGTGCCTCACTTGCCTCACCCTCATTTTGTCCCTAGGGGTCCAGTTCGTGCTGGGGCCACCCCAACGCCTGAGGGAGGTCTGGCCCCCACCCCTGGAGACAGACCCTTGGGGAAATGACCGCAGCAGACCTGGTCACACTAACTCACCCACGGTGTGACCCTGGCAAGTCGTTTTTCTCTTTGGGCCCGAGCCAGTGCCGTGTCTATCAAATGAGCTAATAAGGTTCTCCTCCTGCCTGACTAGAGGACTGTGTGTCAATCAAATGGTACAAGAACCCTAAACGGCTGCCTACACAAGGTAAGCTGTTATTAGGGCTTCAGGGCCACCCATAGTCTTCAATTTCCTCATCTATAAAATGGGCATAATGGTACCTGCTGCTGCTAACTTCCCAGAGCTCCAGAGAATTCAAGGGGTAACGATGATGCTTTGCAGAGGGAACTTCTGAAGGCTGAGAAAGTTCTGCAAAGGTGGGATGGGACAGTGGCTTCTGTTGTGAAGTCCAGACCCTCCTCCCCTGACCCTAGTTGTAATTACACCTCCTATCCCTGGCTGGTATAGCTCAGTGGATGGAGCATGGGCTGCAAACCAAAGGGTTGCCAGTTCGATTCCCAGTCAGGGCACATGTCTGGGTTGCAGACCAGGTCCCCAGTAGGCGGCACACGAGAGGCAACTACACGTTGATGTTTCTCTCCTTCTCTTTCTCCTTCCCTTCCCCTCTCTCTAAAAATAAATAAATAAAGTGTAATAATACCTCCAGCCCAAACTTTAAAAAGGAAAAATGGCCAACAGTATTGTTACAATTTTGACCTCTTTCCTCCTTGTCTATCCCTCCCCACTCCCCTTTTTCTGATATTGATTTTGGGGTAGGGTGTGGAGAAGAAACATTGATTCATTATTCCACTTATTTGTACATTCGTTGGTTGATTCTTATGTGTGCCCTGACCAGGGACTGACCCTCAGCCTTGGTGTATCAGGACAGTGCTCTAACCATCTGAGCTATCTGGCCAGGCCCTGCTCTTTTTTTTTTACAGCTAAGAGCTAGAAGGTGGGGTCATCTGGGTTTAGAAAGATGAGCCTTGTGAACCAGGCTGCCCAGGTTCAAATCCCAAGCTTACCACGTACTGGCTGTGTGACTTTGTGCAACTTCTTCAACCTCTCTGTGCCTCAGATTCCTCATCTATAAATGGGAATGATAACAGTAACTTTTATGTGGAGCTGTGGCAATGAGTTAACTTACAGATCAGCTAACTATGTTGCAGGGGATGGATTTTTTGTTTTGTTTTGCATGTGAGCTAAGAATTGTTTTTACATTTTTAAATGGTTGGAAGAAATCAAAAGAATAGTATTTTGGGGTATGTGAAAATTATGTGAAATTAAATAAAGTGTTATCAGCACAAGGCCCATTTGTTCACATGCTATTTTTAGCAGTTTTTGGCTTTTGAGCTATTAGGACAGAGCTGAATAGGTGGGACAGAGACCATCTGGCCAGCAAAGCTAAAATATATAATCTGTGGCTCTTTATTAAAAAAAAATAAAACAAAACAGCAAAACACCTGCAACCCCTGAGTTACTTCGAACAGTGCTGGGCACAAAATGAGCTTGGTCCAGGTGTGCTTCCTATTGTTTTTAAATGTATGGTTCATACAAAAGTCACGTGTTACTTTTCCCCTGTAACCATTGCATCGCCAGCATTTCTCCCACACTGCTGATGGTTCTCAGAAGCCTGCTTTATTCCCCAAATGTGAGAGCTCCATAGTTCCATCCTTCGGGGCATTTAGGTTGTTCCTAGTGTCTAAGGCAGAGCTGTGGTGAACAGTGTCACTTCTCCTGCTGGATTTTTAAAAATTTAATTTGATTTTTAAAAAGACTTTACTTGTTTTATTTTTAGACAGAGGGGAAGGGAGGGAGAAAGAGAGGGAGAGAAATAACAATGTGTGGGTGCATCTCACACGCCCCCTACTGGGGACCTGGCCTGAAACCCAAGGATGTGCTCTGGCTGGGAATGGAACCAGCGACCCTTTGGTTCACAGGCTGGTTCTCAATACACTGAGCCATACCAGCCATGGCTGGACTTGTTAAAAATGTAACAAATACTTCTGTCACTCACTGGGTAATGGGTCCTGTTCTAAACACTTTGCAAATCACTTATTTGATCCTCGCTATGCTGCAGCGATCCCGCTGTTTTACGGATGGGCAAGCTGAGGCTTAGAGAGTTAAAGTGATTTATTCAGGGTCACACTGTCACCTTCGGCCACTCTCCTAATTCCTTGAAATGAGGATTCAGAAAGCTGAATCCTTGTCGCAAATGACAAAGATTCAAGGATTCGACTGCTGGCCAACTACCTCCACCGGACATATATGGAGATCACTTTATGCCAACCTGAAGTCTGATACTCACGACTCAACTATGGCCTCCTAAGGCCAAGTCCTGTATTCAGTCACCAGGAAGACTGGCCATCTTGCCAAGACTGGTAAGTGGCAACCTCTGGTTAGAATCCGGGTGTGGTGGCCCCGCCCCAAACCTGCGGCCACTCCTTTCCACAAGGCCTGGGAGGTATGGCCAGCAAGGCTCTGCGTAATAACGCTCCTGCTGGATTTATTCCTCACTTGGCCCACTACCTCACCCCTAGTGCCATCTGACTGGCACACTTCCCATCACTCACGCAAAGGATTTCAGTCTCAGCCACCGGAAGTGGGGCAGCTGGAACTCCTGGTCTCTGTTGGTGGGTGTGTCAAATGGTGCAACCACCTTGGAAAACAGTCTGACAGGTTCTTAAAAAGTTTAACACACACCTACCACGGGATCCAACCTTTTACTCCTAGGTCTTTACCCAAGAGGAATGAAAGGCTATAGTCATGTGGAGACTTTTACATAAATGCACTTAGCGTATGAGACATTCCACTCCCGGACATTCACTTACGAGGAAGGAGAGCAAGTGTTCCTACGAAGGTCGGGAAGGAGGCTCAGAGCCCCTTGAGCTGTAGCAGTATGGCTGCCATACTAGGCATTCATGAAAAGACATGAACCATTGGAACATGCAACAATGTGGATGAACCGCAAAACAATTACACTAAGTGGAAGAAACCAGACAGGAAAGAATGTGATGGACACACAGCCACACCCATCCCTTTACTTACTGTCCGTGTCGGCTTGTGCATTACAAAGGCAGAATGGAGCAGTAAGTAACTTTGGGTAGTGAGTGAGTAAGTCTGAGCCTCAGTTCCCCCATCCACAAAATGGGGCTAGATGTCTGCCACTTTGTACTGTGAGGCTTTGTTTGTGTCCTTCTTATGCAAATGTTGGAAACTGTGTCTTTACTGTTCAGTGAATCAGGTTTTCTCTTTTTTTCCTCCTCCAAAACAAAGCATGGTGGAGGTGAATTCATACCAGTGCTGTGTTTGAGGAAGCCTGGTGTGTGTGTATGATTCTTTTAAATGTGTTTATTTACATATGTAATATACTCAATACATCCACATATATTATATATGAATATAATATATAATACATGTAGATCTAACATATGTACATGTGTGTATGTATATACCATGCATGCCATGCTTAATACACATTTAATATATACACACTTCATATGATCCATTTTATATGTGTATATATAATATAATACATAATACATATGTATGAATATATATGATTCTTTTAAAATGGTATTTACAAGAACTTTGGTCCCTCTGAGATTTTCATTAATTCCACAAATATTTATTGAGCACCTACTATGTGTCAGGCACTGTTTTCAGTGTCCTGGATCCAGCTGTGAACAAGATTGTCCCCCACCCCCCATCATGGAGCTAACAGCCTACTCTCAGGAAATGAGTGAATGATTTAGCTATTTGTTTCGGCTTCGGATGCCGGAGTGAATGTAATCCCAGTCTGATTCACAACTGGCTTTCATCATTGTTTCATTTATCTGTAAGTGTAAAGGTTTGCTAATAGAATAAGTACCCCAAAACTCAACACCACTGGCATAAACAGAAATTTAGCAATAACCTACACCCCAAAATCCTTTTCCCTCATTCTGCTCTCTGGGCTTCTCTCCCCAAAGTTAACTATACTACTGAATCGGGAATTTATCCTTTCCTTGTTTGAAAACAATTGTATCTCAAATAGATTATTTCTCCCCCAAAAATGTTTTTTCACTTTAGTTACTATAACTTCATAAAAAGAGCATCATGCTGTGTGAAATGTTTGGGAGATTCTTGTTCCACTCAACGTTAT
The DNA here is from genome assembly GCF_019186645.2 of Phyllostomus hastatus. Classification (NCBI taxonomy): domain Eukaryota; kingdom Metazoa; phylum Chordata; class Mammalia; order Chiroptera; family Phyllostomidae; genus Phyllostomus; species Phyllostomus hastatus. The sequence goes on along the minus strand of NW_025333640.1, from coordinate 3,024,206 downwards.
GTTGCCAAATCCATCCATGCTGTTTGCTGTAGCTGAGAACACCACTGTGGCTGCTGATTAACAAACCCTTGAGTGAATTTCCCATAATGCATCTCCCCATTTCCTCAGCGATGGGCATTAGGATTGTTTCTGGGTTTTGGTCTTCTTCACAGTACAGTGATGAACATTCTGGGCCATGTTTCCTGGGGCAACAAGCAAGGGTCTCGTGACCATGTATCTGGGAGAGGAAAGGCTGTGTTATATAACACATGAATGTTCAGTGTGGTGATTAATGTTAGTCTGTTTCCCAAAGTGGTTACAATGTGGAGAAGCCTTGTGTATTTACAGTCCCTCCAACATCTGGAATGTTGGACATTTTAATTTGGTGCAATGGTATAGAGATAAGATGGGGCCTCGTTGTGTCCTTGTCATGCATCTGTTTGATCCTTAAAGACATCGGATATCTCTGCATGCACCTGTTGGCAGCCCGGGTTTCATTGTTCACAGTATGCCTGTTCCTGCTTTTTGCACATTTTCCTCTTGAGTAGTTGTCTTTTTCTTATTGGAATTTCATTCTTTTTAAAGGACTGCACCATTCCATCAAAAGGCTATACCATTATTCATAGCATGCATTTTCAACTGGGGCAAAAATTTGCTCTTGCAGAGTAAAAATAAGTACCCTTTTAATGTACAAAACACAGATAGACATACAGTATGTTAACTGTATGCAGTGTACTTGTGGTATTAAAATTTCATAAGGGGTGATTAGGAAAAAGGGTCTAAAACTGCTCTGGAGGGAGTGATATGAAAAAAGGCTGAGAGACACTGATTTATAGCAATTTTCACAAGTATATGGCAATGAAAATGTTTAAGGACATATATACCTTTTCCCAAGTTCAGGATAGACTCCTAGAAGTTGAACTATATGGTCTGAACTTGTCTCAGACCCCTGCCATACTTGCCAAACTGCTTTCCTAAATCATAAAGTTACCTCCAAGCAATTTATGAAAATGTCAGTTTCACCACATCTCGCCAGCACTTGGTGTTATTAATTTTTAAATCTTTACCCATTTTAATAACTGCCAGAGCCTGGTATGTTCTTATTTTTTTGTTATCATTTCTTTGGTCTCTGTAAAGCTGAACTTTTAAAATATGTTTGTTAATCAGTCTGTCTTTTGGGAATGTTCTAGATTGGAAGGACTGCAGGCCAACACATCTGGAGGAAAGGAGATCCTTACGATAGAGGGGCAGAAATTTAGCTGAGTTGTGTCCCATAGTTGTACGGAAAGCAGAACTTGTAAGTAAGTGATAAAGTTGGATATTTAGCAGAGGGGGATTTCCTGATTCTTTCTTGCTGCTCATAGTAAAACTCGGACGGGAAGAACTGTTAAGCAAATAGAAAGAGGGATTTGATGATTTGGGATCGCAAAAGAAGCTAAAATCAGGAGATCCACTGTCAAGAAAGTGTCTTCCAAACCATCATCACTTACCAGGTGAACTTGAGCAAGTGTCTAAACCTTTCTGAGCCTGTGTGTCCTCATTTGTGAAACGGGGGTGTGGGTAATGGCACCCACCTCATAGGGATGTGAGGAGTGAATGCGTTGGCTTGTGTAAAGTGCTTAACACTATGCCTGCAGGCCCAGCGGTAGCCTCCAGGGGAAAAGGATGGGTGGAGGGCTGCTTCCGTGCCCTCGCTTTAGTAAGCTTTGGACCCTAATCCCTGCCGGACTGCTGTTAATTTATCCCACCCCTCCCCTTGTCTCCCCCCAGGTGCCTAATTCCCTGAGGCGGGGGTGGGACAGAGGATTCCAGCTGGGGATTAACTGAGGCAGATTAGAGGTACACTGAGAGGATGGGGAGTCTCTATCCTTTTAACCCTTCCTTCGCCAGAGCCAGAGCTGGAGTACCTACACTGCTTTCTTTGACTTCAGACTCAAAGAGGGGAGGCTGCTTCCAGAACCTTTCCCACTCCCACGGGTAGAGGACCCTAAAGAAGGCCTGCTGGCTGACCTAAAGAAAATGAGTTTCCCTCTCTGGGCCTCACTTTTCTCTTCTGAAAAATGCCCAGAAGAATGTACAGATGAAACAGAAAACCTCGTGTCAGAGTGAATGCCCCTGGGTGGTTGAGATCGGCTACACGGAGTCCACACTTAGTGAGCATTTACTATGTTGGCAAGGCTGTGGTCACCCCATTGGTCTGTGATTTCCCCTTCCCAGGCAGGGGGCAGGGGCGGGCAGCATCGTACACAGAATCACAGAATCACCTATCAGAAGCCCTCAGTGTCAGCCATGGCTCCAGAAGGGTGGTCCAGGGCCTGATTTTCTTCTCTTGGGGTGCTACCTGCCCCCACCCTAAAACCTGGTGCCCTCCATAGGGGAGCTGTGAACCACTTCCCCAAAGGGGTCCCTAAATTCCTAGAGGGAACAGGGGTCGCAGGCAGGGAGAAACTCAGACAGAAATACTATATGGAATCTTCTCCATCCCACCAGGCCGGGGAAAACCCCCCTCCTATCTTTCCCCAGCTGCGCCAGACGCAGAGCGGGGAGGGGGGAAGGGGGCGGTGCCTACTCTGCGGCTGCCTGAGAAGGGAGGACTGCGGGAGAGCGCTGAGGTTGGGGTGGGGGGGCGCTGCGGCACCGCCTCCCAGCCCGCAGCCGCCCAAGCAACAGCGGTGGGGGCGCTGACCCTCCTCCGCCCGTACCCTCCCCCGCTGCGGGGACTTCGCCATTACTCCTGGCTGGGGAGGAGGCGCCCGAAACCCTCCTCCACCTATGGAGCGGCCGAGAGCGCTCCCCGCCCCCCGACCCGCCTGAAGCCCCTGCATGACCCTCAGGGGACCCCTGCCCCCCAGGTCTGTCGCGCCTCCTCGGAGTCTCTGTCTGTGTCCCCATCTGTCCCGTCTCCCCACTGTACGTGTTTGTGGCTATGTGTATCCAGTACACCTGCACTCACGGGCCAGAGTGCCTGGAGCGATGGCCTAGGAGAGGAGTCCTGGGGATCAGTTGTGGGTCAGTCCCAGGTCTGGAGTGTCTTTCCATGATTGTCAATCTCTGTTGTCGGGGTGACATCTTTCAGGCTGTGAGTCCAAGTCAGGCTCTGGGTGTCTAGGTGACACCCAGAAGGCTGTGAGCATGTGGGCCCCCATGTCTGTCTGGGTGACACTCGCAGGCTGTCAGTGTGAATCTGTGTTGGTGGCATCCTGCAAGAGGTGTGCATCCTAGACACCGTATAGGCTGTGCGCCTGGGTCCCCGTGTGTCTGGATGACACCCGCAGGCTGTGTCTGTAACACGCTGCGAGCACCTAGTGTGCCGGTCTGCGCGCGTCAGTGTGCGTGGTGACCGAGTCGGATCGAAGGAGGCCCGGGCCGCTAGTGTCCTCAGCCGTCTGCGTGTGTGTGTGTGTGTGTGTGTGTGCGCGCGTGTGTGAGCGCGCGCGCGCCTCGGAGAAGGTGGATCCGCTCAGTCCGCCGCGAGCCCGCCCCGGGCCCCACGACCCGCCGCTGCGGCCGCTCGTCCGGCCTCCACTGGCGCGGGCCGGGCCGGGGATGGAGCTACCGCAGCCTGGGCCCGGGAGTCCAGCGGCCTGAGGAGCGGGCGGTGCGCGGGGCTGGGGAAGGCGGGCCGAGGGGAGGGTCCTACGGACCCGGGGGGCGGGCGCGGCGCGCCCCCTCCCTGGCGCGCTCGCTCCCTCCCCCGAGCGCCCTCCCTCACCGCCTCCTCCCGCCGCCTCCGGCCCCCCCTCGCCGGGGACCGAGCGCGCTCGCTCCGGCGCCGGCCTCGCCTCCTCGCAGCAGCGCCATGGTACGTCGCCGCCCCCACTTTCGTTTTCGCCCGGGGAGTTTTTGGGGTGGTGCGTGGGCTCCAGGCGAAAGTTGCCAGGTCTGGGGGGGGCCGCCCCAAGGAAGGGTTCGATGCGGGGACACCCCCTTCCGCCCGCCGCTGCAGGACCCCCGCCCGCCGATGCCCCCCCTCGCGGCTGGGGGCGGAGCTGGCGCGCAGGGCGCAGCGGGGGATCCCAAGTGGGGGGCCCCTCGTGGGCGCCGCAGAATTGGCGGGGAGGGCGGGGCTCCCGGGAGAGGGTGCCCCTCAACCAGGCCGGGCCCCCGCCCCCTGTCCGGCACGGAGGGAGGAGGGAGGACGAGGCCCTAGGCGCACGACCCCGAAGCGCGCAGCCCACTGGGGAGCGAAGCCGGGGAGGGGTCGCCCTGTTAGGCCGGGGTCGCGGTGGCCCCCGGGGGTGCCCCGGCCCGGGAGAGCGCGGCGCGCCAGCTAGCGGAAAATGGCCGCTGCGGAGAGGGGCGGAGAGCGCGCCACGGTCGCCGCCGGGCGCCTTGAACTTGGAGTCCAGCGGGCGGCGGCGCTTGGCGCCACGCAAGGGCAGCCCGCACGGCCTGCCCTCTAGCCGTCTGAGCCCCGCCTACAGGCTGACCCCAGCCCGGCCGTGGCGCACGCCAGGTCTCAGCCGGGAGGGGTCACCAGGTCTCGGCCCCGAGCGCCCCAGGCCGACGAGCCTAGGTGCCTACACTTGAGGATTCCGGTGTCTAGTCTCCGGGTGTCGGTGGCATCCGCGCTCAAGGGGTGCATTTGGGGGTTCCAGAGCTTCCTAACGGTCAGCATGGGAATCCGGGGATGCGTTCTCGGGTCTGTGCAAATAGGTGGTCCCGTCCCTGTCCGTGGGTACGTGGGTTCCGATGTGTCGGGTCCTCTCCTTTATGTGTCTGCGCATCCACGTGGCCAGGTGTGTTGTGTTGCGTGTGTAAGAGCATTGTGAGTCTCTGGGACAGTGTGCGTGTGTCTTTGGGTAACTGGGCGACTGTGCTGTGTGTCCTTCTGTAATGGTGCTGTGAAGCTGTGTGACTGAGTTGTATGTCCCTCGGGGCCGTGATGTCCCTAGATGACCGTGTAGGGTGTTCCCGTGTGTGTGACGGTTAGGCGGTTGTGGGTGAGTGGGAAACGGTGTAGTGTGTCTGCGTCCCAGGGGACAGTTAGGTGTCTCTGTGTGCAGGTGACTGGCACTGAGTGACTATCGGGGATAGGTCTGCACTCTCCCCCTGGCCCCTCCAGTTCCTTTTTTCCTGCCACCGGGCATCTGGGTGGGGGCTGGTATTTCCTCTACCTTGCCAAAACCCTGTTCCCTCATCCCACCCCAACCCATCCCCCCACTGCCTCCCTGCCTCGAAGTCCCCATGGGCGTGGACCTAGATGGTCTTGGTTTGAGGTTTAGGCTCCAGGGGGCACTGGGACGCGATCACTGGGTGGCAGTGATGTCTCCTGCCAGGAACTTCGTGTGTTCGGGGACCTGCCCCAGAGTGGGGCAGGGTGGCAGGGGTCCCCACCTCTCTTCTGGCCAAGGTTTTGAGGGAGGGTTGGTTACTGAAGCGCAGGGGCTATCTGGGCCCAGGTGGGTGGCCAAGGAGACCCTCTCACCTTCCAGGCTGGGGGCCGCCCCCTTCAGTCCTGCCTCCCAGCACTTGTCGAGGACTGGGCCAGGGGTGGGAGGTCCAAAGTGTTATTTTCTACTCTCCAGAGGAATCCCTGCTGTACCCCCACCCCACCCCAGGGCCTTTATATAATTTTCCAAACATGAAAGCCCTAAGGCTAGGCCAAGTCTCTGCTTTTTACTTAAAACCTGCAACCCATTTTGGGAGGGCTGTTTGGGAAGGGGGAGGAAAAGGGGCTCCACACTGACACAGGGGTACATACACACAGCGCTCAGGGTCACATGCTCCCATCAGCCCCTTCACCCTCACTGAGGCCCTTCCCCACGCCAGCTGCCAGCACTCAGACGGAGCCCTGTCCCAGCACACTCCTGTGCAGTCACGTGTCTGTGGTCTGCCCCGCACCACACTCACCCCCATTCCCACTTTCTCCAGGTGTCCAGGGGTCCACAGTGTGTTCACAAGCATACACCCGTGACACACCCTCAAGAAGTGCTTGGTCACAGCCACACATGTACATAAATCCGTGCACACACACAGGTGCATACACAACCACATGGACCCACACTGACACAGACACCTACACTGGCAGGAGAGGGAGGACCCCAGGGTGGGGAGGTGGTGGAGACTGCCAGGAGGGAGGAATGGGGTGTGCTGTGCTGTGTGCCACTGTGTGCATGTATGTGCGTGTGTGTGAGTACTAGATTCTGTTGCGGGTATGTGTGCTGCTGATAAGCATGTGTTGTGTTTGGGCGTCATTGTGTGATTATGGGTGAGTGTACCTGTGTTGTGTTTGGGATTGTGTATGCACTTGTGTGGGTCTGTGTGTGTGTACTTGTGCTACATGTGTGTCTGTGTGTGTCACGTCAGATCTGTGTGTTGGTACCTGAGTTAGTGTGAGTGAAAGTCCGTCTGCATGGCATGGTTGTGTGTGCCTGTGTGTGCCTGAGACCTGTGAGTCGTGTGTCACTGTGTATCTGTGCCCTCCCTAGTGTCATATCCCACCTTTACTTCCCACCGCTGAGGACCTGAACATCCCCTGCTGGAGCCTCAGTTCCTCATCCCCAAAATGGAAACGCACAGGACCCTCCCTGGAGTGCGGGGCTGGGGGGTGGTCTCCAGGGTCAGGACCCAGCATTTGTGTGGCCTGGTTCTCTGGGTGTGGCCGCTGTGGTGTTGCCATTGGGGCTCCTATTCCTTGGGCTCCTGTCGTCCCTGCCTGTGCTACTCTGTGAATGCCTCTCGCCTTTTCAGAGTTTACTTTTTAATTACACAAACCATTCATGAACATCTAAGGAGAGTACACAAGTGAAAATGGCACCTTCCTCATCACCCCCACCAAGGTGGGACTCCAGCCCAGGGGGTCCTGTTGTCATCCAGCTTTGTCTTAGCAACTGCAGGTGGGATAGATACACATTCTTGCAAAGGACACGTGTATATTCTTATAAAGGGTAGTTTTTATCTCATAGAGGATACATGAGTGTTCCTTTTTTCTTAATCTCAAATGAGATCTTGAGTCTTCTGGCTGAGTCTGCAGCAGAGGTTCTCAACCAGGGGTGGTCCTGCCCCCAGGGGACACTGGGGCAATGTCTGGGGACATTTGTGATTGTCACGACCAGCGGTGTTCCTGGCATGCAGTGGCAGGAGGAATCTGGTCCATACCTCGCTTTCCCCAGCATGTCTCTTGGAGATGGCTCCATTGGGAGCCCCTCGTTCTTTTATGGAGCTGAGTAGTATTCCAGCCCATGCCCATACCCGTGATGTTGAACCCCCCCACACAGATAGACACCTGGCAGTTGGCATTAATGCTGCAGAGTTGACACTACCGTGCATCTGTAGTGCACCTACCGTGTGTCTGGGACAGTTACAGAGAAGCCTAAGAGCAAATTCTAGGGAGAATGCATTTTTAATTTTTAACAAATGAGCTCAACTGTGCTCCAAAATGCCAGGAGCTAAGTCATGCACCCCTTTTCTGGGCCCTTCCACACACAGGTCCAAATCCACCAGCTGCTGTGTTGAGAGACCACTATGCACAGGCGCCATCTGACCCCTGTCCACGCTCGCTGATCTGCCCACGTCCGGGGGGAGGCACTACCCTTGATCGCCCCACTCCACACGGGTGTGGGGGAAGCTGGGACACAGAGCGGTTAAGCTGCTGGCTGGAGGAGTTGCAGATTCAGGTGCAACCCTGCAGCCCAACAGGCCTGCTGTGGTCCTACTACGTGCACTACAGAGGCCTCTCCTGCTTGAACTGTGGGGTGGGCAAAAGGAGGTTTGCAGTTGTGAGTACATGAAACACAGTTTATTCTTGTACTATTTATTAATTAGTGCATTATAGCTGTAAGCCTACTTTTGCCCACTCTTGTGTGTGTGCATACATATATGTGTGCATACCGTTGCTGTTAGTGAACTTGTGGAAGGTTCTACCATCCACTGCAACTAATAACATTAACACAGTCCTCACACACATTACCTCAAGAACTCCAATCTCCCCAACCTTCCAAGACAAGTCCTAACGTTGCCATTTCACATATGTGGAAACTGAGTTCCAAGAGGTGGAGTCTGTGCTCTCCAAACTTGACCTTGGAAAGGAACCTCAACTGCTACGGGAAGGTTGCAGGCAGGGCAGGGATGGGGGGCAGTCTGAGGAGAACGCTCAGAAATTCACTTTAACATGTAAATGTCTGAACTGGGGATCCCGCCATCTGTGTTCCTGGCATTTTCTTCAGTGATCAAGTACTGCTTTATGTTGCATTGGTGTTTGGGTTCCTAGACCCCTGCCTCCCCCTTTCATCCCGGGGTTTGAAGTGCCCACCACAGCTGCACAGTGGGGAGTTTCGAAAACATCTTTGAAGTGCTCAGGATGTGCTCAGTGCCGTCTGAATAACTGTCAGACACACGCAGCGAGGAGCACACCCACCCGGGCCGGGAACGCGTGCTGCCGCAGGCGGATCCTGCTCCCTCCCCGTCCAGCAAGGGGCCCTGAACAAGTGGCCTCGCTCCCTGGCCTCAGTTTCCTCCCCTGTAACACAGGGAAATACCAGGGCTGCCGGCATGTCGCTCGCACCCTGGGCCTGGGGCAGCTGCCCTGAGTTCGTCACAGGGTGTCATCAGCCTCAGGATATTCAGAGAGATTAGTCAAAATGGCCAAGCTTTCTAACAACGTGTTGGGGCACACATGATAGGAAGTCAAAGCTCCGCTAAATAACATTGTCCTTATGCTAGCAGACCCTATAGGGCGGGCACTGCGAGGCCACCTTACAGAGCGGAACACCACGGGATGGAGGCAAGGGGCCACGTCCCCTTAGTCTGTGAGGTGGGAAGGAGAACTTAGGCAGCCTCTGAGCCAGGCTGGGAGGACTGAGGGAGTGACCCTGGGAGGGGGACAGTTAAGGCCAGGTGAAGAGGCCAAAGTCGTCAGGCACCCTGGGGGCTCAAAATGGGAGACAGCAGGTCTGTGCTTAATTATTCTAGAGGGAGAACAATGGAGCTTGAAGAAGTGGGCTTCTGGGCCAGATGGCCTGACTCCAAGCCATTCACTGTGCCTCAGTTTCCAGATCTTTGAAATGGGCACATGGCTGGGGTTGATAGGAGTCCGTGGACAACAGGGAAGAGGCTGCAAGGGTTTATCTGGCCAGCCTGAGGTTCTTTCTGGACAAATTCCTCCTGGGGTTCTGCGGAGACACATGGAGGAGGCCAAAGCCACTCCCTCCCCGGTTCCCCTTTGGTGCTGGCCAACGAAGAAAAAGCAGATTCTTGGAGGCTCCTGGGTTAGCTGGGATCCCTCTGGCCATTAGGGCCGTAGTTGTAGTCAAGTCTCTCTGCTTGGGCACTGCAGCCCCTGTCTGGCGCTCGGGGCCATGGAGGAAAGGGTGCAGGAGACCCTTCTCCTGCCGTGCACCCCGGGACGTACATCTTTAAGGGCTTTCCGCGCGCTGCGCGGCCTCTGCACACGTCACTGCTTCATTCTCCACCCCACCCCCCCACCCCCTTGGCTCGTTTCTCCAACTTCCCGGCCAGCTCCGGGCGGGTTGGGGAGGGGGGGTCATAAAAATCCATCTCTGGCCCCCAAGTGTCCAGCAACAGCCTAGCGCCCCGTCCCCACCTGACTTGGGCAGGCGGTCCTGGGGGACCCTCTGCAGTCTCATTGAGTACGGCTGCGGGTCCCCATCCGGTGTCCCGTGCCCAGCGGCTAGAAATTCGTAATAATAGCAATAATGGGGTTCATGAGGCATGAGGGGAGCGGCTCTCCTTCCTCGTTCGCGCTCTTTTTTTCCCTCTTTTCTTTGAAAGTTGGATGTTGAGAAGTGGGAGGTTCGGGTGGGAGGAGAGAAATTGGGGGGAGGGAGGGGAGAGAAATTGGGGGGAAGGGAGGGGGAGGTTGCCAGAGGGAGGAGAGACAGAGACACTGAGACGGAGGAGGGGAGAGGGAGAGAGAAGGTGGGGGGCAGGAAAAGAAGAGAGGGAGTGAGAGACGCAGGAGAGAGGGAGGGAGAGAGCGGGAGGGAGGAGGGAGGGAGACCGAGGGAGGAGGCGGCTAGGAGCGCGCGCCGGCCGTGGCCGCGGGGGGGGTGGAAAAATGACTCAGTAAGTTCAGCGCGCCCGCTCCGGCCGGCCCTGCGCCTCCCGCCGCGCCCGGGATGTATTCGTCCCCGCTCTGCCTGACCCAGGTACGCCCCCCGCCCACGCCGCCCGCGCACCCCGGTCCCGCGTTCCCCGCATCCCGGCCCCGGAGTTTGGAAGCCGGAGGAGGCGGGACGAAAAAGGCACGCGTCCTTCGGTGGCCGGGCCGGGACGCCCCCAACACGGACCAGGGACCAGTGGGGGATGGGCTAGACCGGGACCCCCCTCCTTCACCCCATACACTCACCCGGGATTCCTGCTTTGCGGCTCGACCCTCCTCCCCGCGACCTTCCCCAGTCCCGGACGTTTGGGGGCGGGCTGCAGGTTCGCTTCCCCCAAGGCAGGATGAGCTCCCCCATCCACTCGGGAAGGGCTGAGGGGCGCCCAAAGACAGGGTTCCGCGTGAACCCCGTGCCTGGACCGGGGACTACCTCTAAGGAGAATTGAGGGGGTCCTGGCTGGCTCCTGAGCTCCCCAGCACTCTTGATGTGTTCCTGGGACCCTCTCCTCACCAAGGTTGCGCCCCGTCACTCCAGCCCCGGCTGCCTTTTCCCCCATTATTGGCCCACGTGTGCATGGAGGGGGGAGGGGGCGCGCGAACTTGGAGGTGCCAGCGATGGGGGGAGGGGTGCTCGACTTCCCGGCCCGGTCTCTCGCTCTCCCCCAACCCCGCGCCCCACCGCCATCCCGATGTTTCGCCGCATCGATTTAGGGGTTATTGAGCCGCAGCCGGGAGGAGCCGAGAGGCCTGCATTCCGGGGTCGGCCGGCACTGCGGTGCTGCTCACGCCCTTGCCCGCCAGCACCTGCCCCTGCCCCCTCTGTAGCCTCTCACCCTTGACCACACTCCCAGGCTGCCCAGGCTGAGCCCTGGTGCAAAGATGGGGTGGGGGAACGTCCCTTCTGCAGGCCGCACCAGAATGTCCCAGCTCCCTCCCAGACAACACCCATCCTTCTGTTGGTTCTACCTTCCAGCTTTGGGCCCACCCCAAGTCCGTGTGTGTCTGTACGCCAGTGGGGTTCCGGCCTCAGTTTCCCTTGAGGTGACATGGGGCTAAGGCAGTTTCTGGAGAGAGATGCAGCATGGCCTCCAAACTGTAAAGTGCAGTGCTGGATGTCCAGAGGAGCACTGTGTGGGAGAGCGCAGATGCCGGTTTAGGCTCCAGAGACTGTCAGTCCCTGCAGGGGTCCCCCGTGCATGGTGGGGTCTGTGTCACCGGCCTCCCCCAGCACCCGCTGAGGAGTTCCTGGCTTTAGGCAGAAACAGTGAGGGCTGGTGCTGAGGGGGGTCTCGGTCTTGTCCTGCCCACGACTTCCTGGATGACCTTGGGCAAGTCCCTGCCTCTCTGCAGCCCTCCATTCCCCTCTCCCAGCAACTTTGGGAGGGGTCCCTCGAAGAGTCGTCACTGGCCCATCTCAGTCTCCCAGTCGTCCCGAAGTTCCCCGATAACATCTAGGGTTCTAGTTCAGTAGCTGCAGGGACCTTAGGCCTCCCCGGCTCAGGCCTTAGGGGGTGGGTGGCCTGAGTAGCTCTAGGTGCCCCTTCCCCCTCTGCCCTTCTTGCACACTCCCCAGATGGGGGGACGGGCAGGCAGAGGAAGGCTATTCCAGGCGAGGAGGTTGGAAGGCCGCCTGTTGTCACTGCGCCCTGGAATTCCCCCATCAGGACGCTGGGAGACAGGCCTCTATCCACGTTGCAGAGAGGGGGTGGCGGGGAGAGCCAGAGCCCTGGCATCACCCGTGAACTTGGGCACTTACTGGGCCTGGCTTTCCCCAGGAGGAGGGCAAGGATCAGCCAGGTGACTCTCGTGAATTCACAAAAATCAGGTTGCTGGGCGCGAGGGACCGGGAGACGAGGAGACAGACATAGGCAGAGAGAACCAGAGCACTCACTACTGGGGTGGGGAGGGAGCCAGCCGAGCGCAGGGGCTCCCTTCCTCTGTTTATTCTCCCATGTGCCCCCCACCCTGGAAGGAAGCCCCCCCCCCAAGCCTCAGCTTAATCCTTGTAGCTCCTTGCAGGCCCAGCGCGGTCCTAAACTGGGGGGCCTGGGAGGACCCTGACCGCCCCTGCAGGACCCCCTCCCCTGGTTGTCTGGTTCAGCCTCCCCAGTGTGCCCCCGCCGCATTTCTCTCTGTCTTTCTCCCTGTCTCCTTCTCTCCGTCTCTGTTCTCCCTCCCTCTCTCTCTGCCTCTTTCTGTCCTTGTCATTTCGTCTTTCTCTCTCTGCCGTCCCTCTCCATCTCCACACCTCTGTTTCCCACCATCTTTCCCCCTGTTTGTGTGTGCCTCTCCTCGCCCCATGTGTCTCTCCCTGTGTCTCTCAGCCTCCGGGCCTCCACCTCCCCTCTTGACTTGACTAATTTTACAACTTGAGTCCGACCTAAAATAGCTCCGTTTTAGCCAGTGTGACTGATCTGACCCGGATCCTCCTAGGAGCTGAGACCGGTTGGGGGGCTGCAGCTCCGGTGTGAGCTGCCCTGTGCACCCCCCCCCACCCGGCCCTGCCCACTGAGGGGGGGGTGATGGCCCTGAAGTATTCTGGGAGCCCTGTCCTTGTTTCAGTGGCGGTGACTCAAGCGCTTTTTCACTTTTACTCTTAAGAGGAACTGTGTGGAGCAGCCGTTACTTCCATAAATCCTGCCGGCGGGAAGGCCGGCCTCCCTGTGCTTGCCCCGCTCTGGGCCTCCCTCCCTGCCTCCCTTCTGCCTGCTGCCACCGCCACGTTAGTTATTCCGGGTTTGGGGCCAAATCTCTCTTGGCTGCAGTGCCCAGGATTCCCCGGGGCCACAGCCAGCGAGTGTAGCCGCCAGGGCCCCCTCCCTCATTCATTCATTCTTTCCTTCACTCCTTTACCTGGGTGCTTCTCAGGGAGGCACTCCCTTCACTGCCTTTCTCCAGCGGGGTGACTGAGGCTGGGAAAAGGCCCCAACTTTCGTTTCTTTTAATAGATCTTTATTAAGCACCTCCCATGGGAGTGAGGGGGAGGCAAAATGCAGTGAGGTCTAGGCCTGGTGTGAGGGTCAGGCTTCCCCAGCGCTTCTGGGCTGGGAAGGGGGCCAAGACCAGAAAGGGCCAGGGCCTGCCCAGGACAGCACAGTGTGGCCGGTGCCTCTGGTTGGGGAGCCGGCCTGGGCGGGCGGGACTCCCCGTGTGCCCACTACACCCTGTAGAAGGCACAGCCTCGCGCCAGGTCTTTGTCTCTCCCGTTCTCTCCGTGTCTGTATCTCTCCCCCTCCCTTCTCTGCAGCGGAGGTGCCTCAGCACCAGGGCCCAGCGCCTTGTAAATCTCGAAGCTGGGATTCTGGCCTAGTCAGCGTTCTCTCTCCCTCTCCCTCTCTCCCTCTCTCCCTCTCTCCCTCTCTCCCTCTCTCCCTCTCTCTCCCTCCCCCCCACCCGTCTATCTCCCCCTTCTCTTCTCTCCCTCCCTCCCTCTCCCTTTCCCTCTTCCTCCCTCCTTCCCTCCACTCCTCCCTCCCTCCTCTGTCTTATCTGCCTCTCTCCCTCTGTCTCTCTGTCTCTTCTCTCTTTCCGCCTGAGCCTCCTTCCCTCCCTGTCTCAGGACAAAATGGATGGGAAATGCTGAGTCCAGGGGCCTCCTGCCCCAGACAGCCCCTGCTCAGGTTCACACACCTGGGCGCGTGTTGATCTGCAGTCAGTAGTGCACGGGCACCCCAGCACTCCCATGCACACTCACGCCACACCTGTGAGGACAGGACCCCCACCCAGATGTGCCCTAAGATGGGGGGTGGGTAGCAGACACCTAGGATGCCTCAGATCTGCATGCAAATCTTGCTCAGGAGGCTCAGAATGGAGTCCCCTTTCCAGTTATGTGACTCTGGGTGGTGACCGAGCCCTCCCATGCCTCGGTATCCTCCCAGTGCAGTGAAGTAACCAGTGACCCTCAGCTCCTCAGGCTGCCTGAGCATTCAGGGAAGTGGGACACCTCCAAGGTGCTGGGTATTGGGCCTGGCACACAGTCGGCGCTCATAAATATTTGTTGCATGAGTGCACGGATGGATGGAGGAATGGATGGATGGTTCTGCCAGCTGAGAGAAGGCACTTGAATCTCTCTGGGCCTCAGCCTCTCTCCCTGTGTCCCCCAGTGGGACATAATTATGCCTTCCTCTGATTCTTTACCCTTCACAGAATGACTAGTATTCAGTAGACAGCAAATAAGTGAGGGTAGCAGTGACCCCAGAAAAACTGGAGCTTTGACCCACGAGGGTTTTTCTGTTGACCAGTCCTCCCAGGCAAGCCCTGTCCAGGGTCTCCCCAAGTTTGGCCAGACCAGGTGGGTACTGGCAGCCTCTGTCAGCTGGGGTGTGCAAACAGGGCCAACAGGCAAAAGGTGAGATTGTTCCTTCACTGCTCTGGACTCTGGAGACACTGAGGTGAATGACAGGGATCAAACCCCTCTCCTAGGGGGCTTCAGTCTAGGGGCCGGATGGGCAGGAAGCACGGGGACAGTGCAGGACAGTGGGGCCCCTCCCAGGAGGAGGAGGTGGTGGTGGCTGTGTGGCCCAGGATGGGGCCCGGGAGGGGAGCCGCACACAGTTCGGAGGGACCATAGGGAGTGCAGAGTGGGCGTTGGGGAGCTCCAAGGCTGGGGTCAGACCGCATGCTCAGGGGGCCCAGCAGTGGGGCTGAGGAGTCCGGAGGCCCACAGTGACGGGGACTCAGGTACACTTCCCAGCTCTGCTCCTTCCTGGCTGTGCAACTTTGGACCAGTGGCTCCAGTGCTCAGTGCCTCAGTCTCTCCCTTCGGGCAGTGGGCACAGTAAATGCTCAGCCTCCAAAAGGCACAACCTCCTGGACCCTGTCTTGAACACCGTGCCTCTGGCTCAGCCCCCATCCCCCCCGGGATACCAGACAAGAAGTCAGAGTTCTTGGCTCACACTCACTTGCCAGTTTGTTGTGGGGTCTCACTCTCTGGTCTGTTTACCAAATTCCTCCCCGTGGCCTGGCCGGTAAGGCTCTGCACAACCGGCCTCCGTCCCTTCCCTGCCCTCGCCCTTCCACTGTCCCTCATGTTCACCCTGCTGCAGCGTCACCCGCCTCCTCGCTCTTCCCATAAAGCACTGGGCACGGTCCTGCCTCCAGGCCTGTGCACGTGCTGGTGCTGCTCTCTCCACCTGGAAAGCTACTCTGACTGTCCTCTTTCAGGTCTTCGTTCAAGTGTCCTCTCCTGTGAGAGACCTCCCTACGGAACCCCAGCTAAGAAACAACCCCCAAGGGATTCCCTGGCCCCCTCAAACTCCTTTAGCTTTCTTCAAACCACTTTGTTCAACCTGACATTTTATTACATACTTGTTGGTTTGTTTCATGTCCGTTTCTGCCCCAGATGAGGATCTGGGTGAGGGCCAAACCCAGGTCACTGCTGGGTCTCCAGCGTTGTGCATGGGGTTGGCACACAGCAGGCACTCTGTAAATGTTCTTTGAACTACTGAATGACTCTCTCCCTCATTAGATAAGAGCTGTTCATAAACTCTGATATTCTGAGATTGTGGGGAGGAGATACCTTAGATTAGGAACCCTAACCTGGTGCCAGACTGGTCTTCATTTGCATATAAACAAGTCTGCCACATCACCTGGGCTTAACTTGGAGAAGGGGACATTGAAATCGGGGCCTTGAAGGATGCATAGGAGTTTGGAATAAGCGCTTAGGAGGTGGGTAACATAGTGATTGCTGAGTGAACGGAGGAGAGAGAGAATCCTTCCTGGAATACTTTTTTGGTGGAAATTGGAGTTACATGTGCTGGTTTGCTGCCCTGGACTCTGAGGGTGGTAGGGTCACCAGAGGAGCCCAGCCCAGTGCACAGCTGTCCCACCCATAGAGCCCAGCAAGGGCTCAGGCCCAGGGGCCTGCCTCCAAGCTGCTGCTGCCCTCTTTGACTAGGAAGTCCCAGTGGGCCGAGTGGGGTTTCTGGGGAAGGTCTAGCCTTGTTCCCCTCCCTCTGCTCTCTGGTTATCAGGGCAGTAGGCAAGCCCCACAACAGGCCACAGTGTCCCTTTCTGTCCATTTTACTAAGTGAGAAACTGAGGCCCAGAGTGGAGCAGTGATTTGTTCCTGGGGCACACAGAAGGTGAACATGGAGGCCAGTATCACCATACCTCATTCCCCTCTAGGGTCTGCCTAGCGATGCTGTCTCAGCCCTGGGACTTAGGGTTGGAGAAGGGGGAACAGCTGGACCCAGACCCCACAGCTTGTGTGGTCCAAGCTGGGTCTGAGGGAGCCCTGAGGAGAGCAGGAAATGAAGGAACACTGGACATAGGGCTTTGAGGGATGTGTAGGAGTTTGGGAGGATTCTCAGCGTCCTAGCTTGCCTTGGCTGTTTCCTTTGCCCTGTCAGCCACTGAGGACATTGGGAGGCGCCTGCGGAAGAGGCCTTGGTTGTTGCAGGTCTTACGGGACAAAGAGAGTGACTGGCCTGACCTCCCAGGGAGGACAAGAGAGGACGGGGCAGCAGGTCCATGACCCAGTTACAGACTGTTTGTCTTCCTTCCTCCAGGACCAGCTAGGGTCACTGGTGACGTGGGCTCCCACCCCTGCTCGCCTCCCTGGCACCTCTCCCCAGAGAGGGGGTAGAGATCAGAGAGGGGGAGGGAGGAAGAGGGAAGGAGCTGGAAGAGGGGCCCAGACCAAGAAAAAAAATCGAGGGAAAGGGGCTCAAAAGTAGGGAGGTACTCAGAGAGAAAGGCGGGGGTCAAGGAGAGGAGGAGTCTGGGGACTCGCCTGCCCCTGCTGGCTGACACCCCAGCTGCCTCTTCCCAGCTCCCTCTTATCAGGGCCCCAGTAATCACCAGAACTTGGGTGGCAGCCACAGCCCAACGTCCACGCCGTTGCCCTGGCATTCCCTCCGCAGGGACAGCGACCTGTGCCTCTATCGATTCCCTGCCCCCCGCCCCCCAGTTTCTCTAGCCAGATGACCTGGGCACCGGGCCCAGCTCTGCTCATGGGCTGTGTGACCCTGGACGAGTGGCTCCCCATCTCTGGGGCTGGCGTGCCGAGTGGCACTCAAGCACAGGACAGGCAGCTCGGGTTGGACAGGGACTGGCAGGGGATGGGCCCCTTCGCCCTCCCTCTGCCACAGCAGGTCAGCGGGGTGGGGGCAGCAGAAGAGGACCCAAGGTTCAGTCCCTGCCACAGTTGTTCCAGTGACTCATGCTTCAGAGCACACTGGAGTGGGGAACTGGGCGCACAAGCCGAGCCCCGTTCCACCCCACCCTGGTGAGGGCAGAAGGCTATTTTCAGAGACTCAGTAATAAGTGAAATCTGAGGTCATCCCCCTCCCCCCTCAGCACCCCATGGCCAGAGATGGCTCAAAGGAAGACCAAGTACATACAGAGCAATGAGGGTGAGTGGGTACCATGTGCATCCAGGTCTGGAGGTGCGACTGTGCCCTGGCCTCATCCACCCAGAAAGCCAACAAGAGCCCACAGCAGCTGCTTCTCACTCTCCGAGACCCCAGCCTCGTGGAGATCGGGCTGTTCTGAGGAAGGGGCTGGGGACCGTTGGTGGGGTGGCAGTCCTGGGTTCTTACCTGCACACAGGCCCTGGGAGTGGGACCTAGGCCAGGTCTCCACGCCTCCGTGAGCCTCAGTTTCCACATCACGCAACATACAGCAAAGCCTCAGGCCCTTTTCTGCCGCCCTGGAAGATCGCAAGCAACCAAAATAATCGTAAAAACATCAATAAGAATAGTGCAGTGGAACTTTGGTTCTTGAGCTTAATTCACTCCGGAAGGCTGCTGGAGAAGCGATTTGCTTGAAAACCAAATCCCATTAGAAATTTTTTCCCACTAGAAATATGGTGTCAGCATGAAAGGGTTGTCGGATTGAGAACAGAAGTTCTGTTCCACAATCGAGACATTTTTTGTGAAGAACTTGGTCAAGAACCGAATTGTTCAAGATGGGAGACATTTGAGAACCACAGTTTGACTCTAACAGCTAATGCAGCCTTTTGAGAACTGGGCAGATAATGGGGTTCATAAGCCAGGAAGGGATATTACCCCATTCAAAAAGCCTAGCACAGCCCAGGCAAGAGTAGGGAGATGGGACCGAAGTTTTTCTTCTGTCTTCCTTTCTCCTTGAATGTCTCACTCTCGGGGCTGAGAAACCAGGTCCCGATGTTCTGTGGACTGTTTCCCTTGCTAGAAAATGAAGAGAATGACGCAGCCCTCCTGCCCTCTGAGAAGGGCTGGGGCCTCCCCTGTGGCTCTCCAAGGGGCCCTGCTGGGGCTGCTGCTTCCATGGGGAGGGGGGTCAGATGGGTGTGGGGTCCAGTCAAAGCCCCTCATGACTGGGTCCCCTCTTATGACCTCTGTTTCCCTATTGGGGGCCCAGTGACACCAATTAGGCACCATAGGAGGGAGATGTTGAAGTCACAGCTCTGGCTGGATCCCACCCTCCCCGGGCCTCAGTTTTTCCATCTGTGGAATGGGTCCTTGGGGGACAGGGCGAGGTGAACTGGCCCCCAGGGGCCCCTTTCTCTGGGTCTGAACCTCCGAGGCTGCGCTCCCCTGTCTTCCATGCATTCTGACCTGGTGTCTAGAGCCTCAACTTTCTTGGCGCCTGCAGTGGGTCTGTGCCAGGGGCCCCACACTTCCATCAGCTGCTGACATCCAGGGGTCCTAGTCTCCGTCTGTGGGCCTCAGCCAGTCCTGTCTATACATGTGATCTTTAGAAACAGCCCCCCGCCCTCATTTTTCCATCAGTGCCGAGGACCAGTAGGGGTGGCCCTGGACCCCCATCTGGGGCAGCTTCCTCTGCTGAGCAGTGGGGTCTAAGAACGGAACCTCCACTCCTGGTTTCTCCTGCAGTCGATGTGCACCCACTGTGTGCTCAGCCCTGCTCTCCACCTTGGGGCTCACACACAGCCTGGGGACCCAGTGCCAGCCATCTGTTTTGTCAATAAAGTTCTATTGGAATGCCGCTGTGCCAGTCATTAACATCTCACCTGTGTTGCCTTAACAGTGCAGAATGGAGTGAAATATTCACTGCCTGGTTCTTTATAGTACTTTCAAACCCCAGTTTTAGAAGGAAGAAAATGGATCCACGACATCCTCATTGTCCCGATCTCATTTTTCCTGTCTGTACAATGGGTCCCCATCTGCCTCCTCCTGGAATCCTCAGCATGTCCTGTCTTGAGGTTCAAGACAGTTCTCCATGAATGTGTTCCTTGGCCTGGGCTTTCCACCTAGTCCAAGCCTCAATTTTCCCATGTGGGCAACGGGTTTTCGGCTGTCCCTCATGAGCTTCTGTTGGGTCCCTTCCGCTTTCCTCAGGAGGTGGAGGGGTCTGCAGTGGCCCCCAGCCTACCTCTGCCTGGTCCTTCCCCCACTTACTGAGTTGCTTGGGGGTCCCCGGGCTTCAGTCTTCTGGTCTGGGCAATGGGTCCCCTTCCCCCACGCCTCCTGACTTCCCACCTCTCCCACCCGCCCACAGGATGAATTCCACCCGTTCATCGAGGCGCTGCTGCCTCACGTGCGCGCCTTCGCCTACACGTGGTTCAACCTGCAGGCGCGGAAGCGCAAGTACTTCAAGAAGCACGAGAAGCGGATGTCCAAGGACGAGGAGCGTGCAGTGAAGGACGAGCTGCTGGGAGAGAAGGCGGAAGTGAAGCAGAAGTGGGCATCGCGGCTGCTGGCCAAGCTGCGCAAGGACATCCGGCCCGAGTGCCGCGAGGACTTCGTGTTGGCCATCACCGGCAAGAAGGCACCGGGCTGCGTGCTCTCCAACCCTGACCAGAAGGGCAAGATGCGCCGCATCGACTGCCTGCGCCAGGCCGACAAGGTGTGGCGCCTGGACCTGGTCATGGTCATCCTCTTCAAGGGCATCCCCCTGGAGAGCACCGATGGCGAGCGCCTGGTCAAGGCGGCACAGTGCGGCCACCCAGTGCTCTGCGTGCAGCCGCACCACATCGGAGTGGCAGTCAAGGAGCTTGATCTCTACCTGGCCTACTTCGTGCGGGAGAGAGGTAAGCTGGGAGGAAATGGGATGCACCGGTGTTCAGGGAGGAAGGTGGGCTCCTGCACAGTTGCAGGGTCCATGGGAGGAGCCAGCATATGTGAAGTCTGATGTAGAGGGGGGACCAGATGTTGTCCAGGGGAGGCGGCAGGCGAAGGGGAAGTCCCAGGGGGTTGGTGGGAAGAGGGATGAGGACAGAGCAGAGACTGATGGGAGGCAGACAGATGGGAGATGAACAGTCTGTTTCCTCTGGGGAAAGCTGGTCGAGTACTGGAATTGTATGCTGTGAACAAAGGTTGGTTGACTTTCAGACCTCCAGCAGAAGCCTGATGGGGCACACATTTGTGTTATGAGTGGGAAGCTGGGGTGCTGCGTGACTCTGGCTAGATCACCACCCTCTCTGGTCCCCAGTGTCCCCAGCTTCAGCCCTTCCACCTGGGTGTTTGCTGGTTCTGTGGTTAAATGCCTGAGGTTGAGACCAACAGAGTTTTTGTGTGTTTGGGGGGGCGCGGAATCCATGCCAGCTTCCTGGAAGAGGAGGTGTAGCTGAACTGAGCTCTGCAGGATGGCTGGGCATTGACTGGTGTGGAGGTAGCCCAGGTGGTCCGCAGCCTAGGTGGAAATGTGGAGGCTAGATATGTTATCCAGCCTCTCAAGGCCACAGGTGCTGGTGGCTAAAGCCAGGGCCACTGTTCCCTGCTTGTGTGTCTGTGTTCCAAACGCAGCTTTGGACACATCACTGTACAATGCCTCAGTTTCCCCTTTGTACAAGGGGGATAATGGCCATGTTGACTCTTTGCACTGGTATCCTTAGATGAGGCCGTGGAGCTCCAGGTCTCCAAGGTGTGTAGGAAGAAAAGCCAGGCAGAATTTCCCAGCCTTGACCTTGATTTCTTGACCTTGACCCCACCTGCCCCCTCCCCAGCAATTCACCACAAGCCCACTGGGCTGGCAGGGAAGCAGTGTTGGCGGAGGCGTGGAGGCACAGAAGTGGGGGGAGTGACTGTCTCAGGCAGGGGCAGGGGCTGCCCTGGCTCATTACCATGCAGGTCCAGGTCTCCCCCTCCACATTCATCCTCTGCACCCAGCCCCACCCCCACCTCCTCCGAGCTGAGCTGATAAAATTTTGAAGCAGAGTTTTCTGCCAGCGTCAGCACAATCTCTGGGCGCCTCCCTTCCCCCACGTGCCCCCTCTCCCCCTCAGCTCAGCAGGCAAGCTAGGCCTCTAGGCCTCCCCAGACACCTTCAAGCCCCACCACTAGCCTTTGACGGCCAGTCTGGTCAACCTCTTTGAATGAGGGCCAGGAAAGGTCAAGGCTGCACCCTCCCCTGCTTCCAGCCCACTCCATCACCCCAGGGGAATCCCTGCTCACGCTGGCCCAGCTGACCCAGCCCCAGCTGGCCTGGAGTGAGGGTGGTGTGTGCGAGCGGGGCCTGGATTCCAGCCCTAACCCAGCTGCCTGTTGCCGGCTGATCTGGACAATCGCTTAACTTCTCTGTGCCTCGTTTTCTTGTCTGCAAATTGGGAAGCTCAGAAGTAGCTGCCTGTAGGGCCGTTGGTGTGCGTGGCTGTTGAAGACAAGTGCCAGGCGCGGGGCTGGGGCTCCGTGGATGGCTACTGCACATCCATCCTCTTTAGGGTTACAGTTTCCCACCTCCAAGCTTTTGCCTGTGCTGTTCCCTCTGCCCGGAATGCCTTTCCCCTGTGGAGAACTCCTACTTATGCTTCAGAACTCCACCTCCTAACTCCACTT
The DNA here is from genome assembly GCF_019186645.2 of Phyllostomus hastatus. Taxonomy (NCBI): domain Eukaryota; kingdom Metazoa; phylum Chordata; class Mammalia; order Chiroptera; family Phyllostomidae; genus Phyllostomus; species Phyllostomus hastatus. Next base: position 3,002,444 of record NW_025333640.1, on the reverse strand, counting down.
TCCCTCTGTCAGGCATCATTTTCTGAGGGCTCAGCGATATTTTTTTTCCATTCTCACAGCAGCCCTATGAGTCAGGAATCATTGTTGTGCCTATTTCACAGAAAAGGAAACAGAAGCCCAAAGAAGGGACTGCCCAAGGTTACACAGCCCAGACAGGGCACAGGTGGGATCTGGACGTAGGCAGCTGCCCAGCTGCCACCCCCACCCCCACCCCCACCCCGCCTCCAGCCGTCCATTCCTAGGGGCAGAAAAGGATGAAAGGAGATGGTGGTTTGCAGCATGGGCAGCCGGTCTCACGGCTCGGCCATCTCCGGGCTGCATCTGTGCCCTAGGCTTCCGGCAGCCCAGGCCTCATCCAGGGTCCCTAGACCAAGGCTTCCCCCCAGGACCCTCTGCTGAGCCCCAGCTCCCTGTCCCTTATCCCAGGACCCTTGTCCTTGTTCTGGGCCAGAGTCAGATCTGTTCTTGGCCAGGCTGATGTCAGTCCGATGGCAGAGAGAAATGGCCACCGCCTGCCCGCTCGTACCCTGAGGGTTCTGGGGCTGGAGGGGGCGGCCCCCAGCCTAGGCCAGAGCACAGTGTCCACTCTAGTCAGTCTTTCTGGGCGGCGTGGAGTTGATGAGGGGGGAAGGACAGGCCTCTTTTGGCCTCTGGAGGGGTGTAGGGTAGATGTTGAGGGGAACACCTGCTGTACAGCTGAAGGGAGGGACCACCTCCAACATCAGGAGTCTTAGAACCAACGGAAGGACAGACATACTCACACAGAGATGCAGACAGAAACCTGGAGAGACAGAGGGACCCAGAGACACAGAGAGACTCAGAGGCACTGCACACGCCTGCCTTTTCACACTCGGCCCTTCCCTGTCCATGGGCAAGGCCCGGCTGCTCCCCGCTAGCCTCCCCACCTCTCCCAAGGGGTGCCAGGTGGATTGGTGGGGCCACGCCCCAAAAGGGCATCCAAGGCCTCCACCCTTGGGCTTATTCTGAGGGGTGCAGAGGTGGGGACGAGCCAGGAGAAGGTCCCTTCGGTACTGGAGTTGTCAGAGCCCAGGGCACCTCTTGGAGCCCAATTTGGTTGCCCCAGGCATTCATCCAGCGTCACTGCGGCCACAGACCCTGGTTCTGGGCTTGGACTCAGCGTGCACCCACGGCTGGCCTAGGGGACCTCAGGCAGTACTGTGATGAGGGGGTGATGCGAGCTTCCCCTCAGGGCATTGGGGGCTGCCTGCCAAACGAGTGCACTTGGTGGGGGCACTGTGAGTAGGAGATGAAGAGCCGACAATTCACAGTTACGTGAATAAAGGTGATGTGGGGGAAACTAAGCCGGGGAGGGGTGTGGAGAGGGGCCAGAGGGTGCACGCTAGACTGGAAGGAATGCATGGAGCAGGTGACTTTTGAGATTAGGCCTGAGGGAGATGAAGGAGGCGTGGAGGGACTGAATGAGAATTTGCCAGGCAGGGCACAGCCAGTACAAAGGCCCTGGGGCTGGACTAGCCCAGAGGCTGCAGGGTGTATTGGAGAGGGAGGTGATGGGGCTGGTGGGGAGGCCAGGAGTGGGTAAGCCTGGCACTCTTCAACCTGCCTTGCATTTGGGAAGGTGCCTGGAGGAAACTGGGCCCAGAGAGGGAAGCCGCCTGCCCAGCCCTGAAGCCCAGCCAGGCTTCCCTGCCCCCTCTGGCGGCCTGAGAAACCTGAGGCTGGCAGGCACAGTGCCAGGGGTGGGCAGGGTAGGAGCTGCCTGGCCCGCCCGCTCCGGGCAGCTGCCAGCCCGCCCCAGCCACCAGCCCAGCTGGTGCCCATTTGCTGACGCTGCCGTGGGCCGGCCTCCGGCTCCCGCCTCGTGCAGTGCCAGCCTCCCTGAATGGTGCTGTGGGCAGGGGCCAGCTCAGGAGGCTCAGAGTGGAGAGGGGAGCCCCAAGGAGGGGGGCGGGAGAAACTGGAGGGCTCCCACCCCTCCTGGGTGGAACCAGGAAGCAATAATAATAACAAAGTGAACAGTAACTGTGAACACGAATGCCCACTGAGTGCCCTGTTCTGAGCTCATCCCACATCTCAACCGGTTTAGTTCTCTCCGCCGCCCTGGGAGGGAGGGGCCTCCTCCCATGTTTTCCATAAAGAAACAGAGGTTCAGAAATGGTCAGGCACTTGCCCAAAGTCACACAGGTCGTAAGAGGCAGAGCAGAAATAGAGCCCATGGATTTTGAGTCCTCAAAACTCCTAAAAGAAAAAAACTAAAAAAACACTTTTGAGGTTATCAGGTGGGACCCCCGCCCCAGTTGTACGGGTGATACAGAGGGCAGGTGCTGAGCACCCTGTGGACAAATGAACGAGGAGGCTGAACCATAGTAAAGGGCCTGCTGTGTGGCCAGGCCCTAAAGGGCCAAGGTCTCCATGAAGGGCACCCTGGGCTGGGATGGCAGGAGACAGGGCCGCAGCCTGGAGCGAGGGGGCCTGGGTCAGCCACAGCTCTGCCCCTGGCTTGCTGCGTGACTGAAGGCAAAGACCTGCCCTCTCTGGTCCAGGGTTGGAGGTGGTAGGGAGTTGAGAGCGAGGAGGTCAGCCTGTGAGCCACAGAGAGAAGCAAGCCAGGCCCTGACTGAGGCTCTCCCTGTCTTCTGGCCCCTGTTAATCTTCTTCCCAGCACAGGGTGCTGTGCTGGAGAGACAAAGGGGTGGACAAGAGGGTGCATGAGGGGGCCTATTTCTTTGTATAATGGACACAACTCATGTCCATACTTACTCCAGGCTGTGTGAGATACGCTCCCTTTCTGAGCCTCAGTTTTTCCATCTGTAAAATGGGGTGAACACTAACTGTTCACTGAATGGAGGGCTCGGAGTCAGTGATCCCAGAAAAGCACACGGGAGGCCCTGCCCGGAGCCTCTCCCAGCCACAGGACGCAGAGGGGAGACCTCAGTTCTGCTCAGAGACCCCAAGTCTCATTCCGCTCACAGTGAACCCCCAGGGGCACCTGGGACCCAGGACAGGCACCTTGTCACCTCTCCGGGTCCCTGGGTGGCGGAAGGGTGAGGGGCTCCCGGCAGCCTGGATTTTCCCAGGGCCAGGCGGCCAGGTGTGCCCGCCGTCTGTCTGTGCAAAGAAGGTGGCTGCACGAGTGCGAGGCCCAGACGCCAGCTGCCGGTGTATTTATAGTGACGGCGAAAGGCCTCTGGGCTCGTGGTCAGCGGCCAAGAGGGACTGACAGGTGAGGATACTGCTAACGCAGCAGGCCACCCGGAGCCCGGTGGGAGCCGGCCGCACAGCGTTGGGAAGTGAGGGGCTATCAGTGGACTTCAGGCCACGGAACTGTGCACTTAAAAGTGGTTAAAGCAGTAAATGTTATGTTATCATGGCTATAGCACAATTTTAAAAATTATTTGTTTTTAATCAGAATACTAGATACTGGTGCATCTGTCTGTATGTAATGATAAATAATTCATAAATGGAATACCAGTAGTGGTAATGTAGTAAGTTGTTACTATCACAGCCACTGGCATCGTCATCCCGAGGTTCTAGGCCCAGCTCTGCCCTCTTGCCCACTGGGCAGCCTTGGGCAAGTTAGTGCTCATCTCTGGGCTTCTACTTTTGCGAAATCAGCACAGGGAGTATCCAGAGAAGGGAATCCAGATAGCATCTAAGAGAAAGAAGCCTCTTAGCACGTGGCGAGTGCTCAGGTATGAGAGCTCTCGGTGAGTAAGTCCTGCTGCAGATGCCCCTGCGCATGTGCCCGAGTTACACATGCGCAACCGAGAGCAGGGTGCCGAGGCAGCCCACAAGGGTGCCTTGTCCACACAGGCGGGGCCCGGCCCTCGGAGGAGCCAGCAGAAGTGGAAGGCATCACATTGCACCTGTGGCGGCCATCCTGGCGTGGCGGGGCTGCAGTTGGCACCCTGGCCCGGTGCCCGGGGAGTTAAGGGGCAGCCGAGGGCAGCTAGGGACATCTCCGGGCCCCCCCTCCTCAAGCAGCTGCCAGGCCGGCCCCCTCCCTCCAGCTGGGTGTGGGCAGGAAGTCACAGATGGTTAGGGTTGGCGAGGGATGAGGGAGGGGGCACTTGGGGACATGGATGTCTTGCCCACATGGGGAAACCGAGGCCCAGAGGGGGGCAGGGCACTGCCAAAGGTTACCCAATAAAGGCTCTTCCTTTGGTCGATTGTGACCCATCTTCTGTCCCAGGCCAACTTGTGGGGTGCCGGGCAGGGAAAGGAGGGGTCCCCCTTCCTCAGAGTGGGTGACCTGCACGGCAAGAAGGGGCTTTGAGTCTGTGGGATGCCAGAGCTGAGGCGGCTTCTGGATCTGCCAGGGTGCAAGTTCTGGAATTCCCAGGGCCCGCGTTCCAGAATTCCCAGAGCTGGGGTCTTTGCCCTCCAGGTGATTCTAGAATTCTCGGTGAGTTTCAGAACAGCACTGTCCAGTAGAAATACGATGTGAGTCACATACTTGAACATTTTTTCTGGTATCTATACTCACAAGTGTGAACCTGCAGAGAAAATTAATTTTAACAACCTATTGTGTTTAACCCAGGACACCCAAAGTAGTGCCATGTGGACACATAATCAATATGAAATAGTTACTGAGATGTTTTGCATTCTTTGTCCTAAGTCTGAGGAAATCAGTGTGTGTTTTGCACTCACGTCTTCATTCGGACTGCCCACATTTCAGGCACGCGGCTCCGCGTGTAGAGCGTCTGCGTTGTGAAATATTCCAAGGCATATCTCAGATCTCCGGAGTTGAGCTATGAGAGTGCAAGGAGTGGATTCTAGAAGGTCTCACCTTGGGGCCTTTGAATACAGAACGGCAGGGTCTCCCCCTCAGCACTGCTGACATTGAGGCAGGGTCACCGGTGGAGGGCGGGACCAGCCTGGGCACTGGCGGGGGTGGTGGGGTGGGGGGTGAGCAGCATTCCTGGCTCAAGGTCAGGAGCATGTGACAATCAAAAATGTCTCTGGACATCACCCAGCACCCCTGGGGAGCAGAGTCACCCAGTGAGAAGAGCTGTACTAAGGGAAGCCTCAGAATTCTTTTAAGTCAGGTTATCTCATCACCTGAGAAATGGTTCTAGAATCTCGAGAGCTGTGTCATTGATCTAGAATTCCTCACATGTATTCTTGAGCACCCAGGAGCAGGATCCAGAATGTCCCGAGCTGGGTTTCTGGTTGTCCAGAAACAAAGTCCAGAGTTTTTTGTGTGCGGCTTTTGCTCACCAGCAGATGAGCTCCAGAATTTTGAGCTGGATCTGGAACATCCTGGGGTGGGTTCTGTCATTCTTCAGGGCAAGTTTTCACAGCGTCTGGGAACAGCGTTCACATCTCCTAAGCCAGGTTCTTGAGAATGTGAGGGTAGGTTCTCAAACGCCCAAATCTGTCATCAGTTACTCAATTCAATGTGGCTTTAGTGATACCCAAGAAACCCTTGTTTTCTGGACCATTAATGTCTGGTTGCAGGATTCCTCGCACTGGGTTTTTGCACGCCCAAGGACCGGCTCTGGGATTTTCTTGAGCTGGTGTCTAGAACATCCAGGGGGCAGGTTCTAGAATTCTCACAGTCAGGGATCCAGAAAGTTCAGGTCAGAGTTGCATAAGCCCATCCTAAAACATTGGTGCCTGAGTGGACTGTTCCAGAAGAGATGCTTTCCGAGGGGGGAGGAGTCGATTTTAGTTCCTCTGAGGCTCTGCCCAGACTGGCTGAGGCAGAGTGGCCGCCTCTTGGGGGCAGCCAGCTGAATGCAGGCCCCCGTGTGGGGTGTTGGGAGCAGGTGGTGGGAACATGCGGTTGTGAGAATGTGGGTAAGAGTCTAGACTTTATTTACTCCCTAGTAAATGTCTGTTGTTTATTGGATGTGGGACACAGAACCCTGGCTGTGTTTCCAGAGGTTGTTGTAGGATCATGGGCACTTAGCAGGCCCTCAGTCGGAGGCAGTAGCTGTAATAGGTGATGCTGACATCTGGCGGGAGGCAGGGCTTGTCTGCCTGAGTGTGTGGGTGCTGGGGGCACTTACAGGGACCTGCAGGCACGTTGAGGGCTTACCTAGTTAAACTCTCAGTAAGTGCCAGGAATTATTAGCACCATTTCACTTCACCACAATTCCACCAAGGTAGGGATCATTTCTAACTGCATTTAACCAACGGAGAAATTGAGTCCCAGAGAGGCAAAGCCACTGGCCCAAGGTTGCACAGCTAAGAGGCAGAGTTAAGATTCGAACCCAAGTCTGATATCTCTGAGGGCCCACATTCCCCTGGAAAGGGGCATTTTGGGGTGCATCAGGGACCCGCCCAGAATGTCCCGGGAGGGCCCCTTGGAACTAGAGTTCAGCTGGATCAAGGAGTGCCTTTGGGGGCCGCAGCTTGCCTAGGGGGTTGGGTGCGCCTCCAACCTTCAACCTGGGAGAACCGGGGAGGCTGAGGTGCACCCTAGGCCAGCCATCTCCCCTTCTGTCTCTGTGCTCCTCTCCCAGTCCCTGTCTCTGCTCTGCCTACCCCTAGTCTCTCCCTGCCTTTGTCAGTCTCCTCCCAGCCTCCCACCCCAGCCTGTGGGCTGCCCGGAGGCAGCAGCAGTGCTGAATGGGCCCCTTGTTCCTGACCACACCCGCCCCTTGGGGTCACCCCGGGACAAGCCCTGGCAGCCTGCTGCCTTAAAGGGCCAGCTTCCAGAGAGAAGGGGGAGGAGAGGGACTGCCTCTACACCCAAGCCCCACCCCTCCCAAAGATGGAAGAACTGTTGTTCAGGGTGGGGTGGGAGGGCACCACACCCAGACACCCCCAACCCCATGTGGTCAGAGGGTTGGACCCCAGGCTGGGTAGGCCTACCTGGGGGAGAAGAAGGTGTACGCCTGGTAGGGCTTGGATTTGACCTTGGACATATCCCTTTTCCCCTCTGTGCCTTGGTTTCCCCATCTGTGTCTGAAGGTCCTTGTGCCCCAGGGGTGCCCCAGGGTTTGGAGGGCAGATGGAATAGTATCTGGTACATGGGTTTGGTACACAGTCGGCATTCTCCCCGTGCGCATTGTGCAATTAATTATACAGCACCTGCTGGTGGGGCATCTTGTGAGCGGTCATTCACCCGTGGATAGGGCAGGGACCGCTTTTCTCTGTGCCTCAGTTTCCTCAAGTGTAGAATGAGTTCAACCAGCAAGAATGAAGCCAGTTAACAGAATTAAAAGTTTAGAGCAGGGCCCAGCGCCAAATTTAAGGCGTCATTTCTTGAGCGCCTACTGTGGCACATGTGGCCCCGGGTTCTCCCCTCCCCCGGCCTCGCCGAGAAAGGCCCTCTCTGCAGCCTTGTTTCAGAGGGAGGAACTGAGAGGTTAAGGCTAGGGCTGAGGCTACACACAGCCCAGATTTCACCCCAGCTCTGCCACCTCCACCCTCCACTCCCAGCTGTGCAGCTCCAGGCTTCTCGCTTGTTCTCTCTGGACCTCAGTTTCACCTTCAGAGCAATGGGAATAACCCCTGTCCATTCGCACCCTGGAAGCCTTTCACTTTCTCCCACCCAGAGGATGCTGTGTCTGGGAGTCAAGGCGTCCCCCAGGCCGGAGTTGCACCTAGTGGCCAGTCTCTGGTGGCCTCAGCTCTGCTGTGCCCCAGGCCAGCCCCACAGCCTGGGACAGGTTGCTGCCGGATGGACAAGCCTGTTCCCTGCTTTCTTATGTAATCAGGTTATGCAAGGGCAGCTGGCCTGCTTACATAAAAGGAGGCGGGCCAGAGCCCAGCAGGGGAAGGGGAGGCTCTTAAAGGGACCCGACTCCCCCAAGTCTCCCTTGTAGGGCCCCACGTGAACCCACAGAGGGAAGCCTAATAAGCCCTGGACAGTTCGGCACTCACCAATACCATCATTGTCATCATTATTATTATTGTCATTGACATTCGTTGTCACCCTATTGTTTCCCAATGGCAGTGAGACAGTCAAGTGGCTTCCTCTACTCTGCTTCTGGGGCTCTTTTCTCCCTGAACCCCAGTTTCCCATCTGAACCGTGGGGGGCAGTCAGTGAAGAGGGTAGTGGGGCATAATAGGGTCTTGCCTCTGCCATCTGCTCACCACATGACCTTAGGCAAGTGGTATCCCTCTCTGCACCTCGGTTTCCCCACCTGTAAAATAAGCCGACCTCATGGGGCTGCTGAAGGGGATGTGAGTGGAACCACGCAAAGGAGTTAGGGCAGCACTGGGCACACACGCTTGGTGCTCAGCCAGTAGGACTACTGTGTTGTCAATAAATATTTATTAAGCACTTACTGTGTGCCAAGCACTTTTCTAGGTCCTGGGGACACCACAGTAAACACAGCAGACAAAACCCAGCCCTCATGGGGCTCACAGTTTGTTGGGGTACATGAGCAAAGAGCAAGAAATAAATGAATAAGAAACTAACATCAGTTCATGATAAAGGCCATGGGGAAATATAAAAGAAGGTGAGGGAATAGAGAGTGACAGGCTCTTTGGGGGAGGTCTGTCTGCGGACTTGACGTTGCAGCTGAGACTTGAGGGTTAAGGAGGAACCAGCTGTGTGAAGAATTAGGGGAAGGGCATTCTAGACAAAGGGCACAGCCAGTGTAAATGTCCTGGGGCAGGACCCAGCTTGATGTGTTGGAGGAACAGCGAGGAAGCCCATGTGGCTGGAAAGAACAAGCGAGGGAGAGAGAGGGAGTTAGGGGAGGGCACGAAGGTGATGGGGCCAGGAGGACTCAGGCTCTTACCCAAGGGAGGTGGGAGCCCTGGAGGCTATGCCCAGCAAAGGGACTGGACCTGACTCAAGTGCTCACAGGCGCCCTCTGGCCATGGCAGAAAGGACAGACTCTGGGGGACATCCATGGGAGTTCAGAGACCCAGGCTGGGGCCCCTGCACTGATTCAGGCCAGCAATTATGGGGGCCTGCCAGGAAGAGGCAGATTCCAGAGATGTGAGAATTTGGTGGCGATGGTCTGTCTTGGCCTAGTGGGAGAGTGCAAGTCAGTCACCCAGATCACAAAGCTCCTTCTGAGGCTGGCACTGGCCCTGTGCCTCTTGCCCTGTCTCCTGCCTGTAGCAGCCTCTGCCTGGAAGTATGTGAGGAAGGAAGGGGCAAGGCAAGGGCACGGCACCCAGACACACCCAGGGACGCTCCTGGATCAGAATGCTGTTAGCGGGCAAGTTGGGATGTGGCTCTAGTGCCCAGGAGGCCCGTGGGCTCTGGGCGGGCCTGGTGGGCAACTGCCAGCTGCCCAGCCCACAGCTGGGTGTTCCACCTGCGCAGGAACTGTTATTTACATTTTTATTCCCAGCCTTACCAGGTGAGCTTGGGCTAGCTTCTGCCCCGCCCTGCACCTCTGTTTCCCCATCGGTGAAATGGGAGTCATAGTCTGTAACTAACTGTTCAGCAGGTATAATGAGCATCTAGCAAATGGTAGGTGTCAATTCAGTGACTGGCAGCAATAAGGAAGGAGGCTGGGGGGAGGGAGCCCCCTGGCATGGAAGGCATGCAGGTAGGAACCCAAAATACTGAGATGGGCCACTGGGTGACAGACTTTGCCTCTCTGAGCCCATTTTGATCCTGTAAAATGGGGACCACAACCACGGAATCCCCATGGTGCCAGGCCAAATTCCTCCTCAGAAAGGTGTCTAGGTTGACGTTTTGCAGTCTCAGCCCCACGTGGCAGCTGGGGAAACTGAGACTCAGACAGCTGGAGACTGGCCTGGAGTCACACAGCCAATCAGGGACAGAGGGAAGCCATGAGCAGTCTTGCCACATGGCTCTTACGCCCCAGGAACAAGAAGGCGGCCCTGGAACAACTGGCCTGGCTCTAAGCTGTTCCTTGTGCCTCAGTTTCCAAATGAATCACGGGAACATCCAGGAAAAAGCTGCAAGGGTTCACCTGTCCAGCCTAGACGTCATTCTCTCTTAGGGTATTGGGGAGACCTTTGAGGGAGGCCACCGCCCGGTTTCCCTTTGGCATTGGTGGAGGAGAAAGCAGATTGTTGGGGGCTTCCAGGTTGGCTGGGCTGCTTCTGTAGCCAGGCCCCTTGGCGTGAGGACCGTGGCTCCAATCCGGCTCTGGGGAAGCAGGCCTGGCCTCACCTGCCCGGTAGAAGGGCTGGAGCTGAACACCTCAGACATTTGCTGCATGACCTTGTGCGCCAGCCCAGCCCATCAGACCCGGACACAGTCAGGGAGGCAGCAGGCAGTGCAGCCGTCTCTCTGCACGCACGCCGACGAATTGCCCCACTTCCCCAGGACTTGACCTGCCCCTCTGTACATCTGTATGTAGCCCCTGCGACTGTGTATAGCTCTTGGCATGTAAACACTGGCATATAAATGAAAGTCGTGATTATTGCTATTACTTTTACACACTATTCTCTCTCCCCACAAACTCATTCTGTGCCTGGCAAACTCCTACTTATATATCAATACCCCAACTCAAAATGTCCCCTCCTCCAAGAAGTCCTCCTTGTCCCCAGGCCAGGTTCCTGTTACTTCCTTGGGCTCTTCCTGCCACAAGTCCTTCCCTCTGATATTCAGGACCTAGAGCAGTTGGTTTAGCTTCTCAAAAGGTGATTTCTGCTGATTATCAAAGGACCAGCGGATTGGGAGATGGTCCATGCTTAGGTTACATTTTACACCTTGCCCTGGGCTTGTCAGAAATCCCTTGTGTCACCATTGGTTGGAGTCTACTTCCCCCTAAACCCAGTCTTCCCCTCTGAATATCCTCCAGTTTTTACAGCGTTCCTCAGATTCCTTTGTCCAACAAGCATTTATTTTGCACATGTTGTATGCCAGCCCATGTAGGGATAAACCCAATTATTCGTTCAGTGAGCATGTATTGGGTGCCTACTGTATGCCAGGCTCTGCTGAAGTAATCACACTCACTTGTCTCCGAGCATCTGTTGAGTACCAGCTATGTGCAAGCATTTATTGAGCACTAATTGTATGCCAGTCTCCAGGAAGAGGGGCCACAGGAGGAGGGGTTGCCCACTATCCCCTCCCCCTTCAGGTTCGGGCCCTCTAGTGTCCAGCCTCTCCCAGCGTTTGAGGCAGCGGGTTAAAAATGTGGGCACTGGCACTATAGCAACGGGCTCCACTCCATTTGTCTCCCTACTGCCCCTTGGGTCCCTGGCTCTTCATTTCCCCCTCCTCCCGTCTTACATGTGTGGGGTTCAACATCTGCTTTCTGCAGAAAGGGAAACAGACACAGAGAGGGGCCACAATGTACCTCTTCCCTCTGCCTCCTCAGCAAAACTGGGATGGGATCCCTTCTACTGACGCCACTCCAAGGCCGGGCCCAGAGAGGGGCAGGGCTTGCCTGCAGCCACACAGCACGGGGCTGACTGTGCCCTGCCCCGGAGTCCTCCCCTTGGTGCCTGCGTCCCGTGACCAGGCTGCCAGGCTCGGCCGTCCCAAGTCCCCTGGGCTGCTGGGCCAGTGACACAGCCACAGAAACGTCGTCGGAAGGAAGGGGAAGCCGGGTGGGGCCGCCCACCCCCGACCCAGCCGGGCCACCCCACCCTGCGCCCATGCTTGGCAGAGGTTCTCTGGCGCTTCCGCCCGCTTTGTCCACCATGTGGCCACAAATGGCTTCCGGGGCTGGCCTGTCCCCCTGCCGTGGGCCCGCACATGTGTGTTCAGCCTGCGGGCACATGTGGCTCCCGGAGATCCCCCCTCGGTTTGCCGCGTCTCCCCCTCAGCAGCCGCGGCACCAGGCGGGCCTGCCAGGGAGGCGGGAGGAGGCCTTGGCTTAGCTGCTGGAGAAGCCAAGAATTTGCTCCAAATGTAAACAGCGAGTTATTTTAAGTCAGCCCCCCCCTCCTGGGGGGGTGTTGACACATTTGACATTGGGGGGGGCCAGGGTGCGCATGTGGGTATTTTTAACCTTGTTTTTCACATCCTTGGTGCCACCCGGAGTTCGGTTTGCGCCGAGTGGCAGTGACTGGGGCATCGGTGGCGTGGAGGCCCGGGCCGGCAGCGGGCGGGCGGGCGTGCGCGCGCCACCGGCCTGCCTGGCTCCGCCGCCGCCCTGTTGGCACACGCGTGTTTAACCCCTTGGGGGCCACAGAGGAAGCTGGAGGAGGGGGAGGCGAGGCAGAGTAGGGCTGCGTGCGGGGAGGCCCCCCACTCACCCCACCCGGGGGGGGTGGGCCCGGCGCTCGGCCGTGCCAGCCGGCGTCCTGCGCGCACAAAATGGCCGCCGAGGCCGGGAGAAGCGTCTGGAACCCGGGAGGAGAGCCGAGAAAATGGCCGCCGCAGCGATGATGTCATAAGGTGGTGTGGCCGCCAAGAGCGGCCTGGGACGGGACGAGTCCATGCCTGCGGGCCTCCGAGTGGGCCCTGCAGTCTTCAGGCCACCCCCCACTGGCATCTCGGGCCCAACATCCCAAAGCAGCCTTTGCAAAGGTCCCCGTGGAGCCCCCCAGACACCCCAAGTCCAGCCCAAAGCCACCGGTTGGCACAGCCCGGGCCCAGCGCTTGAGGGCTCTGGGGACTGTGAATAGCCACTACCCTGACCTGCTGGCCAGAACTGTCCACCAGCACCCGGCGGGGACCGCAGCCAGGCCAAGGAGCAGGCGGGGGCGCGAGCCTGCCGGGTGGGAAGAAAAAAGAAACTTTTCTTTGAAAGTGACTCCCAAGCAGGTTGGCTCGGGCCCAGGCGGGGCCGGAGGCGGGGGAGAGGGAGATGGAAAGTGTGGTCCAGACTCAAGGAACGCAGCGGGTCAGGAAGGACAAAGCGGGGGAGGCCCTGGTGGAGGCCCGCGTCCAGGAGGTCACCTCGGCCACGCCCTTCTGCCTCTTGGGGTCACCACTTCTTGTCCAGACTTCCCAGCGCATTCCCCCGGGGCAGCGTGATGCCGTGAAGGTCCAGCATCTGGCTTTTTTCCTTCGATTTGTCCAGACAGCCCTTGGCGAAGAGCTGTAGACGGGTGTTGGGACCTCTGCACTAAGACGTTCAGGCCCAAAGAAGGAAGGGCGTTTGCAGAGGTCACACACCGCGGGGGATACTTACAGCCACTTGTCATTGCTGCTGGCCATGGGGGCCCAAGCTGTTGGGCCTCTGGGGGCAGAGTGGGGTGTCTGCAGGGAATGCCTGACGCCGAGGGCAATTTTGGTTCTGGCCCTCCTGCCACACTAACAGGGAAGTTCAAGTTCAGTCTAGTCCAAGGCCTTTATGCTAAGGCTCAACTCCTGGACCTCCTCAGGGGCTGGGAGGAACCCCATGACTGTGAGCCTCATGGGGCAGGACTTGGTGTCTGCTTTGCTCGTTGCTGTGTCCCTAGAGCCTAGGCACTCAATATGTGTCGAATGAAAGAATCACAGTTTCATCTTATGTTTGTTTGGCTTTGCGTTGACACTAGGGTTGCATGGGGGTGCAGGCTCTGGGACACAAAGCAGTTTGTAACATCACTGGACACACATAGCCTCTGTTGTCACATTTCACGGGAGGAGCATGAAGAGGTAAATTACTGAACTTCCCCAATGCCAAGCTCAGACCCAGTCAAGCCTGGTCCTGTGGACACATAAACCACGTTTGAGCAGACACATGTGAATAAATGAGGGAGTGAGCCAGGTAGGCATTTTCAGGAAAGGCGTTCGGGCACATGCAAAGGCCCTGGGGCAGGACTGCACCTGGCATGTTGTGGACACAGTGAGGAGGCCTGTGTGGTTGGAGCAGAATGAGTGAAGGGGAGGGAGGGAGAAAGTGAGGGCAGGGAGGGGGCAGGGGCAGGTCACTCAGGGCCGTGTGGGCCACGGGGAGGGGTTTGGACTTTCATGTAACTAGGCCCAGACTCAGTCCAGTGTAATGGGGGCTAGGGCAAAGGTTCAGACAAGGGGCCAGAGGTGGATGTTCCAGAAAATATGTTAAAGTGGACTGGGAGAGGTGGCTAGAGCTTGCTTGAGAGAGAGAGGAGCAAGGAAGGTGCCCAGGAGGAGCGTGGTGAGGGGCATGAAGGCCAGGGTCGTGTGCACTGCAGGGCCTTCCAGCTGAACCTTAGCCGGCTAATGTTTAAAAATGGCTGGTGACACTGGGAGCTGGGAATTCCAGGGCCTGGCTTTGGGTCTCTCTCTGGCTGGCTGGTGCTGGGAGGCAGACGTGGCAGCCCAGCGAAGCCAGCTACATTTGGAAGGCCACTGAAGTTGGAAGACGAACCAGGTGAGCTCACCGTGGCAGCCGACGGGAATGCTAGGCTCCCCCGTATCCTGCCAGATTTTAAATAAGTCTAATTATGGTTTCAGCAAGTCCTGTCCTTTCTATATCCCAGAGATGAAACAAATGTGACCCCTCAGTTCGTCCCCAGGCCATCACCCCGGGCCAGGCCGCTGTGCCAGCTGGGACGCCTGCCCATGCCTCCTCCCTGCCCTCCCAGACCCGAGAGTCCAGAATCCACTCGACAGCAAGAGCTGTGTGTGTATATTTTGGTAAAATGTATGTAACATAAAATGCACCAGCTTAGCCACTTTCAGGTGCGTAATTCAACAACGTTAAGTACAGTCACACTGCTGTGCAGCCGTCCCCCCATCGTGCGTCCTCAGAACCACCTCATCCTCCCAGACTGGCGCTGTCTCCGTTAAACTCTGATCGCCCACCCCCCGGCCCCAGCCCCTGGCGCCTACACCTACTTTCTGTCCTGTGGACCTGGCTCCTCTAAGGGCCTCTCATAAGTGGTGTCACACTCTATTTGTCCTTTTGTGTCTGGCTCATGTCCCTGAGCCTAATGTCTTCAAGGTCCAGTCACATTGTAGCATGTGTCAGAATGTCGTCACTCTTGAAGGCTGAGTCTTCGTCCACTGTCTGGATGGACCACACTGTGCCTATTCGTCCATCGATGGACACTTGGGCTGTTTCCACCTTCTCACTGTCGTGAATAATACTGCTGTGAGCACAAGTGTGCAAATGTCTCTTTCCGTCCCTGCCTTCAGTTCTGTGGGGTATGTACATAGGAGGGGAATAGTTGGGTCATAGAAATTATACATTTAACTTTTTGAGCAACCCCCGAGCTGTTTTCTGCAGTGGCTGCGCCCTTGTACATTCCCATCAATGGTACACGAGGGTTCCACTTCCTCCACATCTTCATAGCCAGACATTGAAAACTGTAATGTGGATCGAGTCATTTCACTCCTCATCGTGCTTGAGAATAGCACCCAAGCTGCTCCCTGAAGCGCACGTGGCCCTGAGTGGTCCAGCTTCTCTCCCTTTTGATTCCCTTTGCTTTACCGTGTTTGAGCCACATGGTCTGTCTGTTCTTCAAACATCCCGTGTTTGTTCCTGCCCCAGGACCTTTGCACTTGTGGTGCCACCTGCCCCAGCTCTCCCTAGGCTGGCTTCTGTCCATTCCTAAGTCCTCAGTGCTCATGTCACCTCCTCAGGGAGATCCCGCCTGCCTTCTGTTTTCAAAGTCTCACCCAGAGCCACTCTCGGTCCCTCACCCAGTTTCATTGCCTCTGCGGAACTTAGAACCACGTGGAATTATCCCAGCCTTCTCTGTTGGATCTTTTCCTGTCTGTCTCTCCTCCCTGGCTCTCTGCCATGTCCCCAGTGCCTGGCAAGTAGTGGGTGGCCGGTGAACATCTGTGACGCGAGTGCCAGGCGGCACACTGATCTCCCGGTTTCAGACGGACCGTGGAAGCGGTGGCCGCCGGGATGAAAGGGGTTGTCAGGCGCCAAGGGGGTGGGTGCTGCAGCGCAGGAAGGCCAGCACTAGAGACCACGGCAGTGCCTTTGTCATGGGCTGGGACAGACCAAATTTGGGCTCATGCCCATGGACAGGAAAGAACAGTTTGTACACTCTCGTCAGCGGGATCCAGGTTACATTTCTATTGTCTCCACGATCGTGTGTTTGTTTGAGCAGAAGGCCACAGGGGGTGGTGACATTCCAGCTGCACATGAGTCCCCCACGGACCTGGGAAGTAGGGAGAGCTGGTCCCCAGCCAGACGAGGTCCTGGGTCACTTGAAATACAGCTGCTGTTGAGAACTAGACTTTCACTTAACACCAGCAGGAGTGTGGCATGCTGTGCTCCATGCACAGTGCTCGAGAGCCTTGTGCGTCTCTGAGATCCTAGAGGAAGGTCCCAGAATGTGGGGAGAGGGTACACCATGTAGAGAATCAGGGAACAGGGCCCCACACAGAGGGAGCAGCCAGGACTGAGGGGAGCAGCAAGGTCCTCAGGCGGGACCATGACAGGCACATTGGAGGAACAGCACGGAGGCCCTGGTGGCTCTGGAGCAGAGTGAGTGAGGGACAGAGAGGGAGACGCGAGGGCAGGGCGGGGGTGAGGCCAGGTCGTGCGGGGCCTTGTGGGTCACAGGGAGGACTTGGGCTCTTATCCTGAGGGAGGTCAGAGCCCTGAAAGGCTGTGGGCAGAAGAGGGACTGAGTTTGGCAAAATGCTCTCACCAAAACAGGTTTTATCCCCTTATTTTTGATTGGCCTCTCCCCTCCCTGAGCTCTAAAAAACCTCCAGCTCATAAAATCAGGAAACCATTGAGAATGCCCACTTTGCAGATGGGGGAAACCAAGGCCCGGAAGAGAGAGGGACACAAGATCCCACACCAGGCCATGCCAGAGCTGGGACTCAACCCCAGGTTTTGGGGCACGGCTGTAGCTTCCAGAAGATGCCCCAAGTGCAGGTGAATTTGGGGTCTGCTCCTCTTCTTCAACACTCCAGTGCATTTTACAGGCTCTGAAAGCCCCACACTTGCCCTGAGAACTCCCTGATGCCTTCTGACCGTGGAGCCCTGTGCTCAGGTGGTGTGTTCCCGTCTCCGGGCATCCCCATAGGAGCCCCCTGCTCAGCCACTGCCAGCATAAACCTGGGCCCTCCGGCCTCCACGGTCCCGCTTTAGTTCTCACAGTGTGTCCGTCCACGTTTTCCTCGTGCTGTTGGGAATACACACTGAGCAGCACCAAGAGTTGGACGAGCTGGACTCCAGAGAACGGATTTGGGGTGGGGATGGAGTCGGCAAGGTCAGGAGGAAACTCACGAACAAGCAGTGTTCAAGTTCAATAAAATGTTCGTTTTTATGTTTTTGAGAGAGGAGCAGATAAAACCAGGTTAGTGTACATTTTTTTGTTTTTGCTGTGTGGCCTTGGATAACTTACTTACTCTCTCTGGGTAAACCGGAATTGTCAGTCTGAGTCAAGGACTGCTGCAGGGTGCGTCAGTTTCCTCCTCTGGAAAATGGGCATAATGATCACATGTCTCTCCTGGGGGAGTTTTGAAGATTAAATGAGCTGATGGAGGCAAAACTTGCAGCCTCACATAGTCAAAGGAATGACTCACTAAGTATTAACTGTTGCATGTACCATCTAAAAAGGAGTGACCTTGTCAACCTTCCCAGGAGCCAGTCTCAGCCTCTCACGCGCCAGGGGCTGCCACTTGCATCTCAGGGTTGTGTGACCTCCCTTGCACATGGCAAGGCCTGAAATTATCCTCCTGGTTAACATGATTACATGTTCATCACCTTTGTTCCCTCCATTAGGAGGTCAGTGCCCTAAGGGCAGGGATTTTTGTCCATCTTGGTCACTGCTGTGTCCTCCAAGTATCTGGCACCCAGGAGACACTGAGCAATGAAAGGAAGTGACTGGTAGTGCAGCTCAGCTCCAGTCTGTGGATGCGGAAGTGGAAGCTCGTAAACATCGAAGAACATGCCTAAAAACACACAGCGAAGGGCCAAGTAGAAAACACAGTGTTTGGGACCTGCAGGGTCGCACACAGTTTCCATCTTGGGTTCTTTTCTTCTCTTCTTTTTACAGCCCTTTAAAAACCTGTGTGACCCTTTTTATATCATTATTGCCTCCCCCCAAAGAGTCCTTTTAGACATTTGTTCTCGAATCGCTTCACCCCATAACACTTGAATACCATGGTGTATTATACACCTATTTCTGTGGTGTATATCTATACATAGGCTTTATACATAAAAAAAAACCAAAATTCTTTAGCCCTTTTACTGCCCCGCGGAGAACCAGTGTTTGCCCCACTGCTGAAATTTGGGCCAGGTCACTCTCTGCGGGGGGCCAGCCTGGACACTGTGGGGTGTTGAATAGCATCCCTGACCCCACCCACTTGATGCCAGGGGCACCCCCAGTGTGACAAGTACAGATGTTTCCAGATATCATCCTGGGGGCAGAATCATCCCAGTTAAGAACCTCTGTGAGCCCTGGCTGGTGTGGCTCAGTGGACTGAGTGCTGGTCTGCAAACCGAAGGGTCACAAGTTTGATTCCCAGTCAGGGCACATGCCTGGGTTGTGGGCCAGGGCCCCAGGAGAGGACACTCAAGAGGCAACCACACACTGATGTTTTTCTCCCCCTCTTTCTCCTTCCCTTCTCCTCTAAAAATAAATAAATAAAATCTTAAAAAAAATACACAAAAACCTCTGTGCCAGGCAGACAACTTCTAATGGACATCAGCTTTGGGAAATAGACGCTGAACTGGACCTCAGCTTATCAATGTCATCAATTGGGCGGATTTAATCAGATGGTGCCACGATGCTCTTAACGGAGTGAGAACTCAGCAACGGAGAGCTGCCCACTTGGAGGACGGGGCATGCAGGGGCACCGGACACCAGCCGGCCTTTAGACATGATCTACTGTGGGTGCACCCATTCAGACTGAGGGAAGGTCCATTTTAGGTCTGGATGTCTGAGTACATGGGAGGAGGGATTAGCTGGGCCTTTTTTCCTGATTTTTCACGGGACATCTCGAGAAGCCCAATAGAACTTTCGGTGATGATGGCAGTGTTTAGCACTGCCCAGTTTGGTCACCACCAGCCATGTATGGCAATTATCGAAAGGTGACCAGTGCAACTGATGTCCTGAGAATTTAATTTAATTCCAATTCAGCTCACTTCAATTCGAAGTGATGTGGCCAGCAGCTCCTATACCAGACAACAGCTCTAGAAGCTGGGGAGTTTTCAGGAGTCAAGTGGCAGGCAAGTGATCAGCAGGTGGATGAGAAATGTTTTAAGGTCTTAGAGACGATTAAAAATAAGATGGCATAATAAAAAGGAAGAAAATTCTGACACATGCCACAATGTGGATGAACCTGGAGGACGCCATTTTCAGTGAAATAAGCCAGACACAGAAGGACAAACACTGTCTGACCCCACTCAGATGCGGTCCCCAGAGGAGTCAGATTCACGGAGACAGGAAGTGGATGGTGGGGGCCGGGGTGGGGGGAGGTAGAGGGAGAGTTAGTGTTTAATGGAGTCCGAGTGTCAGTTTGGGAAAGAAAGTTGTAGAGATGGACAGTGGGGATGGCTGTACAAAACCTGTGAATGCACGTGATGCCCCTGCGCTGTGCACTTAGAAATGGTTAAACAGTACGTTTTATGTGATGTGTTTAACCACAATCTAAAAAATAAATGTTTAAAAATTTTAATGAGGTGGGGGGTGGAGGTGAAAGAGGGGATAAGGGGGATAAATGGTAATGAAGCAAATACGGTAAAATAATTCTTTAGTAAAAATGAAGTAAAATAAGAAAAAAGTTAATGATGTGGCATATAAGTACAATGTCATACTATTTAGAAACTCTACTGATTTAAATGGAAAAATATTTCTTAGGACTGTGGAAAAGGAAGTGGTCTTCTCCAGCCCAGTAGAGGGATCTGTAGAAACTCCCAGCTAACGTCAGACTTAGTGGCGAGAGATCGAAAGAGCTCCTGACACTCAGAAGCAAGGCAAGGACTCCTGCCCCCTTCACTTCAGTTTAACATTGCTCCGGAAATCCTAGCCAGTGCAATAAGGCAAGAAAAGGAAATCAGAGGCATGCAGATTGGAAAGGAAGAAATAAAATTGTTCCCATTTTATCGCAAAGGACATCATGGTCTACATAAAAATTCTAAGGAATCTGAAAAAAAAAACAAAAAACAAAACAAAAAGCTCTTAGAACTAAAGTAAATTCATCAAGGTTACAGAATAAAAGCTTAACACACAAAACCAATCACATTTCCAAATGCTGGCAATGGATAGTTAGAAACAGATATTAAATTTAAAACATAGTATCGTTTATAATCTGTCCCCAAACTCACCATGTATTGATTGTCAATTTGGTGGCAATCCTTTACAATTATTATTAGCTAAGTAGGCGACTCAATAAACCCTGGGAGGGGGAATTAATTATCTTCCCCACTTTACAGATGAGGAAACTAAGGCCCAGAGAGTGTGTGTGCTGGCCCAGGGACACAGAGTGAATGAACAGTGAGAGAAGGGCTCCAACTAGGACCAGCCATAGCCTCGGGCAGTTGCTTTTAATGGCTACAGAACAACCGAGGCACAAAGGACAACAGAGCTGGTAATGACAGTAATAAGGCCCCTCCTCCAGTTGGTGAGGTACTTGACTGTGCTCTAGGCTTTGTTTCAGGCGCTTGATTGCATGCATTACCACCTTTTCCCTGATGAGCAGCCTTCTAGGGGGGTGCTGTGCCCATTTCACAGATGAAGAGAGTGAGGCACAGAGAGAAACGAGGCATTGCACTGAGGCCCTCAGCCCCATCTGCCTGGTTCCAGAGCCACAAGTACAGAGGCAGTGCTCAAGAAGCACGCCCTCCCCGCCGAGTGCCAGCCGGGCACTGCTGCCTGCTCAGTCCATGTAGGCATCAGTTCCGGAAGAGGGTCCTGTGCCCAAGGCCCGGAGCCCAACAGATGACTGCCCAGGCTGGGTGCTTCCCAACGGAGTGGCCACCCGTGCCCAGCCGTGGAGCTATCCAAACAGGACTGGCCGGCTCCGAGGGGCTGCTGGCTGCCCGACCTTGGAGTGGCCACAGGGCTCAGGGCCGAGCCGGGCACACTCCCCTCCACTGCTGCCCAGTCGGCCACGGCTGGGACTGCAAAGCCAAGTCAAGAAGGGACTACCCACATCCCACTCCTGGATGGGAAATTGAGGCACGGGGCCTGCTCCTGTGCTGTTTATGGTACCTTCAATCTTGGCAGCCAGTAGATGTGCAACACACAGTGTGTGCAGAGCCACTAGCATGGCGCCAGGCACACAGCGAGGGCTCGTGACCGTTTTAGGAAGTATCATCATTATTATTATCTCCATGACAACACTGAAGGAACTGAGGCCCCCCAGAGGGGAAGTGACCTCCCCACAACCACACCTCCTCTGAAGCTCGCAGACGCTGGGAACTCAGGCATCTGATCCCAGAAGCCAGATGGCTCACGCACGCGCAGTGTTGGGTGTCTGGCTGCCTGCCCAGACGCAGGAATGAAATACGGTTGACCCTTGGGCAACATGGGTTTGAACAGCGCAGATCCACTTATATGCAGATTTTTTTCAGTAAATACTGTAAAAATATGTTTTCTATTCCATAGGCTTTCTTGAATAACCTTGTTTTTTTCCTCCAACTTATTGTAAGAATACAGTATATAATACATAGAACATACAAAATATGTATTAGACTGTTTATGTTAGTGGTGAGGCTTTTGGTCAACATTAGGCTATTAAGTTTTTGGACGATTTTTACCAGCACTCCTAACCCCCACATTGTTCAAGGTTCAACTGTGACCCTCATGACAGTGCAAGTGGCATGGGGCGAGGACCTTTTCATCACTCCAGTCCTGTTTTCCTTGCCTATAAAATGGACACAACAATGGTGCCAGTTTTGTGGTTCCCTTAAGGGTTCAGGGGAACATAGAAAATGAAACAGCAAAGTGCTACATTAGTGGTCATCTTAGGGGTTTAAAAATAGCAACAATAATAATGATAACAATAGTAATGTAAAGGATATCACCATGTGTATGCCCAAGTGCTTCATACGTATTATCTCCTTGTCACCTGGGCTGGCAACCCCATCAGCCCTGGGCGATGCTCCCCCCCATCTGAAGGAAGAGAAAACTACAACTCACAACAGTTAAGTGACTTGCCTAAGGTCACACAGCGATTACTTCCAGCTCTGGGGTATGGCAGAGTGGGTGTGGGGATGCAATTCTCTCTCTCTGGTACTTGACGGTGATTCCCACCACCTTTCTCTTTGACCTGAAAGACAAAATGGGTGGGTGCTGGGTTCTGTCCAAATGGACTTGGCCATGTGCCCCCTTTAGCCTGGTCCTGGGTGGACGTGGGGGCTATAGAGGGAGCTGGCGCGATCACTCTCCATCCAGGCTCCTGGAGCCAATAAGAGCTGAGCTCAGCGTCTGTCTGCTACACTGGTCTGCCAAGGAGCCTGATTATTTTTAGATAAGATGGATGGGCGGATGCTGGGGCAGAAGGGAGCCCTCAAACCAGGCGGGCGAAGGCATTGCAGCTTCAGAGGGACACCTCTTGGCCCCTTTTCTGGAGGTCCTGAGTGGCACCCCAAGACCAAGGGGCTGAACCCTCAGGACTTCAAGGGCAGAGGCCAAGGGGAGAGGCTCCAAGGACTCATTTCTCTTTGCCCTTGCTTTCCCCATCTGTAAGATGGGCATGACAGCCTCTACCTCCTGGGGCTGAGGCAAGATTGAATGAGCTACCCCATTTCACGGATGAGGAGACTGAGGCTCATAAGGGAGGAGCTCTAACCCTCTACTGAGCCAGCCCTTGCACATAACTTCTCACCCTGTGTGTGAGACCACATTCTAGCATGTGGGTATGCATGAGCCTTGGGGACCTGCGCTGATGTCTGCAGGTGCCTGGCCAGACATCCATGACCTTCTGGGGCAGCAGCCAAGGGAGGGGACCAAGCAGAGACCCCAGGGCCTCACGTGTCCAGGGGCTATCCTGTGTCACCGCCTTCTTCCCTCTCTTTGCAGACGCGGAGCAGAGTGGCAGTCCCCGGGCCGGGATGGGCTCCGACCAGGAGGACAGCAAGCCCATCACGCTGGGTGAGTCTGGGGACGTGAGTCTGGGGAGCAAGGCCCCTTCCCCATCTTTTATTCGGAAGTCGTAGCCCGGGCACCCCTCATGTGCTCTGGTGGCTGTGTGCGGGCGCCTCACACACATGAATGGCTCATTCCTCACAGCTCTGCTGTGGGGAAGCTGCTGCGCTGCATTTTGCTGATGAGGAAGCTGAGATCAGAGAGGTTAAGGTGCCACCCAGGGAGCATCAGGGCTCGCAGGAGGTGCTCACCTCACAAGAGAGGCCCTCTAGAGGGCCCTGCGGTCCCATGGGACATTGAACAATATGTGGGACAAGTCCGTTCTATTTTGGGAGGTGGAAAGTGGGAGAATTTGCTTGATGCAGGGCTGGGAGCAGAGCCCTCCCCAAAATGGGAAGGATTTGGAAGTTGCTTCTGCCCTGCCCTGTCCCCCATCCCGACCACTGCAGTCTGTCTTCCTCAAAGTGGCCAGGGGGTGCCTGGGAACACCTGAGGTAGGTCACACCCCTCCTCTGCCCAAAGCCCTCCAGAGTGCCCACCTTCAGGTAGGGGGTGAGCCCAAGTCCTTCCCACAAGGCCCTGCACAACTTGTCCCCTACCCTGTCCTCCCTGCCCTCCTCTTCCTTCTCTCCCTCTTGCTCACTCTGCTCCAGCTACATGGGGCTCCTTGTTCCTTCAACATGCCAGGGACGGTCCTGACTCGGGGCCTTTCCATGTGCTGTGACCTCTGCTTGGATGGGTATCTGCTGTGTCTCCCTCCAGATCTCCCAGGTCTCAGCTCAAACAAATCCCTCTCACAGAGATCTTCCCTGAGCCCCCTCAGCTCAAGCAGCCTCAGCCACTCTGGATTGATCAGTGCCCTCTGTTTTTTATTTCCTTCAGAGACAGTTAGTGGTTGCGTATGTGTTTGCTTGTCTTCCCCAATGGAACATGACCTCCTTGAGGGCACAGGTTTTTGTCTGTCTTGATTACTAGTGTGTCCTCAGTGCCTAGAATAGAATCTAGTACACCATAGGTGCTCCATAAATATTTGTAGAGAGAAATAAAAGAGAGAGGGAAGCATGAAGCGGAGAAGAAAAGAGAAACTAAAGTGATGGTACATCAGGGACAAGAAAGCGGGTGAGCTGCAGAGGAAGGAAGGAAGGAACAGCCGGCGTGTGAGGGCGTCCTGTTGGATGGACTGGCACAGCCGTGCCCATGGAGGCTGGCTGTTTCCAGGAGATGCACAGGCCCCAGGCCACTCCTCACTGGTCACCTCTGACCGGAGTCCTCCTTGGCCTCCTGAGATCCCCAGGAGCCTCTCTCTAAGCCAGATGTTCAAGGGAGGAGGGGGCAGCTGTACAGGGTTGGCCTGGTCCCCTGGGGAGCTCCAGTGTCTGGTGGAGGAAATCACTTCCTCCCTGGCCCGCCAGGGAGTCCCCTGGAGATGGAGCTGGGCGAGTGCTGCACAAACAGGAAACACCGGTGGGGGGAGGGCAGAGGGGCCTGCTGACACCAGCTGGGTCAGCAGGAAGCAGCCATGGCCACTTGCCTTGGATACTGAGGGTCCACCGCCCTGTCCTCCCTGGGGTGTTGTGGCCTTGAGCCTCCCAGCATGAACCTGGGAAGATAGTAAGTGTTCAATAAATGGTGAGCACAAAGCTTGTAACCAGGAAGACTGGGGTTCCTGGACTGTCCAGGGTGTCGGACAGCTGGGGAAGTGAGCATTATGGAGTGAGCTTCCTGTGGCCAGTACTGCCCCCTAGGGGCCATAAGAACTGCTCTCCGCACACCCTCCTGCCCAAGCCTAGAGATTCCTACCTGCCTGTCCCCCCTCCTCTCTGACCACTCTCCCTGAAGCAGAGCTGGGAGCAGAGCCCTAAGAATGGAAAGGCTTCAGAAGCTCTTTCCACTCCAGCCCTGTTGGCCTCCAACTTGCCAAATGTGTTCCAACCCCAGGGCCTTTGCACAGACTGTTCTTGCCACCAGGAACTTTGTAGCCCCCAGGCCAAACATCACATTTATGGTCATCTTAACCAGAATACCGACACTCACAGGGCCATTATCCTGTGCCACATGCTGTCCTTGGCACTTAACAAACGTTAACTTATGTATTCCTGTTGTCCACCAGTAGAACCCTGAGGTCTTGGTAACACATTACTCTCTCAGTGAGGCTTTCTCTGAGTCCCTTGTGTAAGATAGGCCCCCTTCCTGGTAGGCTTCCCCAGCCCTGCCTGCCTTACCCCTGCCTGACACAGCTCATGTTGGACTTAGTGAAATTGAAGTGTGTTCTTTTTGTATTGTGATAAAATACACGTAAAATAAATTGTATCACTTTAACCCTATTAAAATGGAACATTCAATGGCAGTAAGTACACCCACAATGTTGTGTGACCATCACCGCTCTCTAGTTCCAGCACATTCCACCACCCCAAAAGAAACCTCATTCCCCCTTGGCAGTTACTCCCCAGCCCCTGGCAACCAGGAACTAACTCTCTGTCTCTGTGGATTTGTCTGTTCTGGACATTTTACACAAATGGAATCACATCCCATGTGGTCTTTTGTGTCTGGCTTCTGTCACTGAGCACCATGTGTTCAAGGTCCATCCACACTGTAGCGAGTGTCGGTGCTTCATTCCTTTTTATGGCCGAGTGATACTCCACTGCCTGGAGAGACCACAGTGGGTTTATGTATTCATCCATCCACAGACACTGGGTTGTTTCCAGTTTTGGGCTTTTCTGAATCACGTTGCTGTGAATTCTTGTGTACAAACCATCCCAGCCCCCAGAGTCCTGCTTCCTTTGACATTAGGTGGGTGTGGTTCTGGGGACACAGGATTTTATCTGCTACCTGTGAACCCTCCATTCAGCCTGTGGGTCTCAGACTTTTTTG
The DNA here is from genome assembly GCF_019186645.2 of Phyllostomus hastatus. Lineage (NCBI taxonomy): Eukaryota > Metazoa > Chordata > Mammalia > Chiroptera > Phyllostomidae > Phyllostomus > Phyllostomus hastatus. The sequence continues at coordinate 2,976,832 of NW_025333640.1, read as the reverse complement.
CCAGGCTTTAGTCTAGGCACTGAGGACAAGGCATGGCCTAGACAGAGACAGCCCTGCCTCCACGCAGCTCCGTCTGGAGGGAGGATACTAAATGGCAGCACTGCCTAGGGTGTGAGGATTGATGCGAGGAAAGCAAGCCTGCTCCTCCTTGGTATTTTAACAGCTTTTTTAAAAAAAGATTTTATTTATTTATTTTTAGAGAGGGAAGGGAGAGAGAAAGAGAGAAACATCAATGTGTGGTTGCTGGGGGCCATGGCCTGCAACCTAGGCATGTGCCCTGACTGGAAATCGAACCTGCAATGCCTGGTTCACAGCCTGCGCCCAATCCACTGAGCTACGCCAGCCAGGGCTCCTCCTTGGTATTTTGATTCTTATCTCACAGCTGCTCAGACAACACAGTATAGGTTCCCATTTTCCAGATTACCATGGAGGGGAAGGGATTTGCCCAAGATCACTACTGAGTAGATGAACCAGGATCTGGCCTCTGCTTGCAGTCTGCTGCATCTTGGGGAGCCCTGAATCCCCAGAGAAGGGGAGACTGGCTGTAAATAATAGGAACGTCCACTTTAGCAGTGTGAGGGCAGAGGGACCCCCATCCGAGTGGACAGGCTTGGCTGGAGAGCCCTGCCACTGCAGGGCTTCAGGGGTGGGGAGGCAACTGCCTGGGCCGGGTCCAACTCCCAGAGTCTGGGCAGTGCCAGGGTGTCCACTGAGGGAAACAGACCCTCCCACTGATGCCCATTCTCTCCCTGTTGCAGACACAACTGACTTCCAGGAGAGCTTCGTCACCTCTGGTGTGTTCAGTGTCACCGAGCTCATCCAAGTGTCCAGGAGTGAGTGCCCCCACACACCCTGGGCTGGGACCCAGAGAGGGAAGGGGCTTGTTCAGGGGGAGGGGTGTTGGAGAGCAGAAGGAGCTTCAGGATGGAGGCTCCAGGAGGGAAAGGTTCTCAGGGAGAGGGGAGGAACTCAGGGAGGAGGAAGAGCCCATCACCCTCCACGTCTCCCCCTCGTTCTCCCCAGCTACCCCGTCATCAAGCCAAAGTTTCTAGGAAGAGCAGCATCCAGGTCCTTCCCAGAACTCAGGGTCAGGGTGACATGCTTCTTCCCAGGAAATAGACTCCAAATGCTGGGTGAGGGGGCTGAAAAACCTTCCCAGAATCCCTCCTTCCTGGGGCCTTCCCCTGTCCTGTCCCAGGAGGTCCTAACCCCCATTTTGCTTCCTGCCCCCTTGCTTTCCCTATAAACCTACTAGGGACTCACCCCGTTCCCTCAGACACCCCTATTTGAATCCCATCCCAGGGAGTTCTGCTTAATCCTGACCATTGTCTTCCTGTCCAGATCAGCCTCAGGATGTGCTGGAAAACTTGGGCTCCAGCTCTGCCTATGCCTCTGCCCCACAGCATGACCTTGGCCTCTTTTGATGGCTTTGGTCTTTTGATCCACTGAATAAAACCAGTTTCATAAATTAGGAATGAGGCCAGTTTGAGAAGGGGCTCTCCCCACCGCTGCAGGGCAAACTGCAGTCCTGGGCATTACTCCCTCCCTCATTCTCCCCTCTGTCACTCTCTGCAGCACCTGTGGTGACTGGAACAGGACCCAACTTCTCCCTGGGGGAGCTGCAGGGGCACTTGGCATATGACCTGAATCCAGCCAGTACCGGCATGAGAAGAACGCTACCCAGCACTTCCTCCAGTGGGTACGTGCCTGGGTCCTCATCTCTGGGCATTTCATGACCCCTTGCCTACCATCACCTGCCCACAGGTGATTGATTCCTTTCCCTGAAATGCTTGTTTTCATCGTCCACCTAGGAAACACTCCCTCATCCTTCAAAACCAAGCCCCAAGTGCCCATTCCCCAGCCCTGACATCCCGCTCTGGGCTTGAGTCCTGCGGGTCCAACCCTGAGACTCCATGGGAATGAAGACACCAGTTTTTGCTGACATGTGCTGTGTGACCATGAGCTGGTCACATCGTGTTTGCCTCTGTTTCCTCATCTGTAAAAAAGGATCATAATCCTACCAGTTGTTCTGGGGATTACAGTAGGCCAAGTGACCGGCCAGGCCTAAAGTCTTTAGTCAGCACTCTGCTCGCTTGCTGTTTGACCTCAGCTGGGTCCCTCCCCGCCTCTGGCCCCAGGTATTCAGTCCGAGCAATCCGCAAGCTGAAACAAGTGCTAACAGCACTGGAGGAAAGTGCAGGATGTCTCGCGAGAGCACACTTCTCGCCCCGCCCTCTAAGGATCGGAAGTTAGCAAAACCCGTCGCCTCCGCCCACATCTCTGTGGTAACCGGCTTGCATTCTTCTACCCTCGCCCCTCAGGAGCAAACGGCACAAATCGGGCTCGATGGAGGAAGACGTGGACACAAGCCCTGGTGGCGATTACTACACGTCGCCCAGCTCTCCCACGAGTAGCAGCCGAAACTGGACGGAAGACATGGAAGGAGGTGGGGCTGGCGGCGGGAGTGGAACCCGTCTTCCGGTCGGGGTTACGCACCCGGGACTACGTATCCCGGCAGGCACTGCGCGCGCGCCAGAGAGCGGGAAGCGGGTCTGGATCAGTGAGGCCCCTTGGGAATTGTAGTCACACGTTTGCGTTCGGGCTCAAGTTTCGGAGCTTTTGCGTTCCGCTCAGGACGGGGAGGGCGGAGTCTCTTCCTCGCCCGACCTCCTGTTCTCTCCCTGTCAGGGGCTAATTAATCTCAGTGGGGTTCTTGGATTATAGAGTTAACTTTATAGTGATTCCAATTAACAGGGTGCTTCTTCCTGGAGTCTGCCGTAGGCTTCGTCTAGAGGGTCCTGAGGTGTAGGATTCCATCTCAGTGGGGTCCTCCATGAAGTTCCTACGTTTATGAGATTCCCATCTCCATGGGATCGTCCCCCTTGTGATTCCGGTTCTGTAGGAGCCCCTTCTTTTTTCTCATAGCGGCCTTTTCCAGGGGGATTTTGTTCTATTGCTTTTCTGTCTTCGCTGGGTCTTCTCCAGACTCTCATGGGCCGCAGTTCCGAAGTGTCTCTTTTCTGTTGAGTGCTAACTCCTGGGGATTCTTTGTTTACATATCATCTGCCCCAATCTCCACCACGGTTCTCATCTGAAAAATCCCTTTTGCCTTAAGGTTTTTTCTAGCGGACCGGCATCTGTGACTAAAGAAATAGTGTGCAAAGTGGCTCTCAGGCTTGTGTTGCATTGGAGCAGGCGTCCCTGTTACTTCTGGGCTTATCAGCAGGGTCTGTGTCCTGCATTTTAGAAGTATCATTCTATCTAGTCCCTTATCTTTTATCAAGGGCTCACCCCACGAGATAACCTAGGGGTTGTGAAGGTGGACTCTCGAGTCCACCAGTCCTTATAGCTTCCTAGCGACCCCACCTCTGAACCTTGGTTTTCTCACTTGTGAAAAAGGGACGTTGATACCTGCAGTACTCAGTTTATAGTAGTGTTGTGGGGATTAAGTAAATCAGTACATCTGATGTCCCTAGAACTGGCCTGGCACATAATAAGTACCCAGTAAATCTTAGGATCTGTTTTCTCCTCCCCCCTCCTCTCTCCCTCCTTATCCCTGTAGAGCCTTCTTTCTTGTAAAGATCTGTCTACGCAAAGTGTGACATCTATAGAATTCCTGAAAAGCAACATTACAATGAAGAAGGCGGGGTCAGGCACCAGAGAGACCTGGGTTGGAATCCCAGCTTTGCCTTTGACTCACTGTGTGGGCTGTGTAACGTTGGGCAGGTAACTTACCTGAGCCTTCGTTTTCTCATTCCAAAATAGGAGTGATGAGATAACTTCTTTCAGAAAGTTGGAAGGGTGAAATGGCAGAATGTGTGTAGAGCATCTGTATGGTGCGTGATAAGTACCCAGGAAACAGTAGAGTTTATTGTTGCTCGTATCTTTATAAAATTCCCATCTCCCTGAATTGGTCTCTAACGCTTCTGGTTGTTACTTTTGAGGTCTCAAGGGTCCCCCCTTTTCCATAGTGTGGGCTCCCAAAGCAGGTACCTACTGTGGAGGACCTGTCTGTATTTATCAGGTTCTAATTTATGGGCCAGAGTGTGTCTGTGGGTTCCCTGTCTCTGTCAGGTTTGTCTCTACAAAGACCCTGAATTCAGCCCTGACTGGTGTGGCTCAGTGGGTTGGGCATCATCCTGCGAACTGAAAAGTCACCAGTTCGATTCCTGGTCGGGGCACATGCCTGGGTTGTGTGCCAGGTCCCTGATTGGGGGCATGCGAGCTGATGTTTCTCTTCCACTCTTTTTCCTTCCCTTTCTCTCTCTAAAAAGAAATAAAATCTTTTTAAAAATTTCTCTTTGCAAAAAAAAAAAAAGACCCTGTATTCAGTAAGCCTTAAGTTTGATTGTGAGAAACAGAAACTCAAAAGGACAATGTGTTTCTCTTGCAAGAAATGTCCAGCCATCAGTAGCCCTGGCAGGTGTGATGTAAGGTAGCTCCTACCTCATACTTCCCGGAATGAGGTTTTCATTTCCACCTCGTGGTCCAAAACAACTGCTTCTGCCTTCCAGCCAGCAGGGAAGAAGGAGGGTCAAAACTGGGCATGGCCTCTCCCTTTAAAAATAATTCTCAGGAGATGCACTTAACCACTCCTGCTTATCTCTATGTCCCTGGGTCACATGGCTGTACTTTGCTACAAGGGACACTGGGAACTGTAGTCTTACCGTACTCAATTATGTGCCCTTCTAAAATTTAAGGGTTCTGTTACTGAGGGTAGAGCAGATATTGGAAGACTTCTGCCCTGTCATTTACTGATTGGGAACTCAAAAACACTTCTCAGTAACTCTGTGATTGAAGTATAAAATATATACTATTTAGACCTGAAAGACAACCTCTGTGATGTAGCCATAGCAGCCCTGAGAGGTAAAATTATAGCCTTAAGTATTGATTAAAGCAAGGTCGGAAATAAAGAACCTAGCTTTCAATTCAGGAAGCTAAAAAAAAAGGAAAAGAAAAGCGAAGTTTTAAAAGGAAGGAAAAGTTAGAGCAAGTCACTGTGGCTTGGTCTGACCTTTCTGCCCCGAGAGCGGAATGGCACCAATGGAGGAACAAGGAGGAAACCTGTACCAGCCTCTGGTGTAGAACGGGGAATCAGGGAGCTGAAAGAGCATGTCACAGGCAGTCTGTCCCCCTCCAGCTTCATTGTTTGTCTCCAATGATGGCGAACTCACTTTCTCCTGTGGTAACCTCACTAAAAACCCTACTGTATGTCTGCCTCTGCCCTGTAGGTGCTCACAGCCTAGTAGGGGAGATGGATACATCTGTCCTCTCCCAACCCCCCACCCTCCTCCTTTTCCCCTCCTCCTCTTTCTCCTCCTCCTGGTTTCCTCTAGCTTCCTGTCTAGACAGCCCCCAATTAGCTGCTCATTAAGAGAATTAAACTGATTGGAGCACTCTCTCCCTTCTTCTGTTGTGGCTGCCAAGGGCAGTGCTCAGCTAACCCCCAACTCCAGGGGCCTCATTCTGTTGCTTGGGAAGGTTAGAGGTCTGAAGGAGGTCATGCCAGCTCCGCCCAGGTGAGACCCATGCAGCCACATCTTTCAGGCCCCACAAGCCAGCCTCCAGGCCATTGCCCACCTGTCTATGCCTGGGCCAGGAGTGCCCTTTCTCCTCCTGGCCACCTCCTCCAGAGGCCTTCCCTGATTACCCATCCAAGTGGGGCAGAAAGAGGGCACCCTCTGCTCAGCTCCCAGGGTGCTTTGTTTTGCCGCTTCTATGTCCCTTCTGGGGAGTTAGGCCCTTCGCATAGGTGGTTATTATAGGGGCAAAGCAAGCAATGCCCCCATCCCGGCTCTCTGGCTCTCTCTTCTGCCCACTGCAGGGCAGAGCATGGCCTGTGGAGTTACTGAGTTGGGTTTGAATCCCAGCTCCACCACTTGTTGACCCTGTGGCCTTGGGCAAGTGACCTCCCGTCAGGCCTTAATCACCACATCTGTGAATTGGGGTGACTCCTGGAAGCCTCGCATGGGGTAGTTGAGAGGACTGTGTGACAGCAGGCTCAGAGTGCTCTGCCTGAGACCTTGGAAAGGGTCCTCACCCAGGGTGACTTCGCCCCCAGGGCATGCTGGGCAGCATCTGAGGACATCTGCGGTTGTCCCCAGTGTGCAGTGCCAAGGGAGAGAGGCCTTGCTGCATAGTAAATGCCCCTGAATGATGGCTGGTCTCAGCAGAACCAAGCACTCCACCCACCACATACTCTCATCGACCACCCTGTGTTCTGAGGCCCTGGCAACCCCGCACTCAGCTAGAATGGGCACCCCCACAGCCTGTGGCTTGCCCCTCGACCTGCTTCCCTTACATCACACTCGATTCACCCACAGCGGAGCTGGCAGTCCAGTGTGGGGTGACCTTGTTCTACAAACGGATGCTCGGTGGGAGATGTGCAGGCCTGCTCGCTCTTTGAAGAGTGTGTGCCTCAGTGGGACAGACAGGCACGTGTGTGTCTTCACTGGGGGCACATGGGATGCTCCGGTGGGGACTGGTAGCCACGGGTACTAGAGAAAGATGGCCATTCAGATGAGGGGGCTATTACAGGTTAAAAGGAGGTGCAGGAGCTTAGAAGGAGGATGTGTTAACTGACAGCAGTAGCTCAAATGGGAGCATTACAGACCTGTTTGCTAAACAAACGGGGGATGCCCCAACATGGGGGTGCGTGCTCAGGGCCCTCTGAGCCTGCCCAGAAACATGAATGGTTATTCCCCCAGCGCCCGCCGGGCTCCCCCTCCCAGGCCCTGTCCTGGCTTCCAAGGCCCCATCTCAGGAAGCTAAGGAGGGGCGGGTCCGTGCCAAGCTATTTCCATCCAGGACAGGCTGTTCTAGGAAGTCCTCCTAAGTGAGCGTCTGACAGCACTAACCTGGTTCTGCCACAGCCCCGTGCCAGCAGAAAGCCTGCCACCCTCCCACACACACACATGGCCTACAGAGCCAGCCTGCCCTCCTGTCTGCAGCCCTCCATCCCACTAGCTTCTCCTGTTCCCTGGGAAGGACTGGGCTCTGGCTCCCACAGCTCTGCTGGCCCGAGTGCCAGGATTTCCTCATTCACATAGCACAGTGCGTCCTCAGGGCCATTACGGGCAGGAGGGATTTGTAACAGCAAAAGCAAGTGACAGCCTGAGTGGCCATCAGGGGCCCTGGTTCCCAGATCTGGTTCACTCCAAGCTATGCTGTTGGAGCAGACAGGACTATCCCTGCATGGAAATGCCACGGGAAAAGGGTGCAACAGCGTGCTGGGCGGGGTGGGGCCAGGGAACATGTGCAGATGCCCACACCCCGAGGCCTGGGCAGCAGACCCCAGAAACAGTGACAGCATACCTCAGAGGAAGACAGCGGCTCCAACTGGGGTGACTGTGCCCATGGGGAACACTGGGCGATGGCTAGGGACATACATGGCTGGCACATGAGGGTGGGGAGGACTCCTGGCATCAAGTGGGTGGCGGCCAGAGGTGCTGCTCAGCACTCACAGTGCCCAGGACAGCCCTGATGTCAGCTGTGCTGAGGAGCAGTTCCCGGAGCAGGGGGCCTTGTGCTGGGTGGCAGGAAAGTCAGACTACATCATGGTCTCAATGGGTACGTTTTACTTTAAAATGCACTTTAAAAATAATTTCTAAACATGTCCATTTCCTGGCCCCACTTCTTTGAGATCCCAATTCCAGGGATAGGGCTGGGCCCAGGATGCTACATTTTTTGAGGGGCATGCTAGCACCCTTAGCTCTCACATTCGGAGGATGGAGGAGGTGGGCGTGCAGGGAGGAAAGCGAGGGACACTCACACTTCCTCAGGGCTAATGTGAGCCTGGCCCTGGTGTGGTCTGTCCCATGTATCATGATGACGGCAGCTCCTTCCTGAGCCAGTATTTGCTCTGTGCCAGGGTCTCCATGGATTCTCCACATGCCCATTTTACACCATTCATTCATTCATGGAGAAGGTGCAAGGTGCAAGGGGCTGGGTTGTCAGGGTTCCTGAGGGCCAGGGCAGGGGAGGTAGTCAGGCCTCCGTCTTCAGAGGAATGACAATAAGCAAGTCATTCCAGCAAGTGGGTATGTGCCAGGCACAGGTCTAATGGTTTTATACGTTGTATCTCATGTGATCCTGGCCACGACTGTGCAAGGAAGGTCCTTTTCTGTCCCCTGTAAGGATTAGGGAGCGCAAGCACAGCAGCTCTGGTGCTTGTCCGTGTCCTCTCAGTTCACCAGGGACCCTCCCGTTTGCTCACCCTGCTGCCTTCCCCTGGGCTCTGACGTCCCTTGGGAGGACCTATCTCTGGAAGGAGGGAAGGTGGGGGGCTGTGTTGGGATATCAGGGACCCATGTTGGCATCAAAGCTATGAACCCTGGGTGGCTCCCTTCTCTACTCTGAGCCTTACTTTGCTCCATCTATAAAATGGGGCCCCCAGCCCCTTGCCCACAGACTCCTGGGAGAAAAGCAAGGGGTCCGGTAGAGAGACTGGGGTCTTGGGAGTGGCCTGCAGCCCTGTGACCCTCTGACCCCCCTCAACACAGGCATCTCATCCCCGGTGAAGAAAACAGAGATGGACAAATCACCTTTCAACAGCCCGTCTCCCCAGGACTCACCGCGCCTCTCCAGCTTCACCCAGCACCACCGGCCCGTCATAGCAGTGCACAGTGGTGAGCACCCAGGCCCCAGGTGGGGAGGGGGTGGGGCACTCTCATCAGCCCCCTCGAGGCCTGGGAAGCCCAACCAGCTGTCTGAGCAGGAGTCCTATTATTACAGCCTCCCTGCCAGGCAGGGGAGCCTGGAGGTGCCATACAGAGAATGCCTGGGCCTGCCTCTGTCTCTTTGGGCCTCAGTTTCCCCTTTTGCAAGAGAAGGAGGCACTGCCCTGTGGCTTTCCCCTCAACCTGCTTCCCTTATGCTACATTCAAATAACCTACACACAAGTAATGGTGTTGGGTGGTCACAGAAGGAGGTAAACACTCCTGGCACCTGGCCAGGCACAGGCCACGCAGGTGCTACGGGTGCATTCCCGGCCGCACAGACAGGAACTGTCACCCTGATAACAGAGGGAAGCAGACTCCGGCAGTTCCAGGGGGTAAGCTGAGCCAGGCACTCTGCACTGGGCCCTCCCTAATGTCACCTGTCAACTGGGGCTCCCCCTCCCAGAGCTGTCACTGGGGCTAACCGAGTTAAACTGCAGTGAACTCTCAAATGTTGCCTGTCACCCCACTGTGAGGATAACGATCTAGTTCCATACAAGGGTGGACACATGTACAGGGAGGCAGAAAAAGTCATGGCACAGTGGTTTAGACCAGCAGCTGGCAAACTATGGCCCTCACAGCCTGTTCTTATAAAGAAAGTTTTATTGAGCCATGGCCGCAGCCACACTCATCCTGTGGCAGCTTTCAGGTCACGATGACAGTGTTGAGTAGCTGCAGCAGGGACAAGATGGTAAAAAGCCAAAAATATTTACTGTCTGGCCACAGACTGGAGACAAAAGGGGAGTGACAGAGAATGGGTACAGGGCTTCTTTTTGGGTGGTAGGAATGTTCTGGAATAGAGTGAATATATGAAAAGTCCCCGAATTGTTTAGAAAAAGGAAAGAAAAGCAAACACCGCCATGAAATATTACTCAGTTGTGGAAAGGAGCAAGGCTCTGATAGCCGCTCCATCATGGATGAACCTAGAGCACACGATGCCCAGTGAGAGGAGCCAGACACAAGGGCCACAGGGTGTGTGCGTGATTCTGTTCCTGCGGAACGTCCAGGACAGGCACAGCCGCAGACACGGAAGGTGGTTGCCAGGGGCTGGGGAAGGGTGATGTTGGGGGTGACTGCTGATGGAACAGGGGCTTCTTTTGGGGACAACGAACATTCTCTACAAGCCAGTGTGGTGACGGTCGCACCGCTCCGGGAATGTGCCGGACTCACACACGCTGAAAAGGTGTGTGACCTTGCAGGGCTGGGTGGCCACAGGTTTGCAGTTGTTTGCATGAAAAAAGACACGCAGGTTATTATCATTACACAGTAGCCTTATTAACTCAAAAGAATGTCACAGTGGTCCCAGCTGGTGTGGCTCAGTTGGTTGGAGCGTTGTCCCATTAACCGGAAAGTCGTGGGCCCAATTCCCAGTCGAGGCAAATGCCTTCAGTTGCAGGGTCGTCCCCAGGCCAGGCGCTTATGAGAGGCAATCGATCAATGTTTCTCTCTCATATCAATGTTTCTCTCCCTCTCTCCACTGCCCCCCTTAAAATCAATCACCATGTCCTCAGGTGAGGATTAAAAAAAAATGTCACAGCAGCACAGTGCACTTAGGTAAAATCTTGTAAGTTCTCACATTGCCGGCCTTTATTATTTACACCTTCTTGTAGTCTTTGAAAATCAGTGAACAAATCTGAATTTCAGTGACCTGCTTGGGTTAGTGCCACTGCTTCCTGAGGTAGTGGTAGTGGGGCTGACTTTTGCCCACCCCTGTATAGTATGCAAATTATATCTCAATTTAAAAAAAAAATTGACCACCCAGCCCTTTACAAAGAGAGCCAGCTAAGCCCAGGGTGATGGTGCGGGCCATGGGGCCAGACGGCCTGGGCTCCAGCCTGGGGTCTGCCATCTGCATGCTGTGTGGCTTGGGGCAGCAGACATACCACCTGAGAGCCTCCGTGTCATCCTCTGTTACAAACAAACAAACAGAAAACAAGGATAACACCCGAACCCTGAGGGTTTTCTGTGACAGTCAGCAAGTCTGGGCTGGGAATGAGGCCGCTGCCAGTCCCGCTGCCCTCATCACTGTCAAAAGCCCGCGGTGCAGCTGCAGCCCAGCAGCGCAGCCAGGGAGTTGAACAGGTGAGCCAGGCCCCCAGTAACCACCCCTTTCTGTCTCCGCAGGGATCGCCCGGAGCCCTCACCCGTCCTCAGCCCTGCACTTCCCCACCACCTCCATCCTGCCCCAGACGGCTTCCACCTACTTCCCTCACACAGCCATCCGCTACCCGCCTCACCTCAACCCCCAGGACCCACTCAAAGATCTCGTCTCACTGGCCTGCGACCCGGCCAGCCAACAGCCTGGACCGGTGAGTGTGGAGGGTGCAGACCGCCCGCCGGCACTGGGCTCCAGGCGACCGCCCTGGGGCCCCGGGCTGTCTCAGGCGGCCTTCTGATGTGCATCTCCATGTCAAGTGGTCTTCTGACGGTCGGAGGTCCACAGTTCTCTTCTGAAGCACTCAGAGCTGGGCTGGTTCAGAATTCGGGCTTTCCAGGTGTTAGAGTTGACGGCATGTATTTTATGAAGTGCTTCAAACATGGTCCTGTGGCTGCAGCTCAGGCCTGCTTCTGCCAGACTTCCACAGAAAGCTTTCGGTGTTCAGAGCTTTTTGGATTTTGGAACTGCTGGCAAGGCGGTGGATGGCTAGGTCCTGGTAGTGAATGAGGAAAAGCATATGGACCACCCATGAGGTCAGCCCGTGATGTTGAGGATGAGGCGGCATCTGGTGGAAGGAAAGCAAGTGGGTACGAAGTGGCTTGAGGAGGAGACAAAGGGAGTGCAGTCCCAGGAGGCTGGAGGCCTGCGGGGCCCCTTCCCACCAAACTTGCCCAGCCCTGCCAGCCTCGTCCCCCAGCAGGACCTCGGACAGCAGCCTGAGGCAGAGGGGGTGCCACCACCTTAACCACCTGTCTCTCTGTTCCCCCCAGTTAAATGGAAGTGGTCAGCTCAAAATGTCCAGTCACTGCCTTTCTGCTCAGATGCTGGCACCCCCGCCCCCTGGGCTGCCGAGACTGGCGCTTCCCCCTGCCACCAAACCCACCCACGAGGGAGGAAGCACGTCACCGACCTCACCCTGTAAGCACTCGGGAAGTGGTGCCTGTGGCAGGGCGGGCGTCCCCAAGGGGCCCCCTCCACTCCCCTCCCCGACTGCTGGGGTTGGGGGCTCAGGCCCAGCCTGGCAGGTACTGGCAGGTTCTGTGGGTTCCCAGATACAGCCTTAGGAGACAGCAGGGGCAAGTCCGTGGTCGGCCCCAAGTGGCCAGGTGGCCTGGGGTTCCCACGTGCCCACTCTGGGCCCCTAAGCCTTCCTGCGTGCAGCAAGCCGCTGAAGACAGACGAAGACCTCCAAGTGGTGGCCTGAGTGCCGGGCCTGGCCCCCGGCTGCCCCTTGTGGACAGTGAGGACCTGTTGTTGTTAAAATCAGGACATTTTCCATAAAAATGCCGGAGTTCCAAATTTCTGGGGAAAAAGGACCACAATAGGCCCTGTTCTTGCCAATAATCTGGATGAGCCATATTCGTGGATGGGACAGTCCCCACCTACTCGCCTGACACCCCCCCCACCTCGCCCCCCGCCAAGGCTCTGGGTGAGCTAGCCACCTTGCCTTGTAGAACTTGATATCCTCGATGTGGCCTCAGGTGGTAGCCTGGCAGAAGCCCCTGGGTTAGTCTCCTTTGCCTTCTAGAATTTTCTACCCTCTAGGTGTAGCTCCAGATTACAGCTCACTGGCCTCCTCCCCGCCCACCCGCACATTCACTTGCCCCAGCTGGAGCTGCGCAGGGCGGGAAGCCACTCCCAGGTTCCCCATCCTGGGGTCTACCCATCAGCAAGGGCTCTGTGCCCAGATCCCAGAGCAGGCTTGGACGGGCTGTGCACACTTCACCAGGCTGCCTCGCTCGAAGCCACTGACCCCCTCCATCCTCCAGTACCCCCAGAGCATCTGTCCTGCGTCTTCCTGGGCCGAGCAGCCCCAGTTGCGCAGGCAGTCTCAGAGCCCCCAGGCTTCTCCCCGGTGTCTCCTTCTGCCCCTCACCCTCCTTCTGAGTGTCTCTCTTCCTCGCTCCCCAAATAAGATTCCTGACCTCACCTGAGCAAGAGGGGCCAGCAGTTCCATCTGGGCCCCCTCCATGTTGGCCCCCTTCCTTATGTGAAGTGCCCCCAGCAACCGCTACCTGCCAAGACCCAGGGCAGCTTTAGGTACAGACAGGCTTTATCTGAACACCAGATGCAGTGTGGGACCTTGGGTTCAAATCCTGCCTCTGCAGCTCACTCCCTGTGTGACCTTGGGCAAATGTCCTCCCCTCTCTGAGCCTCAGTTTTCTCAGCCGCAGAATGAGTCAGTCACAATACTGGACTTGCAAGGCGGTGGGGAGCAAGTTGGTGAGATGGACCAGGGAGCACGTCTAGTGTCAAAGTGCAGGGTAGAGTCAGCACGTGGTGACGGTGGCCACCGGCTGTGTACTTTCTCATCTGTGAGACGGGGAACAATGTTGGTTTCATTGAGGTGACAGAGGGTTACATGGGATTATGCCCAGTGCCTGGCATACACTAGACACTTAACAGCGGCAGAATAAACATGGATTCCCTCTTCTTCCTAACACTGGGTTCCTAACTACAAATTGAGCCTGCTTCCCCCCAGAGCCTCCCAAGCCTCACTGCCTCCCACTTACTTTTGCCCTGGCCAGGACCGTGCAGGGACTCTCCAGCACCTTAACCCCAGCCAGACTGAGGCCCCTGACCCACAGTGGTGCCCAGCCGTGAATTACTCACTTGCCCACAAAATGTGATGGATGAAATTAAAATACAAATATATGTACGCATGTGGACGCAAATACCCAGCCTTCTCCATGCCTCTCCAGGAGGAAAATTAGTAACTACAGTAGCCTCAATAATTGATGGCGCCCGTGTGGGATGCAGGCTGCCATCGCAGGATGGGCCAGGCAGCGGAGCGCCCTGAATAATTCACAGGCAGTTTCTGAATTATGAATCTTTCATCCTGCACCTTCGTTCCCAGCAGGCACCCCTCCTGAGCGACCCCAGGGGCCTGCGACTGTGGGCTTTTCTGGGTGCCCAGATTGGCCGAGGGAGGGCACTGGGTGCTCTGTGACCCTGGGCAGCGGCCACCCTCTCTGGGTGCTCCCGTGCGGCCCCCTTCGCTAACGGGCTCTCGGTCTCTCTCCTCCCCGCAGCCTACTCTACGCCCGGCACGTCCCCTGCAAACCGTTCCTTTGTGGGATTAGGACCAAGGGATCCAGCGGGCATTTATCAGGCACAGGTAGGGGCCAAGAGGCCGGCTGGTGGCGGGGAGGGAGGGCCAGGGCAGAAGGGCCAGCCTGGGTGTGCAGGGAGAGGCCGGCCTGCTGGATCCCACGCCACCCCTCCCTCGCCGTGCCTGTGGCACGGTGGCCATTAAGCGTGGCAGGGGGACCAGCTTCCCACGCCCTTCCAGGGCTTCCAGTATGGCCGGAGCCCCAGATGCTCCCTGCAGCTCCCTACCAGGAGACCCTCCTGGGCTACTGCCACCCCAGGCCCATCGCTGTAGATGAGGAGACTGAGGCCACAGAGGTGCGGGGGTTTGCCCAGGATCACACAGCACGGCAGCCCGAGCTGGCAGTGCCCCCACTCCCATCTTGGCCCCTTCCATGTCATAGGCCAGAGGGGACCAGGGGGGCGGAGGCAGGGGGTGGCAAGGGCTCCAGAAAGCCAGGGACAGGTGGGAAACTGAGGCAGCTTGTGACAGATGACGGGTCCCCCCAGTGAAGCCTGCACGCCTCCACCCCAGGCTACTGCCTGCAAGGTGGGGAGGTGGCCGCAGAGGCAGAGTCCGTGTCACTGCAGCTGCGAGTGCTCAGGGTTGGGGCGGGGGAGGCTGAGCACGAGACCAGGAGGCTCAGAGAGAAGGAGCAAGTTGCCTGAGGTTGCACAGCAGTGCAGGACAGAGTGGATCCCAGTGATCCAAAACGGGGACTGGCTCCCAGCTTCTGGAGGAGTGGGGAATGGCCTCAGCCCCCCACCCATGTATTCTGACTCCAGCCCTCGGGTCAGGGTTCAAGTCTGTGCTGTGTGCGGGCCAGGAGTGTGTTGACAGAGTGTCCGAGAAAGGTGGCTGGACCCTGGAACCCCTGATTACTGGCGCCTGTGAGGGAGGGGGTCATGGAATGTGAAGTGGCCCAAGGACAGCGCCAGCTCCCACAGGCCCTTGGAGGAACCCCCTAGGGCTCCCCCACTGCTTCAAACCACCAGAACCACAGAGTGGAGGTTTGGGGAGCCACATTCAGACCCTCCAGCCTCGGTGGGGAGGGGGGGTCTCTTGCATCTAAGTCCACGAGCACAGGTGGGGGCAAGGTAGCCACATGTCCCGTTCTCCACTGAGATCAGAGCCATGCTGACCAGGCCCAGGGAGCCACCCACCGCAGCCCGGCCTCCTGGGGACCCTCCAGGGCTGGTCTGGTTATAGCTCACAGGGTGCAGGGCGTGTGTGGAGGACCTGGCCATCCCCACCCCACCTCCCTCACACACCCAGCCCTGTTTCACCCTCTCTGTCTCTCCTTCTGGCCTTGGGCACCTCCTGGGGGGCTTTTGAAGGGCCTGAAACGTTAGGGAACCAGTTTCATCCAGAAAGGGCACCAGAAGTCCAAGGCCGTCCCACACACCCTTGTACGCCCACACGTTAAGTGTTCTGCCTTGCAGAGCCCCAACAGGGATCCAGAAAGAGGGCTCACTTGATCAGGGTCACTCAGCAAGCTGGGGTGATCCAAGGATTCCACGCTTTGAGTTTTGGGTCCCCCATGGCCACCCTCTCTTAAGTTCCAGCAGTGCGGACACCCCATTCCTCCAGTGCTCAGGCAGCCAGGCCTTTTCTCGCCCGCCCCCGCCCCACAGGAGGCTGGGAATGTCCTGATTGCTTCAGAAACAGAAATTAATAAAAACAGCAGAGAAGGGGCCCTGCCTGCCTAACCCTTCCCCAGCCACCCTCCACCTCAGTCTCTGCATGGGGCCCCGCCCCAAGTGGACAGCCTAAAATGGGAGGGAAACTGAGATGGGCAAGGACAGGCACCTTTGCTTCTACAGGCTTCTCGTTGCACCCTCTCGGCCAGGGGGACGATGGGAGTGGGACAGGGCTGTGAAGCTCCAAGGAGGGGCCTTCAGGATGCTGCCTCGGTGGTGGCGGGGACTTGGGTCCCAGTAGCAAAGACCAGCCAGGCAGAGAAGGACCAGGGCATCTCGGCCTGGGGCTCAGCACTGACAAAGGCTGGAGGTGATGGAGAAATAGCTGGAATGTGCAAAACCCCAAATGTGGGCTTTGGCTGGGGGCCATGGGGAGCTATGGAAGGGTTTAGAGTGAGGGAGGGACACAGCCAGGTCTGGGAATTGGAAAGCGTTTTCTGGGACTGATGTTGGTGGGGGGAAGCACAGAAGCGAGATGGCAAGTTGACTAGAGGCTCCCTAGTGGTCCTGGGCTATGGGGGAGACAAGGCCCCCAGTCTGAATGAACAGGGAGGACAGTTCTGGTGGGGGGACCTCACCGGCACTGCACAGGCTGGACTCTGGATCACTGGGCTAAGGGCACCCTAGGTGGGATCAGGCCTCCCTTCCCCCACAGAAAGGGAAGGGAGGAAGAGGAAGCCTTGAGTGAGACCCTGCTCCCCCGTCTCGGAGCCCCGGAGCCCCTTTGCAGCGGCCGCAGAGCTTAGAGGCCTCTGGTTTCTGGCCCTGTCAGCATTTCTGCCTCCGCCTGCATTATTCCTGGCAGGTTGGCTTTCCTCCGCCCCCGCCCCGCCCCCAGCCTGCAGTGGCTTCTCTCCCTCTCCGTGCACCCTTCTGCCCTCCACCCTGTCAGTGTCCCCTCCCCGATCAATACTTCCTTCCCCATCAGTGCCCCTTCCCCTTGATCAATATCCCCTCCCCTGATCAATATTCCCTCCCTACCTTCCATCAGTGCCCTCCTCCCCTGATCAATATTCTCTCCCCTATCAGTGCCCCCTCCTGAACAATGTCCATTGATCTCCACCTGGTCAATTACTCACCACCTCCATACCCCACCCCCCTCTCCCTGTGTTTCACCATCAATCCCCCCAATCCTGAGCCAGCCATGGCTTTGGGTCCCAGAGTGGGTTCCAGGGACTCTGACAGCTCACCCCCTTTCCTGAGTGATGGGGTGCCCCCTGGCTGAGCATTTTGCACCAAACCCTTTCCGCTCACAGCCCATCACTCTCATTCAGCAGATGAGTAAACCAAGGGTCAGAGGGGTTAAGCCACCACATGCCCAAAACCATACTGGTGGCTTAGCCAGCCCAGGGGAATAGTAGTGTATTGCCTCAGTCTCCCTCTCAGATGAGGGGGAGGATGTTGAGTTGAGAGTGCCGCCCCCATTACTGGGGCCAGAGCAGAGCAGCTAGCCTGGGAAGGGAGGAAGGAGGGAGGAAGGGCCAAAGGGAGGCCGGCCACCACTGAAGAGGGCCACGCCCAGAGTCTGTCTGGTTGCCAAGGGAAACCAGACATGAGGTAATGGCCAAGATGAACTTGAACTTGGTTGGAGGTTGGGGGCTGGGAGCCACAGCACCAGTTTGATGGGATGGCCCAGCCACTGCAGAGCAGTCTGGTTGAAGGGGATGCAGTTGATTTACTGTGGGGGTGGGGGCCAGCACTGCCCTGATCTCAGGGAAGGGGCAGTTGTCCCCAGGCCCACCGCATGCTGGGAGGTTGCATTTCCAGGGGAAGGGTCTGTATAGCCGCTTGGACTGACACCAGAGCTGCCCAGCGCAGCCAGCCTGCCCTTCCAGGAGCCTCTGTCTCCCAGTTTGCACGGTGGGGCTCTGGACTGGCTGGAGGGCCAGGTGAAGGGGCCAGCCCCAGGCAGAGGGAGAACAGAGGAACGGAGCCTCCGGGCCTGAGCGTACGTTCCGGCTTTCTATTTCCCACGCGGTGGTCTTGGACAAATTACTTGACTTCTGTGACCCCCAGTTTCCTCCACTGAGAAATGGGGTGTCCCTCCTTCAAGGGGTTGGGGGGAATCATTAAATGGAAGAACGTTTTTTGAAAAAATGGAAGCACCCCTGGTCACAGTGCCCGGAGACAGCGGTGTTGCATCAGATTGACTCAGTGAAACGGCACGTCCCCATTTCTCACGCGGGGCGCTGAGGTCCAGGGCGCTTGTCACTCGATTCAGTGGGAAAAAAACAGCTACTACAGATTGCTCAGGTAGATTTGGATGCCAGATAAACAAAGGATTAAAAGTGAGTCTATTCCAGAAGTTGCTCAGTCAATGCACTAAAAGGTTTGTAGGGAATTCAGATTGCACCAGGCATGCTGTGTTTTATCTAGCAGCCCTGCGGAGGGGTGAAGTTACTTGTCCGGGGGTCACCCAGCAGGTGACAACAGGTCTGGGTTGGGGGCAGAGGCGGGTGGGGCAGCGGCAGAGCCTGACCTCCGTTTCTTTCTCTCCCTCTCTGTCTGTGCGTCCCCCTGGGGCCGGCCAGTCCTGGTATCTGGGATAAGAAGGATTTCTTCCCACGCCCTGCTCCTTCATCCCGGGGGTGCTGCGCAGCCGGCCCCCAGCCCACGTTTTCGGTGGAAAGTTAGAGCAAGCAAGAACATCCCGCCGACTCCCAGCCCAGCTGAAAAGACAAAACACACAAACACATACACACAGGAGGAAAAAAAAAAGAGAAAAAAAGGCCAAAAAAAAAGACAAATGGGAAAAAAATCATAAAAATAAACCCACCCAAGCAAGAAGACAAAGGTGAAGAAGACTGCAACGCTTCGGACTCTCGGGACGCCACAGCTAGACCTGCCGCCCGCCCCTCAGCCGGGCCTGCCGCCCCTCGGTGGAGGGCTGAGGATCTAACAGTGCCACGGGGGTCTCCCTTAGTTACTCATCTCTCGCTGCTGCTCGGGAAGGGCAGGTGCCTGCCTCCACCTCCACCAGGACCAGGTGAGCACAGCCTGGTGCCCACGACAGTGCCCAGGCCCCATGGGGCAGGACACCCAGAAAGGCCACCTCTCCCCCGCACCCCCATCGTCACCTCCGCCAGGATGTCGGCCAGGCTTCCCACACTGGTGTTGGTATTTCCAAGCAGAAAGGCAGGCACTGAGGAGGCCGGTGTGGGCAGGGAAGTGACAAGGGCAGAAGAGGGTTATGGGAGCCCCTGGTCATCACCAGGGGACAAGGACGCGTGGCAGATTCTTTCTCAGGAGTGCCCTGCGGTCAGCCATGGGATGTCCGCCTGCGTGCATGTGCTGGGCTGGCTTGGGACTTGGCCTTTCATCCCCACGCCTGTCTGTTTGGGAGGAGAAGTCTCTATGCAATTGCCCCCCCAGCCCCACACCCAGCGGCATAGAAGGCCACCCCCCACTGCACCTGCCTGCGGCTCCACACCCCCAGGGTCGGGGTCCACGTTGCACACACTGTAAGAAATGCACTTTCCAAGGAAGGGGCTGTGGGGGCAGAATGGAAAGACCCAGAGGTCTTCAAGAAAGGGGGTCATCTGGAGTCTCCATCCACTGAGCCCTGGGAGGGGAGGACCCCCCACTTACCCAGAGGAGGTGGGAGGTGACAGTGAGTGGATTAAGTGCCTGATTCCCACCGCCCGCCCCTCTTTGTCCAGCTGAGACGTGAGAGTGGCCGTGGGCATCCCCACCCCTCCCCCACAACCCTGCCACCTCCAGTCCCCGACCCCTCATTGCTATGCTCCCCTCAGAGAGATGGGGACCCCCAGTGGGCCTGAGGGGCAGAGCTGGGTGTCCCCCGAGCATCCTGCCATGCTGGGGCGCGGGGGGCAGGGGCGAGGTCTGGGGAAACCGGTGTCCCCTCCCCCCCACGCCTTCTCTGCCAGTGCCTTACATCCTGGAGCGACACCCCCTCCCTGGTGCCTCTCAGCCCAAAGGGGGACTACAGTTTGCACTTTTATTTCCCCCCAAAATGGGCACAGCCAGGGAGGTGCATTGCAGCTGGGCCCCTAGAAGGACTGCAATTTGTGTGATCCTGGACGGGGTGGGGAGTTCTGGCGGAGGGGGTGCCAGCACCTCTGGGCCCCTGTGCTGCACAGGGGGCCTCCCATCTGCTAAGCGTTTTCCGTTGAGCCGCTCCAAAAACACTAAGCTGGGGACACCGGGTACCCCCCTACCCCGGGTCCCCAGCCCCATTCCCGCCCCACCCCAGGATGGCCATCTTGGGTGGGGGGCCTGGGAGGGAGTGTTAGGTGTTCTAGGGTCATAGGACCCAAACACAGAGACCCCTCCCAGCCCATCCATCTGAGCCCCCGCTGGCCACCTCCAGCCTCCATGCCTGGCGCTGAGGAATATGTACCCCACCATGACCCCTACCCCGGGCCTAGGCCAAAGCTATTTCCCCAAGCAGGGCCTCCGCCTCATCTGCTCCCAGCCTGGCCCTCTGCTCCTTCTCTTGGTACCCCTGGGCCTGGCCCCCCTCCCCCCACCCCAACACCTCCAGAAACCAGACTTTCCTCCCAAACCAGCCCAAGGGGCTTGGCAAACCCACTTGATCATACAGAGAAAGACCCAAGGCCCTTCCCCATCAACACCCCCCTCCCATTGTCCAGAGGGGTTCGAGAACCCTTGGTCTGTCCATGAACCCCCAGGGCCCCTCAGGGTGGCCATTGGGGGCCAAAGCATGGGCCGCTCTTCGGGAGGGCAGCTAGGGTATCCGGAAGCTTCTCGGCCGGGAACCTTAGGGTGCAGGTAGGCGTGGTAGGGGAGGGGGCGCCCGGCAGCCCCCAGCGATCTAACTTTGCATGGTGCTTAGTCGAGGACTCCTGTGACCTGGCTCCTGCCGGCAGCTCGCTGGAGCTGACACTGCATGGCAAACTGTACCCGGCTCTGTCTCCCATCCCCAGCCTCCTAGCCCCCACTACTGCCCCCTCCTCCTTAAAAAAAGATTCAAAAAAATACCTTGAAAAAGTCCATGTTTCCTAATTTGCACGAAATTTTTTACCACATGATGTGCCTTGCCTTCCGAAAATAAGTATTACCTTTAAACAATATCAGCGCGAAGGTAGCTGCATGCCCTGCTCGTGTAGTTAAAAAGAAAAAGACAAAACAATGACATGAAATAAAAAGTAAAAATGGAAAAGGGATGTATTTCTATTTGTAAAATAATAATAATAATAATAATAAGCAAGAAGAACTTAAAAAAAATACACGCTAAAAGAGCAATTGCCCCGTGACCGGTCCCACCACCCATGCCCTACCAGCCCCGGGCTCTGTCTCCGCGGCCCCTGCTGCACTGGGGGTGTTCCCTGGTGCTCCGCCACCCCCAGCCCGGCCCCTGGGCTCCAAGGGGTCATTTCTGAAGCCCCCACCCACAGCAGCAGGCAGACCTCAGGAGTATGCCCTTGGGCCGCCAGCCAGTCCCCCAGATGCCATGCGTGCATGTGCGACCCTGGGCAGCGCCCTCGGGGCAGCCGCCCTGCCGACAGCCAGACCCCCCATCCCGCCTTCCGCACAGGCTGGCATCCCTCTGGCTCAGGGTCAGATTGCTCTCCCACCCCAAAGAGGCTCCCTCTTCCCCAGTGCACCCCCCTCCTTGTTGCCAAAGGACCCACTCGTGCCCCACCCCTGGAGACCAGCATCAGGTGTCCGTTCCCTTCTGCCCTCCCCTTGCCCCCCAGCACCCACTTCTGTGTCTTCCAGCCGTGACTGTGGAGGGTATCTGGTATGAAACAAAAAAACAAAAACCAAACTCGATATATGCAATACCTGTCTGTCTGTACCTGTAGGCCTAGCCCGGCCATCAGAGGCCCAGTTGGGGAGGCCAGAGGGGTCAGGGCCGGTCAGGGACCCCCATCACAGGTCTCTGCCTGGGTGGCTGGCCGTGCTGTTGTCTTTTTCTTGTTTTTTATTTTCTCATATTTTCCTTTCATTAAGTTCCAACTTCCTCTACCTTGAACTCCCCCACAGGTGAGACAGTAGCAGGTGGTTAGTGGGGTGGCCCCGCGGAGGGACCAGAGGGCTGGGCTCTCCACCCTCAGGCCCCAACCTGGGGGACACCAGTTGGACAGGGTTTGCTGCCGCCCCCTTGGACTTGAAAGTTGTCTCCAGAGCAGGGTGGGGCTTCGTAGAAAGGTCCCAGCTTCCATCCGCCATCAAACCTCATCCCATGTTTCCTCCCCAAAAGGCGCCTCAGCAAGCCCCAGGGGACAGAGGGGCCCAGAGCTCGGCCTCGGCTGCCATGACAGTGTCCTTCGGACCTGCCACTTGGCCGGAGAGCCCAAGGCCACGTGTGTCCGTTTTCATGTGGCTGATTTCTGCTTTTCGTGCTCTCTGCCCTGCCCCCACCCAGCCCACCCTTCCTCGCCCCCAGTCATGCGATCTGGCCCTCTCAGCACCACTGCTGAGCACTGCAGGCGGTTCCTCCCCAGCCAGCACGCCATCCTGGGGCTGCTCTTCCCGATTCTGGGAAAAGCTCTAGGGCCCGTGCTGGGCAGCGCTCCCAGGGCCTCCCGGAAGGCAGAGTGAGGCAGAAACACCAAGAACCAGGCCCCTGACCCCACTCTGCAGTTAGGGTTTATGCCAAGAGTGGGGATAGGGGCCTTGGTTGGGTTGGTTTTTGTAGGGTTTTTTTTCTTATATGTACGAAACTGACATCTTCTCAGTCCCCTCCCAAGCCCATGTCGCTCACCACCCATCATCCATCCTCACCCATGCTGACCCTCAGCCTGCCCCTGGGGTCCAGCTCATGCTGTAGAAACGAACAAGGGGGCCTCCCAAATATATGCAGACTGCCCCCATCCCTCTCTGGGTCGAGGGCCCCGGACACTCGCCAGCGTGGCGAGGGAGGTGTGAGGAGACCTGACCTGTCTGGGGACGGGGCTCCAGGCCTGTGCGCTGGAACCCAGGTTCTGGCTGAGTTCTGAGTCCCACCCTGAGCTAGACAATCAGACTCAAAAGGAGCCCCAAAGGAGACTGGGGATGCTGTAGCTCCCCAAGCAGCAGACAATTCCAGGCTCAGGCCCACAGATCCCCCTCCTGCTCCAGAGCCTTCTGTCTGTCCCCAGAGATAGCAGTGTTCCAGGGGCAGGCAGGCCTGACTGGACAGCAGCCATCTGAGCAGGACCCGGGGCCGCGAGCTGTTGTCCTGCCTGCTTTAGAGAAGGCAGCACACGGGACCCTCCCCTCCCCATTCCAGCCTCTCCGATGGTACTCTGACCTTCAGCGGAGGGATATATATATATATGAATTTTTTATTATACGGACTATACAGTGGCTACTTTTTGTTTTGGCCTGGAAACTGTCTCTGAGATTCTGATTTTTACTTTCTTCCTGGAGGGTGCTGAGAAAGGGGTTCCAGAGATCCACCCTCAGATCCAGCTTCTTTCTCATCCTCCCATCGTCTCCATTTCTGCGCCGCTGGGCCCTTTCTAAGAGTCCCACCTCCAGGCTGACAGCCTCCCCCACCGGCCACCCATTCCTGAGTGTTTCACAGTGTGGGGGGCCCGAGCTGAGCCCAGAGGCCGACTCCCCGACCCTTGCCCCCAGCAAGGCAAGGGGACAGACCCAAAGCGATACCAGCAGGACTTGTTGCCAGCGATACCAAAACAGACTTTTCCCAAGCAGTGCCTCACATGTCTGCTGGTGTGGCTTTGGGGTTCTCCACAGCTCCCCAGGGGCGGTGGCGGGACCCAGGCCTCAGGAAAGAGGAGGCGGGATCCAACAGGAAGAAGGGCTTCAGGAGGGGAAGAAGTCACCCCCCCCAAGCTACTGCCCCTCCCCACAGCCCTCCACTCACCCCTCCTGGCTAGAAGGGGGCCCACTGGAAAGGGGACGGGAGCTTCCCCAGCAGCCCTCCAGTTGGGAACCCCAAAGCCCATTCCCAAGCTGTATCAACACTTCTATCTGTTGATCCTCCCATCTAGGGTCCCAGCCAGGCCCCCCAAAACCAAAGCCCCTTCAAGTCCAGGGGTCCTGGCCCCTGCCTCCCACTTCTTGCCCTCCCACCCCCGGACCCCACATGGGGAAAGGACAGGCAGAGTGTAGGTCAAGGGACAGAGCACACAGCGTGGCAGGGGCCGACGGGGAGGAGGGAGAGAGACCCACTTTCCTCTGATTTTCCTTCCTTTCTCCCTTCATCCCTCTCTCCCTCCCTCCCTCTCTTCCTTCCTTCCCTAAAATTTTTGGTGGTGTTGCTGTTCATTTTCTTTTTCCTCCAAGATATTTTTGAGGGTTTTTTTTTCTCATTTTATATTTTACTGATATTACCAGGATAGTTTACTCTGTTTCTCGCTTTCTGCTTGCCGCCCACACCGGGTAACACACCCACACACCTGTGCTCATGAACCCAGGTCGGGAGAGACTCTGGCTGGGTCTGCTCCTCCTCCTCCCCAGTGTGGGGACCGGACGGGGGACATGGGAACACCTGGGCAGACCTGGGCCCAGCCTGCCCCCTCTCCTGGCTCACCTGCCCTGCTCCCTCACATCATACTCCAATCATAACATTGTATATTACTCAGTCATTTCGGTTTTTTGCAGACGCGCCTAAGTACCATTTACAGAAAGTGACTCTGGCTATTATTATTTTGTTTGTTTGTTTCCCTATGCAACAAAAAAAAAAAAAAAAGAAAAAGGGGGATTCCATAAAAGATTCAATAAAAGGCAAAAAATAAAAAAGAAAAATGTATAAAAATTAAACAAGCTACGCTTCGACTCTTTCTGACTGTCTTGGGTCCTTTCTCTGTTCAGTGCAGACTCTTCTGTGTTGTATCAAAGTGAAGGGAAGAGGCTGGAGGGGAAGGCGGCCAGTGGACACAAGGACCCCAGCACTTGGGGTGAGCCGGCAGGTGTCCTGAGAACCTTACATCAAATGTCCCCAGGGGACTTTTTGCAATGTGTGAGGACATCTGTGGTCATGACTGAGGGAGGCTATTGCCATTGAATGGGTGGAGGCCAGGCTTCTGCTCAACACCCCACCGTGCCCAGGACGGCCCCCCACAGAGGAGGATCCAACCCCAAATGTCTGCAGTACTGAGGGGGAGAGACCTGCTTTAGATGGTGGGTTTGGGCGAGCTCTGGGTTCTAGCCCTTCCCAGCTGTGCTTCTGACAGCTCCAACCCTCTCCAGTCCTAGGAAGTGAGGCTTCTCCTGCCTTCAGCAGTGAGGTTCTGGCGCCCCCTTGTGGGCAGGCTGAGTACCTGGGCCCAGAAACCAGGGCCTGGGCGGAGGGGTCAACAGGAGGCCCTCACCCACTTCGGTCCCTATCCCCACTCTCCGACCCCTCCCTGCAGCAGGAAATGGGGCACTAGCAAGAGATTCTTCTGTGAGGGACTCATATGGGGTCAGGGGCTCCGCAGAGGATAGGGAGTCAGTTTGGGTGCGGGGCTCAACGGATGGGGCTCAGTTGGGTTGAAAGGCCCAGGAGGCCTGGGGGACTCAGTCTGGTCTTTAATCTCAAGAGAAGCCCTTGTTCTTCAGCCATTGGCCCCTAGGATGAAGCAGTTACTGGCTTTGGGGGACTGTCCCAGCACTGCGGACCACCCCTGGGTCCCCCTGGGTCCCCACTAAATGCCGTCAAAGGGAGGCAGGCTTGTGAAAACCCGGAAAAATGAACCCGCCACTTGGTAGATGCCCCCTAGTGGGGAAGTTCTGCAACCTGCTGACAGCCCCTCCTGTCTCCCTTCCCTCCCTCCCCAGCACCCCACCCACTGTGAACCCCCAGACTGCACAAAGGAGAATGAAGCAGAAAACTTCTTCACGTCCAGACTGCAGTCAGGAGACACACCCCTGGCCTTCAGAACCACCCCCAGTCAGAGTGGGAAGTCTCACTTGCCCCGCCCCATCATCACCATGTCAGCGCAAGGAGAAGCTGACATTTGTGAGATGCCTTTTGGGTTCTGGGTTCAGTGCTCAGGAGTTTTGGCATTGTTTCACTGAATCTTCATGAAGGCTGAGGAAGGGTCCAGTTATTTTCCTGCCCTTTTACAGAGCAGGGCATTTCAGCACAGAGACGTGAAGTTACCAGCCAGGGGTTACACGACGAGAAAGTTGGGGCTCCATCTCTCTCCATGGAGCCAGGAGCGCTGGACAGGAAGAGTGGGGTGATGGTAATGCACAGCCCTGGGCATCACAGCTTCCAGGACAGGGCATGTGGTGGGAGGGGCCTCGTCTCCCAGGAAACAGTCCCTGTGCTGAGCCTGCTCAAAGTTCACGTTCAGGAGCAGCAAAAGCAAGATTACAGGATGGGGGCTGGCTCTGCCGTGGGTCGTGCAAAGACAGTACCATCTGCACAGCTCCTTCTCACCTTCCCTTTCACCAGTGAGAAGCGGGCTTAGGCGACTCCCATGTGGCAGAGATGACAACCAAGGCTAGGGGAGGGACTGGGAGCCAGGTGGTTTCTATGAACTCTTGGGAGCAGGGCCTTGAGATCTTGGAGGTAGGAGGGCAGGAGGAAGAGCTGGCTCCGCTGATAAAATCCAAAGGGCAGCGGAAATCAGAGGTGAGAGAAGATCAGGCAGTGGGTAAAAAAGATTCCTGCATTGCAGATGGAGCAGAGGTAGGAGATGGTGGGGGTCGTGGGGATGTGGCAAGCTCCTTGTCCAGGGGTGCCCTCCGAGCTTAAGAATTATCAGGTGGAGACCAAGGTTGGGGAGGGTGTGTGTAATGCCCAGGGAACCGCAAAGAACCCTCCGGGAGGATTTTGGGGGCATCCTGGGGACTCTCCATTAAGGGACACTGCACCCTGATGGAGTCATTTCCCTGGCCACAGAACCAGGTCTTTGCTTAGAGGGTGCAGAGCAGGCATCTGAGCAATCCTGGGTGCTGCCTGGAGGGGGTGAGCAAGAAGCCTTCATGAGGAGGAGTTCACCATTATTCCATGGTCTGGAGGCTCCTCTTCCTCCTCCAGCTCCAACTGCCACTCTCCCTCTCCTTCCTTCTCTTCTGTCCTCACAGTCTCCTCTTCCTTTTCTTCATTGTTGTAGAGACAAGAAGGGCCCAGGTAACCCAATTTAATACGGACTTACAGTCTTTACTGGCCTCTTACAATTCTCTCAAAGACCGAGCCTTGCACTCTGTTTGTTTTCATTGTCCAGAAGGGGACACTGAGGCCCAGGCAGGTGAGGACATTCGCCCAGTTTGGAGAGGAAGGAAGTGCTAGAGCCCAAGCTCATGCTACATGATCCCAAATCTGGTCCCTCTGGCTTCCTAGATCTCAAAACAGTGGGCGAGTGGATGGGCAAAGACAGGGGGGACAGACCAATGATGGGTGTGTGGCAAATGAGTGGATGAATGGATGGATGAGCAGATGGACATGTGACTAGGCAGTGGGAAGGTAAATGGATGGGCAAGTGGTGAGTGGGCGGATGGGTGGATGGGTGCACAGAGGGGTGGACAGAGAGGAATGGGTGATGCAGGGAAGGAGGGAGGGATAATGGATGGCTGGAAGGAGAAAGGGCTGGAGGAGTGGGTGGATAAATGGATAGGTGATGAGTGGATGTGAATGAACAGGTGGGTGCATGAATGAGTGGGGTAAGAGGGAAGGTGGTGAAAGACGGCAGATCCCATTGGAAGTGCATAGAGGGGTGGGTTCTCCGTGAGGAAGCCCCTCATTTGGCAGGTAGATAGGAGGGAAGTCAGTGAGGTTACATGAGGCCCCCATGGATTCTGAATCAAAGAATTCCCCCTGGAACCGCTTCCTGCCCCCTTAGAGGACACTGAAAGGAGAGGGGCTTCAAGAGGGGTGGGGCTCAGAGGGGAGAGAGTTAGGGAGGGCGGACCCAGGAGAGGATGGGGCCCACCTGTCATGAGACTCGCTGCACCAAATGGCACAGACTGCAGTGAGGATGAAGATGAGGAAGGAAAGGCCAGCGTGGCTTCCAGCCCCACCAGCTACGGTTTCCTCTGGGCAGGGTCAGCAGCGCAGGGTCAGTGGCCTGACCACCAGGTTAGGGGCCCACCCTTCTTTCTTTTCCTTCCTGCTCCCCGAGGCCTCGCAGGATTGCGCCTGAAGAGTTTGCTGGGGGACATCCAGAATCTGTCCATCTGGTCCGTTCTTGCCCCTGTCCAGCAGGTTCTGGGGCGCAGCCCTGGCTAGAGGAGGAAGTGGGCTGCCCAGGACACCCCAGGGCAGGGTGTGGCCAGTACCACAGGAAGTGGGAGGTGGTGCCCCCTTCCCTGGGTTCTGGGCTCCCTGGGGAGCGGACCAGGGTCCCAAGCATCCTGGCACCCTATCTCCCTTAAGTTCACCCTGACCCCTCATTCCCCACAGCCAGGGCCGTGGGAGGGGGAGGCTCAGGAAAGGTGGGGAACTCATTTCCTGAGAACCTATTACGTGCCAGGCCTTGCATGGCCCTTAAGCCCAGGTGCCTCCTTCAAGCCTCAGACTCTGAGGGTCAGAACTCCTGCCTTCACATTGCAGGAGTCGATTTGACTCAGAGAGGTCAGGCCACCTGCCCTGAGCCACACAACACTGCAGAGAAAGTTCTTCTCCCAGGTAGGAAACAGGGCGAAGAAAGACCGCCTACCCCAAACCCCACCACCACCATCCTAGGATCTGAACCCCCAAATCTGACCTTAGCCACAGCCTGCAAACGCTCCAGCATTTGGGGCAGCCTGAGCTGCTGCTGTCAACAACAGCCAGGGACACCTGCCCCAGGGCCTCCCAGATTTCCAAGCCTCAGTATTTTCAACTGGAAAATGGGCTAATTAGGTACAATGGAGACAGAGAGGATCAAGATGCCAGGTGTTCAGTAGGCGCACCCATTAGAGCGTTTATTTTGTTCCTTCATTGACAGTTTTCCTGCCCACCTGGTGTGCGGTCCTGGACGTGTTCTTAGAAACCTTTTGGGTGGGATCCTTCCACCCCCGGGGTACAGGCCCCAAAACAGAGATCCAAATGCCATTCTGTGTCGAAGTCCTCATTAAGAATATCTAACTGTGAAGGAATAGTCAGCATCCAGGGCGAGGTCCAGGGCCCATAGACAGTGAGAAGGGAAGACTGGAAACTAGGAGGAGAAAACGCTTGTTCCATCCCTAGAAAAGGCAGGGTCCTGGGCCCCCTCCAAGACCCAGTTCTCAGACACTGAGTCACAAAGTTCTGGGACCCGAAACACAGGGGCGGAGGAAACAAGCGCTGCCCAGGAGACCCCCCCCCCACCCCGGGCTCAAAGTCCAGGCCTCAGGGCAGCCGGATCCGGACTGCGGGGGAAGCACCAACTGCCCAGGGCATCTGTGCAGCCTGACCTTCCCTGCCAGCCCGGGCATCGCCCCCCAGACCAAACACTGCCTCTCCCAGAGGAAACAGCGCCAAGACATGACAGGAGCCCTTCCGAAGGGCTCTGATCAATTTTTTAATGCAGGACCCCGAGAGACAGCCCCTGGTCCATAATGGTTCTGAGAGAGAGATTCTGACCAAGAGGTATCAGGCAGAGGGAAAAGAAACCAGATGGTGGGTAGAAGCAGGGGGAGCCATGAGATTGTGGGGGCTTGGGGGTTTCTTCATAACCAAGTGCAAGAAGAATCACCAGGCAGGGCCAGTCGGGAAGGGGCACATAGAGCCATGTAAGATGCAAGGAGCCTTCCTGGACGGGCGAGGCATGTCCCAAGCCTCTTCGTTCGGGCACTATATTTACAACCCAGATGGAGTTATTTTGGTGGTTTCAGGCCCGGGTCATTGGTTATAGAGTGTGGAAGGGGCATCTCGGGGGGTCTGCCTGGAGGAGGTGGCACCTTCACATGGCCGTGTTCTTGTCTTTCTCCTGGTCTCCAAGCTCCCCTTCCTCCTCCAGTTTCAGGCCCAAGTTGCTCTCTCCTTCTTTTGTAGCTTTTTTCTTCTCTTTCTCCTTCTCCTCTGTCTTCTCCCTCTTGCCTTCTCTTCTATAGAAACACAAAGGCCCCGGGCCACAATAAGAAACATGGTTGCTCCCACTTAAGGGACACTTACCTGGGCCAGGCCTCATGATGAATGTTTTACACAAAGCACCTTCACCGAATCCTCAAAACAACCCTAATGAGGCAACAGTGTTGTTTCTGCTTCACAGCGGCAGAAACGAAAACTCAGTTGTCCCTCGGAGGAACAGGCGGATGGATGGGTGGGTGGGTAGAAGGGTGGGTGGATGGCACATCTTGGGCTCAGTTGAGAATCTTCCGGCCAGGCTGGCCTCCTCCCAGCTCCTACATTCCTGTCCCCAAGCCTTTACCCCCTAGTCCTGACCTAATGGCTGTGGCACGAGAGGCTAGGGGTCAGGAGAGACTTCTGTGAGGAGAACATCTGAGCAGGGACTGAAGGAGAAGGAGCCAGCTGGAGGATATGGGGAAAGGGGTTCCAGTCAGAGCCCACAATAAGTGCAAAGGCCCTGGGGTAGGAACATGCTTGAGATGTTCAGGGACAGAAAGAGGTCATTTGTGTACACCCATTTCCCCCAGGACAGGGCTCAAACTCAGACCCCTGGAGCACACTCACACACACACACACACTCACACATCGATGTACACTCGCAGGCAATACCTCGGGTCTGTGTCCTGGATCACGCGGGTCTCCATTCTGAACATGGATTCCTCGTCCTCATCTCTGCAGGAAAGATGGAGACAGGAGGGGTGAGGGTGGGTGAAGGGTGGGAAGCACAGATAGCCTCACCCCAGTCCCCCCAGGGCTAGGGATTGTAAACTCCAGGAAGCAGGGAGGGGTGGGCAGCAAGGCTATCCTGGCCTGTGGGTGGGGGCCTAAGGAACAGCAGGGAAACGGGGAGATGGGGAAAGGAGCCGGAGAGGGTCAGGAGGTGGGAGGGGGTGCCCAGGGTGAAGGGACAGGTGGCTGGGGGCAGTGGGGGAGGGGTTCCCCACCTCCTTTTGGAGCACCAGATGCGGTTGATCAGCAAGAAGACGAAGACGACAAACAGGAACCCCACGACCGCGGCCAGGCCCGTCAGCCACGGCTTCAGGCGGCGTTCTGTGGCTGTTGGAAGGCAGAGGGGTGGGACTCAGGGACGGGCGAGTGTGAGGCCCCACCGCAGGTGACAGGGAGAAGGAAGCCAGGGCTGCTCAGACACGCGGGCCTTGGAGAGGGCCAGGGTGTCAGATATGGGTCTGAGAAGGGGAGCAGGCTAGGGACTCTCCTCGGGAGGGCCTCCAAGAGCGGCCTGGCCCCTTTCCTCTTCTGCCTGTCCCCTCTTCTCAGGGGGTGTGGTGAGCTCATCCCCATGACCTCCCCCCACCCCACCCCCCAGAGTGGGATTCCTACCCTGCTGGGCTTCAGCGGGCAAGAAGAACAGGGCGCCGAGCACGAGAAGGGTCTCCAGGGTCTCCATGGCTGTGGAGGAGCCAGCAGCCGAGTGCACCGTCCAGGCGAGCACAGCCCTCTTTGACTGGGCGAGGCCCTGCCCAGCCCCTGATAAGGCGCAGGTGGGTCCAGGGCAGGGGCAGCCCCTCCCTTCACCCCACCTGGTTGGCATCCCCCCCCAGGAGGGCAGACTCTGGACTTGGTGTAACAATTAACCCAGGGAGACTGGCACCTGTGCCCCATGCCTGCTAGGGACCGCCAACCCTGAGGTTGCGCAGGCTCCCCGCCTCAGGGGTCAGGTGGAGACGGCCCTGACCTTCTCTCCTGGGCCCGGGCTCAGCATTTGTAGGTGTCACGTTGTTTCTTCCCCTGACACCCCACAAAGTTGACTGCCTCCGTTTCATAGCTGCTCAGGGAGGCTGGGAGCTCCGAGCTTGTGCAGAAATAGCCAGAGTTGGCATGTGACCTCGGGTCGCCCTCACCACTGGCTTATGCTGCTGTATCCTGGCCCCCTGACCCCTGGGGACCCACAGTCACCGATGGGGTGAGTACCTGGACTGGATGGGATACGCAACATGCCCACCAGCCACCACCAAACCCAGCCACTCCCACCTGGCCAGAGAACAGGGCACCCCAGGCAGCTGATGACTCAGGCTCTGGGCTCTCCTGCCCATCAACCTTGGTCCCCGGGTTGATTAGATACAGAGCCCTGCTTGGGTGAAGGAGAACCCCACCCCAGATGCCACAGAACAGCCACAGCCCAGGCACGTGGCAGGAAGGCCAAGGGGATGAGGGCCTCGCACTTCTCAAGGCCCTGTGAGACATTCACAGGGTCCCTGGGGCCTGGAGAATGCCAGCATCATTGCACATGCATTTATGGAGTGCCTACTGTATACCTGGAGCCTCCTCCTTTCCTGCTGTCTGAATATAACCACCATGCAGATGAATCACTCATGTGACATTGCTCAGACACCCCAGCCCTAGAACAGGCCCACTTCATCCAGCCAGCAGGCATATATGAAGCTCCTACTGTGTGCCCTGTCCTGTGCAAAGTTTGGAAGCGAAGGAAGCTTCAGAGACTGTCCTCCGAGAGTTCTCAGGCTAATTGGGAAGTTAGGACCCCCAGAGACAGAGCCAGTGGTGGAGCAGCAGAGCCGGGAATGAGGTGGGGGATGGGGGTGCAGGTGGAAAAGATTTGGAGGTAGGGGAGCCCAGCAGAGCGAGTGGGAGAAGAATTCAGAAGAGTGGGACCAAGTCATTTTTTAGCTGTGTGCCTCTCTTTCTCCATCTGTTAAATGGGGACACGAAGTCCCACTCAGGATTAAATGAGATAATACATGGAAAGGGCTTAACACAATAGCAGGCACATACAAAGCATTAGGGAAGGGCTGGCTACTATTATTATTATTTTAGAAATCTCCTTGGCTTTCTTGATTTACAGATCACCAGAAGCTTGGCAGAGACTGGGTGGAGTCAGGTTCTGGGGGCTTGGGGGAGCAGGAGTGCAGGAACGGTCAGCGTCCAGCCACCAGAGCCTGCCGGCCAAGAAGAACGTTCTCTGCAGAGACAGGGCAGGCCAGTGGAGGAAGGGCTCCGGCAAGCACAAGTCCAGTCTGTACCAGGTCACAGGGGCTGGCATCCAGCTCAGCTCAGCCTCCAGAAGGAGCTTCGAATGAGCGGTTCCTTGAAGGCGATGGAGGGGCGGTGGGGGGCAGGGGCTACTGCAGGGGTCCCCTCGCCACGCCCGCCAGTGTCCTCATCACCTCGCCAGGCCAGGGCCAGCTGCAGGTCTAGCTCCTCCAGATCCTCACCCTCCAGGCTTGGGTGCAGCTCCCGGGGGGCATCCTCCTGGTCTGGCTTTGGGCCAAAAGCCCAGTCTGTGGCAGGAGGCAGGTGAGAAGCCTCCCTGGACCCTGCCCACCTTCCACCCCCTGCCCTGAACCCATAGAGGCCCTTAGCCTACCTAAGCCCCCTGTCCACCCTCCTACCTTCCCTGGCTGGGAGGGACCCTCGGACCCCTTCCCCCAGTGGCCAGCACTAGCCCAAGCCAGGCTCATGGTGGGTTGGGGCTCACCGGCCAGGTCGTGGGCGAGGTCCTTGATGAGATGCCCAACAATGGCATAGGCCACGGCCACCACCAGGAGCGCAGCCAGCAGCAGGTACAGCACATACCTGGGCAGGCGGATGGCATCCAGTGGTGGTGGGCGGTACTCCTCATACAGTGGTGGGGCCTGGCTCCAGCTCTCGGCCCCTTCCTCATCCACCAGCGCCGGCATGGCAGCCACCTGGAGCAGGAGATGCCCAGAGGTGACCCGTGCAGCGGAAGTATTAAGGGGCTTTGGGTAAGAAGATTGGGGCTTCCCTACAGCCACCATCTGCCTGGATGAATCACAGCGCAAATCACTTCCGCCTGCTGCCCCCTCCCTCACTGGGCTCCAGCCGCACCTGCTGCTACCCTGCACATCTCCACCTCAGGGCCTTTGCATCGGCTGTTCCCTGTCCTGAGAACATCCCTGCCCTCGTGAAGTAAACATTCCAAGTGGGAAAATGGGCTGAGAAAAACATAACCTTAGAGTAAATGATGGTATGGGGGAGGGGCAGAGACAATGATCCGAGGGGCAGGTGCTGCTAGGAGGGGAGTTAAAGTTTAAACAGGGTAGCCAAGGCCACACTGAGACGACGTTTGCACAGAGACCCAGAGGAGCAATGGAACCAGCCATGGGAGTACCCGGGGGAAGAGTGTTTCAGGCATAGAACAGCCTATGTGAAACTCCCAAGGCTGGACTGTGCCTGGCATGTTGGAGGAACAGGGAGGAGGCCCTTGTGATTGGAGCAGAGTGAGCGAGGGGTAGAGGGAGGAGATGAGGGCAGGGAGAGCCGGGGCAGGTTGTGCAGGGCCTTGTGGACCTCCAGGGGACTTGGGCTGTTCCCTGGAGGAAGGTGGGAACCCTGGAGGACTGTGGGCAGAGAAGGGACCTGAGTCAGGTGCTCAATGGCACCCTCTGGCGGCTGCTGTGGAGAGGACAGCCTGTGGGGACCAGGGCTGAGGGAACTGAGTTGGTCCAGGTGGCTCATGATGGGGCTGGACCTGGGTGGTGGTAGAGGAGAGGAGGAAGTGGGTGGATTTGGGATAGGTTTTAAACTGGTCACGCCTGAATGTTTTTAGGCTGAGCACCCAGAATGATGGAGTTTTCTATTTCCTGTGGGAGGAACAACTTCAGAGGTACTATGAGGAAATGTAAGGACATGCTGGGTTTGCGGTGCCTCATCAGTATCGAAGCAGAGATGTGGAAGGGCAGCTGGACCTCAAGTGTGGAGCTCAGGGGAGCCCAGGCTGGAAACAGGACTCAGCACAGGTGAGGTTAGATCCCCTACAGACAGTGGACCGGGCCGCCCTGAGGGATGCGGGCCCAGAGCATGCTGCCGGGATGGGAAAAGTTCCCAGGACCCAGCCACCCAGCCCTGGGCCATGAAAAATCAGAGGTCGGGGGCACTGAGGGGTCCGGAGTTGAGGAGGGAAGCTGGGCAAATACAGGACCCCCGAGGAGGTCCCAGGAAGAGAGGGTGCCCATGACGCTGGGATAAGAAACTTCTGCTTGGTCTTCGCCCACGCCTGGGTTCAGCACTGAGTGCCTAAAACCTAGTTGTTCCCGGAGGGACAAGGGTGAGAGGGACCCTTTGTGCTTCTTAATCGACCCCTCCCACTGTACCTGAGCCAGGCTAGCAAGGGTGGAGCTGGGACCTGAGAACCAACCACAGGTGAGAGGAAACTTTTAGCCCCGCCCTCGGCCCTGCCTGCAGCCGCCGGCAATGATTTCATCAAGGTGCCTAAGGCACAGACCCTCCATTAAAAACCTGAAACGAAGGGGCTCAGGGAGCTTCTATGTGCCAGGAGGGTGGCACACCTCGGTTCCACGGGGACAGCAGCTCCTGTGCTCAGGACCCTTCTGGACCTAGCCCTGTGTGTCTCTTCTTCCTCTGTGACCTTTGCAATGAATGGGCAAGTCAAATCCTTTCCTGAGTTCTGTGAGCTGTTCTAGCGAATCCTCCAATGTGAGGGGCTAGTGGGAACCCTGGTGGGTCTACAGCACAGGAGGCCTGGAAGTGGAACCTGTTTAGAGTGGGGGCAGTGCCACGCCCTGGAACCTGCGGGATCTGTGCTAACTCTGAGTCTCGTCAGGACCGAACTGCAGGACACCCGGCTGGCGTCCAGAGGAATGGAAAACTGCCTGCTGTGGAACACCCATGCATTCAACATCGGACGAGTGGCAGGCAAAGATCCCTGAGAAAAAACGGTCACAGTCCTGCCCGAGGACCACACCTCCTGGGGCCGGTGCCCTCAGGGAGTCTCCCTCACCCACGGCAGGGATGCTGGCCCACAGAGAGCAAGCAGTAAAAGGTGGTGCTAGGTTGTTGTTAGGCTCATCTCAGAGCGCAGTGAGCAGGCTGTTCTAGGTTGCACCTGGAAGGGCAGGATGGACAGGGAGCGGGGAACGAGGGTCTGGGCAGGGTAAGCTGGAGAGCAGTTTCCCCTGGCGCTCTTGAAGGGGGCAGACGGGGCAGACATTCTGCTGGGGACTCGGGGACACAGGCCTGCACTAGCCGCCTGCCGTCTGGCATGGGGCAGGTCGCAGAGCCCAGCTTTCCAAATGCCCTGCACCCCACCTGCACACCCCGAGATGCTCCTTGAGAGTAGCCACCTTAACCCCTACAGCCCCCCCAACAGTCATCACTTGGCAAAATTTGTTTAATCCTCACCAGAGATTATGTTTATTTGAGAGAGAAAGGGAGGGGGAGGGAGAGAAACATGGACCTATTGGTTGCCTCCTGTACACGCCCAACCAGGGGGCAAACCCGAAACCCACATATGTGCCCTGACAGGGAATGTGAACCCGCAACCTTTTGGTGCACTGGACGATGCTCAAACCAACTGAGCCAACCCAGACAAGGCAAAAAATAATTTAATATTGCACTAGAGCAGTGACCTTGGGCCTGTTTGTGCCAGTCCCCTGGCCCAGCCCACCCAGGGCCAGGGTGGCAAGTTAGAGACCCAGACCCTGCCCAGGCCCCCTGGACACAGGTTTCCCCACAGTGCCTTTCCCTGCACCCCCCACTCCTGGAGGAGCCGGGCCACCCAACCTCCCCAGAACACAGCCCCACCCCTGCCCTGCCCCCAGGTCCTCCCTCCCACGCTGACATCCTGCTGGGGGCACAGTGCTAGGCCAAGCGGTAGGAGGCAGCCTAGCTGGAAGGGGTGGTTACTCAAGATGCGAAAGTGGCTGGGATCCGGCCAAGGAAACGGGCTCAGGGAGCCAAGGAAGCAAGATCCAATTCATACAAATTCAGTTTATATACCGAGTCCCGCAGGGGAGAGGCCCCGGCCAGCCAGGCAGGAGCTCTAGGAGGCGTGCGAGCGCAGCTGCTCCAGTCCGTCAGCATACTGGAAGGCCGGCCCCATCTCGTACTCGTACATGTCCAGGGCCACCTCGCAGCTCTCCCGCACCACGCGCTCAGGGTCGGCCACGTGGGCCCGCAGGGCATCCAGGCAGGTGGGCCGGGCAATGGCTCCCAAGGCCTCAGCACACTCATGTCGCACCATGGGGCTCTCAGTCCGCTGAGCCAGGGCTGCCGCCAGCCGGGGCACGGCCGCCTCGTGCTGCAGCTGGCCCAGAACGTAGCCAATCTCGTGACGAAAGAGGGCACTCCCACAGCTCAGGCCTGTGGGAGGGAGCAGGGGGGACAGAGGAATCACTGGCTGGGCAATGCCATCGAGGCAGGTGAGGACATGCAGGGACATTGGGCCGGGCACCCAAGGAACAGAGATAAACTCCATGGATAATGGGGGTAATGAGAGTGCTCGCCTGCCTCTGAGTATGAGTTAATTTGTGTAAAACCCACGGGGGAGTGCTGAGAGCCAGACCCAAGGCGCAAGTCCCCTCGGACAAGTTGCTCTATGTCACAGATGCAGCCACTAGGCCTCACCCATGGGCCCCTCCTTACCCTCAGCCAGCGCCAGGGCGGCCTCCTCGCCACCAGCATCTCGCAGGGCAAACATGGCTCGGTACCGGTCAAAGAGCGGCTGGGCCTCGTCCAGCAGTGTTTCCCGCAGCCGACCCACGTCACATTCCTTGGCCGGTGGGGCAGGGTCCACGGAGAGGTAGGGCCCTGCTGCCGCTGGCTCCCCGCCATGCTGCTGCAGCCACTCCAGCCGGCAGACCGCCAGCTGGCACGTCTCAGCCACCTGAAGAGAAAGGGGTGGCAGGTGGCCCTGGGGACATGGTGGTGGGTTTGCTGGGCCCCCTTCTCCATCCTCCAGGGGTAATTAGGAAGGGATAAAAGAGACAGAAGCCCAGGGAGCAGTTCAGTGTGGAGGTGACATCAGAACCAAGTCAGAGATGGAGTCAGGTGGAAGCGGTCAATGCAATGGCCCTGAGGCGGGGCCTGTCGGACCCGCCGGGGGAGAGCTGAAGGGGAGCTGGCCACAGAGGGGACCTGACTACAGGTGGTCAGAACAGACTATTTAGGGCCTGTGGGCACCAGTGAGGACTTGGGCCTTTATCCTAATGGAGGCGACAGACCATGAGAGGGACAGATGGTGGAGGCACCGGGGAGATGAAGACAGCTCCTCAGGGGCTCAGGGCCCAGGACAGGCTGGCTGAGCAGGGTGGGCTTCGATGGAAATGAAGCATTTAGTTTTGCCCAATTGGGCAGCAGCCCAAACCCATCCTGACTGCCACCTCTCTCCAGAATCCCTGGCCAAGCAGTCACCATGGCAAACAGACCCCTGGTCTGGGCTGATCCAGGCAAAGGCAGGGAGGGGGAGGGCCAAGCCAAGTTACCTCGATGACGGGGTCAGTGGAGTACTGCTTCAGGATCTCCAGAACTTCTGGGTCACCAATGGCCCCCAAGGCCTCCCCTAAGAAGAACCAGACAGAGAGAGCTCAATGCTGATTGGTGGAAAAGACCTGGGCAACCCAAGGGCTACAACAGGCACTCAAAAAACGTTCGTCCAATGAATGAAATGAAAGATTAAACAGGTGTTGGTAACACACAGCCCATTACTGTTTTTGTAATACGTACGCATAGGATGGTTTTAATAGTCAAAACAAAACCTTTTTTAGTCAAAGGGATAATACTCCATGGCATGTGAAAATTATATGAAATTAAAATCTCAGCATCCACAAAGCTTTACTGGCATGTGGCTACACCCACGTGCTGACTCTGGTTTACAGTGGCTTTTATGTTACAATGGCAGAGTGCGTTGTGGCGACAGCCTGGCTGGCCGGCAGGACTGAAAATACTTACTACCCACCCGCTACGGAGGTCTGCTGAGCCCAGGTTTGGACCACACACGAGTGGGAGTGGACACAAACGGTAGAAGGGTGCCCACAGCCTCACCTGGCCACTTACCTGCCTCGTGGCGCACCATGGGCTCCTGGCGGGTGTCACGCAGCACATCCACCAGCACAGGGACGGCCCGGCGGTCCTGCATCTGGCCCAGGCAGTAGGCTAGCTCGTGCTTGAGCAGGGCCGAGTCATCGCTGAAGGCCCGGCTGATCCAGGCAATGGCACCTGGGCCGCCGAGCCCTCTAAGTGTGAAAAGTGCCCGGAAGCGGGCCTGCAGGGGCTGCTGTGGGTCCACCAGTGTCTGCCCGATGGCGTCCACCTCCTGCTCTGTCACCATGGCACACGCCTTTTTCTTTCCACAGCTCCTCTCAGGCACAAAAACCTTACCACAGAAAACCGAAAAGCCAGGTTAGAGGTGTCCTTCTGCTCACTGACTTGTTTATTTAATTTAGAACCTGGTGAAGTGGTTTCCTTCCCACTGTCCAGCCAGGGTATCCAGGCTGAAAGTCTGGCTCTGGCCCCGCCCACTTACCGTGTGGACCTCCCTAAGATAGATCCCTTCTCTGGGCCTTTGGCCTATATATCACCAACGACCTCCATTGTCTGCCCTCCACACAGCAACCAGAGGGACTGTGGTAGCTGGTCCCCAAGACAGCCTTCAATGACACCTACCTTTTGGTATCTGTGCCCTGTGTGGCCCCTGACACAATGAGTAGGAATGACTTTTGTAAACAATATGAAGAAATGACTGT
Organism: Phyllostomus hastatus; assembly: GCF_019186645.2. Lineage (NCBI taxonomy): Eukaryota > Metazoa > Chordata > Mammalia > Chiroptera > Phyllostomidae > Phyllostomus > Phyllostomus hastatus. Next base: position 2,937,790 of record NW_025333640.1, on the reverse strand, counting down.
GACTTCTGAGGACAGGTCCTAAGAAACACTATACTGTTTTTTTTTTGGACCATAAGACGCACATAGGTTTTAGAGGAAAATTGGGGGGAAAATTTTGAAGCAAAAAATGTGGTAAAATATTTAATAACAAATAACATAATATTTCACCAATGTAAATATAAACAGAACTCAACAACAGCATTAACAACCATTATTCCTCCCAAATGGTGGGGGTGTGTCTTATAGTCTGAAAAATGCAGTGATTTGTTACACAGCACAGGTAACTGATACAGGAATTTTCTCAGCATATAAACCAACCGTGTGACCCCCTTGCAAAATCCACCTATGGTGCCTTGTTACTCCAAACTCCTCAAGAGTCCCAAAGGCCCTGTGTGGCCTGCCCCTGTCCCCTCCCCACCCTCACTTCCTCCCTCTCCCCTCACTCATCCCATTCCACCAAACAGGCCCCCTCACTGTCCCCAACACCAGGCACAGTCCTGCCCTAGGGCCTTTGCACGAGCTGTCCTCACCATCAGGAGCACTCTTCCCAAAATGCCCCCACACTCTCTCTCATTTCCCTGAGTCTCAGATGTCACCTCCTCAGGGAAGCCTTCCCTGATCACAATCTTCAGTGTTACTCTTCCATCTCTTTTCCCTTATTCTCCTTTATCTTTCTTTGAAGCACTTGCCACTACTAGATACCATACTGTGTATTTATTGGTTTAGCTGATTCTGATCCCTCACCAGAAAAGGAGAACTCTGACAGCAGGAACCGAGTTTCTCTTAGTCACTGCTGTATTCCCAGCACACAGAAGGTCCTCAACAAGAACAGTAACCCTAACAAGAACGGCAGCCGACATTTAGGGCATGTGTTGTTGCCAAGCTCATTCAGTCATCACTCACTGAACCTTCACCACGGCCAGGTATGAGAGCCACTAGAATTGTCACCTATTTTATAGGAGGAAACAGAAGCACAGAGAGGTTAATGACATGCTTAGAAACAACATGAAGTTATAAATCCAGGGGGCTGGTTTAGGGCATCAAGCTCTACACCATGGATGAAATACGATGAAACGACAGAGGACCTGGTGGCCACATCAGAAACATGACAAGCAGGCTGCGACATGCCAGTAGCCCTCTGGTTCCCAGCAGCATCAGCAGGGCCCACCCAGGGTTTAATGAGGGAGGCACACCTGCTTGAGCACAGGTGTCCATCAAAGGAAGTAACTCCTGAATCATCAGAGTCCACAGAAGCTAGTAGTGAGCCGCAGCAAGTCAAGGGCAGGCAAGATCCAGGACTCCTGACAGGCACTGGCACTTCATAAATACATGTAGGATGAACTGAACCTCCACTACCTGCCAGTCATGCTACTAAAACCTTACACACAGTATAAACCCACTATCATCTGTACAGTGCCAAGTACAAGCGCTAACACCCAGTACGAACATAACAAACCTAAGCTAGTATTAAATATTTCAGCAAGGAGCCCCGCACCCGCCTCTGTGCTCAGGAGATCTAACACCTGGAAGCCCGCAGCTCACACCTGACGCCCACTGTTTTAGTGGGAAAGGGGTCCTGGGTGTGGGCGTGGGACTGAGGGAATCAGCCCCTAACGAAGGCAGAATGTGGAAATCCGCGCATCCCTGTGAAGGTCTCAGAGACATACAAGGTGAATTAGTAAGGGATGGGAAGGAGAACCTGTATCCTTGAAATCCCTTCCCCTCCTAGAGACCTCTCTCTACACCAAGAATTCTCAACAAAAAGATCTCCAGTACTTAGACTGTCCCCTCCCCCGAGGGATCGCCCCACACGGAATCCGTCAGGGCTGCTCGCTGGATCCCTTTCCTTGAAAGGGACTCCTAGGAACCAAATGCCTCAAGATCCGTCTAGGCGGGTTCCTGACAAGTAAGTTCTCCACGGCCCCAAAGGAGTCGTCTCACATGGGACACCCTCAACACGCGCTGAGTCCCCGACAAAGAACTCCCTCGACACACACAGGGTCCCCAGAACCCGAGGGCAGGAGCTCGCCGGGACTCCAGACCCCCTCAGGAAGAGGGGCCGCAAACCACCGGCGAGTGGATCTCAGGGCCAGGAACCCCTCCGACGGGGCGTCCTCCCCGTGCCCGCCCGCCAGGTCCGGACCCCGTACCGTGCTCCCTGGCGCCGAACCACCCAGCTAGGTCCACGAACGTGGAACCCGCACAGCTGATCCGTTCCCGCGGCCGCCGCCACCGCTTCAGACACCGCGACGCTTGCAGTGTGCTCTAGGGGCCGCCATCTTGACGCGCACGTGACCTGGACGGACAGCTCCAATGCAGCGAAGGGGGAGAGAGGCAGTCAAACGCTCCTCGGCAGAAAGCGGCCCGGAAGCGCGAGTCGGCACCAGTGACAAAGCTCACACTCCCACACCAGGCGGCCTCTAAAAGCAGTCATCAGGAATGGGGAGTGCAATGCCCGTCCTTTCTCCGAAAGAATCTTACGCTCTATCCACCCGGTACGATAAGTGGAAATGGCTTGTCCCGATTCAACCCGAAGTGGGGGTCGGAGGAGCGGTGGTTAGCGACGGAGCTTGCGCAGCGTCCGAGAGTCGCAGTCAAAGGGCGTGGCCAAGGGTTCCTTGGAGACTAGGACCCCAGAGTTTTAAAAAATGACACTATTCTTTTACTGAACGGGCGCTGAAAACTAGACATCCTGCAGGCTTTACCCTTGGGAATACACTGGAGTGTCATAATCTGAGAAACGACATACCCCGGCTTAGGTGTTAAGAGAGTCATTCAGCCTGGTGTGTGGAAAAAAAAAAAAAAAAAACCACAACAGGATTCCGGTTAATTTTGAATGTGGAACAAACAGGATTTGCTGATGGATTGGGTATGAAATTTGGGAGAGTCTTATCCTGTCGAGGATAAGTACAAGGATGTTCACATAATGCACAGTCCTGTTGACTCTACCTATGAAATAAAGTCTGAATCTAGCCACTCCGCTCATTTTTCCCACCTCCGTAACCATCCAAGCCACCAGACATCCTGGCTGTCACCAGGATGCTGTCCACACAAGAAAAAGTTTTTAAGCGACTATGTCAAGTAAGTATGGTGGTTCCTCAAAAAGTTAACATAGAGCTACTGTAGGTATACACCCAAAAGAAACGAAAGCAGAGACTCTGATGGCTATACACCCATGTTCACAGCAGCATTATTCTCAGTGGTCTCAGGTCCTGCTAATCGCTATTATATATTTTCCCATCTCTATGATTTTGACACCCCTAGGGGCCTCATAAAGTGGAATCATACAATATTGTCCTTTTGTGTCTGACTTATTTCACTAAGCATAATGTCCACAGGGTTCATACACAGTGTAACATTTGTCAGAATTTCCTTCCTTTTCAGGGCTGAATAATATTCCATTGTATTTGATGGGTTACATTTTGTTTATTTATCTATTCATAGACACAGGTCACTCCCACCTTTTGGCTATTGTGAACCATGCTTCAGTTACCATGAGCATGCAAGTATCTATTTGATTTCCTATTTTCAGATCTTGGGGGTAGATAACTAGGAGTAGAATTATTGGATCATATGGAAACTCTATGTTTAACTTTTTGAGAAACTGCCAAGTTTTTCCACAGTGGCTACACCATTTAGCATTCCCACCAACAGTGCAAAAAGGTTCGTTCCAATTTGTCCACATTCTCACCAAGCTTGTTATTTTCCAATTTTTGATAGCCATCCAAATAAATGTGCCTTATGTTGAAATGCGTAAAAAATTGATATATTTATGGATAGGTATAAATAGAGCAAATACAGAAAATAGCAATTGGAGAAAGTGAACTGTGAACATATGACAATTCACTGGAAAATTCTTTCAACTTTTCCATACATTTAGAAGTTTTCATAATAAACTTAGAAAAACTGGTTGTGGGGAGGGAGGGCTACTTCTATTCTCAGTATTTGAACATTTCAAACTTAAACATTTGACATGTGTTTTAACTTTTAAATGTGAAACCTTTGAATCTGAAAATCCATTTTGATGAATTCATGGCAGCAGTGTCTTTTAAAAAAGTGAAAGTAGCTCTTTGCTTCTTTCCCCTTGCTCTGAGTGCCTTGTGAGCAGTATGTGGGGAATTGTGGGGTAACTCGAGGTGGCAGCCGTACACTGTCCAATGTGCCTTGTGCTTCGTGGCCATGCCTTGAAAAACTGAGGAGCTCTGGCCGGTGTGGTTTAGTGGGTCAGAGTGTTGTTCCTTAACAGAAAGTTGTGTGTTCAGTTCCCCATCAGGACACATACCTAGGTTGCATCTTCTATCCCCATTATGGACATCTATGTGAGGCAACAATCGACATTTTTCTCCCATTCTCTCCCTCTCCAAAGGCTAAATAAATAAAGGAAATCAAGGACTTCCACTCACAGCCAGTAGAAAGGATGCCAAATCTGTCAAGATAAGAAAAATAAGGATAATGTGAAGTTTAAAGTCCAACACAGCAGATACCTTTTTACCTTGGTCATCACGGACAAAGGGAAGGCTGAGAAACTGAAGCAGTCCCTGCCTCCAGGTTTGGCAGTGAAAGAACTGAGATGGGACAGATATGCTGATCTGAACTGTATTAAAATGTTAAAATTTCGAAAAAATTAAAATGTGAAAATGAAGCACTTGTTGCAACATTTGAAATGGCAAAAAAAAATTTTGAAATGGCAAAAAAAAATTGAAATGGCAAAAAAATGGCAAAAAAAATATTTTTTTAAAACACTAACGGCCCCACCTCTGCCTCCGCCAGGGTCCAGCCCCCATCATCACTTACTTGAACCAGGGCAAGTCTCCTGCACCCCTGATCCTAGGCTCCTGCCCTCCTCCTCTGTCTGTACGCTCTGCAGCAGCCACAACAGGGCGCCTGTGAGCACCCAAGTCAGGTCCCGTCTCTGCCCTGCCCACTGCCCTCCTGGGCTCCCAGCTCCTTTGGGGTAAAGGTCTAAGTCCTCCCCACATGACCTCTCCACCCACCCTCCACCCTTCCCTGCTCTCAACTTCGCCTCCTCGCTCCCTCTGACTTCCTTTGCTCCAGCCACATGAGCCTCCTGCTGTTCCTCCTTTGCACGTGCTGTTCACGCTACAGGAAACATTTTTTTTCCTCCAAGAGTCTCTGTTCACTCCCTCACTGAATCTTTGCTCCCTTGCTCAAATGTTACCTCTTCCATGAAGCCTTCCCCTGAGCACTTTAATTCAAATTATAACCTCACCCCCAGAATTCCTGTATCCAGTTCCCTGCTTTATTTTCCCCACAGCATCTATATTTTACTGTATATCCTTCTAATTATTTTGGTTACTGTCTATCTTTCCCACTGGAACATAAGTACCATGAGAGCAGGGATTTTTGCCTGCTTTGTTCTCCATGATATGATGCAGGCTGACTGGAAAATAAAAATTGGCCCTGATTTGTAGGGTTCACCAGTTCCTGTGGTGGAAATAGTCCTACTGTGGTCCACTCATGAAATTTTTTTAAAAAGATTTTGTTTACTTCTTTTTTAGAGAGGGGAAGGGAGGGCGAAAGAGAGACACAGAAACATCAACGTGTGGTTGCCTCTCACATGGCCCCCACTGGGGATGTGGCCTGCAACCTAGGCATGTGCCCTGACTGGGAATCGAACCTGCGATGCTTTGGTTCACAGCCCACGCTCAATCCACTGACTTATGCCACACTCATGAAATTTCTGACAGTGATTCTTGGAAGTCAATATACACAGGCTCCAGTAGGTCATTAAGTGGACCACCAGCAACTATGGAGCACCTGGCACATAGTAGGTGCTGAATAAATATTTGAGGAAGGAATAAATGGATCATCCATCAATAGGGGGGCTGATTTAAAAGATAATGGATTAAATATGCCATGCGTAGCAACAAAGTCACTTTGATAGGCCACCTACAGTTTTAACACATTCAGTCATTCACGTCACAAATATTTACTGAGCGCTGACTGTGTAGCAGGCGCTGTCCCTATGGAAGACATAGAATGAATCATTGTCTCCGGCTTCATGAAGCTAACCTTCTGATTATTATGATTATTGTGATCATTGTCTTCCTATGCGTTCTAAAGCTGACCCTGGATAACTAACTAGTTTTGCAGCCCACCTCTGCTGGCTTGCAAGTACACCATCTGGATGATGTTTTGTGGCTCAGGCCAACGTACATGCCTGTTTTGGCTCTGGAAGGCTACAGGGCAGCGGGCCAGGGGTGATCAGCCCCAAGGCTACTCTGGGGAAAGGAGATAGACCAAGGGGTGCAGGAAGCAGATATGGAAGCCACACCCAAAAGCAGGGTCTGTGTCTGTCAGGGAACTTGGAACCTTGGACCTGCAGACCTGTGAGAACCTGATAGCAGGAGAAAAACCTGCACCTTCCTGCACCTTGTGTTCTGGGCCTCCCCTTCACTTGAGCAAGATTGTGGAGGCCAGTAACCCAAACTCAAATTGCTGGCAGGCCTGTGCGCCCTCCAAGGGCCTCAGAGGAGGGTCCTTCCTGGTTTTTTTTTCCAGCTTTGAGTGATGGCTGGCAGTCCTCAGCTCGTAGATGCAGCACTCTAGTCTCTGCCTCATATTCCTGTGGTTGTCCCCTTGTGTTTGTGTCTAAATCTCCCTCTTCCTTTAAGGACACTAGTAGCTGGACTGGAGCCCACCCTACTCCAGTGTGACCTCACCTTAACTTGATTCTGTCCGCAAAGACCCAGTTTCCAAACAAGGTCCCATTTCCAGGTATCAGATGTCTGGATGTGGGCATGCCATTCTGCGGAACACAGTAGAATCCATAGCAGTTCTATTACTAATCTCAGCTTGGGCATCCAGCCTGGCCTTCTGTCCCAGCCCAGGTGGAATGAGAGACTTCCTCCTGGCTCTGGTCACCTGTTCTCTTTCTGCACCCACTGCAGAACCCGGGAACAATATATTGAATGTTTACTGGACCCCATCACCCCTCTGGACTTCTTGTTTGTCAAAATGTGAACCTCACCCTGGCTGGTGTAGCTCAGTGGATTAAGCGCGGACTGGGAACCAAAGTGTCCCAGGTTCGATACCCAGCCAGGGTACATGCCTGGGTTGCAGGCCATAACCCCCAGCAACCGCACATTGATGTTTCTCTCTCTCTGTCTATCTCCCTCCCTTCCCCTCTAAAAAATAAACAAAGAAAAAATATTTTAAAAAAAATAAGTAAATAAAATCTTTAAAAAATTTAGAAAAAAAAAAGCGAACCTCTGCTTAAAAGGGGCAAAATAAATAAGAATCAAATGACACTCTCCACAAGCGAGACCAGAGAGAGGATACAATTTTTAGCAGTGTGGGTGGGGGATGAGCACAAAATTGAAAATTGCCCACAAAACTCAGTAAATGAGATCAATATTTAATGCAATTTTCAAACCTTTTTAAAGTTGCCATTTACATTGAGATCATTGTAAATTCACATGCAGTTGCAAGAATTAACACAGAGCCCTGACTGGTGTGGCTCAGTGGATTGAGCGGCGGCCTGCGAACCAAAAGGTCACTGGTTTGATTCCCAGCTAGGGCACTTGTTTGGGTTGCAGGCCAGGTACCCTGTAGAGGGTAGGCAAGAGGCAACCACACATTGGTGTTTCTCTCCCTTTCTTTCTCCCCCCTTCTCCTATCTCTAAAAATAAATTAATAAATAAAGTCCTTTTTAAAAAAGAAAAAGAAGAACTAATATGGAAAATACAGTGTACCCTTCACCCAGTTTTCCCCAATGCTAACTGGCACAAAACATAGGGAAAACATTAGTAAATATCATGGCCAAGAGATTGACATTGACACAAACACAATACACCAATCTTATTCAGATAACTCCAGTTTTCCTTATACCCATTATATGTTTGTGTGCATTAAATTCTGTACAGTGTTGTTACTGTGTAAGTTCCTGTGTCCACACCACAGTGATAATATAAAAATAGTGCCAACACCACAAATGTGGCAAGCTGTAGAATGCCTTCCAAAGGATGTCCATGCTTGCATCCCCGGAACCTGTGAATATGTTATTTTACACAATATAAAAGGGATTTTGCAGGTGGGATTGAGTCAAGGACCCTAAAATGGAGATGGAGTGATCCTGGATTACTCAGGGGACCGAGTGTCATCACAGGGTCCCCATAAGAGGGAGGCAGGAGGGTCAGAGTCAGAGATGGAAGAGGCTATGCTGCTGGCTGTGAGGACAGAGGAAGGGGCCACAAGTCAGGGATGCTGTGCCTCTAGAAGCTGGAAGAGGCTGGAAATGGTTCTCCTTGCAGCCTCTGGAAGGACCAGCCCTATACACGCCTGGGTTTAGCTCCATTAGTCCCTTGTCTGATTCCTGACTTCCAGAGGAAAGATAGTAAATTTGTGTCATTTAAAGCTAAGTTTATGGTTATTCGTTATAGTGGCAATCAGAAATGAATGCACAATTATCTCCTGTGCTGTTATTTTATATGTAACACATCTCTCCCTCATCAATACAGTATTTTCAGTAATTCAAAATTAACGCAAAAGCCCCATACTTTTAAATAAAGACAGGATCCACCTTGGCCTGTGCATAACTCTCACCCCAGCGCTGTACAATTCTGTCTTTATTAAGAATAAAACAACCAAGTCAGATGGCAGAGGTGAGATTCTAATTCAGATCAAATTCACTCAGTTTCTTTTGCTCCCTGGGTGTGCATCAAGTTTCATCTGAAACGAAAGGGAGAAGTATTATGGATTTGGTCACTTTTTCATCACCATCAGAATTTTTTTCTAAAGTATAGTGCATCTAAATCATTTTGTTTGGTTCTACACCTCATGTTTTAGCTGGAATGTTGATAATTTGGGTTTAGGGTGAGGAGCAGTAAATATTAGACACATGTTTACTGAGTCTGGTACTGAGCCTGAGGAAGGAGATAAATCAGACCTAAACTGGAGGGGCAGATAGTCCAGCGGTTTCTTCATTGGACATTTGTTGATCTCCTAGCCTGTGCCTGGCACTGCCCTGGACCTTGTTTGTCCAACAGGATTTTCTACAGTAGACATATTCTGTATCTGTACCATCCAATTCGGTAACTACTGTCTAGCTGTGGCTACAGAGCATTTGAAATGTGGCCACTACAGAATTGAGTCTTTAACTGTTAAAGTTTTAAGTACTTTAAATGGAAATGGAAAAAATCTGACATTCAGTTCAGTTTTGGAAAACTCTTAAGCATTCTTGCAACACCCAGGGTCTGTGAATCTATGTTTCCACTGTAAAATTTTATAAAGCATAAATAGAGATCAAGTATTTCCAGTGAAAATTAGCACCCAAATTGCAATAAGCTGTAAATATACAATACACAATGAATTTTAAGACCCCGTAGGAGAAAAGTAACATAAAATATCTCATTGATAATTGTTGATTTTTATTTCATGTTGACATTTGAGTTGATAAAATATGTTATTAAAATTGATGATACTGGTTTCTTCGTATTTTTTAAATGTGGTTACTTGCAAATTTTTAATTATTTATGTGGCTCATGTTATGCTTCTATTGGAAGGCATTTTTCTAAATCCTACAGTGGTTGTGGGGTTCCCTGAAATCAGATAAATGAGTATTTATGTTATGTAATTTCATACCAGATGAACAGAAGTTATGCACCACGGTGCACTCTGTCCTCTCTGGTCTTTGCCCAGAGGTCATCATTGCAGTGAGACCTTCCCCCATCACCATATTTGAAACTATAACCCTTTACTCTCCCTTTCCTGTCTTTATTATTCTCCATAATTCAGGTCCAACAGAAAGGATTTTTTTTTACAACAGCTTCATTGAGATATAATTCACATACTATAAAACTGACTAATTTAAAGTGTATAATCCAGTGAGGTATAATATATTCAGAGTGGTGCAACCATCACCACACAATTTTAGAACATTTTCATCACCCCAAAAAAGAAGTCCCTAAAAACCACTCTCCTCCCCATCCCACTGCCCCTGACAACCACAAATCCACTTCCTATCCTAGAACAAGATTTGCCTGTTTTTGACATTTCGTGTATATGGAATCACATACTGTGTGGCCTTTAGTGTATGGCTTCTCTCACTGAGCATCGCGTTTTCAGGCTCATTCACTTTGCAGCAAGTGTCAGTGCTTCACTCCTTTTTATTGCCAAACAATATGCCATGATATGGACGTGATACATTCTGTTTATCCATTAATTCGTTCAATCGTTGATGGGCTATTTGCAGTCTGGTCTATTATGCATAATGATGCTATGAACATCCGTGTACAAATATTTCTGTGGACACATCTTTAATTTTCTTTGCTATCTATATACCTAGAAGTGGAATTGCTGGGTCATATAGTCACTCTATGTTTACCTTTTTGAGGAACCTCACCAGGCTGTTTTCCACGGTGGCTGCAAAATTTTCCATCCCTACCAGCCATGTGTGAGGGTTCCAGTTGTTTCACGTCTTGGCCAACACTTGCTAACACTTGTTATACTCTGGGGTGGGGGAGGGTCCTTTTTTTTATCATTGTCACCCTAATACGCATGAATTGGTATCGCACTGTGGTTTTGATTTGCATTTCCCTAACGACTAATGCTGGTGAGCAAGGATCTTTTCATGTGCTTATGGGCTATTTATTTATTTTCTTTGGAGAATTGCCTGTTGGGATCCTTTACCCATTTTTGGAGCAGAGATTTTATCTGTAGAGTTCCCTGCTTGGCGGGCCTGGCGGAGCACTCAGTAGAAGCAATGTGTTTATTGAATGAAACATGAAACGTCCGTAGGTAACAGGGTTTGGGGTCCGGCGTATACACCTGTCATTGGGTCCATCCCTGGTGTGACTGCCTCATTGCCGTGTGGGTTTAGCTTCCATCCAACCTATGGAGGCCCTGGCCTTGAGCGCGGGTTTCTGCGACCACCCCGCTACTAAGAACCACGCCCTAAACTAAGCAGAGGCTTTTTTCTATATTCCCGGGAGCCACCTCCAGCCAGCCCCAGGTCCTCTACCCGCCGCGGTTGCCCTTGGCAACGCGTGGCCCCGCGCTTCCTGTATTGATTCGAATCGCGGGCCACGTCACGTCCTCCCGCGATGCCCATCGCACGCAGGCGCAGTCCCGTAAGGAGGGAGTGGCCCGGGCGCGCGGGGGCGTGGCGGCGGCACGCAGCGCGCCGGCGCGGGGGCGTGGCCGGCCGCGGGAGCGCGCACGGCTGTGGAGGGCGCGGGAGGCCGCGGAGCCGCGATAGCCGCCATATTAAGGAGCGCGGAACCGGGGACCCCTCAGTGGCGGCCGCAGCCGGACCCAGGGGGGCTGCGGACAGTGGAGGCGGCGCGGCGCGGCACGGCGCCGGAAGAGGCGGGGCCGACGGAGCCGGCGGGTGACGGGAGCGAGCCAGGTGAGGTGGCCGGAATCTGGGGACCCGCCCCCCCCCCCCCGGGCCCAAGCCGCGTCCCCCGAGACGGGCCGGACGGCGGCACGGACCAACCCAGAGCCCCCTGGAACTGAGCCGACCGGCCATGCTGCGACCCCCAACGTAGGGCCGTCCAGGAGGCTGCAGGACCCCCGAACGTCGCCCCTTAAGTTAAGCTAGGCCAAGTGTGATCTCAGCATCCTACTACCGTCTTAACTCCCAAATCCTAGCTTCACCCCCAAACACGGCCCTGAGTGATCTCTCCAACCCGGGCCACCTGCAGCCCTCTACTCCACAACCCTTTTATAAACATGGGACCAAGTCCTGCCCCCCAAAGCCAAAAACGAGGGAAAGTCTCCTATCCCACGCCCAGAACAGTGGGCCCATGCCCTGATCTGTACTATTCATCTCTGGCTTGTCAAACCCGGGTCTTCCAAGTTCCTACTATCCCAGCCCAAATTTAAACAGTCCCCCATAGCTGTTGCGACTCACCCAGGTTCGAACCAGCCCTCGCCCCACTAAAATTCAGTCTGAGCTTTATGGACCCTGAATTAAGCAGGCTGAGGTGTGGAGACCCTGTCTGTCTGGGCGCCCGTTGTATTCACCGCACCCCTCTCCGCTCCTGACACACAGAAGCACTTGGGCAATGCTGTTTGAATGCGTAAGTGCTTCTCGCACTCCCAGCTCCTCTGTTTTCTAATCCTCTACACTTCCAGCTTGACCCATTGCAGCCACCCAGAATCAAGCTCTCCCATTTTGGCTCTGACCCCACAAAAATCTAAGGTGACCTGCCTGTGCCCAACTGCTCTGAGATCCAGACAGGTCTGTCTCTTCCTGCAAGCACAAGTCAGCCACCCCAGGCCCCCCACAACTCCCAGCCCTGCGCCAAGGGTGGACTGCCTTTCCTTACTCCAGCTGTTTTCTCCTATTAAAAACTGTGCCCCGCCCGACCCCTGCATTGGTCTTGCACCATCTAGACCCGTCCCCAATCCAGTGCCTGAGACTCACCACTGCAAATGTCCAGCTTAAGCCTGTTTTTCCCTCAAATCATCCTTTTGTTCAGGGTGCTTTGCAGGCTGGGAACTAGATCCCCTTATCCCAGTCTACCAGGAGGTGTTCTCATGCCTCTTGCTGGTGAGGCTGTATCTGCCCTTTACCACCACCACCCAATCTTAATATAGGTGTTGTTTTTATAGTTGACATACAGTATCATTACTAGTTTCAGGTATACAACATAGTGATTAGACATTCGTATACCTTGTGATCTCCCCATATCTGAGTCTCCTTCCCAAACCCGGCCCTGCATGACCTCCCCAACCTGAGCCATCTACAACTCATGACCTCCCGCCCCCTTCCCACACTTACCCTCCACAAATGTTCAGCAAATACCGGGTTGACCAAAAAATCTGTTGTTTTTTTTTCCGTACAATGGGTCTAGGAGTGCTTAGTTTTATTTCATTTGAAACAATTTTGTTGGATTATATTGTGACAGCTGTTATATGCATTTTTAAAAAGCTTAGCAAAATTGGTGAATTTTTGTGCAGCCATTTTAATATTGAATATGGAAGAAAATATGCAACATTTTTTTGGTGTATTATGCTTTATTATTTCAAGAAAGGCAAAAATGCAACTGAAACACACAGAAAGATTTGTGCAGTGTGTGGAGGAGGTGCTGTGACTGATAGAACGTGTCAAAAGTGGTTTGTGAAGTTTCTTGGTACCATTGACAACATTTTGGCTGGGTAATTTTTTGCTGTGTGGCTGTCTTATGCATTAGAAGATGTTTAGCAGCATCCCTGGTCTCTAACCACTAGAAGCTGATAATGGAAGATAGCCAACATACTCAAATATCCAAATCAATAGTTATTGGTAAAAACGAAAAATATGCCTTTATGGAAAAAACATAATGGACTTTTTGGCCTACCCAATAGCAGGTCTAGCTTTGTTCGCCAAAACCAGCCCCCGCCCCATGCCCTAATCTGTGCTTTTAGGAACTAGCCAAATCTAGTACCTATATGGCACCACCCATAGTTATTACAATATTGTTAACTATATTCCTTATGCTGTATGTTACACTGTTACTATTTTTATAACTGGTAATTTGTGGTTCTTAATCTCTACGGTTTCTTACCACACTTTAAATGAGGACTATTCACCTAAAGAAAAATCATCCACCTAGCATACATACCCCAACCTCCCTGGAGTGGAGACAGGTGTGAGGAACTTTGAAAAGAAGGCGGTTGGGTGGTGTCCCCTGGAGGTGGGAGCAGGATTTGGATGGTGGAAGCTGATGAGATCCTCTGGGGATGGTTGCTAGAGTGGTACATTGTCCCCTAGAATACATCCTAGACTACTCATTGGACAGAATTTCTCCCGGGCCATCAGGGCCTTTGATGTCGAGGGTCCCTTCTGTGTTGGCCGTAGTGTACTGGCATTTCCTTCTGAATCAAGAGTGGGAGCAGGTGTGCTGGCCACTGCCTGCTTTGTGAAACATGTGAGGTTGGATTGCCCCAGGAGGGTTTTGTTAAGGAGTCCGGCCCTCCGCCTGCCTAAACCAGGGCTCCAGGCCTTGGACAGCTTGGGCCAGTGTCTCAGTTGTCTGTGCTGGACAGTCCCGACACCCCTTCTCGCCCCGCTCTATAACTCAGACCCCATGTGCTGACTGATGGTGGTGGGGGTTGGGGCTGGGGGAGGAGTAATTGGAAATAAACAGGAAAACCTAATGAGTCTTCAGAAGTGGGTCTGCACTGATTTCACGCCATCTCCTCTGTCTCAGCAGAACCCACCCACCAGTGCTAATTATTGGGACCTCTGTCAGGCAGGTTTTGTACACTTGGCACTCCTGAGTTTGGGGAGGTCCAAAGTGGGTTTAGTTGTAGGGACCTTTTGCTCAGTGCCACTGAGAAGGATGAAGATCCAAAGTCACTCTCTCTGGAGGGCCAACTTGGGGATTTCTGGTTGATGTTGAGATCAAGGGACTTGGTCTTTTAGGAACTGGCCAAACTGCAGGTCCCCTGTAGTTTTTCTTGAGAGCAGAGGTTCTCAACTGGGGACATCTGTCACGCAGGGGGTGCACATCACAGTGAGTGACCTGGCCTCAGCGTCAGCAGCACTGATGGGGGAGACCCTGGACTAGAGTCCAGACTATGAGTCCTGGAAGGGCAGAGACTTCGTCTCCGGAGCCTGCACAGTGCCCTCTAGAGGCTGGAGCTGGAACCCATGGCTTGAGTGGGTGCTAAGGACCAGACCCATTCTGGGGTTGGTACAGGCAGCCCACAGAGCTGGGAAAGGAGTGTTTGGTGGCCCCTCTTCTGCCCTGAGAGTTCCTTGTGGTCTGGTTTCTGTCAAGTCACCAGCCTCAGCGGCCCCCTGCTCATCAGCTCCACTGGTAATGGCCCTGTCCATCCCTCACTCGATCTCCCTGAGGGTCGGGCCACTTCAGCTCCTGCCCATGCCTGCAGACAGGAGCTGGGCAAGTCCCGCAGCTCCTCATCCAGTGCAGACCTCTCTTGAGCACTGGGACTGAGCACATGGCCAGAGCTCCCCCTTATGTGGCACTTTTGCCAGAACACTTGTGCTCTTGACTGACTCGGGTGAGTGGCTACTTTCTCCTGCCCCAGTTTCCTCACGTGTGACTGGAACGACAGGACACACTGCGCATTGCGTCATTCAAGCAGTACATGTAGTAAGTGGTGCCCCTGCCCAAATAAAGTAGAGTGTAGAACCCACTCTCCTGGCTCTCTGTGCATTCTCTCTGTCCTCCTATCTCTTTCACGGGCCCTGCTTTTTATTATGTTATTAATTTGTGTTAGCAACAGCTTTATTCAGATACAATTCTCATGCCATACAACCCACTCATTTAAAGTGTACAATTTGTGGTTTTCAGTATGTTCATAAATTTGTATACCCGTCACCACTATCTAGTTCCAGAACATTCTTATCCCAAAAAGAAACCCCTTCCCCACTGACAGTCACTCCCCATCCCCCTTTCCCCTGCCTCTGACAACCACAGACCCACTTTCTGTCTCTGTCAACATGCCTGTTCTGGACATTTCACATAAATGGAATCACACGTGTCTGGCTCCTGTTACTGAACATCATGTTTTCAGGGTTGTAATGAGTCAGCGCTTTGTCCCTTTTCATAGCTGAATAATATTCCAGTGTGCAGCTGCATTTTGTTTAATGTTTGAACTGCTTCCACCTTTTGCCTGTTGTGGATGGAGTTGCTACAAACAGTCAGGAACAGGTTCTTGTGTGGTGGCTCTGACTGATCTGGACTCAGATACCGCTGCTCCTGGGCATATGCTCCTCAGTGGCCTCCCCCTCACCCTCAGCTTTCTGTTCTTGCTGCTGGTGCCCAAAGCTGACTCCTGGACTCTAGGTCTACGCAGCCAGTGACCAGTTATCATCTCCTGAATGTCCATCTCCCCTCCGCACCTCAGGTTGAGTGTGTCCAGAAGAGGTCACCCTTTCCTCAGATCTGTCCAACCCCTCCTCCCTTATAACCCTAGCCTCACAAGGGGCCCCTTCTCTCCACAACCTCCATCTTCTCAGGACTGCCTCCTTTCTCACGTGGACAGGCAGGCACCAGCTCGCTGGCTCCCCTGCTCACCACCTCTCTCCCTGGCATCTACACTACACCACTGCCAGCCTCTAAACCCATATCTGATTGTGGTTGACCCCTTGTCCCTTTCCCACCTCCAGCCGCCAGCCCTAGGAGACTGCCCTTGTGGCCTTCCCACTTGTCCATCCCTCTTCCAGCCCCACACGTTCCGTGCCCCAACCTCCCCAGACTGCTGCTATAGGGTTCTATAAAGCTGCAGGCCATTCCTTCCGGACCCCGTGCCTTTTTATGCGTGCTCTTCCTAGATCAGATGGATCTGGGAACCACTGCTTTGTGACTCTCAGGGAGGTCTTTTCCCTACGGGGCCTGTCAGCCACTGCAGAAAGGACCAGGGTGCATTTGTGCTGTCTCTCACAATAAGGAGAGGCCAGCTGGGTGGAGGATAGAATGGTGAGTGTAGGGAGAGGGGTAGATGGCTGGGTAGAGGGTATTTGTCTGTCTGTCTGCCCTTTCAGAAGGGCTGAGCAACTGAGAGAAGTTAGCACTCATATATGGAGCCTGTTGGTGTATGGAAGCAACTGTTTCTCCAAGGATTTCCCCTAAAGCAGGGGGTCTCCACCGGGGACCACATCGGGAGACCTCTGTGGTTATCACAATAGAGGGTGCTTCTGGCATTGAATGGGGGCCAGGGATGCTCCTCAACTCCCCACAGTGCGCAGGATGGCTCCACAGAGAATGACCCATCCCTGATGACAGTGCTTGGCAGGGGAGAGTGGGGGAGATAATCCTGCCCTAAACATAGTAGGTTTTTTCTGCCACCCCCACCTTGGATCCATAGATGAGAATAGCAGTGAAACAGACTGAGGAAGGGCTTTTTGACATTCAGGCTGCTTGTTAGGGGGTGAGCTCCTTGTCCCTGCAGGTGTACAAGCAGATGCAGAGTTTGTGAGAGGGTTCCAGGAACCTGATGGGGCTTAGTCTGACCCCCTCTAAGGCTCCATCCAGCCTTGGGAGTCAGCCCTCTGACATCAATCACAGGATCACATAAATGATCATAAATCATTTGGGTATCATGCCCAAGTTGACGTCCTTCCTTTACTTGGGGTTTGCATCCTTTGGGCTGCAGCAGACCCAAATGGCCTCTCACTCCGCAGAGAGGTGGGAGACAGAAAGGTAGGGGCTTACCATCAGGTGTTGTTTCCAGGGCTTAGAACAGCAGTTCTCACCTGGGGTGTGTGCAGCCCCTCTGCCAACAGTGTTACCGTGGGTCCAGAGAAGAGGTGTCGATGGAATTCTCAGCCTCTGGTCTGTGGGTCCGGGGAGTCAGTGACTGCAGGTCTCTACTTTCCAGCTCCATGGTCAGCTCCTAGGACTACCTGCACATGAACACATGCATGCTGGAGTGTGCTCCTCAGGCGCCCCCACCACAGGACCCCAGAGGAACTTGGCTTGTGGTGGATTACATCAGCCACCCAGGAAAGGTGTGCCAGTTCCCCTCTGCGTGCTTTTGCTTTTGTTAGGGGTGAGGGGCCACTAGCTTGTGTTCTCTCGGGGTGCGGCCACTCCCCTCAGAAGTCCCAGTTTGTGCCTCATCTGTCGTGGGGCCAGGCACCCCGGATTCCAGTCCAGAGTTCACATCTGTAAGACCACAGACCAGGTAGCCCATTTCCTCCCATGTTTTTTCTTTATTTTTTAAGATTTTATGTATTTATTTTTAGAGAGAGAGGCAGGCAGGGAGAAAGAAAGGGAGAGAAACATCAGTGTGTGAGAGAAACATCTATTTGTTGCCTCTCCACGCACCCCAACCAGACCAGGCTTGCAACCCAGGCATGTGCCCTAGACCGAGAATTGAACCACTAACCCTTTGGTTCTCAGGCCGGCGCTGAATCCACTGAGCTTCAAGGGCAGACTCTTAAGAGCAGCTGTCATTTCCACCTTTGTCAACAGCATGGGAGGAGATAGGGCCCCATTTGGCCACCTGGCCTGCAGCTGTGGCCAAAAGTCATTGGAGCAGCAGCATCTGTGGTCACCAGGGCACCTCCCATGTCACACTGCCCAGGCGCACTGTGTGTGATGCAGGAGCAGGAAGCAGGTGTGTCTAGGACCTATAGTGCACCTTTCCCTGGGCCCATGGAATGGCTCCCACTTCCTAGCATCTCCTTTGAGTCAGGCACATGCTTCATAGAAGTTGCGCCTGGCTTCATAGCAACATAGGCAGTGTTATCCCCTTATCCCGACTTTCTAGATGAAGAGGCAGGTTCAGAGAGAACTTGCTTGTCCAAAACTATGCAGCCAGTAAGGCTTGAAGCCAACGCTTACAGCCAGGTCTATCTCTCTGCAAAGTCTCCCCTTCCTCTGCTACACGCTGAGTAACTGGCTGACTGGCTATACAGTGTTTTGGTTTGCTGTAGTGGAAGTGGAGGGAGCCTCAAGGGCTACACTCAGGCTTGCCTGAGCCAAGGCAAAAGAACAAGGCCAGGGACTTGTCTCGTAGCCTCCCAGATCCAAGGTGAGCAGAAAATTGGACAGCTCCCCTGCTTCTGATTGGGTCTGTATCATATGGGACTTCATCAGCCTCTTAGAGAATGGATGGGAATAAGACGATGGCCCCTGGGCCCCTCGAGTGATCCCCCATCTTTCCCAAGACGAAGGGCCTGGTTCAAGGCCCATGGGTGGTCTGGGGGTGCCTAGAGCCACCTCCTGGTCTCCTAGTTCCTCCACCTGTGTGCCTGTCAGACAGGAACACTTTTCTCTGGAGGTTTCAGGGCCCTGTGAAAGTCTGCCCCAAGATGACAGTTCCACGGGGAGCCCCTAGTCATTTGTCATCGTGACCCCTAGTTGGATGACTCCTGCAGGAAGTGCCTGGTAGAGATTCACACATGGTGTGATGAGCCATCCAGGGCAGTCCTTTGAGCTTTAGGCTACTGATGCGTTCTGTGCTGAGCCGAGGGACCACCAGCCATGGGAGCACTGTGACCTGAATGGTCACAGCAGGTGGGGCTCCAACCCCAGCTGCACCCACTGCCGGCACCCCGAATTCCTCAGTGTGAGAAATGGAGAAGGTCACGGCTGGGGACAAAATTAAGTAAAGCCAGCTGAGTGCTTTGAGCTGTGCTGGCCCATGGAGGGGTGCAGGTGGGGTTTGCCACTGTCATAGTCATTTGTGTTCTGATGGTCTCTCTGTGTGGCCAGGAGCAGTGTCCCATTCACCTGGGACCCTGGTGCCCACACAGGACATGGCTGGGTGAGTACCTGGCCACTCTCACTGTTGGCTGGTGTGACTTCCTCCCCAGAGGGACAGTCACTCCACCTCCACCTGGAGCATTTGTGGCTGTCATAAGTGCTTCAGGCATTGAGGGGTTAGGACCAGGGATGCTATTCCACACCCCTGATAGTGCCCCAGATGGCCCCCACAGAGAATGACTGAACCCCTGGGTCAGCACTGCTGGAGGGTAGACTGTGGTGTAACCCATTTTGTAGGTAGCACATCCGGACCACAGTCAGCCTGAAAACACTTGAGTCATGGAAGATGTGTCACGGGAATGTCTCATTTCCTTTGGCTCCTTTAAGAGCCTTACAAAATACGAAAACAGTGGGGACCAGTTTTTCGAGATAAGCAACACCTCGAAGGCTTGAAACCTGGCTTCAGGAAGTAAGAGTGCTCTGACCCCAGGGGCCTCGGGCCTGCTGCGAGCTCACAGGGTGTGTGCCTATGCTGTGCCTAGCTGGACTGGAGGCCCTGCGCACCTGCAGCACTGCCCTCCATGTCCGCGTCCCCCTTGAGGAAGCCTCAGAGACAGTTTGTGACATGCTGCGTGCTTTGTCATCAGTTGTGCCCAGACAGGCCCGTCCACCTTTTCTCATTGGTAAGGTGGGGGAGGCCAGTGGATAACTCAGTGGCGTTAAAGCTTTCTAGTCCTGCTGTTCCTTACATGGGGCCCCAGCCCACCACTGGCTTCAGCTGGAACAGAGACTCGCAGGTGTTGACACAGGGTTGCCGTCAGGCCCCTTTGGCCGGGCTGACTCCAGGGTCAGCCCACATGTGTGCCATTGTCTCAGCCAGCAAGTAGCCTCTGTGGCCTGGCTCTAGATGTGGTATCTTGACATTTGCGACACTGGGGCTGGGTCATTCTCTCTGAGGGCCATTCTGGGCACTTTGAGGGGCTTGAGCAGCACCCCTGTCCTTTACCCATTCAGTGCCAGGAGTATTACCCACCGTGAGACCACAGATGTCCCCAGGCATTGCCCAGTGTCCCCTGGGGGCACAGTCACTCCGGTGAGAACTGTTGGCATTATACTCAGAGTAACCTGTCTTCATTAAGTATCTGGTGAATGAGAACCAGGTGAGCCCTGCAGGACCTGTGAGGTCAGGGTAACCAGGAGCAGCAGGGACAGCCCCCTCAGGAGGTCGCAGTGCGCCAGTGGGCAGCTGGGTCGAAAGCAAGGCCCCAGCTCCATTGCCACTTGAGTTGCCTGGCCAGGGTGCACATGTGGTCGTGCAGGAGGGCAGCCCCAGGCCATTAGGCAGTCCCTGCCCTAGCCATGCGGGGACCTCAGTGCATCCTTTTCAAGTAAAAAAGATTGTGCCCCTTCCCCAGAGGAACAGATTGAGGCTTGTCTGAAGCAGTGGCAGAAGGCAGGCCTCCTGGCCCTTCATTCTACTGTACCCAAGGCAAAGGGGGGCTCTCCTTTTTAGGGCTGGCTTGGTGTGTGAATGATACCCATTGATAGTACCCTGCAGAGGGGACAGTGGCCGTGGGAAACGGGGCAGCCACGGCTTTGGCCACTTCACCCAACCACAGTCACCAGCCTGCACTTGGCACCCTTTAGGGCACAGCCTCCCAGGTCAGCAAAGTGAGTACCTCTCTAAGACCAGAATTCTCATGCTGCCACAGGCCCTGCCCCCAGCTCCCCCTTCCCCAATCACAAGGCCTTGCAGATTGTGTTCAGTGACTACTTGTTAACAGAGAAATCACTACTTTCTCTAACATTCATACTGCAAAGGTAGCAGAATGTTCTGGTGCACAGCCAGTTGTGCTCTGACCACTGAGACTCTTCCTATCACATCATGCGCTTGTGCGGTCCCATCTTTTCCCAGCTGGTTTACATCTCTGAATAGCTGACACGTTCTCATGACACAGGGAAACAAGGCTTCCTCCGTCCTCTGACCCCTGTCCTCTAGTTCCTCTTCCTAAAGCAACTTCTGCTACAAGTTTGTTCTCTAGCCTTCCAGAACTCTCCCTGCCCCACAGTGCTGCTCTCGCAGGCAGTGGGTCCCTGAGACCCTGAGGCCTGCCCTTTGTGCTGCAGTGTCCCCTCAAGGCAGCTGCTGAGGTCATTTCTCATGGCCTGCTCTCATAAGCTGTCTGCACAGAGCAGCTCCGTGCACGGGGTTTTGCATACGCACGCCTGGAGTTGCTGAGGGCAAATTCTTAGAAGTAGAAACACAACATTGAAAAGGATGTGCTTTTTTAGATTTTGCAAGCAGTTGCCAAACTGCCTTCCTTAGAAGTTGTACTAGTTTCAGCTCCTGCCAACAGCACAGGCAAGCAGTCCCCTTGCATTAGTGGCAAGGGCGTGTTCCCTAATCTCAGAATCAGCAGAGGCTGGCAGGTAGAACTGCCTTCTCCAACAGCGAGGGTGAGCACTTTTTCCAGGGTTGATTGTTCATGTCTTGTGCCACTTCAGTCAGTCCTCCAGGTGATAGATATTTTTCCTAGTTGTTTTTTATTAAAACATTGTTTGTGGTGTCTTTGCCTTATAGACACTTTTTATTTCTCTGGTGATTAATCTACCAGCCTTTTCTCTTACAGGTTTGGGGTCTTTTGTTCTTCTGTGGTACAGTAAGCAGCAATCTTAGAGGAAGTGGAAGGGGGCAGTCCTCAGGCTGGCACCAAGGTGTGGGTGTTCCCTGAGGTCCCGGTCCTTGGACTAGGACAGCCTTCAGTGCTCTCAAATGAGCTGGTCTGCAGGCTGGAGCAGGGCCTCTGGGCTGCTGGGCGGGTCTGGTTGTGTGTGTGTCTGTTCCCCGGGGTCGTGTGGTGTGGGTGTGTGTCTGTGTATGGTTGGACCTGCTAGGTGCCGTTCTCCTGAGATCTTGGTCTGTGCCCATCTCGTCTGTGCCCCCCTCTACCTTCTTCCTCATCAAGAAAACCACGTGAGGGGTGTGGGGCAGGGTGCTCCGGAAGGGCGGCAGGAAGGCTCACCCTGTCAGGGATGTTACCTGAATTTACCAGGTTAGAGCCCAGGTTAGAGCCTGGGAAGAGTTAGTTCAAGAGCCACTCCACCTTGCCTGCAACCCCAGGGGTCCCTGCCCCAGTGGGTACCTGGTCTTGGAGTTTCTTTTGCCATGTGAAGTGACATGTTCACAGGTCCCAGGGCCTAAGACCCTAAACATGTGGGTGAATTTCTGGAAACTCTCTGACCCTCCGCAGCCAAGTCTAAATGGCGAGAGGCTGCCTACCGCACAGGCTTCTGTAGGTGGCCACATCCGAATGTAGCAGGCAGGCAGAGGGGCAGCTGATGTGCTGGTGACAGGAGGGTACACCATGCTGGACATACGTTCTGGACTCAAGACAGCTGTAGCGCTCAGCCAGCTGTATGGCACTGAGTTTCTTAACTCGCCCTGGGAAGCCAGTCTCACCAGTCTCCCACTCTCTGTCTCTGAGGAGACTACAGCATTTTAGACTCTGCTTAATTTCGGGTGTGCGGAGCACGTCCCAGCCATAGTCTGGGGCCTGCTGTCCTTTATGAAGCAGACCGGCCCCACCGGCCTCAACGTGGTGCCGTTGGTCTGTGAATGGAGGTGGTCTCCATGGGAACGGAGCTCATCTGGGCCAAGAAGTTTAAACAACTGTCACCCACAATGTGACTGGTCCCTGCACTGAGTCCCCTAGGGTCATTTCCTGGGGAGGCTTCTCACTCTCCCAGACTCCACTGGCTCTGAGCCTCCCTGCCTGGGGAGAACGAGCTGCTCGCTCTGTCTGGAACAGTTCATTTTAGGCAGCAGAAGCTTGGTGGCTTGCACTGCGTTTGAAAGACATGGGGAGGGGTGGCTGCTGAGCACAGGCACCAAGGCATGATGGCCTCCAGCCTGTCCCCTGAGGGCTCACTATCTGGTGGGAGGCAGATGAGGCCCCAGGCAGTGCCAACGGGGGAAGTTAGCCAGCCTCTCTGGGCCTCATTTTTAGTCTGCGAGGTTGTGGGGGGGGGATCAACTGGCCCACCTCTGGGAGAATGCCTGGTGATGGTTGAAACTTACTGGAACAGAGCTGTGGCAGCTCCTTTTTGTGTCCAGCCCCCAGTGGACCCCACTCAAAGGATGCTCAGTCAAGGTGGACCTAGAGCTCAGCTCTGGTTTCCACGCAGCCCAGTGCAGTGGTCATCGAGGTGATTTGGGCCTTTTCTTGGGAAACTGTCCTTTGAACAGGTGCCTCCACCTGGGACAGACACAGGCATCTCCATATCCCATGTATGGCTGTGCTGCCACAGGATTGGTCAGGTGTGGTGAGGGCACACTTCGGGGAGTTGATCGGCAAGACCTAGTCATTTGGGGGAACCTGTTGGGTGAAGGAGGAGGCAGGTACATTCTGGGGCAAGCCAATGGGTGAACTTCCAGCTAGGCAGGGCTGGTGTGGGCTGGGCTGGGCTGGGCTGGCAGAAGGAGGTAGAGGTTGGGGGTGTGGCCCCAGCCCCTGGAGAGGTAAGGAGGGAGACAACCATCAGCCCTTTTAGGAGAGTCTGTCCTATGCCACAGTGGACTGAAATGTGTCTGGGGACCTGTGCCAGGGCAGGGTAGGTGGAGGGGACAGAAAGAAAGTAGCCAAGAAGGGGTTGCTGCTCCCGACGGCTTATCTAAGATGGAGAGGGCTGAAGTGCTGTGGCCCCACTTTCTCACTAAAGCAGGAAGCCTGCTGTCTGCTGAGGTGGGGGACAGTGGGATTTGGGGCTGCAGGCTAGTACAGGCTCAGAGGGGCTCTAGGCTGTGGAGGGGGGGCCATGGGCACACTGGGGTATTATTGCCCTTCCTTGGTCTTCACATCCTGATGTGCATGAGGGCGTGGGTGCCTGGTTCATGATGCTGTGCAGGGAGAGCACAAGATAAAACGTGCAAGCCCACTAATGTGGGGTGTGGCAGGCACACACTGTGATGACCAGTGACTTGGTGCTGTGTCCTGACCAAGCTGCTGGCTTCAGGACTGGGCCGCATCAAGGTGGCCCCATGTGTCCGGTAATGAAAGTGAGGGACAAGGACCTGGCAGGCTAGAGCTGGTATTTGGCCACACAGTGTATGTGGTCTCTGTGATGGGCCCAGGAATCCATCGGAGAGGCCTGCCTCAACATCTCACAGCCTTCAGGCTCCAGCCCTTCCTCCCCTCCTTCTGTTTGCTGAGGTCTCCACCACCTGGTGGAGGTCCTTCCGGACCGGCAAACATTTTCTTCTGAAAGCAGCCAGGGGTGTGGCTGTGGGTCTGGCTTGTGCCTGGGCCCTGGTTTGCCATCCTCACTGCAGAGAACAGCCCTTCTCTCTGAGGCTGCCACTCACCTCTGCCCCATCCTAGAATGTGTACAGCCCTTCCTCACATCTCTTTCCTCTCTAGAATGTTGTTTTCCAGCCTCCTTTTGCTAGTGAGCTTTCCTCTTCCTCAGAGAGGCCTCCCTGGTCCCCATCAGCCCTGGCAGACTTCTGTAGCGCATATTGACCCACACCGATTTTGTGCATAGGACACACAGGCTGCCCTGCTTGAGGAGGAACCCTCAGTGGTACCGCCCAACCTGTGCCCAGCCTCGCACCTCCCTCTCAGGCCACGTAGCCCTTGGGTGGCCCATGGCCTCAGAGGATCTGAAACAGGAAGACAATGAGATGGGGGCCTGGGTTAGAGGAGGAAGGGACCTGGGGCAAGGCTTTGGGGGCAGGAATGGGGGAGCCTTGCCCTTACAGCCAGGATAAAAGTGAAGGGTCCTGTCATAATGGCCCTGCGGAGGACAGAGAGAAGTCCTGTTTGTCTCAGTTGTGCTTCCCTGTGACTTCCAGAGCCTCTGGGGTACAGCCAGGCCTGAGCTCTGGGCTCCTGGGAGGGAGAACCCTGTCACATGGTAGGGACCTCAGCTGTTCCAAAGAAGTGCCCTGTGGTCACCAGGCGGTGGTGGAGACCACTGCCCATGATGCTGAGCTGTCCTGCCCTTCCTGCCCCAGGCTGACTTTGGCTGGCAGAACTTGGCAGGCTGACTTGGTCAGCAGCCATACCTGCCGTGCCTCGCCATGGACCAGGACTATGAGCGGCGTCTCCTCCGGCAGATCGTCATCCAGAACGAGAATACGATGCCCTGTGTGAGTACCTGGTAGTTAGCCCTACCAGTGCTGGCCTGGCCTGGCCTGGCCTGGCCTGGTGGAGCGTCAGAAGACGGGGTGGGGGTGTGGTTGGCCCCTGAGCTTCAGCCCTCAGCAAACAGAAGGAGGTGCTGTGCAGGTGAAAAATATCCTCTCACCCTGGCCCTGGCCCATGTGGCTCAGTTGGTTGGGCGTCATCCTGCAAAGTGAAAGGTTGCTGGTTCGATTCTGAGTCAGGCCACATGCCTGAATTGTTGGTTTGGCCCCCGGATGGGGCGCATAGGAGAGTCAGCCTATTGATGTTTCTCACATGGATGTTTTTCTCCCTCCCTTCCCCTCTCTCTAAAAATAAGTATCTTTTTAAAAAAATCCTCCTCCAAAACTCCTCCATGGTGATGCCACAGCCCACCTCAGCGTGAACTCCCATCAGCACTTCAGTGTACCTTCCCTCTGCTTATTCTACACAGCACCTATGCCTCCCAGGCTGCAGGAGGCACCGGCGCTTCCCGTGGGGCTGTAGTTAGGACTGACTGGGGATGGCAGAATGTGAGCCACCTTCCCATTTTCCAGACCGGACATTGAAGGACCCAGCGTTGCAAAGCTGGGGTTCTGCTCCAGCCCCACAACCTGTGCAGGGGAGTTGGCCTGGGGGTAATCAGGATGACGTGGGAGGGGACAAGGTGCTGGGACATGGGAGCCTATAGGGCAGGAGTGACAGGGCTAAGGAGCCTGGGGAGGATCCTTTCTGTCTCTTCAAGCTTCCAATGTTGCTGGAAATCCTTGGCTTTTAATTTATGGGGGGAGAGAAAAAAACATCGATTTGTTGTTCCACTTATTGATGCATTCATTGTTTGCTTCTTTTATGTGCCCTGACTAGGGATCAAACCCACAACCTTTTTGTATCAGGATGATGCTGTAACCAACTGAGCTACCCAGCCAGGGCTAGTCCTTGGCTTTTAGACCCATCACTTCTGTCTCTGCCTCATTTTCATATCCTGTCTTCTCTGTGCCTCCGGCTCTCAAGGACACCAGGTGTTCATTTTAAGAGCCCACTCTGCTCCACTGTGACCTTGTCCTAACGCAATTCAATCTGCAGACACTATTTCCAAATAAGAACTCATCGCAGTTACCAGTGGTTAGGACTTCAACCTGCCCTTTTGGGAGACACAGTTCAACCCACAGCAAGTTGCTTATAGATTAAGGACATTCACCAGCCAACTGAGTGGAGTCAGAGGGTTGGCCAGAAGCAATGTATCACCTTCACGACTTAGTTCAGGTGGTGGGGTGATCGTTCTGTGGGAGAAGATCCCCATGTGTGGGAAATGGGGGTGACGGGGCAACAGTTTAACTGTCTGTTCCCTGTCTGCTTAGAAACAAAGGCCACCTTGTAGTGTGCTGGTGTTTTGCTGTTGGGAAGCACCCGAGTACAGACTGACCTCTTCCTGCCTCTCGAAGCTGCCAGCAGGGTCCCACCCATGACTTACTTACCCAGATGTTTTACCTCTGCCCCTTGGGTTTCCAAGATTGAACCCCTCATTCAATGGCCAGAGGACAAGTGCAGCAGGTAGAGTGGGTTAGGCTGGGGGCTCCCACCCAGCCTCACCCTGCTATCCTTTCAGGTCTCAGAGATGCGGCGGACCCTGACGCCTGCCAACTCCCCTGTGTCCTCCCCCAGCAAGCACGGGGACCGCTTCATCCCCTCAAGAGCCGGTGCCAACTGGAGTGTCAATTTCCACAGGATCAATGTGAGGGCAGAGGGTTGGGGGAGAAGTACCACTGACCCTGCCGCCTGGGGCAGGGCCAGGCCATTCCAGCTCACTCCTCCCTCCTTTCCCTCCTCCTCCCACAGGAAAATGAGAAGTCTCCCAGCCAGAACCGGAAAGCCAAGGATGCCACCTCAGACAATGGCAAAGGTCAGGAGTCAGGGCCCCAAACCCTCTGTTTCACCCCTTTGCCTGGTCCCACCCCAGCCTCTCAACGTGTTTGGTTGCCTACAGATGGCCTGGCCTACTCGGCCCTGCTGAAGAATGAGCTGCTAGGGGCTGGCATCGAGAAGGTGCAGGACCCACAAACAGAGGACCGCAGGCTGCAGCCCTCCACGCCTGAGAAGAAGGGCCTCTTCACGGTGAGCCTGCCAGCTGTGCCCACACTGACCACGGCTTCCTGCTGGGGACAGAGATCTCTATCCTCCATGACTTGACCTAGTGTCAGCCCTCACCCCAGTGGCCTGTGCTGTGTGGCAGCTCCTTTAGGCCACACAGGCCTGGCCTCCCCAGGTTCTTCCTCTTCACGTACCAGCCCGGCTGGGGCCCTCAAACCCTGTAGAGGGCAGGACCAAGCCCATTTAACCCCAAGGCTTGCCCTGTGACCCTCCTGGATGCCTGCTGAGACAAAGGTGACCCTGGGGCAGGTGCTCAGGTACCGGGTGAAGGGGCAGTGGCCTCAGGAGAGCTGCCCCACAGAGCAGATTCATGCCATCCCAGGTCATGGGGGCCCCTGGCAGTGTTGGAAAGGGCCTGGCTTTGGTCCTTCAAGGTGGCTAAGGGGCTGGTGGCTGCAAGGGTGACTGAGCATGTTGGCAGTTACTGCCAAGGGGAGGCCTGGTTTGCTTCTCTGAGTTTCTGGAACCCAGGACACCCCCAGTTAGAGGTCCTCCTGGTTAGGATGAGCACCAAGCCCCACTCTCTCACCCAGCCACCAAGAACTCAGGGTGCCCAAGCTTTGGGGTCTGAGGTTCCTGAGCTCTGGGGCCAGGGTGTCCACTCAGTAGGTGTGTACCCCCCACCCAGTATTCCCTCAGTACCAAGCGCTCAAGCCCTGATGACGGCAATGATGTGTCTCCCTACTCCTTGTCTCCCGTCAGCAACAAAAGGTAAGTCTGGGTCTTTGAGAGCTGGGGACGGGGCTGGGTGGGCAGCTGGGCAGTATGGAAGAGCTGCAATTAGTCCTAAGACCCCTCACCAGGTCACACTGTCGGCCTGAAGGCTTTAGGTCCAGACTGGGGAAGGGGGAGTCAGGGAGACCCCTCTGGAGGAGGTGCCAAGCAGAGGGGACAGTGTGGCTCTTAAGGTTTGGGGTGGCCAAACGCCTAAGGGTAAAATGCTTATGTCTCTGGGGGCACCCACAGTTTTGGGATCATGTGGACAGAGGGACAGGATGAGTGGGAGGAGGTACACCAAGGACTGATGTGAACCAGGGGTAGTGACATTAGCCAAGGAGTATTGCTAACCACATGGCTGACTGACATAGAATCACTGTCTTGTCTCTCCCTACAGTCAGAAGTTACTGCGGTCGCCCCGGAAACCCACCCGCAAAATCTCCAAGATCCCCTTCAAGGTTCTAGATGCACCTGAACTGCAGGATGACTTCTACCTGAATCTAGTGGATTGGTCATCTCTCAATGTGCTCAGCGTGGGGCTGGGCACCTGCGTGTACCTGTGGAGTGCCTGTACCAGCCAGGTGGGTGCCCCGGTGCCTGCAAATGTGTGTACAAGTACTTGCATGTGTGTGTCTCAGGGTTCCAGTAGCTGAGCCAGGCTAGCCTGTGCGAAGGATGAGCGTGGCTGGTGCTCCCAAGCCCAGAGCAGCACTGCGCTGCCCTCTCATCCCTGAGGCCTACCCTCCAAGTACAGACTGGAACTCAGGAGTAGTCAGCAGGTGTGAATGGGGCCCCCTGTGCCCCTCCTGCTGTGGGCTGTCTCCTGTGTTGATTTGGAGCCCTTGCTTCCCAAGTTTGGCTTCTGCCAGTGTCTGCAGAGGAGGGAAGATAGGTGTTTGGGCCCGGCTGAGCCTGGGGGCTGCCCTACCCCACCCACAGCACTAACTCTGAGCTGTTGCCAGGCCCACCATAGGCCCGGACCTATGAAAATGCCCTGGGGCAGGGGGTGCATTTCCAGAGATTAATGCAAGTGGGTTCAGGAGAAGGTGACTCCCCCTAGGGAGGACTGCCACCTGTTGGACGCACCCCTGGGTGTTTGATGCATCTGTGTGAAGTCCTCATCACCTGAGGATCCCTCCCCAGACTTTGCAGTCACTCAACCTGGTGCTGGCATGTGTCCCCTTGCAGCCTTCAGCCTCCTGGGCACCCCAGCTTCATTATCTCAAGTGCCAGCACTGACGCCAGTGCCCATGGGCATGAGGTGTGACTGAGTGAATGAATGAATGAATGAACAGATGGATGAATGGACGAGTGGATGGTCAGGACCTTGAAGGATCAGCAGACAGCACAACAGCGCACACCGACTGCTCTCTCCTTCCCACAGGTGACCCGGCTCTGTGACCTTTCTGTGGAAGGGGACTCAGTGACCTCCGTGGGCTGGTCTGAGCGGGTCAGTACACGGCTTGCTCCCCGGCGGGGTGGGGCTGGGCAGGGGAAATCTGACTGGGCCTTGCTGGCAAGGGCCCTCCACAGTGTTTGGGGGTCTGGACCCAGAGTAGCCAGAACCCAGTCTGGAGGTCTTGTCCAAGCCCCAGGGTGATGTCTGCACCCCACCTGTCTCCAGCCTGGTAGAGATTATTACAACGACAGGGTTGTTGGCAGGGCTGCCGGACAGAGAGATGCAGGGTTGGCCACAGCCCCCATAGAGCTCCATCCCCCCGACACCAGCCAGCAGGCAGCCTGGGCTCAGGCAGGCGAGTCCACACATTGAAGTGTGTGGGTCTTAACTGTGTGTTGGCTGGATTTTGACAAATCCATGCTCTCTGTGACCATCTAACCAGGAAGTTGTGGAAGGGAGGGAGGGGGCAGGGCTGTCCCCTTGACACGAAGGGACATATATTAAAGATCTTTTAAAGAAATGGCCCCAAGGTCCCGCAGCAAGGAGGGAGGAGAGGACAATCCGGGGAGTCTGTCTCCACACCCGGGCCTGATGCCTGCTCTCGCCCGGGTCCTTGGTCCTAGGGAAACCTGGTGGCTGTCGGCACACATAAGGGCTTCGTGCAGATCTGGGATGCGGCTGCAGGGAAGAAGCTCTCCATGCTGGAAGGCCACACGGCGCGTGTCGGTGAGGAGCCCAGGGTCCTGACGGGTAGCTGTGATCCCAGGGGACGGGAGTGACACTAGGCACGAGCAAGTGACGATTCCCAGAGCACGCTGTTCCCAAGAGGCCAGGCCTTAGCCTCACCCCGCCTTCCGCCTGGCCTCTAGGGGCACTGGCCTGGAACGCTGACCAGCTCTCGTCCGGGAGTCGGGATCGCATGATCCTGCAAAGGGACATCCGCACCCCACCCCTGCAGTTGGAGCGGCGACTGCAGGGCCACCGGCAGGAGGTGTGTGGGCTCAAGTGGTCCACAGACCACCAGCTCCTCGCCTCAGGAGGAAATGACAACAAGGTAGACTCCCTGGGCCCCTTACTGTCCTGACCTCTGGATTGACCCGCCCACCCGGCCTTCCCCCATCCATAGAGCAGGGATGACAAGGGTGTGCCCCCAAGGGAGGAGCACAACGGGTTGGGGTGAGGCTATTCATCTTCCCCTTGGGGGTTCGCCTGCGGACCATAGCCACTGGGGGCCTCACAGCTGCTGCCCCCCGCAGCTGCTGGTCTGGAACCACTCAAGTCTGAGTCCCGTGCAGCAGTACACAGAGCACCTGGCGGCTGTGAAGGCCATAGCCTGGTCCCCACACCAGCATGGACTGCTGGCATCTGGCGGCGGCACAGCCGACCGCTGCATCCGCTTCTGGAACACACTCACAGGGCAGCCACTGCAGTGCATCGACACAGGCTCCCAGGTGTGCAACCTGGCCTGGTCCAAGCATGCCAATGAGCTGGTGAGTATTGGGCACACCTTGTGACGTGCAGGAGAAAGTGTAGGAGCCCAGCACAACCTCCCCTGGGGTCCTGGGGTGAAGCCCGGCCCCTGCCACCCAGGTCATTGAACCAGACCACAGTCTGGAAGTGCCTGTTCCTGACCCAGGCACCCATGCCTGCTGACCACCAGGAGAGGCTGCCTGAGCTTTGGGTGCAATGTAGCTTCCTGTCCCCTCCACTCATCAACCGGAGTTTGGGGGCAAGGGGCTGGGTGGGTCCAGATATCTTTGCTTTTTAATGTGTGCATCAGGGATAGTAGACAGGCTTTTGTATGAGCCCTGGGGTCGTGGGCGGCAAGCCCCAGGCTCTGACAGCACCCTCTCCATCTCCCAGGTGAGCACGCACGGCTATTCACAGAACCAGATCCTGGTCTGGAAGTACCCGTCCCTGACCCAGGTGGCCAAGTTGACTGGGCACTCCTACCGGGTTCTGTACCTGGTGAGTCTGCACTGGCGGGTCCCAGACTCAGCGCCAGACCCTGGGGAAGGCAGGGTGCAGACCTAACCGGCAGCCTCCCCGGCCTAGGTCTGTGAGGTAAGGGGCGGGGTCATCTAGGCCAGCTCCTGTGTCTGAATCCAACAGCAAGGCGAGTTCATTCTGCTTTCAAACATTGGTTGTGTCATCACTTTTTGAGTCTCCCTTCCTGAACTCCCTGGCCTGGTGAGGAAGGGCAGCTCTGCCCTGCTGGCGATCTCCACACATTCGTTTATCATTACCAAATTATGTGTATGAGAAAGCACAATTAATCCCATTCCACTATTTTCTGAGTGGTTGAAAATCTCTGAGAATAGTTCATCACCTACTTTCTTGCATGTGCTGCGGACGGGAGCCCCTCCTCCAACACAGTCCCTCCTCAAGGGTTTTTCTTCTTTCTGGAAGAAATGTTATGTGCTTACCTGTTGTATCCTTTGCCCAGGTGCACAGAACAGACTTGCCCTGCTGGGTGGGGGATGGGGGCGTCCTATGTTTTGGCTTTGGTGGGAACCCAGCCCCCAGCACTCCCCTCCTGTCATTGACGCCATCCCTGGGGCCAATTGCAGGGCACAAGTACACTGAGGGTTTCCTCCCACAGGCCATGTCCCCTGATGGAGAGGCCATCGTCACTGGTGCTGGCGACGAAACCCTGAGGTTCTGGAATGTCTTTAGCAAAACCCGTTCGACAAAGGTAAAGTGGGTCGGTATCAGCGCCAGGTGTTTTCCCCGTGCGCGTCCCCTCGGCCTCTCCCAGGGGCTGTCTCCACTGCCACCTGAGCAGCCCTGTTCACCAGACTCTGCCGTGACTTCCCCTTGGGACCCCTGCACCCCCGTCTCTACTTCTGCCTCACTCTGCACCCCAAGCCGGGGTGCTCAGGGCACCAGGGAACAGTGGTGCCTGCTCACGCTCCTCTTGCCCGAAGCCCGTTTGCCCCAGCTGCAGCTCAGCTTTCCCTCCTGTGTGCCCTGCAGGAATCCGTGTCCGTTCTCAACCTCTTCACCAGAATCCGGTAAACCATGGGCCGAGCCATCAGGGCAGAGGAGCACCACCTGTCATCACATGCATGACCCTCCCTCCCCGCACATGTCCCCGGAGGAAGCAGCCGGGATGGGCGGGAAGCCGGGCCCGGAGAGACCCTGAAGATTCTCATTAAAGCCTGATTGCGAACCCTGTCGGCGATGTTTGGGGTGGGGATGTGGTTGGGCACCGGCAGGCTCGGGCTCCAGCTCTCTCCACACTGGGTGGCTCCATGGCCCCAACTCTGACACTAGGATGGGATGGACGCCTCTCTGGACCCCTGCCTGCTTCCCTTTGTGTCCATCACCACCTTGTCGGGCTGCATGCTCTTCTCAGAAGCATGAGTTCGCCACCACTGCTACACCACCCACGCCTGCGACAGGACAGACAGCTGGACGCCAAGCCGGTCAGCCAGGGAAGGGCCCAGCAGTAGGATGGTTCAGGTCAGCCCATGGATCGACAGGACACTCCTGCTAGGTCTCTCTGTGGCCACCTTTGCTGCCCCTGTGCTGGCAGCCATCCCGGTGACTTTGCTAGGGGCCGGGTGTCAGGAGCAGGCCCCAGGCAGGTTGTACACCAGAGGAGGTCATCTCGAGATGGACTTGTTCAAGGAAAACTGAAGTTTGGTCCACTTGCCGTCATGTGCTTGCCCTGACCCTGTACTGTCCTTGTCACTAATGGGGTCACAGCTGAGCTCTGTCACCAGCAGGACTGTAGTGCCTGTGCCTTGTGAGTGTACAGATCCAGGCGACCTAAGGGTGGTGCCTTGCCCTCCTCCATCAAGCTGTCCCATTGTGCCCTGTCTGTGTCCATGGCCATGGGGGAGCCAGGGAGGGGTGCTCACTGGCCCCCAGAAGCTCCCCGATTTTCCCTGCCCCTGCCCCCACCCTGTTGTCCTCTGCCCAAGCTGTACCTGGACACCACCTCATTCCCAGACCTGGAGAAATTGGAGGGAGAGAGGTGCACCCAGTTGTAGGCTGAGGTGGGAGCCACCTGGCTCTGCTTCGAGGCCCCACTCCTCCAGTGTCCTCTCCCCTGCAGTCGGCCACATGTGCATGTGTATATATGTATTTGTGACTTTGGTTTGTTTTGTGTTTTGTAGATGGGCTCCAGAAATGTTTAAGGCTAGCTGGGGAGGACACAGCCCACCCCCTATGCCTGGGGATGACAGGCGTGTCAGCTTTTAAAACCTTCATTTAGGAGGGGCCATCAGCTGAACCTGCCTGGGCTTGGGGGAAGGGTGGGACCCTACCTCTCCTGCCCCCTCCCGGCACCTGCGTGCCACAGCCTCAAGCAAGGACATTGTACATAGATGTGTGTGTTTCAATGGGTCGTCATTTTTGTGTCTTTTTTTTTTTTTAAATAAGAAAACAATCCTTTTCCTACCACTCCCTCACCCTGTGCAGCTGCCGAAGAGCTCACCGCTGGCTCTGTGTGAGACCCGTGTGCTGGGGGAGAGCTGTCTGAGGGATGCCAGTGTCCCTGACCTCATGGTCTAGTGGGGGTGAGGACGGCATGCACTCATACCAGACTTGCAGTCCAGCTGGGGAGGAGGTGCCACAGGCCAGGGGTGGTGATCACATGCAGTGAGGTAGGGGTGGGGGAAGGACGGCTTCCTAGGGGCTGCAGGCTGTACAGGAGCTCTCATGCAGGGCAGGTGGTGTTGCCGCCTCCACCTAACAGGACCAGAGCCAGCAGTGGGGGTGTCACTCACCCAGTGTCCACACCTGGGGAAGGTTGATGGGTGGGGTGGAGTAGGGCAAGGTTGTCACGTGTTCTTTGATCATCAAATGTAGCTTTTTTAGGAAAGGAGCTGTGGGTGAGGCAGAGGCCAGTACAGCAGTGAGAGACCAGTGGGCCTTGCAGCTGCTCAGGACTGGTGGAGCACCCCAGGCCCTTCCCTCTAGATAAAGAGAGGTCCCTGTCCTAGGCACTAGGAACTACAAAACAGATCATATTCCAAGACCTGCCCTGGTGGAGCTTCTGTTGGGTGTGAGGGAGTTGTGTGCTATGTGACGGAGGTAGGAGGCTTTGGGAAGGGACAGCTTTGAATCCAGGGCTTGCAACAAACCTGGTAATGGAGAAGGGCTTGAAAAAGGGCAGGAGACACCTGGGCAGAGGGCTTTCCAGGCAGCCCTGGGTAGGGCAGTTCCTGATGTGTTGGAGCAACAGTGAGGAGGCCCATGTGGCTGGAGCAGAGTGAGTGGGGGAGAAAGAGGCAGTGAGGCAGGGAGAGGCCTGAGCAGGTCATGCAGGGCCTTGTGGGCCATTGGAAGGGCCTGGGCCTCTACCCTGGGGGAGGTGGGAGCCCTGGTACTGAGTCGAGAAGGGAAAAAAGATTGCTGTGTGGGGACCTGACCCCTGGTGCAGGTGCACAGGGAGGCCACAGAGGAGGTTCTGTCAGGCTGGTGACTTGACCAGCCAGGACCAAGTGGGGGTGGTGAACGGAAGGCAGATTCTGGATTTTATTTTTTAAATTGTGGTAAAATGTGCATAACTTAGAGTTTACCATCTTGAACTGAGCTGCATTCACAATGTTGTGCAAACTACTTCTTTTTGTTTCATTTTTTTTAAAGATTTTATTTTATTTTATTTTATTGGAGTGTATTTATTTTTAGAGGGAGGGAGAGAGACATGAGAAACAATTTGGCTGTCTTTTGTGCACGTCCAGCTGGGACCGAACCTGCATCCTCCGACTGGGAATCAAACCAGCAACCCCTTGGTTTGCAAGTCAGCACTCAATCCACTGAACCATACCAGCCGGGGCACAAACAGCGCTTCTAATTCTAGAACATTTCCTTCACCTCAAAAAGAAAGCCCATCTCTGTTAGCAGTCACCCACAAACCCCTGGCAACATGAACCCACTTCCTGTCTCGATGTGCCTGCTCTGGACATCTCTCAGGTGGAATCACACTCGGTGGTGTTTTGTGTCTGACTTCTACTGAGTTCAAGGTCTCACAAGTTCTCGTCATGTGTTCAAGGTCCATCCAATTGTAGCGAGTGTCAGCGCTTCACTCCCTGAAATGGCTCAGTGATATTCCAGTGTGTGGAGGGAGTACATTTTGTTTAACCAGTTGGTGGGCATTTGGGTTTCTACTTTCTGGTTATTTTGAAGTGTTGCTGGGAACATTTGCATGCAGGTTTTTCCTCTGGTGTATTTTGGAAAGAGGTGAGGACTGGGTCGGGGTGAGGAGTCTAAGCACCTGGAAAAGTGGAGCTGAGAATGCAGAAGCGAAATTCCGAAGCTTCATTTGGCTCAGAGGCCCCATGTGGGAATACAGGAAGGGGGCCGGGGTAGCCCTGAGCCCCCAGCCACTCAGGTGTGGCCCCACCTCCTTCCTTCAGCCTCAGCTGAGGTGGGAGGGAATGGTCTGGCCAGGAGCCAGGGCCACCAGCAGCATTGCCAGGACACAGAGAATGGCCTTTGTTGCTGTCAACAATGGCCTCACAGGCCTTCTAGGCAGGAGCACCCAGGAACCCAGAGGCAGACATGCAGACCCTGAGGCAGGAGGCTACCCAGCACTGTATCCCCCAGGGGACCGTGGAAGTGGACTTCCCGGCACCTCTCTACAGGTGAGTACTGCCCTGTGTCGACAGGGCCCCTCTGGGTTTTGGCTTGGCTTCTGAGTGTCACTGATAACTCATAAAAGGCACTGGTGCTGCACCTTCAACTGTCTGCTCCCTGCATCTCCTCCCACCCACCTGCCTAGGTACCCTCCTCTCCGCCAGTGGTCAGAGCAAGGCAGCCTTGGAGACTGGCAAGGGTGTGCAGGTCACACAGGATCGCTCACTGTGGGCAGAACACGCCCACGCAGGAAACAGAGAAACCAGGCACCGAGGGGTTTCCTGAGGCTGCTGTAACAACACACACTGGGCAGCGTGAGCACCAGAAATGTACTCGCTCCTAGTCTTGGATGCTGGAAGTACAAGGTCAAAGTGTCAGCAGGGACAGTTCCTTCTGGGACTGAGGGAGAATCTGCCCCATGTTGTAGCGTTTGGTGGTTCATTGGTAATTCTTGGTGTCCTTTGGCTTGTAGACACATTGCCCCACCTATGCCTCCATCATCACATGCCCTCCCCAGAGTGTGTGTGTGTGTACAGGTTCCCCGCTGCTTACTAGGACACCAGGACCCACTGTACCCCACCACACCTTCATCTTAATGAATTCTCTCTGCCAAGATCCTCTTTCCAAGTGGGGTCACATTCTGAGGTTCGAGGTGGACATGAGTTCTGGGGGACATGACCCAATCAAGTATCCATTAATAAGTGACTTTCAATAAGTCACTACTCTTCAGCTTTTAAAAAAAAATGACTGAGTGCCCTTTGTGCCACTCTATTTCCAAGAAAATTTCTTCAACAAGTGAGACTAGGTGCAGTGAGTCCCCACATTTCTGTGCCAGTAGGGACACGCGCGTGCACCACCCACTTCTGGAAGAAGGCAGAAGAGATGCGGCTGGGGTAAGGGGGTACTCAGTGTTCGTTACTGTGGAGCATTTTAATTGCCTTTCACAAACCATATGCATCTTGCAGTTCAAAATCTTTGTTTTAAAAGGGTCAGGCACCCCAGGTGATCTTGAAATACCCTTTGGTGGTGATGCCAGTCTGTATCAGGTTCCCAAGACCGAAGTCCGAGAAACGACCAAGCTGGTCCTTCCTTGTACAAGTTTCTACTTTCGATGCTCTGATCAGATCTACCGGAGTGAGAACTCTGAGCCGGTTGTCTGTGTATGGTAAAGAACAGCGCTTTGTTGGTCCCCATCTTGGGCAGCCAGCCTCATTTACGGGTGAATTTCCAGGACCGAGCTGACCAGGTCAGAGCAGGTGCATGTCCCTGTCTCTCAGGCAGTGGTGCTACTAGGGTCCAGTCCTGAAGGAATGGCCATTTGAGGGTTTGGCTTTAGCAAGTTTCCCTGCAGCTGCACATGAACAGCTTCAGGTTTTTCTGTTTTTATTTGTAGGGTTTTGTTTTAAGATTTTATTTTTAGAGGGAAGGGCAGGGAAGGAGACAGAGGAACATTGACCAGTTGCCTCTTGCACGCCCCCAACTGGGGATCTGGTCTGCAACCCAGGCATGTGCCCTGATGAGGAATTGAACCGGTGACCTTTGGGTTTGCAGGCTGGTGTTAAATCCACTGAGCCACACCAGCCGAGGCTATTTTTAGTTTTAATGGTACCTCATTGCAACTTGACTTCTGTTATATTAGGATATTTTCACTAACTTATCTGCACTGCAGCCTCTTTATTCCTTAACTGTCCTCTGCTGCCCCAGGGCCTTTGCACATCACTCCCTTCACCTGGAATGGGTCACCACCTCTTCTCCTCCTCCTCCTCCTCAGGGAAGCCCTCCTTGTGCTGTTAGCCTAAAGACTTGCACAAGAGAGCCCTGAACAGACATGGATGTGTAGTTACAGTGTTTATTCTTTAAATGTAAGCTCATTCTTTAAATGTCACCCAGCTGGTGACAACACAAAGGTCCCTCACCAAGGGTCTTCCCAGGAATCTGGGCACCCTCACCTGCTCTCCCTGGGCCACTCAGCCCACTTCATCCTAGTGTGCCTCCAAGCCAAGGGGCTTCCTGGGGGAAGGAGTCTGCATCTGGGAGGGGGGACAAGGACTTAGGACCCCAGGAAGGGCCAGAGATTTCAAATCCCACCTCCCTGGTGTCCCCTGAGGAGAGTCAAGGAAAAGGTTTAGTGAGGGTCCTGGGGAGGATGTGGCAGAGAGGAGGGAGCATCCGGTGCTGAGACACAAGCCACCTGGAGAGGAAGGCCCTCTGCACTGTGGGCCGGGCCTTTGCCCCTTCCCTGTTGCAACATGTGGCGATGAGGGTAAAAGGCCAACTCTAGAGGCAAGCTGTGGCAAGCTGTGGCCCAGGATGGGCCAGGGGACAGCCACAAGCTTAGCCTCTGTCCCCAATCCTTAGTGATGACTACCTGTCCCTCATGGGGCCCCGCTGGCCACCAGCCATCAAGCAGGCGGTACGCTGGGCCTGCACGCCCATGGGATGTGATGCGGCCAGCCAGCTGTGGTATACTGGCCTAACCAACTCGGATTTCCGAGAAGCCTGGTACACACTACCGAGGACCCTGGACATCCCCTACCGGGAGGCTTATGCCCGCTGGCTTGGATGCTACAGCCACCGGAAGCACAGCATGCCCTCAGGTGAGTGCCTGGCCACCTGCCTTGACACAGGCCACCCCAAGGGGAGAGCGAGGGCCAGAGATGACCTTCTCCCCCACTCTCCCTGCAGCCTACACCCAGCACCTTCGGGAAACTGCCTGGTATGACCCCATCGTGCCTGCCCAGTACAGGGTCCGCAGCCCTCGTTGGGGGACCATGCTGTGGAAAGACAGACCCATCTGGGGCAAGGAATATGGTGAGGCTGGCATCACAGCAGCTGGGGGCTGGGGGTAAAACTGTCTGGGTCCAGGAAGCCGGACCCATGCAGTGACCTGAGTCCTGCCCCACAGTGGTCAACAGGCACCAGTACGGGGTGGAGCTGCTGGGGCCGGCCTCAGACTACGTGCCCTATCTGTCGGCACCGCAGCGCCCGAGCTACACGGCCCAGAACTACCGGCAGTGGGACCTGGAACCCTACTGCCCATCCACTGGTCAGCGACTCCAACCCCACTACACATCTGCAGTCTGATAAAGACTGTCCCTCTGTGGGAACGCTGCATCTGTCCCTGGATGTCTGTCCTTGTCTGGGGATCGGGGCACTGGTCAGTCAGGGAAAGAGAGTCACTAGCCAGAGGTCCTGGACAGGGGTCCCTGCTGCCCTCAGCATTCCGGGGCCAGGTAGACAGCTGGGACCCGTCCTCCCTGAGAGTGGCTCTGTTCACTGTCAGCAGCGCCCTGGAGACCTCAGCTGTGCTGGGAGTGAGGTGGGGCTGGGGCTGAGCTTGGGGCAGCCCCAGGGCCCCAAGACCTTCACATCCTGCCCCTGTGCAACTGGGGGCACCCCAAGTCATCCATTAGAGTTAGGCTTGGGCACCCCCAAACCCATGAAGACCCATAGACCCCTGGATACCAGAGGGCCCAGCTAGGTGTCCCACCCCAGCAGAGATGAGTCCAGCCCATCCTGTCCTCACCCACCATCCCTGCAGCCAGGCAAGGAAGGGGAGGGGTGGGGACCCGAGGAGCAGGGGCTGGAATGTGCACAGTTGAACTTTTTTGCATAGGGCAGGAGGCCGTGGGGAAATGTCAGAGTTGGACTCCAGGGGCTCCTGCAAGAGAGGGGTAGGGGTGGGGTCAGTGAGCGTGGGGCCTGCCCCAGCACCCCCACCCACGGCCAGGTTGGGAATGGCAGAGGTTGTGTGTAACTCACAGCTCCGCAGGCGGATGGGCCAGATGAGGAGACTGCACACAGAGAGGGTGGCGGCAATGCCTACGCCACCTGTCACAGCCACCATCACCCAGTGGTAGAAGCCCACACAGGCTTTGCAGCAGAGCTCGGAGCTGGGGGAGGGGAGGACAGAGCAGCTGGAGTGGACACTCGTGGAGACCCTCCAGCTGCAGCCTGGACTGCCCACTCCTCCCACCTCAGCTGTGGGCAGCCCTGTCTTCCCCAGCATTTGGGCCAGAACCTGCGGGTCACCGTCAACCCTTTTTCCTCCCACATCCAACACCTCAGCCCACACTGCCAGCTCTATCTCCAGGGTCTGCCCTGAATCTGCCCACTGCTCCCTCCTCCTCTACCTCACCTGGTCCAGCCCAGCATCACCCCGCTGGACCAGCGTGGATGCTTCCGCCCTAGTCCCCACCTTCTACATACTGCCCTCCTGGGCGCAGCCATAAGGGGGTGCCCCTCCTCTGTCCAGCCGTCCAGGGCTCCCAACCCCCCAGGGGTAAAAGCCAAGTCCTCCACAAGGCCCTGCACAACTTTCCCTCAACCTCTCCCCACCCTCTCTTACATGCTTGGTAAATGAACTAACAAATGGGTCACACTCACGAACAGGGGTGCAGGCTCTGAATGACCATGACTGCCAGCCCATTGGCCACCTTATCTGAGAAGCTCATGGCACCATACACAAAGGCTCCACTGTGCTGAGGGCACACAGGCAGGGACATCAGCACCCAAGGACTGGGTCCTGGTCCCCAACCCCCACCCAGCCCTGCCCACCAGCCCTACCGTGTGGGGACCGATGAGGTCGGCGGTCATGGCCAGCGAGGTGACGAGGATGGTGGCACAGCCCAAGCCCAGCAGCACCGCTGCGGCGTACACAGCCATACCCAGCTCATGCGCCAGCGCCACCCAGGCTGCAAAGACCAGGATTACCAGCAGGCCCGCGAAGTAAGTCATCTGCAGAGGAGACCAGCATCAGGCCCGCCTCACTGGGCAGCTCCCAGGCTGGCACCTGCCCTCTGCTCTTCAGTCCTCCAACCCCAGCCCCTAACCCCAGAAAGTGAGGGGGTCAAGTTGGACCATCCCTAAGGAATCCCCACCTCTGACTTCATCAGAGAGCTGACATTCTAGAGACAGGTGGCTATTTACATCTTAAGTGCAAATCCACTAAAATTAAATAAAATGAAACATTTACCACTGGCTGGTGTGGCTCAGTGGACTGAGTGCCTGCCTGAGAACCAAAGGGTCACCAGTTCAATTCCCAGGCAGGGCGCACACGTGGGTTGCAGGCCAGGTCCCCAGTGGGGGTTGCGCACAAGAGGCAACCACACATAGATGGTTCTCTCCTTCTCTTCCTCCCTTCCCCTCTAAAACATCTTGTTTAAAAATGAAACATGCAGTTCTTCAGTCATGCCTGTCATATTTCAAGTATTCAGTAGCCGCCCTGGTTGGTGCACTGGCTGGCACAGAAATTTCTAGAGCTCTGCAGTCCCAAGACACTCAGAAACCAGGATTCTAGAACATGGGTTGGAGACACAGGGCATGTACGAGGCATGGAGGCCAAGGTATGGAATCACCTGTGTTCTGTGCATCTGAGTTCTGAGGGTTCCTGCCTGTGGCATCTCCCCCTGTCCCCCGCTGATCCCCACACTCACGTTCCTCCCAATCCACTTGTTGACAGGTTTCATGAGGAAGGAGGAGAAGAAACCACTGAGGTACATCACCAGCGGGATGGTGGCGATGAACTTCTGTTGGGGCAGAGGACACAGGCAGGTCAGGTGGGGCTCCTCAGGCTCAGGGGCCACCCACAGCCCTGGCCCGCCCTGCCCAGCTCACCTTGGGCAGGTTGAGGGAGTAGGTGAGGTACATGGCCATGTACGTCTGAGACAGGTTCACAATGAGCCTCGTGCTCATGTACAGGAAGCCCACCTATGTATGAGCAGACGGAATGACTCGGATCGGGCAGGGCCCTTCTCTACTTCCGCTGGCAGGGGACACTGGGGGCCTAGCCGCAGCTGTCGCCTGATCCACTAGTAATGACCATAGCTGGTCAGGTGGAGAAGAGCAGTAACTGATTAGCAGTGTCTGCACTGCCTGTGGGATGGAAAATCCTCTATTGGCTCGTCTATGGGACATCCCTGCTTGCCACCCCACACGGTAAGGGCCAGGTGGGAGACGGGCATCCACTCCGGCTTGCTGTGCCCCCATGACATACCTGGTAAAAGGCCGGCTGCCGAAGCCAGTGTTTCCAGAGCAGCAAGGGGCGGGCTGTGGTGGGGGCCAACAGGGGGCTGTGTTCATCTGGCTCCTCCACCAGTGACCGGCGCCCTTCCCTGGTGCCCAGGTGAAACAGCAGTGAGAAGATAGCTCCGACGCCCACCACCAACAGGGAGAGGTTCTGAGGATCCAGCAGGAGAAGCGTCAACAGTGGCTCTCACCGTCCAAGCCCCAAGTTCAGGAAGGTGGTTGGGGGGAGAAGTAGGGGATGTCCCATCCTGCCAGCAGCATCCTCGCCCCCCATCCCAGCTCACCCGAAACACTGGCACATCTTGGATCCCCAGCTGGTCACTGATGTCCTGTGTGGACCCCGCATGTGAAGAGGTCTGCAGGTGGAGCAGGAGCCAGGCGGCTCCATAGACGGCGATGTTGGCTACCACGGTGAAGGCGTACCTGGCAGGGGCGGGGGCAGGCGAGGCCTCAGCATGGCAGCCCGGGAAACAACGTGGCCACTTCCTCCCCAGGCAGCCACACAGAGCTGCTTGTAGAGTCTAAGGAACTTCTGGCTGATGGGTAATTTCAGCACCAAACCTTGGGTGGCCCCAGGGAAGCCCTTGCCAGCCCCACTTCCCCAGCCTGCACATTATCTGATGAGTTACAACTCTGACCACCGACCACCATGCGGGGGGCGTGGGCGGAGGGGGGCTGGAATGCAGAGCCTCAGTAAAGCAGGGCCAGTTGGGGCTGTGGTCCAAGTCTGAGAACTCCGGGGATTCAGAAGCAGGACTCGGGAATTCTTGGCGCCCAGATCCTGGGCTGCAGCAGGGCAAGGTCTAGAATCACCTGGTCTGCTCCTGCCTGCAGCCCCGGAGCCCCATCTCTCCAGGGGCCGGGGGGGGGCGGGGGGCAGCCTCTGGATCTCACCAGGAGTCGGCTTCCCTTCTAAAAGTGAGAACCAGGCTAACCCAGAAGCCACAGTGGGGATGACATGAGGTTGGCAATAAAGCGTTTGCGGGCAGAAAGCACATCAGAGTTTGGCCTGACCTAGCCTGTCCACTGTCATCTAGGGCCCTCGGGGGCCCAGGCATTGAGCAACCCCTGCCGTTAGCGCCTGCGGCTCTCAGTCACGATGGGGAACTCAAAGGCTGGGGTGTGGAGGAGGCCAGACCGGGGCCAGACAGGCTGAGCTGGAGATAGGCAGGCGCTACCTCAATGGCAAGAGTAACACTCACCCACCGGGTGAGCCGGGCTCTCTGAGCTCCAGCACCTGGAGCTCCAGCAGCTGGTCCCCCTCACTCGTGCTCTCCCTTCTGGCTGGAACTGCCACCTCCTGTTCCTTTTTCCTACCTCACACGCCCCATAGGTACGTGGGTCTGGCCCTGGGCACGTGACAACATGGGTTTGTTATGTGAAGGGCCTAGAACTGTGCCTAGCATACAGCAAGCTCTCAATAAACGCTCCTGTGATCTTCAAAACCAGAATAACCTCCTCAAAGCAAGCTGGGTGCCAACTGTTCCTGCTTGTGGAAGGTAGGATTTTAAGGTGGCCCTGGAGACTCCCATACCCTGGTCCTGCCCTACCTAATCCCCTCCTCTTGGGGATGGGACCTATGAATATAGGGGAATGTCATTCCCATATTTAGGCAACTTCTGTGGCACAGGGAAAGGGATTTTGCAGATGCCATTAAAGGAGCTTATCCTGAGTGGGTCTGACCTATTCAGGTGATTCTTGGAAAAGGGGCTTAAGCCATCTCTGGAATCTGACTCTCCTGCTAGTGTCAAAGAATCAGCAAATCACCCGAGCTCTACCTCTGCAGGAAGGTGAATTCTGGCACCAACCCCATGAGCAGGGAGGAGGGATTCCAAGCCTCGGATGAGATCAGCCCTAGTCAATGCCTCGACTGAAGCCTTGAGACTGACACTGAAGCCACACCCCCAGCTGAGCTGAGGCAGAGTCTAAACCCACCAGAACCATGACTAATAAACACGTGCTGTCTGGGGCTTCCCTTGGTTCACGCGAGCAGCAGCAGGTGGCTGATCCGCTGCACTGTAGGAGTATAAGCTGGGGCTGAGAGACCCAGAGCCATACGACCAAGCAGAGACCACACACAGAGTGGGGCCCCAGGTCCCGCGCCCTCACCTGCTGTGCGTGTGCCCTCCCCATCCTGTCCCACCAAGGTGGTACCTGAGAGCTGTGAGCTCCACCTTCTCATGGTCATTGGTGACGAGCTCGGGG
Organism: Phyllostomus hastatus; assembly: GCF_019186645.2. NCBI lineage: Eukaryota > Metazoa > Chordata > Mammalia > Chiroptera > Phyllostomidae > Phyllostomus > Phyllostomus hastatus. The sequence continues at coordinate 2,893,436 of NW_025333640.1, read as the reverse complement.
ATAAGGCTGAGGTGGGCAATCTGCGTAGCGGCCCAGCCAAACTGGAAGATGACAATGAAGGGCCCGTAGTAGAGGAGGGCGGCCCACTCGGGCGTGGCCGCGCCACAGCCCAGGCAGGGGCTGAAGATGAAGGGGAAGGAGAGCAGGACGCAGGTGGTGCCTGTAGATGGGCAGAGCAGGGACAGGTCACATCGCCGGACCTTTCCACGGTGGCCCAGAGCTCCCTGGGGTGTGCCCCGGTGGGAAGAAAATAGAGACACAGAAAAGGCTAGAGATCCTCCCAAAGTCACACAGGGGGGTGTGTGGGGTCAGCAGCTCTCGGCGCCCCAGGCTCATGGCACCCGTGACAAATGGGGCAACTGAGGCAGACAGATCTGGGTCCTCCAGAAGTCACACAGCCAAACAGGACGGAGGGGCGAAGCCTCCACCCACCAGTCCAAGCTATATGTCCCTTTTGTCCAATTGAGACACAGATCAGGCTGGAGTGGTCCTGAGACCACCCACCATAACAGGTGAGCAGGCAGGACCAAGAAGAACCAGGGCACCCGGCCGGGGAGTCAGAGGGAGCGAGAGCACAGCCTCCCCATGACAGTCCAGGGCTCCCCAAGGTTGCCGCTGACAGGGGGGGGAAACTGAAGCACAGAGAGCCTGAGGTCACACAGCAGGTTTAAAGGGGGCTGTGGGGATCCCCTGAAAAACCGCCCACTACAGACACACCATTTACACCCACAGCTTCCCTTTCCTGTCTTGCCCAGGGAGTGAGGCTTTTCCTCCCCAGCTCCTGTCAAGGATCTGGTGGAGCCACCAGGAGTCAGGAGGCCAGGTGATGATGCTGGACCCTGCCCTCCATGAGCCCGACTCCTCATCAGCTCATAAGAAAACCTCTCCCTGGCAAACATTCCAGCATCTCAAAACAAGCCCAGGTTCTCCTCAAGGCCCACAAGGCCCTGCGTGACCTGCCCCCATCCCCTCCCTGCCCATGCCTCCTCCTCTCCCCCTCGTTCACTCTGCTCCAGCTACAGAGAGCTCCTTCTGTTTCTCCAACACACCAGGCACAGTCCGCCTCAGGGCCTTTTCACAGGCTATGGCCTCTGCCCAGAACCCTCTTCTCCTTTCCATCCCTCAGGACTCAAATACCACCTCCTCAAAGAACCCCTTCCTTACCAGCTCAGTCCCTAACAGTCCCCTTGCCACCACGATGCATTCTATTCTGGACCCTGCTTTCTTTTGGGAAATCTTTTGTTTGTCCGTTTGCTTGTTTTCTGCCTGCCTGCCCCACCAGGCTGTAGGCCCTGTTGGGGTGGGTACCAGGTCTCTCTAAGTCACTTTTCCTCCCATCCCTGCCCCTGGAAGGAGTCTGGCAGCTGGACTTCCCTCCTCCCACAGGCTCTGGAGATGACCTCATCCACAGACCCTGGGCCCTCCCCTGCGGCCCTGGAATCAGGAAATGAAACCAAAACCAGCCACCCAGGTTCCCTTCTCTGGAACTGGGAGGGGCATCCTGAGCAGATGCCTGGGGGCCAGGCGCCAATCACAGACACTGGTCAGAAGAATGTGCTGTCCTGGCCGGACTCCACCCTGCTCTTGTCCAGGCCAGTTAACCATTGTAGGAGCTCCACTGCCTGGCTGGGGGACCTTGGGCATGTGACTTTGCCTCTTCGGGCTTCAGTTTCTACAAAATGGAGAAAATGGAACTATCTGCTTTCTGGGGATTATGTGAGAATTGAGAATGTATGAAAGTGGGAGCTCCTACTACTCTGGGCTGCTTCTCATCTCAGCAGCTTCAAAGCCATGATGCTTCACACCTTTGCACAAGCCCTTTCAACTTCTTGGAATGTTACCCCCCCCCCCCATATACACACACACTCCTATTTATCCATTGAAACCCCAAAGGCAATGTCCTGTCCTGAGCACCTGACACATCTGAAATCCAGTCTGGGATGTGGCCACAGCAATGCCAGCCACCCTTGGGCTACTCGGAGGCCTGCTGCGGCTGGCAAAAAAAAAAAAATGTCACTCACAAGGGCCCAGGGGAAATCACTGCCTCCTCGATAAATGTTCCCAAGGACAAGAAAATACCAGACGCCCCTTCCAGCCTTCTAGAAAGCTGCTGTCCAGAATTCCCCGAGTGGCAGGATTCCTGGCCCTGACTCCTAAAACACTGGACAGGCCCCCGATGCCAGGGTGTGGACACTCCTGCCAGGGTAGGAACGGCAGGGAATATGGCCGGGGCTAATCTCCAAGCCCAGGGCCTGGGTGGGAGAGAAGGGATGCGTGGACGCAGGCCTTATCATTGGTGCTCACAGGGCAGGGCACCCCTGCCCCCAAGGACCAGCTGCCTACTTTCCTGACAGCCCTCTAGGCAGGCAAAGGCCCCAGGCCAGAAGGCAACCCCTTCATCTGCCCTCAGACTCCATCCCCATTCGTCAGGCACAGACTCCCAGTCCCTCTGTCTCCCCCACCCCCAACTCTCAGCTGCCAGGGCAGCTCCCCAAAAACACCTAAGGTTGCCTGAGATGGGGGAGGGGATACACAGAGGGGCCTCTAGACCAGGGGTGTCAAACTCGTTTTCACCAGGGGCCTCATCAGCCTGGAGGCTGCCTTCAAAGTGCCGAATGTGATTTCAACTCCTTAACAGTTAAGGAGTAGTTACATTTATACAGTCCTAAAATTATTTCAGCCCTTTGAAGGCAACCAGTCTAGGCAGTCTGACCCTCGCTCACACTGAGTTGTCCTGATAGTCACCCTGATACAGAGATGGACAGGTCAAGCCAGACAAGATGGACTGACAGAGGAGACACTGGGCAGTCAGACCCAACCCGAACGTGGTTCAGGGAACCCCCAGGGGTCAGAGAGACAAAGGGAAGCGAAACTGCAGAGAAACACCAACAGGCATTTGAAGGGGGCTCGGCGGGTCAGCCAAGCAGCCATAAGCAGATAGAGGTGGGGAGACTCAGAACATGGGGCAGACAACGGGGACAGTTTCAGGCCATGGAACAGAGAGACAGAAGGGGAGCAGGGCAGTTAAGCCGGGGGAGGGGGGCGGTTGGCTCAAGCCTTGGGGCAGACATAGAGGGGGAGGCTCAGGCCACAGGGAGCACTGGGCAGGCAGATGAATGGGGGCGGCTCGGCCGCGACTTACCAACCAGGTGCCAGGCCTTACGCGGCCCGTAGCGGGCGCAGCAGCCTGCGGCGCGGTCGGCCTCGTAGCCCACCAGGGGCGTGCAGAGCCCGTCGGCCACCTGGCCAAGCAGTAGCAGCACCCCAGCCCCGCGCGAGCTGTAGGCGCGCACTGAGTGCAGGTAGAGCAGCAGGTAGGTGAACCACATGGACGCGCACAGGTCATTGAGGAAGTGGCCCACGGCGTAGCTCAGCCGGGCCGCCAGGGATAGCGGCCGCGGGGGCGCCCCTGCTTCGTTCGCCGGGGGCCCCGGGCCCATGACGGAGCTCCGGACTCGCGCTGGGCCGTCGGGCGCGTCGCAAATGGGACCCTGAAACCCACTGTTGGCGCCCCTCTCTCCCTGACACAGAGTCCAACCTGTCCACCCTACCCGGCGTGCCTGCCGCCGAGAGGCCGGTAAACCCTGTAAACCCGATTCTACGGATAAAGAGGAGCGGGGCGGGGCATCCCAGGAGCAGCGGCCTCCTTCGCCAATCCGAGCTGCGTGCGGGTACGGAAAAGCCAATCCTCAGGGAAATGGGCGTGGTCTCGGGGTTAGCCTGGCCTCTGCACCCGGCGCCGACGGAGCCGCTTGGTCCTAGCGCTCCACGGTCCCTAGGGGTTTGCTGGACCCTTTACCACGGAAGTTGGGGGTGCAACAAGGGTCGCCCCCACCCAGACTCCGACTGCCAGGTACTCCCCACAGCAGCCTTCTCGCAGCTTTACGAGGCCTAATGTGGGCTGGGGAGAACGGGGTGGGCTGAGTCGTGCGTTACGGGGAGATCTAAGCCCCAGCTCTCCTCTATTCGGGGTCCGGTGACTTCTCGGCCGGGAGAGACCCAATTGGACGCCAAGAGAACGCATTAGTTCTAATTAATTAGCTATTGAGGATAATAGTGGGGATAATCATCATAATAACATCAGCTGGCATTTAATGAGCTTCTAATGTGCCAAGCGCCCCAGGTGGAATTTCTCATCCAGCTGGGCGGGAGGCATAGCAAGTTTCTTCTAACTCAGAGTCCAGAAACACTCCCAAAGAGCAGTGAGCAGGCTCAGGAGTGCATATGCTCACCTGACAGCGAGTCAGGGGTATGCACTTGGGTGGCCAGTGTCCTGGAAGCTTCCCCACCCTCCTCCAACTGCCCTCCTAGACTAGCTTGGTAACCACACAAGCGGTTTCAAGTTTGAGCAAATGTTGGATGTAGTTTCCCCACCACCACCCCTGCCCTCGCCTCCAGAACTCCTCCAGCAATGGTATTAAACCTGCATGGCCAGAATCATGGGGGCCAGACCAGCACCCCTCCTAGCTGACCCAGCTGGGATAAGCCCATTAATATCATGGGGCCTCAGTCCCCCCAGCTCTAGAATGGGTATAGTATACATTTAACAGTGATAGAAGTGTTAGCTGTTAATATTCTCAGCCAAAAAGTCTTCTCAGCACCCCCTGGGTCCCTGTCAGTTGTTACTCTGGACTCCCACAGTGCCCTGGTCTACCCCACCGCAATCCTGACATCTGCTCTCTCCCCGTCGGGACTGCAACTGTCTGCCCCACTGGCCTGTGATCCACGTGGAGGCAGGGATCAGGGCAGTCTTAGTCACTGCATTGTCCCCAGCAATGCCTGGCACATGGTAGGAGCTCAAGAGATATCTGAGACAACAGAATGGTAGTTACCAGAGGGAAGGCTATTGGGGGAGGAGGAAGGAGGCAAGGGGGGTAAAGTACATGGTGAGGGGAGGAGACCAGGCTTTGGTGGTGGGTGCACAATGGAGTACATAGATGTCGGGTTGTAAAGTTGTACACTTAATATTTATATCAAGTCATTAACCACTGTTACCCCAACACATTTAATTAATCTATCCAGTAATTGAATGGTGGACATGCAGGCAGAGAACCAGAAATTCAGACAGAAACTGGGAAACAGACAGGACTTATAAACTTGAGGTTCTGGCAGCCGAAATGGTGCCAGCTCAGTCTCCATACTGACATAGACCACCCACCAAAACACACGCTCTTTCTTGGAAAGAAGCCTGAAAAACGGGTGTGGGTGGGGTCACGGAGAGAGAGAGAGACAGAGAGGGGGAATGCCTCAGAAGACGGGAGATAAGGCTAGACCGCTTTGGAGGAGATAAAGAGATAAGGAAAGATAAGAACCTCAATTTTTTCCTCCCTGCGCGTCAGGCTCCCTTTAGATTTCGCTGAGAAATGAAAGATGACTTCTGAAAATACTAGCTTAAGCTTTTTATTTCCATTCCTCACCTCCTTTCATCTCATGACACCCTTAGGAAATTTTACATCACTTCATTGTCCATTTTCCAGATGAGAACACTGAGGCTCAGACTACTGCCTGGTACTAGAGGGCTGAGCAACATGCGATCATTATCTTTGAGTTATATTTATTCCCCAGCAGAGGAGGGTCTACCTGAAAAGGAAAAGGTGGCTCAGTATTTACTCTTCTCTCAGCTCCCTGGGTAGGACAGGCACCCAGGGAAACATCCTTGGCAGCCCCTGGGGGCAGACAAAGCACCAGCAAGAGGGGGCAGCCCAACACATCTCTGGGTTCTGGTCCTGTCGGAGCCAGCTATCTCCTGGCCCTGACTGTGGGGAAGGCAGGAACAAGGCTTCCCCTGGTACTGGGGCCCAGCTGGGGAGCTACCCCAGAGTCATGTCATTCATTCATTCATGGAGTCATTCATTCAGTGGGTCTGGCCTTATACTGAGCAATGCTGGGGCCCTAAAGATTTGAAGCCCCTAGTCTGAGAAACAAGGACAGAACTAGACCCTCCCAGTCCCCCACAGTCAGGGCCTCAGCTAAAGAAATGAGATCCGAGCCCTGGCTGGCGTAGCTCAGTGGATTGAGCGCGGGCTGCAAACCAAAGTGTTGCAGGTTTGATTCCCAGTCAGGGCACATGCCTGGGTTGCAGCCACGGCCCCCAGCAACCGCACATTGATGTTTCTCTCTCTCTCTCTCTTTTCTCTCTCTCTCTTTCTCCCTCCCTTCCCTCTCTAAAAATAAATACAATCTAAAAAAAATAAAGAAAGAAAGAAAGAAAAAATTAAAAAAAAAAAGAAAAGAAATGAGACCTGAAAGGTTGATTGAATGGCAGATGAGGAGTCAGGACTTTAGAACCAAGGACCTAAGGTAGGGTTCTGAGAGAAAATAAGGTGGGGAGATGGGGGTGGGGGGCTCAGATAAAAACTCCTGTGGGGGTGGGGATGGGGTGGCTTATTCCAGGGCAGGTCTCAGCTGCAGTTTGGGCAACCAGTGGAGGGCATACGTGCCCCAACTAAGAGGAGGGATCCGATTTGCTGGGAAGATCAGACGTGGCTCTGCCTAGAGCACAGGTGGCAAACACAAGGCCTGTGGGCCGAATCCGGCCCTCCACCTTGTTGTATCCGGCCGGGCACCTTGTTTCCACCTGGCAGCAGCACCGAGCTCCCCATTAACTGTTAAGGAATAGTTACATTCGTGCAGCCCTAAAATTACATTCAGCCCTTTGAAGGCAGCTGTGAGGCTGATGTGGCCCCCGGTAAGAATGAGTTTGACACCCCTGGAGAGGGAGGGAGGTTTGGAAGGAGAGGTGAACGCCCAGCACTTGGAACAGGACAAACAGATAGGCTTGGGGTCAGGAGAGACCCAAACAGCCTCCCATATCCCCAGAGCGTCCCCAGCTGCCCCTGACGCTAGACCAGCGTCCCCCCTCCCTTGGCCAGAAATCTGATGTCCTGATGGCCCCAGTCCAGCCTCGACCTGGGAAGGAGACGGAGGGAGGGGGTGGGGTTTTTTCCTTTAATCTTCTCTCTCTGACTCAAGCCCAGGATGACTAGGGCTTGGTGTGGAAGGAGAAAGGGGAAGGAGGATTTTGAGGTTCAACACAAATGTCCTTAGACCACAGGGTGGCTGGGGGGTGGACACATGACATTAGATCATTTTTGTGAGAGGCGGCTGTCCTGTGAGTTGTAACACCCCCAGCCTCCACCCACCCCATGCCAGGAGCATCCCTCTTTCCCGGTGATGACAACCAAAAATGTCTCTAGACATGGCCCAGTGTCCCTTGGGGGACTGAATTTTCCCAGGTGGGAACCCCCTGCACTAGAAAATTCTTGGTTTGATTCTTGGGGGACAAGAATAGCTAATGATTCATGTAGCAGGGACTGGCCAGGGCTCAGCACTACATCCCTGAGCATCCAGGGGTGCCTCTCCTCAGACACTTGAGATCGCTTGAGACCCCTGTCCCCACACCTTTTCGTTTCAGCAGCCGCTGCCCCGTGCTTCCCTTCTCCATTCTCAGCCTTTCAACCTCATTAAAGTGCCCCCCTGTATTGAATTAATTCTGCAATAAAGCCCCAGGAGCGCTGCCCACACCCTGACTCTTCCCAGGGATGAAGAAGAGTTGAACCACCCCATGTTGGCAAATAGGCATTAAAATTTTAAACAGCAAGGGCCACAACCCATCAATTTCATGACGTCCTCCTTACTCTGGCAAAGCAGTCCATGGGCCTCAGAAAGCAGGTCCAGGACGTCTGTAGCTGGGGCTGTGACACTGGGAAGGACCCTAAGGTGCGTCAGTCAGGACTTGCTAACACAGGGTGGACCAGTTCCTCGGTGGGTTGTTACCCAGCGTCAGAGGGACTGAGGCAGGCACTGTTGTACACCACACATGTAAAGGCACTCGGAGAAAGGTTACTGTGTGGGAGGAGCAGATTTGCAAGCTGGTGTTTACAGCAAGAGGGCAGTGTGATCACAAAAGCAAGATCTGACCTCAGAGCTTTTAATAGGGATAAATACACATGCACATGTGTACATGTGTAGGCATGTGCTGGACTTTGTATTGTGACCCCCTAAAATTAATATGAGGAAGTCCTAACCCCCAGGACCTCAGATTATGACCTTATTTGGAAACACAGCAGTTGCAGATGGAATTAGCTGTCACACTGGAGTGGGCTGGGCCCCAGTACAAGAGGACTGACTGGTGACGTTATATGAAGGGGGAATTTGGACACAGACCCACATGCAGAGGGAGAATGTCATGTGACTACAGAAGCAGAGACCAGGTGATGCTTCTACAAGCCAGGAAATGACAGAGACTGCCAGCAAACCACTGGCAGCTGGAAGAGAGGATGGAACTGCTTCTCCCTTAGAATTCTCAGCAGGAACCAATCCAGACCAAGTCCTTGATCTTGGAATTCCAGCCCCCAGAGCTGCAGGACAAAAAATTTCTGTTGTTTAAGCCACCCAGTTGTGATGCTTTGTTCATGCAGCCCTAGGACACTAAAGCAATGTGTATGCGTGTTTAGTAAGAAATGTAACAAGCTGATAAAGGGGAGTATGGTGGACTTAATACACTACTTTAATTTTGTGCAAGTGAAATTGATTTGGGTGATATTTGCATTAAAGGATTAATTTCAGAAATAGCCCTGGCTGGTGTGGCTCAGTGGATTGAGTGCCATACTGCAAACCAAAGGGTCACCAGTTCGATTCCCAGTTAGCACACATGCCTGGGTTGCAGGCCAGGTCCTCAGTTGGGGTCTCTCAAGAGGCAACCACACATTGATGTTTCTCTCCCTTTTTCCCTCTCTTCCCCTCTCTAAAAATAAATAAATAATATCTGAAAAATAAAAAGAAATAAGCCATGGCTGGTGTGGCTCAGTGGATCAAGTACTGGCCTATGGACCAAAAGGTCGCCGGTTGGAATCCCAGTCAGTGGTCATGCCTGGGTTTCAGGCTGAGTCCCCAGCTGGGGGTGTGTGAGAGGCAACTGATCTCTCGCACATCGGTATTTCTTCCACTTTCCTCCTCCCTACCCTTCCCTCTCTCTAAAAATAAATAAATAAAATATTTTAATAAAATAAATAAAAAGTTTAAGCCATCCTGAATGGATCTCATATTTCTAGGGTTACAAATTGGGATATTCTTCCTCGTTTGACAGCATAAAACTTTCCAAATGAAGCACAGAAATGAGTGCAGAGAGACCAGCATGAAATTACGCACCTCAGACGCACAATGGTTGTGTGCCCGTGGTCACTGGTCATGCTGAGAGCTGCAAATTGGGCGAGCTTTACAACACCAAATAAAACCAATGTACAATTTTGGGACAAAAAGGATATACTTTCAGATAAATGTATGAATAATGTAAAGAGAATAAACAGAATAAATGCTGCTTGTTGGGGATTGTGGTGTGTATGGATGGTATGAATTGGACTGAATACACTTTTTTTTCTAGAAAATATAGCAATACTTTTTTCCCCAGAAAAAGCACAGGGTGGGGCAAAAGTATGTTTACAGTTGTGAGTGCTTGAAAAACAGTATTTATTTTCATATTATTATTTTTTAATTATTGTATTATTTATTGTATTATTTTATTGTATTATATGAACAGCTGTAAAGTTACCTTTCCTCCACCCTGTATTTATCTTTAGTTGATGATGCATTGATGTTGTTAAGACATCATTGAACATAATGAAAAGGAGAGGTGCTTTTTTTAAAGTAATTTAAAAAAATATTTTATTTACTTATTTTTAGAGAGAGGGGAAAGAAAGGAGAAAGAAAGGGAGAGAAACATCAGTGTGTGGTTGCTTTTCTCATGCCCCCTACTGGGGACCTGGCCCAAAACCCAGGCATATGCCCTGACTGGGAATTGAACCAGTAACCCCTTGGTTCACAAGCCAGCGCTCAACCCACTGAGCCACACCAGCCAAGGCAGGCAAGAGGTTCTTTTTTTAAGACTACAGTTTACATTCAATATTAGTTTGTATTAGTTTCAGGTGTGCAGCACAGTGGTTCGAAAATATATATTTTACAAAGTGTTCCCCTGATATGTGCAGCACCCACCTGACACCAGATATAGTTGTTACATTATCATTGACTGTATTTCCTGTGCTGTACTTTACATCCCCGTGACTGTTTTTTAAGTACCAATCTGTACTTGTCAATAACTTCACCTTTTTCACCCAGTCCCCCAAATCCCCCCTCCCCTCTGGCAACCATCAGTCTGTTCTCTTCATTTAGGAGTCTGTTTCTGTTTTGTTTGTTCATTTACATTGTTCTTTAGATTCCACATACTAGTGAAATCATATGGTATTTGCCTTCTCTGACTGACTTGTTTCACTTAGCATAATAGTAAGATTTCTTTCTTTTTATGGCCGAGTAATATTCAATTGTATGTATTTGTTACAGCTTTTTTATCCACTTGTCTGTGGATGGGCACTTGGGCGGCTTCCGCAGCTTGGCGATTGTAAATAACTGCAGTGAACATAGGGGCGCATACATTGGGTTGGCCAAAAGTTCACTTAGCTTTCTCCGTGCAATGACTCTAATAGTGCTTAGTTGTCTTTAACTTCACTCAAAACAATTTTGTTAGATTGTGACAGCTGTCATATCAATGTGCATTTAAAAGACTTACCAAGCCCTGGCTGCTGTGGCTCAGTGGACTGAGTGCCGGCCTGCAAACCAAAAAATCACCGGTACCATTCCCAGTCAGGGCACATGCCTGGGTTGGGGGCCAGGTCCCCAGTTAGAGGTGAGCAAGAGGCAACCAATCACACATCAATGTTTCTCTCCCTCTCTTTCTCCCTCCCTTCCCCTTTCTCTAAAAATAAATTTTAAAAAATCTTGTTTATCCCTGGCTGGTGTAGCTCAGTGGATTGAGCAAGGGTCAGTGAAGCAAAGGGTCACCGGTTCAATTTCCAGTCAGGACACATGCCTGGGTTGCAGGCCAGGTCCCCAGTGGGGGACACATGAGAGGCAACCACACAATGATGTTTCTCTCCCTCTCTTTCTCCCTCCCTTCCCTTCTCTCTGAAAATAAATAAAATCTTTTTTAAAAACTTGTAAAATTGATGAACTTTTGTGTAGCCATTTTAATATTGAAGATGGAAGAAGATACACAACATTTTTCAGCAAATTATGCTTTATTGTTTCAAGAAAGCTAAAAACACAACTGAAACACACACACACACACAGATTTGTGCAGCATGTGGAGAATCTGTTGTGAGTGTGTCAAAAGAATGTGTCAAAAGTGGTTTGTGAAGGTTCTTGGTACTATTGACATGTTGGCCAAATAATTCTTCGCTGTGGGGCTGTCTTACTGAAGCAGGAGACAGCATAGGAAGAACTCTGAGACTGCAATACTGTCACTGGCCAGCATTTATCACCCTGGTTGCCAGGAAACACCTTTTACCAATTAGGTAGAATAAATAGTAAACCAAGGCAGAAAGGAGGAAGGAGACGAGTCTCACATGCTAAGTCAGCAGTCCTGAGTCTGGTCTGATAATATCGCCAGGTGTTCCAGTATCACAAGAAACACTATATTAGCAAGAAAGAGCCCATAATTTGAATTTGGTTAATTGCCTACCTCTGGTCACTATCTGTCTTACAATGGAGTCCCTGATGCTTACAGAAAGTGCCCATAAATAACTTTTGGAAATTGCCCCTAAATTTAATTAACTGCCTCCAGTCACGTATTTGTCTTACAACAGGATAACCAAATGGAGTCTGGAACAAGATAAGAATTGGGGCGGACAGACCCCATTCATCCCTAAGTTTGGGTAGTCACATTCCCCCAGGAAAGCTGGCGCCACATTTACCCATTAATCAATATGTAACTTTTTCCCCTTCTATCCCACCAACTATTTAAGTCCTGAGAACAAAGGACTCTCTCTCTCTCTCTCTCTCTCTCTCTCTCTCTCTCTCTCTCGCTCAGGATGCTCTCGCTCTCAGGAGCTCAGGGGGCTCTTGGCTCTCGGGCCACAGGGCCTCTGTCCACCCGGCCTCAGGCTGCCCAGGGGCTTGCCACCCTGGTCTCCAGCCACTCTTGCTTTTCTCACCCTGCTTTGCTCTGAAACTTTGCCTTTCACCCCCTACTCTACCCAGTCCTGTTCTCTTCCATGGAAGCGAGCCACTAATAAACTGATTACATACTACTAGATTTGCTGATATGTAATTCTTTACATGCGTCAACAAGAAGAACCAGGTCTCTCCCGTCAACATTACGCGTTAGAAGATGTTTAGCAGCACCCCTGGCTTCCGTCCACTAGAAGGTAACAGTGGGAGATAGCTGCCATACTCAAAATATCCAAATCAATAAATTACTGGTGAAAAGGAAAAATGTGCCTTTTATTTCAGGGAAAAACATATGGACTTTTTGGCCAACTCAATATATTCTTTCAAATTGGTGTTTTGGGTTTCTTTATATATATACTCAGAAGTGGGATTGCTGGGTCATAAGGCAGTTCCATTTTTAATTTTTTGAGGTAACTCCATACTTCTTTCCACAGTAGCTGCACGACTTTGCATTCCCACCAAAAGTGAGCCAGGGCTCCCTTTTCTCTGCATCCTCACCAAAACTTGTTTGTTGATTTGTTGATGATGGCCACTCTGACAGGTGCAAGACATATTTCTTGATGCCAAGGAGCTACAAACTGCTCAAAACCCTTCATTTCTGACCTCCTACCCTTTGCAACAGCATGGATGGAACTGGAGAGAATGATGCTAAGTGAAATAATCCAGGCAGTGAGGGACAAATACCATATGATCTCACCTTTACCTGGAACAGAATCAACAAAAGAAAAAAGCAAACAATATAACCAGAGTCATTGAAATCAAGAACAATCTAACAATAGCCAGAGGGGAGAGGGGAGGGGGGAGGGGACAGTGGAGAGAAGAGTTTTCAGGAACTACTATAAAGTACACAGGGATGAAACCAAGGGGGAGGGTGGAAGCAAGGGAGGGAGGTGGGTTTGGAAGGGGTGGGGGGAGGGGTGGGGAGAAAATACGGACAACTGTAATTGAACAACAATAAAATAAATTAAAACAACAACAACAACAACAACAAAACCCTTAGTTTCTTTTTGACATGCAGGTAGAGTCCTGAATTCCTTGCCTAGGACCTTGGGAGTGAAGAAACAGTTTCTATGGCAACACTGAACTTGTCCATCAAAGGAAAGAGGCGGGGCTCAGGGGGCGGGTCTTCTTTTTTCAGCTTGGAAGTCTTACCTAGAATTTTTTTTTTAATTTTAAAGATTTTTATTTATTTTTAGAGAGAGGGTAAGGGAGGGAGAAAGAGAGGGAGAGGGAGAGAAACATCAATGTGTGGTTGCCTCTCATGTGCCCCGCACTGGGGACCTGGCCTGCAACCCAGGCATGAGCCCTGACCGGTAATCGAACTGATGACCCTTTGGATCACAGGCTGGTGCTTCATCCACTGAGCTACACCAGCCAGAGCTAGTTTTTAAAAAAAAAAAAATATATATATATATATATGTATATATACTGATTATACTGATTTATACTTTCAAAATTTTAATACTCAGACAACATATTTGTGTGAAATCTGCTGAATTGAAACATTAAAACCCACTTCAAACTGGTGGTTATATTTCTGTGTGCAATGGAGTTTTGTCATTTTCATATTTTAGCAATAACGTTCTGAGATAAGAATGTATGGCCTGGCCTACCGTTTTTTTTATGTCACATGTATCTCTGTAGCTGATGAGTGCAAAGAAAGAAGAAAGTGGCTTATGATAATCAAACACAATGAAATATGTATGCTTAATCTTCTGAGAATTTTCACCTGATGCATATTTAAAAATGGAATGAAAACCTCAGTTAGAACAACACAACGAAAAGAAATATTGTAATGTGAAAAGCAACAAAAAGATGTCATTCAATTGCTCGACGTTATTAAAAGTTGGGACACATTGAAGAATGTGATTAGAATTTTGAGTATTTGTATGTGCCGTCAGTCTCCCCCAGATTGCTTTTAATGGGGTAGAGAGAGGCAAGGGGGGCGTGGGAGGTCACTAGGCTGACGAAGCAATAGAGCAGGAATTTGGGTCTGTCAAGATTCTGGGGCACACTCATCCTCTTAGTCAGATGTAAATCATATACCATATAATGAATGTACCCATTTAAATGTACAGTTGCATGGTTTTTAGTTCATTTACAGAGTTACGCAACCATTACTGAAGTCTAATTTTAGAACATTTTGATTTCCCAAAAAGACACCTCACCCCTCCTATCCCCCCCTCCATTAATTCTCCTTCTCCTCTTCTCCTCCTCTTCCTCCTTCTTCCCACCCCTCCCCCTCCCTCTTCTATGGTGCCAAAACCCAGGAACAAATCACCCATTAATTTTTTATCCCCAGGCAACCATGAATCCACTTTCTGTCTCTCCGGATTTGCCTGTTCTGGACATTTCATACAAATGGAATCTTACACCATGTGGCCTTTTGTGACTGGCATCTTTTACTGAGCATCATGTTTCAAAATGCACCACTGTTGTAGCATGATTCAGCAGTTTATACCTTTTTTATAGCAAATACTATTCTGTTATTCCACATCATATTCTATTGGACCTCATTTTGGCTGTCTAGTAATTAGTCGATGGGCTCTTGGGTTGTTTCTCCTGTTGGGGTATCGTGAATTCTGCTGCTGTGAACACTGTTGCATAGGTTTTTGTCTTCTCTTGGGTGGATACCTAGAAATGGAATTGCTGGATCGAATGGTAACTCCATTTTTATTTAACCTTTTGAGGAGCTGCCAGACTGTTTTACAAACCAGCTGTACCTGCTTGCTTGGAAATGTACAGGATTCATTCATGCATTTAGTTAATGAAAATGTATCAAGCAGCTCCTGTGGGCACTGTTCTATGTGCTGGGAATACAGCAATCAACAAATAGGCAGGTCATGAGGAGGAAACGGATATATGGAGAAAAATAAGACGGAGTGTATGGGGTGGGGGAGAGTAGCTTCAGCCCAGGCTCACAGCAGGACCAGGAACAGAGGGGCGTCTGGAGCCCTAAATCCGGTCAAGAAAAGGGAAACTTCTCTGCCAGGTTTGCAGGGTGCTAAGAACCTGTTCCACCTTGCCCTGGGAAAGCCTCACTCAGAAGGTGTCATTTGAGCAAAGACCTGAAGGAGGTCGGGCAATGAACCAGGCAGATAGTCTGGAGGTAGGCCATGCCAGGTGGAGAGAACAGCAAGTGCAAAGACCTAGAGGTGGGAATGAATGAAATGGATGGATGTATTTGAGGAACATGGAGGAAGTCATGTGTGGAGTAAGGAGGGGGAAAGTGGGGCGAGATGAGGGCAGAAGATGATGTCTGGCGAAATGTTTACTATCTAATGGGCCTGTCATGAGTACCCAGAGATCGCTACTGGCATTCTAGGAGCAACAGCAGCCCTAGCCCCGGCCATGAGAAGACCAGGCTACTGCCTGGGGCTCCCCAAGATCCAAGGGCAGAGCCCCCTGCCCCTCTAGCTTTAGGAGGTCCTAGCAGCCTTCCTGTCCCACCACCTTTCCCTAAATGCTTTCAGCCCAGCTCCTGATCCCAGCCCCAGCCTGACCAGGCTCCTGGTCTCAGCTTCACAGAATCCCAGCCTCCTGGTCCTGGACTTCGTCCATGTCCGCATTGTACAGGGGGAGAGTAGCTTCAGCCCAGGCTCACAGCAGGACCAGGAACAGAGGGGCGTCTGGAGCCCTAAATCCGGTCAAGAAAAGGGAAACTTCTCTGCCAGGTTTGCAGGGTGCTAAGAGCCTGTTCCACCTTGCCCTGAGGTTCCCGGCTGCCCCTAAAGTCCTTAACCTATTCCTTAGCAACCTGCGCCCGTTCCTGTGGCAACTGGGGCGGGGCCAAAGTCTGTCAAGCTGGAGTCGGGAACTTCTCACCAGCGGAGGAGTCCGCGTCTTTCCTACTGGCCCTTTAAGAGGCTCCGCCCGGTGAGGCCTCAAGCTCCCTGATTAGTCCCGAGAGCGGCCGAGCGCAGCCGAACTTGACGTACCGCCCGCAGCCTTCCCTGTCCACCTCCCACGCGGCTGAGGGGACGCCTCAGCCAATCGCAGGTCGGCGCGCCGACCTTCATCTGCATGGTCACACCCCAGGGAAAGGATGCACCCCAATCCGACCGCTGGTGGAGACCGTCCTTAGCTTGCCGGGGGCGGAGTGGGGCGGGGCGGACGGCAGGGGCGGGCTCCGGGCGGTTGGTTGGAGAGGCGCAGCAGCCGAGAGGTCCGGGAAAGTTTCTTTAGAGGTGAAAACAGCCGCGGAACTCAGGGTCCTGCTAGGGGCCGGGGGCGTGGGGGTCTCGGGGCTGGGACGGGGCTGCTTCCAAGCCAGTGGGGGGAGGACCAGGGCCTCCTGGGGGCCGATCGCCCAACAAAGGATCCCTGGGGCGCCCGCTCTGGAGGCCCTCCCAGCCCTGGGATCCGGCCCCCCCAACCGCTTCGGGCCCGGCATTCCTGGTCTCCCTAGCCGGGCCCCCGCCATCGGCGGCTCGGGCGCCCCTTACTCGGTTTCATGTCTGCGTTCCAGGTGCGGCCGGGAGCGGCCATGTCCCACGGCCCCAGGCAGCCCGGTGCGGCCGTCGCGTGAGTGCGACTTCCCCTCCCGTAGTCCACTCGGGACTGTAGCTCAGCCCCCGCCCACCCTCTCGGAACTCCTCGACTCCGGCCCCCAGGGTCTTCACTCCCCGCCACCAGGGCAGGCCCTCCCCTAGGACCCCGTCGGGTTTCCCCTCCTTCCCCGGTCTCCAGTCCGTCGCAGGGGTCCCTACTGGCTGCCCCCCAGCAGGGGTCGAGCCCCCTCGCTGCTGCCGTATCTGCCATCGGGGGTGTGGGTGACCCGGGCGTCCTGTGTCTTCAGTCTCTCCCAGGAGTCCCTACTGGCTCCTTTAGTGTTCCTGATCCGACCCCCGGACCCTGACCCCGAGAGACCCCTGCTCCCAGGACTCAGGCCCCCTGTCTGCCAGCTCCGCCGTCAGGGTTAGGGGTGAGGGTGACTCTGGCGTCCCGTGACTCCAGGCCGTCGGGTGGCAAGGCTCCTGGACAGCATGGGGGCTTCGTGGTGGCCGTCAAGCAAGAGCGAGGGGAAGGCCCGCGAGCCGGCGAGAAGGGGTCCCACGAGGAGGAGGTGAGAGTCCCTGCATTGTGATGGGGGAGGCCCTGGGTCTCACCCCCAGGCTCCAACCCTCACCTCAGACTAAGTTTGAATTCTCTGTGACTCCGCCCACAGTCCAGATTTCCCTTCCTAAGGTGAGACCCCGCCCCGTATTAGATGCCACGCCCCATAAGGTCCACTGCTACTCAAAGCCCAGGCCCCACCCACCACCGAATGCCAGCTCCTCCCACTGCTCGCTTCCCAGGTGAAAGCAACTTTTGATGATCCTGTGGGCCCTTCATGGCAAGGATGCCACGCCCATAATTACAGTGGCCACACCCAAAATGCTACCCAGGCCTGAACCCCTATTCCCAGTACTTCTGATACCCCTCACTTGGGTCCACGGTTCCCCTAACACTCCTCATAATCCTAACTTCTCACCTGACCACAACTCCAGGCCTCCTGGGTTCTACCTCCTAGCTAGCCCTGTCCACGTCTTCCAAGACCTCGCCCCTCTGGGCCCCGCCCCATCCCTCCAGGCCTCTCCCAATGGAGGTGTCTGGTTCTGCAGCCGGTGAAGAAGCGTGGCTGGCCCAAAGGCAAGAAGCGGAAGAAGATCCTTCCAAATGGTCCCAAAGCACCTGTTACTGGCTACGTGCGCTTCCTGAATGAGCGGCGTGAGCAGATTCGCACGCGCCATCCGGACCTGCCCTTTCCTGAGATCACCAAGATGCTGGGTGCAGAGTGGAGCAAACTGCAGCCCACAGAGAAGCAGGTGGATGGCAGCGGGTGGCGGATGCGGCTGGCTTGAGACCACTGACCTCCCCTCAGCCACTCAGATACTCCCATAGCCACGTCCCCGAAAGGACCTGTGTGGAGAGGCTTTCTTTCCTCCTGGAGAACTGTGGGGAAGGTAGCAATAGGCGAGATTAGACACAAAACTTAATCAGTGTGGTCACTTAACATCTAAAGAAGTAGGGGTGGACGCTGGTTTTTATGTGAAACCCGATTTTCAAATCCTAGTAAAAAACCACCAACTGTTTGCACCCTCATAAGTAGGATTTCAACAGGCAAAATAGGTGCAGAAGGGCAAGCATGCATGTGAGAGTCTGCAGTCACTCAAACACCATGGGGTAGCTTATGAAGGCTGGGGGTGGAGTGGGGAGCTAGGAGGTACCCTGAGCAGTAGGCCGAGGGGCCAGATTTTGTCTGGAGGGTAAGCAAGGAATTCTGGGAACGTGCAACAGTGAAATGAGTGATGGAGATGGGGGCCTAGGCTTGGAGGCCTCCCCTGCCCCAGGGCTGGGCCAAGCCTTCTCCTGCTGCCCTGCCAGCGGTACCTGGATGAGGCCGAGCGGGAGAAGCAGCAGTACATGAAGGAGCTTCGGGCGTACCAGCAGTCGGAAGCCTACAAGATGTGCACTGAAAAGATCCAGGAAAAGAAGATCAAGAAAGGTGAGAAGGGTCCCAGCCCCCAGGCAGCTGAGTGCCTGCTCCGAGAAGGGTGGCCCAGGAGACTGACCCACCCCCTCCATGGGGCTCCCATGCGGGGAGGGCAAGGAGGGTGTTCCAGGCAGGGGGAACAGCACATTCAAAGCAGAGCAGAGTCAGAGGAAACCTGGGAGGCTGACCCTGCCCTCCTCCCTCCCCCACCAGAGGACTCGGGCTCCGGGCTCATGAATACCCTCTTGAATGGACACAAGGTAAGTGCCCCTCCTCTAAGGAGAGCACCTAGGTGAGAAAGGTCTGGAAGTCTTGAGGCCCCTGGGTGAGGCCCCTGGGTGAGCCTGCTCCAGTGCTCACAGAAGTGAGCAGCCCTCGTCCATCCTGTGTGAGCAGAGCAGGGCCAGCCACACTGTGGGAATGTTGTTAAACGGGCTTCGATCTGAGTGGTTCAGGGAGGCCCCCCAAGCTTGGGGGATCCCCCAGAGGGTGTTGAGATGCTCCCTAAACATTGCCACCTGTCTTGTCCCAGGGTGGGGACTGCGATGGCTTCTCCACCTTCGACGTCCCCATTTTCACTGAAGAGTTCTTGGACCAAAACAAAGGTGAGCACCAACTAGGGGTTCCTGGGGAAACAGGTGTTGGGAGAGAAGGTGGGCCAAAAGAGGGATCCAAGGCAGGAGGCAGCGAGTGGGCTGCATTTACCCCTAAAAACCGAGCCATATTCCTTCCCTGCCCCTTAGCCCTGGGAGCTAAAGGATGGGGTTGGTAATGGAGCACTGGCTGTCGCTGGGTAGTTCCCCGGGCAGAGGGGAGGGGGAGGGAGCCCCAGGCTCTGACCTGTCTCCACACTGCACGCAGCACGGGAGGCGGAGCTGCGGCGCTTGCGGAAGATGAACGTGGCCTTCGAGGAGCAGAACGCGGTGCTGCAGAGGCACACCCAGAACATGAGCAGCGCGCGTGAGCGCCTGGAGCAGGAGCTGGCACTGGAGGAGCGGCGCACGCTGGCGCTGCAGCAGCAGCTCCAGGCGGTGCGCCAGGCACTCACCGCTAGCTTCGCCTCGTTGCCCGTCCCTGGTGCGGAAGCCCCGCCCCTGCCTGCACATTCTGGTCCCTGCTAACCCAGCTATCCACTACCTTGAGCTCCATCCCCGGGTCACTGCGAGTCTTGCCCCTGGGGGCCCCACCTCCCTGCCTTGACCCTGGACAAAGCGAACCCATCCTCCGCGAGCCCCTATCCCACTGACCCTGCTTCTTTTCACAAGTCGAGCCTGGCTCCGTTTGACTACTTCCCTGCCCTGAGCAATGTGTGCACCTGCCTCTGCCCCCAACCCTTTCCTCAGTGACCTCTCCCCCAGTTACCCTAAGCCCTTCCAACCCCCCAGTCCTGCTCCATCTGTTGTCAGCAGCGACGCCCCACCCTCACTGACCCCAGCCCATGCCAGACCCTCCCTCACTGACCAGCCTGCTGCAACCCCATCCATCCCTGCCTTTAGTGATTGCCTTGCACCAACTTTAATTTCCTCTCCCGCACTAGACCCCCATACCCTCCCACCCCCCACCCCCGCCCTGCCACGACCTCCTCCGGAGCAAGTAACATCTTCTGACTCCACCTCCCCACCTTCTCCCACAGCTGACCTCTACTCTCAAGTCCAGATGCCCTGACCCCTCACCCAACTCCTGACATGCTCCAAAGGCCCCTTCCCCAGGACCCTTCCTTTACAAACCCTGATCCTCTGACCTTTGCTCCCGTGGAACCCCAGCCACCCAGCTGACTCCACAATGGGCTAGGCTGACTGGCCCCTGCCATTCCCAGGCACGGGGGAGACGCCCACACTCAGCACTCTGGACTTCTACATGGCCCGGCTGCATGGAGCCATTGAGCGCGACCCCGCCCAGCACGAGAAACTCATCATCCGCATCAAGGAGATCCTGGCCCAAGTCGCCAGGTGTGTGCCTGGGTGCCCCACCCCTCGCCCACCTGCTCAGCCCAGGTGGGGCAGCCCTGTATGGGGGATTGCCTCAGGCTAGGCCTGCTGTGGTCTCCCTCTGGGGAAACATCTGCATTTCACCCTCCAGTGGGTTTCCCTGGGCCTGTGGGCACTGCAGGGTGGGATCCGGCAGCTTAATCTTTCTCTGAGGTCTGGCACATTTGGGAGTTACCAGGTGGGACTTAGCATGGGCATGAGTCAGGTGGTGGACCACTGGGAGGTGGATGCTGAGCAGGCCAGGTGCTGTATTAACGCTGCTGGGTGGGATCTTCCAGCCTGCCTTGGCCAGCTAGATTCATTCTGGGGGGCTGGAACTTCTCCAAGGCTTGGCATTTTATTCTGGGTGATTTCTGGCTGCCCAGTTTAGATGGGGTTAACTCCAGGTCCCCCACCCTGACACCTGTTTGGAAGAGCTGAGGTGGCCTCTAGTGTCTCCCAGGATCATGGCAGGACTGAGATGATAGAGTCCACCATCATGACTGTCCCCCCCCCCGCCCCGGCTTCTGTTGCAGTGAGCACCTATGAGAGTGTCGGTCGCTCCAGCAGCGGATCCGGAGAAGACCAAGCTCTGGTTGTGCCCCCTCCCCCACCACTCCTCCTTAGGGGCCAGGTTCAATTCTGCACCTTGGGAGCTCCAGGCCCCTAAAATTATTCTATATCATCCCTCTAGCTTTCAATCTCCCCAGTACTCCAAGTCCAGAAAAGTCATCTGCCATGCATGACACACAGCCTCACAAGGCACGTCACACTACAGGGATGTGGAGACACCACACACGAGCAGCACAACCCGGGACAAGGGGACCCGCTGGTGGAGGGAGAGTGCTGCAGGCCACAGCAGCTCTCCAGGGTCTGCCCCAGGACACAGGGCGGAGCAAACCCACACCTGCCACACCGGGAGGGACCCGAAGGTGCTGACCACAAGTGCCCACATCAGCAGGCACTGGCGGGGCATGCTCACACCTGGGTGAGGGCCTTCTGCCCATGGCCCTCGAGTTCCTGCACCCCAGAATGGGGAAGCTTGTACTGACACCCCTGCCCTCATCCAGCTAAGGGACCCTCATGAAGGTGGCCCCTTTGCCATTGCTTAACCTGGGCTTTTTAAATTAAAAAATAAAGTGGAATTTGAATTTCAAGCTTGTGTGTGTGTGTTTTATAGGGGGTTGGGCTAGAAGATGCACCCAGGACCCCCTAAGATACCCCTACTGGGGGTCTCAGGCCTGCCCTCCCCTAGCCCCTACAACCAAGAATCTACTTCCTGTCTCCGGATTTGCCTGTTCTGAACATTTCATATAAATGGAATCACACTGTACCTTTTTGTGTCTGGTTTCTCTCACTGAGCCTTTTGTTTTCAAGTTCCATCAGCATTGTAGCCAGTATCAGTGCTGCACTCCTTCTCACGGCTGAGTAATAGTCCAGTGTGTGCAGAGACACACTGCATTTCTCCACTGACGGACACGTGGGCCGTTTTCACCTCTTGGCTGCTGTGAATTGTGCTGCCGTGAGCATGCGTGTACAGGTTCTTGTCTGAGTCCCTGTTTTCAGTTTCCTTGGGTCACCCCCAGGAGTGGACTTGCGGGGTCATATGGTAATTCTACACTTAACTTACTGAGGAAACAGAGACTTCTGCATTTAATGGAATATTTAAAGTGCCCTAAAACTCCTCAGATATGGCCTCTGCCCGCCTTTCTGTCTGGGAGAAAGCTGTCCCTCAGCTCCTGCCTTGATGCCAGACACTTCAGGTCCTCCCTGTGTGCTACTGGTGCCTTTCAAGCTGCTACCCCAGTGGAAAAAAATATATATCCTAAAACTTTCAGAGACGAATTTGACCGACACCCATGTGACAGGTTGAATTATGTCCCCTCAAAAGATATGTTGCCCTGATTGATGTGGCTTAATTGGTTGGGCATTGTCCCACAAAGAGAAAGGTCACTGGTTTGATTCCTGGTCAGGGCACAGGTTGCCTAGCTTGTGGGTTCAGTCCCCAGTTGGGACACATTTGAAAGGCAACTGATCAATGTTTCTCTCTCACATGAATGTTTCTCTCCCTCTCTTTCTCCCTCCCATTCCCTCTCTCTCTCTATCCCTTAAAAAAAAAAAAGTCGAAGTCCTAACCCCCAGGACTTCAGAATGGGACCTTATTTGGAAATGGAGTCACTGCAGACAGGAGTTAAGATGAGGTCAGCTTGGAGTAGGGTGGCCGATCCAACATGACTGGTGTCTCTATAAGAAGATTGAAACTTGGACACAGTCATAGAGAGGAGACAAGGAATGCCAAGGATTGCGGGCCACCACCAGAAGCCAGGAGAGGCAAGGAAGGATCCTACCCAGGGCCTTGCAACGTGGTCTTGCTGACAACCTGATTTTGGACTTCTGGCCTCCAGAACTGTGAGAGAATAAATCTGCTGTTTTAAGCCACCCAGTTTGTGGTGCTTTGTTATGACAACCCCAGGAGACTGATACAATGGGACATTGTCGCCCCACCCTAAGGAATGAGCTTCCTAGTCCTGCCACCTCCTCCCTGGCACAGGTATTTCCATTCCGAATTTGGAGTTTAACAGGTCTTCTTTAAAGCTGTTGGGTTTTTTTTTTAAGACTTTACTTATTTATTTATTTTTAGAGAAAGGGAGGGAGGAAGCGAGGGAGAGAAACATCAATGTGTGGTTGCCTCTCACACACCCCCAACTGAGGACCTGGCCCACAACCCAGGCATATGTCCTGACTGGGAATCGAACCCGCAACTCTTTGGTTCACAGGGTGGTGCTCAATCCACTGAGCCTCACCAGCCAGGGCTGTTGTTGTTTTTAATCCTCACCCAAGGATATGTTTATTGATTTTAGAGAGGTAGGGAGGGAGAGAGAGAGACAGACATCAGTGTTTGAGAGAGAAATATTGATGGGTTGCCTCCTGTATACACCCTGACGGGGTCGAACCTGTAACCTTTTGGTGTACGGGACGACGCTCCAACGAAAT